>NC_069675.1:13871762-18671762 GCF_023699985.2 Odocoileus virginianus | reverse complement strand
CGCCTGTGGTGTATCTTTCGTAGGGTAACAATAATGCCAGTTTGCAAGTGAACCAAGGAAGAAACCGCGAACCGGACGAGTAAGTGAAAAGGGAGAAGTGTCCGAATACCTAAGATAGTTCTAGAGCGCAGAAAGGGACTTTGTTCTTTCAGGTAGTTTCAGGCACTGTGAGAATTGAGTGTACATCTGCCACTCTCTTTGATGACGGGAATTGTGTCATTTATCTTTATATTCCCAGTGACGGCACTTAAGAGTCAAACATTGAAATGAGTATAAACTGCTCGGGAATGAGGAAAAATGAGGTCGAAATGACAGAGCCTTGGATATCCAAAACTTTTTACAGGACTTACTGCAAGACTAACTACAAAGGGAAAAGGACTTCAGCGGAGTAGTGCTTCAAATAAGATGTCAAAAAACCAGAATTTGGAAGAAGCAGGAAGTTGCTGTGTATAGTTCTGTAGAGAGATGATCAGAGTTCCTTCGTGAGAACTGATCTGGCAACAGGTTTGATTGAACCCTAAGCGACAAAGAAAGGCAGGAACGACAGCCGTACGGAAATGGACAGAACTGAGGCGTGTCTAGGGTCAGAGAATCACCGAAGTCAGAGCAGAAGGGGTCTGAGAGTGGTGGCTGGAGAACCCCGGTCCCGGGGCTGCACTGGCGAAGCTTGCTTTGAGCTTGTTTCTTATCAGAACTACCAGGAAACTCTAAAAGATGTGCAGCTCGGGCTAACAGTTCAACGCGCTAACTTCCGTGTGTGTGCGTGTGTGTCTGCAACAGCGAGCGCCACCCAAGAACTTCCGCGTGCGAGGGAGACCAGAGCACCGCCCGCGGGTGCCCAGCCCCTTCAGTGAGGAAACCCGCGCACTCCGCCAGGGGGCGGCCCCCACCGCCGCGGGAAGGGGCGGGGCTGTGGGCGGGGCCGCGCTCGCGCCCCGTCAGAACGCAGCCCCACAGGCCGCCCGCGCCGCGCTTGTCGGCGCCCCGCCCCGCGACTACATTTCCCAGCAAGCCCCGGGCCGCCCGCGCGCCGCAGTTGACCCATTTCCCGGCCCGTCCCGGGCTCGGCCGGCCCCCGCGCCCAGGCGGCTGCTCCCTGCTGACTGGGGTGTGGGCGGGGAGCGGCGGAGGGAGGAGGAGGCGCTGCTGGCTGCCGCCGTTGCCTCCGCTCCTGGGCGCCTGGGCAGCCTCCCCGGTTCCTGCGACCGCCATGGACGAGCAAGCGGGTCCCGGCGTCTTCTTCAGCAACAACCACCCGGCCGCCGGTTGTGCCAAGGGTCTCGGGCCTCTGGCGGAGGCTGCCGCGGCCGGCGACGGGGCGGCTGCAGCGGGGGCGGCCCGAGCCCAATACAGCCTCCCGGGGATCCTGCACTTCCTGCAGCATGAGTGGGCCCGCTTCGAGGTCGAGAGAGCCCAGTGGGAAGTGGAGCGGGCGGAGCTGCAGGTAAAGACCCTCCCGGCCTGGCCCTCTTCATCCCGCCTCTTCGCTCCCTTCCGCCCCGCCCCAGACCCTTCCCCCTCCCCTGCTCAGCCGTCGGTCGTCCCCTCCCCCTTTGCTCCCGCCCATCCCACCCCGAACCTCGTCCCCCTCCTCCCTTCGCCTGTGCCTGTCGCTGACCCCACTTCCTCGACCCGGGTTCCCTCTCTCGCCCCTGATACGTTGTTTACCTTCCTCGCACCTTTTCATCTGCTCCTTTCCACTCTTAACTCTCAGGTTCATTTCAACTCTCTTGCCATTCCACATCTTAGGTGTTCCCTTCAGTTTACTAATTGGGCTTACAGTAGTTTTGCCAGATAAGCAATCATCCCGTCCTGGTGAGCCCCATCCTGGGTCTGGAGATGATCCCCGTAAAAGGTGTTGATAGTTGGCGCCTCTCTGTGAGGAAGGTGATCAAAGAAGACAACCAGAAATTGTGTCCGTGAGGCCTTGACTTTAAGCAAGAAGCTGCTGTTGGGCCAGAGTGTTACTAGGAGTATCAGCTCCCTTTTTAGAAATGTAGATGTTTCTTCTCTTCCTTCTCCCTCGTCCCCTCCGGCGTTTCTCTTAGATATTTCAGATTCCTGGATTTTGAATGAAGGACCTAGATGAGCTCTGCCAGATGATGGTTCAGAGATGATTTCCCCTTCTCAGAATCGAAAACTTCCCACGGGTTAATTTTCTGTTCAGGGTGTTGTGAGATTGACTGGTACTTTAACAGGAAACTAAAAGGAGCTTTAAAGTTGGTTACATTTCCTTGCATAATTTGCAAGATAAAGTGTATCCAGGGAGGAACGGCTGTGGGCTCTTAGAAGGCTGAGAGTGAGGCGTACTTTGCAGGCAGTTCTGAATTGGCAAGTAGGTTTCAGTGGCTGTTCTTAAAACTTCCAAGGCATTCACCAATTTCACAAAGAACTTAGAAAACTCTGAGTGCCTATGTCTTTCTGTTTACTGGCTAATCCTGTATGCTTGTGAAATCCGAGTATAGTTTTGGTTGGTGAAATACTTGAAGTTAAAATACTACCCACTGTGCCACTGTTTTTGGTAGCATGTATTTTCTTTGGCACTTAAAGAAAAGAAAATAAATAGAATCGTGTTAAATGGAATCGTGTGCTGGAACAGACTACTTTGGTGGAGTGGAAGTGGTTGTGGAAAGAGCAAGCAGAAAGGGTTATAATACAGGCTGTGTTTGCTGCCAGCTCTGTGACCTTGAGGAAATCCTTTAACAAACTCTCTGAACTTCGGTTTCATCCTATGTTCAGCGTCTTTATTAAGTGCTAACACTGTGCCTGTAGGCTTGGGGGTTAACTGACAAAACCTCTGTCCTCATGGAGCTTATGTTTTAGTTGGGAGGCAGCAAATGCAGCTATATAGTATGCTGATCCATAGTGGCAACTGCCATGGGAAAAATACACCAGGATGCAAGAATAGAGTGTGATCATACTCAGTCGTGGCTGAGTCTTTGCGACCCCATGGACTGTAGCCCACCAGACTCCTCTCTGTCCGTGGGATTTTCCAGGCAGGAATACTGAAGTGGATTGCCATTTCCTCCTCTCAGGGATCTTCCCCACCCAGGGATCAAACCCCAGTCTCCTGAGTCTCCTGCATTGGCAGGGAGATGCTTTACCACTTAGCCACCTGGAAAAGCCCCTTAGAGTATGGTGGGGCAGCTGTTTTAGATGGAGTGGTCAGGGAAGGCCTTAGTGAGAAGTTGAATGAAGTGAGGGTGTGATCTATAGTTTCTGAAATTCTGCTTAATTTATACAGTTACATGTTTATATTCTTTGGCAACTTTTTCAGTGGTACCGTTTTGTTAGTTTAGTATCTAGTCTGTTGATGTTTGTAATTTTTCTCATAATGAACTAGCAATGCATTCCATAAATGAATTTGTGGATTTCAGACTTCAAGGAAGTATTAAAGGCAGGCTTTAACCTTAATCATTGTACAATTGTGGATAATGATTTTTGTATGTAGCTGCTTAAATTTTAACTTCTTATCTAGTTTAGGGAATGTAAGATAAGTCACACTAATTTGTTCAGAAACAAACAAAATGGTCCTTACCTTTCTACCTGGGAAGTCCGAAAATTTCCAACCTATCTTAACTTCTCTCCCTCCACCCCCATATTTAACTTTTAATTTCCCTGTATCCGTAGTTACTCTTTAGTTATGCCCTCTCTACCCCTGCCCCCCAGAATATATACACACATACACACACTACTTACTGGGTTATTTATGGCAACTGTTAAACTTCTGGTAGGTTTCCTATTGGTGCTCATCATATCAAGAATACTACATGATTACTGAATCTTTTGGTTTGAGCTCCAGTTAAATTAAGCATCCATGGAGAAACTTCAAAAATGTGCCATGACTTTTAAACAGAACAAGTATATTCTTTTGGAAGTAGAGAGTTTGTAGGAATCTGTGTTTTTTGATTCTCTTATTAGCGTAATTGAAAATATATTTTAAAAAATCCTTTCTTTACATCAGAATCATTAAATTTGATTATATTTCTTCATTTTTCTTTTGCCTTTGGAATTTTTCTAGAAAAACAGTAGGAAATAAGACTTGAATGAATGATGGTAATGAAATTTGGATTAGTTAGTATCCTCCTTTTATTTTTATATCTTTGCCTAAGCCAGACTAATACCAGACTCAACAAAATCCCTTTAAGATTAGGTCTAATTGTCCCTTGAGGAACCTGTCAGTCCTGCTCTTCCAAGTTGCCAGGGCCGAGTTGTAAAAGGCAATCCAAGTTCTCCATGGCTTGCCTGCATCACTTCCTCCCTCCTTCAGATCTGGGGAGTAAGGAACTGACTACCTTGTGCCAAAAATTTACTGGTCATTTTTTGCCCCTTTGCCCATGTTGATTAATATAAAATTCTCTTTTTACTTGTGGGAATCCCCCTCTTGCCTCACCACCACCACCATTCATATGAGAGTATGTAATTCATGGGAAAAGAATGGTCAAGATTACTTCTGAGCTTTAGATTTGTGAAAGAAATTGGAGATAGAATATGAATCTAATATTTGAGAGAATTTTCTGTGTATGACACATTGTGTTAGATGATCTCAAAGACACATGGAGTCTAGTTGGAGTGATAGAATGAACAAAATGCAGTAGAATCAGAATTTATCATTTTGGGGGTTTAACTTTTCTTACAATAGCATAAGAGAGGAGAGCTAGCAGTGAATGAGGAGAAGAACAGGAAGAAAGAACTAATGAGCTAACGAGAATCTAAGACTCAGTGTTTGAAAATTACTGATTTCTGGGAAAGAAGCATGTAAGTAAAAAATAGTAATTATCGTGTCTAGATTTTGATGTTGTGTGTGGTAGGGGAGGTTCTGCTATCTACCTGGAAATGCTGAATTGCGTGAAAAAGGTTAAAGGATTGAGTATTAGGACATGTGGTGTGGAGGCTCTGTGTGTGTCCTCAGTCACGTCTGATTCTTTGCGACCCCATGCACTGCAGCACGCCAGGCTTCCCTGTCCATCACCAACTCCCGGAGCTTGCTCAAACTCATGTCTGTTGAGTCCGTGATGCCATCCAACCATTTTGTCCTCTGTCGTCCCATTCTCCTGCCTTCAATCTTTCCCAGCATCAGGGTCTTTTCCAGTGAGTCAGTTCTTTCCATCAGGTGGCCAAATAAATAAGTGAATACATTTATAAAATGTTTGATGGTAATAAGTGCCATGATAAAGTAGGGTTAGGAGAATATGGAGTGCCTGAGAGGGTAGAGTGAGGAAGAAAGGCTTTACTGATGAGGTGCTATTTAAGCAAAGACCTGAAAGGGTGAAATCTGAGGAAAGAATATTCTAATCAGGGGAACAGTAGGGAGAAGGGTAAATATGCTCAGAGTGTTCAAGGAGTAATTAGGCAAGTGTGGCTGGAGTAGAGGAGGAGAATGGAAGAAAAGATGTCAGAGGTATTGGGTCTTTCTCATTGTAAGGACTTTATTTTTATGTCAGCAAGATGGGCAACTGTTGAAATGTTTTGAACAGAAGAGTGACACCATCTTTCAGTGGAACCCTTTGCAAGGATTCAGAATAGACTGGGAGGGAAGACAGATCAGAAAGTCTAGTTAGAGGCTATTTTCATCATCTAAGCCAGAGATGAACTAGAGTGATGGTGACCAGATAACATATTCACCTGTGATACATACTTAAAATATAATAGATTCAGAATACATCTTTGAAGGTAGGGTTAGCCAGATATGTCGAAGGATAGGAAGTGAGATTTGAGGAAAGGGGGATTAAAGTATGACTCAGCTTCATAGACTGTTGTGAAGGTTTACTGAGCATTTAAATGGACAAAATAAACTCTCAAACAAAGAAAACCTCTTAAATGACATTTTATTTTTTTGTTATTGTAACTGTTATTTACAGTTACAGTGAAAGACAACATGGCACAGAGGTGGATTTAAATCTTTAAGCTTTCTATTTTCTTTCATGCTAAATATATGTTTGCCATAATTCTGACCTCTCAGAAGCTTAGTGTCCTCATGTGTTAAGGTGAGGCTGGTAAACTACCTGATGAGAATTAAATGAGATATTTAAAAATATCTAGCAGAAGTCTGGTACATGACATAAAGTGCTGAATAAATGAACGGTAGCAAGTGTGTGATGTTGTTTGCACTCTTAATGTATCTTCTTGTCCCCAGAGAACAGCAGAATCTTCAGTTATAACTCTTCTAAGGCTAGAGCAAGTAAGTGCCATCCTGGGACCATGCAGTCTAGTACTTTGGGTCTGATGATGGCACTTGGACGTTTAAGAAAGAGTGATTATTGCCTTCAGCATCAGCCTCAAAATACTGATTGTATACTTGAAATGTACTTGCTTTTCTTAGTAGTCCACTGTGTCTCTTGTTTTGGAACTTACCTAAATTTTTCTGAATGTTTGTCTTAACCTTACGTGACTTCTTGGATAACAAATTGTTTACATTTACCAACCACTCTATAAAAATAATCTTTGATATAATTTGTCCCATTGAACCACTTCCTTTAAACGTGGACCAGGTGAACCCCATTGTGGTATGGTATAATTTTGTAAACAGGTTCATTTTTCATCCTATTTATATTATTGATAACTTTATAATCTTTATATTTTGGAAAGATTACAGAGGTTAAAACATATCTTACTATTTGTCACTTGAGTTCAGTGTTTCAACTTTAGGTGAAATCTTAGAAACTTCAAAAAATAACTCATTTCCTGACCATTTAAATCAGAATGTTAAGAATCAGGGTCCATGGCATTAGTACTCTTGAGTTTCCTAGTGGTTCTAATATGCAGCAAGGATTGAGAACCACTGCTTTAGTTGTCCTTTTCTGTTTTTATGTATGTTGTTTTTGTTCAGTCACGAAGTTGTTCAGACTCCATGGACTGCAGCATGCCAGGCCTCCCTGTCCCTTACTGTCTCCTGGAGTTTGCCCAAGTTCATGTTTATGTATGTAGTTTGGTGATTTCAACACTTGTGTTGATGTTCCAGATACAGATGGCTTTTTATAGAATTTAGGATGTAATTTCTGTTATGTTTCTATTATTCTTTTTGATGACATGTAACATTTTATTTTTAGGCAGTAGAATATTATAGTTTGAATCACCTCCCTCTGAATAACTGATATAGTAGTTGGCATGGGACTTCCTTCGTAGCTCAGTTGGTAAAAAAAAAATCTGACTGCAGTGCAGGAGACCTGGGTTCAATTCCTGGGTTGGGAAGATCCCCTGGAGAAAAGAATGGCATTCCACTCCAGTATTCTTGCCTGGAGAATCCCATGAACAGCAGAGTCTGGCAGGTCACAGTGATATAGTAATCTTTGAGCTGGCATGAACTTTGGAAGCTATCACCTACAACCATCTTTTATAGGTAAAGTGAGACTCAGAGAGGGGTTACATGACCAGGAATGAAATAGATTTCAAACAAGCTCTGTCACTTAAATCTCCAGGTACCTTTATGGTTATTTATTTATTTATTTTTTTAACTTTTCAGAAACATCTTCCTTGGTCCTTACAACTTCAAAGGTAGAGTCACACTAATGTGACTTACCATTTTCCTTTTTATTTTGAAGCAATAGACATGGCAAATAGATGGGGAAACAGTGGAAACAGTGGCAGACTTTATTTTTTTTGGCTTCAAAATTACTGCAGATGGTGACTGCAGCCGTGAAATTAAAAGACGCTTAGTCCTTGGAAGGAAAGTTATGACCAACCTAGGCAGCATATTAAAAAGCAAAGACATTACTTTGCCAACAAAGGTCCGTCTAGTCAAGGCTATGGTTTTTCCAGTGGTCATGTATGGATGTGAGAGTTGGACTATAAAGAAAGCTGAGTGCAGAAGAGTTGATGCTTTTGAACTGTGGTGTTGGAGAAGACTCTTGAGAGTCCCTTGGACTGCAAGGAGGTCCAATAAGTCCATCCTAAAGGAAATCAGTCCTGAGTGTTCATTGGAAGGACTGATGTTGAAGCTGAAACTCCCAATAGGTTTGGCCACCTGATGCGAAGAGCTGACTCATTGGAAAAGACCCTGATGCTGGGAAAGATTGAGGGCAGGAGGAGAAGGGGATGACAGAGGATGAGATGGCTGGATGGCGTCACTGACTCAGTGGCCATGAGTTTGAGTAAACTCCGGGAGTTGGTGACGGACAGGGAGGCCTGGTATGCTGCGACCCATGGGGTCTCAAAGAGTTGGACACAACTGAGTGACTGAACTGAACTGAGCTAAATAGACATGGAGATTTTACTGTGTTCTATATACTGTTTTCAAGCTTATTTTATTAGCTACGTTTAAGATTTCCTGTTGACTTTGGTGTTCTGAAGTTTCATAATGTTGTATCAGAGTATAGATTTCTTTTTATTTTATTTGGGACTTTGTTAAGCTCTAATTTGACATCTTATTAGTTCTGCAAAATTCTCATTGTCTTTTTAGATTTCTCCTCTATCTTATCCTCTTTTCCATTTGGATCTCTGATTACATGTCTCTCAGCCTTTCTGCTTTAGATTTTCCATATTTTTTCAGTACATGCGTTATTCTGGATAATTTATTCTGATTTATCATCCAGTCCATTGTGCATACATGCAAAGTCACTTCAATCATGTCTGACTCTTTGCAACTCTATATACTGTAGATCAGGCTCCCTCTAAAGTTGAAGCTACTCTTTTAAGGTTATCCAGTGAGTTTGTAATTTTGGTTATTGTTAAAGTTTAGTTTTGGTTCCATTTATAAGTCTTCTGTAAGAATCTGCCTGCATTTCAGGAGACCCAGGTTCGATCCCTGGGTCAAGAAGATCCCCTGGAGAACGGAATGGCTACCCACTCCAGTATTCTTGCTGGAGAATTCCATGGACAGAGGAGTCTATGGTAGGCTATAGTCCTTGAAGTTGCAAAGAGTCGGACACTACTGAGTGACTAACACATAAATCTGCTGCATCTCTTAGTAGTTTCCTGTTCCCTGCAGATATTTGTGAGGTTGCCTTTTATTCTTTAAACCGTATAAGTACAGTTATTTCAAAGTTGATGTCTCTCTGCTTCGTATATGTGAGATCTGGTAGGGCCCTTTCTATGGTCAGTTGCTTTTGCCAGTTCCTGCTCATGATGACTTGTTTCTTTGTATGCTTAGATAATCTGTGTGCTGCTCACTGTCCTTGAGAAAGTATAAGACTAATCAGGTCTCAGATAAAGGTATCTCCTACAGAAAGTTTTTGCCTTTGTTTCTGGTAGTTTCTGCAGGCATTATATAGACTGAACCACTTTGAAATAAATTCCTTGCTTGGAGTTTTAGACTTCCCAAGTAGTTGACACATATTTTGGTTGTGAAGTTTTGAGTGTCAATATACTCCTGCTTCGGGCTTCTCTGGTGGCTCAGAGGGTAAAGAATCAGCCTGCAGTGCAGGAGACCCAGCTTTGATCCCTGAGTTGGGAATATCCCCTGGAGAAGGGAATGGTAACCCACTCGAGTATTCTTGTCTGGAGAATTCTGTGGACAGAGGAGTCTGGCAGGCTTTGGTCCATGGGGTTGCAAAGAGTCGGACACAACTGAGCCACTGTCACATCACATACTTCTGTGTCACCTTTACCTTGAGGGTATAAACCCTTTAGGGTCTTATGTAAATGTATGTGCCTATTATGAAACTGTTTACCTCAGATTGGGACTTGAACCCAGCCAAAACCATGGTACCTGGTTTCAGGACCTAATGAAGCTCAGGTTTTTGATGTCTCATCGCAGAAAGAATTCAGTGAGAGACAAAGTGATAGGTAAGAAGTGGATTTATTCAGATTGAAAGAGAAGCACACTCCACAGTCAGAGTGTGGGCCCTCACAGAGGGCGAGTGGGGCTGTGAGAGGTGGCATGGTTAGTTTTCATAGACTAAAGAGCAGTTTTCATTCCATCCCAAAGAAAGGCAATGCCAAAGAATGTTCAGACTACCGCACAATTGCACTTATCTCACATGCTAGTAAAGTAATGCTCAAAATTCTCCAAGCCAGGCTTCAGCAATACGTGAACTGTGAACTTCCAGATGTTCAAGCTGGTTTTGGAAAAGGCAGAGGAACCAGAGATCAAATTGCCAACATCTGCTGGATCATCAAAAAAGCAAGAGAGTTCCAGAAAAACATCTATTACTGCTTTATTGACTATGCCAAAGCCTTTGACTGTGTGGATCACAATAAACTGGAAAATTCTGAAAGAGATGGGAATACCAGACCACCTGACCTGCCTCTTGAGAAACCTATATGCAGGTCAGGAAGCAACTGTTAGAACTGGACATGGAACAACAGACTGGTTCCAAATAGGAAAAGGAGTATGTCAAGGCTGTATATTGTCACCCTGCTTATTTAACTTATATGCAGAGTACATTATGAGAAACGCTTGGTTGGATGAAGCACAAACTGGAATCAAGATTGCCGGGAGAAATATCAATAACCTCAGAAATGCACATGACACCAACCTTATGGCAGAAAGTGAAGAGGAACTAAAAAGCCTCTTGATGGAAGTGAAAGATGAGAGTGATAAAGCTGGCTTAAAGCTCAACATTCAGAAAACTAAGATCATGGCATCTGGTTCCATCACCTCATGGGAAACAGTGTCAGACTTTATTTTAGGGGGCTCCAAAATCACTGCAGATGGTGATTGCAACCATAAAATTAAAAGACACTTACTCCTTGGAAGGAAAGTTAGGACCAGCCTACATAGCATAATTAAAAAGCAGAGACATTACTTTGCCAACAAAGGTCCGTCTAGTTGAGGCTATGGTTTTTCCAGTGGTCATGTATGGATGTGAGAGTTGGACTATAAAGAAAGCTGAGTGCCGAAGAATTGATGCTTTTGAACTGTGGTGTTGGCGAAGACTCTTGAGAGTCCCTTGGACTAAAAGGAGATTCAACCAGTCCATCCTGAAGGAGATCAGTCCTGGGTGTTCATTGGAAGGACTGATATTGAAGCTGAAACTCCAGTACTTTGGCCACCTCATGCAAAGAGTTGACTCATTGGAAAAGATCCTGATGCTGGGAGGGATTGGGGGCAGGAGGAGAAGGGGACGACAGAGAATGAGATGGTTGGATGGCATCACTGACTCAATGGCCATGAGTTTGAGTAAACTCCGGGAGTTGGTGATGGACAGGGAAGCCTGGCATGCTGTGATTCATGGGGTCGCAAAGAGTTGGACAGGACTGAGCGACTGAACTGAACTGAACTGAACTTCATATGCTAATGAGTGGGGGGATTATTTCAGCTACTTTTGGGAGGGGGTGGAGATCTCCAGGAATTGGACCACCACCCACTCCTTGGTCTTTTGACAGTGCCTTGGAACTGTCATGGCACCTTTGGATGTGTCATTTAGCTTGCTGATTGAGGATCAAGGTTTAATCAGAGTTGACTTGTTTGCCTCTCTTGGACCCATCTGATTCTAATCGGTTTATGTTGTGTCCCTGAGCTATGTCATTCTTTCAGAAGTTGTGCCCTGCCCCTTTCCCTTCTGTTACAGTTAAGACTCTATACTCTAGATGGTTCTGGTCTTTACGTTTTGTCTTTTGGATTCTGCAGAGCTGTCCAAACTATAGCTCAAATTTGTTCTGATTGGTCAGCACCCAGAGGGCAAAATGGCTTTTGTTCCCTTACCTCACTGGGTTCCCATTTTCTCTTCAGTTTTGGTCAAATAATTCCTTCCTTTCTTACCAGCTTTGCTTATGATGATTCTGAAAATATTTTATCTAGATGTTTTGGCTCTTTTCAGTAAGAGAGCTGTTCCATAACATCATTACTAGCACTAAATTCTCATACATTACTTTCTAAAACTGACAGATAAAAAATGGCCTTAATAATTATTTGTAGAGAAATATCACTGATAGTACTTCTTTATCAGGAGATGTGCCCATTTAGCCCTAAATATTACTTATTAACTAAATCTACTTTTCTTTGTATTGGGGGGAAGGATACTTAACTTCCACAAACTTTGGTAATTTAAGCAGAATTTAAAGCAAACCCTTTTGCTAATCAGTCTTTGAAAGATGTTTGAAAGCCCACGTAATTGGGACTGGTTTCCCTTTGTCAGCCTACTGTGTACTTGATGTCAGCTACACTTTTTTTTTTTACACTTGTGATGGAGTTTCTTGATTTGGTCAACATTTTGATAAAGTAGTCCACTGACCATCATAATTTGGCAGTGGGGAATGTGTGCCTTCTAGTCAGACAGCTCCATAACTTCTGATTTAAATTTTTCCAGACCTTGTTTTTATTCTCTTAATTTCATTTTTAAAATTTTTATTTATTTATTTTTTGGCCACATGGCTTTTGGGATCTTAATTACCCAACCAGGGATTGAACCCTGGCCCTTAGCAATGAAAGTGTAGAGTCTTAACTGCTGGATCACCAGGGAATTCTTTGGACCTCATTTTTATTTGTAAATTATAGATAATATACCCACCAAGCAGAATAGTTGTGTGGTTTTAAAAAGATAAAATATGCAAAGTATATAACCAATAGGTGTCCAATAATTGGTTTTCTCTTCTTGGTTGAAATTTCTGTGGATAGAATGCATTTGATTGTATTGTTTAAATCATATTTTAGAAGCCAAGACTAGTTTAAGTGATCCATTTGGCATAGTAACTGCTTACATTCTCTTTGCCCTGTTAGTAGTGATTTAGGGACAATAAATTGATGGTAGATGAAATACGGTGCGGCCAGAGATGGCAGTAGTAGGTGGTAATAACTTATAGGCATTGCAGACTAGAGATACATCAGAGAAAATTGTAGTTTGGGAGAGAAACCTGAGGCAAGAAAGAGAAATTGGGAAGCTGGTAGACAAGAACAGATAAAGGCTCAGAGGGGTTGAGGTGGGTATAGGCAGATGGGAGTCACAGGCTTCACCACACACATTCACCTGTTTTTGATTCCTAATGGATGTATTTTCTGTAGTCTTCATTTTAGTACTTAACTATTGTAGAATTTTAAGGCTGACAAGGATAGACAACTAATAATAATTTAACCTCCATGGGACCTTAGAACGTATATAGGCTCATACTTTGTTCCATCTTTTAGAGCCTGTGAAACTGAAAGTCACTCAGTCATGTCCGACTCTTTGCGACCCCGTGGACTGTACAGTCCATGGAATTCTCCAGGCCAGAATACTGGAGTGGGTAGCTTTTCCCTTCTCCAGGGGATCTTCCCAACCCAGGGACTGAACCCAGGTCTCTCACATTGCAGGAGGATTCTTTACTAACTGAGCCAGAAGGGAAGCCCTATAGAGCCAGAGGGAGGAAGTCAACTTAGATCACTCTGTGAGTTCGTGTATATTTAGTTTAGAACTCCGGAGTCCCAGTGCTCAAGCTGAGCTATTGTTCTCCATACCTCATTGTCTCCTTTTATTGATCCCTCTCCCTGAGTAACTGCTTCTGATCTGAAGTAGACAAATGAATTATAATATTACCTGATTAAGTATGCTTTGAATAGCTGTCATAATTTAAATAAAATTATCATTTATTTCAATCTTTTCTTCAGGTAGTATAATGTAACGAAACAATTATATCGTAAGGGATTCAGGGAAAGTCTTTAACAATTTCTGTTCCTCAAATGTGTTTAATAATGTATCACTGTATTTTCTTTTAATACTTTTATTTATTTTTGTGTAGTGAATGTTGAAATACAGTGTTTATTTCTCTTTAAAAAATGCAAATCTGGGTATTTTGCAACTTGCTCTGAGAATAGCCTAATTAAGTTCTGTGTATATATATTTATTAATATAGTTTGTGTTTATTGATCATATATCATTTTTTTGTGTAGTGGTTTAGTTACTAGGTTATTCTTAGCTCACCTACTTTACATATGCTATATTTGAACAGAATAATATGTCAATCATGTATTTGCTCTTATGCAGTAAAATATTTGAGGAAATAAAAATCACTTTCTTTGGCAAACTTTAATGCTGCTTAGTCTCTATTATAAAAACACCCTTCTGAACAAGATGATGGAACACTAGAAAATACTGATGTACCGGGGAATTTGTCATAGTGCTGGTTTGCAGCGGTATGGCAAAAGGAGAAATGAGTAGGTATTTTGTTTTGGAGATAAGATAGGGAGAAAAATAAGGGGGTAGAAGCCCTAGAATTCAGGTCAGCTTTGGGAAATACTGAATAAGGTTGGGTGGAATAGGTATTTTGGGTGTGGTGAATAGATTCTTGGCATAACTCCACTATAGGGATCCAAAGAAAGCGCCAGGGGGAGTGTTTCATTACCTGACACACAGGTTTTATTAGCACTCATTTACATGTGACAGAAGTTGGATCCAATACCAGCATATCTAGTTAGGAGACAAACATGATGTCAAATTCCTAAAGGATGATACCAGTTTCACCTGATGGAAAATTACAGCCCAGTCTGGGAGGGACTTGTTCTCAATTTTTTTGTTTATACTTTCTAAATGAGAAAGTTAAGCAGTGAGCTAAGGAGCCTGAATTATAGGCACAACTAAAATCTGCTCCTGAGGAATGTGGATTCATATGCTAAAAGGAGGCACCTGAAGGAGGCTGGGGATCTGGGTCAGCTCACTTACTGAACTTGAAAGAGTTAATCAGTCAGGGAGGATGGTGCCCTGGTCCCAGTAATAGAACCCAACACTGTATCTGCTTTTCCTCTCTTTCTTTTCTTCTTTACTCTCCAAAAATAATAATAGTTTTACTTATTGAGCCCTTGCCATGTGCCAGGTACAGTGCTAAGCACTTTACATGTATAATCTTTATTAATCTTTGCAAAACTACCTGTGTAGATATTCATAATCATTCCATAATTCATAGATGGTGAATTAATAACCCTGGTGGCTCAGCAGTACAGAATCCGCCTGCCAGTGCAGGAGACCCGGGAAACACAGGTTGGATCCTTTGGTTGGGAAGATGCCTTGGAGAAGGAAATGGTAACCCACTCCAGTATTCTTGCCTGGGAAATCCAGTGGACAGAGGGAGCCTGGCTGGCTACATTCCGTAGGATTGCGAGAGAGTCAGACATGACCTAGTGACTAAACAACAATGGTTCATAGATGAGAAGAGAGGTTAAATAAGGAATAACTTTGCCATAAGGAAAGTTTGAATGATGAGCCTGGGCACGGTAAGTAGAAAGAAATACAAACATATGGTCAGTTGTCAGTGTAAGACCAAGCGCACTGACCCGTCACTGTTGTGTTTTAAAATGCTGATTGGAGTGCTGTGTTGTCAGTCTTGAATAAGCTACAATTATAATGTATTAATGATTTCTGATTTTAGGGTGTTTTTGGCCACTTGGCATGTGGGATCTTGGTTCCCTGACCAGAGACTGAACCTGTGCCCCCGGCAGGGAGAGTGCAGGGTCTTAATCACTGGACTGCCAGGGAAATCCCTGGCTTTTCTGAGTAAGGCTCACTTAGTGCAGAGCCATGGATTTTAAATGATTTTTCTCCCAGTCTTTGACACTTCATCCATATCTAATTTGACAGAACCTAATGTTTTTTAGTAGGTTTCCTTTGTCTTGTCTTCCTGAAGCATTCAATGTAGTCTTTCTCGTCATGCCTATATTTTGTTGGTTTATATGATATTTAATTGAATTACCTAACCAAAGTACCAAGTGGAACCGACATCAGCGGGTTCAGGAGGAAGTCCAGTTGATTCTTGGTTGACCAACATGTATGAGTAAACTACAGACAATACCATACTTTAGCTTTGAACGTTTAGTATACCTTAGGCTTTGGGCAGTGTTTCACAAAGTTACTGGAGAATACTGCTTAATCTGTAGGGTTGGTTGAGAGAGGATTAGTGGTGAGAACTTCTACTCTATCTTGATTATACCACATATCTCATACTTTGCATATTTGTTTCCTCACTAGATTGTGAGTCACCTTAAGGGTGTTCTTATTTCCCTAAGTTCAGCAGAATGACTTGCACATAGCAGTTGCTTAATGTATGATTCTTAAATGAACGACTCATGTATTAGGTTACATTGTTATTTGAATATGTATTAAATAAATGTATCTATATATGTATATCTTATCTCCCAACTAAATTGTGTCCTACCCTTCTTTGATATGCACGGTGTTTGTCATTGTAGTGTACTACGTTTATCCTTTACTGCAAAGCATTGGTTCCAGGACCATTCTCCCTGCCTGCTCCCCCCTCCATGGATACGGAAATCTGAAGATGCTCATATAATATGGTATAGTATAATCAGCCCTCTGTATCCACTGGTTCTGTATCTTTATGTTGGTATATAGAGGAACAGTGTATCTGTCTCTTGCTTCTTGCTATGACTTCACTGGAAAGAGCCTTTCAGAGCAAGTTAGGTCTGTATTCAGAGCATTGCCTGAGCCCTGCCACGTAATTCTGACAGAGCTTATTTCAGGGATGTTACTGGCCTCATAATAGCAGCCTGATATTAGCTGCAGCAAATGGTGCTAGAGTTTTGGTTGTTTTGTTTATAGGTTTGTTTTCTTCTCTGTTTGTGTGTTAAACACTGACTGGCATATACCAAGTGTCTTTGGCATCGTGTCCCAAGAAATCTTTACAATCATCAGGGTAATGTAACAATTTTTTTTTTTAAAGCCCATACCTTAACATTTTATGTATACTTCTTATTCCTTCTAAGTAGATAGCAAATTGAATATTTCTTCTGTGAAGGTAAATCTTATTTTAGGTAAAATATCTAGTCATCATTACTATGCATTCTACTTTTTATTTATAGTTGCATTACCAATATGTTATGTTTGCAAACGTTTTTAAACTCTGCTTCTTTAGTAAAATAAACTCTGCTTCTTTAATAAAATAAAATAGAAATGCTTCAATTATCTAGAATGTAGCAAAAAAAGTTCTGATTTCCTTATCACTAGACATGTTTCTTTCCTTCAAAAATTAAACTTCTTGGATTCTTTTTTCTTTTTTTTTACTTCTTAGATTCTTATAGCTAGCCAGCTAAGTGAGAATGAGCACAAAAAGCCTTAAATATGAAGTTACCAAGGTTGCCAATATCTCATAGAAAATTTGTTGTTGTGAATTAAAAAAAAAAAAAGTGTGCTTTTGCTTTCAAGACTTTAGGTTGAAACCTTAGGTACTAATTGAATACCTGGCATTCCTCCTAGGCACTGTGGAGAACAGGCAGATATGGGTTCAGCTCAGTTGTATCTGACTCTTTGTGACCCCATGGACCGCAGCACGCCAGGCCTCCCTGTCCATCACCAACTCCCGAAGTTTACTCAAACTCATGTCCATTGAGTTGGTGATGCCATCCAGTCATGTCATCCTCTGTTGTCTCCTCCTCCTCCTGCCCTCCATCTTTCCCAGCATCAGGGTCTTTTCAGATGAGTCAGTTCTTTGCATCAGGTGACCAAAGTATTGGAGTTTCAGCTTCAGCATCAGTCCTTCCAATGAATATTCAGGACTGATTGCAGCTCACATGGAGCTTATCAGCAATGATTCTTAATTTCAGGTAGACCTAAGTCCATTATGCATATGGTAATATTCACCTTGCTAGTGCCATTTCAGTTTTTCCCATTTAAAAACCAACCAACCAGTAGTAACAAAAGAAACCCCTTTTTCAGCTCTTATCCATTAATATGGTCATCCTATACCTTATTCACTTTCATGTTTCTGTACAGGCCACATTTACTCTCTTCAGTTTTATACTAATCTCCACTCTCGCTCACTCTCTCTCTCCTTTGTTCTCTTTCTCTTTTTGGATTATTCCTTTCTCAGTTTCTTGTGATCTTTCTTCTATTACCTGTTCAGATAGTTGTTGCCCAGATTATACTTTTTTTTTTTTTTTCAGTAGTTACACTTCAAGTCCTCTCACTCCAGTTGATTCCTTTTATTTAATTATATCTCTAGTTAGTCCTGGTACATTTCACAGTTAAAATTCTTAATGTCTAATTTCTTGCTTATCTCTTTACCTGGGTGACCTATCACTTGAAACTCAGTCATCCTTCTTCTCCCAGACTGAGTCAACCTTCTTTCCCATATCCAAAGTCTCTTTTACCTTGTCTAAAAATCTAGATTCACCTTTCACTGAATGTTTCATTCTTGTCTTCACTTTCCTAGCACACATCTGATTTCATAAATCCTGTGTAATGTTTTAAATCCATATAAAGTCATTTAATTCCTAATACTGTACTGTTGTTACCCTGGTTCAGACCTCCATCACCTCACCACCTCATGTCTGGGTGACTGCAGTAAGGGACCTTCCTAATATTATACCTGTGGTCTCTCCTTTGGCCAAGGCATTCTACATAGTATTGCTTCTAGCTTCTAAAAATATTGATTTGTTCAAGACATTCTCTTGTATTTTTCATTTTTGCCTGTAGTAGATTTTAGATCTCTCCATGGTCTCTCCATTAGGCTATTTCTATTTCCTATCTGTTTGATCTTTTTCATCAAAAATAGTGCCCTCTTGCTTAGCATATAAGCCATACCTGTTTTTTTCTTTCTCTCTCTCTTTTAGAAACCATTACTCAAAAAAGTTTGCATTCTGGAATGTCTTTCCATCACCTCATGATTTCTGTTACTCTTTCAGATTTATGTGTTCTTTATTCAGATTTAGCTGGAGCCCCATTTCCAATATGAAGAGTGTTTAGAGAATATTTTTAGTACAGCTAATCCGTGAACAATGCGAGTTTGAACTGTGCAGGTCTACTTAAATGCAGATTTTTTTTCTGTGGTCGATACTACAGTACTTTACCATCCAAGGTTCGCTGAATCCGCTGCTGTGGAACCATGGATATGCAGGAACTACTGGTGTGGAGGGCCAGCTATACAAGGGTTTTTGACTGCACAAGGGGTAGGTGCCCCTAACCTCCTGTTGTTTCAGGGTCGGCTGTAGTTGCTTTGTCACTTGGCACTTAGACTGTGTTACCTTGTACTCTACTTTTTATGAACCTGTTTACTTAATTGAATAGGTATTTATTGGATATCTGCTACATGCAAGTGACCATTCTGGACCTTGGGGATATAGAAACCAATAGCGGAGCCAGTCCTTTCCATCTTGGAGCTTCAGCAACTGCCTCTGTACCCTATTAAAAAATTTTTTTTTCCCCTCGTACCTGTTCACCGTACATGTTAATAATGATGATGTTAAAATTGAGTTCAAATTTGCAAGAAGGGGCCCCTGGCCTAATAATGCAGGTCCCTTTTTCCTTTCTGTCTACCTTACTGCTGACCAAGATGCACTGGTAACTTCAGAGAAGAGGATGATTGATCTGTAGGATGAGGATGTCTATTGGAAGATGGCTATTGTCATGGATTCAGTAAGAAATGAAAAAAATTAGCCAGAGTAATACTGCTTAGGATGATATTAACTGTATACCGTCAGTCTCCCATGAAAAAGATGAAAATAAGTAGAATGCGAGCAAAAATAAATCTTTTTTAAAAATATTAGTTTTGGGATCAGTACTTATTCAGTTGTGTTTTTCACACACATCATCTTTGGTTCTGTAGAATCACAGGATGTTAAACTCTTTCATTTTATAGTTGAGGGTACTGAGGCTCAGAGAAGTTCAGTAACTTTAATAAGATCACACAGGTTAGTGAGAGAACCAGGAGTAGGAATTTCCCAAATGACATCAAAGAACACTGAATTTTTGTATAATACAGCTCAGTAATTGATGTATATAGTTACGGCCCTGAGTTATCAGGAAAAATTAGTGATGTTCACTGACTTTTTTCAAAAGTGAAAGTAAGAATTCATGGATTTTTTAAATTCAATATACTTCAAGGCTTAAATGATTCCATTTATATCTATTATTTTTATGTATGTTTTATGAGTCTTCACTGTTTTTCCTACTCTGTGTTCCCGTTGTTTTCTTTTTAGACTGAGTAAAAATTGTTATTTTTGACATTTTGACCTAATTTTTATATTAGTTTTTGTTTTTAAATCAGGAAGTGAATGTGTTATGATGATTGAAAGTCAGGTAGTTACTGATAAAAGCTTTTAAAATAAAACTTGACTTTCCTAATTAAGGAATCTATTAATATTGGACTTTTTTAACAATGTTTTTGTAAATTTGCTATAACATGAATTAGAGATTTAGAGCATAAAATTACTAGAAGCCATTAATTTTTCTACAAAAAGAAACAATTTTAGTCCTTGTTTAGAATGCAGAGTTAATTTTACATTTAATTTTGCATTTATCAGTTTTAAAGAAAACTAGAGCTGGATGGTGGTTAAAATGGTAAAAGCAGATTTTAGTCAGGAACCATTATAGTAGAAGGAAAGAGAGCTTAATGTGAAACTGGGCTCAATCCCAAATACAACAAGGTGAGGTGGGAATAGAAAGCCAATGAGGAGGGTATGTGTGTGTGTGGTGGGTGGAGGGGGGTGATAGAGGCAAAACATCAAGGATAAGGGGGCGGTGGTTGTTCAGTTGCTGATTTGTGTCTGACTACAGGACCCCATGGACTGCAGCACTCCAGGCTTCCCTGTCCTTCACTATCTCCCAGAGTTTCCTCAAACTCATGTCCATTGAGACAATGATGCCATCCAACCACCTCATCCTGTGTTGCCCCCTTCTCCTCCTTCCTTCCATCTTTCCCAGCATCAGGGTCTTTTCCGATGAGTCGGCTTTTCACATCAGGTGGCCACAGTATTGGATTTTCAGCATCCATCTTTCCAGTGAATATTCAAGGTTGATTTCCTTTAGGATTGACTGGTTGGATCTCCTTGCAGTCCAAGGGATTCTCAAGAGTCTTCTCCGGCACCGCAATTTGAAAGCATCAATTCTTTGGTGCTTAGCCTTCTTCATGGTCCAACTCTCACATCGATACATAGCTTTGACTAGATGGACTTTTGTTGGCAAAGTAATGTCTCTGCTTTTTAATATGCTGTCTACATTTGTCATAGCTTTTCTTCCAAGGAGCAAGTGTCTTTTAATTTCATTGTTACAGTCATTGTCCTCAGTGATTTTGTAGCCCAGAAAAATAAAATCTGTCACTGCTTCCATTTTTCTCCCCTTCCATTTTCCATGAAGTAATGGGACTGGATGCCATAATCTTAGTTTTTTGAATGTTGAGTTTTAAGCCAGTTTTTTCACTCTCCTCTTAAGTTGCTCTTCACTTTCTGCCATTAGGGCGATATCATCTGCATTTTTGAGGTTGTTGATACTTCTCCTGGCAATCTTAATTCCAGCTTGATTCATCCAGCCCAGCGTTTCACATGATGTAGTCTACATATGTTAAGTAAATGGGGTGACAGTGTACAGCCTTGTTGTCCTCCTTTCCCAATTTTGAACCAGTCAGTTGTTCCGTGTAAGGTTCTAACTATTGCGTCTTGACCCAAACATCAAGGATAAGGGGGGATTCTTACTAAACTGACCTGACAGGATTCTTGCTGAGGGCAGGCGAGGGTGATCAGATATCACCCGAGGGATAGTGCAGATGAGGAATTTGATCGATATTGAGGATGATCAGATATTGAAGGTGGCTGGAGAAGGAAATGGCAACCTGCTCCAATATTCTTGCCTTGGAAAGTCCCATGGACAGAGGAACTCAGCGAGCTACAGTCCATGAGGTCTCGAAGAGTTGGACATGACTGAGTGACTAAGCATGCACACACACACACACAGATTTTCAGATATTGAAGGTAGAAGATTCTTGCTAAACTGCCTTAGTAAAATTCTTGCTTAAATTGAATGATGTAAAGATGGTCATGGAAATCCAAAGATTGGGTCTTAAAGAAGAGAGAGCTCAGAGAAGGCTGACTAAAGTTTTGTCAAGAAGAGAATCTTTGTCAGAAGAAATGATTTATATAGAATAAGAATAATTGTATATATAAACCACAAGATGTATACAAAAATAGATGTGTATTTTTTGTATAACTCGCTCTCCCCAGTTCTTGTCACAGTCTGCTTAGACATAAATTCTGGTATCAATTTAGTGTGTATCCTCCCCAAATTTTAGTGTATACACATATAAACATACATCGTTTTTTTTTTTTTTAAATTGAACTTGTATTTGCCTTGACAATAATTGCTTCTTTACATTTTAAGTTTTTCCAGTTAAGATTTCTCTCTTTCCTTAAGTAGAGACATCTTATACCTAAATACTTAGGAATAAATTTAAGAATTT
This sequence comes from Odocoileus virginianus, assembly GCF_023699985.2. NCBI lineage: Eukaryota > Metazoa > Chordata > Mammalia > Artiodactyla > Cervidae > Odocoileus > Odocoileus virginianus. The sequence goes on along the minus strand of NC_069675.1, from coordinate 18,649,733 downwards.
ATAGGTTTTATTACTTTTGTGAGTGGGATTTTTCCACATTACTTTCCAACTGGTTATTTCCAATATGTGGGAAAGCTGTGCTTGAGTGTGCAAAGTCATCTAGTTATCTTGCAGAAATACTTTCTTCTTTTTAACGTTTAGTTACTTTAGGTAGAAAAGCCAAGTGTAAATATTTCCAGTGTTTATTCCTTCTTTGTTTAGAATTGGCTATCAGTCCCAGAACTTAGTATTAATGATAGTCATACTTACTGGAGGGTCTCCTTTTGTTCTTTAAAAAAAAAAAAAAAGTTATATGGAAGTTGTGTAACTATTAAGTGTGATATTTGTTAGTGGTTTCTAAAAACTACTATCTAGCATGTTAAGGAAGTTTCTTCTTAGTTTTCTAGGAGTTGTTAACAGAAATAGATAATGAATTTTGTTAATTTTTTTTGATCTCCTAAGATAATACATTAGGTTTTCCCCTCATTTATCTTACTAATGGCATAAATGTGGCTGTGGAACAATTTTCTTTTGATACACTGATGTATTTGATTGGATTACATTTTATTTATGATTTAAGATTTTTGCTTCAGTATTCTTAGGGTCATTATTTTTGTTAATCTTGTTTTGAAGTCGGGTGAGAGGGTTGAAATGGCCTGTTTTTCAGTCTGTGGCACATTATTGTCATTGCAGAGCCCCGCTCTTTTTAATTTACTTATCCATTTTTGTCTCGATTCCTCTCCTATTCTCCTTTCAGATTTTTATGTATCTTTGTAAAATATTTTTGTTTTTCCTATGCATGTGTTTTTTAATTTACAAAAACCAAATTGTATAATTTTCTCTTTTTAACAATGCTCATCTGTGATATTTTCTGAATATTAAGACCATTACTTTTAGCTATTTGTGAATTTCTTTCACATATTAATGGGTAGAGAAATTGCTGGTTTGTAGGGTATATGTAAACTTAAGTAATTTGCTGATTGGTTTCTAGAATGACTGCCCTTGTCTTCATTTCTACTAGCAGTGCATGATTGCACATTGCGGTTTACACTTGGCATTCTAGAGTTCTAATTTTTGCTAGTCTGATAAATGTGAAGTTGTATCTCCTATTTAAATTACTTTGAATTTTTCTGGTTATCACTGAGATGAAGCATCTCTTCCTAAATTTGTTCGCCTTTTGGGTTTCCTCAACTCTGATGTGCTTGTTTGTATCCTTGTAAGAGCATGGAATGTTGGTCTCTGCATTTATTGAGAGCATTTTCTATCTATATTCACAAGTAGGATTAGTTTTTTTCCTATAATTTATTTTTGGTAATTTTTCAGGTTAGTGTTGCCGTTTTAATAGGAAACAGTAAGATAGTTTATTTACTAAAGCTAAAAAAATCTAATACTTGTGAAGTAGGTTAAGATGAAGTCATTGGATTTGTATTTATATTAGGAACATCACATAAAATAATGGATATCATTTTATGTAATGGATTTAATTTTAAAAAGGCATATTTTCTGGATCTTATTTTTTTAAATTAATGAAAGGAAAAAATATATAGAAATACATGTGCATACACACACACACTTGCAGTTACTTTAATTGTTTTAGAAATGTTAGAGGCTTGTGTGTATATAAAAACCAAGATTACAAAATGTATTTCTAGTCTGAAAACTCTAGCCTTGTGTTACCTGCCTTGTAGATGGAATGCCCACCTTTATAGTGAAATCAGTTACATATAAACTTATTTCAGTCTCACCCTCCCTCCTTATAAGCTCTTTTCATTGTGTCCTTATTGCCTTTGTATATTACTTGTAAAGCAGCTTATCTCAGTAAGAGTCTGACGGTAACATCTTCGTTTTCTTCAGATCTGTTAGTGTACACATTTATGATTTAAATATGTTTGTACATAGTTATTTTAACTATTTTATTTTTCTTCTTGTTTGTGTGACAATAATATGAGTTAATAAAACACTTATTCAGAGCAGTGTAACCTAGGACGAGCTTAATAAAAGTTCACTTTATTAATTTTGTATATTTTCATTGTGCACGTGTGCTCAGTCATGTCTGACCCTTTGTGGCTCCATGGACTGTGGCCCTCCAGGCTCCTCTGTCCATATAATTTTCCAGGCAACAATACTGTTGCCATTTCCTACTCCAGAGGATCTTCCAGACCAAGGGATCAAACTTGCATTTCATGTGTCTCTTGGTATTGGCAGGCAGATTCTTTACCACTGTGCCACCTGGAGAGCCAGGACTTATACATATAAGTCCTTGTACTTATTTTTAGTAATTATGTAACTAAAGCAGATGTTAGTTTTGCTTTTTTTTTCTGTCTGTTTCTACATATAGGAAAGTTCAGAAGGGACTTCAGCAAATTGTTCACATTGGTAACCTCTCAGTAATGGAATGAGGGTAAAGCAGTGGATCTGTTGGTTCTTCCTTTATATCTTTATATAAAGTTTGGATTTTTTCCCATTTTACAGCATTTCTAGTGAGAAAGAAGAATATTTTTAAAAACCAGCTAAGATATATCTTATTGAACTGATCTCTTTATGAGCATTTGGATGGCTTTGTTATAAGACAATGGCCAACATATGGCAAAATAGTTTATATTAGTAATTATCATCAAACAAATGCACATTAACACAATGAGATGCCCTTTTCTGTCTGTGAATTTTTAAAATCAATGAGAACACTTAATGCTAGGGAAGATGATTAAACATTACTCTCATACATTGCTATTTGTATTGTCAATTGCTCAGGCCCTATAAGGAAACTGTTATACTTTGACCTAGTAATTCTACTTGTCATAATCTATCCCGGAGAAATAAAATTGCTAAAAGTGTGTATGCATGAAGATCATCATTGGCAGTTTATTTTGTACTAGTGAAAAATTACAATATAAATGTTAAACTATAGTGAAACTAGTGTCATTTAGGAATGCTTTTGGCTGCAGGGAAACCCTATTAACAGAGACATAGCATATAAACTTCATATTTCTTGTAAGTCTGGTGGTGGGTAGTCTTTTTATCTGACATAGCTGGTACAGTTGCTCAGTGAGGACATAAAGAAACTTTCTATTCTCCTCTCCCGTCTTTCACCCACAGTGTGCTGGCTTATTGTCTTTCCTCTTGTTACATTATGATTCCAAGATTACTGTGGTTAGAGACATCAGGATCACAGTAAAAAGCAGCGAAAAAGTTTGTTTGAGGTTTTCTGTTTGATTTGAAGTGAATCTCCTTTACCAGTGAATGATAAACTTTCTCCAGAAGTATCTTCTCTCCATCCTCAGCAGACATCTTATTGGTTACTCGGTTACATGTAAGAGAATCTAACCAGGAAAGCATTTGGCTTTCCAGACTCTATAGTGGGAAGTTTCAGAGTTGGCAAAAGTGGGTTGGGAATGTACCGTTTGTAAATAGATGACCAGTGTGTGATGAAGGAGGGCACCCAAAGCCACTGCTCTGGGGTAATGCAGAGGGAGGGAGTTGGTGGGAGGTTTCAGGGTGAGGGGGCGCACATATATACCTCTGGCCGGTTCATGTTGATGTATGGCAAAACCATCACAATGTTGTAAAGTAATTATGCTCCAATTAAAATAAATTAAAAAAGAAAGTACCATGTTGAAAATACATTTAATACATCTAACCTACTGAACATGATACCTTTAGCCTGGCCTACCTTAAATGTGTTCAGAACACTTATATCATCTGCAAATTGGGCAAGATCATCCAACACAAAGTCTATTTTACCATAAAGTGTTGAATACTTCATGTAATTTATTGAGTACTGAAAGGAAAAAACAGTGGTTGTCTTGAGTTTCAAATGGTTGTAAGTGTACTTGTTGTTTCTCCTTGTGATTGCATGACTTACTGAGAGCTTTGACTGCTATTGCTGTCCAGTATCATGAAAGAATATTGCTAGCCTGGGGAAAGATCAGAATTCAAAATGTGAAGTGCGGTTTCTACTTAAATGCATATTGCTTTCCCACCATTGTAAAGCTGAACCCTCACAAGTCAGGGACTGTCTGTAGTACTAATGGGAAAATCAGTTGTTCCCTGATATGGCCATTCTCTCCCTCCAAGTGTAATTCTGCAGAATCAACCATTTTAAAAAACTCTAATTGTCCTTTTTGTTATTGATGCATGTTTTAAAACAGTGTTCTTAAACTGCTCCTTCTTTGTCTGTTTTAAATAATATCTGTAGACTTCACGTATGGTAAATTAAAGCTTAGCTATATCATCCCCTTTCACTTTTCCACTCCACTTTCACTCTGCTTTCTTTAGTATGTCACAGTATTTATAGTTAATGTTTATATTATGTGAATGTACACATAATATCCACTTCTGAACCAGCCAGATTGTGTACTGTGATTGTTTCTTCTCCTGTGCAGGTTTTTGGTTTTCTTGGAGTTAATGATTAACTCATTTTCCCCCATGGTTTAATTTTCTTTGAGTGTTGCTCTATTCACATACTTCAGTACCTTTTAGATACAAATTTACATGTGATCAAACTTAACCAGATAACTTCTCTGGCCCACTTCCCCCTGTTTTTAGTATTGCTTTCTTTGGTTGCGCTGAGTCTTCATTGCTGCACAGGCTCTTCTCTCGTTATGGGGAGCAGGAGCTACTCTGGCTGTGGTGCACGGGCTTCTCCTCATCACACCGTCTCTTGTTGCGGAGCACAGGCTCTGGAGTGTTCAGGCTTCAGTAGATGTGATTTGTGGGCTCAGTAGTTGTGGCTCTCAGGCTCTAGAGCACAGGCTCAGTAGTGGTGTTGTGGACACGGGCTTAGTTGTCCTGCAGCATGTGGGATCTTCCCAGACCAAGGATCGAACCTGGTCTCCTGCATTGACAGATGGATTCTTTATCACTGAGCCACCAGGGGAGCCCCCCCCCCCCTTTTTAAAAAAACTCTTGACCTTATTCCTGGAGTTTCCTGTCTTGCTCTAATGTGGGTTACTTGCTCTTTAGGCCTGTAAATCAACTCTTATCCTGGAACTCATTGCTTCCCTCCATTGTTAGAACTCCTCTGTTTTCTGAAGTCTTTGTCTTCTTTTTAGTTTATCCTTTCATTTTAATGGTATCATTAGTGTCTTGAGGAAGGATGTATGGGAAGGAAGTGTTTAGGAAATTTATATGTCTGAAAATGATTGATTGATGGTTGAAAAGAATCTGAATATATTGTTTCATATCATTGTAGCTTCAATATTACTCTAATACTTGTCTGTTTATATTTGTCCTATTTTTTTGTCTTGGAAGATTATTCCTGGTTGTCTGAAGTTTTATGATAGGTTTTGGTGTAACTGGTGAATTTGCATTCATTATGAGTGGTAGGTTTGTTTCTGCCCTTCAGTTATAGAAAAAAAATTTTTTGAATGATTTGCTTGATATCCTTTTCTGAATTTTCTCTAGTCTCTCTTATAGAAACTCCTGTTTGTTAGATTGTTAGGCCTTTTGATTGATCTTTTTACTTTGTTATCTTTGTCTGTTTTCCATTTCTTTGCCTTGTTTGTTTTGTGAGAGAATCCTTCACTGTATCTCTTGATATTTTATTTTCCTATTTTGACTTTCATCTTTTCTGTTTCAAGTAGTTTTGTTTTCCAAAAGGTACTTCCAGTTATAAGATAAATGAGCATTAGGGATGTAATGTACAACATGTTAAATATACTTTACATGGCTATATGTTACATAAAAGAGTAAATCTTAAGAGTTCTCATTATAAGAAAGAAATTTTTCCTTCTTTAATGTTATATCTATAAGCTGCTGCTGCTGCTAAGTCGCTTCAGTTGTGTCCGGCTCTGTGCAACTCCATAGACGGCAGCCCACCAGACTCCTCTGTCCCTGGGATTCTCCAGGCAAGAACACTGGAGTGGGTTGCCATTTCCTTCTCTTGTGTATCTATATGAGATGATAGATATTCACTAGATTTATTGTGAAATCATTTTGTGACGTATGTAAGTCAAATCATTATGCTACACACCTTAAACTTATACAGCACTCAATGTCAATATTATCTGAATAAAACTGGAAGAAGAAAAAACCAAACTGTTCAAATAGTCTGTTAGATAAGATTGGGGCCCATACAATGAGACAACATTACTGAGGATTACTAATTTTCATCCTTCTAACCCCAAAATATTTATCAAAAAATCTAACTAGAGGCCAAATATAATTTACTACGCAAATAAAGTAAAATAGTCTAACTGCAAAAAAAAAAAAAAAAAGAGTTCTGGTCTCTAAATATTTTGATAGCATCCTGTTATTTTGTGGAGGCAATATCATCTCTTGTTTCAGCAAAGCATTGTATATTTGTTAGCTCTGGGAGGTTAGCTCTGGAACCAGGTCTGAATCCTGTTTATACTTATTAACCCCAGACAAACTAACCTCTTTGTGTCATACTGTTCTCTATCCGGTTAAACAGGGATAATAATAGCACTTCATGGGAGTCTATGAAAATTAAGTGCGATAATTCCCTCTAAACTGCTCAGAAAGGTCTCTGGCACATAGGAAGTGCCCAGTCAGTGTTAGCTGCTGCTTCTCTGAGACCATTAGAGATCATTTGAAAACTTGTTTTGTGTCTATATTGTCTTGCTTTCTTTGTGTTCCTTTTACTCCTCCTGTTTTTATCTCTACATTTTATTGAACAGAGACTTTTCTCAAATGTCAGGATGGACCATTTTTAAGAACGTAGCCCTCATAAACTGGTGGGAAGTCCTCTGTTTCTAGACTAGGTGTCTAACATGGAGCCTTCAGTACAGTATGATTAGGCCTTCACTGGAGGATAGTCTGATTCAGGTGAAATGGCTTTTTTGTTGTTGAAAGACCCCTGAATGCCATACTTAAATGACAGTAATTTTTTTTTTCTTCTGAGTTGTATTCTGCTTTTTAGCAAATGGTATTCTAATCCCCTGCTTTGGATAGAGAGCCTAACTGCAGAGGTAGATGGAACCTGGATAGGAAGTAGATTATAGGTTTTACCTTTAAAGCTTTCACTTAGTCATCTTGGTTTTTTTTTTGGTCACTGCCCCATTCTTGCCCTCTTCTGTACCTGGTATTCTGAGTCAGGACCTCTGTGTTTACATTTCTTCAGAGACTAAATGTCTAGTATCTTGGGGTGGTGGGCTAGAAATAGTTGTTTTATTGCATGAGTAGGGATGGACTCATATAGGTTTGACTGCATTTCATATACTTTTAACTTAAGCCCTGTAACACACCTGCCCATCTGTTTATCTCATACCTCTTAATTTCTGAACTATTCAGCTTATTTTGGGGGAAATCTACTAGCTTCTCATTGCATTCCCTCTGTAGGTACTTAGGTTTCTGAGCTGCTAAGTAAGTACACTTTCTTCATCTGTTTTCTATCATCCCTTGATGCCTGTGGCCTCTTTATATTCTCTTTGAGCTTGTGGGTTTATATCTTTAAAAAAATTATTTAATTCTCCTTGGAAAGGAGCTATTCTTTCTGTCTTATGTTTTAAAATTTAGTGTGTGTTTGCCCTCATGACTATATTGAAATATATGGAGGTTTTTTCCTTCTATTTTTAATTTCCTTTATTATTCCTAATTTCACATTCCTGAGAATTTTGCCATATGTCTATGAAGTTCTGTGAATTATCCCAAGGGGATTTTTAATACTTTACTGTGTCTTTAAATCTATACATTTATTTAGATATTAGTGCTGTCTTAGTTAAATTATTTCTCCAGTCAGGAACATGAGTAGTGCTTTTATTTATTACTCTTTCTAGACCCTCATTTTATCAGCCAGCACAGGATAGAAATCTCCATCTCTTCAGAAAGTTCAGGTGGGCAGCCCTGTTCTCGAGTGCTTTACAGTTTCCTGTAAGTGTATATGTTTTTCTTTAAGTATGCATTTATCCTTATTTAAATGAATACATCCTATTATTATTGATTTGTTGTTACTAATACTACTGTTAATACATAGTGTTACATGAAAGAGAGATACCATAGAGCAACGTGGACAGGGTGCAATGGGAGAAGGGTAGTCACTATCATAACGTTTGGTCTTCTGCTTTATAAGGGTCAGACCCTTTATTATTTCATTGTAGGTACTTCAGATTCTTGGGAAATTGAGACCTAGTAACCAAGTACACAAGAGATGAAACTCCGTTTGAAAATTCAGTGGTTATTGCCCTTCTGGTGACCAGAAGACTTATAACCTCTATCCAGGCACTGCTGTAGAGAACCTGGGGAATCAAATTAGTATTCAAAAAATTGTTTCTGGTGAGCCTGAACTGGAGCAAAGGAAGCGAAAGCTTGAGTCCATCTAGAAAACTTCATATGGAAAAGCCTGGTGAACTATCTTTTGATTTTATTGTTGTTACTTTTGGAGGGTGACTATTCGTTGCCCTCTATTTATAAAAGGAAATAATGGAATGCTCCTGGTTTTATGGATTTATTTTATGTACTGCCACTTTGCTAAATTCATCTCTTATCTTTTAATTTTTCTAGTTTCCTTGGGTGTTCTAGGTACACATCATTCCTTTTGAAAAAAAAAAGTACTTTTTCCTTTCCTTTAATTATGTCTTTTTTTCTTCTTAAATATTTCAAATACACATTTGTCCAAGCAATTTTTTTTTATTATTATATTAATGGCATTGGTGGTGGGGCCATCTTGAATCATCTTTGCTTCTTTTTTACATGTAGTTCTCTTTCTTTTTGACTTGGTTTTTGGTGGAAATAAATAGGCCCTTTGAAAGGTATCAAAATGTGCTAGATCCTTTCATAAACATTACGTAGTTTAAACTTTACAGTAACATTCTGAGTTTGGGGATATTATCCCCATTTTTACTAATGAGGAAGTGAAAAGTTAGGTCAAATGATTTGCCATTATTAAGTGGCAAATGAACTTTAGAAACACTAGATATTGAATGCTTTTTTTGGAATCTTTGATTCCTGTGTCATATTAAACTTGTGAAGAACTATAATAAGACACATAATACTAAGATAGGTATGTGAAAGTGCTTTGTAAGCTGTAGTGGGAAAACTGAATATTATCCTTGCCTCTCTTTAGCTTATCAGGGATAAGGTATGGGGTATGATGCATGAGGTATTTGATCTACAAAAGCGCCAGGAGGTCCCTAAGTGGTACAGAAAAGGAATGTGCTCGTGTGTGATACTTACATTATTTTAAAAAAGACAGCAACAGCTCTAGTATACTTAGAAAATAAAAAATTTTGCTGTTTTTTATTTTAGAAAAATGAAGCATTGTTTTAGTTTAAATGTTTCCTGCAAGAACAAAATAGATTAAATTTAATAGATATTCAGCATTATCTTCTGAGGTTAAATTTGAACCAGCAGACATGGAGGTTAGTGAACTTGATAAGCAATAGGTAAAGGAAGATTATATGAAAACTAGTAAAGGTAGCAGTGAGTCCATAAAAACTGGTAATAGAGGACACCAAACTTTCTCAAATATATTTTGTATAGTTATCTGTTTTTTACTGGTTTCATCAGCATATTGGAAAATTGCTTGTTAATCACTCACAAATACATAGTTTTCTAAATCCTGTTCAATATGTGTAAACATTTTATCTGTGTATGTAATATCAATTATTTATAGGATGGGTCTATTAATAGGCCAAATTGCTAGTTCATTCACTTAGTCACTATTAATGTTTCACCAAATATGTGTTTCATGATCATGAATTTCTCCTTTATTCTCACATAATTTTCTTGCAATTATGTGCTATTTGTCATTATAAAAAAAGATTATATATAATTTATTATGGTGTTGGGGGTAAAAACAATCCAATTCATGAACTTGGGTTCTGTTATTACTAGAATAATGATAGTATATTTTTACTATCAGGAGACAGTAAAAGATAAAAGACTGTCTTGGACAACTGGTTGCTTATATTCTTTTCAGAGGTAAAATAGTAATGTAAGTAAACAGGAAGATTTTGCCTACATGTGAAACATAAGAGAAAGGCTTAAACGTGTTCAGTCAAGGGATTAGGCATCCTAAGTTTTTTTTTCTTTTTCTTTTTTTTTTTTTAAGAAATTTATTCTATTATATTTTCTGTCTGCCTTGGTCATTTTGCTTTTGTCTGAATATTTAATATTTATAATTTTCATATATTAATACCAAAACATTTTGTTTTAATGATAGATGTTGCAGTTCATATCTCATAGTGACAGTGTGGTAGACAAAAGAACTAAGAATTGAACATTTTTTCAAAGCTTTGTGGAAAACAATTTGTGGCTTATAGTAATTTTTTATACTTCTAGTTTATTATTATCTTTGTTGTTTACTATGACTAAAATTTTATCTTTTTAATCAGATAACATTGAATAACTAAGGTACTTTGGGACAGAACAGTTTTGTCTATTTGTTTAGCAGGTGCTGTACTCAGCACTGAGTTACAGTTTCGTAGAATGCAGGAGTCCTGTCTTTACATCCTAATACAAGTCAAGTGGGGGGCATGTAGAGCGCATTCAGTGAATGATTGTTGAAGGCATGAACAGGGGACTCTGTCTTCAAGGGGATTATAATTTGGTTGGAAAGAAGATAAATGATAAACACTTAAAAAATTTAATGATAAGGTGGGAGGGGGGATCGGGATGGGGAACACATGTAAATCCATGGCTGATTCGTGTCAATGTATGGCAGAAACCATTACAAGTTTGTAAAGTAATTAGCCTCCAACTAATAAAAATAAATGAAAACAAAACAAAACAAAACAATTTAATGATAAAAGAAAATATTTTAATTGTGTGATAGTATCAGTTAAATGAGATTAGTTACATACTGTGTTTAGCAGAGTGGTGAAAAACAAAAAAGCCACTCCATCTTTCTTGAAATTTTAGGTATATAAAAATAATAGCACAGAAACTTTATTAGGAAAATTTCAAAGAACTCACAGTTTGTTAAAAGATAAAGCTAGCTGTAGAGTTAATATCAGATGAAAATACAGTTTTTGAGTTATACGTTAGTTCTGTACTTGACTCCAGAATTAATAGGCATCTCACTGTATTTTATTTGTGTTTATTTTTTATATTTACTGCTTTTACTTGTAAGAGTTGCTGATTCCAGTTGCATATGACATATGCTATTCGGCACACATGTTTCAGCCACTGAACTGTGAGCTCTGTTTCACTTGCTTTGTCACTGCCTTAGCCTCCGTGCTAGTAACTGTCCTGGTACAAATAAAAATGGGTAGATAGCATCCCTGACTCAATGAACATTAGTTTGAGCAAACTCCGGGAGATAGTGAAGGATGGGGAAGCCTGGTGTGCTGCAGTTTATGGGGTCACAAAGAGCCAGAGATGACTTAGCAACTGAACAACAACAACAATAAAGTAAGTGCTCAGTTAATATTGTCAAATGAATAAACGTGAATATTTGAGTCAAATCCTCAATTGTTAGTAGCCTCCAGTGTTTCATCTTATGAATATGTGTGGATATATGTATGTGTGTATTACATCTACATTTGTTTGTTTATATATGTGTGTTCTGGTATTGTACCCAAACTAAATTGAAAGTGCACTGTGAGTAGCAACTTGGTTTGTTTGTCTTTCCTATATTCTCCTTTATGGCAGTTTGAACTGTGATGGGTAGTAGGTATTCCCCAAAAATGTTATTAAACTGAATGAAAATGATTGATTTTATTTTCTTATGAGGAGTCTGCTAGAAATACAGTCATACACAAGGAATTTGGAAGAGAATCAAAAAGCTAGTGTGTACCTGTTTGTCAGCCTGAGGACATTTATAAGATTTCATCGCTTTGTAAAGAGCTGGGGTTCTGGGACAGCTCAGTTACTTGCTCTTTAGCAGCCTATTTGCTTTATTTTTGGCCTTCTAACTATGTCACAGATGGTGTAGGTCAGTGGTTCTCCCAGTATTGTCCCAGAATAGCAGCATCAGCATCACCTGGTAATGTGTGACACTTAATAACAATGCATGTTCTCAGGCCCCACTCCAGACCTGTTGAATCAGAAATGAGGAAGGGCCAGGCCAAGCCATGTGTGTTTCAGCACGTCCTCTAGGTGATTCTGATGCTAAAGTTTTATGCTGCCAAGTGACGACATGGTCTTTAGGAGAGAGGACCAGCTAGAGATAATGATTGTATGCCTAGAGAAAAACAACTAGCAGCCTAGATGCACGAGAATAATGTAGTCCAGAGCGTCTCAGAGGAAATAGGTATAATTTATAGAAGACATTAAGATGTCAATATAGAGCAGATTTTTGCAACTTCACTGTGTGCTCTGCTTTAGCTTAAGTAAACTATTTTATTGACTTTTACTTTTCGTGTGTTTCTCTTGTTATTTGTGAGTTTGTGCTCTCTTGACAGAAACTTGTACTAGTTGTCCTTTGGCATTTTATTTTAGATTTTTGTAAAAGTGAATGTTCTTTCTCTCCCATAGCATATGACAGAAAAACAATTGAAAAATAGCCAACCAAAACTAATATTTTGTGTACATTTCTTTTTGAATATACTTTTCAGTGATTTCAGTTTTAAATTTTAACCGTATAGAATTTTAGAGTACAAGATAGTTTAAATGGTCTCAAAAACTATTTAAAATAATTTAGTTATTAGATACTCCCATGTGTGCAGGTAAACCTACTTAGATATAGCAGATTTATATTCCTTATATGTATCCTTTTGACAAATTAGAATTGAAAATAATAAAAACAAGTTTCCTGTTTATCATATAGACTTTTAAGTTGTAAGATATCTAGTTAGTTTTTTTTTTTTGTTTCTAACGGTTAGGAAATTAGAGGCCTGTTTTTAGGTATACAGTATAAAAAACTTACGGAAGTTTTTAATATTTATTTTCCTTGAAGATAATTCCAAACTTTTCTTTTGAAAAATATGTGCCATTACTATTAGTTTTACTTGTACTACAAATATTTTATTTGTAACACTTAAAAGCTTATATTCATACCTTATCTACTTGTTCACATTGTCCACAGTAGTGGTGAAACTGATTTAACACTATCACAGTCAACATACAGTTGCATTTTCCCCAACATATTATCTAATTATTGAACTTTATTAAGCTGATGAAAAGGAGAAATGTGATTATAATTTTAATTGGCATTTCTCTTGTGAGAGTGAACATCTTTTTAATATGCTTGAGCTTTTGTATTTCCTTTCTATCAACATGTTTTTTGTGTTTTTTCCTGTTAAGTTCTTGATCTTTTTCATATTAAATTGTAGGTGCTCTTTATATATAAGAAAAAACAAACTCTTGTGATTTGTGGCATTACTACTTCTCTGATTTTGTTTTGACATTTTGTCAAAAAGAAATGGTCTTATTTGTTGCAGTTTTTCAGCAACTTTTAAATTACCATATATAAATTTTGTTTTTGAGGTGAAATTTATTAGTTTCTTATGACTTTGAGTTTTGTCTTATTTTCAAAAAGACATTCCATGAGATTTATTAGGACAAAACAAACTCTACCTTTTTTTTTTTTTAATACTTTTGGGTTCCTTTAAGTTTTTGATCCCTTTGGCAATTTGTTTTGATATGAGAAGTAATTTCCAGATGGCTGCCATCAACAATTATTGAATAATTTACATTTTCCCTAATGATGTGCAGTGTCACCTTTAATTTATACTAAATTCCTGTATATATTTGGGTTTGTTTTTGGATTATCTGCACCATAGATATATCTTTTTGTGCATCATTACCACTTTTTAAGTGACTGTAAGTGATGATACGTTTTAAAATATTTCAGAGCTTTACAAAAATATACAAGCAACTCCTGAAGCTCAATTCCAGAAAAATAAATGACCCAATCAAAAAATGGGCCAAAGAACTAAACAGACATTTCTCCAAAGAAGACATACAGATGGCTAACAAACACATGAAAAGATGCTCAACATCACTCATCATCAGAGAAATGCAAATCAAAACCACAATGAGGTACCATTACACACCAGTCAGGATGGCTGCTATCCAAAAGTCTACAAGCAATAAATGCTGGAGAGGGTGTGGAGAAAAGGGAACCCTACTACACTGTTGGTGGGAATGCAAACTAGTACAGCCACTATGGACAACAGTGTGGAGATTTCTTAAACAACTGGAAATAGAACTGCCATATGACCCAGCAATCCCACTTCTGGGCATACACACCGAGGAAACCAGATCTGAAAGAGACACGTGCACCCCAGTGTTCATTGCAGCACTGTTTATAATAGCCAGAACATGGAAGAAACCTAGATGCCCATCAGCAGATGAATGGATAAGGAAGCTGTGGTACATATACACCATGGAATATTACTCAGCTGTTAAAAAGAATTCATTTGAATCAGTTCTAATGAGATGGATGAAACTGGAGCCCATTATACAGAGCGAAGTAAGCCAGAAAGATAAAGACCATTACAGCATACTAACACATATATATGCAATTTAGAAAGATGGTAACGATAACCCTATATATGCAAAACAGAAAAAGAGACACAGATGTACAGAACAGACTTTGGGACTCTGTGGGAGAAGGCGAGTGTGGGATGTTTTGAGAGAACAGCATGTATATTATCTAGGGTGAAACAGAACACCAGCCCAGGCGGGATGCATGAGACAAGTGCTTGGGCCTGGTGCACTGGGAAGACTGGGATTGGGTGGAGAGGGGGTGGGAGGGGGGATCGGGATGGGGAATACATGTAACTCATGTCAATGTATGACAAAACCCACTGAAATGTTGTGAAGTAATTCACCTCCAACTAATAAAAATAAATGAAAAAAAAATATTTCAGAGCTTTGGAATTTTTTTATTCTTATTTATTTTTCCATATGTACTTTAGGCTCATCATGTGTGATGTTTTTAAAAACATTGTATTTGTATTTTAATTGGGTTTGCATAATTTTATAAGATTAATATAGGGGAAAATAAAATTGTAATACAGAGTCTTCTTGTTTAAGAACACGATTTTGCTTCTCATTTGTTCAAGTCATTTTTTTTATGCTCTTCAGTAGCATTTAAAGTAATCTTTGTATACCTCTTATTTTTTTCTTGTAAGGTTTATTCTAATCTTATCACTTTGTTATTACAAATGGAGTTGTTTTCTTTCATTATATCATCTAACTGGTTGTTTTTATAGAAGCCCATGGGTTTCAATTTATTATTTTTATATGTAGTTACTTTACTGAAATTCCCATATTTTTATAATAGTTTATAGTCTGTTTTTTCTTGGATTTTCCAGATAGCCAGTCAAATCATTTGCAAATAATATGATTTTATTTCCTTTTTTAATTTATAAATTTTTATTTATAAATTTATAAATTTTTATTAATTGGAGTATAGTTGATGTACAGTATTATATTATTTTTATATGCACAACATAGTGGTTCAGTATTTTTATAGATTTTACTCCATTTATGTTATTATAAGATAATGACTGTAATTCCTGTACTATAAAATATAGTCTTGTTTATCTATTTTATATGTAGTTTGTATCTGTTAATCCCATTCTCCTAATTTGTCCGTCCCCACTTACCTCTGTCTCCCCTTTGGTAGCCACAGGTTTGTTTTCTATATCTGTGAGTCTGTTTCTGTTTTGCATACACATTCATTTGTATTATTTTTTAAATTTCACATATAAGTGATATCATACAGTACTTGTTATTCTCTGACTTATTTTCCTAAGCATAATGTTTTCCAGGTTCATCCATATTACTGCAAATGGCAGAATGTCATTCTTACGGCACAGTGGTATTCCAGTGTATCGTATGTATGTATATATATGGAATACTGCTCTCTCTGTAGATGTATGTATATATACACCATATCTTTATCCATTTGTTGATGGGCACTGAGTTCTTTCCATGTCTTGACTGTTGTGAGAAGTGTTGTTATGAACATTGGGGTGCATGCATCTTTTTAAATTAATTTTCATTTTTTCCAAACTTACTTCTTTCTGGACTAATGACAGTGGCCACCACCAGAGCAATGTTAAATATTTGTGGTAAGAAATAGACATCCTTGTTTTGTTCCTGATGGTCACTACTTCTTAGGTTTCTCTGTTACACGTGGTACTGTCTTTTGAATTTAATTGTTTGTGTCTTATCATATTAAGGAAGTTGGCACAGTGTTTGTTTCAAAAACAAAAATCTCCTGTTGACAGAAAAGTTGTAAGGGCAATACAAATAGGTTTGTTTTCTGAACCATCTGAGGGCAAGGTGCCAGGCAACTTGATGACCTATTGCCACCTACCAAACACTTCAGTGTTTGTTTCCTGTAGACAAGTACTATCCTGTGTAACCACACATAGCCATCAAAATATAGAAATTAACACTTGATGTATTACTACCGTTTGATCCTCAGATCCCATTCATATTTTGCCAGTTTTCCCATTAATGTCCTTTTTAAGCCAAATCTAGAACAGAATCATGGATTACATTTGGTTTTCAGGTCTTTTTAATCTCCTTCAATCTGAAACAGTTTTTATTTGACTTTTATAACCTGACACTTTTGAAGATTATAAGAATGTTAACATAAAATGCCCCTCAACTTGAGTTTGCTTGATGTTTCCATATGATTGATTTTAGGTTTTGCATCTGTGGCAGAAATGTCACAGAGATATTCTTTGATCACTAGGAACTATCACAGATATTCCTATTTTTCTTGTTTGTTTTGCCTTTTCCAGGCACCACCATTTTCCTTGTAATCTTTCTTTTCAACAATTCTGGGTCTTTTAATATTAAATATTTAAGTAGTCCAGTATGTGAATTGATAGGAGGATGGGGAAGCAAGTGTCCTGGAAATATAAGAAGTAGTTGGTGGGTTGGGGAATGAGTCACAGTAAAGATTTTTGAGTGTTAGAGGCTTCAGTGTCAGAATCACCCAGGAGAGAAATACAGAATGGTGGCAGAAATGCAGAACTAGTCAAGTGGGATAGAAAGGAAGAAATTGGTAATTTTTAAAAATTATTTTGGTTATTTGATTATACTGGTTAAATTATTATTTTTTTTATTAAAGCCACTTTGAAGACTGTCTTCTAGGCCAAAGCACTGTTTGACCAAATAAGCTGGACTGTCATATCCTTTTGGATGGCAGCTATGCTCACCACTATACCACCAACATTCATTTTTGTCACTTTTTAATGCATGTATTATTACTCTGCTTATATAAAATAATCTCATTGTAGAACAAATAATTTCAAAAAGTTTTATGATTGTTTAGTATAGATATTACAGATATTTGATACATTTTCCTCTTTTTGTACAATTGAATCATCTTTAGCCAAATAATCCTTCTAGTCACTGCAATGTAAATGTTAAGAGTTTGTTGAAATGACAGCAAAAACATGACAGTACCTACATTCTCAAAGTTACAAGAAGCTCAGTGAGTGGATTTTATGTTTATTATGGTACTGAAAAAAGAGAAATGGGTGTCGTTTAAACTAAGAAGTTTAATGGTCATTCACTAAACCTTCAGTTGAATCATCCACAATTTCTTAGGGATATTGTAAGGTCCATCATTAAATGTAATTTCTTGGTTGCTTAAATGGAAAGCACTGTGGATATATAAATAACAATATCTGAGTTAATATAATAGAAATGAGAGGGGAAGGAATGTGAGAATAGTGAAACTGATAGCTGTCTTTGATGGCCTTTAAGTAGATAGATCTTCTGCCACACTCCTAGTGGTGTTATGAGTTACTTTAACAAATTAGTACTTGTAACATAGTTTTTAATTCCTTAAGTTTTAATTCCTTAAGAAGGTGGTATTTCAGTTCTAAATGTATTTTTTAGTTATTCTGACCGACTGTTCTTTCCTATCCCCTTTTGTTTGACTGAAGATGAGAGTATTACAATTTATTCGTGTTAAAATGTAGGGATTTTTTTTTCTTTCTTTAGTAATACTTGGGAAGGGACAGGAAACTATGGAGGGCCACTGGCTCTGATTTTCCTTTTCCCACCTTTCACTTTCTTTACCCCTGCATAGAGAATCTAAATGGGGGTGGGGTTAAAGGTGGGGATTGAGAAAAGGCAGTTATTCTTTATTTGTAGATGTCCAGGATAAAGTCTCTGGAGACAAGGAATCCATCATAAAATTTAAGTAGATGGTGAAGCTCAGAAAACTCTTTATTTTACAAAGCTTATTATAAGAACTCATGGTTTTGCTTTGCCCACTTTCCTCGTCTTCACTCTGAAAATAAACTGTGTAAGTTTCAGGTGTGCAGCATTATAGTTCAATATCTGTAAATGCTGCAGAATGATCACCGCCACACGTCCAGTTACCATCCATCACCGTACAGCTGACCCGTTATACTCATGTTGCCTGTCCCCCAACCCTTTTCGCCTCTGGTAACCACAGATCTCTTCTTTGTATTTATGTATTTGTTTTTGTTTTGTTTGTTCAGCTTTATTTTTTGTAAGATTCCACATGCGAGTGAAATCATACAGTTTCTGTCTTTCTCTACCTGACTGACTTTGCTTAGCATAAAATCCTTGCGGTTCATCTATATTATTGCAAATGACAGGATTTTATTTGTTTATGGCTGAGTAATACTCAGTTGTGTGTGTTGTACATGTACATACATATATATACGTACGTATACATATCTTCAGTAGCCATCTGTCAATTGACACTTAGTTTCCATATCTTGGCTATTTATTATAAATAATGCTGCAGTGAACATGAGGATGCTTACTAGTGTTTTGAATTAGTGTTTTAATTCTCTTCAGATAGATACCTAAAAGCGAAATAGTACAACTTGTAGTAGTTCTCCGTCTTCATTTTTTATAAAGGAGAATACTCCTTAGTGCCTTAAAAGACAAACTCTTGAGCAAACCCAACTGTATTTTGCATATGTCTGCACTCATGTTGGTTGTCTTAACATCTGTGGTCTGAAGTAAAATGCATATAGATGTCCTTTAAAGGAAAAAAGTTCAGCTTTCCACCCCTTGCAGTCAGTGCCTTTCTGTTTACTTTGTGACAGATATGTAAAAAGAAATGTTTTTATATTTGTTTTATCTTCCAAAGGTTCTTCAACTGAGTTTTAAAAAGTTGATTTCATCTAAACTGCATTTTGTTTTTCTTTTCCTTACTCAGGCTCAGATTGCCTTTCTTCAGGGGGAAAGGAAAGGTCAAGAAAACTTGAAGAAGGATCTTGTGAGAAGAATCAAAATGCTGGAATATGCTCTTAAACAAGAAAGGTAATTCAGTAAAATGGAAAGTAGTGTTCTCTTAAAATACTGGAATAATTTTTCTGTTACTTCTAAAACAGTTCAAATTTTAATGTATTCTGTTTAAAATCAGGAGCTAGTATTTGAAACAAACATTTAGAAATGGTTGCTATATGTTAATTTGTTAATGAATGTTTAGTAATAATGACCAAAAGCTGATGTATATGGTTTTTAAAATTTTAGCAACTTTTTTCCTTACTCTGCCCTTTCTGAAGAAATGTGTATACTTCCTGAACTGTCAATATCCATTTCTTTATAGAATTGAAAATGTGTATACTTCCTGAACTGTCAATATCCATTTCTTTATAGAATTGAAGTAGTTTTTGAGTTGTAAAGGAAATTTCTATAATACTTACTCCCTTTTCCTATCATCTAGTATTATTCAGTTTGATGTGTTTTCCATGGAAAAAACCTGCTCTGGCAGACTCCGTTGAGAATCTTTCTTTTTGATATTTTGAGCCTTTGCTATCACCTATTCATATCTCTCCAAAAGTGAATCTTACCTTTCTATTCTGCTCAGTGTTGAAAATATTCAAGAACTAAAGTTGGCTTGCAAGTAAAGGACAATAGGTCATGGATGAGAATTTTGGAAGTTTTCATATGAATCAAGTATTTGTTTAGCAGATGGTCTTTAGAATTTTTTGTCAGCAGTATGAGACAATTTTTTGTTTTAGATTATTGAGTACTTGATAGGTGATATTGAAATTCTCTGTTTTGCTTTGTTTTTGATCACATGGCCTTTTCATTTTGAAATTGATGAATGGCTTGTTTGAAAAACTACCATAAAATAACATTTAGCAGATGATATTTATGAATATCAAGAGATATAAAACTTTATTAGTTGTTTTTTCCTTCATGTGGGATTTTAAATGGCACAAGAGACTGAAAACAGATTGACTTCTTATTGAAAAATTGGTGGTTCTTTTCATTCGTTGAGAGGTTGATTGAAAGCTGTTTTGGGAAGATGCGGGGAGAACACTTTTAAAAGTGTGTAATTGGGGAATATCTGAGATTTTAAGCAATGATAGGCATAATCAAAGAGAGCATGATAACAGTAATAATAACTATTTATTAACTACTATGTATTAGACCTTGAGGCTTAAAAACTAAATAATTTAGGTAGACTTGCAGAGTTACAGTAGAGCTATGATTTGGATCCCTCTGTTTTGTCTGCTTCTGAAGCTTGTACTCTACCAGTACATTATACTATCTTATAAGTCAGGAAAATTAAAATATACAAATACTAAACTAACCAAGGACACGGATATGGTGTGTATGTGTGCGTGTGTGTGTGTGTTTCCCTTCTCAATAACGTATTCATTAATCCATCCATCCAGTTTAAGTCCTGTGCTGGAATTGGGAACAAGCAAGTCACAGTTCTTGTCCTTCACAGCTAGGAGTAGCAGGAAGCAGACTCATAAATCACAAAAGTGCAGTGTAGTAACTGAGATGCTATGGGAGAAGTCAGCACAGGATACAGTGGTACCCAGGGTACAAAGAAGGGAGTGGTTATTTGGATCTGCAGTCTGTGGAAGTAGAAAGGAGGGTGTAATTAGAGGAGGTGGAACATGAACAGCATCATAAAAAATAAGCTGTTTGCCAAGGTTCAGGACGTGGAGATGGTATGTTTGACATGGGACAAAGCAGTATGGTGTGTTCAGAAATTTGTGATTACTGTGTATGAAAGTTAGGGGTGTCAGTTGTAATTTATAAGCTGTAATGGTAGAGGTGGGCAAAAGCCTGATCATGAAGAGCCTAACTAAGGAGTTCAAACTTCTGTCTTACATTGGAAGTTTTTTAAAAACATTTTCTTCTAAAATAATCTCAAACTAATCGAACTTGAACAAACTATATACTCTTTACCAGATTTCACCAGTTGACAACATTTTGCTGTATTTACTTGTATCATGCTCTCTCTGTATACTCATGTCTTCCCCCTCCCCTGCCTCCCCCCCCCCAGTCATTTGCTACTTGTTTGCAGACTTGTATCCCTTTGCCCCTCAATACTTAAGAGAGTATCTTCTAAGAACAAGGACTTTCCCTTAAATAACTACAGTTCATTATTAAGGAAATTTAATGTTAACATAGTTCTTTTATGTAATATAACCCATATTCATATGTTCCAATGATGATCTTAATATACTTGATCTTAGTCAGAAGGCCCAGAAGCGATCCAGTAATGATCTTTATAGCATTTTTTTCCTACCAAATATGCCGGTAATAATCTCTATAGTATTTTTTTTTTCTGGTCCAGGGTCTAGTCTAGGAATATATATTGCATTTATTTGTTGTACAGTTGAAAGGTTTGAGCACAGAATAGTGTTCAATAGATTTTAGAGAATCACTCTGACCTTAGTTTGGGGGATGAACGGAAAAGATCTGTTAATAGAGGCCAGAAAATTGTCATAGTTTAGGATGAGAAATGATATCATTTTAACTGCTGGAATAAAGGAGTCATCAACTATGAAACATTTTATTTTTTACTTCTAATATTATATTTTTCAGCTGCACTATGTGGTTTGCAGAATCTTAGTTCCTTGATCAGGGGTTGAACCTGGGCCCCTGGCAGTAAAAGCCCAAATCCTAACCACTAAATCACCAAGGAATTCCCTATGAAACATTTTAGCTAGAAAGAATCCATAAAATTTGGAGGTGACTTGGTATTGGGGATGAATAAGAAAGATAATTCAAGAATGATTCCCAGGTTTCTGGCTTGAGAGAAAAGTTTGAAAATTATAAAGTGAGTTAGAAATAAAGAGGGTAGTAAAGCAGTTATAGAAGAGGATTCATGAATAGAGATGTGTACTTGGGGATCATCAATATTGTGGGTAAAATTGTAAGAACTTTGAAACAGACAGAGCTAGCGTGGAACAAGAGGTAGCAGGAGCCAGTTGCAGGAGTGGTTTGAGGAAAAGACAAAGAAGCATTAACCAGAGAGTGGTGGGGAAGGAAGAAGAGAGCAGTGAATGGGAAGCAAGCTAGAGAAGGTGGGAGTTTGACAATTGCAGATGCCAAACAAATCATAAGTACGTTGTGTGCTGAAAATAGTTCCGGACTTGCCATTTAGGTGCTTGTTGGTATCCTTGCCAGAGCAGCTTTAGTGAGGTAGCAGGAACATAAACCAGATCACAGGGGGTTGAGAGGTGAGAAGGATGGATAGAATGGAGACAGATGGAGTTGTTTATTTTTTCAAGTAGTTTGACTTTGGAGAACAGAAAAGATAAACAGCTAGTGGCTGAGTCTAGGGAAGATTGTTCTTTGTTTTTTAATTTAAAGGGATTCTCCTGCAAAAGTATCCCTGATTTCATATCTTTTGAAGTTCATGGAACTTCATGAACTTCATGCCATTACATCGGGAATAATCTCCTGATGTATGGCACCACTGAAGTGTGTAATAAATTAAGGAATTAAGAAAATTCTTTGTGAATTAGAGCTTAAACATTTAAGTTCTCTTCACTGTAAAATTATTTTTATAATGCCTAGGAATTTTTTTTTAAAACATTAGAGCTATAAAGCATTTCAGTTCTTTTCATTTTGAAATTATTTTTTCTAATGCCTTACGCCAATTTTTTAAAGTTTTTTTAAACGGAGGAAAATTTGAAACACAGACATACAGAGACCTTTTATAGACACCTCCAAGCCTCAGCAGTTAACATTTTTGTCAGTCTTGCCTCATCTCAATCTATTTTAGAGCAAATTCTAGGCATCTTGTCATTTAACCTGTAAAAACTCAACTGAGAATCATGGTTTTGAGTTGCTGGTTATAGATTTTCTAACTAGTCCCACTTAAAAAGGTCCACAGTTAAGTAAAACTGAATCTTTAACATTACAGAAGGATTACTCACCTAGTGTGGGTTTAACAAAGCATTCCTTAAAGGGTGATAAAATTCACAAAATGAGAAAATTACATATAATTTTCCAAGAACACACGGGGTGTAACCTCAGGTTTTTTCAGGAGGTTCTATACTGAAGAATCTCAAGTACTATTAAAATATAATTCTGAAACATTTCTTTCATTTGCTCCACATCTCTTTTGTGTCTGCTCTAATGTAAAAGCCCAGCTATCATCCTTACCTCTAATACGTTTTCTCATTCTAATCTTTATTTTCTACATCCATGGGATTCATTTTCTAAATCACAAATGTTATATCCTTGCTTAAAGATATCTAGCTAATTTCAGAATCCTTAGTGAAACCGTTTACATCCAGTCCTGTTTCTAGTCCTGTATACACACAAACACACACACACACACACACACACACACACACACACACACACTGTGGGTTTCCACCCCCTCCCCCACTCTTAAGACATTCCTTCTGATCAAAATACCTTCTTCATCAATCCATTTGTCTGATTGTAAAACTGATTGCAGGTTTTGAGGTTTAGCTAAAATCGTGTGTGTTACCTTCTTTTTAAGTGTCAACATTTAAAGTGAGGTTGGAATGCTGTGTTATATTCGAAGCATATCATATGTAATAATTGACTTTGAAACAAAACCGTAATGGGATGTCATTAATATCTTTAATATATCATAATTATATAATTTTCATGCAGTTTTATCCAGTAAAGGGCAGTTGGGAGGCGTAGCTATGTATCAAATTTAGAGTTCTTAGGCATGAGATTTACCGTTAAACATGGAGTCAGACATAGATAGAAAAAGATTAGGGAACAGTGAGATGAAGGGTTAAAGCAATGGGAAGTAATGTAAGTGGGAAGGTATTTTAGCGTATTGACTTCAAAAGAAATGTTACTAAGTTGAGTTCTGTGAGTAAATTGTTTTTCAGTGAATTTAACAATTCAGTGAGGAGACCCTGCTTTATGGGAACACAGCTTGTAGCAAACACAGCAGTTCTTTATTTTGTCTTTATCTAGTTTTTTTTGAAAGGTTATTCATAGTGCTTTGTTACATACATTGTATAGAATATTTTCCTTCCCTTTTCTGTAAGCTCTGTTGTAGTTTTTCCCAAGACCACTAGGATGCACTATGGTGCAGTGTTTTGGGTTTGAAATTTTTTTTCATGTATCTATGTGTTTATATATGTACCTGTGTGTATATAAATTATATATATATAAAACACAAAAATATTTAAGTTAACTCCATAAAACTTCCTTGCTGCCTTTATTCTGTCTTCAGGCCAATTACTTTCAATTTCTATTTTGACTTATAGGAGGTATTGTTACTTTAGCTTATGGTAGATGAAGTACATTTCCGAAAAATCTGAAGATTGACCATTACATTTGAAAACCATAACACACACACATAAAACACACAGAAATGTACACACACACACACACACACACACACACAATATTTTGTGCCTTATTTTTTTTTTTTACTTTAGTCTAAAGCTCAATCCCACATTTGCACACAAAGATGTTCTTTTTTCCTTTTAGTGTGTATATATTATCACAAAACTTTTCATATATATGCAAAACATATAAATATTAATATAAAAAATACTAATTACCCACCACTTACCTTAAGAAATAGAACATCAGTTATCTGTAATTTTCAGAGATTTTTAACATTCCCCTCTATATAAAATTTTAATTTTTTTCCTGCTATGACTGGAAAATAATTAATTCAAAATAGGATGAAGAATTCCAATATTTTACACATTTGAGCAAATGATTTTCATTTTATTTATCCTTTTCTTGAAATATAAAAATTTTAAAGTAAGTGCTCAGTTAGTCTTTTATGAAGAAAAAAATAACTTACCAATTTGGCTGTTTGGTTGCCCTTAACATGCATAAGTGTGTGCTAACTCTGTTCCACTGTGTGTGCTAAGTCTCTTCCAGCTCTCTGTGACTTTATGGACTGTAGCCTGCCAGTCTCCTCTGTCCATAGGATTCTCCAGGCAAGGATACTAGAAATGGGTTGTCATGCCCTCCTTCAGGGGATCTTCTTGACCCAGGGATCAAACCCAAGTCTGTTATGTCTCCTTCATTGGCAGACATGTTCTTTACTACTAGCAGCACATGGGAAGCCCTTATGCCTTCTTTATTATTTGGTTTTTCAAATTATTATTGTTGTTGCTTTTATCCCAGTCTTACTATATTGAATATTATAACAGCCTCAATATTTGGGGGAAGCAAGCAAGTAAAAATATACAACCTTAAGTATGGTTCATTTTTAGTTTACCTTTTAGTTTTGTACCTTATTTGGATTATTTTTCTAATCTTAGGTGGTTTAATCTGAGATGGTTAAATCAGATGAAACAGAGATGATAACATCTAGTTAACTTTTAAAAGAAAATACTCCTGTTCACAGTTCTTCCTGACTTCATCCTAAAAAGGCAAAAGATACCTTGACTGTTAAAAAATATGTTTATTTCTTCTAGAATGTCTTATTCAACACTGATAATTCGAGCTGATTCCTCCTCCCTCTTTTGGATTGTTCACTCTAATGTGTACTTGGGAAAGCATAATTGCCTGACAATGCAGAGTATTATGGGTGACCTTTTTTTCTTAAGGAAGAATAATTCAACTTTGAGAAAGATTAGTCTTTTTCAAGTTTATTTCACAATACAAACTTATCTATTGCTTTTGATAGAATTGTACTCTGGCAGTCCTCAAGAAAATTTGAATACTGCAGAAACTAGAATGTTACATGGTTCATTCATAATTATAGAAACAAGATTTATCATTCTCAGTGTTACTACTTTTTTGTTGTAACAGAATTTGATGGTATAAAAGCAAAATGATAATGGGAAGCACTTGTATATTAAGACTTTGATACTGTGGAAGGCTTTGAACAGTTAAAAGTTAGTCAGGACTACTGCATACTGATGACTACTCCTATTACATATCTTAAGGTTCATTTAACTGTGTTTTAAGATGGTTTGTATTTTCTTATTTCTTTGTTAGAGCCAAATACCACAAGTTGAAATATGGGACAGAATTGAATCAGGGAGATATGAAGCCTCCAAGCTATGATTCTGGTAAGCTAATTTTAAAGGAAGTTTAAGTAATTAAAAAGAAGTTAATATCCAGTACTTTGTAGCAACAGTATTTATAACTGCAAGTTAATTTCTAATTATTTGCATATTAGTTATTTTTTTTGACCTGCTTATCTTTGGGCACTAATCTCTTAGTGTCATTTAGATCATTTTCCACCACCTTCCTCCCTTTCCCCTCGTCCCCTTTCTTGCAGTTCCCCATTTTCTGCTTGTGTTCTGCACTTACTGGAAGGATCAGAATTCATGGGGTAACATGCACCAGCATAACTGTGTCTTGCTGGGTCCCCACAATTTTAATGGGAACTTTGAGATGTGTAATACAAAGTACATCATGCCCTAAAATCCTGAGAGAAAGAGTATGAGCCGTGGAGGTAAGAGATTTCTTCTTTCAGTACAAGAGAATTACTCATCCTTTAAGTCTAATCCCTCAATTTCAGGTGCAAAATTGTTTTGGACTTTTTTACCCACAGGACGTTCTGTAACCAGGACAGTGTTTTTAACAGCTGAAGCATTTATTATCTTTTTGTATTATTTCTTCCTTTTTCTTTCTCCTGTCTTCCTCATCACCCCATCAAACAATGTAACAGTAGTACTTGTAAAGATATTAAGTAATATAATTGACTAATATATTAGTAGGTGTTAGGGAAAAGTAAGAAAAATTGTTGAAAAGCCATCACCACGTTTCAGATGAATGTGTTTTTGACGTGATGTCAGGTTAAATTACTGGATCAAATGTCTGACTATCACATGCTGGGCTTTATATACATTAACTTTAATTCTTAATGTAATTATACAATAAAAGTAATATTATTTTAATTTTACTTGTATGAAATTTAAACTCAGAGAAGTGGAGAAGTTTCCCCAGGGGTTACACAGCTGTTAATGGAATTATGGATCTGAATGGGATTATGATCTTCTGACTCCAAAATTCAAATTCTCCCCATTTGACCACACTATTTCTATGTTTGACAGTGCATGAAGGAACAGAATAATTCCTAATTCCTAAAAAACTGGCAAGTTTTTCAGTTCACTTTAATGTAGTAATGTTACTAACATGTTTCCACAGCTGAATATTGAATCCTTGAGATTTAGAGCAGTACCAATTGATCACTGATGTTTTTTTGTTATTGTGTTTTGATGATCAGATGTTCTTTCAAATCATGCTGTCAGCAGTATGAAAAGATGGGTTCAGTTCAGTTCAGTCGCTCAGTCATGTTCGACTCTTTGCAACCTCATGGACTGCAGCAGCCAGGCTTTCTTGTCCATCACCAACTCCTGGAGTTTACTCAAACTCATGTCCATTGAGTCAGTGATGCCATCCAAGCATCTCATCCTCTGTCGTTCCCTTCTCCTCTGCCTTCAATCTTTCCTAGCCTCAGTCTTTTCCAGTGAGTCAGTTCTTCTCATCAGGTGGCCAAACTATTGGAGTTTCAGCTTCAGCATCAGTCCTTTCAGTGAATATTCAGGACTGATTTCCTTTAGGATGGACTGGTTGGATCTCTTTGTTCTCCAGGGGACTCTCAAGAGTCTTCTACAACACCACAGTTCAGAGGCATTAATTCTTCAGTGCTCACCCTTCTTTATGGTTCAACTCTAACATCCATACATGACTACTGGAAAGATGGGTTAGAGAGGAGAAAAATGGAGATGGGGAGACTGGTTAGAGGATTTTACAACCTCCTGAGTAAATGAGGAAGGTTACCTTAACAAATGTACCAACAATGGAGTTGAAGAGAAGTGGGTGTGTTCAGGAAATACTTAGGAAGTAAAATCTGCAGGATATTAGTTCTTGTTTAGATGGAGGGGTTTTTTAAAAAGGGAGATGCAAAGATGACTCCCACACTTCTAGTATAAAAATCTAGACCAAAACTGCATTTGGAAGATGCTGGTTGCACGTTTGGATTTATTTGTTAGGCCATCAAATGAAAACAGCTGGTATACAGTTGGGCAGGTGAGTCTAGAGCTCAAGCCAAATATAGGGATTTAATACATAGATTTCAGAGCATAAAGCTGTACTGATGACACTCAACACCAATGGGATGGAAGAACTCAGCCAGGGATCTTACACAGAGCAAGAAGAGGACCTAAATGGAGCCTTGCGGCATTTAGAAAACTGGTAGAACAGTAGAAACTTGAGAAGGAAACTGATGAGGATTATTTTACTAGGATGTGGAAAATCAGGAGAGTGGAAATAAAGAGAAGAGAGGATTTCCAGAAGGAAGGGTCCTTCAGTATTACAGATTAATGCCTTGGGGTCTGAAGAGTATCTCTGGGATTTAGTGACACACAGGTCGCTGGAATCTTTATTGTGAACAGCCTTAGGAGAGAGTTGAGGGCAGAAATGGAGACTGTGTGTGGAAAGTGAAGACTAAGTGTGGTAAACTTTTAGAAAGCTGAGGTTGTGGAGGTGAAGGCAAGGTATTAAGGGGAAATGGCTGAAGGGACCAATGGAGTCAATGAAGAGACAGAGTGTGTGTTTGTTTGTATCTGTGTGTGTGTGAGTGAGTGAGTGAGTGAGTGATATGTTTCTTAGAGGAGGAACTAATAAAAGGGAGAGAGAATAGCGATACTTAAAATATGAAAGTATCTGAAGAAATAATAGGGATTGGATTCTGATCTTAGCTGGAGAATAGCAGGAGAGGCATGCAAGTCTTTTATTGTTACCAAGAGAGAATGTCGGAAGTTAGGTGATGGGTCTATAGGTTTGGGTTTTGGTCTAGTGGTGGCTATTTAACATGATAGCTTTATGTATGAGACAGGATTACCTGCTAAAAATGCATCAGAGGTTTAAGAAGAGTGAAGAAGGTTTAAAATAATAACGAACAGGAGGACAAACTTACTAAGGAATAGTAGGATTGAGAAAAGCTAAGGGTTCAATTGAGTTGTATAATTAGAGTTTGTATAGAAGTGCTGCTCTGCACAATTGGCAGCCTAGGTAAAAGATAATAGAATGAAAATAGTGAACATTTGGATTCAGGGAGAGATAAAGGAACAGGAAAATTGGAGACATTATCAAAAGAATGATTGGATTGATAGACCCTGAACTAAGACTGGTGAGGAAAGAAAGTGAAGACAGAAGGAAGCTAATGGATCAAAGCAAGTGGATAGGCTACAATCTAGGGCAAGTCAGCAGACTCTTTCGTAAAGGACCAGATAGTAATATGTAGGCCACTTGTTCCCTGTTGCAACTACTCAGCTTGGCTGTTGTAACTTGAAAGCAGCCACAACACATAAATGAATAAGTGTGGCAGGCTGGGCTTGAAAAATGAAAGTGAAGTAGCTCAGTCATGTCTAACTCTTTGCGACCCCATGGACTGTAGCCTACCAGGCTCCTCCGTCCATGGGATTTTCCAGGCAAGAGTACTGGAGTGGGCTGCCATTTCCTTCTCCAGGGGATCTTCCCAACCCAGGGATCGAACCCTGGTCTCCCGCACTGCAGACAGATGCTTTACAGTCTGAGCCACCGGGGAAGCCCAAACAGGCTGGGTTTGATCTGCAGGCTAATGTTTGCTGACCCCTGATCTAAGGTCCCACCTAAAGTCAAAGAGCCTAGTGAATTGGAAGTATTGAGCCTGAAGGATATGCTCAGAAAGTGAGTTTGCATCAGTGACAGTTCTTCATAATGACAAGGTCTAAGGCGTGACAGCTAAGAGAGGCTGGTGGTTGTGCAGAAGCTGAAGTGAACCACCCACTTGAATGTTAACTTCACTCAAGATGATGTAAAAGTTTGGTTGCAGAGGAAGCATGTGAGCCTGACTTAGAGCATTACCAAGAGGTTTGTAAATTAAGTGGTAAGGACAGTGACTAGAAGAAGGTATAGAAGGTGGTGTATCCAAATTAAAGAAAAGAAGCAGGGGTTTTTCCTTCTTCATTATTTTATCCATTTACTGTATTTCCCTAAAATTGACAATCCAGATGTTTTCTGAAATATTCTCCACAAATATTAGTTTCCTCTCTTTTTTTTTCCTATTTTATTCCACTTGCAAACCCTTAACGTTTCTACTTCATAACTTATGTTAAAATCTATTTATCTTTCATATGTCAGTTTCTTTTGCTTAATATTAAAAGCCAGATACTTATTAAAAATAGAGTGTCTTTATCCAAAGTAACAAATTCTGCCTTCTAAGATGTTTAGACCTTTCACTGGCTTCCCAGGTGACTCAGTGTAAAGAATCCACTTGCCAATGCAGGAGATATGGGTTCAATCCCTGGGTTGACCCTACATTACGATTTTTGTTTCAGCAATTCTCTTTCAAAGAGATTTAAATAACGTAAAAAATGTAGATATCCAGTGCTCATCTTTCCTTTGTGTGCATTCATATATTCCGGTATCATTTTCCTTCTGTCTTGAGGACTTTAACACATGTGCTGCTGATAATGCCTTCTTTCAGCTTTTGTGTGTCTGAAAGTCTTTATGTTGTTGCTTTTATCGTTTCGGATGTGGTGTCTTCTGTCATCCATACATTTCTCTGTATATTTGTTGTTGTTCAGTCCCTCAGTCATGTCTGACTCTTTGCGACCCCATGAACTGCAGCACACTAGGCTTCCCTGTCCTTCACCGTCACCCAGAATTTGCTCAAACTCACGTCCATTGAGTCGGTGATGCCATCCAACCATCTCATCCTCTGTCGCCCCTTTTCCTCTGTATATGTGACCTTTTTCTCTGACTGCTTTTAAGATTTATCTCTTTCTCATTGGTTTTAAGCGATTTTATCATGATGTGCCTTGGTATAGTTACCTCCCCTCCTCTCCCCAGTGTTTCTTGTGCTTGGGATTTGTTGGGTTTCTTGGATCTATGGGTTTATAGTTTTCATGAAATTTGGAACTTCTCAGCCATTATATATTCATTTTTCTTTTGGTTTCTCCTCCCTATGCTACGATCAGGAAACTCTGTCAGGGCAATAAACTGGAACAATCATAAGGCTCACCTGTTTGCTTCCTTTTCCTCAGAATTGCTACCCTTCATTGTCTGATGTTCAGTGTCTTAACCGTCGTATGCTCTGTTTTGTTTTATAGTTGCTTCAGGCAGGAGGGTAACTTGGGTCCCTGTTATTCCAACTTGACTGGAAATGCCAGTCAAATACTTTTAATATTACCCAGAAATTGAATTCCTACCCACTTTAAAATCCTCACTTTTATATAATGTCACTTTTTGAACTTGATAAGGTAAGAATGAATCTGATAGTTGATGAGTACTTACTAACCATTGAGAGAACTAAATGTTTAGCCTGGATAAGGGAGTGTCGGGAAAGTCAAGTCCACATGTGACCCGGAGAGTCAAGTTTGTTTGTTTTTTTTTTTAAACAGAGAAAGGAACATTCACTTCTGAGAAATTTATTCAAAATCACTATTTCTGTCTTTATAATTATTTGCAGGTATTGAAACTCACTGCTCTATAGACAGCTATACCATTGATTATTTCTCTGCGTCAGTGGAAAATAGATTTGGTAATGTTGAGTAAAGCGCCTGTCTTATGTTTGTTTGGTTAAGGTCTTGATCACAGACATGGTCTTAGATCATTAATTCATACATTAATCTAATAAAAAACCAAGGTAAGCAGTTTCCTCAAATCCATTGTGAAGGAGATAAGGCCTCCTCAGGCTCTGTAGGTCTTTGACACTCTTCATTCCTCCCGAGTGTTGTGACTGGTTATATTATATACTGGTGATTATATATATATAAGGTTTCATTTGTTCCCTTGCAGTCATCTGGAGTCTAGTCATGATCCAGTGTGTAATGATATAATAAGCAGCAGTTCATAACCTTGCTGTTTTTGTCATAGAGCTGGGTTAACTGAGACAAGATAGTCCTTTCTTTTTTTCTTTAAAGTATAATTATATTAGTCTCAGGTATACAACATAGTGGTTTGATATTTTAATATATTATAAAATGACCACTTAGGGATCGGATTTTATTGCAATATAAGAATATAGTTTTTAAAAGAGGGTAAGGATGCATTATTTGATTTGGCTTTATTTTTTATTAAGGTATAATTTATTTACAGTAAAATTCACCTTTCTAGCTACCAAAGTAGACAAAGGCAGTTGAGTGTATCTGAGGATGGTACAGAAAGGATTTAGGCATATTTTGATGGGAAATTAGATGATCTCAAAAGTTCTTTCGCATCTGAAATTTTTGGTCTTTTGAAATGCCAGTGTAGATATTCTTACATGGCAAGTACAGGTTACTCACTTGACCTAAGAAGTGGCTATATTAGAACATATTATGTTATATGCACAGTTCCTGAATGTGTGGGTAAGTGGAAACAATGTATTATTTTTCCTTACTATTTAGACATGGTTTTTCTTTCCTTTTTTCTTTTTCAAGTAAATGCTCTTTGAAGTTATCCCAAAGTAATCTTCCTTTGTGAGTTAATCTCCACCCAACACCCCCCCAGCCCAACCTTCCTACTCTCTCTTTGGTATGTCACAGAACTTGGTCTAGTTACTTTAAGAGAATAATGAAAATGCAAGATATAATTCTTATTTTTATTTACATGTTTCTCTAATTTCTTACCATTGTAATGATAGCATGTGGAGAAAAACATGTGAGCTCTGGAGTCATGCAGTCATGATTTCAGTACTTGCAGCTGTATTTCTAACTTAGAAACCTTACAATTAATTTGCAAAACATCTCTCTCATCTTTAAAATGGGGATAGTAATAGTGCCTGTCTTTGGAGGTTGTAAAGATTAAAAGAATAGTGTATATGTTTTTAGCACAGCATCTGGAGCACATTAAATGTTTTATATCAAATATCATAAAAGAAAATTTCCCGATCTCTCTTATAGCTCCACTTGAATAAAAATCCTATGAAGACCACAGTTTCTTATAGTTTGATCAAGGGCTAATGGAGGGTGTAAACTTTTTTTATGTTTTTAAAGTTGAGCTATCCTGTAGTTTGGAAATTGTTTAGTCCGGACGTATCAAGGAGAAGGCTCTTTTTATTTTATCATCTTCTTGAAAGATTTGGCTTCTACCATATGATGAATTTTAAGCTCTATGGGACCTGGAAGTTTCCATCTAAAGAATGTCTTAAGAAAAAGCTTGAGGCTTTCATTTAATAACTAGTGAAGGAAATAGGTTTGGTTTGGGATTATTTTTTATCTATCTATTCTTTACCAGACAGGCTTTCCCCCCCCTTCCTTCTAAGTAGTCATTCCTGGGCATTTAGTTCTCATTCTGATGTGGTGCTTCATAATACTTTTATTTAATTCTTGTGTGACTTCATTTGTCCTAGAGGAAAATTCTCAGGTTACCTGAAAAGTGGGGAAAAGGCCTTTTAGTTCTGAAACTCTCAGGGAAATCTAGTAGCAATAATGAATTTATTTTAGAGTTTCCATAAGAAATTAAGGGGTTTCCCAGGTGGCACCAGTGGTTTAAAAAAAAAAAAAAGAACAGAAAAACCCCCAAAAAACTCACCTGCCAGTGCAGGAGACATAAGAGACACAGGTTCGATTGCTGGGTTGGGAAGATCCCTGGAGGAGGGCATGGCAATTCACTCTAGTATTCTTGCTTGGAGACTCTCATGGACAGAGGAGCCTGGCGGTCTGCAGTTCATAGGGTCACAGAGAGTCAGACATGACTGAAGCAGCTTAGCACACATGCACATGGAAATTAAACTTAAATTGTCCTGAAACGGACCTGGAAGACTGCATGGATAGAGGGGTCTGGCAGGCTACAGTTCATGGAATTGGAAAGAGTTGGAATGACTGAGCACAGCATGCACGAAAAACATACTTTACAGTGCAGTGTTCTTAATCTTATAAATTTTTATTGGATATTTCTAATGAATTGAGATGTCTTCTAATGTATATTACATCAGTTTTTTTTTTATGTTTTAATGTTTTCCAGATGAAGGTAATGAAACAGAGGTACAGCCACAACAAAACAGCCAGTTAATGTGGAAGCAAGGTCGGCAACTACTCAGACAGTAAGTATCTTGTGAAAGTATCTGCTATGAAAAAACTTCATTGAATTACTATTCCTTTTTCATATTAAACATGTTTTCCCCTATGGAGGAATCTATTTTTCAATAAATATTAACTAGGATTATCAAGAATAGATTTTGCTTTCCATAGCAAATAATCCATAGATTAGCTTTATCTATCCATAGATTAGTTTTATCAAAAAGTACAGTTGAGAGCTTCTAATTTATTATATGTTTAAATGTATGGTCTGAAGAATTCTGTACCCTTAGTTACTTTTTTCTTTCCACTTTTTATATATGAATATACATATGCTATATTATTAATCTATTCATGATATCTTTATGTTATGTTTTTAAACTTTATTTTAAATAGATGGGAGAACTTATTGGATTTCCCAAATTTGTATATATTATGCTAACATATAGTCTCTCCTATAAAATGTTGAATTTGAGAGTATAAAGAGGGACCAACGCTGGGTTGAGATTCAGGTGTCAAGCAGAGGGGCTAGACCTGCTCATCAACTCAGTGCCTAACCCTTGCATGTTACATTTGAAATTGGTAGTTTGATTTGTATCTCAGTAAAATGAGATTTGCTCCCTGGTTTATTCTCTTGGGCTTGTGAATAATCTAAACCTGTTGTTTCTAAAGTGGATTGCATGCCAGTCATTTCTTTTGATAATGGGGAGAGGATGTTAAAGTTTCTCCTTACATCTATTTTTTTATCTCCTCAAAGTTAGAAGAAAATGAGACTTCATTAGTATTTAATACGTGGGCTTTCACTGTGGTCTTAAAAGTGGTTTATGTGTTTTCCTTTTATAAATAAATAAGTGTTCTTAAAGTCCTGATTTTGTTCCTTTTTTTTTTTTAAATGACAAGTGGTTATGATAGCAATCCAAGAAGTATTTTTAAAAGACTCACCTGCCTCTCAGAGGTGACATTTTATTAGCTTCGTGCAGACCTAATTGTGGTCTCAGATCATGGATTTTAAATTATTATAACTAGACTCAAACATATCTTTATTAATAAAAATAGGAATCATTAAAATTAACACATTTTTACCAATGAAAAATAAGATAGTTTATTCCTGTAGCGTTAAAATCCATGCCTCAAGATTTGATGAACTCTTGGAAAGCATTTTCTGTCTCCTGCTGGTTGAGGAAGCATTTCCCCTGCAAAAAGTTGCTGAGTTGCTTGAAGAAGTGGTAGTTGGTTGGCGAGAAGTCAGATGAATATGGCCAGTTGTCCTGTAAAATCCACTTTTCATCACACATCACAGTCCGATCAAGCAATGGTTTGTTGTTGTTTCATAGAATAAGAGATGACGACACTTCAAAATGACAATTTTTTTTCTTTTTCTGTTTTGAGGCACCCATTTATCAAGCTTTTTCACCTTTCCAATTTGCTTCAAATGCCAAATGACCGTAGAATGGTTGATGTTGAGTTCTTTGGCAACTTCTGTAGTTGTAAGAGGATCAGCTTTTTTTTTTTTTTTTTTTAATATGAAACGCTTCTCGAATTTGTGTGTCATCCTTGCGCAGGGGCCATGCTAATCTTCTCTGTATCATTCCAATTTTAGTATATGTGCTGCCAAGGCCAGCATGAGGATCAGCTTTGATGGTTGCTCTCAGTTGGTTGTTGTTAACTTCTGATGGCCGGCCACTGTGCTCCTCATCTCCATCATCTCCTCTCCTTTGCACAACTTCTTGAACCACCATTGCACTGTACATTTGTTAGCAGTTTGCTGGGCCAAATGCATTGTTGATGTTGTGAGTTATCTGTGCTGCTTTACAACCGATTTTGAACTTAAAAAAATTGCTTGAATTTGCTTTTTGTCTAACATCATTTCCATAGTCTAAAATACATATAAAATAAGCAGCAAGTACTAAGTCATTAAAGCAAAAAAAACATAAAGTGAGAAATGCACATTAAAACGATGTATAACAGCCACATTTATTTAAGACTGTATTCCAGTATCAAATGGCAAAGTTCAACAATGCAAAACCGCAGTTACTTTTGCACCAACCTAAATATTAATGAATGAGGAAGTAGCTATTTAGTAAAACCAGTTTATTTATGGAACAAGCAGTTTTTGAAACAGTATTTGTAATGTGATTTTGTTCCTAAAGTTAGTTATGTATCAAATATTACTTGTTAAAAATAGAAAACATAATTCTTTTGTATTTGTTTGTAACAATCAACTGATTATAATTTTAATTAAAACCTTTCTATAGATACTGGACATGTTTGGTCACATGTCTTTTTGTGAGATATCTCTTTGAGCAATAATAACTCTTAATACCAGATCTCAAACTGATCTTAGACTGCTTATCTTTTTGATCTTTGTTTTATCTTTCATTTCATAGACTTGATACTTACATATAATTTAATGTCTGATATTGTCTGTTACATTTATTAATGACTTTATTATTAACATTTGCCTTTTTCATGTTCCTACCACTACCACTTTTGGTTGTTTTTGGTCATCTTTTGTTGTTCATAGATACTGAGCACCTTTTGTATGCCAGGCACTACACTAGATATGTTTCTTTAAGAGAAAGAAAGCTAAAGTTCAGAAGAATTAATGCTACACAGGAAAAAAGTGGAAGAAATGGGCTTTGAACCCATGTTTAACTCTCCATACAAAACCTATTCTTTCTTTTCCATGCTTCTCCTTTCTGCAGCACACACACCCCTGTACACCCACTCATCCCACATAGGATCATACAGTTGAACTGTGGTTTATTTTTATTGCAGAGTTGTCTCAGGATAAGAGCTTCCCTTCTGTAGAAGTGACTTGTTTGGAATATCCCGCGGTTTTGTATGTCATGTAGGAAGCTATATATGCTAGAAACATTCTCTATAGATCTCAGTTGATCCAGTGATACTGTAACATCAAAAGTGTAAAAAGACTACTGGTTATTCTCATTACTATTATAAAATAGTAATTTAGTAACATCTGAGAGTGAGCTTACTCCAGCCCTGCCTAGAAGAAAGAATGTAATATTAGATATATTAAGGAATAGCTGCTTCTTACGATAAATGAATGGTGTATTGTATAGTTCTTTGGTTTTTCTCAGTGACCATAGAGGCTGGTACTGCAGGAGACAGCTCCATCTGCAGCTGGAAGATTATTTATTAGTGAGTCTTACTAGCATAGTACTGTGCTATCCAGTCTTACGCAGACAGTGAGTTTAAAGAAATGTTTTTATTTAGATATCCAGTAGTAGAGTACTGATTCCGATATGTCTGAATTGTAAAGATCCTCTTCACACACAGGTATCTACAGGAGGTGGGTTACACAGATACTATTTTAGATGTGAAATCCAAACGAGTGCGAGCTTTGTTGGGCATTTCAAGTGATGTCACTGACAGGGAAGATGACAAAAATCAGGACTCAGTTATAAATGGCACAGAAGCTGAAGTTAAAGAGACAGCAATGATTGGGTAAGTATTTTGTCTGGAAAGTGGTTTGGCTGTAGTTTTAGTTCTTATTAATATTTTTGGCTTATGGGTGACACGTGTGGATACTTTCACTTCCAGGTACTGTTACAGAAGTAATTTAATGATAAAGTTTAATAAAAAGTTTAAAATTTTATTTGATAGAAGATATACATAGGGATTAGAGTTATCATTTATGACTTTTAAGAATAATATTTTTATTTAAGGTATTTTTATTTGCTTGAAATTTATGGATTTAATATAAATTTTAATTCATTGAAGCTCAGTCACCTCTTACTATTATAACTTCATAAAAGATCTTATTTGGAAATTCATTTCAAGTCTATAAGAATGAAATTTCATTCTTGGTGACCCAGAAATCATATAAATACTTAATTCTTTTGATGTAAACCTTTTCTTAGCCATTTTCATTTATCTAATAATGCTATAACTCCTCTTCATTTTGAAAAATATCTATTTCAAGTATATATGTGTATGGTGTGTGTGTATATATATATATATATTTTTTTTTTTCCTAGTTGATAGAATAAGTGAAAAATTCAGTAGCAGAAACATTTCATTTTGCTTTTTGGATCAGGATCTTCTCAACCCAGGGATTAAACCCAGGTCTTCTGCCTTGCAAGCAGATTCCTGATTGTCTGAGCCATCAGGGGAGCCCATATACCATACAGTTACATTGAATTCTGCTTAAAATGAAGGTGAAGGGTTTAATAAGGAGATTCTTCTTTATTGAAAAAATAATTTGTCATAATTCTTAAATTAAAAAGTCAAAGATTCTTTGAAATTTAAATATGATGTTACTTTAACTCATGTTTAGGCTGGAAGAATGGTTTTAGTTGAGCTCTGTACATTTTCTAGTAAGAACATAGTTTCTGTTATTTGGGACATAAACTAAAATTATGGGGTTTAGGTAAAAGTTTAAACATATGTCTTGTAAACAAATGTCATTGGAGCATTCTTAAATGTGCTCATTAATAGTTAAGATTACATAACTTATTTCATAAATGTAAGATGTAGATTGTTTCTCTGTGTAGACATAGACAGTGTGGGCATTAATCCTGATTATATTTCACCTAATGAATTAGTTTAAATTATTATAAAGATGCTTAAGAAAGGCCACTCTAGTCTTATGTTTTGGCCTTGACCTGTCTTTTGAAACTGATAAAGGTATTATCCTGAATCTTCTGTAAGGATGGAGAGTAGGTTAGAAAAGAACAAAAACATAGCTCCCAGCAGATTTGAAATTTAAGATTTACCTGTTTTGAGAATTTTGTTCATAGTTATGGCTAAACGCTTTTTAGGAAAATGTCTTGTTATCTAAAACATTTCCTAATGAACTGGAGAGCAGTCATTCTATTCTGGTCATTAGGAAATTGATGAATTTCTTTAGAGAGAGCTAAATTAAAATCTCACATATTTGAAAAGTTAATCATTTCCAGATTAAGGATTTATTGATCAGTAAGATCGTTTTATAGTAGTATATTAAACTAAAATACTGTTTTTAGTAAGCTTCATATACACATTTGCTTTTTTCAACTCTTTAGCTGTTTAGAAATACGAGATTGCATCAGAGAAAATTCTGTATCTGCTAGTTATTTTCTTAGTTATGGAAGAGGAAGAGTTGAAGAAAGAAAAAAGGATAGAGAAAAACAGGCAGAGATAATAAAAATATTTCAAAGAGAAATGCATTGTTTGGCTTAATAATCAAAATAATACTAAATCAGAAGGAAGAGTTCTTTGTATTAGATTGCCATTAATCTAAGTAGTAGCTATGATTGAAAAGTACTTTTTTAAAAGAGTAACCAGTTTCTTCATATATTGCTTTCCAAGTTAAAATCCATGGAAATGTAATAGATAAGAATCAGTGTAGATCCTAGTGTGATTTGGGGGGGGCTTATAATTCAATATAAACAGAAGTCAGTGCAGTATATCATGGATTAATTCTTACGCTGAGTTTAAAAAATTAACTGAGCAAAATGTATATATTTTAAACCAGAAAATCCGAGTTAACAGATTCTGCCTCCGTGCTGGATAATTTTAAATTCCTTGAAAGTGCAGCTGCAGATTTCAGTGATGAAGATGAAGATGATGACATTGATGGAAGAGAGAAAAGCATCATTGATACTTCAACAGTGAGTTGAATAACAGATATAAATATTTTGGGGGCTATTACACATACTTTAAAAATCCATATCCTTCAACTTAAACCCTGAACTTTTATTTTTCCATAAATTTGGGGAAATTTAATCTGAAAGTTATTGTTTTGACTTCAAGAATATTTTTAGTGTAGCAGTTTTCTCCTCAAGGCCCTCATTCTTTAGGTTTTTGTTAATTCATTAAAGATTTCAACATTTTTATAGGGTTAGTGAGTATGGTAAATGTGTGTTATAACAATGCATTGTTCTTGGTGCCATAAGACAATAGAACTGACAGCCCATTATGGTGCCTGATGGTGACTGGCATCAGCTCTAAACGGTGTGGTTTTTGTTTGTCATGTCAGGGTTGCTTTGGTAGGCAAGGACCCCACATTTTCAGAACTCTCCCATTAGATTTCTCCAAACATGTTTAGGGTTCTTCTGTGGTTTTGTTCCGATTTTTGTAAGTTTATCGACTTTCCCATGGTAGAGTCCTGGAATGAGATGTACATCTAAATTGTTGCTTCTCCCTTCTCGTCCCTTCTTTATTTTGTCCCCTTCTTTTTAACCTCTCTCCTCCCCACTTTTTAAAAAAATTATTTTTTTTGAAGGATAATTGCTTTATGGAACTTTGCTGTTTTCTGTCAAACCTCAGTATGAATTAGCCATAGGTATACATATATCCCCTCCCTTTTGAACCTCCCTCCCCATCCCACCCCTCTGTTGATGGATATCTAGGTTGCTTCCATGTTCTAGCTATTGTAGTAGTGCTGCAGTGAACAATGGGATACATGTGTCTCTTTCAATTTTGGTTTCCTCGGGAAGATGCCTAGGTGTGGGATTTCTGGGTCATATGGTGGTTTTATTCCTAGTTTTTTAGGGAATCTCCACACTGTCTTCCATAGTGGCTGTATCAATTTACATTCCCACCAACAGTGCAAGAGTGTTCCCTTTTCTCCATATCCTCTCTAGCATTTGTTGTTTGTAGACTTTTTGATGATGGCCATTCTGACCAGTGTGAGGTGATATCTCATTGTAGTTTTGATTTGCATTTCTCTAATAATGAGTGATGTTGAGCATCTTTTCATGTGTTTGTTAGCCATCTGTATGTCTTCTTTGGAGAAATATCTGTTTAGGTCTTTTTCCCACTATTTTGATTGGGTTGTTTGTTTTTCTGATATTGAGTTGTATGAGCTGCTTGAATATTTTGGAAATTAATCCTTTGTCAGTTGTTTCATTTGCTATTATTTTCTTCCATTCTGAGGGTTGTCTTTTCACCTTGCTTATAGCTTCCTTTGCTGTGCAAAAGCTTTTAAGTTTAATCAGGTCCTACTTGTTTACTTTTGTTTTTATTTCCGTTACCCTAGGAGGTGGGTCATATAGGATCTTGGTTTGATTTATGTCATTGAGTGTTCTGCCTATGTTTTCCTCTAAGAGTTTTATAGTTTCTGGTCTTACATCTAGGTCTTTAATCCATTTTGAGTCTATCTTTGTGTATAGTGTTAGGAGTGTTCTAATTTCTTTTACATGTAACTGTCCAGTTTTCCTAGCACCATTTATTGAAGAGGCTGTCTTTGCCCCATTGTATATTCTTGCCTCCTTTGTCAAAGATAAGTTACCCATAGGTGCATGGGTTTATTTCTGGGCTTTCCATCTTCTTCCATTGGTCTGTATTTCTGTTTTCATGCCAGTCTCTCTCCCCCTTTTTAACCTCTCTCCTCTCCTCTCTCTCTTTCCCTCTTCTCCTTCTCTTTTTTCTTCCTCCTGCTCCTTCTGCTTTATTTAAAGTAAGAGATGAGGGCATGCTTTGCTTTTAGGAGAGTGTTCACATTTCCTCCTTCACGTTTATTTAAGAAGAGGAGGGAGGAAAGGAAGGAAGGATAAATAAAGCAGACTGGACCTAGAGTCTAGGCCTGGGGCTAAAGCCTCAGTTCTGTTACTAATTATCAGTGCTTTTTAACCCTTCAGGCTTAGTTTTTTAGTTTGTAAAATCGGGCCTATAACAAGTACCCATCTTATCCCCAGAGAATTTTGTGAGGCGTAAGTGAAACACTACGTTTGAAAATGATGTTTAACTGTAAAGTGCTTTCTTTCTGAGTGTGACTTCTCTTTTCTGTTCAAGCCCTCTGCTCCCATCAGAGGCTCTCAGCTGACTGTTTCTGGATTCATGTTTCCCCGGCCACTGTTTGGTAGTGTAGTGCTTGCTCTAATACAGCCCTGCCATGGGTGTTACTTCAAATCGAAGAAGTTACTCCCTCTTTTTATTATTCAAACAAGTAGTAATCACTTGTGTTTAAACTGACTGTGGTAAAATAAAATGCCGAAACTTGTATGATAACTTTTCTCATCCTAACATTTGAAATTTTTTTTTTTTAACATTTGGAAATTTTATGCTGAGTTGTGATTTCTATGGGATGATTGCACTGAGATATTATTTTTCTGTCAAAGTACTTGTAGCTCAGTGGTTAAATAATAACTATGATGCTTTAAGTTTTGTTGTTAGTCATTATGTTAGTTAAATATTAAAAAATCTATAAACTGTTTATTATTCCTATCAAGTATGGTCTTAATAGAAATTCCTAACTGTATCCTGATTTCTTTTTAAATAATCAATTTCATAAATATCCTGACTTCCAGTTAGTGCTGATTATGGTAATTCTGTGACCAAGCCATGAAGGCACAGCTAGTGTAAACATATTTAATTCTATTTAAATGCTGGACCCAAAGATTCTTCTAGTTTTCTTTTAGAAAAATATTTCTAAATAAATAATTGGTTTCTTTGTAATAGTTTTGTATTAGTTTTGCTAATTTTTATGATGCATTAATTTTCACAGCTGCAGTGTAACAACTCCATGCCAAAAGACTTAAAAAATCTAACTCTATGTAGCAATGTGTAAGCAGGACTTAAAAGATTGATTGCAGTACTATATATATAGAGAGAGTGGCTGAAAATTATCCTATTAAAATGTTTAGTAGAACAAACAGGTTTTTTTAAATGTCACTTTATTTCCTTAATTAAAAAGAGTTAAATAGATTCAAGAAAATAAAATAACAGAAGCACAAAGCTCTTAGCTGATGGTTATGTTCAGGCTATTAATAGTGGATTTTCTTAGAAAAGACACATATGTTCATTGTCCTTTCTGGCTCTTTGTCCTGTATTGAAGTTTGATTGTTCTTTGCATTACAGTCTGGATAATTTTCCTCCTTTCTATCTCCTTCTCTTTTCTCATGATTAACTTTTTCACCTTATGATTCCAGAGATATTTCTAAATATATAAAAATGAGACATAAAAAAATGAGACATAATGGTCCTTGTTAGATTTGTTATTAAATCTAAGTTATGTATATCTCTGAAAGATCTGTATTTTAAGAAAAATTTGAATATGTATACAGTTATTAGAGGAAATTGATGAAAGCTTGGGATGGTGGAAATAATAATGGGAAGAGTTCTCCCTCCCCCACTCCCTCCAACGGAATACCTTCTTTGTATTGTGGCATGCATTTCTGAATTTGTGGTTTTTGTGATTTTAGGTTTTATGAGAGAATGATGTACTAGACTTAAAATTTATCATGGTTATATTCTGAAAAATTCTTGCAGTGTTTTATGAAGTGTTTCTTTCTTTGGTTAGATTAGAATATCTGCACACTGTACAGACTGCATCCCAGAAATGTAAGATTTGATTGTGGTTCTCATAATACAGTATGTCAGGGACATTTTTCTTCTCTCTGTAATATAAATGCATGTGTTGTATGCCAATGTTTTCAATATGTGATTACTTTTGTTTATTTAAAAGAAGCCATCATTGAACAAAGTTTAAATTACTGCTTTAAAATGTTTAATAATATGTAAAATCTTAAAATGATATCTGTGTTTTCTACTGAATTATATAGGTATCACAGTTACTTGACCCAACAAAGATGTATTTTCTGAAGAAAATAATATATGGGTTTTCTCATTCAGGGGTAAAGGGATATTGTCTTCTTTATTTAATTCCATAATATATTCCAGTATTTTAATTGAGCATGCTTTTATCATTAGATTGTTAGGAAGAAAGTATTGCCCGATAGCAGTGAAGATCGAGATACAAAAGAAGCTCTAAAGGAGTTTGACTTCTTGGTTACATCAGAAGAAGGAGACAGTGACTCCAGAAGCGCAGGCGATGGGACAGACTGGGGTAAGGAGGAATCCTGGATCCAACCAGAGACGTTATGTAAATGAACGAAACTAATATTTTACTAGGAAAGCAGCATCTTGAAGAACACTTTAAATCTCTTACAGTATTAAAATGTTGGACATTCTGTGGACTTTTTAACCATCATGACCTTTTTTCCAGGATGTGTGTCTGTGTGTTTAAAGAAAGTTGTACAGCTATTTACCTTCCTCATTTTTTTTTAACATAAATGGTATAGTATGAAAATAATTTGAATTTATAGAATGTTTCTGCCTAAACAGTAGAACTTGCAAGTCTAGATTTTGTGGAAATTGAGTATGAGAACATAGTAGAAGATCTCATTATTTTTTCTTTTCTTTCTTGTTTTTTTTTGGCCATGCCTCATGGCATGTGAGATCTTAGTTCCCTGACCAGGTATCAAACCTGTGTTCCTTGCAGTAGAAGTACAGAGTCTTAACACTGGACTGCCAGGGAAGTCCTTGTAAAGGACTTAGAAATCTCATCTCTGGCATCTTCTGGTTTATCACAGTTCTCCTATGATCTTCTGTTACTGTTGTTATCAGTATGGTGTTAAGAGTATGATATAGCTAAATTTGTACTTTAAAAAGCTGAAGGCATTCTAGGATCTAAAATCTAACTCAGTTTAATTTATTATTAAGATGTAATTGATGAAAATCTACATTTTTGATTGTTAGATTTTTCTGAAAAAAAGTAGACTTTCTACTATTGATAGTAGAATAAAAGTGTTGAGTTTTTATGTTCAGAGACCCAGTGATCTGTTTTTTAAACTGTGGACTGAAACTTGTTAAAATA
The DNA here is from genome assembly GCF_023699985.2 of Odocoileus virginianus. NCBI lineage: Eukaryota > Metazoa > Chordata > Mammalia > Artiodactyla > Cervidae > Odocoileus > Odocoileus virginianus. The sequence continues at coordinate 18,605,135 of NC_069675.1, read as the reverse complement.
GACAGATTTCTGATTATTCTGGTTCATTTTGGTTTATTTCAATCATTCAACAAATACTGATTACGTGCCTTCTTTGTGCCAAGTCTTCTAGATGAAGATCCCTACCCCTGTGGGCCTACATTCTACTAAGAGGATGTAGGCAGCAAGAGATAAACATGATAAATGATACAGTAAGTCAATGTGATAAATGCAATGGGAAATAGAAAAAGTAGAACAGAGTAAATAGGATGGAGAGTGCTGGGGACAGGGTGGAGTGGAGTGGCTAGGTTACAATATAAGATAGATTGATCATGGAAGGTGCATTGAGAGGGTAACATTTGAATGAGAGACAGTGTAGATGAGAGACTTAGCCACATAGTATCCAGGGAAAGAGTGTTCAAGAAGAAAACTAGAACATATGCCCTAAGATAGCTGTAATCCAGGTATGTTTGAGGAATTCAAGGGAGCTAGGGTGGCTGGAGCAGAATGATAATGAGGGAAATGTAGTAGGAAGTGACCGAATCAAGTGGAGCTTTGTAGACCACTGGTGAGATGGAGAACCATGGGACGGTTGAGCCAGAAGGGTGACATGATCCAGCTTTTGTTTGAAAGCATCACTTTGGCTGCTGTGTTGAGAATAGACCACCCAGGGCAATTAATGTTGGCAGTAGACTTGAAGTGGAGAGGGGAAAACATGTGCTGTAATTCTAGGAAGAAGCAGAGGTCAGAGAAGTAGTGAATATGCTGAGGAGTGGTCAGATTCTAGATGTGTTTTAAAGGTAGAGAAACAGTATTTCCTGAAATAGTTGTGGGATTTGGAAAAAAGGGAGGTTTTTGGTCTGATCAAATGAAAGTGTAGTTCAGTTCAGTTCAGTCGCTCAGTCATGTCCGACTCTTTGCGACCCCATGAACCGCAGCATGCCATCACCAACTGCCGGAGTTTACCCAAACTCATGTCCATTGAGTCGGTGATGCCATCTAACCATCTCATCCTCTGTCGTCCCCTTCTCCTCCTGCTTTCAATCTTTCCCAACATCAGGGTCTTTTCAAATGAGTCAGCTCTTTGCATCAGGTGGCCAAAATATTGGAGTTTCAGCTTCAGCATCAGTCCTTCCAGTGAATATTCAGGACTGATTTCCTTTAGGATGGACTGGTTGGATCTCCTTGCAGTCCAAGGGACTCTCAAGAGTCTTCTCCAACACCACAGTTCAGAAGCATCAATTCTTCGGTGCTCAGCTTTCTTTATAGTCCAACTCTCACATCCATACATGACTACTGGAAAAACCATAGCCTTGACTAGACGGATCTTTGTTGACAAAGTAATGTCTCTGCTTTTTAATATGCTGTTTAGATTGGTCCTAACTTTCCTTCCAAGGAGTAAGCGTCTTTTAATTTCATGGCTGCAGTCACCATCTGCATTGATTTTGGAGCCCAAAAAAGTGGTCAGCCACTGTTTCCACTGTTGTCCCATCTATTTGCCATGAAGTGATGGGACCGGATGCCGTGATCTTAGTTTTCTGAATGTTGAGCTTCAAGCCAACTTTTTCACTCTCCTCTTTCACTTTCATCAAGAGGCTCTTTAGTTCTTCTTCACTTTCTGCCATAAGGGTGGTGTCATCTGCATATCACAGGTTATTGATAGGGCCTTCAAATAAGATGGGAAAACCTGTAGATGGAAGAGATGGGATGGGAAAGATTGGGAGTTTGGTTTTGTGTGTTTGGTTTGTGATTAGAGTTCCTAATGGAAATACAGAGTAAGCAAGTGGATATATGTCTTGATTTCAGGTGAGAGTTCTGAGCTAACACTTACATAATGTTATATGTATATAGTAATTTATTTTATATTAAGTATAAAATACATAAAATATTTGCTTTTTAAATTTTCTAGTCCTGAAATGGTGGAAATTAATGGTGGAATTTGTTTTTTCTTAGAAGCTCTGTTTCCAGCTTTAAATATTTATAAATTAACAGGTCACTTAAATCATTTTAACTATTGAATGCCAGGTTGATTAATAAGTTTGCAAAGTGCTATTTATAAAGCCTGTAAAATAAAAATGATCATTTGCTGATAAACACATGCCAGAAATACAGTTTTTGAAATGAAAAGATCATTGAAGACTATTTTGTACAAATGCTTAATAATCTTTCATTACATATATTAGTAAGAAATTTTTTTGTGAGTCAATCCTAATCACAGTCTGAAAATGAGGGTTTCTTGATGGTAGACTTTTGAGCCTTAATTTACTAAACGTCACTCAAATGTTGCAGTGTTTTTTTTTTTTTCTATATCTGTTTCAAGGGAAATTTAATATTATTACCAAGGAAATAGAATTGACTACTGTTTCTTGGATATTATATTTCTTGTGACATGTATCTGATGAATAAATAATAACTTTAAAATTGGTAATACTATGAGGAAGATGGTTGTTATGTCATTCATTGACATAACAGTGAATTGACTTTGAATGTTCAGTATCTTATTGAAAAAGGCTGTTTCATTTGTTTCACTCTGTTTAGAAAAGGAAGACCAGTGTCTCATGCCTGAAGCTTGGAATGTGGACCAGGGAGTAATTACCAAACTCAAGGAACAATACAAAAAGGAGAGAAAGGGGAAAAAGGGAGTGAAGAGTAAGTGGAAAACATTGTATCTGTAAATCATAAATTTTACCTCTTTCATATCCCCCAATTTTTTTTCCCAATGTTTTCCTAAAACTTACTTACTCTTTTTTTTTTCCTTCTCCTGACCTCTTTCCTTTTCACTTGCTCTTCAGGGGTGGAAATTAAATGGTTAGATATTTGATCATGAACTTTGAAAAAGAAAAAAGCTGTGAATATAATTATGGGACCATAATGTATTCCAATAATAAATCCAGAGCATCATGAGTGTATGGGACTGTGTTTTCAAACATAGCATTAGTTTGATTTTTCAAACTTTATGTGCTTAATTACAGTAATGATTTTTTACTGTTGATAATTTAAATCTCATCTAGTGTGACCCTCTGGCAAGCCTCCAAAGTAATTGCTTACAATTTTAGGTCTTGGTCACAGAAAGAAGGTTAATTTCTACCCCTGAATATCCTATGTGTTCATAACACACAGTTCATTTGCTCTCATCACTACATGTTATACAGGTCACAGAGTCAGACACAACTTTTTAAAAGTACTTATTTTTCTATTTTAAAATCTTGGCCAATGTCATTTATAATATTACCAATTAGGTTTTTTCTTTTCCCAACAAAATGTGTTCCACATCAAAAATGGAAGCTAAAATGAAATTTCTAGCCCTGTGCATCATATCATTGTCTTATTCAAGTTATTAGTAAGGTTTAACAATAGATCTAGTTAGGTATATAGAATATAATTACAAAAGCTTTCACACATCCCTGAAAACCATCTTAACCACCTTTTTAGGAGAGCAAGGTTAAATTACCTCCTTGTGCTACCACTCTCATTGACAGTATGGACATGGGTCTCCCTTTTACGGCAGTAGGAATGTCATCCTTTGGGATATTAGCATACAGTGAGATTAAAATCCAACTTGAGTGAGGCAAGTATTTAAAATTGCAAAAAACTGGAGGGGTATGCTTTTTCTTTTTCTCTTTTTGTAGTGATGGTAAGGATTATAAAAAAATCAGTCATTCTTTGATAACCTAGTAGTTACAGATAAATATTTAAATCTTTATTTAAAATATCTTAGAATTTACAAATATTTCACTTTAATGGATAGAAAGTCAGTGGCCTTTATTGATATTAGTATTGTACCAACTATTATGTAACTGAGAGAGAATGTCATTTAATGCCTTCTCAATATTAGTTAATCACAATGAGAAAGGTTAATATTAAAACATAGGAACATTTTCTACTTTTTATTGAAAATACTGATGCAATTTAATTTTAACAAGCAAAGTGAGACATGGTTTTTTATGACTTCATAACCATGATAAAACCATTAAGCTGAAATTTTAAGGAATATTTTTCATGTTAAAGAAACAAGGAGAATATTTATTGTCAAATTGACTTAAAGTTAATATATTTGTCATGCTACAGTAATAAATGTCTTAAAATGTAAAAGACCTGTTAATTGAAAAGGTATCAAGGACTTATGTAGAATTCATCTATTATTTATTATTTGGTTCTTATCAAATATCAAGGCTTCGCTGTAGTTGGAGTTAAGCATTTAAGGTCTCAAGCTGCACCATTTGACTGAAGTAGTATTCCTGCTAAAAGAAGCTAGTGGATTTCCTGAGCCTGAAGATTGTGATCACTGTTTCAGGCATATGGTACATAGCTTTTTAGTATGGTGAGAAAAAATGATTCTTTAGGAGAAAGGCTAATGTTTTTCACTGTAGAGAGAAGGACTGAAGACTGAAGTTCACATTTTATCATCATCAGTTTAGGTTATCTTGATAAAATGATAGCCTGGGAACGAGAGAAGACATGATAAAAACAGAACTGAAAGACATAAAATGAAAATAGAACTGAAGGAAAGCTTTGAATTGACATAGGAAGCACTAATTTGTAAAGCATCGTAGGTATCTTTTTAAATTGAGCTGTTTCTCATTGGAAGAGGTTGCGTCTTTATAATATGGGCTAGTAGAAATATTTTCAGTCAAATTGTGTTCTCTGATCACACTATCTTAGAATGTATTTCTAGGCAGTAGTTAAAATTGCTTAAAAATAGGAAAAAACCATAATGGACTATGGGTAAGATTTTCCCATTCTTAATTAAACTTATAACAGGAAAAACAACCGAAGATCTGTTTCAGCCTCTATCCTATATAAAACAGTCAAAACAGGGATGTGGGAGAATGAAGCATCGAAGTACAGGTAAGTAATTGGTAGGGTGTGAGACTTCACCTTGGGTACCTTATTTTCAGGATGTAAAGCAGTGATGCAGCTTAAGTTAAACAAACATAAAAGAATGTGATTGTTAAATTTAGTACACAGCAGCTTCACAGGCTGTGGTATCTGTGTTTAGAGTTGTATACAAGGATTCTAGAATAATAGAATAATATTATTTTTAATGATCCAAATTGCACAGGAACATTTTTTCATGCAAATAATGACATTATTCCATTAGCTTAACTTAAAAAATATATGTAAAACATAATTTTTCAAGAGTAATATACCTTTTTAAAAATCTTGAAAACTTAGAAAATAAATTACTCTTTAATATAGTATGGTAGTTTTAAAGGTGAATATTGGTGTGATGTGAATAAGGTTTATGGCACCATTTTGATGCAGTTGAATAATTCTGTTTTCTCTTTTTTGTTCTCTCTCTCACTTTTTGGGACTAGGGCCCAATAGGTCAAAACTACAAGATATGCTTGCTAATTTGAGAGATGTTGATGAACTTCCCTCCTTGCAGCCATCTGTGGGTTCACCTTCCAGACCCAGCAGCTCCAGGCTTCCTGAACATGAAATAAATAGGGCAGATGAAGGCAAGTACTTGGGACACACTAGAGCACAAAAAACATTGGACGTACTTATCTAAATTCAGTTATTAGAGAGGGCTCTCTAAGAGAGGAATTTTATTCTACAAATGTTTGAACTATATATGTAGTACTCCACATTGTAGACCTTCTTATATTCAAGGGGGTTTGATTATAACTATAGTTTTTAAGACTTGAAAAAAGATGCATAAACTTAAAACCAAGTCTAAATTGTAGTTTAGAACATCCCCCCGCAGCTTCACAGAAGCCATGTAGTTGATGTATGTACATATAGTTCTAATACCATTCCAACAATGAGAAAACTGAGTATATACATAGTTAGTAAATGTTTACTTTGAGACTCACATAAATGTTTTCATATGTTTAAGCATTTATCATTGACAAAAAGAGAAAAAAGGCACCTGAAAGTCTAGTCACATTTCCTTGTTCTCTTTCAGTCCTTGTCTATGCACATATACTTTTTACAGAGTTATAGTCACCATGTAGAAGAATTCAGTTGTATTTATATATATATAACAATAAATTCATGATTATAATTTTAAGATTAAAAATTTTAAATTAAATATTCTATTTTAGACTTGATACTTAACCATTCCCTTTTTGGATATTTAGATTATTCCCAGTTTTTTATAGTATAATCTTGTGTTATGTAAATGTAGTTTTCCATCTCTTATATAGAAGTTCTGATATTCCTATTTATAAATGTATAAAATGCTTATATGTGGAAATTGATTTTAAAATATGTATTTACATTAGTTGAAAGTCATGAATGACATAAAATTAATCTTCATGATTAATGAATGTATTTTGAAATTTATTTTTAAAAATTGCCTTGAATTTAAATATTATAATTACTTGCAGTGGATATGTCTCTTCAAATTACTATTTATTGAATAAAACCACCAAAGTCACAGAGAAACATGTATTATTACTCTTTCTTGGTTTTAAATTTGGTTGCGTTTTAGAGAAATGTAAATTGACAGGACCTCGATGAATAGATTTTTGTGTTTGGAATACTTTTTCAATAAATTGTTTGATCATTGCTTGGCTAATTTATTAGCATTAATTATAGTATACTGGGAATTCATTTTCCATACATTAAATAATGAAGAGTCACATATGATACCTTTCCATTCTAGATGAACAATTTATTTGATGTAGATAGGTATCTTTTAAATTAAGCTGTGAATCTTGGGGCCTCAACAGGTGTGTTTGTTACTCACTAGGAGATTCATTCAGCTGATACTATAGATGTGAGAATTTTAATCAACTTCCTTTATTCTAAGATCAGGTCTGATAAGAAGGAAAGTTAGTTTTTGTCTTATTCTAATAATCTCAAAAGAGTTTTATCAGAAATTTCATCTTACAGAATTCTTTTTTCTCAATTGAAAGATAATTGGTTTGCAGTGTTATGTTGGTTTCTGCCATGTAACCCAATTATAATAATAGAGGCAGAATATGTTCTAAATGACAGATATGCAGAAAAGGATGTATAAACCACGGAAAATGCCCCTAATTAAAAAAAAATTTAAGAACCTTTAGAACGGAAGTCTTGAATGTCTAATATATGATCTGTAGTATTGGTCCTATGTCTGCTCCCACAGTACAGAATTTTCACAAGTGGAAAAGGCACTTAAGAAATATGTTGTAGATTTAATTGCCTGTGACTGATGCTTTTCATTCTCCAGTCCAGTATCAGAAGAAGTTTCCATAGCTTGTGTGTGCTATGTAATTTTATTACTATATTTTTATTATAATTATTCAGAAGGCAGTGCTGCACTTGAGGCATATTTAAATTATTTTGTAAAAGCTGATTAGAGCCTTTAATATTTAGTTAGTAATAGAAATGTGACCTCTAATCGAAAGTTGTCAGGATTCTTATTAGAGAGCAGTCAGTTAATGGTTTGCCCGTTGGAGCCCTCTCTCTTTGGCCCTTAGGTCTGCTGGCTTAGCCACTGGTATCAGTGGAAGCAGTTGTTGGTTGCCTTCCTTTGTTTCAGATTTTACTTGGCCATTCCTAGAACAGTTAGTTAAATTAGCCCACGCAATGTGAGTGACCAAATTACAAATCTTAGTTTTTTGGGGGGGGTGGGGTAGAGCCATTTTTACTTCATATCTGAACCGAGCTTTCTGGCAATATTAGACATGAAAACAAAACAAAAAAAGAACACCTGGCTGAAGATCTAACCTCTTAGTCTCATGTGAATCATTTGGTTGAAATTTTGGCATGAAAATTGCTGTTCTAAATGAAACAATTCCTGCTCTTTATTAGTAAATGTTTAGAGTTGTTCAAACCCCTCATAAGATACGTGGTATGTTTGGGTAAGACCCATTTTTATTATTGCAGCTTTATTGTATAGTGGTTTGAAAATGTCGTATCAATTTATACTCTATTTTGTTCTTGTAATGATTTTGAGTAGAGTTCTTGCCACTAGTATTTTTAAAAGTTCATAGCTGTTCTTTTCATTTCTTCAATATTTAAGATTGAATCTAAAATTGTATGATTGAATGTAAAACTGAAAAACATCTCATAAATCTATTCTCTTCATACATTGATTAGTACAGTTGACTTTTTCTTAAAAAAAAAGTTAACTAACTTCTTTAGCAGCCAAAGTTAAACTACTAAATTCATCTAATCAACTCATAAATGTTTGTCATCAATAAAGTCACTACCTTGAGACAGCTACTTAAAGAATGATTCTCTGATGGCTTGTCAGAATGATTTGCATTTATAAAAAGTGTTCCAGTGGACACTTTAATAAAAAACTTCTTTGAAATAAATATTTTTAAATGAAATATAATATACTTACAGTAAACTGCTAAAGTCATAGGGATGAGCTCAGTGAGTTATCTCAAAGCAAAACCATTCATGTCACCATTGCCTAGGTCAGGAAGCAGAACGTCACCAGGGCCTAGAAGTCCTGATGGTGCTGCCTTCAAACACTGCCCCTTCCCTCTTCTCAAGAAGTAGTCTTGAGTTTTGATAACACATATTTGCTTTGCCTTACATAGGCGCTTTTTACTAATATAATTATGAACCATTTTCACTTGAGATTTCTCTGTATTATTTAGGTTATAGAACTAACCAATTTTATTTTGAATGCAGCCAGCAATGTTCAGAATCACTATACATGTTTTAATGTACATTACCATATGTAAAATCGATGACCAGTTCAAGTTCAACGCATGAAGCAGGGCACCCAAAGCCAATGCTCTGGGACAACCCAGAGGGATGGGATGGGGAGGGAGTTGAGAGGAGGGTTTGGGATGGGGAGACACATGTGTACCCATGGCTAATTCATGTCGATGTATGGCAAAAATCATCACAATATTGTAATTATCCTCCAATTAAAATATATTAATTAAAAAAGATTAACTCACTATACATATTTTAATAACTAATAGAAATCACTTGGGTAATTAGCATGAAATATCAAATGAGGAAAATCTACTTTCTTTCATACATTTAAAAATTTTTTTTCTATAGTGAAAAAGAAAGGGTTCGTTTCATGTTGTACTTTTCTAATTAGATGATACCTTTAATGGTTAAAATATGGAAAAAAGCAAGCACTGCTTCAGGATTTTCTGCATACTGAATTTTACTGTGTTTGAAAGCATTTATAAATAATCAAATGTAGATATGCCCTTATGAAATTAATTGTTGACTATTTGGAAGTTTTTTTTTAATGTTTCTCTTATCTTCTCCCTTCAGTGGAAGCACTGACGTTTCCTCCTTCTTCTGGGAAGTCGTTCATCATGGGAGCAGATGAAGCACTTGAAAGTGAATTGGGACTTGGAGAATTGGCAGGCCTTACAGTGGCCAATGAAGCAGATTCATTAACTTATGATGTGAGTAGTAGTTTTATTTATGTTGTTTTAATTTACTTTTTAAAAAATAGAAAGTTCATTTTATAGAAAAAGATGACAATAGTAAGACTTCTTCACAAATGTGAAATTTGTTTCAGTTTTAATCACAAACTTTGAAAATACGAGCATATTATAAAAATAAACAACACTTTTCACATCATACAGGTTACAATTATAGATTTTACCTAAATCTGTAAGTCAGTAGAGCTTATTCATTGGTTTTAGATAAGGGAAAGAATTCCTTTTTCTATCACCAAGGTTGGATTTGTCTTGTTTTAAGATACCAGTGATTAGTTGAAATTCATGCTTGCCTAATGGCAACATTTGTCTTGCTTATTTAATACATTGTCAATAATACAACAGCTGAGAACTAGTTTTAGCTGTTGTCAGACAAGGTGTATGCAAGATATTTTCCAGATGCTAAGGTTGACCTATCAGTGATTTGGACCAAAACTGGAATCTTTATACCTTTATGCACACATCCATTTAGTTAACACAGTTCTTTTATAATTGTTCATCATCATCAAGTATCAGAAAAACAGTTGTTTATTTCATAAAGTATTTACAGCCTATCTTTTCATTAAAATCCTTTCAGTTTTATACTTCATCTTCTTCATTGGGGAATACTGTGTAGCTGTAGCCACATAGAGGATATAGCATGAATCCGTAAGTGAGCCTTGGAAGTATTCCAAAGAGGAACCTCACCACTCACTCCTCTTCCCGCAGATCAAAAACTCTCTCCCTCTTTGCTAAGCCCTTTAGTAAGTCTTTGGGGTTCTATCTCCAACAACTGAATCCATATAGTACATCTTTTTTCTTCCCCCCTAGTCCATTTTTCTTCACCTGGATCTACCATAATGACCTCATTTAAACAGGCTCCTTGTATTCCATTCTCCACATATGTGATAGAGATTTGGAAAAAAAATTCTGTTTTCAGTGTTTTTATATCCTTATAATTTATGTCTTTTAAAAACACCATTTTGCTGGCTTTTATTTTTTAACCTTTGACAGCCTTTTAAAATTAGAAAGCGTTTAGTCAATTTCTTTTTAAAATAATTAATAATATTTGTACTTAATCCTGCCATCTTTTGTGCTGCCTATTCTGTGTTTTTCTATTTTCGCCTAAATTGGGATTGATTATTTTTTATCATTCTCTCCTCTCCATTATTTGAAGTTTATATACTCTTTCATTACTTTTTAAATTACAAATTACTACACACATTCTTAGCAAAATTTTATATGCAAGGATCTTTAGAACACTCTATTTAAAAAACTCCCACCCAATGTATATGTCATTCTTGTTAAATATTTTACTTCTGTGTACATTAATCTTCTACCAGCTTCTGTTTTGTACACTCAGTAGTCAGAATTATCTGTTTCACATTAACTGTCTTGTCTTTTTTCATTCTCCCTTGCATATCTGACTACCCATCTGGGTTCATTTTTCCTTTACTCTAAGAATACAATATATCTGTTTAATGAAGATCTATTGGTGCCAACTTTCTTAGTTTCTGATTTTCTTGAATTGTCTTTACTTGTCTTTTTTTTTTTGCCTGAGTAGGCTATTATCTCTGATTTTGAATTTCACTTTGCAAAAATTTTTTAGTGCTTTTTTTCCCCCTTATTTTTAATTGAAGGATATTTACAAAAATTGTATTGGTTTCTGTCATACTTTTTTTTAAGTGCTTTAAATATATTTTGTTGTTGTTCTCTCTTGAAATCAACTGTCATTTCTGTTTTTGGTTATTCAGTAGTAGACAGTTTTTCCTGTGACTGTTATTTCTCTATGCCTTGATTTTCATAAAAGATTTAGTTGATTGGTTTTTTTTTGTTAATTTAACCTTCATGAAATTCTTAGACCTTTTTGGCTTAATATGTTTCCTTGAGTTCTGTTATGTTCTCAGTCATTCTCTTTAGATACTGCTTTTACATCTCTCTCCCTCCCTCTTTTCTTCTTCTAGAACTGTTGTTATATTGTTAGATCCTCTTTCTATATTCTCTGTTTCTGATCCCCTTTCTTCTGTGTTTTCCATCTTTTGTTTCTCTGTATTTCAGTCTAGATTTTTTTAATGACTCATCTTCCAGTTAGCTAATTCTCTCTTCAGCTATATGTAATCTGTAATTAAACTCATCTAGTGAGATCTTATATCTTTGCTTCTAGGGTTACTATTTAAAAATTATTTACAGATTTCTTCCAGAACTTTCAGTCTTTTATCTTCTTGAACATAATAAGCATGATTACTTTAAACTTTGAATCAGAGACTCAGTTCTGTTACTAATTATGTGTTGTTTCTGTTTGTTTTCATTTATTCTGTTGTATCTCATATAGGTATGGTTATTTTGTACTGTGTCCAAATAACTATATTTGAAAAATTGTTTCTAGAAATAATTTCAGGCCTAAGTTTATATCTTTCCACAAAGAGTGTATTTTCATTTTCTTCTCTCAGATGTCTGCAGCCATTAGAAATCTGGATCACCTGCTTCATTTTCAGTTTTTGAGGTGATCTGAAGCTGATCTACAATCTTTTAAGGGCTTTTGTTCTTCTAGTTCACTCTTACGTGTAGGATACAGCCTTCTGAAATCAAAACCTAAAGCGTGGTCTACTAAACCCTACTTTCTTGGCAGGCCCTGGACATCAATCTATATCTCTCTGCCTTGCAAAGTCATCAGAAGCACAGCTCAACCTCTCAGCCATCTCTTCTGCAATCAGTAAACACTCTCTGGGGATAACAGTTCCAGATATCAGGCTCACTTCTGTAGGCCTCTGTCTTCACCTGGATCCTAGGTTTTTTCCCACCATTTTGTTAGTTCTAGATTTTTTATTCTTAGCTTTGCTATTCTACTTGTCCTCAGTACACAGTTGGTCCTAATGATCTAGTCCATCATGACCAGAAGCAGAAATTCCCATTAGATGCTTTTGTTCCTGCAAAGAGTTTGTTTAATACATAAAGGAATTCAGTCCTCTCTCTGGAGAAAGCTCATCCTTTTTTTCATAACTCTTACTTGTTAGAAAACATAGTCTGTCTCAGTTTCTAAAAGTAGTTCCTAGTTTTATTAAGCATATTAGCAATCTATTGCTGCATAACAACTTGTACCACATTTAATAGCTTAAAAGAACAAACATTTATATCTCACATCTTCCATGGGTCAGCAGTCTGGGGACAGCTTAATTATGTGACTCCGGCTGTTTGTATAGTTGTAATCAAGACATTGACAAGAGCTGCAGTTTTACCTAGACTTGACTTGAGGAAAATCTGCTTCCAAGCTCACTCATGTAGTTGTTTGAAGGCCTTGGTTCCTGGCTGACTGTTGGCTGGGGACCAGTTCCTCACCACATGGACCCCTCTGTGGGCTCCTCAATAGAGCAGCTGGCTTTTCCCAATGTGAGTGTACCTGAAAAGACAGAGAGAAGAAACACTTAAGATGAAAGGTTTTATAACCTAATTTTGAAAGTTATTTGTTCCAACTTCTGCTGTATGCTGTTGGTCAGAGAGCAGCCCTATAACATGGAAGTGTGAATGTGTTAGTTGCTCAGTTGTGTCCAACTCTTTATGACCCCATGGACTGTAGCCTGCCAGGCTTCTCTGTCCATGGGATGCTCTGGGCAAGTATACTGGAGTGGTAGCCATTTCCTTCCAGGGGATGAACCTGCGTCTCCCACATTCCAGGGAGGTTCTTTACCATCGGAGTCACCAGGGAAGGGGTCTACCCAAAGGTAAAAATAGGTGGGGCCGATTGGGAACTTAGTGGCTGCCTACCACATCAAGATAATCAAAGGAATTTAAGTACTCTTCCACATGAAAACCTTTTAGCTCTTTAATAAGAGTAGCAGAGGTTAGCTCAGTTGCCCTTGTCGTTTTAACCTTCCTGCCAGCCCTGCCTGCCCCCAAAATAATCAGCCCCACTCTTAGAGTAGTTCCTTGCCTAATGTGTTTTGTCTTCACTTATTGCTTCGCAGGTGGTGCTAGTGGTAAAGAATCCGTCTGCCAGTGCAGGAGACAAAAGAGACAATCCCTGGTCCGGAAGATCCCTTGGAGGAGGGCATGGCAACCCACTCAAGTATTTTTGCCTGGAGAATCCCATGGACAGAGAACCTTATGGGCTATGGTTCATAGGGTCACAAATAACCAGACACGACTGGAACAACTTAGCACACATGCATTGCCCCAATTGTGACATGTCCTGTCCAAATTTCTCTGCAGATTTTTAAATTTTGGGGTTCTAAATTACAGTTTAATAGTATAGCCTCTGAAACCAGACTGCTTGATTTTGAATCCTGACTCCTCCATTTACTAGATGGCAAGTCACTTAACTTCTCTTTCCCTAAAATGCCTAGTCTATAATAGTGTTAATTCCTACATCATAGAGTTGTGAGGATTAAGGGAGTTAATGCTTTTTAAGTCTTTTGAATAATGTAGAAAATAATGAATGCTGCTTAGAATATCAGTTGTATCATTGACAATTTTTGTAACTGTGAGTATGGTAACATGTCTCCAATATATTGCAAATACTTGCTTAAATCTACCATGATTGTTAGCCTTGGAGTGTGAAGTTCATTCATGGTGCTTGTGTAAAGCCAAACACTATCCTCTTTAGCCTTTTTATTAGTTGGAATGAAAAAACAATGCATTATTTTTTCAGTTGTTGAGATTGAGATTCTGTGGAGAAAGTGAAAGTCACTCAGTCGTGTCCTACTCTTTGTGACCCCATGGACCATAGCCTTACCAGGCTCCTCTGTCCGTGGGGATTTTCCAGGCAAGCATACTGGAGTAGGTTGCTGTTCCCTTCTCCAGGGAATCTTCCCAACCCAGGAATTGAACCCAGGTCTCCCGTGTTGCAGGCAGATTCTTTATTATCTGAGCTACCAGGGAAGCCCTCTGTGGAGAAAAGGAACATAATAAATATATTATTATGTTTGTAATATCTGATTGTCTCTTCCAATTTTAGCATTTTGTTGCCAGTATATAAATTTCATTACCAATTTGAAGAAAATTTAGCTCTTGTCTGAAACCGTTGAAAATTTTGAAAGTATCATCATATTCTGTAATGATAACATGTTTAAAATAATTTAGTTTTTCAACTCTTACCTAAAATTGCTTTCTATTCTATAATTCAGGTTGAAATCATTTTTTTGTTACTAAGTTATTTGATCCTCCTTCTATACTGAATTATGTGTTTTCTTATTATAGCACTCATATTTCTTCAAAGAAAACCATTGTTGACATATTGCTAATTTTGCCTATTGATTTGATTATCTGTTTAAAAATTATATTACTTTGAAAGTTGCAAAATAATGATAGTTTAATCCTGAAACAGAATTAATGCTGAAATACCGTTTTTTTCCCCCATTCTGAACTAAGTATATTGGTATCTTTTGTTTCTTTAATAGATAGCAAACAATAAAGATGCATTGAGGAAGACATGGAACCCCAAGTTTACATTAAGAAGTCACTTTGATGGCATTAGAGCCCTCGCTTTCCACCCCACTGAGCCTGTTTTGATAACAGCATCAGAGGATCACACGTTAAAAATGTGGAATTTGCAGAAAACAGCCCCAGCCAAAAAGTGAGAATATTCTACTTTAACTGTATTTGAATAATTTAATTAACTTTTTTTTTTTTAGCAGAGAAAGCCTTACTTTATTATTTGCTGTTAAATTCCCCAAATATCTCTTCCAATTGTTTTCCTTTACCATGTCATGTAATTTAGGGTGTTTTTGCCTTCATACTCATAAGCTAATTTAGGTTGAAGAACTGACCCTTAGGGAGAAATGGTTTGTGAATGCTGGTTATAATCTTTATTTGGTGTTTTAAATAACTGTTACATTTCAGGAACGCTTTGTCTGTACTGGAGGTTTCTGTTGTTGTTGTAAGCAGGCATAGTCATGTTTAAAATCGTCAAACCCCAACCCCAATCCTTCCCCATTGTTTACTATGTTTGGACTTACAGAGCAGAAGGGAGAGAAGTGATAGGGGATACTGGAGCGGGTGGGGGCAAGAGACCTCTCTTTGATCTTTTCTTTTGATCTTGACCGAAATGTCTAGACTGAAGGGCACTGTTGCTGCTCTCACTTACCTGCTAATACTTGCCTTGACCACTTGGTTCCTCCGTAAGCATGGACAGACATGAATTGGTATAAACCCCTTTTATCAGTCACCAAGCTAGTCCTGACCCCACTTGGTACTTTCTCTTTCTTCCTTGGATTACATGGTCCAGAACCCAGCATCTACCAGCAAGGGCCCTTCTACAGTGATAGATACCTCTTTTTATTAAAGAGTAGAAATGAACATCAAATGGAGGAGAGGATGGAAGTTTTACTACTGACAGAGAATATCTCCTGCCCAATTTGAAAGCAATCAGTGACATTCCAGCTGTCATACGTAGACGTTCATCAGACAGCTCAACTGAATCTTGCTAAAACCAAGTGAATCTTCATGTAGATCAGGTGTCTTTAACAGAGAAAAGGTATTTCCTGGTTACAAACTGTGCCTTTTGTTCTTCAAGTTCTTTAGTTCACAGTGGGCATCATATTAAATGAGAGAATGTGAGTATCTCATCATATATTCTTGACTATAACTTTGAAATATATTGAAATTTCTTGCTGGTGGTAGCTTAGTAATAACACCTTCATAAGCAAGTAACAATAGCCTTTGTTTACCTTTGAACTTAAAACTTTGGAAATAAGGAGAGCTATCATATCCCTATTAAAAAAAATCTGTAATACAATCCAATTTTAAATCCAGTTTCTGTTCTGTTATGGCCAGTATTAGCCATGTAGAGTACTCATACACTCAGTGTTCTGAGTAATGAATAATCTATTCTAATGTCCAAATCTAATGTGGACAGTTTCTGCAGGTATTAAGAACAGACATGTTAATCTTTATGGAAATGGCAAGGAAATTAAAGTAACTTTGAAATTCTGTTCTGTATGGTTCTGTCCTAGGCTGTTTTACCTTGAAGAATCTCATTTAATCTTGTAAATATTTGCTGTTATGCCTATTTTTCTATTTTATATTAAACATAGAGGAATCTAAAGTTTCAAAAGACTAAATAATTTGCCTGAAGTTAGCCAATTAGATACAGAACTGGAAATTAAATCCAGAAATTTATCTCGTCAAAACCCATGTGTTTTCTCCCTGAGTGAGGCTCTCTCTCCCCCTTTAATCAAATAGATTAGGACAGTCCTAAAAGTGCTATAACAGGATATTGTTACTAAAGAAGAATTTGTTTCCTGAAGTCACAAAAATATGTGATTGGTGTTAAGTAAGCTTTATTGTGTCCTGGGGTTGAGAATGGTATATTACCATAGTGCTGATATTTCTAGGGGCATTTTTATGACATACATTCAGTCATACTGTTTACTACTGACTTTTAGAATGATAAAGAAATCCTCCTTTCTCTCTGATTTAGGAGCACGTCTCTTGATGTGGAGCCTATCTATACATTCAGAGCTCATAAGTAAGTGTGTGCTTTTTCTTTGTGTTAAATCAACATCATTGTAAATCAGTCTGATTAGTATATTTTATTTTCTTTCATGTATGTATTTGTGGCATGTGGTTTTTTTTTTTTTAATATTTGGTAGCATTTTTTTGTGTAAATGTAAAAGAAAGTGGCAGATATTGTAATATTAACAAGTATACCAAATAGGGATCCTTGCTGAAATTAGGTATTATTTGCATGATGTTTAGATGATGTATATAACTCTCTCTTAAAATGAAGTTGAGGCAGTTAAGTTTAACTATTAGAAATCCTGATCTATTTTTCCTTAAAGGTAACCTAGGTAAAAATACCTGAGACATTTAAAAAATTGTGGTCACATTTCATGCTTTTCCTGTTTCCATTTAAGTTTAAGAAATGTACCTGTTCACTTGATTTTAGCACAGAGGTTGGCATACGTTTTACATATAAAAAGGGTCAGATAGTAAATGCTTTTTAGGCTGCGTATTTAATGTATATTCTTGCTTTTAGTTTAGTTTTGTATTAAAACATTTTAAAAAGGTAGAAACTGTAAGTGCTTTAGGATTGTACAAAAACAGTTCACTGGTTGGATTTGATCCATAGGCCATAGATCACTAACCACTGGTTTAGCAGAGGAAGAAAAACGAATTAGTGCTTTGATAATTTGTTGTACAAAATAGAAAAAGAGAAAGCCGTTTGAAAAACTTAAGCGTTCTTATTTCTAACTCATTCCAATGTCAAATAGATGTTTTGAGGATGGAAATTGGTTTTTTCTCCCAGAGGCCCCGTGCTTTGTGTGGTGATGAGCAGCAGTGGTGAGCAGTGCTACAGTGGTGGTGCTGATGGCCTGATCCAGAGCTGGAACACCACCAACCCCAATGTCGATCCCTATGACTCCTATGGTATGTGACTCCCCCAGAATATGAAGGAATAAAATGCTTTATTTTTATGCAGTTTATATTGCATATATATGGATAAAATGAGATGTTTTTGAAAATAAATTTGTTTTGTTAAAAAGGGTTTCTGTATTTGGGAATCAATTTGATATATATGTAATGCTAAAAAAAAGAGGGAGAATAATGTATTTTTCCTGAGAAAAGAGTTCCCACCCCCAAGTCTTACTGATTGAAAATGCTGGCTTGATTGACAGTTGTTTTCTTCATTTGTAGGCATGTGTGCAGTACTTGATACATTGTTTATAATCTATAATCATATTTTGTCACTATTCTTGACAAATATTTTTGAAGGGAAATGAATGTTGGCATCATCTTCTTGATCTATTATTTACAGAGTATAGAGGCTAATGATTTTCAAAGTGTATAACACCAAAATATTTAAAAGACTTTTAAAAATTAAGAAGTACCCTTTAGATTTGGAAACAGCACCATGAATCAAAAAATTGTATAATCTGTCACTAGATATTATCATAAATTCGCTTTCAACTATTTTGATTTTCTCTTTAAATTCTCCATAAATTCTAGAATGGTATGGAGTGTCATATTTGTCATAAAACCATAGTTTATTTTTATTATCATTTTAGATTAATTTTACCACTAAACCTAAGTAAAGATAAGGAATTCAGTAACCAAAATATTCTCCCAACATTTATTTAGTAAGCATTTAACATATATTTTGTGAAAGATAACACCCTCTCTCCTGCTGCAGTTCTCTTCTGAATTTATCTGTTTCATACTTTTCGTCACTTCCTTTATCCCTCTTTCAGAGATCAGTTGACCTCATTCTGTCCCAAGCCAACCCTTTCCCTTTCACTGTTGACCTCCTTCTCGTTTCCTTTGAGACTGCACTCTCTTTTCTTTTTTGCTGCCTCTCTTTTTTGTGCTCATCTGAAGACTTACCCTTTTTGCTCTTTCCATCCCCTGAGCATATAGTAAATTCAAGTTTCTCCCATCCTGAGCAAGAAGAAGCCTTTTGTGACTCCCTTTTCCCTCTCTGGTTCTTTTTTTTTTTTCTCTTAATTTATTTATTTTAATTGGAGGCTAATTACTTTACAATATTGTGGTGGTTTTTGCCATACATTGACATGAATCAGCCATGGGTGGACATGTGTTCCCCATCCTGAACCCCCCTCCCACCTCCCTCCCCATCCCATCCCTCAGGGTCATCCCAGTCCACCGGCCCTGAGCACCCCATCTCATGCGTTGAACCTGAACTGTCGATCTGTTCCACATACGATAATATACATGTTTCAATGCTATCTCTCAAATCATCCCACCCTTGCTTTCTCCCACAGAGTCCAAAAGACTGTTCTGTGCATCTGTGTCTCTTTTGCTGTCTTGCATATAGGGTCATCGTTAGCATCTTTCTAGCCTCTCTTTCTTCCCGTGTCTCTTTGGTCTGACAATTATTAGTTATTGATTCCATGTTCTTTCACTGTGCATCATCCCTCTTCATTCTGTTTGTGGCTATGCCACTTAAATGCGAAGAAGTATCAATAACTATCTAACTGGCTGATCCAAGGGATATTTTACAGTTCTTACTTTACTTGATGTACTGGCTGTCTGAAACTGTGGACCACTCTATCCTTTTTGAAATCTTTTCACTATAGGCTTTTTTGACACAACTGTATGACAGTTTCTATCCCCTATCCGTCATAAACTCCTTTTATTTTTCTCACCTTAAAAATATTGACATTTATTGAGGCTAGACCCTAACTCTTTTTTTTGCATTGTATACATATTCTTTGGTAGACTGAATCCACTTTGTGGTTTTATATACTGTTGACTCATCAATCTTTTTTTTAAGCCTGAGACTTCCTACACAGCATTTGAAAATGGCTGTCTCATTGTCCATAAATCCCTACAAGCACTGTTTCTTCTTCCATATATTCTTTTTTTTTTTCCATTTATTTTTATTAGTTGGAGGCTAATTACTTTACAACATTGCAGTGGTTTTTGTCATACATTGAAATGAATTAGCCATGGATTTACATGTATTCCCCATCCCGGTCCCCCCTCCCACCTCCCTCTCCACCCGATCCCTCTGGGTCTTCCCAGTGCACCAGGCCCGAGCACTTGTCTCATGCACCCAACCTGGGCTGGTGATCTGTTTCACCCTAGATAATATACATGTTTCAATGCTGTTCTCTTGAAACATCCCACCCTCGCCTTCTCCCACAGAGTCCACAAGTCTGTTCTATACATCTGAGTCTCTTTTTCTGTTCTGCATATAGGGTTATCGTTACCATCTTTCTAAATTCCATATATATGTGTTAGTATACTGTAATGGTCTTTATCTTTCTGGCTTACTTCGCTCTGTATAATGGGCTCCAGTTTCATCCATCTCATTAGAACTGATTCAAATGAATTCTTTTTAATGGCTGAGTAATATTCCATGGTGTATATGTACCACAGCTTCCTCATCCATTCGTCTGCTGATGGGCATCTAGGTTGCTTCCATGTCCTGGCTGTTATAAACAGTGCTGCGATGAACATTGGGGTGCACGTGTCTCTTTCAGATCTGGTTTCCTTGGTGTGTATGCCCAGAAGTGGGATTGCTGGGTCATATGGCAGTTCTATTTCCAGCTTTTTAAGAAATCTCCACACTGTTTTCCACAGTGGCTATACTAATTTGCATTCCCACCTTCCATATATTCTTAATTTTTTTTTGGCCACAGCATGCAGCTTGGGGGAATCTTAGCTCCCCAACCAGGGATCGAACCCATGGCCCTGGCAGTGAGAGCACCAAGTCCTAACCAATAGACTATTAGGGAAGTCTGTTTTCAAATATTCTTTGTATATTCTTTATCAGGTGGTGGCACTACCAAACTTATCCAAACTAGAAACCCAAGAGTTATCCTTGATTCTTTGTACTATTTTACTATCTATCATTTATTAATTACTATACCTTTTTGTTAATACCCCCTAAATATTTCTTGAATTTACTCCTTTTCTGTCCCTTTTATCACTGTCCTTGCTTTGATTTTCATCTTCACTCTCCCAGTCTTCTAAAACAGTCCACTTGCCTTCATCTTGTTTCTTTACAATCTCTTCTACACTGTAATCAGAGTTACCATATTAAATACTTGCTTCACACTGCTGATTCTGGGAATCCTTTCAGTGTTTCTCTGTTGCTTCTAGGGTAATTTACTAAGTATGTCATAGGCATCCCACCATAAACTGGCCGCTCTCATCTCATCCACTTCTTGCCTCAAATTTCACAGTCCAGTAATACTGAATTTCTTATAAATGTCCTGACATAGCATTCTATTTTTCCTTCTTTGAGTTGTTAGGAGCTGCCTCCTTTGCCAGGAATGCCTTCCCTCTGCCCTTTGACAAGCCAACATCTATACACTCTAGGTGTCATTCTTTCCAAGTGTCCAGTCACTCTCTTTAGTAACTGGTTCCTGCCACTGTTATTGTACTTAAACCACATTACTTTTTGAAGACAGAGCTGGTATTGTGTCTAATCATCTGCATGACCCCTGCGTCTAGCATAGTGCCAAATACACAGTGTATCTTCAATAAATATTTCATGGTATAACTAAAGAGGATATAGAACAAATAACACCAGTGACATTGTAAACTTAACAATGTCTATCTGAACTATCTTGAAAGTACAGCTTCTAGAGTCATTGTGAGGGTTAATAAGTAAAATTTCCAATTTGGCTTTTATCATGAAATGCTCTTTCCTGGCTCCCCACCCCCCCACCACATGCATATCGTTTGTCTGTCTTGTTTGAGAATTTGGGGATTTCTGTAGGTCTCAGTTCATGTCCATTAAGAATGTTAGAAGCCTGTTGCTCCCAAGAGGTGAGATGGTAGTCATACCATCACAGCACAAGTGCCCTGAAGGGTGTGCGCCAGGTGCTGAAGGGCTCAGAGGAGGGAAAGGGTCTCTGTTCACTGCCTCAGGGAACGTGAGCTGTGGTTTCTCTGAGAGTAGACTAAATCCTAATAGCTTGTGTTAACATGCTTTAAAAAAAAAAATCACACAAATGGGAAGAAAAAAAGGGAGGAAGAAGGAAATGGCTGATCTTTTTAAGGAGAAAAATATGTACTTTAAAATTTTAATTTAGACATTTTAAACCCTATATTTGCATTGTTTCCAGGCCTGTTCTTGCTGCATTTCAAAAGAATAATAGAAACGAGGAAGTATATTTTATACTTTCTGTTTGTATATTTTACTTTCCACTGGACTCTCTCAGTACCTTTATGATTTGTGCTTTTGCCCTGCATTCTTGCTGTTCTTGCAGATCCTTCTGTCTTAAGAGGCCCTCTCTTGGGCCACACGGATGCAGTCTGGGGCTTGGCCTACAGTGCAGCGCACCAGCGTTTGTTGTCCTGTTCAGCAGATGGCACTCTCCGTTTGTGGAATACCAGTGAGGTTGCTCCAGCCTTGAGTGTGTTTAGTGATAACCAAGGTATGTGCCTTTTTCTCCTTTTTCTTACAGAGTCTTTTATAAAATGTCTTATTCTAAAAGAAACAAGTAGATGATTCTATAGGCTCTTACTGTTCTAAATTCAGTTTGAAGGGTTTTCTTTTTAAGCAGTGAAAATATATTTGCTTGACTTTCCAATTTAGTATGTATAATTTTAAGAAGCATATTATTTGGTGAAGTAGCAGGCATTTGTTTTGAATTTTTAAAAATTGAAATAATTTATATACAGTCAAAAACAAATATTAAGGATACATTTTCATGAGTTTGACAAATGCATGAAAGTTTTGCTTCTATCAAGGTAGAGAACATTTCCTTCAGTGCCCGAAAGTTTCTCTGTGTTATTCACAGTCATCTCCTCCCCTCGTTCCCAACCAGAGGTACCCACTGTTATGGTTTCTTTTGTTATAAATTAGTTTTGTCTATTCTAAAACTTCATATAAATGAAGTTGTACAATGTATACTCTTTTTACATCTGACAGTTTACTCTTACTGTAATGTTCTTGTTGTTTATCCATGTGGTAATAAATGTTAATAATTTAATTTTATTATTTGTAGTATTTCTTTAAACCACTTTGTTTATAATTTACCTCTTGATGAACATTTGGCTTGTTTCTAGATTTTTTCTATTATGAACAAAACTCCTATGAACATTTGTATTTTCTTTTTTAATCACAGGCAGGTAAAGACCTGTAAATAGAATTTTGGGGCTCTAGAAGAAGATTTATGTATTTAACTATTTAACTTTATGAGGCATCGCCAAACTTTCTTTGAAAGCGGTTGTGCCATGTTTTACCACTGATTGCAATGGGTGAGAATTCCAGGCACCCTACATCCTTAATGACAAACATTTGTTGTTGATAGTGTAGTTAATTTTAGCCTTTTTGATGGGTGTGTGCAGCTGTATTTCATTGCCTTTTTAAGTTGTATTTCTTTGGTGGCTATTTTGAGGACTTTTTTTGTCTGCTCATTGTCCATTAATGTATCTTCTTCTGGAAGATACACATTTTTGAATTGTTAGTTTACTTAACTTAGATTTTGAACCAGATTTTAAAAATCAGATTATGATCATGTATACATAGAATTTCATTTTTAATGTTTACAAATAAGTTCCAGATTTTAACCAAGTTTTACCCTATTCTAAATGATAAATAAAATTGTCTTCTTTATTCGTGAGCTGCCATAACTTGTGCCTAGGTTTTGATGAGTTGCCTGCATTTGCTGTTTTTATGACTCTACCAATAAATAGCAATTTGAAATTTTGCTTCTTGAATTCCGTATTTTTAGTGAATTAGAATTCCTAGTAACTCACTAAAGTTAGATGGGCTTTTAAAATGAAGAATTCTCGTGATGCCACTCTAAACCTCAGGTTGATTTGAGATGGAAGTAGAAAAATTTGTAGTCCATATGTTTTCCATTTATCCCTAAATAAAGGCTTGGATTCAGTAAATACAGTAGCTGAGTGACTGGTAGAAGATGTGGTAAACAAGTAAGGATAGTAAAACAAACTAGGACTAAAAGAGCTAATGAGCTTTGTTTTCTTCTTACATGGTTGCTTGTTCTGCTGTATTTGAAACATATTGTAAAGTATACCCTGACTGACATTCTCTTCCAATATGTTTGACTTATAGAGTTGGGAGTCCCTGCCTCTGTGGATCTGGTGAGCAGTGACCCAAGCCATATGGTAGCATCATTCAGCAAGGGATACACAAGCATCTTTAACATGGAAACACAGCAACGCATTCTCACTTTAGAATCCAACCTAGATTCAAGTATGTATGCCAATTTAAAGTAGTATGTATGTGGATCAATTTTTTAGTGTTATCAAAATTAGAATTACTAGAGTCAACAATGAAAAATACTTGTCATTATAAAGTGTTCTGCCTCAAGATCACAGTTATATGTGAAGGATATAATGATTTATAGTTGATTTTAAGTCTTTAGGTTAAGTTTATTCACATTTATAAGTTCACTGGTTGAAGTAGCATTTGATCTATTCTAAAGAGAAGTCAAGTTTAATTTTATACCAATTGTTTAGTTTTCAGTTCTATTTGAAGAAAATAACATTTATTCTAAATACAGGCATATCTTGGAGTTACTGTAGGTTCAGTTTCAGACCTGCGAAATAAAGCACATATCACAATAGAGTTAGTCACATAAAGCTTTTGTTTTTCCAGTGCATATTAAAGTTATGTTTACACTATACTAGAGAGTGTTAAGTGTGCACATACCTTAAATTAAAAATATTTTGTTGCTGACAAATGCTAACTATCATCTGAGCCTTCAGTTTTGCCTGGGGGAGGGTCTCACCACGATGCTTATGGCTGACTGATCAGAGTGGTTGGGGTGACTGTGGCAGTTTCTTAAATAAGACAACAGTGAAGTTTGCTGCATCAATTGACTCTTCCTTTCACGAACAACTTCTCTATAGCATGCATGGATGTTTGATAGCATTCTACTCACAGTAGAACTCCTTTCAGAGTGGGAGTCAGTCTTTTCAAACCCTGCCACTGCTTGATCAACAAGATTTATATAATTATGTGATCTCTGTTGTCATTTCAACAGTCTTCATAGCATCCTCCCCAAGAATACATTCCTTCTCAAGAAACTACTTTCTTTGCTCATCCATAAGAAGCATTTCCTGATCCATCATGGGTTTTATCATGAGATTGCAGCAATTCAGTCACATGATCAGGCTTCACTTCTAATTCTAGTTCTCTTGCTATTTCCACCATATTCAAAACTTCCTTCACTGAAGTCTTGAACCCCTCATAGTCATCCATGAGGGTTGGAACTAACATTTTCCAAACTCCTGTTCTTGTTGACATTTTGACTGCTTCTCATGAATCACAAATACTTTTAATGGCATCTAGAATTGTAAATCCTTTCCAGAAGGTTTTCAGTTGACTTTGCTCAGATCCATCAGAGAAATCACTATCTATGGCAGCTGTAGCCTCAAGAAATGGATTCCTTAAATAATGAGACTTGAAGGTAGAAATCACTTCTTGATACATGGGCTGTAGAATGAACGTTTTGTTATGAGGCATGAAAAAGCATGAATCTTGTACGTCTCTATCAGAGCTCTTGGGTGACATTGTCAGTGAACGATAATATTTTGAAAGGAATCTTCTTTTCTGAGCAGTAGTTCTCAAGAGTAGGCTTAAAATATTCAGTAAACCATGTTGTAAGCATATATGCTGTCATCCAGGCTTTGTTGTTCCCTTTATAAAGCAAAGGCAGAGTAGATTATTATAATTCTTAAGGACCATGGAGTTTTCAGAATGTTAAATGAGCATTGGGTTCACTGTTAAGTCACCAGCTACATTAACCCCTAACAAGAGAGCCAGCCTGTTGAGACTTTGAAGCTAGGTATTGACTTCCCTCTAGCTATGAAAGTCCTAGGTGGCAATTTCTTCCAATTGAAGGCTGTTTTGTCTACATTGATCTGTTATTTAGTGTAGCCACCTTTATTCATTATCTCAGCTAGATCTGGATAAATTGCTGCAGCTTCCATATCAGCACTTGCTACTTCACTTTACACTTTTATGTGATAGAGACAGCTTCTTTTTTTTTTTTTTTCTTTCCATTTATTTTTATTAGTTGGAGGCTAATTACTTTACAATATTGTAGTGGTTTTTGCCATACATTGACATGAATCAGCCATGAATTTACATGTGTTCCCCATCCTGATCCCCTCTCCCACCTCCCTCCCTATCCCTTCCCTATGGGTCTTCCCAGTGCACCAGCCCTGAGCACTTGTCTCATGCATCCAACCTGGGCTGGCGATCTGTTTCACACTTGATAATATACATGTTTCAATGCTATTCTCTCAGATCATCCCACCCTCGCCTTCTCCCACAGAGTCCAAAAGTCTGTTCTATATGAGCCAGCTTCTTTCGTTAAACTTCATGAACCCACTTCTGCTAGCTTCAAACTTTTCTTATGCAGCTTCTCACCTCTTTCAGTCTCTGTAGAATTAAAGAGAGTTAGGACCTTGCTGTAGATTAGGCTTTGGCTTAAGGAAATGTTGTGGCTGGTTTGATCTTTTATCCAGACCACTAAAACTTTCTCCACATTGTTTTGCATTCTTATCATCTATGTTTTCACTGGAGTAGCATTTTTAATTTTCTTGAAGAACTTTTTCCTTTGCAGTCACAACTTGGCTAACTGTTTGGAGCTAAAGACCTAGCTTTCGGCCTATCTTTTCCACCCGTCTTCCTCACTAAGCTTAACCATTTCTGGCTTTTGATTTAAAGTGAGAAGTGTGTATAAATCTTCCTTCATTTGAACACTTGGTCATTGTAGGGTTATTGATTGGTCTAATTTCAATATTTTTGTGCTTCAGAGACTTAGGAAGGCTCCCCGGAGAGGGAGAGAGATGGGGTTTTACAGCTGGTCGGTGGAGCAACCGACCAGTATTTATCAAGTTCACCATCTTATATGGGTGCAGTTCATAGCACCCCAAAACAATTATATTAGTAATATCAAGGATTAGAAACCACATATCACTGTAACAAATAATAACAATTAATATTATTGTTAATAATAATAGATATAAAAGTTTGAAATACTGTAAGAATTACCAGAATGTGACATAGACACAAAGTGAACAAATTTCTATTGAAAAAATGGAACCAATAGACTTGCTAAATACAGAGTTGCCACAGACCTTCAACTTGTTAAAAAGCATGATATTTGCAAAGCACAGCAAAATATTATATGCAATGCCTGTATAAAATAAATGTATTTTTCTTTTTTTTAAAAAACAAAATTAAATATTTATTTAAAAATAACTGTACACAGATAAAACTCAATAATTTATAAAGTATGCTTTAACTTTCATGTAATATTTAATTTCATGTCTATATGTGAGTTTTACTTTGCATCATGGTTGAATGTGTTAATTCAACCTCAGTAAAGGAAGTTAACAAGTGAAATGCCACCCCCAAAATGCCCTTGGTTTACATAGCACCAAATGCCATCAGGTAACCATCCCCAGAGATTTACCAAGTGTCAAGAGTCCAGATTGTTCAAAGAGGTACAGCAGACACAGATGTGAAGGTGACAATGATTGTTTTCAAATCTCTAGTTATGCTACTTCAAGACAGTTCTTAAATAGCACAAATTGGGGGTAAAAATACACTTTCTGCTTCAGAGCTGGAACCCTGCCAAAGCTACTAGAATTCTAAATAAGCACGTTAGTTAAATCCAATCAACACACTAAAAATTTTGTGGAATTCTGACAAACACAAGTTCTGATTAGGTTTATACAATGAAACCCTGAGAGATTTCACTGCTATTATTTTTCAAGGCTATATATACTGAATATTAAAATAATCATTTACAAATAAATATCTTATTTCAAAACACCCAACAGGTTTTTCGTGTTCTAACGAAAAGTTAACTATTCCTGAAACAGCTCTCCATTAATTATTCAGATATATCTCATGTAGGAAAATGGTCAAGGCTTTTCCAACTACTTCTAACGCACACGAGGAACTGTTTAATTATGAGTGATTAATAGCAGGAATTCGGGGAAGAAATACCTTGTTATTTAGTAGCTAAGTCGTGTTGGACTCTTGTGACCCCATGGACTGTAGTCCGCCAGCCCTCCGCCCATGGAATTTCCCAGGCAAGAATACTGGAGTGGGTTGCCATTTCCTTCTCCATGAAATGTATTTTTCATAGTTATATTTTTAATTATAGTTCCTATACAATATTATATGTTACAGGTATACAGTATAGTGATTCACAATTTTTAAAAGTTATTCTCCACTTATAATTATAAAATATTGATTGTATTCCTCGTGTTATACAGTATAACCTTGTAGCTTATTTTATACCTAATAGTTTGTACCTTGTACTTCCCTACTCCTGTATTGCCCTTCCCTCCTCATAATTTTATCTTTAAAATCAGCTTCTTTTCATAAATGACACCGTTCAGTACTGATTAGAAAACAGATCAAGTTGTGCCTCTCAGAATCCCAGATCTGAATCTTCTTATTGAATACAGGAAACCAGGAAATAATTACTCAGATTGTGAAGAAGATAATGCAGAATCCTTTGGAGTTTTGCCTTTTATAACCTTTATTTTCTGCCTTTAGGCTTCAAACAAACAGTAAGTTTAGGCTGCAGTTGATAAAACTACATACACGTACAGTGTTGTTTTAATCTGAGAACTAGCTTTAAAAATGGTTACCATAATGAGTGTGCTCATGTGCGTGAATATATGTGACTGTCTCCTCTCCCTTTTATCTTTTTCTCTCAAAAAATTCCTTCATTCCATTTTGGCTTTCTTCATTTTCTCTTTCGAATCTGTTGTTCTTTGTTTTCTGCTGGTATCCTTTAAGAATTATTTAGGGAGGTAGGTTTGAATGGAGCTTTTAACTATTTGGATGTAAAAGAGACAAAAAAGTAAAAACTGAGTTTATGGAATAGGAAAATAAATTTTTTCTTTTTGCCAAGAAATATATTTTAGACTTTAAGTAAACTTAAAATAGTGCTTAGATATATGACTTAGAGCTACTATAGTAAGATGAAAAACCAGTATGAAGTTAAGAAGGTTTTAAACATTTAAAAAATTTCCTTCAGAGATTATCATCAATTCTTTGAATGTTCTCAGCATAAATGTTGATTTTAATGACTGCTACAAATTAATAAGATCTCAAGTCTAGGGTTTCCCTGGTGGCTCAGATAAAGAATCTGCCTTCAGTGCAGGAGACCAGGTTTGATCCCTGAGCTGGGAAGATCTCCTGGAGAAGGAAATGGCAACCCACTCTGTTATTCTTGCCTGGAGAATTCAATGGACACAGGAGCCTGGCAGGCTATAGTCCATGACGTCAAAAAGAGTAGGACAGGACTGAAAGACCTAACACTTTCACTTTCACTTTTTTCCACTTTCAAGTCCAGTGAGTTAGATGAATAAACTGAGCTAGGAAATTCCATTTCCCCCCCAAGATGTTTAACTGTAAAGTCATTTGACTTTTTTGCCTGATCAGTTCAGTTCAGTCACTCAGTCATACCTGACTCTTTTCAACCCCATGAACTGTAGCATGCCAGGCTTTCGTGTCCATCACCACTTGCTCAAACTAATGTCCATCAAGTCAGTGATACCATCCAACCATCTCATCCTCTGTGTCCCCTTCTCTTACTACCTTTAGTCTTTCCCAGCATTAGGGTCTTTTCCAGTGAGTCAGTTCTTCCCATCAGGTGGCCAAAGTATTGGAGCTTCAGCTTCAGTATCATTCCTTCCAGTGAAGATTCAGGGCTGATTTCCTTTAGGATTGACTGGTTTGATATCCTTGCAGTCCAAGGGACTCACAAGAGTCTTCTCCAACACCACAATTCAAAAGCATCAATTCTTTGGCACTCAGCTTTCTTTATGGTCCAACTCTCACACTCATACATGATTACTGGAAAAACCATAGCTTTGACTAGATGGACTTTTGTTGGCAAAGTAACGTCTCTGCTTTTTAATATGCTGTCTAGGTTGGTCATAGCTTTTCTTCCAAGGACCAAGCATCTTTTAATTTCATGGCTGTAGTCACCATCTGCAGTGATTTTGGAGTCCAGAAAAATAAAGTCAGCCACTGTTTCCACTGTTGCCCCATCTATTTGCCATGATGTGATGGGACCAGATGCCATGATCTTCGTTTTCTGAATGTTGAGTTTTAAGCCAACTTTTTCACTCTCTTCTTTCACTTTCATCAAGGGACTCTTTAGTTCCTCTTCGCTTTCTTCCCTGAGGGTGGTGTCATCTGCATCTCTGTGGTTATTGTTATTTCTCCCAGCAATCCTGATTCCAGCTTGTGCTTCATCCAGCCCAGCATTTTGCACGATGTACTCTGCATATAAGTTAAATAAGCAGGGTGACAATATATTGTCTTGACATATTCCTTTCCCAATTTCCAACCAGTCCATTGTTCCATGTCCAGTTCTAACTGTTGCTTCTTGACCTGCATACAGATTTCTCAGGCGGCAGGTAAGGTGGTCTGGTATTCCCATCTCTTTAAGAATTTTCTACAGTTTGTTGTGATCCACACAGTCAAAGCCTTTAGCATGGTTAATAAAGCAGAAGTAGATGTTTTTCTGGAACTCTCTTGCTTTTTCTATGATCCAGCATTTGATTGTTTGATCTCTGGTTCCTCTGCCTTTTCTAAATCCAGCTTGAACATCTGGAAGTTCTTGGTTCACGTACATTTGAAGCCTAGATTGGAGAATTTAGAGCATTATTTTGCTAGTGTGTGAGATGAGTACAATTGTGTGATAGTTTGAACATTCTTTGGCATTGCCTTTCTTTGGGATTGGAGTGAAACTAGAAGCGTTTTCTGAAGAAGACTCCCAAGAACGTTTTGAAAAAAGGCAGCATTCATGGAATAAGTGATAACTCTTAGATTATGATGATACATCCTGACATTTCCTAAATTACCAATTTGATTACTTTAGAGTTATGTGAAACACACTTATTGTTCTCTACTGTGAGTACTGTAGCCCCTTAGCTGTTTATGTTTGACTGTGTTATTGTATTATGGAATTTAGTAGGTGTTTTTTAAATTGAAGTTCACACCAAATATGTTTTAAGCTAAAAGTGAATTTTGTATAATTTAGAAGGATGAAAGATGTTTGTTCTTAGAATCTGAATAAATTACCTGCCTTCTTGCCAGTGATGATCGGGCTTGATTAAGTCGAAGGTAGTTGAAAGAGGTAATTGAGTATTTGTGAATCCATTTCTCAGTCGCAAGCTGAATATAAATAAATATTTGGAGGATTGTTGTAGGTTCATTGTTCAAATAATGGCTGGTAGGTCTTTATTTCTAGTGTTCTTTGCGTTTGCTGACTTTTACTTATCTGACTTACCATCAAGTGGAGAAACTTCCTTAAAAAGTATTATTAAATAAGAACTTTCTTTTGCCTGATTTCTATCATACTCATTTTCCAGATCTCAAAGTAATTGAAGCTCTTCTCAGAAACCTCTCTCTCAAGATATATGGGCTGTTTTACTTAAAGTATTTTTGTTGTTGTTGTTATTCTCCTGATAGACCTTACAGAGGATATTGCACAATGGTGTGTTATTTCTGGTGGAAAAGGCATCCATAGTATGAATTTTGAATCTAAATTCTTTTTCTAGGACCATTTAAAATGAGTGTAGCCAACCCAGAGTTCATTCCACATGGTCAGGTGACTTTTATTGTGCACATAGATAACAGACTGGGTGGCCACCTGCTGTCAGCATTGGAAAAAAGACTGTTTTCAGCTTTTAAGAGGTCATGTTTCTAGGTACCATATGAAAATCTGGTAGAGTTGACTAATATTGGAGCTATTTTTAACTGTACATAGTTGTATTTTCTTTCTTTTTTTTTTTTTTAATTTTTATTAGTTGGAGGCTAATTTCTTTACATCATTACAGTAGTTTTTGTTATACATTGATATGAATTAGCCATGGATTTACATGTATTCCCCATCCCAGTCCCCCCTCCCACCTCCCTCTCCACCCGATCCCTCTGGGTCTTCCCAGTGCACCAGGCCCGAGCACTTGTCTCATGTACCCAACCTGAGCTGGTTATCCGTTTCACCCTAGATAATATACATGTTTCAATGCTGTTCTCCTGAAACATCCCACCCTCTCCTTCTCCCAGAGTCCACAAGTCTGTTCCATACATCTGAGTCGCTTTTTCTGTTTTGCATATAGGGTTATCGTTACCATCTTTCTAAAGTCCATATATATGTGTTAGTATACTGTAATGGTCTTTATCTTTCTGGCTTACTTCGCTCTGTATAATGGGCTCCAGTTTCATCCATCTCATTAGAACTGATTCAAATGAATTCTTTTTAATGGCTGAGTAGTATTCCATAGTGTATATGTACCACAGCTTCCTCATCCATTCGTCTGCTGATGGGCATCTGGGTTGCTTCCATGTCCTGGCTATTATAAACAGTGCTGCGATGAACATTGGGGTGCATGTGGCTCTTTCAGATCTGGTTTCCTTGGTGTGTATGCCCAGAAGTGGGATTGCTGGGTCATAATGGCAGTTCTATTTCCAGCTTTTTAAGAAATCTCCACACTGTTTTCCATAGTGGCTGTACTAATTTGCATTCCCACCAACAGTGTAAGAGGGTTCCCTTTTCTCCACACCCTCTCCAGCATTTATTGCTTGTAGACTTTTGGATAGCAGCCATCCTGACTGGCGTGTAATGGTACCTCATTGTGGTTTTGATTTGCATTTCTCTGATAATGAGTGATGTTGAGCATCTTTTCATGTGTTTGTTAGCCATCTGTATGTCTTCCTTGGAGAAATGTCTGTTGAGTTCTTTGGCCCATTTTTTGATTGGGTCATTTATTTTTCTGGAGTTGAGCTGGAGGAGTTGCTTGTATATTTTTGAGATTAATCCTTTGTCTGTTGCTTCATTTGCTATTATTTTCTCCCAATCTGAGGGCTGTCTTTTCACCTTGCTTATAGTTTCCTTTGTTGTGCAAAAGCTTTTAAGTTTCATTAGGTCCCATTTGTTTATTTTTGCTTTTATTTCTGAAATTCTGGGATGTGGGTCATAGAGGATCCTGCTGTGATTTATGTCGGAGAGTGTTTTGCCTATGTTCTCCTCTAGGAGTCTTATAGTTTCTGGTCTTACATTTAGATCTTTAATCCATTTTGAGTTTATTTTTGTGTATGGTGTTAGAAAGTGTTCTAGTTTCATTCTTTTACAGGTGGTTGACCAGTTTTCCCAGCACCACTTGTTAAAGAGGTTATCTTTTTTCCATTGTATATCCTTGCCTCCTTTGTCGAAGATAAGGTGACCATAGATTCGTGGACTTATCTCTGGGCTTTCTATTCTGTTCCATTGATCTATATTTCTGTCTTTGTGCCAGTACCATACTGTCTTGATGACTGTGGCTTTGTAGTAGAGTCTAAAGTCAGGCAGATTGATTCCTCCAGTTCCATTCTTCTTTCTCAGGATTACTTTGGCTATTCGAGGTTTTTTGTATTTCCATACAAATTGTGAAATTATTTGTTCTAGTTCTGTGAAAAATACTGTTGGTAGTTTGATAGGGATTGCATTGAATCTATAGATTACTTTGGGTAGTATAGCCATTTTGACAATATTGATTCTTCCAATCCATGAACATGGTATATTTCTCCATCTGCTTGTGTCCTCTTTGATTTCTTTCATCAGTGTTTTATAGTTTTCTATGTATAGGTCTTTTGTTTCTTTAGGTAGATATACTCCTAAGTATTTTATTCTTTTTGTTGCAATGGTGAATGGTATTGTTTCCTTAATTTCTCTTTCTGTTTTCTCATTGTTAGTGTATAGGAATGCAAGAGATTTCTGTGTGTTAATTTTATATCCTGCAACTTGACTGTATTCGTTGATTAGCTCTAGTAATTTTCTGGTAGAGTCTTTAGGGTTTTCTATGTAGAGGATCATGTCATCTGCAAACAGCGAGAGTTTCACTTCTTCTTTTCCTATCTGGATTCCTTTTACTTCTTTTTCTGCCCTGATTGCTGTGGCCAAAACTTCCAAAACTATGTTGAATAGTAGTGGTGAGAGTGGGCACCGTTGTCTTGTTCCTGATTTCAGGGGAAATGCTTTCAATTTTTCACCATTGAGGGTGATGCTTGCTGTGGGTTTGTCATATATAGCTTTTATTATGTTGAGGTATGTTCCTTCTATTCCTGCTTTCTGGAGAGTTTTAATCATAAATGGATGTTGAATTTTGTCAAAGGCTTTTTCTGCATCTATTGAGATAATCATATGGTTTTTATCTTTCAATTTGTTAATGTGGTGTATTACATTGATTGATTTGCGGATATTAAAGAATCCTTGCATTCCTGGGATAAAGCCCACTTGGTCATGATGAATGATTTTTTTAATATGTTGTTGGATTCTGTTTGCTAGAATTTTGTTAAGGATTTTTGCATCTATGTTCATCAGTGATATTGCTGCCTGTAGTTTTCTTTTTTTGTGGCATCTTTGTCTGGTTTTGGAATTAGGGTGATGGTGGCCTCATAGAATGAGTTTGGAAGTCTACCTTCTTCTGCAATTTTCTGGAAGAGTTTGAGTAAGATAGGTGTTAGCTCTTCTCTAAATTTTTGGTAGAATTCAGCTGTGAAGCCATCTGGTCCTGGGCTTTTGTTTGCTGGAAGATTTCTGATTACAGTTTCGATTTCCTTGCTTGTGATCATTTTGTTAAGATCTTCTATTTCTTCCTGGTTCAGTTTTGGAAAGTTATACTTCTCTAAGAACTTGTCCATTTCTTCCAAGTTGTCCATTTTATTGGCATAGAGCTGCTGGTAGTAGTCTCTTATGATCCTTTGTATTTCAGTGTTGTCTGTTGTGATCTCTCCATTTTCATTTCTAATTTTGTTAATTTGATTCTTCTCCCTTTGTTTCTTAATGAGTCTTGCTAATGGTTTGTCAATTTTGTTAATTTTTTCAAAAAACCAGCTTTTAGCTTTGTTAATTTTTGCTATGGTCTCTTTAGTTTCTTTTGCATTTATTTCTGCCCTAATTTTTAAGATTTCTTTCCTTCTACTAACCCTGGGGTTCTTCATTTCTTCTTCCTCTAGTTGCTTTAGGTGTAGAGTTAGGTTATTTATTTGACTTTTTTCTTGTTTCTTGAGGTAGGCCTGTAATGCTATGAATCTTCCCCTTAGCACTGCTTTTACAGTGTCCCATAGGTTTTGGGTTGTTGTGTTATCATTTTCATTCATTTCTATGCATATTTTGATTTCTTTTTTGATTTCTTCTACGATTTGTTGGTTATTCAGAAGCGTGTTGTTTAGCCTCCATATGTTTGAATTTTTAATAATTTTTTTCCTGTAATTGAGATCTAATCTTACTGCACTGTGGTCAGAAAAGATGACTGGAATGATTTCAATCTTTTTGAATTTACCAAGACTAGATTTATGGCCCAGGATGTGATCTATTCTGGAGAAGGTTCCGTGTGCACTTGAGAAAAAGGTGAAGTTGATTGTTTTGGGGTGAAACGTCCTATAGATGTCAATTAGGTCTAGCTGGTCCATTGTGTCCGTTAAAGTTTGTGTTTCCTTGTTCATTTTCTGTTTAGTTGATCTATCCATAGTTGTGAGTGGGGTATTAAAGTCTCCTACTATTATTGTGTTACTATTAATTTCCTCTTTCATACTCGTTAGCGTTTGCCTTACATATTGCGGTGCTCCTATGTTGGGTGCATATACATTTATAATTGTTATATCTTCTTCTTGGATTGATCCTTTGATCATTATGTAGTGTCCATCTTTGTCTCTTTTCACAGACTTAATTTGAAAGTCTATTTTATCTGATATGAGTATTGCGACTCCTGCTTTCTTTTGGTCTCCGTTTGCGTGGAATATTTTTTTCCAGCCCTTCACTTTTAGTCTGTATGTGTCCCTTGCTTTGAGGTGGGTCTCTTGTAGACAGCATATATAGGGGTCTTGCTTTTGTATCCATTCAGCCAGCCTTTGTCTTTTGGTTGGGGCATTCAACCCATTTACATTTAAGGTAATTATTGATAGGTATGGTCCCGTTGCCATTTATTTTGTTGTTTGGGGTTCACTTTTATACCACCTTTCTGCGTTTCCTGTCTAGAGAAGATCCTTTAGTATTTGTTGAAGAGCTGGTTTGGTGGTGGTGAATTCTCTCAGCTTTTGCTTGTCTGTAAAGCTTTTGAGTTCTCCTTCATATCTGAATGAGATCCTTGCTGGGTAGAGTAATCTAGGTTGTAGGTTATTCTCTTTCATTACTTTAAGTATGTCCTGCCATTCCCTTCTGGCCTGAAGGGTTTCTATTGATAGATCAGCTGTTATCCTTATGGGAATCCCTTTGTGTGTTATTTGTTGTTTCTCCCTTGCTGCTTTTAATATTTGTTCTTTGTGTTTGATCTTTGTTAATTTGATTAATATGTGTCTTGGGGTGTTTCGCCTTGGGTTTATCCTGTTTGGGACTCTCTGGGTTTCTTGAACTTGGTTGGCTATTTCCTTCCCCATTTTAGGGAAGTTTTCAGCAATTATCTCCTCGAGTATCTTCTCATGGCCTTTCTTTTTGTCTTCTTCTTCTGGGACTCCTATGATTCGAATGTTGGGGCGTTTCACATAGTCCCAGAGGTCCCTGAGGTTGTCCTCATTTTTTTTGATTCTTTTTTCTTTTTTCCTCTCTGCTTCATTTATTTCCACCATTTTATCTTCTAAGTCACTTATCCTATCTTCTGCCTCTGTTATTCTACTCATGGTTCCCTCCAGAGTGTTTTTGATCTCATTTATTTCATTATTAATTTTTAATTGATTTTTTTTTATTTCTTCTAGGTCCTTGTTAAACATTTCTTGCATCTTCTCAATCTTTGTCTCCAGGCTATTTATTTGTAACTCCATTTTGTTTTCAAGATTTTGGATCATTTTTATTATCATTATTCTAAATTCTTTTTCAGGTAGATTCCCTATTTCCTCCTCTTTTGTTTGACTTGGTGGGCTTTTTTCATGTTCCTTTAGCTGTTGGGTATTTCTCTGCCTTTTCATCATGTTTAGATTGCTGTGTCTGGAGTGGGCTTTCTGTATTCTTGTGGTTTGAGGTTCCTTTTTATTGTGGAGGTTTCACCCAGTGGGTGGGGTTGGACGATTGGTTTGTCAAGGTTTCCTGGTTAGGGAAGCTTGTGTCAGCGTTCTGGTGCGTGGAATTGGATTTCTTCTCTCTGGAGTGCAATGGAGTGTCCAGTAATGAGCTTTGCGATGGGTCTCTGTGTTAGGTGTGACTTTGGAGAGCCTGTATGTTGACACTCAGGTCTATGTTCCTGCGTTGCTAAAGAATTTGCGCGTGGTATGTCTTGTACTGGAGCTTATTGGCTCTTGGGTGGTGGTTGGTTTTGGTGTAGGTATGGAAGCTTTTGGATGGTCTCTTATTCCTTAATGTTCCGTGTGGTCAGGAGTTTTCTGGTTTTCTCAGGATTTGGGCTCAATTCTCCTGTCTCTGGATTTCAGTTTTATTCTTCTAATAGTCTCAAGGCTTCTCCAACTATACAGTACTGATAATAAAACTTCTAGGTTAATGGTGAAAAGATTCTCCACCGTGAGAGACAACCAGAGAGGTTCACAGAGTTACATGAAGAATAGGAGAGGGAGGAAGGAGATAGAGGTGAGCAGGAGGAGAAAAAGGGGACTCAAGAGGAGAGAGACAGATCTACGCAGTTATCTGTTCCCAAAGTGTTCTCTGTGGCCCAGACACCCACAAAGATTCACAGAGTTGGATTGGGAAGAGAAGGGGAATGGAGGAAGTAGAGGTGTTCTGAGGGAGAATAACAAAGATTGAAAATCTAGTGTAGAGGTTAGACTCTTTGAAATACAATATTTAAAAACAAAAACACAAAAAAATTTAGAACTGTATATGAAGTTCAGTTTAAAAATAGGGTTTCTCTCTCTCTCTTTTTTTTTTTTTTGTGGCTATAGTGAAATGAAAATGAAAGTTAAGGAATAATAGAGGAGTATTAGAGGACTCTAAAAGGAAATAGGAGAGAAAAACAAGAAAAAAAAAAAAAGGAAAAGAAAAAAAAAATTTTTTTTTTCCCCCCAAATAAAAAAATCGTAAAAATATATGAAAATGAAAGTTGAGGAGTAATGGGGGAGTAATAGGGAATTATAAAAGAAAATGAAAGAGAAAAAATAAAAAATTTAAAAAAAAAAAAAAAGAAAGGGAAAGAAAAAAAAAATTTTTTTTTAAATTTAAAAAAAAATGTACATATATATCTAGGAATTTCTCTGAGGTTGTTAAGGTCAGCGTAGGTTCAGTTCAATTTCAGATAGCTCCTCTTTCCAGCTTACACTTCTCGATATCTGTAGGCCCCTTCCCGTGTAGCCGGTGTTACCTTCAGGGATTTTAATCTGTTGCACCGGTCCTTTCTGAAGCGGTTCCCTTTGTTTATTTGGCTTCTGTTTGCTGTCTCTTT
Organism: Odocoileus virginianus; assembly: GCF_023699985.2. Taxonomy (NCBI): domain Eukaryota; kingdom Metazoa; phylum Chordata; class Mammalia; order Artiodactyla; family Cervidae; genus Odocoileus; species Odocoileus virginianus. The sequence goes on along the minus strand of NC_069675.1, from coordinate 18,567,054 downwards.
GGTGTCTAATTTCCGCCCTGACACAGGCGGGCGGAGGTGATCTCTTATTTAGGTTCTCTAGTTCAGTTCAGTCCTGCTACGGGGAGGGCGGGGCGCTGCAGACAGATACCGCTCTGTGTGGATAGCGCTCACCGTGTTCCGGCCACACTGGGTTTGCCCCGCTCACTGGTGTCTGTGCTTTCGCCGTCTACACTGCTCAGGCTCCCGGCTGCTCTATATGGAGCGGGCCCTGCGTTGAGTGCGGTTCCAGTTTTCGGGTACTCCACAAAAGCGCAGATTCGGTTGCTCCTGCGTTTTGTGCCTTCCCCGGCCTGAGCGGTTCAGGCAGCCAGAGGCTTGGGCGCACTCTCCCGGGTGCAGTATGCCTTATCCCTCCGCGGCGAGCGGCCCAGGCAGCCAGAGGCTTGGGCGTATTCTCCCTAGGTGCGGCGCGCCTTTTCCCTCCGCGGCGAGCCTTTTCCCTCCGCGGCGAGCGGCCCAGGCAGCAAGAGGTTTGGGCGCCCTCTCTCCCCGGGTACGGCGCGCTTTTTCCCTCCGCGGCCCCAGCACGTACCGCCAGTCGGGTCTCAGGAAGTCTTTAGCTAGAACCCGGAGGCCTGTTTGCAGTGTGGGAGGGGGTGGCTTCTCAGGGGCTGAGTTTGCCCTTTTCCCCTCCCCCCTGCCTCCTACCTCCAGCGGGGATGGGCCGGCTCTTCTCTGGAGATTCTCAGTCCCTTTGTTTTGCGAACCGCCGGCAGTGTGTTCGGGCCGGTTAATTTTGTCCCTTGCTATCCCACAGTTTAAAAAAGCTCCCTCCGATTGCTCTCAGGGTCTTCGGGCCGGACCTCACCCCAAGCAATGCCGCCCGCTCCTCTCCGTTCCGCCCCGCTTGTTGCTGGCGGGTACGGGCGTCTGGGGTACTTTTCTGCTGGGAGTTGCTTTTAGGCACGTAATCTGTGGGCCTTGTTTAATTTTTCCTCCCAGTTACAGTGCCGAAAACTTCCCCCAGTCCCGCCAGTGAGAGGGTTTCCTGGTGATTGGAAACTTCCTCTATTAAGACTCCCTTCCCGGGACGGGTCTCTGTGCGTAGCTCTTTCGACTCCCTTATTGTCGTTTAAATTTTGTCCTACCTCCCTTCGAAGACAATGGGCTGCTTTTCTGGGCTCCTGATGTCCTCTGCTAGCAATCAGAAGTTCTTCTGTGAAATTTGCTCAGCATTCAAATGTTCTTTTGATGAATTTGTAGGAGAGAAAGTGGTCTCTCCGTCCTATTCCTCCGCCATCTTGGCTCCTCCTCCTGTATTTTCTGTTATGAGTATAACTTCATGATACTTATTCTGAGATTTAAAAAAATTTAAGAACACTTTATTTTTGAAGTTTTAAGTTTAAAGAAAAGTTTCAAAAATGGTATAAGAACTTCTGGTCACACTTCACCCAGATTCACTAGTTTTTAACCTTTTGCCATGTTAGTCACACTTACTTTGTCATTCTGTGCATGTGTGTGTACTTTAAAATTCTGAGCCACTTAAGAGACAGTATATCCCTATACCCCTAGGTCCTTTGGTATGTAATTCCTAAGAACAAGGGCATTCTCTGGCAGCATATTACATTATCAAAATCAAGGAATTTACAATGACAAAATGCTATTGTATGAGTTATTATTTGCACTCAAATTTGCTGGTTGCCCCAATATATACTCTGTAAGGACATTCCTTCTTCCAATACCCTGATATTAATATAATAATTATTTTAACTTTGATGTATCTTAAATTAGTGTTATCTTTTTGTAGACTTTTCCTTATCAAAAGTATGGTAACAAAAATCACTAAACATAAGTTTTTCATAATTGATTTCCATTTGATTAAAGACTTTCAGGAGGAACTTGTGATAGTGTAGGTACCTTTTTTAACAGTTCCCTGATTTGCATGAGTCATCTAGTTTGGGTAGAGTAGGCATTGATATAGGTACTGGCTTTGTTACCATGATTTTGGGGGCTATAACAGCTGTTTTATGCACCTCAGTTCATTCACTAGGTTAAGGACATAATGACAATTGGCCCGCCCGTCTCAGTGTGCATGTATAATTAAGATCTCTTTGAAAACTATTAAATAGTGTACAAAGAGTACTGTTAGGATGCTGTTTTCAGATTCCATACATGGTAGATTGATGACCAATTGACGACCATTTCTATTTTGATGAGAAAGAGAAGACTGAAGAGTTAAGAATCTCCCTTTGTCATGTTTATCTTTTGATAATGACCATGTGATAAAGAGCTCTGTGTCTAGACAAAGATGAGATTTAAATTTGGAAATTATCCACATGAAATAATGATGGAATTTTCTGAAAGTGGCAGAAGTATCATAGACCACTGTCAAATGAGAGATGCCCATGGCTCTGGGCTAATTTCTCAGTGGCATCCCTACAGAGCAGGTGGTGGAAAGGAAATTCTAATTTCCAACTACTTCTAGATTTGTCAGTAGAGTGTTTCTCAGACGAGTCTCATTTCCTAACATCACAGTTACGAACACAGTTGCAGAATAAATGAACTAAAGACAAATTAAAAGTCCATCATCTACTTTTCCAGGCGCTTATGTTCAGTTCTTTTTTGTGTGAAGAAATGGTAGCTTTGAAAAATTTGTGTTGCTCTTTAATTTTTTCTTTTTAGCAGCCAACTCTTCCTGCCAAATAAATAGAGTCATCAGTCACCCCACTCTTCCCATCAGCATCACTGCTCATGAAGACAGGCACATCAAATTCTATGATAACAATACAGGTAAGAATATATTTAAATTGATTATTATTGAAAAAAAATCATAACTAATTTTGGTGTCTGTCGGTGGCTTTATGGTCAGGGAATAGGCACTGAAACACAGATTCTCTCCCAGATCATTTGTTTTTACTTCATCTAACTCTGCAAAGAATCAGTGTTCATGATCGCATATGGGATCATCTTAGTTTATTTAATAGTAAATAGGTGCTATATTTTGGCCCTAGACTAAGGTTATTACTCAGAACATAATGAAAAATTTATTCAGATATATACCAGCAATAAAATGTTAATATATTGTGGAAAAGTAGAAACATGTTGGAAGTATGGGCATATGATCATTATATTTTGTTTAAAATTGTTTAATTTTTTAAGATCCTTAGTGTTACAGATGGAAAACCCCTGAGTCATTTGATTTGTTTTTCCATGGACTAATTATTTTTATTTTATAATACTGATTATTTGGTCCTGATGGATTTGCATTGGGGTATGGAAGCTTTCCCAATTTTTATTAGGTTATTTTTCACTAGTCTAAAGGAAATGCATGAAGAGCTGATTGGGAGAAAAGTAGCCATATTTACTTGAGAATCTGCTGTCAACTTTTGTTAAGTTTGTTTAGCTGCAATTGATGAATAATTTAGTATTTTTAATATCTTTCCATATACCATTTCCACCAAAACTGTGGCCAGATTTTCTGTTCCTTTGTCTTTGTCGCAATCTCTTCTTCTCTTTCCACAACCCATAATTTGCTTGTAGCTTAAGGATGCAAAGTTAGTGATTAATAATGTCTGAGTTTTAGTTAATGAACATGGCTTAAGGGAATATTTGTGTACAAATTACTGACTTCCATATTGTGAAAGACAAAAATGTAATATGAAAGTTGAGCTTTTGTTTCTCATCATCACCATGGCTAGAGCAAGGAGGGAGACATGCATTGTTTTAGCAGTTGGGAAAGTCTTTGATGCAGAGAGGGGTGGCTGGTGGAGCCAGTACAGCGTGGTAGCTGACTGGTATTCTGGATGAAAAAAACTATTACTAAAGAGTAACAATCTCTTTTTCCAAAGGCAAACTGATCCACTCGATGGTAGCCCACCTAGAAGCTGTTACAAGTTTAGCAGTTGATCCAAATGGCCTGTACTTAATGTCTGGCAGTAAGTACAGCTTTGATTTATTTATTTATTCTTACTGTTTTCACATTTAATGTAATTTTTCTCTTAATTTCTTTTCTTTTAATATAGGTCATGACTGTTCAATACGTTTATGGAACCTAGAAAGTAAGACGTGTATCCAAGAGTTCACGGCTCATCGGAAAAAGTTTGAAGAATCAATTCATGATGTAGCTTTCCACCCATCCAAATGCTATATAGCCAGTGCTGGGGCGGATGCACTGGCTAAAGTCTTTGTATGACACAATGCATCATCTTCACCTTCTAGCTGTTTATAAGTAATCAACTGCACAAAAGAGATACAGAAGACCAGGGCAAGAGTCAACCCATCCAGCCCTTATGTTCTGCTGAAGGAGCACAGAGAACATTTGTTAAAGTATAGTTTTGCAATTCGTACACTGTTTTCTAAAACTAAGGTTTGTTCAGGTTGCTGCAAGCTCAGCTGAATCTGTGAGCCTGAAAACTTTAAAAATTTTCCCAAAACAGGAGCTTTTATTTCTGAGGTTGTTCTAATTCGCTAGGCAGGCCTGAGCGAAGAACAAACATAGGTTTAGCTTGTCCCTATTGAGTTAATAGGGCATATTATAAGGGATAATTGAAAAGCTTGATTCCTGGGAATGAGTAGAGGAAGAATGGCAATTTAAACCTAGTTCTCCCCTGAGAAATCTTGTTAAACATGTTAGATAGTTAAAACAGTAATCTTTATCACATCTACTGTACTAACCCCTATGTGCATAATGACCAGACAGTGTTAAAATGAGTTTTTAATTTAGCTCTCCTTTCAACTGTTCTCATAAAGCACCTGGCAAAACATTTTACTTATTAGAGGGAAAAAAATGCAATAATATGTTAAATATATTATTATTCAGAAATGCTAAACAAATATTTAGTTTGTAAGCAGATTTCTATATTGTATTAACATTTTTGAAAATAGATTTGGTACCATTCTAAAGTTTAGCTGTCAAAAATACTCACCATTATGAAGAATAGTTGATATGAGTCTGCTTTTACTAAAGAATTTAACTTATTCAGGTTTAAGATTCTGTTTATTTTTAATGGCAAGCAGGACGTATCTTTATAATGATTTCTGTTAATTTTAAATTTCACTTTATTCATGTGATATTTATAGTATCAGAGTGATTATTTCATATTGATGAAATCATACCTTTTAGTGATTGAAAACCTGGAAGTTACTTGCAACTACTCACCAGAACCCACATAACCATGCTTCACATGATTTCTTTCTTCTTTGTCTCTGATATTAAAATTATCTGACACCTACCAAAAATAGTTCATAATTATTATGTTTTAATAGTCCAAGGGTATGGTTACTCTCAGGCAGCTGCCTTTGCAGAATTACTAAATAAAGCAAATGTTTGTGCCCCAGAAGTTCCGTTATTAATATCTCCAAGAAGTAAAACCTCTTGGAAATCTGGATGGAATAGTTTGGTGTATAATATTGGCTAGAGGGTTCTCTCTCTCTTTCCCTTGCCTTACCCCACCTCCAGTGTTTCATTGGAATACATAGCATGTTTTAATGGGCAGTGAGTCAATATTGTTTCTGGGGAAAACCATGTCTTGAAGGCCCAGGGTTCTCTGAGCTCACCTTACCAATGACTCACATACGGTCAGCTCTTGGGATTTACATGACCCTACTGTCTGGACATGGTATGTAGACCTTATCCCTGCAGCTGTCTCCCCTCTTCCTCATGCACTTTCTTATTTGCCCAATATGGCAGAGACCAATCTGGAAGTCAGAAATGTTACTAATTCCCAAATTTTCAGCAAAATGTACTTTTAATACGCTCTCAGATGTAATTTCTACATTCCTATGCCCACATATTCCATTATCATAGCAATGGCACTTCTTATACCTACATCTACTCCCTGAAGAAGTATTAACATGATAGTGTGGATATTAATTGACAATTTTTCTTTAAAATTTCTGCTTATCTGCCTTGAGAATTCAGCTGTATACAGGCAGGTTTTCTTTAAGGACCTCTGTTAAATTTTCCTGGTTGATACACAGATACACTTTATTTTGACACAGCTACCTTGTCATTTCATATGTGCTTAACAGTGGGCTCAAGGGACTGCTTTGTATATTCAAGTGAATTGACCTGGACATGAGCTACCAGGTAAATGTTTATATTCCTGTGCGGGTATAGAATTCCACGTTGTGTTTAGTGATTCCTTTTTGGCTTCTTCACAAAGTAAATAAATGATATCACTGACCTAACATTTGTAGAAGGGTACTGGAAAATTTCAGTCAGGTGCTCTTAATTGGCTTGTTTGTGATGGATGATTACAAGCTATTGTTCTACCAATTATTGCTTTAATTACCTTCCAGGGTGTTCAGTGCCTGCTTTACTTCTGTCAACTGGAATTCTCAAAACTAAGACACTCTCTTCACCTGCATTTCAGGTCTCATGGTTGAAATTTTTCTATTAGTAAGTGGAAAACAGCCATGAGATATGTAGACTGTAGCGCAAATGATGGAACTGTTGAAAGTTCCTTAGAAAGCCAGTGCTGTGTGTACTCTTGGAGGTGGTACCCAGAAACAGGGATTTCTTCTCCACTAGCACTGTTAGGATCTCAGCCTAGAAATGAGCCAAAGCTGTCTTCCAGCCAGATAGAAGCATCTATATGTGTGTGTGTTTGTCTGACTTTTCCCTCAGCCTATCAAAACTTCAGTGAAAATTGACAAAATGAACAAATCCCAGATTTGAACAATGATTGAAATGCTTTCATAGTGCTTTATTTGTAAATATTTTGGATGAAATGTATTGGAAGAGTATGAAAATCAGCCGATGATGTGGGTCCCTGCCTTATTTTCATATGCTGTGGGTACATCCCTGGGAGCTTGCAGCACCCTTCTCGAAACTCATCTGTCATATGGAGCTCATTTGCTACTCAAACCATAGACAGATATTTAACATAAGTGATATAATGACCTTCAGTATTTTTCTATTGAACACGTTTAGCAATTTTTGCCATTAAACAGAATAATTAGTTATGCAAAGTATTTAGCTTTTATAATCATTTTAGTTATGACTAAAAGAGGGGAAATTGAGCTGTATCACTGATAATGAACTTTGTGAGAAATTTTTTGTTTATCTGAGTTTCATTCCTTCAGTGTTCTTGCTATAAGTTTCTTTTGGAGATAATGATGAAGATTTATTTGAAAATGTCTAAAATGTATGTATATTTTATAAATATATATTATATATATTGTGGGGATATATATAATATATATATAGACTATATATATTATATATATATATATATATATAAAACCATAGGTGCATTTTACTGTTTTGTATTTTCATTTTTGGAGGTAGTGTCCACAGCAGGTAATGACGAGTATGATGAGTGTTGTGCTATTTGCTTTTGCAGTATAATATATAGTTCTAAATGTTTAAATTACTGTATATATGATATTCATTATAGGCTAGCATGCTTGTTTTAAAGACTGTCATTCTAGTTTATTAAAATCTAAATGTAAGAAAACCTGGCTATTCAAATGTGAATTGAAAAATGTTCCATTCTCAGTACTGAACTATTTCCATTGAGCATTCAGGATTTTTGACAAAACCGATACCATCAAGAAGGCAATAGCTAGAGAAAGAGAGGTGCCTTTAAAAAAAAAAAAATACAAATTCAGCCTTACAGTGAGGATGAGGATTGAGTTGTTTTGTGGGGAAGAGGTGTGAGAGTGTGTGTGTGTGTGTGTGTGTGTGTGTGTGTGTGTGTGTGATATGTTGTTAGAGTGCCCATCTATGAAGGTCCTGATTTGTGACCATCAGTGTCTTTTTAATGTGTCTGTAAAACTTTTAGGACTTCAGGGGACATTTCATGCGCTGTCTTCTTGCTCTTCTGAGCACCATAAGTACTTTCCAAGAATTATGAATGTGAATTCCTAGAAATTTCAGTAGAGAATAAAATAATTATTATTTCATTATAAATCAAGTTCAGGTAAAAGGAGAAATTACTGATTCATCAAAATTACAGGATCTCATTAATGTTAGCTAAGTAAATGTAATTTTTAAAGGCTCATTTTTTTTTTAGTAGTTCATGTATTTCCCCTTTACACAAGAGCATGTCATGAAATTCTTATATGATGACTATTTAGCTAGTAAAAATTGTTTTTAAATTAAACACCTGAACTAGTTAAAATTCCACCTAAGAATAGTATTTAAATGGCATCTTTCATATCTACCTCTTTGTCATTGCTGCCATTTTTGACTCAAGTAAATCTTCATGACATCGAAAATAATGGTTGGATGCAATTTAAAAAATCTGTGTTGGTGCTTTTCTCAGGCTATGTCATTTAAGTTATATTGAACAAAGATGTCACAAATCAGATTGAAAGGCTTTGAATTAATTTTGATTTTCTTTTGAAAGAACTGCTTAAAATTTGTCATCCATGTTGATAGTGAGCTGGAGATAATCTCTGGTTAGTATATGTCTATGTGATGTTTTCAACCAAGAGCCAAGTTGTTACTGATTTACATGAGAAAAGAGCTCCAAGTATAATTTTCTTCAGCTTACTTTTTTCTTTGAAAGCTGTTTCAAGGCTATTCAGTACATAATCATTCATTTTATTTACACAGAAGTTGTCTCTCTTACTGTGTTATTTGTTTAGTTATTTCTATAATTGCAGTATTTTGTTTAACACTGGGATTCAGGTTACAAAAGCAGTAGCTGACAGAAATTATATGTATATTTTTATGAAATGTATCAATTCCTTAAATTCATTTTAGAGGAAGGTCCAGAAAACTAACATATCTGTGTTTAAAAACAAGGGTCAGGTCCTTTGTAGATGATTTGAATCATTTGACTTTTGCTCCTGAAAGTTTTTTAATTGGCCGTATATCCATCAGCCAGCTGGATCTCAGTGTCATTACTAGGGACACCAGCTTCACAAAGTCGGTTCACAAACAGACTGCATTGTTTTTTTAATCAAAAAAAAAAGCAAATATAAAGCCAAACACAGATCTCTAGATCCCACTTACTTATTCTAGCAGTATTCCTGAAGTGGTGCTTAAGGGTCAGAATTTTCTGGATCTTAGCTAGTCAAGCTTTAGATTTGATTTAACTGGGACCACATGCCTGTCATCCCTCTGATGCAAATTAGAAAGTTCATTTTATTTCAGGTTAACTCTAATGTCTGCCTGGGTTTTTAGCAGGCTGTGAACCAGTGAGTGCCTTGTTAATGTAGAATGATTTTTCCCTGGTTGGTCTTAGCTCCTCTCTGAAAATTTCCCAGAGGATGATATTTTAGCTGGCTTGTAGAGAGCTGCTAGATTTGGTATTATCAGCACTCAGAAAGCCTTCAGTCTACGGCGTTCCACCCTCCCCACTTTGTTCTCATTGTTTGGCTGAAATTTACCTCCTGTGAGAAACAAGTGCAGCCCCCTTCTCCTGGTAACTTTTTTCCAATCCAGATTAAGAGATATCCTTTATACCTATCCCAACTCTATAATCTAACACCTGTTTTTTGTTTTTAGGAAGAACCACTTCTTTGTAATCCTGTAATCCACTGCTTGTTTTATGTTTCTCAAGTTCAGTTTACTAGAGCTGACCTCAGGGCATCAGTTCAGATTCCTAAACAGCTCCTTTTCTCCACACCCTTCTCCCTTCTAACTGGTGAGCCCTGAGCCAGATTGTTTGATCTTCAGGTATTTTAAAATTTAAGTATAATATCAATTAATGTAAATTAATCCAAATGCTAATTTTTGTGGTGCAAGAAGTTTCTCTTGTAAATTCAGGATATGGATAAGCTAATTAAGATATCCTTTTTTGGTGGCTCTAAGTGTATTATTTGTTTTTAAATAAAGTGTACAAATATAGATAATGTGCTATAGGTGTCTCATGAATTGAAATATTTGTCAGATCTGGAATCTAGTGGATTTGCAGTTAAAATACTTTAATACAACTTGATTTTGTTTGAGGGGGAGGTAGTAAAGGGATGCAGAGAAACAAAAGTGTATTAGGCAAAGTAGATGTAAATCCAAAGAGATGAACCAATCTTAATTATTGATTGTAAGGAAGGTGGAGAAATTTATTGTTATAGAAACTTTGGACCTTTGGAAAACTAGTAAAATTAAAATACCCCACACAATTGGATCATGATATTTTTAGGGACACATACTTTTTTTTTCCTGAAGTATTAAGTTACATAATTTAAAAAATCCTGTACAGACATACACATATAAATTTAATGTGCTTTTGCTTATTTTTTGTTTGGCTACTTAACAAACAAGCATAAGCCTTCTGCCCCTTGCTCCTTCAAATCAACAGTATTTTTCAAGGGCTTCCCCTGCCCAGAGCTCGACAATCTCTTTGTTCCAATTTGGAGTCACAATACTACACAGAATCTAAGAAGTACCTCTTCTGGTGTCCTTGAAACTATCCACTGTTCTGTGGTGTTTCGTATGCTGCTGTAGTGTTCTGTTCTTTGGTGTGTACACACGTTTCAGTATTGTCAGAAATGTCTCTTTTGTCCCTTGTAATGAGAACCAAGACGTGATTTGCCGGAGTTACTATAGAGGAATCTAGCTCAGAAGGTCAAAATGGCTGCAGAAGTTTTTCATGGATTGATGGACCCACTGGGGTCAGCACAGGTTCACAGTGGTATTTTAACCAGCGTTGGGTTTCCCAAAGGCACCACTAAGATTTTAAGGGATCCTAGGTTGTCCTGGCACCAGAGTATTCCACTAGGAACACCTGGAAGTCTGGTAGCACCTTGACCTCAAACACTGTAACCATAATGCATCACTTTACTTGTTACTTCTCAGTTATAACTACTGCTTATGATGATGAGGATGCTTGAGTTCTGTGGAGAAGCACTGGCATGCAACTCTTAAAATTAGATCCCATATTTTCTGAAACACAAACTTTAGTATATTTTGTATACTTTTCAGAACAAAACAGAATCCGAAACCTGCCTAACAGAAAATTAATTACTAAGTTTCACTTAGATCTTACAAAACCCTAAGCCCTTTCTTATTCCTTAGCTGATACTATATTAAAGGTAATGGTGGTTTTGGTCAGAGTTGAAGGAATAAAATCTGCAGTATCTTTCCCATCAGAAGGGTATATTTCATAGAAAATTCTCTTGTCCCTGGTTCTTTAGCCAGTCACTTTACAGGAAGACTGGTCTAGATGCTTACTTGATGTTGACTTTTCCTTGTGCCTCTTAAAAGAGATAATTAATCCAGTGGGCTAGCTTGGTGGCTGAGATGATGAAGAATCTGTCTGCAGTGCAGGCGATCTAGGTTTGATCCCCAGGGAGGGAAGATACCCTGGAGAAGGGAATGGCAACCCACTCCAGTATTCTTGCCTGCAGAATTCCGTGGACAGAGGAATCTGGTGGGCTATAGTCCATGGTCGCAAAGAGTCAGACACGACTGAGCAGCTGTCTCTCTCTCTCTCTCTCTCTCTCACACACACACTCAGCAAAACATCTGTTAAATAGCACTTAGAGTACTAGAGTTAGTATTGTTAGTTAATGTGCCAAAGTTTTTCATGCCCTCAGAAGATCCAGGGTGTGTATCAGGTTCCCAATCTATAATCTCAAACCAAAGATACTTTTTGATTACCTCATATAATAGCACCGTCAAATTAAGGGTAATGGTAGGGAAGCCCATCATTCACAAATGAGAATTCCTAAACTGAAGAACTTTGATTTTAAAAAATGCATTCATGGAAAGCAAAATTCAACGTTAGGCATAAGCATGTGTTAAGAAAATAAGCAGCTTGTGGTTTATATAAAGTGTTGAAACAATGTATACTAACATCCACCTACTCTTTCCTTATAGAAGGGAATCAAGGCAGTTGTTTAATTGCTACGTCCTGTCTGACTCTGTGCTACTGCATGGACTGCAGCATGCCAGATTTCCCTGTCCTTCACCAACTCCTGGAATTTGCTCAGGCTCATGTCTTTTGAGTCGGTGATGCCATCCAACCATCTCATCCTCTGTCACCCTTTTCTTCTTTTGCCCTCAGTCTTTCCAAGCATTGGAAGCTCATTCGGTCTTTTCCAATGAGTCAGTTCTGTGTAATAGGTGGCCAGAGTATTGGAGCTTTAGCTTCAGCATCAGTCCTTCCAATGAATATTCAGGGAATCAAGGCAGTAGTTTTTTATAAATAAATAAGGTTAACTTACGTTAGAGCAAAAGAAATTCTTCAGAAGGTTTGTTCTGGCTGTTGGATAACTTGGGTGAGAACATAGGGGAAGATGAACCTCTGATCTGAACCCATCACCCATTGTTTTTCTTTCTCTTTAAATGGCCTGAAAAGATGACCTCTAAGGTCCTTTTGGTCTCTCAAAGTGAATGGTTCCAGTTCTGGTTTGTTTATCATTGATTCCTGTTATATAAATTAACGATTTTTAGGAAATACATCAAAATATCCTGGAGTTTCCTGGTTAAACAAACTGTCAGATGACATAACTTTTTATTGTATTGTAGGAAGCTATGTTAAGAGAGGCCCAGATACACTGTGTCATCTGCATAAGTCAGTAGGAAGACCAAACATGTAAGAAATGTCCTAATTTGACCAAGTAGTAATCTCATGGAGAGATAGAATCATTTTAATAGGATGAGTTCTGTTTTGAATGATTCTGACTGTGCTTTTAGAATCATTTAAAAAAATATTTTCATCTTTTTCTATAGACTTTGAGCCCACATATTTCAGAATGTCCTATTGATGGAGTTATTTCACTCTGTATATTTTTAGAAAAAGAACAGAGTGGTCTCATATGTCTTTCTGACAGTCATTTATGGATAACACTCCTGACCCCCACTCCCACCAATACCCAAGTGCCGTGTAGGAATTCTTCCATATGTTGTAAATATCTCAGCGTTTTGCTGACTGGAAAAGCAGTATTTTTATACATAGCTTGCAGGAAAACCATGGAGCCTTGTGCATTTGATGCATGTTAAAATGCATGGAGCATTAAAGTAGAGCATGTGTAGCACATAAATAATGTTAATCGTGTCCCTTCAGAGTGAACAAGGTCAAGATTAGATCCTGCCATTCACAGATTTTGAAAATACGCATGTTTAGCCAAAATCAGTTCATTTAAGTGGACACTTTATTTTTCAGTGAAATAGTACCTGCTCAATTTCCTTGTATGTCTCAGAGTCAGAAGAAATGAGGCTTTCTCTCAACTCTAGAACATTCAGAGTTCCTTTTATTCTTTTGATCAGCCTTTTAAACAAGCAGGACAATAAGTTACTTAGTTCTCATTGTTGTAAAATACCTTGGAATATATATGTATTGATTGCAATTTAAGAAAATAAAGCTTGCAAGCAGACCTTTTTTTCTCTTTAGAAATACCATTGCTTTATGGAGGCAGAAATAATTTTACTTTCAAACTTGAAGATTGTAGATCTAGGCAGTTTTATATCCTCAATGTATGCAAGTTGCATATAGCTCGCCTCTACAGATAATCTTGTTTTATTTTTGTGTGAATTTTAGAAATTGTTTTCAGGGTACAAAGATTGGCAAGGAAGATAGAGTAAGTCTAATTTAAATATATTTTCTTTCAAAATCTTGTGGATTTTTTTGAGGCGTGGAGAACAGGCAGTGATGAGTTTTATTCTGAATGCCCTGATTCTAAACTCATTCTCAACTCAGATTTTACCTATTAGTTATTACTCATTTGTCACCTGAAAAATAAGAGGTAATGACTCTTTGTTTGCTGCTCTCTCTGTAAGCTCCTTGAGGCAGGGACCATGTTTGTTTTTCTTATATTCCCTTTAACACCTCTCATGGTGCCTCACGTATACAAAGTACCAATAAATATTTATTGGTTGAGTGACTGGAGAACACTTCTTAAAACTCTAAATCTATCCAGAACATCAAAGACAAAGGTGGGATGGGGGAAAGTGTCCGTGCCAATCCCTAGATTATCTCGGGTGTATTTAGGTATGTGGAGCTGATGCTGAGAATTAGGCCTGCACCCTCCCTGGGAGGAGTTTGGACCTCACCTGGAAAGTGGCAACAGAATGCCCAAGGCAGCTCCCTCTTCTCTTGTCCTGTTCCAATTTTGCCTTCTTTGAACCTAGCAAAGCATGTCGGGGAGTAGGTGGTCTCTATAAGCCCTGTTGTGTCCCTTCTGTCCCCCTACCCTTGTGAACACTAACCCACTGGCCTCTGATGCCTTGATAGGGGGCTCTCCAACCTGGAAGCTGACCCTGCCTTGACCGGCTTGGGCCCAGACTGTATGCACCACTCTTCCCCCGTGACCCTCAGATAGTCCTACTCTCCCTGTCTTTTTTTTCTCTCCAAAGAGGTAGGAAGCTTCCTCTAGCAGAACGTTGTCAGGAAAGGCATTCCTCTGGGGAGTGTAGAACAAAATCCCTCAGGATGCTCTTAGGGCTGTTTTTATCTTGAAGATTTGATTTCAATCATCTAAATGTTTATTCCCACTTCTAGGGATAGTTGTGTTGTCTTGATTTGTTGCTGCCACTCCATCAGGGCCCAGGAGGCTTGATGTGTTGAGCTGAACCGCTTAATTGCTTTAGGAATAGAAGAGTCAACTAATTAGGCATAGGGTAGAGTATTTGTATTTAACAATCAGATGACTTTCAAATCATAATAGAATTATCAGAGTAGTAAATTATGTGACTGAATTTATTCAACTAAATAAGTTTCAAAATGATATTAAACCTATATGTTATGTGAGAACTGTTATGTCCTTTTTAGTTATTAAAATATGATTCCTTTACTATCAGTATAGCACAGAGGAAAGAACAGGATTTTGGCCTGGACACAGGACATTGGTTGTCCGTGAAACTTTAGATAAGCTAATCTGAGTTGGTTTGTCATCTATGAAATGGGTATCATAGATCTGCCTACTTAGATAACACCTGATAAAATGTCAGACAGTAATAAGCATCCAAGGAATAACAACTATTCACTCCTTGATTTCAGTCTTCTTACCATGTAATTCGGGCTTCCCTGGTGGCTCAGGGTTAATCGTCTGACTGTAATGTGGGAGACCTGGGTTCAATACCCTGGATCTGGAAAATCCCCTGGAGAAGAAAATGGCAACCCACTCCAATACTCTTGCCTGGAAATTCCATGGATGGAAGATCCTGGTAGGCTACCATGTAATTCTGTCACACTCCTGATAGCTTCTGAAATACCAGGTTTTTAGAACAAATAAGGTTAAAAGGAACGTCAAGAGGAGCCCTAAAGAAGTTATACATAAAATATTAGGTTCCTCAATAATTGAGTGCCTGCTTTGTGCCAGACAGTTCTAGGTGCTGACATTCAGCAGTGAACAGACAAAACCCTTTACCTGATGAAGCTGACATTACAGTTGGGGGAAACAATATATGTAAAATACATAGAATATTAGTGATAACTACTGAGGAAAAACCGAGGAAGGGTAATGATTTGATGTTTTTCAAATTAAAAGAGTGATACAGATTAATAGTACTATGTGTGTGCTAAGTCATTTCAGTTGTGTCTATTGTGTGACCCTGTTAACTGTATAGCCTGCCAGGTTCCTCTGTCCATGAGATTCTCCAGGCAATAGTACTATAAAATATTACCATTAAAAGAACATCACAAATGAGCAATAGATGAACTAATAAAGATGCGTAATGACAAAACTAATAATATTCCACCATATTTCACTTCCTCCTCCCTTGTAGCAGCCTGATATATCTATCTTTATTGTTTATTCACACAGATATGTGTACACAGATAGTACGGGGTTTTGTCTTTTTTGCAGTTACTCTGCAGCTTTCTGAAATGTGATGTGTATTATGAGCCCCTTACAAGTCTGGACATATATGCATCTCTTTTAAATTCCTTAATATACATAACTCAGTTTTATATAAATGAGATTTTTTTAGTATGTCAGTTTGCTTTAAATGGGATCATGTATATCCTCAGCATCTTTTCTCATACAATAATGGATGATGAAAATCCCTCCAGGTCTGTCTTACAGCTCTTATTCTTTTTAATGCTGGGTAATACTGTATGATGATGAAGACATTATTAAACCTCTTCCATGTTGACGGGCATTTACTTTTTGAGCAGATTTTAGCTGTTACGGTCATTGTGCCTGCGTGCATATTCATGACTGTGATATTTCACTTCTATGGAATAGATTCTCTGGAGTAGGATTGGTGGGCCAAGGGAATATGTAGTTTTAAAATGTTTAAATAAATATTGACAGGTTGTTTCCAAAATTGCCTGGACAATTTATATTTCCATCAGTAAATGTATGAAAATACTTTTAACCTTTATACCCATTAGCAATTTTTTAAAAAGGAAAGGAAAAATAAAAGCCTGGTGGTGGGTATAGTGATTTCTCAGTGTTATTTTATTTGCCTTTTCAATACTACTGTAAATCTGGACAATTTTCCATACGTTCTTTGGTCATTTGGATTTCACTCATAATTAAATGACCTATTATATTAGTTTTCTGTTGCTCCATAACAAATTACCACATATCTAGCAGCTTAAAACAGCACCCACTGATTATCTCATATTTCTGTGGGTTCTTTCAAAGCAGGCTTTGACTGGGCTACTTAGTTCTCAATAAGGCTGAAATAAAGGTTTGTGCCAGGCTGGGCTTTTAACTAAAGGCTCTGGGGGAGAATTCATTTCCAAGCTCATTGATGTTGGTGGAATTCCACTCTTTGGAGCTGTCGTATGGTGTAGGATGGAGGTCAAGTGTTGTTATCAGTTCCTAGTAGCTTTGCTCCAGCCCTTGCACATGGTCCCCTCCATCTTCAAAGCTAGCCAGCATTCATCAAATCCTTCTCCTGCTTTGACTCTCTTTGTTTTCTGCTATCAGTCATAGAAGACTCTTCTTTTAAAGGACTCATGTGACTAAGTTAGGTCCACCCAGAAAATGTATATTAAAAATACATATATATAATATATATTTAAAATCTATGTTAAAATGACCTTTCTGTATGTTAAGGTCAGCTTGTTAGTATCCTTAGTTATATCTGCAAAAGTCTCTGCCCTGTAAATGTAGCATTATCATAGGAGTAATACCAGGGGCAGAGATCATGGGGACCAGCTAAGAATTCTGCCTACCAGAAGGATGTATACGTGATTTTTATTCATATTTTTGCTTATGTTTCTATTGTGTTTGTATTTTTATTTAACTAGTTTGTAGGAGATTTTCATATATTAAACCTTCCTATTCTTGGTTGCAAACATTTTTTTCCTGACTCTTATTAGCTGTCTGTTAACCACATTAAAAAGTACTTTTTTCCATAGAAAATTTAGCCAATTTGAATTTTACTCTCAAGGTGAATTGTGTATTTGTATTTTTAGATTCACATTTAAAATTTAACTCATTTTTATTCATCTTTAGCATTTTGCCCATATTTTCTTTTTTTTTAGAAAAATTGTAAATGCTCTTTATTATATATAAACTCTCTTATTTGCACATTTTCTCCAGATCTATGATTTTTCTGTTGACCATATTTATATTTTTCCCATTCAAAATTTTATATTAGTATATATCCAAAATATTATTTTAGTTTTCAAAATACAAGCATTTGTGAATATATTTATAAACATTTTGAAGTATTCTGTATTGTTTAAGGTGTTCACTCCTGGGTGGGTTGTGTCTCCTGGAATGACGTCTGCATTTTATTTTTGGTTTTAATTGTTAATGTTTTTTGTGTTTGTCTTTGCTTCATTTGGAATTTGTTTTTGTATAGAATGCAAGCTATAGGTACAACTTTCTTCCAAGTGAGTTGCCAGTTGTCCCAGCACCTGTTATTAAACAAACTGTCTTTTCCCAATGAATTGAAACACCAATTTTGTCATATATTAAATTTTCACATATGATTAGATTTATTTCTCAATATACTATTCTGTTTCACTTCTAGTTCTCTTTACATATAGCAATATCATATGGATTCAATTACAGTGGCTTCTATTCTATTGGTGAACAGTGGTTTTATAAAATGATCAGGCAGAGCATTCCCCCACCCCATGCTCTGCCTACTATTCTTTGTCTACTTTTCTTGGCCGTTTGAAGTTTGTGATCATTTTAAACAATTAGGAGTTGAAATGACATTAAATTTTCAGATTAATTTTGGGAAATTTGACATATGATATTGTGTTCTAAGAACTAATCATTTTCTGTTTGCTCAGATCTTGTCTATATCTTTAGTAAGATTTGAAATTCTCTTCATTTAAATCTTTCGTCATTTTTATTAAATATTCTTGTTTCTTAGCCTTTTGGTCATTACTGTGAATGGTCTTGTAAATGGATTTTTTCCTCCATTTCCTTTCTAAAAGATCATTATAAATAAAGAAGAAGCTTTTTTTTTTTCTGTGTACTTATATGGTATATAAATACAAATTTCTTACATATACTTAGGAAATTTTCTCATTAATGTCAGCAATTTTCACTGGAGTCTCTTGGATTTTTAGAAATATAATGATGACGCACAAAAATAATACTTGTTTTTTGTGATGTTTGACAGATTATTTTCTAGAATCTTTATTGTCTAGAAATTCCATCATAATGTTGAGTGGTACTGGTGATAGGCAGATATCTCTGTCATTGATTTTAGTTGAAATAGTTTGAGTATTTAACTATTTAGAATATTTGTGTTGCTACTTATAAAAAATAATCTTTATCTTATTTAAATATATTCTTTCCTGTTTTATCAAGAGAGTTTCTTAGGTATGACTGCTAAGTTTATCCAATGCCTTTTTAGCATCTTTTGATGTGATCATGTGTTTCTTTCAGTCTGTTGACTAGATGGATTATGCGTGGAGTTGCTGACATTAAACCACTCTTGTCTCCTTGTAATAAAGCCTGCTTGGTCATAATGTGGTATTCTTTTCTTATAAATCAGTATTCTAGTTGCTAATCTTTTATTTTAGAACTTTAGCATGAATATTCATAAGTGTGATTATCTATAGATTTCTTTAATGGATTATTTTATTAGATGTAAAAAACTGTGCAGATTGACAAAATATGGGAGTAATCAGAAGGTTCACCCACTGCTGGTAAGAATTCAAATTTATTCAAATACAGTTTCCAATTTATTAGAAAACCATTTGGCAGAATCTACTAAAGCGGAAATATTCCTACCATGGAATCTCGTAATTCGCTTCTAGGCATACACCCAATAAAATGCATACATGCAAAGGTATGTTTTAGAATGTTTATAGCAACACTATTAGTAGTAGCCTCAAACCTGAAACTACATAAAAGATCATCCACCTATAGAATGGGTAAATGCATTTTTGTGTGTTCATACAATGGTATATGAGACTGAGAACAGTTTGTAACTATGTGCAACATATGGATGAATCTCAGAAGCATCGTTATCAGCATAAAAAGCCAGATATAAAAGAATGCTATATGATTTCCTTCATACAAAGTTCAAAAACCGGCAAAGCTAATCTATGCTGTTAGAAGTCAGTAAAGTGGTTATCCTCAGTGGGAGGTAAGTAGGAGAGGAGACACTGTCTGAAAGGAAGTCTGAGGGGGACTTTTAGAGTGCCAGTAATATTTTGTTTCTGTTTCTGGATGCCTGTTGATGGTGGATTGTTTAGTTAATGAAAATTCATCTAACACACTTACATGTACACTTTTTTTTTATGTGTGTGGTTTTTATATATACTTTAGACTAATACTGTTTTATAAAATGGGGAGTTTTCACCTTTTTCTAAGTTTAGAATTGTTTTAATAAGAGGCCACTAAAATTGCCTGTTAAAGATCAGATGGAACTTGGCAGAAATCTTTGGGTTCCAAGGCCTTTTTTTATTGTGTAGGACTGTCTCATGTCTTTTGCCTCCCTAGCCCTTGGCTGTATACACACATATTAAGGTTTATTGTTCACCCCTATTTCCTTCAGCTTCCTTTATTTCCCTTTAGATTGAAGTCTCTGTCCTAATTAGTATCTTGTTTAGTTTTTAGTATTTTCCTCAGGTGGGGTAATTTAATCTCCGAACGTCTGATAAGCCACAGATCTTTTTTCATCCTAATAGGTAAGTGATGTCTTGATTAGGTGTAGTACTTGGGATTGTAGCTCTGTTTGTCCAGTGGCCTAAAAAACATCGTATTCTTAGTGTTGCAGTTGAGATGTTTGATGCTAGCCAGATGTCACTTGCTGTTTTTGTCTGGAAGTAATTTTGTAAAAGTTCTGGTTAAGGAATTATTTTTGACTTATGACTTGAGATATTTTTCCACTTTCAGGCCTCTAATGCACATCTCACACATGCCCTTTTTCCTTTCCTTTTGTTTCTTAAGTTTTAAGAACTATCCTGTGTGTGTTTGTTGTCATTGAATCTACTTAACATGGACCTCATTATTTTTTCAAGTTGTCCACAGTCCTATTTCATGGAAAACTTTCTCTGATTGTTCTGTTGGTTTTCTCACCATCTTTGAAAATCTGGCTTCTTGTATATTACTGTTTGTTCATAGGGCCCAGCTGCTAAAAATTGTGTGTTCCAGAACTGGTGGGATACATGGCAATCTCTGTCTGAGGACTGGTTGTTTGGAAGCAGATGGGTTGTCAGTGTTCTATGAAAGCTGTGGAAGGATATCTCTCTGTGCCTAAGTCTACCCATAGCTCTTCGTGCTTCGGAGACGTATAGAGGACTCAGTTCATCTCTTAGCTTTTTCCAAACTCTTTGGGGATTAGGATGATTAGTTATGCTTGGGCATAACTGGGCAATGTCAGTTGCCCTGTGAATTACAAATTGTTAAGCTGCCCTGTGTGTGTGTGTTTGTGTGTGTGTGTATGTGTGTATATATATATATATACATATATATATATATAAACATGAAAGGCTGAGTTTCAAATCAAGCAGAAGTTACAACAAAGATGATAGCCTGCTCACTGTTGGGCTCTATGATTATAAATGGTGAACAGGTCAAACAAAAGAAGTACTCATTTTTCATACGGAATTCCCCATAGTAAGTTGAAGGATGAGGAAGAGAAAATTAAGGTGGATCAAGAATTTTCTGACTCTTGTCTGAAGACTCCTGAATCAGTAACTGAGGAGGTGTGTTACTTTGTCTCTCCATTTCCCTTACCTTTGAAAAGTAAGGACACCAATTCTTTTTCCCCTGCTTTTCTCAATTCTCATTGCCTTACCCAAACCTCTCATTTCCATACTGTATGGAAGAGTTTGCAAAGTATTAATACTTTGGTTTCTGATAGTATAGTCAGTGGACAAGTTCTGAAGAAATCTTACCAAGAATTTGAGAACTCTTCTTAGGTACAAATATTTAAAACAAATGGCAAAGAATAATCTGGAATGGATCGTGGATACTAGCCACCTTGTCTGTCTTATTCCAAGAGTGTTTGGTCATTATTACTGATCCATTTGTTTTTAATATTCAGAAAAAGTGCGTTTGTTGTTTACTTTCAGTTTTGGCAAAGACTGGAATTAGCCTTGTCAACTAAAACAGATGCACAACTTGAGAGTTGCAAGTTGAGTTTTATTTGGGGCAAAATGAGGACTGAGCCCAGGAGACAGAACCTCAGATAGCTCTGAGAGACTGCTCCAAAGAGGCAGTCAGGGAAGATCAATATATAAGACTTTGATGAAGGGGGAGTTCCATGCAATCAAGTGTTTACTTTACAAAAGGTTTTTTGCTAGTCATGAGGAGCTGATGTCAACAAGAAGGGATTCAGTGGTTTTTCTAGAAGAGATGCAAGGATTGGGATCTTGAAATCAGTTCCTGAAAATAACTAAAGACCAGGTCCACCAGATTCCCTGAAGCACAGAATGCCTCCTTCCCACCTGAACTCCCTCAGAGGGTGTTGAAGGTCAACAGCTGCAGCAGCATAGGATTCAATCTTTGGAGTGGGTTGCCATTCCTACACCAAAGGCTCTTCCTGACTCAGGGATTGAACCTGTGTCTCCTGCATTGTAGGTAGATTCTTTGCCACTGAGCCACCTCGGAAGCCCAACCTCCACAGAGGCAAATGCCCTTCTTGTTGCTGTTCAGTCACTGGCAGATACTCTTGGCAAGTACCAGTTTGTAGATGACAGCCTTCATGTTTAAGAAAACCAAATAAATAATTGACTAAAAATTAGAGGTTATTCTTCCCCTATAATAAGTGCAGAGTAAGGAGGTTATTGGCATTGGTTATACCTGTTCACAATGTCGAGGAAGACCCAGGCTCTCTTTATGTCTTTACTGTCATTCTTAGAGTAGTTGTTGTTCAGTTGCTCAGTTGTGTCCGACTATTTGCAACCCCACGGACTACAGCACACCATGCTTCCCTATTCACTATTGCCAGAGTTTGTTCAAACTCAGGTCCATTGAGTCAATGATGCCATCCAAACATCTCATCCTCTGTCACCCCCTTCTCCTGCCTCAATCTTTCTCAGCATCAGGGTCTTTTCCAATGAATCAGTTCTTCACATCAGGTGGCCAAAGTACTGGAGCCTCAGCTTCAGTGTCAGTCCTTCCAATGAATATTCAGGGTTGATTTCCTTTAGGATTGACTTTTTGTTTTGTTTTGTTTTTTTAGGATTGACTGGTTTCATCTTGCAGTCCAAGGGCCTCTCAAGAGTCTTCTCCAGCACCACAGTTCGAAAGCATCAGTTCTTCAGCACTCAGCCTTCTTTATGGTTCAGCTCTCACATCCTTACAATTCTTAAAGTAATTTCATCTATTGTTTGGCTTCAGGCTCTCACAATACCAGTCATGTTATCCAAGTTTAAGACAAGAAGAAGTTTGCTAAAAGGAGGAAAGGCAGTACTAATTGGGGCTTTGCTTATGATAGTAAAGGAAATCTTCCTAGAGGCAATCTCTTTAGCAGACTTCCCCCATGTATCCACTGGCCACAACATTGTCTCCCTATATTTAATGCATGTTGATTTCCAGCTTTGCTAGTAGGAGATGGCAACTGAGAAGTCAATTTCAAATAGCTGTTGGATTGAAACAAACCTTTGTCTGGAAGATTACCTTTAGATAATCTTAGAAGGAAATCTCCAAGGAAATCTCCTTGGTCACTCATTTCTATTTTGCATTTTCCTTTATCTTTCCTCTCTTACCCTGATTATGAAACGTAATGTATGTAATTTGTAGACACTGAGTCCTCATTTCCTGACTCTTTAAAAACAGTGCCTCAAATCACTTCCCAGATCGGACATTTGTTTCCTTCAGGGGATGTCACAGAATGACATCCTATGACAGAATGATCTCTTTTCATTTCCAAGGCAAACCATTCAATATCACAGTAATCCAAGTCCATGCCCAACCAATAATGCTGAAGAAGCTGAGGTTGGATGGTTCTATGAAGACCTATAAGACTTCTAGAACTAACACACAAAAAATATGTCCTTTTCATCATAGGGGACTGGGATGCGAAAATAGGATGTCAAGAGATACCTGGAGTATCATTTACCAAGGCGAATTTGGCCTTGGAGTACATAATAAAGCAGGGCAAAGGCTAACAGAGTTTTGCCAAGAGAATGCACTGGTCATAGCAAACACCCTGTTTCAACAACACAAGAGAAGACTCTACACAAGGACATCACCAGATGGTCAATATTGAAATCAGATTGATTATATTTTTTGCAGCCAAAGATGGAGAAGCTCTATACAGTCAGCAAAAACAAGGCTGGAAGCTGACTGTGGCTCAGATCATGAACTCCTTATTGCCAATTTCAGACTTAAATTGAAGAAAGTAGGGAAAACCACTAGACCATCCAGGTATAACCTAAATCAAATTTGTTATAATTATACAGTGGAAGTGACAAACAGATTCAAGGGGTTAGATCTCATAGAGTGCCTGAAGAACTATGGACAGAGGTTTGTGACACTGTATAGGAGGCAGTGATCAAGACCACCCCCAAGAAAAATAAATGTGAAAAGGCAAAATGGTTGTCTGATGAGGCCTTACAAATAGCTGAGAAAAGAGAAGCAAAAGGCAAAGGAGAAGAGGAAAGATACACCCATTTGAATGCAGAGTTCCAAAGAATAGCAAGGAGAGATAAGCCTTCCTCAGTGATAAATGCAAAGAAATAGAGGAAGACAATAGAATGGGAAGGACTAGAGATCTCTTCAAGAAAATTAGAGATACCAAGGGGTCATTTCATGCAAAGATATAGGTACAATAAAGGACAGAAATGGTATGGACCTAACAGAAGCAGAAGATATTAGGAAGAGGTGGCAAGAATACACACAAGAACTATAGAAAAAGAGCTTAATGACCCAGGTAACCATGATGGTGTGATCACTCACCTAGAGCCAGACATCCTGGAATGTGAAGTCAAGTGGGCTTAGGAAGCATCACTATGAACAAAGCTAGTGGAGGTGGTAGAATTCCAGTTAAGCTATTTCAAATCCTAAAAGATGATGCTGTGAAAGTGCTGCACTTGATATTCCAGCAAATCTGCAAAACTCAGCAGTGGCCACAGGACTGGAAAAGGTCAGTTTTCATTCCATTCCCAAGGAAGGGCAATGCCAAAGAATGTTCAAATTTACCACACAATTACATTCATCTCACATGCTAGCAAAGTAATGCTCAAAATTCTTCAAGCCAGGCTTCAACAATATGTGAACCATGAACTTCCAGATGGTCAAGCTGGATTTAAAAAAGAGGAAGCAGAGATCAAATTGCCAACATCTGTCAGATCATCAAAAAAGCAAGAGAATTCCAGAAAAACATCTGCTTCATTGACTACATTAAGGCCTTTGTATAGATCACAACAAACTGTGGAAAATTCTCCAAGAGATGGGAATACCAGACCACCTGATCTGCCTCTTGAGAAACCTGTAGGCAGATCAGGAAGCAACAGTTAGAACTGGACATGGAACAACAGACTGGTTCCAAATAGGAAAAGGAGTACGTCAAGGCTGTATATTGCCACCCTGCTTATTTAATTTATATGCAGAGTACATCATGTGAAATGCCGGGCTGGATGAAGCACAAGCTGGAATCAAGATTGCCAGGAGAAATATCAATAACCTCAGATATGGATATGACACCACCCTCATGATAGAAAGTGAAGAGGAACTGAAGAGCCCCTTGATGAAAGTGAAAGAGGATAGTGAAAAAGCTGGCTTAAAACTCAGCATTCAGAAAACTAAGATCATGGCATTTGGTCCCATCACTTCATAGCAAATAGGTAGGGAAACAATGGAAACAGAGACTTTTGGGGGGGGGGAGCAAATTACTGCAGATGGTGATTGCAGCCATGAAATTAAAAGACGCTTGCTCCTTGGAAGAAAAGTTATGACCAACCTAGAAAGCATATTAAAAAACAGAGACGTTACTTGGCCGACAGAGGCCCATCTGGTCAAAACTGTGGTTTTTCCAGGAGTCATGTTTGGATGTGAGAGGTGGACCATGAAGAAAGCTGAAAACCAAAGAATTGATGCTTTTGAATTATAGTGTTGGAGAAGACTCTTGAGAGTCCCTTGGACAGCAAGGAGCTCAACCCAGTCAATCCTAAAGGAAATCAATCCTGAATATTCATTGGAAGGACTGATGCTGAAGCTGAAACTCCAATACTTTGGTCATCTGATATGAAGACCTGACTCATTGGAAAAGACCCTGATGCTGGGAAAGATTGAAGTCAGGAGGAAAAAGGGACAACAGAGGATGAGGTGGTTGGATGGCACTACTGGCTCGATGGACACGAGTTTGAGCAACATCTGGGAGTTGGTGATGGACAGGGAAGCCTGGCGTGCTGCAGTCCAAGGGGTCACAAAGAGTTGGATGCGACTGAGCAACTGAACTGAGCTAGGATGTCCCAGTCAATCTAATCTTCCCTGCTCTGTCCATTCCCTGCTTTGAATTCACTCACTCCATGAAGAGTGATCAAGCATCAAAGCCTGGTAAGTAGACTTCCTTTCACACAAATCTTGAAGAAATTTTTCATTTTAGATATAGCCTTGAGGTTGTCCCTAAGGTTATGTTTAAGTTTGATGTGTGACTTACATTCTTTCTACCCCAAAGGATTATCTTTTATCCCATAGAAGAGATTGTTTTCCTGAAGATGCTAAAAAAAACCCAAACCTTAAGAAATGCCTTAGAAAATAAACATCTTTACTCATAAATACTTTGAGCCAACCAATTTGAAAAGTACCTAAAACTTTATAACCTTCTGATATAAAAAGTAGACTTCCTTTGCTCTTTAAAGTCAGACCAAATCATGCTTCTGACCAAGATAGAGTGACAGACCAGATTTACACAACTTTTAAAAATAGAGAAAACAACGTAACAGTCTTCAGGTGTTGAACAATAGCACAAGACAGCAATCCTTGAGAGAGAGGAAAACAGATGGTTGCCCCAGCTTACTTACCTAGACAGGGTGTCCATGATGCAGTTGGGCAGTCCAGGTAGAGCCTCGACGTCTCTGAGTTGAAAAGACAGAGTTGAGAGTTCTGCAAGTCCAAGGCACGTAGAGTTTGCAAAGTGAAGACTACAGGAGAGCTCTGGAGATCTCACCTGGTCCTCCCCACGTCTTCAGCCAAGTATTGGTAAGTATAAGCTTGTGAGGCACATGTCAGAGGCTGAGGAGTCGCCCAAAAGATATAGACAGAATAATCCTCTTATCCGATTATTATCTGATGTTGGGAATAGGGTCAGGACTAGCTCATGTTTCCGCCTGGCATAGTGGAAATATATCATAAAATTTGAGGCAGTAGGACTCTGAAGGTTATTGTTGCTTCATTACTGTGGAAAAACAGCCCTAGGCTAAAAGTTGTTTTGTTTCTGCCTTAAAGCTCAAAAGTAAGACAGGAAAGGATCAAATCATTTTCAAGTAACTGTGGCTCAGAACATAGTTCATGTATGTAAGTAAATGCGTGTGTATATATATATTTGTGTACCTATTAATATTTAAATATATAAGAATATCTAACACTCAGCAAAGTAATAATTCATAATATTTGGGATCCAGTGACCAGGTATGCAAAGTAATAGGAAAACACAACCCAAAATGAAGAGAAAATTTAATATATTGGAAATGACCCAGAATTCACACAAAAGATAGAATTAGTAAACAAGGACAATTAAATGTTCTAACTATACGGATATGTCAGAACACAGTGGAACATATTTAGAATACTGAAAAGAAAAAGATCCTATCAACTTGAAATTCTATACCCAGTAAAATTATATTTCAAAAACAGACTTACAAGAGCCAGAAGTATTCATGACTATTTGGATATATTAAAGCAAGTACTTGGGCAGAAGGAAATTGATACCAGATGATAATAGGAAAAAAAATTACTTAAAAAAATCATTTTAAATGATAATTGCAGTTTAAAACAAAAAATATATAGGGGGTTGTAAAATAAATGTATAAGTAAAATTTATGAGGACAATAACACATAGACTGGAAGAGGGTAAATACAAATATACTTCCTTAAAGTTATGGTACTGTATGTGAAGTAACATAATAGTACTTGAAGATAGGCTGTGATAAATTATAGATGTATACTGTTGAACCTGAAGCAACCACTTAAAAAGGACATAGCTAATAAATCCGATAAAGGAGACAATAGACAATAAATATTCACTTAATCCAAAAGAAGACAGAAGAAGGGGAAAGGGTACAAAGGACAGATATGACACATAGAAAACAAGTAACCAGATGGTAGATTTAATCCCACCTGTGGAAGTAATCACTATAAATGTAGACCATTAAATGTAAATGGTCTAAATGCCATAATTAAAGACAAGATTGACAGATAACAAGATATCTGTCATAGATATCTGTCATCTGCTGCATACAGATATCCACTTTAAATAAAAAGACTCAAATAGGTTAAAAATAGTATTAAAAGGATAGAAGAAGATATGCAGTGCCAAAAGAAATCTTCAGTGACTAAATCAGACAAAATAGATTTCGAGGAAAAGAATATTATCAGGGATAAAAAGTTCATTTCACAATGATTAAGAGGTCATTTATGAAGAGAACACAATTCCTGAAAGTTTATGTCCCAAATAAAAAAGCTTCAAAATAAATGGAGCAAAATCTGATAGAAAGAAGGGAAGAATAGACAAATCTACAAGTTTGGTTGGTGATTTCAACACTCCTCTCTCAGTAATTGATAGAACAAGGAGATAGAAAATTAATCAAGATAATAAAGGACAGGTAGCACTACCAACCACCTTGACCTAGTTGACATTCCATCCAACAAGAACAGAATATACTTTTTCCCCAAGGGCCAAGAACATTTACCAAGATAGATCATACTCTGGACCGTAGAACAAGTCTCAATAAATTTTAAAGGATTCACATCACACAAAGTATGTTCATAGACTACAGTGAAATTAAATTATTAGCCAGTAAAAGAAGGATGTCTGGAAAATTCCCAAGTATTTGGAAACTGAATACCATGTCTAAATAACCAAAGGGTAAAAGGAAAATTGAAAAGTATTTAAACTGGCAAGGATGTTGAACAACAGGAACATTCATTTATTGCTGGGGAGAATGTGAACGGTGCAGCCACTTTGGAAGACAGTTTGGCAGTTTCTTACAAAACTAAACTTACTGTTAGCATATGATCCAGCAATCATGCTCCTTGGTATTCACCCAACTGAGTTGAAAGCTTATAATCACACAACAACCTCCACAAGGATGTTTGTAGAAACTTTATTCACAATTGCCAAAAACGTAGAAGCAACCAACCTATGTGTTTCAGTAGGTAGATGGATTAAAAAAAAAAAAAACTGTGGTACATCCAGACAATGGAATATGATTCAGCGCTAAAAAAGAAACGAGCTGTCAAGTCATGAAAAGACCTGGTGGAAACTTAAATTCGTATTATTAAGTGAAAGAAGCCAATCTGCAAAGACTGTCTACTGTGTATTTTCAGAAACTCTAGAGACCGTAACAAGATCAGTGGTTTCTAGGAACTGGGGTGAAGGGAGGGATGAATAAGCACAGCAAAGAGGATTTTTAAGACAGTGAAACTATTCGTACGATATTGTAATGGTAGATACCTGTTGTACATTTGTGAAAACCCAAAGAATGTAGAATACCAAGAGTGAACCTTAATGTAAACTATGAGCTTTGCATAATAAGGATGTGTTAGTGTAGGTGCATCTATTTTAATAAATGTACCACTCTGGTGGGGGATGTTGGTGGGGGAGTCTGTGTTCGTGGAGGGGAGACTAGGGATATATAGGAAATCTTTGTACTTTTTGTTCAATTTTGTTGTGAACCTGAAACTTCTCTAAAAAATAAAGTCTACTTTAAAATATTGGGGAAAAAGCATTTTGAACTGAATGAAAATGAAAACCTACCAAAATTTGTAGGATGCAACTAAAGAGTGCTTAAAGGGAAGTTTTTATAGCACTGAACTCCTGTATGGGGAAAGAAGAAAGCTCTCAATTCGATGAGCTCAGCTTTCACTTTAAGAAATAAAACAAAGAAAGTAAAGTAAACCCAAAGAAGAACAAAGGGAATGATAAAAATAAGAGCAGAAATCAATAAAATATAAAGCAGAAAAACACAAGAGAAAGCCAATGGTGGAAACAGCTGATTTTCTTGAGAAGATGAATAAAAGGAAAGCTCTTCTGGCTGATTCTCCAGACAAACTCCTGCCCAAATGGATAAAGGAGGGGACTTGCAACACCACCTCACACCCAGGAAAAATGACAAGAGAGATCTCTGAGTAATAAGAAAATATCTGTACTCCTATGTGCTAATAGTCAGTTTCCAAAATCAAGTGAGACCGAATGTGTTCTTCTGTGAGGAAAAAGCACAGGATTTCTTTGTTTTCCCAGGAAAGTTGTTTTCAACTAGTCATTTGAAAAGTCTACATATATACTGTATTTGAAAATTCTAAAACAGTACTGCTTTAACTAATTCTATACTTGCAGCTTCACAATTTACATATCCTCCTTCCATTTTCAACCCCTGTTATTCAGAATTTAAAGATTTGAACCTTCTTCATAGGTTCACTTTTTTGGGGGGATGGGGAGAAATAGACCATTTGCTGTGTCTATTCTTGCTTGAACAGAGAATCTAAATTGATCACCAGTGAGTAGGGTAAACATTCGGGAACAAGTATGTCTATTCTCTTAATCCTGACATTTGAAGAAAATTTGTGAAGAGCATTTATATAAAATAAGTTTCAGATGTTCAATAAAGGCAGTATAATTCAGGAATCTAAGGTCACGACGAATATCCCAAGCGAATGAGGTAATGTTTTTCAGTCAAATCAATATTTAATCATTTAGCTTCTAAAAACAGCACCATCAAGCAGATGATCAAAATTGTCACTGGAGAGTACTCCAGTAATGTAATGTAATGTAAAAGGACGAGTAAGTCATGGACTCTGTTCCATACAGTTTTCTCTTTTTTTTCCACACTCTTCTCTCCTTGCATGAAAGGTAGCACGGTTTATTCTCCTTTGTGCTTTGCTTACTTCTTTAGTTCATAGCTTCACTTGAATCTATTCCCTGGCTTATTTCTGTTTTCTTCTATGAGGAGCAAACCTTAAATGATCTGTTGTTTCCCCCAAAATATTGCTGCATAGTTTTACTGCATTTACTGAAATCATACTCTATTTACTTAAATCTTTTTTTTTTTTTTTTAATGAGAAAACTTGGATTTAAACCTGCCATTTATCCATATGTGTGACTGGGACAAGTCGCATCTCTGAGTCTCTATTTTTCCCTCTGAAAATGGTGCCTTTACATCTATTATTCCAATTAAGTCCCTCAGAGATAGTGCCAGGCACATGAAAGACTCTCAGGAAAGCCAGCTTCTCCACTCCCTTCCTCCTCATTCCCACCCTGCCAACCTCAGGCAGCTGCAAATAGGGCCTGGCCCACAGGGAAAAACTTCACTGTGGAGAGTTCTGGACCTGGTAACCAAAAGCAACACATTACAAAGACCTCTTGTTTTTAGAAACCTTCATAATCTGAATGTTTCCAGGTGATTTATTGAGAAACCTCCTTAGAAAAGGAGTCAAACTAAAGTAAAACTAATTTTCTCCATTCCTAATTTTTTCCAGAAAATAGATTTACTGAAGAGAATTTATAGGCAAAGCTATATTCAGGAGGAAAAGTTAAGAAAGCTCCCTTTCAGTTCCCCAAGCGTGCTTTGTCAAGGTGCAGCCTTGCTCCTTCAACCACAGACAGGGGTGAACGCCAGCTGTGGCAGCCGGTACTGCCCCATTTCTCTCCCATGACACACAGCAAGAACCAGTTTTAGTATTGCTTTCTACAATGGCCTTGACCACAGGCTTCTTCTGTTTGGGGCTCTTCAGGCAGTGAGTCCTACCTGATCTGCCCAGGCCACACCTCTGCACTGTCCCAGCCCAAAGGCTGCCAGGGCACCATGCAGGTGCGGCACAGGTCCAAAGAGGAGGTGCTTTGTTCTGCTCCTTGCTCCTTAATGAAGAGTTCCCCAGTCCCTGGCAGGTCATTGCAGCTGGGACAGGTGACCGGGTTAGGACTCGGCATTGCTGTGGGCCTGTGAGATGAGGGGCATTCAGAAATCTTGTGGGGGTCAGTGCTACGGTAGGGAGGGCTTCCCAGGGCATCGGGGAAAAGCAGATGCTATAAAGTGGCCAGGCGGTCCCCAGGCAACAGGGGTCACTGCCATGACCAGGGGGCAATAGGTTTGGCAGGTAAGGACACGAAGGACCCAAGTGGATTAGGTTGGTTTACTACACAGTCAGCCCCCTTGTCTCAAGGACAGGATCAGAGCAAAAGGGCCTGGATGACAGGCAACATGAGTCGTTGCGGGGGAACTCCTGGTGGCCCAGTGGTAAGGAAACCACCTGCAGGGCAGGAGACATGGATTTGATCCCTGGATCGGGAAGATTCACTAGACAAGGGCATGGCAACCCACTCCAGTACTCTTGCCTGGGAAATCTCATGGGCAGAGGAGCCTGGCAGGCTACAGTCAATGGGGTCACAAAGAGCTGGACACGACTTAGCAACTAAACCACCACCACCAATTCCAGGGGGCAGTGAATTCACTTTACAGGCTGCAGCTGCACCCTAAGGTGGATAGTCCTTGACTGAAAAGAATGTTTTGTGAACACCTCCTACATGATGGAGAGGTGGACAGGGTGGCTGTGACAGCTCCTCACAAACTACCCACCTTGCTATATTCCTGAGGTGGTCTGAGGGCATCGCAACCAGACGTGGGGCAGCCGGACCCGAGCCTGGCCCACAGTGCCTGTGTGGAGGTGTGCAAGGTCGCCAGGGTGCCCCGCACAGTTCCGTTTTCCTACTGCCTTTCACCTAAGGAGATTATCCCCAGATGTAGAGTTTGGTTAGAGAAAATTTCTTAGAGCCACTTGTTTCTTAAATACTTAGTTTTAATAAATGTCCAGACTCTCTTGAAATCAAAAAAGTTCATTAACCAAATACCTTCTCTTTAAAAGGAAAAGTTTGAGGGAGGCTCCACACTGCCCACTCAGCTGCCTGGGGCATGTATAGGTACCTGCCACTTAATCTGTGTTTAAGAACCTGTGAGCAGATGGACTAACATCATCTGAGCTGGTGTGTAATTGCCTACATAATGATCAGAGAAATACGGAAAGGGACACAAAGGCAAAAGGCAACTTAGGACTTCAAGTAACAGTCCAGTCTCCCAAGGTCTTAGATTTAAGGCTGCAGAGTAGAAAATAGAGTTTTGTATGTTTTCAGTGACACGCAGAACTTCTAGCACCTTTCATGGAACATTGGGACTGCATAACTGATGTCTAGGATTGATTTTAACCTCGTCACCGAATTTCTCTAGGCCTCCTCAGCCTGAGTGCAAATGAAGGCCTGTCATGATAATTCCCTAGGGGTGTTGGCTTGTCCTCCCTGATAAACTGCAGGACCAAGTATCTGGCCAGAGGTGGGGGAAGGGTCTCTGTCGGATGCCCCAGATCTGCTCACGAACAAGCCTGTGGCCTTGCTAGCATCTTGCCAGCTCCCCTGTGGGCAGCTCTCCGCTGAGGCCGCCATGACTCCACTGGTATTTTGTTTCCAGGGATCTCTGCTAACTGTCCAGGATTAGAGTGACTCCAGGATGAAAGGGTTGGTTTTCCACTTCGGGAGAATGCCTTCTCTCTGTAGGTAAGAGCAGGCATGTGGGTGTTCCAGGCCTTGCATTTAGGTCAGAGGAGCTGGAAAGATCTCCTGGAGTTTCCACACTGCCCTGTCCCCTGTTCAATGAGGGTATTCTCTTAGGAGAAAACCAAATTACACTGCCACTTTGCCATTTAGAAAACTGCGTCTGCTCATTTATTTTGCTTGGTGCATATCTTAGACAGTCATTTCCACAGCGGTTTGTAACCTTCAACTTGTCCCTGTTCCCTCTTTAGCTTTAAAACGCCACACAACCCCCCTACTGAGATTGAAAAGAAACTCCCTTTCACTATGATTTCAAGGAGAACTTGTAGAGTATTAGGATAATTGAAAAAAAAATCGATATTATAATATCAAGATACAGGTTTACAGATGCCTTGGGGATGTCAGACCAACAACAATTACATCGATTTTGGGTCTTGTTTTGATGTTTGCACAGTTTCCGTGGCTTCCAGAGCCTTGCAGTTTCTGTGCCCTGGGCAGTCATGTAAAGGCTCTTTGTTGAGAACCTAGATTCCGATTTGCCATTAACCTGAATACACCCTGCTCACCTCAACCAAGTGTGAAACTAGAGGAGTCTCAGAAAGGAGCTATTCAGCTGGAATTGTATTTTTTATATGAAAGTCTCAGCTGCCAAGCCGAGTATAGTATTTGCTTACTTGGGCAGCTTATTGCCTGTGGGCCCAGTTAGTATAAGAGGAATGGCAGGGATAAAGTTAAGCTCAGTATTTTTCAATTACGGAAGATTAAAAAAAAAAGAAAAAAAGCAAAGCCTTCATTGAAATTGCAATCTTTCAATCTTATTTGTTTGCCATGTAGATGGTTATTTAAAGAGTACTTTTCTCTTCAATTACATCTTCGTTCTAAGAGTAGAGGTGGATCCCAGAGGCAGCAGTTCGGCCTCCCTGATGATCTGAGCAGTTTTCAATGGCTAATGGCCTATAAACAAGTAATATCTTGTAGCTATTGTGGCCAAGAGACGTGAAAAGGAGTCTTTGACAGTTATGGGTTTTCTTGGATAAAATTTCTAAGCAAAACGGAGGGAGATTGCAGAACTGGAAGACTATTACCCAGCCTGCATTTGGTTTTCCAAACTCAGGAACTCGTGGGCATCCATTTGTCAGCATTCAAGACAAGCCAGGAACCTCGAAAGTTTACTAACTGTAAGGTGATCAGACAGAACGATGTGAATGCTCCTCCCCAGCCCGCTGTGTCAGTTTGGGGTTCTGGGTGGCCCTGCTGAAGGAGACCTCATCGAGAGGTCAGTCTTTAACGTGTGGACAGCGTCACTCACTTCCCACTCTGCAGAGCTGTTCAACAATTTCCAGATGGAGCTCATTCTAGAGGAGAGGAGAGTGAAAGGGCCACCTGATTTTCCAGTCCTGCTCTTGTTCTCCCCCTCCTTTCTGAGACTCTGCTGTCTCCTTGACCTTGGAGTTCATGAGTTCTTCCATTTTCCTTCACCAAATCCCCCCTTTGCTTGAGCTACTGTGAGTTGAGTTTCTGTTACTTGTACCTGAGAGAACTTGAACCAACACAGCCCCCTGGCTCTGACCTGGCCCCTGCCTCTCCCTCCAGCCCTTTTCCTGACACCCCTGCCTCAGCCTCAAGTTTCATGTGTCACTCTGTATTTCACACTGTTCCAAGCCTCCTTGCCTCCCTCAGCATCTCAGGCAGGGACCAGGTCTTATTTATCTTTGTATCCCAGTGGCTGTCACAATATCTGACACATAATAGGTGCTTAAAACACATTTACTGAATGAAAGGAAGGTAAACAGAAAGTGGGATTTCCATTTCTGTGAGAAACATCAAGAGTGTAAGGTGAGGAATAGTTTCTCTGTGAGTAGATACCCTAGAAAGGCAGTGATTGTAACAGACAGCAATGAACCTAAGAAGGGTTCAAAAGAGTGCTGAGCCTGCATGGAAGTAGATCCTCTCTCTTGCCACCATATCCCATTTCTTTCTGAAAAATCTCTGCCTCCTGTTCTACCAAGGTTATTGTATTAGGGCTTAGAACTCTCAGGCAACTTAGATTCAGAGTTCTCATCCCCTGTATTCCATGTCCTTGATGAAGTATGTGTGAATTGTGTCCCCTAAGGAAAAGGGACAAGGAGGTCACTGGAAAATAGGTGGGTCGGGACTGTATGTCCAGAGAGCCCAAGTCTACCTGGGCAAGTCAGGGAAGGCTCCAAAGAGGAGACGGCATTTGGACTGAGACTTGAATGATGGTTAGGAGTTTATCAAAGGATGAGGAGCCCAGTGTGTTCAGGGAGCTACAGGTGCTATGGACTGTAGATTATAATCACCCAGCTTAAATGAAAGCAGGTGGCTATCCAGAGAAGCAGGAGGAGTGATGGGGGGAAGTGCAGTTTGCACTGGATGTTTAACAGCCTCCTCACTTTGTACATTTAAGAGATCCTGAGCACACACGTGGCAGAATCATACGTAAATTTTACATTGTCAAGCTTCCTAGAGAACCCCCCACGCAGCAACTTGGGTTTAATTTCCAAGTCTGCCTCTCCCAGCCTTATGACCTTGGGCAAGTTACTTGACATCTTCATACTTCAGCTACATGATCTGTAAAGTGAGAATGATAATAGTACTTCTTGCCATGAATCATAGGGATGGGTGACTTAATACACGTGAAGTCCTTAGAACAGTGCCCGGCATGCAGCAAACACTAATTATTAAATACTTCACGATTTCTCTTGTGAGGTTGTTTGCAATCACCAGTCATGCACTTTGTGCATAATCCCATGATAGTAATTTTACCGTTTTAATTGTTCATTTGTGTGGGATTTCTCACTGGACTGTGAATTTTTCAAAGCCATTAGTTGAATAAATATTTCTTTCTAAAGTAATTGAATTCATTTCAAGCATATTTCCTACTTACTACATTTACATATCGGTAACCCAAGGGGAGAACTTTTAGGATTGTGACTGAAAAGTAACATTATTTTCTGAAAATTCCTCTTTTAGGCTGTAAAATCCTTGACCACAGAAACATCATCTTCTTTATAAAACCATGCTGGTCCTCCTGAGATTATGCTGGGAAACTTGCTTCATTGAGGTTTTGTCCTGATCAAAGGGATTAAAGAGCCCAGAGAAACAAAAAATATCTGAACCCTGTCAGTTTGTTTGAAAATTTTTAGCAAAGCCTTGTTGCAAAATGTATGACCAAGAAACCTCAAAGACCCTTAACTCCCAAGAGGTGGGCCAGCTGAGTGGAGTTTAGACATCACTACATCCAGAGAGGCTGGCCGGACACTTCCACTTGTTTTGGTTGATTTAGAGGAGAAAGGGCACAGAAGTTCTCTGCTGAGACCTCGGAATGAATGATCGAATTGACTTAGGAGATTGGCTCATATCTGCAGGACCCAGAGCTCTCCACAAGGCTGGACCAGAGGCCCCAAGTGTGCAGAAGCAGGTGTGTTTGTGGGATGGGCATGGGAGAGGGGGTGGGGTTTTGAGCCCCCAAAAGTCTGTCAAGTGAATCAGGAATTTGGACGAATTCTGAATTCTGGTTCTGTCCTTTCGTATCTGCACAATCCTCTTAATGCCTACGTTTCCTTTTTTTTTTTTTTTTTGTCATTGAAGGGTTTGATGTAGATTGTCTCCAAATTTCTATTTCTGGTGTTCTGATATCAGTGCTGGCCCAGTGGTGTCAGGCACAGTTTAGGTTGAGTAAAGCAGCTTTTATATGCAAGACTCCCATGGCACCCATCACCACCAGGACGCTTGTCTCCACCTGAGCTGTGCGAACCCAGACCTGACCCAGCCCCAACCACACCGCAGCCTCCCCGCTCCTCTTGGCTGCCCAGAGGCCCCCAGCCCTTCTTGCCTGCTCTTACCTGAAGCCTGGTTCTCTTCCTCCACCTCCTGAGACAGGGCTGCTCGTCTCTCTCACTGCACGTCTCAGGCCTGGAGTCAGGACAGGTCTGCTCCCAGCCCCCTCGAGCCTGGCCTTGGCCCTCCTGCCTTGTCACTGCGGTCCTCTCCCAACCTTCTGGGCTCCTCTGATCCCCCTGGGCACTGTGAGCTTGGCTCACTGCGTCTCTCTCCATCCTGACACCATCACCATCTCTCGAGACTTGAACATCCACATGGGCAATTCTAACAACCCTGTGACCTCTGAGGGCCTCAACAACCTCACTCCTGGTGGTCCAGAAGTGAGCATATACTCAAGTAGGTGACAACATATCAACAATGGACATGTCTGAAAAGGTTTCATTTATCTTCAAAATTATGATACCTATAGCTAGGGTGATCATATAACTTATTTTCCAAACTTGTACAGTAAATGAAAGAGAACACCAAAATAAGTTATATCATTTTTGGAAATATTTACTTATTGATGACAAATTGGTTTTCACGTTAAAGCCTCTGTAAAATAATTATATTCCAAAGCTCTTTTCCAAAATAAGACTTTTCTTTAAAAAATTAACTTGTGTACATTGAAGCAACATTGAAAAATATATCAATTACCTGCACATTCAAAATAATAGGCAGAATAATTGCCCCTAGTACTTATGTCTTGTAATTAGTTTCCTAGCTAAATCTGTCACTGGTACCTTAATGAAGAATTTACTTTTTGAAGCTAGTTGTCATATTCTGAAGTTTTTGAACAAATCTGTTTGCAATTGCTTTTGAAGTAAAGTTTATGGTTAATAAATTTGAAATCATTGACACCTTTCTTGGTAGACCACAACATTTTTAATTGCCGATAACCCCTCGGGTATTGAGAGATTGGTAAATTCTACACAAATTCTACTAAATGGATACTGTTTTTGATTCAAAATTTCTTACATAAATATTTTACCCCAAGTATTAATACAGGTACTATCTTTTGGCTTGTATTCAGAGTACCATTCTCCAAAATACATTTTTACAGAATATAACTTGTCAAGTAGGGTATAGCTATTTAGAATGCTTCTGAATGCTCCCTATCGCCTATGTAATTTCATATCCTAATGAATAAGTAAAAAGTGGGGTTCAACCAAACCCAGGCCAGCTTATTTGAATGGAACTATTAATAGTAGTATCTAGTTAACAAATGAAATATCCAAGATGGATGTTAAACTAAATGGGACGCAGAATAGCAGGCACATAAACGGGGACTCTCCCATGTAACAGCTCTAACACTGACCCTCTGAGGCAGCTCGTAGTTCTCCATCCTGGCAGCACATCATCAGTATCATCAGAGAGCTCGTCAGACCTGCCGATGATCCATCCGGTTTTTGTCCCAAAGACTCAGCTTTCATAGGTTGGGATGGGACCTGGGAATGAGCATTTTACTCTAAAACGATTCTAACAAGCAGCTTGGGCTGACAGTGGCTATACCAGCCTGATGTCTCTAAAGCCAGGTCACTAGAAGGGTGGGAGGCTCAAGACGGAGGGGACTTATGCATACACATAGCAGATTCACGTCGTTGTGCAGCAGAAACCAACACAGCATGGTAAAGCAATGATACTTCAATAAAAAAAAAGAATACGGGGAAAAAAAAGAGAAGAAGCCAGGTCAGTGTGGTGCTCCAGGGCCATTCCCTGCAGGAACACAGTGATTCCTGTAACAGAGAAGACGGAGGTAAGCCAGGAGCAGCCGTGCGGCGGCCTGTTGTCCTTGCACCCACGTGGATGCGCCATCACCTTGAGCCAGGAGAGCGCGCGGCAGGTGCTCTGGGGCATGAACAGAGGGTGGCCCTGCTGCAGCCCTGTGGCCACGCCCCAGAACACACAGTGATTGCATGAAATCCTTTCAAACATGCAATTAAACAACTCCTATATTGTCGTGACAAAAATGAGACTTGTGGGGAGTTAACAGATTTCTGACTGGAGATGAAGATGTTAAAAATCTCATAAAAGCTCTAGGTAAGCCTGTTATAAGTGCTTTGTTCTATTCTCAATATTTATTTTAAAAACAATTCTCAAAATGTAAAATCCCCAGCATTCCCAAAGCAGGGTATCTTTTTGGCTCATCCTACAAATTAATGATCATCTTTCTAACTCCAAGTATGAAAAACCACCCTGGCAAAGAAAAATAACAAGACGTGGTTTGCAAGCCCTGCCTTCCTGGCTGTCCCATGTGTGCCCCGTAAAGTGTTGGGGGTCATCCCAGAGCCAGTCGGGAGAGTAGCTTTTGCTGGTGCTTGGCCTGCTCTGAACTCAGTTCCGAGGCTGTGAGTTGAACTCTGTACAGATGTTCTGAATGACCTTGGGGACGATTTTGTAGAGGTTGTCAAACTCGTCTACGAAGAAGGCGTGGTCCCTGGCAGGGTGAGTGGCGATGACGTCCAGCTCGTCCTGGGCAGCCCAGGCCACTCCTATGGCATAGGTGATCACGCCTGTGGGGACAAAGGGTGGATGAAGTGAATGTCCCCAGGAAAAGTGTGACATCCACCCTTGCCTTCCTGCCACCCTGCTGGCCATTGTGCTTAAACACGCCCAAACCCAAAATCAGAAATGCGCCCAAAGCATGAACATGTGCTGTATGCCAGCAGCAGTGAAATTGATACAGTTGCTCTCTCTCAGGGGTTTACCATCCTTTGGAGAAAAAAATAACCAGAAGAATGGAGTCAATCCATGATAAGAATTTCATGAGGAGCAGCAAGAGAATGATATCTGGGACAAGCAAAACTCGGGTGCCCTGCAGATTAAACCCCATGGTACACACCTGCTCTGTGTGTAAAGTCACGCAAAACTGAGTCTTCACTGCCTCAAAAACCAGTTAGAGATCTTTTAAATGTAAGTGAAACGATGGGTAGTCAAATCCACCTGCCTTCACTAATCAAGATTGTTTCAAGACTTGCATGTCCTGCAAGTGGCCTGTAGCCTCACCAATAAGATGTTTGCCTGAGTTGTTCTCTAGAAACTTGGAGTCAGCTGAGCTGAGACTCAGCTGTGTCTAGTTCAGCTGCGCTGGTTAAGACTGGATAGGACCACTTATCCCCTCAACCTGGCATGCGTGAATGCCCACTTAGTGGCCTTTAGAACACGTGCAGAGGCCTATAGCTTAGTTATGCCTGCGCAGAACAATTCCATATGTTTTCCTCCCCACAACTCGGATGCCCCCCTCCTTTGCTATCCTGTAAAGCCCTGAGCCCCTTGCCTTTGGGGAGGTAGATTCGTGACTGGTTCTCCTGCCTGCCTTGCAGATAAGCCCTCTCTTTGCGCAAACCTTGGCCAAAAAACACACAAAAACAAAAAACAAAACCAGTGAAGCTGAATCACTTTAGGCTTGAGGGTGATTTTACAAGCCATAGGCTCCAACCGCGAGGATTTCCGGAGCAGGAAAACTTGCACAAGGACCTGGAGAGCTGGCGAGCCAGCATCTGCTCCATCACCACAGAAAAGTTAAGTGTTTACAGATAAGGAAGGAGCTAACAGCACTGACTGCTCCAGGGGGATCATTGGAGATGATAGGAAAAAGGGATTCATTGAATTCAGAAGAAACATGAACAAGATGCTGGTAGCTTGGAAGGGGAAGTGTCGGGGGAGTCAAAGCCAAAGAAAGAAACCAAGTGAATTGCTGCGAGTTGAGATTGAAAGAGAAAATGAAGATATGGGGCAGTAGGCATGTGGCTGTAAAGAGAGCCAGAACATGGGATCAAAGGGAATTATTTCCTTCTTTAGGAAGGGAGACCTGGGTTCCAACCCTGGGTCGGGAAGATCCCCTGGAGAAGA
Organism: Odocoileus virginianus; assembly: GCF_023699985.2. Taxonomy (NCBI): domain Eukaryota; kingdom Metazoa; phylum Chordata; class Mammalia; order Artiodactyla; family Cervidae; genus Odocoileus; species Odocoileus virginianus. The sequence continues at coordinate 18,526,427 of NC_069675.1, read as the reverse complement.
AAATGGCACCCCACTCCAGCACTTTTGCCTGGAAAATTCCATGGACGGAGGAGCCTGGTAGCCTAGAGTCCATGGGGGTCGCAAAGAGTCAGACACGACTGAGCGACTTCATCTTAGAAAGGGAGGGACTGGAGCTTGTCTAGATAGAAAGGGGAATGAATATAGTAGGATTAAAGGGTTTGGGCTGTAACCATGGACTGAGATGGCTCAAGGAGAAGAGGAATTCAGAGAGCAGGCATCTGTCCTTAGTGGGGAGGCAGACTGCCCGGAGTGTGGTTCTTGACTGGGGCAGCTGGTGGGCAGGTGCTGACCTATTCCCATGCCCCCTCCAGGCTGACCAGGGTGAGATAAGCAAGATGGCCCTGAGATGGCGGGCAGAGCCTGGGGAGGGGCTTCTGCCCAGGCTCCATTCCCCCACCTCCCCACCACCCACAGGGCCATGGCTTTCTCTAGCATCTTCCAGGTTCCCTTTCCTGCTGATGGGAGCGCCGTCCACACCACAGGTGGCTCTGGGCTAAGCTGTTCTCCTATTGTGGCTTATTAAGCTGCCAGGTCCTTTTCTCACCTTTCCAGTGTCTTTTCTCTGAACATTATCTACATTGAGCAAAGTCAGGGTTGGGCTTTAAAAATGCTGCCAAGTGGTCACAGGAAGAGTCTAGCTACAGAACAGGGCTTAGACCCACCAAGATCTCGTTTCTATTCAAAGATGGAAGGGCTGCCCTCTCCCACCCCCGCCCCAAGTAAAGACAACAAGATCAATATTAGAGATTTAGCTTTTCACATCCTGCAGTCCAACCTTACTGTAGAGAACTTTCTACTGGAAATTCTGATAGATAGTTCCCCAGCCTTGGCTTGGACACCCGCAGGGACACCCCAGTGCTCATGGCTTCCATGTCACTTGCATCTGTTGGTCCTTGTTGTTTAAAGATACCCAGAACACGATAGCCCTCACAATGCCTGGGACATCTTCCTAGGTCTTCACTTTCTCCTGACCAGTGGGTCAAGGATACCCTCTGGGTGAGGCTCAAGGAGAGGCATCAAGAAAAATGAGTGAGAGGAGCTGAACACAAGCTGGGGACGGACGATCTTGGGCTTGTCATCAAGAGTTGCCCCACCTGGCTCTGCCCACTCACTTTGGAACTTTGGGCAGTTTGCTTCTGAACCATAAGACATCTTCACTCTGCTGACAGGGGCCCAAGGGGCCTTGTGACTGCTGACACATGGGCCACCTGCCATCCCACCATTATGCGTGCTCCCTATGGGTAAATCACTGGGAAGACTGTCTGAACCTGTTGTCTGGGTACATTTCCAGAAGCCAGAAATACTGGTTCCTGAAGGCTAATTTTTATATCCCTCCTTGTTTAAGGAAGGATTAAAAGCAGCTTTAAAAAATATGGGCAATCCTGCAAACATACCCAAATTAAATGGAGGCAGAGACTTAGTGCACGCACACATATGTGCATACATGTGCACACATACAAAAAAAACTTCTCCCACAATAGGTAAGTCTTGTTCAGTAGTACTTACTATAGATTTTTGGTTCACTGATGACTCTGTTTACTTTTATTGTCATTACTAGTATTGCTGTCACTAGGGGTTTTTTTCCAGGTTATTTGTATTTTCCTTGTATTTTATGGCACTTTTCAAAACAAGGATTGTATATAGATTTTGTCCAAAAGGCATTACATATAACTGATTTTTTGAACATTTACAAAAAAACGTTTTGCTCATTTTTCATGGTTTTAAACTTTCTGTTATCCTCTTCCAAATTTCATATGGAAATATCTCTTTAAATATTTTGAATGAAAATTTCTTTGAGGTCTTCCCCCAGACCTCCAATATCTGGTTAGCAATTGCTTATATGATAGTACTATACGTCTCTTTTAAAGCGTCCATTTTCTTCAAGTTTCTAACACAATTTTGTGGTCTTCAGTGGAGATTAGAGTGAGGAGTCAAATTCCTCTTTGATGCAGCACCTGTTGGTGTGTGCAGCCTCAGAGTGTGGGACGTAAAGAAGAGGGGTAGCATCCACAGGCCTTGATGCTGTCCTTGCCTGACCCTTCTTCACTACCCAGAGGGCCCTGTGGTGTTGAACTACACCCTAATGCCCTAGGGTTGTGAACATTTTAGTAGGTACTAGACAAAACCAGTGCCCAGAGAGACAACCCACCAAGCCCCAGAGGTCTGCTCAGCCCCAGACTGGTCAGCACGAGCAGCTCACTCACCCTTGTGATGGGCGAGCATGGCTGGTATCCGGATGTCGTCATAGGACCTCCCGTCGGTGATGAGTACCATTAGCTTCCTCTTGTTGGGCTTGGACTTCTTGAAGAGCAGCTCCAGGGCATAGTTGATGGCAGCCCCCGTGCTGGTCCCGCCACTCCAGTACCCCACCCTCTTGATGGCGTTGAGGACATCAGATTTGGTGCTGTACTCATCAAACCCAAACTCCAGCCGCTGCTCGTAGGTGTACTGCACGGCCCCGATCCGCGTGTCCGTGTCTGAGATCTCAAACTCCCTGCTGAGGTTGGCCACAAACTGGAGGACCGTGCGGAAGTTGCTGGTCCCCACGCTGCTGGAGCCATCGATGACGAAGCCGATGTCGGCCGAGTTGAAGCAGGTCTTGCTGCAGGCCAGTCGGTCGGTGTCACAGACCCGCTTCACCAGGGGCTGCACGGTCTTGTGGAGGCTGAACCAGTTCTGCACGGTGAGTGAGTAGAAGCCGTTGGTTCTGCACACAGCCTGGAAGACAGGGGCAGCCACAAGCCAGGTCAGGAGTCTCACCCAAGGCCTCTGTCCACCTCGGTTCACCCAGTCGGGTGCTCACTGGGCGGAGGCCCCTCAGGTTATCTCTGGACCCGCTCCCCCACCCTCGGCCAGGTCTGTGCTTTCATGGAGAACCATCAGTCAAGCAAGTCCTCAGGGAGAGGGGACTTGCTGGTTTCAGCTTCATATTTATGCCTCTCCAGGCCCCTGGTTTGTACTGGCAGCCAGCCATAAGGCTGGCATTGGTGGGCACCAGCCCACGAGGATTAAAGAAAGCTTTTGTTCTGATTGGGAAAACAAAAGGCACACAGGAGATGAAGCTTAAGAAGAGAGCAGACCTGCATCCAGCAAGAAGGGGGTTCCACACCTGTGTCCGGTACCCAACTAGGTGTTCTTAACATCATTTCACTACCCACCCCCTGCCCACCTTAACCCTACAGGGGGGAATTCTAACCCACTTGTCATGAAGGAACAAACTGAGGGCCAGTTGTGAAGTGACATCCTTGAGGTCACAACTCAAATCTCTCTGCCCTCAGAACCCCAGCTCTGTCCCCTGGACAGCCCTGCCTCCAGGCAAATGAATGTTTACTTGTGCCCAAGCATGTTCCAGAAAAAACTCAAGGTGCCTGCAAATAAACATTGAGCAAGCTGATTGGTGTGCTCCTGGAAGTGACCATTTCCTTTGCCACTGCCTCTCCGGAGGTCACAGAGAGAATCACAGACCTGCTGGCTTTGGATGAAGGTGTATAATTAAAACATTATTTGAAAACAAGAAATGACTTTAAAATGTCCTGGGAAATGTACTTTAATTGGTTTGTAAAAACCTAATGGGGTTCACAAAACTTTCCATTGCTTAGGCGGCATATGAGATGGGTGTCGAGGCTGAGCTGAATTCTAGCCAATGGATGGGGGGGCGGGGATCCCCACCAGGCAGTCTGAGTCAGTCACAACAGGAGAGAGCGATGGTGCTTGGCATGGGCAGGACATCGGGTGGCTGGAGCTAGGATGCTGGGTTAACCACCCTCCAGAAGACCTCAGGAGTAACAGCAAGTGGAGAAGGATTTGGAGCAAGGACCCTGTGGGACTGGGAGAAAGCATGAGGTTTACTGTGAAATCTAAAACAAACTGGGGAGATCCAGAAGGGAGAAAGGACAGATGTAAAGTATCAATACTCGCTTGAACTGGGGAGGTGGCACTGGGCGTGGGAAAGACTGGGCAGCTGCGAGCTACGTGACATGGGAGCTGACAAGTTGTTCTGGGGTGACTCCGGGTGTCTGGGACAGCTGTGGGGCTAACACACAGTCCAGAGGAAGAAGGAATTTGAGTGGGAAAGATGATGCACTTGGCATGTTGCATGTAGGATTTAAGGTTCTTCAGGTCATCGGGTGGAGACTAGTCAATCAGCTGGAAACAGATGGCTACTGAGCTCCAGAGAAAGCAGGGCGGGAGACACACACGTGTGTCCCTGCTTGTGAGTGAAGGCTGAAGCTGTGGCCCTGGGAGAGGTTCTGGAGGGAGGAAAAACTAGTAAGAACATAGGAGAGAGCCAAGGAAGTCTACGCTTTGGGTACAAGACGGAAAAGAGGAGGGAGCAAGTGAAGTAAGAGCCACACTGTGTCCTAGAGGTTAAGGGAGACAAGAATGATGATGAAGTGCAGGGTCTGTGCCGGGAGCTGAGCCCCAGGAGACCTGGAGACAGGATGCTAACACTGGGGGTATCCCCCATCCTGTCCTCCGTCTTTCCTTTTTAAACCTGGGGTCCTGTCTTTGGAGAAAGGCTTACGTGGGGTCTACTGTATAAAGCATACGCAAAGTGAGCTGCACTGGGGGAACAGGCCTAGATTCCCATCTGTTCTGCCTCCATGTCCTGTTGGGCATCTCCACAGAACTCGGGGGCAGCTGAGTTTGAAAGCCTGAACTCCCTAGTGTGGTTTAGTACCTTTCCTTTTCTTGTTTCTCAGATTAGTTGACTTGTGGTACATGTGTTCCCATGTGCATGCTCGCTTGAGGACTGGCTGGGCTGCCCAGCTGCGGTCCCCTGGGGCTATGAGAGGCGCTCAGGGAAGCCTCTGATGTGAGGCTTCGGGGACCCTGCTCCTCCCAAGGTGCCGATGCCAGGCCTCAGTTCACCAGGTGTGTGGTGGGTTGTGGGGCATTGCTTTGAGAGGGTAACTCCAGGTTCCAGACTCACTAGTCTCTCACTGGAGGCCCTCCTGCCTGGAAATGAACTTAACATCCATTTGAAAAACACAAGAGACCCAGCCTGGATGGCTGCTACAGCTGTGCAAAGTGTAGGGCGTTCTTACGTTGGGTGGGTTTTCCACTTACATGCCTTACATAGAAGGCGTACCTTGTTTGCAAAGTTGGGCTCCAGCATGTACTGCTTCTCATTTTCAGAGGCACCTTCAATGGTGATGAAGAAAATGTTGATTCCTGACTCTCTCGCCAACCTCGAGGCCTCCTCCACCTTGTCTGTGGGCCAGCCATCCACCATCACCACGGCCACGTTGGGAGCACCGCCTCTGTTTCCGTTAACTTTGGAAAAGAAGTTCTTGGTCACAAAGGAGATGGCCCGGCCTGGAAGAAAAAGAAAACTCATGCTTGGAGTGATTATGGAACAGATCAGAGCAGCACAAAGAGGTGCAGAAAAATATCCATTCCCTCTCTTGCTGGCTTGTTTCCTTTTTGAATCATGTTAACTAGTTTTGGGTGTACAGTTCAGTGGTTTTAAGTACATTCACGATATTATGGAACCTATACCACTAGCCATTTCTCTCCCCAGCTTCATTTTGAGCTTCAACTTCTAATTTTCTCTTGTTTTGAAAAGGTTTTATACCATTTGAAGCCACATGGATGGACTTAGAAATTATCATACTAAGTGAAGTAAGTCTGACAGAGACAGACAAATAGTCTATGATAACACTTACATGGAATCTGAAAATTAATATAAATGACTCTCTATACAAAATAGAAACAGACTCACATAGAAAACAAACACATGGTTACCAAGGAAGAAAGGAGGAGGGGAATAAATTAGGAATATTGGATTAACAGATGCAAATTACTATATATAAAACAGATAACACCGAAGATTTACTGTAAAACACAGGGAACAATATTCAATATCTTGTAATAACCTGTAATGGAAAATAATCTGAAAAAAAATGAATCACTTTGCTATACACCTGAACCTAACATAATACTGTAAATAAACAATACTTCAATTTTAAAAATTAAAAAAGTTTTTGAGACCAGCATGCAGGTGAGAAAAGCTTTTCATGGGCACAATAGTGTCTGTTCTTTGCCTGGGTGCTGGAGCTGACCTCACTAAGCCCTGGAGCTATTTCCAAAAGTGTGGGGCAGCCCTCTCCTTGGGCTTTGAGGGCTTGCAGTGAGCAAGGGTGTATTCTGGATTCAGTGGACTCTCGTGTCATTTCCACTAGAGACACAGGTCTGGCTGGCCTGGAGGGCACCACACCAAGAACTGAGAGATGTGTTCTAACCTGGCTGTGCTTTTTACTGGCCACGTGGGCCTGGATAGGTCACTCCAGACTAGGTTTCCATGATGACAGCCTGCCTCAACTGAGCGCAGCAGTTGTGAGGGATGACGCAGCTTCCCAGCATGCCTTTCTCAAGCATATACTTAACACTTGTCTTGGGCTTCAGGAGATTTTTGGAATCAAGGAGGGTGAGAAACTATACCAGTTTTCTGGGACTTTCCCAGGTTTAGCCCTGAAAGTCCCATATGCCTCTGGGCAAACTGGGATGACTGATCACCCCAGAGGCAGGTCTCTTAACCTGGCCTCTGTGGACCTCTGGGCACTGGGGGTGAGATCCACAAATCCCTTGAATTTATACACAGTATTTTGTGTATATAAGTATTAATTTGGGCACAAAGGCCATAGCTTTCAAAGGGATCCTCAGTCTAAATAAAAGTTAAGAGCTACATTCTTAAGACATTAGGGTTATAACATTACACTCAAGGCTTCTTTGGTTTTGGCCAACATCTTGGCATCACTCACTAGTACAATCTTATCTGTCAAGTGAAAGGATCAAATGGTTACATACTCAGTTGCTGGAGAAGTGTCTTGGAGAACCCATGTGAGCTGGCAGCGTGGAAACCTCAGGGAACTGTTTTCACAGCCAAAGCTGATTTCCCTCAAGGCCCAAGGCACCCAGCAGTCCCCTCTGGTTTACTGTTAGCTGCCTGTAGGCAGAGTGCAGGGAGCCCTCAGAAGATCACCTTGACCTCACCCAGTCTTAAATCTGGAGGCCATGGTCAATTTGCACTCAATACATGTTCCATTAGCCTTCTAGCATGTCTTGAAAGCAGAGGCTAGAAATCTGAAAATTGCATTGTTGAGATTTCCTTGCAGCTGGAGTTCTGGATGTGTTTTAGTTTCATGAGATGATACATACATGAAGTTTAGAAGATAAACGTAGGGTAGAGGTGGTACTTTTGATTCTGCTATTTCTGTAGCCAAGTCTGTAGAATGTTTGACTTTTCCAGGGTAGTGTTAGCAGAGGTGCCCATTATTGGTGACCAGCTTCCTTGGTGTTGAGAAGGTAGGTTGAAAAGCATGTATTTTGTGACTGTGAATGGAGCAGGCAAGGCATGTTTTTGGAGCTGGCAGTTGTAGCAGAAGTTTCCTGATCAGCATGGCTTCCTGGCTGAAGCAGATTCCTAAAGAGGCTGCAGTGGTAGAATCAAGAAAGCAATTTTCTGGTCTTGGAAGAGGCATGGCTCCTCGGAGGTCCTGGATCTGCAGGAAGCCTTTGGAAGCCATCTTTGAAAACTCAGCCTAGAGTACATTTCTTCAGTAAATCTCAAAACCATTTCATACCCTGAAATAAATCTCTTTTGGCTTAAATCAGCTGGAATGGGTTCTGTTCTCTAAACTCAAACCCCCATCAATACAGGGCAGATATATTACATGTTACCTACTGAAAAAACATATACTGATTTTATTAAAACACCTCTCTAATCCCATCAAGGACACAGGATGTCTTCTGAAGTTTTAGAGTTTTACTCATGATACCTTACTGGAATTTCACTGATCTAAGTATCAAATTGAAAACAAATCAGACATCAACTCTATCATGTTTGTGATGAGGCAATATCCAATTTGGTGTCTCGGATCCAAGTGACTTGGATGGTGTTTACTTAGAATTGTTCAGAGATCAAGGGCTCTTCATTTGCTAGATATTAATGTACTAGTCTAAATAGATATACATTGAAGTGGGGAGGGAAGTAATAAATCAGATGTACTGTAATTTTGAAGATGCTCCTTCAAAGATAGCTGTATTCCCTGTGCACATTCCATGCAAACAACATGGCTCACATCTCTGTTTCCCTGGATTGTGATGGTCCAGACAGGGTCCCTGAGGAGTGGGCAGTCCTTCCAGTGCCCCGAAGTCAGACCTTAGCCCACCAGGCTCCTCTGTCCATGGAATTCTCCAGGCAAGAATACTGGAGTGGTTAGCCATTCCTTTCTCCAGGGGATCTTCCTCACCCAGGAATCAAACCCTGGTCTCCCTCATTGCAGGCAGATTCTTTACCTCTGTGCCACCAGGGAAGCCCAAAGTCAGACTACCATTTATAAATTGGTGCCCTGGCATGGGCTCATCAGTGACCTTTGAACTCAGCTAGTGTGAAACTACTTCTAATGCCTGGTCACCTTTGGGGAACTGATAAAATGGAGTTTCTGCACCTGCCCCACTGAAGACTAGATTTTGACCTTGGGATTTTGGTCACTCCCACTCCACCCCATCACCACCAGGAAGGCTCAGATATCACAGGAGACACAGCCTGAAACAAAGACCATGTCTCTGCACAGTTATCACTGTAACAGGAGCTGATTAGAGAAAGATTCCCAAGGAGCACTGTGAAGCTCCCTGAATGGAGCCAGCTACAAATTTTATTTATTTTAAATTTTATTTATTTATGTATTATTTGGCTGTGCTGAGTCTTCACTGCTGCACAGGCTTTTCTCTGGCTGTGGAAAGTGGGGGCTGTTCTCTAGTTGTGGCGCTCGGGCTTCTCATTGCAGTGGGTTCTCTTGTTGCAGAGCGTGGGCTCTAGGACACAGGCTCCATAGTTGGGGCGCACAGGCTCAACTGTGCCACAGCATGTGGATTCAACCTGTGTCTCCTGCACTGGAAGGCACATTCTCTACCACTGAGCCGCCAGGGAAGCCCACATTTTATTTTTATTAAAAATTTCTTTTTTACAAGATACAAAGAAAAATAGTTGATGACTTGTAGACTTGTCATAGTAGTCGTAACAGTAGTCCTACTTGTCCTAAAGAAAACTGCTATCCTGAGGAAACAGGCCTGTTAAGAACTCTCCAGCATGTGTGCAATAATGATTTTTGCCCCCAATCCACGGTAATACAGATACAGATATTCTGTGACTCATTTCTTAATGGATTATTTGGATTTTTCCATTTTCTATCTAGGATGCTAGCAGACGACCACATAGAAGGAGAACCATAGTAGCTAGAAGATTTGAATCCGGATTAGACATTAGACAGATATGAGATATGTACCTGCATTAGACAACCCTCCTCTCTGAGAAATCTTCTCTATGGCTGCCTTCACGTCCTGGGAATTCATGTGAGTCTTGAGATTAAATTGGGTAGCAGGATTGTCTCTGAAGATTCAGAACAAGAAGTAAAAATTAGCGGGAAAATTATTACCCTTGGAGCAAAGCAGAAATCAGAGTTGTTTTATATACAAATAGAATGGAAGCTGCTTCAAAACCTTAAACTGGTGTCATACAATGCCCCAAAGAACTGCGGTGAGACGGGAGGACTGGGTCCTCAGCAGGGTGTGTAGAAAAAACTGGTTCGTTTCAGGGCTCACGAGGTGTGGGTTCTGGTTTTGACTGTGATGTCTCCTAGCTTTGTGACCTTGGGAAGTCATGTGACTTATCTGGGCCTCAGTTTCCCCATAGAGATAAAAATAAAGACCATCACGTTCATGGTGCTAGAGAGCAGGACTGTTGTCAAGTGGGATTTTGCAAACATCAGGATGTCCCCAGGCTGCCCCAGACCCTCCTCTCCAGGACGAGAGTCTCAATTGATAGCCCCTCCCCCAGGTTCCCCAGCACTGGAACTGAATCTTAGCAGTCATGGCAAGGAGAACACATGGTTTTGTCTTTTTCATCCTGCGACTCCTGTGACTGGGTGAGAATATTCAAATCTTACCTGGAAGGTCAACATCTATTTTACTAAAGCCTGAAAAAGGTTAGCTGGAGAGGAGTTAGAGTGAATTCAGTGGAGAAACAGAATGAGAGCCCTTCTCTAGAAAGGAGTCTTTTTCCTTGGGTAACAGGCTTGGGAGCAGCTGAGCAGAGAGTGTGGGATCTTTCACGATCACAGAGATAGTGTGCCGGCAGGGACGAGGGCTCTGTGGGATGGATGTGTGTGGTCACACCCAGGATGAAGTGGGGATGCGTGGTGAAATCACATCTCCCGAAGCACTGACAGTCAGTCACTGGCAGGGCCTCATGCAGGTGCGACCTTTAAGGTCAAATGGGGCCCTGAACTCCAAAAGAGCCTGCGCTTGCTTCAGTGCTCTTCCATACCTGCTCCATCAAACCACCCACATCCCCTTGTGCAGTCCTTCTGACTCATCAGATCATCCCCGCAGTATGCATTCTTGATACCCTCTGATAATGTCCTCATCAAATACCAGGTCCTGTCAGATCAACCTCTCAATATCTCTTGTGGCTCTCGCATCCCTCCCCCCGCCCCCCCAAGTGTGGACTTTGATCTTTTCCCTGAACTATTGCTACAGCCTCCTCCTTGGTCTTCCTGGGCCACAGTGGGCTGTCCAGAGGATGTCTTACCCCACAGGTGCTAAGAGCCTGTCAGAGGAGGATTAACCTACATGCTAACAATACCTCTCCATATTTGTAATTTTGAGTTCTTTTTCCAAAAAGAATCCCCAAACTATATAAGCTTCAGAGTCCCCAAAGCCTGGATCTACCCTTGGTAACCAAAGAATATGAACTTTTCAGGGACTGGAAAAAAAAATAATAAAATAACAACAAAGTATTATTAACTACAAAACAGAAAATTACAAAATTGATATTGACAATAATAACTATGTATTTGTCTACCAAACATAATGTCCTAGACACCCCATTAACTATAAAAATTTTAACTCAAAGAACTCTAACATTTGAAAATGATTGGGGGACTAGATTTTTCTCATTTTGAAAGATTTCCTGAGAGTGTCTGACAATTGTGAAGAAATCATAGCTGACCATAAATTGTGTTGCTCATAACAAATAATTTCAAAAGCAAAAATACAGATTTTTCTTAAGTTTTTACAGAAAAAAGATTAAATGTGGAAGCTAGTCACCTAGTCATATCTATACTGATCCTCCAGAGCCTGTTCACAAGGCTGTCTGAATGTTGATAATTTTGTAGAGTGAGTGATCACCCATTTCCCATACTATGTCTACTGTCAAGCCTTGTTACCTGCAGTAGTTATGTTTTATAAAGTTGCAAACATCACATTAACAGGTCTCTGAGACATTGTTCCTAGGGAAAACAGGGGGTTGGATTCCTGTGGGCCTCTGGTCATATTTTCATCAATAGGTCAGCATATTAACTTGTTTTATGTATGTTTCTGTTTCAAGGTACCCAATTTAATATATGTTTCTTACAATAATTAATTATATGCATATTTTCTATATCATGAAACACTAGCTGAAAGGGTTTAACATTTTCCTGACCCTGGGTCATGCTGCATAGATTTGTTTTGGCTTTCAGCTTCATAGTAGCTATTCACCGTACTTAAAAAAAAAGTAGTCATCATTTCATGAATTTGTAAGTTCAGCCATTTTCCCATTAGTTATTTTAGCAGTTTTTGGAGCAGATTCACATACAGATAAATGAATTTCCTTTTTCTTTTTTTTGCTGAATATATTGGATCATCAATTCATTAACATTGAACTCATGACCAGCAGCATTGGTTGCCTGAAGGAAGTTTATCTAACACTTGCGGTTTCTCCTTAAGCACGTTACAGCCTTCTTGTGCTTGGAACACTGGATAGCACTTCAGTGCTACACTTGGGGCCAATTAAAATTGTGAAATCATCAATGAATAGCTGGAAAATGTGGTGCTAAATAGACTGTGAAAAGGACAATTGTTTACAGCGCGAGTTGAAACAAGGCAGAGCACTGCCTCGTTTGACCTCAGCTGGGGATGTTATGCGTCTCCTTCCTCCTCAGTGCACATCCACAGACAACTGTCAAAGTACCAGGAGTATTGATTTTGGAGATACAGGTACGTTTTAGCAAGTAGGTGAATTTGCAATTATGGAACACACAAATCATGAAGGTTGACTATAATCTATTTGAGAACAAGCGCTGCGTTCCAGTATTTCCTCTCCTGGTGCTTGGCATACAGGGGGTAATAGAGAATTATGGAAAGGAAGGAAGGAGGGAGGAATCTCAAATGTCCTCCCTTAGACCATCCTGGGTAGAAGTGAACACCCCCCTCTGAGCCCCACACTCATCACTCTCTCCCCCTATTACATCATGGAGGTAGACGAATTTATCTTCAGAAGCAGACAGATGAGCTATTCATATACCCAATGAATAGATGCTTTTCATTTTATTTAATGTTGTTTCTGTTAAAAATATCACCTCCCTCACTAGCTGGTGAAGTCCCAAAGAACAGAATCTCTATCACGGTTATTTATTTATTTTTAATGAATTGAAAGGTTGGACCAGAGGACTGCTGAAACTCTTTCCAATTGCTAAAATTACCATTAGGAGCAAAACCACAGAGCTCATCCACCAAGGGACTAACAGGCAAATGTAATCAAACCACTTAGATGAATTTTACATTAGTATCCCCTGCAAATGGCATAGTGTTTAGAGTGTGGTAAACACTCAATAAATCTTTGTTAAGATGTAATGTAATTAAATTATAGGAATGAATGATAAGTCTCTAACCTGCAGACTGACCACTCTCAGTATCAGAGCGCATGGCTATATATGTACTTTTTTGGGACTGGTGGTCCTATACCTTTACCTGGTTCCTTTTTCAGAGCTGAAGATTATTTAAAAAGTTCAAAGAGATATGCCACTATATTTTTATGTAAGCAATCTTTTAATTTGTAATTTTGTTAGAAGATCTCATCAAGGGAAAACACATTTGTTTCCCTCAGTGGGTCTTAAGGATTTTCTTTGAAAGTAAGAGAAGAAAATAAACAAAGAGGTTTATAGCTCAAGAAGAAAACATCAAATTGTTTTATGTTGGAAAGAGGCGTTAAGACTAATAAAGAGAAATGACAGGGAGCCAGCATTTGACTGTTCATAGAAAGGACGAATTCATGCAATAGGAAAGGACTATCTTGCAAGAGCGTGAGAAGAATGAATGCCTGTTGGAGGTGGGCACAAGTGATTTCAAGGGAGGCTGAATCCTGGGGGCAGAGTGCTGGATGGTGCATCAGTGTCCCCAGACTTCCCTGATGACAAGCCTCACTTGAGGCACCCTGTTAAACTCCACAGGTTTAACCAGGTCTCCCCGAGGCAGAAACTCAGTATGTCTGGGCTGGGGATTTTTTTAAACAAGCTGATCCAGGTGAATCTCATCCTTGGGAAAGTTTGGGGAGCCCTGGATTTTAGAGGACTTCTGAGGTCCTTTCAATCCTAAGGTTCCCATTTGATTAAAGTCCCAAAGTCTATTGATGGACCCCAGTCACATGGAGTGACTGGAGTCACATGGAGTCACTGGAGCTCAAATGAATTTTGATGCCAGTAGAAACACATTAACTAGTCATATTCCCTTTAGAAAGAACCTTTCAAAACTGTTTCCTCCAAGGCATCATCACTTTAAGGTTACAATAGAACAACTTGATTATCCTTCAGTTCAGTTGTTCAGTCATGTCCGACTCCTTGCAACCCCATGGACTGCAGAATGCCAGGCTTCCCGGTCTGTCACCAACTCCCAGAGCTTGCTCAAACTCATGTCCATTGAGTCAGTGATGCCATCCAGCCATCTCATCCTCTGTCTTCCTCTTCTCTTCCTCCCTTCAATCTTTCCCAGCATCAGGATCTTTTCTAATGAGTCAGTTCTTCACATCAGGTGGCCAAAGTATTGGAGCTTCAGCATCAGTCCTGCCAATGAATATTCAGGACTGATTTCCTTTAGGATGGACTGGTTGGATCTCCTGGCTGTCCAAGGGACTCTCAAGAGTCTTCTTCAACACCACAGTTCAAAAGCATCAATTCTTCAGTGCTCAGCTTTATTTATGGTCCATCTCTCACATCCATACATGACTACTGGAAAAACCATAGCTTTGACTAGACAAAGTAACATCTCTGCTTTTTATTATGCTGTCTAGGTTAGTCATAGTTTTTCTTCCAAGGAGCAAGCATCTTTTAATTTCATAGTTGCAGTCACCATCTGCAGTGATTTTGGAGCCCCCCCCCCCAAAATAAAGTCTCTTAGTGTTTCCATTATTTCCCCATCTATTTGCCATGAAGTGATGGGACTGGATGCAATGATCTTCATTTTCTGAATGTTGAATTTTAAGACCACTTTTTCACTCTCCTCTTTGACTCTCATCAAGAGGCTCTTTAGTTCCTCTTTGCTTTCTGTGATAAGGGTGGTGCCACCTGTGTATCTGAGGTTATTGATATTTCTCCCGGCAATCTTGATTTCAGGTTGTACTTCTTCCAGCCCAGCATTTCTCATGATGTACTCTCCATATAAGTTAAATAAGCAGGGTGACAATATATAGCCTTGACATACTCCTTTCCCAATTTGGAATCAGTCCATTGTTCCATGTCCAGTTCTAAATGTTGCTTTTTGACCTGCATACAGGTTTCTCAGGAGGCAGGTAAGGTGGTCTGGTATTCCCATCTCTTTAAGATTTTTGACAGTTGGTTGTGATCCACACAGTCAAAGGCTTTAGTGTAGTCAATGAAGCAGAAGTAGATGTTTTTCTGGAATTCTCTTGCTTTTACAATGATCCAACAGATGTTGGCGATTTGATCTCTGGTTCCTCTGCTTTTTCTAAATCCAGCTTGAACATCTGGAATTTCTCAGTTCATGTACTGTGGGAGCCTAGCTCATTCTATTGACTGTCCTTAGCCTTTTAATTTTCATAATGCTAAAGTGTGATGATTTATGGAGTTAGTCACTGAGTTGAACCATGCCTGTGAACTCAGGAGGATGTTCTGGAGTACCTCTGGTTGCCTAAGGTGGCGGCGGGTTGGGTGACGGACTTGTCCCTTGAGGGCATTACTCAGCTCAGAGTGAAATGATTCTGTCCCTCCCCTTAAAGGACTGAGCAGCCACGGTCAATGCAGGGGCCCAGGCCAACCTGCTGAGGGACTTAGAACAACTACCCCTTCTGAAAGGATACTGGCCTTTCTCATATTTCCAAGGATCAGAGATTTGGAGAAGAGTCTTATAATCACATTTTGTGTTTAGAGGACTATTTTTTTTTTTTTTTTTGGTAATTAGCAACAATAATTCCACCTGCCACCAAAAAAATACACAGTTAACCTGCAAGCATGTTCCTGCTGGAGGAAATATGGGTATGTACTCTGCTGATCTGGGAATTACTCTGGAGCCAGGGGACTCTCCAGCTTGCTGTCTGTTATACTGCAGGGCTTGATAAGTGCAGGGACATAGAATGTCTTGACAGCAGACAGTGTTTGGTGCTTTCCCCAACTCAGTTGTGCATCCGGTCACCTGAGATTTTTTTTTTTTTTTTAGTGGAGTGCAGTTTATTACACCGGCGGGCCCAAGGCAGAGTCTCCTCTTAGCCAAGGACCACCTGGGATTTTTTAAAAATATAGATTCTGTGGATTGGATGTGAGGTCTGAGGTTCTGCTTTTCTCATGGCCTCATGAGAGGCTATGTCTCATACATATGACACTGTGTATCATGTTTGAGTGGCAGTGTCTTGAAGGGGGAGAATGGCTTTGAGATGATTCAAGCACATTACATTTATTATGTACTTTATTTCTAATCTGATGCCGCTGCTGATCTGACAGGAAGTACTGGTCCATGGCCCGGAGACTGGGGACCTCTGTCTTAGAGAATGTTGTAAGAATCATGAACATAAGCAGTGGGGCTGCCAGTGATATGGGGAAGAGGGGAGAATAAATAAGTCTGCAGAAGGTGCAGAAAGGCAGAGAGGAGGGAGAATGGGGCTCCTGAAGCCCTAGGCTGGTGACCTGGGGGGAGATGGGAGAGTCCCAGGGCACAGGGGTCACCAGATAACAGCACAGCCCAGTTTTGGGCATTGGGATTTTCAAATGTTCCCCAAGTAGTTCTAATGTGCACAAGAGTGGCCGTCTGCTTCTCTAGCAGAATGGTCCAGGGATCTAGGGAGAATAATCTCAGCATGGCATGGATGGGGGGCCCCCAGAGAAGCCCTGGTGATGTGAACTGCAGGGTCAAGGGAAACCCGTCCAAGTAGAAAAGGCATGAGACAAGGGCAGTCTGTTTCCTCTGTCCCCCCGGGAGAACTTTGTGGTGGGAACAGAAAAGCATCAGATCCTTGTGTAAATTGTATTCCCAGCTCACTCAGCCTCGAGACTGTGTCCCTGAGGCGTGTGGCTCAAGGGTTCACCTGCCTTGAAAGAAGAGGGGCCGAGAGGTCTTTGCACGTGCCCGTAGGCCCTGGAGAGCCCTTCCAGGGAGACAGGCAGCTGTTCTGGGTCCTGTTGCTTCCTCTACAGGGAGTGTAGACGGAGGGCTCGAGGAGTGGGTGGGGCAGGGGTTGGAGAGACCCGAGCTCTGCTGGGTGCCGCCCTCTTTCCAGGGAAGCCGAGCTGCCCTTCCCCTCTCTGGGGGTTAGTGATTCTCACCTTGGCTACAGATTAACATACTAGCTTCTGGGTATTTGCCAAATTCCAGGTTAATAGGTCTGGGATAGTGCCCAGGCATCAGCATTTCTAAAAACTCCCCTGGTGACGTCGGGACCAGGCAGCCCCTTCCTGCTCTGGGGTCCTGTGATGCCAAGCATCTCCCAGGCCCCCTCCTGAGGGGGCTCGTGCCCCAAACCCGCTCATTCCTTCGTGTGCTGCAAACTCAAGAAAACGTGACAGAAGGGTCCTCCTTGCCAAGTGTAGCAGTTGCCTATTTCTGTTGCAAACTTAGTGGCCGAACCAACACACTTACCAGTTTACAGCTCTGGAGGTCAGCAGCCCGCCGGGGCTCTCCCCAGCAGAGCCATGCTCCCTTTCAAAGGCTCTTGGAGACCATCATTGCCTGGTCTTTTCCAGCACGTGTTTCTTGGTTGGGGTCCTTCTCCTCCACCTTCAGAGCCAGCCGTCGCTCTTTCTGAGCCTCTTCCGTAGTCACATCTCCCTCAACGGATAATAGCTGGGAAGGGTTCTCTGCTTTTAAGCACCCAAGTGATTAGACTGGGACACCTGGGCATCCAGGACAGTCTCCCCATCTCAGGGTCCTTGACTTTAATCACAGCTCCAAGCCCCTCTGGCTCTGATGGAATATCTTGGTGGGGGCTCTGCACTGGACCTAGTAAGTATAGCATCGGGTTTTGAACACGCAGCAGCCGTCAGCTCAGTCGGTCTTGGTTGTGAGGATCATTCTGTTTACATTTCTGTTTCCGTCTTAAGTTGCGTGAAAAAAGGGCCAAAATGTTTCTTATAATAGGGATTTCTGCTTCTGATATGTTGCTGGAAATGATAGGTCTCCTGATGAAGCCAGTTTTTGCTGTTTCATGGGAAACCAGTGAGTTCATTCCACACAGCCAGGAAGGTTGTTGCCTCAGTGAGTTATCACAGCCATGGATTCCAGGGAGTCAGACATGGGCAGCTTGGCAGCCATTATTCTGCCCATCGCAACCACACCCAACACCTGGTTTCTTCCCCCGACTCTGGTTGCCCCACACTGGACGGCTCAGCTGGTCCACGGGAGCCTCTGAGCATCCTTCCTGCTTTTGGGGGGCAGGAAGGGAGACTCAGCTGAATGTGACTGAGGGTGTTCAGTCCGGGCTGAGTTGGGTGGGCTAAGAAGTAAAGTAAGGAAATGCAGCCCAACTTTGAGCTAAAACACAGGGCACCTGTCAGAGAACCATGAGCAAAGAAAAGGATTTCATTTTGAAAGGAAGAACAACCAATATTTTGCTTTATTCTATAGCTTGTTTTCCAGTGTTGGTACCCTGGGGTTGATTACAAAGTTCAGAAGAACATGTACAATTCTGTTCCATTTGTACTGAAACTGGGGATGAAGACATTATATTGAAGGTCCGGAGGGCATTCAGCACCCGTGGATCCAGGCAGCAGCTAAAATGTAACCTGCTTGGCTTCACCATTCTGTTTGCTTGAGTTCACCAAATAGCTACTTGTCTGGCCATTCTTTCATCTAGCCTCTTAGTGTTCCCATTGGTCTTAAGCGCAACCACAAGCCTGTTGGCTGCTTAATTCTAAAATGAGACCACGTGTGCAAAATGAGGGCTTGGTCCTTGGCCTTTTCTTCAACGGGGCCTCAGTCCTCAGTTTGGTGGAAAACTTCAGTCATCAGGAGCTCTCTTGGCAGAGAAGCAAAATCTCTGAAGTCAATTTGGTTTCACATTTCAGAGATTAACCCAAGATTTAATATCTGTCCTCTCCCTAGTGGTCAAGCATTAGCTGTGTATTCTGAGGGAAGTCACTCAACCTCTCTGGGTCTGCATCGAATGTGGACTCTCTTACTGGAGGTGCGTGATGACTGTGGAAGGAACGCTGCGGTTGCTGAAAGGTAACCCGATCTTGGGTTCCAAGCCTCTGCCTGTGCAGAGGGGATGTGGGAGACGGAGAAGGTGGGCACCACCCGGGCTGAAGAGCTCCCCCTGGCCTGGACCAGAAGTAGGAACCCAGCCAGTGAAAGGGGAAGTTACAGAAAGGGGCAGAAGCCATGAGCCTGGCAGGGGATGTGCTGGGCCACTGGGAGGAAGGCCAGCGAGGACAAGCAGAGAGCCGAGGAGACGCAGGGAAGAAGGAGGGAGGGGCCCAGTGACCCGCCAATCCTGTGACATCACCCTCCTTTCGCCTGCCTGCCTGGGCTGGTTTCCGGTCTCCTGTACCGGAAGTATCTTAGGGACCCGCAGGCGAAACAAGCTCTGCATTTTGTGCATCAGGCCAATGTTCTGCTTCTCGTTATTTTTATTTCTTATTTATTTGCCTTCTATTTCCTGTTCATAGTATGAGGCTTCTAAATCCCAAATTCAAAAGTCTAAGTTCTGCCTCAGCTCTACGGAAAACCAGGCGAAAGAATGTTCTGGGGGAATCTTTCACGTGTACCCAGGGCAGCGCCCCCGGAGTCAGAGGCCCGAGAGGAGGAATAGGGAGCTCCAAGTCCTCCCGCCTCCGCCGGCTCCTTCCCAGCCTCGCCTCTGGAGCTTGTTCTCAGCCGGGTGGGCGTTTCTTTTAGAGCCCGTTTCCTTACTGTAACATGAGGTGGAAGCATGAGGTGTCTAGGGCTCCACTGCGCTGCGATTCTGAGAGAAGGGGGCTGATCCCCAGTGACGGGTCGTGACGTGGGTACTAGAATCCAGTGAGACCCCAAAGGACCAGGAACGGGACCAGATTCCCAGCCAGCCAAGCACTGGTGAGCCCTCTTCCAGAAACACTGACCTCAGCTCTGCGTCGACCTCTGCCCCTCCGCATTCCCTGCCCCACACCCTCCCCAGAGCAGAAATAAAAGCATTTTCAGCTTTTACTTCTGGGTGCGTGGATTTCCCCTTCGGCCTCATTTCACCCTCCGAGTGCTTTTCCCCAGCTGATTTTGTTCCCCCGACGGACGTCTAACCTCGGTGCCGCCATTGTTTCATTGCTCGTCACTCACCCACCTATTCAGAGCCCGAGGCTGGAAGGGAGAGGAAGCGCTTCCAAGTGGGTTCGCCCGGTGTTCATTGATTGGCTGTCTTCTTAGCACAGCCAGTCACTGAATTCCAGAACATGGGGCTGGCAGAGCCCTAATAAATCACCCGCTCCGCCTGACGCGGACTTCACCGACGGCAGCTCTTACATGGAGAAGCTGAGTGATTTGCCTCAGGTCACCCAGTGGCGCAAAGGCTAGAATTCAAGATGTCCTGTCACCCTTGTGCTTTCCACCCCACCCTGAGGCCGAAGACCATGATAGGCTTGTGTGAGCAGAAAGTGAAGGAAAACAGACACATTTCCCTTGAGGGCTTTAAATTAATAAGGACCCTGGGTGGAAAAAAGGATAAACAGCAAAGGTATTTTTAGAAAGTGACATTGAAAAGCGTGGAGGTAAACTCTTCCCTGTAAATGGTGATGACGTTAAGAACACAGTGGGAGAAAATGTTATTTTGAGAGGAAGGAGCCTTTATTGAATTGTTTTTCCTACCCTGCTACATTTATTCTTTAATCCGTGTTCCCATCAGCACACCAAACAGTCTGCCTGCCATTTTTCTTTTCCTTGACATATTTATCACCTTATTTTCATATTATCCTATAAACTTTGGTATACACAGCTTTTAAAGCAGCTATTTTTAATGCAAGATGACACACCAAGCTTTAAATCCCTCAATAAACTGACCAGGGACAGCTGCACTAAAACACTTATATTTCCTCCCCAGAGAAGCCTGCTATTCATTTGCTATCTTTAAAAAAGAAAAACAGGAATGAAAATGGGTTGACGTGTTGAAAAACAAGAAAACAATGGCCAAAACCACGTATTTTCCTACTTCAAGATAAAATGTCCAGAACATCTGACACTGAGAATTAACATTTGTAGCAAGTGGTTATTTTTATATATTTGACTCTGACTGTATACAAGTGCCACTTAACTCAGCGATTTTTCTTCACAGAAATAGAAGGTGGTGCTATATATGTTATTGGAATTTAATTCTAAAAATACAAATGTTATAGGTTCTTGTGAAAGCAAAACATTTTTATTCCTTTGGAGATCTCAAAACTAAATATCCTAGTGTCTTTGACATAACCACATTGGTTAAAATGCTGCTCTAAATGTTTGAAGGGTTTGGAGACCTCCTGGCTGTTGTCAGGTTTTTTTTTTTTAAACTTGTCACGAGGCACAAATAAGCTGTGACTGCGGCTTCTGAGCAAGAGGTACCAAGGCCTAAGTTAGTTTCCAAGGCCAAGGCTGAGCTACAGATCTGGGGGATGAAGGGGGAAGGTTGTGTCTGAGATCCTTTGTGGAAAGTGAGACAGTTATCCTGCCCTTCATGGTTCTTGATCAAAAGGCCACATATTATTTGAGATTTGAGCTTGTTTGCTCTTTTGATTACTTATTTCCAGTTGATATCTGTAAATCTGCTTTAAAGAGAAATCTATTGCATGTGAAACAAGATTGATTTATTATCCCCAATAAGAGAAAAGTTGAGGGTGGACATCAGTATGAGCCCTCAATTTCTATCCTATGTAGAAGAGTAGAATGAATTGGGGATAGTCAGCTAGGTGACTGCTGGGGGCCATTGCACGCCCCCCCCCCCACCTCCTGCAGTGCTCCCCATTGCCAGCTGAGCTTTCCCACCACCACTGCAGAGGCCTCAGGTTATTGGGAGAAAGGAGAAAGTTCAACCTAGAGGACCATGATTTCTGGGCATCTCACCCATAAGTGAGACCTCTGTTACAGAGTTTTTGGTCTTCCCAGCTAGTGGTAAAGAGCCCGCCTGCCAATGAAGGAGATATAAGAGAACCTGGATTCAATCTCTGGGTTGGGAAGATCCCCTGGAGGAGGGCACGGCTACCCACTTCA
This sequence comes from Odocoileus virginianus, assembly GCF_023699985.2. Lineage (NCBI taxonomy): Eukaryota > Metazoa > Chordata > Mammalia > Artiodactyla > Cervidae > Odocoileus > Odocoileus virginianus. The sequence continues at coordinate 18,504,932 of NC_069675.1, read as the reverse complement.
GTCTTCTTGCCTGGAGAATCCACTGGACAGAGGAGCCTGGCGGGCTATAGTCCATGCGGTCACAGAGCGTTGGACACGACGGAAATGACTTAGCACACACACACCTCTAGGGTAACACAGGAGCCCCTCAAACTAACACTCGAGGAGTCAGGGTTGAAAGGGAAATTGCCTGAGAGAGAAGTGAAGACCTTAGCCCAAGGCCACACAGCCTGCTATTGGCTAACCGAAAACTTGAACCCAGCTCTCTTAATCTCCAAACAAATATTCTCTCTACCAATCAGGAGTGCAAACGCCATTTACTTTCAAGTGTTGATTAACCTGTCCCTCCTTCTGGAGGCCTCAGATTTCTTCACTGGCATCTGGATTGCTTCAGTTTCTCTCATCTACATCTGTATCAGGGAAGAGAATGAATCTGCTGTGCTCTAGATGTATGGATATTTTTCTTTTCTGGCACAAAATGAAACAAGGGTCATGCCCTGGTTTCCGAATTCAGAGCCACACTTACCCGTACTGAACGACACCCATCAGAGGACCGGCGGGGCCGATGTCAAGAGTCTGGGCGACATCGGTCAGAAACTGCTTCTGGATTCGGAATCGACGTTTGCCGATGCTCGAGCTCCCATCAATTAAAAATGACAAGTCAACTTTGCAGCCTGAGAAGCGGAAAAGGACTCTGTTATTCTGCTGCTCTCTCGTTGCGCTCACCGCCCACTCCCCTCTTCCTCAGCCAGAGCTGCCTGAGACTGCAATGAAAAGAGAGTTAAAAAAAAAAAGTAGCAAGATGCAAGATATACTTATTTATTTATATTCACGGCAGATTTTCACTGGGCGCCAAGATCACAGATACTTGGGCTGGTACTTATCTCCATGGTTGTTGTAGAATTCTCTGTATTAGCCACGGTTACATACTTCAAAAGCCAGACCTCCAAGTCAAGTCTAAGAAGGCCCTCAGAATGGTTTCCTAGCTCAGACCATGTCAGCTGTTGTGTTCAGTTGCTAAGTTGTATTGCTCACTTTGCAACTCCTTTGGAGCCTGCCAGGCTCCTCTGTCCATGGGATTCTCCAGGCAAGAATACTGGAGTGGCATTATCAGAGAAATGCAAATCAAAACCACAATGAGGTACCATTACACGCCAGTCAGGATGGCTGCTATCCAAAAGTCTACAAGCAATAAATGCTGGAGAGGGTGTGGAGAAAAGGGAACCCTACTACACTGTTGGTGGGAATGCAAATTAGTACAGCCACTATGGAAAACAGTGTGGAGATTCCTTAAAAAACTGGAAATAGAACTGCCATATGATCCAGCAATCCCACTTCTGGTTATACACACTGAGGAAACCAGATCTGAAAGAGACATGCACCCCAATGTTCATCGCAGCACTGTTTATAATAGCCAGGACATGGAAGCAACCTAGATGTCCATCAGCAGATGAATGGATGAGGAAGCTGTGGTACATATACACAATGGAATATTACTCAGCCATTAAAAAGAATTCATTTGAATCAGTTCTAATGAGATGGATGAAACTGGAGCCCATTATACAGAGTGAAGTAAGCCAGAAAGATAAAGATCAATACAGTATACTAACACATATATATGGAATTTAGAAAGATGGTAATGATAACCCTATATGCAAAACAGAAAAAGAGACACAGATGTACAGAACAGATTTTTGGACTCTGTGGGAGAAGGCGAGGGTGGGATATTTAGAGAGAACAGCATCAAAACATGTATATCATCAAGGGTGAAACAGATCACCATTCCAGGTTGGATTTATGAGACAAGTGCTTGGGGCTAGTGCACTGGGAAGACCCAGAGGGATCGGGTGGGGAGGGAGGTGGGAAGGGGGATTGGGATGGGGAACACATACATGTAAATCCATGACTAATTCATGTCAATGTGTGGCAAAAACCACTACAATATTATAAAGTAATTAGCCTCCAACTAATAAAAATAAATGAAAAAAAAAAGAATACTGGAGTGGGTTGTCACTTCCTACCACTAGCACCACCTGCTAGTTTTCATATATATATATATGAAAACGTGTGGACTCAGACTGTAAAGAATCTGCCTGAAATCAGGAGACACAGGTTTTATCCCTGGGTCAGGAAGATTCCTTGGAGAAGGGAATGGCTACCCCCTCCAGTATTCCTGCCTGGAGAATCCCATGGACAGAGGAGCCTGACGGGCTACAGTCCATGGGATTTCAAAAGAGTCGGACACAACTGAGCGACTGAGCACATAGCACATATATACATTAATGAGAGCAACAAATGGACATGAGTTGATACAGTTTTAAACAGAATTGTTGAGGAATACTTAGTAAAGAGTGATACTAAGAACTGGACATGAAGGGGAAAGGTTCTGAGAAAACGCCTTGTTTTCTTGCTGTGGTGCATGGCAATCAAAACCAGAGAAGTAGGTAATGACAAGGGACCTCTCTGGGCCTGGCTGACTTCACTCCATCTGGAATCAGTGCCTGGGCTCCCTGGAGACCTTGTAAGCTTTTAGATCCTGTCTGCCAGGATGTTGGGGCCTGCCAACTCTTCTCATTCAGCTGGCTACCCAGTCCTTTGCTGCCTCCAAACTGCCTATGCCCAAGCATGATCCTTGAGATGAAGATTGGAAGAAGCAAATGAAATCAAGAAGTGAAGTTTAAAGATGCCACTAAAGTCAAGAATGTTCCCTTGGTATCTCTAATTTTTTTTGAAGAGATCTCTAGTCTTTCCCATTCTGTTGTTTTCCTCTATTTCTTTGCATTGACAACCAAGGAAGCTTTCTTATCTCTCCTTGCTATTCTTTGGAACTCTGCATTCAAATGGGTCTATCTTTCCTTTTCTCCTTTGCCTTTCACTTCTCTTTTTTTCTCAGCTATTTGTAAGGTCTCCTCAGAAACCATTTTGCCTTTTTGCATTTCTTTTTCTTGGGGATGGTCTTGATCACTGCCTCCTGTACAATGTCATGAACCTCCATCCACAGTTCTTCAGGCACTCTATCTATTAGATCTAATCCCTTGAATCTGTTTGTCACTTCCACTGTATAATTGTAAGGTATTTGATTTGGTCATACCTGAATGGTTTAGTGGTTTTCCCTATTTTCTTTAAGTCTGAATTTGGCAATAAGGAGTTTATGATCTGAGGCACAGTCAGCTCCTGGTCTTGTTTTTGCTGACTGTATAGAGCTTCTCCATCTTTGGCTGCAAAGAATATAATCAACCTGATTTCAGTATTGACCATCTGGTGATGTCCATGTGTAGAGTCTTCTCTTGTGTTGTTGGAAGAGGGTGTTTGCTATGACCGTATGACTTATAACATATGACTTACAGCAGAAGCAGAAGATATTAAGAAGAGGTGGCAACAACACACAGAAGAACTATACAAAAAAGATCCTCATGACCCAGATAACCATGATGGTGTGATCACTCACCTAGAGCCAGACATCCTGGAATGAGAAGTCAAGTGGACCTTAGGAAGCATCGCTACGAACAAAGATAGTTGAGGTGATGGAATTCCAGTTGAGCTATTTCAAATCCTAAAGGATGATGCTGTGAAAGTGCTGCACTCAATATGCCAGAAAATTTGGAAAACTCAGCAGTGGCCACAGGACTGGAAAAGGTCCGTTTTCATTCCAATCCCAAAGAAAGGCAATGCAAAAGAATGTTCAAACTACTGCACAATTGCACTAATTTCACATGCCAGTAAAGTAATGCTCAAAATACTCCAAGCAAGTCTTCAACAGTATGTGAACCAAGAACTTCCAGATGTTCAAGCTGGATTTAGAAAAGGCAGAGGAACCAGAGATCAAATTGCCAACGTCCACTGGATCATTGAAAAAGCGAGAGTTCCAGAAAAACATCTACTGCTGTTTTATTGACTATGCCAAAGTCTTTGACTGTGTGAATCACAATAAACTATGGAAAATTCTTAAAGAGATGGGAATACCAGACTACCTTACCTGCCTCCTGAGAAATCTGTATACATGTCAAGAAGCAACAGTTAGAACTGGACATGGAACAACAGATTGGTTCCAAATCTGGAAAGGAGTACGTCAAAACTGTATATTGTCACCCTGCTTATTTATATGCAGAGTACATCATGCGAAATGCTGGGCTGGATGAAGCACAAGCTGGAATCAAGATTACCAGGAGAAATATCAACAACCTCAGATATGCAGATGACACCACCATTATGGCAGAAAGCGAAGAAGAACTAAAGAGCCTCTTGATGAAAGTGAAAGAGGAGAATGAAAAAGTTGGCTTAAAGCTCAACATTCAGAAAACAAAGATCATGGCATCCAGGCCCTTTACTTCATGGCAAATAGATGGCGGAACAGTGGAAACAGTGAGAGACTTTATTTTCTTGGGCTCCAAAATCACTGCAGATGGTGACTGCAGCCATGAAATTAAAAGTCACTCCTTGGAAGAAAAGATATGACCAACCTAGGCAGCATATTAAAAAGCAGAGACATTACTTTGCCAACAAAGGTCCGTCTAGTTAAAGCTATGCTTTTTCCAGCAGTCATGTATGGATGTGAGAGTTGGACTACAAAGAAAGCTGAGCACCAAAGAATTGATGCTTTTGAACTGTGGTGTTGGAGAAGACTCTTGAGAGTCCCTTGGACTGCAAGGAAATCCGACCAGTCCATCCTAAAGGAGATCAGTCCTGGGTGTTCATTGGAAGGACTGATGCTGAAGCTGAAGTTCTAATGCTTTGACCACCTGAAGTGAAGAACTGACTCATTGGAAAAGACCCTGATGCTGGGAAAGATTGAAGGCAGGAGGCAAAGGGGAAGACAGAGGATGAGATGGTTGGATGGCATCACTGACTCGATGGAGAGTAGTTTAAGTAAGCTCCGGGAGTTGGTGATGGACAGGGAAGCCTGGCATGCTGCAGTCCATGGGGTCGCAACGAGTCGGCCACAACTTAGCGACTGAACTGAACTGTCTGAAATTCAAGAATCAAGCAAAAGAACAGCGGAACTACTCTATGGCTTGGCGTGTTTCCCAAACAGGGCTATTCCTGCTCTTTCCTAGGTCCAGGCTTGTGATGTGAATTGCCGCCAGCAGGTGGCAGTGGTGCTCTTTGGGGCTTGCCGCCGACCGGCACCAACAGAATGCGGGGTGGAAATGCGGACGCCCGGGCTCCACCTGGACATGTAGAATCAGATCCCAGTTTAGCAAGATCCCCAGGTTACTGATGTGCACATTAAAAAGTTTGAGAAGCACTCCTGAAGAGAAGTTTTTCTTTCAGATGTCAGCAGCGTAGTTCAATATGCCTTTTAAAATGAAAATCCTTTTTTTTTTTTTTTTTTTAAATTTAGAGAAAAGAAAAACTTAATTAGAGTAAGGGCCAAACAAGAGTACATGGATTTTGTAGCATCTATTTTGGTTCTTCCTAGACCATTTTTTTCTCCTTATTTCTTACATCTTGAGCTATGTTCAGGATTGATAAATTGATTTCACAGGTTTTAAGAAGTGAAATGTTTATCTATTTACCCCGTTCTCTTCACTCAGCATAATGGCTGAAATGGGTTAACTTTACTCCTCTTTTCCAATAATTTTTTAAAATTCATTTTTATTGGAGTACAGTTGCTTTACAATGTTGTGTTAGTTTCTGCTAACAGCAAAGTGAATCAGCAATATATTTGCATATATCCCCTCTTTTTGGATTTCCTTCCCATTTAGGTCACCACAAAGCAGTGAATTCCCTGCACTATACAGCAGGTGCTCATTAGTTATCAACTTAATACATAGTATCAATAATCTGTATATGTCAATTCCAATATGTCTGTGTCTCTATTTCTGCTTTGCAAATAAGATGATCTATACCATTTTTCTAGATTGCATATATATGCATTAATATATTTGTTTTTCTGACTTCACTCTGTATGACTGTCTTTGTGTCCATCCACGTCTCTGCAAATGGCACAGTTTCATTCCTTTTTAATGGCTGAGTGATATTCCATTGCATATATGTACTATATCTTCTGTATCCATTCCTTTGTTGATGGAGATTTAGGTTGCTTCTGTGTCCTGGCTGTTGTAAATAGCACTGCAATGGGCACTGGGGTGCATGTATCTGTTTCAATTATGGTTTTCTCTAGATATATGCCCAGGAGTAGGATTGCTTGGTCATATGTTAGTCCTATGTTTAGTTTTTAAAGGCACCTCCATACTGTTTTCCATAGTGGCTGTATCAATTTACATTCCCAGCAGTGCAGGAGGGTTCCCTTTTTTCTACACCCTCTCCAGCATTTATTGATTGTAGATTTTTTTATGATGGTCATTCTGATGAGTATAAGATGATACCTCATTGTAGTTTGATTTGTATCCCAGAATGTTTGAATGACAATGGCTCATGCTCGGGGCATGTGCTCACTGAGACCTTAGTGGCTTTCTCACATTAAGATGAAAACATGCTGATGTGAAGATGACAGTGTCAATACAAAGGGACAGAACTGGGTTATGAAGTGTTCAGCATGAGCGATTTATTATGCTCACTGAGGATGGAAGAGGAGGAAGGAAAGGTAAGACAGAGTGTCTGCAGGAATCAATATACCAATTTTCTTAATTGCTTTGGTTTTCTTCAACTTGGTGCTATTTTATAGATGAATGCTTTGTGTTGACCAATATATTAGGCCAGTGTTTTTTAACCCTGGATAAATATCTGAGTTCCTTATGCAGCTTCAACAAATAAAGATGACTGAGAATCACTCTAGGTGGTGCTTCTCAAGGGTTAATGTGCAAAGGAATTGCTTGATTCAGTAGGTCTGGGGTGGACCCTGAGAGTGTGCATTTCTAACAAGCTCCCAGGTGATGCCTGATGCTGCTGGTCCTCAGACCACACTCTGAGTGGCAAAATCAAGGGAGACAGGTTCAGTAGGTATGAGGCAAGAATTGGTATCTTTCATTTTTGAAGATGTCTGCAGGTGATTCTCACATATAGCTGAGTTGAGACTCGCAGCCCATTGGTGACTGACTTGTCACGGCATTCTGGGGGAATTTGCAGATGCTTGCAACACACAGCTGCCTCCTGGTTTCCCTCTTTGTCTCTGCTTTCTTTCTTGTATCCTTGGGTGGTTTCTCTTCCACCCAGTCAGTATCAAAGATCTTCAGGTTTAAGTCCCCTGTTTCTTCTTACTGTAACCTGTCTCCCTGGGTCACACTTTCAGTTCTCAAAACCTTGGTTTTGCCCTCATCATCTTCCAACTCTAAATTTTCAGCTGGACTGTTGTTTCTGTATGTCAGGGTAGCCAACTCTCTGCTAGACTGAATGTCTTATAGAAGATGATAGATAGAAATGCTTTCCTGCCCCAACCTGTTCCAACTCCAGTGGTCCTCATGGTGGCTCCAGTTGCCATGAGCTCCAGCTCATCTTTAATTGCTCCCTGTCTTCGCCTCCACCCCTCTAGCTTCTTATTTCTCTGTCTCTTGGATTTGCCCATTTCTCTCCATTTATGCTTCCCACCCGAGCTTGGTACCATCATCTCTGCAGACCTCCATCCTCACTGGCAAGCCGGTCTCCTTTCATCCACTCTTGTCTCCCCATTCCACCCACCCTGTTGCCATAGTGACATTTTAAACATCTGATCCTCTCCCCCTCTTGCACACAGATAGTTTAAATCCTTCAGAAGCTTCCCTTTTCCTTTAGAACAAAGTGACAGAAGAGAGATAAATAGATCCAGGGTAGGAGAGAGGCGGGTGTGGGTGGGACTGAGTGGGCAGAGGGGAGAGAGAGCAGATCAGATGTCAAAGCCACTAGGGGTTTCTAGTTGTCAATTAACTTACTTGGATCTCCCTGGGATGCTGGCTCCAAAGACTGTGTGCTTAATTCTTCTTTTGGAACAAATCCTGGAAAGAGCAGTAAAACTTTTGGTGACTTACAAGAACAGGAAGCATCTGGCCTCACCCCAGGGATGGGGACAAAATGGATATTCACACTCAGTTCCAGGGGCTGGGCTTACTGCTAACTGTGCTCTTCTCCATACCACCCCCATCTGAGGAGATAAGAAGGAATGAATATTTACGGACAGTGCAATAGAGACACAGCACTCCTCTGGGTGCTTAGGGGCATTTGAAGTCAGGTGAGTTCAGATCTGTCCCCTACAGCCCCTTAGCTTAATCTATCTGAGCTTTAGCCTCCTTATCTGAAAGCATGAAGCACTTTGCCAGTGTAAATTATCCCTCCAAACAATTCTGAAAATCTTGAGGTCGGGGTTGAGTCTCACCCATCGCATAAACCTTCCCTGTGGCCCTCAGTCAATATTCAGTGACTGAGTTGATGAACAAAGATGAGTGAGACCAAGGACAGGGTTGGGTGTAGACCGGAGAAGAGAGGAGATACTGGCAGCTCCAACAAACAAGAGGGTCTACGCTGCAGCCTGTCCCCTCCTGCAGTCTGAGAACAGATGCACATAGAAAAGGACTTAGTGCTTTGAGAGGGTGTGTGTGTTTGTGAGCGGAATTTCGGCTTCAGGGTTTTCTTTAGAGCTGTTTACCGGGGAGCCACAGTCGCAAATATATAAGGAAGTAAAGACAATAGTCTTTTAAGGCTTAGAAAGGCCAATGAGTTTCTGGGCAGAGTGTAAGTGCAGCACCGGAAGTGAGTCTCCTGTTTCTGGGATGCTGGGGAACGCCCGCCAAGAGTCCCCCACCTCCATGGAGGAAGGTGCTCAGGACTCCACTCTTGGCTGGGGTGAGCTTTCTGCTGGCTTTGTTAGTTTTTCCAATTTGCAAAGCACATGATTTCATCTTCCCATTAAAGGTCAGCTTGCTCATCCCACTTCCTCAAATCATTTTAAAAATTCACTAATGGCATTTCTCAGCCAGGAGTCCTGGGAGGGGAAGAAATACACGTCCAGAGGCCCGAGTCCTCTCCTCCATACCCCCCTGCCCCCAAACCAGCAAAATCTCCCCTTGCACCAAGAGTCGGAAGACTGTTTGCTGTTGGAGCTTTAAACACTGAATGTAGCAAATAGGGAACAACATTCATTCATGTGAAGAAAAAACCTGAATCCCATTTGCAAAGAAGGAAGAAGAAATAGAAGGAAGTTAAGTGAGGGTCTAACCCATCTTGGGGGCTGGGAACTCACTGCCTCCTGTCTTCACATTTCCTCCCCTCTCTGTGAATCCAGTCTTATCCCTGACCCAGTCCTCCCCGTGGGGGTTTCAGGGGGCCCTTTGCCTGGCCACCAGACATCTAACGTTGGTGGTGACACCAGAGGAGTCTTCTGTCGCAGAGCTTGACCCCTCTGCCGTCTGCTATAATCCTGAGAATCTCGATCTAGTCATGGCCAGAAGGATGGGCTGTATATTATTACCTGCATCGAGAAGGACCGGTTCAGGTTTCCACAAGGCAGGTTCCCCTGCTTTTCAGAATTAAAGAAAAAAACAAACTCATTAGTTAGATGGAACCAGCAGAAGCCCTCAAGTGAACTGCTAGGCTGATGACATTTTCTAATTATGGCAGAAAGCTCAGTAAAGAAACCCAAGACCAGACTTTGGGATGAAGCAACCTGAAATCTGTGTGATTTTCTTATTTAAAGTTCTTAAAGTCAGAGGCAAAAATATCTTTACTCTTTTCTTCCTTTCACTATGCGCCAATAACCATGGAATAATAGCAGTCCTGAAACTCAAGGGGAACTAAAAGCTCATGCAAATTCAAAGAAACCCCCATTGTTGTTCAGTCGCTCAGTCGTATCCAACTCTTTGTGACCCCGTGGACTACAGCACCCCAGGCTTCCCTGTCCTTCACCATCCCCTGGAGCTTGCTCAAACTCATGTCCATTGAGTCAATGAAGCCATCCAGCCATCTCATCCTTTGCCATCCCCTTCTCCTCCTGCCGGCGATCTTTTCCAGCATCAGGATCTTTTTCCAATAGGTAGGCTCTTCGCATCAGGTGACCAAAGTATTGGAGCTTCAGCATCAGCCCCTCCAATGAATATTCAGGACTGATTTCCTTTAGGATGGACTGGTTGGATCTCCTTGCAGTCCAAGGGACTCTCAGGAGTCTTCTCCAACACCATAGTTCAAAAGCATCAATTCTTCGGCTCTCAGCCTTCTTTATGGTCCAACTCTCACATCCATACATGACCACTAGAAAAACCAAATCTTTGACTGTATGGACTTTTGTTGGCAAAGTAATGTCTCTGCTTCTTAATACGCAGTCTAGTTTTGTTATAGCTTTTCTTCCAAGGAGCAAGCATCTTTTAATTTCATGGCTACGGTCACCATCTGCAATGATTTTGGAGCCCAAGAAAATAAAGTCTCTCACTGTTTCCATTGTTTCCCCATCTATTTGCCATGAAGTGATGGGACTGGATGCCATAATCTTTGTTTTTGGAATATTGAGTTTTAAGCCACCTTTCTCGCTCTCTTCTTTCACCTTCATTAATAGGCTCTTTATTTCCTCTTTGCTTTCTGCCAAAAGGGTGGTGTCATCTGCATATCTGAGGTTGTTGATATTTCTTCTGGCAATCTTGATTCCAGCTTGTGCTTCATCCAGCCCAGCATTTCTCATGATGTACTCTGCCTATAAGTTAAATAAGCTGGGTGACAATATAAAGCTTTGATGTACTCCTTTCCCAATTTTGAACCAGTCTATTGTTCCAATGCAACCCACTAACCTGCTTCAATAATATCTCTACCAAGTGAGTGGCTGGCAGGTGCTTTAATACCTCCAGAGACAGTAAACTCATTACTTCAGCAACAACAAAAATAGAGCATTTCTTCTTGGACTGTTGAGACTTTGAGAAAACTTTTCCTTATGCCAGTCTGAAACCTTTATCCACCATCCATCCATCTGTCCTTCATCACACTTAATCACGTGTGTGTACTCAGTCGTGTCCATTCTTTGTGACCCTATGGACTATAGACTGCCAGGATCCTCTGTCCATGGAATTTTCCAGGCAAGAATGCTGGAGTGGGTTGCCATTTCCTCCTGCATGGATCTTCCTGAGCCAGGGATCAAACTCGCATCTCCTGCATTGCAGGCAGTTTCTTTACTGCTGAGCCATCAGGGAAGCCCATCACCCTTAATATGCACCCAAAACATGCCCATTATCATTCCGGGCACATTTGCCTCACCCATCTATTTGTATTTCTTTCCTTGGGACCACACAGAACAAATCTGGCTCCTTCAGGGAGTAGACAGTCCCCTCATTTCCTGAGGCTCTGCTTCTCCCCACGTGCCTGAAGCAGAATGGATCAAAGCAGCAAATGCCCTTCACTGCACACCAGTGCCTGAGTGGCAGGGGTGGTCAGGAAGTGAACATTCTTATCCAATAGTCCCTGATATTTTGGGGGGAGTGTATCTGGAAGGGACTTACGGGCAGCAAAACATGTTAGGAAGCCTCATAAGGACACCCACATGGCTATTCTCCTCCTTCCCACCCCCTGCCCCCACCTTCAGCTCACAAGGCTGAGAGCGTAACCAACGGTTTCATTTCTTAAAGGCCATCAGCTTTCCAGCACACTTCAATTAGCACACTCAGATGAAGTGATATTCTCCTTTACATGATTCAGTGATGCCAGGCTATTGTGAAAGGCAAGTCTGTGCTCTTGTAGATTCTGGGTTCATGATGAAAAGTGAGTTTAATTTGACTCAGCCATTAACCAGGTGTAAGACCTTGTGCAAGTCACATACCCTCCATGAACTGCAATTTCTTTTTGAGTGATATTAGCACTTTGGGTGGGATGATCTCCAAGTTCACAATATTTATGATCTATAGGTTTAAGTATTCAGGTTCTTTAGCCTCATTACTCTATCGCCACCTACCGGCAAAACTATGCACTTTGCCCTTTTCCTTAAAAAAAACAAAAAGAAAAAACGTGCTGGTGACACTCAGTTATTGTCTAAGGCTTTCAGCACCCTTGGGTGTGAGGGAAGATTAGAATGTCGGGTGCTCTATTACTTTAGTAGGAGATGAACAATTTTCTGACATGAAGTAATGAAGCGATGGGACTGGATGCTATGATCTTAGTTTTTTGAATGTTGACTTTTAAGTCAGCTTTTTCACTCTCCTCTTTCACCTGACATGAAGGATTTCCAAGTCTCTTACTCTGTCCTGGAGGCCTGTCCTCTATCTGTGTCACTTTAATTTGTTTGGGAAAAGTTTGAACCAAATCACTTTCACCCAAAAGCTGAAGGCTGAAAAAATATTTTTGGACCACTCAGACTTGGTGCTTTGAGCTTGGTGGTGATGAGAAGTAGATTTGTGAGAACGTTTGTGTTCTGGTGTCGAGGTCAAGGGCTCAGTGTGGGGCAAACAGAAGACTATCCCGAGTCTACCAAAAACTAGCGGGGGGCCTGAGGGGCTTGCCCACCTTCCCCGACCCTCAGCTTTCTCCTGTGTAAACCTGAGGGCACAAGGACTTGTTCTGCCCCGCCTCACATGAAGATTGCTGTTGTTCAGTTGCTAGGTCGTGTCCGACTGTTTGCGACCCCATGAACTATAGCCCACCAGGCTCCTCTGTTCATGAGATTTCCCAGGCAAGAACACTGGAGTGGGTTGCCATTTCCTCCTCCGGGGATCTTCCCAACCCAGGGATCGAACCCCGGTCTTCTGCTTGACGGTTGGATTCTCCGCCACTGAGCCACGTGGGGAAGACTTCATATGAAGGCAAATATATACAAAATCACTCTGAAAAGGGTAAAAGGCACTTGTAAAGAAACAGCTAAATATTTTTGTGACAGTCCTGGCTCCGTCATCTTATAGATACAGTCAGTGTCTATGGGAGGTGTTGGTCTTGAACACGCCCTGACCAAGCCCCATGTGAGCATTCCATCAGAATAACCCTGCGGGTCAGGGACAGCCATGAGCCCACTTTACAGGTGAGAAAACTGACACACGGGGACTGGCGGAGCAGAGTGTTAAACCCAGGCCGGTAGGCTCTACCTGTGAGATCCACTACCTCTTTATGACGGGAGGCATCATTGCTGCTTCCGAATCTCCAAGTTCTGGGGGTGGGGGGTGCACCACAGAGGAGCCAGGCCTGGAATGTCCCATGAAGAACGAGGGCCCAGAACATCCCTGGTTTAAAATCCACGTGACCTTTGCACTGGTTACGGCTCCTACTGGTCCCTGGACATCTGGAGTTCACCAGCCTGGGAGCCAATGGCAGTCATGACGATGGCCCTTGGGGCTCTCAGGTTTTAGGGGGCAGGCCCACAGGTGGCCCCTCAGCCCCCGACTTCTCCCCAGGGGCTTCCACTGCAGTTTTTAGCAGGAGGCGTCAGTCTGAGGGGCAGCAGCCTCTGGAGTCAGGGGACTCCGCACACCTCCCTCCCAGGGCCTGGCCTCGTGCCCGCAGCTTCACATTTGAGGGTGACTGGAGAAGGCTGGGGACAGTCAGAGGTCCTGGGCATGGGCATCAGGCCAGCAAGACATCCGCAGCCCTGCGTTTACAGATGGGTTCCCCTTCAAAGCTCTGCATGGGACATTTGTTTGGGAGCTGGCAACCTCTTCTCAGGGAAACGACATCAACTCTGCGGTTAGGTTTCCAGGCCAGTGAAGCTTATCAGAGCTCAGGGTACCGTGAAGCTACCTCGGATGGCTCCAAGGAAAAGTCCCTGAGTTCTAGCCCCGACCTTCCTGAGCGCTCCACCCCTCCCTCCACTGGGGGCACAGCAGGAGCAGCCAGGCCAGCCAGAGTGGACTCAGAGGGTCCTGGTCGGGGGAAAGGGTATGCCTGTGGGGGTGGGGGGAGGCGGTGATGTCACTGATGAGCCTGGAGGTGGGGAGTATGGGACCTGCCAAGGCAGGCGTTCCAGCCCCGGAATATTAGAATCTGAAAACATTTGAGTCATCTTTTAGTTCTAACACATGGCACAGTATCTCAGTACATTTTTTTTTTTTTTTAATTAACAGTTCCCCTGCCATGGAGGTGGTGGCTTAAACTGGGGACATGTCAAGTTATATTTGTGGGCAGAGGCATAGTGAGAGGAGAAAGCAGGACTCACTCAGGTCCTAAGTTCAGAATCCTGTGCAGGAGAGGATGAAATATTGAGGCTGATGGCCCTATTATTAGGTCTGTACATAGCTGCCTGTGTCTGTTAATGCATTGCCCCCAACACGGATGGGGTATTTAGTGGGGCTCAGGAGATTCCATCCCATGTGATATAATTTTATCTGTGACTGGAGAGGAGACAGGTGGCGTATTAATCAATTTGGTGGATGACAGAGAAGGAAGGCTATTTGATGATGGAAGGCTAGGTAATACATTCAGTGACAGAATTAAGATTCAGGAAGACCGCAGCCCACTCAACTAAGGGAGGGTTTAATAGAGTTAAGTGTGATATTCTAAGTGGGGTGCAAAAACTCAGCTGCACCAGGACAGCGTTGGGGTGACCTGCTTCTCTAGAAATACGTGAGAAAAAGCCCTGGGAACCTGAGCAATTGCCAGTTCAGTAGGAGATGAGCTGATGAGGAGACAAAGCCTCCCCAACATGGAACTTGGGATGTTTTCAAGGAGCCAGAGTATTTAGGGCGAGAGAGGCAGTTCCCTGGCTCAGCCCTCCAGGCAGCGTGTCCTGCTCTGAGCGCCTGCTCTGAGTCACCACCAACAGACTGAAGTTTAGCCGGAGGGTGTGCTGCCGAGTCACGTAAGGACCTGTTGGAGGTTTGAGAGAAATTTGTCCCAGAAAAGACGAGATGCAAAGGAGGACATGAAGGCTACTTTCATATACTTGAAAGACTCTCAAATTTATTCTCTTAACAAATGCCAAAGATCTCCTTAGAGCCTTTGTGTTGGTTGCATCTATTATTGCTTTTTCTCATATTAGAAATTAAAACTGTGTATCCTCTCATTTAAAACAGACTGACTATCCATCTATTTCACTATTCATTCACTTAAAAATAACAATAAACCTATTTATTTTAACATTTTATAATGGAAATAACTGCTTCCTAAAACAAAAGAATTCAATGAGAAGAGTGGCAGATTTCTCCAGTGTCTGATATAATAGAAAACAGCTCAAATCTGATGTCAGTTTCTTCAGTTCGTCTGTGGTGATATGTCATTTTTGTTGAAGAGTTTGAAGAAAATCTGGCCTCAGTTATAGAGGGAGAGAAGGGAGGGCCTCATAGAAGCCCTGAAAGCAAAGTTCTGGGACCACATTATGAGAAGCAGTAGTTTAGACACGTTAGGAGCAACCAGGCTTAATAAGTTCTAGATAGTGCATCCAACAACGGGCCTGGGAAACTCTGGGCCCCTCACATACAGTTATCCTACTCAGGGCAAAGGCTTCCCTGGTGGCTCAGTGGGTTTGATTCTTGGATTGGGAAGATCCCCTGGAGAAGGAAATGGGCACTCACTCCAGTATTCTTGCCTGGGAAATCACACGGACAGACAAGACTGGTGGGGTATAGTCCATGGGGCCGAAAAGAGTC
The DNA here is from genome assembly GCF_023699985.2 of Odocoileus virginianus. Classification (NCBI taxonomy): domain Eukaryota; kingdom Metazoa; phylum Chordata; class Mammalia; order Artiodactyla; family Cervidae; genus Odocoileus; species Odocoileus virginianus. Next base: position 18,489,543 of record NC_069675.1, on the reverse strand, counting down.
AGACACGACTGAGTGACTGAGCAACAAAAAAACACAGGGCAAGGCCTCTGTCTGCCACATCACAAGGGATTCATTTGTTTGGTGGGAAATCAGATCAGATCCACGTCGCTTTATTTTCTCAATGTGGCATTGAGTAAATATTTTAATGGGCTGTGATTACAGGACAGAAGTCACTAAAGTACACAGAAGGTTAAAAATAAGACTTCTGAACTAATCTGAAACACCAACACATAAAAGACTGAAAATGGGTAGGATGAGAAAACGAGCGAGTCACAGTCCCTGACTAACCTTGCAGTTCAAGGCAGAGCCATTGCTGTGCTCTGCGTTACACTCACAGACCAGACGCGCGTTTACAGTTCTTCCCAATTCTATGATCTGATGATTTTCTAGCTGAGAAGTTGGCTGGCCATCTGATATGCATGATTTTATCAGAATTGAGAGTCAGGTGAAGATCCCATGTGCCAGTGGGCCCCCTATCTGCGGGAGCTAGCTCCGGGCTGTGAGATTTGTACAGGCCTGAGCACCAGCGCCTCTTGATGAAAGTGAAAGAGGAGAGTGAGAAAGTTGGCTTAAAACTCAACATTCAGAAGACTAAGATCATGGCATGTGGTCCCATCACTTCATGGCAAATAGATGGGGAGACAGTGGAAACAGTGACAGATTTTATCCTTTTGGGCTCCAAAATCACTGCAGATGGTGACTGCAGCCATGAAATTAAAAGACACTTGCTCCTTGAAAGAAAAACTATGACCCACCTAGACAGCATATTAAAAAGCAGAGACATTACTTTGCCAACAAAGGTCTGTCTAGTCAAAGCTATGGTTTTTCCAGTAGTCATGTATGGTTGTGAAAGTTGGACTATAAAGAAAGCTGAGTACTGAAGAATTGATGCTTTTGAACTGTGGTGTTGGAGAAGACTCTTAAGGGTCCCTTGCACTGCAAGGAGATCCAACCAGTCCATCCTAAAGGAAATCAGTCCAAATATTCATTCGAAGGACTGATGTTGAAGCTGAAACTCCAATACTTTGGCCACCTAATGCGAAGAACTGACTCACTGGAAAAGATCCTGATGGTGGGAAAGATTGAAGGTGGGAGGAGAAGGGGATGACAGAAGATGAGATGGTTGAATGGCATCACCGACTCAATGGACATGAGTTTGAGTAAATTCTGGGAGTTGGTGATAGACAGGGAGGCCTGCCGTGCTGCAGTCCATGGGGTTGCAAAGAGTTGGACACGACTGAGCAACTGAACTGAACTGAACTGAATACTTTGGGTGAGCAGAAGTCCCAAGGCAGGGTGCTCTGGCCCACGGGAGGGTGTGAGTGCTCAGAGCAAAGTTGCAGAGGTGAAAGTGGAGTGGGAAGAGCAGCAGAAAAGAGTAGGATTTGAGGGATAAAGGAGCTGGGCCCATCAGTGTGGTCAGTGGGATGGAGTCTTAGTTACTAGGAGCACAAAGAGAACAGTTGAGAAAGGGAGACTCAGGGCTAGAGACCCAGGCAGTAAGGCTGTAAAAGGTTATGAAAAGGGAATGGGATCAAATGCTAAAAAGCAGTCTTGGGTTGTTGGGCAGGAAGAAACAGGAGCCAGAAGTCGAATAAGTGCCTTGTTGCCATCATCCCCCAAGCCAAGTCTGATTCTCATGGTGTGACTGAGCATTTGCACTTTGTCCCAGAGGCAGGTCCTGGGATGGCAGGATGGGGCCTAGGCTGCCCAAATGAGGGACCTCTCCCAAGCCCCTGGGAGCCCCAGGGCATCCTGACTGGCAGAGACATACCTCTGACACTGAGATCGGACAGAGCAAAGAGATGGTTATTAGAGGTTAAAAGCTGGGCGTGACCTGCAGGTGAGCTGCAGGGGCCGGCACTGTGCAGGAGACGGTGCTTGTAGGTGCGGCAGAGCAAGGTGGGAAGCAGCCCGCAGCCTTGCCAGGTTGCTGGCTTCAGAGACTCCTGCCTTTGGATACCCCAGGGGGTGGGATTAAACAGGATCAGCTGATTAACATGCAATCAGCAATCTGTTTTCTTCTCTTTTTTTGCCCCCTGATGAAAGTGCCCCTCATTCAGATTTTCCTTGGAAGTCAGCCTTCCTCTCTGTGGTCGGCTGTACTTTGGGGTTGCAGAGAAGGCCGACAGCACAAAAGGAAGCCGTGCCCCATGCTTGACTGCCTGAATGACTAGTCACCCGGGCCTGTTAAGGTCTAAAGTGGCCTTGGAGTCCTTGGCCTGCCCAGAGATCTGATTCTTAAGCCTTTTGTCCTGAACCTCAGCATGTACGTTGGCAGACAGGCAATTGGGAAGGCATAGAAGCTCTCAGTCCTGTCCAGGGGACTCCTTGGAGCCCCTGCTCCCATCTGGCATCAAAGCAAAACAGAGTCTGCAATCTCAAGGAATCTTTTAACATGTGGAGGACAGGTACCTCTAGCAAGAGAAAGGCCTGGACTCTTCTCCTTCCTTGTGTTCCGAGGCTGTAAAGCCAACTGTCTGTTAAGTCAGTCAGCTCATGGTCCAGGCCCCAGGCAGAGTTTGTGGAAAGCATCTAACCAGGCTAGATTCTCCTTTCTCATCTCTGCAGGCCTCAACAGCCTCTCAGAGAAAAGAACTTGTTTCATGTGTCTGCATCCCCGTTTCCTGGGCCAAACTGTTAGCGGAAGCACACTGATTGAAACCACCCACCCCAGCCAGGTACCATAGTAACCGTTTGCATGAGTTGTTTTATGACAGGAGATCCTGATAAGGAATACAGAACTAATAAGCCACCACCAGCCGGAAGAGTTCGGGAAAGGTCAAAAGGAGACACCGCATGTCCGATCACTTCCCAGAATCCCTCTCTCTAGCATCCATCTTGACTGAGTGATGCGTGCGCCACCAGGAAGGACTCTGAATTAGAATGATTGGCTAAAGACAACCTGGAAACTAATCCCATCACCATAACACCCAAGACTGCGAGCCACGCGGCAGAGCAGTTCTCCTGGTTCCCTTACCCTCCTGCTCTCCACCCGGGTGCCCTCTCCCAGTAAAATCTCTTGCTTTGTCAGCACATGTGTCTCCTCGGACAATTCATCTCTGAGTGTTAGACAAGAGCCCAGCTTCGGGCCCTGGAAGGAAGGGACACACACAGTGAAAAAAAGGGAGCCAGGGAGTGTCATGATTCATGGGAGAATTGCTAGAGGAGAAAGGATGATTTCTGTTCCCCATGTCACAGAAGTACTCGAGCAAAATTGGCTCTGCCCTTTCCTGGGAAATGATAAAGGCTTCTTTGACTCAAGTTCCTCAAGGATAAACCCCAGAGAGTATCCCTTTTCAAGTTTGTAAGAGCCTAGTCACTGAATCCTTAGGAATTTCTATTACAATCTCCAAAAAATTGCCTCAAGGGAGTGGCGCTTTGCTTATTTAACGGCTTCCTTACAAGTTGGGGCCCTGAGCAGTATCTTTTGTTGACATATCTGGTTTAATGATTTCTGTTCAAATCTGAGTCAAATGACAAGGATTTGGAAAGACAGCCTCCATGTAAACAAGCTTAACTTCCTCCAGTAGCTAGAAAGGTGAGTTCAGGTTCTCACCTGGATTAGCTTGGGGGCTATTTTGGATGTCAATATAGGTAGTGGCTCAGACGGTAGAGTCTGCCTGCAATGCAGGAGACCCGGGTTTGATCCCTGGCTTGGGAAGATCCCTGAGAGAAGGAAATGGCAACCCACTGCAGTATTTTTGCCTGGAGAATTCCAGGGACAGAAGAGCCTGATGGGCTACAGTCCACGGAATCGAAAAGTGTCGGACATGACTGAGTGAAAAGGTTTTTTGATTTGTAGATGGTGGTGGACCAGAGACCTATAATAACGTTTGACTGGCCAGAGCATGAATTTTAATTTAACTCTTCTCATTCTTTCCATGATCCATCCTAGCAAGATATTACCAAGGTCAGAACCAAAGTAAAGCTTTGTCCTTGGGTGGCCTAAACCTGCTCTGGAGGGGGCATTGAAATGAGGGGAAGAGAAAGATTTAACTGAAAAGGCTGACTTAAAATTCCAGGTAACAGTAGCCCTTGCACTCCACAACTGTCAAAGCATCTTTTCCTAAAGTGCCATATTTCTTTATACTTCATTATTCTTACAATAATTCAGCTGTGCCTCTCCTGAGGGGGTTACAGTAATTCCTCAATAGAAATGTCATTTAACATTTAGCAGTTTGCTTAAACTGCATTAACATGGTATTGATGCAAATAGCGTTAGCTTTCAGTCATTTTTAAGGGTACACAATGGGTTATCCTTAATTACTCTGTGGGAGAATTGAATACATTTCAGCATTCATTATTCACCAGGCAATTTTTCTGAAGCAAGGTTTTTAAAAGGGCAGAGGGAGAAGGGAGATTCTGTGAGGAGAGCTGCAAAGTCTGTTTTGGGAGGAAAGGGACCACATAAAAACTGGCTGAGGGAAAGAACGAAGTTTCATGGAAGGGGAGAGATAAGAGGTCATGGGAAAACATCAGTTTTTCTTAGAATCAAGTTTATCCACCATAACTTTTCATTCCTTTTGTCTTTGTTCCAACTGTTGTTAATTGTTCAGTTGCTAAGTTGTGTCTGACACTTTGTGACCCCCATGGACTGCAGCACGCCAGTCTTCCCTGTCCCTCACTATCTCCCAGAGTTTGCTCAAACTCATATCCATTGAGTTGGTGATGCCATCCAACCATCTCATCCTCTGTCGCCCCCTTCTCCTCTTACCCTCTATCTTTCGCAGCATCAGGGTCTTTTCCAAATGAGTCAGTTCTTCGCATCAGGTGGCCAAAGTATTGGAGCTTCAGCTTCAGCATCAGTCCTTCCAATGAATATTCAGGACTGATTTCCTTTAGGATTGACTAGTTGGATCTCCTTGCTGTCCAAGGGATTCTTAACAGTCTTCTCCAGCACCACAGTTCAAAGGTGTCAATTCTTCAGCACTCACCCTTCTTTATGGCCCAATGCTCACATCCATACATGGCTACTGCTGCTGCTAAGTCGCTTAAGTCGTGTCCGACTCTGTGCAACGCCATAGACGGCAGCCCACCAGGCTCCCCCGTCCCTGGGATTCTCCAGGCAAGAACACTGGAGTGGGTTGCCATTTCCTTCTCCAATGCATGAAAGTGAAAAGTAAAAGGGAAGTCGCTCAGTCATGTCCAACTCTTAGCGACCCCATGGACTGTAGCCCACCAGGCTCCTCCATCCATGGGATTTTCCAGGCAAGAGTACTGGAGTGGGGTGCCATTGCCTTTTCCACATGGCTACTGGAAAAACCATAGCTTGGGCTTTATGGACTTTTGTTGGCAAAGTGATGTCTCTGCTTTCTTGTTCCAATTATTTGGACACAAACTCAAAATAGTTCTGTTTTCTAACTATAAAGTGAAAAGGTGCTCACTACCAACATATCCACTATGGGTAGTAAAGAATCATCTGCAATCCCTTTATCCAGCAGTGGCTGGTTTACAATTTTGGTATACAGTGTTCTATTCCTTTTTCTATGCACATATTCTCATGTGCAAAACATAATTGTAACACATGAGATTGGTAGCCATCCTATTTTGTAGCTTGCTTCTTTGACTTAACAACCTGTCACATTCCAATCTTCTCTTGTCAGTAAGTATGCATATTTTAATAGCTGCGTAGTGACTTTTTAACCATTCTGACAATCGACAATTAAATTGTCTCCACTTATTTTCCTATCATGAACAACATCTATGTCCAGGCTTCTTTTGACTTTGACTGATAATTATCTTAGGATATATTCCTGTAAGTGCAAATGCTGGGTCATTTCTCCACCCTGTTGCCCAAACTGTGTTTTATCAATTTCCCATGTGAGTTGGTGAAAACTGACACCTTACTGTTTACTTTGAGTGTATTTGATTCCTGGTGAACATCTGTTATATTTATTGGCTATTTGTAGTTCTTCCTTCATGGCCTGCCTGGTCATAACCTTCACCTATTTTTCTTTTGGAATGTTTGTCTTGTTTTATAAGACTGGATTTTAAGAAAAATCTTCTCCTGATACCTTAAGGAAGATAAACATTCAGAGATGAGATACATGTAGGTGAGAAGGGAAATTGCACATGGAAGGGTCGGGCTTTTTATAGATACTGGTTCCTTCCTGTCCCAGGTTTCACCACTTCTTCCTTAGAGGACCGTGGTCAGGGGGTGGTGGAGTAGAAAGGTGTGTCACCAGCCCTTCCACCAGGTGGCGCTCTGCTCCCCTCTGGTGTTTACCCTTTAGTGTGGACACATCTGGTGCTGTGTAATTAGATTAGCTGAGGCATCCCGGGCACTTCTTGAGATAAACCTGACCAGAAAACAATGCCGGGCGAAGCCACACTCCACCTTCCAAACTGCAGTAGATTCAGCGCACCCTGCTCTAGACCTAAGGCATCGTCCATTGTTTCCAGAGCCCTTTCCTCAGCATAATGCTGAACCTCGTTCTCCAGCCTGCCCCCTCTGGTCCTGGGAAGCAGCACTCTGACTGCCTGGCTCCACTAGGTGCCGACATTCCTACCCCACTGGCCTCTCCCATGAACAGTCTCGCCTCCACTCTGAGTCGCTGTCACTCTAGGTCTTGGCTCCCCCAAGAAGCCCCAACCTTCTCTCGTTCTGTACTCTTCTCTGTCTTGTTAGGTTTGCACAACTGGAGGTCAGTTAAGAGGCTGAGATGTGACCGTGGTGTCCAGCCCCATCTTCCTGGGAGTCCTGCCACATGCATCAGCTTCTCTTCATGAGCTGAGAGAGCCCCTTTCTTTTCTTCCTGCAAAGTTTTAACTCTCCTGGATTCCCTCCCATGCCTGTGTCTGGTTTGAAAGGCAGCTCTTGAGCTCATCGGAGAGCAAAGATGACTCCAAGACCCCCAAAAGCAGGCTGCTCCTGTTCTGCCTCACGCTTCTCAGGGGTCTTGGGGGATCTTGGTAGGATATATTCACTGACATAGCCCAAGACCCTGGAATGGTGCCTGATACACAATGGGCACTCAAGGAATGCTTTTGAATGAATACATGAATTAGGTTTTGTTTCAGTGCCCCATCTACAGTCACTTCTAGAATCTTTTGACTACAGTCACATATATGAAAGGAAAAAAAAAATCACTTAAATGCATCAGTAGCGCCTTACTTGTCCATCAGCAAGAGAGTTGCTCTCATAATTTAATAGAATATTTTTTAGCTATTTGAAGAAATAAGCTATCTATATGTTAAATATTATTTAGTACACTCGGGCTAAAATATCACAGTGAATATCTATAGCCAAGGATTAGGATAGACATTCATGAGAGTAGATTGGTGGTTATCTAGGGCCAGTGGGGGAGGCCTTTAGGGGGACATGGTGAGTGACTGTCAGTGAGTGTAGGGTTTCTTTTTGAGGTGATGAAAATGTTTTAGAACTGACTGTGGTGATGGTCGCACTACTTTAAGTACACTGAAAATCATTGAACTGAATATTTTAAATGAGTGAATTGTATGGTAGACAAAAAGTATCTCAAGAAGGCTGTTATTAAAAAAAAAAAAAGACATAGGCATTCAAACATGAATCTTCACTCTTCTTCATTCCTACAGAAAATCCTTTGAGTAAACCATTCATGTTTTGAAAAGTCCTCTCTTCCTGTCTCCCTCCCCAGTTTGGCTCCTCTCGTAGCAATTAGGGCGCAGGCTGCACAGAGCGCTTGCCCTGGATATTTGTCTAGGAGTCTGTGGGGCAGCACGGACGTGGGTGCTGGACCGGGATGAAGAGCAAATGCTGACGGGCTGCAAGGCCGCTGCCCAAAGCTTGTGTCCCCAAGCCAGGAATAAGGAAGCTTTGCCAGGCTTGGAGCCACTGCTTCAAGTTGCTTGAGGTTTTCCACAAGCACAGGCCCAACTTGTAACAGGATTTCCAAGCTCCCAGTGTAGCAAAGTAAATATGCCCCAGGCTTAATTATATGTGTTATGTAAAAATTGCCATCCTCTAAGGAGACACCAGGAGCAAGCAACTCACTCAGCTACTCACAAGTCTTTAAAAGAACCAAGAGGATGGGGTAGTGTGTTAATATCTTTCAGAAATGATTTTTGTGGTATTTTTATTTGGGGACTTTAGGTTATAGCTTCTTCCGTGAGCCATGCATGGGATGGAATAATAATAATTCCTATTTCATAGAACTGTTGGGAAGATTAAAATAATGTGCGCAGGGTGCCTGGCACAGGCAGAGAATGGGCTGTGCATCCTGTAACTGTTTATTACTAATCAGAGCCGGAGTTGGCTGTGTCCAGACCCTCTAATCTTGTCACCCTGTCCGTGTCCAGGCAGGCCAGGCCTCAGCCTCTGCGCCACATGGTGAGTGCCTTGGGTGTCTGTTCACGGTGGAGATGGCTCCTGTCGCCGGGGCCGGGGGCAGCGTCACGGGAGAGCTGGCTGCTGGTCTTGGAGCCCGGCTCTGCGGCTTCCCTTCAGGGTGACTGGGGGCCAGTTTCTTCCTCAATATGGTGAATTAATCAAATTAGAAGCACTGCATCTGCTTTATAGGGTTGTCTTGAGGATTTAATAGGCTAATATTTGTCAGGGGCTTAGAAGAGTGTCTAGCACACTGAACGTGTTTGGACCTGTTGAATAGAAAGATGACTAGAGAGCTGGGCTCTGACAGGGAAGAGGGAAGGGCCATGCTATGCGGCAGCAATGTTTGGAAGCTGGAGGTGAGGCTGAAAAGACCCAGTCCTGGGCACTTCCTCCTAGAAGCAAAAAGTGATACCAGGTGGGAAATATTTAGAAGTATCCTAGAAACAGCGACACCAGCTCTGTGGAATTTCCTACCCTCTTGCTAGAGGACTTTTAGAAATGAGATAGATGCTCATTGCCCGGGGTGCCTAACATAGAAGACTGTGTAAAGCTGTTGTTTGGATTATCCAATGGGCTCCTAAGGTCGTGTTCGATGTAATACCAAGATTAATTCCATAAACTGGACTTTGGTAAAACCTAAAACATGATTTAAGACATGGATACAAGTGGTAAGACAAAAAGCAGTCAGAAAAGAAATAAAAACTTGAGCGATCTGACTTTTCTTAAAGGGATTCTTTTTTGTTGTTGCTTGCTTCTAATATTTGAAGACTTCCAGGAGTATTCAGTTTGTCCCTTAAAACCCAACAGTGTTTACACAGGAATCTATTAGCCCTCCAACTGAGCTTTTGGAGAAATGGAGATTTTGCAATGGGAAAATTTCACATAATAGCCTATGTTCCAAAGTATGATTAACAGCAGTCCTATTTTCAAATCTGTATTAAGTCCTTCTACATAGTTTGCTTAGCTTTTAGTTCAGTTTTGAATTATCGTGAGTTCAATTTACCCTTTCAATATGGGAAGACACAGCACACACCCCCGGCCCAGGTCTCCGGAGTTCTTCCCTTACCCAGCTCAAAACTCCGTACACAGGCATTCATACAGGCTGTTGACCCTGAAAACCCAGTCTCCCACTTTTCTAGCACATGGCAACATACAGTCTACCTACTGACCCAGGTCCTTGCTTCTCTGGCCCATGGGCTGTGGTTGGAGGCTGCTGGTGGTAGAGCCTGCAGATGGGGAGGGCTTTGGCAAGATGGTGTGGGTGGCCTCGGTGGCGGTGGTCCCCGGGACCTGCGTCACAGTGACTGGCTGTGCTGCTGTCCCTGGAACTGATGGGCTCTGATCTGCTCTTGCGGTCTCACCTGGAAGAAAGTGGAATTACACTGGGGCTTACAGAATAGCTGGTAGGCTCTTCAGGACAGAAATAAGTGGTTCTTGAACACTAGCTGTGAGCCAAGTCCTGTGCTAGCTGCTGTGGAGGCATGTACAATCTGGATGGAGAAATAAGTTGATAAATGAACCAAAGATGAAATAATGATACAATATTTAAAAGGCAGCTCAAACAATAGCCACATAAACAAGGCTGAATATGATTAATCATCAAATTAATTTGCCATACACTAGAAGCAATGGTTCATGGATATATATGCTGTTTCAGTTCGTGTTGGCCTAGAGGTAAGGGGTGGTTTCAGGGCTTTCATTGTTTTAGAGAATGTGTCTTAGATGTTTTGGTCTTAGTTCATGACTAGCCGACTAACTCCTCCAGGTCCCAGTTTCTGCATCTGTAAAATGGGTAACAGAACTAATCAGAGGGTAAAGACCATCTCGTTTCTTCTTCTAAATGTTACTCCTCATCCACAGGTGATGATTTAGATTGCTTCCACGATTTTAAATGATCTGAATTTATTAGGTTGAGGGCATGGGGGGGCAGGCGGCCCACTGGACCTTGGGGTTGTGTAGAGAACCATGGATCTGCGTCAGAAGGGAAGACCACATGGCCCCCAGAGTGAACAGCACCTCAGCCCCGGGAGGGAGCAGCGGCCACGCTCACGTGTGCCGGCTGGACCCCATGGCAGGTGTGCCGGCTTCTACATCCGTGCGTCTGTGTTAGTTTCCTGGGGATGCTACAACTAATTACCTTAAACTCAGTGGCCTAGAACAACAGGAATGTGGTCCCTCAGCCTTCTGGAGGCAGAAAGCTGGGATCAGGATCACGGGGCGGGCCTCCCCCCGGAAGCTCTCAGGGAGAATCTGCTGCTTGCCTCTTCTGTTTCCTGGTGGCAGTGCAGTCCTTGACTTGGCACCCCTCCAGTCTCCAAGGCTGGCATCCTCAATTCTCTCTCCGCTCTACTTTCATGCAACCTTCTCTTCTGTGTGTGTTAAATCTCCCTCTCCCTCCTCTTACGAGGATACATGTGATTGCATTGGGTCTCCCTGACAACCCTGCTCTCAGACAGTCTAGGATCACCACCATGCCCACCACCCCCACCCCCCGCCATCTAAAGAGCCTTAACTTAATCACATCAGCCTCCCAGCCTTTTTGCCCCTACCTCTTTCTTGCTGTGTAAGAAAACATCTGCAGATTCCAGGATTAGGATACGGATATCTTTTCAGGGGTTGTTTTTTCAGCCTATGACAGCATCCCAGCTCTAGCCGTAACTCTGCTTAAGGATGAAGCATCTTCGGTACACAGAACAGCAGGCCGGGGGTAGCATCTGAGCTAGAAAGCTCTATACTCTGTGGGAGCCGCCCAACCTCCTCTGGGACATGGTACTGCGTGCTGGGCCGTGTCAGACTGCAGCCCTGTCCAGACGTGAGGCAGGGTCGGGTGTTCAGACCCACTGCCCAGCCCTGGTCCTTGCCAGTTTCCCCACCTTGACACTCTCACTGCCTGCGGGAGTCAGAGCATTGACCTGGGAGCACAGGTCAGCACAGAACATCCTGGAACTGGGCTAGAGTTTTGCCGTCCTGTCTGCTCTTGCAGGCGCTAGGCTGGCAGCGCAGGAAGCGGATCCCGCATTTACCCTGATGCTTGCTAGCAGCTGGTCGTCTTTAAATCCACCTGGAGACTGTGCCAGACTAATTGCTAAAGAGCTGGCAGCGGCCTCAGGGGTTCAGCCAGTCTTCACGCCATCCTTGGGCAAAACTAAACCTGAGTGATTTATGACGTTTCCATTACTCTAAAGGAACTGAGCTTTCATAACAAGTCCTCGGGAAGTTTCTAATTTCTCCAAAGGACTCCTCTGTTCTACCCTCTGGTAAATGCTACCAGGCATTAATGCCTCTTTAGGGAGACACAGGCTCCGGTTCACACAGGGAAAAGCCATTTCACAGAATCACTCGTGTATTTTATGAAATAGGATATATTACTAATTTGGAGAGAAATCTATAAATAAACTGACAGTTCATTGTACTTGCAGATTATTAATTAAAGCACAATTAATTAAAAGAAAAACTTACTTGAAAATCATGAATAGTTTGCCACTTCAAACTGATTAGATACTAAGGATCTGGATTACCTTTTTCTCATACCATTGGCTAGTTCTGAGGTTGCCAAACTGCTTACCTGCCAGTCTGCCTTTGCTGATATTGATTTGCTAGATAGCAAATGAAATATCCTGTAGACAGCCATTTCTGTTACTTGCTTAGAACACAGATATTTTCTTTCTTTCTTTTTTTTTTTTGCTTATTTAATTAGCAGATTTTATTAATGAAAATTCACAATGAAAAAAGGAGTTTGGAACACAGATATTTTCAAGCATAAATGAGTTCAACCAACAGAGCCGTCTCGTTGGTCTTCCACACTCTTCCATGGAAGACCTAGTCATTTTTGCCTGCTTTCTTTCAAGGAATAGAGCTGTCTCTAAGAGGAAGATAGAGAAAATACCCCAAATGGTTCCAGTTCCTTATTGAATATAATGCCTGGTGTGACACCAAGTGAATTCTTCATGAGACCAGGTTCCTTTTGAAAAATTTGAAATAAAACTACTAAAAAAATAGTTTCTTTGTACAACTTCAGGTATATGGAAGCTTGGGCTTTTTTCAAAGATTTTCATGGGAAAACATTTCAAACCTTCCCTCAGACTGTTGACATATTATTCTTTGGACAAGGTCAAGAATAGCTCCAGACTCAACCACACCAAGGGGTCCCCCAGCTGCCTATACCTGGACATCATTAGGATTGTAATGAGGGTGATTCAGGTGCTCTATTCACAGAGATTCTGATCCACTGATCTAGGGGGTGCCCAGGAAATCTGATTGGAGAAGCATAGCTAGCGCCAGGCGGCTGGGCTTTTGGCTCCAGCCCTCACCAGCCTGGCCACGAGGCTCTCTCCAGTCTACTGAGCCTGGCTCCCTTTGCTGTAAAGTGGGGATGGTCAGACCTAGCTGGGGGGCTGTTGCCACAGTTAGAGATCATGTCTATAAGGGGGCCACACAATGCTTGTCACGTGGTAGACCTTTGATAAATGGCAGGAGCTGACATCATCGTGATACACCTGCCTCTCCCCCAGGGGAGGGTTGCGATGCTTGAGGGGATCATCCTAACCTGATTTATCTGTTTACTCACATCCTAGGTGAGATCAGGAAGCATCTTGTTAGGGGCAGGTTGGGACCTGAGCAGCTGCTGGCCTGCGCATCTCCAGTTCTCCCTCCTCCTTCCATTTATAAAGGAATTTTATCACCAAAGAAAGAGTGGCAGCCAAGGGGGCCACCCTTTTTACTGTTCTCAGTGGACTTTTTATTTGAACTGTTGAGACTCACTGCATGGTGGGACTGTCACTTGAAAGAGAGGTTCCTCTAATTTTGAGGCTGGATAAGACCCTAGTATCTCTTTTATGCTGGAATCCTTACAGCTGAGCTCAGAGTCTGTTACCAAATGTGCTCAGCACATGGTTAACTGAATGACTGAATGAGTGAATTTAATTTTTCAGACTCAGACAACTCTGGATGGTCTTGTGATAAAAGGCTGGTAGTGAGAAATGGAGATGGTGTCATTGAAAGTGGAGATGGTTTGGTAGAAGGGACGGGTGATGGGAGATATGGCTTTTGCTAGTTTTAAATGTGCATAGCAGCATTAGAATTCCCTGCTTGTCCAGTGGTTAGGACTCGGTGCTTTTACTGCCCAGGATCCAGGTTCAATCTCTAGTTGGGGAATTAAGATCCTACAAGCAGGATGATGTGGCCAAAAAATATGTGTATGTAGCAGCATAGTGTGAGAAGGCGCCAGCTTCTCCACATTCCTCCTGGTGGTCAGTGAGTCAGGCCTGCGGGGTGGGTGGTGCTAAGCTGGGCCATGGTGCAGGGGCAGATAGAGAAGTTTTGGAATTAGTTTCTACTATGGAGGACCTAGAAACCCACTGATCATCTAAGTCACCATTGGTTGTGACTGGTTTCTCTCCCCCCACCGCCCCTCCCCTCTCCCTGACCCACATCAGGGGGATGCCATTGGAGCTCTAGTGCCATCGGCCGATTAGAGTGGCGCCCTTGGGGAAGGTGCTGAACCATATCTGAAATGGGGGTGTCCTGGCCCTCTGCCTCAGGGTCGCTGTGTGGGACAGGTGTCTGGCACAGTCACAGGAGGGGGTGCAGGAATCTGTCCAGATTCTGGCTATAGCCCAGTGCAGAAGCCAGAAGGCCCCAGTCCCCGCTTTCTGTCCCCACTTTCTGCATGAGGAGAGGTGTCACTGAACTTCCCACGGCTGGGGCCGTGCTGGTGGAACTGTGCTGTCGGCGGCCCCACCTGACCCAGGCCCCTCAGCAGAAGGACTCGAAGAAGGGGAGGGGTCCGAGGCCACCTCGGGGGAGAGCGGTGTGCAGGCTAAGAGGATGCTCCCCCCTCCCTTCCTGCTTTGTCCTCTCCCCGGGCCCACAGCAGAAGGGGACAGGTGACATTTCAGAAATGGTCCATGGGGCGCCACCCTCTGCTTGTGGGAGGTGTTAAGGAAGACTTGATTCTGTGCAGTTAAACAAACAAAAACAGGTCTAGAGTACTGGAATAATTAAGAAGTCATTAAAGATATTGTTGGAGAGTAACTGGGGCGGGGAATGAAAAACATCCTCTATTTGAATGCTACGTGCCTCAAGTCAGGATTCTTTATATACACTGTAATTGGCAGAAAAAAAATACAGGAGAACAGTGTAGAGAGGGCTTTCTGGAGCCAGACTGACTGGATTTGATTCTCAGCTCTGCTGCTTACTTGCTGTGTGGCAAAGGGCCAGTTACTAAACTTCTCTGGTGCGGCAGTTTCCTCAAACTCTTAAGTTAGGACTAAGAATAGTATTAATACATATCCGTGGTGTTGCTGAGGTGATCAAATACAAAGATCAGGTAGATGTTCCAATGATCTTGGAACAATGCCTGGCGCACAGCAAAATCTCCATAAACGCTGGCTAGCTTATATTGCCTATTTTAAAACCACATGCACGTTGTGGACATGAACAGAGTCAGCTAGCCTGTCAAGTGTGTGGTTGTTGTTCAGTCCCTCAGTAGTGTCCACCTCCTGCAGCACACCAGGCTTTCCTATTCTTCACTATTTCTGTTTCTTCATTATTTCAAGTTTCTGGAAGTAATGTTAAATCCCACCATAAAACAACTCACAGCTTCTCTTTGATGAGAAGTCAAAGTATTACCCCACCCCCCACGCCCCCCCTCCCCCGGCGAAAGGACAGGAATGCATAGCACAGTTATTGCTTTTACACAGAAACCCAGAAAAGGGTATTTTCCTAGCCTGAGTGCTCTCTGTGCCCCTTTAGTGGTTCACAGGAAGCTGGGTTGGCACAACCTCACAGACAGTGCAGTTTTGGCTGGTGGTGTTGAGATTAGCGGCTCGCTATTGTCACAGAAGCCACATCACCTTCTTTGCTTCCCTTCATTTCATACCTAAGTAGAGACAGTCTTTTCCCTTTCAGCCACCAGGGAACATTTCCACACAGAATGTCATGTCATCTTCTAAAGGAGCAATACAATAAAATTCAAGGCAACAGTCATTCTGAACAAAAATGACACAAACACAGAGATAATCTCAGAATTGCACAAACAAAAAATAAAGCCTCACTCTTCAGCCCATTGATTTCTGTGCCCGCGTTCCTGGCATCTGTTAAAATATTACTGGAGTCAGTGGAGCTTGACTGGTTAAGATGCTAATTTCCACCCTATCTTCTAAAACACAGTATTGCCTGATTACAAAATCAAAAGATTTAGATGAAATCACACGTGGACACTTGCCTGCTTTGGCAGCTGGGCTTTTAGATGATGAATATGTAAGAGACGATGGGTAGGTTATACCTTTTTGGGGTTTACCTTCTGCAAAAAAAGGAAAAAAAACTATTTATTTCTGGAGCTAGAGATTTTAGATGGTTGCATCCTAATAAGTTGATTCCCTCCTTCTGATTTGTTTCTCTTGAGTTTAATGAAATCAGTCAGTCTCCACGCCCCTCCCATCCTTTGCTGAATTGTTGATTACAGTGAGAAAGTCAAGTGGCATTCTGTTTTTCTGTATTGCCTGTGTTTTATTAATATCAGAAAGGAAGCCATAACATCTTCATGACTCAGAATTAACATGAGCAACCCTTATTTGCTCGTGAAGATGTGACCTGGAAGCAAAGTTTTCATACACGTGACTCTGAATGTTGAACCAGGTCAGTAGATGAAAATCCTCCCTACACTTCCTTGGACATGAGAGCTCTCGTGGCTGACTGACTGTGCATGAACAACTACCTTTCACTTTCATGGACCCTGTGGGACCCATTTGAATTCCACAGCACTAGAGAAACTTGAAAGTAGGTAAATAGAGATCAGCCTTGAAAATAGCCATTTGTTGCCCACCCAGGGAGTAAAAGTTTAGAGAAGAAATGCTAATGTGTATCAGGGAAACGGTGGAGGCATAAACAAGAAAAATGATTGGGGCTGAGTAGGCAAGTCTCAAGCCTGGTGTTACTGAGCAAGCCTGTGAAGACTGCTGCCCATGGTGGTCCTCTGCCAGGGAGTTAGCCTGAAGTTCCACCAGGGAGCCTCATTCCAAGGAAATGGAAACTGTCAGAACACAAGCCCCACTGAGGCAGGTAATTGGTCTCACTTGGTGGCTGTTAAATCCCCAGGGCCTTGAGCAGTGTCTGGAATGTAGTAGATGCTCAGTAAGTATAACTGAGGAATTACCTTAGTGCTTAGATCTCTGTTCCCTGGTAGCCTAGACAGTAAAAAATCTGTCCTGAATGCAGGAGACCCAGGTTTAACCCTTGGTTTGGGAAGAGCCCCTGGAGAAGGGAATGGCAACCCAATCCAGCATTCTTGCCTGGAGAATTCCATGGACAAAGGAACCTGGTAGGCTGCAGTTCATGGGGGTCGCAAAGAGTTAGACATAACTGAATGACTAACACTTTCACTTAGGTCTCTGTTAAAATTTAAATACACTTGGAAGGGGTCTCGCCTGTTCTGTGACATTTCCACCTGATAATGAAAGCATTTTTAACTCTCAACCCAAGGGAATATTTCTATAGGATGGGCTTGGAGAGGAGACAGTGTGGAGTGTCAAATAGAGATGGGCAGTGGAACAGAATCTAGTGCCTGAGTTCACCAAAGGTCCTTCTGGCACAAGGAACAGCAAGGGTCATGAGGTAGAATGGGTAACAGGCTCTCAGGAAGGGTTTGGGATTGAAAGCAAGAAAATCTAGGTTTCTGTTTCTATTTTACCAATGATTAACTGCTTCAATCTCTAAGACTCTTGGTGTTTTTTTTTTAATTCAGAAAATATGGGTAATGATATGGACTAACTTACCAGACAAAGTTGTAGGGATCTGAAGGAAAAAATTAGTTAAGATGTTTTGGAACCATATATCACCATAGAGATGCAAAGAAGTTGTTCTGGTGTTAGTTATGAATGTCACTCAAGGTGAGAAAGAGGCACATGTTTGGGCTCAAGGGAGTTACTTCATCTTATGAAAGCCCACCCAGAGCAGGGCTGGGCAGCTCGGTTCGGCCCTGCTCCAAGTAGACGGCATATGCTGTGCTAAGTCACTGTCTTGTCCGACTCTTTGCGAGACCATGGACTGTAGCCCTCCAGGCTCCTCTGTCCATGGGATTCTCCAGGCAAGAAAACTGGAATGGATTGCCATGCCCTCCTCCAGGGGATCTTTCCGGCCCAGGGATCAAACCTGGGTCTCTTGCATCTCTTGCTTTTTCCCTATTGGCAGGTGGGTTCTTTACCACTAGCGCCACCTGGGAAGCCCAGGTGGACAGTGAGTGGGGCTGTTTCAGACCCAAGGAGGGTGCCTCTATCCACAGCAAACGCCACAGGGACACCGGCTCGTCAGTTTCCTAGTCTTCTCACATCGAAAACCCTGTGGTTCTCTCTGTTTCTATTCAGAAGGAAAAGGAGCCTGAGCTCAGCTTTCTGAAATGTGGATCAGAGGACAGACAGGCAGTATTAGGAAGTCCCTCTCTGACCTTTCCCATCTCTGAACTGTGGAAACACTATGCTGAACAAAAAGACATAACCCCTCTCCTGCCCCCTCCCAGCCTGCCAAAGTGAATTAATTAAAGACGCATAGCAACATGTGAAAATCGGAAATAAAAGCCTAGAGAAAGGTCACGAAGACATCTGAACCGTCAGAAGAGGACTCTGAGATGATCCAGCAAAACTCACTGGCCGTGAGCCACTGGACAGCAGATGAGCGAGCTGTGGCCGCCGTCGGCCGAGACCCTCACGTGGCATTGTGCTCTCCAAACTCATTCACTGGTAGTCATCACAGAGCACACATGCTTATTATCAACGGCAAAAAGTGCTTCTGGTTAGATGTCACTAGGTGACATGAGATGACATAGCAGTTGAGACTTATAGGGAATAACACAGCAGATTGATTTTCATTTAAAAAATCCCAAACATCTCTACTCGCATGGAATTCATTTTTCTTTTAAACCTCTCTTAGGATTCTTGGATTGCAGGCTAAGCACTGAAGACTGAAACCCTCTTATTCCCCCAGGGGCTCCTTGGTAAACATCAATGTAGAGATTGTACTTCTAAGATTGGCAAACTTGTATTCTAGACCTTAGTATTTTCATATGGCCCCTGTTTTGTTATGAGGTAAAGCTCACAGTACTATGATTAATGACCTCCCACTACCTGACATAGAAACTGGTATAGTTTGAACCCTGGGTGTGCAGAATTCCGTACGTAAGAGGAAACGGAGATTGCTCAAGTTAGAAGATCTGATTGTAGTCCTACTAAAATTATGATCAAAGGAGGTTGGGACACGGGGCATCTAAAGGTGTAAAAATCCCACCCAGATTGGAAGGCCTGCTCTATTATGAGACATTTCTCTCTTCTTTGCTTTAGCTGGCCTTCCACAGGTGGTACCTTCTCAGGAGAGTCACATGGCCTCTGATTTTGTGGGGAATGCCAGGAAAGTTTGCGAGAATGTATTTAAAATCCTGCAGTGCCTCTGTGGAGAAAATGAGAGATTCAAGGTCCCAGTGCAGAGTAAACAGTGCAGGGTGAAGACAGAACACTGTCTTGTGCTCAAATGCTGATGGGGCATGTCAAAGCTGGAAGGGCTCCTGGTGGCCAAACCTGGAAGATTTGAGCATCAAAAAGAATAATGATGATAATCGGCTATAACATGTTGTATTTTAAAAAACAATCTGTATTTCCATCATGGTACTTGGAAAAATAGTTGTGTGTGTGGGGGTGGGGGGAGGAGAGGTCTTACTTCTTTTTGTAAGAACACTAGCTAATAACTGTGGAAGAATAAGGATAATTTTTCAATTTCTGACTTTACTCTTGCTACTGAGGCAAGGATCACTGATGGATGTTAAAACCACTGGGTGAATTTTGGGTGAGGGGACAAGCTATTCATGCTGTTTTGAAGTATCATCCTATAGATTGCTATTAATTACAAGGTATCTTTTATCATGGGGAGATATTATAAAGTATCCCAGTTATCAAATTAAGCATCACCAACAAATGGACAAAATAACATTATGTGTCTCCTTATGACCATTTATGATACTACACAATGGATATGCTATGTTACTATCTATGTAGTATCTTTGCCAAAATATTTAACCTGAATCCAAGCATGAGGCAATAGCCAGACCTGTTTGTGGTCCAGATTGTGAAACATAATACTAGATGACTGGCTGAGACTTCAAAAATGTCATCGCAGGACTTCCCTGGTGGTCCAGTGGTTAAGAATCCACCCGCCAACAGAGACAGGGGTTTGACCCCTGGTCTGGGAGATTCCATATGCCACAGACCAGCTAGGCCCGCAGGCCACAACTATTGAGCCCACATGCCCTAGAGCCGAGCCTGTGCTCCGCCACAAGAGAAGCGACCACAGGGAGAATCCCATGCACTGCAGTGAAGACCTAGCACAGCCAAAAATAAATAAAATTTTAAAAAATGTCATCACTACTCATGACCAAAAATGGAAGTGTGGTGGTAGACAGGTCCGCATTAAAGGAAACCAAATAGACATGATAAGTAAATACAATAGGTGATCTTTGTAGATCCACCCCCTAAAAGAAGAAGAAATTATTGTGAAGAATATTTTGGGTATAGTTGGATATAATTGAATAAGACTATTTCTTATTTTTCCTATTTATTAATATTCATTAACATTATTGTAGCAATGCTAATTTTTTTTAGGCATGGTACTGTGGTTATTTAGGAAAATGCTTTTGTTTTTACCAGATGTGTGCTGAAGTATTAAGGGATAATTGTCATCATGCCGGTGGCTTACTTTCACACAGTTCAAGCAAAATATAAATAGATAGATAAAACAAGTGTAGCAAAATATTACCAGTTGGTGTGTCTGGGTGAAGGGAATATGGGTATTCATTGTACTATCTTTTCATTTTTCCATAAACTTAAAAGTTTTCAAAATTAAAGGTTAGGTTGGGGAAATTCACAAAAATAAAATGAGGAGAACAGGCAGGTCATGATAATACAGAGATACTTGGTTATCTTTTTACTGTGAAGTCATACTAGCCATTAGGTCATTGACATTACCTCTTTGGAAGAGGGCAAAAAAAAAAAAGTGAAAATGATTATCTATAAAATCCTGTGAAGCCAGATAGTGAGAACTGATTAACAGTGAAACAATTAGTCTTAAAAAAGAAATCTTAAACACAGTTGTAGCTCAGTTCTCTAAAAGCCTGTCCCTATCTATTCATTTACCAGATTTCTCAAGGAAGAATCTAGATATGAGGAACATTTGGCATAACTAAAGGAGTAGCTCAAAAACCCAAGTTATTAAATGTAATTCACTTAATTAAAAGTTTGATTGGACTTACTGATAGCTGCTGTGTGTTTAAAATGAGTAATTGGAGCCTTTTTAATACTTCCAGACTTGGTAGTGATTTATCACTGTAATTAGAATTCATTGTTTCATGATCCTAATTATCAGAAGAACTAATGCTTCAGATTTTTATGTAATGAGGTGGGCCATAAAATAAAGCTAACAGCACACAGAAAGAGCACATTTCGTCTCCTGAGGTCACTTGACCCAGGTGTCGGTTAAGGGCAGCCCTTCTCCAGGGCGCAGACGTACCTGAGACCACGAAGGATTCTCTCCATCGTGGAAGGGATAACGACCGGACGCCGTTGGAGTAGCTCCCTTTATAGCCAGACTGTCCAGCCACTTTCCGAACCAGTATTTTCCCTCCTGAATTATCAAGCACACCACTGTGAAGAGAGAAAAAAACTTTTTTTGAAGAAAGAGGAGAAGAATATTGTTTGACATATAATAGACTATGAAACCAGTTGCCATCTTAATTTTTTTCTAATTCTACATGTTATACATTAAAAATTTTTTTAATTGAAGTATTGTTGATTTACGATGTTGTGGTAGTTTCAGGTGTGTAGCATAGTCATTCAGTTATTCATATATATGTATTTATTCTTTTTCACATTCTTTTCCTATACAGGTTATTACCGAGTATAGACTTCCCTGTCCATACAGGGGGCTTCCCTGGTGGTGGCTCAGATGGTAAAGAATTCGCCTGCAATATGGGAGGCCTGGGTTTGATCCCTGGATTGGGAAGATCCCCTGGAGGAGGGCATGGCCACCCATTCCAGTATTCTTGCCTGGAGAATCCCCAAGGACAGAGGAGCCTGGTGAGCTGCAGTCCATGGGGTCACAAGGAGTCAGACACGACTAAGTGATTGCGTGTGCCTGAGTGCTAAGTCGCTTCAGCTGTGTCCAACTCTTTGCGACCCACTGGACTACAGCCACCAGGCTTTTCTGACCATGCGATTCTCCAGGCAAGAACACTGGAGTGGGTTGCTCTGCCCTCCTCCAGGGGATCTTCCCAACCCAGGGATGAACCCGTGTCTCTTACATCTGCATTGGCAGGCAGGATCTTTACCACTAGCACCACCTGGGAAGCCCACAGTAGGTTCTTGCTGGTTATCTATTTTATATACAGTAGCGTGTATATTAATCCCAAATTCCTAATTTATACACCCCCACCCATGTTTTCCCTTGATAACCATAAGTTTGTTTTTGAAATCTGTGACTTGTTTCTGTGAGGTTTTTTGGTAAATAAGTTCATTTGTATAATTTCTTTTTAGATTCCTACTAGTTCTCCCTGAAGTAAAACCTCTTTCCTGACAATTTCCAGTGTGGTTTTGTGACATCACAGAGTGATTTCAACTATTTCAAAGGGTGGTACAGTATTTTTAGAAGCACGTTTTCCTTTTATTTTGGGGCAAGGAGGGTGTGTGAGCTAAACTAAACTCATTTAAAAGAGTCCCCAAAGGTTGGAAATTGTTTCTTTAATTTCTAGGATTTTAAAGGTTTTAGGTCCTGATTTGACAGTAACTGACATATCGACCTCTTTGCTTCCACTGAAGCAGGGACTCCGGTAAGTCATTTCCTTGCCCCAGAGCCTAACATGGCTCCCTTGGGCATCTGTAATTGACAGCACGGGGGAACTGAAAAAGTCCTTAGATTTGTTCCCATCAACACCCTTCCTTCTCTACAGGAATGAGCGCTGCCATTTCCTTCCCTCCCACATCCATGGTGAGTCAACAACTTTCAACACTCAACTTCCTAACAGCTCAAAAGGAAAGAAGGTGATAATAATACTTGACATATAAAACCCTTCATTGCTTTTGAATCATTCCCACTCATGGTGTCTTACTGAGTTCTCCCAGCAAACCTGCCGGCTGTGGAGCGGAGGGAATGCTGTCATTCCCACTTCACTGAGATAGGCTTAGGCAGCTTGAGGGATCCTGTGACTCCAAATTTTATAACTTCTAAATGGCAAGGGAGGGATGTGAGCCTAGGTCTAAGCGACCTGGAATCTTGGGTTTGCCCCACGTGGTCACAGTTGCCTCTCAGAATTCCAAAGCTACAGGCATCTCCCCACATCTAGTCCTCATCTCTCCTTCACTGCATTGCAACCCTGCCTGCCCTTCTCCGGGGAGCTCTCAGTCAGGGCCCCGCACAATCCCAGCTGCAACAAGGCTGGTCCCAGCTCTGCTGACAACCCACAAGATTCCCACCCCCGTTTCTGTTCATGCTGTTCTCTGCCCTGGAGAATCTTGCAGTCTCCCCAATACCTCCTTCTCCGTGACATTGTTACACCACTTCCATGGCTCAGATGGTGAAGAATCTGCCTGCAGTTCAGGAGATGCTGGGGATACGGGTTTGATCCCTGGTTTTAGGAAGATCCCCTGGAGGAGGGCATGGCAACCCACTCCAGTTTTCTTGCCTAGAGAATCCCATAGACAGAGGACGATTGCGGGTTACAGTTCAAGGGGTAGCAAAGAGTCGGTCACTACTGAGTGGCTTTCACTCAC
The DNA here is from genome assembly GCF_023699985.2 of Odocoileus virginianus. Classification (NCBI taxonomy): domain Eukaryota; kingdom Metazoa; phylum Chordata; class Mammalia; order Artiodactyla; family Cervidae; genus Odocoileus; species Odocoileus virginianus. The sequence goes on along the minus strand of NC_069675.1, from coordinate 18,466,431 downwards.
TTCACTTCCTAACAGTGCCTTTGAATCTTGTCTTTCCATGATGACTCTGATTTCATTTTATAAAAATTCCTTGAGTTAACTTTGCCTCTCAACTGGAACGCATATCTTCTTATGGGACGACACTAGTTTTGCTTCTGTGTTCGAAAGCCTGTCTCTTTGTGGATGCTCCTCATGCTGACTTGTGAAAGAAGGTTGTTAGGTTCGGAATGGTGCCAAGGGGTTCATTTCACAACGGTAGCTTGAAATCAGCCACAGTGGGAGTATTTACACTACAGATGTTAACAAATCAGCATTTACCCCCTCCTCCTTTTAAGAGGGTTAATTGGTAAACACTGACCAGCACACCACTGGCATGGGCTGACAATTCAAATTATTTTTTAAAAACTTATCCCAATTATCCTATGGTCCCCTATTCATAACTAGTAAAGGAAATAGAAATAGCTCTTATCTTTTTATTTTCTCCTGGGGGAAATTTTTCTGTCCCTGGATTTACATTCCATTGTACTGAGGAAATGTGCAAGCAGTCATTCTTGTTTTAAAAGTCAGAAGCACTGTAGCTGCCACTCAGAGTGAGGAAGAGGTACTGAGTTTCGCTTTGCTCAGGCTTTTAAAAAGGGAATGGGGGAAGGCCTGGGGGTCCTTAGGCTGGACTGGGAGGTGGAGATCCCTTGTGACGGTTATAGAGGACTCCAAACCTAGACTTTGGGAAAGGCGTGGACACAGAATTCTTGTCTTCTCATAGATTTTCCTGTTGTCTTAAGAGAGAGATCTTGAAAGTGGACTTCACTGCAGGACGTATGTATTTCCAGATATCCTTCTGGAGGAGGCATGGGGCAGGGAGTGGTCTGTCAACTCGAGGAGGTGACAGCTGTCCCAGGGGAGGAATGCATGGGACACTAGACCACCACAGGAGATATCAGAGGAGGGAGAGAGCCTGAAGGCCTGTGGTTGCACTTAGGACACATTTAGGGGCTCAGAACCAAGGTAGCTTGGAGAATTTATGTAAATAAAACCTCACCTGATCCTCATTGAGGTGGAGATGCTTCAAACATATTTTCTGAAAGAGCAAAACCAGTTCTACTCCTTTGCATTCCTCAGACATCCTGCATGATGCTGAACATGGCCTTGAGGTTCACCTCCTCCCTGACCCTCAGGACACTAGGATCAGCTGCGGGTCAGCATCGTGGCTTGGAGGAAAGGGGCTGTCCACCATGAGGCCAGTTTTGCTGGCTGCCATTCTCAAGCTGGGCATCTGGTCAGAAATCCATGCTCAGCAGGAAGAAGGCCTCTTTGTTGTCCCATCTCAGAACTCTTCCCCTCTCCCAGGCTTTGGTCCCACTTTAAACACAGAAGTTAGTTCAGGCCAAGACTAAGCCCGAATGTGATGCCTCAAATATGTTCATTATCTCTTTGGTTTGAAAAGATCAAGGGGATCACTCATAATATGGCATCTGATTATCATACATTATGTGAAAATTAAACCCTTTAAGCTAAATCTGAATTTTGAAACCAAAGTATGCCCTTTCCAGTTTCCCAGTTCTGACTGCATGGGCCTCTGGAAGGACAGGGATGGAGGGTCCCTTGTGCATTTCCCACTCTTGTCCTCTGTCTTCAATCCTGCCTTCTGAAGAAGGACGTGTTCTGTTTGTAAACAACAGAATTGATATAATCCAAAATTCCTATCTCTTTTTCCTTAGGACTTCTATACATCCTCCTCATGGGTAGTGATTCCTTCTTTCCATCTCCTACTATATCAGCCATTGGTCCAGGAAGTCACGAGGCATTCAGTTGCTCTAGCAGCAAATCTTTTTTGAAACGGTCAAGCTCTTCTCCGCAGTCCCTCTACCCTCATCTGTATTCTTCTCGGCAAGTTCCTAGGCTCCACCCCAAGTGCTGACGTTGCTGAGTCCTGGTCCTTGTCAATGCCATTCCTATGTTCTCCCTAGAGGCGTGTTCATCTATCATAAAGCCTTTCCCAGCTCTAACTGCTCCAAAGTCTATAACCTCATCATGTCCTCATGTACATTAAGCAATGCTGGGACCCCTCAGTTCTTACCTAAATGCATCACCTGGGCTCTGGGCTGGAAGCCAGGGGACACAAGTTCTAATCCTGGAAGGAACTCGCAATTTAATTAACCTCTCTATGCCTCCCTACAGGCTTCCCTGGTAGCTCAGATGGTAAAGAATCAAAACAGGAGGCCCCGTTTTGATCCCTGGGTAGGGATAATCCCCTGGAGAAGAGAATGGCAACCCACTCCAGTACTCTTGCCAGGATAATCCCATGGATGGAGGAGCCTGGTGGGCTACAGTCCATGGGGTTGCAGAGCCGGACACTTTTGACTCTTCCCCTTCTGAGGATGTTAACAGCAGCCTCATAGGGCTGAGGCGATGCTAGGCGATGCTAGGGATGTGTAAGGGGTTACTGTCATGAAGACATGTTGTGAGCTCATATGAACTTGTGTGGCTCTGTACTGCACAGGAAACAAGGAAAGACAAGAGACAGATAGCAAATGCCAGAGGAAGCAAGTGTCAACCTGGAAAAATTCAGCAGGCCTAGGATAGGCTCCGCCTCTACAGAAGATGTCAGTGTCTGTGCAAACACAAACCAGAGCATACTGATGGTGTTGGCAGAGCTGTGAGTGCATGCACACATGTGTCAGGGTGTGTGTGAGCACATACATGTGTGTTCAAGCACAGGTAGAAGGCATGAGTATGTGAACAAGTGATCACGTGGTGGGGTACACTGTGTCATGGTGTGTGTGAGCACACATACGTGTGTTCAAGTGCAGGTAGGAGGCATGAGTGTGTGAACAAGTGACCCTGTGGGGGCAAGCACAAGTGTGTGCGTATTCACGTGTAGATTTGCATATTGCCTTGCTGCACAAAATTGATTTCAGGGTGAAAGCAAAATATTTTTATTCCATAGTTTGGAGTTAAGAAATAGAATTTGGTGTTTGTTTCTTTGATGTTCCTCTATTTATCCTTAGATGAGTTTTGTATTCCCTCTCCCACTGAAAAACCAGGCAGCTCTTCACCTCTGTGTGCCAGTGGGGAAGAGTATGCCTGACAAAGTCTATTAGTAACTCTTAAGTCTTATTTTAGGCAGAGGTTTTTTTCATTGCTTCTGCAAATTTCAGAGAGGCTACTGCCTAGACACCTTGAAAGGGAATGAATTTTAGGCCCCCCTCTCTCTGGCAGAGATACAACTGAATGATCAAGTGACTGGCCTGCAAGAAAAGAAAAGTGAAAAGATGCCAGAGGCCTGAATAAGTGAGAAACTTCAGCCAGTATCTGGCAGCCAAGCCCAAACTTTAGAGCCGCATCTCAAAGCAGTGCTGGCTAGTGAATAGAAGCGGGAGTACTGATTTGAGTTGGAATCCCTACTCTGATATTTTTCAATGGTGTGGCTTTAGAAAGGCTATTCAACCTCTCTTTACCTTTAAGAGGTGGATAACAGTGGTAGATAGCACGCAGGGGAGCTGTGGGGGCTGAATTAGACAACACAGGTGGAGAGCTGGTCATCCACCCATCAGCCTTATTATTAAACATACTCAGTAAACATACCTTCCCTGTGTTTTGACTCTGAGCCTAAGTGAAAGAGGTGTGAGGCATCTGTGAAGGTCATGCTTGCCTCATTTAGGCAGTGACATAGTCATGCTTCCTTCTTCCTGGATCCCAAACCAACAGCTGACCAGTCAGGACCACATGTCACTCTCCTTCACTGTTTCCTGTTCCCATTTGTCTCCAGCCATCAACCAGAGCTGTGACATTTCTTCTCTAAACCTCTGGGCTTTGCTTAGTCATGTCCCTATTATTTCCTTGCTCAGCACATACATCATTTTTTACGTCATCAAGAACTTTGGTTTCTTCGTCATGAACACAGAAGAGTAGGATTCTCCTCCCCTCTCATTCATGTGTAAAGAGAAGTCAGTTCTCCTTTCTAGAGAGATTTGCAAGGAGATCCAGGGTCGTGCACAGATTCTGGGTTATCCTCTTGGATAGGGCTGCTAGATAAAACACAGGATGCTCACTTAAAGTTGCCCATTTTTGCTTGCTAATCAGGCAACCCTGCGCCGGGGGCTCCCCGCCCACACCCTGATCGCTCATTCTTAAGTAACTCAGTGTTACCCACCTGTGAACTGCAGCGCCACACACACTAGAATAGGAAGCGTAGACATCAGTGCCGTAAACGTGGTACCTAGGGTCTTGGCATCCTGGCGGACACTTCACAATGAACTCGACATTCGTTATCTTCCCAGCTCTCACATCACAGCTGATCTGAGGAACAGCTGGGAATGCAAAATGAAGTCAAGATTACACCTTGTGGTAGCAGCTTATATATGGGGTGACTGTTAGGTTATAACGATTCATTTACTTGATCTCTAAAAGCCAGAGCCTGGACTGACCCTGGATCCCCTCTGTATAATGAAAGCAGAGAGGTAATTAGGATATTCCTCAGGCCAAAAGAGCAATCACTGTCCGTTGCATTTAACCTGCTGAGAGCAAGAACAAGAGGCTCATTCCTGTGCTTAATCAAACAATTAATTAATTGGAGTAGAGAACTCTGGGAAAAGACCCACCTCCAGTGGCTAAAAATGTCAGTGTGAGTCCATAGCTGGAGAAGACTGCTTTTTCAGATGCTCTGGAGCTAGCACGAGAAAAGAGGAAATGCTCGGAAAACCTTGCAGAAGGAAGGAAAGGTATTCGGGAAGGGCGAGTTAGTGAGCATGGGCTTTGGGTCAGGACTGGCTAGGAAAAGTTGGGCCTACTGCAGCCCAGACCCCAGCTGGATCCTGGGGGGAGCACTGGGATGGGCAGGGCCAGGCCAGGAGGAGGCAGCTTGGTGCTTGTGTTCTGTGAACGAGGTGGGACTTGGAGGGTTTTTGAACTGGGGAGATAGATAATGGAAGTGATCTTTTGTCTTGGTCCTTGAGGCTGGGTCCTAGCTCCAGGGTCAAGGTAGGAGTCATCCTTCCTCCTCTTCCTCAACGCTCAGTGGAAAGCTGGGGACTGCCCTGCTGGGCATCCTGGGGAAGCCCATTCATTCATCCTCCCTCCTCTTGGGCCTCGTGATGCCACAGCCGGCTAGCAGTAGTCAGTCGGCAAGGCTGCTGGCGCTGCAAGCTTGCTTAGGGATAAGACGATGCAGGTGCTCTAGCAGCAGTACCTAAAAGAGGGGTGCGGCTGCGTCTTCCCTGAAAAAATCTCCCTCCAAAACTCCCGAATGAAAAGGGCTCCTAGAGGATCCTATACTGATGCCCGGGAGCTAGGAATGTATTCTCTAGAAGAGACTCTGAAGCACAAACAACCGTTCAAAGAGTAAGCAGGAAGGAACTGGAAACCATCGGATGAGAGGGCTGCCTGGCAGAGGTGGGGTGTTTGGACATAAGAAGGCGAGCATTGGAGGCAAGTCACAAGTAGGACTGAGCAAGAACTGAAGGGGAGGTTTCTATGGAGTTTTCTTTTCTTTCTTTTTTTTTTTTTAACCAAAAAGAACTTTCTAGTAAATGAAGTTGCCCTTGAAGGAAGGGGCAGGCAGGGACTGAACAGTTGAAGATGGGATGTCTCCATTGGGTGGGAAGTGGAAAGAAAGTCCCGCCCAGTGGTGAGAGTCAGTGATTACAAACATAGATTCCGGATCTCTGCCAGGCCACCCATCCTCTAACTGGGTTACTGAGATGCTCTCAGAGTTGTTAATGGTTTCCAGCTGTATCCAAAATGTACTTTTTTTTTTTTAAACTCTTTTGTACCTGAATGGATCGGAGCTGCGTTTCCTTCAGGCTGGAGAGAGGACTGAAGTTAGAGCTCCCGCTCTTTTCCTAAACACCCCTCCCAGACAGTCCTGGCCACACAGGGCTGGGCCAGCATGGAAGTCCTCCTGGGAGCCCAGGGGCTGAATGTGATCACAGGCTAAAACAATTTGTGGTCCCCATGGAGAAGGCGAGCGCCGCGCTTAAAACGGTTTTGTGGTTTCATTCTCCCCACCACAGGCTGCTTCCTCTCCAGTTATTTTCTTTTTATCTTCCATTCTTTTAAACCTCGATACTCAAGGCTGCATGGACTATTTTGAGTCTTGGAGTACTATTTTAAAGAGACAATTTGGGGATGGAAGATACCTATGTAGCCTCTCCTTAAACTGGTTAATTGTCAGATCATTGGGTGTATAACTAAATGCATTCAACTCTCCTCCCTTCCGCAGATCACTGCCCCATTCCTGAATGCAGCTCCTCCCTTGGATGCAAAGAAAATGAAAGCATTCCCTCTTGGCTCTTAGTTGTGTGAAATAGGAAGTGACAGCTCTGTGCCCTGGGATTCCACGTGGGCGTGACCTTGGCACCCTGAGTTTTGGACCTCCTGGTAGGCCAACCCAACTCTTCTGGAGTTGTAAATGGGGTGCTATGGAGAAGCTTGTTGCATGAATGTCATACAGTGATCGAACCTACAGCAAGACAGGTGCGCAGGCAGTAGAATTTTCCATGAAATAGTTGGTTTAAAATGACAAGGGGAAAAGTGTCACATGGGAATATTCTGCTTCCTGCTCATCAATTCCCACCCTCAACTAGCTCCTTCCTTTGGGGGGAACTTGTTTGTTGTTTTGTCTTGCTTTCACAAAGGCCTGGGCAGTCCCTTCAATAAGATCTTCTGCTTTATCTGCATCTAGTTGGATTATACCCTGGTGAATTAATTCACCTCACGATAGTGGGAGGGGGGATAAAATGAAATCAAGCATGTACACTCGTGTACTTTGGAAAGTGTACCGTTCACTGTCCCCGGAGCCTCACTTGCCAAATCAGTGCCTCCCTGCTCCCTTCAGACCTGAGGCAGATACTTCTTGAGCTGCCTTAATTTTGACTTCTCCTCTGAAGGAAGGATTATTTCTGCGTTTTTGAGAGGAAACACAAAGATAGATGAAAATGAACCTAAACAACAGAGGAGAAAGAGAGAAAAGGAACACTTCTGGGAAGGCATGTGGGATCTTCCCAGACTAGGGATCAAACCCGTGTGTCCCGCATCGGCAGGTGGATACTCTACCAGTGAGCCACCAGGGAAGCCCCCATCCTATACATAATAGTCTGCATCTGCTGACTATCGGCTGTGAAGTGGGAGAGTTCAAAAGTATGCAGAGGAAATCCAGAGAGAAACCATTTCATTTGGGCCTTAAGTGGATGGATGGAAGATTCTTAGAAGGTTGCAAGAAAACAGACTACTTCACAAATAACTGGGAAAATACTGTAAAGAAAGAGACCGTGGTTTCCATATACTCAGAGCAGTCAAAAAGATGCGAATGACTGCTTCTTGTTGACTGGATTTAGATATTACCCTTTCCAATGAGTTTGGCCATCGCTCTGAAATGATAATTAGCTCACTTTCTTCAGCTTAATTTTCTGTACAAATTGAACACATAGTTGACATTTAGACATGCTTCGTCATTGCGCCCTGCTCTTCCAATGTGCTTGATCACATGTGCTTGGTTTCATTCCGTCCTGAGTGTACTTCTGTGAGTGGAAGTCAGAGAGCCCTGGCTGAGTCACAGAGCTCCTGGGGGAGCCCAGGACTGCTCGAGCGGAAGCGGCTCAGAGACCTGTTTCCTGGCCATTTGCTCTGCTCCCACCTCGTGTGGCTCCTTGAGGTTACCTTGCCTTCTCAGGGCTGTTAGCACTTTCTTGATGGAACTCACATCAGGGCATCTCAGAATCTGTTCTCCCCAGAGGACCTTGGCACTGGACACAGGGAAAAGAGAACCATTTGCAATCCAGATGGCAAGAACTGAAGATAACTTTTAGATGTTGTTCACTGAGGCAATGGGTCTGCTGCACTGATCTCAGAAGCAAAACAGGTACTGTCTGAGCCTCCACTTTCATGCAACATCGGGATCGTAGAGGCACGACTGCAGATATTTCTGCTCTAAGTTGGGTTTTCTGCCTGACCTAATAACAGAGTGATTATTGGGTGATGTCACATACAATAAGCCAGTGATGTAGAGGCCAAATCAAGCTGTATAATCTCCCGCTTATTTTCCATTCATCTTTTCAGTGAATGTGGTTTTCCAGGCAAACCACATCGCTTCGGGAAAACAAATTTCCTCATCAATTAGAGAAGGCTGTTATAAGCTTGCCTCCTGGCTGTTAATGAGAAAGAATTATTACAACATAAAAGCACTTATGCATAAGCAGTTTTGATACGAAACTTAATTTTGTTGGATTGTGATATTCAACTAGAGTAAAATTCTATTTTTAAGAAAATCATGCAAAAACGTTAATGAAACAAAATGACCACCAAATAAAATTTTAAGATGAAACCCCCTTCTCCTTGATCCTGACACCAGTGAACAGATCATGTTAATTCTTCCTTGGCAGCATATTCTTTTGCAGAGATTCTTTTCCGTTTTGCTTAAACAGTCTTTGACCATGTTGAATCTTTTTAAAAAATTTATGCTACTGAAGTATAGTTGATTTAAAATGTCATGTTAATTTCTGTTGTACAGCAAAGTGATTCAGTTATACATATATATATTCTTTTCAATTATCATTTATCACAGGATATTGAGTATAGTTCCCTGTGCTATATGGGAGGACCTTACTATTTATCCATCCTATACATAATCATTTTTTTAAAATTTTTGTTTATTTATTCAGGCTGCACTGGGTCTCTGTTGCTGCCTGGGCTTTTCTCTGGTTGTGGTGAATGAGGGCCACTCTCTTGTTGTGGTACTCAGGCTTCTCCTCGTGGTGGCTTCTCTTGCTCTGGAGCACGTGCTTAGTTGCCCTGAGGCATGTGGGACCTTCCCGGACTAGGGATCAAACCCATGTCTCCTGCATCGGCAGGTGGATTCTTTACCAGTGAGCCACCAGGGAAGCCCCCATCCTATACATAACAGTTTGCATCTGCTGACCCCAAATGCCCATCCTTCCCTCACTCACCTTCTCCCCGCCCTTGGCAACCGCAAGTCCGTTCCCCATATCTGTGAGTCTGTTTCTGTCTCACTGATAAGTTCATTTGTGTCATATTTTAGATTCCACATATGGGTGATGTCTATGATATCTGTCTTTCTCTGTCTGACTTACTTCACTTAGGATGATAATCTCTACATCCATTCATGTTGCTGCAAATGGCATTATTTTACTCTTTTTAAGGCTGAGTAGTATTCCATTATATATATATATATAGGTACACACCACATTTTCCCTATCCATCTATTGGTGGACATTTAGGTTGTTTGCATATTTTGGCTATTGTAAATAGTGCTGCTATGAGCACAGGGATGCATGTATCTTTTTGAATTACAGTTTTGTCCAGATATATACCCAGGAGTGTGATTGATAGATGACCATGTTGAATCTTTGGTCAAAAGCTACCAGTACCTTTTTGCTGCCTTGAGGAAAAAATTCCAAAATCTTTAAGGCCTTTCCATAGTCCCCTTCATGGGGAGTACTGAGGGTTAAATAAGTATTTTCCCTTGTATATAAAAGATTTCTCAGGATGCAACAGTTGAGGGAAACCTAAGATGTGTGATGAAAAGGGTTTATAAAGACAAAGCTAGTAGCAGACACTTGCCTCAATAAATAAATCCAAGCTCCAGCTCTAACCATGTCAAAAAGCCTATAAAGATTGGTCCTTCTAGCTAGTGTTTTTGTCAGCCTTGAGAAAACACCTTCATCCATATACCACAGATAGAAGAGTAATTGAATGACAGAGGTTAATATGTCTGTGGTGACACAGCTTTTGGGCAATTGCAGAAATTTGTATGTCTAAAAATAACCTACTCTTTAAAAAATTGTTTTTTGGATGCACCACAGGCATATGAGAGCTTAGTTCCCTGACCAGGGATAGAACCTGTTGCCTGCAGTGTGGAGTGTGGAGTGTGGAGTCTGGAGTGTGGAGTCTTAACCACTGGACTGCCAGGGATGTCCCTAAAAGTAACCCATTTTTAATTTAGAAAGGACTGTAATACATAATTTTCACTTGACTCTTAAAAAACCCTGAGAGGCATATTGTCCTTATTTTTCAGAGAGATAAGTTTGCTTGTTCAAGCTCAGGTGCCAGGTAGCAGAGCCAGGCCCTGAACTTGCGCCCCGGGGCTCCAGGCACATAGTTTTGCCTGCTCCACTTGGTTGCTTCTCTCACTACTGAAGAGAAAGAGCTAAATTGTTGCCTCCCTGCCCTAATCCTGCAAGGCTTTTCTGAACTTAAAGATCACTGACAAACACTAGTGGGTAAATACAGAAAATGTCTTGTAAATAGGTTGTCTGTGTGGGTGTATTTGTGTGCATTTGTGTGTATCTGTACACATCTGTGCATTTATCTCAAACATTTGCAAGGCAACTCTTCTAGTGCAATTTTCCTTGCATTCTTTGCCTATTATTTCTGAGGATTGCCATGGTAGCATTTATTCAACTAAAAGTCTGCAGCAGAGAGTCGGCCTTCTTTCTTACCTACACACCAGAAGGAGGACTAGAAGTTAATCCACTTCCTTTTGCATGGTTTGAGAGAGGGCACATGCACCAGTCTGTGTGAAGACACTGGTGCTGGAACCAAGTATGTTCTTGGTACCACAGCTAAAGAACAAAGAAACACTGGGGGTTACTTACCAGTTGCTACAGCTGACGACATATGAGCTTAGTGAGGAAGCTGTGTGTGTGTGCTATACCCCAATCCTACAAGCACAGAGCCGTATGTCTTCAGTAGCTCCAATACAATCAGTAACCAAGTCCCAGAACAGTTACCTCCTCACACTGAGGTTGTACCTCTGGGAATTATCCACCCTTTCAAGGTCATTGCAAAAATATTTCCATGCCTTACATGGTATTAAGATTAATTTACTGGAGAGAACTATGCGAATAAAAGGTAATACATTTCACCCCAAGCTAAGACTATTTCAACAGACTCCAATATAGTGGAAATATTTCAGAATGTGGTTTCACTGCCTTCAGGGAATAACCTGCTGTTGTTTATTTTGCTGACTGTTTTCTTCATCATGTAGATTTCCTGCTCAGAACACTCTCGGTGTCCCTACCCTCTAAAGAATGGCAAAGAACAAAGCTTCTCAGACTGACATTACCTAGTCCTAACTCATCTTCCAGCTGCATCTCCCATGATGCCCCAACAGTTAAGCCAAATCACGCCACTCATTATTTCCTGATGCCATCTCACTCACGATATATGGAAAGCCTAGAAAGCCCTCCCACCTATCTCTGCCTATAAAATTCCACTGATTTTTCATGTCCTACCTCAAATACTCCTTCAAGAAACCAGTATGAATCCTATTGTATGTGCAAGCTAAGTCTTTTCAGTTGTGTCTGACTCTCTGTGACCCCATGGACTGTGGCCTACCAAGCTCCTCTGTCCATGGGATTCTCCAGGCAAGAAAACTGGGGTGAATTGCCATGCCCTCCTCCAGGAGATCTTCCTGACCCAGGGATCGAACCCAAGTCTTCGATGTCGTCTGCCTTGGCAGGTGAGTTCTTTACCACTGGTGTCACCTGGGAGGCCCTTTGAATCCTATTGTAGTCCCCTTGCTATTCTTTTGTAGCATTTACACATTTTGCTTTATTTTATAGTATTTTGTTTCATTGCTGTTCTATTTCAGTCTGCTGTTTGTCTATTCATCCAGCAAATACCTAATGAGCACTAATTATGTATTCATGGTGATTTTGGTCTAGTTGAAAAGACAGATTATATATATATATATATATATATATATATATATATATATGTATATTTTTAAAAGCTCTTATAATAACATGCAACAGTCAACAGTAGAGGAAGTGTAGCGTACCCTGGAGCCATGTAAACTAGTTTTTGGTGTGTTGGCAGTGGCTGTTGGGTCCAGGAAGGCTTTCCTGTGCATAATTTTATTTTACCCTGATTTATTTATTCACTGATCAGGTGCTCAGTGAAGTCAGAGACTTTGCAGAATGGGCAGGCAATAATGTGTTGGAGTTAATCACCACAGCTCTCACCTGGGTAACACTATCTCAGTTGACCCCACTTTAGACTAAGTCCATTGCTTCTGGAGCTCTCCTGGGGCTTCTTTACATGTAGAAATGCTATGGAAGAGATTTTTCAACTTAAAAGCTTTTCTCTCTCTAGCATAGGAACTCTGCCAGTCAGGGACTTTGCTAGAGTTGTTCCCCATAACTTAAGGGGAAAAGTATGATGTGTTTATTACAGTATGGACTGAAAAGCTCATGAGTTGATGAGAAAGCCTTTTTTGAATGTGGAATCTACACATAAATGAAGTTTATCCTTAAAATCCATAAGATATCTTGACTACTTTAGGAGAAGAGTTTCATGAACACAACTAAATCCTTCAACCTTTATTTGTAGTCTTCAATGATCAAGAAAAATGCAACCACATTTTGGCCATTTGTTATAAACTGTGTGAATAGGTTTATGCTGACTAAATATATCAGTGACATGCCTGTGGGTAAGGTTGGACCTATGGCTCCAAAACATAGCAGGAAAATGAGAGCCTTGAAAAAGTCACCTGTGTAAAAAAACATGATAAAACTCTCATCTTGTACAGTATGGTAAACTTTACTCTGCACCATACAGCACGTTAATTTACTAAGTCATTTTTGTGCATGTTCTCAGTCATGTCTGACTCTGCGACCTCATGGACTATAGCCTGCCAAGCTCCTTTGTCCATGGGATTTCCCAGGCAAGACTACTGTAGTAAGTTGCCATTTCCTTCTTTATACTAACTTATGCTTATTTTTATTGTATTTTCCCCTCTTACTGTTCCAAGAAGGTAGTCAGATTTTTGTGTTCTCCTGTTTGGGGCTCAGGGTTGCAAGGGAGAGGACAGGGGTTACCTGGCAACCCTCCCTCAAGGCTTTGGGAATTAGATACTCTGAATCCTCCTTGTTTGAGGGGATTGGGCTTGGCCAGTCCAAAGAGTGATGGAGAGAAAAATGACCTTCAAAGACTGGGAAGATGGGAGTGAGTGGGTAGGTCCCAGTAAGGGAACTGTCTCTGTTCCCTAACAGTTGCCTTGGGTGAGCATCACTTTGGGACAATACCTGGGGTGGTGCCCCTCTGGGTAGAACCTTAAGCATGAGGCTTCCCCACATTTCCAAGATCCCACCGTTTATGAAACAGGGGAGCTATTCAGCTTCTAGGAATAACATGGGTTTGGACACTGAACAGGGCAGGGGCTCTCCTTGAATGTTGTAGATTGTACAAGGCTCCCGAGGACTGGAGCTGGGAGGGAGGAAGCCCACTAAGGAGGGAATTTTAATATCTCAGCCCTTGGCAACTGGCAGTTTGGAGTCAGACTTGATTTGATATATAAAATAAGGTCATGTGATAAGCCTAGTGACAGAAGAAAATTGTACCCAATACAACTCTATACATGACATCAAAATACTGGCCTGGAGTGAATAGTTGTATATGAGTGGGAGGAGTCCAGCTGTAAGAACTAGATCCACTGTTTTTATCTTTGCTTTCCCTTTTGTAAAACCCCCATGTGAGATTGTTTTCAACATGTTCTACCTTTTTGGTCCAAAGGTCTGCCAGTGAAGCTGAGCAACATCCAAAAGGGCCCCGGGAGGTGATGGGTAGACCAAAGAAATAGAAGGAAAAAGAATTGAGAAGAAATGAGAAAGCAGAGGAAGTAAGGAGGAGAGAAAGTGACAATTGCCTGAAGTAACAGTAACCCTCTGCAGAGACAGAAGAGATACACAGATGTGGCCCAAGGTCTCAGGCCAAGTCAAAGGAAGAAACTCCTTTTTTCTGTTTTACCACATTTTCTCTACTGTGCCACATCTCTTCTCTTTTATTTCCTATTTGGTCAGCCCTTGATTATCTTAGCACCTCATATGCTTCTAGACAACAGATATTGGGTTAACCAAAAAAAGTCATTTGGGTTTTTCCATAAGATGGTACAGAAAAACCCAAATGAGCTTTTTGGTCAACCAGATACTTCATTCCTAAATTCTGGCTAGTCTGGGACAAGGCGCTGGGAAGACATCTGGGCTTGAGCCTCACAGAGACCTGAATTTCAGATCTGGCTCTGCCAGCTCATGGCACCATGTCTGATCACTAGATCTTCAGGAGCTGAAAGTAGTTCTACATTCAGAGTAGGTGTCAGTACACTGTCCACTGAGCAAAATTCTCAAATGACCTCCCCCTTGCTATTTTACCTTCAGCCCTCTGGATGGTGAAGACTTTTAGTCCTGAATAAACACTGGGGAGAATTGAGGGTGGCTAGGAAAGAAACAGAGGGCCCTGAAAGAACCCATGGTTTCACATTTACCTCTGTAAGCAGCCCTGATCTTATGTAAGTCTAGTCCAGCAGTTCTCAAATTTCACCAGGCATCAGAGTGGAAGGTCTCCAGACTTCTGATTCTTGGATACTTACCTCCAGAAGGAGCTTAGGGCTCTCTGGGTATACAAAAGACATTCAGCATGTACATGCATTTATTTTCCCTGGAGTTAAGAGAAGTTGTAATTGTTCTGTCTTCCACTTCACTGTATAAGTTGATGTGAAATTCTGTCAAGACTTGGTAGCTACTTTCATCCTATCTGTAGACACGTGTCTATTTGTAATACTAACTCACTAATATATTTCATTCTCTCTCTTCTCTCTTCATGTATTTGGACAAAGGGATTTTGTTGCTTTTCCCTGGCAGGATTGTTTTACCTCCCTAACACCCTAACCATTCTACTCTTCTTTGAAAACCACTCTCCCAGCCTACGCTGCTGCAGTTAGAGTTTCTCTCCCAGGAATTTGCAATCAGGACTGAGAGGCATGGTCTGCATGAAGCAGAGTTGGGGGGTGGCGGTGGGAGAGGTGGGGGCGTGGACAGTGAGGCAGATATATAGAGAGGATTAGAGGCACCAGTTCTTGAGGTCTTTCTGCCTGGGGTACAGTCCCAGTGAGTTCCATCTGCCCTTCCAGCCTTGGGTTCTGCGAGATACTTCCTGCCCTGCCAAAATCTCCTTTTTTGCTTACGTAAATTGTCCTTGCATTTCTGCTAATTGAGCCTTAAATAACTGGCACTGAAATACTCCCCATTGCCCTCATGATGAACTGCAGATTGCTGGATACAGTAACAAAGCTCTTTGTGATCTGATGCCTGCTTACCCCTCCATCTCTCATCTCAACACATTTGCCTCCCTCTCTAAACCTCAGTCATACTAAACTAATTTTTTAGCTCTTTCTGTTCTTTAGGCCTTGGAGATGCTTTTTTCATTCTGTTTATAACACTCTTTTCTCTTCATGTTTGCCTGATCAATCCCTATTTGACCTTCAGATATCAGTGTTGGTATGTCACTTCCTCCAGGAAACCCTCCCAGATACATAACTTTTTTCTCTATATTCTTGGAGTACCTATAGTTCCCAAGGCCTAGCATTTATATAAGACATCACAGTTGCCTGGTGACTTGTGTTTCTTCCTCTCTAGATTTTGAGCTCTGTGAGGGCAAAGTTTGAGTCTGAATCACTGATGTATCTGAGTGTTTCACACTACCTGGTACTTGGCAGGCACCAAATCAGTACTTGTTAAATGAATGAATGATGTGTCTCCCTTGCTATCAGTCACCTGCCCCAGTGGCAGATTAACAGCGTTGAATAGAAAAAATGAAAATTACTTTGGCCTCAAGCTATAGACTACAATTTGGAAATACTCCTGAGGTAAAGAATCAGATATCACCAGACTTTGGGAATATCCTGTTACTTTCATTGTATCTATCTCCCCCCCACCCCCTTTAATGACTGTGACAGAGTTTCTAATTAGAGAAAAAACTTCATGCATATATTGACTCAAAAGTGCTGTATCACCAAGGGAGATTTTGTGAATAAGGTTAGAATTTAGCATATCAGAAATTCAATCCACTTGAGATCTCTCTAAGAGGTTTGCCCTTGGATCGTTTGGCACAGACTTTTATAGTCACTGAGAACTGTTGTCATGGTAATCATGGAATCTTTCATGATTTTCGTATATGAGTCAATGAAGATACTGGAAACAACCCAAAGGAATTCATACTTGGGTGTGCATTTGTCTCCATATTAGCCCAATCACTGTTCTGAACACACATCTGCCCCTGGGCCAATTCTCTTGGCTTTCAGCCTTGACAGGAATAAATAAACAACTAATTCCTTTTTAGTATTTCAGGCTAGGAGGCTGTGGATGGCTGCCCTTTTGGTCTCATTTCAACAGGAAGTCGTGTACAAACAGCTTAAAAGAACAGGAAAAAAATGCTGCATGAAACATCTTTTCTTCTATTTCAGAATTTTAATGTTGCTGATTTCAAGGCATCTAAATCTAATGCCTAAACAGAAGTTCCTGTTGTAGAGAACACAGAACACTGAATGTACCTAAAGTCTTTCTTTTATGGTCTTTCATAAATATACCTTAATCCAAGCCTCCATCAAGTCTACAGATTCACATCCAGGTAGTTCAGTGTGCTCAGAATATTTGAGATTTTCCATTTATGTCCCATCCTGCTAGTTCCCCCCCACCCCCAACATCTATTTCTCTTCTTTCCTAATAATAGAACACCTTGCATTTAGGAGGCATGTAGATTCTTGAAATCAAGACATTTCTATTCTCCCTGAATGCTGGTCAATGGTATTTAAGTCAAAGTGGTGTATTTGACTTCCTGGACTTATCTTTAAAGGGAGTAAATATGTAACCTCCTTCATCCCTTCCTACTGACTGGAATGTGGACATGCTGGATGGAGCTGGGGTAGCTATTTTGGACAATGAGTTGAGAACCATGTTGGGAAAAGCAGAATGGCAGAATAGAAGGAGTGTGGGTCCCTGAAGATTGTGAAGCTTTCATAAAAGCCTAGATTATGTTCATAGGAGAGAGAAAGGAACTTCAGTCTTATTTAATCTATGGTTATTTTGGATTTTCTGTTGTCTAATCTTAACTAGAAGCCAAAAATGAAATTAATTATTCCTCTTTTCACTGATGGGGTGTGAAATTTTTTGTGAGATTACCCATTGATCCCAGGGCATGCTGAAAGGTAGGCAGCTTTGCATTAGCCAGACTGAATTTTCTGGTATGGGGAGTTGAGACAGCATTTCCATGGCAGGAAAATGCCTACTTCAGATTAGTGATAGAGACACAGCGTTGCCTGGCTTTGTATGTACATTTTGAATTTTTCTAATATAGTGAAACATATCTATCCTAAAACAAGAACTTGTATTTCAAACACTTTTTGGAGAAAATAGATAACAAATAATGGACTTGTCTGATGGCTCAGTGGGTAAAGAAACCACCTGCTAATGCAGGAGACACAGGAGACATGGGTTCAATCCCTGGATCAGGAAGAACATCTGGAGAAGGAAATGGCAACCCACTTCAGTATTCTTGCCCGAAAAATCCAATGGACAGAGGAGCCTGGTGAGCTACAGTCAAAAGGATACTACAAATCATCACTAATTAGTCTGAGTGCAAAGTAATTGAGATAAGAAAATAAAACCCAACCCCAAAACAAAAAAAACCCCAAACTTTCCAAATTAACTGAGACAAGTGTGACAGTCTTCCGCATAGGAGACACAAGTCTTATATTAGTGAGGAATTGCAGCTTTACTTACTGAATTTGGGCCTTTTCATTTTCTTCATCATTTCTTGATTTGAGTGTATTCCAGTCACCAGCAAAACTAAATGAAGAAAATGCAGAAAATCGAATCAGTATTATTTCACTAAATACTTCCTCTCTTTTGCCCTTTATACTTGCTTCAATCACATGTTGAAATATTCTCATTAATAAAACTAATTTCCCCTTATTTTATGTTTGAGGAAATAAGACGTATCATGTGTGCTTTTCTTAGCCTCTGCTGAAAGAGCCTTTCCAAAATACCTCTTGGATGTCTGTCCTTTGTTTTGCTGTCTCTAAATTTCACCACACCAACTCCACCATCTTTACTTTCCTAAGACAGGAACCTAGGTCTAGAGAAGTCCGCTGATTTGCTTGGACCCAGGAATGAATGATAGAGGCGAGATGAGCACCCAGGCCTTTCCTGTCCTCTTTCTTCTGTCCCACACTAAGTTCCCTTTGAGCCTTGTGTTTTTAAAATATAACATAGACCGTTTTTTCCTTATTACCGAAATAATAGGTATTGCTGGTAGAAGAGTATAAAAAAACGCACAAAAACAATACTACAGAAAATATAGATGAAAGCAAAAGTGTAATATTTTCAGGCTTTTTCTGTATGTGTGTATTCATATGAGTACTTTTAAACAAACTTTTGATGATGCTTATACTGTTTACAAGGTGTCATAAACATATCTGTTTGGTCAGAGAGTTTATTGGCGTTCTTGATACCATCTTATGGAAAAATCCACATGAACTTTTTGGCCAACCCAATATTTCTACTTTAAGATATGCAGAGACCTTTTTTCCCGGTCATTCAATGTTCCTCCCATAATAATCTTAGCTGCCTGCAAAATATTGCAGTGCATGGATGTATCATAATTTAGCCAACCCCTTATTTGATATAAATAGCTTCCTCTTTGTGTGGATTTCTTATTATTTTCTTAAAATAACATTCCAAATACAATTTCTTGTCTGAAAGATAAGCCCACTTAAATTTTTGACATATGTTGTGAGAATTTCTCAGAGCAAACTTTTATTAATAATGTCTGAAAATTCTCATTCCTCTGTACCTATGCTAATTGTACTGGTAAACAGAAAAGCACATTTTTTTCTTTCAAAAGGCTACTCAGTCTCTATTCTTATTCCTTCCTCTCCAGGAATTCTTCTACCTTACCTACCTAAAGATGGTACTGCTGTAACTTGCTTCCATTTTAGTCACTCTTTTGAGAAACCCGTTTTCTGGGTGGAGTTGGGTTTCTGGAGGTGAACATGAGTCAGTAGAATAATTAAAACAGGCATTTTACTTCCTACTTTATGTGCTTTTTAAAGTTTTTATGTAACAGAACATAGATGCTTGATTAAGGCATAAATCAGGACTTAGGAATTCTTTAATTGGCAACTATCTTTGAAGGAAAAAGTGGCAATGTCACCAAGTGTTGATTAAGAAAAATTTTATATATCTTATGATTCTCTAGCTAGGCTGTGCCAGTGATGTACCTCATGAATTATCCCCAGTTCTGACTGTTTAGCACTCATTGAGGCCTGGACAGTTGACATACCATGTCCTGCAAGAACAGAACCATAAAAGAGAATTGAGTGAAAACCAAAAGTCTAGCCAAGCAGAATGAAGGCAGACAGTTTTTAGGTGTTATTTACTTCTGGGGTTTGGGTGGGTTTGAGTGTCCTGGAGGTCTGATTTTTATAGTAGCCTCTGTGTCATTTAGCTCTATCCAAAGACCGCATCTTCATTTTATACACAAAAATAAATAGCTGGAATTCTAGAATTAAAAAAAACAAGGATAATAAATATATAGAAAAAATGATGCAAGTTAAGTAGAAAGAGCTAAATAGTAATAAATTTGGTTATCAGTTCTTGGTGGAAAACCAAGTTCTGTCCTTCTGGGGCTGTGTGCCTGTGGCGAGTGGTTTATAAGTCTCAGTATCATTAGGACTATAAATATTTCAGTAAGACCACCCCATCACTCGCTTTTGCTCACCCAAGACCCTCCAGGCTGAAAACATGCAGAGCTGGGTTGGGTTTTACAGCAGTGGTTAATAAAGTCATTATTTTCAGTGGTAGACAGAGGCCCTCCCCTCAGCTTAGATGCTTGTTAATTAAAGCTGCCCAGAAACCACTCCTCAAGGGGTGGGCTGGTCAGTAAGGTTGTGAAAGTGCTTGTGCCTTGAAGCAAGTCTTCATTCCTCATCATTAGGGCCCTTCTTGGTACCTTGGAATTGCAATGGTATTCTATTGCATGTAGAATTGGGGTGAGAAGAAAATCTGTCTTGTATTTCTGTTCGTAGGAACAGACAGAGCACAGAGATGGACGACTGATGCTCACTTCAAAGTCAAAGCAGAACACAGGTCTGAAAGTACTTGCCTGGGAGTAGTTAGTTATCTGGCCACTGAGGCCATTAGAATCTAGAGGCTTTGAGGAGATCAAGTCTAGAGTCTGAAGTTCCAGGGCAATCATGATTTACTAACTCTGCAACAGTACTTCTCAGTTTTAAAAAATTTGGTATTCCAATTTTGATTAACATGAAAAGTTCTCACCTTTCACTAGTCATGTTTGACATTTCAAAACAAAGTAAATATTAAAATTATTTTTCAAATAAAAATTTTCCTCTACTTCTCTTTCTCTCTAATGTGGCCATCAGGATGGTTAAGATGTCTGAGGTGCAATTGCTTAAAACTTCAACAGTTTAAATACATTATCAACCAGATAATTTATAGAGAAAACACAAATGAGTTAGCTTGAAACAATGTTAAATCTCATTAATGATTAAAAAATGCAGGCTAAAGCAAAATGACATTATATTTTCTCATATTGTGTACTGAATATTGAACTCAGGATTATAGTTATTCCTGGTATGGATTTGGGATTAGGGCAGTCCAGTACATGGTCAGTAAATTCTGAGCAGGTAGAGTCAACCTGGAAAGCCGTGGGCAGTACATTTCAGTAGCCTTAAAAAACAGTCCTATTCTTTGTCCTAAAACATATATAACTAGTAATATATCCCAAGTTATAATCAGAAATATCCAACTAGGATCCAACTAGTCCATCCTAAAGGAAATCAGTCCTGAATATTCATTGGAAGGACTGATGTTGAAGCTGAAACTCCAATACTTTGGCCACTTGATACAAAGAGCTGACTCGTTTGAAAAGTTCCAATGCTGGGAAAGATTGAAAGTGGGAGGAGAAGGGGACGACAGAGGATGAGATGGTTGGATGGCATCACTGACTCAATGGACATGAGTTTGAGTGAACTCTGGGAGTTGGTGATGAACAGGGAGGCCTGGCGTGCTGCAGCCCATGGGGTCGCAAAGAGTCGGACACGACTGAGCGACTGAACTGAACTGAATCAGAAATATAGACAAAGATTTAAATTTATGTAAAAGATGTTCATTAAAGCATTATTTCTTTTCCTTTCTATCTTTTTTTTCTCAACTGCACCACACTGCCTGCAGGGTCTTAGTTCTCCTACCAGGGATAGAACCCGTGCCTACTACAATGGAAACAGTGAGTCTAAACCACTGGACCACCAAGGAGGTACCAGAGCACTATTTCTAATAGCAATCTGAGAGTGATGAAAGGTTGAGCATGTCCCAACAGTAGGGGAACCCTAAGATGCTGAAGCTGAAACTCCAGTACTTTGGCTACCTCATGCGAAGAGTTGACTCATTGGAAAAGACCCTGATGCTGGGAGGGATTGGGGGCAGGAGGAGAAGGGGACGACAGAGGATGAGATGGTTGGATGGCATCACCAACTCGATGGGCATGAGTTTGAATAAACTCCGGGAGTTTGTGGTGGACAGGGAGGCCTGGCCTGCTGAGATTCATGGGGTTGCAAAGAGTTGGACACGATTGAGTGATTGAACTGACTGAACTGAAGCATTTATCAGGGCTTCACAGGTGGTTCAGTGGTAAAGATTCTGCATGCCAAGCAGAAGTGGTTTGATCTCTGAGTTGGGAAGTTTCCCTGGAGATGGAAATAGCAAGCTGCTCCAGTATTCTTGGCTGGCAAATCCCATGGGAAGAGGAGCATGGTGGGCTCCATGGGCTCCACACAGAGTGTGGCACAAAGAGTCTGACATGACTTAGCGACTGCAACAAGCAAAGCATTTATTATGAATGAGGTGTAGCAGAAGATTAAATGACCTGGAAAGTTCTAATCATAAGCTTGATTCTGACAAAATTAGAACATATACAGGGAGAAATACCTGGAACAAAATTATCCCAAAATTTTAATAATGGTGGAATTGTAATTCCTATTGTATATTTTCTGTGTTTTTCCTATTTCAAAGTATATTTCTTATATATATATATATACACACACACACACACATATGTATATTCTATATTTTTTGTAGAATGTTTCTTTTCTCATTAGAAAAAGACAATGGTTCTTTAATTTGGTCATATTGATATCATATTGATGTAATAATGAAAAATGCTTTCTAAAACATTAGCATAGTTAATAGGCACTTGTGTTCTGCTTTTCTTGTTGGTAACAAATTATAACCAGAATCCATTTACATTCAAAGAAAGACATGAAATGCCATAACATCTAGCCAGTGATCAAATTAGTAAATACTTCAGTTCAGTTCAGTCGCTCAGTTGTGTCCGACTCTTTTTACTACCCCATGAATTGCAGCATGTCGGGCCTCTGTCCATCACCAACTCCTGGAATTTACCCAAATTCATGTCCATCGAGTCGGTGATGCCATCCAGCCATCTCATCCTCTGTCATCCCCTTCTCCTCCTGCCCCTAATCCCTCCTAGAATCAGGGTCTTTTCCAATGGGTCAACTCTTCGCATCAGGTGGCCAAAGTACTGGAGTTTCAGCTTCAGCATCAGTCCTTCCAATGAACACTCAGGACTGATCTCCTTTAGGATGGACTGGTTGGATCTCCTTGCAGTCCAAGGGACTCTCAAGAGTCTTCTCCAACACCACAGTTCAAAAGCATTAGTTCTTTGGTGCTCAGCTTTCTTCACAGTCCAACTCTCACATCCATACATGACCACTGGAAAAACCATAGCCTTGACTAGATGAAACTTTGTTGACAAAGTAATGTCTCTGCTTTTTAATATGCTATCTAGCTTGGTCATAACTTTCCTTCCAAGGAGTAAGCATCTTTTAATTTCATGGCTGCAATCACCATCTCCAGTGATTTTGGAGCCCCCCAAAATAAAGTCAGCCACTGTTTCCACTGTTTCCCCATCTATTTCCCATGAAGTGATGGGACAGAGATGCCATGATCTTAGTTTTCTGAATGTTGAGCTTTAAGCTAACTTTTTCACTCTCCTCTTTCACTTTCATCAAGAGGCTTTTCAGTTCCTCTTCACTTTCTACCATAAGGGTGGTGTCATCTGCATATCTGAAGTTATTGATATCTCTCCTGGCAATCTTGATTCCAGCTTGTACTTATTCCAGCTCAGCTTTTCTCATGATGTACTCTGCATAGAAGTTAAATAAGCAGGGTGACAATATACAGCCTTGAGGTACTCCTTTTCCTTTTTGGAACTAGTCTCTTTTTCTACGTCCAGTTCTAACTGTTGCTTCCTGACCTGCATATAGGTTTCTCAAGAGGCAAGTCAGGTGGTCTGGTATTCCGATCTCTTTCAGAATTTTCCACAGTTTATTGTGATCCACACAAAGGCTTTGGCATAGTCAATAAAGCAGAAATATATGTTTTTCTGGAACTCTCTTGCTTTTTCGATGATCCAGCGGATGTTGACAAGTTGCTTTCTGGTTCCTCTGCCTTTTCTAAAACTAGCTTGAACATCTGGAAGTTCACTGTTCAGGTGTTGCTGAAGCCTGGCTTGGAGAATTTTGAGCATTACTTTACTAGCATGTGAGATGAGTGCACTTGTGTAGTAGTTCGAGCATTCTTTGGCATTTCCTTTCTTTGGGATTGGAATGAAAACTGACCTTTTCCAGTTTCTGCTGCTGAGTTTTCCAAATTTTCTGGCATATTGAGTGCAGCACTTTCACAGCATCATTTTTCAGGATTTGAACTAGCTCAACTGGAATTCCATCACCTCCACTAGCTTTGTTCGTAGTGATGCTTTCTAAGGCCCACTTGACTTCACATTCCAGGATGTCTGGCTCTAGGTGAGTGATCACACCATCATGATTATCTGGGTCGTGAAGATCTTTTTTGTACAGTTCTGTGTATTCTTGCCACCTCTTCTTAATATCTTCTGCTTCTGTTAGGTCCATACCATTTCTGTCCTTTATTGAGCCCATCTTTGCATGAAATGTTCCCTTGGTATCTCTAATTTTTTTGAAGAGATCTCTAGTCTTTCCCATTCTGTTGTTTTCCTCTATTTCTTTGCATTGATCACTGAGGAAGTCTCTTTTTTCTCTCTCCTTGCTATTCTTTGGAACTCTGCATTCAAATAGGAATCTTTCCTTTTCTCCTTTGCTTTTCACTTCTCTTCTTTTCACAGCTATTTGTAAGGCCTCCTCAGACAGCCATTTTGCTTTTTTGCATTTCTTTTCCATGGGGATGGTCTTGATCCCTGTCTCCTGTACAATGTCACGAACCTCCGTCCATAGTTCATCAGGCACTCTGTCTATGAGATCTAGTCCCTTAAATCTATTTCTCACTTCCACTGTATAATCATAAGGGATTTGATTTCGGTCATACCTGAATGGTTTAATGGTTTTCCCTACTTTTTTCAATTTAAATCTGAATTTGGCAATAAGGTGTTCATGATCTGAACCACAGTCAGCTCCCGGTCTTGTTTTGCTGACTGTATAGAGCTTCTCCATCTTTGGCTGCAAAGAATATAATCAATCTGATTTCGGTGTTGACCATCTGGTTACGTCCATGTGTAGAGTCTTCTCTTTTGTTGTTGGAAGAGGGTGTTTGCTATGACCAGTGCGTTCTCTTGGCAAAACTATATTAGTATTTGCCCTGCTTCATTTTGTACTCCAAGGCCAAATTTGCCTGTTACTCCAAGTGTTTCTTGACTTCCTACTTTTGCATTCCAGTCCCCTATAATGAAAAGGATGTCTTTTTGGGTGTTAATTCTAGAAGGTCTTGTAGGTCTTAATAGAACCGTTCAACTTCAGCTTCTTCAATGTTACTGGTACTAAATGCTTAATATGTATCTAGAACTTTTATAAGAATGCCTCATTCTAGCCTATCAACTTCCTGTTTGATCCCTTAGTGCCACTCAGTATACTAACTCAGGTGGTGTTAACAAGGACTCTCTCCTTGACCAACTTTATCAGGCTCCTCTAAGCCCTCTTCTCAATGAGGCTTTGACCTTGGGCTTGTGTGTCTGTCCTTGTAGGGCCTCCGTCATGTGGTTTTAGCAAGAATCTTGTTCAGAGAGAATCTTCCACTCTTGATATCTGATCATTCTGGTCTGCCTTTAGCAAGAACCCTGTCTAGTCAGTTTTGCAAAAATCTCCCTATTCTCTTGCTATCCTCTCAGTCTTTTCCATTCCCTGACCTCTGCAACCTGCTTCTTGGCTATAAATACCCATTTTTCCTTGTTATATTCGGAGTTGAGCCCAGTATAACACTGTCCTCTCCTTTCCCCTTGTGCGGTGGTTTCTGATTAGAATCTGTTTTTACTGCTTTAAATACTGTCCAGCTCTGGTTCTCTTTAATAGTGTTCACAGTGCCTTCCTAAAAACTGATTTATAATGCAGATCATTTTAAATCAGCTCAAATTTCCACTATGCTTCGTTTAGAAGTTGCATATTCAATGAAACATCTACCATCAAATACATCAGAGCTCCAGGGCAGAAATAGGACAACTTATTCTCTATAATCACATAAATCAATAAATTATGCTTCAGATCACTAAATATTGAAGCTGGGAGGAGCTTTGGAGGTCATCTTTTTATTTTATAGAAAAGAAACCAAGGTCAAGATTGATATTTTGGCTAAATCTGCTGTTTTGGAGGTGGTGGGGACAGAAGTTGGAGCCAGAATGCATGTTTCTGGTGCAGCCTTAGGCTTTTTAGGCTCTTTCTCCCCATAAGTGCAGCTGTTGATTTACGTGGTGCTCTGATGACAGTTGGCAGCATAAAACTCTATGTCATAAATTTACACATATTTAGAGTGCCATGCTAGCTCTGATATTTATTGGTTTAACAATTAATTGACATTAATTTAGAGGGCTTTTGGGGGATCACTGGATGGTACTGTGTGATATGGTAATTTGTTATAAATACACATCTTGGCCTTTTGGCCAAGTTCCTGGCTAACAGCTCCCTAAACCCTTGGAATATCCTCAGTGATAAGAGCAATGGAAGCATCTTTTGTTATAATATTTGATTTCTTGTCCTCAGTTCCTGAAATCAGAGTCATAAAGGTGAAATGGATGTCTTATTACTCATAACAAGCCCCTTTCAGTTACAACTGTTTATGTTAATAAGGTGGCTTTTGAAAATCCCTGAAGATGATGGAGCTGGTTGCCAGGGGAACCAACCCAGAATAGAGGGTTGGAATTTATTCCCATCTCCTGATTTCCCAGGAGGAAAGAGGGGCTGGAGGTTGAATCAATCACCAATGGCCAGTGAGTTAATCAATCATGTCTATGTAATGAAGCCTCCATGAAAATCCCAAAAGAGGGGGTTCAAAGGGCTTCCATGTTGAGAAACCAGAGCTCTTTCATGTGCCACTGTGCTGGGCCCAAATTCCGTGGGGACAGAAGCTCCTTTGTTCAGTACCTTGCCCTATGTGTCTCTTTTATCTGGCTGTTGATTTGTATCCTTTATATCTTTGTAATAAATTGATAATCTAGTGAATAAACTAGTTTCCTGAGGTCTGTGAGCTGCTCCAGAAAATTAATCAAACCCAAGGAACAGGTCATGGGAACCTCTGATTTGTGGCCAATCTGTCAGAAGAGCAAGTGAGAACCTGACTTGCAGTTGGCATCTAGAGTGTGTGTGTGTGTGTGTGTGAGACTGAGCCTTTACCTGTGGAATCTGATGCTATCTCCAGGTAGATGGTGTCAGAATTGAACTGAGTTGTCGGACACCCAGCTGGAGTTGAGGAATCACTTGGTGTGGGGGAAAAACTCACACATAGGAATTGTGGTGTGCAGACTCAGACTCAGACTCTGAAACCCGAAATATCCAACATCCCTGAGAGAATGCTTTATTTGGCAATGTTTCTTGAGTGCCTGTAAGATGTGCTGAGGACTTAAAATGCAACAATGAGCAAGACACAGATCCTGCGCTTGGTGATGCTCAGTGAGTGTCGGGGTAGCAGACTCCTGATGAGGTGAATACAATATGACGAGGTTATAATCAATACAGGGCTCCAGGGAAGCTCGCAGGAAGATGGTCTGATCAATTGGAGGGCAGAGGAAGCTTTCTGGAGGACCGTTAGGATGTGTGGGGGTGAGAGGAAGAATATTCTAGGACAGGGAACCACATAGTCAAAGTCTGGGAAGTAAATGACTCAACTTCCAGGGGAATGAGAGGATCGGCACATTCCAGGTCCCTGGAAGCCAGGATTGGTCTCTGTGGTTGAGAGGAGAGCAGGAAAGGATGGAAAGAGCCATATCAGGGAGGCCTTGTCAGCAAGCAAAGTGCTTTAAGAGGCCTGGGCTCCACCGTAAAGACAGAAGGAAAACATTGAGTGTTAAATCAGGAGAGTGGAATCAGATACGGGCTTTAGGGAGATTAATCGGGGTGTGGTGGAGAATGAGTTGGATAAGGATGTGGGACAGGGAGGCTGTCACTGTACTGAAGAGAGTTATGGGGAACTTGAGAGAAATGGTCCTGGGATGGAGACAAGCAGATGCATCAAAAGATGGTAGGGAGGGGGGCATGTAAGGACATAGAGAAAGAACTTTGTAATAGGAATCTCCTTTTTCCACTTTGATTTCTTACTTTTGGGATGAGCCAACCCTGAGCAGAAATGGATTTTGTAGAAGGGCAGGTCAAAGAAGGACAGTCAAGTTCTTCTTGGTTCACAATGTGGGGGACATGGCAAATGGGAGCTGGCCTCAGGGTTTCTGTTTTGTTCTGTTTGTTTTACTGTGGCTAAATCCTTCCTATTCCTGACCTCCTGCCCCACCTCCATCCCACCGTGTCCACCTCTACTAATCTACAGGTTAGTACAGGGGACACAGACAGCCTCTCAGAAGGGCAAGGTGGGAACGAAGGACCCTGTGCTCTTAACATGAATATTCCTTGCTCAGTTAGTGGTGGAGTCAGGACAAGATTCCCCTAGCCTCCTAGCCCAGTCTCCTACCAGCATGCCAGGAATCCCCTTGCCTTTCCAGCTGTGTCACCTCTTTCTCCTCCAGCCCTCAGTTCTGCTGTGTAGACTCCCTCTGCACAGACCTTGTGCATTCTGAGTGTATTGTGGGTTGAATTGGGTCCCTTCCCTACTTCCTACATTCATAGGACTTCATGTTGAAGTCCTGGCCCCCAAAACCTCAGAATGTGACCTTGATTGTAGATAGAGTGGTTGCAGATGTAATTAGTTAAGTTAGGATGAAGTCATGTGTGGGCTCAGTCGTGTCCGACTCTTTGTGACTCCATGGACTATAGCCTGCCATGCTCCTCTGTCCATGGAATTTTCTGGGGAGGAAAATGGAGTGGGTTGCTATTTTCTTTTCCAGGGGATCTTCCTGACCCAGGTATTGAACCCCTGACATGAGCATTGGCAGGTAGATTCCTCACCACTGAGTCACCGGGAAGCCCAAAGGTGAGGTCATACTGGGCTCCTAATCCAATAAGACTGGGGTTTTAAAGGAGGAAATTTGCATATAGATACAGACACACTCAGAGGGAGAATGCCATGTGAAGGTGAAGGCATAGATTGGGGTGAGGCCAAGATATGCCAAAGATTGCCAGCAAACTACGAGCAGCTAGAAGAGAGGCATAGAACATATTTCTTTCTAAAGGAATTGGCCCTGCTGACACCTTGATTTTGGACTTCTAGCCTCTAGAATTGTGAAAGAATAAAATTTCATTGTTCCAAGACACCGAGTTTGTGGTATTTTGTTATGGCTGCTCTAGCAAACGAATACCGTCTAAAAGGCCTTTGTACCCTTCCCTGGTAATAGCTTCACAATGGCCTATAAGACACAGAGTGGCCATGGTCCTATAGGGTCAAGATTAACAGAAGATTACTCTTGGGCTGAGTGCCAAACCCATCATCACTTTTCCTTCTTTCAGCAGGCTTACTTGTTGCTCCTTAAGGGCCTACCCCAAATTGTGTTCTCTGGTGATAAGTTTAAAGGATTTCATCTCCTAAAGTATGAGTTGCCAATGGTACACCTAGATAGCAAATTGCAAAGCAGAGACATTACTTTTTCGACAAAGGTCTGTATAGTCAAAGCTATGGTTTTTCTGGTAGTCATGTATGTCATACATGTGAGTCATACATGTGAGTCATGTATGGTAGGATGTGAGAGCTGGACCATAAAGAAGGCTGAGCACTGAAGAATTGGTGCTTCTGAACTGTGGTGTTGGAGAAGACTCTTGAGAGTCCCTTGGATTGCAAGGAGGTCAAACTAGTCAATCCTAAAGGAAGTCAGCCCTGAATATTCACTGGAAGGACTGATGCTGAAGCTGAAGCTCCAATGTTTTGGCCACCTGATGAGAAGAGCTGACTCACTGAAAAAGACCCTGTGTGTGTGTGTGTGTGTGTGTGTGTGTGTGAAAGTTGCTCAGTCATGTCCGACTCTTTGTGACACCATGGACTATACAGTCCATGGAATTCTCCAGGCCAGAATACTGGAGTGGGTAGCCTTTCCCTTCTCCGGGAGATCTTCCCAACCCAGGGATCGAACCCAGGTCTCCCACATTGCAGGCAGATTCTTTACCAGCTGAGCCATAAGGAAAAGACCCGGATGATGGGAAAAATTGAAGGCAAGAGGACAAGGGAATGACAGAGGATATGATGATTGGATGGCATCACCAACTCAATGGACATGAGTTTGAGCAAACTCTGGGAGATAGTGAAGGACAGGGAACCCTGGCATGCTGCAGTCCATGGGTTCACAAAAATTCGGACTCAGCATCTGAACAACAACAAAGTCACATCAGAGATAAGAATTATTTTTTTGAGAAATTAAGAAATAAGGTTCCTAAATTCAGAATCTGTCAATATACTTTATCTGAAATACTTGCCACTTGCTGAATAATATACACACACACAAATATGTGTTTATGTATGTATGCTTAATATGTAATATGTAGACATACATCTGCAATATATACTTGCTTTATGTAAAAAAATATATAGACATACATCCTAAATGTAATCTACAGTTAACATTCTCAGTTAAACATCTCTCCAAAATGTTTATCCTAAAAAGATACACTGAACTGTTTATATGCTCTGTCTTGGATTAAACCTCTTGGCAAGATTCTTTGGACATTAGGAGAATGTTAAAAGCGTATCCAGATACACATATAAAAGTACTTACCAAGGAACATTTCAATAACAGATGCCTTCATAGTGAGGACAACAATCCCCATAAATATCAAAATGGCACCCTAGAGAGGAAGAAACAATAACATCATCGTGTTTCAGCCAAGAGTTCTGAATTGCATGCACAGAGTGTAGGGAGGGGCTGCCTCTTTTTGCATTGCCCTCTGGAGTCTTAAGATTTCAAGCTGTGGCTCTCTGTAAACAACACATGGAGACGGCGGAGGTCGGCTGTCCTGGTACCCAGAGAGGCACTTCTCAGAAAACCCATTCTAGCCGCCAGCCGCCTCTTCTTCAGAGATGTGGTCTTAGACTAAAGAGGAAATAATTCCGCAATTTCCTGGATATGCTCAACCAGCCTTCCAATTAGGACAAAAGTCACACTTACGGCATTTACAGAACACTTTTAGATTACAAACTGTTCTAGATTACAAAAGCAATTCATTCACTGTTTTTTCAATAAACATTTACCAAACTGCTATTATATGCCTAGTGATGAGTTTATAAAAGTTGAATTAAAAAATAGTTCTGCTCTTAAAAGACACAGTTTGATAGCAAAGTGAGAAAACATACGTGGACAGAAATGACCCTAACATTAGAGAGTGTGCAGGCCCCTAAAGGGAGAATAAGGGGAGTTTGTGGACCAGTAATTCTCAAAATTAGCCACATATTAGTATCATCTGGGAGTTTTGAAAGGCCCTGATGCCTGGGCTGCATCTCAGACTAACTGAATCAGAATCTCTTGAGAGTGGGATCTATCTAGGCATCAGGCTTTTTCAAAACTCCACAGGTAATTCCAATGTACAGCCAAGTTTGAGTGATTTAGAACAAGGCTTCCTAAAACTTTATGTACATATCTGGGGATCTTGTTAAAATTCAGATTCTAATCCAGAGAGTTGTCAAGAAGTCCCCAAGAATTTTAGAGGAAAGAGAGATTATGTCAGCTGTGGGAATAAGAGAAAGTCTCGTGAAGGTGGCAGCAATTGGGTTAACTCTGAGAGATGAAAATAGGAGACGAAGTGGCTCCAAGTTGAGGTGAACAGCATTTAAAGATGCTCAGAGGTTGAAAAGCACAGTGGATACAAAGATGCTATTGATCCATAGAGGTTCCAACTTCTCTTAAGACTATGAGGAAATGTTAGGTTTATTCATACCACCATTAATTGAATGAATACTGTGCATACTATATTGTCTAGAATCTGCACAGCAAGCAAAGTAGCAGATTTTATGATCCCCGTTGAACAAATGAGGAAACAAAGGCTTACAAAGGTAAATTAGAGGTTACACATATGGTAACCAGGCAGTGAGTAGGATTAGAATGGAGGTGGCAGTAGGTGGGAAGGATCTACCCTGGGCTTAGGCCATATGGAAGAATATGGTCTATAGAGAATTTAAAGACTTAAAGTTGGTCTGCTCTTTATTATCCTTATAAACTAGCAATTCTAAACAATGTCAGTGATAAAGCTCTCCTCCTCTCTGGGGCAGATGGCCCCCACTATATTCACTCCCCACCCCCTCACCTCCCGCCTGCCACTGCTGAGTGGCTTTTAGGTTTTAGCTGGCATTCATAACTCTACCCCCTGCTATGTCCACTGGTGTGCTAGGAAACCTGCTGTCTGGAAAAGAAGTTCTGATTTAAAGCATTTGTCAATTTCTATGGCATAAATCCTCCCACCATGGGTGATTTTGAAGTCACCAAAGTGATGTCACTGCCTGGAGATTTGGAAAGAGAGAAACACAATCTGATGCTAGCTAAGTCTAGAGCAAGCATATAATTAATAAATAGATACACTTCTTTGCAGAGTTTATTAACAAAAAGCAGTTATTAGATTATAGCTAGGATAGTAATACAAGCACTTGATACTATCAACTTAAATAAAAATGGTAGTTGAAAGGCTTTATTACAAACAAATTAGGCAGCAAGAGTAACCTCAAGCAGAACTGTCCCTTTGCTAATTTCCAGCAACAGCTGTAATGTGTTAAATTTCCCAATTAAGGTAGTTGACCACTAGCTAAGTAAAAGGAAAATGGTTTTTTCCTTCAAAATAGAAATAATCATACCCTGTGTATGATCAGCAATTTGATACTTAACTAGCTGGGTCATATTTTGGAAATAATGTGATAACAAGTCAAATTTTTTTTGTGTGTTTTACTAGTTTGAGAAGCTGCAGATCAGCTCACATGTTTTCAGGCTTAAAATTTTCACCCTCCTGTTGGGATAAATGCAGTATATTAATCTGCTTCCTGACCCACCTAACTAGCTTCACCAATTGGCTGTTGCCATCTGGCACTGGACTTTAAAATTTTTTTTAAATCAATTTATTCTTTCATTGAAGGATAGTTGCTTTACAATATTGTGTTGGCTACTGCCATACGTCCACCACGAATCAGCCAAGATATCCATAGGTCCCCTTCCCCTCCCGCCTGAATCTCCTTCCCACATCCCACCCCATGCCACTCTTCTAGGTTGTCACAGAGCACTGCTTTGAGCTCCCTGAGTCATCCAGCAAATTCCCACTGACTCTCTATTTTGCATATGATGATTTATATGTTTCCATGCTACTTTTTCCATTTGTCCTACCCTCTCCTTCCCACAGCGTGTCCACAGTCTCTTCTCTATGTCTGCATTTCCACTGCTGCTCTGCAAATGGGTTCATCAGTACCATCTTCCTAGATTCCATATATATGTATTAATACATGATATTTGTTTTTCTCTTTTTGACTTCACTTTGTGTAATAGGCTCTAGGTTCATTCACCTCATTAGAACCAATTCAAGTGTGCTCCTTTTTATAGCTGAGTAATATTCCATTGTGTATACGTACCGCAATGTCTTTGTCCATCCATACCTGTCAGTGTACATCTGGGTTGCTTTGTCTGTGAGTCATTCTAGATTTCTCTTTCTCTTGTCCTGCACATCTTTTCCATCAACCAAGACTGTTGACTCTACGTTCATAATTTATCCAGACTCTGACCACTTCATCCTATCTTTACCATTCCCATCTGGTCCAGGCCATGCCCCCTCTCACCTGGATTAAAGCAATTAGCCTCCTAACTAGGCTGTCTCCTTCTGCCCCTGCAAACTGAAGTCCACACAGCCGCTGCTGTGATACTCTTCAAAGCAAATCAGTTCATGGTATTCCTCAGATCAAAACTTCTGTGGTTCTCTTAGAAGAAAAGCCAAAATCCTGGCAAGTGGCTCAGGACCCCATGAGATTTGGCCACCGTTGGCCCTCTGACCTCTCTTCCCTCCATTCTCCTTCTCACTTAATAAGCTCTGGGCACACCTCTCCCTTCAGGGTCTCCTCCGCTGCCGCTAAGTCACTTCAGTCATGTCTGACTCTGTGCAACCCTGTAGATGGCAGCCCACCAGGCTTCTCCGTCCACGGGGTTTTCCAGGCAAGAGTACTGGAGTGGGTTGCCACTTCCTTCTCCAATGCATGAAAGTGAAAACTAAAAGTGAAGTCGTTCAGCCGTGCCAGACTCTTAGCGAACCCATGGATTGCAGCCCACCAGGCTCCTCCATCCATGGGGTTTTCCAGGCAAGAGTACTGGAGTGGGGTGCCACTGCCTTCTCTGTAGGGTCTCTGCACTTACTGTTAACTCGACCTGGATGGCCTTCCCCCAGATCAGAGCAGGGTTTACTCCCTCATTTCTTTCAGGTCTTTGCTAAATGTTATCTTCTCCTGAGATTTCCCCTAATCACTTAACTTAAAATTGCAATCCCTCTCCCACCCACCATCAATTGACACAGCCTACCAAGTGGTGCAGGTGGTAAAGAATTCACCAGCCAATGCAAGAGACGCAAGTTCAATCTGTGAGTTGGGAAGATCTCCTGGAGAAGGAAATGGCAATCCACTCCAGTGCTCTTGGCTGGAAAAATCCCATGGACAGAGGAGCCTGGCAGGCTATAGTCCATGGGGTCCCAAGAGTTGGACACGACTGAGTACCACCAGCATCATCCTTTCCCTATTGTCTTTTTTTTTTTTCAGTCACTTACCACCTCTGACATACTCTGTACTTTGCTTATTGTATTTATTTATTGTCTGTGTTCTACACTGGAATGCAAGCTCCATGAAGGCAGGAATTTTTATTTGCTCTTTTATGGGCTTGATAAATATATTTAATCCATGAGTGAGTAGTTAGGGCTTTTTCTTTTCCCAAGGAAATTAAGAAAGGAAACAAAACGAAGACAATCTGTGAATACTCTAAAAGCTACTGAATTGTATACTTCCAGAGGTGTATTTTATGACATGTGGATTATATTTCAATAAGCATTATTAACAGTCAACAAACAAAGGGAAGATGGAATTCCAGAGAAAAGGGCTTAGATCTGTCCTACAACTTAAGAAGTCATGATAGACCTGACCTTCATACAAAGGGGTGGATGGATAAAAAACAACAGGATTCCAGGAAACATACTAACCCCAGAGGAAATATCCCACAAGTGCTGACTCATCAGCAGTGGACCGCAACCAGAATCACTCTGGTCTCTTAGAATCAGGATGTTCTGAGGTTTCTTTCTTACCACTGGATTTTCTCTCTTTGCTTGGCTCATTTACTTACACATTTCAAGTGTAAATATGCCTTTTGAAATGTGTGAAATAAATTCAAACCCTTTCTTAGCCTTTATAGAAATGAGATAAGGATGACCACCAGTATTGTTAAACAGTTTCTGCAGGCAGTTCAATGTCAAGCAGCTGTGGGTTACACGGTGATGTTGGAAACTTACTATCTCATGTGCTCACCAGGTTTCTAGCAAAAACAGAACAATAGAGGTTTCCAAAAGAATGAGTTACTGATTCATAGATTTATAAATTGTGAGGTGTAATATAGAGTTCTGAATATGAAGTTCTGGTAAGGTAAAGGAAGGCTGATTGTGAGATAAAAGTATGCATAAATAGAGTAGCCAGCCAATTTAATTAAATCTCTTGCTGCCTAGAATTGGAAAAGAGCCAGTCATTGGTAATAAATATAATGCCACCCTATTTTGTGTGGTTCTTCAGTGTTTTTCCTCCATTTTTAAAAAAGTATGGTAAAATACAAAAATGTAAAATTCATCTTAACCATATTTAAGTGTACACTTCAGCAATATTAAATACATCCATAAAATGCTATCATCACCATTATCCATCTCAAGAATTCTTCTTGTCTGTAAAATTGAAACTCCAGATCCATTAAACAGTAACTCCCCATTCTTCCCCTTTCCCCAGCTCCTGGAAATTGCCATTCTAGTTTCTGGCTCTATGATACACAGTATTTTCTTTTTGTGACTAGCCTATTTCAAATAGCATAATGTTCTTAAGGTTCACTCATATTGTAGCGTATGTCAGAATTTCTTTCCTTTTTTTGGCTGAATAATTCCATTGTGGGTATATACCATATTTTCCTCATCTATTTATCCACTGATGGACACATGGGTTGCTTTTGTGCTTTAGTTATTGTGAATAAAGTTGCTATGTACATGGGTGTAAGAATATTTGAGACCCTGTCTTCAATTCTTTTATGTCTATACCCAGAATTGAAATTGTTGGATCATATGGTAATTATATTTTTAATTTTTTTTTTTGTGGAAACTCCATACTGTTTTCCAGAGTAGCTGTATTACTTTACATTCCCACTAATATGTGTACAAAGGTTCTAGTGTTTCTACATTTTCCCAGCACTTATTTTCTGTTTCTTTTGATAGTAGTAGTGGTAGTGTTAGCTGCTTAGTCGTGTCCGACTCTTTGTGACCCCATGGACTGTAGCCCACCAGGTTCCTCTGTCTGTGGGATTCTCCAGGCAAGAATACTGGAGTGGGTTGCCATTCCCTTCTCCAGAGGATCTTTCCGATGCAGGGATTAAATCCAGGTCTCCTGTATTGCAGGCAGATTCTTTACTATGTGAGCTACAGGGAGGTCATCCTAATTGGTGGGAGGTGGTATCTCATTGTAGTTGTGATTTGCATTTCCCTAATGATTAGTGATGTTGAACATCTTTTCGTGTGCTTATTGGCCATTTGTACATCTTCTTTGGAGAAATGTCAGTTGGAGTCCTTTGCCCAGTTTTTTATTAGATTGTGTTTTGATTGTTGTTGAATTTTAGAAGTTTCTCTATACTTTCTGGATATTAATCCCTTATCAGATATACGATCTGCAAATGTTTTTTCCCATTCGATGGGGTTGTCTTTTTATTCTTTTGAATAGTATTATTTGGTGCAGAAAATGTTTAAATTTTCATCAAATTCAATTTGCTTATTTTGTTCTTTTGTTGTCTATGCTTTTGGGTGCCATATTCAAGAAATCATTACCAAATCCAACGTTGTGATGCTCTTGTCCTATGTTTTCTTTTAAGAGTTTAATAGTTTTAGGTCTTACATTTAGATCTTTGATCCACTTGAGTTAATTTTTGCATATGGTATTTGGTAAGGGTCCAACTTTTTTCTTTTGTGTGTGGATATCCACTTTTCCTGGCACCATTTGTTGGAGAGACTGCCTTTTCCCAATTGAATGGTCTTGGCAAGAAAATCATTTAACCATATATATATGAGGGTTAATTTGGGGGCTTTCTATTCTGTTCCATTGGTGTGTATGTCTGTATCTATGCTAGTCCTACAACCCTTCTCTTCTTTTTCAAGATTGCTTTAGCTATTTGGGGTCCTTCAATATTCCATATACATTTTTGTATTTTTTTTTCATTTCAGCAAAAAGTGTCATTGGGATTTTGATAGTGCACTGAATATGTAGATTGCTTTGGATAGAATTGATATCTTAACAATGCTAAGTCTTCCAATTCATGAACATGTGATGTTCCCACTTGTTTATACCTTTTTTAGTTTCTTTCAGTAATTAATGTTCTAGAGTTTTCATTATACAAGTCTTTTACTTCCTTGGTTAAGTTTAATTCCTAAGTATTTTATTCTTTTTGTTACTACTGTAAATGGAATTGTTTCCTTAATTTCTTTTTCCGATTGTTCATTGTTAGTGTATAGAAATGCAACTGACTTTTGTGTATTGATGTTGGATCCTACTACTTTGCTGAATTCATTTATTAGTTCTACAGTTTTGTTGTAGAATCCTTAGGATTTTCTATATACAAGGTCACATTATCTACAAACAGAGACAATTTTATTTCTTCCTTTTCATGTGCATAGGTTAAAGTGGACTGTATTTTTACTTATTTTTCTTGCCTAATTGCTCTGGCTAGAACTCCCAGTACTGTGTTGAACAGAAGTAGTGAAAGCAGGCATCTTTGCCTTTCTCCTTATCTTAGAGGGAACACTTTCAGTCTTTCACCATTGAGTACAACATTTGTTGTGGATTTTTCATGTATGGCTTTTATTAGGGTGATTTTGCTTTCTCCTTTATCTAGTTTTTTGAGAATTTTTATCATGAAATGGTGTTGAATTTTGTCAGGTGTTTTTTCTGCTTCAATTGAGATGATTGTGTTGTATTTTTCTCCTTCATTCTGTTAACATGGCATATTATATTAATTGATTCTTGTGTATGTAACCATCCTTGTATTATAAGAATCAATCCAATTTGGTCATGGTGTATAATTATCTTAATATGCTAGTGAATTCAGTTTGTTAATATTTTGTTGAGGATTTTTTGCAATCAGTGTTCATAAGAGATATTGTATTGATATGGGAAACTGTGCTTTCCTTTTCTTGTGGCATCTTTGTTTTGGTATCCATGTAATGCTGGCCTCATAGGATGAATTAGAAAGTGTCCCATAATTTTCAATTTTTAGAGAAAGTTTGAGAAGAAATTGATATTAGTTCTTCTTTAAATGTTTAGTAGAGCTCATTAGTGAAAGAATCAGGTTCAGAGCTTTTCTTTGTTGTAAGATTTTTGATTACTGATTCATTCTCCTTACTAGCTGTAGAACTATTCAGATTTTCTATTCATAGTTTAGTCTCAGTAGGTTTTGTGTTTTTAGGAATTTGTTCATTTCATCTAGATTATCCAATTTGTTGGTGTACAGTTACTCATGAAAAAAGTTGAAGTGTTAGTTGCTCAGTTGTTTTTTGACTCCTTGTGACCCTATGGACTGTAGCCCACCAGGTTCCTCTGTCTGTGGGATTCTCCAGGCAAGAATACTGGAGTGGATAGCCATTCCCTTTTCCAGGGGATCTTCCTGACCCAGGGATTGAACCTGAGTCTCCTACCTTGTAAGTAGATTTTTTACCATCTGAGCCACCAGGTAAGCCCAGTTATTCATAGGACTCTCTTATAATATTTTTGCTGTATTTATTTTTAACTGAAAGATAATTGCTTTACAGTATTGTGTTGGTTTCTACCAAACATCAACATGAATCAGGTTTACCCAAGTCCCCTCCCACTTGAGCATCTCTCCTACCTCCCTCCCCATCGCACCCCTCTGATCTTTTTAATTTCAGTAGCAGTGGTTGCTTCAGGGAAAGAGAACTGGATAAATGGTGATCAGAGATAGGAGCGCATTTTACAGTTTTCTTCCATTCAAATCTTTAACCTGTGCACATATGTTAATAAAACAAATTGATAAAATGATCTCTCTTGGGAAGGCTTAACATAGACAGTGTTGGTACCAGTGAGAAGCTACAGTAACCTCCGAATCCTCCCCTTGCCTTTTTTTTTGCTCCAGATCACCTTTCCCTCTAGTTGGAAAGGATCACCTTCCTAAAACACAGCTCTGACTATGCATTCACCTCCTCCAAATTCTTCACAGTCCATTCATCCTCTGCAGAATAAAGCCCAAATTCCTGAATGAACTTTTCATGAAATGGTCCAACTTATAATACTTTGCGAACTGTCTCACTGCAGGTCGCTTCTGTAATCCTCTCCTTTGACCCTAGCACACCCCAGACTTTTGGTCCTTTCTCTACACTTTGCACATTGGAGTCTTAGCTCATGCTCTTATTACTGTTCTTTTTGGAATATGTTACCACCCCTCATCTGCCTCTCACACCTGTCTGTTTTTCACGGTTTGCTCATGGGCCACTTCTATTTACATCTTCCCAATCTCCTGAAATCATAATTCATCTGCATTCATGCATGCATTTAATCATTAAAAAAAATCATGTGTGTACCCTATGCTCAGCAGAGAGGAAGAAGGGTCAGGTTTTATCAAGTTGCTTTAGGTCTTCTAGAAACAAACTGCTGCATTCATTATAACTAGCATTAATTGAGCACATGCTAAGTGCCAGTAATGTATTAACTCATTTAATCTTCACAACAACCCAACAAAGTGGGGGCTATTCTTGCCTTAATTTGAAAGGTAAGGAATTGAAAGCATGCAGAAGTTAAGTGCTTTGCCCAAGGTCATAACCTGGAAAGAGGAGGAGTTGGAATTCAAACCAGGTATTCTGAGTGCAGAGGTCCAGTATTTCATTTCACTACTTGGCATAGATATTTCATAATAAGCAAGTGCGCTTCCCTCATCTACATTCTGATTTGGTTGGTCTGAGTTGAAATCAATATTGTTTTAAAGTTCCCCAGGTGACTCCGCTGTGCAATCAGAATTCAGAACTTCTGCTGTCGGGGATATGGTGATGGCATAAAGGGTAGATGATTAATAGTCCTGGGGCATGAGGATTGGAAGAGGCTTCAATGAACTTAACTGGAGATTGGAAAACAACAAGGGGTGAGGGAAGGACAGGACATAAGAGACAGAGGAGCTTCAGGAACTGGGAGCTGCTGGGCCAGGGTGGGAGAGAAGTCAGACTGTTAGGAAAGAAGGGGCCATGTCAGCCTTGAATGTCATGCCTGAAGAATGTGGAATTGATCCTTTAGGCAATAGGGAGACATGGAAGGCTTAAAAATTATTTTTGCATTCATCATTTTTAATAAGCCCCCTCGAGGCTTTCACGAGCCACTCACTTGAAGAAAATCTACCCTAGTGGATATGTAGGATTTATGTAAGGCTAGTGTTTGTCTGAGCTATGGTGCTACGTGGGGGAGCACCTAACAATGCCCTTTGTCTACAAGGCAGAAAGAACCAGTGTTCATTTGGAAACATTTAGTAGTTATGAGAGGCTTGTGCTATATTTTCAAAATGCCAAAAATCCCTTGAGGACAGACATCTCTGAATGGGGGGAGGCCACATCTGCAGCCTTGCTTTCTCCACCTCTGCCTGATATAAAGCCTCAGCCATTTGTCAGTGATGTGGGTTGATCTGGTGAGGATGGAAAAAGGAAGGCTGGTACGAGGGGCCTTTACAATGGGGAGGTGGCCTCAGCCTGCATGTAAAAGTTTATACAGATCGTATTCTTTTGGACTAAGCCCATAACACTGCATTTCCTGTTGCCATGACATCAGTGGTCACTGTTACAAACCCGAGGATTCTGTGAAGAAAGGGAATGAGCCAGAGAGGATAGTGGTTTTTCTTATTTCCCTTCTTGTTCCAGTTCTTTCATTCTTTTATCTCAAGGAAATGCCTGAAGAAAAGTGCAAGTCAATCAGGCAAGGAAGGCAGGGAAAATTTTGCTTTTTCTCAGTATCTTGGCTCCTAAGAATACACCAGACTCCTTGAAGATGTGCTTAGAATCTGAGTCAAGCTGTCTGGACTGGACACGGTTGATTGCCTGGCAGAGTGCCTGCTAGCTGGCGTCCTCCTTCCTAACACAACCCCAACTTGTTAAAGGGAGTGCATGCCACCAGACGGCTCCAAGGAAGCTGGTCCATCCCCAGCTTCTGTTGTGGATCTGACTCCAAGTCTATGCCAAGGATGATTCCATATATGTATATATTCCACCTAGCTGGTGATTGCTTCAGGACTGTAAGCTTGAGCCCATCAGCACAGGGCCCTCGCCAGTTGACCATTGACTACTCAAGGGGTGGGCTGTGTCCCAAGTTGAATCAGACCAATGGAAAGGGAAAACTTAAATTCTTTGTTTTTCAGGATAAGGTTCTCTTGTTGGAAATTAATAAGGGGATGGGTTGTTACCAGTATGCTGGCAGCCGTGTTGTGACCATGAGGCAAGTTAGACTGAGGGAAAAGCCAGCACAAAAAGGAGGAAGGCAGCCAAAGGAATCAGAGAAATGGAGCTGGATCTCTGATGGTCTCGTGCCTGGAGGCTGGGCCTA
Source organism: Odocoileus virginianus (assembly GCF_023699985.2). Taxonomy (NCBI): domain Eukaryota; kingdom Metazoa; phylum Chordata; class Mammalia; order Artiodactyla; family Cervidae; genus Odocoileus; species Odocoileus virginianus. The sequence continues at coordinate 18,425,413 of NC_069675.1, read as the reverse complement.
CCCCTGGACTACCCATTCTGTGAGATAACAAATTTCCCTTTTTGGGGGGGCTTATGGCTGAAAGATTATTCCAGACTGCTTTCTAACTCACCGTGCCTGGCCATCCAGTGAATTCAACTAGGGAAGACTGTAATGATATGGGTTTATATCAGAATCTGCAGAGTGTTTTCTCAACAATTCTCTCATCCAAACCACCTAAGATCCTCTGGAGGCAGATGTAGGTATTATCTACATTATCATTCCTATAATTCAGGGCAGTGAAGTGACTTGCCTGAGATCACACAGCTCACATCCAAGAACCGTGGCAGCCACTGAGAAAGAAAAACATGGTCTGTATGCCTGGGATGCTCTGGGTAGAAAAATGGGAGAAGGAGACCCTGAAATCATGCTGTCAGAATGTCCCTGTGGAGTTCTTGATGTACTTGTGACCATGGTTCACGACAAGGGGTGATTTTGCCTCCCAGGGAAGACTTGTCAAAGTTTGAAGACCATTTCTGGTTGTCACAACCTGGGGTGGAGATGCTATTGGCATCTAGCAGGTAGAGACCAGGGATGCTGCTAAAGATCCTACAGCATGCAGGACAACCTCCACAACAAAGAATTATTCAGGGACTTCCTAGGTGGCCCAGTGGTTAAGAATTCACTTTGCAACGCAGGAGATGCAGGTTTGATCCCTGGTTGGAGAACTAAGATCCTACCTGCCGCAGAGCAGCTAAGCCCACGAGCTGCAACTACCGAGCTCTCACAGCACAATAAAAGATCCCACATGACACAACTTAGACCCCACACAGCCAAATAAACAACCGCTGAAAAAGAATCGCTCAGCCCGAAATGCCAATGGGGTCAGCGTTGAGAAACGCTCATTTAAGACAACGTTCATTTTTTCAGTGTATGTATCAGAATCTTACTGATGTTCCAATCTAGGAATTTTCCATAAATATTATAGGTAATTTTTTTTTATGGTTAAAGTGTATACTACTCAAGATCCCTTTTCCAAGATCATTTTTGATCACTATATCATTAAGGGAAAATCCTAAAGCAACGATATTCACCCCTGGGAAGCTGAGTGGATTAAAAGGCTCTTATGCATGTGTTCGATAATTGATATATGCCTATGCCATGAGATTCGTTGATCCATGTGGCATGTTTCTACATGTCACAGAACCAAAAAAGGAAAGCCCATCCTGGTGCGTGTGTTTCAGAGCATCATTTTGTACCTCGTTAAGAACCTGACATATGGTAATGCTTACCACATCCACAAAGGCTTCGACCAATAGTGATTTCCAGTGAGGTTGCAAACAGTAATTACGTTTCTGAAGTGGTAGTTTAGATCTTATATTGCCAGTGGGAAAAAATACTAGCTTGCAGGCATGCCCCCAAATGAGCTCTAAAGAACTCCTTCCAAGAGTTATTTATCCTCCGTAATGGAAGGGGGCAGGAAGAGCAGTAAATCTGGAGGGGGACAGGCAGAGGGCCTCAGTAAAAGGCCAGGTGGACCACGACTGCTCTTTGTAGTTACTCTGGAAACCGTTCTCGCTTTAAATGGTTCTCATGGAAGCTCTGGAAGACGAGTTTCTCTCATCAGCAGCATCTTTACCTAATACATTTGACACTGGATTAGCTTTCTTCCTCCCGGCAAGTTCTCTCCCCTGGGCTCTGAGGTTTGTGGTTGCCAAGGGGCTGTCCACTGTTGAATCTGGAGCTGGGTATTTGGTTCAGTCCAACCGGGATCCCCAGGGCCTTAACTGGCCCAAATGCTCTGTGCTTTTTTGGTCTGCCTTCAATTCTGAGGCCCAGAAAAACATTTTTGGGTCTGGCACAGCCTTCCAGCTGAGGTAGGAAGATGAGGGTGTGTCTGCAAGGTCCGTAGTGTTTTGCTGTCGGCCTCTAGGTAAAGAGTAGGTTAGTCTCAGATGACAGGGTCCAGCTCTCTGGCTGCGACCATGAGGCAGGCATGGGGCTGCGGGTCTCAGTGCATTCCTGGGACCCGCTGGAATTCCTGGGACCAGCAACCAGCAACCAGAGGCTTGGGGAGAGTGGGGGGTGTGGAAAAGGACTGAAACTGAGGCTGAGCTATTGATGGCTCTGAAGGATTAAGTCCCAGAAATTGGTGGGGACCAGCAGAAGAAAGAGTGTCATTTAGAAGCAGGAGACCCAGCTCTCCAATGGGAGCCATGTGGCCTCATGCTCCAGAGGTCCCCTGGGCTCATTCCCAGCTCTGTCCACTGTGGCTGAGCTGTCTGGTGGCCTGGTTGTGGGACTGGTCCTTTGTTCCTCTTGAAGGAAAGTTTTGGAAGCTTATAGTCCACTCAAATAATAACAATCATATCATTTGTTGAATGCTCACTGTATGTTATACATTGCACCCGTGTGATCTTATTTATTATTGTGATCCCATCAGGTCACTACTATTGTACCCATTTTTCAGGGTAGGAAATTGAGGCTCAGAAAACTTTAGCAAGCAATCAAACTTTAGTAAGCTGTAATTAAGTTATGGAATAAGTATGTAATAGAATCCAGGCCTCAAACACTTAACCCCACTCACTACCATGTTACCATCAAAACATGGTTTTCCCTTCCTTTTTGTCTTAATGCATCTATCCTAGGCTTTTTGAAAATGTTCTGTGGACAATAGCTTAGAGGCATACTGTGAAATACATAGATTTGTGACAAAATAGTCTTACTTATGAGGATTAAGAGATTTTTTTGTTGTTTGAGAGTCATATTTGGACCTGAACTCACACACAGCTTTCTCCTTCTCACAAATGTTATTTAGAGTAAAGTGATGCACCAGGCCTATTTTTAAGTTTAACCAGGCATAACACACCCATCTAAATAAACATTTGAGAGTATTGTCATTGGCTGCGTAATGGGATGTTAAAACGGGATGAGCCGCTGTCTAAGTTCCAGCTGAAGCCAAGTGCCAACTACTTCCCTGCTCCTGAGCGGTCTTCTGCAGCTTCTCTCGCCATTGCCTGAGAGGGTGGAAGTGGGGGACCACTGGCTCCCTTTCTGCACCTGGGGAGGCAGAGGAGGAGGGGACCCGCCAACAACGATTCCTAAAGAAACCCTGCTCTCTAATCTCCAGCTACACTCCTGGCTCCTACAACCACCTGTGTTGTATCTGGAGCTGGATGGATAGCCAGGATCCTGGTTTTTGGTTACGTCCTTTGGAAGGCCAGCTCGGATGTCCAGTGACCAGTTGAAATGACTGAGTAGTTGTGTCCTGTGGACTTGAGGGCACAGCGGACTCCTGATTAAGACAAAGAGGGAATAGTTCATGGCAAACAAGACTACCTGTGTCAGAGTCAGCCGGCGGTGGCTCTTGGTGCCTCCTAAGCCGGGTCCAAGGAAGGGCTCGGGAAAGGGCAGGAAAAGCCAGTGGACATTGCTCACCAGCTGCCCAGTGGATGGGGGAGGAACTGTAAGCCCACAGCCAGAGCAAACTCAAATGAAATAACATCTGGGAACCACAGGCAAGGCATCACTAGCAAAGTCAGAGGCATTTTCAAAGAACCCATAGAAGTACTCCCATGGGGACAAGAAACAGTGGTACATGCCTGCCAAGCCCAGGGAACCTGGATGCCACCTCAGAACAGTGCCAACCAGTGAGGCCCTCTGTCACCTTTATCTTTCCTCTCTGCCCTCTTCAACTCTGGAACTGAAAAAGCTACCATTAGCAGTTAAGGGGAAGAGTGGTAAAGATGCAATGCAGAGAAAGAAAATGCAAGCCTGCCTTTTCCCATTGCAGAAAGCAAGCCTGGAATGGGGGATGAAATTGTGAATGCCGTTTGCAAGTTTTTAAGAATTACCTAAGTATCACTTCCACATTAATGACTGAACTGAGATTGTTGGCAGGTGTAATGTGAGCAAGCTCTTTTAAAACACTCTGAGCATGGGACCTACTCAGATTTCTTCCAGGGCAGAAGCAGGAACTGTCCATAGATGGTGTCTGAGTGGGCATTTGGGGGTGTCTGGGTAAAATCTGGGAGCAGTAGGATGGTACCCTCTGTGTCTGTTTTCCAAAGGACACCCTGGATCTCACCTCTTTTCTTCCTCTACCAGCTTGCTCCCAAGTGTGGTCCAACCTCAGGGCCTTTGCACTTACTCTTCCCCCCTAAGAATCCAGAAAGGTTGCCCCCTGGTTTCCTTCACCTCTTTCTCAGTTTAAATGTCCCTTTACAGACATTTATTGAACCACACATTGCAAATCATCACTGCTCTGTCCAGCCCCCTTATCCCACTACCTGAAGTTTTTTTCACAGCCCATATCACCACCAGACTTAGACCTCTTATGTCTATTTGCCCAGGTTGGCAGCTCTAGGAGAATGGAGACTATTTTGTTCACTGTTCCCAAGCACATCGAATTGTAGATGGTACATGGCAGTAATCCAATAAATATTTGTTTTGCTGTCATTGAATAGCTCTGCTTCCCCAGATTCCTTTTATTGTTCAGAGTACAGATCTATTCACCGTATTCTAAAAGTGAATCTGGTCTGGGCAAGTTGACTTGTACCTTTATGTCCCAAGCATGTTTTCTCTGTCTGGGATATAAAGGGGCCCAGAGGACGGATTCACTTCTCACTGAGATGCCAGTGACCTGATCCCTTGGAAACTGTACATTGGATGCCCCCAAATGAATAGTCCCCCCTCCTTTTATTTCTGAGAAGAAAAAAATGCAGACATAGAATTCCTTCTCCCTATAGCCCGAAGGGTGATTTTTATGAATTTTTACCACATGTCCACACAAAACGTTAGCCTTTCTCTCACTGTGGGAAAGAATTTGAGCAATTTTGACTAGAGTCTTCTCAAGGTAGAGACCCTTTCAGGGAAAATGATTTTCTGAAGCCGCCTGAATTGGAAGGCAGTCCGATTCTTTCTTGATATTGATTTTTTTAAAAAAATTGGAGTATAGTTGCTTTACACTGCTATGTCAGTTTCTGCTGTATTGCAAAGTGAATCAGCCATATATATACATCTTCCCTCTTTTTCGGATTTCCTTCCCATTTAGGTCATTACAGATCCCCGAATCGAGTTCCCTGTGCTATACTATAAGTTCTCTTTAGTTATCTATTTTATAAGTAGACGTGCATATATGCCGATCCCAGCCTCCCAATTCATTCCCGTTGCCTTTGCCTTTTGGTGTCCATATGTTTATCCTCTGTGTCTCTATTTCTGTTTTGCAAATAAGATCGCCTATGCTGTTTTTCTAGATTACACATATGTGTGTTAATAACTGGTACTTTGGTTCTTTCTGTGACTCGTCACCAGTTTAACCCTAGAATGGTGATAAAGGATACCTTTTGGGAACTGGCCACTCAAAGACCTTGATAATGAGGCCCTGCTCCTTGGCCTTGCCCCTGACAGTCTTCCCAACACGCCAGAAAAGTGATTCTTAAGTCGGAAAATTATTCAAGAGTGACGGAAATAAAAACCCTCTCTTCCTAACAGCTTTCCCCTGTGACTTTCTCACCTCCACTCCGTTCCCTCAGTATTACTGGGAAGTCTATGTTTACAAAGAGGAATGATTTTCTTAGAAATTTGACTTGGCTTGAAAATTGTATTTTTAGAGATGGCAAAATTAATTTGGTGCAGTGATAGAAAAACCAAGACCATGTATAATTGTTACCTAGTAGACTGATGATGTGAGCTCTGAAACTAGAATGCTTGGGTTTGGAGTTGAGCACCACCGGCTGTGTGACACTGGACAACTTACTTCTCAGTGCTCAGTTTTCTGATCTGTATAATGGGAATCATAATCACCTATCTCCTATGGTAGCTGTTAGGATTAAATGAGTTGACAGATGTAAAGGGCTTAGAACAGTGCCTGGTACATAAAACTAACTCTCTAAGTGTTGGCAGTACTTACTGTTGTTAGGGTGCTGGGTAATCATGATTACTGTTATCATCAACATTCTCACAACCATCCTCCTACAAAACATGGCCCACTCAGGCTTTAGGATTTAGCAGAGGTAAAGCCACAAGTTGAATCTCTCCAGTAAGATTCTGCCAGGATTTGCTGTTGTTCAGTTGCTAAGTTGTATCTGACTCTTTGCGACCCCATGCACTGCAGCATGCCAGGCTTCCCTGTCCTTCACTATCCCAGAGTTTGCTCAGATTCATGTCCACTGTGTTGATGATGTTATCTAACCATCTCATCCTCTGCCATCCTCTTCTCCTTTTGCCTTCAGTCTTTCTCAACATCAGAGTCTTTTCCAATGAGTTGTCTCTTCACATCAGGTGGCCAAAGTATTGGGGCTTCAACTTCAGCATCAACCCTTCCAGTGAATATTCAGGGTTGATTTCCTTTAGGATTGACTGGTTTGATCTCCTTGATGTCCAAGGGACTCTCAAGAGTCTTCTCCGGCACTACAATTCGAAAGCATCAATTCGGTGCTTAGCCTTCTTTATGGTCCAACTCTCACATCCATACATAACTACTGGAAAGACCATAGCTTTGACTATATAGACCTTTGTTGACAGAGTGATATCTCTGCTTTTTTTTTTTTTTATTTCTGCTTTTTAATATACTGTCTAGGTTTGTCAAAGCTTTCCTTCCAAGGAGCAAGCGTCTTTTAATTTCATGGCTGTAGTCACCGTCCACAGTGATTTTGGAGCCCAAGAAAATAAAGTTTTTCACTGTTTCCACTTTTTCCCCATCTGTTTGCCATGAAGTGATGGGACTTGATGCCATGATCTTAGGTTTTTGAATATTGAGTTTTAACCCATTTTTTTCACTCTCCTCTTTCATCCTCATCAACAGGCTCCTTAGTTCCTCTTCTGCCATTAGAGTGGTATCATCTGCATATCTGAGGTTATTGATATTTCCCCTGGCCATCTTGATTCCAGCTTGTGATTCATCCAGCCTGGCATATTGCATGATGTACTTTGCATTTAAGTTAAAGAAACAGCGTGACAATATATAGCCTTGTCATACTCCTTTCCCAATTTTGAACCAATCAGTTGTTCCATGTCCAGTTCTAACTGTTACTTCTTGTCTGCATACAGGTTTCTCAGGAGGCAGGTAAAGTGGTCTGGTATTCCCATCTCTTTAAGAATTTTCCACAGTTTGTTTAGAGCTACACTGTCAAAGGCTTTTACATAGTGAATAAAGCAGAAGTAGATGCTTTTCCTGGAATTCTCTTGCTTTCTCTATGATCCAACGAATGTTGGTCTCTGGTTTCTCTGCCTTTTCTAAACCCAGCTTGTACATCTGGAAGTTCTCGGTTCATGCACTACTGAAGCCTAGCTTGAAGGATTTTGAGCATAACCTTACTTGTGAAAGGAGCATAATTATATGGGAGTTTGAACATTCTTTGGCATTGCCCTTCTTTGGGATGGGATGAAAACTGACCTTTTCCAGTCCGGTGGCCCCTGCTGAGTTTTCCAAATTTGCTGGCATATTGAATGCAGCACTTTCACAGCATCATCTTTTAGGATTTTAAATAGCTCAGCTAGAATTTATTGCCTCCACTAGCCTTGTTTGTAGTAATGCTCCCTAAGGCTCGTTTGACTTCAGACTCCAGGATGTCAGGCTCTAGGTGAGTGATCACACCATCATGATTATCTGGGTTGTAAATACCCTTTTTGAATAGTTCTGCTATGTATTCTTGCCACCTCTTTTTAATTTCTTCTGCTTCTATTAGGTGCTTACCATTTCTGTTTTTCATCGTGCTCATCCTTACATGAAATATTCCTTTCATCTCTCCAATTTTCTTGAAGAGATCTCTAGTCTTTCCCATTCTAATTTTTCCCTCTACTGTTCATTATAAGAAGGCCTTCTTTTCTTGCTCTTCTCTGGAGCTCTGCATTAAGTCGGGTATATCTTTCCTTTTCTCCCTTGCTTTTTGCTTTCTTCTTTCCGCAGCCATGTGTGAAGCCTCTTTGGACAACCACTTTGCCTTCTTACATTTCTTTTTCTTAGGGATGGTTTTGGTCACTGCCTCCTGTACAATGTTATGAACCTCTGTCCATAGTTCTTCAGGCACTCTGTCTACTAGATCTAATCCCTTGAACCTATTCGTCACCTCTACTATGTAATCATAAGTGATTTGATTTAGGCCATGCCTTCCTGGTATGGCCTAGTGATTTTCCCTACTTTCTTCAATTTAAACCTAAATTTTGCAAAAAGGAGCTGATGATCTGAGCCACAGTCAGCTCCAGGTCTTGTTTTTGATAGAGCTTCTCCATCTTCTGCTGCAAAAAATACAGTCAATCTGATTTTGGTATTGACCATTTGGTGATGTCTATGTTTAGAGTTGTGTTGTTGGAAAAGGGTGTTTGCTATGACCAGTGTATCCTCTTGACAAAACTCTGTTAGACTTTGCCCTGCTTCATTTTATATACTCTGAGGCCAAACTTGCCTGTTACTTTAGGTATCTCTTGACTTCCTATTTTTGCATTCCAGTCCCCTATGATGAAAAGGATATATTTTTTTTTATGTTAGTTCTAGAAGGGCTTGTAGGTCTTTATAGAACCGTTCAGCTTCAGCTTCTTTGGCATTGGTGGTTGGGGCATAGACTTGGATTACTGTGATGTTGAATGGTTTGCCTTGGAAATGAACAGGGATCATTCTGTCATTTTTGAAATTGTACCAAGTACTGCATTTTGAACTCTTTTGTTGACAAGAGGAATACTCCATTTCTTCTAAAGGATTCTTGCCCACAGTAGTAGATATAATGGTCATCTGAAATAAATTCACCCATTCCCATTCATTTTAGTTCACTGACTTCTAAGATGTCAATGTTCACTCTTGCCATCTTCTGCTAGACCACATCTAATTTACCTTGATTCATGAACCTAACATTCCAGGTTCCTATGCAGTATTGTTCTTACAGCTTTGTACTTTGCTTTTACCAGACTTTGGCCCAACTGTCTCATTCTTTCTGGAGCTATTAGTAGTTGCCCTCTGCTCTTTCCCAGTAGCATAGTGGACATCTTCCAACCTGGGGAGGGCTCATCATCTGGTATCATATCTTTTTGTCTTATCATACTGTTCATGGGGTTCTCATGGCAAGAATACTGGAGCCATTCCCTCCTCCAGTGGAACACGGTTTGTCAGAACTCTCCACTATGACCCATCTGTCTTGGATGGCCCTGCATGGCATGGCTCATAGCTTCATTGGGTTATGCAAGCCTCTTCACCACAAGACTGTGTTCCATGAAGGGGCTGCCAAGGTTCAATTTTAGGATCCTTGGTGAAGGAAGTGTGACCGTAATTGGGCTGAATTCTCCTAGAGCCCCAGACAGGGGACAGTTCTGTAGTTTTGTTCCTGGTTTCTCTGCTCAGAGATTTATAGGGATCTTTAGCCCATTCTCATGAAAATCTTCTAGATGACTGTCAGACAATAGGCTCAATCGAATGGCTAAGGAATGTTATCTAGCATTCCTAAAAAGAATTGAAAAAAGCATCTTGCAAAGTGACAGTGAAGCAGTGTGTGCATGCTCAGTCACTTCTGTCATGTCTGACTCTTTGCAACCCTATGCACTGTAGCCTGCCAGACTCCTCTGTCCATGGGATTCTCCAGACAAGAGTACTGGAGTGGATTGCCATGCCCTCCTCCAGATCTTCCCAACCCAAGGATCGAACCTGTGTCTCTTATGTCTCCTGCATTGGCAGGTAGGTTCTTCAACTAGCGCCACCTGGGAAGCCCCAACATTGATGCAGACATGGGCCTAAATATTTTTTTAACCTATAAGACCAAAATCAAACACAGCAAAATATTCTCTAAATTGAATCTAAATCAAATGCATTTTTGCTCTGCTTTGTTTCAAGACCCTGGCTTGTGAATTTGACTCAGAAAGGAGTCTGGCATCTCAGTTCCCCTTTCTCCCTCAGGGTATAAGCACCAGAGGAATGTGAGAGTGGATTCCAGTCACAACATCTGCCGGTGGGGGGATTTGCTCTTTGCAGGTTGCCACACGATGTGCTGCTTTTATGGGTCTCAACTCCGAGCATCGCCTGCTGCCTGCTGTGTGCATTTTCTAGGCAGCCCGGAGCATTTCTGATGGGCGATCTCTCAGGGTTTCTTTAAGACTTGAAGTCTGTTAAGTGGAAAAGTTTTCTAGTTGATTAAAAACAAGTTCTGAATCCAGTTTCCACAACTGTGTGTTTTGTGGTAACCATAGGAAAATGCAGTCAACAAGACTGAAATAGTCTTTGCTCTATTGAGAATACGATTTTGGCCCTTCACCTCCTGGTCTGTAAAGAACTCACCTAGATGGTCTCAGATTAACTTCAATTTATGTGTGTGTGTGTGTGTTTTAGTTAAAATTCCCATTGGTTTCTTTTTCAATCTTCTCTGTCCCTTTGCTGAGCTTCTCATTTTGTTCTCCTGATTTGGTTATATTATTTATCTGTATTTTCTTGTAGCTCTCTGAGCATCTTTAGGAGAATTATCTTGCATTCTTTGTCAGGCAGTTCATGTATCTCCATTTCTTCGGTGTCAGTTACCGGAGGTTTACTGTGTTTCTTCGGAGGCAGCGTGTTTCTCTGATGCTTCATAATGCCCATAGCCTTGTGTGGATATCTATGCATTTGGAGAAGTAATCATCTCTTTCCAGCTTCATGGACTGACTTCTGTAAGGAAAGACCTTTGCCCGTGAGAAGGGGCACACCGGAGTGTACTGTGACCTGTCTAATGGTACAGGGCTCTAAGTATGGGGTTGTAAGGAGATGTGATAGCTTGACACTCAGGCCACAGCTTCAACGACATCGTAGTCCCTGGAGAGGAGGACAGAGGATCCACAGTGGCTTCAAGGGCTGTGGGAGTCCTCAGTGATGCCTTTAGAGGCTGGGGATCAGTGCAGGCAGTAGCAGTGGCTTGAGCCAGAAGTGTGCATAGACTGGGTTGCACAGTCAGCTGTCTGTAGGGTTGAGAGCCAGGGTTGGTAGCAAGGGTTAGGGCCAACCTTGGGCCAGGGCCCCTGGCTGTCAGCTAACACCCCTGTCGCTGCAGGATCTCCCCATGGGGTGTACACAGCAGTACAACCTGCTGAAGGGAGTTGGGCTGGAGGGGCATAGGTACAGAGCTGGAGGAACTAGTTGCAGGAGAACCCCACAGTCCAGGCCAGTGTAGGGCCCTGGCTGTCTGGTGCAGTCCTGTGCCTTAATGAAACTTTAAGAGCTGGCACTATCACAAAGCCATTTCCGATGGGGAGCCATGACTGGCCCCGGTCTCTCGCTCATTTCTTGCCCCATTCTCTGCCTGAGCAGAAGCTGCTCATGCCACCTGCACAGGGAACGTTCACGTCTGTAGAAACTAGCAAATTCTCTGTGCACTTCTCTCTCTCAGTGTATATGTGTTCAGGGAGCCAGGAATTTTACCACCTTTTGCAAGCCACAGGGAAACACAAGTTTTGGCAGCCAGAAGGGGACTTTGGAGATTCTCAAAATACAGACATCACAGAATGGCTGTGCCTCTCTTGATTTAATATTTGTTGAAATATTGATTAGTTTCAGATCTCCTGCAAGATAGCAAGAATTTTCTAATAATTGAAAAAAAAATTGGGGCTGTATCACATGGCATTTGGAATTTTAGTTTCCCGATCAGGGATCAAACCTGCACCCCCTGCATTGGAAGCACAGAATCTTAACTGCTGGACCACCAGGGAAGTCCCAAATTTCTATTAATTATATTAAGATCACATAGTTCCACATATCTATTTGCTTACTACATCCAAAGAGTTAATGTTTAAAAGTTTGAAGAGGATTGCAAATGATTTAACAGCTTTCAGTTCTTCATTCCAGTCCCATACCATAAAAAATTACTTGCTAACATTTGGGTACTGACCACGCTATAACAACTTGTACCAGCTACAAGTTGAAGTCTTTTTTGCCACAGCCCTATGAGGTAACCACTAATAGTAGACTCTTTTTACAGATGAGAAAACTGAGGCCCAGAAGGTTTACAAAATTTGCCAAAGGTAACACATTTAAGAAGTGTCAGAACCTCCTGCCTGACAAGCCCCTACAGGATCCGTAGCGTAGGAGGGCCACCTGGCCTTTTACTTTACCTAAATTTAGATATTTGACATTATCGCCACATGAGGTCATACAGCCATAGAAATGCACCAGAGAACTAAAAGAAGTCAGAACCACACTGTCCTCTATGGAAAGATAAGTGTAAATATACATCTACATATATTTATTTATACACATAGGATTATACATGCACACATACATGTATACACACTGGATTATATTCATTAGCATAAAGTTATATTACTTTTCACTTTTGAGTGTGCTGAAGTCTTTAGTTAGGTGAGCACAGACATTTTCAATATATTGTAGGTTCCATTACCCTGTTTTGATTTTGTATCAATAGTATATAAAGTCTCAACAGTGAAATTGGTCTGGCCATGTCTTAACATTGAAGATATTCCAGTGAATAGAACCATAGGATTAGGAAGGCAATTTCATCACTTCTTTTGTGAGGAAATGGAGACACAGAGATGTTGAGTAACCTCCCCAAGGTCACACAGCTAGAAAGCCCTCCACTGACCGAGCAGTGAGCTCTGTCCTGCACCCACTGCTCTTGATCCCTGTCTCGTGCCTCCCCCAGGAGAGGCTAAGTCGCACATTGTTGTAGCAACATCCTAGAGGCCACGAAACATTTATTTCACAACCAGTGACTCCTTCCCTGGCATTCTTTTTTTTTTTTTTTTAAATATCTGGGAAGAATGGTTCCATTTTTTTTTTTTTTTTTATAACTTTTCACATTTCAAAACCCTTTTAAAACTGAGAATCAATATTGAACCCCTTAGCCATCCTGGGAAGAAGGGTGTGCAGGCATTGCTTTTTCTATTTTTCAGATGGAGAAACAAAAGTCAAAAACTGTTACACACCTTTGTCAAGATAACACCACTAAACAGTGACAGAGCTGTGACTGTAATTTAGGGATCCTGGCTTGGGGCATGGCGCTGAACCATACCACTTTCCTGTCTAGCAGTATGTCTTACAGGAATTACAGATGGGAACAGCACAAGCATTTTTGTTCTCCTGATGCTATTCATAAACCATTCTCAAACCCAGTGTATTTTCACTGAAAGAAACTATTCTTCATGTGATCAACAACTTGGCAAAAAAGATAATTAGATCGTCTAAACGCTATTCATAAAGTAGATGCTATGTCAGGATAGATATTAAGCACTTTCAAAGTTCCTACCGTATTTCCTTTCAGGGGTGAGGTATAAGGTATATTTAAATGAAGCTTAGTCTGGGAAACCAGCATATTGCAATTAAAAATGCAGCCCTTTAGCCTTGCAATTCTTTGTCTAAAGTCCGTCAACAAAAGAGGGTATTTTAATTCAATAAATAAAAGACAGGCACTTCCAGCTTTCCTATGGGTGGAGTAGCTACTGCTTGCAGTTCATACATGCACAACAGAGAAAATACACAAACAAATAGTATTTGATTTTTCTTGGCTACAGGCAATTTTCATCTTTCAAGAGACCGAAGGAAAAACAACCTTAGAACCTTACCACCAAAACTTCCAAATTTATTGCAACACAACGTAATGGCAAAATGCTATTTTCTTAGTGCTCACATTTTTGAATAACCACCATGGCCAAAAATGCCTGGTTTTATATTTACAATAAACCCAAAGAAAATCTTGAATTCCACTCTCAAAGCTGGGGATGGCAAAGATGCCGTGGGTTGTTCAGAGCAAACCATCGCGTCTAATTATTCAATCTTATCCTCTCTGTTTAACCTGAGCTTGAGGCATTTATTTCATGTTTATACTGGTTTAACACAAATCATGCTTGAAAGAGATTTCGTATCCTGTTTCCCTGTGTAAAGTTGGGCTACAATAGAAGACTTAACAATGCCGGCTGTTTCTTGGGCTTATCAGTTAAAGAAACATTCTACCTAAGAAAATACTTCCAGTGTAAACAAGATACAAAATCACACATGTAGCCACATTCCTCCAAGATCTGTCTGAATAGAGAGAAGTATAGATCTACTCTAAATAATTTCTCTTTTAACTTAGCATCAATATGCCTGTATCTGCTTTTCTTTCATTGTTATAAGCAATTTGTTCTGCTGCTATTATATTCCACAAAGGAAGTAAGGTAAAATACGGGGTAATAATAGATTTAAACGTACTGTAAAGTTCTGCACAAACATTATACTTTTCAACTTATTTTAACCACAATTAAGTTGGTTTAAAAGATACAGTGAAAATCTTGTTCTAATCTTACCTCAGCACAATTTATTTAGAGTTGATATACGTATATTAGTTGTTTCCAAAGATGTCAATTACCATTCAATTCTCCTGAGACTGAAATTTGTATAGACTGATTACTTGGTCAAGGGATGTATTCTAGTTTCTTAATGATAAAAATATTTTCATGTTTTTATAACAAGAAATGGAAAGCAAACTATCTAAATAACATAGCAATTCATTAGAACATACCTTGTTTGAAGAAAGCAAATTTTTTTCAAAACTTTTCCACCACAGAGAACGGATATCCCTTTTTCCTTAAGCTTTTCTGCATCACAGATCCCATCCAAATTATTCTAAAGAAGAAACAAGAAGAGGTCCAAGCACCTTTTCTTTTCTGAGAGGAGCTAATCAAACATTCCTATCAAACTCTCAGCACTTTGAAAAGCACATTTTACACTACACACACACACACTCTCTCACACTCACACACACTGCTTCTCACACTGGTTTTAGTACTGAATTAGGCGGTCCTCTTTTAAATTTCCACTCCCACTTTTTTTTTTTTTCTTTTGGGGTAAGGATTTCTAAATATTCCTTCTAGCCCAAAGCACACATTTCCAGCAAGCAAATTCTACAATTAGAAATTCTAAAAAGTAGCAGAGAAGCACCTAGATAAGATGGAAAAATTTTAAGTATACTTTAAAATTGTCTTAAGCAGGGCAATTATATTTTCTCTTTCTTTTTCAAATGCTGGCAAACAGCTGGATTAAATTGCATAAAGAAATAAAACTGTACAAACACTACTGAGCTGGTTCTATTGGACTCTCACTTTTGGAGTAGAAATAATTTTCCTACATGTTAAAGCTGTTTTTTGGTTTAGTTCACTTTGGTCCTTTTTGCATTTTGGCAAGTTTAACGAAATGACTGTAGTCTATGCTGCTGGGAACAGGACAGAAGATAATAACAGTGGGAAGCAAAACCTGACTCATGTTTCAAAAAAACAAATGATGTATAGCTCACAACGTAAGTGCAATCTGCAGGATTTTATTTATTTACATATTAGTGCCATCAATTAAATTGAAGGGATTCAGGCCCAAAACATACATGAGCATATCACAACATCTTAAAAATAGACCATAAAAAAGCACATCTGACACTCCTGGAGATTCAGATGTTTATCAGTCTGACAGCTTCTTCTCTTCAGCTAGGGTGGGAGGGAGCCCAGGGCTGGTCCTCTGCCTGCCTGGGACTGCGCACTCACCCAGCCCAGCCCAAAGAGGAGAATCTTCCCCACGAAGGACCCCTGGGGATTGCTCCGGTTTGAACATTTTCCCTTGTTTGGTTCTGCATTTTCTCAACCCTGGGGACTTCCCTGGCAGCCCAGTGGCTAAGACTCTGCACTTCCACTGCAAGGGGCACATGGCTTTCATCCCTGGTCAGGACACGAAGATCCCGCATACTGCACAGCACAGCCAAAGCATTAAAAAAAAAAAAATTCTCAATTCTATTTATTCTTCCTTAAAATCCTAGGTCCATTGGTGGTAAGGATCGTATAGCCACATGGAAGATGCCCTGTCCCATCCTTTGAGGGAAGGTTTGGATGAAAGGGCAGTCCAAATAAAATTAATATTGATACTATTTCTATTAGTGTTAATAGTGCTAATTACCATTTATGAAATACTTATGCTGGGAATGGTGATAAACCCTCTACATGTATCAACTCATTTAATAGAACAACCTACAGGGGTTATTACCATTACTTTCACAATATAGATAAGAGAACTGAGGCTCAAAGAGATTAATTTACTTTCCCAGGGTCAGCTGGCTGGAAAGGTAAGAGCTGAGGTTCAAATTCAAAGTTGGCTGACCCTTAGGCAATGTGCTGTGTTAGGGCTGAGAGCTTCTTTTCTTTCATTTGTTTATCTTGTTTTCTTATGGTGAATAAGGCGGAATCAAATGTAAACATACTGAAAGCATAAGAAGAGATGCTCAAAGTGAAGTGGAAATTGAAAAACAATGTTTGTGGTGATGGAAAGATTTGGAAATACACATGATGGTTGTACTCTGCTATGTGTATAATTAATGCTAATTATTTATGTAGCAATTAATAATTTAGCAATCTAATTAATAATTAGAATTAATTAGCAAAATGGAAAAATTTTTGTTGTACATATTTGCCACAATAATAAACAGTATTAAAAAAGAAATTCTCCTTTAAGATAAGCAATGAAATATGACTTTTTAATGTTGATTAAATAATTTTGATTATTTTTTAAATGTCTCTAAGAGCTCAGAAAATTCTTTTCATTTCCCAGAGATTCAGTTCTTGTATTTTTTAAAATTTGTATTTGTTTTTTTAAAAATTTAATTGAAGCATAGTTGACTCACAGTGTTGTGTTAATTTCAGATGTACAGCAAACTGAATCACTTTTATATATACCTGCATCCTCTCTTAGGTTCTTTTCCCACATAGGCCATTGCACAGTGCTGAGGAGAGTCCTCTGTGCTGACAGTAGGTCCTTATTAATTACTTACTTTATATATATTCAGTTCAGTTCAATTGTTGTTGTTCAACAGTTGTTCAACAGTTCAGAGTCTGTTGTGTCCGACTCTTTGCGACCCCATGAATCGCAGCACGCCGGGCCTCCCTGTCCATCACCAACTCCCATAGCAGTGTGTATATGTCAGTCCCGGTCTCCCAGTTTATCCCTCCCCTGCTTCTCCCCGGTGAGCATAAGTTTGGTTTCTACATCTGTGACTCTATTTTCATTTTGTGAATAAGTTCATTTGTACCATTTTTTAGCTTACACATATAAGTGACATCATATAATATTTATCTTTCTCTATCTGACTGTCTTTACTCAGCATGTCAATCTCTAGATACATGCATGTTGCTGCAAAATGGCATTATTTCATTCTTTTTAATGACAAATATTCCATTGTATATATGTACCACATCTTTTTTTGTTTCTTTGTTTTTGTTTTTTTTAATTTTTTTTCCCAATTATTTTTATTAGTTGGAGGCTAATTACTTTACAATATTGTAGTGGTTTTTGCCATACATTGACATGAATCAGCCATGGATTTACATGTGTTCCCCATGCTGATCGCCCCTCCACCTCCCTCCCCATCCCATCCCTCGGGGTCATCCCAGTGCACCAGCCCCGAGCGCTTGTCTCATGCATCCAACCTGGACTGGCGATCTGTTTCACTGTCCCACATCTTCTTTATCCATTCCTCTGTCAATGGACATTTAGGTTGCTTCCATGTCCTGATTATTATAAATAGTGCTGCAATGAACACTGAGGTGCGTGTATCTTTTCAGATTATGGTTTTCTTTGGATATATGCCTAGAAGAGGGATATGGTAGTTCTACTTTTAGTTTTTTAAGAATCCTGCATACTTTTCTCTGTAGTGGCTGTATACATTTGCCACCAGTGTAGGAGGTTTCCCTTTTCTCAAACCCTCTCTAGCAATATAGACTTTTTGATGATGACCATTCTGACCAGTGTGAGGATACCTCATTTTAGTTTTGATTTGTATTATGCTATTAATTGGTGATGCTAAGCATCTTTTCATGTCCTTTTTGGCCATCTCTGGTGGCTCAATGATAAGAATCCACCTGCCAATACAAGAGATGCCGGTTTGATCCCTGGGTTGAGAAGATCCCCTTTGGAGAAGGAAATGGCAACCCACTCCAGTATTCTTGCCTGGGAAATCCCATGGACAGAGGAGCCTGGAAGGCTATAGTCCATGGTGTCGCAAAAGAGTTAGACAAAACTTAGCAACTAAACAATAGCAACAATGTCTTCTTCAGATAAATGTCTATTTAGATCTTCCATCCATTTGAAATATCACTTTTCATCAGATTGCCTAGAATTGGTAAGCTGGTAAATGCCTATGGCAGACATATGGTGACCCTGATGTGCTGCCTGTGCTGTGGACAAATGTGGTCATTCTACAGAGCTGTCTAGACGTACTTACTCACGTTACATATGTATCCTAGGACCCATGAAACTCCTGTGGGATAGTCTTTGGTGAGCTTCTTGCACAGAATCATGGGAAATCCATCCCTAAAAAGTTAAGAGTTAAGTATGGGAGATACACAGTATGAAATATTTAGTAGCCGCTAGAAGCAAAGAGCCACGTGTGGGATTTGAACAATGATTCCCCACACCAGATCACCTAGGTGAGGAGGTCTGCCTGTTGGTTTTGGCACCTGTCATTTGGTAAGTAACCTAACTTCTTGGTTTTTTAGTTTCTTTATCTGTAAAATGGGAAAAAATAATAATAAAACATGTATCTCCAAGATATGACAATTAAAAGAACTAATACTTATAGAGTTCTTGGAATCTTGCCTCCTGTGAAAGAAAAAATATGATTATTTGTGTTTTTTAAATAAATAAAATGGACAGCAACACTGATTTTAGCCAATGAGGCTAAAATCAAAGTGTTGGTGGGATTGCTTCTTATCTAGAAGCTCTGGGAAAGACTCCACCAAATCAGCTTGTTGGTAGAATTCACGTCCTTGCAGTTGTAGGACTGAGGTTGCTGTGTTCTTGCTAGCTGTCAGCCAGGGGCTGCTCTTAATTACTAGAGGTCACCCCCCTCCTCATCACATGGCTCCTTTCATCCTCAAACCAGTCTTGGTGTGTTGAATCATTTTCACGCCTGGGTTCTCCCTGAGTTCTTCTTTTACAAGAAGCTGAAGAAAACGATTTTTAAAGAGCTCATGTGATTAGGTTAGGCCAACTGGGATAATTGTCTTATCTTAATGTCAATTGATTGGTAACTATAATTATATCCACAATATTGCTTTGTCAGGTAACATAATATCATCATGCCCCAGGGGCAAAGATTGGGGTGGGGGGGCATCTTAGAATTCTGCCTACCACAACTGTTAATCTTAAAAAAAATTATTCTTAGTAAAAGTAAGAAACAGATTGAGAAATATAATATAGTACTGGGATGGCTCAGATGGTAAAGAATCTGCCAGCAATTCAGGAAACCTGGGTTCAATCCCTGGGTCAGGAAGATTCCCTGGAGAAGGGAATAGCTACCCACTCCAGTATTCTTGCCTGGGAAATCCCATGGACAGAGGAACTTGGTGGGCTACAGTCCATGGGGTTGTAATGAGTTGGATACAACCGAGCAACTAACACTTTCACTTTTCACTGGGATGGTTAATTATATGTGTCAACTGGGCCAGCAGGTACCCAGATATTCAGGTCAGTTCAGTCACTTAGCCATGTCCAACTCTTTGCGACCCCATGGACTGTAGCATGCAAGGCTTCGCTGTCCATCACCAACTCCTGGAGCTTACTCAAACTCATGTCCATCACGTTGCTGATGCCATCCAACCATCTCACCCTCTGTTGTCCCCTTCACCTCCTGCCTTCAATCTTTCCCAGCATCAGGGTCTTTTCAAATGAGTCAGTTTGTCGAATCAGGTAGCCTAAGTATTGGAGTTTCAGCTTCAGCATCAGTCCTTCCAATGAATATTCAGGACTGATTTCCTTTAGGATGGACTGGTTCGATCTCCTTGCAGTCCATGGGACTCTCAAGAGTCTTCTCTAACACCACAGTTCAAAAGCATCAATTCATCAGTGCTCAGCTTTCTTTATAGTCCAACTCTCACATTCATACATGACTACTGGAAAAACCATAGCTTTGATTAGATGGAAATTTGTTGGCAAAGTAATGTCTTTGCTTTTTAATATGCTGTCTAGGTTGATCATAACTTTTCTTCCAAGGAGCAAGCATCTTTTAATTTCATGGCTAAAATCACCATCTGCAGTGATTTTGGAGCCCCCCAAAATAAAGTCTGCCACTGTTTTCCCGTCTGTTTGCCATGAAGTGATGGGACCAGATACCATGATCTTAGTTTTCTGAATGTTGAGTTTTAAGCCAACTTTTTCACTCTCCTCTTTCACTTTCATCAAGAGGCTCTTTAGTTCATCTTTGCTTTCTGCCATAAGGGTGCTGTCATCTGCATATCTAAGGTTGCTAATATTTCTCTTGGCAATCTTGATTCCAGCTTGTGCTTCATCCAGCCCCGCATTTTACATGATGTACTCTGCATATAAGTTAAATAAGCAGGGTGACAATATGCAACCTTGATGTACTCCTTTCCTGATTTGAAACCAGTCTGTTGTTCCATGTCCAGTTCTAACTGTTGCTTCCTGACCTGCATACAGATTTCCTAGGAGGCAGCTCAGTTGGTCTGGTATTCCCATCTCTTTAAGAATTTTCCACAGTTTATTGTGATCCACACAGTCAGAGACTTTGGATTAGTCAGTAAAGCAGAAATAGATGTTTTTCTGGAACTCTCTTCTTTTTTTGATGATCCAACAGGTGTTGGCAATTTGATTTCTGGTTCCTCTGCCTTTTCTAAATCCACTTTGCACATCTGGAGGTTTACAGTTTATGTACTGTTGAAGCCTGGCTTGGGGAATTTTGAACATTACTTTATTAGTGTGTGAGATGAGTGCCATCTTGCAGTAGTTTGAGCATTCTTTGGCATTGCCTTTCTTTGGGATTGGAATGAAAACGGAAATTTTCCAGTCCAGTGGCCACTGCTGAGTTTTCCAAATTTGTTAGCATATTGAGTACAGCACTTTCACAGCATCATCTTTTAGGATTTGAACTAGCTCAACTGGAATTCCATCACCTCCACTAGTTTTGTTCGAAGTGATGCTTCCTAAGACCCTCTTGACTTCACATTCTAGGATGTCTGGCTCTAGGTGAGTGATCACACCATCATGATTATCTGGGTCGTGAAGATCCTTTTTGTATAGTTCTTCTGTGTATTCCTGCCACCTCTTCTTAATATCTTCTGCTTCTGTTAGGTCCATACAATTTCTGTCCTTCATTGTGCCCATCTTTGCATGAAATGTTCCCTTGGTATCTCTAATTTTCTTGAGGAGTTCTCTAGTCCTCCTCATTCTATTGTTTTCCTCTATTTCTTTACACTGATCACTGAGGAAGGCTTTCTTATCTCTCCTTGCTAGTCTTTGGAACTCTGCATTCAAATGGGTATATCGTTCCTTCTCTCTTTTGCTTTTCGCTTCTTTTCTTTTCACAGCTATTTGTAAGGCCTCATCAGACAGCTATTTTGCTTTTTTTCATTTCTTTTTCTTAGAGATGGTCTTGCTCCCTGTCTCTTGTACAATGTTATGAATCTCTCTATATAGTTCTTAAGGCACTCTGTCTATCAGAGCTAATCCCTTGAATCTGTTTGTCACTTCCACTGTATAATCGTAAGGGATTTGATTTCGGTCATACCTGAATGGTCTAGTGGTTTTCCCTACTTTTTTCAATTTAAGTCTGAATTTGGAAATAAGGTGTTCATGATCTGAACCACAGTCAGCTCCCGGTCTTGTTTTTGCTGACTGTATAGAGCTTCTCCATCTTTGGCTGCAAAGAATATAATCAATCTGATTTTGGTATTGACCATCAGATGATGTCCATGTGTAGAGTCCTCGTGTGTTTTTGGAAGAGGGTGTTTCCTATGACCAGTGCATTCTCTTGGCAAAATTCTATTAGCCTTTGCCCTGCTTCATTCTGTACTCCAAGGTCAAATTTGCCTGTTACTCCAGGTGTTTCTTGATTTCCTACTTTTGCATTCCAGTCCCCTATAATGAAAAAGACATCTTTTTTGGGTGTTAGTTCTAGAAGGTCTTGTAGGTCTTGATAGAACCATTCAACTTCAGCTTCTTAAGCATTACTGGTCGAGGCATAGACCTGGATTACTGTGATATTGAATGGTTTGCCTTGAAAATGAACAGAGATCGTTCTGTTGTCCCCAAGATAGATGGTCATGGTGGAGAGTTCTGATAAAATGTGGTCCACTGGAGAAGGGAATGGCAAACCACTTCAGTATTCTTGCCTTGAGAACCCCATGAACAGTATGAAAAGGCAAAAAGATAGGACACTGAAAGATGAACTCCCCAGGTCAGTAGGTGTCCAATATGCTACTGGAGATCAGTGGAGAAATAACTCCAGAAAGAATGAAGGGATGGAGCCAAAGCAAAAGCAACACCCAATTGTGGATGTGACTGGTGATGGAAGTAAAGTCTGATGCCCTAAAGAGCAATTTTGCATAGGAACCTGGAATGTTAGGTCCATGAATCAAAGCAAATTGGAAGTGGTCAAACGGAGATGGCAAGAGTGAACATTGACATTTTAGCAATCAGCGAACTAAAATGGACTAGAATGGGTGAATTTAACTCAGATGACCATTCTACCTACTATTGTGGGCAGGAATCCCTTAGAAGAAATGGAGTAGCCATCATAGTCAACAAGAGTCCGAAATGCATTACTTGGGTGCAATCTCAAAAATGACAGAATGGTCTCTGTTCATTTCCAAGGCAAACCATTCAGTATCTCAGTAATACAAGTCTATGCCCCGACCCAGATATTATATTAAACATTATTTCTGACCATGCCTGTGAGGATGCTTCTGGATAAGATTAATAATTGAATCAGTAGACTGAGTAAAGCAGATTGCTCTCCCCAGTGTGGGTGGGCCTCATCCAATCTACTGAAAGCCTGAATAGAATAAAAAGCTGAGTAAGAAAGAATCATTTCTTTCAGCCTCTGTCTTCAAGTTGGGAATTTGGTCTTCACCTACCCTTGGAGTAGGTCTTGGACTGAACTACACCATCCAGGTCTCAGAACTCCAGAGTCTCAAGTTTTCTGATGGAAGATCTTGGCCTTCTCAGCCTTCAAAATCATGTTAGCCAATCTCTTATAGCATGCATGCATGCATGATAAGTTGCTTCAGTCGTGTCCGACTCTTTGTCACCCCATGGAGTGTAGCCCACCAGGCTGCTCTGTCCATGGGATTCTCCAGGCACGAATACTGGAGTGGGCTGCCGTGTCCTCCTCCAGGCTCTTATAGTATATCTAAATTTAAATATCTAAACATATCTATATATCTATATCTTTAATTCTCTTTCTATGTATACCTCCTATTGGTTCTATTTCTCTGGAGAATCCAGACTATTACAAATGGAATTATGAAAATTAACATATATACACCTAAAGCAACAATATACATTTTGTAAGAACATGTATAAGTGAATGTGTACTCACTAGATCCATGGTACTTCAGAGACTTTTACAGGCTGTTCCCAAGGGCTTCTCTTGGACATCTGCATGGCTCACATGTTCACCTTCTTCACATCTTTATTCAGATGTTACCTTCTGAATAAGACTTGCTTGGTCACCCTATTTAAAATAGCCCTACCCCCAGCATTTCCTCTTCTTATTTTTCCTTCTTTAGAAGTCTTTATTAGATTATAAATGTACAGTAGCTTCTTAAGTCTACACAGGCACTTCAGTTTTTTAAAGGAATACATGTAACCGTATGTCTCATTATACCATAATCCTGAATTACAGCTTTTTAAGAATTTGTGAGAAAAATCTTGAAAAGTGTTCCACATATCCCTCTTCCTCTTCTTTGTTTTATTTTCTCCATAGTAATTATTACGCTTTAATACCAGTTGCTACTTAATTTTTCATTGCACATCCCTCACTGAATGTAGGCTCCCAGAAGGCAAGTTTTTTTAAAAAATATTATTCTGTTTTGATCACTGATGTGTTCCTAACCCTTTGAACTGACATGTAATAGGCATACATACAATAAGTATTAGCTAAATGAATAATTACAAATACACTAGAATGCTTGCTTATGGGGAAAGAGAATGGGAGTGGAGATTTGGGATAAAATAGGATAAAAAACATAAAAACAAAAGTCCTGGAGCCTTGTGTGGACCAGTGATGATGATGCCAAGAACTGAGTCAACCCTCCACACCCAAGGCTGGCAGCAACACCATGTTTACAAAATAGTCAAGTTGGTAGCCTCAGTGAAATCTTTGAGGTTCTTTAACTAAAACAAGATCATAACTTACTGGTAAGTCACCTTGAGCTTGTTACTTGGCATTAACAGAACTTCTAGTTATTTGTAGCTGAGAACAGAAATTGTGGTGTTCAGTTTTTCCTGCTTTACTATTTGAGATTCTGTTTTGCTTGTAAATTACCTATAGTTGCTTGAAAGCATCAGTTCTTCCCTAAATACCTATTTGTCACTACATAAACTTGGTGTCCCAGTCTGGTACTATAGCCAATATAAAAACTCAAATCTCTTTTAGAACATTCTCTATTGAAAGTTTTTATTATTGTCGTAAACATTGAACTTGATGACTCTTTAAAATAGTGCCTCATTTTTTTTTTCCATTCTGGAGATAGAACTCAGAGAAATCAACGTAATCTTCATATCACAAGTTCATTCTTTTATGGGACTTTTAAAAATCCAGGATGGCAGTTTAAGAGTCAAAGTAATGAGAGAGTCTTTCCAGATACTTCTGATACTTTCACTGCGTGAAGATATAAAACACAAGAGTTACGCTTTTCATAACATGAGCTCACTGAAATGTCTAAGGCTATATCATGCTTGATGCTACATCAATTTTTCATAGAAATATGATTTGCCTTGAACTCCTTTACAGCAGTCTGGGGACTTTTTCTCCCTGCACTGTAGTGGAATCTTACTGCAATGACCAGATGTTATTTCAGTTTCCTGGACACTGTTGAATAGCACTGCTTAGTACACATGTTTTCTGTAGTGTCAATGTGAATGGAGAATTTGCTAACATAATTAACTTTTGTTAAATTTATGTTATCACTATCTGCCAGAAGCAAAGAGGTTATTACAAGGAAAATATGTCTTTCAGAAAACTGAAGGAGCCAAATTGGGAGCACAAATAACCTACAAACAGTAGACTATAGGAAGTCAAAAGAGATTTTTGCCAAAAAATGTCAAAGCCTCCAAAGTCAGAAGGAAGAATTCTTAAGAATAAATCAGAGAAAAATTGAATAGAGATTAGATAGATATTATTGACTGTGATTCAAAAGGTCAACTTAGTGGTCCACAGGAAATAGCGAACCAATAGAATTCATCTTCTTTCTTGGGCTTAAAAAAAAATGTTAAGAAGATTACTACTCCCAAATACTTCCCTGAAAGAAATGAGCTGGAACCACTGTATCAAATTTTGGACACCACCCACAATAGTCTAGGGCAAACTGACAAAAAATAAATGCAAATAAATCACTGTGATTGCACTAGCATAAAAGAGATTCAAAGACCTAAAACATAGTATGGGGAGCTAGAGGCTATAACATAGATCCTAGCATTAAAAATAGGCTGCTGGTCTGGCAGATTAGCAAAACACAAAAGTAGCTTATTCAAAACAAGGGCTCAAAATGGTTGGCAAGAGATTATAGGCCTTCTAGCTCCCTTTTATGCCAAGTAAGCAAATGGAATCTAAAATAAATGATTGGTTCACTGAACACTTGTTAGCTGGGGCCCTGCTGATCTAAGCTGTGTTGTACAGATCCCAGTCCAGGTCTGTGGTTGGCTAGGGAACCTCTGTTCTATATGTATGTGTTTTTGTCCCCATGCTACAGGGCAACAGCTGTAAGTGGAAGAGCTTCTTCTCTTGGCAGTGGCAAAGTCATTGGTGCCCAATAGGAAATATGTGAGGGATCTTAACATTTAGTCTTAGAACTGGCACCCTGTCGTTCCCTTTTAGCTATTTCATTGGCCAAAACGATTTCATGACTAGCCCCAAAGTCAAGGCGTGTGGAATGAGACTCTGCCCATAGAAAGGCTATGGCAATGGTAGATGAAGAGAGGTGTGAAGATTTTTATATCAATACGAAGGCATATTTTATCAGTGTCCATGTTTGCCATTGTGTCTCTCTTCCCATTCCTTCTGTTTGGATTCAGATTTCTTCTTGCTGATAAAAAGATTCAGGAAAATAAGAATTGATGGGTACTTAACATAAAATATACCATAGTCCCAAATTCATCATCTTACTTAAATATGAAATTCTAGAGGCATTTCCACTAAGACCAGAAACTCAGCAGGGATACCTACTATCTCTATTACTATTCATGATTGTACTAGAGATCTTAGCCAGTGCAATTCAACAAGAGAAATCTATTAAAAATAAAAGTTAGTAAAGAAAGAGTAACATTATCTCTATTTACCAGTATAGAAATTGATATCCATGTGTATATGTTTGCCTTAGCTTTGCTTGCTGAGAATGCCTAGAAGCAATGGAGCCCAGTGACTAGTGAGTATATGTAGAATAAAAGTTTGGTTTCAAAAAATAACCATCAGTAAACAAAATTGTATGCACTCATAAAATACCTGACTTTAGGGCTGGGGATGGGAAAATACATGATGTATCTGGAATATTTTAGAGCTAGTGAGAAAAATGATGATAATCTGTCAAATGGATACAGAAACCAACTTGAAGGAGCTCTCAGTGGCCTAATCTGGGGAATTTGAACAACAAATCAAATAGAAATATTAATGAATTAAAGCATATACAATAAAGGAATAATATTTGGGTTTCTATATAAAAAATAAATAGGGGAGAGGAATAGCTTTTCTTTAAAAAATAATTCCAGCTAATGAATGAAGCAAGAATGAAGTCCATCCATGGAATTTTCCAGGCAAGAGTACTGGAGTGGGCTGCCATTTCCTTCTCCAGGGGATCTTCCCAACCCAGGGATCGAACCCAGGTCTCCTGCATTGCAGGCAGACTCTTTACCATCTGAGACACCAGGGAAGCCAAATGAAAGTGAAAGTCGCTCAGTGCTATCTGACTGTTTGCGACCCCATGGACTAGTTCTCCAGGCCAGAATACTGGAGTGGATAGCTTTTTCCCTTCTCCAGCGGATCTTCCCAACCCAGGAATCAAACCAGGGTCTCCTGCATTGCATGCAGATTCTTTACCAACTGAGCTATCAGGGAAGCCCCAAATAGAAAATTGCTGTTCAGCTTGTAAGTAGTGGGTGAAAAGATGATGAAAAACAGAATATTTTGTAATATTAAAGTATCTCTCCAGACGATATTTATTAATTACGTAGGGGAAAATATCTTTATGGTGGAGAAGCCTGGAAGATGCCAGTTAACTTTGTGACTACAGTTCACATTATCAGTAACTAGACTGATTGACATCTTGTGCCTCCTGATATGACACACTGGGGAGAACACATCACTTTCGTGGAATTCTTTCTAAAAATGCACAGGCGGACTTTAATAATGAGAATTCATCACAGACTCAAGGAGAGAAACCATCTACACATGAACTGGCTAGTACTTTTCCAGAGTGCCAAGGCTGTCAGAGGCAAAGACTGAAAAACTGCTTTTGATAGAAGAAGACTAAGAAGGTATCATAGATGATGCAACATGTGATTTTTAGATTTGATCTTGGACCAGAAAGAAGATGTTAATGGGAAATTGGTGAAATCTGAATGGTCTAAATTATTAGATAATGATGCTGTATCAATGTTAATTTTCTGATTCTGATAATTGTATGGTAGACATGTGAAATATTAGTATTTGGAGGAAGCTGGCTGAAGAGTATCATCATCCTTCCATATCCTCGGAAGTTGATTCCAGGAATCCCTGCAGATGCTAAAATCTGTGAATGCTCAAGTCCCTTATTACCATGGTGTAGTATTTACACATAACCTATGCACATCTTCCTGTATATTTTAAAGCATCTCTAGATTACTCAAGGTAGCTAATGTGATGTTAATGTTATGTAAATAGTTTCTGGTGCTCAGCAATTTTAAGTCTAGATTTTTGGAATTTTCTGGAATTTTTTTCTGACTATTTTCTTTTTTTTTTTTTTTTTAATTTTTATTAGTTGGAGGCTAATTACTTTACATCATTACAGTAGTTTTTGTTATACATTGATATGAATTAGCCATGGTTTTACATGTATTCCCCATCCCAGTCCCCCCTCCCACCTCCCTCTCCACCCAATCCCTCTGGGTCTTCCCAGTGCACCAGGCCCGAGCACTTGTCTTATGTACCCAACCTGAGCTGGTTATCCGTTTCACCCTAGATAATATACATGTTTCAATGCTGTTCTCTTGAAACATCCCACCCTCGCCTTCTCCCAGAGTCCACAAGTCTGTTCCATACATCTGAGTCTCTTTTTCTGTTTTGCATATAGGGTTATCGTTACCATCTTTCTAAAGTCCATATATATGTGTTAGTATACTGTATTGGTCTTTATCTTTCTGGCTTACTTCGCTCTGTATAATGGGCTCCAGTTTCATCCATCTCATTAGAACTGATTCAAATGAATTCTTTTTAATGGCTGAGTAATATTCCATGGTGTATATGTACCACAGCTTCCTCATCCATTCGTCTGCTGATGGGCATCTGGGTTGCTTCCATGTCCTGGCTATTATAAACAGTGCTGCGATGAACATTGGGGTGCATGTGTCTCTTTCAGATCTGGTTTCCTTGGTGTGTATGCCCAGAAGTGGGATTGCTGGGTCATATGGCAGTTCTATTTCCAGCTTTTTAAGAAATCTCCACACTGTTTTCCATAGTGGCTGTACTAATTTGCATTCCCACCAACAGTGTAAGAGGGTTCCCTTTTCTCCACACCCTCTCCAGCATTTATTGCTTGTAGACTTTTGGATAGCAGCCATCCTGACTGGCGTATAATGGTACCTCATTGTGGTTTTGATTTGCATTTCTCTGATAATGAGGATGTTGAGCATCTTTTCATGTGTTTGTTAGCCATCTGTATGTCTTCCTTGGAGAAATGTCTGTTGAGTTCTTTGGCCCATTTTTTGATTGGGTCATTTATTTTTCTGGAGTTGAGCTGGAGGAGTTGCTTGTAATATTGTGAGATAATCCTATTTATTGTATCATATGCATTTATTTTCCTTTGCTTTGCTTGGAGACTGCCCTAATTCACCTTGCTATAGTTTCTTGTAGATCAAAAGCTTTTAAAGATTACTATCAGTAACCATTGTATGCTTCTAATTCCTGAATTTAGGGATGGGTGGGTCATAGATGTATCTGCGAATATTTTAGGTCGGAGAAATGTGTTCTGCCAAATGTATACGAACCAATGAAGGAGCTTTGAATTGGTTTGACCTATAAATAAAAATTTAATAATCATTTATAGGATTAATTATTTGGGTTTTATTAAATTAGGAAAAGTGATGCTTGTTCTCAATTAATTTTCACAGTGTGAACCCAAGATATCCATCAGAATTTTAAAAAGTATATCTGCTTTCTTCTCCAGGAGATCTTCCCAACCATGGTCGAACAGGTACCTGCATTCAGGACTACTCTTGACCTTTCTATCCTGAATCCATGTGATCTCATCTTCTGTCTTTGTGCACTCCATGACTAGTTCTCAGCATCATATACTGGAGTTGGTATGACTTTTTTGATACGATTCCCAACAGGATAACAGGGTACCCTGCATGCAACAAATTCTTTACTATCAGCTACAGGAAAAATGATGAGAATTGCTTAATAAAGTCTGGAAAAATATGAAAACAGAATATTGAATATAAATATCTCCCCAAACTATTTCATTAAACAAGGGAAAACCATTATGTGGAGAATGCCCCTGAATGTATGCCACTAACTTGTATTAATTCCAGTATCATATGGAAAGATTGACCCATCTGTGCCCCTAAGACACACTGGAGAGAACCATCCTTCGTGGTCTTAAAATCACCATGGAACTTTATACTGAGTCACATCAAAAGAGAATTCACTTTGAATCTAGTATTTCTAAGTGCCAAGCTGTCAGAGGAAAACGGGAGCTGCTTTTGAGGAAGTAAGCAAGATAAGAAAGGACTCTTTAGATATGCAACATGATTAATTGACTTGGACGAAAGAGGATGTAATGAATTGAAACAGAATGAGACTAATTATAGATAATGATGTGTATCATGCTAAATTCTGATTTGATGTTTCAATGTAGACAGATGAAATATTGTATATTAACTGGTGAGAATACATCATCCTCCAATCCCGGATTGATTGCTGCAGTTGGTTGAATTTGTGGATACAGAACCCATGGATAGAGAGGGTAACTGTATGCAAAAATTCATTGTACTATTTTTACATTTTCATAAATCTGAAATTATTTTATTATAAAATAAATCTTCAAAAAGGAAAAAAGATGACATAGCAAATGGAAAATTCATAACTAGAATATCTTTCATACCTAGAAAGAGATAGCAAGGTTTCATAGAAATAGCGTCAGATTTATATCAGGAAAGCTTTTTCATGTGTTTTGGCTCTTTAGCCTTAAACTAGGCACCTACGAAGAATCTACCTGCAGTGTCTCCTGGTTCTCCCAGGAGATGCAAGTTTGATGCCTGGGTTGTGCGCAGATCCCCTGAAAGAGGAAATGGCAACCCACTCCAGTATTCTTGACTGGAAAATCCCATGAATGGAGGAACCTGGAGGGCTACAGTCCATAGGGTCATGAAAGAGTCAGACACAGGAACTTCTCTGGTGGCCCAGTGGCTAAGACTCTGTGCTCCCAGAGCAGGGGGCCCCAGGTTCAATCCCTGGTCAGGGAACTAGATCCCACATGCTGCAACTAAGATCTGGTGCAGCCAAATAAATAATTAAATATTAAAAAAAAGAAAGAAAGAAAGAGTCAGACACAACTGAGCACAAGATGGATGGAAGGCACTTGAACACTCAGATTCTTTATTTGTAAAATGAGGAATATAATTTGTCTGACCATTTTGAGTATCAAATAAGGTAAAATTGATTTTTTTATAAAGCCCTTTAATCTATAAATTGCTGTACTTGTGGTGGTTGTTGTTTAGTTGCTAAGTTGTGTCTGACCCTTTTGCAACCCCATGGGCTATCCATGGGATTTTCCAGGCAAGAATACTGAAGTGGGGGTGCCATTTCCTCCTCCAGTGGATCTTGCCTACCGGGGATCGAACCTGTGTCTCCTGAGTCTCCTGCATTGCAGGTGGATTCCTTACCCCTGAGCTATTGGGGCTGAAAACCAGGCCTTGATGGGTAGAAAGGCAAGGTGATACACCTGAGGATAAACCAAATTCCTGCCACATGCATAAAGAAAGGTTTTGGAATATTTTTAACAGATACAGATAAAGGGCCTGGATCTCCTTATGGAAGGGACCCCAGGAATATATGCACAAGTCCTGGCCACACAGACTAACATGTTTGTCATATGTTTCAGTCTTAATGTAGAAAAAGATGGCAGATTACCATTTGGAAATGTGTTGTTTGGTGACTCTCTTCTGGATGGACAAATAATCAACATAGTTTATGCTGTATCCTTGAGCTGGCGGTTACCCAGTTAAGAGCCTGGCTGTCATGGATAGGCGTGTGGATGGGCCTTTCCAGCACTTGTCCTGGAGGCCTCTTTGGTTCAGCACCAACACGCGTCCCCTGGGGCTATTCACTGAGGTGCTGGCTTGAACTCCTGATGTATCATCTGAACTCCTGATGGGTAGGGGCTAGAGTTCTGCTATGTGTTATTTGTGTTTCTATGCCTCTGGTCTCAGGAACATTGATGAGTGGTAACTACAGTGTTAATATAGCCAACTCTTGAACAATACAAGTTTGAATTGCACAAGTCCCCTTATATGCAGATTTTTTTTTCAATAAGTATATTGAAAAAACTTTTTGGGATTTGTGGCAACTTGAAAAAATGCAGATGAATCTTGCAGGCTAGGAATAGTGAAAAAGTAAGAAAAAGGTACCTCATGAATGTGTAAAGTATATGTAGGTATACGTATAACAGGCTCCCCTTGTGGTTCAGCTGGAAAAGAATCCATCTGCAATGTGGGAGACCTGGGTTCCATCCCTGGGTTGGAAAGATCCCCTGGAGAAGGGAAAGGCTACCCACTCCAGTATTCTGGCCTGGAGAATTCCATGAATTGCATAGTCCATGGGATCGCAAAGAGTCAGATAAGACTGAGCAACTTTTGGGCTTTCCTGGTGGCTCAGCTGGTAAAGAATCCGCCTGCAATGCAGGAGACCTGGGTTTGATCCCTGGGTCGGGAAGATGCCCTGGGTTGGGAAGATACCCTCCTCCCTGCTTGGGAGGAGGGAATGGCTACCCACTCCAGTATTCTGGCCTGGAGAATTCCATGGACTATACAGTCCATGGGGTCTCAAAGAGTCAGGCACAACTAAGTGACCTTCACTTATACATGTAACATTGGAAAAGGAAATGGCCACCCACTCCAATACTCTTGCCTGGGAAATCCCATGGACAGAGGAGCCTGGGGGGGTGTCGCAAAGAAGCTGGACACAGCTGAGCAACTTAACAGCAACTACAATACATATAACATACAAAATATGTGTTAGTCGACTATGTTTTGGGGAGGTTTCTGATCCGCAATAGATGATCAGCAGCTAAGAGTATTTTGAAGTCAAAAGTTCTGTGCAGATTTTTTACTTCAGAGGTGGGAGGGTGATCAGTCTCCTTAAACTCACCCAAGTTGTTCAGATGTCAACTGTAATATTTATTGAGCATTTATGGTATACCAGGCACACTTCTAAACAGCAGCCCCAATGAGTAGCAATCATTTTAGAAATGAGAAAATGGGACAGAGAGTGACCTGCCCAGGGTCACTTAACTGGGGAAACGGAGTCAGAGTTTAAACCCAAGCAGCCTCTCTCCTGACCATGCTATCTCCACCCCAGGTTACTGTGAAGATCAAGACAGAAAAAACATCTGAAAGAGATTATATAAAATCATAAAGCAGGACATAGCAAGGGCAGGCCTATTTATCGCTTGGAAGGTAATCTGCAGCACCTACCTTGGCAGCATTTGTTGATAATTCCACATTTAAAATCTGAATTAACAATAAAAAGGAATATTGAAAAATCTCTTAATTTTTTAAAACCATAAGCTAGTTGAGAAGGGATGTCTTGCTAGCTGGGAAGAATGGACAAGGTATGGTTTGGCTGGGCTAATTTTTCCAGTTCTCTGAATGCAGAATTTAATGCAGGCCACAGGGTCAGTTTTTCAGCAAACAGAGGTTTCTGTGGTCTGATTTGTCTAGTTATATTTCCTTTCACTCTGCTTTTCGGGTGAAGAAGCTTAATTTAATTTGCAAGTTAAAAAAGTTTTCTTTCACATGTTTTTGATGTATTAATGTATAAAAGGATTAATTAGCATAAAAGATTAATTACAAAGCACTTGAACTAAATGAATGCTAATTATGATGAAAGCTGAACATAACCACTTCATTAGCAGAACAGGGAAAATAAAAACGCATGTTCCCTACCACGTGACAGGTGAGCACAGACAGGTAGGCTAGGTCTCAGAACAGCACAGAAGCCTGGTGTTTGGTATCCAGCTAGTGGGCTGAGTCGCAGGGCAATGACAGTCTTGCAGGGTCCCAGATGGGTGCACTTGATGTCCACATTCCCTGATTAAACAAAATCATGTTTGGAGATGCTCCCGAGTATTTTGAAACACTGTTAGTGACATGACTAGGCTCAGCAGCTGTTAGGCTATTTATTTACCTCTTTGTGCTCTGATAGCTTCCTCTCACCCTCCTTTGAAGGCACCTCTTCTGTCTGTTCCTTAAATATGGCATTCCTTACTGGGCTAGCTCTGGTCTCTTTTCACCCCACATGCCCCCCTTAGTTTCTTGTATTCACTCCCGTAGACATAAATAGAAACTATGTGCTGAATTACTTCAAATCTTTTCCCCTGGACCCTCTGTCATAAGTTCCCCTGGCTATTATTCATCACCATCTTGATACTTCACAGGCATTTCAAACCAAACTGTCCATAAAAGAGCCTGTCATCCTTCTGAATTCCCTGTCCTGCTTTGTGGTGGCCCCATCCACCTAGCTCAGCCAATCAGAGTTAGAGAATTGTCACTGCTTTCATCCCCACCTCATTGTTTTTCCAGAAACAGTTTTTATTGAGATATATAATTCACATATCATAAAACTTACCTTTAAAGTATATAAATCAGTAGCTTTTACTATAGTCAGAGTTGTGCAGCTGTGACCTAGTTCTAATCAATTCTAGAACATGTTTCATCACCTCACAAACAGCACCCCTTAGCTATTCTCCCAATCCCTCCTCATCCCCGCCTATGGCAACTAATAATCTACTTTATACCTCTATAGTTTG
This sequence comes from Odocoileus virginianus, assembly GCF_023699985.2. Classification (NCBI taxonomy): domain Eukaryota; kingdom Metazoa; phylum Chordata; class Mammalia; order Artiodactyla; family Cervidae; genus Odocoileus; species Odocoileus virginianus. Next base: position 18,391,249 of record NC_069675.1, on the reverse strand, counting down.
GCCAATTCTGTACATTTCATATGAATGGAATTATACACTGGGTGGCCTTTTGTGATTGACTCCTGTCACTTAGCAAAATGTTTTGAGGTTCATCCCTGTTGAAGCAAGTATGGTACTTTAATTCTTTTCAATGGTTAAATGTCGATAGTGCTCGTTGTTTCTTGAATGGACAATTGTATAAACTCCCAACTTGTTCCTGTGCTTCTAGTCCTACCCTCTCTAGTCCATTCTCTGCTGTTTCCAGAGGAATCTGGAAGCATGATCTGATTACATCCTGCTTCAAATCTTTTGGTGGCTCCTTGCTCCTTGCAGAAGGAAATCTAAACTCCTGACCACGGTGTACAGTTCTAGGGGGCTCCCATTGACTACCCAGCTTCTCTCCCACCTTCTCCTCTCGTTTCCTGGGCACAGCCAGAGGAGACCGCCTACTCTGTTTGTTCTCTGTGGGGTGACCGCTTCCTCTCTTTGCAGGTGCAGCTTCTCTGCCAGGAGTATCCTTCCTCATAAACTCTGCCAAGCACATGCCTTCTCACCTTTCTCTTCTTATGTCATCTCTTCCGTCTTTATCCATGGGACATCAAGGAAAGTTTCCTTCCTTACATTGACCTTATAAAAGTTAATTGACTTGGCAGTTTCTGTTAGGGTTTGTATCCCTTGCTATAATTATTTGTGAATATCTGTGAACTTAAATGCAGGAGCTCAGTTTTGCTTCTCACTTTGTCCTTGGGGCCTGGTACAGAGGCTGGAATACAGGCAGAAGTTGATGACTGTTTGTTAAATAAATAAATGCTTGCAGAGAGAAAGAAGCATAATATTTTAAATAATCCTATTCAGTTCAGTTCAGTTCAGTCGCTCAGTCATGTCCTACTCTTTGCGACCCCATGAATCGCAGCATGCCAGGCCTCCCTGTCCATCACAAACTCTCGGAGTCTACTCAAACCCATGTCCATTGAGTCGGTGATGCCATCCAACCATCTCATCCTCTATCGTCCCCTTCTCCTCCTGCCCCCAATCCCTCCCAGCATCAGGGTCTTTTCCAATGAGTCAGCTCTTCACATGAGGTGGCCAAAGTACTGGAGTTTCAGCTTCAGCATCAGTCCTTCCAGTGAACACCCAACACTGATCGTAGCTTACGAATTCATAAACAGTGTGAATAATTTTGAGCACAGGGGTAATAATCTGAGTTACTAAATATCAGACTATTCCAGGAAAAGTAGAAGCAAAGTTACTATTAAAACTAATAGAAATTTTATTGTCTGGGATTGGCTTAATTTATTTATAAAAAATTCACTAGAAAATTGCTGACTACTCTGTTTCATGATGACACTAGTAGCTTAAGTATCTCAGTAAATAACTGGTCCAAAAGAAGAATCTGCATTTGTATTTCAGTGTGCAAAGTGCATTCCTCCTGCGTACAATGAGTTAAAAATTTTGTTTTTTAGTTTGTCTGTGCTGGTCTTAGTTGCAACATGTTGGGATCTTTGATTTTTGTTGTGGCATGTGGGATCTTTAGCTGCTGCATATGGAATCTAGTTCCCTGAATAGGGATTGAATCCAGGCCCCCTGCATTGGGAGCATGCAGTCTTAGCCACTGAACTATCAGGGAAGTCCTTGTACAATGAATTTTGATCATGAAATTCTTGTAGTAACTGAAGGCGTGATCAATAAATGGAGGTATCAAAGAGCTCTGTTGCCATACACTAAATCCAAGAAGCCCAATAGAATTTCCTCTTTTTAGGAAGTGTATGGTTAACTCTTGCTGAATTGATCAGCATTCTATGCATTGTTCTGATTATTGACATTAATCCCATGGTTTGCATTTGATAGCTTTTTTACTTCTTCATTATAGGGGACTGGAATGCAAAAGTAGGAAGTCAAGAAACACCTGGAGTAACAGGCAAATTTGGCCTTGGAGTACAGAATGAAGCAGGGCAAAGGCTAACAGAGTTTTGCCAAGAGAACGCACTGGTCATAGCAAACACCTTCTTCCAATAACACAAGAGAAGACTCTACACATGGACATCACCAGATGGTCAATACTGAAATCAGATTAATTATATTCTTTGCAGCCAAAGATGGAGAAGCTCTATACAGTCAGCAAAAACGAAATTGGGAGCTGACTGTAGCTCAGATTATGAACTCCTTACTGCCAAATTCAGACTTAAATTGAAGAGAAAGTAGGGAAAGCCACTAGACCATTCAGGTATGACCTAAATCAAATCCCTCACGATTATACAGTGGAAGTGACAAACAGATTCAAGGGATTAGCTCTGATAGACAGAGTGCCTGAAAAACTATGGATGGAGGTTCATGACATTGTACAGGAGGCAGTGATCAAGATCATCCCCAAGAAAAAGAAATGCAAAAAGGCAAAATGGTTGTCTGAGGAGGCCTTACAAATAGCTGAGGAAAGAAGAGAAGTAAAAGGCAAAGGAGAAAAGGAAAGATATTCCCATTTGAATGCAGAGTTCCAAAGGATAGCCAGGAGAGATAAGAAAGCCTTCCTCAGTGATCAGTGCAAAGAAATAGAGGAAAACAACAGAATGGGAAAGACTAGAGATCTCTTCAAGAAAATTAGAGACACCAGGGGAATATTTCATGCAAAGATGGGCACAATGAAGGACAGAAATGGTATGGACCTAACAGAAGCAGAGGATATTAAGAAGAGGTGGCAAGAATACACAAAATAACTGTACAAAAAAGATCTTCGCGACCCAGATAATCACGATGGTATGACCACTCACCTAGAGCCAGATATCCTGGAAAGTGAAGTCAAGTGGACCTTAGGAAGCATCACCACGAACAAAGGTAGTTGAGGTGATGGAATTCCAGTTGAGTTAGTTCAAATCCTAAAAGATAATGGTATGAAAGTGCTGTACTCTATATACCAGCAAATTTGGAAAACTCAGCAGTGGCCACAGGACTGGAAAAGTTCCGTTTTCATTTAAATCCCAAAGAAAGGCAATGCCAAAGAATGCTCAAACTACTGTAAAATTGCATTCATCTCACATGTTAGCAAAGTAATGCTCAAAATTCTCCAAGCCAGGCTTCAACAGTACATAAACTGTGAACTTCCAGATGTTCAAGGTGGATTTAGAAAAGGCAGAGGAACCAGAAATCAAATTGCTAACAGCCGTTGGATCATTGAAAAAGAAAGAGAGTTCCAGAAAAACATCTACTTTTGCTTTATTGACTATGCCAAAGTCTTTGACTGTGTGGATCACAACAAACTGTGGAAAATTCTTAAAGAGATGGGAATACCAGACCACCTGAGCTGCCCCCTAGGAAATCTGTATGCAGGTCAAGAAACAACAGTTAGAACTGGACATGGAACAACAGACTGGTTCCAAATAGGGAAAGGAGTATGTCAAGGCTGTATATTGTCACCCTGCTTATTTAACTTATATGCAGAGTACATCATGCAAAATGCGGGGCTGGATGAAGCACAAGCTGGAATCAAGATTGCTGGGAGAAATATCAATAACCTCAGATATGTAGATGACATCACACTTATGGCAGAAATTGAAAAAGAACTAAAGAGTCTCTTGATGAAAGTGAAAGCGGAGAGTGAAAAATTGGCTTAAAGCTCAACATTCAGAAAACTAAGATCATAGTATCTGGTCCCATCACTTCATGGCAAATAGATGGGGAAACAATGGAAACAGTGATTTTGAGGGGCTTCAAAATCACTGCAGATGGTGACTGCAGCCATAAAATTAAAAGATGCTTGCTCCTTGGAAGAAAAGCTGTGACCAATCTAGACAGCATATTAAAAAGCAGAGGCATTACTTTGCCAACAAAGGTCCATCTAGGCAAAGATAGTACAAAGGTCTATCTAGTCAAAATTACTGGTTTTTCCAGTAGTCATGTATGGATGTGAGAGTTGGACTATAAAGAAAGCCAAATGTTGAAGAATTGATGCTTTTGAACTGTGGTGTTGGAGAAGACTCTTGAGAGTCCCTTGAACTGCAAGCAGATTTAACTAGTCCATCCTGAAGGAATTCAACCCTGAATATTAATTGGAAGGATTGATGTTGAAGCTGAAACTCCAATACTTTGGCCATCTGACACAAAGAACTGACTCATTTGAAAAGACCCTGATGCTGGGAAAGATTGAAGATGGAGGGAGAAGGGGACGACAGAGGGTGAGATGGTCGAATGGCATCACCAACGCGATGGACATGAGTTTGACAGGGAGGTCTGTCATGCTGCAGTCCATGGGGTTGCAAAGAGTCGGACATGACTGAGTGACTGAACTGAAATGAAGATTTTAAAAAGATTTCAGTTTTGAGGAGTCCTTGCTCTGTCTAACTTATAACAACGGTATGAGAATGCCCTTTTGCAATTCTTAATTGGAGATGAAATTGTAAAAGTTCATTGACTTGGCACACAGTTTACAAGTTGTGCAGTGTTCAAAGGCAGATCACAGCTGTTACATGTTCAGCAGACAGGGCTCAGTGAATTCATCTTCTCTCATCCAGCGTTAGTGAAAATCAAATGGGTAAGCTACCTAAATATTTTTTTCCTCTTTCCCTCTCTGCCTTTCCCCTTCTCTCATTGGAAAGTTACTTGAATTAGCTAGTTGTACTCTTAGAATTCAGATTCTGATTAGTAAATAACTACAAATATCTGTCAGCTTCCCTCCCCAGGGCAATCCAGGGTGGATCTGTGCAAGCTGAATACTCATAAGCAGAAAGAAGGATAATGAATTTATATAAAGAACCTTGTTTCCAGTGTCCTGGCTAAGGGCAAGGCTTCATATACATTATTAAGTTCTGTATTGCCTCACAAGTTACCATTAGGCCATCTCAGAATCCTAGACCTCTTGTGCCTGAGAGATAGCAGGGACACTCAGCTTCTGAAAAAACATGGCCTTGCACAAACTCTATGCCAGACCAAATTTTTAAGGAATGTTTGGGTGATGCACAGAGCCTGATATTAATCTATAAAAATATACTTGATTGAATCCTTTTGTTCTCTGGACTCTTAATGCATTGATTGGTTTTATTACCCAAGTAATATGAAGTCACACATCTCTCTTTTTGTTTTATAGTTGTTTCCTGTGTTAACCTTTTCTTCCCAATTGGATTTTAAGAATACCGAAAGCAGGGTCTGGGCATTTAGACTTTTCATTTTATAGCAAAATCAGTCAGTACTGGGCAAGGCTCTATGATACTGGTTTTGGACTAGCATTCCTACTGATTACAGTGATAAAATCTCAAAAATTACTTTGTCCCAGTCAAAATCCTGGCAAATTATTTTGTAGATATTGGCAAACTGGTCCTAATTATCTGGGGAGGCAAAAAGATCAGAATAGTATCACACAGTCTTGAAGGAGAAGAACAAAAGTCAGAAGGAGAGAAGTCAGGCACTACTTGACTTTAAGATGTACTATTTCAAAATAGCAATGACTTTTAAAATACAACACCATGGCACAACTCGTGAAAAAATAACTGATACACTGAATTTCATTAAGATGAAAAACTCCTGCTCTCAAAAGAAACTGTCGGAAAAAAAAAAAAGACACTGTCAAGAAAAGAAGAAGACAAGGCACAGCCTGGCGGAGGATATTTGCAGAAGAAATATTTGATAAAGGACTGTTATGGAAGACATACAAAGAACATTTAAACTTAGCAATAAGGAAATGAACAACCTAATTAAAAAATGAGCAAAAGATCTGAATAGAAACTTCAACAAACAAAATATACAGATGTGAAATAAACATATGAAAAGATGTTCCACATCATATGTCCTAAGGGAATTGCACATTAAAGCAACAATGAGCTATTCTACACACCTGTTAGAAGGGCTAAAATCCAAAACGCTGATAACGAATGCTGGTGAGGATGCAGAACATCAGAAACTCTCATATATTGCTGGTGGGAATAAAAACTGGTAAAGCCACTTTAGAAGACATTTTGTCTTATAAAAGTAAGCATACTCTTAACATACAATCCAGCAGTCACACTCTTTGGTATTTACCCAAGTTAGTTGAAAGCTTATATCCACACAAACAAATGCACACATATGCTTATAAAAGCTTGATTCATAATTGCAATTGCCAGAACTTGGAAGCAACCAAAATGTCCTATAATAGAATGAATGAATGAATGAATGAATGAATAAAATGTGGTACATCCAGACAATGGAGTATTATCTATGCAGCACTAAAAATAAGTGAGCTATCAAGCCATGAAAAGACATGAAGGAAACTTAAATTCTTATTCCTAAGTGAAAGAAACTAATCAGAAAAGATTACATACTATATGAATCCAACCATACGACATTCTGTGCTTAGTCACTCAGTTGTGTCCGACTTTTCATGACCCTATGGACTGTAGCCTGCCAGGCTCCTCTGTCACGGGGATTCTCCAGGTAAGAATACTGGAGTGGGTTGCCATGCCCTCCTCCGGGGAACTTCCCAACCCAGGGATTGAACCCAGGTCTCCCGCATTGCAGGTGGGTTCTTTCTCATCTGAGCCACCAGGTAAGTGCGTATGACATTTTGGAAAGGGAAAAACTATGAAGACAATAAAAAGATTAGTGGCTGCCAAGAGTTAAAGGGGAAGGGGGCAGAGCACAGAAGGATTTTAGGACAGTGAAACTACTCTGTATGAAGCTATGATGATAGATACACGTCATTGTATATTTGTCAAAACCTGTAGACTATTTAACACCGAGTGAATGGATAAAGAAGATGTGGCACATATGTACAATGGAATGTTACTGAGACATAAAAAAGGACAAAACTGGGTCATTTGTAAAAATGTGGATGGACCTAGAGTCTGTCATACAGAATGAAGTAAGTCAGAAAGAGAAAAACAAATATTGTATATTAATGCATAAATGTGGAATCAAGAAAAAAATGGTCCAGATGAACCTATTTGCGGGGCAGGAATAAAGACACAGACATAGAGAATGGACATGTGGATACAATGGGGGAAGAGCAGGTGGGACGAATTGGAAGATTAGGATTGACATATATATAGTTCTGTGTGTTAAATGGATAGATAATGGGATCTACTGTATAGTACCAGGAGCTCAACTAGGTGCTCTGTGATGACCTAGAGGGATGGGATAGAGGAGGTGTTGGAGAGGGGTCCAAGAGGGAGGGAATATATGTATATACGTAGCTTATTCAATCCATCGTACCACAGAATCTAACACAACATTGTAGAGAAATCATACTCCAATTTTTAAAAAAGAGTGAAGTCTAATGTAAACTGCAGTGATAACAGAGTGTCAGCGTAGATTCATCACTTGTATTAATTGTACCACTTTGGTGTGAAATGTTGATAGTGAGGATGTGCATGTGGAGAAGATAGGAAGTATATGGGAATGCTCTATACCTTCTGCTTCATTTTGTTGTTAACCTAAACTGCAATTGTGTTAGTTGCTCAGTCATGTCTGACTCTTTGTGACCCTACTGAACAGTAGCCTGCCAGGCTCCTCTATGCCTTGGGTTTCCTAGGCAAGAATAGTAGAGTGGGTTGCCATTTCCCTTCTCCAGGGGATATTCCCAACCCAGGGATTGAACCTGGGTCTCCTGCCTTGCAGGCAGATTCTTTACCATCTGAACCACCTGGGAAGCCCCCAAAACTTCTCTAAATATTAACATCTGGTTGTTGTGTTTTTTTTTTTTAATTTACATTTTGGAGGCTCTGGAGAGTGACCCAGAGACCGAAGACAGTGCAGGGATTTGTCCTTTGAAAGAAAACCACACTTTTTGAGAGCACTCTCAGTGTGTGCACTCCTGGGGGACAAAACTCAGACTCCAGGTGACTGTCTGATGGAACTGAGAAATCAGAGGTGGAGTCTGGGAATACCAAAGCAGCTGGATATTAAAAAGAAAAACAGTATAAAAGAGATCTACAGAGCAGGGAATCCAAAATCTGCTTGATAACTCCCCACAAATTATTGGTAGATATGGAATTGGGCATGCATTGATGAGATTTTCAAGACACCCCAATGAAAAACATCATCTGAGAAGCTGAAAAAGTTAACCAAAGACTTTTGCAGGTGTCCACTGCCAGGGGGATGGGAAATTGGAGATCTTATCCTGCTAAGTTAGATGAGATTGGTAAATAACCTCAGCCTGTCCATTGAATTCATATAAGGGCTATGCCTTAGGAATAAAGACAACATCTAAGGATTAAGAAACCCACCCTAAGATTAATGGCAAAACTCTATAGGAGACCTGAACAAAACCTAAACCAGGCCTTCAATAGATAGATGATTCATTCATAATTTAGAACAAATAATAATGCTTTTAGAGGAAGATAACAGGATCCAGAGTTTCTAAAATGTATCATCTATAGCGTTTGGACCACAGTTAAAAATAAAAAACACTGAAAACAAACAAAAAATTTTCCATAAAGTAAAATCCAAGCACACGTATTTTTACTAGTGAATTCTGTAAAACCTTTAAGAAAGAAATAAGATCAGTATTACACAAACTCTTCCAAACAGAGAAAGAGGGATCACTCCCCACTGTTTTGGAGATATTCACGTTGTGATGTATACTGTATTTCAATCTTTATCATTCTCTTATATGAACATATAATGATTTAAAGCTGTTATGAGCACTGCCACATAAGTGTTTTGTGGACATAGATTTTTAATTTGTATCAGTAAATACCCAAGAGTGGAATTGCTAGGCTGTAAGGGAGGCCTGGCGTGCTGCAGTCCATGGAGTTGCAAAGAGTTGGACACGCCTGGGCAACTGAACAACAAGGTAGGTGCATGTCTAATGTCACAAACTGAAACTGACCACTCGGCCGTTGACCTCTTCTGCTCCTGCTGGAAACCCATGACACTTTTCTGGCCTTTTAATTCTTTTCTGTAAAAGGGAAATTCAGATGATTTGATCTCTAAAAACCCTTCTGTTCTCAAATACCATAATTACGTGATTAAGCTATTTCCAGGTGTTCTAGTTTTTAACTTTTTATTTGACAGTAATATCAAACTTATAAAGTTGCAAAAATGAATGTAGTGCAAGAATCCACATACCCTCCTTTTATTTAAATTTTTTTTGTTGTTGACATTTATTACATTTGCTTTATCATTTGTGCCATCTGTATCTATATAGCTACATTTATTTACATGGACTTTTCCATACTACTTGAGGATAAATTATATACACATCATGATCCTTAATCCCGAAGTACTTTAGTGTGTATTTCCTAGGAGGAGGGACATTTTCTTACATAACCACATTACAGTTATCAACTTGATAAGTTTATATTGATATAATATTTTAATCTAGTCTATTCTCCATATATAATGTCCTTTAAAGCATTTAACTTCCCTTCAATGCAGGATTCAGTCTAGGAGCAGGCACTGCATTTAATTACCATGTCTCTTCAATTTGGAACCTTCTTTAATTTGGAACATTTCCAGTCTTTGTTTTTTAAGACATTAACTTTTTTAAAAAATTATTTTTACTGGAGTGCAGTTGCTTTACAATGTTGTGTTACTTCTGCTGTACAGAGAAGTGAATCAGTTCTATGTATACATGTACTTCCCCTCACTTTTTTTAAATTTCCTTCCCATTTGGCACAGAGATTGAGTAGAGTTCCCTGTGCTATATAGTAGGTTCTCATTAGTAATCTATTTTACACATAGTAGTGTATATATGTCAATCCCAATCTCCCAGTCCATTCCACCCCACTTCCCCCCTTGATATCTACAAGTCTGTTCTCTACATTGTGTCTCTATTTCTGCTTTGTAAATAAATTCATTTGTACAATTTTTCTAGATTCCACATGTAAGCAATATTATATGGTATTTTTTCTCTTTCTGACTTACTTCATTCTGTATAACAGTCTCTAGGTCCATTCATGTATGACATTAACATTTTTGAAGAATACAGTACCTCTTCATTTTTATTTTAATAGAAACTTCCTCATTTTATGTCTGCCTGATTAGGTTCAGATTATTCATTCTCAGCTTAAGTACTACATGGGTAGATGAAGTTGAATCCCTTTGGGGGTATCACATGGCAGCTTCATTTTAACAGAAACAGAAGCTCGAATGTGAAGGGATGACATTTTTAGCATGATTTTCAGGATTTAGTGCTGGAGATATGATGCATTTTCTGCTGAATTTTCACTTGACCCTTTCATTCATTCACACAAGTATTAGTTGAGTATCTACTATACACCAGACACTGTCCTAGTTGCTGAGAATACCATGGCAAACTAGAAAGGCACAATTTTCTCTCTTTGTTGAGTTTATGTTTTTATCAGAGCTTTAGACAAGGAAAAAATAAATACTGTAATGTGGATCTTGAGAGGGGAATGAAAATACAAAGATGATGTGAACAGTGAACAGTGGTAGAGGCCATGGATTTGACGGGGCTAATTTAGTCATTTGAGCTGAGAACTGAATGAACAAAAGGAACCCAATACAGTGGCCTAAAGGCGAGACAGGGAAAGGAGACATTTAGTATGAAATCAAGAAAACCTCAGAGGTCCATTTCCAAGGTCATTCTAGAACTTAATCTCACCATTCTCAGTATGATTTCCAAAATATCAACACAATTTCATTCTCTTCCATTCAATTTCATAACTTTTCCTGTCCTTCCATCTTACCTGTTCTAATGCCTCTGCTCTAACAATTTTTAAAGAATCACTGAGATTTTGGGGAAATTCCCTGGTGGCCCAGTGGTTGGGACTCTATGTTTTCACTACCAAGGGCCAGAGTTCAATCCCTGGTCAGGGAACTAAGATCCCACAAACCATGCATGGTGTGCCCCCTCAAAACAAAACAAACTAGCCAAAACAACCAAGAAACTAACCAATCCCCCCCTAGAAAACCCCACAAAGGAATCACTGAGATTTTTCAATCTCAATGACCCTACCTTTTTTTTCATTTCCCACCACCCTCAGTCCTGCATTTCTGTCCTTAGGGTTCTACAGCCATACATTCCTAAACTCCTTGAGACTTCCTCCGTCGTAATTGTCAGGCAGGATTCCAACCATGGAATTCAGCCCCGGCTACCCACTTCATCCTCACCTGTAGCTGAGCTGCTGAAGGCTGTCTGCAAAGAACACATGCTATTCTAAACTGTGTCCTGTGAAATCCACGGCCATAAGTCTCACAGGCAGTCCACACCACCTACTGCTTCATTCTGCTCTCTTGTGTTTGCTCTCTCAGTCTTTAAAAGACTATCTCACACCTGCCCCTCTCTTCTCACTGTCCATATCAGTCTCTGCTATAACCTCCACTATCACCTGGAGATATTGCCTCACATTTTCCATAGAAAAAAGGAACCAGTCCAGCAGGAACACATCATCTTTCCACAGCCATGTCTACAAAATAATCTGCACATATAGCCTCACCTTTCCTTTCTGTTTCAGAAAGTCCATCTGCCTCTCTACCATCCCCCGCTCACTATCTCCGATACTCCGGTTATGGAACAGTACCTTCTTTGTCTTGTAAACAGAAATTTTTCCTCTTCTGGAACATTCTTAACAGCCTTCTGATATATTCTAAAATCTTCCATCTTGAAAAACAGATGGGAGAAACTTTTTTCCATGACTTCATATTCCCATCTAGTTACTGTCTCAGATTTTTGCTTCCTTCACACACAAACTTTTTAAAAGTTGTTCACATTCTTATGTTCCCAGTCCCCACTTTCTGCACTCTCTCACCTTTTCTAATGGGGTTTGGTCCTCAGTACTCCTGAAACTACTCCTGCCAAGGTCACCTGTTACCTGCACAAAGTCAAGTGCAAGGGCCACTTTCCTGCTCACGTCTTCCTTGACCTTTCAGTGCGTTGACAGGCCCTTCTCTTCGTGGCTACTTGGACGGCCTGATGGCACCCTCTGGTTTTCCCACCTCACTGACTCCTCCTTCTCATCTCCTTTGCTGGCGTGTCCCCCCTTGTTTCCCCCCTACTTGTTGTGTCCTCAGGGCTCAGTCCTGGTCTCTTTTCTCTATTTTACTCTCCTCCTAAGTGATCCATTAACTCCCACGACTCTCCCTTCACTCGTATCCCCATAGCCTTTCTTCTGCGCATGAGAGTCTCTCACCCCAAGCACTAGATTTCTGATGCCAGTGTCAGAGTGGGTGGTAGATTTGCAGTGCACTCTTTTCCCCTTGACCACAATCATTACTATCCTGACTGGTTAGCAAATTAAGATCTGACTTGAGACCAAAAAATATATATATACACACATACATATATATATGATTTGAGAAGATTTCTATGTATCACTAAAAATATTTCTTATGGTAAATTATTTTATGATTTCAGCATGAGAAAACTCATTTCCTACCACACATAGCCAAATATACTGCAGTTTGTTTTCGTTTCAAGCCTCCTGGCTCTAAATTTAAAAGTGAGCTCAAGTCAACCAGAGTGCAGAATCTCTGTGTGTGGCCTGCCCTCCTTCTTTCCCTAATTTTGTAGTTGGAAACACCTTAAAAGGAAAAATAACTCCCCTTTGGGCAAAGTGAAGCAAAAATGTAAACCATTTCTTATGCTATCTCGAACGAATGTATGTTTCTTGTCATTACACTTCATGCTTAAGAGTAGGCTCTTGAGAGAAAAGGGAGGAAAGAAGTAGAAAAATATCAAAGCACGTGCATAGTATCATAAAAATAGAAGAGAGGGCTGTGTGAGAACTTACTGAGAAAAAAGTAAACTGATCTATTTAGTTCTCATGCCAGATGAATTTTTAGCATCTCTAAGAATAAGTTGGTAAGAATTTTTTTTAAATGGGCTTTCTCCTTCAAGCTCCCCAGTCTCTGAAGAATTCAGGTTGCTACTAACTCTTTGTGTCTTTCGACAATTGGTCTAATCCTTAAATCAGTCCTTTTGTCTAGAGGACTTCTTCAGCGAAGTCTCCCTCATTGATTGCCCACAACTGCCACTCTGCCCTCCTGAGCAAAGGAGAAATTCTCCCCACCTCCCACCACATCTGCCCAAATGCCTAGAAAATACTCTGGAAATTCCCGCAGCAATGCGCTTACATAGAAACTACAAAGTTTAGAAGAGCTATCATCATGAATCACCACGAGATTGCTAGAGGACTCTGGGCAAAGAGCAGGGAAGGACTGCATTGTGGGAGTTACTACTGGGGAGAAGGGATTGATGCACCTTTTCAGAAGCTCTAGTTTTTATGCCATATTCTGTAGAATGTCTCCATTATGCCTATTTCCCAGTTGCAGAGGTGGGTTTGGGGGTGAATAAAGGAGGAAGAGGGCGTTTCTAAAGTAAGATCATGCAACATTGTCTCCAAAACAACCGGTCACATCAGTTTATCATTTCGGTTTTGTATATTACAGACACAATCTGCAAGGTAATACCCTTTGAGTTCTATGTGAAGGCACAGTAATACACTACATGAGAGTAGAAACTTCCCTCTGTTGCTTGCAAAGACTTGTAAAGAGGCAGGAGGCATAAAGAAAGAGGTCATTAAACAGTGAAAGTCTAAGGGGCACTTGCAATAAATTCCTCTGGAGAGCAAATAGTGCCCAACCAGAAAACAGGGTAACGAGTAAGACGGAGAATGGGTAAAGCCATGCTGAAGTCAACAGCAGTGAAAAAAAAGAAGAAGAAAAAGAAGAAAGAGGTAAGGAGAAAAGTTAGCATGCACTGAACTCTTGATGAGCTCTGGTCATTGGGGGAAGGTGTCTAACAATCACTGAGACAATAAGACAAATGGCTGTGACTAAGAATGACAAGTACTGAAGTGTGGGAGCCTTACAAGAAAGGTGAAGCAAGTAAGCTGGAGTTCAGATCTCTTTTCTTTTTTGTATTTCTTTTTTTTTTTCCATTTATTTTTATTTGTTGGAGGCTAATTACTTTACAACATTGCAGTGGTTTTTGTCATACATTGAAATGAATCAGCCATGGATTTACATGTATTCCCCATCCCGGTCCCCCCTCCCACCTCCCTCTCCACCCCATCCCTCTGGGTCTTCCCAGTGCACCAGGCCTGAGCACTTGTCTCATGCATCCAACCTGGGCTGGTGATAGATCTCTTTTCTTTTAGCTCTTCTTTTTTCTCTGCACAACTTTATAATTTACATACCATCTGATTCACTTCAATGTACAGCAGAAGCTAACACAACATTGTAAAGCATTTACACTCCACTAAAAAAAAACTACCCGTTTAAAGTGTACAATCCAGCGATTTTTATAGAGCTGTGCAAACATTACCATAATCTAAGTTTACAACATTTTTATCATCCCCCAAAGAAACCCCAGTACCAGTTGGCAGTCACTCCTCCTCCTCCCAGCCGCTGGCAACCATTTGTCTACCTTTGATCCCCAGATATGCCTATGTGGGGCATTTCATACAATATACGGTCTTTTGTGGCTGGCTTTTTTCACCAAGTGTAACCTTTACATGTTGTGACATGTATCAGTGGAATGAATCCTTTAATGATCAAATCATAGTCCATTGTGTGGATAAACCACTTCTTGTTTATCCTCTCATCAATTAATGGGCATTTGTGCTGTTTTCACTTTTTGGCTATTATGCAAGTTGAATATAGGTTTCCCGGTGGCTCAGCAGTAAAGAATCTGCCTGCAATATAATGCTGCGATGAACATTCAGCTACAAGTTTTTGTGTGAACAGATGTTTTCATTTCTTCTAGATAGATACCCAGGAATGAAAATTGCCAAGTCATGTGGCATCTCTGTTTAACATTTTGAGGAACTGCCTAACTGTTCTTCAAAGTGATTTCCCTATTTTACATTTCTACCGGCAAGGCATCAAAATCCCAATTTCTTCACGTCCTCACCAATGCTTGCTATTGTCTGTCGTTGGATTGTAACCGTCCTATTGGATGTGAAATGACACTTCATTGTCACTTTGATTGGAATTTCTATAATGACTAATGAAGCATCTTTTCATGTACCTATTAGCCATTTTTCCTGTCTCTCTTGTCACACACATTCATTCATTCATTATCCATTCATTATGGGCAAATTCCATCCTCTCTTCTTTAAAGATCTAGCACAAAATCAGGGTAGACAGGACCTGCATCTAGAGGGAATTTTTTCATGCTGAGAGTCTCTCTCACAGAAACCCAAGGATGAATTCGTTACTATTGATTCTGAACTATTAAAATGACTAATTTTAATTTAATTCAAGCTAATAGCCTTTAAGTGTTCAAGGTATTTATGCTTAAACTAGTGGAATATTATGGACTTACCCTCAGACTTGACATCTAATAGAGTATACAAGTCCATCAATAAGTATAAAATAAGAAAGAATTAGCTAAATATCATGAGAAAAGCATTAAAGTGCTATCTATGGGAGAATGGAAAGCCTTCAAAATGGGCTTACCATTTGACTCAGCAAACCACTACTAGAAATCTATCCCAAGGAAGTAAATACACATTTCTACAAAAACTTAGATACATGACTGTTTACCCAAATGTTATTTCTAATTGTGAAAAATCAAACAGTTCAATAGGTAGGTGAATAAATTGCCATACATCCATACAATAATTATGCATTCATTTAAAATGATTTAAAAAATATATATGAGAATATATATATATATAATCCATTCAGAAAGTATGAGAAATCTCGAAGAGCCGGAAAACAAAAAAAAAAAGGGAAATGAAAACCAGAGCGATAAACAGGTGAGTTTGCAGCAGGCCTGAGGAGAAAGGGTTGGAGTGGAGGCACTGTTAGTTTAGTGTCGTAGGAACATTCACATAGAGACCTGACTGCCCAATGTAAAGGCAGATGCCTTGAAGGACTGCAACTCAAGAAGGTGGATTAAGGCAAAATCCCACTCAGCAGCATAAGTGACATGGAGCGCTCTCATTTTAGACAGTCTCTGGGTAGAAAAACTAAGTTTGTTTAAAAAATTTATAATCATGGACTTGTAATTCATATGGATTTGGGGTCCAAATTATACTGAGTTCTAGAGGAGTCCAAGATAGGAATTTTTTTAAAAATTTCTTAGAATCACCAGGTTCAGAAGCATTTTATGGTTATCCCATTGTTTGTAGTTATAGGTTCTCCTATTTTTTTGAATTGAGGTATAGTTGATATTATATAAGTTACAGGTGTACAATATAATGATTCATAATTTTTTTAAAGATTATGCTCCATTTAGAGTTATTATAGCATATTGGCTATATTTCCTATGTTATAATGTCCTACTATTTTTTTTTTTATCAGCATCTTTTATTTGACTAATTGCCTGGCAGTTTGGGTTTGTAAACACCCACCAGTATATCTGAAATTCTTTGTAGCACCTCTCAACTTTTTACTGGCTCCATCTATGCTTTCTGTCAGTATTTAAAAATGTTGCACCTTCTTTGAGTATCATAGCACATCCTGCTTTAACCATCATCATTTTTTAAAGGAGTTAGTGCATTTCATCCCTGACTTGTTATCGTTGTGACAAGACTACTACTACTTTTGGAATTTTCTGCTCTAGGTCTTTGCCAACGTGTACTTCTTCAGGAGAGTGTAACATATTTTAATAGAAACTCTATTTTTAGTTGAAGACTTGTCCGTTGCTTTAAAAACTCATTTGGCTGGATAGTCTTGTTTTTTGTTCTTTCAGAGGATTTTACTTTTGAGTTGAAGTTCTAGTTTGGAGGTGATGTCCTCCACAATAGTAGTCCCCCAGGTGGCAGTAAGAGGAATGAGAAGCTGGAAAATGATGCCTTGTGAGTGTTTAAGGTCCTGGAGACGGTCCATCTGAAAAACCGAGAACCTGGACGTCCCTGGTGATCCAAGGGTTTACACTCTGCACTCCCAATGCAGGGAGCCTGGATTCAGTCCCTGGTCAGGCACCTAGATCCCACATGCCACAGCTAAGAGTCTGCATGTGACACCTAAAGATTCCACATGCTGCAACTAAGACCCAGCACAGCCAAATAAATAAATTAAATTAAATTATTAAAAATATTTAAAAGAACACAAAAAGCTCTGAGAACCCAGGAAAGACAGAAGGGTAGTCCCCAAATATCAGAATAATAAGAGAGTGAATAATCAAGAAAGAAGTTCTAGCTTCACTGTGCAGAAGACAATGTTAATTAGAATCATGCAATAAACAGGCCTATCATTGCAGGTGAGGTGCTTTTTGTCAGTAGGGTTTGAGGAGTCTTGCATGGGTTTCAAGCCCACACCAAAATTTTGCTTCCTTTTCAACCTGCACTAGACACATTCCATAGTAGGGAGAAAAAAATAACTGTGTGAATTATATGAACTGTTCTCTTGAAATTTAACTGGTTTAATTATGAGATGAAGCTTGGAAATAAGGGTGCCATTATATTTTAGGTCCATTTTTGCTCTTTGGGAAAGATAATCTTCTGTGATGTTTCTAAGGTCCCTTTTGTGATTTAAATGTTCTTACCTTTGGAGCTTCGTGTGCGGAAGAATAAGACAACACTGGACAAGCAACCTTTATTTTCTCTTTGGATTGCACGTTGAAGTATACAAGTTAGAAAATATGGAGGGTACTTTGTTTCTAAGAATTATAAATTCATTTATAATATGTAAATGCACATGAATATGACCCATTCTTTGTTTTTGTCAACTCCTAAAGAAATTTGGTTCTAGTTTCCAAACTAGAGAAAGTTTCTCTTGTAAAGAGAAACCCTTATAAGAAAGCATAACAAAACAAAGCAGAAAGGAAAATAGCAAAACCCTGATCAGATGTCAGTTGTCCTAAAGTTCCACAATGGGGCACTATTGAGTTTTGTAAGTTGCCCTTTCAATGGGCAGAAAGGGAACCTTGATAGAAATGATCACCTAAAAGGTAATGCTTTGGTTTCCCATAAATGAATTATGTATTATGTATTTTTCTTAAGTGATGATTATAAGTCCTCATCAAAGAGTATATACTTGTGTAAACTTGCTTGGAAGTGCCACAGTCTCTTGTTAAAAGGTATCAGTTGTGCCAGAATTCTCTGGAGATGTGAACAAGCACAGGGAAAACTTAGAATTTGCAAGTGGTGTGCTAAAGGTAAATTTCTCTTCTAGGCTTTGCTTTTGTGAATTATTTCAGTTACTAGATTATTGTTAAGTATTCCTAAAGGCCCTAAAACCCCATCAACTTTGAGTCTTTTCAAATATAATGCTGTGTACCAATTTTCAGTTGAGATGATATGATATATAAATAACCTGTGAGTTTAGGTAATTTGGTGAAGACTGTTTGGCACTGTGTATGTAGACCGAATGATTAATTTGGGGTTCTATTTTCTTTTAAGATTGTTCTTTTGTCATTGTTAATATATTTAGGCATGTATTTTTCTTAATGATTTATTTTTTCTTTTACATGAAATAGCTCTATTGCATAAAAGCAATTTTGAAAAGAAAGGGGGAAAACGATTGAGTTATGCAAAGCGTGTTTTCCTCCACTCCTTACTGAGCTTACAGAGTATGGTGTTTAGCGAAATGGCGAGTTTCAGAGGATATCTGATGCAAACTTGCATCCCAAAAGTAAAGTCATTTGGCTCCTACTTGCTTCACCCAGGGAAGGACGATACTTTGCCTGCCAAGGCAACCACTTCAAACAGTGGATTCTCAAAGGTCTTATCCCTTTGGCTTCAAAAGGGATGAGATATGCTGATCTCTGAGTGCCATCGTAGCTGTAATATGTGTGTGTGTGTGCACGCTCAATCATGCCTGACTCTTGGCAACCTTATGGACTGTACTCCATCAGGCTCCTCTGTCCATGGAGCAGATTGCCATTTCCTTCTTTAGGGATCTTTCTGACCCAGGGATCGAACCCGTATCTCTTAAGTCTCCTGCATTGGCAGGTGGGTTCTTAACCACTAGCACCACCTGGGGAGCCCATAGGTGCAGTAGCACTCACCATTTATCTACCCTCTAAAATGCTACTTCCTGGAAGACAGGATGGTGCCTTAGTTATTATATCCCTGGCACAATTCTTGGAAAATGATAGCCCCTGAGGAAATGTTGGTTGCTGCATTAATATTTCCGGGGACTGGAACAGCTTGTAATTCCAGCTTCTCTGTCATTGCTATCTCACTCTTCTCACCTGAGCACAACAGAGCATTCCTTAGAGGCCATCACATGCATATGCCAAGCAGAGCTAATTTAATGGGTAGAAAGAGAGCCAGTGCTTTTTCTTTCAGGGATTTAAAAACTGAAATGCTAGCACTTTTAAAAGATTAAGGCCAATTTTTAATAATCCAAACTAGACTTCTCCTGGAATTACTATCAAGCTCACCTGTCTGTTGCTTCTGTGCAACCTTTTGTTCTCCTCTTTGAATTTCAGGCTGTCTGTCTGTCTGTGGCCTCAGACATTCCTCCCAGTGTCTGTGATCTGCTGACTCTTACCTCAAGTGGCTTTGCTGTGAGCACTGATGGATTTCTTCTGCACTCTGGTCATTTGAGCCTGAAATCAATTCATTTGGTGTGTTACCTCCTTCTGCCTGTGGAGGGCGTGTTTTGCATTTTGAAAAAGAATCCATTTACTGAAGAACAGGTTTCAACAATACGTGAACCCGTGAACTTCCAGATGTTTAAGCTGGATTTAGAAAAGGCAGAGGAACCAGAGATCAAAATGCCAACATTTGTTGGATCATCGAAAAAGCAGGAGAGGTTCCAGAAAAACATCTTCTGCTTTATTGACTATGCCAAAGCCTTTGACTGTGTGGATCACAACAAATTGTGGAAAATTCTTATAAGAGATGGGAATACCAGACCACCTGACCTGCCTCCTGAGAAATCTGTATGCAGGTCAGGAAGCAACAGTTAGAACTGAATATGGAACAACAGACTGGTTCCAAATCGGGAAAGGAGTACATCAAGGCTGCATATTGTCACCCTGCTTATTTAACTTATATGCAGAGCACATCATGAGAATGTACTGTGGATGAAGCTGGACTGGATGAAGCACAAGTTGGAATGAAGATTGCTGGGAGAAATATCAATAACCTCAGATATGCAGATGACACCACCATTATGGCAGAAAGCAAAGAAGAACTAAAGAGCCTCTTGATGAAAGTGAAAGAGGAGAGTGAAAAAGTTGGCTTAAAGCTCAACATTCAGAAAACTAAGATTATGGCATGTGGTCCCATCACTTCATGGCAAATAGATGGGGAAACAGTGGCAGACTTTAATTTTGGGGGTCTCCAAAATCACTGCAGATGGTGACTACAGCCATGAAATTAAAAGACGCTTGTTCCTTGGAAGAAATGTTATGACCAACCTAGACAGCATATTAAAAAGCAGAGATGACATTACTTTGCCAACAAAGGTCCATCTAGTCAAAGCTTTGATTTTTCCAGTAGTCATGTATGAATGTGAGAGTTGGACTATAATGAAATCTGAGTGCCGAAGAATTGGGGCTTTTGGACTCTGGTGTTGGAGAAGATTCTTGAGAGTCCCTTGGACTGCAAGGAGATCCAACGAGTCCATCCTAAAGGCAATCAGTCCTGAATATTCAATGGAAGGACTGATGCTGAAGCTGAAACTCCAATACTGTGGCCACCTGATGCAAAGAACTGACTCATTTGAAAAGACCCTGATGCTGGGAAAGATTAAAAGTTGGAGGAGAGAGGGACGACAGAGGGTGAGTTGGTTGGATGGCATCACTGACTCAATGGACATGAGTTTGAGCAAGCTCCGGGAGTTGGTGATGGACAGGGAAGCCTGGTGTGCTGCAGTTCATTGGGTCACAAAGAATCGGACACAACTGAGCGACTGAACTGAACTGAAGAACAAGAAATCACACAGAGTCCCCCTAGGGCTGGCTTCTCCCAGTCTTCAAAGAGTTCTCTGTAGAGTCATACTTCGTATTTTTGTATTTCTCTCCCTTTTATCTGCTTCTCTTTCTTTCCTCACTTCAGTCCTTCAGTACTTTTGGAATTACAGAGGGTCTTATTGTCTGATCTCAGTTTTTAGATGCAGGTATTACTTTCAAGCCACATACTCTTTGAGAATATCTAACTAAGCATGGAATCTTCCCCCTCTTTTCTCAGATTTATTTGAAATTCTCTCAGGTTGCAGACAACTTTTCCCCTGATCATAAAAGTAAAATTGGTTCATTGACAAAAATTTGGAAAATACAGAAAGAGTACTGACCAAAAAAAAGCCCAACAATTTGTATTTGTTTCCCTCAGAGGATTGTATTTTGCCTTGTGGGATGAGTTTGTGCATCTGTGTGTGTCTTTGTGTATATGTCTGTGTTTATGTGTGTGTGTTCTGAGGACATGCTTTGAACCTCTCTCTAAGTGGCTGTACCATTGTCTTGGTGAGAGCAGCAGAATATGAGGCCATGTAAAAGTCCCACGCAACATTCTGTTTCCATAGAAACATGTATCACCTACATATACTATAATGGGATGCTATTTTGAACTATTAATTGATGAGTGTTTTCTCCCTATACTTCTTTTTACTCCTGTCACCTTTCCTCACATGGGTCAGGAGACAGGACCTCCTGTGCTTCCTGGGAGGCTGTCAGGATGGAGCCAGATAACAAAGGCTGTAAATTCTTTATTCTTTAATTTCAAAAACTATAACCCAGGTGGGAGACTAAGGGATGAGAGAAAAAAGATGCAGTCACCTCAGTTCTCCCTCATATCTTTTCCTCTTTCCACTGCAGATATGAGGGCGTATGACACAAGTTATATGTTGTGTTATAACATATGTTACGTGTTCTTAAGTTATATTAAGAAATACAGCAAGAGAAAGATCCCAATGACAACTGCAACAGTAACAAAGATTATCAAGAAATTAACTTCAAAAGAAATGTACAGGATTAACCTACAGAAAGTTATTGGAGAAATAACTACTGAGGTAAGAAGAATAAATGTAGAGAGATGACTTTCAGTGGGATGACAGGAAGACTTTATATTCCAAAGAAGTTAATTCCCCCAAAATTCATTTGTAAAGTTCATTCGATCCTAATAAAATCGCATCATGGTTATTTGTGAAATTTGATATGATCTCAAAGATCAGATGGGAAAATAAACATGTTAGGATATTTAGGAAATTCTGAGTTGGAAGGGATGAGAAAACTTGCTCTACCACAAATATATGATGAAGCTAAAATTTATATAATATAACAATTTATGTTATAAAATGTGTTATGAGGCCATAAAGATGTTTGCAGTGTGCTACTGGTGTGGGAATAAATAATCTGATCAGTGGAACAGAGCTGAGGTCTGAAATAGACTCCAAGGTACACAGAAGTTTTGTTTTCCCAAATTTACTGCAGTAATTTCCCAATTTTCTTTATTATAGTCCTCCTTCTCCTTTTATTAGCCTCCTTCTAGCCTTTCTCCTCAAAACATCCAGAGTTATGGCCTCAAAACATAATAGAGTTACATAAACCTTTGGCTTAAACATTTTGACGGTTTTCCATGCAATTGAAATTAAATCCATATTCCTACCCTGAATCCCGGGATCCACTAGTCCTGCTAACCTAATTTCTCAGCACATTTCTCCACGCTCAGAAGGTCTCAGCCACACTGGCCAGTTTTCTTTTCCTCCAAAGAGTCAGATTCTTTTTCCTTTGGAGCCTGTGCATGCACTGCTTTCTCCACATGGCATCCTTGTCCCCAGGCTCTTCATGAGCCTGGCTTCCTCTCATGCTTTGAGCTCCAACTTAAATTCAATGGGACCTCCTTTAAGCAGTCTATAAGAGGAAGCTGCCCTACCCTCTGCCCCATCATTCTCTCTCTGCACTGTATTTGTTTCCTTTTTTTCAAGTTGTTATTGTTTACCTGCTTATTATTATCCCTCCACCATACTGTAAGCTCCAGTGTGTGGCACCCTATGGGAGGAATTAGGCTTTGTTCATCACTGTCCTTCCAGATTCTAGCACAGTACCTGCCACCCTAGGCATTCAACTGATGTTTGTTGAGTGAAAGAAGGAATGCATGCATAAATAATTAATAAATGTAGGCTTTCAGATCAGTCAGGTTATTGAAATAATGTTTGGTTAGAACAACAACAACAAAAAAAAACACTAACTTTTTATGCAAAAATAAACTTAAGGTTGATAAAAGCTTTAAATTTAAATTGTAGAACTATAACATTTCATAAAGGAAACACCAATGTTTTTTATATATCTTATGAGCTTACATGAATACCATTCTTGATAGTGACAAAATTACTCTTATGCTAAAATTTTGTTAGAAGTATATATTTTTTCCTGTAGCTCAGATGGTAAAGAATCTGCCTTCAATGCAAGAGATCTGGGTTTGATCCCTCTGTCAGGAAGATCCCCTGGAGATGTGAATGACAACCCACTCCAGTATTCTTGCCTGGAGAATTCCATGAACAGGGGAGCCTGGTGAGCTCCAGTCCATGCGGTTGCAAAGAGTCAGACATGACTGAGCTACTAACAAACATATATTTTCTGCATTGATGTATATGAAAACCTCATGCTCTTAGCAACATTACTGTCCCCCATCTTTCAATGTCAAAAACTTAAACAAGATAGGAGCTTACTTTGCTCTTAAAAAAATTACCTAGCTAAGCAGTTGAAGGTTGGTAGGATGACTCTGCAGCCCTTAATTTGCATCTTCCATCTCCCGACCAATGGGAAGGGGAGGGGAAGGTAAACATAGGCTGTCTCATTCTTTGGAAACCTAGAAGCTAGCCCCATGGTCATGACATGCATCTTTTTCTGTTTGTATTTCACTGACCAGAGCATGGCCATGCCTAGCTGCAAGGGAGACTGGGAAACACAGTCTTCCAAACTCAAATTTAGAAGTTCCATTCTTAAAAGATGGGAGAATGGTTGTTTATGGACATATTGAAATCCAAAGAGGAACTTGGCCCTAATATCACTGAGCTTATTTTTTTTCCCCTTCATTCATGTTTTGCCTTATGCTAGTTTTTAAATTTAGTTTTACCTAGATTTTTCCCCTTCTGAAACTCAAGATTAAAAGTTCACAGGGCAGTGTATGCTTTTCTGATCAGTATCACTTTCCTCACTCTTATTCACTCCATTTTCTCTTAGAAAATGCATTGCCTTTGGAATACGGACTGATTCAATAAGCCAAACCAGATGTTTCAGCACCATCCATGTTCCATGTATTTTTTTTCCAAGACCCTTCTTCCTGAGACTTCAAAAACCATGTCCATTAACCTGATTTTGTAGAGCAGGAATCAGTGAACTTTTCCTGTAAAGCAAATGTTTTAGGCTTTCTTGGCCACTTAGGGTCTTGGTTGCATCCTTTTTTATTTATTTTACAACTCTCTAAAATATAAAAATTATTGTTAGCTTTCATATAGTACAAAAACAGACTGCTGGCCTATATTTGGTGAACAGGCCATGGTCAGCTTACTCTTGTAGAGAAATGAGTGGTCATGCATGTCTGTATATTTCTCTTGAACAATGAAGGAGTGGAAGTTACAGTATTCCTGCACCAGATTGTATATATCAAGGGACTATAAGAAATTTCTTGCTCTTTGTAACCCTGATATAGATTTATTTGCTGCTAGACACAGTATGATGGCCAAAAATTATGATACAGTCAGTATCATGAAGTTTTCTGCTCGATTTATATCATGTCACTGGAATGAGTGGTGCAGTTTGTCATATATATCAGTGTCTTTTTAAATGTTATAAACAACACATCTATACATGCCTGTGTTAGAACATTGATGATACCCTAATAACTTAGACAATATGCAGCTTAAGAAATTATTCTCTAGTTATGAACTTAAAAATGCCTACAGATTCTCTCTGAATATGCATTAAATCATACATTATATAATTAATCAGCAAGTATTTACTGAACACCTATCATATTACCAGGCACTGTACTAGATTCTGGGAATGCAATGGTGAACAAAGTCCCTACGCTCCAGCAGGGGGCGCTCACATACAAGAGGAGAGACAAGGACAATGGTCCAATAAGCAAGTGCATTTCAAACAAGTAGGGTGCCGACAAGTGCTGTGAAGGAAGAGAAATAGATGTTGTTTGGAGGGGCTGTCTTAGAGCCGTCGAGCGTCAGTGGTCTCTTAGCTGAGCTGAGAGTTGAACTAAGTCCAGAAAGGCACCAGAGAGCAAGCTCTGCAGGTATCCAGGAAACAGATGCAGAGGAGCTTTCATGATCAGCAAGGGGCCAGCTGGCTGGAGAGTGGAGCGTGAAAGGGGAGTGTGTTGTAAAGAAGGTCAGAGGACTTACAGAAGCCAGAGAGTGTAAGACCTTGTAATCATTGCAAGGACTTTGGAGGGTTTTAATCAAAGAAGGGTTTTGATCTGACTTAGGTGTTAAAAGGACCACTCCAGGTGTTGTGCAGAGAGTAGACTAGGGACAGGATGGAAGCAGAGACTACTCGGTGGGATGCTGTTATATAGTGCAGGTGAGATGACAGTGCTTGCACTGGGTGTTCGTAGGAACTGTAACTGTTTTCATGTGGCGCGGCACATCAGAAGCAGGTTTGTCTTGAGTTAAATATACTTCTAATCCTGGAGGGATCCAGTAGCACCTAATTGTCCATCCCAGTATAGGTGTTGCTAACCAAGACCTGTTTCAGTGGAAAACACAGACTAATTAAACTGGAATTTATTATATGGTTTACTTTTATATCTCAAAATCTAGACATTGCCATGTTATTATTACTAACAAAAAGTCCTGGCTATAAATTAGGATGACTTCATGAGGCAGTGCTTCCTTTAATATTGAAGTGTTAATGGAACTCTATTTAGAGCTGAGTTATGTAGAGCACTAATCTTCCAGCAATGGCTTGATTTTCAACCCTCTCTTTACATCACTGGATTGCTCTGTGGCAATAAGGAATGAACACAAACAAATGTAACTCTATGCCTAACAATGCAAGGCAACAACTGCATATAAACAAAGCTAAGCTCACAGTGGATTCACAATTAATTGTTGTGAATGACAACTGAGTGATGGATTTTAGCATTTAAAAATTAACACATTCAAGTGCTGAGGATACCATAGTAAATTAGAGGGCTATGAATACCCTCCAAGTTAATTTATTTTTTCTAATTTACTGCCAAGAAGTGTCTTAGCTGCAAGGTAAATGAAGCTTATTATTTCATCTCTACCTTTATTTCTCTTCCATTTTTTCAAGTTCACTGCAATGCTGAGTTTGGCATTTTTTTTCCTTTCCCACATTCCTCCAACACATTTACTAGTTTTGGGTAGTAGTCTCTCAAAAAAACATTACAGAGGGAGGGTATCTTATCACTGCAAATGCATCCTCTTGCTAAGATTAATCTTTCTTATTTTAATTTTTTAGATAGCTGTAACTTATATAAAGGGAAGTATACAGATTTAAGTAAACTATACAACCTAATGAATTTTCACATATATATTTATTCATATAACTAGTACCTAATTAAGATATATTTACAAAATCCCAAATAATCCCTGTGTATCCTACTAGTCAGTACTCCACCAATGGAAGTGATACTCAGCCCTCTATCTCCATAGTTTTGCCTTTTCTTGAGCTTCATACAAATGAAATCATATAGTACATGTTCTTTTGAACCTTGTTTCTTTTACTCTATATTATGTATGTGAAATTCATCCAAGTTGTCACATGTAGAAGATCATTTTTTTCACTGCTGTTTATTATTCCACTGTGTCAACATAGATAGTTTGTTTTTCCATTGTACTGTTGATGGACTTTGGCCATCTCCAGGTTTGGGCTATTATGAATGAAGTTACTATGAACAATTTTTTATACATGTCTGATAGTGGGCATGCATGCTCACTTATGTTGACTCTGTACCTGGAGGTGGAGTGCTGAGTCAGAGGATTTATGTAGGCTGACTACTTTTTGCACCAAACAGTGCTTTTTATCAGTGGACAAAGAATAGATTAGAGCCAGACAGTAGTGTCTGAGTGTTGTAGGAATAATTGAATAGAGTGTTTAACTGAACTACTTGGAACTGTTTGCTTGGTTGTTACTTTTCTTTTTATGAAATGCAGAGAGGAACCACAATGAGACAGCACCTCATCATTAGATATCATCATTAGGATTACCACTATAAAAAAAAAACAAAAACAGAAAGTAGCAAGTGTTGGTAGGAATGTGGAGAAATTGGAAGCTTTGTGTATCAGTGGCAACGTAAAATGGTGTAACTGCTATGAAAAACCGTATGGAGGTTCCTCAAAAAATTAAAAGTAGAACTACCATCAGTTCAGTCGCTCAGCTGTGTCCAACTCTTTGCAACCTCATGGACTGCAGCATGCCAGGATTCACTGTCCATCACCAACTCCCAGAGCTTACTCAAACTCATGTCCATTGAGTCGGTGATGCCATCCAACCAATTCACCCTCTGTCGTCCCCTTCTTCTCCTGCCCTGAATCTTTCCCAGCATCAGGGTCTTTTCCAGTGAGTCAGTTCTTCGCATCAAGTGGCCACAGTACTGGAGTTTCAGCTTCAACATCAGTCCTTCGAATGAATGTTCAGGACTGATCTGACTGGTTGGATCTCCTTGCAGTCCAAGGGACTCTCAAGTCTTCTCCGACACCACAGTTCAAAAGCATCAATTCTTCAGTGCTCAGCTTTCTTTATAGTCCAACTTTCGCACCCATACATGACTACTGGAAAAAACATAGCTTTGACTAGACAGACCTTTGTTGGCAAAGTAATGTCTCTGCTTTATGCTATCTAGGTTGGTCATAGCTTTTCTTCCAGAACTACCATAGGATCCAGAAATCCCATTTCTGGATATATACCCTAAGGAATGGAAAACAGGATTTCAAGGAGATATTTACACGCTCATGCTCATTGCAGCAGTATTCATAATAGCCTAGAGGTAGAAGTAACCAAGATATTCATGGGCAGACTAATGAATCAAGAAAAAGTTGTATGTACATACAATGGAATATAATTGAGCCTTAAAGAGGAAGGAATTCCTGTCAAGTGCTACAACTTGGATGAACCTGGAGAACATTATGCTAAGTGAAATAAGGCAGTCAGAAAAAGATGAAGCATGATAACACCTTACATAATGTACTTAAAATAGTCAAAATCACAGAGATAGCAAGTAATAAGTGGTTGCCAGAGGCTAGAGAGAGATGGGGGAAAGGCAAATTGTTGTTCAATGGATATAGAGTTTTGCAGTATGAAAAAAATTGCAAAACAATATGCTTAAGGTTAATACTACTGCATTGTACATTTAAAAATGGTTAAGATGGTAAACAAAAAAAGATAGATGTTATTAAAAAAGATAGATGTTATTTTTTAAGAAACTTATAGCTTTGATCGAAAAATACTCCTCTCTGGTTTCAGGCAAACACATCTTAACAAAATAAGAGGCAGACTGGTCTCTATTAGATTTACATGTTTTATAAATTTTTGTAGAACATAAATGTATTTGCTCCCATAGGCTTCCCTGCTCCCTTGTTAAACCAATATGAATGGTTTGAGGGAAAATAAGATCCTTGAAATTGAATAAACTTACATAAATAATTTTTAAAAGGCAGTGAGAAGTGATTACTTGTCTATAAAGATTAAGAATTTACAAGTTCAAGACACTTACTCTCTAGCTCTTTTGATTAAATTGATCTACTTTTGTATTTCTGATCTTTGCATGAAACAAAAAACCTTGAAGTTACAGTGACTCATAAATAACGGTAGTGAAGCTTTAAGTCCTTGACCTAGCTGGTTGCAGGTTGTCAATAGACATGATGGAGTGTAAGGACCTCTTGACAACAGCTGTGCTGGTGCTGGAGGCCCTACCGTACAGTGGAACAGAATGCTACCTCTGTGGGCGGGAACCACTGCCTGCCTCTCTGCTGTGGGCACTGGACCTTTAGGAGCAAAGCTGAGGCTTTAGTGAGATATCATAACTTTCCCCAAATGGTCATGAATGTAGGTAAGCCAGAGAGCATCACAGGCACGCAACTGTTGATGAAGGGCAGGCTTTCCAGCGATGCGATATTCTTGGCCCTTAGTTGTTCTAACCTCAGCTTCCTGAGTTGACCTTATTTGAAAATAGAATGGGTTATTCAGAGGCTCAGAAAGAGTCCCTATTTATTGTTATGGGATTTGTGAATTCGTTTTAACCTCTATCAGGGCATGAGCAGGGTTGGTCTTGGGCAGTCTTTGACCTTGGGCCACATGCTGCCTGCTCTGTCCTTGCTGTCAGGCCCAGGATCTAATTTCAGAGTCAAAGGTTAGAATGCTGCCCCCATTTTGCTGCTTCCTAAATAGCCCCGGATAACAGCACTGGAATGGCTAAAATAAGAAGTCTTATTTTTCTCAGGGTTATGCTCATTTTCAATACAGCAGATAATCTAAACTGTAGTATTATGCATTTTCCTTGCAATGAAAATGTATAATAAAACTTTTTACTTAGAATGAAAAAATAGTGTAAGCATTTTAAATTATTTTTCTTTAATTTTTTTGCTTTTCTTTCTTTTTCCCTTCCTTCTCTTTTTTCCCTCCCTCTCTTCTCCTTTCCCTCCCTTTTCCCCCCTCCCTCTTTTCTTCCTTCTTCTCTCTCTTTTTCTCCCCCCTTTCTTCCTCTCTCCTCCTTCCTTCCTTCCTTTCCCTCTCTCTCCCTTCCTCTTTATCTCTCTGTGCTCTCCTCTCTTTAGATGCCAGCTGAGTCCCCTTGGAGCAGAGGTCTGGACTTTGAACTCTAGAGTCAGATAATCCAAGCTGGGCTCTCGCTAGCTGTGTAACTCTAGGAAACCTCCTACCCCTCCATGCATCTTTTCTTCTGTTACAAAACAAAGACAATGATAGTGTTTCCCTTAGTGCTACTGTGATGATTATATGAGATGTTTTGTGCTTGCTTATAGTAAGTATTTGATGTTTAGCTGCTACTATATATTACTAACATGCCACGGTTGTGTGTGTAAGTAACAACAAGAACATTGATTTGAAGTAAGAAAAACCAGAAAAAAAGCTCATAAGAGCAAGCAAAAAGCTAAATATGATGGCAAAACTATTGGAAGAGATCTTGAAATTACTAATTAAATGCTCAGGAGAGAAGTGAAAAGTAGGAAAAACACACAGTTTTGGTCTAGGAAACAACAAGAATAAGATTGTTGCTTTACATGAAAGAAAGTTATTTCAGGCCATAAGCTACAACAAGGGCATTTTCCTAAGTCATGAGCACCATTTGTACTGGTGAGACTGGTTCAGGTGATTATATTTCTCTGAAGTACATCAGAGATTAGAAAAAATTTGAGCTTAACAATCACTTGGCCCAACACAGTCATATTATAGGTGGAGAGACTAGGATTCGAAGAGGTTCAGCACTTTGCCTAAGGTTACACATCTTCTGATGGCAGAGCTGGACCAGAACATGGGTACCCTGAGGGCAGTCCAGGGGCCATTCTACTGGAGCACATGGCTTTCAAAATGTGACAAGATGGAAAAGCCCAGAGAACTTTCATGCTGGAGTGAGAATAACTTTGCATTCACATCAGGGATCATTTTTCACACCTGGAATTCAAAGCATCTGCAAACAGATATCATAATCTCAGTTTTACAAGTGGAAAAAAACAGGAATGGAGAGAGGCTCTCCATGGACTGGCTTCATTGCCCAGCTTCAGGCTCTAGGAAAGCACCTCTCAGGTCCATGCAGGCTGGTGGATGAACCTGCAGATACTGCCTCTGATTCTGGGACACCTTCCAGTTTGCTTCTATTGCCCACTTCTGTCTTCCTTCATCTCTGTCTTCTTCCCTACCAAGTGTAAGGAGCCCAAAGGAGGGATATATATTTTGTTGTTGTTCATAGAAAAACCCCTACCTTCTTGAACAAGTACCTGGCATTTATTTGACTATCAATGAATATTTCTTAAATGAATGAAGAAAAAAATAGATTCTCTGGGTTTCTCCAAACAGTCACTTGGATTGGCTGATGCACTGGGGTCATGTGTCTAGGCTCTGATTCTGAGACCTCTACTATATGTTGGCCAGTCCCATGGTCTACAGTCTTGGAGTCTGATTGAAAGGAGCCTGCCTTTGGAGCATGGCCTGGATTCCAGAACATGAGCTGCTAAGCAAATTCTCTGCTCCACCCAAGACTGATAAGAAAGAGGGTAAGATTCCAGAAGACTGGACTTCTGTAATTCAGAAGTGTAAAAAGGAATCCTCCAAACCTTGTATATTGTGAGAACTCTGTTGAGGATTCACTAGTGAAGTCAGTGAAGTAGCTCCTCTGGGAGAAAGACTAGACCCAAATGCCCATATATGTAAATATAGTGAATCTAAACAGGGCCTGCCTCCACTGGCTTCATCCAACCCACCATTATCAAGGCTATCTCACCCTTCAGACTGGGTGTGTGAGGCTTCCTCTAGGCTGAAGTTTCCCTGGATGTTTATGTAGTTTACCTCCCCTGCAAAAACAGACTGCTTCATCGCTGCTATCACGGAGCTGGACAGCTAAACGTCTTCAGGCGTTTGCTTCATTTCTTTAAGCCAAACAGTTTCAGTGTGGGGACTTCCCTGGTGGTCCAGTGGCTGAGACTCCGAGCTCCCAAAGCAGAGGGCCTGAGTTTGACCCCTGGTAGAGTCGGACACGACCGAGAGACTAACACATACATACTTGGGAACCAGCTCCTACATGCCACCACTAAAGATCCTGCATGCCACAGCAAAGATCAATGATCCCGTGTGCTGCGACTAAGACCCCGTGCAGCCGAATAAATAAACAGATACTAAAAACACAGAAACATTGTGAAGTAATTAGCCTCCAACTAATAAAAATAAATGAAAAAAAAAAATGAATAACAAAAAGCCAAAAAAAATAAATAAATAAAAACACAGGAACAGTTTGAGTCCCTGGTGAAGCAGTCCTCCAGTCACCAACTTACATGTGTGACAGAAAGCCTTCCCACAAGGCTGCCTTATCCAGAACTGCCGCCTCTCCTGACTCGCAGATGTTGTCTCTAAGGCTTGACAGAGTCCCCAGCGAGGCCCTATGAGTTCATGCTGCCTTCACTGCTGTGGTCACCTTCCCAGATGATATGTTTGTCCTCCCAACACTCACCACTTCTGATATTTCACACCACTTTAGGAGTCATGCCAAAGATGAACTGAAGGTGACCTTCTCCTCTGATATACGTCACAGGAAGATGATCAAGTTATAGCAGATTATAAGTTCCCCTGGCTGTTGGCAAATACATTGTTCATGATGAAGCACCTCAAAATGGATATGGTGTTTCATTTCTCATCCAGCGAGAGCAACTTTATCATCATCATCGACAGCTAAACTGGGCTGGTAAGAATAAAAAAAGTGACCATCTTAAGCTGGCACATCCACATCGGTCACACATGGCTGACTAATGGCAACACGCTGCTTCTGGGAAAAAGGATGGACAAACACTTCCAGGCCACGGGAACATTTTCAGTGCCCTCGGCTTCAGCACTGGATGTTCCTATCTTTATGCTGTCCTGTGATACAGGGGTTCAAAGGAAAGATGATAAGTAACTGAAATGAGAAATAACATCTGCAACACTAGCTAGTCCATGCACATATTTGACCAGGTCTTCTGATGACCCAGCTCTACCTGTTGCTACACAACTAACCTGTGAGATCATATTGGCAGACCAGATAAAACCCCTTCTCATCAAGCCTTTAAAAATAAAGGTCTTAATTTATGACTCCTAGAAAGGATATACGGATGGAAGAAGCCTTTTCCTAGAAGTAATCCTTGACCCTATGCAGCCTTAAAGGCAATTGTAATAGGTGTGGGCAGTCCTGTGTTACCATAACACCTACCTATTGGAGAAAACTGTTCTATGGCCTTAGAGTGTTGGGTCACCGCTTGTGAGGGGCACTGTCATCATTAGAGAAGGAAGCAGAGGTGGGCTTTGTGGGTTTATACCTTGTTCTATACCTCTTCCCCTGGTGAACAATTCTGCCCTGTGTTTGTTGGGAAGCTGAAGTGGGTGGGCCATTGATGGGTTGTCAATTTAAAGACAAGACCAGAGGGAATTCCCTGGTAGCCCAGTGCTAAGGACTCCATACTCTCACTGCTGAAGGCCGGCATTCAATCTCTGATCAGGGAACTAAGATCCCCCAAGCTGCGTGGCCAAAAAAAAAGAGAAGACAAGCCCAGCATGACTCTCCCTTCTGCCTGGGCTCCAGTAATAGTACCAAAGTTTAGAATATTCCACCAGTCACCAGGCTGTAGGCTTAAGAAAGGAAGTCAAGAAATGTTTTTCAAATAGCTTATTATCAGAGGAAATGTCAGCTGAGTCAGGTACATTGTTCCTCAAATGGCCCCGACTGTTGTAGGATTTAATTGGAGTGAATAGTTGAAGCAGGACAAAAATGGTTTTTCCTTGGGGACCCATGTACTTAGTTAAAAGGCCAAAACAGAAATGCTTATGCAGTGACTTTCTTCCTAAAAATTCAGAACACTTCAAAAATTCCCACAAATTGTATTCACAGCACAACCCTGAAGGTTAGTACACTTATGATGCAAATATGTTTTTAGGGCAGTTACATGTGTTCCCATAATTCCTTTTATAGCCATGCATATTCATTAGAAACACTGAAAATTTATTAAGAAATCACCAAATGTTTTCAAGGGCTGCAAATGCAAACCATATGCTGGGAGAAGAGAGTGTTTAGAGAGATTCTGAGAACTTAAAGAACGATCTGCTCATTAAGTCTTTCTGCAGTGTGTATATTTCAGTTTCAATACTTAAGCTCTAGATACTTTCACTTGTTTGTGTTGAATGGAGAAATTTGATTTTAAAGTCTTTTCTTGTAATGAATGTACATCTTTTCATCATTTCTGCTTTTTTAAAGTAGATGCTATGTTATTTGGTATCCTATGATGATATGCTCAAGTCCTATATGAGGTATGTCAATTCCTCATTGTAACTTGGAGTCTTTAATATTATAAAGCGGTTCTACCCGACAGAACTTCCTTGTGATGATGGGAATGGTTTCTGCACTAAATAAATTAATGAATGAACTAAAATTAAAGATTCATTTCCTTGGTCACTTTACTATGTGTTGCTCCTGGCTACTGAAGTGGACAGCACGGTTATATAGTATCTTCTTTGTCTTGATTAATACATTTTTGGCTTGAATTCTACCTTGTCTGATATCAGAGCCTTGACTCCTGCTTTCTTTCTGTTTGCTTTTGACTGGCACAACTTTGCATAGCCTTTTATTTCTAGCCCTTCTGAATCACTTTCATTTTAGGCAAGTCTTTTATATACAGCACAGAGCTGAGTTCTACTTTTATCCTAGGAAAGCTAACTTTATCGGTATAACCTCTATGTCTGATCTCACTTCTTTCATATTTAAAGACGTATTATAAATACTAAGAGTGTCTCTCCTGTGCACTGGTTTCACATTCTGAGCAAAATAAAATTAGCTTGCATCCTCTCTTATCTCTTGTTTGCTTTCCAATTTTAGTCAATAATATTATCTTTCTTAGTGTTTATCTTTGTATTCTTAGGTGTCTACAGTTCTGTTTGTCAGCATTAAATAATAGCCTATGACCCGTCTTGTTGCTCATGATGCAGTTAATGTTATTCTACTTACCCCATTTTCTCCCTCCTTTTATCCTCCAAAATTGTATTATGAAAATTTCCAAACTTACAGTGAGGTCGAAAGATTTGTACAGTGAGCACTCATATGCCCACTATCCAGATAATTAACATATTTCTTTACTTTATCAATATGTGTCCATCTAGCCATCCATCAATCCATCTCATTTTTTTCATGCATTTTAAAGTAACCTGTAGACATTAATACATTTACTTTTAACTATCTCAGCATACATATTGTTAACTAGAGTTTAATATTTGTTTAACATATTTTTTCTTTTGATGTAGAATTTGAATGCTCTAAGGCACCCAGATCTTAAGTATACTTCTGCAAGTTTTGAAAATGACATGCACCTGTGTAACCCAACCACTAACAAAATATAAAAGGTTACCATTATCCACCCCCCCACCCCCCAGATTTCCCTCATGCTCCTTCCCAGTTAAGTCCCACTCACCTCCCAAAGGCAAACTTCTAGTTTTTTTCCACCATAAATTAGTTTCACTGGTTTAAAAACGTCACAGAAATAGAATTATACAGTACGTGCTCACTGAGTAAGAGTTCTTTCACTCAGACATTCATTTATTCAGACTCAAAGACATGCATAAAGTCTTTGAGACACACCCATGCTGCTGCCTGTATCAGTGATTTAGTCCTATTTGTTGCTCAGTGGTAGTTCATTTCAAGAACATACGGCAGTTTGTTGTATATTCTCTTATTAACATACTTTGTGTCCAGTTTGGGGCTATTAGGAGTAAAGCTTCTATGAACATTAGGGTACACATGTTTTTGGAAGTGCTTAAAAATTTCTCTTTGGTCAGTACCCAGGAGCAGAATTAATCGTAGGGTATGACGTAGGGGTATGTTTAATTTATGAGAAATTTTGAGACCACTTCCCAATTGGTTGTGCCATTTTATAACCACATTTTCACTGCATAAGAGTGCTGATTTCTCCCCATTCCTTACCAATTTTTGTGTTGCCCATCTTTTGAACTGTTATCCATTCTCGTGGATATGTGCTCAATTGCTCAGTCATGTCCAACTCTGCAGCCTCATGGACTGGAGCCCCAAGGCTCCTTTGTGGATGGAATTTTCCAGGCAGAATACTGGAGCAGGTTGCCACTTCTAGAGATCTTCTAGAGGATCTTCCCAACCCAGGGATCAAACCCGGGTCTCCTGCGTCGCAGGCAGATTCACTACCAACTGAGCCACCAGGGAAACAATGTTTTTAAGTCTTAACTATCCTGGAGATTTTCCCTTTGCCTCACTACCAGTTTTGGATTTGTCTATACCTGTGAAAGCACTTAATAAATCTAAGTTATTAGGAAAATGTGTTCAATACTACTGTTACTATTCACTACTATTTATTTTTCTGCCATACCACATGGCATGTGGGATCTTAGTTACCTAGCCGGAGATCAAACCTTTGCCCTCTGCAACGGAAGCATAGATTCTTAACCACTGAACTACACCAGAAGTCCTTCCCTACTATTTTTATAGTGAGAGGTTTATATCTTAGAAGGCAGAGGTGGTTTCCCTAAAGCAAGACTAGAACACTGAGGCTAGAAACACTAGGCATAGTTTATTCAGTTGATAAGCCCAAACTTTAGATAATTTAGTTTCTTATATAAACTTGAAACCCAGATGTGAATTAAATTTCAATTACTGATTCTTCGGAATTACAAGTTGGGTAACAATGAATTCATAGGGTATGCTTTTTTTTTTTTTTTACTTAAATCTTTCTGCATTTGAATCTTCCTTACTTAGCAAGTCTGTATAAGGAACGAGGAATCCATTATCTTAAAATACATTAAAGATTTTGAAGAAATCTCTTGTGGGCACAGACACTAGCATCCGATCTAACTGAGTTAATATGAGATAATCCATGGAATTCAATATGCTTCTGTTTATGTAATACGAACATCACGATGATTTCCAAACACGTCACCCTGGTATAAAAATAAAGCTATATAATAAAACAGAAGGAAGTAAAAAAAGAAATATGTAACTTACAACATGTTAGAATTGTTAAATATTGACTTGTGTAAAAAGATTGAACTTATCTAACACTACTTTGGCAACGGACGAGCATAGAATAAGAACAGAGGATTTTTGCTCATTTCCCATGAAGATAAGACCTGAAGTTTTCATGAAGACAGTCAGTCCTCTGATCACTGGTGTAAAAAATAACTACATACAATCTTTGCCTTCCATGAAAATTTTAGTTTCAGAATAGAAATTGGTATATTAAATGTTTTTTCTTATAAAAAACATACAAGTTTCAAATGTAAAAAATATAATTGCATATAAGATAGAAAATGAAAACCCCCACTGCTACCCCCATAACTGATCTAATGCCACAGAAAAATCACTAATATGAATAACTTAGTGTTTCAGACATATAAATGTGTTTTATGTATTATTATAAATTTATAAGTTGCATAATTTATAAGTATAATTTTTTTGCATTAATAGAGTATGTAGTCTTATCTTTTTTCATTTGACACCATATCTTGGACATGTTTCCATGTTAGTTCACATAGATGTACCCTTCTCCTTTTAAATGGATCGATAGTATATAGCAGGCTATTGTATGAATATGCCTTAATTAAGTGAATGAATCACCTGCTGATGAATAGTCAATTTATTCCCAGTTTTTTGATACTATAAACTGCACTGTGGTAAATACTCTTTTACATATATTTATCTACCAGGAGAACTTATATTTTTTTAGATGTGAAATTTTAAGATGAAAAGGAAAGGTTATTTTATTTATTTATTTTCCATTTATTTTTATTGGAGGCTAATTACTTTACAATATTGTAGTGGTTTTTGCCATACATTGACATGAATCAGACATGGATTTACATGTATTCCCCATCCCAATCCCCCCTCCATCTCCTTCCCCATCCCATCCCTCTGGGTCATCCCAGTGCACCAGCCCCAAGCACTTGTCTCATGCATCCAACCTGGACTGGCGATCTGTTTCACACTTGATAATATACATGTTTCGATGCTGTTCTCTCAGATTATCCCACCCTCGCCTTCTCCCATAGAGTCCAAAAGTCTGTTCTATACATCTGTGTCTCTTTTTCTGTCTTGCATATAGGGTTATCATTATTTCTTTCTAAATTGCATATATATGCGTTAGTATACTGTATTGTCGTTTATCTTTCTGGCTTACTTCACTCTGTGTAATGGGCTCCAGTTTCATCCATCTCATTAGAACTGATTCAAATGAATTCTTTTTAATGGCTGAGTAATATTCCATGGTGTGTATGTACCGCAGCTTTCTTATCCATTCATCTGCTGATGGGCATCTAGGTTGCTTCCATGTCCTGGCTATTATAAACAGTGCTGCAATGAATAGTGGGGTGCATGTGTCTCTTTCAGATCTGGTTTCTTTGGTGTGTATGCCCAGGAGTGGGACTGCTGGGTCATATGGCAGTTCTATTTCCAGTTTTTTAAGGAATCTCCACACTGTTTTCCATAGTGGCTGTACTAGTTTGCATTCCCACCAACAGTGTAAGAGGGTTCCCTTTTCTCCACACCCTCTCCAGCATTTATTGCTTGTAGACTTTTGGATAGCAGCCATTCTGGCTGGCGTGTAATGGTACCTCATTGTGGTTCTGACTTGCATTTCTCTGATAATGAGTGATGTTGAGCATCTTTTCATGTGTTTGTTAGGAAAGGCTATTTTAAATTTTGATGCATAATGCTAAATTATACTATATGTTTGTTATGGTT
Source organism: Odocoileus virginianus (assembly GCF_023699985.2). Taxonomy (NCBI): domain Eukaryota; kingdom Metazoa; phylum Chordata; class Mammalia; order Artiodactyla; family Cervidae; genus Odocoileus; species Odocoileus virginianus. The sequence goes on along the minus strand of NC_069675.1, from coordinate 18,353,078 downwards.
GCTTGGAAGATGACCAATAAGAGTAATAGAAATTTAAGATATTGAGGCCACATTAAAATTGATATTTGTTATCAACAGAGCAAACTTGAACAAATTCTGAGAAATACTGAAGGACAGGGAAGCCTGGTGTGCTGCAGTCCATGGGGTCACAAAGAGTCAAACATGACTTAGCGACTGAACAACAATAGCAAATCTATTATTAAGTCATTATTTTTGTTATGAGAGATACATTAAGACTGGGGAGAGGGAATTCCCTGGTGATCCAGTGTATAGGACCATGTTCTTAAAACAGGGACCCAGGTTTGATCCCTGGTCAGAGAACTGGATCCCATACTCCACAACTTAAAGATCCTGCATGCTACAACTAAGGCCAGTGCAGCCAAATAAATAAATAAACAAATATTTTTTAAAAAGACTGGTGAGAGATTTCAAGGTACTGATAAACTATTTTACAACATGGAGAAGTAATGAAATAGAAGGTGTACTCTTCACCTTTTTATAAAATGGCAATCAGAGGACTTACCTCATAGGGCTTTTGTGTTGATTTAGTGAGCTAATAGCTGTAAAATTCCTTTGATTAGTACCTGGCAGCTAGCAGGTACTCAACAAAGTATTACTGATATTTCTATAAAGAGTATTTGTTCTCATAAAAGAGTCCTCTCTTAGCTTTCATGATCTCAGTTAAATAACTCCTTTTGGCTTCTGCTTTCATCAAGTTGGAGACCATTGGTAAACACCTAGTACTATTTAGTGTGAACAAGAGACAGTTTGTGTTTAAAAATGAGTGATCATATTTTATGCTGCAAGATGTGGGAGGCGGGGGATAATTAGTCAAGGCAAATGTTGGGGCCAGCAGGGTCTGCCATATGCCAAGGGTCAGTGCCTGAAAGGTGAGTGGTACCAGCTCTGATGTCAGGAAGTGAAAGCAGGCCAAGAGTCAATGAGCGAGACGACTCCCAGGTAACAGGACACCCAGATGTCGGGAGTTAAGAGGAAGCCAGGAGCCTGGCTCCTGACACAGGAAGGCTCAGGCCAAGGCAAGCTCTGAAGCTGTGAAATTCAAGGTGGCCAACCAGGGGCCCAGGGAGACCAAAGTGCACCTCTGTGTCAGAGAGCCCTGGCTAATAGCTGTTTCTGAGCTGCTCCAGGCCAGAAGCCAATCACAGAAGAGCTTGTCTAGATCCTCCAGGTACAAGTAGGTGAATGAGGCCATGGAAAGTCAGGTCTGATATAGGAAGAAAGAAGAAATAAGCTTTCTGCGGTAGTTGCAACACACTGATGGAATCCTTCTACAGCAAGGTGCTGGAAGACTTTCCGCACTTGTATTAGTGACCCTGCCTCCGCTGTCATCCCTTGGGAAATGAAATGTTGCTGTGTTCTTTTCTTGGCATTTCTAAAGTAATCAAATATCTAAAATTCATACAGCTTTGTTGAGTCGCAAGCAGTCATGGCACTAAAGCCTCCACTGCATGTTCTGTCTCTGTCTTATCCTCACCTCTGCGTCTTCCTTACGGAGACTGGGAGGGGAAGTCTGTGGGAGACGTGGCTATGTGCTGCTAGGGGTAGGTGGGGAAGGGTTGTATAAGCTCTGTTAGAAGCACTGCTTGTATACTTGGAACCATGAAATACGTATGGAAGCGTAAGTAACTGTCTGAGGCCAATCCCTAGAAAACAGTGCTAAGGCTAAATCTTAAAACACTTCACTGGGGAGCCCAATCCCAGGAAGCGAGAAGGAGGCGGAGGAAGGAGGGCAGGTGACAAGTGCTGTTGATTGCTCATTCCTGTAGGATGTCTTCAGATACCTGCTGTGGAGCTGTGACAGCTCCATCCTGGGGGTGTAATCCACCAACTTCCATTTCCATTGATCAAAATTTGCTCTGCAGGGCGTTTCTCCCTCTAAGCTGTCTGTCTGGGAGGCTGGGTCCAAGGTGGCAGCTGTGGCATCTGCAGCATAAGGCACAGTCCTCAGGGCAAGCGGGAGTGTAGACACATGTCCTCAGGGCAAGTCGAAGTGTAGACATATGTCGGCAGCATGCCCCACATCTTTGTCGGCAACATGCAACCTCAGAGGCCCCACTGGATGGGTGTCCACTGGGTCTCATGCCATCATTTAGCCTGGAGCCCACAGCATCTCACGTCTCAGTGGCAAAAGGGGAGTCCCGGAAAGACGCTGGCCGGTCATGCCCACGAGTGTCACGAGGGACCGCAGCACTGCCTGATGCTCCCACCACAGGAGGAATACACACCACTGCTTAGGGCCATCGCAGCCAGAATGTCAAGCATGTGTCCGAATCGGGGGTGGCCCAGCCTCTGAGCCAGTACTGTGTCATTTACACATTTCTGGTTATATAGCAATAACATACCATCTCAGCACTCACTGCACAGAACATTTTATGTACAGTAAGTCCCCTACATACGAATGAGTTCCATTCTGAGAGTGCACTCGTAAGTCCAGTTTGTTCGTAAGTTCAGCAGAGTTAGCCTAGGTACCTAACTAGGCTATATACCACTGATTTTATACTTGCTTCTGGACATCCTGGGCTTGAAATAGAGACACTGTACTCCTGTGCTTGATACAGCACTGTATAGTAAAGTGCATAAAAACACAACCCTTGTAGAGGATGCATACATATGACAATGTATGCCAGACACGTGAATTAACTTACCCGACTGGACATGCGAACGCATGTTTGCATCTTTGAAAGTTTGCAACTTGAAGGTTCTTATGTAGGGGACTTACTGTATAATCTCATGTATGAGTCTCATTTAATATATATTGTTTTACATTCTATTTTTTCCACTTAATTTTTGATAGTGAAGGTTTTCTCATCTCTTTCGATATTTTCCAAAAGCACTCTCCACGGGCAACAATATAGTCCATGATGTGGATATACAGTCATTTATTTCACTTTCCCGTACTATTGAACATATTGGTTGTAATTCTCTGCTCTCATAAATCATTCCATGTGTTCAAGTCAAACTTGTCTAGTCTATGTTGTAACAAGTAACTCTCCATTGCTTAAAATAACAGAGATTTATTATTCACTCATGTACAGGGTTAGCAAGGGACCTCTGCACATCATAGTCACATAGGGACTTAGTATAACTGCAGCGCCATCTCGAATGTCACTGGTCACGGTGCCAGAGGGAAAAGGTAACTCTGGAGCAGTTCACGGGCGAGATGAAATGCGTCCTGGAAGTGACACATGACACTTCTGAACTCGTGGGTCAAATCCGGTTGCAACATGAAGAATACAGGAAGGGAAAAATAACCAGATATGGCACATCTTACTGAGTATGGCACCATTACAAATGTCCTTGTCATACATCTTTTTGTGTTTTGTTACTTATTTCCTTAAACATTTATACAGGAAAATTATAATTGATAGTTTTGTTTAGTTGTTAAGTTGTCCCAACTCTTTGAGATCCCAGAGATTATAGCCTACCAGGCTCCTCTGTCCATGGGATTTCCCAGGGAAGAATACTGGAGTGGGTTGCCATTTCCTTCTCCAGGGGATCTTCTTGACACAAGTATCAAACCCACATCTCACATAAACATTTTTATGCTACCGATGCATGCATTGGAGTTTTAAATTTTGGTGCTCAGACCCATACTTGCCCTTTAATACTCTCTTGTGTACAGGTGACTGGGGGTCTGTAAATTACATTTTCCAGGCACCTTTGCCAGCTGGGTAGCTGCTGCTGCCGCTGCTGCTAAGTTGCTTCAGTCATGTCCGACTCTGTGCGACCCCATAGACAGCCCCCTCCAGGCTCTGCCATCCCTGGGATTCTCCAGGCAAGAACACTGGAGTGGGTTGCCATTTCCTTCAATGCGTGAAGGTGAAGTCGCTCAGTTGTGTCCGACTCTTCGCGACCCCATGGACTGCAGCCTACCAGGCTCCTCCGTCCATGGGATTTTCCAGGCAAGAGTACTGGAGTGGGGTGCAATTGCCTTCTCTGTTGCCTGCTGGGTAGAAACCATGTTTTTTCCTGCTTTTGGCTTCACCAGTGTCCTTGGGAGCCAATTGCGGGTGATTACAGGCTCCAGCAGCAACAAGTCCAGAAACACCAGTGTTGACTTTCTGCTCAGGGCCTGTGGTGGTGATTATGAACCCTGGTAATATCACCTTTTTCATTTTGCTTCTCAAGCCTGAGGGGTGGTTTAGTTCTGAAGTTAATGGTCTCCAAGTAGCATCATCTTCCCCTTTGGTTTCTCTGGCCCTTTTAACTATTATCTGATGAACCCCTGTATTAAATTTCCTATGTTTAAATGCCTGGCTTTGACAACAACTGCTCTAATGTGTATTATAAATTGCCCTCCAGAAAGTTTGTTCCAGTTTTAAGAATTTATTTATTTGGTTGTGTTGGGTCTTAGATACAGCATGCAGAATCTTCCTTGCATCATGCAGGATCTTTTTGTTGCTGCACACAGACTCTCTAGTTGTGGCGCATAGGCTCCAGAATGTGTGTGCTCAGTAGTTGCGGCACACACGCTTAGCTGCCCCACGGCATGTGGGATCTTAGTTCCCTGACCAGGGATCGAACCTGCATCCCCTACTTTGCAAGGTGGATTCTTAACCACTGGACCACCAGGGAAGTCTGAAGTTTGTTCCACTTTATACTCTTTCCCAAAATACTTGAAAGGACCTCTTACCTTTAACCTTCACCATAAAGAATACACTTGATATTATTATTTAAATATAACCTTCTAATTTTATAGTCACTAATTATCATATTTAAAATAGTATTCCCTCATTTATGATTGAGAGTGTTTATTAGAATAAACACAAGAATTTGTATTCTTTCATAAATTGACCATTTGTGATCTTCCCTTATTTTAGGGCTATCTCTATTTTTCACTGATTTTAAAAGATTAGTATCTAATAAGGACTTTCATTGTCTCTTGTTTATGTTTCAAATATTACCCCCAGTTGTCATTTGCTTTTCGATTCTGTTTATGGTCTTTTATAAGGAAATTAATTCTTTTAAATTAAGTCAATTCTGCTAGTTATTTACTGTATAATTTCTGCTTTGGGATTGGTTTTTCAAGGCTTAATTAAGGTTGTTAAAATTTCCTTCATGAAGCATAGTTTTAACCAATTATCTGTAAGGGTCTAACAGATAACACAATTAGAAATTCATGGCTTAAGATGGTTTTCTTATTTCTCCTTCTTTATAACTCTTCTTGTCTGGATAACAGAGGGATGTACAGAGGGCAAAGAGGATGATGGTACTCAGCCACTTCACAGTGAAGTGAGATGCTCCCCCCAGAATCACAGCATCTCTACTATCACTGGCCAATGAGTCCACTCGTAATTCCATTGAAAAGTGGTCCATGGAACTGCTCTCCTGTGGGTATCACTGTGGCATGAGAAGTAATGCCCAGAAGGTCTGACCTCAAGAACTAGCTGTCTGATCTTCCTCTGGGTCAGTGCAGCCAGGACTCTCATCTGCATATTCTAGACCCCAGGCTCGAAATGTGATTTTTTTGTTAGTACACAGAGACTTCTACGTGAGCTACGAGGGAAGCCCTAGAGGCTCTATTACCTGCTACTGTAATTTGCAAGGACATTGTGCTTATGTGCCTTAAACCAACAGAGAGGGAAGAAGTGGTGGTTTTTCCATGGGAGGTTTTCCTGGGCTAAGTCAAGAAGGGATGTGTCTCTCCATCCACATTCCATTGGCTAGAATGCAGTCACATGACTACCACACCCAACCGCAAGGGAGCCTGGGAAATGTAGTCCTGTGTTTGTCCGGGAAGACCAGGAATCTGGTAGGATATAGGCTAGCAATGTCTACCATAGATATCCTCCCTGTTTGGCTTTAATAAAATCTCAATGCAAGACACACGTTGTACATACTGAAGTATAGTCCAGTCTTTTGCAGTTTTAACTAAAGATTTAAAAATTGTATATTCATGCCTATTTGCTATTTGACGGTAGCCCACCAGGCTCCCCAGTCCCTGGAATTCTCCAGACAAGAGTACTGGAGTGGGTTGCCATTTCCTTCTCCATCATCCCTATTTAATTACTTGCAAATGAGATAAATGTCAGGCCACACCTGGCTGACTCCACCCACCTCCTTAATAGAGGCCTCTTGATTAGGGCAGATGCAGATTTTATGGATCCTGAAAGTGAAACTCACTCTGTCTTGTCTGACTCTTTGTGATCCCATGGACTGTAGCTTGCAAGGCTCCTCTGTCCATGGGATTTCCCAGGCAAGAATACAGGAGTGGGTAGCCGTTCCCTTCTCCAGGGTATCTTCCCAACCCAGGGATGGAACCCAGGTCTCCCTCATTGCAGGCATGTTTTTTACCCTCTAAGCTACCAGGGAAACCCATTATAATACTATGGATCCTGAAGCTTGTATAATTTGGTGGAATCTGCTTAAGGAAAATAAAGTACAAAGTTAGCTACAAACTAAATGTTTATTTAGGATGAGAAACAATTTACAGCAAATAACATTTCCCAAAAAGGTGGAAAATATCACAAACATAAAATCCAGAAAAACAGCATAGTATAAAAGAAGTAATCTTCTTTTTTAAAAATTTATTTTATTGAAGTATAGTTGATTTAAGTGTTGTATTAATTTCTTCTGTACAGCAAAGTGATTCTGTTATATATATATGTGTGTGTGTGTGTGTGTGTGTGTGTGCATGTATATTCTTTTTCCTATTCTTTTCTATCATGGTTTATTACAGGATGTTGAATATAGTTCCCTGTGCTATACAGTAGGACCTTGTTCTTTGCCCATTTTTATATAATAGTTTGTATCTGCTAGTCTTAAACTTCCAATCCATGCCTTTCCCATCCTCACCCCCTGCTCCTTGGTAACCACAAGTCTGTCTTTGAGTCTGTTTCTGTTTCATAGATAAGTTCATTTGTGTCATATTTTAGATTCCACATTAAGTGATATCATATGATATTTGTCTTTCTCTTTTTGACTTACTTCATTTAATATGCTAATCTTTAGGTCCGTCTGTATTGCTCTAAATGGCACTATTTCATTCTTTTTTATGGCTTAGTAATATTCCATTGTGTGTGTGTGTGTGTGTGTGTGTGTGTGTGTGTGTGTGTATACCACATCTTTATCCATTTGTCTATCAGTGAACATATATAGATTGTTTCCATGTCCTGGATACTATAGATATGGCTGCTATAAACACAAGTTCAGTTCAGTTCAGTTCAGTCACTCAGTCGTGTCCGACTCTTTGCAACCACATGAATCTCAGCAGGCCAGGCCTCCTTGTCCATCACCAACTCCTGGAGTTTACTCAAACTCATGTCCATCGAGTCAGTGATGCCATCCAACCATCTCATCCTCTGTCGTCCCCTTCTCCTCCTGCCCCCAATCCCTCCCAGCATCAGGGTCTTTTCCAATGAGTCAACTCTTCACATGAGGTGGCCAAAGTACTGGAGTTTCAGCTTCAGCATCAGTCCTTCCAGTGAACACCCAGGACTGATCTCCTCTAGGACGGACCAGTTGGATCTCCTTGCAGTCCCAGGGACTCTCAAGAGTCTTCTCCAACACCACAGTTCAAAAGCATCAATTCTTCATTGCTCAACTTTCTTCACAGTCCAACTCTCACATCCATACATGACCACTGGAAAAACCATAGCCTTGACTAGATGGACCTTTGTTGGCAAAGTAATGTCTCTGCTTTTTAATATGCTATCTAGGTTGGTCATAACTTTCCTTCCAAGGAGTAAGCATCTTTTAATTTCATGGCTGCAATCACCATCTGAAGTAATTTTGGAGCCCCCCAAAATAAAGTCTGACACTGTTTCCATTGTTTCCTGCTTCTATTTCCCGTGAAGTGATGAGACTAGATGCCATGATCTTAGTTTTCAGAATGTTGAGCTTTAAGCCAACTTTTTCACTCTCCGCTTTCACTTTCATCAAGAGGCTTTTTAGTTCCTCTTCACTTTCTGCCATAAGGGTGGTATCATCTGCATATCTGAGGTTATTGATATTTCTCCTGGCAATATTGATTCCAGCTTGTGCTTCTTCCAGCCCAGTATTTCTCATGATGTACTCTGCATATAAGTTAAATAAGCTAGGTGACAATATACAGCCTTGACACACTCTTTTTCCTATTTGGAACCAGTCTGTTGTTCCATGTCCAGTTCTAACTGTTGCTTCCTGACCTGCATACAGGTTTCTCAACAGGCAGGTCAGGTGGTCTGGTATTCCCATCTCTTTCAGAATTTTCCACAGTTTATTGTGATCTACACAGTCAAAGGCTTTGGCACAGTCAATAAAGCAGAAATAGATGTTTTTCTGGAACTTTCTTGCTTTTTCAGTGATCCAGTGGATGTTGGCAATTTGATCTCTGGTTCCTCTGCCTTTTCTAAAACCAGCTTGAACATATGGAAGTTCACTGTTCACGCATTTGCTGAAGACTGGCTTGGAGAATTTTGAACATTACTTTACTAGTGTGTGAGATGAGTGCAGTTGTGCAGTAGTTTGAGCATTCCTTGGGATTGCCTTTCTTTAGAATTGGAATGAAAACTGACCTTTTCCAGTCCTGTGGCCACCGCTGAGTTTTCCAAATTTGCCGGCATGTTGAGTGCAGCACTTTCACAGCATCATCTTTCAGGATTTGAACTAGCTCAACTGGAATTCCATCAACTCCACTAGCTTTGTTCATGGTGCTGCTTTCTAAGGCCTACTTGACTTCACATTCCAGGATGTCTGGCTCTAGGTGAGTGATCACACCATCGTGATTATCTGGGTTGTGAAGATCTTATTTGTACAGTTGCTGAGGAAGGCTTTCTTATCTCTCCTTGCAATTCTTTGGAACTCTGCATTCAAATGGGAATATCTCTCCTTTTCTCCTTTGCTTTTCACTTCTCTTTTTTCACAGCTACTTGTAAGTCTTCCTCAGACAGCCATTTTGCCTTTTTGCATTTCTTTTCCATTGGGATGGTCTTGATCCCTGTCTCCTGTACAATGTCACAAACCTCCGTCCATAGTTCATCAGGCACTCTATCAGATCTAGTCCCTTAAATCTATTTTTCACTTCCACTGTATAGTCATAAGGGGTTTGATTTAGGTCATACCTGAATGGTCTAGTGGTTTTCCCCACTTTCTTCAATTTAAGTCTGGATTTTGGCAATAAGGAGTTCATGATCTGAGCCACAGTCAGCTCCTGGTCTTATTTTTGCTGACTGTATAGAGCTTCTTCATCTTTGGCTGCAAAGAATATAATCAATCTGATTTCAGTGTTGACCATCTGGTGATGTCCATTTGTAGAGTCTTCTCTTGTGTTGTTGGAAAAGGGTGTTTGCTATCACCAGTGTGTTCTCTTGGCAAAATTCTATCAGCCTTTGCCCTGCTTCATTCTGTACTCCAAGGCCAAATTTGCCTGTTACTTCAGGTGTTTCTTGACTTCCTACTTTTGCATTACAGTCCACTATAATGAAAAGGACATCTTTTTTGGGTGTTAGTTCTAAGAGGTCTTGTAGGTCTTCATAGAACCATTCAACTTCAGCTTCTTCAGTGTTACTGGTTGAGACATAGGCTTGGATTACCATGATATTGAATGGTTTGCCTTGGAAACGAACAGAGATGATTCTGTCATTTTTGAGATTGCATCCAAGTACTGCATTTCAGACTCTTTTGTTGACCATGATGGCTACTCCATTTCTTCTAAAGGAGTCCTGCCCACAATAGAAGATATAATGGTCATCTGAGTTAAATTCACCCATTCCAGTCCATTTTAGTTTGCTGATTCCTAGAATGTCGACATTCACTCTTGCCATCTCCTGTTTGACCACTTCCAATTTGCCTTGATTCATGGACCTAACATTCCAGGTTCCTATGCAATGTTGCTCTTTACAGCATTGGACCTTGCTTCTATCACCAGTCCCATCCACAACTGGGTATTGTTTTGCTTTGGCTCCATCCCTTCACTCTTTCTGGAGTTATTTCTCCACTGATCTCCAGTAGCATATTGGGCACCTCCTGACCTGGGGAGTTCCTGTTTCAGTGTCCTATCATTTTGCCTTCTCATACTGCTCATGGGGTTCTCAAGGCAAGACTACTGGAGTGGTTTGCCATTCCCTTCTCCAGTGGACCACATTCTGTCAGACCTCTCCACCATGACCCGTCTGTCTTGGGTGGCCCCACATGGCGTGGCTTAGTCTCACTGAGTTAGACAAGGCTGCGGTCCTGTGATCAGATTGGCTAGTTTCTGTGATTATGGTTTCAGTCTGTCTGCCCTCTGATGCCCTCTCGCAACACCTACCGTCTTACTTGGGTTTCTCTTACCTTGGACGTGGGGTATCTCTTCACGGCTGCTCCAGAAAAGCGCAGCCACTGCTCCTTACCTTGGACGAGGGGTATCTCCTCACGGCCGCCGCCCCTGACCTTGAATGTGGAGTAGGTCCTCTCGGCCCTCCTGCGCCCGCACAGCCACCGCTCCTTGGGCTTGGGGTTGCTGTACATGTATCTTTTTGAATTGTAATATTGTCTGGATATATACCCACGAATGGATTTGCTGGATCCTATGGCAACTCTATTTTTATTTTTTTGAGGAATATCCCTACTGTTTTCCATAGTGGCTGCACCAACTTGCATTCCCACCAACAGTGTAGGAGGGGTCCCTAAAAGAAATAACTTTCTAACACATATCTCTAATACCCTTCTCTTACATTTTCGCTGTTATTCTTGATTTGCCTCTCATTGACTGCAATGTTGTAACATAATTTTCCATAGACAACAAAGAAAAATTCAGTCTTTACATAATTTATCAAAATATTTTTCTCTATTGTTGACAGTTTAGAAAAGTTTTAGGTTTATGACTTGTAAGTAATATTGTCAGATAAATGTGTTAGATTATTGTCAAATTTGGAAAATTTTCCTCACGTTTCTTGAGAAAATGAAGCTCTAAGTTTCAGGGCAATGCAAATGGGCTGATGTTTAATGTTCCATGAACTCGTAGCACTCTTTGATTGCACTGGTAGGGCTTCTCCCGGGCTTATAAGGATCTGGTGCAAGTAAGCATATCTGAAACTTAAGCATCCTTAGCTTCTTGGTAAATCCACCTCTCTGCCAGGTCCCACAGGCATGGCTCTTTTCTCATTTTTCTAAGACCAGTGATGACCTGGAGACACCTGGCTATTTTCTTGAAGATTACTCTAAGCTTAACCATTTTCTCCCTGGCTGAATCTCTGGATATTCCTGGCTCCTGAATCACTCATCACCATGCTTTGCTCAACTGTGATAATATAAAGAAAGCCTGGTGAAGTAGATGTAGGTCACTATGGAGTCCAGCACTGTTGGTTCTGTTAATAATACTTTGTTCTGTTAAAAACTTGGTTGTAGCCTCAGCATTGCAGCAGGGCATGTTCTCCCACCCCGCAGCCGCAGGCTGTTCCAATTCCAGTGGCATCTAGCCGCAGGCCCACTGTTCTCACAGTGAGTCCATCCTGTTAGAATTGGTTGGCCAGGCCCTGACCTGCATGATCACTGGATATGACTGTGAGAAGGGGTGGGGGAGGCAGGGAGCTAGTGGATGGGTTACTTAGGATCAGGCTTGATTTAGCCAGTAAAGACCATTTGGATAGGAGGGTTCCAAAAGTCTTTCTGAGTGACAATAAAAATATTGGAGAAACTGGGGCAAGGCTATTGTTCTAAACACATGAATGACTTGAGTAAAGCCTCATGAATTTTGGGTAAGGTGGAGAAAGTCATTGAGAGCAAATAAGAGAGTGAAAGAATGGAGAAATAGATGGGAAAGTAGAAATAATTATAGATAAGGGGACAAATGGAACAGAAAAATTTTAAGGAGAAGGGTAGAATAAGGTATGTCTATAGGGGCTTTGGGTAAAGAATAATAATTGAAGGCTGTAGTTGAGCTTAAGGAGGGAATATGGGGACTTAAAAATCATACAACAGGACTCCTGTGGTGGTTCAGTGGTTGGGACTCTAGGCACATAGGTTTAATCCCTGTCTGGGAAGATTCCACATGTCTTGGGGCAGCTGGGCTTGTGCACCACAACTACTAAAGCCTGCATGCTCTAGAGCCTGTGCTCTGCAACGAGAGGCCACCCCAATGAGAAGCCTTCACACCTCTACTAGAGACTGGCCCCCACTTGCTGAAAGTAAAGAAACTGCGAAGAGCAACAAAAACACAGTACAGCAAAAAAAAAAAAAGAAAAAAAAATCATAATCATTAAGAGCATCTAGTGGTGTCTCACTCACTATTTTAAAACCAGATATATTCAAACTGTCAAAATAAGGCATATAATAATGCAATCACCAACCACAAGAAAGTACTTTTTATGATTCAAAGAACTTCAAAGCCTAATTAAAAATTCAAGGAGATAAATGAAAATATTATGATTCTATGAAACCAATAACAAGTATGTTTCTTTTTTCAAATTAGCTTGATGCACATATAACTACCATTATTTGCAAATAAAATATGTAGGAAAAATTAGTAATTTTGGTCATCCTTCTTTGCTCTTCTGACATTTTTAGAAGGTGTAAGTGCCATATCTCCTTATAGCTGATCTTTGATTAAAGAATTTAATTTCAAAGAACTAGATATTGTTTCTTTTTTAATTAGATACTGTGAATGGATCTCTACTTCCTGCATCATTCAACATTTATTAGTAAATACATATAAAATCACTACTTGCTTCAGGAAGTATTAAAGTGGAGCTTTTGGCTGTGTCACCCTTTGTTTCTGGGAGACTAGTTTTACACTAATTTTTATTTTTATTTTTATTTTTTTTACACCAATTTTTAAATGGAGAACAAATATAGAAACAATCTTCAAAGCAATTCATAGAAACAAATTCTTAGGTAGGACACTTCCCATAATAATAGCGGCTTATGGTCTCTGGAGGAGGATATGGCAAACCAGTCCAGTATTCTTGCCTGGAGAATCCCCATTGACAGAGTAACTTGGTGGGCTGCAGTCCATGGGTAGACAGAGTTGGACATGACTGAGCGACTAAGTACAGCATACACTGTAGTCTCTACTTGTTCAGATACAAGAATCTGTCCATATGCAACTGTGACTCTATACATTTTCCTGGGAGAATTGGAGAGAGATTTTCAGTTCTTTGTTGCCTAAAACATTTCTCAGGTGCCAATGACAGAGAAAATGGTTTTTTAAATTTTGGCTGTCTTTACCCAGTTTGTGAAGTCTTCTGAGGAGTGAGAGGTTTTAGAATCTTCTGACATACTATGTTTTCATTTCTATGAACATTTTCCATGAATCTGTACACAGGCAACTCTGTTTGAAGGGCTGGAAGTTGAGGCTTGTGACAAAGCAAACTCGAGTAACCAAGGAGAGGAAATGACATAAGTTTTTGAAAAAAAGGATGATATCTGGGTATTAAACCAGGTATTCAGCAAAGGAGAAAGGGTCCTTACTTGTCAACTACTAACACCCTAAACTTTGAGGTAAGGATGATGGATGCATGTGCTGAGCCAAGTCAGAACACCTCACAGCAAAAGGTAACCTTGTCATTTTCACCCGAAACTACATTTTCTTGCAAACTTCCTTTATTCCACAGAATTAGTGTCTTTGGTCCTCTGTGATTTCCAGCAGTTAATGCCTCCCATCCATCATTCTTTTATGATGGGACCAGAGATTTCGTAGATTTTTCCCCCTGTTCTGTGACCCCTTTAAGCAGCTGCATGGCATCCTGACTGCAGCTTGGAATTTTGGAGGACTTTTCACTTGGATGGCTCCCATCTGTACTTCATCCTGCTTCTACATGGTATTGTCTTTATTTGGTGGTTTAAATATAGACTAATTACCCACAGAGTGGTGCTGGGTGATCTCAGGGGAAGCTGAGTTAGACTGTACTGGGTTAGCAAACGCCTCAAGCATTTGTGTTAATGTAAGTTACTATTTATCGGGACATTGTTTCTGAAAGACAACAGGAGGGCTTTGTGCATGGGCTACAGGGATTGGGGACCAGCTCAGAGAGATGAGAATACAGAGGGTGGCATGGTGTCTGGCCAAGGTGGCTAGAGCTACAGTTGTTGAGTGTCACGTGCTAAAATAAGGTATGGGTTGAATTTGGTAGAGTACAATGAGGAAAAGTCTCTCTTTCTTCTCCCATCTCAGTCTTTGTCCAACATGCTCTGTCCAATTTCTCCTCCCCACCTTTGACTGGCATCTTGATCAGACCTGTGGATTTTCCATCACTTTCATAAATCAGAACGGTCTCATTTTCAAGTAGAAAAAAATATGGTTCAATGTAAATAACCATTTTCATCATATACTCATGTCAAAATGTCCACCCTTCCCTACTCAGGGCTGACCTGGGAGCCATCAGGGAGAAGTTTTGTTTTGTCCTTTCACTCTGTCTCCACCACGTCCCGTTTTGCTCTGTATCCTCCCGTCTTTGTAGGTTGAGGGCTCCTGCTAGAGTCTCCTTAACCCTGCTCATATTTGGGGGGACTGTGCGAAGTGACTTGAGTCTAGCTACCTTCTGGGGTGTCCACTTGGCCCAGAGGGGGAAATCCTAATCTTTGCCCAACAAACAGTATGCATGTGGCTGCTCCCTCTCCTCCTTCCCCTTGCTTGCCCTGTCATCATGGGCAGCTCTTCTGCCTCCTGCCTTAAGAATTCTCCAGGAAAGAGCTATCTCTAGTTTATAAGTTTCCTCCCAAGAACTCATGGTGTCTCACTCTGGACCCATGGGAGCACTGGGATCTGGATCCCGAATCTCAGTAACCATCTTGCTGGAGAGAAAGATGCTGTTCTCTCTTAGTGCAAGCTCTAACCACTCTGGTTCTTGGGCAGCACTCTCATTTGGCTTGAATGGCGAATTCAATGGCTGGCAGCTTTGCATCTCAATGACTCTCATCCCTTAGACTTTTTAGTCTTCTCTCCTCTGGATGGATAATGGGAAATGGGGAAAGGTGTGGCTCCACTCTTTATTAGTAAGTTACCCATTTAAAATTCTGTTACTGTTATTTCTAGGAGAGACCAATACTTGGAAGTAGGAACAGAATCATTTCAGTACTGAGCTCAAGTGGGGTACCCCACAGGGACTCCCAGAAACCACTGATATGACCTGGGGAGTTATATTTGTTTGCTAGGGTTACCATAAGAAAATACCAAGGATTGGGTGGCTTATACAAAAGAAATTTATCTCCTCACAGTTTTGGAGGCTAGAAGTCAAAGATCAAGGTGTCAGCAGGGTGGTTTCTTCTGAGCATCTCTCCTTGGCTTGCGGATGTCTGCCATCTTGCTGTGTCTTCACATCAGCTTTCTCTACATACTCCGAGTATCTCTTCTTGTAAGAACACCAGTCATACGGGATTATGGTGCTACTCCAGCTACCTTATTTTAACTTAATCACCTCTTTAAAAATCTTAGTTTCAAATACATTGCTAACTTGACTTACAATGGGGTTACATTCTGCTAAGCCCATTGCAAGTTGAAAATATTAATTATAAGATGCATTTAATTCACCTAAACTACTAAACATCATTACTTAACTTTAACCTTAAAGATGCTCAGATTATTTATTAATACATTAGCCTGCAGTTGGGCAAAACCATATAACGCAAAGTCTATTTTATAATGAAATGTTAAGTATCTCATGTAATTCATTGAATACTGTACTGAAAGTAAAAATCAGAATGGTTGTGGTTGTGTGGATCCAGCATGGTTATAAATGTATTGATTGTTCATCCTCGTGATCACATGGCTGACCGGCAGCTGCAGCCCACTGCCTCTGACCAGCATCATGAGTGTCAGACCACACATCATTAGCTCAGGAAAAGATTGAAATTCAAAATCTGAACTACAGTTTTGACCGAATGTGTATCGCTTGTGTGCCATTGTAAAGTCCAGAGATGTAAGTTGGGGACAGTCTGTGCCAAAACATTTTGAGGTACTAGGGGTTGAGACTTCAACATGAATCTTTAAACAATGTATTTATTCATTTATTGAGGCTGTGCAGGGTCTTGATTGAGCATACCGGTATCCTTGGCTCAGCTTGTGAACTCTTAGTTGTGGCCTATGGGATCTAGTTCTCTGACCAGGGATTGAACCAGGGCCCCGTGCATTGAGAGTGTGGAGTCTTAGCCACAGGAACTCCAGGGAAACCCCTCAATGTGAATTTAGAGGGAACACAATTCATTCCGTGACAGGAGGAGAAGGCTGAGGTGGGGCTTAGCTGGTCCCTCTGGGTAGACACAGCCCTGAGCATACCTGTCCTCTCCAATGCACTCACCTGTTGACTTTAGACAGCCACAGTGCCTGGAGTCTTGAGTTATAGGGTGGGGATGATGCCCAGTCTGGTGAATCTTGGAACATTCAGGGTATATGTTCATTCAGTCTTCCAAAAAGCTAATTAGTCCTTCACAATAACAAAGCTACTCTCTCTCTCTACAACGTGGAATAAAAATAACCTTTCATTCTCTAAAAAACAAAACAGAATTCCCAAGATGCCAAATCTCAAGCGTCTTATACCAGATTAGAAACAATTAGCTCACTTCTGTGTCTACTGTAGTCAAATCAAGCAAAAAATTGTGCAATTATGTATTTGCTTAAATTATGTAAACAATGATCTTAATAGACCACTTTGCTTTGCTTTTGTAGACCCAAGCCCTATCTGACTTAGTGAAATCACTCAGTCGTGTCCAACTCTGTGACCCCGTGGGCTATAGCCTACCAAGCTCCTCCGTCCATGGGATTTTCCAGGCAAGAGAACTGGAGTGGGTTGCCATTTCCTTCTCCAGGTTATCTTCCCAACCCAGGGATCGAACCCAGGTGTCCCTCATTGCAGGCAGACGCTTTACTGTCTGAGCCACCCCATCTGACTTAGTTGGTTTATTTATTAATATTTAGATCCATAACACTTTGATGAGACCATTTTGATGCCCCAGCATTTGTGCAGCTCCTTAGATTCAAGACATTTTGACTACTCTTTAAAAAGAAAACAGGAACAGAAGAACCCTGTTAAACTTAAAAAAAATTATAACGTTATATGTAAACAGAACCCGCCACTCTTAGTCTGACCCCATCCTGATCCTATTCACAATGAAATTTCCCTTCTCTAAAGGTAGCAAAAGAAATGTCAGCATCTCTGGAAACAAAATTTTGAAGGGAAAAAATGAAAAACAAAGACAGAAAATAATAGTTCAAAGGAGAAGGATATTCCAGTTTTAATACTCATTCTTATAATACCCTCATTGGTCAAATTTTGGAGGACTCCTCCAGCTAATTTTGTGGAGTATTTCTGGATTCTGTAGTTCCTATTCCTAATACTCTTGTGCTAAGTCACTTCAGTCATGTCTGACTCTTTGTGACCCATGGACTGTAAACTGCCAGGCTCCTGTGTCCATGGGATTCTCCAGGCAAGAGCACTGGAGTGGGTTGCCATATCCTCCTCTAGGGATTGAATGCATGTCTTTCATGTCTCCTGCATTGGCAGGTAGATTCTTACTTTATATTAATAAGTATATCAGAAAATAGAACATAATGCACATGATGAACATAAAATGTGTGATCTGGATCATACAGAAAATATAATCATTTACAGACTCCATTTATCTCATCTAAATGTGATCCAAGTCTCTAGGTTTCTCTGCAGTTGCAAACTTCTCTGAATTGTCTGCATCTGTGTCTTACTATATATCTGGCAGAGCCCCTATGGATGGTCCCTGACAGTCTGTTGTTGCACCTGATAGCACTTTCTTATTTTTATTTTTTAGCTCCCTCCCTCCAACTCAATAGGAAGTGGAGTTGGTCTGTTTTCTTGAAGGAAGCTTTTTACTCTTTCCTCTTTTTTTCGCTCTGTTGGATCAGAGAGATTTCCATCTAAACTGAATTTCTTCTCCTCAAAATTAGCCCCTCAAATTCAAATCTTCAAGTGACAACAAAGTCAATTTTATCATTCTTGCGTTACTTTCCAGTGAAGTCAATGTATAAAATTACAGTATAACATAATACAATTTGAATCAGAAAGTAGATTAGAACAGATAATTAACGAGTTAGCAGTCCATCAACAATTAATCCATACAGTGGATGAACTAATTTTAAGTGTATGACTTGAATCGCTTTAACAAGACCAGATGTTGAATAAACGGGGCATATCTGTATAGGGGAATTCTAACATTTGATTCAATATGGCCACTCTTTTTAGAAAAAACTGTGGTTAAATATACATAGCATAAAAATGATCATTTTAACATTTTAGGGTATGCTGTGGCATTAAGTACATTCACATTATGTGCAGTCATCACTACTTTCCATCCACTATCCAGAATTTTTTCATCACCCCAAATGGAAACTCTGTATCTGAGAAATACTCACTCCCTATCTCCCCCTCCTCTGAACCCCTAGCAACCACCACTCTACTTTCCAACTTCATGATTTTGACTTCTCTAAGTATTTCATTTAAGTGCATATGGTATTTATCCTTTTGTGTCTGGCTTCACTTAGTATAATGTTGTCAATGTTCATCCATGTTGTAGCATGTGTCAGAACTACATTCCTTTTTAAAACTGAATAATATTCCGTTTTGTATGTGTTTTTGCTTATCCATTCATCTGTCCATGCACATTTAGGCTGTTTCCATTTTTTGGCTATAAAGCCACACCTTAACACATATTTTCAGAGTTATAATTTACATGCAGTAAAATGGACTTGTTTTAAGCTTACTGTTGATAAATGTACACACCTACATAGTCACCATGATCATCAAGTTATAGAGTATTTCCATTACTCCAGGAGTTATATTTTCTTTACTCCAGAAGTTTTCCTCCTGTCCTTCTGCAGTTAATTCTCCGACCCCAAACCATCCCATGCCTTGGGCACCACCCATCTGCTTTCTGCCACAGTGGATTAGTTTTGAGACCTTTTTAGGCCTGAGAGATCTTGGTTAGTAACGAGACAAAGAATTCAGAATAAAGGGCTCATTAAATACGGGTGAGATAGGCTCTGGGAGACAAAGGTATTGGAATACATACCAGGACCCCAGTGACACAGGTACCACACTGGGGCCTGTGCACAAACATGTCGCCTTGATTGATCAAGTTTAGGGCCGACTTTCCTGTGGGAAAGTTACAGATGAATGTTGATGTGGAAAAACCAAGATCACAGTTTTCTGAAGGAGAGGAAATATAGAGAATATATTATGTCCTCTTTGTTATAGCTCTTTTGTTCATATTTTTTCTTACTCAGGGTCCTAGAGGAGGCAAGAATATTCTTCTAGAAATTTATGACCCATGCGCAGACTCTTCCTCTTGTTCGTGGGAGGAAGAGTTTCCCCTTCGTTCTTTGTTCCATCCTAAGACAGGTAGTGAGGACCCAGAGCACTGACAGTCATAAAAAATTGCTAACAGAGAGGGCTGCACTGGCCTAAGACGCCTCTGTGCAGACAGTACGGCAAGTCTGCAAAATTACAAAAAAATATTAGATAAAATGTGGTATATTCAACTCTGCACGGTCTTAACCTCAGATGAGAAAATTAAATATTTCAAAGCAGAGAATTTAGGTGGTTTGGAATGTCCACGGGTGCTTTGTTAGAACTGACATGTGCTGTGCTCTGTGCTGTTTCAGTCGCGTCTGACTCTTCACGACCCCATGGACTGTATAGCCCGCCCAGGCTCCTCTGTCCATGGAATTTTCCAGGTGAGAATACTGGAGAGGGTTGCCAATTCCTACTCCAGGGGACCTTCCTGACCCAGGGATCCAGGCTGTGTCTCTTACATCTCCTGCATTGGCAGGTGGATTCTTTACCACAGGGCCATCTGGGAAGGCCCTAGAACTGTCATGCTAGCTAAATCACCACAACTAATATGTGGTTCCATTAATTGCCTGAGGCCAGTATTTGATTACCCAGAACACAACCAGATGCATACTTGGCAATGTCTTTCCTATTCAGTTATTTTGATAACCTTGTAAGAGTGTGGCCATGGCCAGTCACCTAGGCTCCTTCTCTTGGTGATGGAGCGCTGCTTCTGTGGACCCCTGATCAGGTGCTGCCTGATCGAGACTCTAATCTGATCATTAAAATTGAAGATTCATTACTAATAAACATGAGCAACCAGAATTAAATATTTTTTTACTAATAAACCCTACATTGCAAATATTGGTTACTCAAAAGTTTCTTGATTTTTTTTTTTTAATAGAGACAAAGTGGAAATAACCCACCCTTTCCTTTTTTGGCAAGCAAGCAAGATTTCCTTAAATTCTTGAGTCAAATACATTTGAATCAGTTCTAATGAGGTGGATGAAACTGGAGCCTATTAGACAGCGTGAAGTAAGCCAGAAAGAAAAACACCAACACAGTATACTAACGCATATATATGGAATTTAGAAAGATGGTAGCAATAACCCTATAATGTGAGACAGCAAAAGAGACACAGACGTATAGAACAGTCTTTTGGACTCTGTGGGAGATGGAGAGGGTGGGATGATTTGGGAGAATGGCATTGAAACATGTATATTATCACATGTGAAATGGATCACCAGTCCAGGTTCGACGCATGAGACAGGATGCTCGGGGCTGGTGCACTGGGATGATCCAGAGGGATGGGATGGGAAGGGAGGTGGGAGGGGGGTTCAGGATGCGGGAACACATGTACACCTGTGGCGGATTCATGTCAGTGTATGGCAAAACCACTACAATATTGTAAAGCAATTAGCCTCCAATTAAAATAAAGAAATTTATATTAAAAAAATAAACATGAATGTCTGTCAGAAAAAAAAAAATTCTTGAGTCAACATATGGATTTCTCAATTCTATTGTTCCATCAGCTCTGTTTTCTTTTTTAACCTGTTATTGAATAAACTTAGCAATTAGCTTAGCTTTTCTCAAGAAATTTTCATTCATGTCCATTCTCCTTGCACTCTTGCTTTGTAATGCCTTCAGCATTTGCTGCATGTGAAAGTTTAACAAGGTGATTTCTGATCCTGTGTTAAATCATTTGTTTCTTTTGCAGTTCTTATGTTTTCTGGTTAATTACACCCTTAGGTGGTCTCTATTTTGAATAATCTTCATTTCCATTTTTCTTTACTTTTCATTGTGATGTACCTGTGAAAAATGTAAATATGTTGTCAAACAAGAGAAATAACTTTTTCCATCTTGAATGACTAACCTGAGTGTAATACTCATGCCATGAAGCTCTCTTTAAAAGTTACTCTGTATCATCTAATTTTGCATCAAGTGTTGAAAATTAATTCTATAGACTAACTGTTCTTAATATATGGAGTGAGCAATAATGTTTACACATGTTGGTACTCATCTGCTTTATAGAAAATAAAAGCCTGAAATAGATTTAAGTGGACAAATGAGTAGAATTAGGTCATGTGAGAGACAATGAATAGGGTTGTGGGGGGCAGGGCTCTTCTTAATTGGAAACCTTTGAGTGTTGTTGGCGTGAGCTAAACTGGTGAGACTGGCAGGAAGCCTGTGGTTTTTCCCAGATCTGTGTCTGTGCTGGGAAGCTAGAATAAATTCTAGCTGGTGGAAGAAGAATTGCTGGAAAATGGACTAAGGGTACCCTCAGGAATTATTAAGTGGGGAGGTTTAGGGAATGGTGAAACTGGGTAATCATAGTTAAATCCATTTCACCTGTAACCTGCCTTTGCTGCTGCTGCTAAGTCGCTTCAGTTGTGGCCAACTCTGTGCGACCCCATAGACGGCAGCCCACCAGGCTCCCCCGTCCCTGGGATCCTCCAGGCAAGAACACTGGAGTGGGTTGCCATTTCCTTCTCCAACGCATGAAAGTGAAAAGTGAAAGTGAAGACACTCGGTTGTGTCCGACTCTTAGTGACCCCATGGACTGCAGCCCACCAGGCTCCTCCGTCCATGGGATTTTCCAGGCCAGAGTACTGGAGTGGGGTGCCTTTGCCTTCTCCATGCCTTTGCTAATCAAGGTCATTTTACTTATTGTTCAAAAGACGCGTAGGTCCTCTGAGCTGCGTGTGGCCCAAACAGGAAGATGTTTGTCCAAGTGGTTTTCTAGGAATTGGTCTCAGGTGTGTCTAGCTCAAGCTGAGCTGGTTTAGACTGGATAGGACCATCCACCTAGGCATGCCGAGTCTGCTGGGTGACCTTTTGATGTGGGAGTGCTAAAACCTCCATCCTCAGACAGTACTAAGTGCCTCTGCTTTTCTACGTGCAGAGGCCCGTAGCTTACTTACACTTGTGCAGATTTACCACATCCTTTTTCAATCACACCCTCCACACCTCAGACCACCCTGCTCCCTTAGTCTCTGTGTCCTTAACACCCAGAGCCCCTTGCCTTCAGCAAGCGGGTTTGAACTGGTTCTCTCTCTGCTCTGACTGCCTTGTGAGTAAATTCTTTGTTTCCTGCCGTCTCAGAGATTTTGCTTGCTGCCCATCAGGCAAAACAAACCTGGTTCTGTAAGCCCGACTAAAGGAAAGAGCAGGCGTGAGGCAAGGAGGCCGCAACAGGGCGGAGTGCAGGCTCCTGCTGGATGTCCTGAAGCTGTGGGGCTCTGTGCAGCCCCCAAGTGCCCCAGGGGGGAGAGAGGTGTGTGGAAGACGTTGCTACTTTATCGTTTTACCTGGCTGTGAACATTTCACCATTTAAACGTTTCTTTTGTTACTCTTTCATGTGTAGAGTCATTATGTAAAATCTTCAGAAGCAACAAGTTTCACATTTTGTTTCACACTATAGTTTCTTTCTTGTCTGGTTGCTTTCCCCATTAAATAGCACAGTTTCCTCCTAGGCACATTTTTGGGAAGCACCTTTATAGAGTGTGTTGAGTGCCAAGAGATTACTATGTCAGTCAGTTCAGTCACTCAGTCGTATCCACTCTTTGTGAACCCATGGACTGCAGCACGCCAGGCTTCCCTGTCCATCACCAACTCCCAGAGCTTGCTCAAACTCATGTCCATAGAGCTGCTGATGCCATCCAACCATCTCATCCTCTGTCGTCCCCTTCTCCCCCTGCCTTCAATTTTTCCCAGCATCAGAGGCTTTTCCAATGAGTTGGTTCTTTGCATCAGGTGGCCAAAGTATTGGAGTTTCAGCTTCAGCATCAGTCCTTCCAATGAATATTCAGGGCTGATTTCCTTTAGGATGGACTGGTTGGATCTCCTTGCAGTCCAAGGGACTCTCAAGAGTCTTCTCCAATACCACAGTTCAAAAGCATCAGTTCTTTGGTACTCAGCTTTCTTTATAGTCCAACTCTCACATCTATGCATGACTACTGTGGACCTTTGCTGGTAAAGAAATGTCTCTGCTTTTAATATGTTGTCTAGGTTGGTCATAGTTTTTCTTCCAACGAGAAAGCATCTTTTAATTTCATGGCTGCAGTCACCATCTGCAGTGATTTTGGAGTCCCCCCCCAAAAGTCTGTCACTGTTTCCATTGTTTCCCCATCTGTTTGCATGAAGTGATGGGACCGGATGCCGTGATCTTAGTTTTCTGAATGTTGAGTTTTAAGCCAACTTTTTCACTCTCTTCTTTCACTTTCATCAGAGGCTCTTTAGTTCTTTGCTTTCTGCCATAAGGGTGGTATCATATGTGTATCTGAGGTTACTGATATTTCTCCCGGCAATCTTGATTCCAGCTTGTGCTTCATCCAGCCTGGAATTTTGCATGATGTACTCTGCATATAAGTTAAATAAGCAGGGTGACAATATACTATAGATATGCTAATGTAAATTAATTAAGAAAAGTGATTCAAATCTTGTTTCTGCCATGGACAGAGGAGCCTGTTGGGCTATACAGTGCATGCACGGGGTTGCAAAGAGTCGGACACAACTAAGCGACTGAACACATTTAGAGTCTGGGGTGATACTAGGTAATTTGCATGTAACTAAAAGTAAAAAGCTTCATATGTGGAAATTTTGACTAAAATTGAGACCATTAAAGCTAACCTAGTAGCAGTTTATTTGTAAGCATATGAAAAATTTGTGTGTTACAAGTAAATTTTATTTCCTAAGTAAATTTTATTTCCACTAACATGTATACAGGCTACACAGGCAAATGGAGATACAGGTCCAGGAAAAAAAACTATTTTTTTGCCTTAGTTATGTACATAATTAGGAGAGTCTGAGTCAAGTCCATAGTTTCTCATAACTGAGTAGCCCAATACCTAGAGAACGACCGATTTTTACATTTAGTGCATCACTTCTGAGTAGTAGTCAGATAGATGAATGTCAGCTGAGCTAATGTTTTCTTATTAACCCCAAAGCTGTAAACTATTGAGTAATCAGTTCTAGCTCTTGGCTATGTAGGGCTCAATATCTGCTCCCTTCACCATTTCAAAGGAAATGGGAAGGTAGTGATATTGCCTTTATCAACAGTTCCTTAGGCTTGATTCATAAAAGTATCTTGTTAAATATGAGACAAATCATTGAAATATGAGACAAAATCCATTGGAAAGGTAAATAGGAAATTTTGATATTAACATGTATTCTTCAGGGTAGGTTTCCATGTTGTCAAGAAATGAACAGAGCATACCAGGAAAATCTTATTTTCTATTATTAACTTTGTATTTATTTTTCAGAATAGGAATTCATCTTTTATGATCCAGTTATGTTCCTAAATGAAGTTATTTGATGACTACAGTCCAAAGATAGCTTCTATCAACTCCTAGGTATTTATTGTCTCTACATATTCATGCTCCCTTAGAATTATACCTTTTCTCCTAAGTTTTTTTGTGGTAAAATATACATAACATGAAACCACCATCTTAACCATGTTAAGCATACAGTTCAGTGGTAT
Source organism: Odocoileus virginianus (assembly GCF_023699985.2). Lineage (NCBI taxonomy): Eukaryota > Metazoa > Chordata > Mammalia > Artiodactyla > Cervidae > Odocoileus > Odocoileus virginianus. Next base: position 18,328,385 of record NC_069675.1, on the reverse strand, counting down.
TAAGTACGTTCATATTCTTGAGCAAGCATTGCCAGTACTTTTCCTCTTGCAAAACAAACTCAATACACATTAAACAGTAACTCTTTACTCCTAGTTATACTTTTTGGTATGAATGCTCTCCAGTTTTATCACTCAGACTACACTGTAAGCCCCTATAGGGAGCAGTTATGTATTAGTTACATAACATACACATTTGTTACTTACTGTCAGTTCCTGTTCCAAGTGCTTTGCAAATATTAACTTGCATAATTATTCATCTTTGTATGTTGCAGAGGGTCTAGCATGTGCTTTGCATGTGGGACACATAAAATATTTGTGGGATGAATTTCGGTACCATTTAAGCATTTCCAAGTGACTGTGGCTGTTCTTCTGGTTGGAAAGTTGCCTTGGGGAAATTTATTTGGGGAATAATCCGACACTGGGTGCAAGTTTAAAGAAATTATTTTAGCCATACTTAGGCCAGAAGAATTGATGCTTTTGAACCGAGGTGCTGGAGAAGACTCTTAAGAGTCCCTTGGACTGCAAGGCGATCAAACCAGTCCATTCTAAAGGAGATCAATCCTGAATATTCATTGGAAGGACTGATGCTGAAGCTGAAACTCCAATACTGTGGCCACCTGATGCAAAGAACCGATTCATTGGAAAAGCCTCTGATGCTGGGAAAAATTGAAGGCGGGAGAAGGGGACGACAGATGATGAGATGGTTGGATGGCATCACCGACTCGATGGACATGAGTTTGAACAAGTTCCGGGAGTTGGTGATGGACAGGGAAGGTTGGCGTGCTGCAGTCCATGGGATTGCAAAGGCTATAAGAAGTGATTCAAAGCAGTTAATGTTTTCCTTTCTGCCGGGACCCGCGCTCTACTCAGAAATCTAAGACTGGGGAAAAGGGAAGACCTTGGGGCTAGAAGGCAACAGGCCAGGTCCGAGGGCCAAGAGCGGGCGGGGGCGGGGCCTCGGGCGGGGCGGTGCTCCGGGGGCGGGGCCCGACGGCGGGGCGGGGCCGGGGCCGGGGCCTGGGCGGGGCGCGCGACGGCACCGGGCGGCGATGGCGGCGGACGGGGACTGGCAGGATTTTTATGAGTTCCAGGAGCCGGCCCGGAGCCTCCAGGACCAAGAGAACTGTAACGCGAGCCCCGAGGCCGCAGCAGCGCCGGGCGGGGGTGGCGACGGCTTCCCAGCGCTGGCCTGCTACTTGGAGGAGAAGCTGAGCCTGTGTTTCCGCCCCTCGGGTCCGGGTGCCGAGCCCCCGAGGGCGGCTGTGCGGCCCATCACCGAGCGCAGCCTCCTGCAAGGGGACGAGTGAGTGCGGGCCCAGGCCGGGAGCGGGCGGGAGCCTCCCCTGCCCCTCGTCCAGCCCCTCTCGCCCTGCCCACTGGCCCGGGGTCAGCAGCCTCGGCGGGACTCCGACCGCAGGCTCCTCCCCGCTCTCTCCTTCCGCCTCCAACTCTGGAGTCCCGCCCCTCTCAGTTCTCCCACCTCCTTCCTTGAGGCTTTCGGCCTCTGAGCGCCTGGGAATTTAAATCTCGTGTTCTCCTGCCCCTCTACGAGTCCTTACGCCTCCTCCTGCTTCCTGGAAGCCAACCTCTGTTTGATTTTGAGAGGAGTCTTCTTGTACTGAGCCTCATAGTTGCAGATAGTACTTCCTCGGGCACATGTGTAGTCATTCATTCGCTCAACTAGAATTTATTAAGCGCCTGCTACGTGCTGCTTCGCACTGGGAATACCAAGGTGACTGGACATTGCCGCTGTCAAGCAGAGCGCAGCCCAGGGTGGAAGCTAGATTTGTAAACAAACATTTTATGGATGTTACAAACGCACTGATACATGTGCAAAATACAGGAGATTTTGTGCATGTGTGTATGAAGAAAGACTTCATAGAGAAAACTGGATCCTGATGGATGAGTGGGAGTTTGCCTGGCAGGTGAAGAAAGGTTACTAGTATTCTAGCTCAGGGATACAGTGCATGCAAAGGTACTGACGTTGAAGCAGCCTGTATGCCACAGGAGATTATTGGCTTCATTTGAGAGCTCAGGTTGAGAGCGAGTGCCCACAGAGGCAAAAAGGAAAAGATCTAGTTATTAATAGGAAGGATCACCTAGTCTGGTAGGGAGATCGGTGCATAAACAGGTAACTACTGCAGGGCAATGGTCAGAAATTCACCGGGATTTATGAGAGCTAGGAGAATGGAGGGTTATTTAACCTCCCAGAACCCCAGTTATAATTTAGTTAAATAAGGGTTGTTATGCACCATAGTTTTCCTCCAAAAGATACTGAAAGGAATGAGAGTGAGGGATTTGACAATATTGTAATGTAGGGGGAGAGGAGCTCTGGAGAGCCTGAGGGTAAAATTACAGAGTAAACATTGAGGTTGTGGGTAGGGATGGATTTTCGGAGCATTGATGGGATGGATAGAATAGAGGTTAGGGAAGAATGCTTCAGCTGAAGCTCCAATACTTTGGCCACCTGATGCGAAGAGCCGACTCACTGGAAAAGACCCTGATGCTGGAAAAGATTGAAGGCAAGAGGAAAAGGGATGAGATAGTTGGATGGCATCACAGATTCAATGGATGTGAGTTTGAGGAAACTCTGGGAGATGGTGAAGGACAGGGAAGCCTGGTGTGCTGCAGACCATGGGCTCACAAAGAGTCAGACTGAGCGATTGAGCAACAACAAAGAATGCTTGAGAAGAAGGCTCCTTGGGCAAAGGAAGGGGCTTGTCATTTGATGGTTTTCTTTCCTTTGTGAATTAGAAGATTTATCAGGAGGAGGGAGCTGGGAATGGAGGCCAGTGGCTTAGCCAGCAGTGGTTCAGGGCCAGCTCTGTTTAGAGATCATGTCTTTTCACTGGTCCCTCTGTACAGTGTTCAGCCCCGGCATAGAAGGAAGAGTTTATGATTGGATATTATATACACAGATATGCAAGCTTCCCAGGTGCCTCACAGTGATGAAGAATCCCCTGCCAGTGCAAGAGACACAGGTTTGATCCCTGTGTTGGGAAGATCCCCTGGAGTAGGAAATAGCAACCCATTCCAGTATTCTTGTCTGAAGAATCCCATGGACAGAGGAGCCTGGTAGGCTACTCTCCATAGGATCACAAAGAGTTGGACACGACTGAGCCTGCAGTCAGTGGCAAAAGACATTTTAAGCAGTCTATTCCCCCAAAGAAGATAGTGTTATGCATAGATTTATATACTCAGAATCACTAGACTCAGGATGTACTCTGGATTTTAAAATCATTTATTATATATTTGGGTTTATCAAGAGTAGCTTATCAAAACGAATTAGTGGTTTGTACACAGATAAGATTCCCTATTTTTCATTCACCTGTCCTGTCTGAAAAGGAGTGTGTTTTAGCCTTTGCTTAATTAAACCTTAGGTTGATACAAAACTTTAGTTACTCTTGATAATGACTTCTCGTAGATATTACATTGGTGGTGCTGCATGTTGCTTGATTTGGGAATGCGTAAGAAATCAATCTTTTCTAAGCAGGAGTTGCCTACCACTCTCATGGTCTCTGTTCTGTTGCATAAACATGCTCTCCATTGCTTGATAGAGTTCAAATTCCTGTTCCTTTCACTAGAGAGAGTTGAGAATTCTTTCACTCAGATAGGGCCCTGCCTTAGGGCACTTTATTCTTTTCTGAGTCCCAGTTTTAGTTTTGGTTACATACAGATTGTGCTTATTGGCTAAAGTTTTACTTTAGAAGGGTCTAGTGAGGGACTGAATGTCAGTGAGACTTTGACCTCCTTTGGAAAAGAGCTGCCCTGCTAGTTGTTTATGACTGGCTGTAATGCTTTATGATAAGGATGAAGGCAGTTTCTGTCTTGATTGGAGTATTCTAGAAATTTTTCAGTTAATCCAGCCTTGTGTCCTTTCAACCACAAATGTTCTGGCCTTGGTGAAGATAGAGGACTGTGACTTGTCCTTCATTTTCTTGGGAGATCAAATTCACCCACAGTCAATGATTCTACATGAAATCTTCCGCCCCACTTGTCCTTTTATTATGGCCTCAATTAAGAAGGAAAAAACAGCAGACAAAACAAACCTCAAAAACTCTGGACCGTCTTCACCTACTAGAATATCCTCGTGATTCCTGACCAGGGTTAGGTGTATGGTCAGTCATTTAGTATTTGAAAGTTTTCTACCTGGGACGAGGTGGGCCAGCAAGTTTAGTAACCCACAGTGTTTCCAATTTGAGCATATTGGCATTAGAGGAAATGAGGATTCCAGCAGAGAGGAGGATAGGAATGAACTATGCTTATGAGGGATTTGCTGGGTAAATGAGCCAGTTTTCTTGAGATTTTTGTGTTCACATATTCATGGAGGCTAATATGCATTCAACAGCCAAATGTCATTTGGGGATTTTCTGTTTTTGGCAGTTGTGGTCCCATTGCTTCTCTTTAGCACCAAATTCCAGTTCATTAGATCAGTATGTTGTTTCTCTGTTTTGAAGCTTGCATTCTTATTTTTATAATCCCAGTGGTCTTATTTTTGTATCCTAGTATCTTACACACTTAGAAAAAAAACCCACCCAATTTTTTAGTGGCTTATTCACAATTAGATACTTGTTAAAAATGTTACCTTTTTTTTATGACTTGTATGTGTGTATCTCTGACCATTAAACAGCTTATTTGTGTAATGTTTAGCTTTACTTACACTAATTAAATTTAATTTCATTTATATTTCTGAACTCTTTTTTTTCATATAATGCCTTTTAAAATAATGCTGGTTATTACTTTGGGACTGAAACTGAACTTTGGTCATGAAATTGGTTTGCAGTCCTTATTTTGGTGTGGTTTGGAACTTTCATCAATATGACTCATTTGAATGAATGCTTCGAGTAATAGCGCTGGAAGAAATGTCAGCCATCCTAATCCAAGCTTCTTGTTTTAAAAAGAGCAGCTAATACCTGCAGAAGTTAAAGTACATGGTCAGAGACTGATTGAGGATGAATGGAGATAAGAGTCTATTTTCTGAATTTAGTCAAGTGCTCTTTCCATTTTACTCTGTTGCCTCCCCAAAATTCTGTTTGTTAATAAGGAAGAGTAATTGCATTGGGTATAATCTGTGTATTTTATTGTGAACTCCCTTTCTTTCCCTTTTCATCTTATCTTAGTCTTACACTATAAATTAGATATTAAGCCCTAGTCTCATTTTGAGGCTGAATTCCTTCTCCTGGAAATTCTTTCTCATTGGTTAAAGAGAGATTATTCACTATGTGGAATAGTCTATTTGTTTGGAAGTTATGAAAGAAAAATGTTTATAAAGCACAGTGTATTTACTACCTGTTTTGGCTTAGGAAACACGACTTAACTTTCCTGTGCTTTCGTTTCCTAATCTGTAAAATAGGGATGATAATGGTTCTTCATGGTACTCCTTTTGAGGATTGAATGAGCTAATGTAAGTAAATTGCTTAGAATATGTGTAAACGGTTTAGGTAATACCTGTCATAGCAGACAGTGAAAATGTTAGCCGTTGACTTTGTGAGTTTTCTGTTCCATGTTGTCTTCCCTTAGGACTTGTCAGCCCGATGGTTGGTTTTTCCTTTAGTCTTATTCAGGAGGCTCTGGTTTGTTGATGCTTTTCTGAGAAACAGTAGGCCTCCTGTTTTTTTTTTTTTTTTTTTTTGCTGTGATATTTTTTGTTCTCTCTTTCACTGTAGTACTAGATACCTGTTTAATAATGATAGACAGAATGTTAACTTTCATTGATTGTAGTTTTTTTTTTTTTTTTTTTTTTAAGGATTTGGAATGCCCTGACAGATAATTACGGAAATGTAATGCCTGTAGACTGGAAGTCATCCCATACTAGGACCTTGCATTTGCTTACTCTGAATCTCTCAGAAAAAGGGGTAAGTTAGGATTTGCACCAATAGTTTCTGAATAACTGATTCTGATAATGGAACTAAAAAGTAGTGTTTCTATCTAACTGCAATTCATTGAGTTGCTTCTTATTTCCAGGCTTATGGCAAGTGAAGTGGTCTTCTTTTGCCGTCTTGGTTTTTGCTACTGTCCACTTGCTAACTTTTCTCTCCAGTTCTTCCTTAGCACACATTCAGCTTTTTTATGTTTAGCTAAATTTTCATCACCTGTGTATGAACAGCAATGATTAGCATTTTTTCCCCTAGCTTAAATAACATAGCTTTGATATGTTGTGAATACTCAGTAAGAACATTAGGCTTTGATTTAATATATGGAGGATCCTAGAATGTCTACACAGAGTTAGCTTTCTGATGAATTTAATGCTGGATATAACATGTTTGAATACTGGAGAACCTTTAAAAGACACTTCAAGTCTTGGTGTTTTGATGTGTTCTTGGCTAACTGTTGTATGTCTTGGAATTGTAAAGTGAAGACACCTTGAGTAAGGAGTGTGAGCACAGCTGGAAGGACAGCAAAGGAGACAGAAAAGGGAAGAGAACGGCTTTAAGTGGAAAATCACAGTGTGGTTTAACGCTGATGAGAAAGGAGGCCAAATGGAAGTTTCAGGGCCGGACTATTTAAATTCTTCATCAAATAGCAGTGTGAACTCATGCCAGGTCTTTTGGCATGCTCCTTATTTCATTAAGTGTATTTGTGTAATTTCTGGGAGTATAATGCACTGGGACTGTATTTTAAATAGTATTGTTAATGTTTTCTGAAACAATTTTCTTAAAAGTGTGATTCAGAAAAGCTTGCTGCCTACTATTTCTAGTAAAATATAGGATTCTGACTATATTTCTTTGTATTCTAGTACATACAGGATTTATTTGTTCCAGTTATTAATCTCCTTAAGCTGTTTTGCAGGCTGACCTGACATACATTTAGGGGCAGGAATAAAGCAAAATATCTTATCCTCTGTCTTCTGTTTATTTGGATCTTAGCTATCATTCTGGGCTTAGTTCAAGTTTCCCTTCCTCTCTGAAGCTGCCTATTACTGTTTTAGCCTTTGCTGATCTCATGGAATTATATAATTTTAGAGTTGGAAGGGACTTTAAAGGACACTTAATCCAACCTCTCACTTGGGGGGGATTCCCCATTTACAGCATCTCTGACAGATGGTCATGCAGCCACAGACTAAATCCCAGCAAGGAAGGAAAATGCACTCCTCTCTGTGGGAATCGTCACACTTGTCGGGGTGTGAAAATCGTAAAGGACTTACATGTCCTGCAGAGCTTGACCCCCAAGTCTCCTGGGTGCTGGTTCTCACAGCACTTGATCTGTGTCTTAAATCATCATTGGTGTCTCTTAATAATTATGTTTGTGGATCTGTCATTAGATTGTAACTTCCTGGTGGATGTCTTTGTATGTGTCTTCTCAGTAACTATCACGGTGCCTGGCACATAGTGAGAACTAAGACAAGTGTTTGTTGGGTGAACAAATGAATCATCTCATCAGTAAGACTATAGGGTCAGAGACCATGGTGGAAAGTTTTAAAAACTGTTTTCTATGTTACGTGACATAGTGCTGTATCCACAATAGCCAGCCAGTGAGTACTTTTTTGTTTGACATGATAAAAAATGGTAGAGGAGATCTTTTTGTAGTTTCAAAGAGAAGTACCTTATTCACATGAACAGCACATCTAATCCAGTTCTACTGAATATTGTTCTTTGGTTACCTCTTGGGGTGTCACTCCCTTTATCTGCCTTTTGACTGTTTTCAGTGCCAGAGCAATGGCATAACCAAAGACAGTGATTAGTAGTGACCTGGAGTTTAGTACTCATGCTCATTGTAAAAGCTCACCTGGAGAACCCAGTAGGGTAAAATGGACAAATGATCATCTCACATCTGAGTATCTTTTTTTTTAAATTAATTTTATTTGTTTTTGTTTGCACTGGGTCTTTGTTGCTGACAGCGGGCTTTCTCTAGTTGCGGCAAGTGGGGACTGTTTTCTAGTTGCAGCTCGAGCATTTCTCATTGCGGTGGCTTTTCTTGTTGCGAAACACAGGCCCTAGGGCCCTTGGGCTTATTTGCCCCATGGCGTGTCACATCTTCCCGGACCAAGGATTGAACCTGTGTCTTCTGCGTTGGCAATCAGATTCTTAACCATTGGACCACCAGGGAAGTCTTAACATCTGTCTATCTTCACATGATTACGCAGGTGATGAATACAACTAAGATGAGATGTCTAGTTCTTGGGAATGAGTAGCACATGTTAATTTCCTGAAGAATAAATGCACACCAAGGAACTATGCAGGAAGCAACCATGTTATTCTATTAGGTAGCGTATAATTAATTTTTTTAACCTGGGAAGTTGCCAACTGTGTGCCCTATTATTTACATAACTGAATTATGCAAAATTTATCTTTTGAAACCATTCTTTAGATTATTTCAACTGTAAAACAGGGTTTGTATGAAATTTTTTTTGACCAAGGGGGAAGAGATTTATTTTGCATTAGGATGAGACAAACAGGAAACTACAGCTCCCTGGATTTCTGTTTTTAATTTTTTTTTAAAATTGATGTTCAAGATGGGACACTTCTAAATGTGATAGGTCTTTTCTAGAGGAAGGCAACTGGTACGTTCCAAATTCTTATAGGGGCACATTTTTTCCATTTGAGGCAGCTTCTGTTTCGTACAGGAAAACAGAGCCACGGCTCTGTATCTAAACCTGGCATGGAAAGGAGTGATGGGAATGCTTGGCAAAGACAAGGCACATTGATGCCTAATGGGAGCGTGAAGAATGATACCCATGACAGCCAAGGTTAGTTTTCAAAGCCCGAAAGGGATTCCAGCCCTTAGCATATGCCATCTCTGTGGGGAATGGGCTTGGCTCCCTCTCTGGAAAGATGTTCTGGGATTATTATTTCTGTTGTCATGGAAGTTTATTCTAATGGCTTATTGGTATCACTCATGTGTTTTGGCAGTAGCTGCAAACCTGTTCTAAATCCATTGCCATTCTTGATCATGCTTAAGTGATATCATGCTTCTGAATTGTTTTGCCTTAGGAACATCTCCTGAGCCATATTCTTCCTCCTACCATGCATGTTTCTTTAGAAACCGGGACTTTGTTGAATGCATCTTTGTATATTCAAGAGTAGAAATAGAAGATAATAAATGTGTTCTTTAGGAGTAATTTTAAAACTTTCACTTGTCTATTAAGGGGAAAAAAATAAGACAGAACTGTGGTCCTCAAGTTACAGCACAGAACTGTAATTTGAGGGGAGGAGAGTGCTGAAGTTTTAGGGTCAGTGAGTGTAATTCTTAGGGTTACTCTACGTCATCATCCATCCTTATGTGGCCCGTTTCGTCTCTCCTTCTACAGTCTTGAAATTAAACATCCTCTCTCATCAAGAGCCAGATCTCTTGACCTTTCTCCTTTCTTATTAACAGGATAACTTAGTTTAAAAAAGTAAACTAAAGCTACAGAACTTAACATGAAAAAGCAGTCTGTCCCCTACTTACCTTATCATCCTTGATTTCCACTTACCTGTAGCAGCCACTTTCAGCTACTTCAACTGTTTCTTCTAGCAGATAAAATTCTCCTGTCATTTTACTTAATTTTATTCTTCAACTTTAGACTTTATCCATTGACTTTCAACCCAGAGGATGAGGGTTTAGCAGTCTGAGTCGTCCCTCTCTCCAACCATAACCCTCACAAAAACTTTGGTTTTCCCTCATCGTCCCAGTATAATTATGTCAAAATATTTCGTTGCATCTTCACTTGTATTGACTGTTTAAATGTTCACATTTAAACATTTAAGTACGTTTTATGATGGTGTTTCCTCTTGTAATATTTTTCCTTCGGGTCATAATAATTGCCTTTTTGTGGTTAATTTAGGTTATCATCAGCTCACTAATTCAACCTCAGTAGAGCCATAAAGCTCACTTTAGTAAATGAAACACACTGGGCAACCTGTCAGTCTCTCTCTTCTTTCCCCTGTGTTTTTCTTGATTCTTTCTGCAGTAACAATTCTAATCGGAACCAGTTACTGTCTGGTTTAACTCTGTAGCCATCATCCTGTTGTTACAAGAATCCCCTCCACCTCTTTCTTGGGTTAGATCCAGTGTCTGCTTCCTTTTTGGTTTTCCTCCTGGTTTTAATGGAGCATGTTCTGGAGTAGCTTTCTGGGAAAGGTTACATGAGAGGTAAATTCTTCTAGAACGTCCCAGCCTGATGGTTCGGTGAGAAACCTGACGAGGAGGTGCAGCGCGGCCTCGCTGTGTGTGGTGGTAGATAGGGCGGGAGGGCTGCGGTGGCTCCTCCCCTGGCCTGATGTTGTGAGAGGCTGCGCACTGGGGTTTTTCCCCTGGGATTTCTCACCTGCAGGTTTTTTTACTCTGTGGTGTGTGTTTTCCATTAAATGTGAGACCTGTGAGAAACTACCAAGGTAGTGGGGACCTACATCCATCCAATTGTGTCTTCAATTTTATATATATATAGTATATATACACACACACACATATACAATTATATATATATGCATATGTATATACTTACGTGTATGTATATATAAATGATTTTCCCAAGTAAAATACTATCTTTTTAAATTATATACTATCTGTTAGAAATACGTGATCATGGACTTCCCTGGTTGTCCAGTGGTTAAGAGTCTGCCTGCCAATGCAGTGGCCACAGGTTTGATCCCTGGTCTGGGAAGATCCCACATGCTGTGGACCAGCTGGGCCCATTCTCCGCAACTCTGGCAGCCCTCTCTCTAGAGCTTGTGCTCCGTAACAAGAGAAGCCACAGCCTTGAGAAGCCCACACACCACAGCTCGAGAGCAGTCCCTGCTCGCTGCAACTAGAGAAAGCCTGTGTGCGGCCATGAAGACCCAGGGTAGCCAAAAGTAAATAATAATAAAAAATACACGGTTGCTTCTTACGTAATTCCTTGCCCATCTCTTCTCTGAGAACTCAGTTTCCACTCTATCTGACGAATAGAGTTCTAATTTCAGTTTCATTCATCGTCTGGATGGTCATGTCATGATGGATAGAGGATAGCTAGATGATCGCTTGTCCATTTTAAGCTGCTGGGTTTTCCATGTTAGGCCTTTGCAGGTAGTAAACTCGAGGCCATTATTATAGGAACTGTTGATATTGGCACGGGCAGGTTAGAGGACACCGTATGAGCTAGACATGGTGAGATACCCTGGGGGTGCCAACAGCAAGCAGCCCTTCAGCATGAGCCTTAGGCATGAAGAGAGGTCAGGAGAGGAGCAAGCTGCCGGGACCTGTGGGGAGAAGCCACGCAGGCGAGGCCAGCTCGCCAGGTGCTGCAGCCTTGGGAGTCTGGTGGGGACAGACAGCAGAATATATGCCCAGACTTCTCGCCCAGCCCTGCCCCACCTTCTGGCTCCTGCTAGTATCTGCTAGTGTGTTAGGCCACTAGGAAATCGAAACTCAAGGGTATCCTTTGCTGTAGTCCATAAAGGTCAGTGTTCTACTGGAAGGGCTAAGTATGACCCTTGTAGACGGTTCCCTTCTGCCAAGAATTTGATTGCTTGTCTTTCACTGTATTAGACGTTAGTCTGCAAGTAACAGACTTTGTTTTCTGTGGAATTTTGACATATACCAATCTTCCTATTAGATCATTAATTAAATAACATTTGCTACTAACCCTGTCTGTCCCCCCAACCCCGTTTGCTGTAATTCTCTACAAATTGCTGTAGAATACCAGATATTTTCATACTTCCTGGACCCTCCTCCCCATGAAATAAACAACAAGGTATATGTCCGTTTGGGCAAAAGGGAATGTATGCAGCCCCCTAGCCGTTTCATGTTTGTTCTGCATTCCTCTCCTTTCTGTCTGAGGTGGCTGTGCAATGTACCTCACATACTGCCTGGCGCAGAGTAACTGTAACGAGGTCTGCCTTTTGAACCTCTCCGCAGATGCTTCCCTTGGCAGCCCTCTGGACCCAGACACTTTGACTTTGTTGTGATCAGAAGTCCCTGCTTTTAACAGTGGGTCGTTTTTGTCTTTAGATGAGTGACAGCTTGCTCTTTGACACCTCAGATGATGAGGAGCTGAGAGAACAGCTGGACATGCATTCAATCATCGTCTCCTGCGTCAACGATGAGCCCCTCTTCACTGCAGACCAGGTACAAAGGAGAGTCCCCTCCATCAAGGAAAGGGAACCTCGGCTGCAAAACCATTTCTTAGTGTGGCCAGTAAGTGACAGGTTGTTGGAACTGACTTATTTTCCCTGTGTTTTCTGGTAATATAGGCTTAACAGCTTCTGAGGAAAGAAGAAAGTATATGTAATCTGAAGCAGATGGATTATGTTAGTTGGGAACATCTTTCAATATATGCAGTTTTCCAAGATAGGCTTTGTTAAAACAGTATAGCAGGTTACTTTAAAAGAAGGCTGTTGCTTCCACTGGAATCAGAAAAAATACTATAATTTTTCCTCTTTCATTAGATTTGAGCAGACATGGGAAAACTACATCTGTGCAGAAATTACCTAGTTTCTCTAAAACCTATGAAGAAGTCATTAGCACTTACTAGAAGTCCTTATTGTATACCCAGGAAAGAAGTGAGCATTATTCCTGTGGAATGCTCTAATAATGTCAACCCTGTATTCATTTAAAACCTGTTGAATCAGCTTACTCATTTTCTGAATACTCCTCCCACTTCTGCTGTATTGTCAAACTGTGGTGCAAGAACTTCTTCCTGAAATCATGTTCCACAGCTACTGAAACTGTGAGTTCTGTATTTTTAGGTTGGAAAGATGAGGTCAGTAAAGAGATGTATGATGACAAGATTGGGAGGGGTACATTAAAAATGTGTCATCCTGACGCTCCTTCATCATATTTGTGGTTGGGTCATCCTAGGCTTGAAGGGAGTGTGGTGCTTAAAAAGCAGGATGGTAAGTTAGATGACTGAGTGCAGGAAGACCCTGATACTCTGGGGAGAGGTGTGACCCTGAGAGTTCATCGCCTGGTCGGTTCTGTGCCTGAAAACCAAGCTGTCCCTGCTTTTACTGACAGAAACAGATTCTTTGGCTCTTTCAGCGTCTTGTTTTTGTGTTTATTATTTTTTGTGTTGGTTTTTTTTTTGTTTTGTTTTGTGTTTAGAAATGCCTGTTTTGGGAACTCTTCTTACTAAATTAGTGTAATCCCCACTCCTTCAGGTTTGCTTCTATTTTTCCTTGGTGCTGAAAGGGTTAAACTTGCTTCATATTGTATTTTTTCCCTAATAGTTTTTTTTTAAAAACTCTTAAGTCTATTTTTTTAAAATTTATTTTTATTGAAGTCTAGTTGATTTACAGTATTGTGCTAGTTTCAGATATACAGCAGAGTGATTTGTTTATACATAATGTATGTATATATCTTCATTATTGAGATTTGTTATAACTTATTATAGTGTATATATTATAATATATAATAAATATATTGAATATAGTTCCCCGTGCTATACAGTGAATCTTTATCTTATTTATATATATGATAGTGTGCATCTGTTATTTCCATACTATTAATTTATCCTACCTCCCCTTCCTCTTGGTAACCATGTTTGTTTTTTGTTTTTTTTAATGGCAAACTTTTTTTTTTTAGCCACGTGGCATGTAGGATCTTAGCTCCTTCACCAGGGATTGAACCCTTGCCCCTTGCAGTGGAAGCATGGAGTCCTAACCACTAGGCCATCAGAGAAGTCCCTAAATATCCCTTTATCTTCCCTTGAATTAAATAAATGAAATTCTTTTTCTGTTGTTAAAGGAAAACTTTCCTGCCAAAGCCAGAGTTTCTTGCTTTATGTGTAAAGGTTTTTTACACTGTTGCATTTCATACATTTTATGTCAGTTTTATTAAATAGCTTTAGATTGAGTAGTTGGATGTGGCATATGGTAAATTCTCTGTCACTGGCTTTCTTTTAACTATAACTGTGATCCAGTTCTGGCATGTCTCAAGTAGATTATGCGTGTGTGTGTGTGTTTAATATTTCCTTATCCGTGGCTGCTCTGGGTCTTCGTTGCTGTGCTGACCTTCTCTAGCTGTGGCAAGTGGGGGTTACTCCCAGGCTTTGGCACTTGGGCTGCCCATTGTGCTGACTTCTCTTGCTGAGGATCACAGACTCTGGAGTTCAGGCTCAGAAGTGGTGGTGTATGGGCTCTGTGGCCCCTCATCATGTGGGATCTTCCCAGACCAGGGATTGAACACATGTCCTTTGCATTGGCAGGTGGATTCTTAACCACAGAACCACCAGGGAAGTCCTATGCACGTATTTTTAGCAGCACCTCTCAAGAGATTACAAGATCTGATAGGGCCAACTCATGTGTGCTGAGTGTCTTCAGTCATGTGCCGTTTACTTTTGTGTTTAGTATATTGTAATTTTTTTTTTTATAAACCTCGTGTACTCTTAGAAACTTTTGATTATTCAAAACACTGACTCCTGCGCACTGCTGGTTAATATAGAATTGAGGGGCTTCTACTCTGGTTGCTGCAGACGAGCATTGTATTACAGATGGACCGTTTTACCTGTGTGTATTTGACTAACAATGGTTTGTATATTTTGGAAGGTGATTGAAGAAATTGAAGAAATGATGCAGGAATCACCAGATCCAGAAGATGATGAAACGCCTACCCAGTCAGATCGGCTTTCAATGCTTTCCCAGGAAATTCAAACTCTTAAGCGGTCTAGCACAAGCAGTTATGAAGAGAGTAAGAACCCTCACCTGAGTTAGTGCTGCCTGTGGCCTCCGTGTACCTCAGCCGCATAGCGTGACCACCTTCGGGAACCTCTGGTTCTCACAGGCTGGGTTGCATACTCTTCCCCTCCTTACTCCCCCCGGTGGTACTCAGGGCATTTGTTTATCTTTGCTTAGGGACTGTGTCATACTTACCTTTGAATCCTGTATTTGTCTGCTTGGGCTGCTGTAGCAAAATACTGTGGGCCGGTGGCTGAAACCACAGAAATTTGCTTCTTGCTAGTTCTGGAGGCTAGAGATCTGAGACTGAGGTGTTAGCAGGTCTGATTTCTTCTGAGGCCTTTTCCTCTGTCCTCACGTGGACTTTCCTGTGGTGTATCTGTGTCCTCATCTCATTTTTAAGGGCATCAGTCACATTGGATTAGGGCCCACCCTAATGGTTTAATTTTAACTTCATTATCTCTTTAAAGATGCTATGTCCAAGTATAGTCATATTCTGAGGTGCTGGGGTTAGGGCTTCAACAATGTCCTGTTTCTCTAGTATTTCCTTAGAATAAAGGAAAGTGCTGAGAAAAACCTGAAAAGGGTCTTCAGGGAATCGTCTGCTCTTCATCTTCCCAATTCTCAGTAAAATTCACACACTGGGGCATGTGTGTTTAAGTATGTATTTAGCTTAATTCTTCCAAATAGACTTTCCCTCTCTCCAGAAGTGCCCCAGAACCCTGCTCAGTGGTCTGTGATTTCTTTTCAGTACAGTGATTTCCCGTACTCTCTCTCTGCTTTCGTGTTCTTTTCCTTGCACAAGCTTGTTAAGTCTTGACTGAAGTACTGTTGATGGAACTGTTGATTTTAGACGAGTAAAAAGTTTTGTTACACTTCTCTTCTCAGCCATTTGAGAAGTAACTTCCCCCACCTACCTCTACTCAGACCTGCCCACCAGGAGCCTGAGGAGTCTGAGACAATTACAAACAGTTTAATTGCTCAGAATATGATGTTTTTCCTCTTTGGTGAGAAACACTTTGCTGTGCTGCCTTGAAACATTTTGGTCTCAGTGTCGCTCTGCTTTGCTTTTCGGTCACAGGGGTGAAAAGGTTGTCGGTGTCTGAATTAAATGAGCTGCTGGAAGAAATCGAGACGGCCATCAAGGAGTACTCCGAAGAGCTGGTGCAGCAGCTGGCCCTGCGAGACGAACTGGAGTTTGAGAAAGAAGTGAAGAACAGCTTTATTTCTGTTCTCATCGAAGTGCAGAACAAACAGAAAGAGCACAAAGAAACAGCCAAAAAGAAAAAGAAACTCAAGAACGGCAGCTCTCAGAACGGGAAGAACGAGAGGAGCCACATGCCCGGCACAGTAAGTGGTGGTGTGTGGGTGGCGCGACACGCTGGAAGCGGCCTCCGTGAGGCCAGCTGAGGCGGGCAGGACCCCCATGTGCAGGAGCAGGGCGTGGGGGGTCTTCACCGGAGAGCAGAAGGATCGTGTTCAAGACTACCAGTGTACTCTGCTCCTTCCGAAAGGTGCTTTCCTGTGGCGAGGGTATGATGGTTCTCTGGATGACTCAGTGCTGAAATGTGTAGGAGGAGGGAGGTAAAGAGAAGGAAGAGAGGGGGAATCAAAGAGAATGTGTGAAGGAAAAGCTTTAGCAGGTGACCATTTCAATACATGAAAGTGTTAATAGGGGTTTTTTATATTTGGCTGGTGGGCAACTGAATGATAGTGCTTTCTTGTTTTTGCTTAGCCCTTGTGAGTTATATAGTAAGAAATGGGGTGCTTTTAGAGGTAGTTGAACTATATGGAGCCTAAAAGCAGAGGTTGACATTTAAATCATTTTCTCCTGATTTATGAGTGAAGTTGGAATGAGAGGATGTTGCAGGCAGTTTCATGACATTACCCATTTGGCCTAGTATTTGACAGGCCAGACTATTACTGACTGGTGAAAACAACTTGAGGATATTTGAATCTTTGACTTTTGGTACAAAGCTTTTTGTTTTCTGCTTTTCATTTTCCATAAGTGGTGCTGTTAATTTCACTTGGTGAAACTTCATTGTAAATGTTAACTATTAAGTATTTGAGATACATTTCCTGTTGGTCTTATGAGCATTTCATTTTTCTTTGATAAGTTGAGACCTTGTATCTTGCCACCTTTATGTTTGCATGTGAAGAAGTGTTGGTTTTATTTTAAACTTGAATGGTTGGACAAAGGGATTCGTTTTCTAAATGGATTGTACCTTTTAAATTCACGATAGTGATAACATGATAATGCAAATTATATCAAACTGGCTGTTACGGCTTGCAGTTATAAAAATTATGTCTTTGACTAAGTCTGATTTATTCTTTCTAAAGAATGCTTATCAGAGAAATAGATCTCATTGATCAGACTCTGATAGAATCCAGGAAAGAGCATGGCAGTTCTGGGATGTGGAACCACCAATGAGAGTTAATACAAACCAAAAAGAATCTTACTATTTAGCCCATTCAGTATACTGTCTTTGGCCTATGAGTATATGCACATTTTCTTAGTTTAATGTTATTTGTACACAGAAAAGACATAGTTTATAAACAGAATTTGCAAAAGTTGCGAGATATGTGGAACAAAATATTTGTTAGAAATGGTGATATTGTTTAAAGTGTTTAGTGACTTCTAGAGACAACTCTGAAGAAAACAGCACCCACCAAACAAAAAATCCCCACCAAAACATTCCCCAAACCAGAACATTTGTTTGAGTATACAGCCTTGGATAAAGTTTGCTTTAAAATATTAGGAACAGTATTTTGTGTCTCAAATTTTTAAAAAAATTGTACCCTTTAAATTGTCCTTTTATGCAGGTGTGATTAAATAAAATGCTTAGTTAAAAAGTCATAGCGTGGTTGGTAATTTCTGCTTATCTACTTTTAGGGATTACATGTAATTCCTCCACTTATTTGTGTTAACATTTAGGTGAGGAAAATAAATGTATCCCTAGAGTAGTTTAAATGCTTCTTTTTCTAACTCCCATTTAAAAAGGGTTTGAGTGGATTCATTGTGTGATTTTACATGGTATTTATGTTGAGAAATGGATTTGACAAGGCAACGTTTAGGTCTTATTTGAACCTTTATTAGCCTTGAAATAGAGTCATAGGAACAGTAATTCGCCGCCCCCCCCCCCCCCCCCCCCCCAATATTTGGACATGTGAAGTTACTTCTTGAGTCCTGATCTGCTATTTGTGTCAAAACCTTTGATTAGGCTAATAATGGCATCACTAAGCTTGTGGTACTAGTCATCATTATGAAGCTTAAAAGGATGGCAAAAAGCCATTCCACTTGTGACCCAAGGAGCCTGAAATCTATCAAGGATTCTGAAAATAGTGGTCAGCGGCCCAAAGGAACTTTAAAGTGAAATGGCCAGTGGCGAAACAGATTCCAGGATACTGCCTTTCCAGCCCTTTTATATAACATGCAGTTTTGGCAAGGCTTGATCTCTATGGATTGGCTATCACATTTGATGGTTTAGTTGCTCATTCGTGTCCAGCTCTTTTGTGACCCCATGGACTGTAGCCCACTGGAAATGGAAATCCTCTGTCCATAGGATTTCCCTAGCAAGTATATTTCCCTGGAGTGGATTGTCATTTCCTTCTCTAGGGGATCTTCCTGATCCAGGGAATCGAGCCTGCGTCTCTTGCATTGCAGGCAGTCTCCTGCAATGTAGATGGATTCTTTACCAATTGACTCACCAAGGATTGGTGACCCTTTTATAGATATCATGCATTTCTTGTTTTCTAATAACATTGGTCACTTTTTTTCTTTTTACCTTACATATGTTTTATATCTATCAAAGACTTGGATTTCTTCATTAAATGTGGAATAGTTTCCTGCCATTTTCCCTTAAGCACATTTCATTGAAACAGAGCATCAATTTGTAGTACTTTATCCATAATTGCCAACTTGTTCCTTTTGGTACAGAGAGACTGTAGTAAAATATGAGTGTGAATAGAGCAGAGTTTAGGTTTTCATTTTGGATGCATGCTTTGTTTGAAACATTTGCGACAGTGAAAAAAAAATTAGTGGGCTTAGAGATGCTATTCATAAATATTAAGTAAATTTCTGAGTATCTTCAGAAAGTGAAATGTTGATTTAGTTTTTAAAGTGATTCTGTTACATGTTGAATAAGATAAAACCATTCAGTAAACATTTGCAGAGTATCTTTCTTGTGCCAGGTACTGTTGAAGATACAGTGGTGAATGAGACAGGTAAGGCCTCTGGCCTCTTGGAGCTTATATTTTAACAAGGGAGACAGGCACTACACACAGAAAAGCATGACTAGACCTTGTAACTTCAGGTAGTAACAGATTCCATCAAGAAGAGGAAAAGCTTGGTTGAGGCAGTTGCTAGCAGTGCTGTGGGGAGCTGTTTCCAATGTGGTAGTGACATGTCTCTTGCTCCTTCTGGTGGACTGGGCAGGCTGTCCTGTCCCTCTTTAGCTCCCTGTTCAGAGGAGATGTTGGAAGAGTACATCTTCTTCTTGGCTAATGAGACTTGATAGAGTCAGTTCAGTTCAGTCGCTCAGTTGTGTCCGACTCTTTGCAACCCTATGGACTGCAGCACACCAGCCTTCCCTGTCTGTCACCAACTCCTGAAGCTTGCTCAGACTCATGTCCATTGAGTTGGTGATTCCATCCAACCATCTCATTCTCTGTTGTCCCCCTTCTCCTCTTGCCTTCAATCTTTCCCAGCATCACGGTCTTTTCCAGTGAGTCAGTTCTGTGCATCAGGTGGCCAAAGTATTGGAGCTTCAGCTTCAGCATCAGTCCTTCCAATGAATATTCAGGGTTGATTTCCTTTAGGATGGACTGGTTGGATCTCCTTGCAGTCCAAGGGACTCTCAAGAGTCTTCACCAACACCTCAGTTCAAAAGCATCAATTCTAGAGCATCATTTAATAGAGTCAGAGATTTTATTTCCTCTATCCTATTCAACATCTGGAAAAGCAGGAGTGGGGAGTAGAGATTGGAATGGTTGAAGGGCACTGTTAATGGGTTTGGTGGCCCACGTGCATTTCTTTGAACTGACTGTGTTGTGTTGGGCTGTGGCGTGACCATTTGTGCCACTGCTTTTTTCTGCCTTCCTTCCTTTACTGCTTCCACTGTCCTCTTGGGAGATTTCTTTTCCTCTCTCGCTCTTTTTTTTTCTAACTCATTATTCAAAATCATAGTCAGGCATTGTCTTCCTTTCTTAGACCTTTTCTTGATGACTCTTCCTCCAATGCAAAATTGACAGTCCTCTCCTTCTGGGGTTAGTAGTATTCCCCTTAGCTGTTGCTGTTAGTAATGGGATGCCATATTGTAATTTTTTGTTTTCACGTCTGTGTCTGTTATGGTTCCCTGTGGATAGAAAATGTAACTTTATTTAATATATTCCTAGGTCCCACATTAGGTCCTCAATAAATTTCTGATGAATAAATAGAAAAAAAAAAAAAAAAATTTTTTTTTGTTGCAAATCTGTATTTCTGCCTTGGATCTGTCTTCCAGGTACCAAACATTGAGGCTGAATAGCATATTTGTTAAGAACTTTGGGTTAAGAGCTCTGTTTGAATCCTGATCCTGCCCCTGGGTACATACCCCTTTGAATTTTGGAAAGATTAGGTGAAATTATGATGTGTGTAAGAGTAGCATATATCCTGAGTAAATGGTAGTTGTTATATGTTCAGCTGTTTACTAGACATTTCTCCCTGAATATCTTGTGGGCATCAGGAATTTATCTTATCAGACTGAACTCACTGTTTTTCCCAAAGGTGAACTTATTCCTTATACATTTCTTTTGACTATAGCGAAACTATAGTCTCCCCATTCACCAAAAGCAGTGCAATTTTTAGGTCAAAAATACACAGTTTTAAGCAACCATCTTTTCAAATTGTCCTACATAAGTGTTACCCAGTAACAGCATAAGTTGAGTGGCCATTTCCCCAAACCCCCAACGTATGATGGTTATTATTAGCCTTCTCATATATACTGATCCAATAGGCAAATAATGGTTTAATTTATTGACTGTTTGTATTCTTTTGTAAGTTGCCTATTGTGTCACATTTGAGTTGAGGGTACACATACTTCTGCTGTCCTAGTACCATACTCTCTGGTAATCAGTTGCTTAAGTCTTTCCTTAGGAAGGAGTGCAGTCTTTGCAAAGACTCACTCACATTGTTTCCCTAGCACTGCACCTAATTTGTCACTTAATACATATTTGTTAAGTTGAAACTTCACAATAAAGAGGATGGAATCTCAGGATTTGGATTTGTGCTTTGAATTATTGTTCTGTCAGGGATTTTTGGGATGCCAGTCTTCTGCTTATATCAAGTAGATTCACAGGTCATTGAATTTCAGTGGCTGTTTATGGGAGTACAAGAACAGGTTGAAGTACACCAGCTGTCTTTACATTAGTAATTTAAGAGATTAAAGTAATTTAGTGGTGGTTGTCATCTGGAGGTGTCTGAAGTTGTAAAGACATTAGTGTTTACCTGCCTAAAATGGATGTTCTTCCTCCTTCAGAATCCAGTGTTTGTCAATTACAAGTCATGTGCAAGGTTTCTTATTCAAAGTCTAGGTCTGAGAAGATGGGAATGTATACAGTATCTTTTCTGTTGTCCATATTGCACTGAACTTTTGAGAGTTCTAGTGTGTTGCTCTCACCGCCAGCAAAAATATACTGGGTTGTCCGGAGACTTCATCCAGGGTTTCTGTAAGCCGGACTCTGTGACCAACCCAATATAATTGTTTCAGTCCATCCCAGAGAAGCTTATTCTGAAAGTTTCTGGGATAGTAGTCATCAGTGACTCCATTGTAAAAGGAATCATATTACCCTAATTTATTACTTTTGGTGTTGGAGAGAAAACTGCTTAAGGTTGAGGAGGAGCTAGGGCTTGGATGATAGATACTCTTTTTTGTGTATATTTTTATTTCACAGATGCATTGCTCCATCTGTCTGTATGACTCACTTAGCTCATATTTTGACTAACAGTCAATCGATTTTATTTCTCTTTTACATGCAGAAATGCCCCAGTATTAATTTTTCATTTAATCTTGACCAAAACTGACTTTAAGAGGAATTTATTTTAATTTCAGTTCAGTTGCTCAGTCATGTCCAGCTCTTTGCGACCCCATGAATCGCAGCACGCCAGGCCTCCCTGTCCATCACCAACTCCCGGAGTTTACTCAAACTGATGTCCGTTGAGTCGGTGACGCCATCCAGCCATCTCATCCTCTGTCGTCCCCTTCTCCTCCTGCCCCCAATCCCTCCCAGCATCAGGGTCTTTTCCAACGAGTCAACTCTTTGCATGAGGTGGCCAAAGTATTGGAGTTTCAGCTTCAGCATCAGTCCTTCCAATGAACACCCAGGACTGATCTCCTTTAGGATGGATTGGTTGAATCTCCTTGCAGTCCAAGGGACTCTCAAGAGTCTTCTCCAACACCGCAGTTCAAAAGCATCAATTCTTTGGCGCTCATCTTTCTTCACAGTCCAACTCTCACATCCATACATGACCACTGGAAAAACCGTAGCCTTGACTAGACGGACCTTTGTTGGCAAAGTAATGTCTCTGCTTTTTAATATGCTGTCTAGGTTGGTCATAACTTTCCTTCCAAGGAGTAAGTGTCTTTTAATTTCATGGCTTCAGTCACCATCTGCAGTGGTTTTGGAACCCCCCAAAATAAAGTCTGACACTGTTTACACTGTTTCCCCATCTATTTGCCATGAAGTGATGGGACCAGATGCTATGATCATAGTTTTCTGAATGTTGAGCTTTAAGCCAAGTTTTTCACTCTCCTCTTTCACTTTCATCAGACAGCTACTATTATATTATTCTGAAGTTTTTCTAATTTGTGCAGGCAATAAAGCCTAGAAGGAATTGGCATAACTACTTGAATTTGGTGCTCTTTAAATAACAAGGACCTGTGTTTCTGTTGTTCCTTTTTAATTTGGAATTTTAAAAGTTTACATTTGCTAAGATAATTTAGCCCAGGGATTGGCAAAGCAAACTATTGGCTAAAGGCCAAATCAACCCTCTGCCTGTTTTATAAATAAAGTTTTATTGGAACATATCTATGTTCTTTCATTTACACGTGGTCTATGACTTCTTTGGTGTTATAAGTACAGAGTTGAATAGTTGTGACAGAGACTGTATGGGCTGCAAATCCAAAATATCTACTATCTAGCCCTTTATGGAAAAGTTTTCCAATCCCTGATTTAGACTAAAATTTGATAAAATTAAAAATTAGAAGGAAAAAATGTAAGCCTCTTTTAAGTGAGTGTGTAGATAAAAGATCACTGTATTGTGACTAAAATTTACTATAAAACATAGCCTTATTTTAATCTCAGAGTGTGTCGAGTTATTCCTTTCATCAGGGCCCCTCCAGCAGCCTGCGTTATGCCCACAGATGGTGATACTGTCCCTCTCCAAGTCACTTGCCAGGGGTCCCACCTAGTAGCAGACCTTTGTGCTGCGTGTGTCAGATTCCCAGTTGCTCAGTTGTGTCCGACTCTCTGACCCCAGGGGCTGCAGCACACCAGGCTTCCCTGTCCTTCACTGTTTCTCAGAGTTTGCTCACACTCATGTCCACTGAGTCGGTGATGCCATCCAACCGTCTCATCCTCTGTCTTCCCCTTCTCCTCCTGCCCTCAGTCTTTCCCAGCATCAGGGTCTTTTCCAGTGAGTCAGCTTTTCACATCAGGTGGCCAAAGTATAGGAGCTTCAGCTTCAGTATCAGTCCTTCCAGTGAATATTCAGGGTTGATTTTCCTTTAAGGTTGACTGGTTTGATCCCAGATTCCCATTAACTAAGTGAAGAGAGCCAGCAAGTAAACCAGTTGTCTCCAGACTAGGGGACAAATGAAAAAAAAAATACAGTTTGTTGAGCACACTGTGTTTATACACAGTGATAAAAGGTAGTTTAAAGAGAGTAGTAGAGAAGGCGTGAAAGGGCTGTTTCTTCTTCAGGTAATGGTAGTTGAGAGGATAAAGTCAGCTCCATACACATACTTGAATGTAAATATTAACACATTTTCAACAATAGTTTGTTGGTGATATTTTATAGTACTTCTCTGCATTTATATATTGCAAAGAATATTCCTAAAAATTAGCATTAGGCATAAAATGGAAAGTCATTATAGGGTGGAGAGAAACTTAGTCATGTCATATTTATTATTTTAATAATTCACACCTATGAATTAAAAATTATTTTAGATATGGAACAAATTTGTATTTTGGAAGGCAGTATTCACTGGTGGCTTGGCTGGTAAAGAATCCGTCTGCAATGTGGGAGGCTTCGTTTCGATCCCTGGGTTGGGAAGATCCCCTGGAGAAGGGAACTGCTACCCATTCCAGTATTCTGGCCTAGAGAATTCCATGGACTGTATAGCCTATGGGGTCACAAACAGTCGGACACAACTAAGACACTTTTTCTTTGACTTTTATTGCCTGGAGAAATGTTATCTAGAGATAGTTTTTGCTATCTTACTATTATGTACTGTTTGTTTTCTGCAGTGGTTTTTTGGTGTCTGACTGTAATAGTGAACTTTCAATAGCAGTTACCGTAGTAAAAATTAGGAGTCTATTCATTTTTATTTATTTTAAACTTTTTATTTTGTATTGGAGTATAGCTGATTAATAATGTTGTGATAGTTTCAGGTGAACTGTGAAGGGATTCAGTCGTAGATAACACGTTTCCATTCTCCCCCAAATTCCCCCCTTATCCAGGCTGCCATATGAAATTGAGCAGAGCTCCTTGAGCTATACAGTAGGTCTTTGTTGGTTATCCATTTTAAATATAGAAGTGTACACATGTCCATCTTAAACCCCCTAATGTCCCTTCCCCCAGTCCTTTGCCCTGACCGTAAGCTTGTTCCGTGAGTATGATTTTTGTTCTGCAGGTAAGTTCATTTATATAAATGTGACCCCAAAGTATATATGCACCCCAGTGCATGTGAATGAAGTCATTTCTTAATGTCAGTATGACACTCTTGGTCCATCCATGTTGCTGCAGATGGCATTTCATTCTTTTTAATGGCTGAGTAATATTCCACTGTACCACATCTTCTTTATCCATTCCTCTGTCGATGGACATTTACATTGCTCCCATGCCCTGGCTGTTGTAAACAGTGCTGCAGTGAACACTGGGGTGCGTATATCCTTTCGGATCGTGCTTTTCTCAGGATTCTATTCTTGGCCCCTTTTTGTCTTGGAGAGGTTTACAGTTGTTAACATAATACAAATTCAAGTAAAAGCCATAATGTGCCAGGAAACTGTGAACTTACTATATATTTAGAGTATCCAGAAGTATCAGAAAAGAGTTCATAAATCTGCCAGGGTTAATTATTTTACTCTAGCTTAGTAGCTTTGAAAATGCTTGCCAATACCTAATTACCATATTAAGATTAAATTACATAAAATTTTTAAAAGATCTTCAAATACAAGCAATTAAATTGATGCTAGTCCATTTACTCCTATTCATATCCCATCTTTCTGCTTTGAGAGCGAATTTATAAAATAGTAGTTCAATATTTAAGATGTATTTAAATATTTATCTGCTTTGGTCTAACTCATTTTCTAACTTGGATCTTTAAAAAATTATTTTTGGGTAGAGTTTGCATTTATAACTGATTTATAATCACATTAAAATTATTTGATTTGAGGAAGTGTCAAAACAAGCAAGATCAATTTTTACATCTTAGGTAATAGCTTACTAATCATTTGCATATTCTTTTTTTTTTAACATTTAACTGTTGCTTTCAGTTCTATGCTTTTCTCATGTTTTGTATTTTGATTATTTTGAGAATTCGAACTAAAAAATTAACCACTGTTCTGTAAATTAATATTTGAAAATCATGTCACTTAAGCTATTACAGATGATGTGATTTATAAAGAACAGTAATTATGTTTGAATTTCACTTTCTTCTGAACTTTGAGTATAAAGAATATTAATGAAGTTAGAGCATGGATTAGAATAAGAGTCAGAAATAGGTGAAAAGCATTTCTTAATTGCTTCTCCCAAACTTTTTTCCTGTTATTGAGCTTTGATATTTAGATTTTTAAGGCTTTCCTGATATAGAGGTCTGTGCCACTGGGTGTCAGGTGAGGTGTCAGCTTAAGAGAAAAGCTAACAAAATTTGGTAGCAGGAATAGTCTGAATTTCCTGACCTCTGGGTTAGTTTGGTTTTTCTCTGTCTTGGATCCTGCTTTCTGTGAAATGAGTTAAGCTGGTGATATACTGTGCGGAGAATGAGCTGGTTTAAGACTCTGGAAAAGAATTAACAGACCACAGTGCTGTATTTGATTCCATGTTGCTTTTCAGTTTATGTGGCGTCTAGCTGTTTTTATTGTTCAGAAAGACCTTGAATTACCTAAAAGTGTTACTTGTTTTCTGTTCAAGTATTCTGGCTGACTCAGTCTCAGACAGTAGTATCTGTTCTTTGTGTTGTCTTCAGTCCTTTTTAAGCTGGAGACTATAATCAGGGTGGTTATTTCTGTTGCTATTTTATTTATATGAGGAGAACTTGAAATACACTTGTTTACTGTTTGGGAGACTAGTAGAAAGAAAGTAGAAATGTATGGTTATTTCTCTTTGGGAGTTATTTCCCATAGGTTGTTCTAGCCTTTTTTTTTTTTTTTCTCCTAAATTGTTCTAGCTTTTAAAGGGGAATACAGCACAAACATTTTTGAACATTTATGTTTGCTGGACACGCTAAGTGCTTCCCATGGAGTATTTTATTTACTCCTCACAACAACCCAGTAAAGTAGATGCTATTGCTGTGCTGATGTGCTCAGTCATGTCGGACTCTGTGACCCCGTGGACTGTAGCCTGCTAGGCTCCTCTGTCCATGGGATTCTCCAGGCGAGAATACCGGAGAGGGTTCCTGTTTCCTCTTTCAGGGGATCTTCCCAGACCCAGGGATCAAAGCCACGTCTCTAGCATTGCAGATGGATTCTTGAGCCACGTTGCTGCCGTTTCTTAAACGGGTGAGCGGGAGCTCAGCAGAGGCCTCGGCTCACAGAACCGGTGTGCGTCGGGCGCAGATGTACAAGGCTGTACGGAGGTGGCCTCCTGTGGCTCTGGGTTCTCCAGTTCTGAGCTGCGCAGGGTGATGTGGATGGGCCTGGAGGGCTTGGCTCATTTCTTTGTCTTTTAGCTTTTTACAGGTTTTTTAAAAAAGACCTTCTATATCTTGTTTACACTTTGTTGCTCCTGTTTTCGTCTGAGAAAAATTTCCAGAGAATGACTGACTTTGAAACTTTAGTACATACTCACGCCAAGGAAGGAAGCGGTCACGAGGCCATCGTGAGTTTCTCAGGGTAAACCGTGTGACCGAGGCCCTGAACTCCGTAAAGCCCTTCTCCCGTCCTTGCCTTGTCACTTTGGCACTTTGTCAGCGGTGAGGGGAACAATAAAGTGAATACTGTAACGCTTAATCATTTTCCTGCTTATAAATGGGCTCCCGTCAAAATTTCCATTCTGAGAAGGGCCTTTTACAGAACTATTAACACCTTCATTAAGATGTGGTGGATCGATTACAAAATAATTTTAGACTCACAGAACCTTCACCAGCTTCTTCACTTTGAAAGTTCGGGTCCTTCCAATCTAGAAATGGTGGATCACATGGAGGCATTTTTGACGTACTTAACACTGCTGTTGTTTATTTTAATTGAATGGTAACAGCCCTTTATTGAATGTCCTTTGTTTCACCAAACATTTGTAACCTTGAGACTTAACTTCTGTCATACTTTGACATGGCTTTTGCACTTTCATCTGAGAAATGTTCAACAGAGAAATGCCTCTCTTCTTCCCTCTTTTCATTTCTCTTCCCCCTTCCTCCCATCTCTCTCCTCCTCCCTCTT
The DNA here is from genome assembly GCF_023699985.2 of Odocoileus virginianus. Lineage (NCBI taxonomy): Eukaryota > Metazoa > Chordata > Mammalia > Artiodactyla > Cervidae > Odocoileus > Odocoileus virginianus. Next base: position 18,300,963 of record NC_069675.1, on the reverse strand, counting down.
CCTACTTTTAAAATTTAAGCATAGAGAAAGTCTTCTCACTGGCCCAGTTAAGTACCGTAAGTACCTAATAACACCCCATCTGCTCTTAAGCTTATGAATGCAGTGTTCCTAAATGAGGTGATGTTTTACTCAAAAGTAAAGTTAATCTGCCTCTGAGGTTTTATCTTTTTCAAAATTCATTTTGCCTTCCAGGAGGGTGTATTGTTTTTTGGAATTTTCGGGCAGCCGTAAAGCATAGTGTGTTGTGCGCTCTGTGGGGGCTCTTTCCCTGTTCCTTCTTGTCTTGGCAGTAGTCTCTCCATTCCTGTTCATTAATCTTCTACTTGCTACTCTTTCATTATCCTAGGGGTTTCGGATTTGTTCGTCACTCCACTGTTTTACAAACCACGCCAACTAGATGATTTATCTTACTTATTGATCTCATGTTGATCTCTCAGGCTCTTCAGAACTCCACCGTTCACTCCTTTGACAAATAACCTTATATCTTGTCATATCGTCTTTCTTCTGTTCACCCTTAGATTACGTTTGCCTTTTAACTTGTTTAAAAAAAAGTTTTTGTCCTTCTAGAAATCAAGAGGCCTCCTGCCATGGTTATCTGAGGCTCTAAGAGTGGTCTTAGGTGTTGCATCTTCGGCTTAGCAGACGTTTATAAATGCTTGCCGTGACACAGGCGCAGGACATATCATGGGAATACAGAACCTAAAGACCTAGTCTTTATCTCCAAAATGTACTTGTGTCTGCAGAAGAAAACGGAAGCCGTTGGAGTTGATGGTTCTGAATGTGTCATCTGGCTGGGCAGTTCTGTCACTGGGAGAGCTTGCATCACAGCCTTGTGTGACTTTTAGTTTTGTACTGTTCGCTGTCCATGCGTATGTGCATGTGCATGGCTTTGACTTGCCTTCTTAAAAAATCATGTATTCTCTTGGTCGAGTTAACTTGTAGATTCTTGGAAGTTACAAATAAGACCTTTAAAAATGACATCTTTAATCCTCCATTTCACAGATGAGGAGACGGGCCTTTGTAGGCTCAGGGACTGCTGTCATGTCACATTATTAGTGGCAAAGCTGGGCAGAAGCCCGATCTCTGATTTCTAGTCCAACATTTTTCTATCCAAGAAGACTGTTGAAAAATTTTCTGATTCCAAATGCTTTTGATAAAGGTGTGATTCCTGGTTCCATAAAAAAAAAAAAACCTGGAAGTATTTCACTGGTAGAGTAATCGCTGAAAATTTTGCAGTTGAAGCCAGTGACGGTCCATTAGGTGCCCCTGTGTGCGGGAGAATGGCCTTGTGCTTCGTGGGCATGAAGGTGTCTCTGATACTGTTTTTCTACTTAAAGACTGTGAGATGGAGTGAATTTATGAAAACTAAACCTGACCAAAACTTTCTTTTTTCTTTCTGCACTTTTTTTCTTTAGATCTTGTGCCTCATCCCCACTTTTTAAAAAATCATTTTTTTCCTTTAATTGAGAAATAAATGCCATACATTGCTGTGTAAGGCTAAGGTATACAGCATGAAGGTTTGATTTATGTTTGTGGTGAAATGATTACAATAAGATTAGCTAGCATCTATCTTCTCATGTAGATACAGTAAAAGGAGAGTAAAGTGAAAAAAAGGTTTTCATGTTTGCTAGGATTTACTCTCATATATCCCATGACAGTGTTAAGTAAAATCACCATGTTGTGAATTACATCACTAGTGCTTTTGTTATCTCACAGCTGGAAGTTTATACCTATTGACCACTTTTCTCCAGTCCCCTCTCCCCTCGTCCTCCACCTCTGTAATCACAGGTCTGATCTCTTTTTCTATTCGTTCAGGTTTTTTTTTTTTTTTTTTTAAGATTCCTATATAGGTGAGATCATATGGTATTTGTCTTAGAGAAAGACTGACTTCACTTAGCATAATTCCTTCAAGGTTCATCTGAGTGGCAAATAAAACTTATATCTTTTCATTTAGGGCTATTAGACAAACATATATTATCTGCACCCCACGACAGATTCAAAGTGAAGTGAGAAGTGAATGGAAACGCATTTTGGAAGATTTAGGTTTTCAAAGAGAAGCAGACTCTTTGCCGTCAGTGACAAAACTGAGCACCATCAGTGATTCTAAAAACACAAGGAGAGCTCAGGAAATACTGTTGAGACTGGCGGAAGAGACCAGTATTTTCCCAACCAGTTGGGAGCTCTCGGAGAGATATCTCTTTGTTATGGACCATCTCATTGCACTTGATGCTGTGGAAGAGTTCTTTAAAATTGCCAGTCGAACTTACCCCAAGAAGGCTGGGGTCCCACGCCTGGCAGATGGCCAGAAAGAACTGCACTACTTTCCTTTCCCAAGTCCCTAAAGGAGAAGCTACGAGGCAGAATGGGAATTCTTCCACTGGACCCCAACAACCAACCAAAGTTTGGCAAATGTGTGCAAACGAGAATGAGCAAAAAGAGCTAAGAGGAAAAGGATTTTGAATCCTACTAAAACCTAAGAGTTTGGATAGCTGGTCATCATGAAACTCCATGAAATGTTGAAGTTGCATTGATCTTGCATCAGAGAGTTGGTCAGTGGGCTGTTTTGTCATGGGTGATTAGATTCTATTGCCCCCATTTTGGAGAAGGAAATGGCAACCCACTCCATTACTCTTGCCTGCAGAATCCCAGGGACAGAGGAGCCTGGTGGGCTGCCGTCTATAGGATCGCATAGAAACGGGCATGACTGAAGAGACTTAGCAGTAGCATATTGATCTCTAATTATGTGCCAGGCATGGGTATTAAGGATGCAGAGTAAACCCTGGCCTCTAGGGGCATGCTGCCTGTGGGCTGGGGATCTGATGACAAACCATCCAATGCGCATGCAGTGTTTCTCAATCAGGCCAGTTCGGGTGCTGCTCCCCCCGCCCCCCTACCCCCACCAGGAGACATCAGGCAAGTCTGAAAATGTTTGTCATTGTCACAGCTTGGAGGGATGGGGGGTGGTGTCCTGGGGCATCCTGCTGAGTAGAGGCTAGAGATGCCACTCAACATCGTGCAGTCCACAGGACCGCTCTCACGGCAAAGAATCACGTATCTGAGCCTAGTGTCAGCAGTGTCAAGGGGGAGAACCCAGGGATAGGGAGCCGATTGCTGTGTTCAAAGCAGCGTCCATGTTTCTAGTGCCTCCTGTGCCCGGTGCTGCCCTGCGGTCGAGGCGGTATGCTTTATTGTCACTCGTCTTTGGGTTTAGAGGTCTGAGCTCAGTCCCGAGGACAGGGGAGGCGAGGAAGGGCAGGCAGACTGGGCAGAGGGGGCGGTGTGGACCACGCCCTGGAGGAGGTGACAGGAGCCCCTGGGGACTGAAGCTTGTTCATTATGGCTAGAAGTTGAGGGAGAGGTAAATCAAGAAAAAGAGGAATAGCAAAGTGGAAGCCAGAGAATGGAGGGCTTTGAATGCTACACTACAGCATTTGGTCCTTATTTAGAAGCTATAGGAAGCCCAGGGGAGGTTTAAGTTGCTGGTTTCATGTTCAGATTTGTCTCTTGGAAGGGTGACTTCAGTGTTTCAAGGAGCATTGACTGGAAGGAGACAGCTAGAGCTACGGAGCTGATTTGGGGGCTGTTGCCGTCATCGAGTAAGAAGTGAGTCAAGGAAGTGACAGAGATGGGAGAATAGCTGAATTTCAGAGATCTTAAGGGGCTCGGATCTATCGGGACACTGGGAAGGGAGGAACCAGGGTCGGGTCGTTGATTTCTGCCTTGCGGTGGCATGGACACAACACGTGTTTTATCTTCCCTGAAGGGAGACATGCAGGTCTATTCAACAGTAACTGCAGCAGGCAGAGCCCTTGGGCGATGTCTGTCCTTCCCATCCTCTCTGGAAGGTGCAGCCGCTTGGGCACAGAGTGAGCCTCCCCTTCCAGCACCTCCAGCACACATGGATGGAGAGAGGACAGGGCCAGTGCAGTAACGCCTTCTTATGGAGGGAAGGGAGAATGGAAACACTCATTAGCACGGTTTCACATCCTGCTGGAGAGGGTAACAGGACCCCTTTTGGTTTGGCTTTGAGAGGCTCTCCTGTCCGTTGTCCTTTGTAGCTCATCTCTGGGTGTATAATTCATGTCTCAGCTCACATGTCACCTCCTAGGAGAACTTTTCTCTGAGCTCTCAGTATAAAGCAGGCATCCAGTTTTTAATTGTTGTAGCTATTGGCAGGGTGTGCATTATCTGCCATCATCTGGTTCCTTTATTGTGTTAATTTTTCCTGCTCCTCTTAGCCTGGAATGTCAGGTCACAAGGGGGCGAGGGACCTTGTCTGATGTGTTCACTTTGAATTCTTAATACTTGGAATAATATGTGGCTCCGTATATTTTTTGAAAGAATGAATAAATGAAGGAGAGAGGTATAGAACACTGAGGGAGAAATAGGCTTTTAGTAAAAACACTTTTTGGTAGGGGAGAGGAAGATGAATTTGGTCTTGGGTATGATGTGTTTTTTTGGAATGTTTAAGTACAGATGTCCAATAGGCCACTAAACAGAAACCCAGGAAGGAGATCATAATAAAGGCAGCTAGTGTTTCTCAAGTCCTTCCTTTGTGCCAGACTGTGTTTAAGCACTTGGTATAGTGGAGAGGTGGATCTACAGAGGCAGAAGTTGAAGTGGGAAAAGCAGAGTGTGCATGAGAAGAAAGACAGGGACACAGGTCTGGGGAGACGCCAGTAAATAAGAGGTGAGCAGAGAAAGAGGCTTCTAGAAGAAGCAACCCAGAGACAGGGGGACCCTGGGAGAGCATGGTATCTAGAAACCCAGGGAAGGAGGAGAAATTACTGAATGTCTCCGAGGGATCTGAAGGGTGTCTGCAGCCTTCGGCATCAAAGAAATGATGCTGGGAAGAGTTGTTTCTAGAAACCTCAGGGAAAGAGGGGTTGAGGGTTTGAGAATTTAAAGGTGGTAATAGTGGGAATCCACCTACTAATGGAGGAGACACTGGGAACTCCAGTTTGATTCCTGGGTCAGGAAGATCCCCTGGAGAAGGGAATGGCAACCCACCCCAGTATTCTTGCCTGGAGAATCCCATGGGCAGAGGAGCCTGGTGGGCTGCAGTCCACGTGGTCGCAAAGGGTCCGGCACAACGGAGCAGGCGTGCACAGCAGCGGGAAGGGGCTCGCGGAGAGGTGGAGTCTGAACATGCGGTCAAGGGAGAGATTGTTCCTCAGTGGCTCCTGGGGAGGTGAGGGTTGATGGCAGCTGGAGTTGGGGAAGCATATCTTTTAGACGGTTTCTTTGTGCTTCCCCTGAATGTTCTGATTTTTCTTGTTCTGTCATTTTCCCAGTAGAACCTTACTGGCCATGATGTTGCCTGCTTGGTCAAGATCTGCTGGGGCCTAATGGCCCACAGTTACTGACAGCTGCCATCAGCCACGAGGGCAAAGGTTCTATAGGGAGTTTCTTTAAACTTCTTTGGCCAGGATCAGCTGTTATTTTTGTATTTTCTTAAGTTACTGTGACTTCACGTGGTTGCACTTTCATTCACTTTCACTCAACCTGGTTGCAGGAAAACCATCTTTCATAGATAATGCAGGCTGTTGGCAGTTGAAATGGCTCAGTAATATCCAAAACTGGACATTTAATAGATTTAACTTAGTTTAAGAATTTAAAAATTTGCATAAACTAACTCCCCCCTTCCACCTCCTGCCAAGGGATGGAAATTAGGTTTCCAATTGGAAAAGTAAAGACTGTGTTTTTATTTTTAAATTTCATTTATTTATTTCATTTGGGCTATGTTGGGTCTTTGTTGCTGCACGTGGGCTTTCTCTAGTTGCGAAGAGCAGTTTTATTCTGGTGGCTTCTCTTGTTGCGGAGCATGGGCTCTGGGGCATGCAGGCTTAGTTGTCTTGTGGTATGTGAAATCTTAGTTCTAGGGCCCGAGATCGAACTCATGTTGCCTGCCTTGGCAGGCATATCCTTAACCACTGGACCACTAGGGAAGTCCCAAGATGGTGTTTTTAGAATGCTCTGTTCAAATGTGAAGTATACCTTAGTTTTCTGATACAGTGATTCTAAAATGTTTTATCTTGCTTGAGGTTTTCTGAATTTCTATCTGACTTTAACATGCCTATAGGTAATAGAATGAACTAATATAGAAAATTTAAGTATTTTTTTTCTCTTTGTTGCTTTTGAAAGGAACATTTGAACGTATGTCTACATTTGATAGACATAATTTATTTGAAAAGAGTTTTATCATAGACGCTGGATCCTAAGAAGTCCTTTCTTTTGATAATCTGTTTAAAAAAAATGTGAACAAATTATATGATAGTGTGAGAAATCTACAGGTATGGTTATCTGGAGGTGTTAATACTAACCTTCCCTGATAGCTGAACTGGTAAAGAATCTGCCTGCAATGCGGGAGACCCCTGTTCAATTCCTGGGTTGGGAAGATTTGCTGGAGAAGGGATAGGCTACCCACTCCAGTGTTCTTGGGCTTCCTTTGTGGCTCAGCTGATAAAGAATCTGCCTACAGTTGGGGGAGACCTGGGTTTGATTCCTGGATTGGGAAGATTCCCTGGAGAAGGGAACGGCTACCCACTCCAATATTCTGGCCTAGAGAATTCCATGGACTGTATAATCCATGGGGTTGTAAAGAGTCAGACACGACTGAGTGACTTTCACTTTAACACTAACCTAATTCATCAAAAGGAAGAGTTAATGCTGCCAGCAAAGTTAACAGCATGTTTAGTGGAGGTGTCTTAACCAGACATTTGATTCCTACTGAGACAAAGTGAAATGTAGCTCCTGGAAGGACAGGGTGGGGAAGGATGCTTCAGGAGGAGAGGTGTAGTTGGACAAACTCACACAAGGTACTTGGATTTTCAGAAACGCCATCGAGTATGTGATTGATATAAAGGCAGTGAGCTGCTTCAAAGATGAAACCTTTTGGTATTTCTCAGCTTTTTGTTGTGTGGACTTCTTTATACTCTTAAAATTCACTGAAGACTCCAAAGACCTTTTGCTTATAAAGATTATATTGATTTTTACTGTATTAGAAGTTAAAACTGAAAATTTTAACATATTAACTCATTTAAAAATACCTACAGGGTAGGTATGATCTACAGGGGTGGGGTGGGTATTGGGGAGTGGCGGGAAGTCCATTAAAGGAGGGGATATGTGTATACACATAGCTGACATTTAAAAATCCATGTAAAAAACCAATAGGAAAATGGGGAAAATATCAATAAGAAAGTTATTCATGCTTATGTAAATAGCTTAATTTTTATGAGAAATAACTATGTAAAAAGATTAAGAAAAATGGCATTGCTATGCATTTTTTCCAATCTCATTAATACCTGATTTAATCAAAGACAGCTAGATTCTCAAATCTGCTTCTGCATCCAGTTTGTCATTTGAAATACTTTAAATCATGAGAGAGAGAGTAAGAATTATATCTTAGTATTTCTAAGAAAATAATTTTGAGCTCTTTGACCCCTGAAAGGGTTTCAGGCTTCCTGGGATGGAGGTAGGTTTGGCCCTGGACCATGCCTTAGGAATCACTGAGCTACACTTTGCGTTTCTTGAGGGTAGAGACCATTGCCTTCTTTTTTTCTGCTCCTTAGGGCATAGTAAAATATTCTTTATGTTGACACCTCAGATGTATTTACTGACACAACTCACCCCTATAAAATTCCAGGGGAAGGAACCATCTGGTGAATCAGGACTGAGCTTCCGCTTCAGAATGCCTTTCCCCTTGATTAGTCATGCAGTAAGAGGATCCATCACAGTCCTTTAACTCAGCAGCCACAGCGGTGCCCCGGACTCTTTCCACTGTCTTGATGAATTTGTAGACTGGTTACACATCAAGATGAGTAGTGTAGGGAAACAATATTCCTTTTTCAGCACAGCAAGTTCTAGGAAGTCTTGGAGGTTGCTGGGAGAAAGAAGCGAGAATTGTTTTCTAGAAGCAGAATGAAAAAGTCGGTGGAAATCTTAGGGGGCTGTGCTGGCACGTGAGATCCACTCTGCTCTCCAGGGAGAGAGAGCATATGCGTTCCTCCAGTTCACATTTTCTGCACCAAGGCAGTGGCAGGTGGCCTGCAGAGTGAGTGGGAAGCCATAACCAACGCTCTGAGTAACAGCATTTCCATTTGCCAAATGTTATGGTACTGTTCTCCAGGCCTACAGTAGAAATATGCAAACTTAGATTGAAAAATATGCATACTGTTAGTGTTAAGTTTTCAGACTTTTGAAAAAATATAGGTAAACAATATCAAAAGGTGTCTTTAAAGTCATGTGACAAATTTTGCATAAAACAAATACCTGTACAACTTACAGAGTTTGTATTGGAGCAGATTTATTGATCAGCTACTTCAAGACATATCTTCATACATATAGTAGCATAAACATAGTTGCTTTTGCATTTGACTTCCAAAGAAATGGATGCAAAAGCATTTTAAAACAGCATGACTTTGTCTGCTTTATCTGAATGAGTTGATGGCATTTTCTAACTGCTTGCCTCTCGGGCGCATAAGTCATCGTGGTATGTTCTTACTAATAGTCTCTGAACTTCTTTCCCTGTCCTTTTCTTCCGGGCCGTTTATCGCTGCCTTTAGCGCTTCAGCATGGAAGGGATCTCAAATGTCATTCAGAATGGCCTCCGCCACACCTTTGGAAATTCAGGTGGAGAGAAACAGGTGCTCAGTTATCCTTATTTTCCTCATTCTCTGCTTTTTCATTCACTGTGTAAGTTAAGGTCCTGAAAGCTGGCAGTCTTACTAATTTACTAAGACTATTGCTTAAAAGAGAGAAATGAAAGTTCATTATATTTACAGCCTTGATAAAGCATAGTATTTCCCTTTAGGATAAAGCGTTTTTCAAATTGGACAATAAATGCATTATTAGTACATGTTTTAGAGCTCTATTTTTCACTCTTTCTTTTAAACAAGTAGATATGAATGTATTGATTTAATGAATTGCATGCCTAGAATATATAGTTGTGAAAATAACTAAACTAGAATATGCTACTGTACTTCTGAATGTTTAAGAAACAAGATCTCATCTGGAGGGAAAGAAAGCCAGATGTTGGTATCATTTAGACTATAGTTCTAGGTCAAACTGTCTAGAATTTACCTACTTTTAAATGAAATTTATGTGTTTTTAAGATGTATCATGTGGCCAGTCAACCCCATTGTTCCCTGAATGAGGCATGAGAGATTATTAGTATAAAATCACACATGGATATAAATATATAGTAAAGTGTGTAATGTTATTTATAGTGTTAGTTATATTAATTTTTTTAATATAATGACATAAGGAATGTCATGAGCATAGGCAATACATCTATATTGAGTGTGCTTAGTATTACCTTTTACAATTGAAACCTTCACATTAAAAAGAAAACTCTTCTTTACTTCTTAAGTGAAGATTGGGAAAGTGTAGAGTATAGCTTGTAGGCAGTTTATCCGAGTAAGGCATTTGAGCCTAGGCTTTTACTGCAGATAGTTCTGTTTTGCTCAGGAAGAGAAATAATCGACTTTAAATAATTCTTCACGCTGACATTTGCAGCTCAGAAGTGGGCTCCATTAAGAGATGGTTGGTTTTCTTTTTTTTAAATTCTAATGCCTCTCACCTTTCTCAAACCCACAAAATGGCAGAGTGGGTTCCATACTGACCCAGCATGTGGGAGTGGGGCAGGAAGGCCTGAAAGTGTGGTCAGACAGCATGAGTGCCAACATGTGGCTTCCTGGTCCTCCTTCAAGTGGCCTGACATGCATGCTGTTAGTGATGCCCCAGGAAGACATGTTTCTGGCATCCTGTGTATTCTTTACAAAGAAGTTTTCGGTTATACAACTGGGCATCACCTTGGAGAGGCCTACACCAAAAAGATGATGGAAATTAAGTTTCTTAAATATTGACTAATTCATTGTAAGCAGTAACTGTTAAGCAAGTCTGTTTTGTTTTTTGATTATGCATAGCATAAAATTGCTCAAAGAGGATTAGGAATAGAGCTGAGAGTTAGGATTGGGGCTAAATAGTGGGTGCACCTGGAGATTTCAAGTTAAAAACAAACAAACTAGTGGATCTCTAGATAAACACATGCAGAATACATTGAGCTGTACATTTTTTTGGTGGAGTGGTCAGAAGAGAATCTGGACAGTGATTTTTAGATTATACTTTCATGGGACATAGTTATAGAATATTAGTGATACTTGTGAGCCTTATAGTAGTGAACCAGATAGTTTGTCTCAATATCAGACATGAATTTTCATTATTCATTAGGCCCATCTCTCCTTTCACTTTTCTCTTTTCCTTTAATACCTTTATGCATTTATAACTACTTACACAATAATTTAAAATAACAGTAATACATCTCTAAAATTACTTGATTTTTTCTTTTTTAGCTTTTGGAGAAAACTGGAATGTGTTTTTAAAATTGTCAAGTTACTCATGTGACTATATTGTTCAACCAGGAAAAAATGGTCTGAAACAATCATTTAACTGCTGGGAACTATTTTGTTATGCAGAATGGTTATGTATTTGCGTTTAAATTACCATTTCAAAAGTGTGTTGAAATATGCAAGGAGAATGTTAGATAAGACTTAACTTTAACAATGAACAAATTGGGCAGATCACCCTCCTACACGTCCTTCTGTGAAATTTTCAGTAACTGAAAGGAGAAAAAGTCAATATTTATGTAAACAATGGGCTTGTATGAAATAGAGGTGGGCAAAAAAAATGAGCTCTGGCTGAGATAGTAAGATACCTGTGTTCATTGTTAAAGTGGCTCATGTTTCATGTTATAAAACAAACCTTCTAGTAACTATATCACATTTTTACAGAGAAGGGAATGCAGATTCAAGTGACTTTTTTTTTTTTTTAACTTGGCAGTACTTGACAACAGTCATTCCTTATGAGAAAAAAAATGGACCGCCATCTGTTGAAGATCTTCAGATATTAACAAAAAGTAAGCAAAGATGAAATTAAACTGTTACCTTATTTACTTTTGCTGATTCTGAACACTTATTTTAATTGTTGCTGCTGTTGTTTTATTTTGTCAATTTAGGGTAGCATATGATGGATCTCATCATTCATTCTCGAGAAGGAAAACATAAATGGCTGTGACATCAAATCCAACTCTCACTGTAGAGCTGATTTGTATTTTCCCTGTTTTTCTTACCTTTTGAAACATTTACAAGCTGACCTTTTTGGGGAAAAAATGGAACTTAATTTTCCATCACCTATTGTATATTTAAGAATATTCAGTAAAATAAGTGCTTCATGGATCTTATATTAATATGACTGTCAGTATCTCAGTAGGAAAGACTTAGAAGTGCAGCCTAAAACACTCCTTTCTTAGGAATGCAGAGATGAAGGTATGTAGTTACAGGCAGAAAATAAATTGATATAAATATTTTAAGTACTTATTCACTAAGCAAGCATTTATTGAAGGCCTACCCTGGGCCACGCTGTTCTGGGCACTTGAGATACTTCAGTGAACAAAGCAGACAAGAATATTCCACCTTCAGTGGGCTTGCATTTTAAAATAATTTGTTAGACTTGAGACATTCAATATAATGTGTGTCTATAATAGTTTTAAATGAGCCCTAAATTCTGGTTCTGTCCCTGTTATTTACAGGCATTTCTGTTGGTCACAGTGAAAAATTAGGATTAACATATTTGCTCTATTTATCTCATGGTAAATAGATTAATGTATGTATAATTTGGTACAGGTCAATCACTTGGCTTTGTTTTTCTTGAAAGGATTGAATTTGCTCATCTATTAGGTTCTTTCTAATCATAAATGTTTGCAGTAACTGTATTAAAGAGGGAGCCATATGAGAGAACATCACATGAGTGGTTATTAATGATGATGTGGATTTTGGCACTTGGGGCTTTGGAGGCATAGGTAAAGGGAGCTTGAGGAAAGAAGTGTGTTATTTGCAAGCAACCTGCCTGCTAACTGGAAGCTTTTTTTTTTTTTAAGAATTAATTTTTTATTGGAATTTTAGGATTGACATATTCTTTCCTTTGAACAAAACTTTAAAACATTTGAAGGTTATGTGATGCCAGTCTGTCTAAAAGAATTCACAGATCAGGTGGGCGGCCAGTCCTCTATGTTTCAGGAGGAAGTTATGAGTGTCCAAGGCCACATAGAGGGGCTCCCTGGTGGTCCAGTGGTTAAGACTCTGTGCTTCCACCAAGAGAGTGGCTAATTACAGAGCCACCTCTTGTAATTCCCAGTCCACTGTGCTTTTTAATAATGCTGGCTTTTGGTGTGTGATCTTATGTAGAGCTGAAAACAAATCTAAAATATGATTGAAAACAGAAATACTGAGCATAAGTATTTCTCTAAGAAGGGAACAGAAATACTGCCTAGAAGCCAGGACCTACTGAGAAATCTTAGCTTCTCAGATCAAGAACAAGCACATACTTGGCCAAACCAAAGTCCTCATAATTCCCACATCAAAATGCCCTAGGCACAGAGTCTTAGACGATGTCTTTGTAGACTGACACAACTTGGAATTTGGGGTAAGCGAGCGTATGTACAGTGTGTGAATGAGTATCCAAGTTAATATACTATATACTATATCAAGATAGTAGATATAAGGATGACCTTTACTATGAAAGTTTAAAAGAGTTTGTCTCTTGAAAATTTTGGGGAGAATCTGAGCCTCTGCCATTCCTACCTGTAGATACACTGTAGGGGAAGCTCTGTGGAGACAGTCAGGGTTTAGATATGTAGCCTTCCTCATAAAAGCTATTGGAGGTGCAACAATAGTTGTAATAAGAATTAGAGCATTGTTAGTTATGATGGTAATGCCTACACAGTGTGTATTATGTGCCAGACGCTACTTGAAGTCCTTCACGTCTAAATTGGTAACTTCATACTCACGATAACCCTGTGAGACAAGTCTAATTATTTTTCTCACTTCACAGATGAGGAACTGGATGGTTAAGTCACTTGATCACAGTCCCACTGCTAGAAGTGGCTGAGTCAGGCTTTAAACTAGGCTGTCTTGACATACATCTGGGGGAGAACAGTGAGGATGCTCCAGAGAGTTTGAGTTGGCAGTCAGCTGTGAAAGGGCAGTATTCTTTGTGGGTTTATCTGAACCCAGGTGGTCTAGATGTTTTTTAACCACTATAATAGTATCTGTGTCTTCTGTCTTTGCTTAGTGATCAAATTGTCAAAGATTCTCTTTAGAATGAGGCTGACTCACTCAGGTCCCTCTGCCATTTTAAGGAGCAGGCAGCCTGGCAGGGTGCTGGCTTTATGGAAGTCTGTTCTTCATTTTATTCTTTTCTTTTAAGTTTCTGAGAAGGCTGACAGATAATTCTCCTGGGAGACTGCAGCTAGCTCTTCCATTTTTCTAAGAGTTTCTCCAGCTCATGAGACCTCAGCACTGAGGTTCTCCTTCCCAGAGCTCATAGAAGCACACATTTTGGTAACTTGCTTGCCAGTATTTATGAAGACAAAACTGAGCCTCTGTGTAATAAACCCAGTTCCTCTTTCCTGCCTCACTGTTTAGAAATTTTAAATCAAGGAAATAGCTCTCAGGTAGCTTAATATTCTCACCTGAGTGAAGACTTATTCAGCTGGAATAGATTCTTGTCCATTTGCAGTTGTAGTCTTTCATCCAGAAGATAATCAATTTGCACGAATTGTTTATACTCTGTAACTAAGACTAAAGCTAGAATGATAGAGATTGTCTGAATTTGAAATCATTGTTTTCCTTCTTCTTTTATTTTACAGTTCTTCGTGCCATGAAAGAGGATAGTGAAAAAGTTCCAAGCTTGTTAACAGACTATATACTAAAAGGTGAGTTTTTTTTTTTTTTTTTAAGCTTTTTATTTTGTATTGGGGTAAAAAGGTAAGTTTTAGAATAGTGTATGTGCAGTAGTTGGGAAGTTTTGATTAGTCAATAAACGCATCATCTTGCTAATAGATTAAAAAGTAACTTCTAAATGTACAACTTTTCTTTATTGTATTTTGCAGCATGAGGATAGATATGTAACTTACTTATGCTCCCAACATAATAAAGCATGGTTATATACAATTTAGTTTTTATTTGAGGTCCTGGGCTGGAAATAATTTTCACAGCTAAATTATAAACATCGAGGAAGGCAGTGGAGGAAATATTATGGAGATATTGCCATAATTATGTGTCTTGGGTCTTGACACTGGGAGGATTTGAGAAAGGTGGCCTCTGCCATCTTGGGGACAATAGAAGGAGAAGGACAGATGAAAGCAGGAACATTCAGATCAGTTAACCATCTCAAAGGGACTATGGATGGGACTGGGTAAGGGACAGGGAAGGTAGGGAGAAAGAGAAAAAGAATGGATGTACACAGAGCCAGGGCAGTGAAGAATGAGCCGTAGATCTTAGGAGCAAGATCAGGATCACACAGGATGGGAACAGTGATGAGGCAAAGAAGATTGTTTGAGACTTTAATGACATCACCTGCTTTGCTGAGGAAAGAACAAAATTTGGATAATAGAGGGACTGAAGATCTTACTTAATTACAGGCAAAGCTAATACTTTTAAATGAAATTATTTCTTTGAAAGTACCAGTTTTTCAGGTAGCAGATTTTCAGGGCATCATAGGATGCATCCTGTAGTGCTTGGTCCAAGTTGGAGAGCAGTCCTCTCCTCTGGCCACACTGTTCTTTGGGTTCTCACTCTTCTCCATCAGGAGTTGCTAACTGAACAGAAGTTTGGGATTTGTGAGACGTTCAGGAACTCAGATGGGGCTATTCCTCAATCATAGCTTGATACAGGAGGAACTAGCATGAAGTGAATAGTACATAGTATCACCTGTAAGGTCAGACATGGAGCTGGCCACGAAAGGGTTAACAGGGAGGGGAGTGGTTAGGAAAGACTAAATTGACTTGATCGTTTTTTTTTAAATAAGCCGTGTTTTCTGATGGAGGGCTGTCTCTTCCTGTACATTCTCAACTTTCTGAAAACAAAAACCTGACATCTCTGTTTGCTTTTGTGTTGTGCTAGCACTGGTATGAAAGCTGGATTGTTCTGAGGTTTGTTCTTTATAGACATGAATCAGGAATGAGATGCACATAAAGAACATGTCTTAAGTTTCAATTGGCATGGATTACTGGGGTACTGCCTTAAGAGCCAGGGATAGAGCGAGCTTCCCAAACACTCTCGAGCTCTTTTATCATCAGACTTCATGGGAGAATTGTGTGACCCAGAGAGCAGAGTGCTCTGGGGGGAAGTGATTTTTACTTTTTCCCCTGAAAACCCAGGAGTGTAACTGTGACCCTGCCTCAAGCGTCCCCTCCGCCCCACTGCCCCCTGTCCCGGTGACCCAGTTGCCCGCCCCACCTGCCAGCCCACTTCTAGGTAAACGGTGCCAGCCGCTGACAAGCTGCCTGTGTGCATGTGCTGTGGTCTGGTCTTGGCTTTGTATTGTAGGGACTGGGTGGAAAAGCAGCTGGGGTTCAGACTAAGGAGTGACTCTATAGTCCAAGAAAATGAAGAGGGGAGGGTAACACACTCAGAGGTGCGCACATGCTTGGGAAGGTGAGGAGAGAAGGCGATTCAAACTGCTCTTTTCCACCCATTCTGGAAATCCACAGCCACTCAGTGATTTCTGTTCCTTGGGGATCAGTAGAACACTACCTGGGAAGGGGGTATTGTTCAAGGGAGAACTCTTCATCCCCTTTCTTGGTGCGACTTTCTCCTTGTTTTTAACGCCGGTGACTATGGGTTGCGTGTGTGTGTGTTTGTGTGTGTTAGTCGCTTGGTGTGTCTAAGGGCAGACTCTTCATCCCCTTTCTTGGCGTGACTTTCTCCTTGTTTTTAACGCTGGTGACTATGGGTTGTGTGTGTGCATGTGCGTGCATGCGTGCGTTAGTTGCTTGGTTGTGTCTGACTCTTCGCGACCCCATGGACTGTAGCCCACCAGGCTCCTCTGTCCACGGGGATTCTCCAGGCAAGAGTACTGGAGTGGGTTGTCATGCCCTCCTCCAGGGGATCTTCCCGACCCAGGGGTCAAACCCACGTCTCTTATGTCCCCTGCATTGGCAGGTGGGTTCTCTACCCATAGCCACCTGGGAAGCCCGGCTGCCTACATATACTGCCTTAATTTCAATGCGAAGGTGAAAAGTGAAAGAAGGTAGAAAAGTGGCCTCATTTGACCCAAGATGGGGTGGATGCTGTATGGGCTACTAAGCTTCTCTTTCCCACCACTGCTTAATCGCTCCACTGCAGCCTGCTCTATCCCAGCGCTCAACTTTGTACCAAAGGCTAGTGTAGCTCTGGCTGCCACTATGCTGATCCAAGATAGGAAGAAAGTGGTGTGCAGAAAGTTGCTTCCTTCTTTGACTTCACCAGTGAGCCGTCTGCCGTGTTACAAGCCTTCAGCAAGGCTGTTGCGGGTTTGTGTCTCTAAGTGGCACCCTGAGAGACATGGCCTCTTGGCATCTCATTTCAAGACACCCAGTGTGTCTTGAGAAAACTTTTGGATGTTGGGTATAGCCTTTGATACCTTTAAAAAAAATGCTACTATAGATCCGTATTATAGTTTTCATTGTTTAATGGCATTTTTAATATACATATAGAATGTATATAAAATGCATATATAAATATATATATATACACATCTTATGTAAATGTATACAAAATATGCATTTCTATTCAAATTTTTTTTTCTTCCTCTAGTTCTGTGTCCTACATAGGGCAGCATCACTTCAGGAACAGCTTTATCCTTCGTGGGCAACAAGCTACAATTCCTATAGCATTATTCTGAAAGCTGGCTACTATTACCTTCCTGCTATTGGAAACTCAGGACACTTGAACTTGGGTTTGTGATTCAGTATTACTAGATCATGCCTTCTCTAATTCTTTGTATCTTGAACTGAGAGAACCATGGCACTATTTTGAATTCTAGAGTTGTTTTTTTTTTTTTTTTGGTTAAATACTAAAAATCATGAACTCTTCTGCAACTCTGTTAAGGGGGAGTGACGTTCACTGAGCACATGCAGCTATATTCTTCATTAACAGACAGTACGTCTGCATTTCTACGGCTTTCTAGATCTAAACTGCACTCACTCAAGAACTAGATTAAAGCATTGAGAGATTTATACTATAGCTGTTCTTTGGTGATGGCAAGTACCAACACTGATTTTTTTTTTAAATAAGAGAACTGTCAGTATAAACATTACCTACCAGTATTGTCCAGAGAGACTGAAACTTGGGGTTTTTGGAAGAAGGGAAACCAGAATGTACATTATCTTGGCTTAATACTTTGTCAAAATCAAAACACCTGGAGATGGTCGATTTTAGGGCTTGCTGTGTCTCACCATTGTTCAAGTTTTAACCATTAAGATGACATTCACTTTCAGAATCTTGTATTGTTTAACTTTAGAGGTTTCCATGTTTCATTTCCCATGTCTGTGAAGAAGTGTCCTTAAAAGGAATTGGTATCTTTTAAGGTGCTTAAACCATATGCTGCAGCAGTGCCCGTTCCCTGTTATTATTGTATTGTATTCATGCCTGTGTTTTCCTGAAACACTAATTCTAGGAACAGCTACTCATGGATCCATCCCTAGTCATGAAACACCTTTGCCAGTTCCAATCAAGTCAATTCTATTTAATAAATGTTGGAAAAAAAGTAGCATATGTTTGAGAGCTTTTTTTTTTTTTTTTTAATTTTTCTTCTCTTAACCATGCTGGATTCCTCCCCTTGCTATTCCACACACTGTCTTATTACAGAGCATGAGCTGGTGAAATCTTGATTAGCCTCATGCTAAGTGGGGGCGGGGGGGGGGGGGGAGAGGAGCATTTTTTCAGATAGCGATAAGCTACTGTGGAATGTCAGAAGTCTCGTCTTTTCCTGGGTCTGTGAAACATTCCCGACAGCCTCTTCCCATCACCAACATGAATGTAAGTAGAGTCTAATTAGCCAGCAGACTTTTCAGGTCCCACTTAAAACATCTGTTGAGTGTCTGGAGCCCACAGTGTTCCTCACTCTGCTCAGTAACTGGGACATGAAGACGGCAGCAGGTCAGTTTGGAGTTTGATGCCAGCATTGCATTTCAGCCCTTCTCTAGGACACGTGGAAGTGGAGATGGTTCCTTGTTTTATTCATGTCTTGATAGTGAATATGTGAACAATTTGTCCCATGCTCTTGAATTGATGAAGAGTCTTACCAATATAAGAATATTAATTGAAGCTAATCTGAATTTGTAAAAATTGTCTTATACAAGAGGGCATACTAAAGAGCAAAAGAGTTGTCTTCTGAAGCCACTCAACAGTAGTCTGTTTATAGTTCCTTTTTAAGTTGATGCATCTGAACTGTATGAAAAAAATGCTATTTTTTTCTGATCAACTCAAAGTCCCTTTTTAATGAGGGTTCCCTGATTTTGCTTGGTAACCTCATTATTCTTCAGCGTAAACCCTAGGGTTTCCCACTGCAGCCCTTTTGCTACACATGATGAATGACACTAAAGATGAGCTGGGCATATTTGGTGACTGACAACCAGGTAGATTTTAAATTTCCCTCACAGCAGCCTCTCTGGGCTGTACACCTGCGGTGGGCATTGGGGTGGCAGAGGCCCCTTTTTTGTCTCACAAGGATTCCTTGGGAAAGGCCTGCCTTCTGAGCAAAGCGCTGGGGCTGTCTGTGATGCTGGAAATTAACGGAACTGTCAACCTTAAAATAAAAGGATGAGTCATCTTTCACATCGCAGACAGAATCTTTCTGAAAGCGACATCATGTGATTTGGATTCAAAGTGTTTATTTGTTGCCAAGAATCAAGTTGCAGGTAATCCTCTTACAGCCTTGTTTTTTGAAGAAAACAAACTGTAGAACTATACTGCACTCCAAGTGCCATATATCTATTTTATTCTTCAGGAAATTATATTTTTCTTTTACAGAGCACAACAGGAACCAAAGTAAAAGAGTAATAGATACAGCACTCAGGATAAATCAAATCTTTAAAATAATAATAAAAAAAATTTACACCTTGTCCTATATCCTGTTAGTATTTTCATAATATGGCCATGATTGAAAAAAACAAAAAGCAAGCATTTACAATTTTTTGATAGACTTTTTATGCCAGGAATGGTTAATTGTCAACAAAAATTTATACTAATCAGGCTGATGTAAATCTATTTTGGTAGCATATCATTAACAAATTTATTTTGGAGATAGATAAAAATATTGCCCCTTGATAATAAATCTTTTTTTTTCTTTGATGCAAACAGCTAGAACACCTTTTTCTTTTCCTTTTTTTTTTTGATATTCTAAGACAAAAGAAATGGTTAATCTTCAGATTAATAAATTAGGTCATTATAATAATAAATTAATTTTTTTTAAAGTTCAGCAACCTCTGTCCAAGTATTTACAACAATACTTGAAAGTTCCTTTACAAAACAGAACACGTTTTCTTTTCACATTAAGCATACTGGGTATCTGTGTCTTTCACAACAAGCATTTTTAAAAGAAAAAAAATCAATGCAACAAATGGGTAATTAGTATAAAAGTGCTAAGAGCTGTTTGAAAAGTTTAACACTATAGTATACAGTCAGTTACATCTGAGGCAAACTACGACAAACTTCCAGCTTATTATGGACAATATTCCAGTAGTTGTTTCAAACAGTTGTTTGAAAGAAAAAAAAAAAATCCAGGAGCTGATTAGTGATGCAGCTAAAACTGCCATCGATGTTTCTGGCCAGTGAGCGAATTGAAAACTGAAAGCAAATCCAAATGAGGAAGAATTTAATAAAGGAATACCTTCTCCATGGCAGGTATGGGGCTGACTGCTCAAGGCGTGTGCATACACACACATACATTCACACTCACACACACACATTTCTCTTCCCAATTAAACTGCAGGTAGAATGAGATTTTGTGTTAATCAAAAATTTGTGATGGAATGCCTGTTTGTTTTTGTTCTGGTTAAAATCTCATAAAAATACATTCAACAGGAAAACATAAAATTGTATGTGTATAAATATATATGCACATATATATTATATACACACGCACACAAATACTTTTGTTTTTCTGAAGCATAAGAGTTACATAAATATTCCTATAATTGCTAGAGTTTAAAGAGGCATAATTTTTTTTTTGAGCTTCAACCAAGGTGCTTGAATAATATACAATTAAAATGAAGTAGTTTCTATTTTGTAGATTCAGTATATAATAAGGAAAAAAAAATATCCCCAAACAGTCTTTTTTTTTTTTTAAAAAAAGTTTCTTTTTAAGCTAGAGCTTCAATGAAAACTATGAACAACCAACAACAGAACAGAAGAAAGCGACAACAAGAAGGAAGTGTAGCCCTGGAAATAAATGCCTGGTGACCTCACCCTCTCCTCCTTCCTGCCACGTGGCCACCAGAAAACTCCAGTGCTCACATCGAGAAACGACTCGGGTCCTGATCCTCTGCTGACTCTGCTGGGAACTGGCTGGTTGGCTCGGAAGAAAACAGAAAGCAGCAAAAAGTATAACTGTGTAGATCCTTAATCACCCGCTTTAGAGAAACGTGGCTACCCCATGTCTCCTGCTTCCTCACCGCCTACTGCAGCTGTGACTATAGAAAAGAAGCGTGTGGCTTGAGGCCTGGGATGGCTATCAAAAGGGTCTGGTGCTCTTGTCTGTAGTCTAAGGAGGTTACAGGCAGAAGGATTGCAGGGCCTGGTTTCCTGCTCGCTCAGGCCTGAGCTTGGCAGCGACCAGTGCAGTCTTCCGAGCAACAGGAAAAGACATCCTCTGGGCCACTGGACTGGCCTTCTCCCAGAGCCGAGCTGACCAACTGTGTCTTTCCTCCACCACCCCCCTCCCACCCATTCTCCCCAACCAAACTCACTGTCCCCGCCCCCAAGTTTCTCTACAGCTATATTACAAGCAAATACGTCTTAGCAACTTTGAAACCTTTGGTTCTAAGACACCACTTGGTCAGTGATCTTGAGGAGGAGTGGGAATGCTTGCTCTGCATGCCGCTGCCGACAGAGCCCAGCCCAGGAATTCCTCAGCGCTGTACATCAAGTCACAATCCAATACAATCCACTAAGCAAGTGCACGAATTCGAGTTTACTTTTTTAAAAGCAGACTGAGTCGTTTTTCTGTCTTTCCGAACCTCGCTGGCGCCGCCTGTCTTCACACCGTTTGGTAGAAATTGTCTGCCTGGAGGTGGTTCTGTTTCTGCATGCTGTAGAAGCCACTGAATCGCGCGTCTGGTTCTGCGATTCTCAGCATTCTCTGGGAACCGTCCACCTGGACCCGGGTTCCTTTCTTGCAGTCCACAGATACCAGCTGATTATTTAAAGAGGAAGGCTATTTCATAGGAGGAGGGGGGAAAGAAAACCATAAAGAATTAGCTGCTTTATGTATCTCGAATCAGCAGTTATCTAGGCCTCATTCGAGTGAGGTAACGGTGTTGCAGCACATGGACGAGCGGACTACATGGGCTAACAGCCTGCTCTGGAGCCAACTACACTTTTTTGGGGGGTGGGGGGCCACACTGCATGGCACACGGGATCTTATTAGTTCCCTGATCAGGGATCGAACCTGTGCCTCCTGTAGTGGAAACAGAGAACTTTAACCACTGAACTGCTGGGGAAGTCCTTCCTACTAACTATACTATATAACCGTGTTTAAAGATAAAATGCCAATAAATGATGTCAAACAAGGGGGAGATAAAAGAACTGAGAAAATACTGAAGTGACATAATTATTTTCAAATACGTGAAGTACAGATCAGTTCTTAAAGAGAGTTGAAGGATGAATGGAAGGTACCAGGTCGGCAGCTGTTAAGATAAATGGACCATTTCGAATCACTGAGGCTGTAGAATGAGCATCGCGGTTTGGGCCGGTCTCTCTGTCTCCAGCCACAGGCTTTCCCCAGCTCTGCAGGTGGGGACTGTCCTCTACACGCCTGTGTCCCTACCCAGCACAAGCCCAGCCCAGAGGCAATTCACATACTTGTCAGAGAAAATCAGAGGCAGGCGATTCCATCTGATAAATTTTGTGAAAGGGTTATCTGGATGATAAAATGGCTGTTTTCAATTCTTGAGTAAATGAATTACTTCCTACTTTTTAAAACAGGCAGATTGAAGCCCTTTGTATTGACAGCAAATACATGTTCTTTCTGCAATATGAAATCTGCCTTTCTCCACCCTGTCTGGTATTATTTCACACGATCTCTCCGTCGGTTGCTGCCCTTCTCCTCTCTGCTTGCCTTTGACATGTTTCCCTGTCCTTTGGACTTCTATACATCTTCATGAGCTTTCAGCTCTCCTCTTTCCCTCTTTTGACTGTTATCTTCTACCCTTGTGATTTTTTTTTTCCTCTCCCAATTCTATGTTGATAGATGACTGAGAAATACCAAGTGATAAAGTTTTAATTTCTAATATAAACAACAATGACTTAAACAAATACCCCTGGATTGATTCCTATTTGAAAACTTTAAATTCAGGTAACTGGACCAATGAAAAAGGAGAATTCATTCAGTGGCTGATCTAGCCCCAGGCCAAGTACTATGACTCTGATCACTACAGCCTGATGCACGTTTGAGGCCATGAAGAGCAGAGTGAAATTCAGCTGGTAGAGCAGATATCCAGCAATTAAGGAAATACAAGCATGGAGGCTTTCCTAGTTTGATTGAAGAGGCTGAAACTTTGTCAGGACAATACCTTAGTTGGTGTTCGATACCAGCAAAGCAGTGGTATCCACTGTTTCTTCTGATTGATGAACAGGAATGCTATTATGATAGAGAGGCCTATTACTATAGGAACCACAACCGAGGCAATGGAATCCACTGAAGCATCTTCTGAGTTCAGCCTGGTATTATCTCTGTAATCTATCTGGGGGTGACCCATGTCTAGGAGAAAGAAAAAAAATTAAAGCATTTATTACCTAAACCAGAATTTTTAAGGATTATCTTAATTACCCTACAAATAGAGATCAGTGGATTGGTTTTATTGCTTCCCAGTACTTTAAGGCTAAAACATGATTAAAGTCTAATGTGGATCCAAAGAGCTCTTATGAAAGGGCAGAGCTCTTAGGATGGATGTAAAAAAGGAAATATTAGAGTGAGAAGGTTTAATAACTGGACAGGATGATGCTGATTCTAGCTAGTCAAGAAAATAAGATTCTTATGTAGACTTTAAAAATGACTAAAAAATATTTTGATTAATGTTAACCTTTATGGTCCTCCTAAGATTCTGAAACAGAAACATCAGCTTTCCTCCCTGCTAATTTATACCAGCAAACAGGAGGTGAGGACAAAGTACATGCTTCTACTTAATAGTGTAATAGATAAGACTAATTAGTAGTGCACTTGTAAAAACCAAGCCAGGATCAAAAGCTTGGTCTGTTGGTTGATATTTCAGTTTACTGAGCTCTGAGCAAAAATGCCTTACTTTTCATAAACTTAATGAAAATTCATTGGGCCTGTTAGATCATTTTCCTGTATAAGGGACATTTAATTTTGCCCTTATAAATGATGGGTCTTTTTGTTCTTTTAAATCACCATTCTTTAACAAAGGTAAATATACAGCAATCAGGAGCACTCTGAAAATGTCCTTATTTTGTTTCAAGTAAACCTCTGTAGTCAGGATCAGGTTAGTGAAAGACCAGGTTAGTGAAAGTTGCAGAACACGTACAATGAAAAAGACCTGACTTTGAACTGTTTTGAAGACTCAGCTCATGAAGCAGCACAGCTCTGTGATGTTAATACTGTCTTTAATTTAAAACTCAGATTTTTATTAATATACTTGTATGTGTTTGTGGGGGGATGGAAAGAAGGGGCCCTTCCTAGTCATTTTAGCCACCATAGATGGTAATACTTTACTTCATAGAAGGTGGAAAAAAAGCAAATGTATTTACCAGCATCAAAAAAAAAAAAAATGCAAAGAAGATAAAATACTCTATTGATGAATTCAGGGTGCAAATATACAATGAAGAATGAATGTTTAACTTCCCACAATATAAATGATATTGGAAGTGTTTTTAGGAATATATGACATATAAGAAGATTATAAAGTAAATTGAGGCTTGGGGAAAGAAAAATGAAGCTTCAATTGAGATCAGTTAAAAAAAAAAATTTTAGTCTTTAAATTGTTTTACGGCCTAAAAGCAGGCCATAAAATTTAGCTTTAGGCTTTCTAGCAGCCAAAGCAAAAATGGAAACAAGCATCATCAATAAGATTCACATTGTCTTTAAGATGAAAATAAAGCAACTGCTTAGGAGAAGCATGGATTTCCTTGGTACCAACACAAGAGATTTCTCCTAAGGGTCTTTATAACAAACACAACTACTATGTAATTCAGAGTCCTCAACATAATAAATAAGGGCTATTCTTGTGGCCAAAACTCAGCACCCAGAGCAGTATGTGGCGCCGAGCAGGCACTGATATTTACTGACTGAGTGACCGTGCACATAATGGGAAAGCGCCATTCAGTCAGCAGTCACATAAGGAGCCAAAACATGGGTCCAGGAATTTGGCTCTCTGGTCATCTGGCTTGATCCAAGCATGACACTTACACAAACATCTAAAGTAAGGGACCATTAATCTCTCAAGCAATGAATTAATTTCTTCCAAAAGAAATAACAAAAACTGTCTTAACAATGATTTTGAAAATGTCCTTGGAGTAGACAGGAGGCAGTACTGAGTCACGGCTAAGAGCAAGCTTACACTATTTTGATCAAGAGGCCTACTTCTAGATAGAAGGTTAAGATTGACAGGAACTTGGCCCTGCTTTGCCACTTAGCTGCTGAGAGGCAGAATAACATCTCTATTGCACACAACTAAAAGGACAGAGCAAGAAAAAAAAGCATGGAAAAGCCTGATGAGTGGGAAAATCAACATATCAGTAATAAATTGAACTCCCACAGAGTGAAAACTACCTGTAGGTAGAGGGTAATCTTAATGCATAAATGCTTGATAGAGGATCCACAGGGATAGGTGAATAATTTATTACTACTTTGCTTACAAAGTTTATTCACATACATACATTTGAGAGATGGCTTAGAAATTCCAGATACCAAGCTTTTATGACCAGGAACATATTTCTTTCCATCATCACTAAGTCTCTGAGCTTGTGGGGCCGGAAAAGAGGCATTTTATCTGCAGACTTACTTCATCATCCCAGGCTGTTAAATATGTTACAGCCAAGCAGGTCTTTCCTGGACTGGTTGTTTGAGATTACTTGGACATGTGATTTAATACGTTACTCAAAAGAAGTTTTGAAAATTAAAAAAAAAGAAAAAGTAAATCATACACGTGACAGATTTGAGAGAAGTGAAAAGTGATTAAGAGTATGAACTCCGCTTCCACTGTGCGTTAACTGAGCACCTCAGTGAAATAAACTCTGGTATCTGCTGACCTTGGCACTTACCTCTGGGGAGGTGGATAATGTCGTTTTCACTAGGTGTAGGCCACAGGGGGACCTCCATGTCAATCTCTCGATGATTTGTCTTCTCAATGGGTACATTGGTTGGTTCTGGGACATACATTTCTAAAAAGAAGGGAACATGTGTTTTATAAGAGATGATTGGGGGGAGCATCTTATTGACTTCTGTCTCCTCAACCCAGGTGCATTCGGTTCAATACAACACAATACAACCTGTCCTGGGACACAAAAGATCCAGTTTCTGCACTGACATCATTAATGCCTGAGAGTCACTACCTTTGCAGGGGTGGGAAACATGTCTTACAGCCATTTAAAAGGGGAGGAGAAGTTTACTCCTCCACCAAACTCAAAAGCTCTGCTTTTTCATAACAAATGCTGCTGACTACAGATTTGTGCAAGCTGATGGGCACTGCCCGAAATGAAAGGATTTCTTTTACTTTCCATCAGCTAAATTATACTTTAATAACTGTTGCTCTTCAATCCATGAGTGTTGAATCATTTATATGAAATATGTCACAGGAAGTGAAAAAGTTAAGCACCTTCATTCTGTATTCATTTCCCCTTCACTCTGTGTCCCTCAAAAGGAATGGACGTCAGCAGGCCTCATGAGGCGCTGCCTGAGTTAAGTCTTACATGTCTGCTCTGTTCCCCCTGGGACCATGCAGTCTGGAAACTGAACTTGAGTAAATATGTTTATATTATCTAACTCAATCATACAGACACTTTGATCAACAAGATACTAAAACATGAAACAAAACTGAGAAGAATGACACATCTGTTAACCCCAAATATCAGGAATATATTCCTAACTTCATCTGGCTAACAATAATTAGCCAACTTTTTCAAGAAATAATTCTTAAGAACCTCTTTTTCTAACATATGACAACAGGAATCTGCATCTAGCACGTTTCTTGGCCAAGTCCTGCCATATTACTAACTGATTTTTATAATAAGGTCACCCAACATCAGCAGTACTAAATAACTAGTAAACAGCCTCGTGCTATGCTCTGCTTAGTTGCTCAGTCTTGTGTCCGACTTTCTGGGACCCCATGGACTGTAGCCCGCCAGGCTCCTCTGTCCATGGAATTCTCCAGGCAAGAATACTGGAGTGGGTTGCCATGCTCTCCTCAGGGGATCTTCCCAACCCAGGGATTGAACCCAAGTCTCCGGCATTGCAGGCAGATTCTTTACCATCTAAGCCACCAGGGAAGCCCAATCAACAGCCTAATTAGACCAAAATAAAATACATGAAATATGTCTGTATAAGTTAGAATATTCCTCTCTGCTCAGAGTGATTGATGGCTATCCCAAAGTTACCAGTCTTTCAAGAAGTGGACCTTAAAAAAGACAGATTTGAGAGAAGTGAAAAGTGATAAGAGAGTGTAAACTCAGCTTCCACTGTGCATTAACTGCCCAAGGTTATGCATCCAGGAACGGCAGAGCCAGGCTTCAAATGCAGTCCTCTGAATCCAAAGCCCAGGTCTTCCTACTGTCCCCAGGAATAAAGTTATTTTGGCTTTAGCTTTCTTAGTTAAATTTCAAGACCTCTCCCAGTAGCTCAGTGATAAAGAATCTTCGGGCAATGCAGGAGCCACAGGAGCAATCGGTTTGGTCCCTGGGTTGGGAAGATCCCCTGGAGGGGGGCATGGCAACTCACTCCAGTGTTCTTGCCTAAAAAATCCCTTGGACAGAGTAGGCTACAGTCCGTGGGGTCACAAAGTGTCAGACATGATTGAAGCAACTTAGCATGCATGTACTCAGACATGGCAAGAACTAGACACTCCTGAGTTTTGAAAGGTTCAACAACTCTCTGAAATAAAAAAGAGAGTTTACTGAAAACATTTTCATTTACAGAAGCACAGGCTTGAGTATCAACTAGTGATTCCAAACTTTTCTATCATATCTGAGTCACCCGAGGCCCTTTTAAACCTGCTCACAGATCCTGATTTGGTGGGTCTGGGCTAGGTGGTTCTAGGCTGTGTGTGGGGATGGTGTTTAGCTTGCCCACTGAGACATCTTGATATGCAGTATGAATTTCCTGGAGGAATCTGGGAAGAAAACCCCTTGACATTCACATGACATCTTTCAGTGCTATGGTGTCTTGAGCCCCTGCCCTCCCTGGTCCAACACACAGCCTTGAGCTGCCTTATCACCCAGGGGCTGACCTGCCATTGCCCTGCAGCTGCTTCAGGAGAAAAGACTAACATGAGACCCAGGCGCAAAACCTGTCAATGTCAGCAGCTACGTAGCAAAGACTTCTACAGAGTCCCCCAGGGCTGGGGTCAGCTCAGGGTCTTCCTGGGACAGCAGCAGAAAGAAGCAACTTTGAAATTCCTGTGCCTCATTCCAGCCTGGAGGTAGATTCCAGTGAAACCTTCCACACCACACAGGCTCGACAGTGTGCATTCTCTTCCCACAGGTGCTTAGAAAGGCTCTATCTGGCGACAGCTGGAGAAGTTGGAAGGATCTGCCCAGGATGGAGGAGGACTGTCTTACTCAGTGGTTACTTAATCACCATCGTTCAACCAACATTTCATCAATACTTCCTACATGGCAGGGAGCGGGCTAAGTCTGGGGCACACAGTTGTGATCAAGACCAGTTCTGCTCTTATGGGCCTCCCGTGGTGAGTTCCATCTCCCCATTGGGCAGCTCACAGCCTGTCCTCTGGATCAATTTGCTCTGCTAAACTCAGTCCAGCTCTGATTAAAGTTCACCCATACCACCTCCTTTATCACCAAATATTCAAAGCCCAGTTCAGAGCTCTTGGGTCTAAGAGGAGAGGGTCATTTCCCTTTAATGTGAACTTAACAGGGAAGCTACCTCTGAGCATTTTTGCCAAAAAGGATAAATCTTTCAAAAAAAAAAAATGCTTGGAGAAATAAAAAGAAGTGTGGGTGCCGCTGTGTTTCCACGCCGAGACCGAGGCCTGCCATGGCCAGAAACTGCAACAACCCCAACTCTCAAACAGAACCCTTCTGACATTTACTGCGAGAGCCCTTTATAAAGCTGCTGGCTTTGTCAATGGCACAGGAGTGACACACGACGTCACCTGGCCCGGAGGCACAGATCACGGGCACTCGATCAGTTAATTACAACTGGGGTCCAGTTTGATCTGAACTACAGAGGAACCGAAGACAACTTAGTGGCGACATATTTTAAATTCAGATGCACCGACCTGGCCCATTGTAAGACTGACCTTCCTTAAAATGTTTGTTTCTGGAATATGGGGCAGGGTGCTTGGGACTTGCAAGGTGAGGACACCATTTTTGGGGGGATGGAACTCCAGGTCAACCTAGGTCCAGGACTCCCAGGTCTTCTGCTAACGAGCTGCATGGCTTTGGATCATTCACTTAACTTTTCTGACTTTCAGTTTTCTATAAAATGGGACAAGTATTGACCAGCAAACCAGTACACAAGTCTTTTACTCATATCCAGAGGTGACAAAAGGAAGACATGCTTGGTAAGGGCAGGGCTATTCAGAATGTCAGCGGATGTGTGCAGTGGGCAAAGCCAAGTAGCCTGAACCATCCGGGGGAGAAGCAGCCACCTGAAACTTCACAGAGAGACCACGAGAAAATGGGACAGGAGCCCAGGCTTCCTGGCAGGCCACACTTAGTCAAATGTGAAGTGGCAGAGCTCAACTGACTACAGAATGTGTGGAGATAAAATGGAAAAATGATTCATCGATAATACATCAGAAGCAGAAAGGGGAGTTAACAGAAATTAAGTTCCAATCCAACGGTGCACGCTGATAGAGAAGTCACTGGAGAAACCTCTAGTTGTGAATAGATGCCAGTGAAACCTGCATTCCCTCTTCTATCACACTCGCAGTTGAGGAGAGTGGATCCACCTCTTCCTGCCAGCATCACCTGAACTCGGGTCCTATCATCACACACCTTGGACGTCTATAAGGCAGGTCACAGCTGTCCTGGCCCCGGGTCTCTTCCAGCTTCAGCCCCTCCTGCAGATCCTGTGAGCCTCCCCAGAGCACCTCCATGGTCTTGTCTCATCTGTTTAAAAAGGAGCCTCCCGAGAAGGATAAAGGACAAAATCCACCTCTCTGTTTGAATATTAAAGCCCTAAACATCTTGACCAAAGCTGTCTTCTCTGTCCTTACCTCTTGCTACTAGAACTCCCTATTCCAGGGGCATCTGACCTCCGTCTCAGGGCCTTTGGTCAGATGACTCTTTCACTCCAATGAAGAGAACCCGCCTGTCCTTCAAGGCCCAGCTCAGTCCTTCTTCGAGTGAAAGCCGCCCAGACAGACCCCTCTACTCCACAGGAAAACGGTCTGTGAATTGGGCACCGTGGTCTGTAGCTGAGATGTGTCACGGTTGTCTCCAATTCACCACCCGCCCCTTCTTTCTGAAACCATCTAAGCAGACTCTGCTGCCACTATTGTAGGGAAACGGCTCGTCAAAATGACTTGGATGCCACCAGATGCATGACGGTCAGTCCCTGCTTCCCACCCGATGCCACCCACCAGCACTTCTCCCACCCTTGCTCCAGGCGGCTCCCAGGTCACAGCTCTTGCTGTCTTCCCCTGTGGCAGGGGCTCCTTTGCTGTTTTCTATCCCCGACCTGCCCAGATCCCAAAAGTGGAGGGTTCTTGGGCTCAGTTCCAGACTCCCTTTTCTTCTCTATCTCCACTCACTTCTTGGGTGACCTCGTCCAGTCTCAAGGCTTAAAAACCACCCATCTATGACAACGTTCAAGTTTACAGAAACATTTCCTATCTCTCTCCTGAGCTCTAGATACTCACTGTCTATTCACTGCCTCCACTCAGATGTCCAACAGAGATTTCCAACTAAAAAAATGCCCCAATAAAATTGATTTTACACCAGAGTTGCAACTCCATGTTTTAGTCAAAAACATTATAGTTGTTAATGGAGCCTCTCGTCTTCCTCCCACTCCTCACATCGTGTTCAAATCCGATCGAATCTACCCTTTTACTAGAATCAGAACCTGGCCACTTCTCCCACCTCACATCCACTGCCCTGGTCTCAGCTTCCACTTCTGCAAGTAACATTCCATCGTTGCTCTACTCAAAGCCCTCCAGAGTTTCCATCTTATCTCAACAGAATTCTAAAATTGCTCATGAGATCTCGTATTCTGGTGCATGGCTACTTCTCTGCTTCCTTCTGGTTACCCTCCCTGCTCAAGGAGTCCCATCCGCGCAGCCTCTCTGTTTCTCTCCGAGCATCCATGGCATATTCCCACACACCGGGCTCTCATCCTGGTTATATGCACAGGTTCTCCCCTAATGCATGATTCCTGCCATTCTTCTGGGTCCCTTATAAATGTCATCCAATCTGTGAGGTGTTCCTGGATCATCAAAACATCCTGTCCCCTCTTCTGTCCAGCCCCTTCCTCTCCCACCCTGGACTGGTCTCTCTGTGGCCCGATCCTCATCTTGTGTTCTGTTTACTTGTTTGCTGCCTGTGTCTCCCTAAGAAAACATCAGTTCTGTGTGGATGGGCACTTGCTGGATTCACTGTCTTCCCCAGGCCTCAAGTAGTGCTTACTTGAGTAGGCATGAAATGAATCTTGGTTGAATAAATAAGATCAAGTTTTACTATTTAGATCATTAAAAGCATATTACTAGGAAAACTGGTATGAAACTTGGGAAATAGGTGAAACATATTAGATAAAGCAACTTGGATGGGAAATACATGTTTCTCCTCATACTTCTCATGCAGAACACTTACAGATTCTGTTTCTCCAATGTGCGCACCTTCTGATACATGGAAGCAGCCTTCTGACTCTTGGTCTACATCTTAAACAAGGCCAAGCAGACCAAACCATGAAAAGTACCCAAGGGAGGGATCTGAAAAGGGCTCAGTCTCCTGACCCTTTTAAAGTACCCCCTTCTTTTTAGGGGATAAATGGACATTTTTAGAATTGTCTTGCTTATACGGCACCTAAACAAAAGGCAAACCTGTGCTGTGCTCAATGAAACCCTTGAGATTTAACTGATTGTCCCATTTTACAAGTGCATGGTGTGATGCCCTTCTCAGCTGCTGTGACCTCCAGCCCACTGTGCTGCATGGAGCCAGAGTCTCTAATGCAGCGCTACAAGGAAACACAGAAGCGGGGTGAAGATGCAGGGGCTCTCGCCTCGCTAAGGACTCCCTGGGCTCCTAGAGTGAGCCCTCTCTTCGGTCTGTGTGGTCTGGACTGCCTGCGAGGTCTGCGTATCCAGGGCTTTTGATCTGGAACACTGCCCAGAGGCTGTCTTGACAAGGGCTCAGGCCTTGCGTTGCTGGGATGAGGGGCAGAAAACAAAGGAGCTGTTTTGGCAGGAGACACAGACAGGGAATCCAGAAGGCCTGGGGGAGGATCTGGGCAGCTGAGGGGGGGCTTAGGTTTAAACTGGGAGGTGGATTACTGGGCTGATGTGAATGGTGGGATGTGGAAATAGACGCAGACAAGTGGTCTATCTGCAACAGCCAGCTGGGGGTGTGCTCTGAGGCTCCTGTCCTCGGTGGGAAGAGAGGGAAAGTTCAGGGAGGACAGCCTGGGACAGCCAGAACTGACACACTAAGAGACTGGGCCAGGATCGTGTTCTTTAAAGGCAGTCTTCCATGTTGGTTTTGGTAGATAGTCACCTTAGAAGAGCTGCCAAGTGCATCCCCTACTGTGTCTGATCATGGACCTCTGTCACTAGGCTCAGCCACCACTGCCCGCAAACTGTGCTGCTCGGATACGGCAGATGTCATTAATACCCATGAGGGTATACCCATCAGGCCTGCCACTGACATTTTAGAGAACGCCAATCAGAAGGACCAGAGCAATTTCGGCCTGGAATCAAAATCAGGTGCTCACCTGGAGGTCACAGTCTCTCAAGCTACCCTCCATGTCTGTCTCTGGGCCAAAGGAACTAGTTCCATAGGGTTGGGTCCAGGAGGCTCTGAGTCTGCTCTAGTTTGCTCTTAAAGTCAACATCACAGGATGAAAAGTGGCAGGGTGGCAACTTAAGATACCTGGGCACATGGGGCAGCAGCTGCCTTCCACGTTGATGGGCTCGACGCAGGGCAGCGGCGGGCAGCTGACGGTGGAGCAGAGGGTCTGGCCCTGCAGGCAGTAGCAGTGCGTGCAGCTGTCAATGTCCCAGCGCTCCTCGTCAGCGTAGGCCTTCCCGCTGAAGTGGCACACCACCTTCTTTGGGATTGTGTCCTCTAGGGAAAAAGAGGACAAACGGTGGAGTCACTCCATGTGACAAGCACAATTTTTCAACATAGTTGAGACGTAAATGGGGATAGCACTGCGCAATCATGGCATGCTCTGGGATGCCCAGCATTGGGTGAAAGTTCCGCTTCGCCAGTCCTCTGGCTCAGCAGACTCATCGGAACACTCATCTTGTGGCCTGAACCTGCTCAAGGGCCATCAAGGCTGACACAGGGTGGTAATTATAGCAACCAGCCAGGAAACGTACTCGCTGGCCAAGAGTCACTGGATGGTCACCGCAAAATATATAAACTCAATCACTGTATGGCTATTGAACACGCCACGTGAAAAAATGAAAACACAAATAGGTAGGGAGACGTGTTCAGAAGTTTTGTTCCATGTGTAAAGAGATTAAAAAGTCCAGCTGAGTATCCTTATAGAAACAACTCCCATCTCTAGTTACTCTCTGTAACGAGACGACGCAGGGGAGGGGGAAGGAGTGACGACGGCCTCTCCCAGGGAGCCGGCAGGTTTCCTGTGCTCTCCCACAGGGAACTTGGACTGAGATGACCACTTCCTTCATGTTATAGGAATGCTGAATGCATTTCCCTCTCATCAACCAGGACATATCTACTTCAAAAACAACCTTATTTCAATCTATTATTTCCAGCAAAGTATGGTTTGTGAAAACAATACATTTTTTATAAGTCCGTTTTTGTATATAAGAATTTACACAAAATTGGCTCAGTTGTGTCCAACTGTTTGTGACGCCTCTGTTCATGGGGATTTTCCAGGCAAGAACACTGGATTGGGTTGCCATTCCCTTCTCCAGAGCATCTTCCCAACCCAACTGTTTGCGACGCCTCTGTTCATGGGAACTCTCCAGGCAAGAACACTGGAGTGGGTTGCCATTCCCTTCTCCAGAGCATCTTCCTGACCCAGGGACTGAACCCAGGTCTCCTGCACTACAGGCAGGTTCTTTACCATCTGAGCCACCAGGTTGATGCAAGAATTTACAGTGTAACACATTCTGCTCTTTTTCCTCTATCCTTCCAGGCTGTCCTTATACCCTCCCTCCCCCAACCTTTTCCTGGAAAGTTCCTTTCCCTTTGATTCATCACCTTCTCCTGGTTTATCTGAACTTATAACTAGTGGTCACATTCCCTCCAGAACTCAGAGTGAGGCCCAATGACCGGCAAAGCAGAGGTGGGGTCAATCAATGGAGAGACACAGGGTGGGGGTGGGGCAGCCCCTCCTTGTCACTGGCCAGGCTGATAATGGGACGACTTATACTAACCTGGGGAAATCCTATGCTCAGCTTCTACCAGCACCTCCACTCGCCACTGCGTGCATGCTACGTGCTTCAGTCCTGTCCGACTCTTCGTGACCCTCTGGACTGTAGCCCTCCAGGCTCCTCAGTCCATGGGATTTTCCAGGCAAGAATATTGCAGTGGGTTGCCATATCCTCCTCCAAGGGATCCTCCTGACCCAGGGATCAAACCTGCCTCTTTTACCACTAGCGCCACCTGGGAAGCCCACTCACCACTGGTCACTAGTTAATGAAAAACTATAAAGGCATCCGGAAGGAAAGTTCCTTAGGGAAAAAGTGGGGTGGGGAGCTCAGTTTCTCCCCGGAAGGCACGAAGGAAGGTCTGGCCAGAGCGGTGTTCGCTGCCCAGGCACGAAGGACAGACCTCACAGTGCCTGAGGAGCAAGGAGGGACATTTCTGTGCAGGGTACCAGGCCCACACCCTCTGCAGTCAAGTGTTCCCGGGCGGCTGGAACCACTCTGTGAAGAGTCAGCATGAGGCTTCCCATGGAGCTTTTCCAGAGAAGGATCACAGGCAGAAATATGTCTTTGGAATCCATACTCTCTTCTTACCAATCATATGGGCATATGCCCCTGACGGAAGGCACCAGTAATGTCTCATGACTCTAATATTTTGTGTTGCCAAAGACAGAAGTCTCGGTCCATAATAGAGTGTGATAAGTAATCATGGAAATGAGTCTGTCAAGTATTTAAATGCATAATCTCTCTGCTTCCCAATGCTTTTTCAATATTTCTGTCATTACTGTTGCCTGAGGTTCAGTAAGGGAGACAGTTAAGTTCTATTTGTAAAAATTCCACAGCAATAAGAGAAGAGCCTCTGTATGATTTCAATACCTTTAGACCATGAAATTTTTGCACCTTTGTTTTAATCCCTGAATATGTTCCAGTATCTCCTAGTTTACAGTCTGTGGGAACTTGAATAGAATTTGTATCCTGCTGTTGTGTGAAAAAAAAAAAAAGTTCTAGTTGTAAGCAGAAATTCTTTTTCAATATCTCTTTAAAACTGTATTTCACTGTATCTGGGAATACTCTATAGAAAGGGTTCTGGTGCATGGACCAGTAAGCTTAAAAATTCATTTGGAGGCTTTCATATCAAACTCATCTCAGAAGTTTTTGCTAATCTGAAACCCTTAGAGGAGGTGATTTTATTAAGATACCCAAAATCTACACAGCGAATGGCTGAGCAGAATCACTTAATGAACTTAATTCAAGTAATACACTGACCTCGAGCCAACACTTCATTGAGGACATTAAATCTGCCATCAAATCTAGAGTCTATTATGCAGAGGATTCTTTATGAAAGGAAGCATTTCTTCATAAAGCAATATTACTGATTACATTTTTCCATACACCTTTCAACAGCGCACATGATGGACTAATATCACTGCATAAAATTTGAGTAATGCATTACAGCGCAAGGACCTTGGAGGAGAAAGTTATAATGCTCACCTCATCTCATCTATCACTTTATCTACTTTGTGTTTTTCCTCCTAGAGTTATTTTGCCAGTTCTCTTCTTAGAGAAGAGGTAGAAGACAATGAGAAAGAGCCACAGAAAGGATGAGGAGTCATTTTAATAAAAGAAGTTCATCTCAAGGCCAAGCACTGGTCTGTATTTTAAGATCGAGGCAAAGACACCTATCGCATCTTAAGACATTTAACTAATCAGTGCTAATACAAGTCAGGTTAAAATTATCTATAATATTAAGATATTAAAATAGTAATTGTGTGGTAAACATTATAAGACATTCATTCGTCTTATTCGTTTATTCTACAAACATTTATCATGAATGGGAAAAAAGGCAGGACCTGGAGGACCTGACCCAGAGGACTGAGCAAAAGTGGGGGAGAAAGGCTGTGTTGACTGGGACTCCTCACCAGGTGCCATGCAGCAGCCACTGTTTCGTGAATTCAGCGCGGAGCTGGACAACCCAACTCGGAGGGCGGAGCAACTAACTCTGCTGGGGGAACTGGGAGAGGCTTTGCCCAGCATTTGATGTTCTAGTTTTATTTTGAGAGATGAGTAGAAGATGGAGAGGCTGGAAAGGAAGGCTACCGAAAGCAGACAGTGGTGTGTCCAACAGCCTGCCCCACTGGAAGGGCAGTGGGAGGTGTCAGGGCTGCAGGCAGGATGGCTGGAGATGAAGCTGGGGTCAGATCGTAAAGGGCCATGAAGAACAATGACAGATTTAGATCCTGTAGTGCTGGGAATGGGCCTTAATCAGTTTTGTCTTCAAGAAGAGAACTCTGGAATATGATAGCTGCTGCTGCTGCTGCTAAGTCGCTTCAGTCGTGTCCGACTCTGTGCGACCCCATAGATGGAAGCCCACCAGGCTCCCCCATCCCTGGGATTCTCCAGGCAAGAACACTGGAGTGGGTTGCCATTTCCTTCTCCAATGCATGAAAGTGAAAAGTGAAAGGGAAGTCGCTCAGTCGTGTCCGACTCTTAGCAACCCCATGGACTGTAGCCTACCAGGCTCCTCCATCCATAGGATTTTCCAGGCAAGAGTACTGGAGTGGGTTGCCATTTCCTTCTCCAGGAATATGAAGCCTAAATGGGATTAGGAAGATGGGAATGCTGTTGACAGGGATGTGCTATGGGCCTGAAGTAATGTGGTGATAGAGATGGTGATGTGGTGATGGAGATGGAGAGGCAAGGTGAGGTTTAGAGTGATTTCTGAGAAACAGCAGTCAGGATATGGATGGTGGGGGGACAGAGGCATGAAGGACGACTCTGTTTCCTGAATGGGAGGTGATACAGAAGTAATTGCAATATATGAGTCACTTTCCTGCTTTAAGAAATAAATAGCTGGTGAGCCTGTCAAGGACCTGGTCAAGCCTTGTCAAACCAGACATTCCAGTGGGTCAATCAGTGGTGCAGTGGTTGACCTTCAAACTCTTTGCTTTCCTGTATGAATGCAACCATGAAGCTGCCTCTAGGGCAGAACTGATTTGGGGCTCAACAAGTAAAAGGAGTGCCGACAAAGGTCCGTCTAGTCAAAGTTCTGGTTTTTCCAGTGGTCATGTATGGATGTGAGAGTTGGACCGTGAAGAAAGCTGAGCACCAAAGAATTGATGCTTTGGAACTGTGGTGTTGGAGAAGACTCTTGAGAGTCCTTTGGACTGCAAGGAGATGAAATCAGTCAATCCTAAAGGAAATCAGTCCTGAATTGGAAGGACTAATGCTGAAGCTGAAGCTCCAATATTTTGGCCACCTGATGCAAAGGGCTGACTCATTGGAAAAGACCCTGATGCTGGGAAAGACTGAAGGTAGGAGGAGAAGGTGACAACAGAGAATGAGATGGTTGGATGGCATCACCGACTCAATGAACAAGAGTTTGAACAAGTTCCTGGAGCTGGTGATGGACAGGGAAGCCTGGCGTGCTGCAGTCCATGGGGTTGCAAAGAGTTGGATATGACTAAGTGACTGAACTGACCTGAAGTAAAAGGAGACCCGTTTTAGTCCCCAGTGGTGAAGATGTGGGGTAACAGGCAAAGCTGGCAGTATCCCTCATGTATCTTTGCAAACCTTAAACTTCCTTGACCAAATAATTCTATTTTCAGTCAGCTGTCCCAAAGAAATAATCAGAAAAGACCTCAAACAGGTTGTCTACATAGATGTCCATCACAATGTTATTTATAATAGCAAGAAGTTAGGGGTAAAAAAAACCCTGTGTCAAACAACTTGGGACTACTGAAATGACTCATGGTACAATCATATATGAAACAATACTGTGCAGTTATTAAAATGCATCATGTGTAGTATAAGCTCAATCACATAAAGAGAAAAATTTAGAATTGTCTAGAAAGAAATGAAAATGTTAACAATAAGTAACTGTTAGAACCAAGGGTGAATTTTTCTTTTTTTTTTCTGCAATGAATATGAGTTACTCTTTATAAAGGCAAAAATATTAAATTATCTCAAACAGACATGTCCATGCATTACCCACCTGCCCCCTCATCCCCAATACTGACCGTCCCGCCCTGACACACACATACACACACACACACACTGAAGGAAAGAGCTTAGTCTAAGCCTGGTTCTAAAGAATATGGTCACGCTTTCTGAAGGCTGCTGACCCACTCTGAGGAAATTTCAATGGATTGCAAGAAAAGAAATGAAACCATGGAAGACATGCTAGAGATCAAATGCTGAGCTACAGCATAACTTGGTGTCTCTGTAACTACTCAATCAGTAACTTACTGTATGATATCACTGTCCCAAAGAGTATTCATAAAATGATAAAAGAAGGAGAGAAACTACTCTGGCTGTCTTGGAAGGCAGTAGGTTGAAGGAAGAACTTTGACTATATATTAGATGAAACTAAACTTTCTCATTTGATTTTGTTACAAAAGTAAGTCTTTTTCTAAATTCAAGGAAGATGAAGAGTTCACAGCAGCAATATGATGACAACAATACAATGACAACGAAACAGTGAAAGCCATTAACTGGGAACCGATACACTGAAGCTACAGCAGGCTTCATGCACAGGTGCTAAGGCAGAGCCAGGCTGGTGAAGCCCCGAGAGTTTCAGGGGCCGTAATGAAGCTCTTCCCCTCCAGGGAGGTGGCTGACTACCATGGACCCAATACCCAGTTGCTTCTACCAATTTATCTCTATTCCATTCAAGTTCTCAGCACATTGTCTTGGAAATATCTGACCTTCAACTTCAGTTCATTTTCAACAGAATTAACTTTGACTTGAGATCAGGAAGCTCTCTTATTAGGTTCAAACAACTGGTGTA
Source organism: Odocoileus virginianus (assembly GCF_023699985.2). Classification (NCBI taxonomy): domain Eukaryota; kingdom Metazoa; phylum Chordata; class Mammalia; order Artiodactyla; family Cervidae; genus Odocoileus; species Odocoileus virginianus. Next base: position 18,262,387 of record NC_069675.1, on the reverse strand, counting down.
TGCGAGGGGTGATAGAGCTGGGAGGCAGATGCCAGTCAACTGCTGGTGGAAAATGGGAACTGAGAATGCATCTCTCGCTGGGGCTTGCCAGGTGGTGCGGTGGTGAAGAATCCACCTGCCAATGCAGGAGACCCCGGTTCAATCCCTGGGTTGGGAAGATCCCCTAGAGAAGGAAATGGCAACCCACAGCAGTATTTTTGCCTCGAAAGTTCCATGGACAGAGAAGCTGGCGGGTGAGTCCATGGTCAGGAAGAGGAGGACACAACGGAGCCACTGAGCACGCACACGTGGATCCAGAAAAGATCCTGTAGAGGGAGCTGATTGCAGGAACGAGATGTCTCAAGGTTTGCCCACAAGTCTAAAACCTGTGTTTGGGCTTGTGTGCAGAACTCAGCTGGGCCACACAGCAAGATCTAAGATCCATATGCCCAGCCCTCTCACAGCTGACCTCCGTATAGACTGCAAGTCCGAGGGTACAAATGGCAGAGAGGAGAGAGAGGGTGTTGAAAGGGCTGAGGGCCCAGCTCTGGAGAAGAGAACTGCTGGGCATCTGTGGTACCCAGGCGCCGTGCTCCAATGCCTCTCGGGTTCAGCAAGAGGAGGGAATCTAACGTAACCAAGCAGCAGGCTGTGGAGCCTGACTCTACTCCTGCCTCCATCTGACTGCAAAGCAAACCACTTTCTCTGCCCTGCCTACACGCATGCTCAGCCGTGTCCGACTCTGTGACTCCACGGACTATAGCCACCAGGCTCCTCTGATCATGAGGTTTTCCAGGCAAGAAGGCTGGAGTGGGTTGCCATCTCCTCCTCCAGGGGATCTTGCCAGCTCAAGGGTTGAACCCACGTCTCCTGGGTCTTCTGCACTGGCAGGCAGTTTCTTTACCGCTGAGCCATCTGGCAGCTCTGCCTAACAGCTCCCTCTTGTACCCTCCGAGGAACACACAGAGCCCTGTTCCTGTGGTCTTGACTGTGCCTGGGCCTCTCTGGAACAGTGGACAGCTTTTGGGCTCTCCAGCTTGTTCAGGTGGAGGTCAAGCTGAATCCAATGTGCTGACTTGGGGTGAGCCATGGTTAGCAGTGGACAGTTTGCATCAGGGCTGGCCGGCTTGAGGATGCGGACTTCAGTCCAGGGCCAGCCCTGTTTTCTTTTTTCAAAAGAAAAAAGCTCCCCCTGATGCTTGCAGGGGATGGTTTTCTGTGATATCCTCAAATCTGATCAGTTTGAGTTACAAAATCAATGTATTTCATAATAGTACAGTTTCATTTTTCAAACATGCTTTAAAACAAAGCTACATTTAAGATGTGGGTTGGTCTCCACTCTGTGGAATTTTCATGTGAAATAAGGACTCCTGTTTTTGAAAAAGCCTTGACTAATTTTTTCCAGGGTGGCTGCTGTGTGGCCCGGATTAGACTAGATTAGATTTTAGTTAATTAGGATTTTGGTTAATGAGGCTTTATAGAAACATCTTTTCTTTAGACCAAATTTCATCTGAAAAGCCAATGATCTAAACAGAGGCCTGAAAGTATTTTGTGAATTTCAGTTGACTGATGGATCCCGGTGCTATTTTTTTTTTTTTTAATTGAAGTATAACTGATTTACAATGTTGTGTCAATCTCGGCCGTAGAGCAAAGTGACTAACTTTTACATATACATACATTCATTTTTAAAAATATTTTTTTTACATTATGATTTATCCCAGGAGATTGGATTTAATTCCCTGTGTTATACAGTAGGAGCTTATTGTTTATCCATTCTAAACGTAATAGTCTGCATCTACCAACTGCAAATTCTAGTCCCACACCCTCCCAGCCCCTGCCCCCTTGGGAACCACAAGTCTGACCTTCATGTCTGTGAGTGAGCTTCTGTTTCACAGACAGGTCCATCTGTGTCAGAGTTTAGATACTACATAAAAGTAATAGCACGTGGCACTTGTCTTTCTTTGTCTGACTTCATTTAGCATGATAATCTCTAGGTCCCTCCATGTGGCTGCAAATGCCCCTATTTCTCACATGCTCACTTCTTTTCTTGGATGGATCACGTCCTCCCATGGCACCTTTGGGTCAGTTTGAGAAAAGCTCTGTCAAAAAATTTTAGAAACGACTTGATTTACAGGGAGATATGGTGGCTAATTTACCCGATTTGAGGTTATAAATAATCAATAAAGTCACTGTAGTTTTTTGGGGAAAACAACATAGCCTAATTGAAAGTCCACATAAAAGCATTTTAAGTTTTAAGATTGAAGAGGGATATAGAAATAGAGACATGGGACCTATCCAACTAAAAGCATCTGAATGGTTTATATTTGGTTATCGAGTGGGCTGTGCCATTTCATTCTGTTGTATTCATCACTCCAAATAGTTGCTTACGCTGACAGTGACATTAGGTTTATTCTTCCATACCTAATAATAATCATAACCTCCACTTACTGACTACCTACTCTGTCCTGGGCACGGTGCTAACCGAGCTTTTTGGGTTTTGTTCGTTTAGCTGCGCTGCAAGGCCTGTGGGCATCCTAGTTCCCTAATTCCCCAGGAACTGAACCCAGGCCCTCAGCAGTGAGAGTACAGAGTCCTAACTACTGGACCACCAGGGAAATCCCTAACGCAGTATTTTTTATGAGTCAATTTCACATGCTTTCCACAACCCAATGGAACAGGATATATTGGAATTCCACAGAAAACCTAGGCACAGAAAAAATAAGTAACTTGTGCAGAACGCATGGCTAGGAAGTGGCAGGGCCAGAAGAGGAACCACACGCATCTCCATAGCTGCACACCGTCTGCCTGCCGTGTCCCAGTGGGATAACCCTCGGGGGGGGGGGGGGGCGGATGTTCCTGGGCAGGGATCTGGGCCACACAAACAAAAGTGGCTACTGCTCATGACTCTGGAGAATGGGCACTTGCTTCTTGCCCCAACATGTGATGAGGCTGGAGGTCTTTATAACACTTCCTTGATGGCTCAGCGGGTAAAGAATTCACCTGCAATGCAGGAGACACAGGTTGGATATCTAGATTGGGAAATTCCCCTGGAGGAGGAAATACTGGAAATGGCAACCTATTCCAGTATTCTTGTCTGGAAAATCCCATGGACAGAGGAGCCTGGCGGGCTACAGTCCACTGGGTCGCAAAGAGTTGACTGAGCATGCACATATGTCTTTGGCTTCAAAGGTAAGATTACCCTTCAACCGACTATCAGACATCGGCACAGTCCTGACAGGACTGGAGATACAGTGGCTACTAAGGACTCTGGTTCTTCGCAGGATAATTTCTATTTAACACTCCTCTCTCTCTCAAGGAAGAGGATCAGAGAAAAACGTTCCAAGGAAAACGTGAGGTAGGACACTAATATCACAAGGCTCATTTTTTAAACAAACACATTGGGAGCTATATACCCAAGTGGCCCCCTTCTGAAACAGTCACCGTCAAGGGCTACACACACACTGCAGCAGCACCGCCCCTGCCCCATAGGCTTTGGAAGTCTTTCTCTGCAAGGACATCCGGAGTCAAATTTTGAAACAAGGAAGACGGTTACTATTTTACGGCCACTCCTTGGTTGAGGTCAGCTTTGGTATTTGGTTTCCTCAGGTCTGGCCTCTATCTTATCCATCAGATTGGTCTGAAATGACTTTTAGCCTCTATCAGAAAGAAAGGTCCCTCTCTGCTAGAGGATGAAGGGTTATTCTGCATCAGTATCAGCATTGTGAGTCACAGGCTGGGTGTTTAACTCACGGAGCGATCAGACAAACATCTTATATTTTTGGATTCAAACAGAAGCAACATTATCTTGCATTCTGTCTGACTACAATAAAAATATGTGATCTCTTTCAGTGATAGAGTTTGGAAAATAAGGTGTGGATTTTCTTTTTTCCCCTTTTTCTTGATTCTGGTTATATGAAAAGAGAGGAGGAAGAAGTGATGAGATTTTGAAATGTTAACTCCTTTTGAACTGACCTCTTCCATTGCCTGAACCTTGCTATTTCACTTCTTTTTAAGATAAGAAAAAAGGTTTACCAGGCCATTAAAAGTTGGATTTTGCTTCTCCTCTTGAGCCATTTTACTAATTACACCATAAAGCTAATTAACAGCTGGGGAGAAACCTAGATACTAAAACCGTGTCATTTTCCTCCTCTCTACAAGTCCGATTTAGTCTTTCAGGAGTCACTGGTGCAGCGGTTCAGGTGCTGCTCTGAATCTGACCATGATGAAAAGAAAGGATTTTCAGACTCCCTGCTTCCTTTCCTCTGGCAAAGGTTATAAAAACTAAAATCTGCTAGAAACTGTATGACAGTTGGACTTCTCCATTTCTGCCAGGAGATAACTTTCCTACATAGATGGTTCAGGTTCTAAATCTGGTTGTGGTAGGTCATGAAGTCAGAGTCTCAGTGTGGGAGTAACTTCCTGGGAGGAAGCTGGGCGGCTTTAGAAATGGCATCAGTTCTTTCAAATCTCCAGTGTACTATTTAGAGACCTGAAAAGTAATTTACTCTGGGATCCTAGTGGCCAAGAAGCTAAATGCAGCTCTCATTCCTGGAGCAAGTCCCATTGCAGAACAACCCAGCCCAGTTGAGGAGTGGGTGCTCGTTCTCCCCACGCCTCACTGTGGAGGGCACCATTCTAGACGCCGGGGATGGGGACACAGCGGTGCACAGGGTGGGGAGGCGGGGAGAGGGGTGTTTCTACCCTCCGGGAGATTCCTGGATCCAAAGGATCTTAGCAGCTTTGTGTGATTTCAGGTCCAAACAGACGTGCCAAATGACTTACAAAAACCTGCGGACTCCAGGCCCTGCTAATAATAATATACTTCAAATTGGGTTTCTTAAGATTAAGGTTCAGGGAATTTAAAGGAAACTTTAGTGCAATCATTTAGGCAGGTGGAGAAAGGTACCAGTTACACTATGGGTAACGTAAGACTTAGAAGTGAGAGTGGAAAAGTCAGCAAGTATTTCCATTGACATGGCTGAGTTAGGGAAGTACAGAGGAGGTGGTTTTTAAACTGTTGGCTAACTTTCACAAAGCACTGAGAACCTACTAGTACCTTATATTTTACTTTCTCTTAACTGACAGGACACTGTGATCCCTGCCCTGTGATATACTCTGCATTTTTATATCCCAAGCTGGGCACACTCTACGAGGGAAAATCAATGGAATGCGGGTGCCTCCTGTTGGAGAAACTAGCTTTCCTTTTTTTTCTTTTACATAAAGTGGAGATAAACAGAAATCATAATGAAAGAGGAATCTGAGCAAATGAGCAGGTCACTATGAAATGGAGAGATTTGTAGGCACAGAAGATGAAGACTGGTTTTGAACATGCTGGTCTGCTAGACCTCCAAAGACTGACAAAGAACACAAAAGCAGAACTCTTTGAAGTCTTACTAAAAGCAGGTGCAAGTAGCCTAGACAATTTCAGTGAGGAGATCTAACACAGTTATTCCATCAGCAAATGATAAAGTTTTTGGCTAAAAATGCAAAAATAAAACTGACTGGTTAATCTCAAAAACTGAGTATTTTAGCTTACAACTTTTAGCTTCTAACAAAATACTTGCTCTTAATTCACTTACATAGAAAGAAAAAGCTGAGACAAGTGGTCACAGCCATGTAGGTGGACTCTCACCTCCATATAACTGTTTTTTTTTTTTTTGGTGGGGGGGAGCAGAGAAGGGTTACGGCAAGGAGAATGGTGGCTTGCGCTCAAAGCTCCCGATCTCTATAATGTCTTCACTGCTGAAAAGACAGATCTGCTCCTGGTTTTAAGACTTTCCCTGAAAGGCCCATTTCTGCTTTTATTCTATTTCTTGGGATGGGAGTCCAGGTCTCTTTATAAAGGCCAAAAGAGTCTTTCAGGTTTCTTCAACATATTGGAAAGAATAGGTGCTGACATAGGGTTCCAAGTTAACAGAGAAATTATAAACTTTCCTGGGTTCCACCAAGAGGAAATCCTACCAAACTGATAAATGCAGCGATCTCCGATTCCTGCTGCATGCAAAGAGGAGGGACTTTCTCAGCGATAGAACTTATTCATCCTTGTATAAGCATGTTAAGGGTTGATTAAACACTTCCGGGATCGAAGTTCAAGGAAACATTCTATTTCGAACTTTAAACAGTATAAAGATCTACTCTTCTCTAGTTTAAGAAAACTCTGAAGTAGAAGTCAGTGGGCTTCCCAGGGTGGCCAGTTTCTGCACCAGAGGAGTTTCTGTACTTACAGGAGGTGCTTCATCCCATTAGAGCCCGAGCTCGGTCAGTCTGCAGACTAACTTCAGACTAATTGATTGCATTTTGTCACTGAAATGTAATCCTGCTAAAGGGGGTCCTCCCCCCTCATTAGAAGGTGCACAATCAGGGCTGGCCCCTGGGCAAAAATCAGAGGCAAAAGGCACCTGCTAATACTCCGTAAGCACCGGTGCCAGTCTCCCTTCTGTGCAACAGACGTCTTTAAAATAAGAACACAGAGCAGAAGCTCAGATAAAGACAGGCCACTCAGAAGTTTCCCCCAAGTTAACCAGAACAACTTGAAGTTCTGGTTACACAGCCAGGGGCCTGGAAAGGATACAGAAGTGAAAGGGGAAAGCTACCTATGGGATAAGTAAGATGAGATGCTTCCTAGGGTGGAGGGTGCGATCTAAACAAACTGAAATCAAACCCTGTTTATTTTTGTCAGGACAACTTTAGACCAGTTCCAAAGTTAGTATAGTGCATGACAACCGAATGTTGTCCGTCTTACACCCTCCAAACAATACACAGAAAAGCATTCTGCTTTCCTTTTGCTCAAATCACTTGGCACTCTCTGTGACCATGGGGTTGCAGAGCAGTGGGCCCGGGGAGCTAGAGCTCCGAAGAACATGCAGGAAGCACTCAGGTGCCTCCCCTGATAGTAAACACCACATCCTCTGCTTCGAGGAATCACAGCGGACCCTTACAAGGAGCCCACAGACTCCTCAGATGGGACTAGCCTCTCAACACAAACAGAAAAATAAAGGAGCTCCCTCTCTCTTCTGTGTGATGTCCAGAGGCATGGAAGGAAAGTGAAGCTCTGAGGCCTGGGGGCCAGGCACTGCTACCACCCAGCTGCAAAACAAACCTGCAGATAGCACGCGGCTTCCACTGGGGTCATGATAAGGTGACTGAGGGCATCATGGGCTATTTATTTGAGCTAGAAGTGTGCAGGATGAAGTATATCACCAAAGTGTTTTCTCAGATAGTTGCATCCTTCAAACATTCTTCACTGGGATGCGATATCCAGTTTCTCTTGCAGAAAGGTGGGTGCTGTACATAAAGTGAGATATGAGGAGTCCATGTGGCGTCTGTCACCTAGGTCAGGTGCAACATGTGTGCAAAGAGCTGTAACTCTGAGCCAGTATATATGCATATCCTATTGACCATCCTAGGGCTCCCCTGGTGGCTCAGAGGGTGAAGCGTCTGCCTGCAACGTGGAAGACCTGGGTTTGATCCCTGGGTTGGGAAGATCCCCTGGAGAAGGAAATGGCAACACTCCAGTATTCTTGTCTGGAGAATCCCATGGACAGAGAAGTCTGGTAGTCTACAGTCCATGGGGTTGCAAAGAGTTGGACACGACTGAGCGACTTCACTCACTCACTCACTCATTTACCATTTTAAGGAGCTTTCACATACTGGGCTTCCCTGGTGACTCAAGTGGTAAAGAATCTGCCTGCAATGCAGAAGATCTGAGTTTGATCCCTGGGTCGGGAAGATCCCCTAGGGAAGGGAATGGCTAACCACTCCAGTATTCTTGCCTGGAGAATTCCATGGACAGAGGAGCCTGGCAGGCTACAGTCCATGGGGTCACAAAGAGATGGACATGACTGAGCAACAAACAGACTTCACATATGTATGGACTTTTCATAAATATGGTGGCTCAGACAATAAAGAATCTGCCTGCAGTGCAGGAGACCCAGGTTCGATACTTGGATGGGGAAGATTCCCTGGGAAGGGAACGGCTTACCCACACCATTATTCTTGCCTGGAAAATCCCACGGACAGAGGAGCCTGATGGGCTACAGTCCATGGGGTCGGAAAGAAGTCAGACACGATGGAGTGACTAAGCATGCGTGTGCATATGTATGTCACTTAATTTTCACAGAACTTTAGTGAAGTACAGAACAATATTATTCTCATCTTACAGATAAGAAAACTGAGCTACAGTTATGTCTTATCACCAGGACCTACAGGTAGAATGTGCCAGAGATCGGGTCATAACAACTTGGCTCTAAAGTACATTCTCTTCCCAACACACAGAAGTTTTTAATTTTTGGAAAACATATTGGAGAAATAGCTGTGAAAAGTGTTCCAATGAAGACACTAGTATTATAACATGATGGCTTAAAAATGCACAACATTTAGTCCTATGGATTGTATATCTTAGGGATGCTGTATTAACTATTTCCTGTTCGATTCTTGGGCTGAGTTAAATATACAATAATCAACAGATGTTCCAAAGAGATAGTATTTATATTCATCTCTAAGAAAAGATACCTAAACAAATAAATGTAAATCTAGGCAAAAACAAATGTAGTATGATAGATTGATATAAAGCGTAGTCTTTTTACCAAGTTGTAAGTCTTGGTAAGTCTCCTAACCAAGGAGAAATATTATTAATCATTTGCTAGTTAAAGATCACTGTGGAGAGGAAATATAATGACACCAGTACAATTGAGTGCCAAAACAGCTGGACTCCACTTGAAAGCTCCAACTCAAATGTTAATATAAGACATATAAAAACATAAAAGTAGCTAATCTCTAAACAGACAGATATTTTGATACAACCCACAAGAAAAGCACTTTTTCATGTACCATCTATACTAGAACTCATTTTCACAGATCCTTAAAGATATGAGATACTTGAAGACACTTAAAAGATACTGATGACTTGAAGACATGTAATCAGAGTATAATTTTGTTCACATCAAATTATGAAATATATGTGTGTGTGTAGACAAACACACCAAAGAAATATGACTATCCTCCCAAAACAACTAAGCCTTTGACAAAAACTTAAATGAGAAAGATGCAGTGACTCAGGGATTTCCAGCCAACAAACTTGGCTCTAAATATCTAACCTCAGATATTTTATAAAATAACATACAGCCACAAATAAATAAAAATGCTTGCCAAATGCTAAGTTTCAAGACAATTCAGCAAGTCACATACATACGGACGAGTTCCATTCCGAGAGCACATCTGTAAGTCTAATTTGTTCATAAGTCCAACAAAGTTAGCTTAGGTACCCAACTAACACAATCAGCTAAATAGCCTTCTATATGCAATGCAGGAGACACAGGAGACTTGGGTTTGATCCCTGGGTCAAGAAGATTCTCTGAAGAAGGAAATGGCAACCCACTTCATTATTCTTGCCTGGGAAATCCCTTGGACAAAGGAGTCTTGTGGGTTACAGTCCATGCAGTGGCATAAGAGCCAGACACAACTGAGCAACTAAGCATGCATATAGTACTATACCGTAATGGGTCTATAATACTTCTTACACAAATAACACATAAAAAACAGACACGAAGAAACAGAGAAAACATTTTTAACCTTATAGGACACTACCTTGGCAAGTACAATACAATGCCAGATACATCACTGCTGCTTTTATGCTTGTTTTTGGACATCTCGGGCTTGAAATAAAGACACTGTACTACGGTACTCTATACAGTCCTAGGCAGTGAGGTACACAAGAACACAACCACTCGCAGCGGATCCATGAATGTGACAACGTATGCCAGACATGCAAACTAACTGATGTGACCGGACATGTGAGCGCATGTTTTCATCTTCGAAAGTTTGCAGCTTAAAGGTTCATATGCTGGGGACTTACTGCATTCTATGCACTGAGTCATACTTATGACTTGGCCAACACCAGAGTTGCTTACTCAGCTCCTCATCTGGTGGGGGGTCGGGGTGGGGGGACACCTGAACATCTGAATTTCCAAAGTCATCAGGGATGATGCAGCAGTGATATGGGCTTGAAGACCCCAAACATTAAATGAAGAGCCATCTTTATGATCAATGTAGTGCCCTTTCTTTATAAAATTTTATAATATTACAGATATCTATAGTAATAGATACTATCAGTTTTATAATGTTTTATATTACATAATGTAAAGATAATAGTTGTGAATATAACATTCGGGAATGACTGCGCTCCTGGACATGGCGCAGATCTGCTGGGTTGCTGAGAGAAGATGCTAGCTTGGCCCTTGGCAGAAGCATCACCGACAGAGACATCAGAGCAACGGTGATGTGTCAGGACGAGCGTCCCCTCAGGCACAGGAAGTGCTGCTGGTACCACCTGCTGCCCTTTAGCAGTGATGGGATAAAGGTATCACCGAAGCACTGAAATAATTTTTTTCTTTAGGAAGGTTCCAAAAAGGCATGTAGCATGTAGTCACTGATAAGGCCCCAGATGCTACCTTGCAAGTCTGACATGGAGAAGGCATCTGCTGTTTCTAAGGAACCATGTGTCAAATCTGCCATCACACATTAAAATTCCTACCAGGCCTTTTATCCCCACCTGAGCTACATCCAAGTCATCTCTTGATTGTCATTCTCCTTTCTTTAAGCCATCATGACAGTCAAAAAGCCTATGAGAATAAAATCTAAGTTTGTATGTATTTGTGTAGGAAGCTGGAATAGAAAAAATTCAAGAATCTGAAGATGTTCCATTAAAATGATTGGGTAATTACTACTTAGCTTCTTTCCAGTACAAAGATGAATTCCTTAATGATGGGTATTATAAGTAATTAGACAAAGCTGTTCACTTTTCAAAATTAATCATCAATCCTATTAATTATGTCTGTATTACACATTCTATTAAATTAGCACACATAATATGAGGCCTTCACACATTAGAGAGAAGCATTATCATTGCACTTTAGTGACTTGATAATTTATCTGCAAGGAACACCAAACATTTGTAATAATACTATGTTTAGCAGGATCATCCTTTTCAATTCTCTTGTGATAAGAGAAAAGATGGCTTTACAAGATGAAAGCAAGAACACTTTTCTTCAGAGTTTTTTTTTTTTTCTTCTTCAGAGGTTTTATCACTAAAAAAAGAAGTCAGATTAAAGGCAGGTATCTGGGTTTTAGAAATCTATATTTGATTGATTTGGAAGAAAATGCACCCAGGGAGGAGATCTCTGCAGTCATGGTGAGGTCAATGCTGCAGGCTTGGCGGAGGTACACGTGACCCTGGGAGCAGACTGCCCGGGTTAACGAGGAGCTGGGTTCACACTGAGAAAGCCTAGCACGGAGACAGTGAAAGCACCGGTCCTTGGAGCCTGCTGAGATGCCACTGGGAGCTTTGAGACATGCAGAATGTCCCACTTCTCCCCTGTGCTCGATGACGCGGATGGGGAAGCAGACCTCACCAGTGGGGCAGAGCTGACATCTGCCCGCAGGCAAGCTACTGCTGCCCGGGCCTGGTGCCCTTACGGAGCGACCACGCTGATGGGAAGCTGACAAGAGAAGAAGTCTGGAGAGGAGAAGAGAGCAAACTGGAGGGTCAGAAAATCCTCACATCACAGTCATGGACTGAATCTGACTTCATATGCTTGAACATTAGCTGGGAGAAACAATGAAGCCCAATCTGAAAGGCTAATTGCAGGAAAGTATGATGCATATAGTGAAGAAGGCAATAGTACCCCACTCCAGTACTCCTGCCTGGAAAATCCCATGGATGGAGGAGCCTGGAAGGCTGTGGTCCATAGCTGAGGGTCGGCACGACTGAGCGACTTCACTTTCACTTTTCACTTTCATGCACTGGAGAAGGCAATGGCAACCCACTCCAGTGTTCCTGCCTGGAGAATCCCAGGGACGGGGGAGCCTGGTGGGCTGCCGTCTATGGGGTCACACAGAGTCAGACACGACTGAAGTGACTTAGCAGCAGCAGCAGCAGGATGCATACAGAGGCGCCTAATGACTATTTCAGGGCTTCCCAGGTGCCTCAGTGGTAAAGAATCTGCTTGGATTAACAAGCAGGAGAACTGGGTTCCATCCCTGGGTTGGACAAATAGAAAATGGTAACCCACTCCAGCATTCTTGCCTGTTGGAATCCCATGGACAGAGGAGCCTGGCGGGCTACAGTCCATAGGGTCGCAGAGAGTTGGACACGACTCGGCAACTAAATGATAACAACAATGACTATTTCAGAAATAAAACAGGTATGAAGCAATTAAGGTGAATGTGAGGATAACAGCACACAGTATTACTCATCAACTGCTAAAGATCCCCAGTACGTTCAGCAGAAGAGACGTCATAGGTTTATATAATACAGTTATACCTGCATCAATGTGGCCAGGGCAGTGGGGGGTGGGGAGGGGGGGTGGGGATTGTTGTAACAGAATCAAAATTTCTACTCTGTCATTATGAGTTCCTGTGAACCAAAATTTAGTGAAAGTGAAATCTAATTTGAAATCAAAATCACAAATTGAGGCCAAACTGGTATTTTCCTCCCCACACTAAAGAAGAATGTACAGTCGAGATGCAGGAATTGGAATAGGAAAATATGAAAGCAAAAGCAAAAAAAAAAAAAAAAAAAAAGACAACAGAATACTACGATATGCAGGTTTCTTTCCATAAGTATCAATTTGTTAAACTGGTTTTGTGAGACAGTAAAGTGGTTTACTATTATCACATGGAAACATTAATTAGTTGAGCAACTTACTAATCACATATTCACCAATTAAGTGGCAAAACACAACAGGAACTTTTTTATCTTAAAAAAAAAAAAAATCAGAGAGTTTCAACACATGAGAAATTCACAGCTGGGTTTTTCCTCTGAAGGCTATAGAATTCTCAGGTTTCCTGGGCCCTGGTTTCCAACTGTGATCCAAGTACTCCTGGTTGATTTATAAATTGTCTCCTTTAGGACAGTAGTTTTGGTACTTCAATATGCTGGTCCTGGCTGTACATTTCTGCCCCCTCTATCAATGCCCTGGTCTGAAATAGTGACCTGGTTACATTTTTCATTCAGATCTCATCAAAGGCTATGCCATTTTTAACAAGATGAATGCCAGTCAACTCTCTGAGAAGATATATAGCAGTAGCTGGATGGATGCCTTGATACATTTTTGGCTTCGCTTATAAGCTACAAAGCTTACAGGTATTACAGCAGATCTAACGTCCCTGTCACTAAGAGGTGGGCAGCCACAGGTCCCCACTGGCTTGGGACGCCCCTGGTCTAGAGCCATGGTCCCACCAAAATTATAAACAGTCCCCACTTCACTCACAAAAGCACAGTTTAAAGAATAAATTGGATAGACAGTCACTCTATGAAAAGAAGAGAATCCATTTTCACACATAATTTTTAATATTCCCTAACCATGACACTGAGAAAATAAAGCTCTGTAAAATTCCTGAGACCAGAAACCGTGTTTTAAAATCTTTCTATCTCTTGTATACTAATGTGCAGAATAAGTGTTCAGAGGGAGTGACCCCAGAGAGTGGCCAAAGGAGCCATCCTGAGAAGCTTGAGTGGTGGCCAATGGGCACCTGAGCGCCATTTACTGATTCATCTACACGGGCTGCTACGAAGTCCTGTGGCCAGAGGATTTTTCCTCCTCCTCATGCATTTACTCCAAATATATGCACTGACTTGCATTTAGAAAGCATGCACATATCTTCAACAATAAATGCATGATGCCTGCCATTAATGCAGCTTGCCTAATTTTTCACCTGCTAACTCTGATTATAGGTTCACAACTGGACTGAGATATGTCATTGTCTTTCACTTGACTTTATGAGTTTTACTTGAGACAGAAGCAATCAGAGAGAGTGAGAGCCTTGGGAGTAGGGACTGTGCTTGTGTTAGAGCTGCCAGCTGTCTGAGCCTCACCTTCTGGACTCCAGAACAGCATCTGACTTGTGTGCATAGGCCTAGTTTTGGTATAGCTGACAGGGGCTAATATACATATGTCCTCTGATGGTAAGACGCATCCCCGTGGGTCACATGAAGGAGAGGGTTCTGTCAGTGACACAGGCCTCCCTCTGCGTCCTTATGCCCTCAACATGGACAACCACACGGTCTAAACAGAATCAATTAAGTGTTAGCGGACAGAGGAAGAACGGGGAGATTAAATCAGTATCTGGTATCTGGCGGATCTCAAGGCAGTGGCAAGCTTCAAGCCCTAAGTGTACTCTGATACGAGACATGGTTGTTCTGTGTGGACAAAAGACCACAGTCAATAACAGGGTGAAGGAAGAGTGTTCTGACTCCAATACTGAAAATGCCCAAATGCTAAAGGAGCCCAGTAGAACCTGATGGCATTATAACATTATGATATCCTCAGAAAGCATTTCTGTACTCTCAACATGTTTTACCTTGGGAATACACCTTTCACATCTTTGCTCCTCCTGTTGTGACCTACACTGGGTCTGTGTGGTATGTCAACCAGAAAAATGGATTTCAAAATTACTAACTGATCTAGGCATATAGCTGTCAATAGAGAATTAGTGGTCGCTGGGCAAGAGAAAGGATTTTTTTTCTTGGTCTTACCTATGCAGTAGGGACAACACTGGCCTTTTCTCAACACAGGTCTTTCACAGGATACAGAAGGGCAAGACTCAGAGTAACAGCTAATGACGCTATCCATGCACACACAGCTGGTACACACGTCGGGTTTCCAGGACTCAGCTGCCAGGAATATATCCCCTTCATCGTTTTTGCAGTAACTAGGCACACTGTCATTGTGGGATGAGGAAGGCTGGAGAGGTTCATCTGCAAAAGAGAACAGAAGGTCAGCAGGGGAAAGAAGACTCTGCAGGGTACCCACCGTGCAATACAGCGAGCTTCACTCTGCCCCACACAAAGTGTGCTTGCTCACTAACCTTCCAGCCTTGAATATGAGCCTGTGGCCTGTAGCTGTAATATCCTTCTCATATCTGTAAAAGAGAGCCCTTGCTATCACTAAGATACTAAATTAATGTGGTCAAATCTGGCTCCAAGCTTCCCATAATGCATGGAAAAGAAACCTCTACTTGTTTAAAAACTGAGCTGGGTTTTCTCCTATTTGCAGCCCCATGCAGTCCTAGCCAACCAACACCCAAACAGACTTCTAAACTGCATGTGACACTTCAATGTTCAGGCATTCACATTAATGGCTAAAAGGTGATGGGGAATGTAGAAAACTAGCTGCAAGTCTTGTATGTTTTTCCTACAGACAGACAGACCAGAGGGTCTTGAGATCTTGCGACAACTTAACAGAAAAGAACGTTGCCAGAAAACCCCGGATATCTCTCTGGGTCTTGGCATTCACTGAAGTGACTTGAAAACTGTTAACTCAAGCAGAAAGCTGAGGGGATATAACAAAGCAAAGTACAAGTGGGTGAGGTTCCTGGTTGAGCAACGTCACCGACAAGAGAGCTCTTCTAACCACGTCTGCACTTGAGCGTCTAGAAAGTGCAGGATGGTCCCACCCAGCAATTCTTGAAGAGAATCCCATTTTCTCAATGGACACAGGGACAGAAGTATCATCTGTTCTTCTCAGAATCAACTTCATGAAGTCTGCTCTTTAATAAACATGTAGTTATCACAGTCCTGCAGAAGCGCTCAGTGTTCTACTTTCTGTTCCCCTCATGAATACATCCCCCAGCACAAGTTTGGCTGGACAAGGAGAGTGTCTATGAGAAGTGGGGTAGCTGCTTTGTTTTGGGCTGAGAGACCAAATTGTGTAACTGTATCTCCTACTGCCAGTCCTGAAGGCAGCGACAGAAAAAGAACAGCCACTGGTTTCCACTGCTCCAAAAGTGCTCCAGGCTCAGTTTCAGGAAAATTGGATCACATGCATGTGAGTTAAAGATGGGAAGACGGGACTGCTTTCTCAGGGACCTTTTCTGGGTCATCCATGTTGAGGGCTAAGTTCTTTTTAAGAGACTGACTGACGTTAACTTTTGATGTGGCTGGCAATCAGGGCAACTCACACTAGTCTACATGAGGTTCTGCAAACTGGCATGAGGTTTCTGCGGGTTATGACAGCTTAGTTCTTGCAAGCAACACCCAACCTGGCGTCTGAAAACTCAGAAGAGGAAGCAGCGATGAAATCATGAACTAGCAGCTGAAACGAACATCTCACAGTCTGGAGGGGACCTCAGGGGACACAGGAGTGGGCCAGCAGAGTTGGAGTGAGAGCTGCAGCTGAGATGCAGCGTCTGCCCCAAGGGCCGCAGACTAACTGAACCCTGATGAAGGTGTGATCTGGTATCTTGCCCACTGTATCTTCCTTCGTTGGGCCTCTTTCCATTTTTAGAAAGAAAGGAGAACCCCTCTTTATACCTCTGATTCCAAATATTAACAAGTTACTGACTAGAGACACATAAGTATGTTTTCTGTGACCCAAACATTATTGACTAGAGATGTTTCAATGTTCACTTACATAACAAATTGCTGGTCATAGGCATTAGTTTCTACAAAAATCCCCTGGTCAATAGTGTGTTAACTAACTTATTCTGTTTTTTTTTTTTTTTTTTTTACTAGTTCTTTCACTGGCGTTCATTCATTCTTTTTATTTCTATTCCAGCCCCCTCTTCTGTCCTATGCTTCTCTTCAACTTTAAAATATAAAAAATGAATGAGAATTTTAAAACTGTGGAAAAGAAAGAAGCACTCTTCTATTTTCTCTCTTTATCTTCACCTACAGGGATGCTCAATCCTTCTTCATGAGTCCACTTCTAGACCTTGTTCTAAACCAGGCCAGATGAGAGTGTAAGTTAAGGACAAAGGGACTGACAAAGCATCCGAGGAACACAATCACTACAAGGGACACAATTCTTCTAGTTTTATTACCTATGTATCATTTGGGACAGTATTACAATACAAGTATCCTAAGACTGGGCTTCCCAGGTGGCACTAGTGGTGAAGAATCCACTTGCCAATGCAGGAACATTAGAGATGAGGTTTGATCTCCCGAGTCGGGAAGATCCCCTGGAGGAGGGTATGGCAACCCCACTCCAGGGTTCTTGCCTGGAGAATCCCATGGAGAGAGGAGCATGGTGGGCTACAGTCCATGGGGGTCGCAAAGAGTCGGTCGTGACTAAGTGACTAGCTCTGTCATTTCCAGGGTATATCCTAACAACATAACACATCTGAATGACTACTTATATTAGAAAAGATGTCACACTAACTAAGCTTTTCAGACTAACATGGTTGAAAATTACACCAAAGACTCTGTACTAAGATAATACCTGAGCAGCAGGGCATGATGACAACAGCAAAAATGTGGCTATCCCTACAATTTCACCTGATGCAATTAAAAATATCATCAATGTGAACCCAGGAAGATTTTGGACATCAACTACGCTGGTTATATAATGACAGAATAAGATATTCCAGTTGGTTGACTAGACAATCCAATGTAAAGAAACTAATCAAATGCAAGGGTTTTTGTTTTACTGAGCAGAAATGCTCTAAGAATATACATTTAGAAAATAAATGATTTAAGTTGAAAAGATAAAAGACTAAGCAAGAGCAAAACAACACTAGTGTGCTATCTACTTGGTAATGATAAATGTACAAATTAAGTATATCCTGGAAAAAAGTTATATATTCTAGTATTAATTAGAATTGCTACTTTAGTTGCAAGATCAGCAACTTATGCTTAAAAGTCTGACAAAATTTCACTGTATTTGTTACATGACTATAAATTCATCTGCTAAGGCCAGATTATCTGAGGACTGAAAAAAAAAGACACCAGTAGTGCTCTTTGTACATATGCAGTGCTGGTCACTTAATACTTTTGGATCTTAAGCACTGCAGATTTGAAAATGTGGGTGTTATGCATATTTTAGCAATTCTTCTGTTTAACAAGGGCTCTTCATCAAACACATATATCTTACGTTTTTCAAAGAATTTAAGTTATATTCTTTATCAATAACTGCTCTTCACATTTTGCAATGACAAGATGACTTTTCACAATAGCAAAATCATTTGGAATAATTTGGTGCGGCAGGACTGTCTCTTGAGTCTGAGATTTACGGTTAAGAGAAAAAAAAGGTAGAAACAATTTTCTGTTATTGTTCAAAGTCATCGCTGGTGCAAAGCATACTGATGGCATAAACACGTGATCGACAGAAGGGATGAATTTAGGAAGCCGGCTGCCCGGGTCGCTCTTGCCTGGGATACTGCTGACTGGGCCTGGCACGGTACCGCATGGGGCTCCACCCGGCCCACTGGTCCTGCAGGATGACGAGGCTCGGGCTGGAGCCCCCGCGCTGCCCGCCCAGCGCCTCCCCGAGGCGCGGCGCCGGTTACCTGGGCACTGTGGGCAGCAGGAGTCCTGGGTGCGGGCGGGGTTCTGGCAGAGCAGCGGCGGGCACACCTCCGTCTCACAAAGCACCCGCCCGCCGTGGCACGTGCACTGGGTGCACGTGTCGATGTGCCACGTCTCTCCCTCCACGAAGTACTCTCCCCCGGGGGCGTGGCAGATGGAGGGCGCGCTGAGCTCTGGCTTCTGCACCTCGAAGTCGTCTGGGGAGCGAGAGAAGATCCAAACACAGGAGATGATCCGGCTGCAGTCTCACCAGCTGGGGAAGACCCCGGTGCTGTGGGCTTCGAGGGACAGGGGAGACGAGCTGGTGGCTGCTACCCGGAGGGTGGGGAAGAAAACGTTCCATGCACAGAAACACAAGGCAGAAGAGCTCTTTTTCAGGAAATGGTTCGAGTCTGTCAACATGGAATGACAGAATCTGTCGAGACAATTAAATTACAGGGACTCTCACTGTTGAAGGAGACAGGAGCCTCTTGGCGGGATGTCTGTGAATGTGTAGCACTGTCTAGAATAAAGATCTCTCACTAACTGAATGCTCACTATGGTCCAGTTTCCATGTTTAGTACTTTACATATGGTACTTCGCTTATTCCTTACACCAGCTGTGTGGACAGGTAGCATTATCCTATTTTACTTATGACAAAACTGAGAACTCAAAATATTGAGGGGAGACAAGGGATTTGAACCTAAGTCTATGCTTCTTTGCATCATGAACGTGCCTACAGGTTAGACAGAATTGCCAACTGATTTGTGCTTCATCCTCTTCATTATCTCTGGGGCCCTGAGTCCTTTTAGGCTCAGAAATAAGTCCTACTGTTAAGCAGGACACACCCCACTATAGACCAGCTGTCAGCCCAGTGAGCAGGAATGCTTTTTCAGAATCTACAGTGTGAAACCTCACCTGAGACTAAACATTCGGTGACATGATCAAGAGA
Source organism: Odocoileus virginianus (assembly GCF_023699985.2). Lineage (NCBI taxonomy): Eukaryota > Metazoa > Chordata > Mammalia > Artiodactyla > Cervidae > Odocoileus > Odocoileus virginianus. The sequence continues at coordinate 18,243,176 of NC_069675.1, read as the reverse complement.
GGTAAACACTCAAGAGGTTGACAGTAAGTGTGAGGTCTTTTTCCCCAGTGGAGGGGTAATTTGGAGCTCCTGGTGAGATGATAATGATAGAGAGTGAATTTAATGCTGGAAACGTCTGAAGAGGCACTGGGAGTTGCCCTGAAGTTGTGCTGAGGAAATGAGAAATATGAAGATATTAACCACGTTCATATCATCCAAACACAACAGGCGTTTCAAGAAGGTGCTGACAGTGGGGAACCCTGCGGAGCAGCCGTCTGCAGACACTGCGGCGGGCTCAAGCCTGGAGCTCAGCGGAAATCGGGCCCCAGAAGAACTACCTGTTTGTGCAGAGATGCTTGGAGCTGACATCTCCTAAGAACTCATGGGCTGTGTCTTTCAAAGTAGTGTTCAGCCTGAGAGTTAGCAATACTGAGGAGATACAGTGGTGTGGGCCCAGGTCCAGCTAAGAAGGTAACTTTCAAGACAGCTTTGTCTCCAGGGAGCTAGTAAAGACTGGAACTTTGACCAAGTGTACATACCACAGAAAACTGACATCAGCCAACACTTATGTGCATAAGCAACTGGGCCAGACATTCTAGTATATGAGGGAAGTAGAGAGGAAGATAATTAGAATAAAAATTGCGCTGGTATGAGATAAAAGTACATTTCTCATGGCTTACAGGAAAAGATAAAATTGTTCCAAACAGTATCAGTGCACTAATGCTGGAAAGAGGCTCCCTTTGGAAAGGACTTGCAGAGGGTTGAGAATTGCTGCCCTTTTAAATGTGGACGACTCGGGAAAATGGTCAGAAGAAAAATGACATGTGTCTGCAGGTGCCTTACCCTCTGATTTCCTTTGCTATATACATCCATGTGCCTCAAGGCAAAACATGAGTGATCAGATGTGACAGAAAAACTGAAAGGTAGAAAAAGTAAAAGGTAGAAGGTAAGAGAGATTAGGGGGAAAAAATCGGAGAAACCGTATCATCTAGTGAATCTTCTATCAGAAGAGTTCAGAGTTGCTTACTTATCTCAGAAGGAAAAATAGCTGATCTTTGAATAGAAGACAGAAGAAAATACTCTTTAAAGTAGGAGCAGGAGTCCATGAATGTATCAGTGCAGGGGTATCTATTCAGAAAGATCCATACATGGCAACTCACGAAAGATTTCTGGAAGAAAACATACCTACATACCTATATACGTCAATACCTATATGTTTTTGTATGTGTTATCTAGATAGTCACTCATCCACAATTACACACCAGTAATTCTGTGTGTGTTTCTGTAAGAACTTTTCATATCTCTGTAATAGAAAAAACTACATTTGGTTTCATTGACTTTCAATACTCAAGTCAGTCATCTATTCTCAGTAATATCTTTGCATTTCCACCAGTTAGAGTTCTTCATTGAGTATCAAGTTTAGCAAAGACCCAGATGCAGGCCACACTCTACACTCTCATGCTCATAATTAAAGCACAGGGGTCTTCGCTGGAATAAATGATTTTTCTTTCCCTAAGAGTCAAATCATTTCTGTCTCATTACATTTGTTCATTTATCTTCTGTTTCGGTAGACACTGGTGGTTTTTCATATTTAACTAGCAAAACATGAACCAGGAAACAGTTCTGATACAGAGCACATCTGGCTTAACCAGGGGAAACAGAACAGACTTTGTCATCTGGCCCACTATCATAGGGGCATGGAGGCCGCCTAGCACTTTCCTTAGTTATCGAGGTACGTGGAATCTCAGGGCTGAGAGGGACTTCCAGTGCCCCTCTGCCCACTCCCACCCTGGCAGGCAAAGTGGGTGCAGACCAAGGTGCTAGTGTGTGGTGCTCCCTCCCAGGCGGAGCCTGCCTTGCTGCCAAAGGCCCAGGTCTCAGGTTCTTGGGTGTACCTGTTGCAGAGGCAGAGGGAGATACAGAACCAGGACTGACCAGGGGAAATACCTTCACTACTCCAAACTCAGACAGTACATTTCAACTTTAAAAGAAATCTGATGCAAGACTCAGGAGACTTCATGTCTCTCTGGCCTGCCAGCTGACGCACTATTTTACTTTGGTTAAGAGAGTTAATCTCTGTGTCTGTCTTCCAAATGTCTCAGTGGCCTCCACTTAGTGGAAGAAATAATAAATATAAAACCGTGCTGAGCTCTTTGCATGTAAGGTACTAGATGAGGTATTATTGTAATAATTACTGTTATGGACAACCATAATTTGGAGCACTGTGAATTATAAATCTGTTCTTCTACTAACTTATCTTGATGAGCATTATTATGATTTTAAATGTTTTGGATATGTGGTCACTCTAAACATCTCCATTTGGCAAGACTGCCATATATCTATTAATTAGGAATAAAAAAAGGCAATAGCCACAGACTTCAGTAATTCTCTCCCTCTCGATTATTACTCTATAAATAAAAAGCTTTCATGGAATAAGATCAGCACCAAGCCCCTCCAATAAACTAACACACTCAGCCTCAATACACCATCCATAAAGTTGAGAGCTGGAGTTTTAAGTAAGTAAGACCACAAACCTTTATACAAATGGAGTTCAAAGACCAATATAACGGAGTTCAAACCTTCAAAACTTAGGAGAGTGCTTTTAGACCTCTAGAATAGTCTAGTGGTTTCTGGCTAATCATTTATCATGCCCTGTTGACACCTGTGGCTACTGCTGACGAAAACCAGAGAGGAGAAGTGTGTTCCAGGGGTCGTCCCCTGCACTGCCCCCGAGTGAGAGACGTGATGAGGCGCTAGCAGGCGGAAGTCGCTTGCTCAGGGAGCGAACGGGCCGTCAGCCAGCCTTTACCTGAACACGACGGGCAGCAGCGTCCCGGGTGAATGGTGGGGTTGCCACAGGCAGGCACGGGGCAGGTGATCAGAGCGCACATCTCCCGTCCGCTGTGACAGTAGCATTCCCGACAGCCATCGTGCCAGCTCTCCTCGTTTTTATGGTGATGGCCATCCATGGACAGGCATGTGCCGGAGAGGACGGGCGGCCCGGCGGAGGCAGAGACCTCTGAACAGACAGAAGGCAGGCTGGTGAAGCAGCGGCTACTGCGCAGGAGGGGCAGCCCGCAGCGTCTTGGCAGGCAGCGCTACTCAGTCACCAAAAGTCCCGTCTACGCAGCACAGTCCGTGATGCGGGACAGGACCAGGAAAATAATTCATGTAAATATGCCCTCAATTTTGAAAAATGGGAAGAAAAACCCCTTACAAATCCGTGTCTCCCCTACTGGCAGGCTTATAACTGCGTTTTCCTCCTTTCACTCTACTCTGCCTTACGTGCTGTCTGTCCAACTGTTGGAGACCCCATGGACCGCCAGCCAGGCTCCTCTATGCGTGGGCTTTTCTAAAGCCAAGTGGGGAGGGCAGTGGGGGCTACAGGCCACGGAGTGGCAAGAGATGGTCCCCTAGAGAATGATGGTGCTGTCAGAGCGGACAATGACCAGGGAAAGTGTTTCACTGACAGGCCGTCTTCTTCTTGGCTCCTGGGAAAGGGCAGGCACTGGCACCTACCTCTGCACTTGCAGATGAGACAGCCATGGCTGTCCTTCTGGAAACCCAGGGAGCAGAGCTTACTGCACCGGAGCTCTGGGCATTTCTTACAGCGACAGATGTCACAGCCGTGCTTATTCTTCCTGAGTAATCAAAATTTTGTCAGAGGTCAGAAAATCCGAAAGTCTCAAATGACGCCCAAGTGCTCACCCCCAGGGTCACGAAGTGGTACTGTCAAGGCATTGTCATGACTTGACCTTCTTCTCTCACGACCCCCTGGAGTGACGCGTAATTAGCTCCCTGGGCCATGAGCACCATCCACCCATGGCCAAGGGTTAGAACTGTCCAGCCCTGAGGAGTCTAGGGTATGACTACCGGAATCTCAATGATACGACTGTTGATTTGATTAGGAAAAGTGGTACCAAGTACAAAAGAAGGTGAACCTGCAACTCCATGAATAAGAAGGTGAAGGACAGATGGCTGGTCAGTGTTGGAGGCCAGCATTAAAGGCAGAAGTCCTTCTTTTCTTAGGGCCACTGCCTTCCTCACATGACCACGTTCTTTTAAGAAATTTCAGATACCAGTAAACATTTTATTGAGATATCTATAGAATCTTGTAGTAGATAGACAGAGGGCTAAAGGACACACAGACATGATGAAGAATAAAACATCTGAGAAGTTCTATACTCAATGTCCAATAGTTATTTCATTAATCAGTAAAGAATACCAATTGAAAAACTATGGGGCATGACTGAAGCACAGAGAATAAAGGAAAATGGCTGGGTGAATAATTTTTTTTCCCCTTTAATAAACCAGGGTGCCTAAATTTTGTGCTGATCAGGAAGATGATATTAAATAATTATGTGCTTATTAAAATATCACCATGGTTCAAGTGGACAAAAAAATTCTTAGCAACAATTCCTTGTTTTCTCTAAAAGGAAAATTATCTTCTCTGCTACAAAAGGCGTTCATCTGCTCTCCTCTTCCTTCTGTTCACTATCTGCAGCTCCGGGTCCTCTCTTAGACTTAACATCTCCTCCACATGCCTTGCCCTAGCTGGGCTTCCTGGGCAGCAGAGAAGGAGGAGTTAAGTCTAGCTACCTTCAGGTTTCATCCCAGGGAGCCCTAAATGGCAACGGCGGTGCTCAACTAAAAATAAATAAATAAATAAACCCTGTTTTTTCTTATGTTGGGCAAATTAAGAGGTTCTAAAAGAAAACAGCCCTGTGGGAAATGTTGGTATATACCTGCCCAAGTGACAAACTACAATCTGCTAAGTGAAATGAGAACTAACACCAGGGTTTACATATTTACGTCAATATAATGAAAACAATGAATTAAATGAATGGTTCATACTCATGTCATAGACTGTGCCATTTTTGAGCCCTAACAAGACTTTAATGGGTTTGTTTGTACATTCATTTATTCACCTGTCCATTCCTTCTCTCCACCCCCCTCCCTTGTGTAAGCATTTGCTGCATAAACACAGTAATGATCCACCCAGCAGGTGTACATGAGCATTAACCTAATACTCCCATGTGGTGTCTGGCCAGGATTTCTCCTTCAGAGGCTGTCCTTGAAACACATGTGCTAGCCATTCAACTTGGTCCTCCCTGAATGTGCTTAATGACAAGAATATCAAGTGGAATCTACAATCTTCTAAGAGAGTCCTCTCCAAAATGAAGCTTGGACTTGAGTGCAGCCTGGTTTCTAAACTGTTATAATGCTGCAGGAAGAGGTTGTAGGTACTATTATGATAATAATCCTTTATTCTACATTAGCAATTAAGCTAAGAAATAACTCTAGTTTTATTAGTTTTGCATTCATATTTTAGGACTAAGAAAAATGATGATTTATTAGTTAACTTGGAGAATTTTAAAGAATAATGTCTCCCAACTTTAATTATCCAATTAAAATTAAGGTTCCCTTCTCCGTGTTAAACATGAATTTCCAGGGGGAAGAATAAAAACAATGCCTTTAAGGTGCTGGGCAAGAGATGATGGCTCGAAGTCCCTTATACTACTAGCATTATATAAACTATCATATTGGAAAGGGAGACAGACTAAAATGGAAGGAACCAAGGCAGGAATGAGAAAGAAAAATTCTGAAAGACTATTTTTAAGGAACCAACTTGACCCATGCAGAAGGAGATGCTAAGACAGACAGCAAAGTAACAAATGTGAAATATCTATTTTCCTCTGAGAATAATCTGAGTGTTCATGGGGTTTGAGTCAATCAAGAATATTCGAAAATATAAGTCATAAATCTTATCTCCAAGGAAATTCATAAAATCTACTGCTACTGAAAAAAAAGGATAGTGTAAACTGTAGACAAATATCAAGGTAAGATAAGGAGGCAGGTAAGGATGCTCCATATTGCAAATCAGCAGCTTGACAGCTACTGATTCATTCTAAAGTATGGATTAAATAGGTTATCACAAAACAGTCACTGGGACAGCTGTGCAAAGTGGAAGAGTTTACATCTCTGGGACCTCATGACAGGTCCACTCCCTTCGGCAGTGTCCAAAGGCCCTGCCTATAGGAAATCTCACCCAACAGGCCCAAAGGGCAGTGTCATAGCAAGGCTCTGGCCCGTCTTCAAAGAGTAAAACCTGATTCTTATCCTTGGACGTACCTCCTTTTCCCACTTTCTGATTCCTCTAACAAAACAAGCATAGATACTTTGGACTTCAGTACATCACTGATTTGTTCACAAACACACAAAAACAGCCTCCAAAAATAGGTAACACACTTCGTCAAGTTACAGACAACGGAGAAGAGCTCTTCTGATTAAGAAATACGTACAGATATCCAAACGGACAATGCTTTTCACAGACTACGGGTCTGCACTTCCTGGGGCGTGGGCGGCACTGACAGATCTCACAGCCATAGGCATCGGTTAGGAAGCCGAAGGGGCAGTTCAAGGTGCAGCCTCGTTTGAGGCCCATGCAGAGCTCCTCCCCTGTGAAGACACATGGACAGCATGTTTCTTCCAAAGATGAAGGGACCAGAATACATCCGACGCTTCAAGATCCCCTGATCTTCCAGTCTTCCACAGATGTGAAGTTCTCAGTTCTACCACAGCATCAGCAACGGTTAAAAACTATAGATGGTGCCATTTCGTGTTTATCATGGTTACTGGAATGTAGCTTCACGTTTTGGTACTAATATACAGAATAAAGTTCAGCTCTTGAATAATAGTTTCTGATGTTACTCCAATCTAGGGCTGAAAAGCAGGCTGGCAACTACTATTTAAGATGTGGATAAAACGGAGTGCGCTTTCTCATGAAATTTGTTCTTACTGGTCACTTCAAACCACTGATTACTATTTATCATTCAAATGTGAGAACTGGAAGCTTACACCTCAAATTTCATTATGCATTTTGTTCCTACTACATGCCCATGAGAAGCACATTCACATATGTTTACTTTTATGAGTTTTAGATGTTACTGTATACTACTGTATACTATATGGAGCATAAAGGACTGCTTACCTTTTCTTTAAGAGGTATATTTCTAATAACTAATACAAAGTGAAGTAACCAGTGTTTCAAATAGATTCTTTTTCTCCATTGCTGAAAAATATTCAGCTATTTAGATACACTTGGCTAACTGACAAAAAATGTATGTGCCAAAGAAATATCTAGATTAATGTTTATCCACTATTTGAAATGTTCAAAGTCTCCCCTGCTGGCAGAACCTGGAGTGATGGCTAACTGTCCTCTAAGTCAGTCATACCTTGTAGAAGAGGGGAAAAGAGGGAAGAAGAAATGGTGGCTGGCACAAGAAACTTCTATTAGCTTAATGGAAATCTTCTAAAGAAATTTAAAAGGTATGACACAGGGATTAGCAATAAACATGTTAAGGTAAATAAGAAAAGCATGCTTGGTGATGTAACTAAAGAAAGTTGAGATTTGTCTAAATTAAATGTAGAATTTGAAAGAGAATCAAATTTAAAGAAGCAGATATGATGATAGCGAAAGTGTGGCAATGTTTAATCAGTGTTCTATGTGGACTGGTAAAATGGGAAGAGACTACTTTTGTTGGAATAATAAGTGCATTTATGTGGATATTCTTTGAGCATAAACACTGTAAATAATGTACACGTTATTGGGAAAAACAGAACACGTGTCCCTTCCACACACTAATCGTTTAATCTAAATTTAAACCTTGTTGCTGCTTAGTTGCTTCAGTCGTGTCCGACCTGTGCGACCCTATGGACTGCAGCCCGCCAGGCTCCTCTGTCCACGGGATTCACTAGGCAGGAGAACTCGAGTGGGTTGCCACGCCCTCCTCCAGGGGATATTCCCGACCCAGGCATTGAACCTGGGTCTCCTGCATTGCAGGCAGATTCTTTACCACTGAGCCACCAGGGAAGCCCCCAGATTTAAACCTTAACTACAATTAAAGAGTTGAAATGGGTTCATGTTTTACATAAATATTTTAAGAGAGCATCTTTTGTGAATCTTAGCTGACAACACTTGATATTTAATATGCTATCTTTTAAAAAGGATAATGTGATTTATGGTATAATTTTCTAGTTTGTCATCATCATAAACCTTTCATTACACATATTTAATGTAACCTCATGGGTCTGTATCACACAGTGAAGCAACTGATTACTAATTTGCATCCTTAAAAGCAATATTCCAAATGGCTCATTTAAAATTTTATAATTATATGACTTGAAAGGTCATCATTGCTTCCCCATTATTACAGAGATGGTGAAGGAGGGAGAAGACTTTCATAGCCACACTTCTTTCTCTGACACCAAGATCTAAGTTGTGAATCCATTTCTTCTTATTACAGAAATTTTAAGTCTTGATATCAACTACATTATGTGGGAAATCCATGAATTAAAACCACTCTGAGAACATCTCTGGGGGCTGAATTCCTTGAAACTCTGAGTCTGAGCACCTCTGTGCTTTCATTTTTCTGGTGGTCCTGTAAAGTCAAGGAGTTTTCCCATAGATCTTAGATTTATTGGATTGGCCAAAAAATGTGTGCAGGTTTAACCGGAAAGACCTGAACAAACTTTCTGGCCAACCCAGTAGAATGGGCTTTCATCCTTAATAAAAGCTGTTGCATCACTAAGCTTAAAAATTTTGAAAGAAACTAAGTCTGTCTTTACCTCTGCTCTGCAGCAGACGGGAACTTCAAGCAAAGGCTGCCGCGTTTAAATGAAAATAGAGCACATTCATGGTCTTCAGACTGGCTGTGACTTCTTGAGCAGGTTGCCACTGTGCTGCCCTGACTTGGGACAGCTCATCAGCCTGCTATCTCATTTCCCTCCCTAAAAGAAGGGAGCTCTAGGGCAGGGACCCACTTATAGTCCAGATGCTATCATGGTGTTCAGCATGGAGCGAGCACTCAGCAAGGACTTGCTAAGGGAATGAACCTGTCAAAATTCTTGCTATTTACTCCTCCACTCTCATCAAGACTGCCATGCTCATAGAAGATACTTGGGGAACACATGTACACCCATGGCGGATTCAAGTCAACGTATGGCAGAACCAATACAATGTTGTAAAGTAACAGAAATAAATTAATTAAAAATAAAAAATAAATTAAAAAATAGAACAAACAACAAAAAAAGAAAATAATGGGATGAAAAAACTTAGTATCAAAAAAGTTTAATGATACTGGAACTTGCTAAATGTCTCCAAATATCATCTGCTAACTCAGAAATAGGGAACATTAAAGATTTCAAAGTATTCCTAGATCCATGCATCAATTATGAACTTTTCTTCAGAGAAGTATAACTTTAAGGCAAACATTTTACAAAAAGTGTAGAACAGATACATTAGAAACATCTTATTCATAGATGAGTGGGGTTTATAGGTTTGTTTCAAAAGCTTCGGTAGAAAGAATTGTGAAAGTGAAAATGAAGTTGCTTAGTCCTGTCCGACTCTTTGCGACCCCATGGACTATAGCCCACCAGGCTCCCCCATCCATGGGAATTTTCCAGGCAAGAGTACTGGAGTGGGTTGCCATTTCCTTCTCCAGGGGATCTTCCTGACCCAGGGATTGAACCCGGGTCTCCTGCATTGTAGGCAGATGCTTTTACTGTCTAAGCTACCAGGGAAGCCTTTATGTTTATAATTTTTCAATGGTGTGACTTCACTGTGATCCAAAAATGCCTTCCAATCCAGAGGGGAAATTTCCCATTGAAGAGAAGTGCTAAATAATGGCAAACTACAGAGCCTGTATGATATGGATGGTTGACAGCAGCTATGCAGTAAAGTTTGTTTATTTGGGAGAAAAGAAGATGCCTTTGCTCCCAGGAGCACAGCGTGGCCCCAGCTGTGGGGAGCACTGTTTGCACTTTGCTCTGAGTGGACACCACGGGGACCGCACATAGAACACGGTGTGGAGGTGCCCCTGGATCTGTGCCATGCTTCTTCTGCAGGACTTCACGCTCTGGGGTTCTGGCAATTCCCATCAGTCTGCAAGCAGTCACGGATACCACAAATAAAGTTCCTAAGGCTGTTAAGTAAAGAAGTTAACACTGCAAACAGTGGTCCCAATTTTGCCCTTGATAAGTGTTTGTTCAGAGTAACAATGACATGAAAACAGGAGCCTGCCTCTGTGCATTTGATGCGGCAAGCTTCTTTAGATGCTTGCTTCAGATATATATTTCATGAAAACTATGAAAGCTTTTTCTCTTCCTGCTACCATTAGCTTTCTATGTCTGCATTAGCTTCTAGCTAAAAGCATTATTAATCCCTAGAATTACAGAATGTTAAAAACTGGAAGAGAAGTTACAAGTAATTTGATGAAATCCACTTGATTTTAAAATGTAAATAAGATGCTAAAAGATCAACACCAATTTAATTCATATGGATGTCATTTACTATATACAGTACCTATAGTAAGCGGAAATGCATAATATATGACGGCAAACATTTTGGTTAAAGTAATGCTACTAACAGCTTGGTATCAATAAAGTTATTTTTAGTAGCTTATCCAAATGATTTTGACCTCTGTTTCTACTGAGCATTCTTAAACATTTTCCACCATGTTTCTTTTTATTATTCTAAATATGTCTTTGAAAAAATGAGTCAGGAACAATTTAAACTGTCTGTATGCCCCTGATGCATTACTTTGCTTGGCAGTGTTATAAGAAATGTTATTTGTTACAGGTTAAAAAAGCAAAGTTACAACATGTTCAAATAAAACCATCCTTTGTCATACACCTTTCAGGTTATTTTTAAAGATTTTTTTTTGATGTGAACCATTTTTTGAAGCTCTTATTGACTTTGTTACAATATTGCTTCTATTTTATCTTTTTGGTTTTTTGACTTTGAGGCATTTGGGGTCTCAACTCCCTGACCAGGGATTGAACCTGCAATCCCCTGCATTGGAAGGTTCACTGGACCACTAGGAAGTCCCTCCACCTTCTTTTTAAGGATGTGTTTCTACTGGATTTTGATTTCAATCTTCAGTGACTATCTATGATATACTTGACTATAATGTAATAGCACTACAACCTAATAGCATATAACCAATATTACCAACACATTACCAATGCTAGTCAGGGATAAGGTCCATTTTTATCTTTTCCGTACTCCTAGTGTTTGGCATATAGTAGGCACTCAATAAATGCTAGATGAATGAAAGGAATGAACCAGCAAACAACAAACCAGCCACAAAGGAGAAGTTATTTGGTGCTGGTCTTAATTTCGAGAAAGAAATCTTGACGCCAGTGGTCTGTACATATAGTCTAACTCCTAAGGGAAAACTAGGGTTTAGATGGCTATGACCAGTGCATGTGAAACAGGCTTCGGTGGGATGCAGAAAAATAACGTGAAGGGGAGATTTAGACAAAATCCATACTTAACATGTAGCTGCAACGGGCAAAAGAACATATTGAGCCATCCTTCAGTACAAAGGACTTTCATTTTTCTAAAACCAGGTGAAAGATTGAGAATACTCGAGGGTTAAAATGAAAAGGCAAAAGGAAAGCGGTTTGCGTGTGTGCCCCCAGAGGACAGAAAGAACCCGAGGCAGGTTAGTGTCGGAACAAAGGAGGGGAAGCTGGGGGCTTTCCAGCCTGCCAGCTCCAGCTGACTCAGAGAAGCGTGTTATAAAACAGCTATTGTGTAGAGTAAACAATTACTGTATGTCAGGTACTAAAGCTAGCCTTGCATTCATTAATTAGTTGTCCTCAAAATAACCCATTAATTTGGTATTATTACCTGCCCTTTATAGATGCAGACACAAGAGGCTCTGGGAAATAAAGCAATCTACCCAATCACCCAGGGACAAGTCAGTCTGATGCCAGAGGCTTGGTGGGGAGCTGGGTCCAAACAACCACCAAGAATCTGACAACCGAGGGTGTGGCAGTTTGGTTTAATTTGACTACCTATCAAAAGGTGTCAGAATTGCTAATGGCAGGGGATGACAGCAGGAAGGCTCTATGGCTTTGTCATGCACCTTCCGTGTACTTTTGCTTGTTTGATACAGACAAAATGACAAATTCCAGTTGACACAAAATGCAACTGTCTCCTGTATTTCTTTCCTCCTACATGTTAAGGAAATGAAGGCACACAGCAAGCAGGACGTGGGGCTGCTCCTTTGACAAAGCCAGGTAGAGCAGAATTCTGATAGTCTCAACTTGCGAAAGCCAGTCATGTTTTTGACTGGCTCCACTGACAACTGAGGGAAATTAATTCTTTGGATTTAACTTACAAAGGGCTCACTGTGAATCAGCTGGGTTCTTATGTAAGTGTGCCCAAGTGTCCACAAGTTCACAACACCAAAGCCCAGGTGAAGACTGTGGGTGGGGTGATTAGGCACAATGAAACATAAATTTTTAGACTTCAAAAAATTCAGGGAAAAATATTAGGTATGCTCCCATGATCAGAATGGGTATATAGCTCAAGAGATACAAGAGAAAGATTAAAATATAAACTCTTTGTGATACAATCACCAATTATCTTGGGGTCAAAAAACCCAAGCAGACTATTTAAGCCAACAGATACAGCTGCCAAAGCAGCCGCCTAGTGAACCTGGCCTTCCAAAGGGAGGTGTAAAAGGCAGATAGGTGTATGACAGGGACCTGCCCTCCTCTGAACAGAAACAAGCGTAGGAAGGCAGACAGTCCCTGATTGGGGGAGGCTCATGGGAAATTTCAAGGTAGGAACAACCATCATCACAGTAATTTGATAACCTCCCTCGCAGCACTAACTCCATCTGGCAGACAGTATGATGGTAACAAGTAACTGAGAAAACTGAATTATGCAACTTCTACTAAGTATCTGTCTCCATCAAAAATATCCTTACAAAAAAAAATGTTGAACAATTAAGGAGAAGAGGAATACAGAGTCCAAGGAAGCTGATAAATCAGAAGGTGATCATCTCTCTACATTAATTGATTCCAACTCTCTGAGCCTAGGGTAATTATACCTAGAGGCTCACAGAGGACCTGCTGATTATAGAAGCACTGTCCATATTTAGAGACATCAGAGAGAAAAGAAAGAGATTTCAGAAAACTAAAAGAGGCCAAATGTCGATTCAAAAGGGACAAAGGATTCTAACACTACAGAAACTAAACTTGGTACTGACAATTGAAAATTCTGCAGAATGAATGTTTAAACATGGGATTTTCGACATTTAGGAAAGAAACCAATGACTACCAGGAGGCAATATGGTGAAAGTCACGCAGTCTTGACCGACTCTTTGTGATCCGATGAACTGTAAGTCCATGGAATTCTCTAGGCCACAATACTGGAGTGGGTAGCCATTCCCTTCTCCAGGGTATCTTCTTAACCCAGGGATTGAACCCAGGTCTCCCGCATTGCAGGCGGATTCTTTACTAGCTGAGCCACAGGCAGTATAGGTTTGTGAAAAACAATCCATACCCTACCAACTTTGTCATATTTAAAGTAGGGTTTCCAGCAAAGAAATGTTGCAAATAGAAGGTATTTTGATCTTAGATAAGGTACAGGCCAAGAGTTTCAAGATTTCCTTGTGGAGATGGAGCTGATATGATGTTAGTTGAGTAACTCCAAAGAAAAACTGAAGATTGTGTTCAAAGTCATTTCACAGGTAGGTCTTTGGTGCTAACAAGGCCCTGTCCTTGGTTCTGTACAATTTATTCTAGGGCAATGATTTAGATGAGGACATGTAAGTTACGCTCATTTAATATAAACTGAGAGACACAGATAAAGTATGAGGTCACATCAACAAGATTCAAAAATATCCCAACTAGCTTGTAAATGGTTGAAACTGCTCAGGGTAATTTCTTGTCCAATCCGACCTTGCATTTGTGTCATTAAAAAAAAAAAAAAAATCAAATGTCCAAGTACAGAACAGATGAGAACCACCTAAGAGAGCAGCTAATGCAAAAAGCACCAACTGGTTCTAGATCCTTATAAACTCAGTATTAGCTGAGAGTGTATAATCCAAAGAGCTAACACCCACTTAGGCCACACAATAGCAGGGCAATGATCAGACCAAATTCTGGAGTATTCTGTTTGTTTCTAGGCCATGCATTTACATAAAAACCATAACTATTTTAAGTGTATCAAAAGATGGAAAGACCCAACAGAGTTCTAGAAATTATGTCCCCTGGAGAGTGACTAAAATGTTTATTCTCGTAGAAGATTTAGAGAAATTGAAAATCGTTTTAAACATGAAGGGCAATTTTTTTTCCCCCAGGAAGAAATGCAATATACCCTATCTTGTTTCAGAGATCATGGTGGAGACACGACTGGAATCTACATGGAGGAGAGTTGGGGTCAAAAAAGGGGAGCGCATTCTAAAGATTATGGTGCCCACGTGTGGAATGTGACACTTCTGTGTGAGTGACCTCCTTGTCACTGGATGACCCAGACAAGGGTGGTACTGAGAGCGCCCGGAGTGTTTGGAATCATGTGCCCTAGAGCTCCCAAGGCTGCACCCACGTAGCAGCTGGACAATAAGGAGTATCCTGATGTATAATGAAGTGAAGGTGAAAAGCAGAATAAAGGGCAGCTCTTCTGCAACTGACTGTGTGTTTACATTAAGTACACTTTTTTCCCGTCTTTCAGGTTGCTAAGGCAATGACATGAACAGGAATGAAAAGGATATTCAATCACATAATGTGCTTTGACAATATCATATTAGGCTCTGAAAAAACACAGTCTTCCATGTACTCACTGTTTTTGCACTGACAAGTTCGACAACCATTGTGATCGAGTTTGAAACCATAAATGCAGTCCTTCTCTGTCAGGGTACAGTTTGATAACTCCCCACATGCAGGTGGATCAATTGTGATGTAGGTTGGTTCTAATAACAAAGAGAGAGAGAGAAAAAAAAAAATCAATGAAACATATGATTACCTCTTAAATGCTATTCAATCTTTGAAATCCCACACTATGGTAAGTTATAGGAAAAAACCTAGTCAATAATTTTCATCAGATCCTAAATGTTTATACCTTCATAAATGTTGTTAACCCCTGAAAAAGAAATATTTTTATTTAGATTTTTGAAAATCCGACCCTCTTGTTCTTTGTGTTTGAGCAATTTATACATTGGGTACCTTCTATAGAAAGCTGGCAAGAAAGGTTAAAATGAATTTAAACTTTTAACTATTCTTCTATCTCCTCCTGATGTTTTCTGAGTTTTTTAAATAATAGTCAGGACACAGCTTCCAACTGTCAATTATCTCACTCTCCATTCTTTAATACTTCTGACATCTATTTGAGTTTTTTTTTTTTTTCCAAGTTACTAAATCAGAGATGTTTCTGACACTTTAAAACATCTAGATTTCTTTGATCTGTTATGTGACACTC
Source organism: Odocoileus virginianus (assembly GCF_023699985.2). Classification (NCBI taxonomy): domain Eukaryota; kingdom Metazoa; phylum Chordata; class Mammalia; order Artiodactyla; family Cervidae; genus Odocoileus; species Odocoileus virginianus. The sequence continues at coordinate 18,227,923 of NC_069675.1, read as the reverse complement.
TGTCAATTATTACAGATGACAGAGCAGATAACATCAGCTATGGGAGCTTATACTCAGGGCCCAGGGCTTATGGGAGTGGGAGTGAGACACGCGCATTCCGGAGGAAGAGACCGCAATCATCCTGGGGTGAGATGCCCAGAAGAAACCAAGGCCAGAGGCGAGCTTGACTTCCCCTGCTGTGCTAACAATGAAGAACTGCTCTGGGTGATAGCGGTAATCACACACTTATATACAAAGTGCATTACCTATCTACATAATGTCCAAGGTGCTCTTCATAAATGCTTTCGCATTTTAGATCACAGTCCAATGAGATGGGTGTTACCATTATCCCTATTTTAACAGATGAGGAAATCTAGCATCCTAACTTGCTCAAGGTCATGGAGTAGGTAAGTGGTGGATCCCAGATTCCAATCCAGTTGTTTTGGCTGTAGGGTCACATGCTCAGCTTCTGAGTGATACAAAGCGCCTCACAAGGGTACCTGTTTTGCAGTGACGGATAATGGACGGTTTATACAACCTCAGTCCATGGCGAGAGTGCTGTCCAAGGGAACAGGGACAATGACATATTTACGTGGCCTCTTTTCAACCCAAAGATGCTATGAACTTCTTCAGAGTAAACTAGTTTTCACAATATCTTTGGGAAGCGCTAAATACAGAATGTCTCTAACCTATGTTTTCACAAACGGAAAATATGAGGTGCAGAGAGGGTAAGTAGCTTATCTGAGTTTACATAGCAACCCAGCAGCAGGCTGTGAATAGAACAGAACAGAGGTTCCTGACCTCCTGTCCAACAGTCTATCCATTAGTCCACACTGTCTTCTCAAGTTTCATCTCCAGTTACCATGGAAGAGAGACCAAAAATAAGTGTTTTAGCTGCCACTGCTAAGATCAAGAGTTCTACGTTTTTATCCACCTGCTAAAAGAGGCCAGTGATTCAACTCTTCACAGGTGGTGAGCACTAGGACTTTGTTACAGAGATGCTTTCATCAGCATTCTCCCAGCAAAAATACATATGAAGACGGTGTAGCACATTCTCTATTTTTATTACAGCACAGTTGAAGAACATCTCCCTGAAATTTTTATCTAATTTCTGCTGCTGTAAAATTTCTAATTTTCTTCAATGACTTAAAGTATCTGTTTTGACGGGCAACTATAAATATCAAAAAGTGGTTTAATTTTCAGGCGAGTTTTAAGAATTAGTGGATTAAATACAGTAGTGTTGCTTTCCGCTCTTAAATTTCCTGTAAACACTGTTGACCAGATGCTTTCTCTATCTATCTATGTCGCCCCTTGTGGCATTGTGGTGACCTCAGTTCCATGACTAGGGATCGAACCTGTGCCCCTGCATTAGGAATGCAGATTTCTTAACCGCTGGACTACCAGGGAAGTCCCACACCTTCAGTTTTTAAACCTACAGGCTTTCCTTTATCACTACTCTTCCTACCCATCCAAGATAACTTTATATCAGCCTTTAGCCATAAGACTGCTGAGGTTTTGTCAAAATTATTCTAACCACAAATATAAGATAGAGTAGGGGACCAGCGTCGCATCTGAGTAAACCACATCACAGATAATCCCATTGAAAGACAAGTCAGGTCTACATTCCAGAGAGTTAAGGATCAGGGGTGGTTTCTAAACTCTTTGTCTATTGCTTCACTGAATGGCTTATGCGTAAAGAAATGTCTTGGGCACATCCACACAGACCCAAAGCTTGTATTCTTTACTGATATTTAAGTTTCTGAGAAACTTCTGCCTTCAGAAAGTGTATGATGGAAAAATATATACCTGGGCAGATGACACTGACACTGAAAATGCAGAATAATCCCAGGGCAGTATGGGGTTTTACTTTCAATGAGTTTTAGGGATTTGTTAAGAAAAATGGTGATGTACAAGTGTATCATTGGTGATGTGCATCTTATTTTTGGTACATAACCTGACTAATGGATGAGATGAGGATTGTGATCTGTGGCTAGAAAGTAAAAGAAGAAAAAAAAAAACAACAAACCGCGGCACTGAGGATGAGAACTACAACACCGACTCTAACAGTCCCACACTTTATCCAATGGCTGCATCTGCTCGGTAGTCAGGTCTCAGGTGTCTATCAAGCACACATGTCTCCAGGACAGGAAATACATCCAACATGCCTCCCTATAACATGCAGGATAACACCTTCAGCTCAGTTTACCAAATGAAAAAAAAAAAAAAAAAAAGCATAGAAGGGCTATTTAAGTAGGTGCTGGTTCAACAATGCTGCATTGTAAATATTTTAGGCAAAACAAGTCCTACTGAGTGTCTTTCAGATTTTGACAATGTGGCAGAATGTAAAGCAGCAAAACATGATTTTGTGCCTAAAATTAATATTTCCCCATTCATCAGAGATGTACATCAGAGGGCAGAAACTGTAAAGCACAGGACTCTCAAATTCTGACTCCCTCAACATTTACTATGAAAACACAGAAAAACTCAACAAAACCATTTATTCAACAGAACTTATTTACTCTAAACCTATTCAACTGCCCCTCAACAGATTAGACTGAACACAACACTCACTGTGATATGTTAAATACAGGCAGATGTCTAAATTATTTTTAAGAAGCATTTTAACACTAGTCATTTCATTTTACTACATTAAACAAATAATTACTGTTTTTGTTTTCGAATACAAAGTGGAACAAATTTTAAAAGGCTTATGAGGGTGGTGGCGCATGTTTATGGGGTACTTACTGCTGCTGTCCTTTGTCACTGGAGTAACTGCTGATTTCTAACACACACACACACACACACGCCCGCTTTCCTGGTGGCTCAAATGGTAAAGAATTTGCCTGCAATGTGGGAGACTGGGGTTCAATCCCTGGGTCGGGAAGATGTCCTGGAGAGGAGAATGGATAACCATTCCCGTATTCTTGCCTGGAAAATTCCATGGACAGAGAAGCCTGACAGGCTGCAGTCTGTGGGGTCGCAAAGAATTGGACATGATTGAGTGACTAACATTTTCAATAGACGCATACAGGTAACTGCTAAGTCACTTCAGTCGTGTCTGACTCTGTGCGACCCCAAAGACGGCAGCACACCAGGCTCCCCCGTCCCTGGGATTCTCCAGGCAAGAACACTGGAATGGGTTGCCATTTCCTTCTCCAATGCATAAAAGTGAAAAATGAAAGTGAAGTCGCTCAGTTGTGTTCGACTCTTAGTGACCCCATGGACTGCAGCCTACCAGGCTCCTCCATCCATGGGATTTTCCAGGCAGGAGTACTGGAGTGGGGTGCCATTGCCTTCTCCATACAGGTAACTAGCTGTCTCCTAACATTTTATCTAAATTCAAACATTACGGTCTAGTTCCTTTCAGCATTCTCTCAACAATCCAGTGCTCAGCTTCCCACCATGTGAGGCCATCTCTATTTTAGAATTCCGTAAGAACAATATTACAACAGAAACATGCAACTATAAATTGTCCAGCAGAATGCTGATGTTATCATAAATGAATCTGAGTCTGCTTTCAGTCCAGTATATTAATAAGTAATCTCAGAATTGGTCTTATTACTAACATCAGGGTTAATGTTTTGAGAATGAGGTGCTGTGAAGCTACTGAAACCCAATTTCTTATTCTGCATAATGAACTCTGAAGTGAGACATATTTGATACCATCCTGAACTAGAGTATCTCAAATCAACATGTGAAACATGTACAGTCCTTAGAGAATAACCAAGAGCTGGTTAGACTTTTTGTATAGTTTCAATACAAGGAAGTTCTTGGTGGGGGAAGTGGTAAGTTTGAAGAATCTAGAATCATGTTATCATGGTATGACTGTTTCTAATCCAAGTAAACAAAGGAGCTTGAGGAAATGTCTGTTGGGCTTGTTAGAGCATCTGAAACTTGTGTACTGGGAACTGTTATTTCCCAGATAGCTCAGTGGGTAAAGAATCCGCCTGCAGTGCAGGAGACCCTGGTTCGATCCCTGGTTGATATCCTGGAGAAGGGATAGGCTACCCACTCCAGTATTCTTGCCTTGAGAATCCCCATGGACAGAGGAACCTGGTGGGCTGCAGTCCATGGGGCTGCAAAGAGTCAGACACAATTGAGCGACTAAGCGCATTAACACTCTTTCTTTAGTCTATGCAACAGTGCTCTGAATATGGAAAATATCTGGATGGGGCATGGCCTGAAGACCAGATGATTCTCATTTAAATCCTATCTTTCAGTGCTCTTAGATGGTCGTGGTTGTTATTCAGTCACTCAGTCCTGTCTGACTCTTTGTGACCCCACAGACTGCAGCATGCCAGGCTTCCCTGTCCTTCACCATTTCCCTGAGTTTGCTTAAACTCATGTCCATTGAGTCAATGATGCCATCCAACCATGGGGGTAAAATACTGACATGAAATGCCAGAGAGCATATGCCTTTCTAGAAGGATGATGGGTGATGCTGTGTCCTTGGAGGGTATCAGTCGAACAAAGACTAAGACTTCTGGAAACATCAATGTATCTGCCTGTTGTGTGAGGCAAATAAAATGGTGTTCCTTTAAATCGGTTGGGCAGAGATGTCTTTAGTGGGCCTCTTCCAGAGGCAAGAAATGCTCTTGGATCTCCTTATTTAGGAGAATGGGAAAATGCTTGCACAAAGATGGATTTGGCAAGGAGAAATTCAATCAAGTACTGCTTACAGGATCACCCTGAAATTCCATCTCATCTTGTATTGAATCAGCTGAGGAATTAAAGAAATACCTTAAAGTCCTCCAAAGGAAGAAGGCTTGAAACAGCAGGAATTCATTGTCTTTGGCTACAACTATTTCTAAAGGGAACCCTGGAACCGCTTCTTTGTGGAGAAGAACTCTAGAAATATTTTCTGAGCCTAGAAGCAATAAAGAACAAAAATGGGTGTTTGTTATGTCTATATCCATTTGCTGTTTCCTACCCTGCATCTGAGTGGGAATCTCTATTTTCCTCGACTTGTCCTTTTCCTGAATGGTTTTAAAAGACTTTTCAAGTACCTATACCTAACACTGTCCAGAAGAGCTATTTTTTACAAGAACCCTTGGGACTGTGTCAGGAGTGCAGATGTTTAGCTACCAATTCTTATCCTAAGTCTCAGAAAACAAAATTCTGGAAAAAAAATTATTATAGCATGCAGTAACATAAGCAAACACATATCAGTTCTTCATTTTATAGATTATTAAAATTTCCTTCATATCCTGGGAAGTCCAACAAACCTCTTATCAGTAAAAACATTTTCAGGAAAATAATCACATTTTTCAAGACTTAGCCACAGACACTGAGTTTCTGAAGAATGCCACCACTATTCTGCACTGAAGTTCAGGTATTTCCTAGAAGCAATTTAATCCACTCAGTAAAGATATTAAGGCACTGTGATTGCAATGAATTTGGTTAAGGGTATAAAGTCGAAATAAAATATTATTTTTAACGCCAAGGCCACAGCACTAGACCATAAAGTAACACACATTCATTATTCAGGAGGTATAAATGTATTAAGCAAATCAAAGCTCTGAACTTTCTTGCTTCTTATTTTAAGGAAAAATTTCCAAAAGGAGGAAAGGGAATTAAGTTGAAACCCCAATCCAACCTTTTAAGGTCTTGATTTAAAGTTTTAATATCAGTCTTATCATCATCATCTTGGATAGTTCAACATGTTTGGAATGACAACAGAACAAAAGGGAATGTATTTTGACTACCAATTAATTAAAAATGTGCAATGATAATGTGAATTTGCTTCTGGAACAATGTATATAATCACTGGTCTTTTAAATTTCACATAGATATAGCTTATGTGAAAATGTTCATAGATCCTTTTTAACTTGGTGTCTAAACTGTGTTACTCCACTGAGTGCCTGGTTTTGAATAAACACAAGGTTCTTCTCATTACCTTGATTACTACAAGCTGTTTATCTTGCAAATAATACTAATTAGCTCCACTGAGAAATGTGGGAAGCACTCTTTCTGATTAGCAACCCTGGGAAGGCTGACAGCCCATTAGTTGCTCTTGAGGATGGGTAAGTGATCCTGGAAAAATACACTCGTGTAAAGCATACAGAGCCAGCGTGCTTAGGACCGTATGCAGCACTGACTCTATCAGGAGGATAAAAGTTAGCTCAGGCTCCAGATCCCAACTGTCTCCAGGTGCGCGGATCCCTCCCTGAGGTGTGCTCTGGGCGAGCGGCAGGTCTGGAAGGCCTGGCAGCGGCCTACCAGCATCCTAGATTCCTAAAATCCATACAAGTGCACACACAGACAGACACACGCCAAGAAAAGTCTTCCCGGGAACAATCTCACTATAGGTAAAGGAGTCCTCTACGGCAGGTATGTTCCCATATTTCTTTTATGAGTTAAAAAACTTTCATATAGAAGTGATAAGATAAACAAAGCTAATTCTTATCTGTCTCATGACTTCTCCTTTGAGGATTTACTAATGATTTGCCTACCTTATGGAGCTCTTCCATATCAATACACAAGCCTGCTTATTTGATTGTGGGAGACAAAGATGACTAATGATGTTGTCTTTTCAGACCTAATTCAGGCATTTTCTTCCTTAAGATTTTTTGCCAGGGTGTGGTGGGGTGTGGGGGTGATGGTGGCTGGACTTGGTTAAGCCATGTGAACATCTAATAAATGGGAAAATTCCAAAGCTTCACTTGGTTTATATGGCCATATATATCAGTCCTCCTTATAGTTCACCAATTACTGGTAGCCTGTCCGGGATCATAAAACTGGAGATAAAGCTGGCCAAGTCAGAACTGAAGGAGCTGTTTACAACAGCTAATCTGGTTTACTGTGTCATCATATGTCATTCTGTTACCACAGCTGCTTTTCAAATGTGACCATAACTAGTCAGAAAACCATTCAAATAAATCAGCAAATTGTTAACATAACTGCAGCCTGGGAAGAGGTATAGTAAAGATGAAATATTTCCAAATGAAGTTAGAGGGGAAAACTCTATTAATGCAGACGATGAAAGAAAAAAAAAACAAACTGAGGATATAAAAATTCCCTAATCTGGAAGTGGGAATTTCCATGGGGTATGAGTGTGTATTTAAGAAAGTCTAATTAAGTCATGGAAAAAAATCTCCTACAGTTGGAGTTTTCAAATTCTTTCAGCCACCGCACATTTAGTTATCCTTTTTTCCTTTGTATATATTTCTCATAACAACACCTACATCCTTGTAATTTCTTGAGTACTTATCTCAGAGCAGTTTCTTTATTTTAAAAATGAATGGTGTGAAAATGTTCCCAAGACTTGTATTATTTTATGGGCAGATAGGGAAGCATTATATTTACTTTAGGCCTATTTATTAACTTTGTATTCTTTTTCCAAGGAATCTTGGCTGTCAGTCATGTTTTTCTTCCTTTACCAATCTCACATTTAATAGGAAAAGACAGTACTATGATTATGTGATTATTAAAAGACCACAAAAAGAAAAAAGTAAAAAAAACCTCTAATTGAGAATGGGATATCTTTTTCTAGGAATTCAGCTTGAGAGAATTCACAAAGTGATTGGATTCCAAGAATAATCTTTTATACTTGTCTTATATTTTATCCTTATATATATTTTTACTGTTCATTTTCATGGAGACTATATCTTGGTAAGTTTTAACTGGAAAGAATGTGCCATATTTATAAGGACATGTGTATATGTGTGTCTGTATATTTTAATAGCTATATTGAGCTGGGAGGGGGTGTCGGATGTGTCAGAATTCTGGTATCTCACCCCAGTCCTCTGGGAAATAGCTCAGGTCCAGGGGGGGAGGATCTTGCCATTAGGGGCAATGGTTTATTCAGTGTTTACAACTTCAGCATTTAACACAGTGCTTGGTCCACTGGAGTGCTTAATGAATGAACAAAGAGGACAAAAAGACATCTGACAACTGAAAGTTGGGACACATGTTCTGAGAAAGAGCCTCATTCAATATTTTCCTCTACCAGCCGAATCTCTCATTTCCTAACTTTTGCAGGATTGCACGGTACGTTCCTTAGGATCCTCATCATGGCCGGATCTCTTGCACATAGCAGATACTCAATAAATAGCTCTGCTGAAGTAGCAAGCCAGATCAGAAGTCTGCTGCCAACAAAATACACTAATAACAATGAAAATTAAATGTACATCTCCAAACCCAAACAGTCCCAAATGAGATACTCAGTAGCCTATGAGTATCTTAAGCATCTTAAGCCTATGAGTATTTAAGCCTATGAAATGCTTAAATTATGATCCGCACCTTTGACCTAACAAGGCCCAATGATACACGGAGCACTATAGAAGGCCTGCCTTCAAAATGCTGAACATAACTTGACCCCCAAATTTCACTCATCTGGGGAATTCACTCTGTGATGACCTCATTCCTTGATGGTGCCGAATGAATAAAGCGTTATTAACATAGTCTCAAAAATAGCTGGGCACTCCGCTCAACCCCGCGGCTCATTTCATCCTGCATGAAGGATGGGCGCTCGTGCTGAAGGCTCAGCCAATCTGCCTCCTGATTAAGCACAGTTGGCCAGGAATTAGAGGGAGATAAGGGAAGCGGGCAGGTCAGGATGCACAAGTGTTGAGGATAGCATCTTGGTGTCGGGCACACTCAGTGGAGACTTGAGCATCACTGCTGAGGGCCTTCAGCCTGGCAGGTGTGAATGAGGCTGGCCTGTGGCAAGCATGAGGATAAAGACATCTGGGGAGACAACTCAGCGCTTGCAGGGGGTGGGGAAAGCTGCTTCCCCAAGGCAGGAACCTACTGGGGGAGCAGGCTTTCTAAGAGGTCTAAAGGCAAGGTCAAAATTCCAGATGGAGGTTCAGGAAAAGAACCCAGATCAAAGGTAGGTCACAAAAGGTCAAAATAACAGCAACTGGGTCTCAGCAATGAGAACGGAGCCAGGAGCAAAGAGGTTTTGAATCTGAGCCATGACAATCAAGTACTTCCACGTCCACTGACTTCTTTTCCTCATCCTCTCCCTCCTTATGATCTGGGTCTCAAGAGAAGCAATGCCAAAGATATGGGCTTGGGGTTAGAAGGCTCAGTGTGAGTCTCTGTTCATTCATTACCTTACATGTGATGATGAACCTCTCTGGACTTCTATAAAGTAGGAATTTCCCCTATTTCTACCTCACAAGATCATTATAAGACCCCAATAAGATCGTAAAGAGGGGACTATTCCGTAAACACAAAGGGTGACAAAAATATTACCTGTTGCTATAATTATTGTTGAAATGACTATCTGGCCGGCTCAGAGTCAGAAATGGTTTCAGATGATGGCTTGGTAGATGAATTACGAGCCCTTTTGCAGGCCTCAAATGTTCAGCTGATAAATAGTCTGACAACTGGCTTGGCATTCTGAACACTGTCCATTGTAACTTAAGCATCATTTCTATCTCCACTGATAACATGAAAAGCATCTGGGTCGTGGGTGGGTCCATGACATCCTTTCATATGGTCTGGTAAGCTTTGGAGCGTGTTAGTGACCGGCCACTGGCGCCTTTCACATTTGCTGAGCTGCAGTCTGAACATCATTGTTTCGACTTTTGACTGTGTCCATGGTGTCTCGAAGAGAAGAGAAATCTCTTCATAATCAGTTTATCCAGTGTGAGCTGAGACAATGCTCCTGTGTGCCTGGCTGACCCCGCACTTCCTCTCTCATGATGGGGGCCTTGCTGGATCTTCGGGGATGAGGGTAAATTCATCAGAGGACAATGTATACTATTTTGGTATAGCTTTGCCAGTAGTCCTGCCATTCTCAAGTTGAAAGAGGGTATGTAAGTCCCAACTCTAAAAGATGTCTTTGATCAGCAAATTTTAGTTTCAGTAAGTCAGTGATATGAAATATATCCATATTAAGAGACAATTTAACCAGTAGTTTCTTAATAATAGTTGGGGGGGGTAGTTGTGTTTCAAATAATAATGTTCTCAGTGTCTGCCACAACAATGTGGAACACCCCTATTGAATTCCTATGGCCTAAAATTTCCCTGGAATCTTTTTAAAACTTGGTTCCCAAAAAGCATGAGAGTCATAGTTTTGAAAAGAACTAAGCTTGCTGTCCTCTCTTAACATGCAAGGCCTGAGGCTAGCCCCAGCTGACAGTTTATTATCTCTGAATATTTTTTAAGCTTCACTAATAAAATAAACACCCCTGAATTGCTTTAAATGTAAGCTGATTTTCAGGGCAATAGTTTTCCAACTTGGGGCTTCCCTGGTGGCTCAGATGATGAAGAATCTGCCTGCAATGCAGGAGACCGGGTTTGATCTCTTGGTTGGGATGATCCCCTAGAGAAGGGGATGGCTACCCACTCCAGTCTTCTTGCCTGAAGAGTTCCATGGACAGAGAAGCCTGGTGGGCTACAGTCCATGGTGTCACAAAGAGTTGGACATGACTGAGCGACTAACACATATAACTTTCCAATTAAGGTAAAAAAGAATACTATTCCATGTCTTCCTACAGATACCCAAACTATGGGTGGCAGGACCACAGTGCAAGGTGTCGGCACAGGCAATGGTGGGCACCGAGCACAGAAACAAGCATTAAATCTACTCTGCTGGATCCCAAAGCAGACCCAAGGCAGTCTCAAATTATATCATCGATGACGCTGTTTAATTGCTATGTTGTGTCAGACTCTTTTGTGACCCCGAGGACTGTAGCCCTCCAGGCTCCTCTGTCCATGGGATTCTCCAGGCGAGAATACTGGAGTGGGTTTCCATTTCCTTATCCAGGGGATCTTTCCGACCCAGGGATCAAACCCACGTCTTCTGCATTGGCAGGCAGGTTCTCTACCATGGAGCCACCAGGGAAGCCCATATCATATATGTATATGTAATTAAAGTGAGAAAACGAAGACCAAGGTAACTTTTAAGGAGAGAGAAGACACTGCAGCCAGGGATGAGGCCCTGAACACGTGCTGTGACGTCCTGCCTGGCTGGGGAGGTGGCTCCCAGACTTCAGGCTCAGTCTGCCCTAGTAGCCAAGGTGGAAAATCAGACCCAGAGCACCACGCGACTCTCAGGGTCCCCCTGTTGGTCTTAGAAGGTTCTTGGGGATTCTTAGTCTCGGTTCAAGATGCTGCAAAGTAAAAGCTGGAGCCTTGAACCAAATCTTATTTTTGACTCACAGCAAGTATTAAATTCTGTGGTCCCCAGTGGTCTGGACCCTTAAACTGGGCTCTGTTTCAGGCAAGTGTGATAAATCCAGCTAAACTCTTAGATATGAAAATAAAATTCACTTGATTGGTAAATAGGCATCCTGTAAATATACATGGCAAGTGAAAATCTGGTCAAACTGCTAATAATTCACATCAAATTGAAAAATGTATAATGTGCAATGCATCACCATCCTCTCATGTTTCTAATAAATTTCAAAAAAGCACTAACGGTTCCTTATTGCTTATCTTGTATCAAACTTGGGTCAAACTGATGGTTATGACTCCTCGATCAAGATCTGATGTTGCCAAGTCCCCTGGTAACAGCTGTCCCAGCCTGCACGATGATGGAGAGTAAGCATGTCAGGAGTCTCAAATGGAGAGGGTGACAGGTGGGTGTGATCCAGCTCCCTGTCACCTCAGCAACCACCTGTGATGGGAGATCCATCAATGGGCAATGGATGCTCTTTGACAGACAGCTTCATTCCTTTCGTCTGCTTTGCTATTTTATAGCAATACTGTGGCAGATATTTTATCCTCAACAACTGGACAGACACAGCAAATACTTCAATAGGGTCTCTATAAACAGTTCATTCCATAGCTCACCATCTCTAACCCTCATGTATTAAATGATGGAAATCACTTTGCTCATTTTAAGGTTAAGACTATACCATGAGACAGTTTAAAATGGCACAATATATATAGGGAATTAGTCTAATAATTTATTTGAAAATAAGTCTGAATGGAGTACCTGCAATCCCACAAAAAGTTGAATAGATCACCATTTAAATACATGCCTCTAGCCCCCAGAAGTCATATAAATACTATGCGGTAAGTGGATTGATTCTTTTTTCCAATAAACACACCAGGGATTGTACTTACAAATAAGTGTTATTGCTAAAAATGCTCACTTTTGGGGGTCATATGCTTGTACTAAAATGCTGCTCATGCTAAAATTCTATTTGAAATTTCTCTTCGGAGTTGCTGCCAGAGGAGATTACTCTGTCATAGAAGACAGAGTGCTTGTATTTTACTGTCACTTTTTGCTTCCTCTGAACAGTTTTTCCCAGCTAGATTACCCAGCCTTTCCATCAGGCTTAGGTGTGAATGTCTTTGGCTGTTTCTAAGGGCCTAATAAAACCTCTGAAGTCAGGGGTTTACAAAGCTAAAGATACTCAAAAGGATGTGTTGCAAGCTGTAACGTCAGTTTCAACAGAGAAGCACCCAAAATACTCTGAATGACCACACTCCTGCAGTAGCTGTACAATTTCCCCATATATCTATCTTGAAAGGAGAAACACTTCACTTGGATATGTAAACCTTGGTTTGTTTAAAAATGTCATTATGTTTAAAAATAATTTTATTACTTTATGGTTGGACCTTGTATGACTGGAAACAAATAAACGAGCTTCCTATAAAAAGTGCCGTCAGGGCTTTAAATACAGACGTGCCGAGACTGATCTATTCCTTAGAACTGAGGCAAACAGTGAAAGAAGATGAAGATGAGGATGGTAACCTAAGACAGTCTAATCAGCCATGGCTAGTAAAGCAGGACATCTCTTGGAAAGGCAGACAATGTGATCACCAGTTAAAATATTAAATTCTGTTAGGCTGACAAAAGCAGAAAGGAAAGCAATTCTGCTACTTGTGGTCAATGGCTGTACCATGAAGAAAACAGAATCTTTCTTTTTAATGTCCACAGGCCTTTTCTGAAGGGCATGTCTCTTAATAACCTTCATTAACTTCTGTTTGGGCTAAGAGTTGTCTCTTTTCCAAAAAAAGTTTAACACAGTCTCAGTAGAGATTGTGTTTATTTAAGCTTGTTGGAAAAACATTCCTATCATTTCAAGAATGACTAAATATTTTTCATTCACATAGCTGGCATTCCAGACTATGTTTTCCTGCCTCCGTTGATTAGATGAAAATTAGCAGGCCCAAGTCTGAACTATTAGATTCGATGATTATCTTAGTAGGAAAATTATGAGACTTCTGGCAACAATGCCCTTTTAGGGATGGGAAGTGAACAGCAGAGGAAGCAGAGAGGAGCCAGCCCCTTCCAAGACCATTGCTACAGGGAAATACTTAAGAGCAGGAACTGCCGAAGGCTGGATAATCAGAGACAGAGGTTTCTAATCGAGTGTTTCAGAATCAGCTCTGAGCCGTAACATTCTAAAGTTACCTGAAATACCAAAAGCTTTTTTAAATTCCCAGAGAAAAACCAAAATACTATGATATTCATTCATGAACAATTTTGGATGCTTAGGTTCAAGGCCACTGATGTTGACACGAGGTCATCTGCTATGCATTTGTTACCTTGCATATGACCTTATTTGGACAAGCCAAAAAACACACTGTGCTATATTTTAATCTCCATTTATGGAACTAGCTTCCAGGACACTTAGAGTTAAAGGATGAAAGAACATGCCTAAGAGTCTTTCAGATATTACGACTATTTTATTATTCTTGGCCTGCTAATAATAGCTGAGTATATGGCACTGAAGCAATATCACCCATCAACTGAGTTTTGATCCCTGTTATGTACCAGAACATTAATATCATGTGACCTGTGGCATCTTTGACTTCACAGACTCTGGGGTCAGCCAAACTATGTCTGATTCCTTGCCACAGAAGCAGTAGCTTAATCATCTGAGATACTGTTTGGTGAGGAAGTATTATGGGCAGGGTTGGAAACATTTTTTCTTATTTCAAGGAATTCCCACCCAGATATGTGCCTGGTACAGACTTTTCTGGCAGGCCAGTAGAAATCGCATTTGAAGGGTGTCTTGATTCAAACTATATCATCAGGATTTATAGGGAAGAATATAGTGCGCCCATAAAATTAGGATTGATGATGAGGAAGACAGTCTATTTGATAGTTCAAAAACCTCCGGCTCTTTAGAAGAGTCCAGCATGTGATCTATCCAGTGTGCTGATGCTGAAGTGGCTTACTAAATCCACAACAAGGTCAAGGAATGCCTAATGTCCTTGCTTTAAAACTGTCCCAAGTAGGACAAGGATTTCCAAAATAAGGGATTCAAGAAAGCCAGGTAAGCAGGAAGAAAGCCATTGCCTGGTTCCATCCTAAGTCCTGAGAATTAGAAAGAATCGACAGGCAGGGAATCAATCCTATTCTCCCACTTCAAGAGTTGGTTAAGTCCAGGTTAGCAAAATTACAAGGCCTGTTTGAAACTCAGTTCAGTTTCAGACAATAATTCTGCAAATAACATTCATTTAAAGTTTTCAATGACAGAAGAACCTTTTAAATACCGAGGTAGGTAGAGTAACATGACAGACCCTCACACATCCATTACTCAGCCACAGCAATCTGTGACTATTTGATTTCCTGAGTGAATCTGGAAACGGATTTTACTTTTGTTTCAGAGAAACAGAAATAGTAGAAAGGAAAGCACCCACTGTGATTGGAAAGTACCCAACCACAAGCAGGGAATTCGTTTACTAGCAACTCAAAGCCTAAGACTGAATGCTACCTAGTAAACTATTACCTATGTTGTTTCTAGTTCTTGAAAAGTGAGACTCTTGGCATTGGCTCTGAAATCCCCAGGATCATGGAAATCGTCAACTCCTCCCAGCAGGAAGACTCTGCACACACCGGGCCTAAGGTGCACTCAGGTCATAACAGCCACCGGGGCAGGGTCCAGCCACAGCCCAAGATGAGACAGCAGATGAGATCTGACATCAAGGCTCGCCAAGGATGATGAAATCCTTATCTCCTGCATCAGGTCACAGCCAAGCTGGCCTCACAGTTGTCCACACAGCCTGCATTTTTCTGTTGAGTCATCAGGTCATGCCATTACATCACACAGCCAAATTCCCCTCCCCAACACCTTATCTTACCTTTAATTATACAACAAACAGTTTTGTTTTTTGTTTTTTTGATAGAAAATGGCACTCTGTCCTTAGGGTATCTCTGATGTTAAGAATCAACCAAGACAGCATATACCTTGCATTACTGGGAAATAAACAAGCAAATTATTCTCAATACCTAAAAGTGATATTAAAAAGTCTAGCTGAAAACAAGATAGTGGCCCCTATACATTCTCAAAAGCAGGTCGAAAAGCAGCATGTAAAACGTGACAGTGAGCATTAGCCTTGGAGGGTCTGGAGGAGGCCCAACTGAACTCTGTGATTCTGGACTGCAGGGGATGAACTGAGAGAGGATGAACTGCAGTTTACAAACCAGGCTTGGAAGGCTGTCCCTGGGAGGGGATGGAGAGCTAAGTGCTCATCATGAGGGTGAGCGGCCAACCTGAGCTAACTGGTCAGCTCACCTGCAGCCATCTGGACCCTGTGTGTGCCAAACACACTTCATCCAGTACACTGGTTCCTGTCCTCAGAGCACACTGTCAAATATAAGCATTTAAACATTATTCTTTCAGCAGCATCTGACCTCTTTAACAGCACTGGTTGAGGAAACCCCAGATCAGGGTCTGCTGCCTTACTCCAGGCTTTTCCTCACTCATTCATTCATCAGCCATTAATTAACTACTTTTCAGCACCTACTTTACATGTCAGGTGCCATTTTAGGGATTCAAAAGCATATGGTAAAATCTTAGCTCATGGGGGACGTAGCCTCTTTCAGGTTACTGGTCAACCCAGAGGACGCAGAGCATTCTGTCTCACAGACCATATTCCTGTGGGGTCCACAGCCAAGGCGCTGTGGATACTGCTCTGCAACTTTCAAGCTGTAGGAACTTGGGCAAGTCACACAACTTTTGAATTCTGGGTTCTGCAATCACAAGTTGGGATGGCAGAACCTGCCACAGAGGGAAGGCGTGAGTGTCAAACGGGCTGATGCTCTAAAGCACTGAGGTCTGGCTCAGTCAGTGTGCAAGAGGCAGCAGCTGCTCTCATTAAGGGCTACAATAAGACACTGCGAATGGTGCTAGACGCTGAGAAGACTCAATTCTGCTGCCCTTCTTTTTCATGTCTTGTTTGTTTTTAAGACAATATGGACATATCCCCCACATGGACGCTTAAACTGCAAACTTTACATGCTGTTCTGTGTATTTCCACTCTGGTTTTTCACAAGGGCCAAAAACCAGAAATAATGTGATTGATGAATAAGAGGAGAAACAGAGAGCCAACAGAACAAAACCTAAGGACACATTCACTTACAGAATAAGATGGCTTATCTGTGTACCTGAATTGGCTGTTGACACTAATTTGCTAAGACTTAATCATGAGAGTGCTTAAGTGCCAATTTAAAAAGCACTTAGGTACTTGTGAATTGAGGTAGCTGTCAAGTTAACAGCCTAGTCTTTAAGCGCCCCCAAGTTCACATCCCCAGTCCTCCAGGAGTAACCAGGCACATTATGTTGTAATTTGGAAGGTATGTATCTCTAATAACATCAGCAGTCACAACAAGGTTTTTTCCTCCCTACAGGACCTAACACACCCTATTTGTTGATGCAGTAATTTATTTAGGAAGAATTTAAACCCACAATCCTTGTGTGGGATCCCTTTCATCAAATTTCAGACCCTGACTATGTACCTTGGGATTGCAGCTAATAAGGGTGAGGGCCAACCTTGTTATGCAATTGTGCACCGAGGAATTTACTGTGTATAAATTGAATAAATACCAGTGCTTCTATTTTCCTCCAAATAATTCTGGCTGATTATTCATTAAACAACACCACCTTGATTTTTTCTTATTTTGTCTAATCCTTTTGGCTCTTCTGAAATCACTTAAAATTCTATTTAAATAGGCTACTGAATAACTGTTGAGAAAAATATTTTCAAATAGTTTCAGGGTCTTTCTTGGATCCTAAAAACTAAGTAGTAAGATTTATTTGCCTTGCATAATTTTGTAAGTTTATTGTTTTTAATAAATAAGTTTACTATTATTCATAAACAATAAACTTTTACGATCATTATCCTAAGCTGTGCACTGTTTTTTGATCCCCATAGCAAAAGAAGAGCATCGCTGACATCACGGACACGAATCTGAGCAAACTGGGAGACACTGCAGGACAGAAGAACCTGGCAGGATACGGTCCACGGGGTCACAAAGAGTCGAACACAGCTTAGCGACTGAACAACCACGACCAAAAGAATCTTCCGGTCTTCTGAAAACATCTTAAAATCAGAACGTTACTGAAGAGTAAACACAATCTTATACGAAACCCACTACTTAACTGACTTTAAGACAAAAACAAGAAACAGAAGGCAAAGTAGTTCTCCAAGAACTAGACGATGGATCTGAAAGGCTGGGGCACAAGACGGACAGAAAGGAACTGAGACCTGCAGAGCCTAATAGCTTGGAGTAAAGATGCCAAGTCTGGTGGAGGGGACAGCCTGGACGTGAGGTCTGAGAGGCAAATCGAGGCTGAGTCTCAAAGGTGTCCTTCCCCCAAGGTCCTCAGATTCAGGAGATCACAGGGAATAGCTGTCAAACTGCAAATGCCTTCCTCCCTGTCAACTGACTTCCAGGTCTCCAACACAGGGCCAAAAGCCAGAGATGGAGAGAGATATAAGGGAGCTAGAAATAGGGGCATGAGGACACTGAGATGACCTCTGGGAGCAAGGAAAACAGACACAGAAGTAGCTGAATCGGACAGACTGCAGTTGGCTCCAGCTCAGCCACATGTTGGCAACTGACCTTGCAAGAATTTACCTAAATCTCTCCAAAACCTAATTTTCTCATCTCTAAAATGGGATCATAAGGCCCACAGCACAGTAGTGATGTGAGGTTTAACGAAATCAGGTACACATAAAAAGCACTTATCCCACAGCATCTGAATGTAGACATTCCTTTTTTTTTCCTCTGGCTTAATTTAAAACAGCCAAAACAGTTTCTTTGATGTTTACTAGGAGATGTACTTTATTTATCTTTGTGTCCAATGTGGTATATGGATTACGGAAGGTGGTTAGTACATTTTTTGGAATTAATGACTGGTTCAAACTGTCACTTTTCTCAAATAGTGGAAGATAAGATTACAACCTGACTCAAATGTTACAGAGACCAAACTCTTAAGTGATCAGACTAACATCTCCTTCCTACCTAAACATCTACATAAGAATAAATCAGTTTTCTCATATAGACTTTTTTTTTTCTTCTATTCACCACCTGCTTCCCTTCTCTGCTCACCAGGATGGAACTGCTAATGACTGCAAAAGATGAATGCAAAACGATATGCCTTCTTTACTTTTAGATATGAAGCCCTATATTTTTTTTTACAAGTTTTTTTTTATTCTTATTTTCAATCTATGATTCAAGACTCCTGAAGTTAAAAGGTTAGTGCTTATTGGGTTATATATTTATGCTTTTTAAAATTAAAAAAAATTCTTCATTAGCATGCATACATATATACTTAAACATTGCAAATCAACAACAGACTGTCCCTAATTCTTAGGAATAGACAGTCCCATTTTAATCTGCGCCAGCAAGGCATCCTTCCTTGTAAAGCTGACTATACACCATCATACATACTACTGTGCACTCCATTTCCAGCACTGAAATGCTGCCTTTAGGGGATAGGAGGAGTATATTTCGAGGGTTGGGGGGGTGGTGCGTGATTTCCATAAAATTGGTCATCTGGAAGCTATAAAGTTTTGGAGTGTGGCAGCTGCATTGTAAGTAGAGTAATGGTGAGGGAATTGGTGATGTCAATAGAACCAGAATCCTCCAGTTTAAATTTTTATATGACTTTTAAGATCTTTAATAACTCCAACCCCTCAGAGGTTAATGAAGCTAGTCAGGCAAACTCTGAAGACTGAGTTGATTAAAATTGAGGTAGAAGGAAAAGACTTCTCCACAGAGGACTCAGTCTACTTGACTGAATTTTTAAAAAAACTGGTCATTTCCTTAACAGCTGTTTTTAAAAATTCTAGAAGGATCCATCTCCTACAAGGATTAATTTCTGACCCACTTGAGTTCATTTCACTATGCAAACGTGTTTCTAAGTGATGGATACTCTCTATTAGACCTATCAGCATACATAGTCAATCTCTTGTATTAACAGATATGGACTGGGGATTAAGACTGGCTTGAAAAAATGTGCAAAGAATCTTCCCAGGATGGTGAAAATGGCCTGGCTTAGGGGTTGAGATGGAAAGACGAGTCCAGGATATCTCAGGCGCCTCTTCACTGAAAAGAAAGAGAGGTCACGAATGTAGGTAACCAAGACATAAGTGAAAGCCTGAGAGGAACTGCAAAGCCACAGCCATCATGATATTAGAAACAATGGACACTCAGAGGGAGGACTCTGGGCAGTGAGAACTGCCTTTGATGGTTCCAGGTCTTTCTTCTAGCTGCCAGGACTCTTGGGCTCATAGAAGCATTATAAATTGAACAAACTATACTTGGAGTATGGGTCTTTTTTCCAATTTCATTTCCCTGTTTTGACCTTTAGATGTTAATTAGGCTTGTGGTGAACTGAATTCAAATGCATATATTCTTTGAGTGTAAAATATTCAGTTAAGCATTATCTGCAATGGTAAAGTAAAGGCCACACTGCTCTCACTGTAAATCTGCAGCATCTCCTCCAAATGATTAGTCTGGGCTGTATCATCAAATCACCTGCAACTAACAGCAGGAAGCAGACACTACACCTGAGGAAATAAAACACAAGCGAGCACACACTGGTGGAAGTTGATCTGACACGAGACATTCACCAGAGGCTCACTAGGATCCCCAAGGTTTACCTTCGCATACGGGGCAGCACTCCCCAGGCACTTTGACGGGGTTCATGCAGCTCTGTCCACAGGCCGTCGCCACGCAGTGGGGCTCCCCATTGATGCACTGGCAGAACGTGCAGTCATCTTCCCGCCACCGGTCCCCGTGGGCGTGGATCTGGCCATTGGCATAGCAGCCAGCAGGATTGTTCAAAGGATACACAGGATCTAAATTAAAATGTGAGTTCCAAGTAAGACCGAGGGCACTCTACATGTTATTTCTGCCTGCACCTAGAGACATTTTCCCCCCAGGCTCTCCTCATCAGCAGTTCTTTCCCAGCTGCGCTCAGCAGAAACTCGGGGCTGCAGGAGGTGTCTCTGGTGGGGCCATGCAAAGGCAGGCATCACACAGAATTTATGCCTACCCATCCTGATGTGGTTCACAGGGCAGGGGACCTAGGCATACAAGCCAGTGTGCAGGCGCTGCTGTTTCATGAAGGTGCAAAGCTTCGTGGATAGAGCTGTGGGGTGGCAATCAGAAAGAAAAAAAAAGCAGATCCATTTTAGGCTCTGCAGATGCCTTCTGAGTTGTCAATGTACAAGCTTATTATACCTCAATTTCAGCCCCCTGTAAAGTAGAAAGAGTAACACTCCATCTAACTTACAGTCAGTCTGCTATTTCTAGGGCTAACTGGAGTCTATCTCATGATGCCTGGAGGTCCCTGAGATAACAGTGAGGCGTAGGCAGGCCCCTGACAGGCAGAGAGACCTTGTCTAAACCATACACCGCAGCACTGCTTGTGCCCTGGAGGGAATGCCATGAACCTACACAGCTTTCTCTCCACCTGAGCTGAGTGGTCAAGTGGCAACTGAGGCTGGGGGACATAGTTAACCAAGGCTACTGGGAAAGAGTTTTCTGAGGTTGTTGACAAGCGCATAAATACAAAACCCCCAAATATCCTTATACATCAAAGTAACTAGATAAATCACTCAACGTTCTTTTTTCAGATACATAAAATCTGGTCTCAAGAGAAGCAAGTGCTGCTGTGCTGGGAGGAAAGTCCAGGAATTTTTAAGTTTGGTCCTCTTTCTTTCGAAGAGGAAGAAAGTTTAGTTACAAGAGTCAGAAGGCCAGAACTGAAGGCCGTGCAGTCACAGCTTCAGAAAGGCAGTCTGTCAGCCACGGAAGCAGCCAAGAGACCTGAGTTAGATAAGACTTCATAAAATTTCTTTGTAAAAAGAAAATATTACATTGCATACTTCATTTCTACTTTGAGCCTGGATCTGAATTCCAGGAAGTGAGGCATAAGTGGATCCGTGGCCAGACAACTCGTTATAATTATTATACAGAGGTTCACATCTATGCTTTTATACCGACTGTCACCAAATTCAGGGACTATTATACACTGGCAGTAGTGAGGGGACAAATCAATTGGGAAGGTTAAAAGCTTGATGTGATGTTCTTAAATCCCCTATGACACCTAAAAAGTGAACCACCTTTCTCCTATGTTAGCAAAAATAATTTCTAACAGGTGAGCAGGCCTCCCTGTTAGGAATGTAGAATTGTTCGCTGTTAGGAATGTACAATAGTTTGTATAATCTAAGCAATTTCAGATCTTCAGATTCTGTGGTAAATAAAGCTCAGATACTGGAAAGAAATGGGATTCTGAAAACAGCAAGTTATAGGACATGACATGAAATTCTGTTCTCTCATTTCACGTGCAGAGGTTAAGGGTGGCATGAGCGTCAGACGTGAGGTGTACATGCCTGACTCTAGACTGGAGGTCTGTGGCCCAGGCAGAGAAGAAATGCTCACAAGACCCTCCTTTCTGGGGAAACTGTAGTGTGTTTAGACCAGAGACACAGTTGGGCACTGTTCGTGGCTTTACCGGAAACTCAAGAGAGAAGTGACCACTTTTCTGGCTATCCTTATCCTTAAAATGTGTGGGATGTAGCATATGATATTCATTTATCATTCTGAAATGTCTATTATTTCTTGAGAGCAGAGACAGGAGGGTCAAGCCTACTGGAGGAACATGGACTTCTTATTTCTTGGAGGGAAAAGGGGAATTAAAAGAAAAAGCAGACCTTGGGGATCCTTCTGCCCAGGGCCACCCTGGACACTTGTCTGGGCCTTGACCTGGTGCCACACCAAGCCCCACTCTCACCAGCACACGTGTGCAAAGGCCAAGGAGCCCTGCTCTCACCTGCAGGGGCACGGGTACCAGAAAGGAGGCAGGGTCAGGTCCCCCTGAGCGGGCTGGTTGAGGCTGTCAGTCGCCTGACCTCCTGTCCCCACCCACTCTGAGGGGAGAAGGGTGGGTGGAATTCTACTGTCAGGATGAAGAGAAAGTCCCGGGACTTGCCAAGAAACTGCTGGAACTGCATAGGAGGAACAGAGTGCCTCCGGGAGACCTCATGTCGACCTGTGGAAACACGACCGCTGTCTACACCCAGGGGATAATTTCCCTCAGGGAAGTGTTTCCACATCGTCTACCTGGCATTACCTAAAAGGTAAAACATGTGACAAAAACGGGGAATTCTTCAATCTTTCTCTATTTTTGAGTGAGACTGAACTGCGTCAGTTTTGATGTTGACGCTTAAAACCATGTCTATGCTTCGTTGTTTAGTCGCTCGGTCATGTCTGACTCTGTGACACCACGGATAGTAGCCCACCAGGCTCCTCTGTCCAAGGAATTCTCCAGGCAAGAATACTGGAGTGAGCTGCCATGCCCTCCTCCAGGGGATCTTCCCAGCCCGGGGACTGAACCCATGTGTCCTGGGTCTCCTGTATTGGCAGGCAGATTCTCTACCACTGCGCCAGCTGGGAAGCCTGTTCTTATCATTCCCTAATTGGCAGCTTTCCTTACCTTCACACACAGGGCAGCACTCCCCTTCAGGCATGTAGTACCTCTCACAGCTCAGCTCCCCACACTGGGCAGTGAAGCAGATGGAAACGCCCCCTTGGCATCGACAGAATCGACAGTTGTCCATTCGAAACATGTCTCCATCACTGTACTCCACATTGTTGAACACGCAGGCTGGCTTTGTTTCTAGAGGAGTTAAAACAAGCAAAGCTCATTCAAAGTCATTTCTGAGTGGTGTCCTTTCATGTTTCTCAAATAGCGTCTAGAAAATACTGCACAAGGTTAAAATTTAATGGAACTTTACTAGACAATATAATTTTTTTACAACAGATGCAATAAAGCTATGTAAAGTACAATAAAATAAACAAAACACATCATTATCCTCATTATAACAAGGAACCAAAATTCCCCTTAGTAAAATCTACACTGGCTTCTCTTTATCCCAAATAAAAGTAATCATTTGACCATGAATCTGACATTTCTTATATGTGCTTTAAAAAGATTTAGTTTTGTTAAACAGAATGTTTCCTTTGTTAAATCACTGTCTATTTCAAGTAAATGATCCTGCATCCACATTAGATTTTGTTCTGCCTCAAAAAATTTACTTAAGCCTCTTAGGATATGTTTCTGTTTCTCCAGTGTTTTCTCTGAAATTCTTTTTTCTATTTAGTTAATAATCTATAATTATAATAGTGCTTGGTCTTTAAAAAACACTTGCTACATACATTACTTCACTTACTCCCCAAAACAAAGGTCTGATGTAGAAATACTTATCCTGAGTGTAGAAGCGAGGAAATCCTAGGTAATTTGTGCAAAGTTACACATTTAGCAAATGATAGAAGCCAAAACAGTAGCTCTTCAACTAAAACCTTGTACTCCTCCCACTGTGTTTCAAGACTATGTTTTCTGCTAAGGACTCAAAGCCCTGCATTTAGAATGATAATGATACCAATGATTTAAAATTTTTCTCTGGATGAAAACATTCTCCCCTAAATCCACTCCTTAACTCTAATTTTGGTTGACTTAAAAGAACTCCTTCCAGATAAAGACATCACAAGAAAAGGAAAACTACAGATCTATAGCTTTTATAAATACAAACATAAAAATACTCAAAAAAGTACTACCAGACTGAATCAAGCAGCATATAAAAAATATCATATACCACGAATGCAAGGTTGGTTTAATATCCAAAAATCAATTAATGTAATTGACTATAATGTAATGTAATGTCTATAGAATACAGGACAAGACCATAGGATCATCTCAACAGACACAGAGAAAACATCTGACAGAGTTCAACACCCTTTCATGATAAAAACATTCAACAACTTAGCAGTAGAGGTGTTAGACAGCAACTTGATAAACAGCATCTATGATATTAGCACAACATACTTAACAGTGAAAGCTGAATGCTTTTTCCTTTAGTTCAGGATTAAGACAATGATGTCCACTGTAAGCACTTTGACTCAACTTTGTACTGGAAGCTCCAGTCAGAGTAATCAGGCAAAAAATTGACATAAAAAGCACCTATTTTGGAAAGTATGAAAACTCTAATTGTCAGTAACATGATTTTGAGTTTAAAAAGATTCTAAAGAATCTACTAAAACTCTGTTAGAACAAAAAGTTTAGCAAGATTTCAGGGTAAAACTGAAACTCAAATAAATTGTATATCTACACACTAGCAATAAACAATCTGAAAATAAAGTTAAAAAATTCCATTTACAGTAGCATGAAAAAGAAAAAAATATTTAATAATAAGTCTAAACATAAAGTACAAAACTTGTACTCCGAAAATTAAAAAACATTGTTCAAAGAAGGTACAGAAGCCCTAAGTAAATGAAAATATATTCCATTTTCATGGACTGAAAGATAATACTGGCAAGATGAAAACATTCCCCCAACTGATATACATATTCATTCAATCTCTATCAAAATTCTAGTTTTTTCTTTTGTAAAAAACTGACAAGTGACTCCTAAAATCAATAAGAAATTCAAGGAACCCAGAATTGCCAAGACAAACTTGAAAAGAACAAAGCCAGAGGATTCACACTTTCTGATTTTAAGAAATACTACAAAGCTACAGTATCAAGACAATGTAGTACTTGACATCAGGATAAATACATAGTTCAATGGAATTGATTAAGAGTTTAGAAATAAACTCTCATATTTAGTGACCTTTAACAAGGGTGCAATCTGACATTTGAGATATATAAGAACTTGCATCCAGAAAGAACAACAAAAATAACCCAACTGAAAAATGAGCAAATATTTGAACAGAGATTTATCCAAATAAGATACAGAAATGACCAATGAGCACTGAAAAGATGCTTAACATCATTACTTATTAAGGGAATACAAATCAAAGCCACAATGAGACATCAGCTCATATCCGAGGGTGGCTATCATGAAAAAGATACAGATAATAACAAATGTTAATGAGGACATGGAGAAATGGAAACTCTCATACATCTTGGTGAGTGCCCATGTCTTGAAAAAACTGTTTGGCAGTTCCTCAGAATAAGAAACAGAATTACCAGAGGATCCAGCAATTCTACTCTTAGATACACATCCAGGAGAAAGGGAAACATCTACCCACATAAAACCTTGTACACAAATGTTTATAGCAATGGCTACTGTTATTTGCAGTAGCCAAAAAATGGAAAGAGTCTAAACATCAACCAACTGATGTATGATACACAAAATGTAGTATATCCATGTAATAGAATATTGCTTGGCCATAAAAAGGAATGAAGTTCAGATATATACTACAACATAAACGAACCTGGGGAACATTATGCTAAGCAAAAGAAGTCAGTCAAAATATACCACATGTTGTATAGGATTTTATTTATGTGAAAGGCCCATGATAGGCACATCTACAGAGACAGGAAGTAGATTAGTGGTTTCCTAGTGCTGTTCATTGGAAGGACTGATGCTGAAGCTGCAACTCCAATACTTTGGCCACCTCGTGCGAAGAGTTGACTCATTGGAAAAGATCCTGATGCTGGGAGGGATTGGGGCCAGGAGGAGAAGGGGATGACAGAGGATGAGATGGCTGGATGGCATCACCCATTCGATGGGCATGGGTATGAGTGGATTCCAGGAGTTGGTGATGGACAGGGAGGCCTGGCGTGCTGTGATTCATGGGGTCACAAAGAGTCAGACATGACTGAGCGACTGAACTGAACTGAACTGAGTGCTGGAAAGTTTGGGGGACATATGGGGTGACTTAAAGAGCTTGGGAATCGGGGGGGGGGGGGATTGATGACAGTGTTCTAAAATTGTGATGACAATCACACAACTGTGAATATATTAAAAATCATGGAACTGTGCAACTTTACTTGGTGAATTGCATGGCATGTGTCTCTATAAAGCTGGGAAAATAAAAGTAATTCCAAGGTAAAAAAAAAAAAGTTCTCCTGAGCTAATGCAACCTATTTAATAAGGTAGGAAAAACTGGATTATGACATACATAAGTCATGGGCTTCTCTGTCCTAACATCATTTCTCCATGTGTCACCTTGCATGTTCGGAATACATGAGACTTCCACTGCATTTTGAGTATACTTACATTTGTTTTGTACTTGGATAAACTAGTGTTTTCTAATTTGACTTTATAACAATGCTGTTGAGAATAGAGAACAAATATTAACATCTACTTCTTCAATGAGGAAAATGAAATTTAAAGCAATCAGGCAGCTTGCCTAAAGCCACATCATTAGTGTGAGATGATCTGTGTGCATGTATTTTCACAAAGGCAGTTAAATGTGCATGTCTGAACCTCTTCCCTAGTACTGGCTGGATATACTATTTTCTTCCCCCCAGAAAACTCATGTCAGAAAGAATCATCTTATTACAGCTCAGAAGTCTATATGCTTTTATCTAACATACTAAACCGAGCTGGGACTGGAAGGAACTGGGCAGTTAGACCCCAAGTTTGAAAGAGTAGGAAATGAAGCACTTTTCACCAATCAAATTTTCATGCTGTGAAAGGAGGCAAAATACTGCATTCTATCAAAATGCTGAGCTTCCATTCAAATTGAAGAACAACATTTTTTAAGAAACCAATCAGTATTAATTACCTATTTGCCTTCATCAACCACAACGACCATTTGGGTGAAGCCACAAATCTCGCTGCGAGATTTGAAGAAGTGAGGAGGAAAGGCTGTGGTTATGAACAAAGTGGCTCCAGATGCACTCGCTTTTATGGCAGGTTGTGCGGAAGCCTGAGTGGGAGGAGACGAGACTGACAAGGAGGCTGGGGCAGTTACGTTTCACTAGCAAAGGCAGAGAGCGAGGGAGCAGAGCTGAGAGAGATGGCGAGTCCCAGCAAACACAGCCTTGAAAACACAACTGATTCTTTAGGATTAAAAAAAAAATCACATGATATAATGAAATCCCTGTTTGATGCTGAGACAGATTTAGAGACGCTCTTCAGAAAAGTGCACAATAAAAAATGGCTGGCAGTGCTCTTTGAGGAGCAATGACCAATTACTTCTTCACCTGCTGGGGATAGAGATGAATCTCAGAACCACAGGGAGGGTACCACTACCTCTGTAAGAGGACATTTTCCATGGATGGAGAAAAGAATAACATTACAAATAGAATAACTTACCATGCAACGTGTACTTCTCAATGCATAAAAGTGCATATGCACTGAGAAGTGCAAGTGTCTTTTTAAAGATTTTTGCCTGTTGTTTTGTGTCTTCCCAACTAAATTTTATGTTTTTCAGTTCTGGAATCTTCTCTTCCCTCTATAATATATTCCAGAACTCCTGAAAAAGAATTTTATAGTATAGATTGCTAGTAAGTACTATTGCTTTGCCAAATCAGGCTGATTGGCAGATGGTGATAGATATATAATTTTAGCAAAGGAAAAGATTAAAATGTAGAACTTCACATCAAATGTGAAAATGGAGGGGAAAAGTCCAAATAAGTATACTTCTGTTGCTTTTTCTCTTTAACATCTCAGTGAAAAATGGCTGATGTCTTGCCTCTGGTCTCCTTTCTCTGGGGTGAGTGGTACAGGAAGAAAGTGGGCAGACTTAGTAAGTCAAAAAGAGATAACTGCATGACAAATGAGCAATGTCTGACAATTTCTCCATAAACCAGCAACAAACTGATTGAATCACAAAGGCAAGTTACATGAGCTTCCCGATACGTGAAGAAGAAACCACCTTTTCTGTGTGGGGGAAGCCGGGTGTGTGTGCTGGAGCATACAGGATAGAGGGTAGCTCAGGATAAGAGAAGGGGAACAGTACTTACAAAATAGGACTGCAAAACACTCTTAAGCAAAATTAGCTTGGTAAGGCCCCCAGGACAAAATGGAAGCTCAATAAATGCATATTGTGTGAAATATTCCTTTCAAGGTACCACATTCTCTCCATTACTGTAGAAGGAGACCTTAGATCCCTAGAAACATTATTGCGCATCACTGCTACACAATGGGTTCTCAACAGGTGTTTTCACACTAACTTTTTTATTAACAAACTGAAGGTCTGAGTTTTTTCTTTTCTTAAAGATTTATTTTTTTTTGGCTGTGGTGGGTCTTCATTGCTGCGTGCCGGCTTTCCCTAGTTGCAGCGAGCGGGGCTAGTCTCTGACGGCAGTGGCCAGGCTCTCAGTGAGGTGGTTCTCTTGCGGAGCAGAGGCTCCAGGGCACTCGGGCTTCAGGGGTTGTGGCTCTGGGCTCTAGAGCGCAGGCTCAGTAGCTGTGGCGCGTGGGCTTAGGGGCTCTGAGGCGTGTGGACTCTTCCTGGAGCAGGGTTTGAATCCATGTCCCCTGCCGTGGCAGGCGGATTCTTACCCACTGGACCACAAGGGAAACCCAAGGTCTGAGCTTTCTAGGCCCAGATTTTGCACAAGGAGAAGCTGACTCTGGGTCTGGCTCTCCTATGATTGATTGATTTTACATGTGAGTGTCTGATGCTGGAAGAGTCAGTGGCTGTGACACTCAAACCACAATGTTCCAGTCTGGATTTCTGTGCATTTTAGTATATTGGAGACCTGACCATATCTAAGCAACCAAATGATCGCTTCTATACTCTGAGCATGGATGACTTCCCTATTCAAACACTATTCAAATGCCTCTAGAAACGAGTGAGCCGGGCCAGTGTAAGGCAGTAAGATGCACTGTTACCAAATGGAAGAGGACACGTGTCCATCCATCTAAAGAGAGGCCATCACTCAACCCCCGGTGATGGATGAAAAAACTTGTTTTTGGGCCAGAGCAGACACAGAACTATTTCCTGAAGAAGATGTGGGGTTACTCAACACTGCTGCGGAGATCATCCTTCCAGGTGATGATACTGATGTCTCACAAGTTCACACGAAAGGAGCACCAGCTCAGCACCTGCTCATTTGGTTTCTAGACAACAGGGTTCTCATTCAACTACTACCGTGCCAGTCCTCCGCTCAGCCCTCAGTCACAGACTGGCACAGTCTGACGGGCAGCTCAGCCGTCTTCCCACCAGTATAAAACCAAACCCAAGAGAAAAGAGGAGTAACATTTACGGAGAATGTTCTTTCCATCTATCCATCTAGGCCAATGTTTTCAAAACTCAGGAGTTCTTGAATTTTCTGTTTTCAATCTTCTGTTTTCACTATAATGCTTATCTTAAAAAAAATAATAATGTAAGCATATGGATCACCTGGATGGCAGTTAGGGAACTGAGTGCTGGCAGGTAATCTCCGTTTCTTGACGTGGGGTTAGACAGCAACCCACTGTCTCCTGAATGGGGGTTCCTGATCTACTCCAATACCTTCCTACAATGTTGCGGGGGCACGGTGGTAGTGGGGGCCAGGGGGCTGGGTGGTGTTCTCAAAATCAAGAAACCGATCTTCGGGCATCCAGATTCCAGATGGGTGTTCAACTCACCCCTGAGAACTGCTTTCACGGAGGTTTATTTTAATATTTTGCTTTTACTTTTTATTGAGAAGAGCAGCCAGAGGAAACTGGGAGCAAAGCAACTAGGACACAATTCACTGCGTCAGCCAGCGCTCTCTTTTCAAAAGTTTCCAAACGAGGGGAACGCTGCCCTGTCTGACAGGTTTCTTGTCTCTAAAAATAAGAGTCGTGGCTCCGATTCTATCTCCCTTTCCGTTTTGATGGCCAGGACGCCGGGGGCCTAACCTGACATTTAACTCCAGCAATTACATAGACAGATGCTATGGCCTGCACACCTGTGGGCACTTCCTTTTTGCTTTTCAACTTTCACGTACAACTCTACAGTCTGACTCTCTTTTCTCATTAATATTTTACCACTATTTTATTGTGTCTGCTCTTAGTGTAAAATTGCCTCAAGTCCTCTGTGGATAAGTAAGGCTTTATATATACACACACACACACACACACATAAGGTTTTTAAAAATATGTATACATAAAATAGACCCCTGCTCTTCCGGGCAATGATAATGAATTTTTGATAGGTAATACGCTGTAATGGGGATCTTCTGACAATAGTAAGATTTTCCCAGGGCACTGGGTGCCAAATAATCAAATATACATACACACATACAAACATGTGTATGGAGGGAAGTGTGTGTATGTATGCCAAAAAAAGTGAAATACAGACTTTGAGACAAAATTCCATAAATAGTATCCTGTGGAATTTTAAATCTTCAGAGTAGCGTAGTTTCTAGCCTCACCTACAATTAATGACTAATACAATAATAGACAAACTACAGTAGGACAAGAAGTAAAGCAAAGGTCACCCAACTAATTTATGGTGGCAAGAAAGACGCAAACACCTGAAATCCTGTTACTGCTCTGTCGTCTCAACATTTTCTCACAGTAGAAGGCCTGTTCCTGAAGTCAGGGCTCTATAACTGGGAGCAGGCCCTGGAGATTTACCCAAGGCCACTGAGGTCAAGCAGAGGCAGTAATCAGCTGCCCAAACTGCATCACACTGGAGTGAGATGTAAAGTGAATGTCCTGATGAGAAGGTCTGACACTTGGGTTTCTATAATTAAGAAGCAAGGAAAGAAGATTCTCCACTTTCTCACCCAGAGGATACAACAGCAAGTTGTATTACTAGAGGTGTTATTTCCAGGGTATGAGAGACTTCAGATTAAAGTGTGGGGCAGTAAAAGATAGCAGATTCTCACAAAGTAACTCCTCTATGGGCTGACAATTAACAGCCACTCTAGAGGGAACTAAGATGATATGAATCAGATCACTTGCTTGCTCACCCAGCCATGCGTCAGAACCCAGGTGCCCCTCAAGAAACAGGTGATGTGCTAATGTCACAGACACGAGGACAGATTCCCTGTTTTCTGGCAGTTCAGATTCTAGGGTGAGAGAGAGGCACGCAGAGGGGTGAGTATTAGAAGGAAGCACATCTGAGATGCTGGGAGCTCAGGACAAGGACCAACTATTTTGGTCCCAATGGTACGAGTTACATATTCACAGAATATCACTTACAGTCCATTAGCTTCAGCAGGAAGTACCAGAGGCTTGGCCATTTGCTGGTGGTGAACAGACACATGGCTACCAGCTGGATGATAATGCAGGTGGGGAGAAACACCGAGAAAGATCTATGTGCATGGAGCCTGCCCTGCACCTCTCCCTGTGTGCTTGAAGTCAAGAAGCAACGTCCTGCAATGTCCAGGACCGTGAGCAGGAAGGAGGCACACAGAATCATAGAGACTGTTTGCTCTCGAAGCACGATTTCTAGTGCCTAACATACAAAACCTCACTTCATTACTGTTCTTCTCCCCATTTGACACATGTGGCACCTGGGCTCAGGGAGGCCTCAGGGATGACCAAAGCCACACAGCTACCAAGTGGAGGAACTGGCCTTCACACTGAAGTCGTGCAATTCCACTCGATGCTCTCTTTTAACCACAGAGTTACACTGCCAGTGCTTCTTCAAAGTGGGGGAAAAAACAAAACAAAATGTGTAGCCTCTGGCCTAAAAACTACAGGACTCGGTGAAACAAATCTGGACTTTTTATATAACCTTTCTTGTTGGGGATGGGCAGCTTGGGAGAAGGGCAGAAGATCTTCTGAACCCTGATTTCTTATAGGCAGTGGTTAAAACGGACGCTTCTACCTGTATAATTTTGTCGTATTTGTCCACATCCAAAGTCATTTTCCTTGTGTGTCTAAATACTGACTAAATAATGCTCTCTAAAAATCACTGACATTTCACTTGCTTGAGTTTATTCTTTGCTTTTCTTCTGAAAATTCTGATGGAGGGGCATGATTTAGGCTCTCCTCCCTTCTAGCATCTAAATTCAATAAACACCAGGTTGTCACACCCCAAACCCTCTGCTAAGAGGTGAGAGGGAGAGAGGTGGATTTTCTGTGAAGGAATCCTGGGACTGAAGAATGGCTTTTTTGGTCCACAAGATTCCAGCTTTAATGAGGCCAATACTACTGACTGGGGCTGGCCAGAGGTGTTTCCTCTAAGCAGAAAAACGATGAACTAGAGGAACACGGTCTTTTCTCTTTCAAACTGTGGTCACTCCAGCATGGCATCACTTACACAGACTACTTTCAAGAGCGACGGGATGAGGTCTTCTGACTGGAAGAACACGGCCACATTTTCTGTGGTCCTTTTCCTGTAATCCTAGAATTTCTCAACTACTAACACACAGCAGAATACGATGGTCATGTGCAGTCTGCGATGACCTTTTCAAAAATGCCTTCTCTAAAAGAGGGAGTGAGGATTCCCTTCCTAACTTTCCCTACTGCATGGTGGGATCTTGAGCACCTATTCCGAGTTCCGTCAACGCCCTGAGCATGTTGTCTGCCTTTTAAAAGACAGAAGCAGCTAGATTGGACCCTCCCTCCTCCTCCACAAATGTACACTCGCTGAGAACAAGAGAAACCCCACGTACCATTAACACATTCAAAGACATCACAGCACTTTCCAGGTGTCCCATCTCCACGAGAGACTATGCGGGGAGTGGATCCCACCTCACACACGGGGAAACCACATAAGCCAGAGAGACACTCGCATCTGAAACCAGAGAAAAGGGAAGGAAAACCCCGTGAATAAACAACAACACAGAAGTTGGGAGACCACACACAAAGCAGCTGCGGCACACTCCTCACCCCTCTCCAGGACGCTGCCCTGTGCAGCTGGTGTCACCGGGGCACGGGGAGTGGGTCCTAACGCAATTGGCATTCCAAATGACTGAGGCTCATCTCCTGAGTGTACGCCCAGATATTTAACATTAACCATTTGGACAGAAAAATCCCTAAAATGCATTACTTCATTTCTTACTTAACCAGACTGGTATTGAGCATAACAGACACTTTCTTGAGGACTCAGGGCCATCTTTTTATGCATACATTATCCTGTCTCTCCAGACATCAGTGATGCTTGGACGGGCTAACACAGAACGGTGCTCCTGCATTTTCTAATGATTCTGTGATGCTGCTTTGCTGCTGTTGACCTTTAGGTGTTTCTCAGGAATGTTTCTGACTCTTCTTTCAATGAATAGGTCATTTGTTTTTCAGCTTTTTTTTTTTTTTAATCAGTGCAATTGTGCCTAGTAGCACCCTCCTTTGGAGCTACATTAATCTATAATTATATAATAAAAAAATAGATTCTGATTGAAGACCGAGGAGCTCTTGACAAATAAAGGGTATAAGCTGTAGCAAATGGGTTTTGAGACAGCTATCTGGATGCTGAAAGTTTTAATGTTTTAGGTTTTCTAAGCTGCATTCCTCTGAATGCAAACTACCTCTGTTGGCTCTCACCCTTAACTTCAATTCTCTTGCAAAACTTGCTTGACCGCAAGAAAATAAGAGGCAGGTTAAAAAAAAAAAGGGAGAAAAAGGCGATGTCAAACTGCCTGACGCTGATGTGTCAGAATGAAATCAGAGGCAGGAAATGAGAAGCCCAATGCAGCAGGGCGTCAGGATGTAAATGTAACACAAGGCAGGAGCAGCCAGGCTCTGCCCTGGACTCCCCTGGCAATGGAAGTGTGGGTCAGAGGTGGAGAGGATGACTAAGGAAGTTCCCAGGTCGACAGGAGTGAAGGAAAGGCCTTCTAAAAAGAGACATCCTTGCCGGAAGCATGTGGGTATTTATGTACCAGAGAGGTCAAGATTCGGGGAGGGTAGCATTCCCAGGAGGGAAGAACTATTAACACATCAATTCATTAATTCTGTTTTTTCCCTCTTCTTATTTGATTGTTTTGTTCTCTTATTTTTCTTCAGATTTTTTCTAAAATAAAATGTCTGTCTTCCACAAGTACTTCCATAATCAGACCCAGAGATTTAATGACATTTAGTTAAGTGTAGAACTAAAGTAGAAATGAATTCAGATAAAATCTGCACCAAAGATCATTAAAGCCCCTGGAAAGGTGTGAGTGACCCCTCTGGGGCCTCTTCCTCGTGGGGAAACGGCTATATGTGCTTTAGAGTGGAGCTGAGGGTGTTAGGTAATTAAGGGTTTGTTGTAATGGTATTTCTGTGATTTAGAATAAATGTTTGGCTGTCTGGTGTGAGCAGAGTGAGGAGCTCTCGATTCATAATCTGTATTCCTACAGGACAATCACCTTCCATGGCTGAGTAAACATGAACTGAGCTTTCAGTCCCTGGAAAGGTTATGCGACAGTCTCTCATTTTTATGTGCGTGGCCACTGCAGTTTTAAACAGATGATCATATTCCTGTGACATTATAGTAACAATATATCCTTTACATTTACTGCACTTGACACTCTGTACGACTTTAACTTTTCAGAGTTCACAGACTAATGGGGAAAGAGCATTGAGAGGCCCTGCCCTGATTCCAGTATCTGGATGTAATGACAATGAAAGCTGACCAACCTTCCACATCTTTGGGGATTGGGTATTTTCTCTCCCACTCCTGGGTTCTAGGAAATCACTCTAAGCTAAACAGCAGGGAGCATACGACCGACCAATAAACACCTCAAGTGATGTCTTTGGACCTTTCAGAGATCTTTACTGAACACGCATGTGCACTTGTGTGCCAGGCTTTGTGCTAGGCTATCAGAAATCACACCAACTTGAAAAACATAACTAAGTTCGCCTTAAGTCTCTTCTCCCCACTTTGTTGTTGCCTGTTGCTAAGTCTTATCCGACTCTTGTGACCCATGGACTGTAGCCAGCCAGGCTCCTCTGTCCGTGGAATTTCCCAGATGAGAATACTGGAGTGGACTGCCGTTTCCTTCTCCAGGGGATCATCCAGACCCAGGGATTGCACCTGTGTCTCCTGCATTGCATGTGAATTCTTCACCACAGAGCCAGCAGGGAAGCCTGCTTCCCCCACTGTTACATTTGATCTGTTCCCACTTTTACATTTAACCTATTCCCCATTTTTTAAAATACTTCCCTGATTTTCTTAGAGACCCACATGGGTTGTCTCTGGCATGCTGCAGAAGAACTATAACTGCACAACTGCCTAGTAACCCACTGGGGAAAGGAAAACCCTTTAGGCTGAATTTTTATTTCTAAACCCAGAAGGACTGCACAATACAGAACCAAGGATTCTGATGCCCTGGTTTTGGCCGGTGGGCTTGCTCCTGCTCCCTTCCCCCTCTTGATCAGCCCTTGAGCAAGCCCTCCATAGCTACTGCCA
This sequence comes from Odocoileus virginianus, assembly GCF_023699985.2. Classification (NCBI taxonomy): domain Eukaryota; kingdom Metazoa; phylum Chordata; class Mammalia; order Artiodactyla; family Cervidae; genus Odocoileus; species Odocoileus virginianus. The sequence goes on along the minus strand of NC_069675.1, from coordinate 18,192,745 downwards.
CCTTTGACTCCTCAGAACCTGAAACTAGCACATGTTCAAGACCACTAAAAAAGACATGTTCAAGATCACCTTAAAAAAGAAGGAACCTATGAAGGAAACCAACAGGGGAAAATTTGGGCTCACATCAGATGTTTACTGAGAAAGGATCTATTAGGTTGAGGCTTTACAAAACTTCCTTCTTTCCAGATCAAAAATAGTCAAACGGCAATTTCACACAGTTCAACAAAAGACAACTTGTGTGAGTTCTCTTTTGACGGATAAAGTCTGTACTGTCTCAGGTAACAAATGAGGGCCGATCAGGAACCTTTTCCCCAAGGAAATATATTGCATTATAAGTAATGTTGAGTCCAAGGCAGCCTGATCAAAATTCTCTAGTAAGGTTACTCTAGATTCTCTGGTTTACCTACACTGGAGGTGGGGAGTCTTCCCTTCCACAGATGGGAATAGTGAGGCAGGCAGCCTCATCAATTGATGTGAAATCAAGTAAAGTTTCCTATCCTGTTATTTATAGTGAGTCATGGGGAGGAAATGCTAAATTACAGAGCAACTGAAGCACGCAAGCGGAATCTTGCCCTTATCACCTTTTCTCTTCATTCTTATTCTTTTTTTGGTCCCTCCTTCCAATCTCCCTCTTGCCCTTTACCCCAAAGCCTGGATAAAGAACAAGCAATGGAATGGGAAAACATGTGGGTTAGTGGCTGAGAAAACAGACTAACCTATAAGTAAATTGATGTCCACACTTACCCCTGACTTCTAAAACCTTCCATCCTCCAATTTCCAGCTTCCGACCTGGTCTCCCCTCACCTAGGTCTCTCCTTCCCAATTCATGCCACACCTGTCCTATGGTTCAGTTCCTGCACTTCCGTAGTCAAAAGCCTTCAGTTACTCTTCATTTAACTGATAAACTTGTCAGCCTAGCATTCAACACTCTCAAGTCCTCCGCATCTCTTTATTCCCATGCAGTACTGCTCTTCATTCTCTTGATGCTAGCCACCTTCTCCAAACAAGCCCTCCCTCTGGTGTCTGCGCAGCCTACTCTACTCCCTGCTGAACATTCCTTATCTAGCCTTCATCTCCCGCTGTCTGTCTAGATACCATCTGTCTTTCTGGATTACTTTAGATAATAACTCCTCTCTGCAGCCCTAAACACCACACTTCTCTTAGGACACCTGGAGCAGAAGAGCTAAGGGCTTTTTAAAGAAAACCAATAAATAAAACAACAGCTTTATTGGGACACAATTCACATTCTATAAAATTCACCCCTGTAGAGTATACAATTCGATGGTATTTATATTCACAGGGTTGGGCTATCATTACCACTACCTAAATTTAGAACATTTTCATCATCTCATAAGAAGCCCTGTACTTCCATTTCTTTTCTCCCAGCCCCTGGCAATCATGAGTCTTTATTCTTTCTCCATGGATCTTCCTATTCTGGTCAGCTCATGTAAAAGGAATCATAGGCTAAGGGCTTTTTAACCTCCAACAAGAAGCAACTTGTATTTGCAATCTGCCTGCAAAATCAAGCCTTTAATGTTATCCTCGGTATTAAGATAATCATCAATCAAGGTACCACATTAATAAATGTTTGCATAATGTAATCACAGCTGCAGCCAGGTAGGTGAGCGAAGCTGTCTTTTTTCCCTCTCCAGTAGGTAATGGATCCAGCTTAGTGGCAAGCACAGAGATGAACAGCACTCAGAAGCATCATCTGAGCCCCTAGAGGGCACTCCCCTCCTTCGGAGGCCTGCGTGGGCTGGTTCTCTGGACTGAAAGGCAGTGCACAGGCCAGCCTCCCCTTTGTGTCATTTACCTCCTGATCTACACAGACACTCCCAGGCAGGCCAGGGTCCCAGCACAACTTTCGAGGTGCTCCCGAGTCAAGTCTCTAGTTCTCTTCTAGCTTCCATATTCTGTGACGTGTGGAGGAGACAGCAGAATATGTCTGCCCACATGTGCTGACACAGTGTACACACATATGCAACAATGGCAATCTGCGATTCACTGAATCCTCCCTCTCCACCCCAGCCCTCAGAGCCACGGCTCAGCCATCCACCCTGTCTCCAATGCCTGCCTCTCTTTCTCCCCAGGCAAATTCCATGCAACCTTAAGGCCACCCGCTTGCTCCACAAGGCCTTCTCTCATCAAATAAGCAACCAGGATTAGTTAGTTCTCTCCCCTGGTATAGAGCTGCTCCTTGTACAAAATCAAAATCCTACCGTTTCTCCTGTGAATTCCCCTCGTGCAGGGACATGTCTTATTTGTCTTGTAATGAAAAAAATGAATGCTATAAAGACATCCAAACAGTAATCTGGAGTAAGATTTTTTTTTTTTTTTCGTGGCTAGTAAGTCAGAGGTTCGACCATGCATTGTTTTTAAAATTTTTATTTTTAATAAATTTTAGACACAGAGCTACTCAGTGCCGTGGTTTTCAAAACCAGCATGTGAAGGGAAAGACTATAGGATTTGTTTAGAATGCAGACTCCAGGGTACCACTGTCAAGGACTGTTTCTCTGAGCGTCTGGGGCAGGGCTCTAGAAGCTGCCTGGATAATAAGATCTCCAGGAGATTCCACTGGGAATCTGGGGCCCACTTTCTGAACAATTTGCTCCTAAAGCTCCTAAAGGAAGTGATGCTTAAGTTGAAGCCACCTGATGCCGAAGAGCTGACTGCACAAGACACTGATGCTGGGAAAGACTGAAGGCAGGAGAAGGGGATGACACAGGATGAGACGGTTGGATGGCATCACTGATTCAATGGACATGAGTTTGAGCAAACTCTGGGAGATGGTGAAGGACAGGGAAGCCTGGCGTGCTGCAGTCCACTCAGTGGCAAAGAGTCAGACACGACCAAGTGACTGAACAACAACAAAGGTACAGTGTCTCAATAAAGTAGGTTGCACTTCTCAGCGGCAAAAGCCATGTACAACTAGTTTTGTCATTTTACTGAGTAGGCTTAGTAGTCATTTTACTAAGCCTCCTTCCTGCCTGAACACAGCTGGCCTACAAGTTAAGAGACGTGGAATGAAGAAAATAATAACTGAATTCACTATCCAATACCATCAACCCATCAAAAGATGGTGACTGCTAGCAAGCCACTTAAACTGTGGGATGCTCAGCTTTCTCCTTAAAACGAGATGGTTGGACCTTCATGAGTTTTCCTCTAACTATAAAATCCCAGGATTCCAACACTGTCATTCCCATCACAGTCTGACCTTGGCTCATCCCTGTCTGCAGCTTCTCCTTGAAGCACATCATAGTCTCTCCCTTCAAGCCCCTCAACCTCCAGACCTGGCTCATGATGGGCCTTGTCTCTTTCTTTTTCCCCCAAGGAGAATGCAGGAAAAGGAATGATACACTCAATACTGGCAGCTCCGTATTACCAGGCACGTCTGCATAACTACACTGAAGAATCAACAGTCTCTTTCACCACAATGATGACAGAAACTGTAAAGGATGCTAAACCACAGGGAGATGGCAGAAGACGCTGTGGGGAGAAGGATCCTCTTGGCCCTTCCTCCCCCCACTCAACAAAGCAGCAAACTATCAGACTCCTCACTGTCCCCTAGCAGATCCTCATTCCTACCTGTTTGTGGAGGAAACACCACTTATTGAGGCCCCTGAAAACATGTCTCCCAACCCTGGATGCATTCCACATCCAAACTGAGTCCTGGGCCCTTGGCAAGGAGAAAATCACTGTCTATAAATAAAAAATGACTCTATTTAGGTGGGAGGCAGTGCTCTCTTTACACAGGAAACAAGAATAAATGTGGAATTAAAAGGGCAAAGCACGTGTACTACTGGATTCCACACATCATAAAAATAAAATAACCGTCAGTAACGGAAGTTATAATGACACATAAAACATATTCCTAGTCTATAAAAAGTAGTTTCAACTTTAATTAAATCTGATCTATCTACTATCTTTCTACTGATTAAATTTCTAACCTCTTTCTAGCTATGTGTAAGTTCTGTGTTTTGTTTTGTTTTTTAAGAAAACTGCAAATAAAACCTCCAAAAAGAAATGTGTTTCCCAGCTGAGGGCCTGCCTAACCTGGTAGAAAACTGCCCTCCCTATGTATCTTACTATGTTTCTCCTGCTTCATCTGCAAGATTTACTACTAAGTAACAACCCCCACCCACGCCATCCCCAGCCCATTCATCCACCATCCCCTTCATTTCCGCCACCCAGGCGGTTCAGCACGGGCCTCAGCTATAGCAGCAAGCACAGGGCCTGGCTCCAAGGACCACACGCCTTCTCCCAGGGGCCTCCTCACTCCTCTTTTCACCTGTAAAGCCAGAAACCCCATGTTCTGCATCACTTTCCCTTCAAAGACAACAGTAAAATCACTCCGTGCTTTTGGTCGCTGGTGTGTTTTGCGTGTTTCCGTGGGGAGCAGCGGAAGGACATGCTTCAGTAAAGGGGCAGCATCAACGGAGGGCAGAGAAAACAGTCCTGCACTTCCCGCTCCACGGTACTAACAGGAAGGTCCATCGTAAGCCCTTGATGACACAGGCATTATGACCACCCTCCTCCTAGCTTTATCAAGGGGCCGATGATTATGGCTGGATTCTCAATGCTGGCCTGTGGCTCAAGGAACTTAACTGCTAAGCTGCAGAGAAAAGTGGTATAAATCATTAAGACAACAGGAGCTGTGGGCTCACACCATTCCTAGAAATCACCCTCCGGAGCCAAGTCCCACAGTAAGCAGGTGAGGGCAGGAGAAAGCCAGTGTGCGTTGCATAGGTCCTCTATCCCACACGACTGTTTAAATAAGAAGAGTTGGGACTGTTCCCAAGAGACTCCTCCTGGCAGCGGGGGAACCAGAGGCACAGACACACAGCTGGGAAGCACCCCCAGGGCCCAGGCCCCTGTTGAAACACTGAGACCTCGGATCTGGTGGGGGTCCTGAACTGAACTCAGCGCGGCCCAACAACCTGATAACTACCACAGCCCAGGACAAGAAGCTCTCTGCCTTCAGCCCCCCAGGCCCGGGGCAAGACACTGGTGTGTGCTTCCATGGCGGGCAGGACAGCTGCAGAGCGGGGACAGGAGTGAGGTGCGTGGAGACCCAGGCAGGAGAGGCAGGAGGAGGGCACACCAGCGCGCTGCACTCTGGGAAGGAGGAGGAGTGGGTCTGGTGGGGACAGTACGTTCCAACAAATCAACATCAGGTGTTCCCAGTTCAGGGCTGGCTTCGCCGACTGCCTTAGGAATGGATGCTTCACGACGTGCGAGCAGCTTGCTGGTGAACACGCAGTGACCCTGGAACTCTCTGCCGAGTATGTGCGCACAGCAGGCACTTGGCGGGGTGGGCTCGGTTCAAGAAGTCTGGTTTAGGGAGGTACCGGATATATATAAACAAACCAGAGCAGAAGCCGATGGGGACCATTCCATCTGCTCCCTGCATCATGTGAAGAACTCCAACCTCCGGACTATCTGGAAATGTGGACAGACCCTCCACCGCCTGGGCTGCTAATGCTTCTGTAGGGCCTCAGAGCTGCTTGCGACCTGAGCTGGCACTGAAAGAGCTGACTTTGAGCACTCGTCCCCTGGATCCCTTGGGGCTGCTGATTCCCAGACCTCTCATCCTTGTCATCAGTGTAAAGTGCAAGGTCCCCTGGTCTTCCATCCTCAAGGGAATGTACATCCTCAGAGATCGCCCTGCTTCCCAGGGACTCATCCTTTCGTGCCCACTGCTCGGCCTCCCCCACCCTTTCCTCTCCCAGAATCTGATCATCATCACAAAGTGCACCATCAAATCTGTTCTAGCCCTTACCTGGCTCACTTGAAAACATTACTTCCTTAAGGCGAGACCATGAACGTCCCCACACTCACCTTTCCCCTGGGCTTGTTCTTCACAGTGACTACAGGCCAGCCCTACGCTGCCGCTTGCCTCCCTCAAGCCTCCATGCAAGCCCCCCTAGCCCCCTGGGGCTTTATCTCCTGCCCATTTCCTACAGGGGGGTGGAGGTTCTGAGAGAGTGCTCTGACATGCGGGAATCTTAGGTGTGACTTCTGGTCACGTGGGAGCTGTATGACCTTGGGCACCCCATCAGCTCTCTCAAGCTCACTTGTTCCGCATGTAGGACAAGGAAGATTCAAGCTTCCCTATCTCGTGGGATTGCGACGTGGGTTCAATACACTGATGTAACCAACACAGCGTGTGGAACGTAGAAGCACTGAACTCCTGTGAACTGTTTCGTATCACTATCGTTTGGAAGCTCCCAGGTCGATGTGGAGGAAGCCTTTTCACCACCCTGACCCCCTCACCTGATCTTTGGGGCTCAGTGACCCTTGCTGCCCCTCTACTTCAGCCATCTGCTTCCACCAGCCACACTTCTCTCAAACGTCAAATCAGACTTCCTGTAGTCCACAGTATTGGGGGTTGATTCTGGCGTTTTCAGAATATCGGTTCATTTTTCCTTCCAGTTGTCTCAGGCCCAGGCTCCCACCACACTGGCTCCCCAACCTTACTGAGACTTCTATTCCCAAATGGTTCACTTTTCTTCTAAGCCTGGGCCTCATTTGATGGCATCTCCTTCACAAAAAACAGCCCCCAAACCCATGGCATTTTACCTGAGCCACCAGCTTCATGATACCTCTAAATTCCTGGCCCCTTTAACCTCCATCCGTATCTTGTCCCTTGACATCAACCCCAAGTCAGATACACCCTGAAATGGCAAACGTAACTGTCTTCTTTCAAAGGTGGGAAGGGTGCTATGGACAACTCCAGAGGGTCTGTGCCCTCTGAGGGACATCACTATTCACTCCATGCAGAAGTGTATAGTCAATGTTGCCATACCTTCCAACTGCTCGAGACACCAGATTTTTCCATGAAGAATCCCAGGTTTTAAATGTTGATGACTAATTTAAAGATGGACCCCCCCAAAAAAAGGGGGGGGGCAATGTCAAGAAAACATATGTTGGGGTCAAATTCAGCTCCAAGGCAGCTAGTTGCAAATTGGAATTCAAACCAGTGACTTCCTTGGTGCTAATACCCAAGCTGTTGATGGGTGGTGGAGGGAAAAAAAAAAAAAATCACACTTCTGGCAGTAGCTGTTCTACATCTTCAACACCGGAGTCCCTCATGCATCTGAAGACCTCCGCTCAGCCCTTGGGGTCCTTCTTCCAACTGCAGGCACAGAGAGCCAATGCTGTGTGTGTGTGTGTGTGTGTGTGTGTGTGTGTGTGAGCAGCGTAGTGAGAGTGACACAGATGGGAAGTGTTCATCCCACATGGGGAAGAGAGGGCGGGGGGAAAGACATTCCTGGAAGGGGGAAGAAACTACTCACATTTACAGAGGCAAGAAAGAACAGCATGTTTAGGCTGGAGCAAATGGTTCAAGTCACCAGGAAGATATTATATGCTGGGCTGGGGAACTGGGGGATACTGTGAGGGAAACTTGTGGGAGACATGAACTAGTGAGATAGGCCAGAGCTGGGTAATAAGGGGCCTGGGTGTACCATACTAAGAAGTACCATTAATTAAAAGCAGTAAGAAAGTAAATGATATCTAGATCTAGTGATGTAGTTTTGCAAAAGAGATGATTACCAAAGGAAAAAAGAAAAAACAACATGGGCATGAATTCCATTTTTCTTGAATCATCACGTGTGCTGTGTGCTCAGTAGCTCAGTGGTGTCCGACTCTTTGCGACCCCATGGACTGTAGCCCGCCAGTCTCCTCTGTCTGTGGAATTCTCCAGACAAGAATATTAGGGTAGGTTGCCATTTCTTACTTCAGGGGACCTTCCTGACCCAGGGATTGAGCCTGCATCTCTTTCCATCTCCTGCACTAGCAGCAGCAGCAGCATCACTTTCTGCACGGGTGGGATCAGTGCTAATTTTTAAAAACTAATTACTTTGAGAATAATTACAATATTGATGTGGTTTTTGCCATATATCATCATGAATCAGCCATGGGTGCACATGTGTCTCCCCATCCTGACCCTCCCTCCCCACCCCATCACTCTGTCCCAGAGCACCGGCTTTGAGTGTCCTGCTTCATGCACTGAACTTGCACTGGTCATTTATTTTCCATACAGTAGTATATGTGTTTCGGTGCTATTCTCTCATATCATCCCACCCTCGCCTCCTCCCACAGAGTCCAAAGTCTGTTCTTTACATCTGTATCTCTTTTGCTGCCCTGCATATAGGATTGTTGTCACCGTCTTTCTAAATTCCATATATATGTGTTAATACACTGTATTGGTGTTTTATAAGTTGTAAGACACATTAAAAATATAAAAATCGATGACCACAATAGCCTAGAATGCCCTTTCCTCTTTCTCCATCTGGTGAACTCTGACTCATTCTTAAAGACTGAGCTCAAAAGTCAAATCCAACAGTCAAATTCCAAATCGAAATCAGTATCTCTTTATAAGATTACTGTTTTTTGTACAATTCTACTTCTAAAGCACATAGCACTTTAAATTGCTCCAGTTATCTACATCTGTCTTCCCTTTAGACTGTAAGCTTCTTGACATCAGTCTCTACTTCTTATTCCTACAAGGTAAGAAAAACATCCAGCACATGATAAACACTCAAATATTTGTTCTCCACACAGACTAAAAACATTCTGGGATTCTGATGCCAGGACTTACTACAGCTTAACTACCTATACATTTAACTCAAAGAGTATGCTGAGTATTTACCTGTAATAGACAATGATGAGATTCAGACTTACCAGGTGCATCCTTGTCCTCAAAAAAGTACACAGTCTAACGTCTTAGGAAGTGTCATAAAAGTCTTCAAGAATCCATGATCTAGTTGATGGAGATCAAAGTACTCCATCCTCTTATCATGAGAGCCATAGCATACAAAAAAAGGCAAAATCCAGAAAGGACCATTTAAAATGTACTTGTCTGTGTGATAATACATTCACAACAGATGGAGCAAAAGTCCAGAAGAAACCAGTTGTCTCTACCTTCAGGGTTGCAGTCAAGCAGTTAAATGTCTGCTAAGCTCATATAACTCTCAACCCTCTGCAAACTGTGTCTACACAATGATGAGTCTTATCACCTACAGCCCACGTGAGGGGGCAATGAAGAGTAAAATACAGCCCACAGTACTGGGTGCTGCTTTTGGCATTTCTAGAAGAGGGAGGATTTTAACGGGTTAGATTTGCCTGTTAGTTTCATAAGTAACTTCACAAAACATTTCTGTAGCACTGTCTGGAGCTATTCTTCCAACAGGCTAAGTCATGATGATGCTGCTGCTGCTGATGATATCAAATGAGGGTGGGTGGGGGAAGCCCTCTGAGATGCCATATCATCCAGGCTGTGGATTCTGCTTTCCATTTTTAATGAAAGTCTTATGGAATTCAGCTGAGGGGTGTTCTTTCAGTGACAGAGGGCCACGTATTTATCATCTGGCGATGGCCAGTCTCCCTCATGTCAAACTGAAAGCCCCCGAGTGACAGCCTGAAGCTTTTTGTTTCAGGAGTGAAACAAGGACCAAATAAGAACAGGCACTGGTCAGATGCAACACAAACAGCATAAGGCACTAGTATAGGAAGTGCGGGCTTACACATCTGAAGTGGATTATTGACAAATTAAACTCTCTATTAGGGAGATAGTTCATCTCCAATGGGCAAGGGTTTTACTTCTAGGAAAGCATATTTTCTTCATTCTGGGGATAAGTCCAATAATAACATGGAATTCCTACAATTATTTTGTTTTACAAACATCAGAGTTTAATATAGACTCTGGCTTTTTTAGTCATGAGTTGACTTGCTCCTTTGGGCCAAAAATTACTGTGACAGAGGGCAACAGAATAGAAGTTCTTTTCTTAGTTGAGAAAGAAGGGCTTCAAATATATTTCCAAATTTTTCTGCATGTATTTAAAAACAGAGAGAATGCTGCATGATAGCGTGTCAAGAGTCAGGAATGTTTTGAATCTGCTCTATGCTAATGCATATTTTACATACTGTGTAAGTTAATTTTATTTATCCCCAAAGCAGCTAGATAAATTATTCAAATGAAAGGGAACAACCAAAATATGAACTGAATTAGAGAAATCTGTCTACTAATAGATTAATAAAAAAAAAAAAAACCAAACTGTTATTAAGCGCCATCTTCTTCAAGACAAGGTCTTGGGAACAGATGGACATGATAATTAATTACAAGGCTTTAATTTGATCAAGCCCTTTTGAAAATGAATATTCAGGGATAATTCTCACTGGTTAGTTTCAGTAAGCATCATACAAGCACCTTAATTATCCAGCACGCTGTTAGGAGTGCAGGGATCTACAGAAACTGTTATTGGGTGATCTAAAACTTAACACTGTCTCAGAGGACTCAGAGGGGCTCGGGTTTTTCTGAGCCACCTGCAGGAAGCTTCTGGCTTTGACTTCCCTGTCCGGTTGTGCTGCCGTGTCCGTGATGAGACCTGTCCTCCATGTTTCTGACCCTGGTGTAATCATCCTGCCAACCCACTGGTCCCCAGCACCCTCCTAAAGGCATCATCCAGCTGAAGACAGGCTGAAGTTCTACAGTCAAGACTTGACTGGGGAGCTCTAGAAAACTGAACCACCCAAGTGCATGTGTAGGAACCAAGAGAAAGTTAAGGTATTTCTGACACTGACCCTCTAAGACCATTACTCAAAAGTGCTCAGCTGTGTCCGACTCTCTGCGACCCCATGAACTGTAGGTAGCCTGCCAGGCTCCTCTGTCTATGGGGTTTTCCAGACAAGAATACTGGAGCAGGTTGCCATTTCCTTCTCCAGTTACTCAAAAGTGGATAGATTAGTTAAACGATGCGGAGGAGTGAGATGTGACTTCTTTTTAAGCTGGGACCTGTAGATTCCAAGCTTTGAAACTACAGGCAAATATGGAGGGATAAAAAGATCATCAGTGATTCTGTCTGTGTGTATGCTTTTTGAGGTCCTTGATTTTGTAGTTTGGGTTTAAGGCTTGCCTAGTCTGGATTTAAAGCTTCCTGGTTGCTTTATTGCTTTTTCTTAAATGCAGTTTTCATTATTTGGTAGAAATCCAGTCTATGACTTGACTCTTTTCTGGAAGGCAGATAACCTCTGTGTGTGTTCCTTTCTTATCCAAAGGTCTGAAACTCTTCTGAGACTGGTGGAGGTGGTATTTGTGAGGTGCTGAGTTCCTTCAAGCCTAAGCCTCATCCTCTTCATCACCACATCCCAAACTAAGCCCAGTGCTCTCTGTCTTCCACGAGGTTCCCAGTGAGTCTTGGCTATTTAACTGAGCACTTCCCAAACTGCACCTTGTTTTCGCTCACTGCAGCTTTGTGGCTAGATTAATTTTGATGTAACTCAAGTGCTTCTGAAGGGAAAGGACAGCCTGCCAAAGATTCCACTCTGCTGGCTTCATCCAGGATGAGTCAATTTCAGGCTGTAAATTCTGAAACCCCAGAAAGCTTCTTTTCTAAATATCTACAGCCAGTCACAAAAACCAGTGTGCAGCAATCTCCAAGACTCTATTATCACAATACAATACAGTACCAACAAGGCAAATTTTCTGGAGAGTCCAAAGAGATCAGGATGGAGCAAAGGGAACTAAGCATCCTGGATTTTCACCCTGAAGCAGCTGCATATGACTATTTAGATGCTGTAGTAAAATTCATGACCTTCATTTTGGCCATGGGCTGTATATTTGATGTATCCTTCTTATACAACAGGGTTGGGCACCCTTCTTTTTATCTTATTTCCCTTCCTGGAATTACAGTGTTTGGAGCTTTATGATACGACAGGGTATGACTGAGAAACTGTCTTCTAAGGTCAGTGTCTTATGAGACAGAAATAAAACTGAGGCTCGAACAAAGACAAGGGACTGTAACTCAATAGACCATTTTTTACTTGAAGAGACATAGAAAAAAATGGTCTAATCATAAAGTTAGAGAATCTAAAACTCTTCCACAAATATAATGCTCTGTGTGTGTGTGTATACACAACTTAGTGTGAAATAAAGAAAAATGCCATAAAAATATGGAGAACCTGGATAAAGAGGTGTGACAGGGAAGAGAGACAAAGACAGACTTTACCTTAAAGAAAGTGGGGCAGCAATAGCTGGGGACAGACAGGTACAAATATGGCTGTGGAGCCAGTTGGCAGCCATGTACAGGTTGATGGAGCTCACACCAGTGAGTGTACAGGGCTATAACGATGCTACACACATCACCCTCCTCACAATGCACCCATCAAGGCAGGCTGACAGGCAGAGATATCCACATTCTATTAGAAAGCAGTTTAATAGAGTAAATCCTTATCTTACGGATTCAGCCTTTGGCCAGACAGTCTCTGTTCCTGCTATATAAGGGGCTATCTATTTATAGATGTAAAAAAAGAAAAAGCAACTAGTGATATCCAGCTAGCCATTAACCAACAGGCAATCTCTTTTGTTGGATTACCACTCAGCCTTCACAATTCAACCAGTTCTGATTATCCTGGTTTAAATGATTAGTCTATAGCATTTTAATTTAGTTCATTTTGCCTTATCTAATTTTTTTATGGAAAAAAAAAGTAACTAATTCTTTCATGATTTCCTTTGGACTTTACCCTCTTCCTATCATGATGAAAACCATCTCTTTCACTCTCTCATTGTCTTCTGAGTCTTAGGATTTTCTAAAAATTTTTCTTGTCTTCTTTCCCAGAAGTCTCTGATCACCAGCAGGTTGGGTTTCTCCCCACCACCCCCGCCCCCATTCTAAAGAGTTTGGGAGAAGTCCAAGAGTTTAAAGGTAGAAGTCATTTTTGAGATCATCAAATCCCTCCTCGTCTCCTCTCTCGTGTAAGAAAACAGACCCAGATGAGGTGGGAGGCTTATCCAGACTCATGCGTAAGTGGACATGGATTCTAGACCTCAGATCTAGACATGGGCTCTCTCTGCACGGCACCAGGTCATGTGTGGAGGACTGTTTTTTAGCTGTCTACTCACATGTACACATTTGCTCACAGACCACAATGTAAAGAAAAGTGTGGGCCACGGGACATCAGGTCTCCTGAGTGGTGGGGCTGGAGGGGCGCGAACGCAGGGCCATGGGGTCAGCGCTGCCCTGTGACTCACACTCACAAAGCCGTGCTCTGCCACTCAGCAGGCAGGACCCTGCCTGAAAGCAAACAGCCACACAGCCTGTCTCCTGGGTGGGTGGGGGAACACTGGGATTCAGGCTCAGCTGCATTTTCACTGGAACTGTACTCAGAATCTAATGTGCTCAAGACATTCTGTTAAGCTTTACAGTGAAAACCAAAGTCACATATTAGTCAACATTGTAACTAACAGATAATCTAAAATCTGTAATTACTTTGGACTAAGCAATGCTTAGTCCAATGCTTCCAAATCTTGATTTAAAAATAAAAGAGGATTTTCAGTATAGAGTCTCAGAAAGCAAGTGATATAAATGTTCCGGATATAGGCTCTGGAAGAGAATCAGACCCTTTAGGCAGAGAGAGGCTGGAGCCAGGAGGGAGCTTGGGAACCTGGCGTGATACACTGCACACAACCCAGGAGAAACTCTATTTTAAGTTTTTGAACATTATAAACAATGACTTCATTTATTTCCACCTCAAAATAACTGGACTGGATTTTTCTCAATAACTATTAAGGAATGCATACTTAAAGACAGAAATTGATAACAGAACGTTTCGGAACAAAAAGTTTGGGACAAATCTCATTAAAATAAATTTAGAATGGCTGACTGTAAATAACATATTACATTCATTCATCTTCTTAATAAAAACATAAAAAGAGTCACATAACACAGCAGAAAAGGCACAATGATATTAAAAAAACTCAACACACAGTACAGAAAAAGGAAAGACAGGAGAGGTATCACTTTTTAGATTTTTAACTAGTTAACCTCTCTCCTATGAATCTGTACCTAAAAATCCTGGTGAAAAATTACACGGGCAAAGGAAAAACTGTAAAATGAGGCATGTACACTGGGGACAGCAAAGAACACGGAGCATAGAGAAAAAAAAAATCATGATCTAGGAGCTTTCCCCTTAAGACAGTCTAAGCTGGCTGACACAGGAGGACATGGGATGCTCAGAGGCACAGGCCAGGCTGGCTCCACACTCCAACCACACCTGGTGGGTCCAATTCTCTCAGACAATCATCTATAATCAACCAGTCTAGAAGGGAATTACTATGTATTGGGTTGGCCAAAAAATTCTTTCAGATTTTTCTGTTAGATGTAAGATGTTTTAAAAATTGACCTGGTTTTATCAGGCAGATCTTGTCGTGTCCAAAAATGGTATTTCCTATTGTGTGATGGGGCAAAACTAAGTTTAACTAGGTAGTTACAACATTCCGCAAGGAGAGGAGTTAAAAATAATGATCAGCTAAATGATGCTTAGAGTTTAGGCAGTGCTCAGAGGCTTCTAAATCTTGTATCTACTCCCAGGTAAATTGCTGACTGGCCAGGGAACGAAGAAACAGGAAGGGAGTGGCTGGGAGAAAGGAGGCCATGAGCCCCAGGCCAGAAGGACACTGGTCTTTGGAAAAGAAAGTCAGAGAGTTGTGGCAGTCCACCAACTCTCCACCATCAGAAAAGGAAAACTAAAGGAGTCCCTATTTTGGGGACATGTATGTTATGGTGACTTAAAATTGGCCTCAAATTCTTTGCAGTTTCTCCCAGTTAGAGGCGGAATCCACTGCCCCATCCTCTGGACCAAGGCTCACCCTGTGAATTGCTTATGCTAGCAGAATGTAGTGGAGGTCGTGTTGTGTGACTTCCATGCTGGTCTCTTTTTAAACCTTTGCTGCTTCCTCCCCTTTGTTCCTGCCATCTTATGAAGGCGCCAGGATGAAGGACCGCACAGCGGGCGACACGCCCACCGGCCCACACATGTGAGTGACGCCACCTTGGAGCATCCAGTCCCAGACGGCCACCAGCGAGCTGGAGGGGACCTGCCCCGGTAACACACCGAGGCGTGAGAAATAACACATCTTCACTGTTTTAAGCAATTACTTTTGCGGGTGGCTTGTTACACAGCAGTGAGTAACTGAAACATATGTACACTGTGTTAATATGTAGTATACTGTTATAAACAAATATGATGGCTGAGATATAAACTCATATTCAGTGATGTGTTTCCTGAGCTTTAAGACTACAAAGTATTGTTTTTTTAAAATGCAGTGGAGAGTACAGGGCTTTAACTCAAAGAACTCGGGCTAAAGACTTGGACCTGCTTTGTCCCCTGTACCAAACAACGCTTGTGATCTTGCACAAGTCACTTATTCTCTCGACCTCTGTTTTCATATCTGTAAATTCCTCATGGAGTCAGAAAGACAAAATGAGGACAACAAAAGTTAAAAAAAAAAAAGAAAGCTTTGTAAACGGCAAGGCACATTTTAAGTTAAGCTATCATTATTATTGCACCTAGATGTTACTTAAAGACTTCCTGTTTTTTCTTCCTTGCGAAGACATCATTCGATCAATGCATGTGACATGGCTTTCTCTTTCTAAGTTTTCTTTCTCATGGAGGCGCTGGCAAGTATATCTGCGCACACCTACAAACGGCCTTATGAACCATGAAATGCTGAGAGCTCCACAGATCGCCCCATTTTTCCTTTCTGTAATCATGCAGGGTTCAGGACCAGAGCCACTGAGACTCAGTCCTTCCCACCATCTCCTGAGAGGTGTGATGAGCTGCCACGTACCTCACAACGCAGTCAAGCTCAACAGAACAGAAAAGGATGAAAAGGACCAGCAGGGCGCTTGAAGCCTAAACCAAGCGGAGGGAAGGAAGAATTAACATGATAATGATCACACAGAAGAACCATGTCTAAACAGGATGGAAGCGAAAGTTGCTTAGCTGTGTCTGACTCTTTGCGACCCCATGGACTATTCAGTCCATGGAATTCTCCAGGCCAGAATACTGAGTGGGTAGCTGTTCCCTTCTCCAGGGGATGTTCCCAACCAAGGGATCAAACCCAGGTCTCTTGTATGGCAGGCATCCTTTACCGCCTGAGCCACCAGGAAAGCCCAAAACAGGATGAAGTTCAAGAGAAAAGACAGAGAAAGAGGTGACAGCGGAGAATGGGGATTAAGAAAGTGCAGAGATGGAACAAGGAGAGCAGGACTCACCTGTCCTTGGAAAGGGCAGGGATGGGTGGGAGAACCAGTACTTGGCACGCATGGAAGTGGAAAGAGATATCCATGCATGATAAGGACACCTGGAAGGGAGTGTCTTGTCACCTGGAAGAGCCCAGCTCAGCTCGTGTTCCATGACTGAACGAACAACTGAATGAAAGAAATGAACTGAAAATAGGCAACTCAAAAGAGAGTTCACAAAGTGAGCAAGTTCTGAAATAGGGCAGTCAGTGGCCTGAAAGGGCAACAGTCTCACTGAGAATGCCAATTCCATTCAGATGGGAATGAAGGTGGGAGGAATTTATTCTTCAAGATAAGGGGAAACATGTCCACAGACTCCTTTCCTAGTCTATACAAGTACAATAAATCCTCCAGAAAAGGGGTCTGTGACTTCTACCTAAGGTAGACCTCTTCTGCTAAAGCTTCCAATACTTTATATTCCATCCTGACTATAGGGGCTTCTCCCCCAGAATCCTCCATACAAACAGTTCTGATCCCAAATGCCTTTAACTTCTTAACAATGCTCTTTATAAATATGCTGGCAAAGGTCAAGTCATCATGACAGGGGTTTGCATATTCTAAAATGATCTTCTTTACATCTAATCATGGTCTCAAAGAGAAAACTTTTGATGTGGATCACATACAAGGATAAAATTATTATGTAGCCTTTTTCCCCTTAAAATACTATCGCTATTACAACATATTAGGCTTTCTATTTCCACTTTCATATGATTGTTTCGGTTTTTATTCTTCTGACAAAGAATGACCTGAACGCCATCCTCCTTAATAAGCAGGAACCTCAATATGCTCAAGTCAAGTCATGGTCTAAGTCCATTCTGCATTTACTGATTCATTTGAAATTAATGCATATGCAGAGGAAAAAAGGACACAATTCCTGACCTGTAGAAAATGCCCTTTTGCTGGTGAGACAAGGCTTTATCCATGCTAACAGTTACATAACAATGCAAGGAAGTATATGATTAATTGGCAACATGGACAGGATATGTTGGGAGTACCTAGGGAGCGAGCTGGGTGTTGGCTGCAGAACAAAGGCCTTGTGGATAAAGTGGAATTTAACTGAGAGGTGAGCCCTGTGCTTGGAGCAGAGGATTTCTGCAGTAATGGCCATAAAGAAGGGAGTTGGGGGAAAACTGCAAGGGTTTTATAGTGAGACAAGGAGGAGTATTACTACCTAATGGCAGAAAGAAAATGTTTCTCTTCTGCAATATATGTCATCATTCATTCAATCCTAAATGTAGGTTCATATTTTAAACCATATGGAAAGCTATAAAATACTCCCATCCCTTGAAAAGCATACAGAGTTTAAGAGACTGCCCCCCAAAAATCACTGAGTTCAATGTATTACGAAAACTGCTATGATAAAGAGATTCATGGGAATTATTATTAATACTTTAAGAGTAGAGGAGAGACACCTGTCATCTTTAGGGGCCGAACACTAAAAAACACTTCAAAGAGAAGGAAATGTAGTCCTGAAAAAGGAGAAGGCTGTAGAAGGGGAAGGCGAATGCAAGGGCCCAAAGCCTGAGAGCGTGACGGGCGGGGGGGGGAGGCAGAGGGGCTGTTTCAGGTGGGAACACAGGATGCACATGGACGGGGGGCAGCATGGGAGGAAGGGTCACTGACTATTTAAAATACAGGAAACCCAAGAGCTGTGAGAACTCCCTCCCTGCAAATAATTTACCGTGGGATTTCTGAATGGCTTCCTTCTCCCTATTTCCAACTTCTACATTAAAGCCACCTTTAACTGACCACTCTTTGGTTCTGAATGCCAATGTAAAAATTATGTCAACATATAGTAACCGTACCGAGGTTTATGTTTTACAGGACCCATGGAAGCATGGGGATAAAACGGAAGGCCTCTGCTCGAACCTCCTTTCCAAAGTGATGTTCTTCCTAAGCATCTCTGGAAGGTGGCCACCCAGAGGGAGAGAAGGCTCTCCAGCTACAGGGAGCTCAGTTTATCTCCGGAAACAGCCCAGTTCATGACTGTACATCATTAGTTGTGAAAAATTATTTTTTCCTTAAGTTGAGATTAAATACGCCTTCCTGTGGCTTCTATCCATTTTGACCCCCTAGCGTGACTGAAGAGATAGCCTACTGTGCCTCCTACATACAGATGGTGCTACATTATGTTCGTAACAGTGCACTGAGACTTGTCCCTTTTCCTCTCTACAGGTGTTATGAATCTACAACTGGCTCACTTTTGATTAAGTGGTCTAATATCATGCGCCACCTCTCTTTTCATGAAGACCTTGAAAGGACATCTGTCGCTGGTAGCAATGCTCCATTTTCTTCCTTTACTGATAAGTAAATATGTCTGCATGATACTTCACCCCTTTCCAAGCACTTCACATAAATTAACACATTGTAATGTCATAAGAAAGGGCTGCACCACTGTAGGTTGGTGTCACAGAAATCTTTGCACGTGTTTTATGATACACTATAAAGGACTGGGCGAGTCCTGTAAAATACGTCTGAGACAATCCTATGGTTTCTCTCAGGACAATGATCAGGAAATGCCAAAGAATTAAAGCACTTTAAGAGCAGAAAGAAGAAACCAGTAATAAGAACCAATTCTGGATGTCTACTCCAATCCCAGACAAATCACTGATACTTACCTTAACTAGAGACCATACACATTCCTATCTTAGCAAACCATCTGTATCATCACAATTACTCATGCAACAGATCGAGATGCTAAGTGCCTGGCACTGGGACTAGGGGAGAAGGAGGCTAGAAGTGGGGTTAAGGAAGGCACCATGTTAACTTTGGATATTAACTGTGGACCAGAAGTTGAAAAAAACGAGATGACTTTGTCAAAATCATGCCTTAGTGACCTGGGAAAGCTGGAGGGGAGGATCTGGCAGGAAGAGAGGAGGGCAACTCAGCAGGGGAGACAGCATGTAAATCCCCCGTTTCCAAGCTCAGTCTTTCCAGAAGCAAAGCACAAAGTGCCTGCTCTATGGTGGTCCTATGAATCCGGCAAGGATGGGGTCTGGGCACCCCTGAGTTCTAGAGTAAGCCTAGTCCCATAGGCTTAAAAAGACGTCATGCTACTACGACTAAAATGACAGCAGTTTTTCCTCTATCAAGCCAAAGAGAAATTTGTTTGTTACTCCAGAAAGCATTATAGAAATCTAAACTCATTGTGGCCTAGGCAAGTTATGGGTCTGGGTAGATGTGCAATAACAAACGTCCAGGATCCCTGAGGAGCAATTCTATGACGCGTGCAGTGCTTCGTCCCATTGGACACAACAGTTAAACACCTTAAGATTCACTGCGGAGGATCAAATGACATGCCTACCATGGATCCACACCTCTCTGCCTACCTGGCTAGATACTGAGGGACACGCTTCCTTCTCAGGACCCCGCCTAGAAAGTGCACAGGTGCCCCAGGCTGGGGACCCTCTAAGGGTCAGGGACTTATCCTGAGGATGCCTGCCTTTGACCCATACGTGGAACTACCAAGTCACAGGAACAGTTCAGTGACTTCTCCACACAAACAGGGGGATCTTGGGGTTCCCTGGCACTGGGGAAAAGCAAACTGCATGCTTGAAACTGATTTTTAGATGCAACCACACTGGACAGAGGAGAAAGCGTGATAAACAGACAACAGACCAACCTTGTTGGAAGAGTGCAGCAGCCATCCGCGGTGAGCCTGACTTGGGTCTCGTAGCTGTCCAGGGGGCACACGGTTTGCTGAAAGGAGGGGCACTCCACGGTGCTGCAGTCCACACTGAAAACTGGGGGGCAAACAGAGGCACGGGTCACTGCTACGTTTGCTTGCACTTAAGAGTTCCCAGATGAAAACCCTGGCTCTTTGCATTTTTGCAGTTTCCTTGTTTCCTGAAAACCCTGTCTTGGCACTGGCATTTTCATTTCAGTCAATGTGACAGAACTATAATATGACCCAAGCTTTCTGTTCAAGAAAAGAAGGGAACAAGCCACGGAAAAGTTAAGATGCAGACACAGAGAGAGACGAAGAGTTAGACCAGTGGTGGTTCTGTGGATGGTGACGATCAGCCAGAGGTATTTCAGATGAAACAGTTCAAGAGATGAGCAAGGGATGGCGGGGCTTGAGCATTTAACTAGCAGTTGAAAAAAAAAAAAATCTGACCGATGGTTAGAAACTTTCGAAGAGGCAATCACTCCAGTCCAAACCTATTCACAGACCACAATGCAGCCACAAGAACAAGGACGTTAGAAATGCCATAGAGCAAGGAACAGCTGGGACATGACAACAGAACAAATGTGGCAGAGAAGTTGAGTAAATAGTCAAAGATGACTTAGCACATGCTATAAAGTCAGCCAAGGAATGGTGTGGAGCAGGCAAGAAGCAAGACAGAGGCTGAGCATCTCACTGTAAGATGGCTGGCACTTTGATGCATCTATTCATCTAAAAATAACTTTCTGTTTTATGTATGATGATTGTTTTAAATGTAGTACTTTAAAATGACAGATATATCTGCAAATGAGGATGATGACCTTCTCTGGGGAAATGAAGGAGGCAGCCATAGGACCATAAATTTTAACCCTACTGCCCCTATCAAGCAAACTTTGAAAGAAAAAAAAAAAGAAGAGAAAAAAAGCCAGGATCCCTCTCCGAAGGTGCTTATGTACCAGTTGATTATCTGGTCCTCTGACTGGAGGGCAGAAGTCAGACTGCCAGTAGCTCAAAGTAGCAGGTCTGCAGACCCCATCAGCAGAGCGTGTGCATGGGGCGGTGGGGCAGGGGAGGTGGTGGTTGGCTGCTGCTACCCTCTGATGCAAAGCAGCGAGGCTGCTGGGACCACACCTGTGCATACCTGGTTTGCACTCATAGAGGTCACAGCACTCTCCCGGCTTCCCTGAGGCTTTGGACACAAGGATGTTCAGGTATCCTGGCTGGCAGACTTTCCGCAGGCAGCCCGCGGGGTCACACACACAGCGGCTGGGGAGGGGGCAGCACTCCCCGGGGGGCGCGTAGCCCTCGATCAGAACGGAGTCTTCAGGACAACGTGGAGAGAACTGGACTTCACAGCGGGCCTTGGAGCAATCTGGCTTCTCTTCTAAATGGGAGAGAAAGAGTTTAGCACAGGCCCAGGGGGGCAGCGTGGAGCACTTTCTCCAGAAGCACAGGCAGTCTTTATGACCTAACTAGCCAAGAGGAGACAGATACCCAGCAAGAACCTCAAATGCAGCTGAGCCTCTCGTGGGACTCTCTCCGGAGATCTGCTCATGACACCAGAGTGAGAGGTGGACACTGCCTCTCCCATCATCCTATCTCCTTTCCTTGTGCTGAACAATCCATGTCCAATACATGGACCAGATGAAGAAAGACCAAGGGAAGATGAGGATGTGCCATGGAGACTCTGAAAATGGGACTGAGTCGCTGACCAACGAAAAGATCTTTAGTTTGAAAGGAGTTTTAAAGGCTGTTCTTTGTGAACAGTGTACATTTAAACACCAAAAATAGACCCACAAATACCTAATGGCTATTTTGGGGTCTGGAGACAAGGTGCATGGCAGTCAGCATGGAGGAAGCTGACCTCCCGGCTCTGAAACTTGAGGCGATGAAGTACTAAGATGATATGAAAGCTTCAGCAAGATGGATATTGAGCCCAATTCCCATGTTCTTTCCCTAAATGACAGCTGGAGTGCTTCTGTCCCTAGCAGAGGTCCATCAGATGTATCTTGTTCTCCTTTCTCCAGTATTGTGCCACCAACCTACTGCTGCACTTCCATTTTAGACAGTAAATAAATAAATCAAGCAAAGACAGACCGAGTTTATGAAACCCCAGTCCACAGCTCAGTTTCTTGGTTTGAGCTTTCAAGAAACCTTCAGCAACATTAGGCCCTGGAGAAAAAAACCCTGAAATAAACCAAAAGCACATCATCACAGCCCCATGACCTCTGGGGGAAAAGAGTTTGGGACTTTTTGGGGGAAAACACACCATGTGGTACTGGGGTATGTTCATAAACTGTCTTTCCTAGAGCGACCCACAAAGAATCACAAAGCTGGGTAAGGTGCAAGAGGTCTCCCAGTTTATCCTTCTAAGTTAAAAACTGTAGTCTGTTTTGCAGATAAAGAACCTAAAGCCCAAGCATTCAAGTGATCTATCTAAGGTTAGTGGTAAAAACAAAGCAAGAATCCAGGCCTCCTCACTTCTAGTCCACTTAGCTCTTTATATTACAAAAGTAGGTCTATTTACAAAATCTAAGTGTCCCTCAGGTCATTTTCAACCTTGATTGCTGCATCCTTCATTTCACCGTCAGTCTCCCTTGTCTAACTATTTCTTGTCTAATCAAAAGACAGCATAGGTGAGCCTTCATGCCCACAGTTCTAGCAAATTCATGCAAAGATATTTCCCGAGTGCCTGCTGTCCCAGCAGCCTTGTTTCCACAAGGAAAACAGAGATCCCTGCCCTCATACAGTTTACAATGCAGGAGAGAGTGGTATAAAATAATCGGTGCAATAAATAAGCAAACTCTATACTGGGAGCAGGTGGTAAGTGCTGGGTGTTGTGGGGTGGCGGGGGGAGCAGAACAGAGCAAGGGGGAATCAGAGTGCATGGAAGAAGTGGCGGGGGCGAGGGGGTCCAGTTACAATTTGGTCGGAATAGGCACCACTGGGAAGCTGATGTCTGAAGAGGCTTACAGAAGTGAGGGGTGGGCCACAGAGAAGCACATCCCAGCAGAGGGCACCGCTACAGCACGTCTGCAAGTCCCAAGAAGAGCAACAGGCCAGCCTGGCAGCAACAGGATGCGCAGAGGATGCATATACCCGATTTCACATCACAACCCTGAGCAACTGCCTTGAGAAGAGAACATAATTAAAAGGAATTCCGTTCTGGATCCCCATCAGTGTGGGCAGAACAGATCAAAGAGCTGAGGAGGAGAAAGCTGTATGGGAGACGAAGCATGTGAAGTACGTTGATGGATGATCTGGCAAATACAAACACATGGTCTCATAATTGATAAGAGGGCTACGACTTTAACTGCAACTAGCACTTAATTTCTACTCTTGTTAATGTGTTGTCATCGACGTATTCTGTATCACATTCTACTACATTCTAATCACGCAAAACATTTGTTACGTATGATCAGATTTCTCAAACATATGCTTCAACACAACCCAACACATTAGATCTTCCTATTTATTCTGCTCTTTTAAGTTTCTTTTAACAGTTCCAACATTGTCACCTACTGGTGTATATTTTGTATCTCAAGCCTTGAGAGATTTACTTAAGACCTGCCTTAGTCACACAGGTGGGATTAAGGTAGGCCACCACAAACACTGTCTGAAACACAGTCTGAAATGACTTAAGAATGTAAAAAATAAGGATTAAATCTTACTAAATGCTTTTTCAACTTTTGTCAAGATTCATATTGGCTTTCCCTTTAATTTACTAATATGATCAATTAGTAGATTTCAAACCAGTCTGAGGATAAACCCTCTTTCTAAAGACCCAGCTGGATTTGCCTTCCTAACATTTTAAGAATTTTAGATCAATAAGTTTGTAATACTAGCCTGAAGCTCTCTCTTTGTGTGGATGTGTGCATGCACACTGGCCTCATCCAGTCTTAGTTTTAGAACTTTCTTAATGAAATGTTTATCATTCTACCTCTTTCTCGGCTATATGGCAGTTCAAGTAACCCAAGATTTACCTATTCTTTGATGTTTTCATACAACTCACTTATGAAACTACCTGAACTCTGTAGTTTTTTTTTTTTTTAAAGAAGGAAAGAACAGATTTCTTCTTTGGTTACTAGATTATTCAGGTGTTCCACCTCTTTTAGAATTATCTGTACTAACATATACTAGTGAAGAAATATCTCATTCACCTAGATTTTCTAATTCACTTCAGGCTTTACAGACCAAGCTTTCTTTATTTATATGTTCAAGGGTTCTTTCAAGTTTTCAAATCTATTCCTTCTTTGTTCTTCAGAATGTTTAACTGGCTCTCCTCTAAATTTAAAGATCAATGCTTAGTTCACTTTCTCTTTTATTTTCTCAGAAGTGTGAATAATTTTAATTATGATTTTAATACTTTAGCCAGATGCTGTTTTTGTTCTAATTTCTGATATGCACTACTTTAACGTAACTCATCATTTCTAATTCAATTTGATCTTCTCTTTAAAGACATTTAAGATCAGTGTTACCAAATTTCAGCATGGGTAGATTTTCTTTGGCTTTCTTTTTGAGTTTAATTTATAGTTTCACTGCCGTATTGTCAGAGAATTTAGACTATACAATCTTCTACTTCTGTTAATTTCTTGAGTTTATCCTTTTTTGGTTTTTTTGGCATGGCAGTATGTTTACATGGCCAATGGCCAACTTTAAAATACATGAGTATTCATAAAGGACATATATTCTGTTTATTGAATACAAACCTGTAAATCTATTAAATCAAGCTTAATTATGACCCTCAGCTTACCCAGATCTTACACTTTTTACCTGATTTCCAAGAAGTATCTATAAAAATCTCCCACTATGAACCAGCAATTCTCCTTGTATTTCTAACAGCTTTTAATTCTTCAAGGCTGTGTTGATAACTTCATGATTAGCAGGCTTAAGATTCAAGCATGTTATACTGACTTGGCAAACTGTAAAGTGATGATGCTTTCAAGGAATTTAGATTTCTAAGATTAATTTTTTTTATTTTGTAACCATTAATGTTCTAGCTTTATTCTTTTCTTCTACCATCTATTCACCTTTCAATAGATTACCTAGAACACTTACTCATCCAGCATTCTTTCCTTCCTCCAACCAGTCATCTGTCACTTAAACCCAACTACGGTTACCATAGCACCAGGAATTGTTTTTCTAATACCTTCTTTCTCAGCCTGTTTCTAAATAATTCCTGTAGTAGATTTCATTTATTCATTTGTCTCTCCTCCATCTCTCTTTCATGGAGAAAATAAGGCGAAAACTACAGACCCACTATGTATTTTTCTATCATTTAGAAAGCTGCTATGACATTACCTCTGAATTTTGAGTTTTATCCATTTGAACAGAAGCCTCTCCTAACTCTTTCCCTATGGTGTCTAACAAATCAATATATAATACTTAATTAACAAGCTTTTCAGTCTGGTTCTCCTGGCAACACTTCGAAACTGGCATCTTAAAAAAAAAAAGAAAAGAAAACTGCCCCAGATATAGAAAGACTAAAGTGACAGTATCACTTACAACAGAGATAATTAAGGGAAATATGCTGGTTTCATCACATTAACACCATATTAATAATCTTCCTTTAAGAGGTGAGTCTTCAAAATGCTGAGAGTCACCCAGTATTAAACTGACATTACAATAATAATGGCAAGTTTCTATCAATCCTCATCACTTTAACCCATGTGCCTGCATCTTGGCTATGTGTAGACTTTCTCCAGGTCCATATGTCAAGAGGAAAAGTACAATCATGATCTACAAGTAGCAAATGCATTCAAGATTTTATTTTTTTATTTTTTTGCTTTAAGCACAGATTTAAATAAAACCAAAGCCAAAAGAAAACTGACTAAATAGAAAAAGAAAAATTTTACTGCCAGATCCTCATTCTATTTAGTTTCTGTAGAATCTCACACATCTGACACTGAAGCCTTCTTCCTCTTTCAAAATCTCTTAAAATGGTCACTTAAAAATAACAGCAGATACTCTGTACACTTATTAATGGAAAACAGGCCACGTGAGTGAGTGAAAGTTGCTCAGTCGTGTCCGACTCTATGACCCCATGGATTGTAGCCCACCAGGCTCCTCTGTCCATGGAGTTCTCCAGGCAAGAATACTGGAGTGGGTTGCCATTTCCTTCCCCAGGGATCTTCCCGACCCAGGGATGGAACCCGGGTTTCCTGCAAGGTAGGCATATTCTTTACCATCTGACTCAGCAGGGAAGCCCAAGGCCATGTAAAATGGACTAGTAAATTGAGACTGGCAACTGCAAAGCCAGTGCTTCCGGGCACTCTGCTTTGCTGAAGTCTATCCTGCTTCTCATATATACAGCACAGATGCACACAGGGAACCCATCGTCATTCTGAGACAATCCTTGGGCATTCCTAACTATGGAGATATTTCAAGGGACCCCAAATTTGGATTAGAACTAATGTAGTAGGTAGAGCATGGTATTAAGAAGGGAAGAGTCTGGGATCACTGTTTTCCCCATACCTCACTGGTAATCTCCTTCCTTTATCATAACCTCAATTCCTTTATAATCCAAAGTCCCAGCGTAGCTATGGCATTGATGGAGGGCACCACAGGGGCCACTAGGTGGTCCTGGGAGACACATCTTGGTACCAGTTGAGATGCAATCCATGAATCCTTTTTTAATCCATTCATTCAACACATATTTACTGAGTGGCTTCCATGCACCAGGGAGTCAAGGCAGAGGGCTTAGAGCAGGCAATAAAACAAAGTCCTTGCTTGCCTTCCTGGATTTACCATTCCAGAGGAGTTACACAATAAACAAAGAACTACGCAGCATCATGCCAGATAGCAACAAGTTCCTGGAAGCAGAGTTGGCCATCTGGGTATAAAGTACTGGCCAGGTAGGTGAAGTCAGGTCTCTCTTGAGGACATGGCACCTGCACGAAGACCCGGATAAAAGGTGGAGGGAGGTGGGCAAAAGTAGGGCCAGGAAGGAGGGGTGGTGTCCTAGATATAGGAAACAGCAAGAATAAAGGTTCCAAGGCAAGAACAAGCTTACTCTCCATGTAGAAAATATTTATCTCATGATAGTTAACAAAGAAATCTGAATTAGTCAATTCACAAGTAGAAAATACCAGAAAAATATTTTGATGAGTGACAGTTTTTATTAAGGATTTAATTCTCACTATCAGGCTAGAGCACTGAAAGCAGCATCTACCCATTGGACCCCTTCTCCAGGGGAGGGGGCACCGTGCCGCGCCTCGTGCTCACACCCCTTCACCCTCCCATGTGAGGGAGATGACCTTGGCATCGCTCCCTGGCAGACGAGAAGACAGGCACAGAGAGACTAAGAAACTTGGCGGAGGTCACACAGTAAGTGGCAGAGCCTCCCGAGCACAATCTTCACACTGGTGCACGATGCAAAAAGCAAGAGAGACTTCAACTTTCGTGCTATTTGCATGTTTAGTCAATGGATACAGTTTTGCTCACACGCAGAATGTGAAGGTCACTTGCAAAGATAAAAGAGGTTCAGGGTCTTCGGCTGTGTCCTCGTCACTTTCTGGTTGGCCATTCTCCCCATCTCATTTGCTCCTTGGCCGAACAGACATAAAGGAGGGGCTTTCTTACATCCAGCATTGTTTTGTTCTGAAGGCTTCTATTACAAATGCAAGAGACATGTCATCCTTACGTTTTTAAATTTAGAGACCGACTCCTTTAAAGTTACACTGTGAATTCTTTTCATTCACATTCCATGATTTTATCATAACCTTTTTTGGCAAGCTCTGCAGTGAAGACTTGTTCCACACAATCATAACCCCAAGGGGAAAAAATTAGGCTTGTTGATACAGTCCCAGAAATATTTCATATTTCAGCTCATTCGGAAACACCAGCTGTACTTTCCCAGCATTTTCTTTTAGAATTTAACAGTGATGAAACCCACGCAGAGCCTTTGCTTGGTGGTTTGTTAAGCCTGCCATGTTAAATTGTTTTCAAATACCTAATAAAGTTGTACCAGAGTGGAATATAAATTAGTCCAATGTAAAGAACAATAATGAAATGATCTGTAAGACCACAACATGTGCTTCTTAAACTCAGTGGTTCTCAACCCTGGCTGTGCATTAGGCTCACTCACAAATCCTTTAAGTATGCCACTGTCTTAGAGCCCGTCTCAAATCAATTACATCAGAATCTCTGGGGGAGGAACCTGGGAATTCCTATTTGTTTCAACAGCTCCCTGAGTGAGTCTATCCTGTGATTAGGGAACCACTGTGTTACTTCTTCCAGCAAAATGAGAACCTTTACAATGGAGTTCTCTAGTGACAACAGAGCTTTACCGGGGGCACATTCAAACATCCCGGCCACCGGCAGCTGGCCAAATGCCCAAGCAGCATGAAGCCCTCCAGATGTCTGCCTGCCAGAGTGGTCCAGGCTGTATGCTGAGCCCCGGCTACCTCCGTGAGTCTTCCAGGCCACACATCTTTTCTAAGCAGGATATTACTGAGCTGAACTGTAAACGATGCTTTCAATTAGAGCCTGGCTAGGCCTGCAGCACCTGCAACAGTATCAGCTGGGAGCTTGTGAGAGCTACAGAAACGCAAGCCCGCCCATGCCAGGCCTGCTGAGTCTGAATCTCCATTGGAGCAAGATGCCCAGATGTGACAAAGTGCTCTAGATGGGTGGTTCTCCAACAGTGGTCCATGGACCAGCACATCAGCTTTTCCCGGGAACTTGCTGGAGAGGCAATTCTAAGGCCCAGATCTGACCAGCAGAATCAGAAACTCTGAGCATGGGGCCTGAATAAAAACCCTCTGCTGAACAAAGTCTGTCTGAACAAACCCTCCAGGGGATTCTCATGCGTGCTATCCTTTGAGAACCGCAGTGCTAGAATCCTGATTCTCAACATCAGAATCCCCTGTGGAATTTTTAAAAGGTTCAAAAGCTCAGGATACATCCCAAACCAATTAAGTCAGAATCACTATTAGTGGGACCCCAGTATCAGTCATTTTTAAAAGTCTCCCTGGTGACTGCAATGTACAGTAAGGATTTATTCACTGTTTTGGCACACGCACACACCACTCCCATCCCCTATCCGATGGACAGAGGAGCCTGGCGGGCTACAATGGGCTCACAAAGAGTCGGACACGACTGAGTGACTAACATTTTTTTTTTTTTTTACTAGCACACACACAGCACTCCCATCCCCTATTCTCCCGGAGATTCAAAGCTGCTTTCAATCTTAGCAAATGTGAATCAACAATTTTTCTGGAATCTTCCTGAAAGAGGTCAGAGCTTCCTGGGAGGAATTTGAAAAAAGCTTGGAGGGGTTTCCAGGATCTGTGTCAGGTAGTAGGTGCTGGAGAAAGGAAGCAGGGAGTAGGAGAGAGAGACCCCAAATGGGCCCCATATGCATCTGCCAGGGTTTTATTTTTTATTTTTTTAGTTCTGTCTTTTTTTTTTAAGTTGGAGGCTAATTGCTTTACAATATTGTAGTGGTTTTCAGTGGGATGTTCTGAGAGAATAGCATCAAAACAAGTATACTATCAATGGTGAAACAGATCACCAGCCCAGGTTGGATGCATGAGACAAGTGCTCAGGGCTGGTGCACTGCCAGGGTTTTAAATCATAGTTTATGGAAGTGTATTAGAACTGTTGAGTCCAGAGACATTTTATTTCATCATCTGTTAATTCACACCAGGAACATATATTCAATTTACTCCCAGAGGGATTTGTCATTCAAATAATGACATTCATATATTCATATATATACATATATACACATATATATATAACAAGTTTTCAAAATATAACAATGAATTAATTTTTTCAAAATCCTGGCAATAAAATAAGGCCTAAGGAGAGCCTGGATAAATGTAAAAGAACTGAAGATTGGTTTCAAAAAGATTAATTTTACCTAATAAACTATATAGCCTTTTCTGAATACTTCTTGTCCCCTTCTTGCCATATACATGAGCCCACAAAAAATGAATGAAAATTATTAGAGAATGAGACAAATGACTAATGAGGAAAGACTTAAATGAACTTAATTTGTACAGTCAGTTCAGCAACATCTTAAGAGGAATCTTCATAACAGCTTGAAAATGTCACAGAGGCATAAACATTAGAAATGAGGAACTCTCCAGGGTGGCGTAAATGGAAGGCAACATCCATTATCAAACACAAACAAAGCCTCTATTGTGCTGAGTGGTTCTGAGACTTTTGGGTGGGTCACTTTCCATACTTCAAATTTTCCTCCAGAGGAAAAGGATGCTGCTACTAACTTGGTTGTTACTTTGTGTAAATGTGACACGGATTTGAGAAAACAGACTAAAATGCCAGATGTTTAAAAGGTGAAACGAAGGATCTGTCGGACGGGCGTCCCATCTGTAAAAGGAGGCACTGGCCTTTGTGGGTGCCTAATGAGCCTACTCCAACCAGAAGCCCTGTGAGCCCTTCTGATGCAATCAGGTTCCAGGGGCTCTCGGCCTCTGCTTGTTTAAGGAAGACCAACAAATAACTAAATGTTGGATTAAAGGAGGGGACAGTCTTTTTTTTTTTTTAATAACTCTAATATTTGTTATCACTGTAGAGCTTTTGCAGTATAGTAGGAAATGTGATCTTATGTGATTTTAAAAATCAAAAGAACTGTAAACCAAGGGCTCTGTCAATAATACTGTCAATACTTTCCTGAGTCCCAGAGGTGGTATATGGATCTCAAACATCTTCAGAAGGACTCCAAAGAATATTACGTGCCAACCTAACATCTTCAGAGGTTCCTCAAAGTGACTACATTTATGTGGTTAAAATAACAAATCAACCACAAAAGGCAGATGAATAAAGGACAGTGGAGTCTACAGAACACTGCTGCTCCTCTGTCTCTGCTGACGACAGCAGGCAAATGAACAGCAAGCTCTCTTACTGCTCAACTGGTAGTTCTCATGAGGGTTTGCACATTCTGGGGGAAAAAAAACACATGCGGCTAAAAATATAGAAACAGTTTTGAAAAAATATTTTGGCCATTTATATTTTCCTTCCTCTTCCTACTTTTCTTTTTTCTGTTTTACTGAAGATAAACTACTTGTCTGTATCACTTATTTGTCATTTAACAGAGGTTAGTTTTTAATTTTCCTTACATGGGAGTCAGTTAAGCTATGGGTTTACCACTAATGTTTGAGAGCCAGAAAGAACTATGTTCAAATCTTGACTTTTCTACAACTAGCTGTGTGATCTCTCTGGGTCATAATTTCCTCAGGGTTGTTATGTCAAGGAGATAAATATTGCAAGTAGGCCTATGCCTGGCACATCTATGTGCCCAACTAATAGTAGTTCTTATCATCCCCATCGTTAATTATCAGGAAAAGTCTTGGCTTTGAGTTAGACCTCAGAATACTCAATACACCCGTGTATTGAACAGGGCATAAAAATACCTGTTCCACAAGGACTCTTGTGAAACCATAAGACAGCACAGGGAACTCTGCTCAATGTTATGTGGCAGCTGGATGAGAGGAGAGTCTGGGGGAGAATGGATACAGGTGTATGTATGGCTAAGTACTTTTGCTGTTCCCTGAGGCTACCACAACATTGTCAATCAGCTATATTCCAATACAAAATAATAAGGAAAAAAAAAACTTACAACACTTCTTAGAGACTAAAAGAATATACACATTCTTTCAAATATAAAATCTTATATAAATATAAAAGAATATTTCATATATTTTATATGTATGCATATGTATGTGTATAAACACACACACACACACACACACCACACTCATAGGCTCTCTGATTAGCCCACTTTCTGTCTCACTTTGTTTTAAACCTAGCGCTCAACATGATGCCTGGGCATAATGAACACAGATAAGATCATTAAATGTTTGCTCTCAATGACAAAGGTAAGTGTTAGTCACTCAGTCGTTTCCAACTCTCTGCGACCCCATGGACTGTAGCCCACCAGGTTTCTCTATCCATGGAATTCTCCAGGCAAGGGTACGGGAATGGGTTGTCTTTCCCTTCTCCACAGGATCTTCCTGACCCAGGGATTGAACTCAGGTCTCCTGCACTACAGTCAGATTCTTTACCTTCTGAGGCACTAGGGAAGCTCAGGACAGACAAAGGTAAAGATGACCATCACGCACATAAATGTGCTATGCATCACCCCACACATACACACTGCACCATGCCCAACACACATCATCATCTTACTACGCTAAAAGTTGTGTTCAAGTGCTGCGGCTCTGTCAGCTTCCACTACTTTATTCGTTCCTTTTTTGTTGTAAAGGTTACTTATAAAGACTAGTTCCTCACTCTGGAGAGAAGACAGGCAGCTGACTTATTCATGTAGTGTTCCCTGGAGAGTCTTCCCCAGCTATTTCTGCATTCAGGATTGTGGATGGGCCCTGCTTCCAGAGACCCGACTGACAAGACGGCATATACGCTAACAAGCGACTCCCCCACACAAAGGCCTCCTGACCTTTACCCCTGCGCCCTGAAGGAAGGCTCTCCCGGTGGGAGAAACCACCTCTTCACTGCAGACCACCTTTGACGGTCAGCACCTCTCAGAAGAGCCTCGCTCCCTTCCCAGGACTTTCTGTGAAGACTTCTCCACCTCTCTCTGACCGTTCCTTTGGGTCCCGCTCCAGCTTTCTGATCAGACGTGCACCGGGCCGAGCCCTGAAAGGCCCCCCGTTTCTATGCTATCTGTGTACCCACGGTGTGAACCCTCGCCCACCGCGAAGGCAGCCGGAGACTGCAAACACGCGAGCCGCAGCTGAGCAAAGGGATGTGTTTACTCTCCATCCTGAACTACAACTTGACCTGCAGCAAAAACAAAAATACTGCAATGTGTATTTTTTCCCAGAAATGATAATTATAGTACTCCAAACATTTTTCAAACTTCAACTACCAAAATGGAAAAGGCATCTCAAAAAATAATTTATTAAACAGGCACTTATATTCTTGGTAGCCCTTACATGGAAATTCCACTTTTTTTTTCTTCATAGCCATGAAAGGGCTTGGCTCCTGGCTCAAAACCCTCTTCCAGACTAACGCTGGACTCGAGGTAAGTGGCTGAAGAGCCTTCCCTCTTCATTTGCAGTCAGCAAGGGGCCATAGCACTTTTTGCCACTTTAAAAGTACTCGCAATGGTAAGGAGCGAAGTCTGTACACGGGGTGATACAAAGGCACGTCCGCACAAGTGGCTGCGGACAGATGTGGAGACAGGTGGCCACATTCAGAAGGTACAGTATTTAGAGCCACTTTAGGAGCAGCATATGAATCCCAGCTTACTTTCCCTCCTCTCTCTGAAGAGGATGTTTCCTCACCACATTCCCCACCCGATCCTTTTTCTCTAGCTGCAGTTTTTCTGGACCAGTAACTCTCATCAGGATACAGGCATTGTAACCAACACTCTCAGCTCTTCCACATTCATTAGAGTCTCATCTAAACATGGTGGAGGGCTTCAGAAACACAGGCTCTGAGCCTCACCTCCAGAGCTGCTGACTGAGTTCTGCTGGGTTCGTGCCTGAGAACATGCATTTCTGACAAACCCACAGGTTACTGATGCTGCTGTCTGAGTACCAAGCTTTGAGGACCACTGCTGTGGACCCTATCTGTTCCCCTCTTGTAAGCTCAGCCAGGTTTTCCAGTTGGCTCACTGGTAAAGAAATCGTCTGCCAGTCAGGAGACTCAGGTTTGATCCCTGTGTCAGGAAGATCCCCTAGAGAAGGGCATGGCAACCCACTCCAGTATTCCTGCCTGGGCAATCCCATGGACAGAGGAGCCTGGCGGGCTAGTCCATGGGGTTGCAAAAGAGTTGGACAGGACTCAGCAGCTCAACAGCCGCAAAGCTCAGCCAGCCTCTGCCCTGCCCAGGCAAAGCTGTCCTCTACCTTTGCTTCTGCCTCTTAAGGACGTGGTAGAGCCTGCTTTAGGAATAAGAGAACAGTAAGGCATGCGGGACGAACTTGATGAAACTGAACAACAGAGGTCCTAGCCAGTCTCACCAAGTTTCACATTAAATAGCAACTCGATGGAGCTACCATCTCGGGCCAGAGCGAGGGTTCAGAGAGCGGCTCATGGAGACAGCAGGCACTCTGCTCAGGCCTGGATGCTGGAGGGCAAGAGAGGGCTGTGTCGCTGCCAATGGACACCATGCTTAGTGCTGGAGCTGCTCCCCCACTTCAGGGACACAGCTTATTTCCAAATATTTTCAAATACAACAAAGGACATAATGATTCCATTAGTAAGTCTAAGCAGAACAAATTAAAGGGGACAGAGCAGTTTACGATGAAGCAATTCTCACAAATGCATGCCCTACTAATTGGGAATTTGTGGCAATTTGGAATAAGTGCCATGAAATTTAACTTCATGTGTATTACGGGCTCCATGAAGTTGCTTGGGACCTAAGTTCCTTTATTTTTTGGCTCTTCAAAACCTGCTGTGTTAGAGGACTGCTCCGGCAGTCCAATGGTTGAGACTGTGCTTCCGCTGCAGGGGTTTCAACTCCTGACATGGGAACTAGGGTCCACGCCTGCCTGCGAGGGAGTCTGGAAATGTCATCTTTATTCTGGGTGGCCATCTCTCTACTTAAAATTGTGTATCTATGGGAGAACAGGGGAATGGACATGTGGGTATGAGGAGGAGAAACCTGGACAGTAAGGTTCCTAGGAAAGTCCACTGTATAAATAAGGGAAGTACCTTGCTTGCCCTTTGAGGAATGAAAGTACAAAAAGCATTCTGAAAAATCACCTGGGAAACACTCAAATAAGCAATACATGTGCTTCATACCAAAGATCCACATCTAGATGTTAAAAGTACCTGGAAGATGCTTATTCATTCAGCAACTCCACAAATATTTAATAATCAATGACCATGAATGAGACATGGTAATAAGTTATATATTTTAATAAACCCTTAGCTATCAATGAGCCTAGATTTTTCACACATATAAACTTCAAGCAGAAAGCCTGGGCTTTTTTGAAATGTTCTGTAACTCACCATTTTCAACAAATCAACCTAATCTTTTCTATAACTAAAGTATTAAAAAAAAATGATGGACTGGAGATCTGAAGGTTTAATTGCAAAAGAGTAAAGGAAATAATATACTTGTTCTTACATAAAAATGTGGGAATGTTTCTATCCATAGGACTTACTTGCTGAAGGAGGAAAAAAGTTTTCTTCATCAGAAATTCTTATAAGTAGGGAAGATAGTGGCCTAGAGAAGCCAGGTGACTTGCCCAGATCACTGGACCTAGAAGGGCCAAAAGCCAGGTCTCCTGAGGAATCCCACAGTGGCTCCACTAAGACGCACCATCATCATCCTAACTTTCTGATCTTCCAGTCTTAAGTCTGAGAGTTGTCTCTTCATTAATAGTAAAAACTGCTTAGATTCTAGCTTAATAAATATCTGATCATAAAACTTTATCATGACATCAGCTAAATATACAAAGCAAACCAAACCAAAATAACCTTTGTAAGCAGAATGGCTCAGAAAGGTCCGAAGAGCAACCTCTGGTCACAGGGTGGCTGGGGTGCTATCCACCACCCAGGTGCTGAGAGGCTATACACCCACACACGCAGAGCCTCACCCTCTGAGACACAGAGAACAAACATGCTGGGAGTGGGAGGGATGGCAGGCTTGCCAAGACGGACTACACTGGCATCTGTGTGCACGGCAAAGGCCCTGGGACTGGGCCATGAAGGGAGACGACTCCCATGAGGAACACTCTAGTGCCTTCATACCACAGGGACGGCTCTGTAACAGTTCAATCCCCAGGAAATTTAGAGCTCTGGCAATTTCCCCAGCCCGTTCAGAATATGAGGTCCAGCTAGAAGAAAAGTGGAAACTAAGACCAGAGGAGCTGGTCATACCAGACAGGGTCTTTCAGCATTGAAGATGGTAGAAAGCTTCATGTGGAAGCTAGAGACCACTCTCTGCTCTAGTTCTGCTCCTTGGTTTTATGGTAGAACGGGCTTCCCTGGTGGCTCAGATGGTAAAGAATCCACCTCCAATGTGGGAGACCTGGGTTCGATCCCTGGGTTGGGAAGATCCCCTGGAGGAGGGCATGGCAACCCACTCCAGTGATTCTTGCCTGAAGAAACCCCATGGTCAGAGAAGCCTGGCGGGCTATAGCCCACAGGGCTGCACACGACTGAGCGACTAAGCACGCTGTGCGCTCACAGACTTACCTGTACATCTGCTCCCGGTGAAACCCTACGGATGTGCACAGCCCACAATACAGAGACTCAGTCTTGATACTGAGTGTATGCTTCTGCCTGCCCAGTCTCGTCAGAGCACTGTGGGTTCCTTCTCCAGCAATGAGAAGACAGCCAGCTGCTCTGCTCCCTGCCTTTTTCTCCTCTTTTCCTTACTAGTGTCCTGTTTAAAAATCATAGCTATCCTTATCCCCAGGAAAGCCACTCTTTAAAACTCAGGGTTTATTTATGTCAATACTATCTTTTGTCCATGTTATAACTGGGAGTTTAAAAACTTGCCTTGGAAGGAAACTAGATATGAACTAGGTGCAGTGGGGGGTGAAGGTAATCCCACAATGACAGTGATACTGGGAGCCTGATGGCTTGCTATATGTGAATTTCTATTCTAAGCACTTTTCAACAACAGAGTAAGAGGCCACCTTTCTCCCTGATCTAATGCCCAATCTCAGACCTCTAGGATTTAGGGAAGATAAGCCTTTCACTGTGTGGATCACAATAAACTGTGGAAAATTTTGAAAGAGATGGGAATACCAGACCACCTGACCTGTCTCTTGAGAAACCTGTATGCAGGTCAGGAAGCAACAGTTAGAACTGGACATGGAACAACAGACTGGTTCCAAATAGGAAAAGGAGTACTTCAAGGCTGTATATTGTCACCCTGCTTATTTAACTTCTATGCAGAGTACAGCATAACAAACGCTGGGCTGGAAGAAGCACAAGCTGGAATCAAGATTGCCGGCAGAAATATCAATAACCTCAGATATGCAAATGACACCACCCTTATGGCAGAAAGTGAAGAGGAACTAAAAAGCCTCTTGATGAAAGTGAAAGAGGAGAGTGAAAAAGTTGGCTTAAAGCTCAACATTCAGAAAACTAAGATCATGGCATCCGGTCCCATCACTTCATGGGAAATAGATGGGGAAACAGTGGCTGACTTTATTTTTCTGGGCTCCAAAATCACTGCAGATGGTGATGCAGCAGCCATGAAATTAAAAGATGCTTACTTCTTGGAAAGAAAGTTACGACCAACCTAGACAGCATATTAAAAAGCAGAGACATTACTTTGCCAACGAAGGTCCGTCTAGTCAAGGCTCTGGTTTTTCCAGTGGTCATGTACGAATGTGAGAGTTGGACTGTGAAGAAAGCTTAGCACCAAAAAATTGATGCTTTTGAACTGTGGTGTCGGAGAGTCCCTTGGACTGCAGAGAGATCCAACCAGTCCATCCTAAAGGAGATCAGTCCTGGGCGTTCACTGGAAGGACTGATGCTGAAGCTGAAACTCCCAATACTTTGGTCACCTCATGTGAAGAGTGGACTCCTTGGAAAAGACCCTGATGCTGGGAGGGATTGGGGGCAGGAAGAGAAGGGGACGACAGAGGATGAGATGGCTGGATGGCATCACTGACTTGATGGACATGAGTTTGAGTAAACTCCGGGAGTTGGTGATGGACAGGGAGGCCTGGCGTGCTGCGATTCATGGGGTTGCAAAGAGTTGGACACGACTGAGCGACTAAACGGACTGCCCCAAGCTCCAGTTCTACGTGGAGACATGCTGTTTCACTGCCCTCTCTCTACAGGAGGATTTCCTCCTAGGAGGCTGGCAGAACTTGATCAGCCAGATATTCTTTTTGGAAAACATAGCCAGGTGTTTAATACAAGTGGCTACTAATATATGCTAGGAATTTTACCTGATCTTAAAGACTTCAACAACAAGATATTAAAGACGTCTTAGCTGACCTACAAGATTAATGGTGTAATTTTAAAAGGTTATTCAGTCACCATATCACTACTCGGCCTCCATAAAAAAAAAAAAAGAGATGGAAATATATTACAGTCAGAATTCCACGAGAGAATTCCCAAGGTCTTCACAAACACTAATGGGTGCACGATGGATGCCACAGATTACAGGTGTCCCAGAAAGTGCAACCTTACACTCTGGCCAGTGCACTCCCTGAGATATACCTAGAAATTGCTCTTATTTTTGAGTCATACATTTGAGAGATTCAATCTACTGCCAACCACAGCACACCAGCTTATAAATCTGTCCCAGATTTCTGCTTGTTTTCTGGCTAAAAAAACTCACTTCTAGGACCTCTTCACTCCTCTTCAGTCTTTACCATAAGCCCTACCAACTGGCTTTTTCTTATAAAGAAAAAAGAAAATCTGACCAGTTCAAGACTTCCTACATACATGATAATGAGCTAAAAACACCTGGACACTCAGCTCGTCACCAGCTAAATGATCTGCCCTTGCATAGGTATTCCAAGCACACCTGATTCAAACTGCAAATTACTGTATGTCATGGATCTTCTGGGTCATTGTTTCATGAATAATTAAATTCGTGAATGTGAAGTCAATGAATCTGCTGTGTTGCTTTCTGTGTAATGAATCTTGCATAAGTTGGGGTTGTTTCTATTTAGCAATAACCTTGTACCTAGTTCCCCCCTCCCCAACGCCCACTTAAGAAAGCATTCAGAAGCCTTTCAGAGCCTCATCTGAGCCTCTAATGTTGGGGACAATAGAATTTGTCACCAGTAAGCCTCCTTTCCAGTCACAGAAGAATTACTCACTTAGCAATTTCAAGGGCACTGTGAGGTCTAATTTCCATCCTTAATTATGTCGATAGGAAGCAAATATTATGAAGGAGTTTGAGGGGAAGACCTTGGTGTCGGTCACCAAGGAGGGCCTGGAGCTGCCGGAAGATGAGGAGGAGAAGAAGAAGCAAGAAGAGAAAAAGACAAAATTTGAAAACCTTTGCAAAATCATGAAGGACATTTTGGAGAAGAAAGTTGAAAAGGTGGTTGTGTCTAACCAGTTGGTGACATCCCCATGCTGCATTGTTACAAGCACATACGGCTGGACGGCAAACATGGAACGGATCATGAAGGCTCAAGCTCCGAGAGACAACTCAACGATGGGCTACACGGCAGCCAAGAAGCACCTGGAGATCAACCCTGACCATTCCATCATCGAGACCTTGAGGCAAAAGGCAGAGGCTGACAAGAATGACAAGTCTGTGAAGGATCTGGTCATCCTGCTGTACGAAACCGCGCTTCTGGCTTCAGTCTGGAGGATCCCCAGACACACGCCAACAGGATCTACAGGATGATCAAGCTTGGTCTCGGTATTGATGAGGATGACCCCACTGCTGATGACAGCAGTGCTGCTGTCACTGAGGAAATGCCTCCCCTGGAAGGAGATGATGACACGTCCCGCATGGAAGAAGTAGACTAAGCGCTGCCTGAGCATCACTTTGCTGTGTGTTCAGCACTCTGTCTCCATTCCCTCTAATATGTCTTCAAGTATTTCTTTTATTTTTGTTAACATTTAAAAATCTTTTGGCATGGTAACTACATGAGGGGAGGATAAGATTCCTTTATACTAAGTGTGATACTGTGATACTTTTAGCACTAAAGCAGAGCTAGTTGTTTTTTCCTAGTTTCATGTTGGCTTATTTTAACAGATGGAAGTAGTTAACGTTTGTTGTAAGGTGTGTATGTAACCTGTGTTAACTTTGTGGTCTGAAGTGTTTAGCTATCAAGTGGATTCTTTAGTAGACCAAAATTTTCTGTCACTGAAGTGTTCTGAAGTATATACCGTGATGTTTAAAAGAAACACTTGTTAAAGCAAGTTTTCATCTTCTGGGATATACTTTTTAAAACTTCCATCCCCTGTAGTTATGACTGCATGTGCCAGGCCTCTAGAAGTTAGTGTGTTAAGCTGAACCAACTTGATTGGAGTCGCTGTCCATACATAGGGCTTGTTTTCCAAAGAAAAATATTGTTTAGAGTAGCAAACTTATAAGCCTGCTCAGGCATGTTGTAAAGCCGCTGGAAAAGTAACTTGGAGCAAGTTTTGTGAATGGAAATGTAGTGCTCAAGTCACATTCTGCTTTAAAAAGTTGTAACAAATATAGATGACTTAAAAAAAAAATAATTAAGAAAATTGCTTTTCTAGTACTGGAAAATAAGACTAACTTACAATCACAACTGAAACATAACTAAGTTTAAACTGACAGAAATAAAGAAAGCTGGCTGAGCCACTCAAGTGAGTTTTAAGTAATGAATCAAATAGCCGCATTTCAGAGTATCCTGGTGAAATTAACAACAACAAAAATCCCACCCAGCAGCTGCTCCTCTGAAACTAATGCTGAATGAACATAGCTTACAGTTGAGGCCTTATTCTCTATGTGTTTAGTGTACTAGATAGATGCCATATTTTTAAGCTGAGAACCACACCATCCTCACGTCAGCAAGAGTGCCAAAGTGATATTCACTCTTTCACTTATGAAAGCTTCTAGAGCAACTGTGTGACCGCCAGTCAGTGTGATACACGGTTCCTCATCTCCAAAAATTCACAACGGGGTGTGGGAGAAAACAGGCACAGATCTGGCTCTGGCCACAGACTTGAGCCAGTCACTCACTGCTTACAGATCTCGTATAACTTTTTGCCTCTCTCTGGGCTTCCCAGTTCCTCCTCCATCAATGGGAAGGTTAAGAGATGATTTCCAAAGTTCTTTCCACTCCAAGCAGCAGCGAACAATACAGGAGAAGTTTAAAAAGCAACACAAAACTAAGTAAACTGTAATTAAAGAGATGACCCAAGGCAATGCATTATCAAGTGTGCATAAGCGCTGCAGACAAAATGGGCTGTGATTTAAGAGATGAAAGAGCTACTGCTCCTCAGAGTTGTGGAGAAAGCTTCCTGAAGGAAGTGCCACTTTTTAAACAAAGCCCTGAAATATGGATAGGATGGAATGTGGGTGTTTGGGGGGTGTGGGGCACAGGGACCACTGCTGGCCCGAGAGGGACACGGTGGGGGAGAAGGGACAGTGGTGTTGATGTAGCTGCCAGCCACACTCCATCCGCTTACTTCCCTGTGACACATCCACAGCCCCCCTCGAAGAGCAGGGCCCTTACCTGCCCTGTTTTCTCACCTGGGGCAGCCAGACCCTCCAATGTTCCTTCCCCAGGCTCACTGCTAGCCAGATGCTACCATCTGTCCATCCAACGCTCACTGAGCATTCACTACATCCTTCATACTTTGCTAGGGATTCAGAGTTTTATCGTGAAAATACACAGTCCCTGTTATCCCAGAGCATCCGGTCATTTTCAAGCAAAAGTCACCTCCTCTGAGAAAGAGCCCTTCACCTCTGTTTCCCCCACAAGTCTGATTCCTTTCTCTATTTTTACAGACTCTGTATGGGTATCAATTATACTGTATGGGTATCAATTATACAAAATTTTCACATTGCATTATTACTTAAATCTTGGCATTCTATGACCAACTGTGATTTCCATGAGGACTGGACTTGAGTCTTGTACTTCTTTGTTTTCCTACTGCCTAAAACAGTGCCGGGACCACAGCAGAGAGCCCATTAACTCTTACCTCTCTCATTAATGTACCCTACTACTTTGGTGCCTTTACTTCTTTCAGCTGCCTATCCACTGCCTACCTACCTATACTTAGGAGTTCTACTCCTTACTACTAGTGTGTGACCCTGGGTAATCCCTCACGGCTTTGGTTTCCACATCTGTAAAATGAGGATAATAAAAGTTTCTACCTCACTGGTTTGTTGAGAGCTTTAAGGAACATATGTCAAGAGCTTACACTAATACCTGGCACATAAGTATTATAAG
This sequence comes from Odocoileus virginianus, assembly GCF_023699985.2. Lineage (NCBI taxonomy): Eukaryota > Metazoa > Chordata > Mammalia > Artiodactyla > Cervidae > Odocoileus > Odocoileus virginianus. The sequence goes on along the minus strand of NC_069675.1, from coordinate 18,151,196 downwards.
CACCCACTTGTTAGCTGCTGGCCTTAAAATAAGTACAAAAGGTTCTGGGATCTTTTTATAAGACATGGGACCAAATCAATAATGTAAAGTCAAAGCATCAAATGATACAAGGGCAAAGGACTCAAATAATTTAGCACAACAGTTGGTGGCACCAACCCAAAGCACAAACTTTCCGATCTTAGCTATACAATAGCAAAAGGCCTGGTCTTTTTAATAACTGCGTAGTTACTACTATTATCTTCCTTTAGAAATGTCTGCATACAATGAACTACACAACACCAGAATACTGTACTTCAGCCACATTGATTTTTGTTAACAAAGGAATCCTGTAAAATTGATACAGTGCTTAATTAAGTGACTGAACAGAGCCCGTGTCTCAACATATAATTAACTTTAAGGACTTTTCAAATGTCTCCAGATCCAGCCTGATAATTATTTTAAAGCGTTAAAAACATGCTCTAACAAAAGCCTCACACAGACATGCAATTCAGTGAGTCTTTGGCAAATTTAGCTTAGAGGCCCTAACTGGACATGGAACAACAGACTGGTTCTAAATAGGAAAAGGAGTACTTCAAGGCTGTATATTGTCACCCTGCTTATTTAACTTCTATGCAGAGTACAGCATAACAAACGCTGGGCTGGAAGAAGCACAAGCTGGAATCAAGATTGCCGGGAGAAGTTATCAACAATCTCAGATATGCAGATGACACCATCCTTATGGCAGAAAGTGAAGAGGAACTAAAAAGCCTCTTGATGAAAGTGAAAGAGGAGAGTGAAAAAGTTGGCTTAAAGCTCAATATTCAGAAAACTAAGATCATGGCATCTGGTCCCATCACTTCATGGGAAATAGATGGGGAGATAGTGGAAACAGTGTCAGATTTTATTTTTTTGGGCTCCAAAATCACTGCAGATGGTGATGCAGCAGCCATGAAATTAAAAGATGCTTACTCCTTGGAAAGAAAGTTACGACCAACCTAGACAGCATATTAAAAAGCAGAGACATTACTTTGCCAACGAAGGTCCGTCTAGTCAAGGCTCTGGTTTTTCCAGTGGTCACGTATGGATGTGAGAGTTGGACTATAAAGAAAGCTGAGCGCCGAAGAATTGATGCTTTTGAACTGTGGTGTCGGAGAAGACTCTTGAAAGTCCCTTGGACTGCAAAGAGATCCAACCAGTCCATCCTAAAGGAGATCAGTCCTGGGTGTTCACTGGAAGGACTGATGCTGAAGCTGAAACTCCAATACTTTGGCCACCTCATATGAAGAGCTGACTCATTGGAAAAGACCCTGATGCTGGGAGGGACTGGGAGCAGGAGGAGAAGGGGATGACAGAGGATGAGATGGCTGGATGGCATCACCAACTCGATGGGCATGGGTTTAGGTAGACTCCGGGAGTTGGTGATGGACAGGGAGGCCTGGCATGCTGCGATTCATGGGGTCGCAAAGAGTTGGACACGACTGAGTGACTGAACTGAACTGAATATGACACTAGTTACCCTGATAAATACAATAAAATTCTCAAAATCAGTTCTGAAAACAAACACCTAAATTTATTCACAATTTTTAGAAGGCTACAGTGCATTGAACTGAATTCTAAAGTACTCAAAAGTCTCTGAACTATACAATTAAGAGATTCCATGGTCAGAGTTGTAAAATAACTCTAGCATGGAAGTAATCCTTTCTCACCCAAGGATTCTAAATATTGTTCTATTACATATACTATTGATATGCTTGAAAGCTCATTTGAAAGAAAAAAGGCTTAGTCTGGATAACACATTGTGGTATTTTTGTAACTAGTCCTTGGGTCTGACATATTTAAGGCAGCTGAGAAAATATGACAAGAGGAGACAATGAACAAGAATCAAGAGAACAAACTTTAGCCCCAGAACCAGCACTGACTCAACAGTAACAAGATGACAGATCCCAGTGAGAACAACCATTCTGGAGGGATTAAATGGAGCATTTGGGGAGCTGCAATGAGAACGTGACAAAGATGAAACTGGAATCATTAAATCCGGGGAGAGGAGACATGAGAGACAACGGATAATCTAATTCAAGAAGCTAACAAATACCTCATTATTTTAAAATCTGTCCCCTGGAGAAGGGGAAGGCTGCCTACTCCAGTATTCTGACCTGGAGAATTCCATGGACTACAGTTCATCGGGTCACAAAGAGTAGGACATGACTGAGCAACTTTCACTTCACTTACTATAGTATTACATCATGGTCACTGAAAAACCACACTTTTAGTATCATAATAACAGGTACAGGAGCAGAAGCTTACCCCTTTCCAGATGGGGAAGTTAACTACTTATATTAAGGGTGAGCTGGAGGATGAATTAGTGGTAAAAGAAGTTGTATAGAATAAACCCTCGCCAGTTACTGATAGCCAAGCTTTTCAGATTCTCAGAAACAATGTTTTGGGAATAATCAGATTTTCAAGTGATACAACCATTCAATTACATAGGGGAAAAAAGGTTTGCCGTATCACATTCTATTAGTTCTATCTACTGAAACCTCTGCCATCTGGTGCAAGTATATCCACACATATAAAGTAATATACTAATTAATATTCATTTTGGATTAAAAGATACAATATTTAATGTATAAGGTATGACACCAAAAAAGGGATAAAGCCCCCAAGAAACAAAATAATAGGACTTACACATTCAAATCATGTTATTCTGCAAAGTCTCCTTTATGGAGTTACATAGTTATTCCAATTCTGCCATTTCTCAACACCTTTCTGTAGAGTTCCTTTTGACATTTTCTTTAAAGGCATTTCATGAGATTTATTACAACAAGATCAGCTTCACTGTCTAATAGTTCTACCTTATACTTTAACAAAAATAGAATTCCCCAAAGGGTTCACCTATTTTATTAATCAGGAATGACTCCATATGCCTTTTGATTATTTCCCCAAATAAAAATCCAACTTACAAAGGATCAAAGTTGCACTACCAAAGGCATTCAAAAGAAAAAAGCTACAAATGTTGAGAGCAACTAAAAACAAAAAACAAAAAAAGACAGAAGGGAGAAAAGGAGAAAAGGAAGAGAGGAAGAAGAGAAGACACCATCCTTGTGCAAAGGCAGACTCACATGGGCTTCTAAGGTACTGACTTAGACTAAGTACTAAGTACTTAGATGTACTAAGGTACATCTTCTAGACTTTAAAGCATGTTTGGAATTTGATTCAAATAGTCCCCACCTAAGAAGCTTAATATGAGGTATATCTAACTACATTTTATTCTACTCTTTTGGCCAGTAGGAAATTCTTTCCCTGAATAAGCTAAGGCAATACTTTTGCACCCTGATTGAAATGTTTATCTTCCCTTCAGTTTTCTAACTGAAAGCAGAAGAGAATGGGTTTTAAATGGGGAAAAAAAAAAAACCCAACTAGTTTCATATCTAATCATTCTAAGACCAAAAAAAAAAAAAAGACTAATAAAAATGTTTTTTGAAAAAAATACCATCAAGAAATATATTGTTAGCTTTATGAAGGTTATACACTTAAACACTATTTAGCAGAATAAGCATTTTAAACATATTGATTATAGCTCTTTGTGAAGTCACTCAGTCGTGTCCAACTCTTTGTGACCCCATGGACTATAGCCTACCAGGCTCCTCCATCCATGGGATTCTCCAGGCAAGAGTACTGGAGTGGGTTGCCATTTCCTTCTCCAGGGGATCTTCCCCACCCAGGGATCGAACCCGGGTCTCCCGCATTGCAGGCAGACGCTTTACTGTCTGAGCCGCCAGGGAAGTCCAGACGCTTCTTCATAGCATTACTTAAAAGCATAATTTCTCCAAAATGTTTTAAATTTAATTGGGAAACAAACCACAATTGCATAAAAGCCATACATTTAAGCTTACATAAAAACTTCTTTGGAAAACATCTCTGTATTAATCTTATAAGTGAAGTAGCTACACTTGCCTCTCGAATGACACTTAGGATCCAGTCCTGTAAGAGGAGGGGGGTCTTTGCTACATTTCTAGTGTCTGTGTGTTTAGAACGGTACAGTGACATCACTGGTGATCGCTGAATCTCACTGGTGATCGCTAAATCTCGACAGACTTACAGTTGCAACAAAGTAACAACAATTAAGAACATGGGATCCAGAATGATCCCACTGGGTAGGTTGTGTGACCATGGACACGTTACTTCACCTCTTTAACTTATTTCATGGGGTTCTTGTGCGTATTAAATAAATAAGTCATAAAAAGTGTCTGGTGACAGCCAGTACATGGTAAGAACATGGTAAGCATGCCAGAAATGTTAAGTTATTATTATATCACAGTCCCATTCTCAGATATAAGAGGCTTATTCTTAAACAAATAGGTAAGAGAACATTTTAACCATGAAAGATCTGAAAGACAAGATATAAGGAGAAAGAGGGCAGGAAGTTGGAGAGAGAATTAAAATTGTGTGTGAATTAAGGCCTCAAACAAATACAAAGACAGAACAATAAGACAGAGGAAATAAGAGTCAAAAGTAAGTGATGAACACTGAAAACGAGCAGAGAACGGAACAGGATTTTAAAGTTGCAGGGTCAGTAGAAGAAAGAAAACAATCACCTCATTGGGCCTTAATGCTATCAATTTGGTATGAGTTTATTTATGGGCTGTCATCATTTCTTAATCTCACCACCAGATACAACCACTGTATACGACCACATCTCAGGTATTTTAAATGTGCTGTGCAGAGTACCCACATCAGAATGTTTCCAGAAGTCCTTCTTTGATTTATTTACTCATGCATTTCTCATCTTTAAATAATAATCGGCTCCAGATAAAATAAAATGAAACCTTATGCTCAGATTCTAACCTAAGCTTCAGGAGTAAGAAAAGTAATACTGAAAAAGCTAACAGCTCCACTGGCCAGAGACCTCTATCTTAAAATAAGTGCATTCAATCTCTTCCATGTGATAAATAACAAAGAACCTGGCACATTACAGAGAACATGGAATGTCAGTGCCCTGGGTACAGCTTTAACAAGTTGCCAACATCAAAACTACCCAGTCTGGGATGCCAATGAGTCTATTTCAAGTGGCAATAAAATACTCTTGTTAATAATGCAAATAGGGGACTCTAACATCAAGTACTTCAAGAAACTGTGATTTTTATTGAACCATGTGTGTGCCCTGATGCAGTTTCAACTTTCCAAACAAGTGCTCGATGTAAATATAAAGGACAAGGCTACTAATGAATCTAACTAAAGTATATGTACATTTTAATGGTACAAAGAGTCAATTAAGTCCTCTTAAGTCCACAAAATCATAATGTCGTCCAAATAATAAAAAGGGATTTGTATGCCTTGAACTTTTGTTTTCAACTTTAGGATAATTTCTGCTTAAACACTTCAAGCCATTTTGCTAAACTGTTAGAAAATTTCTTTAAATATGTGAGTGTTGAATCAGAAACATCCACTTATATTTATCACAAGATAAATCAGGTTAATAATTACAGCAGGAGAGGGAACAGAAGTGAGGAGGAGAGATGAGGTGGAAAGGCTAGAGCTTGGGTTTGTATCCAACTTTAAACAGTGGTGGCCTAGGATACAAGTCCAGGATCACCATCTTGCTTTAACAGATAAAGCCAAGACAGGCTCCAAGAGGGTCAACTTGTGGCCCAAGTCACAAATCCACGAGGACCTCGGGACGAACACCCAAAAGAAATAAAACTAATAAAACTTTCAATCAAGACAACCATGCCTTGGTTTTTTGAATCCTGCCAACACATTGTAGATGTGATTTCCTATTTAGAGACGGTTAACTTTCCCATTTAGAGAAGGCAAAAGGAGAAGAGGGCAGCTGAGGATGAGATGGTTGGATAGCATCACTGACTCAGTGGACGTGGACCTGAGCAAACTCTGGGAGGTAGTGGAGGACAGGGAAGCCTGGCGTGCTGCGGTCCACGGGATGGCAAAGAGTCGGACGTGACTGAACAACTTTACCCCATTTGGGGGGCTGATTCCTTGGCTCAGTGGCTTCACCCACTTTGCACTGTCAAGGGAGCCGGGACACAGCAGAACAAGAGCCAACACCTAAAACTCAGTACTTCAAGGAGAGTGCTGTGCATCTGGGGCCTTATACTCTTGTTTTGAGCCTTGACTTCCTCCCCCTTTGCTGGCTCTTCCCCTTCTGTTTATAAGCATGCTTAAATTTCTAAAATTTAGTAAGTTAGAAAACAATTTTGTCTTAGATCTTATAATACCTTCAAGGCAACCATTCTAAGCTGCTCCTGTTTCTTTCCTCACCATTTAGAAAGTAAGAGTCAGCACTCACTTATGGCAAGCCAAGTGAGCCCCACGGGAACATCCACACTCCCCCTGCACACGAGGGGTGCTTGTCTACACCCTCCACCCTATCTCCTACGTCTGGAGGGCCCTCTGTCCTTTTTCATCTACTGAAATCCCATCCACCCTTCAAGGTTCAAATAAAACGCTACCTTCTCTGGGAAAGAGACTTTCCCAATCAGAATATTGCTCTTTTCTCAGCATCCTTGCAGACTTTTTCTTGTACCTTTAAATTACAAAAGTACTTATTTCACTCTATTGGATTGTTTTCATGTCCGCCTCCCCAAGAAAACCAGAAGCACCTTGAGCTACAGCTCCGTGTTATTCACTGTTGTATATGTGAATGTTTATTGAATGCAGTAAAATCTTGGTAAGAACTTAACTGTGACAAATTTATTTTGGATCTTTCTATTACTGTTTTTAAGATATCACAGATACAGTGGATACTGGTTACCTCTGAAGACCCTAGAAGGATCCCAAACTTCAACAACTAAAATAATAATCTCCTGAAATAAAACAGATGGAATCCAGAACAATGAAAACAAGAGAGAAAGGTAAATAAAATATATGATCTGCTGTAACAGAATTTTATTATTCCAGGCTACCAATGCTTCCATAAACTGCACTAACTTTATTAAATGAGCAAATATTTTAAATTGGTAAAAAAAAATGAGATGCATTAATATTGCTGGTACTAGGCCGACATACAAGGCAACCCCTTTGTATTGGGGGAAGTGCAATGGTGGGGGGAGAGATGGGAAATGAATTAGAAGTATGGAGGAAGAGATGATAAAGGAAGAAAGAAGATGGGTGAGGAATAGGATGTCAGGAAAAGTTACAGAGCAAATTAATCACTGAAGACATAGGAGCTAAGTGGCCTGGATAGGAGTCAAGAACAAAAGAACAAAGGAAGAATTACAACATCTACATGGAGGAGAACAACATGCTTCTGCAGGGGACACGGTGTCCAATGTGAGTAAAGGGATTTTGATTTGAGACTGTTGTGCTTCTGTTATCAGCTGAAATGTCTAAATTGATCTGGCTGCTCTTCCCACCTCTCTGCTCTCCCAGCTCTCAACCCCAATGTCTGAGGCGCTGAGGATGGAATCAGAAGCAGAGGCCTGGCAATGGTCTGCTGTGCAGCTGGCCACACTCTGGAGCCAGGACAGACTGGGCTCAGGAAACAGGCTTCTCAACTACGGAACAGATTCTCCCATTAATCAGGAATGGTCATGGGAGGAAGAATCTGAGCCAGTCAGCTACTGGTTTGGATATTGCTAATAATTTCTCTCCTTGGTTTCTGCAGGATCTATGCCAGGGTTTCTTCCAGCTGCATACAGCAAGCATAATTTTGCCTTTGTATCTGAAAAAATTGGCAGCAATAATACCAAAAAGAAATGTGACCAGAGCCAAAAGGGTATTAAGCTTCAATGAAATCAGGCATCAGTAAAATCAAGTGATGGGTGAAAAAAAAAAAAAATACTAAACCTGTATGTCTCTTCCTTTCAGAGGACAAATAAGAGTATGACAGTGTTGAGTCGGTATCCTGTCTGCCATCACCTGGAAATCTCCAATAATTACATACTTCTCTCCTTATCAGGTCAATGACAATATTCATGATCACAACCTTAAATTTTTCTAAATTCTGAATATGTTTTTACAGTTGAGGATACCTTCTGATACACACCCTGTTTATACCATCTCTTTATTGACGTTCTATTCTTAACCCTTCTTCTTATAAGTCTGCAATGGATCCATAGTCTCCTCCTTTTATATTTCAGTCAACTGTGCAACCTGGCTACAAGCTAAAGTTCAACTTTTTAAAGTATATCATGAGTGATGTTTTATAAATTAGTTTTAATCCATGTTTTCAGAATCATCAGATATTAATTACCCTCTAGGTGCAAAGCAATGTTTTTGCCTTCAGGGGACAGGGTCAGGCAGGAAGGAAAGCAAGATATGGTACAAGTACACAGCCTGAGAAAGTATAACAAGGTCCTACCACGTTCAAGATCCACATTCGTCTCACATGCTAGCAAAGTAATGCTCAAAATTCTCCAAACCAGGCTTCAACAGTATGTGAACTGTGAACTTCCAGATGTTCATGCTGGATTTAGAAAAGGCAGAGGAACCAGAGATCAAATTGCCAACATCCACTGGATCATAGAAAAAGAAAGAGTTCCAGAAAAACATCTACTTCTGCTTTATTGATTACGCCAAAGCCTTTACTGTGTGGACCACAATGAACTGTGGAAAATTCTTCAAGAGATGGGAATACCAGACCACTTGACCTGCCTCCTAAGAAATCTGTATGCAGGTCAAGAAGCAACAGTTAGAACTGGACATGGAACAACAGACTGGTTCCAGATTGGGAAAGGAATATGTCAAGGCTGTATATTGTCACCCTGCTTATTTAACTTGTATGCAGAGTACATCATGAGAAACGCTGGGCTGGATGAACTACAAGCTGGAATCAAGAATGCCGGGAGAAATATCAATAACCTCAGATATGCAGATGACACCACCCTTATGGCAGAAAGTGAAGAGAAACTAAAGAGCCTCTTGATGAAAGGAAAAGAGAAGAATGAAAAAGCTGGCTTAAAACTTAACATTCAAAAAACTAAGATCATGGCATCCAGTCCATCACTTCACGGCAAATAGGTGGGGAAACAATGGAAACAGTGACAAACTTTATTTTTCAGGGCTCCAAAATCACTGTAGATGGTGACTGCAGCCATGAAATTAAAAGACGCTTGCTCCTTGGAAGAAAAGTTATGATCAACCTAGAGAGCATATTAAAAGGCAGAGACATTATTTTGCTGACCAAGGCCCGTGTAGTCAAAGCTATGGTTTTTCCAGTAGTCATGTATGGATGTGAGAGTTGGACCATAGAGAAGGCTAAGCACTGAAGAACTGATGCTTTTGAACTGTGGTGTTGGAAAAGACTCTTGAGAGTCACTTGGACAGCAGGAGATCAAAGCAGTCAATACTAAAGGAAATCAGTCCTGAAAAACATTCATTGAAAGGACTGATGCTGAAGCTCCAATACTTTAGCTACTTATTGTGAAGAGCTGACTCATTGGAAAAGACCCTAATGCTGAGAAGGACTGAGGGCAGGAAGAGAAGAGGACAACAGAGGATGAGATGGTTGGATGGCATCACCGACTCAATGGACATGAGTTTGAGCAAGCTCTGGGAGTTGGTGATGGACAGAGAAGACTGGTGTGCTGCAGTCCATGAGGTTGCAAAGAGTCGGACACAACTGAGTGAGTGAAATGAATAACATTCAAACACAGATCCTTGGACAGGGGATCAGGAGAAAATGACTTAAACAATATAAGGCCACCTTGTTAAGTTCAGCAGTGTGTAAGAGAAGGAACACATATGCACTTGCATTTCCCTAAGAAGCCCTGGTTCCCCCTAGATAAATCATGTGGGATAAATCGTGCCTGAGACAGGAGGTACAGGTTGTCAGAAACCTAGAGAACCTGTGAACAATTGTAAAGACAACTAAGCAAACTGGGGTGTGGGTTCTGCTGACGTTCCTAGGGAAGGTATAGAAGCATCCACCAGAGATCATAGGGAAACAGTGCCTGTGGCAGAGGGAGGATGAGACAGCGGTATACCGAGCCGAGGACCTGGAACCAAGCTGGAGTTGTAGAATTTTGCTCCTGTGTTGCAGACAGTGATACGCTTTAATGACTTCACTTCCAAACATCATAGCTAAGTAAAGAGAAGGATTCAGAACCACCTCTACTTTGGTACATTTGTTCCATTTCAGAGGAACTCTGACTCCACCCACTTGTTGCCCAGTCTTCTCCCATCTCAGCAAAGAGCACCCACCGTTGAAGCCAGCAATGTGGGGTCGGGTCTAGAGCCCACCTCCTAACCTGATCTTCAAATCCAATCAACTGGAGACTTTTTTCTTTTTCTTTTTAACTTTATGGCCTTTACGGTAGCACCACATGGCATGTGGGATCTCAGTTCCCAGACCAGGGATGGAACCTGTACCCCTGCATCAGCAGTCTAGAGTCTTAGCCACTAAACTGCCAGGGAAGTCTTGAGCCTTCTTAACCGTACCTCTAAACGACACACAGAATCCACACCTTTGTCTCCAAGTCCTCTGCCCAAACTCCTGTCTGGCCTCATAGCACCCTCCTGGCTCTCGGGGCCCTCACCAGCCCCCGGTTTGACCCTCCCTCCTGTGACAAGACCCCTTCCTCAGAGCAGCCAGAGCTCACCCATCCTATCACCGTCAGAGGGCATCCAGTCATCTCCACTTGAAGCTCAGAACCATGTGATGGCTTCTGATAACACTTGGAATAAAATCCAAACTCCTTACCTTAGACTCTCTGAGATTTAATCCCTCCCGACATCTCTCACTTCCTCTCCCCACCTCGCGCTCCACTACAGCCCCTAAACCTCTCATTCCCAGCACACGAAGCTGTTCCCTCACTGAGGTGGCTGAATACGGGTTCACCTGCCTCGAATGTGCTTCCTCAGGCTCCATGCAGAGCCAATTCCTTCTTAACTTTCAGTACCACTTAAACATCATCTCTTCAGAGAGACCTTCTCAGCCCATCCTATCTTGGTCTCGGCATTCTGTTATTCAACTGCTCTTATACTTTAGACAGTGAAAGTGTGAGTGGCTCAGTCGTGTCTGATTCTTTGCAACCCCATGAACTGTAGCTCCCCAGGCTCCTCTGTCCATGGAATTCTCCAGGCAAGAATATTGGAGTGGGTTGTCATTCCCTTCTCCAGGGGATCTTCCCAACCCAGGAATTGAACCCAGGTCTCCCGCATTGCAAGCTTCAGTGGTGGCTCAAGTAGTGAAGAATCCACCTGAATGCAGGAGACTCGGGTTCCGTCCCTGGGTCAGGAAGATCCCCTGGAGAAGGAAATGGCAACCCACTCCAGTATTCTTGCCTGGAGAATTCCATGGACAGACGAGCCTGGTGGGCTACAGTCCATGGGATCACAAAGTCAGACATGACTGAAGTGACTTAGCATGCATGTTCCAGCATTGTAGACAGATTCTTTTACCTTCTGAGCCACCAGGGAAGCCCTTTATTATACTTTCATTTACGGCTTTTTTCTTTTTCCCCATACGACTGGAAGCTTGAGGGGACCGGGACCTTATCTGTCTTGTTCACTCTGTATCTGGCCACAGTGGCACAGTGAGCGTTCCACACACATATTTGTAAAATGAATGCACGAATGAATGAATTAGGGAAAACTACAGAGGCAGCTGCTAAGGGCAGATGACTATCCCCTTCAACTTGAGTTTACAGGGTAAATATATTCAATACATAAACTTCAGATAAAATAAGTTTTTATGAGTCAGATGGCTTTGAAAACTACTTTTAAGGCTACTTTTAAGTCTGTTAACATCTCTGCATAATAGTATTGCTTCCTAACTTCTCCATCTCAGAGAACTACACAAACGGCCCGTAAGAACTGGTGATGTCAAAGCTTGAAGGTCTGTAGCAGTGAGCGGCTACAGTGACCACTGTAAAGAAAGACACAGGCTACCAAACTCAATGCCTCTGAACAAAGAGCAACTTAGAAAATGCTGCTCCATATTATTCAAGATCTCAAGAAAAGCTCACACACAGAGGAGCTTATTGGATGTAAAGCTGAGAAAACATGAAGATGCTCCTGCCTGTTTTGATGGAGTATTAAATTAATGGCTAATCAGATGCCACAGAGTCATTTCCTAAAGCTTTAAGGGACCTTTCTTCAGTGATAAATGACAAAGATGACTGAAATACTAATAGAGCTGAAAGAAAGTATCCATGTCAAAACACACACACTTGATATGCACTTCTATTAAATTAGGTTCTCTTCTCAAGCTCCAGAAGAAACTTTGGAAAGAATAGCTTCAAGCAGCTAAAAATGCAGATGAAGAGCCTCAAACCAGATACAGGTGAAACACCTTGAACACTGTGGCAACGACTCCAGAAGCTCAAAAGATATATAGGCCACTGACTGTTCATATTAAGTCTTGAGTAGGTATCTAATTTTATACAAAATTTATATTTGTGTGGGATTCTGTTTGTCTGCTTTCTGGTTCTAGGCTCCCTCTGAAACAACAAGCCTTTCAGTGAGGCCCTGCCGTGGAACGCCGAGCAGAAACATATTGCTTCTGGCCTCACCACTGTCCTTTGCCGCTTGTGTGAGAAGCCTGTGTTGACTGTACCGTGAAAAAACTTGAAGGAAAGAAAAGCCCTACTGTTGTAACTGTGCCAAGAAAGTATAAAGAAACAAAACCCAGATGCTAGAATTTGAGGCATTTCCTCTGCTATGTGACTATGTCCTTTAACTGAAGGTCAAAGGAACATGAAAGGACTTCAATATTTTAAAGCCCCAAGTGGGTATTTTTGTGGCCCTCTCAGTTTCTGCATGCCAGCCACACACATTTAACTGACATTTAACAAGCAGAATTTATTCAGCAGCATTCAAGGGAAATCCTGGTATTGCTCTCAAACACGATTCATTTAAATTTCTAATGCTTTATATTAATACAGATTGGTTCATTTCCCTGACAGCCTGAGTTTTTCCAAAATGCCACTAAGTGAATAAAGTCATTTTTAAAGCCCAGTCTACATTTGCTACCTCCTAATCCTTTAATATGTCTATGGGCTTTAATTTCATAACCCCTTCTTCTGGGGACATTTATTTTCGATGCTACAGATAATAGTAAATAATGCAAGATATAATCATTTTCTTTCTCAGGAGGTACCTGACATCAGATTTTATAAAGACTTCAAATGTGTTTTCTGGTCATAGAAAATGGTATCTCAGCCCATGATAACAAAATCAACCATGTTTTATCATGTTTGGGAAAACATATATCAAACGGGCCACCTCATTTGGTGATATGACTCATACCAGTCAAAGTCTTCAAAGCATATCTGAAAGAAAGAAGTTCTTTTAGAAGTTGGTAAAAAAAAAAATACACACACACACACACACAAACAACTTGATGGAAAGGTTAATATGATTGAGGAATAGATGGATAACTCAAAAACCTCAAAGCATCAACTCAGTATGTGATTTAATTAAAGTCTCTCTGAACTGAGCAGTGATGCAACTGTAAGATGTGGCAAGGATGGTCTAAGGGTTTCACATTAACCAAGAGAGCACTAAAATGTATGAAAGAGCTCTGAATGGCCATATATGGAGGCTCTGGAAAAACACTATTTCACTTGGGCTGATCCAGAATGAGCTAACCTCAGAAATGTGGAGACTTCTATTTTCTGTTGATCCTTACCTTCTTCCCTAGCAGTCTCCTTCCCATATATAGAAAATTGAAACCATTTGTCAGTTAACAACCACTCCCCTTTTGTTTACCAGAATTCTGAGCTATTCATTGGAATGTTTTAAATAATTCTGTTGGGAGTCATCAGAGTTACTAATGGACATACCATCTAATCATGACCTGTAGCCTCTTGTCTACCCAGAGGGAGACAAGCTTTCTGACTTGTTGCTCTAGAAATGTCAACAAAAGGAAGACAGTTTTCAACGTTATCTCCCATATTTCCTCTGCTGTTCAAAGGGTCAGGTTTGCTAGCGTGTGGGAAGCAGATAGACAACACGGTGTAATAGCAAAGTTGGGTGTGGTTGTTATGGTGATAAGGGAAATGAAAGTGGAAGGAGTTTGAATAATATTTATTTGAAGAGTCTTGCCTTTTCCTTTATAAGCTATTCACAAAGTGCATAATATTACACCAATTCTTAAGAAGAATTGTTGGAATGCACAGCTAGGGTTCAGATTCTATGACTAATTTCTACCATCAAAGATGAACAAAGTTTTCAGAAAACTCTTAATGAGAGAATGTACCACCATTATCAGCACTGTCATATTTACTAACATAAGTAAATACAGACATATGTATCAGGAAAGATAATTTATTATTACTATGATTTATTACTGCATTTATTTCCATGGATTAATTATAATGCCACCATGCCTGTACATGTGCTTCCCTACATCGAGTTATAGATTTGTACATGCACATGGGATGTTATGTATATAGATTACACTTTCTGGCACAGAAAATACACAAATGCACATGTGATGTGTATTTTTTTCATAGGCAAACCATATTTCCTATGCACATGAACACACACTTTTATAATCCATATAGGATATACTCTCTGGATTAAAGATGTTTGCTTAGTTATTGCTGTATCTAAAGGACCCTCAAGGAAAACACTATAATAAGCCCTGAATTTAGGGAGACACAAAGCCAGGCCAGGAGGCATGCAAGAACGCAAAGATAACATTTTTGGGAGTTCCATGTTGCACTGAGGTGTGACCCCACAGCCTAACTGGTCTGAAAAATTCCTACTGGAAACAGAAACAAGTCGGCTCTCGATCAGAAACATTCAGAAGGTTCCACTGTGATTAGCAACCCAAATGTCAAAGGGCACCAGGAACATATAAATGGGATCATACTTTCCCCTTACTGCCACAGAGATAAAATTTCACTTTAACAAACTAATTGGCCCAATTTGGGTCAGACACAATAGAGATGGTTAGATTCGTTTCATGCCTTAGAAAGGAAGCCAGCCAGGTCCTCTAATGCCACGGCAGGACCCCCACGCGACAGGTCACTGGTGCCCTTGCTCGGTGTGGTTTCAAGGATACTTAAGGAAATCACTGTAAACCCACCTTTGCCATGAACTCAAACTGCATCAAAACACTGACACAAGCATCCTTCACGGCCACTGTTGCAAAAACACACCCATGATATTTAACAAAGCTCTTGAAGCAGTTGGACTTCATTTGTGCCAAAACAGCAGAAACAGTAAATAGCAATTTTTTCTAAAAAACAGATAAATAAATAAGATCAGAATGTATTCTAGAAAACTTTGAAAAATGTCCTTCTATTAAGGGGACAACTGGTCTTACTTATCTTTCTAATTTTCAGGACTTTGACTGTTAACAACAGACCATGGGAACAGATTTCAAAAAGGAAAAAGAAAAAAATCCCTTATTTCATTTTTCAAACTGCATAAAAGGGCAGGCAGGGGGTGGGGAGGGACTAAGAAGGACTTGATAAAATATGATCTCATTTTACTGACATGCAGTTTTTATCTATGTCTATAAAACTTGGATTTTATCTACAGACAAATACATGGATATATTCAGAAAAGGGGGTATCAATTTTTAACATTATTAAATTCCTGTATTGTTCTTTTGTTATTGCAACAGGAAAAAGAAAGGCTACTGATAAGGAGAAGGCACTTTACTTGCTTTTCGGGAAATTTAAAAAAAAAAATCCCAGTGACAGAGAATAGAATAATGAAGTGTAGGAAAAGCAGGAAGTTGTCAGCCAGCAAGGAAAAACACATTCACAATTTAAAGGAACATTCCAGTCTCTGAAAAAAACCACACAAATATTAACTCATCACGTGTTAATTCCTTCCCTCTTCCAACTTTACAGGCACTACTTATACTGCTACTTCCTCCTGATGCAAAGAACACTTAGTAAAAGAGACCGCAAACCGAAAGCGGGAAGTCACCCCATAAAAGGGTGTTTTCCCCAGCTTTCGATGTTTCAACAACCAATGTGGATTCACTATCCTTGTTTCAGAGACCATGTGCCATTAGAACAAAGGTCTCATAAGTTTCAAAATAAATTTATTCAAATGCTCAGAACAGTATCTCAGTGGTCAATATGAATGAGGGAATGAATCAGGTTTTATTTTTATTACAGCATTTCTATTAAAAAAAAAAAATACTGACTGCTAGTGCTCTTAAATACCTTTCTCGAGAAAGCTATCCATTTCAGAAAAAATGCAGACCAGCTCTGGAAATAAACATGGCATGTTTATGCATCACCAAACAGCATGTAAATTGACTGCCTACCATGTACAACTGTTCAGACTGGGAATGGCCACTCTACTCTGCTTACAACTGCCTGTGTGCCCATCTTATCTCTCCCACTAGAGGTGATGTCCTGTCCATGTCCCCTTGAACGCCCTGGTCCTGGACCCAGGTCCATGCTCCCCAGGTGTGCAGGACATAGTCAGAAAGGCACAGGATTAACATTAGGGATCCTTGCTCCAGCCTAAAGAGCTCTCCTCCTTCTGGGCTGAATCCCTTCAATAGGGATTCCACAATTAGAAAGGAAATGTGAATGAATGCTCGATGAAGCAACATTCCAGAGTGTAATCCATCAATAAGAGGTAAGTATTTAAAAATTAAAACTCCTTTTACTCAAAAAAGTTTTTTTACTGTTGTTTTTTGCCTGGAGGATCTCTTACTCAAGGTACTAGGTAAATACAGCCAAGGCTGGAAAATGGAAAAAACACACTATCTACCAGAAAATCCTTATCTATATATTGATAAAATTCTAAGAACATCTGAAATAATCACTTTTTGATGGAATGCAAATTCCTGCTAAAGTGATTATGCTCCCAAAACTGTTTCTTGAACTTCCCTTTGAACAGATTCTTTTTTTCCATGAGCAGAACTAATGCAAACTACCGAGCCTGCCCCGGTTGTACAGAACCCCAGATTACGGTTTGGGAAAACTGATTACACTAATTAGTGAGGTTTTAATGGCGTGAGTTTGGGAATGAAAACTCCTGATGGTCCACACCCTCTGCAAAGCTGATGGAGACAGCTGGCCTGGGGCCGCAGGACAGAGAAGGGGCAGCTCCAGCTCCCTGCAGAGGGAGAGGCCCTGATCTGGGGAGTAGTCCCCACCCGGATCCCTTTGTAGAAGCTCGAAGGGCTCCTGGTCTAGGATTCCAGACCCTTCGCTCACGTCAGGAAGAGCCTTTGCGGAGGCCAGCAGTCAGATGGACACAGCTGGGCAAAGCAGCAACTAAGCAGCTCAGAGGGATGGAGCTCACGCCAAACCCTGGGAATAACTGAGAGGCCACCTACAGCCAACTCGGAAACCACAAATCCGCAAGGGACTGCTCAGCGCTACCCAGAAGCTAACACATTAACCTGCTGAAGGCCGGCATTAGACCAACGCTTCTTAAGCATCCTTGGGAGGTGGAAATACAAAGTTTTCAGCATGGCCCCCCCAAAAACATCACTTCTCTGGCTGAAGGTGTCAGGTTGCTTTTTTTGTCTTTTAACAAGAAATGTGTGTGTGTGTGTGTTTTAAACAGTATTACTAAGCATATGGTATTTAATCTTGAAACAAGCATACGGTTGTAGTAAAAACTGTTCACTTATAATTTCTGGGACTCCTGTCACTAACCTGGGAGAAGGTATAGGACAGACAGATGGCTGAGCTAAACACAATCTGGGACAGAAGAGATGGACTGAAAGTTCACATAAAGAGCTAAAACAAAGGATGGGGAAGGATGTGAATAAATGGAACAAAGTACTACTGGCTACGTACGACTGCACACAAGCATCCTTCCGAGGGTTAGACTGAGAAAAATTTTTACACCGTTTATAGTAACCCCAATGTGGTTGAGTGAAATGTCCCTCTAAACACACACACACTCCTCTCTTAGCACAAGGATGTAACATTTTTATCATGACTTTTTTCTCTGCTGGGCATAAGAAATCACAACAACCAGAAGGTCACTGTATAACTTCCAACAGTTAAAATGCAGGTATAAATATTCAGCCAACTGCTCCTCTCCACCTGGGTTTATGCCAAGTTCCCCAAGTTTCCTGTTTTGATTTCCCAGATATTCGAAACTGGCTTCCACCTCTTGATAGCTGTTTTGGTTTTTCTTCTCCCTCCCCCGCCCCCGTGCCAGTTATCAAGACATCAGAACAACAGCTTGTACCTAAAACATAAAATTATAAAATACTGACTTAGTTGTCAACCTAAATAAAAATACTTATGAAAATAAATAACTGTCTACACTTTCCCCAGGACACTGCTGGAATTTAAAGTGAAACACATGTATTTAGATTTAAAAATCATTTTACATAAATGAACCCAAAAAAGAAAGACATACCACATTATCAACTTGGGATTGCTTTTACAGAGGGCAACAGCAGTACTGACTTATAGTTGGTCTAAAAGCCTTACTATCTTAATCAAACAAGTATTCTTAATGGCACTCGGGCAGCCTCAGCAAAAATCAAAATCAGGGAGACCTACTGCTACCGCTAAGTCACTTCAGTCGTGTTCGACTCTGTGCGACCCCATCCCTGGGATTCTCCAGGCAAGAACACTGGAGTGGGTTGCCATTTCCTTCTCCAATGCATAAAAGTGAAAAGTGAAAGTGAAGTCGCTCAGTCATGTCCAACTCCTAAGGAGGTAGCTTATCCTTTTGGAAGGTAAGGTTAAATATGTTTATCTGGTCAAGGGGAGGGTTCGTGCTTCCAAACTTGGTAAGCAATGTCAACTGAATTCCTCAAAAATATATTTTAAAAACAATTTAGATGAGCTAAAGCAATATATTCACAAACATAACACTGATTTCAGATATACCTAGCCTAAGAAAAATAGGATCTGTGATGAGTAATTTTAATGAAGTAAACAACTAACTTAAAAATTGTGAATTGGTACATCTGAAGGTCTGGAAGAGAGACCACAGAGTCTATAAACACAGAACACTTGGCTTCAGAATAAGAACCAGAGTCGGAGAGGCTCTCTTTTGATTGATTTTTTTTTTATAATTCAGTACATATATTTTATTATAAAGGATTATGTAACAGCAGTTTTGAAAGGCCAAGTGCTTCCCAAAGTTCCCTGAACTTCATCAACCTCATAAAATGTACAATAGCCACTCCCATTTCAATCCTCCCTCCAAGAGAATTATCATACTGGTAAGTTGTAAGGATCTTATAAATTTAACGCTGCTCTATCATAATCTTACAGTGCATGGCCAGTTATATTTTGAGACAACATGTAATTTGACTCTTGTATGTCTGAGTCTGTGAGTCAATAGTTACACTGGATCATTTCTACTGTGGTCAATACTGTATTATGCAGGATTTTGCGATGATATTTAATACCATGCAGATCAATACAACTGTATGAAAATCCATAGACATAAGGGCCTAAACATATTTTTAAAGTTTAGCAAAGATCGAACAGGTAAAATTACATAGAGGATCATCTCCACTAAAAACAAAACGATTTCCCCAGCAACCACATTTGGGGATTTGCTTGTTCCTCACTATGTGATCCTACATGGGCACAGTAGGGTTTTAATCTCTATTAATTGGAAAAAAACTTTTACATATAATGAAACTATTACCATGTATTAATATTTGAAGTAAAGTAATTCATATACAGACTCTGTTTTTAAAAACAAAAAGTATTAGAAAGTAAGCCTAGTGATTAATTAAGGACAAGATACTCTCTTACACCAGCACAGCAAATCCAGGGACACAGATTCATATAACACCCTCTATGACTCCGCTCCTCAAAAGTGTGCTAAAAAGCCAGCACTAATAGCTCCTCCTGAGGGTTGGCTGGAAACGCGGATTCCTCTGCCCTGGTCCACTCCTCGTAAATGAGAGTATCTGTGTGATGGTCAAGCTCTCTCCAAGTTAAGAAACCTACATGGGGCTTCCCTGGTGGTACAGTGGACAGAACCGCCTGTCAACACGGGAGACAAGGGTTCGAGCCCTGCTCCGGGAAGATTCCACATGCCACGGAGCAATGAACCCTGTCTGCAATTACTAAGCCCGCGTGCTGCAGCCTAGAGCCTAGAGCCTGTGCTCTGCAACAAGAAACGCCACCACCGTGAGAAGCCCGCACACCACAATCAAGAGTACCCCCGCTCTCCACAACTAGAGAAAGCCCATGCACAGCAACTAAGACCCAGCACAACCAAAATAAATTACTTTTTAAAAAAGAAACCTCTGCGATTTCCTCTGCATGATACTCAGGGCTTGCCATGGACCTCAAACACCATGTGGAAACTCAGGCTGGCGCAGAGTTGGGTGCAAATATTATTTCTTTTTATGTTACGGGATGGCCTCAGTCTTCTTGCTAAAGATGAGTGTGTCCATCCAGCACTGTTCCAGTGGGAAGAGGGTCAGGAGGAAACTCCACTGCACCTTCTCAAAAATGGAATGGATATTAAATAACATGCTGAGTTCTGTTGGATCACATTTTCTTGGGGTGTTTTTTTGTGAGCATCCTACTACTCCCACCAAAAAACCCAAGAACTTCTGAGTAAAAAAGTTCTGTGAATAAAAGTGAATGGCATCATAATTCTATCTAAATACTAATGAAATGTGTGTCTACTGACAAACATTACAGATGGCTTCAAGAGCTAGAACATCTGATTAGGTCACACAGCACAGGTTGTATTGTAAGCTACAGACCAAGAAAAAGATGCCAACCAAGAATAACATTTAGCACTTACACTTTACTTGTGTGAAAAAATTAAGCGTAATGTAGAAAACTAAAAGTGGAGCAAGATGCTCACGTAGCATTAACATTTCCTTAGGTAGGACTGAAACAGTGAATTTAGGGCACAGAATAATTAATAAAACTTAAGGCTCTGAAACACCTGCTATTTGGATTTTTAAAAACCGCAAGAGAAGTCTATTAATCAGAAGCCATTTGTCTGTATCAAAATTAGTTTAGCTTCAGAGAATATAGACTTACAATGTAAAAAAATCAAACTTCCCTTTGCTTTAAGCAGTAGAAAAAATACAGATATGAAAGCCTACATATTCTTTCTAACCTTTAATTTTTGCCTAAGCATATAAGAACTGATGCTGAAGCTCTAATGCTTTGGCCACCTGAGGCAAAGACCTGACTCACTGAAAAAAGACCTTGATGCTAGGAAAGACTGAAGGCAAAAGAAGCAGGTGATAGAGGATGAGATGGTTGGATAGCATCATCAACTTAATGGACATGAGTCTGAGCAAACTCCAGGAGATAGTGAAGGACAGGGCAGCGTGGCGTGCTGCAGTCCATGGGGTCACACAGAGTTGGACATGACTTAGTGGCTGAACAACAACAAAGCATATATATCATGCAACGTAAGTTTTGGAGATAGACAAATACTTAAAAATATCATTTAAGACACCTATAAAATATCTTAAAAAAAAGTCAAAATTCCATAGTGGATCTAAAATGTGTGTCAATTATGCATCCTGCATCTTTCAGGCCATTTAGACAATGATCCCTCAGTCAAAGGCAAGACAAAGTCAAACTAGTAGCATCTGATGTGCAGTGACACAGAGCATGTGCTAAATATTAATATTTACCTTTTGAGTAAACAAAGGAACAAATGTGGGCTTCCTTGGTGCCTCAGACAGTAAAGAATCTGCCTGCAATGCAAGAGACCCAGGTTTGATCCCTGGGTCGGGAAGATCCCCTGGAGAAATGAAATGGCAACCCACTCCAGGATTCTTGCCTGGAGAATTCTATGGACAGAGGAGCCAGGTGAGCTACAGTCCAGGAAGTCACGGAGACATGACTGAGTCACTAACATACACAAGAATGAATGAAGAATTAAGGTTGCTCTAAAGTGAAAGCAGCAGCCTCAGAGGGCGCCTGAAAAGAATCTGAGGAAGAGATCGCTCTGGGCTCAAAAAGTCTACAACTACACTGCCATCTCTTCATCTTCCTATCCCATTATTTAATCTTAGTGCTCCTACCCTGAATGGCTCTAATTTCAGCTGCATCTGACCAGCTCTCTCAGACTCAGACACTTTAAAACCTTCTTCAAACAAGGGTATACAAACAAATGAATTAACCAATCAATTAATTAAAATGATATATTCTGTTTTATACCTTTCGCTATCATGGGGGCCAACATCTGTGTTCTAGGTTACCTTTCGGTCAGTTGACATCAGTGGCCCTGAGGCTTTCTTCCACCACACTAACAGAGCACCCAAATGCTTCCTGCACCATCATCAACACACAGGTCATCTCATCTCACTTTTGGTGTGTTAACACTGATAGTCACTCTTTTTCTTCCATTCTGCATATTACTGTCATATTAGTCTTCCTAAAAATGCTCATATTCCTCCCATTACTTATAAACTCCAAGGTCACTGACAGCACCATATTCTCTGGGAGGATGGCTCACAAATCCTTATCTCCAGCCCAGATCTCTGAGTTCCAGACTCATAACTCCCACTCTTCCCTTGACCCTCCATAGATGCTTCCCAGCTGGCTCAGTGGTAAAGAACTCACCTGCCAATTCAGGAGATGCAAGTTCTATCCCTGGGTCAGGAAGGTCCCCTGGAGAAGGAAATGGCAACCCACCCCAGTATTCTTGCCTGGGAAATCCCATGGACAGAGAAGCAAAAGAGTCAGACACAACCAAGCGACTTAACAACAACAAACCTCCACAGATAGCTCAAACATAACAATGCAGACTAAATATCTACCTCATCTTACCTCCCATAAAGCTGCCTTCCTTATATTCCACATCCTAGTACATGACACCACTATATGGCCTGACCACTGTGCCCACCCCAAGGATCTAAACAATTACCCCTCACTTCCAATTCTGGGAGTCTTTCTCTTCCTCATTCTCCAAAGTCAGCTGCTAAAGCCCACTGACTTGCCACCTTATCCTTCCCATCTGGCCCCCTCTGTCCACTCTCTTGGCTACTCCAAGGCTCTTCTTAAATTCTCCTTTCCCTTCTGTTGAGCTGCTTGACATGTCTCTCTGAGTTGGACTCCATCCCCAATTCCTCCACAATGCCTTCCTGGCTTTACCCCTCCCTAGAGCAGTTCTTATTTGTCCACCCTGCATAGCACAACGATATAAAGTATCTCAAGACAATTTTTGACTATCTTTTCTTTAAAACATCTTACAGAGAAAAAAATAATATAGGCTAAAATTAAAAAACTTTAAACGTTACCTCTAAGGGCTTTCAGCTAAAACAAAGGAGGACATTCTTAAGTTCCAAGAGTCTTCCTCCTTTGGCAAAATACTCATTGTGTAGCTCCAAACAGGAATGAGTTTCACAGAACCCATACTATTCCAGTAAGCCACGTGATGCATGATACAGCAGTGCCAAACATGTAAATTTAAGAACACATCTTATGGACCCCACACAGATATCCCGCTGGCTAGACTCTGCCTGGTGATAAATCAGTGTGAACTGGGTTTTTATTTTTCTCTAGAAGCTCCCCACAAGGCTAGACCTCCATGTAGAAAGGGCAGATTTTTCCTCAAGGATGTGTGTCTATCTTTGTAGTCCTTAACATACTTATCATGAAGATACGCATGTATGAATGCTAATGAGTTAATTACATCAAAAATTATCTAAATGACAAATAGCTCTACTTGGGTGTCAAGTTCAATTTATCTGAAACAAAGCTCCTGAGTTCCCCCTTAAATCTGCTCTTGCACCTAGTAAGAAGTACTACAATTTGCTTAACTCCAAATCTAAGAGTTTTCCTGGATTCCTCTTTTTCTCAGCCCTACACGTAATCCATCAACAAGCCTAGTACCAAATCACCTCCCATCCACACCTCTTCTCCATCTCCAGCTCTCAGGTCTGAGTTCCTGTTATCTCTTATCTGAACTACTACCTGTGGACTCTTTCCCATTCTTGCATCTTCCCAGTCTCCCCACAAGTCTTAATTCTCCACCATATTCATGTTTGAGAACAGGTATCAAATCACATGACACTCTTGTTTACCATCCTTTAGCCACCTTCCTACGAACTCATCACAAAATCCTGAGCATCATCTACAAGGCAGCGCATGACCTGGCCCTCACTCCTGTCTCCCTCTCTCATGGCCTTCCAGGCACCCTGACCTCTCCTGCTTTCTCGTGACGTTCTTTCCGCACACCAAGCTTGCCCTCACCGAGGGCCTTCACACTTGTAGTGTCCTGTGCGTGGACCTCTCTCCCCTCCGATCATTACCAGCTCGGCTCCTTCTTACAGTCGGATTTCAGGTCAAATGCTCTTCCTTCAAGGAAAACTTCCCCCGACACTGACATCCATATCTCAAACAACTTCCTCAGTCAGCCCAGTAATTCTCTGCCATATCATCCTGGAGATTACTCTTCATAGCTCTTATCACACTTGTGATACTTCCCTCTCACTTCTGAGTTTACTGTCACCCCTCCCTTTCTGCATGTGAGCTCCACAGGAGCTGTGTCCTCAGCAACTGAACCATGACTAGTACACATTTGGCACTCAGTGAATATCCGTTGGATGGAACAATGTAGACGAATGTTTTCTAGCGTGGTTGACATCCTTCTCTGAATTGGACATGATTTCATATTCCTGATTACTTCTCAAATTTATTTCAACCACTCTGAATTAATAGTAAATTTTTTTTTTTTTGGGAAATAAAAGCTACTTACCCCAATCTGGAGTCATATGCAAGCTTAAAAGTCCAACTTATTCACCGTATCATGAAGTCTTTCATATCAACTTTAGCTTCCATTACTAAGCCCAGAGAGGCCCCACCAGAAAACCTTTGGGGCAGCTGCAGAGGCTAATACTGCTCTTATTGATGTGGTCTCCTCTTCTGCTGGTCTTTGTTAATGTGGTCCCCTCTTCTGATGGTCTATCAATTTAACTTTTGGGGAGCTCAGGACAGCATGCACCAAGACAACGAAAAATAGGTAGCATGGCATAAAACTACAAGCTTTGTTAAGATCAAGGTGGGATGACTTGCAGGTCATTCCCTGTCTCCTTCCTCAGAGAAATACAAATGATTCTGACAAACCATTTCGTACATAAGGCATGACTGGCTGTTATCCAGTATGGTATTTCCTCTAAATTTGTGACAAACAAACTTCATGATGTATTCATTAAAATCCAGAACCAATGGCCTCCCTTTTAAACAAATAAAATACCCAGGAACCTTTTTTAAAAAATACCCTGAATCGTCATTATTCTTCATAAATCTTTACTGACTAAAATGACTTTGATGCATGTTTTTAAAATGTTGCTGCAATTATGCTTAAAATTCAATTCATGTTCAGAATTCACTCACAAAACACAGAACTGAAGACCCATGCTTTTCAGCATGATGCTCTGGCAAGAACACTAGATCTTCTGCCTTATCCCTAAATACATACACACTTTCACAGTACAGAATGCCCCAGAGAACGGTGCTTAAAGGAAGGCTTTCATTAACTAGTCACCTTCTCATAAGAAACCGCAAAAACCAAGTCTAAATTTATCAGGTCATGCATCATCTTGGGACTTAATCTCACTTGGCTCTGCAAACTCACCCAAGCTCTGCACAACCCTCCTCCCTGAATACTTTTACTGGGCCTTCCAGAACTCAGACTGTCATCACCAACATCCCTTTTGCTGTCATTCTCCCCTCCAGATGCTCCTTCACCTCTGTGCTCCAGTGAACACCTGCGTCCTCCCTGACTGCACTCTGCCCCGTGAAATCCTCCCAAGTGGGGATGGCTTCACCTTCCACATGCCATAAATCCTGAGGGTGGGGGAGGGGTCTTCTTGGTTTTATCACTACTTTCAGATCATTCTTCCTTTTCCCCTTAAAAAAAAAAATACCTTGTTTGCATGAAGCACACGCAGTCAGATCCTGCCCCACCTCCATGCAAGTGCTGCATTATCTTCTTGCAGAACTTCTGCCTCTTGTTCATTCCCTGTTCACTGCTGCTTCCTTCTTGCCAGCAGTGGTGGCCTGGCTGGTCACCGTCTAAGTGCTCTCCTGCATAACTCAATCTCGGGGCCCTTCGCTTTCTACAGGACTCACTATGAAGAACCCTTACGCTAGTTAAATCCACCTTCCCACCTCTGCTGCATGTGCCAGTCAGAGAAAAGCACACGATTGTGCTGGCTGTTCTTCCTTCAAATTTACAGCCGCTAACCTCAAGCATGCTGTCAACACTAGCAGACGACCCTAATACACTTCCCTACTTAATTCACTCCTCTCTCTGAGTTCTCCATTTTCCATTTCCTCTCCCTCCTCAATTTTTCACACCCTTCTTCCACCTCAACGTTAGCTGATGACCTTGTTTTATAACCTCTGAGAAACAGGAACAATTTTGCTCCTCTCCCTCCTCAATGCCTTTGCTTCTATAATCATCACCATTCTTACATTATTAGTTTCTCCCTTTTTACGAGATCATTCTTGTCATCAAACATGCTGTAACATTTGCCATATTTTTAAAGTCCTTTTTGACTTTCAGTTCAGTTCAGTACAGTCGCTCAGTCGAGTCCAACTCTTTGCGACCCCATGAATTGCAGCACGCCAGGCCTCCCTGTCCATCACCAACTCCCAGAGTTTACTCAAACTCATGTCCATCGAGTCAGTGATGCCATCCAGCCATCTTATTCTCTGTCGTCCCCTTCTCCTCCTGCCCCCAATCCGTCCCAGCATCAGGGTCTTTTCCAATGGGTCAACTCTTCGCATGAGGTGGCCAAAGTATTGGAGTTTCAGCTTCAACATCAGTCCTTCCAATGAACATCCAGGACTGATCTCCTTTAGGATGGACTGGTTGGATCTCCTTGTAGTCCAAGGGACTCTCAAGAGTCTTCTCCAACACCACAGTTCAAAAGCATCAATTTTTTGGTGCTCAGCTTTCTTCACAACCACTTCACTTGTTGGTTCCAAGTTTTGAGATTTTTCCCATTGCTGTTACTTGTACCATCATTCTTCTACTATTTCAGGTTAGGAAACGAGAATCACCTTTGTATATTTTCATCCCTCCCTTACCTATAAGCAAATGCTTCATGTTCTGCCATCTAAATGACATGCATCCGTTTGCTCTTCCTTGCTTTTCCCTTGCCATCCCCTAGACCCGTCTCTAGTGGCACTACATCTAAATAATGTAAAGAGCTCTCCTACAAGCCTCAACTGCAGAATCTCTCCCTGCTAATTCATTACACAACCCCCACAACTCCAATCTGCCTAACACTGATTTCTTCATGCTTTGCTGCTCTTGACTCATAAACCTACAGTGACTTTTGATAGCTCCTATCACTGGGCCTGAGCTCCCTGCACCATGTGAAAGACATTTCATCACCTGGTCCTGTCCTGACTCCTCATCTTAGTTCCTATTTACCTATAGACATAAAAACTTGCTCTCCTACATTCATTTCCCAAGTATCTTACACATAAGTCATGCAGATCTTACTTGGTCACTTCATTCTTTTGTCCACATCATTCTGCCTGGAATCCATCACAATCCAAATTCTAAATTGTTCAGACTCCAACTCCTCCACAATACTTGATCATATAATTCCAGGTAACATTTTTTTGGCCCTAAGTTCTTATAGCATTCCAAGTCCTCAGTGCTATTATTGATTTAATTATATGCAATGATACACCATCACTAACTTTTTCATTTGCAATATACTTGAATATAGAGTTTTTTCTTCAACATTGTCTCTCAGGAAAAGAAACCTCACAGTACTGACTTCTTACAAGACCTCAAAGATTACAGTGTATTTTATTTAAAAAAAATAAAATACAGATCTAAACAGACATTTCTCCAAAGAAGACATACGGATGGCCAAAAAGCACATGAAAAGATGTTCAGCATCACTAATTATTAGAAAAACGCAAATCACAACTACAATGAGGTATCACCCTACATCAGTTAGAATGACCATCAGCAAAAAATCTACAAACAATTAAATGCTGGAGAGAGTGTGGAGAAAAGGGAACCCTCGTACATTATTGGTGGGAATGTAAATTTGTACAGCCACTATGCAGAACAGTATTGCATGTGTGTATGCTCAGTTGTGTCGGATTTTTTGTGACCCCATGGACTGCAGACCGCCAAGTTTCTCTGTCTATGGGATTTCCCAGGCACAAATACTGGAATGAGTTGCCATTTCCTTCTCCAGGAGATCTTCCTGACCCAGGGATCAAATCTGCTTTCCCTGTGTCTCCTGCACTGGCAGGTGGATTCTTTTTTTTTTTTTTTCTTATTGAAGGATAATTGCTTTACAGAATTTTGCTGTTTTCTATCAAACCTCAACATGAATCAGCCATAGGTATACATATGTCCCCTCCCTTTTCAACCTCCCTCCCATCTCCCTCCCCATCCCACCCCTCTAAGTTGACACAGAGCCCCTGTTTGAGTTTCCTGGGCCAGACAGCAAATTCCCTTTGGCTATCTATTTTACACATGGTAATGTAAGTTTCCATGTTACTCTCTCCACACATCTCACCCTCTCCTCCCCTCTCCCCATGTCCATAAGTCTATTCTCTATGTCTGCTTCTCCACTGCTGCCCTGTAAATAAATTCTTCAGTGCCATTTTTTTATATTCTGTATACATGCATTAGAATACGATACTTATCTTTCTCTTTCTGACTCAATTCACTCTGTATAACAGGTTCTAGGTTCATCCACCTCATCAGAACTGACTCAAATGGGTTCCTTTTTATGGCTGAGTGATATTCCATTGTGTTTATGCACCACAGCTTCTTTACCCATTCAGGTGCTGATGGACATCTAGGTTGCGTCCATGTTCTAGCTACTGTAAATAGTGCTACAATGAACAATGGGATACATCTGTCTTTTTCAACTTTGCTTTCCTCAGGGTATATGCCTAGGAGTGGGATTGCTGGGTCATATGGTGGTTTTACTCCTAGTTTTTTAAGGAGTCTCCATACCATCTTCCATAGTGGCTGTGTCAATTTACATCCCTACCAACAGTGCAAGAGTGTTCCCTTTTCTCCGCATCCTCTCCAGCATTTATTGTTTATAGACTTTTTGATGATGGCCATTCTGACCAGTGTGAGGTGATATCTCATGTGGTTTTGATTTGCATTTCTCTAATAATGAGCGATGCTGAGCATCTTTTCATGTGTTTATTAGCCATCTGTACGTCGTCTTTGGAGAAATGTCTGTTTAGGTCTTTTTACCAGTTTTTGATTAGGTTGTTTGTTTTTCTGGCATTGAGTTGTATGAGCTGCTTGCATATTTTGGAAATTAATCCTGTCAGTTGTTTCATTTGCTAATATTTTCTCCCATTCTAAGGGCTGTCTTTTCACCTTGCTTATAGTTTCCTTTGCTGTGCAAAAGCTTTTAAGTTTAATCAGGTCCCACTTGTTTACTTTTGATTTTATTTCCATTACTCTAGGAGGTGGGTCATAGAGGAACTTGCTTTTATTTATGGCATCGAGTGTTCTGCCTAAGTTTTCTTCTAAGACTGGCAGGTAGATTCTTTATCACTGAGGCACCTGGGAAGCCATGGAGAACAGTATGGAGGTTCTTTAAAAAACTGAGAACAGAACTACCATATTAACTCAGCATTTCCACTTCTGGCCATACACTCAAAGAAAGCCATAATTCAATAATTTGAAAAGATACATGCGTCCCAGTGTTCACTGCAGTACTGTTGCTTTACAAGAGCCAGGACATGTAGCAACTTAAATTGTCTATCAACAGAGGGATGGATACAGAATATACACAACAAAATATTACTCAGCAATAAAAAAAGAACAAAATCATTTCATTTTTGAGATTGTCAAACTGAGTGAAGTCTCAATACAGAAAGACAAATATCATATAAAATCACTTATATGTGGAATCTAAAAGAGGGTACAAATGAGCTCACTTACAAAAAAGAGGTAGAGTATTTGGATATAGAAAACAAGCTTATGATGAGCAGGGGATGGGGACTGGGACTGACATACACGCTTACCATACATAAAGCAGGTAAGTAATAAGAATGGGCTGTATAGCATAGGGAACTCTTCTCCATGCTCCATAGTGGCCTATGAAGGAAAAGGATCTGGAAAAAGAGATACGTACACATCCACATATGTATTTGTATAACTGAGTCACTTTGTTGAACACCTGAAGCTAACACAACATTGTCAACTACACTCCAGTAAAAATTATAACAAAAAAAACAAACAAGATCCCCTTGAGTAGGAAATGGCAACCCACTCCAGTATTCCTGCCTGGAAAATTCCATGGACAGAGGAACTTGGAGGGCTACAGTCCACCGGGTCGCAAAGAGTTGGACACGACTGAGCAACTGAGCGTGCACACACAATTTGTGGAAGACACATTAACCTTAAATGACCTCTACCAGTCCTACTTTTGGATTTTTTATATAGAGGCCATCAGACAGAATCTGTTTAAAAAAAAGGGGGGGGGGGAACATAAAGAAATCTAATCAGCCACAGTAATTATTCCTGAGGGAATGATCTCAAAATTGGAAGTGCTGGATCGTGTAAACAGCCTTTTCAGAAACACTTTAAAAATCAATGCAGTGAATCGCCACATTGTAAAGATCATAAATATACACCTCACTAATTAAAAATGTAACTGTCCTAGTTTTAAGTGCAAAGACACCCTGTTTGGAACAAAACTTGTGATAACCTGGATTCTAAATCGGCTCTATCTCCAACAACTTAGATGGCAATGAGGAATGGGTGCTCAGAAATGGGTGTTAAATGACACAGAAAACAGCTCCAGCAAAGACAATGACAGTGACAGTGACGCATTTGAGATGTGACTAAAACAGTTAAGTGAAATATAAGCAGAGCCAAAAGTAATCCTCTAAACTGCTATGTTCTATGATGTGACAAAATATGCATGAATAATTAAATGAACTGAATAGATATTTGACCGCTTCATCTATGCCCCTGAAAATTTATACACTGAAGTTGGCAAAAATACTGAAAAGCAGGCAACAGAGGCGAGGACGGGGGTGAGCAACGGGTCTCAGGACAACACAAACGCGCTTGGTCAACTGCTGTCAACGGCGTAACGTGATTCAGAAAAGACTTCATGGGCCTGTCGGTCATCCACCGCGTACAGCTGAAGTTTTCAATTTTCAAACTGAAGGACTGAACTAAATGCTACCTAAAATTCCTGAGGTTCTAAAACTTTCTTTTGTTTTCTACTCAACTGTCTTAATGATCCAGCAGCACTGGAAAATACAAACAGAAATGCTATTTCAGAGGCTACTATGCATTTCTTATGGAGAAGGAAATGGTAACCCACTCCAGTGTTCTTGCCTGGAGAGTCCCAGGGTCGCAGAGAGTCGGACACGATTGAAGTGACTTAGCAGCAGCAGCAGCATGCATTTCTTAATGAATGGGCTTCCCTAGCAGCTCAGCTGCTAAAGAACCCACCTGCAACGCAGG
The DNA here is from genome assembly GCF_023699985.2 of Odocoileus virginianus. Classification (NCBI taxonomy): domain Eukaryota; kingdom Metazoa; phylum Chordata; class Mammalia; order Artiodactyla; family Cervidae; genus Odocoileus; species Odocoileus virginianus. The sequence continues at coordinate 18,119,924 of NC_069675.1, read as the reverse complement.
GGAGCCCGGTTCAACTCCCGGGTTAGGAAGATTCACTGGAGAAGGGACAGGCTATTCACTCCAGGATTCTTGGGCTCCCCTGGTAACTCGGACGGTACAGAATTCTCCCGCAGTGCGGAAGACCTGGGTTCAATCCCTGGGCTGGGAAGATCTCTTGGAGGAGAGAATGGCTACCCACTCTAGTATTCTGGCCTGGAGAATTCATGGTCAGAGGAGCCTGGCAGGCTATAGTCCATGGCGTCGCAAAGAGCTGGACACGAATGAGTGACTTTCACTTTCATATACACTTCTTATTGTTTACAACCATTTAACATGTCTTGGAAACAATACAATTCAAAAACTTCAGTACTGCTCTACTGCCTTTATGAGCTTGATTTTGGACTTGGAAAATCCTTGGTATTCCAAACTATATTGCCAGCTTCTCCACCACTGTAGAGATATAAAGTGTATTTTGCAGTGACATGGATAAACCAAGAGACTGTCATACTGATTGAAGTCAGAGAAAGACAAATACATATGACATCACTTACATGTGAAATCTAAAAAAATGGTACAAATGAACTTATTAACAAAACAGAAATAGAGTCACTGATGTAGAAAACTCATGGTTACCAAGAGAGGAAAAGGGGGTGATAAGCTGGGAGAGTGGGGTTGACATATATACACTACCGTATATAAAATAGATAACTAATGAGAACCTACTGTATAGCACAGGGAACTCTATTCAATACTCTTACGAACTATGTGGGAAGAGAATCTAAAAGAGTGGCTATATGCATATGTATAACTGATTCACTTTGCTGCATAGCAGAAGCTAACACAACACTGTAAATCAAGTAAACACCAACAAAAAGAATTACAGAAAACAAACAATCAAACCAAGAATGTCTCATTCAGCCCTCTTTTCCCCCCGAGGGGAACCTGGGGCTCTGAGACAGTTCACTGCTGCCCAGGGGCACGGCTGAGTCCACAGCCCAGGCCACACCCTCTGTTAATTCGGGCGACGAGCCCGGCACCCAGCTCTGGCTATGTCACTCCTGATTACTGCAGTCATGAATCATACTTTCAAGTCCTCCATCTCTCATCTAGGTTTTATGCATGAATGTACAAAAGTTATGGGCCACGTTAGTATAATTTTCTTGTTATTTCAATGTGATTTCTGACTTCATTCCAGAAGGGAAGCACCCAAAGACCTGTCCACACCTACGTGGTTTTGCCCCATGGCAAAGCCCACCTCAGCCTCCAACAGTCACTGCACAAGGCTCCCACCTCCCACCTCCTCTAAACTGCACGTTCTTGCCAGACTGCATTTCTAATCGGCACTCCTCCTGGGGCACCATCCTATGGTAAATCAAGCAGAATGGACATGGGGACAACAGATGCTGATCTCAGGCACGCCTCGTGTGACATCATCCATTAAACAGAGGTGACCCAGGCAGGCAGGCACAAACTACTTTGCCTGTACTGCCCCAGTGTCACCATCCCGCAGCTTTTAAGAAACACACATGTGTGCGCAGACACACATGCATGCATACACCATCACATCCGCACCTGGTCAACTTTCGGAATCTTGTTTGAGATCAAAGCTCCTACCCATCTCTGTAAGCTTGTCTTTGCCGTTTCCAGCTCAAATACCATCACCTGCTCAGAGTTACGTGACGCTAAGGCTTGCAACCGAAAATGGGTACTCACCTTCAATCCTCTTTAAAGCTGAAAGGCACATATCCTTCCTTGGAAACTCGAAGGGATTGTTACAGGTTCGAATGGTGTCACACTCACATTTCCCATTGATTAGATTGCAGCCAGAGACAAGGTTTTCATTGCAAGGTTCAAAACCAAGCAGTTGGTCATCATCCCAGTTCTCATCTGGAAAACAATTAACAACCACATAATGTTTGCTTGTTAGCTTCATTCAAAGGCCTGTCTGAAAGCAAAAATGTGCAAAGGTGTCAAGATTAACATCCAGTTTTGAACCTCAATTCAGGAAAGGCAGTCTGGCTGCAATTTTACAAATGAATGAAACCCAACCTAATAAACGAGAAGACTGAAATACAGCCAGTAGCATCAACATTAGTTAGCTACATTTACAATCATTTCTAATCAAAAACTATTACTCTTCTGATGTGTTATTACAGTAACAATTGAGATTCCTTTAAAATTTTTAATTTTAAACAAAGATTCCAAGATTTTCCCATGTTCAATAAAACTATAGGTGCTGCATCTGTTAATCTACAAAATTATTCCAAAAAACTCGGTTTTTTAAACTGCATCTGATAGAGACTAGTTTCGGGTTTAAAATAGTTCTGAAACTTCATACATCAAGGCAGTGCTGATAAATGCAAACAGACACCACCCTCCAATGAATGCACTTCAGATCAGATGCTAAGGTCCATTACTGCCCACAACCAAGGTCAGGAAAAACAACAAACAAAACTAACGGCTACAGCCTAGGGAGAGGCTGTCAAATTCTGAAGCTGAGACCAAATCAATGTCCGGGTCAAGGAATGGGGTTGACTGTAAGAAATAAAGTGAAAGTGCTAGTCACTCAGCCGTGTCTGACTCTTTGCGACCCCGTGGACTGTAGCCCACCAGGCTCCTCTGTCCATGGGATTTTCCAGGCAAGAATACTGGAGTGGGTTGCCATTTCCTTCTTCAGGGATCTTCCCAACCCAGAGACTGAAGTCAGGTCTCTGGCACTGCAGGCAGAATCTTTACCAATTGAGCCACCAGTTTGAAAGTCGCTCAGTTGTGTCCGACTCTTTGCAGCCCCATGGACTATACAGTCCATGGAATTCTCCAGGCCGAAATACTGGAGTGGGTAGCCTTTCCCTTCTTTAGGGGATCTTCCCAAGCCAGGGATCACACCCAGGTCTCCCACATTGCAGGCGGATTCTTTACCAGCTGAGCCACCAGGGAAGACCCTAAAATAGATTTTAAAACCAACTTTCATGGGACCGAGCTCAGAAAAATGAAACAAACGTGACAGATCTACAGGGAGACTCAATCCTTAATTGAATTCCTCATAGTTAAAACACCTCTTTAGGAAACCAGACTATTTCTCTGAGTCTCTGGTATGTTATATGAGTTTTTTCCTCTCTTAACATTATCTTTAATAGATACTTTATCACACCTTAACTGGGTACTGACTATTAAATAGTAAACATGTTTCTGATAACCATATCTTGAGAGAATATTTTTAAAGTGCTTGAATTTAAGGTACTTAAACTTGTTCCTCAAAGTAAGGCAGATATAAAGCCACCTTAACAATGTGTTATTGCAGAAGACAGTGCAAACAAGTGGGTATGATTTTTATAAGGCTAACTTTTTCTTCTGGTGACACTGTTGACTTACTAAGTAGGGAAAAGACTGTTTTCCCTCACTGAAATAAATAATTTTCTTGTCAAGGTGTCTTTAGAAGGATATCATTGACAAAACAAAGAGCTTCAGGGTGATTCTTTGAAAAGGGAGAATAGAAAATCCCCTGTGTTTTGATTTCAGAAGACCAGGCTCTCTTATTTGATCAAACCTTCAGCTCTCAGTAAAATGATTTTAGAAGTTTCAACAAAAACAAAAGTTACCCGTTTGAAGATCTGTTTTCCTATTTAGTCTGTATTTGGCCTTTAGAAATAACATGTACGTAACATGTACACACACAAAGGGACATTCCTATCTTCAAGACGGAAAACCAGAAAAATACACTGAAACAACTCAACAAGGTAAAATAGGTGATAATTTTGTCTTCAGTTATAACACATGATGCAATGGCTCATGTAGATAATTTCTTATCTCTATATTTAATTGCTGACATGCTATTAGTACCACCAGCCTAATCCAGTTCTGTGAAATTTACCATGAAGAAATTTTTTGACTGAATATTCAAATTTGGAATTCAAAGTTAGTTCAACCCTAGGAATGTAAAAGCTAGCAAGAAACTCAAGTAACATCCAAACCACTGAAAATCTGTATTTCTCCTCTTTCCTATCTCATTCCAAGAAATTTTTATCACAATCATTTTAAATATGTATCGTTACTATATCACCAATGTGTTGAGGGGATTCTGATGCAGATTTTCCCCTCATAATAACCATCCCTCCCTGCATTATAACTGGAGCTCCCTGACACATCACTCTTCTGAACCACTGTCGCATCCTCTCACCTGTCTCCTTGCATTACCCCGTGAACCCACTCTGTAAGCAGAATCACCTTCCTCAAAAGACAGACTTGCTCACTGGCTCTCTCTTGCCAACAAGAAAAAGTCCAAACTTCTTATTGTAGATACGATTCGTCATGAGACAGCTTGTACCTGCTTGAATAGACTCACTGTTCACCAATCCCTCACACAACCTAATGCGCCAGGAAGTACACAGATTCTCACCACAAACCCTCAAGAAACACTCCCATGCGTTTGCTCACAGAGTATCATCTGCCTAAAACACCTCCTTCTCCCCTTCCTCTTGATAACGCCTATTCATTCCAAGACCCAAGTCAAGGGGTGGGGTGAGTTGGGAGACTGCACTGACCTATATACACTACTATGTGTAAAACAAATAACTAATGAAAATCTACCGTGCAGAACAGGGACCTCTACCCAATGCTCTGTGGTGACCTAAACGGGAAGGAAATCCAAAAAAGTGGGGATGTGCATAGCTGATTCACTTTGCTGTACATCAGAAATTAACACAATGTTATAAAGCAACTGTACTCCAACAAAAATTTTTTAAAAATTAAAAAAAAAAAACACACCCAAGTCAAACGTCACTTCTTCGAGAAGTCTTCTCCAGCTCTGAGCTGGTCTATCCTCCATGTTCCTATAAATACCTGTGCACACCTCTTATCCTTTCTAGTAATGGCTTCATGTAAGTCAAACTTCCCCATTAGACAGCATCCTCATGCACAAGAGCCAGGTCTTATCCAACTTTGACCATCCTTAACACCATGACTTAGTACAACATTCAATAACCATATTTTTCATGTCACTGGTATGATTGATGCTGTTGTCTATGCTTTTTAAAAAAAAAGAAAAACAGAAAATGTCTTGTTAAAAAAATATATAGATATATATCAAGGGAAACTATGTTTCATTATAATGAACTTATTTACACAATAAAAATCTTATTCAAAAAGCTCATTAGTAAAGTGATAATGAGGCAGGCATTTTGAAATCTTCAGACATCCTTTGGTCCCTTTAGGCATCATCTGCCATTATCTCTCTTCCAGATCAGCTCAGACTTCAGCCTCTTATCACCTGGCTGGCATCAAGGGCACTTGCAAGGAGTTCATCTCAGGCCAATTTGTTTTCACTGCCAGATGTTTTTCTCTGGCCTCCCCACAGGAAGACCATTTTCCCTGAGTGTGGAGTCAAAATTAAAAGGCAACTTCCCTTAATACCCGCCCCAGCTCCTCACTGTTCTCAGCAGAAGCCTCTTGGCAGCAATGACAGGCTGCATCTAATGGTGCACAGGTAAGCCTGGCCACCCCCTCAGGAAATGCCACGGCCACTGTGTCCAGTCAGGAGGCATCTGACTCTAAAGCCAAAAATGTCTTACATGCTTTTCTTTTCTTTCTTGAGAGGAAACCCTTTAAATTCTATGCCCCCATCTTAATCAATACTTTGCTTTTCTTTTTGGCAAATAGTTCCCTTAGCAACTGCGGCTTCATAGGATCACATACAACATGCTCTTGAGACAAATGCTTTTGTGTTTTTCTATTACAGAACATTATACTTTAAAATAATTTACCAGCCAACCAACAGGGACTGAAAAGCAAAAATTCAGTGAGGTTTGATTATATAGAAATCAAATCTGAGCCCAACAGTGCTGCTGACAGCACTTGGCAAATTTGATGTTTTAAAATCTCTTTTCTTAAGTAAATCCATGTATACAGCACAAGGATCAAGGTTCTGATTCTGATACAGTTTTTCAATTCTCCTCGGACTGGTCAAGGATAAGAAGGGAGAAAAAATAATAACAGGAATAGCTATGACAAACCTGGACAGCATATTAAAAAACAGACATTACTTTGCTGACAAAGGTCTATCTAGTCAAAGCTATGGTTTTTCCAGCAGTCGTGTATGGATGTGAGAATTGGACTGTAAAGAAAGCTGAGCGCAGAAGAATCAATGCTTTTGAACCGTGGTGTTGGAGAAGACTCTTGAGAGTCCCTTGGACTGCAAGGAGATTCAACCAGTCCATCCTAAAGGAAATCAGTCCTGAATATTCATTGGAAGGACTGATGCTCAAGCTGAAGATACAATTCTTTGGCCACCTGATGTGAAGAGCTGACTCACTGGAAAATATCCTGATTTTGGGAAAGATTAAAGGTAGAAGGAGAAGGGCATGACAAAGGATGAGATGGTTGGATGGCACCACCGATGCAATGGACATGAGTTTGAGCAAGTTCTGGGAGTTGGTGATGGACAGGAAAGCCTGGCGTGCTGTAGTCCATGGGGTCACAAAGAGTAGGACACAACTGAGCGACTAAACTGAACTGAATAACAGGAATACTGCCCTTTATTATATATATATATCAAGTAGTTTTTCTCTGGTGCTCTCCATGTGATAAAAAGTAGTCTTCGAGACCAAAAGGTCAAGATATCTGAGATACCTCTGGCAAATGTATTTTTAAGATTGTAACTTCTGCAAGATATCAAATCCGAATGCTATTTTTTCTAAAATGAAATTTTATAATTTCATGTATGATTAAAATACATGCATGTTCAAATATAACTAAATATTTGAGTACTTTAGCGAACAGTCAGTTATAACTAGAGCTAATCTGACATCTCCAACTGGGATGTTTAATAAGACAATGTGATACTTTTCCTTGAGACAACTGTGGTATTTCAGTAGGCAGGGTTATTTCATGTGTACTTTCCATTTCATTCCACATAATATTCATAAGATGTGCAACCAATAATGGAAACTTAGGAAAATCAGGACTTCCCTTGTGGTCCAGGGATTAGGAATCTGCCTGCCAATGCATGGGACACAGGTTCGATCCCTGATCTGGGAGGATTCCAAGTGCCATGGGGCAACTAAGCCTGTTGCCCCATGGAGGACATGCCTGGAGGATCCCAGGGCATCCTCAGGGCATGCACAACTACCGAGCCCGCAAGCCTAGAGCCTGTGCTCGGCAACAAGAGAAGCCACACAATGAGGAGTCCATGATTACAGCTAGGGGATAGCCCCCACTCACTCCAACTAGAGAAAGCACCCTCGCAGCAACAAAGACCCACTGCAACCAAAAATAATTTAAAAATAAAAATATTTTTAAAAGAGACTTAATAAAGTTAATAACTTTTACTTCAATATAGGGCATTGTTAAGGGAAACTGATTTTTTTACTTGGTTATTAGTATTAATTTACTGCAACTGCATGGTAGGAACTGACTAACACAGTTTGAGGTCACAGCCTCTGCTCATGCTAAGATGTCAGAAGTTTTATCAGCATTGCTTTTGTACCACCAGCGCAAATGTTGACACACAGAATAAAAGCAAATAATATGTTAGTATTACTGTGAAAATAACTCTGACCTCATGCACTACTTGAAAAGGCCTCTTGGGGTGCCCCCAGGGGTCTGTAGGCCGCACTTCGAGAACTGTTGGTCTAAAAAGCATGCCCCACTGGTACACTTAGGCCAAGACAGCGCAGGAGCCAGGTTTAAGAACTAACAAAAGGACATCGCGTACCTCTTCTCCTAAAAGCTACTACTGAATCATTAAAACACGTTTCTCTAATGTGACTTTTATAATTTGGAACAAAATGATGTCAGTATAAAGCAGAAGGTGGGCTGTTCGTGTGTGATTTTAATGCAACATTAATGTTATAAGAAGATCAGGAGCAAGTTCTCTCACAATAAAAGGAAAAGCCTGCAGTTAATGAGTATGTTAAGAAAATCTTATAATCTCATTTAAATTTCTTCCTCTAGTGCAAAAAATGGCTGCTCCAGTGGCTGAACTTTTCACTACATTCAACTGTCTGGGGAGGCTGTGAATGAAAAAGCTAGAGATATTCTCCTCTGTGTTTGAAAATCATGATGAAGAAACTACCCCTGGATCTTTAATTCTGATGAAATGAGTCTCCATTCAGAGTAAGTATCTGTGAGGCCCCACCCTCTGGAGGAAGCGGCATGAACTCAGGAGTGTGTGAGGCTGCAGAGATGGGCTGCCAGAGCCCAGATGCAAACGTAAAGGGTGGCTTAATTGAGTCTGGATCTTTATTTGGATTTTTATTGTTATATTTATCCTCTGTGTATGCAGTTCCATAGGTTTTGCATGACCTGCCATCCCTATTGTCCCCAACAGCTCTCTATAGTTTAATGAATGATTTTACAAAAAAAAAAAAAAAAAAATTTAAAGGTGTACATGGGGTGCCCAATCAGAAACACTTAAAACACCTGTACGTCCAACAGCCACCCTCAGTCTTACTCTGGATTTGGCATTTCTGCTTCATGGACTACTTTCCAACATTCTTGATGATGCCTGAAATTCCTTCTTCCCGCAGTTGATAGATTCTAAGTGCAAAGGCTAGTGAGAAAGGAGCTGTGATCCTCAGGGTAGGGGAGGGGAAAAGGATGTGAAAGAGGAGGAATCTTGGAAGACGTACGGAGACTCATCCAGCCCCAGACCTGGGAAGCAGCAGTTGTCGTTTAGCCACTAAGTCGTGTCCAACTCTGCTGTGACCCCATGGACTGCGGCCTGCCTCGGGGGTCATACCCGCTCTATGCTCAGGAACCAGCCATGGCAACCCTGGCCCAACTGGACCTAGATTCCACTTCTCTACTCTTCAAAATATCTTTCCATCTGCTTGCTGGAGTCTGAAATTCCACTAACATGGAAAAAAATGTTTCAGGTATGACTGCACATATTGGACAAAGTACTGCGTGTTCATCTGAAATGTCCAACTTCCTGAAGGCACAAGGCATTCACAGACTCAGAGCCTTACCTTTCCCCCCTCATGAGAGCTTAGGGTACCGCAGTTTACTCCAAACCCAGATACAACTGCACCCCATCATGTGGTATTCCACTCGCCAGAAACACGCTCTAGCAGCTATTAAAAAGCAAGACACAGATTCACAGTACACCCTCAGAAGCCCACAGTAATGGAATTCTGTTGGCAGAAGAGAGGCTGCCGGGGATATATATCAGATTAATTCTCCAGCTGTTCACATTTCCCTGTGGCTACAGAAAGATGCAAATAGCTAATACTGGCATCTCTTTCCATGCCAGCCTAGAAACTCTGCTGTAACGTAAAATTGCTGTTCTTAACTCCCCCAGCTCCTGGCTGGCTGTTATCAGGCATTCTGTTCTGCTTGAGGAGGAATCTAACACAGCGAGCTTTCAATTCTCTCTCCTTCCAGCCTACAGCGTTATGTTCCAAATGCGGGTGCTTCCCTCTCCCTCTTCTGCATGCTGCAATCGGCGCAAAGCAGGAAGGGCAAAATTATGGTTATCAACAGAAACGACTCACGTTATAAACATTTGTTTTGCAGGCATTTTCACAGAATAAAACTATGTTAGGCATATGTAACTATGTACCAGAGTGGACAAAGTCTGAATCTAAAACAATGGAAATATTAAAATATGCACACAATTTTTTCTGAAAGATTCTTAAACCAATGCAAACTTCTATAAATATGTAACAAGCAAACATGACCATTGATTCATATTATGTTCAAGTACGGAAGTCTTCGAAAAACAATGCTGGTTCAATTGACTAAATCAATTTACAGTAAAACATTTGTAAATGAAAAGTAAACATTCCATTGCTGTAACTTTCGTCAGACACCACAGCAATACAACTATCAGATGAGGAACTATAGCCATGTAAAATCATTCATTCATTCATCCTTCCTTTCAAACATTCATTCCTCAAACAGTTATTGGTATTCTATTAAAAATCAAGAACTGAACAAGGAAGGTACTAAGAATTTAAAACACTAAGAAAGAGGAGTTTATAGTACAGTTTCCCACCACTCTAAACAAAATCATACCAAGTATGTGAATAAAATGTTCCTAGGAATCCTGAGACAGAGAAAAAGATTAAGGAAAGGATAATTTCCCTTTTGATAATAGGAAGCTGGTGGAGACAGAGAAGAACTTAAGAGAAGATAAGCAGTATCTCTAGAAACAAGGAATTCATGAAACAAGATGAGGAAAAAAGAGCTCGAGGCTGCAGAACACAACTCTATTTCACAATCCTGCCTAAAGCTGGGACTGTCTACCCTCAATGGAAAGTGGAAAAGCAGATAGCCCAGAAGTCTGTCCTCATGGAGAGGGAATCACAACCTTAGTTCTGTCATTAGACTGACTCTGAGCAAGGCAGTTAGTCCTCTTGGCTCCAATTCATTTCATCAGTAATATGGAAGTGCAATGGATAATCCATGAGGTCCCTTTAGACTTCATCCTTGTGTTTCCTCAATTCTGGCACCTTTGTTGAAATTGTACAATTCAATTTACTGGACACAGTGTCAGAGAAGCACATGCTTATGGTGGTCATAATTTAAATTTAAAACAGTTTCCCATTTATCAGACCAGTTTAAGGTTGGGAAACCAATCACTATGCATCATAAGGCAAGCCAAGGATGCTTTTAATATAACAAATATCACTTTGCAGGACCTTTCCAGCACATCTAGTCCTAGAGGATTTACTGGCTAAGGTCTGAACAGATTAAAACAGAATTGGCCTTGAATTGATAACTACTAAAGCACTGTGTCAGTACACAGTTGCCTCAACTTCTGTATACATTTGGAAATTTCTATGATAAAAATGTTTTTTAATGGGAAGAGACTATAGGAAAATTCATCAAATACTTAAAATGAAGAGCAATAGAAATGGCACATGTTGATATCGATGGGACACAGTTATGGCAGTGTTTAAAAGGAAATTTCACAGGAAATAAGGTAAAAAAAAATGAACTAAGCATTCAATTGAAATTAGAAAAAGAGCAATAAAGCAAATCAAAAGGAACGAAGATAATATATGGAGAAAATGCAACAGAGATAAAAGCAACAGGGGTGATTAACATAATAAAAACTGATTCTTCAGAAAGATTATTATGATATCTCATAAATGGTTTATGACTAACAGTCCCATCTATGCATGTTACCTCATCCAGGTAGGTACCTGGACATATAGTAATACTTTTTTTAATCGGTTTCTCTTTGGTGGTTTTACCAGGAAGTTACTCAAAGTCAGACATTAAATGGTTACATTTTTGAAATTTTTTTAAAAATAATCAAAACAAGATACTTCATTACTCAAGGAACTCTTCCCTAGCTACAACTAGTCTGACTGAAGGCAACGGTGTAGAACTCAACCCCTGACATTTCTTCTACTTTGAGACTGAATCTCAGTATTTTTAAAGGAAAACTTCAGGCTTTCTCCACTAGCCCATGCTTGTGCCGTGTTAGACCTTCTGGTCAGGCACATGCCATTATTAAGCCACACAGGCATCTCTGAGCATGAATGTGCACTAAAACATGTAACTTCCTTGTTTAACCAGCTTTAAAGAATATTGATACTGTTAATTAATGCACTGCTACTTACAAATGAATATATCTTTGTTGAGGGAAAAATTATCTTGGGGAAGTATTTAATTCTTTCACACTTCCTCTCTTGATCTCAATTCTCTAAAAGTCATCCTTTAAGCCAGATGAATAGCTATCCCTTGGGCACCTGGCTCACAGTGTTTTATTCTCCTACAGAAGCAATTTGGTGTAAATAACACCTAGTAAGAGTGTTATAAGAACTGCCCTATCAAACTTCTTAAGGATGTGGAGTCCAGAAACAGCAATTTCCAAATAAAGTCCAACACCTGGCCGTTCACGTCTCTGGCACGGAACACAAAGCCTGGTTTAGATTTAATCGCAGACCACCTCCTCGCCCTCACTGCTCCTACTCTTCCCCACTCACTGCAGCAATACCCATACTGTTCGTGACCCCTGGCTCATGCAAAGCCATTCTCTCTGGCTAAGAAAGCTGTTTCTCTTCACCTGCTTTGAAAGCTCCTATTTAATCTTTAATACTTCCTCCAGGTTTCATCTGCTCTATAGGGACTAAATCAAGAATTATCTCCTCTGTAGGAGTTCTATTACAGATCCATTAGAATTATTTCATCTATGGCAGTATAAAGAAATTGCTCATCTCATCTCCACCAGAAAAAGTAGGTTCTTTTTGTCATTGGGCTATTATAGGGCTTGCAAATAGTAGCTTAGCAAAATAAATATTTGCTGAAGGAATAAACAGGAACAGGAGGACCTGAATTTCAACAAAGCAATCCAAATCTTTAAGTGCCAAACGTTTTTGAAAAGTAAGTTTGGTGGTAGGAAAGACAGACAATTATTCAGAAATAACTGAGAAACACCTTTTGATCCCAGTTTTTCTCCTGAAACATTAATACTGAAAACATTTCCTGTGAAACATTAATACTGACTCGAGTTTTCTTTGAGCCTCAACATTTTATTACCCAATACTTCCAAATATCAATAAATATTTATGATGTGTTGAATGGGTGAACAAATGTAATATTCCTCAATCAACCTTGGAATAAATAAATAATAAAAATAATAATAAACTCTTGTTATCCCCCTTCCTATCACTTTTGTCTATCATGACCATAATTAGATAATGTGACACGAGTTAACGCTTCTTGTCAGAAAGGTACTTGTGGGTATGAATAATACACAGTACCACTTTACAAATATTAATGTATGCTCCAACCTAAAATATGTTAGTTTAATGATCAAGAATCAAACAGAAGACTAGATATGGGAATGCCATTTTTACTTGACTGTACTCACCCAAAAGTATAAAGCACAAGGGGGAAAAGAAGAAATGTGACCAGAATTTCAAACAAGAACAACAAAATGAGCATGAAAATAAGCACTCTGAGGGCTACAAATGTTTCATTATACTAGCTGAACACCTGTCACAGGTAATGAAACACATCTCACGACATGTCCCACCCCTTCAGTCAAATCTGGTAACAGCTAACATTTCCTGAGCCCAGGGCCTTACTAGGTGCTTTCCACAGACTTCCACACAAGCAGGCAACAGGAGGAACTGAAGAAAACAGGGAAGGGAGGTGGGCAAGAGCTGGACAAAATGTCAAGTCCAAGAGTCCAGAAAACCCGAGCACCAGGGAAAAGAAAGGGAAGTGAAAGTCCTCAGTCGTGTCCGACTCTTTGCGACCCCATGGACTATACAGTCCATGGAATTCTCCAGGCCAGAATACTGGAGTGGGTAGCCTTTCCCTTCTCCAGGGGATCGTCCCAACCCAGGGATCAAACCCAGGCCTCCCGCATTGCAGGCAGATTCTTTACCAGCTGAGCCACAAGGGAAGCCCCAAAGAAATGGAGGAACACTGTTATTCTTTCATCTCACACTGGAGCAGCCCATCTCAAGTGAATGTGACGGTCCACAGCCGATGGTCATTACCCGAGGGGCCCGCAGCGCCTCCGACACCTTCTCAGCCAAGACGATGGCATTGCTGGTGCCTTTGGAAACACCGGGAAACCTGACAGCAGGAACGTGATCTCACCTATTCTATCACCCAGGAAACAAGGGTTTCCTTGTGAAAGCAATAATGCCTCCACATAAAGCAATACTCCCGAGGCGAAAGGAATGATTTCTCAGAGGTGTAATGATCTGTAAGTAGCATTAAGGAATCCTTTCAGGATAATGAATTAGTGAAACCGGTTAGCAACTGTTTTGAAAGAAATGTCTTTATAAATCAACTTGGGCACTGCTGTGAACTTCAAACTAGTAATTTTTCAAAGTAAACCAAGTAGATGATGATAAGTCAAAGAGTGATCACCTTTGATTCCAACAATTATATTTCTAACTGATCCTTACCACTAACTCCCCATACTATTCTACAAAGAACTATCATCCCTGAATATCACGCACCCAAACCTTAAATTTTTCTGTGAGGCAAGTTTCTACGTGTGATCTTATTCATCCCTACATACTCCCTGGATCTCCAACTACCTGGTCCTGGCAACAAAACACAATTTGCTGGCACTATTCAATGAACACTTTTTTCTTTTCTTTTTTAAGGTGCCTCGTTTCATTGTAAGTGAACATTTGATGTGTATGTCCAGATCTCTTTTCTCTCAAAAAAATATTAAAATCCACATTGCTACCGTATGCTTATATGGGAAGAAATATTTGAAATTAGTAATGAGAATCAGAGAAGTCCATGGTGGTCCAGCGGTTAGGGCTGGGCACTTTCACTGCAGGGGCCTGGGTTCAATCCCTGATTGGGGAACTAAGATCCCATAAGATGTAGGGTGTGGTAAAAAAAAAAAAAAAAGAAAAGAAACGAGAATCAGAGTGACAACTGTGGTCTATTAAGAAATCTCACACCACACAGGGTCTCTCTGATACACTAATTCTTAAGGTCATCAAGTCTTTGAAATTTACCCTGGAACTCTCCTCCTAGAAGCAAACGTAGATAAGGGGGCGATGAAAAACGGGACTCTTGGACTTCCCTAGTTGTCCAGTGGTGAAGACTCTGCACTTTCAATTCAGAGAGCATGGGTTAGACTGGGGAACTAAGATCCCACAGGCTATGCAGTGTATGTGGGGGGTGGGGAAGGGCAGGTTCGGACTCTTGCCTTAGAGTATGTCAAAAAATGAACATTAATCACCTGGAAGGTCTATGTTTTATACAGCAATGATTTTATCCCTAAGATTCACGTGAAATAGACCATACGAGCAAATATAACAAGACCAATTAAAAAAAACTAAGCAATTTTAAGAACATGTTTGGAAAATATATTTGCGCATTTCCCTCCACACTGGTTTCCTGTGTAGTGACTGAACCTCTACAACTCATGGATGCCAAGTTCTGAGACCTGGGCGTCTTGGCAATGACATCAACACTACCCCACCATCTTCAATGGCTCCCATTTGATTCCAGAATCAAGCCTAACCCCTCACACTGATAAATGGGGCCTGGGCCTGGGCCAAACTAACCTCCCAGTAACCTACTCCCTATTGAGTGGCCAGCACCTCTTACCTCCAGCACTGAAGCCTCAGGGCCTGGGGACCTGTGTCCCCTCCACCCAGAACGTCCCCTGCCCCTCTGTGCCCATTCACTCTTCCACCCCTTCAGGATTCCAATCAAACTCAACTACTTGCCAAGAAGTTCCATGACCACTCCATTCAAACTGCAAACCTCTGCACAGCTGTTCCCCTTCTTGGCTTTATTTTCCTGCACAGACTGCATATCCCCCTGGCACAGTACATGTCCTACGTACTATTTATAATATTGTTCATTTTGTCCCTCTCTACCAGAAAGCTCAAGATTGATAGAAATTTTTGTCTCTTTTGGTCACAGCTCTGTTGTCCGTACCTAGAACAGGTCTCAGCACAGTAGGTCCTCCATAAATACCTACTAAATCAATTCTGAGTATTCTGTTTCCATTCCCTCTGCGAGGCACAAGCTTTCTTACACTAACTGGAAATCTGCTACCATCTTCCTGTGTGTGGCTTAAACATCTCCTTGAAGTTAACTTGATTTTCTCCCACCCACTTCACTTATCCAAAGACACTGCAGCTGTGTGTTTGCAGCTGGATTCTGAGCTGCTAGGGGAGTGGCGGACTGTGTCTCTCTTATTTCTATAGCCACTTTATGCTGAGTAGGATCCCAATCCTTACTTGATAAACGGTGAAAATAAATGGGAGACTGGACTAGTGGGCTACTCTATTAACAATATCCCATGGGGGGAGGCGGGGTGGTAGGGTGGGAAGTAGCAGCTTTAAAAATGTTCTGTGGGTATGTAAGATTCATGTTTACTTATATTCTTCGATCCTTATGCACTTGTATTTCATATCTTTCTGGAATGTTTTAAGTGCAAAAGAATAAGCTTTACAATAATTTATGACTACCAGAGGCTTAGGAAGCAAGTACCATTTTGGTCTTTAAAAATATTGCAAAGAAACTAACTTTCTTTCAAAGTCAAAAAAAAGTTGATAAATTTCTTTCTGCATTTCAAATTTAAACACATGCACGCATAAACATATACATATAGAGAATAACTAATTTGCTACCAAAATGAAACATAAATAAAACCCACATGAATCAGCCAGTCCTTTTTCCACATGCTACAACAGCATGTATTCAAACACATGCAATTAAGTAGGTGGATTTTGCAAGATCTCGATTCTGTAACGTTATTCTATTCAAAGTTAGTCTTTATAGAGTAAAAGAAGCATCAAAAAAATGTTCAAATGATAAAACTCGTAATTTCTTGGAATAGATGGAAATATATCTATCTTAACTACTACCTGAAAGGTTAAAATTTATTGTCTTGTTTTATTAGGTTCAAGATACCTTTCAAGAACCAATGGTTATTAGGATAGAAAGGAAACTTTAAATGTTGACCATTCCCAAAGGATGCTCTGCTCAAATCCATATCCTATTTAACAAGGATCACCAATTTTCAAAGGATTAGAATATACAGAGATACATAGCTTTGAACTTACATACAAGCACTTAACATGTTCTTTAATAATTCTGTTGCTTTAAACTTTCAAGTTTAGAGGACCGCTACGTTCTCAGAGAAGTCCTAAGATGCACACCTAGAGTAGTGAGGCACTGGCCTGCTTACCCGCTGCACTGCCTGCAGCATCCCATGGGTCTCCCCTGGTGGCTGGTATCAGTTAGGTGGAGGAAAGGTGCCACATACCCTGGGGTTTGCAGGACCAGTGAGTCTGAAAACCAAGACACCTCCACTTAGCCTCAGGGCCACAACTCCCAGGACTCTGTACAATGTCACCTGAGAAAGGCCACACGAGCACCCTCATTTCAGCAGGAGGTGTGGGAACACCACAGAACACTAATTATCATTCAAGACAACCCTGGGCGTGGGAAGAATGAACTGACTCAGCCTGGAGAGATTCCAGCTGCAAAGGAAACCCAACCCCTTCAGGTATGGCGGCAGTCAGGAGGATTCTCTTCTTAAATGGGTGTTGCAGAGACACTTGGCCACCTCTCAATTCTATTCTTTTCCCATGAGCATGGAATTTAACTGCAAACACTGCACACACACACACACACACACACACACACACACACACACACACACCCATGAAAAACCAGCTTGCCATCCTGGCAGAGCTCATGAGCAGTCTGGCAACAGTGCAACGCTCCTGGTTTCACAAGGGCCCACATGGGGCATCTCCAAGCCCTTGCTGTGCATCCTGCACGGCGCTTTAATAGGGAGGAAGTGGAGGATGTGAGGTGCCCTTATCCCAGAGCCAGTCAAGGAGCCGGTGTAGACATCATCACTGAAGCTCGGCCTCATGGTTTCTGAAAATCTCTTCGAGGGTGGTAACGGACCAGAGTTTGTGCAAAGGAGAGGGGGGGTGGGGAGAGGGGAGGCGCGCATCCATCACTACTGACATAAACCAGAAAGGGATAACTAAGTGCCCATCAATCTCACACCGGGACGGACAGCACCCGCGCCCCACCCCCCCTCAGTTTATCAACTCTGTCTTGCAAAAAGAGAGCATGTGAAAAAGCTCCAGGGTCTCCAAAGGAGGCGGCGGCTTCTTCAGAGGGGTCTTTCCCACCTTCTGACATATTTGGTTTCTAAGTGAGACTGCGTCTGGTCTGAAACGGGGACTGGATGTCCCTTCCTCCCGTCTGCCACCCTCACGTCCACCAGCTCCTACGAGTCTCCTCTGCACTCTGGCCTTCTCCCCTCAGGCCCCATTCCTCCCGGCCCCACGTGCCCCGGCAGCGCAGCCCTGGTCCAGCACTCAGGAAGCCTGCCGGTTCAGTTCGCCACACGGCGCCCCCCCCCCACCTGCTCTCCCGCGCTGGGGAGCCGGCTGGGTCTACGTGGGGAGGCAGTGTTGGCCAGCACTTCCTTTCCCTCCATCCCACCCCAAGGCCAAGGGGCAGGCTACCCCTCCCCTGAGTCTTTCCTGTTTCCCAGGCCAGGTCCATCCAGGACACTCACTGCCAGGGGTCAGAGTGCCGCATTCCAGTGGCTTCACACCCCCCACAGGGAGGGCTGGGATTCCTGCATGGGGGGTAGGGGTGGGGCAGGGCTGCGGGCGGGGCGAGAACTGCTCCGCGGCCGCTGTGCCCGCTACCCTGAGGCCAAGGTCAGGGGGTGGGAGGGGCAACAGGGGTACCACAGCTTCCTCCAGAGTGGCCAAGAAAGAGCCCCTCAACCTCGCTGGGCTTGGAAGAGGCAGGAGTAGCAGAAACTGTAAAATGCAGTCAGAGAACACAGAAAGCTGGGCCTCAGTTCCTTCATCTGTAAAATGAGGGGGCTGGCCTAGAGATGCTTTTCCGAGGGCACCTCCAAGCCTGTGATTCTGATCCCTGCTACAGCAACGGTTCTCTGGCCTCAGACATTTCAAGGTCTGATGTACTTCCGGCTACAAATAGAATGCCATCATCCTTCAGAGGGCAACCAAACCTCTTTAACTCCCAAAGCAAAACTCGCCTCTGGCAATACTGGATTCCTCGGCCTCCGACTCCGCATCTCCCGGAGTCACTCCGTGTCCTTCTTGTGATCTCTGGGCCCCTTGGGTTTCAACTCAAGCCCTCAAGCCCTGCCTTAAAGGCGTCCCCACTTCTGCAGAGCCGAGGGAGAAGCCAGGCTCCTGGATGTGCATCCACTGAGGTCACCCTCTGCATCTCAGGCCACAGCGTGCTGGGACCCGACGCCGCCCGCGCTGGGGGCACCGGGAAGCCTGGCGCCCAGTGCTGCTGAGGGCCTCAGACCCAGAAGCTCCACCGCACAGTCAGGGCCAGGAGGAGCGAGGTGCTGGGGCCAGCGCGGTCGCTGCGTGAATGGAGGAAACCAGCCGGCTCCAGCCTGGGCCTGGGGACGCCTAACCCTCCCGGGGATGGTCAGGGTGACTTCCTCTCCTGGACGATGGGGCGTGCAGGGCTGGCATGCAGCCTCCTCAGGTCAGGAGACAGCCTGCTCACCAGCGACCCGACAGATGAGAACAGAATTCGAAAGGGAAGGTAAGGAAGATGTGGGGCTGAGGAGAGGGGGGAGGAGAAATCAGCGGAGAAGGTTCCACTGAGGGCTGCCATTCACGTGGTAAACAAAGTCATAAACAGCTTTTGTTAGCCGGGTTCGGCCTCTAAAATATGCTCTGTGGAAAACACACTCCCAAGTGGTCAAAATCTACCAACTACTTCAACCAACTGTCTACCTTTCCCCCCACTTTTTTTTCCTTTTAAACCAAGCAGTTTTTAATAAATCCCTATGAGTAAAGTCTGACAGCAAAGACTAACTCTGTGGATAAGATGATAAAAACAAACGTGTGAAAAGGTATCCTGATGTAGAGGCATCTCACTCTAAGCAATTGCTTTTAGCTAAAAACAAGAAAAAGAAAGATTCCCTGATCAATGTCTTCTGGTCAAGCCAGGAGTCAACACAGAACACTCCCTTTATTTACTAAGACCCAAGCACTAGTGAGAGAGTACGCATTCTATGTGGTAAATCATCTGGAACTAACCAGAACCTGGACTTTCCCCCCCCACGAAGGTACTACCTTTCATAGGAAAATAGTTCAGAGTTCTGCTCAGTACAAGCTGCGTGTCACGGCACTCCCCATGCTGCCGGCCACACAGAACACAGGGGGAGCTGCCGCAGAAGCAGTCAGGAGGCCCACACAGCGCGTCCTTTCATGAAGACCAGGTTTTAAACGGGCCGCTTCAATATGGGTGAGAGAGAGAAAGAGGGAAGGCAATCACACACTCCTGTTCTTTTTATAAAACCATGAATCCAGATGATTCACCTGTGAAATAATCCTGCCATACAAGAACCATACTACACGCATTTACATTGGAATAAATTTATTTTTTTCGAGTTGGGTACCAAGGGAGAATTCAACAGTTAAAAAAAATTTTTTTTGGAATACAATGAGACATTAAAAAAAGGGGGGGGTGGGAAGAGGGACCATGATTAAAAAATGACAACAGACAACAGAAATGGCATTTTTAAAAGGCAGGAAAAAAAAAATAAAAGGCAGGGCAAGCCTTTTGGTTTGAATGAGTATGTGAGTATGTTTGTTTAAAGCTCTTCCAATTTCTTCATAAAGAAAAAGGGCTGTTGCAATCCTGTTGCATAGATCATTTTTTGAATCCATAAATAGTTTTAGAATGAAATAAGCACTCACAAACCACTGACAATGGACTTCAGGATTATGTTCTTGTCACCTTTATGGGTATGATTGGTATTTTGAAATCATCTTTTCCAAACTGTAATCTCTAGGTCCTGGGTCAAAAGCTCTTGTCCTTGTGATCACTGTCCCTACAAAGAGAACACAAGGATATATATTCTTCAGTTCTCACCATAGCAAATATTATCAGCATAAACTTTTAAAACCAACTTTCTTAACTTAAAAAACCATGACTCACCTCTTTCTATTAGAGCTGTGATCTTCATCCTGAGTAAGGCCCAGACGCCTCATCAAAGATGAGTGACGGTGCCTTTCTTCCCACCAGTTCATCGAGATTTTATGTGGAGACCATTCATTTCTCTCACAGTAGATGAGCAGTAACTCTGAGAAAAGCCCTCAATTCCATACCCCAACAGCAAGACAGAAACACTCATATCAGGTAGCAACTGCCTAAGGGGAAAATCATAAACAAAGTCTCCTAAAAGGAACCTTCCAGGCACTGGTGTGATGTAAGGGAGAGAAGAATGTCCCATGATTTACTTATTAACTGAAAACATTATTTACTGAGCAACTGCCACTTTCAAGGCCCCACGCTAGGCGCTGGGTGGGCTACAAAGAAGCAAGAACCTATTCAATGAAAGGGCACCGTGCTACTCATCTCCACCTCAAAAGCAAACATACGTTAGAATGTAGAAGTGAACCCATAAAGAGAGAACACAGCCTTGTTTCAATATAGCTATCAAATATGCTGGCGTCGGAAACCTTCCAATAACAATGCTCACTGGAAACAAATCACCTGATTAAGCTGTTTTGCCCTTTCAAAATTACCTTGGGAGCCTGTGAACAGGAATCAAACTTCTGCCATATTGAGTATGTTAGGTCTGATGAACAAATCATAGGCACACGGTTACTGATAATGAATCTGGAACATTCTGCTACCCTATCCCCAACCACAGGATAAATGTCTCCATGACTACAATGTTTTGTTGCAACCAAATATTACTACTTTCAAGGCAAGAGATGAGGAAATAATTTTTCCATCTTCTGAATGTTACAACTATTCAACAAAATCTTTAATGAGCACCTATTATGTATAAACCATGGTATTCAGAGAAAATGACATTTAGCATGCACTACTATGTATAAGCCACTCTTCAAGTGCTTTACACACTTGTGTAAAGTGCTTTGTGCTTTACACAAATGAGTCAACTTAAGTCATTCCCCCTAACACCCTACGGATTCCTCAGAACAATCCTATTTTACAGATGGAAACTGCACACAGAGGTCAAGTGGCTTGGCGAGGATAATGCACCAGGCAAGTCACTGGGCGGGACAATGAACTGACTTCAGAGCCAGGAGGACGCCCTCTAGTATACAATACTGCCTCTCATTAATAAAACATGGTTTCTCCTTAAGGAGCTTATTATCTACATTTCTCCTGGGCAGTCATTTCCTCTGGGCAGTGTTGAAGACCGCAGCCCTAAAGTAACCTGGCAATGCCTGTGAGCCCTTCAGGCGGGTAAAATGCCCCAAGTCCAGGGTGATTCACGGTCTGGTGAGCAAGCAACAGAGCCGAGGAGGCAGGGCCGGCGCCGGGAGCCGGGCCAGAGCCGTCACTGCAGGCAGGCGAGCTGCCCCAAGATGAGGAGGGCTGTGGTCGGGCGGGCTGGGCAGTGTCCCCGAGCTCGTGGCAGCAGAGAGCACCTGTGTGCCGGACGGGGCTGACCCAGGGCAGGCCCTGGGTGTGAGTGAGGCTTCCCGAACCCACATGGGTGGACGCGGCGGAAAAGGACTCAGAGCCCGCACAGGAGGAAGCGGTGATCACAAAGAAACCAAAGATCCGGGGAGCGCAGGGTGCCCCCGTACACGGCAATATGTGCCCAGAGACACAGAGCCAGAAAGCCTCGCATACACTCCCCGCCCCACTCCTGCCCCAATGCGATGTACGCGCACACTTGGGATTCATTATTTAAAAAAATCAAAAAGTCTCATGACAGGTCAGGAAGTTACTTCACCACAACTGCAGAAAGAAAGGGAACACAGTGGCCATGACTGGTACACGGGAGGAAGACTTTTGAGACACCCATACCAATGGGTCCAGACACTGAGCTTCACCCCTTGGAAGCACCAACTCTGAGAGGTGAAAGCGTGAAGCCGCTAAAAACAGACCCATCCATAAACAAATCCATCCAGCACTTACCCTGGCGAGAACCTCCGAGTCTACAACCTCCCTCAAACTCTATTTATGACTGCTCCCACAGTCTCACATCTCAACAGCCAGAAATAAACTCAGGGCTCTCAAACCCAAACCTTCCCTCCTCCTCCCCCTCACCCAAGCTGGCCAAGCTCCAGGGCCCTGTGAGCAAGGAAGCACAGCCCAGCGACGCTGCACCCGCACGCAGCCGCTGCTGGAACATTCCTCTGAACACAGAGGCTCACCCTCTACCATGGGACCAGGAACACACTCGTCAATTTCATTATCCATTGATTCAAACATCTGTAATCACATTATTAGGAAGGTTCTGAAAAGAAAATATAAGCAGTTTGGGTTCATAATAAAGATCAACTGATTAATGATTAACTGTTCAGCACTGGAGGCAATCTATTGATCCCCACTTTCAAATAAAGTTTTATAAATTGATCACAACAGGAGCTACTGGCACTCTCCCCCGCCTCACACTTTTTTCCAAAGAGCGGTCGCCTTCCCACACCTCTTTATATTCATCCTGGAGACACAATTTCAATACACATATTTTGGTAGTGGTAGCAGATGTCAAATTATTTGCTTATTATTGTTGAATGTAAGTATCTATTAAACATTGTGCTTTAATTTGAAAAAACCTTAACAACACACTTGCTGACTTTAATGTTACTGTCTCATGAAAGAACTAAAATTCCACAAATATTCAAGGTTAAACTATTACATTTGAAGTGATTTCACCTTCAAATTACTTTTTCAATACAAGGTGTACTCTTATTTTAAATCAGTATGTCAATACGAAAAGTATTTATTAAATTCTACTTGTGTACATGCACTGCTTTGCTGTATGCTATGGCTTAAAGAAGACTGAACAGGTACTTTCTCCAACTGACAAGAAGTCAGGTAAGCTAAGTCCAGTGCTTTCTGGACTGAAGTATGTTGACTGGTAGATATCATGAACAGTCACAAATTTTCAAAGATTTATGATTCAGAAACTGTAATATTAAAGAGGTAATACAATTTAGGTCTTCCTTTCGATAATCTAAGAAGCACTTGGAATTTATATAAAATCTATCTGAAGCCCGGTGATTTGATTCTGCACAGTCTGCACAACTGAGAACCTGTGTTTTAATTTAAAAAATTACAGAAATGAATCTGAAACATTAATATCTGTACCTTTTGAATGTAAAACTGGCATCTGAATTATAAAAACCATTTTTAATATTGTATCATCAATAATAATACAAGGGAAAAAAGTCTGTTTCTCTGATAAAATTTCAACAAACTTAATTGCAAAAAATGATCCAAGTTTTTTGAAGTGTTATGTGTGTGCCTTGCTGGTTAACTCCCAGTCTTCTGGTGGAAGAGGGCAACTATTTCAAACCCTTAGAATCATTGGTAACATCGGTAACAAGAACATATGTCACATGCATGCAAAGCACAAAGGATGTAAATTAATTTTTGAGTAAATATCTAGTCCCTATTTAGGGCATAGTTAATTATATCCATTTTTCATACTAAGTAAACATTTGTAATCCAATAATGCACTACCAAAAAGCAACAGAATTAAAGTGTCTCTACCCAGTGGGCTGGTTATTTCCACAAACCCTACACGTCATTACAGCGCTCCGGTGTCCTCAGAGTCGGCACAGTTCTAGTGGCAGCAAAGATCTAAGACAGAACAGCGAAGGGCCACGGAACTCACACAAGTCCCAGACACAAGAGGTCAGATCATTAGTAAGGGGACAGGGGACAATCACGGGCATCTGCTTGGAGAGCCCAGGTACTCAGGAAAACAAATCAAGACGACACAGAATTTTCCTGTAAATTCACCTTGAATGACGATTTTTTTTTTCCCTTCTTGCCTTTTACACTGTCCTAGGGAGAGGCAATGAAGTAGAAAGCTGCAGTCCGTACATCTGGATTAACCTGCTGACATAACAATAGAGACTATGTAGCAACATAGGAAGATGCATTTGGTGTAACTTTAAGTGGAGAGAAGATATGAGATGTGATATATATATACAGAGAGAGAGAGAGAAAGAGAGAGAGAGAGACCAGACAGTTTTAAGTGGAAAGAAGCAAGATGTAAGGTGTAGGATACAAAAATATATGCATATAGAGGAAGAATATACAAGATATACAAGAAGATTATATGAGAACAACATATAAAAACACACAACTGATTGTCCTTGGAATATGAGCATTTTGGGTCACTGTTTCTCTTCTGTTTTCCAAACTGTCTAGTAAAGTTATGTTACCTGTATAATAGTTTTCTTAAAAAGAAGGGAGAGCACCTAGTATTTGGCCTCAGGGCGAATACTTAGTTACGGGAAATAAGATGTTCAAGAAATACAACTACAGAGAGGAAATTTAGGTAACACTTTTGATCATTAAAGGGATCTGGGTCTCTTTTTACAAGGCAAGGCCTTTTCCCACATGTAACTAAGCTCCAAGAATCTCTGAGTATGACAATTTCTAGGGAATTTCCCTATCAGTCCTTTTGATGGTCTAACCTTTTCGACACATGGCAAGGGTAGGACATTAGCCACCACAGATCTGATGAAGACCTTATTAACTGCAGAAGACAAGGCGCAGAAGCGAGACGCCCACAGCTTTATGTAAGTTGCTTAGGAGTCAATCTACACGTGTTTATCTGTATAGATTAATAATGGTCACACACAGAATTTTTTTCTGTTACAATTAACAGAACACTCTAATTAGAAGAAAACGCTATCATCATAGAGAAATGGACATAACAGACAGACTACCAGGACAAGAACACTCACCCCAGGAGGAATCTTTTTTACACGTCTGTGCATTGCATGTGTGGATGTGTATGCACATGTCATCTGCAATGTGTGCACAGCTGTCCACCGCAATGACAGTTTTCTACTGGAACAAAAGACAGGGTCTGTGCTTCCATTCACTCTGAATTACAGGCACATGTGCAGCCTGCCCACTGCCCGCTGCCAGTCCACTGGTTCCCCTGCAAGGCTTCCCTAGGTCACTGACGAGTCAGTCTCTTCTCCTCAGAGAGCCCCATCTGCCTGCTTTCTCTGGCATGAGCATGAAACTTTCCCCCCAAGCGCTGTCACTGCGTGTGGCTGTAGGCAGGACAGCCAGTAAGAGTCCGGTTCAAGAAACTGATTTTTCACAGCTCTGTGAGGTCCCTTTTCCGGACTCAGAGCAACACGGCTAGCTATCCAGCTGGAAACGGTACTTGTGGGTCACACTTCACACCCTCTCCTGCTGGTCCCTGGCTTCCAGGAAGCCTACTTGTCAGTTACAAGGACTGTTTACCTTGGCTTCTGACCTGAGGGGCACTTCCCTCCTTCAAGTGTGTTTCCCAGTCCTCTGCCTCCATTCATTTATTTTATTAAAGTCTCACGATAAAATGTGCTGTTCCGGCAGCAAGAACAGCTCTGGACCTTCACCCATCACCTCAAATAAACCGAGGAAGCCCAGGTTTGAGGGGCACACGTCTCCGAGTTGAGCAGCCTCCACCATTTAAGTCAAATACTCCCCCTGCTGATAAAGAGGAAGACAAGACAACACTTGAGAACACGCTTGCCCCCAGGGTCTGAGAGCCGACTTTAAACTTTCAACAGTGAGGAAGCCACATGAAAGTTAGAGTATTTTTAAAGAGTTAGAGGAACATCAAATGGACTCTCAAAAATTATCTCACTTAGAACCTTCACCTTGCATTGCCAGCTAAGCATTATATTTATAACTTCACTTAGCAATCAGTTCCAGCTTGCCCTCCTCCCACCATTGTATAACAACCAGTTTGAAGAATAACAGGCTCTAAAGTGAGCTACTGGAAAGCCACCAACTCACGACACCCACACTATGAACGATTACCGCCAGGCTGCCAGATGAGTCTCTTTAAGGCGGGAAAGTTGAAGGGACACGCTACAGCAGTGACATCAAAATTAAACTTGCCCTTAAACTTAGCCTAAGACAACGGAGCTCTCCGGGCACATTCACTAGAGTGATAAAAGGGTTTGTGTGCCCGAGCTTATACCCAGGATAGTTCTATGTCATCTAGGAACCTGTATACTTGATCTTGGCCAAATCTCTTTCCTCTCCCAGTTGAAAAGCTTAGCGTCAAATGTATGACCCAAAGATCGTAATTTGCTGTTGTGTCCTTAGGTGTCTCAAGTTGCACTGTCTGAATCTGCAAACTGCTTTCAGACCTTCAGAAAAACAAACAAACAAACAAGCAATGGGTTCATGGCTAATGGTGAAAGAAAAAACAACTCCACACTGGTCAATAACAAGTTGGGACTCTAGCCATGAGTCATCAAGAATTCCTCCATCTCTGAAGTCATAGGGCTTGGAGTAAATCCAAATGGGATTTTGCTTTTTAAATTCCTTATATTGCATTCCTATGGACTTCCTGTGAAAACCATTGTGCAGCGTTTTTATTATTCACAGTTACACACTTCCACCCTCCTGTTCCTTCCTCAAAGAAGCTGTACAGCTAAATTCCTGAGGACACGTGCAGATCACCTGGGGGCAGTAAACAGGCTGTGTCATTCGCTGGCACAGCACTCAGACCATTCAGTGCACACATGTTAAACTCCCTCCTCATGTATCAACATTCTGTCTTAGACCCAATCTTGGATTCGCTGAGACTCCAGAAGTTTTATCATCATCGATTATTCATATGGTCACCTGGAACTAATTCATACTTGTTTGTCAGATGTTAACAAGCATCACCAAAGCATCTCCACCGCTACACACACAACATCCCTGGGTGGTAAAGACCTTATAAAGAGCCACCCACAAGGATAATTCTTAGCAATGGATGAAGGCTTGGTGAATGAAAGATGACACCTGTATGACAAACTGGCAGGAAGAAAAGTCCCCACAAATAAAAATTGCCTTTAAATATTTACCAAAATAAATACAGCTGAAACTGACCCACTGCAACCAACTTTTAAAAAATTAATTCTAAGAATGATTTGGGGGAGATTTCTCTGGTGGTCCAGTGGCTAAGACTCCCAATGTGGGGGTGGGGGAGGCAGGTTCGATCCCTGCTCTGAGAACTAGATCCTGTATGTGGCAACTAAGAGTTTGCATGCTTCAACTAAAGATTCCACACGCTGCAACTAAGATCCAGCATAGCCAGATTAACTAGTTAATTTAAAAATAAACATTTAGAAAAAGAATGATTTGGGGGAAAAGGGGTAGGAGAGGACATGAGACAGTCTCAAGTTGTCTTCTGCCAATAATATGAGACTTCTCCCTAGGATTCTCTTTACAGGTAAGTGTCATCTATTTTAGTTTCCACAATACAGACCAAACTGTTCAGATGGAAAAGTTTTTGTAGGATATCTTGGATGACCTTGAATTGAGATTTAGTCAACAAATGCTCGTTGAGTTCTTCCTGTGTGCCAAGCTCTAGAATAACACACTATCCTGGCACTCAAGGGGATCACAACGAGGCCAAAAGACTGAAATGTGAACTCTAACACAGTGTGAAAAGTGCTATAACAAGGGAAGGAGAAAGTGCTATCTATGGGCAGGGGGAAGGACCCGGAGGATGGCATTATTTTTTCCCAGTAGGGCAGGAAGGCTTCACAAAGGAAGCAGCATAAAACTGTGGAGGCTGAGGATGAGAATATATTTTGAAGGCTATGTGAAGATAACTCTGGGGAATCTGAAAGTCAGCACCACATTGATTTTCCAGGGGCTACTCTGCCTCCACACCTTTGAGGACAACAGATATTAGGAAGTATCTGTCAAACACACCTCCTAATTTTCAGAGTTCTCAAAGGGTGTTTGTCCAAGATAATCTTGAAATAAATCATAGTCAGGTACTGAATGAATTTAGGAGTCTGATTTTCCTTTACCTGTGGGCTTTTAGTAATAACATGCAAATTCCTAAGGCTCTAAGGGAATCCTAAGGCTCTAAGTTAAATGCTTATTACACTAATATTATTTTAAAAAGTAAAGTTGGGATCATTATGCATAGGACAAGAAAAAAATAAAGCTCCCAGTTCCTTCCTTCCTGGTCGTGATTCTTCCTGTTTCTCTCTCTGCAACCCTTGACACCTTCTACTTTTCCATTTTCTCAAGAAATAGTACTTCTGATGCAAAAGCACAGCCTCACATATGCACACATAGTTTAGAAAATATAATACATGGACGATCTTCAGTGCCAAATGCAGCTGTAATTATATATTTCTTTTGGACATGTTTTAAGTTATTAAAGCATGTAAATACTTTATCTCCCTCAAGTTTCCCAGAACTCTATTGGCGGAGAGTCTTTTTCCTTTCTCTTCCCAAAGCATCAACTACAATTTCCTTAAGAGATAGTCAATAAACAATGCTTGCTAAGGGCTCACCTTTTCCCAGCACAGTCCTTGGAAATGATTTACCTCTTTCCAACAAAACGCGCCTCTGGCTTCTTGTATCTCTCCCTTTCTGCGCAACCCCCCACCGCCCCCAGAGGTGTTCCAATTCTCCCCCTAAATTTCTACTTTTCCTATCACATGTAAAATTCCCACGTTAAGGCCAGAAGTTATGTTTAGTGATGTTATGTTTACCTACTATAAATCAGCCCACACTGCCTTAAGGATAGTAAAACTTTGGTCCCAATCACCAAGAAATGAAGTCAGTCATTTTCCTGAGCTCCACTTGTCCAGATGGCTATTCCAATTAACCAGGCAGTTTAAAAGCCAAGCACTTTAATTAAAATTGTTTTTTTAATGTCCTAAAACAATGCACCATCTTTATTTATTAAGAAGTTATTTTCAGTTTGCTGATGTACAGAGTAGATAGTTCACTTAATTTGCTTCAAGCATGGAAGCTCTTCTCAGCATGTCCATAATACAATGCAAAGTATTCTTCATGTTGTGCCACAGGACCCGAACACACACATGCACATGCACACACTCTATACGCAAAGTCACAAAGAAGGAATTATCACAACTTCCTGTCTCTCAAAGTCACATCTGAAACTGGACCAGGGGCCAGTTGCTGATGCTACAGATATATTTTATCATCCTGGACACATCTTCTGAAGCCAGCAAGGCTACCACAATTTCATAAAGATTCTTATGTTGTTAGCACTTTCTAATCCACGGTATCATATTCCACAGTGTCAAACGAGTCCTATGTACTGGCAAACACTGCTTTCCCTCCAAACATTTCTACAGACTCTTCTGCCAGTCTGCTAGCCTGGACACCATTATTGGAAGGGTCCTCACCGAGGATGTGACCCTTGGCACCAACTTCTCTTCAAAGGTACAGCCAGAGAAAGAGCTGCATGCAACCATGCTGGGGAGGAGGTAGAGGCAAATGGGAAGATGCTGGAACACATGCCTTTCCAATGGCTTTCAGAGCACATGAAATCATCTACACTGGGCCATGGCATGGATTCATCAGGAGAAGAGGAGGGCCAAACCACAGCACAAAGCTGTGGGTGTGAGAGGTACCAAACGGGCCTTCTAGAAGACTCTCCTGCTAATAGATACACACTAAACACTCTGGCTGCTTCTATGAGAGAAGTGTAGGGCCCCAGGCATTCAGAGTGTTTTTTACTGCCCCCACAATTTAAAAGTTCTTACGCTAATATGCATCAACCAAGCAAGAAGAAAACCAAATAAAGACCTATTGAAACAGCAAAGAAGAGTTAAGCAGAAGCTCTTCAGGCAAAAGCTCAGGTTACTAAATGAATACCACCCACCCCTCAATGGCTATTTCAGATGCCACCACTACTAGCTATCCAGAAATCTACCCTGAAAGAGAGAGGATAAGAGCCGGAACAGGATTTAACTTTTAATATTATCTTTAAAAAAGAAAAGGAGGAAAAACAGAGCAAGCCATAGTACTCCACTCGAAGTGTTCTCCATTTAACAACATAAAATGTCTATTCAGTTATTAATAAACTTACAAAAGTTTTACAGATTAGAGCAAAAAAGGAAAAAACTCATCTTTGGGTGTATAAAGCAGAATGTCATAGAAAACCAGAACTTAGATAAGTTGACATTGCTTCATGGAAGAGATCTACATAATCGTTGCCGAGTTTTCTCCTGTCGCATACTCCCAAATGGAGTATTTAGCGCTCAGCAGACTTATTAACGAATAAATGCCCAACTGGAATTAACTAGTACCTCATTCTGGAAGGCTGCTCTTGGCAAAAATGTAATATTCACAAGGCACAGCCGGCTGACTACTGGTGTACACCATGGGCTGGGCTGAGCATCGCGTTCTTTGGAACCATACATCACATCCAGTTTAAGAGCCACAGGGCCACACCAGCAGCAGCAAAATGCCCTGTCGCTGGACAACGTGCAAAGTAAGGGTGAAGCTTCCAGACCCCAGAGACAGCTTTCCACGCTTCAGGGCTGACCTGGACGGGAGATACCGTCACTGAAGACCTGCTGTCTGGCACGCGTGCAGCGAGCTTCCCAGGGCTGTGGGGGTGGCGGGGCCCTCTGCAGAGCCTCCTGCACTTCGCCCTCCCAACAGAGGCGCCCACGAGCCCGCGCAGCCCCGGCCCCTCCTTTTGTGCATGATCACTGCTATGCTTCTTTAAATTCAGCTGCTGCTTAAGGAAACTCCCTGGCAAGTGAAAACAGCAGCAAAGGTAAAAGAATGCTGAGAATTTGGCTGCTGCCTGCAGTGTTAGGAAGAACGGCAATTACTCAACCCTCTCCGAGTGTCAGAGGCAGAAACGAGCATGTGAATTTGGGCAAGTTTCGGCCTGCCCTTTGCTCAAGCTTCTGCCTTTGCAGTATCTGTCACCTACCCACCTCACAGCCATAACAACTAATGAAGTAAATGAGAAAATGGAGAAAGAGTGAAGGCAGCAGACCAACGCAGACATAAAAGAGGTGTAAATTCTATCTCGGATCCAGATTAGACCACAGTTAATGTGGCTTAAAGATCATCAGCGTTTAAAAGATGTCACTGACTTCCCAATAACTGTGTTTTGCCATCTCTGTCGCCTCACAATAAACATAACTACAGGAGAACTCCTGATCTCTTCCTCCAAGTCCTTCCGTCTATGGCATTTGGCATACAGTCATGCAGACACTACTGCTTTTTCCTTCTCTGGCTTTGCAGACACAAGGTAATAGTTGACTCTTGTCCAGGACTACTAGGTTATAAAAACATTGATCTTATGACCAGAAGGGCCTTAAGATATCATCTGGTTCAGTTCCCCTGCCTTCAGGTAGGTAACTATTTAATTCTCTTTGAACAAATCAAGGCAAAGTCAAGTCCAGGGAAGCTGAGAAGGTTTTATTTCAGTTACTGGTGATTAGAGGATGGAGGAGACCTGGAAGCCAGGGCTACATTTTTTCTTCTTAATCGTACTAGATTCATGTACAAGAATCTTGCAAAGTCTACTTTTCTGAGCAGCCCTAAATCCTACTGGCAACAAATGAGAATCTATACAAATCCACTCATTCTTTTGATTAAAATATGGACATGTATTTGGCCTTTCATTTTAATGTTTAAATTTAATGGACACGGTAACAAATTTTCCTAAAATCTGTCTGAAACCTAAGAACTCAGTATTTCTGAACACACAGCACACCCAATCTTTCTCAAATCATTTGACAATCCTTCAAAGACTCTGGCCTTCAGCGAAAAAACTGTCTAAAAATCTATCCCTTTTACCTTCCTCAGAATGTAAATAGCCTTTCCTTGAAAACAGGCAAAGCTTCCAACTATGGAAAGTAAGGGAAGTGTTTTCAAGATGCGCATCTGACAAGATGATGGAGTGTCCTGCCTCTGCGGAGTCATAAACACACACTCTGAGGGGACCGAGCCCACACACCCTGTACGGGATTCCTCACACTTACAGGGCTCAAGGAGTCCAACGAAGCCTCAACATTCAAAGTCCAGTTCAGGCCACACTTTCTCAAGACAGTTTTGCCTTATCTTGGCAGGTCTCTTGGAGTCTTTTAAGAAAAAAAAAAAAGAAGAGGTATCACAAGTCTCCAATACTGAGATGCCTTTTGTTTTATCAGTTGTGAACAGTTTCGCTTGTGGCCTTTGGATAAGATGCTAAATTACTTATAGACTGAGATTTTGCGGGCTCAGGTTTCATTGTGCCCTGCCAGAAATTCCTTTCTGTTTTGAATCTGAGATGTTTGTTTATGGTGTTTGTTTTGAAATGCTAAATAAGATAGGCACAGTCTCTAGTTACAGCCTATTACCTTTTTTCTTCTTCTTTTTTTTTTTTTTTACCTTGCCACAGCCAGAGTGGCTGGTTGCTAAGGACTCAGCTGAAATTTCCAAAGGGCAGACTCTTGTGATTCTCTTCTCAGGGACTTGAAATGTAAAACATCCGAAAACACAATGAACCCTTAGCTTTCTTTCGTAAACGTTCATAAAACAAATATTCCCAGGATATTTCAAAATGAAGGTGTTCTTTTGGATCTGATAAACATACACTTAAGCAGAACTCTGAAATGTGGAAGCTGCTCACCTTGCTTGTAGTCTGCATATTTGAATATCCACATTTGTGATGAAAGAAGCACTACAACAATAGGTACTAGAGAGTCTCAGGAAAAAGAAAAAATCAATTTTGACAGTGTAATATGTTTTGGCTGTCATGAAGAAAACAAAGAGTTGTAAACTACTGATTTTAAGGACTGTATCATCATTGTGTTTCCTTCTCCATGTTGCATAATAGCCAATGTAAGGCATTTGCCTTGTAAGTTCTCAGCCCATATTTACTGGATAAACAGAGGACTTAAAGAAAAAAGTCACAGTTCTGTTTTTCCGAAGTGGGACCTCACCTATACTAGGAACCAGAGACAAGAGTGTCAGGTGTTTTAATTCTAGGTGTTCTTTTCTAGCCTTCCACTGCAGCACAGGCTCTCCAGAGAAACCACAACACAAATCCACAGTAAAGCTGCAGCACAGTCCACGTGGAAGATGGATGGAGCACGTCGGACCAACCAGAGCACCGCAAATGTGCCCTGGGCAGGAGCTCACCCCCACGCCTGCCCTGGTCTCTGAGCCAGCAGGCCTGCTGCTCTTTCTTCTGGAACCCCAGAGACCCTATCTTCAGCCTTGACAATGATCCTGGGGGCTCTGAGGTCTCCACCTATGTCTGGAAACCCACAGAGAACTTCTAACAATAAAATACCATTTAATGCACTTCCATGAGTCCATATGCCATCCATATTAACATAGGTCACCTTTTAAAAAATTACTAATTTGAAATAGCTCTGTGGAAGTAAGCATTCAAACCACAAAATAGAGCAGATGGCTACATTCTCTGAAGCACTAAAGGAACTGAGAATTACAATCATACTGGATCAAACCTATGAAGGTGCTTTTGGTACAGAGACCCTCAACTCATACCCCTCATTCTTAGGGATTCACTGTCCCCTTCTCTCTGACAAACATCAAGAGACCATAACTGTCAGAATCCCCTGTTAAAGAGATTTAGTTAAGTGTAGTCAATCCACAAAGCAGAAATTTTCTTTTAACTTATACAGAGAAAAAGCTAACAAATTAGAGAGAGAGAGAGAGAAAAGACAAAAAATAGAATGGAAATTGGAATATTAACTATCTTTTTCAGTAACAGGTACTCTACTGGCCATTACACATATTTTTGTGTGTCTATGCATGTATATACATAACATACATACATGTAATCATATATATATTTAATACATGTAATAATTCTCTCCAACCCTCACTGTAGTTACTTCATAAAAGCTATTACTATTCCATTTTCACAGGTAAGGAAACTGAAACTCAAAACAGTTGAGCAAACTGGTGGCTTACAGTTGAACACAGTTGATTATAAACACAGGTCTGCCTGGCCCCACGGCCTACTTTTCCCCTACTACACATTGCACAGATGAGTGAGGAGGTGGATGGAGCGGAAGAGATCCCCTCAGGCCTGGCTTGCTGCTGCACCCCCCTAAATCCTTCTAAGTAGTCAAAGGTGGAGTTGGGGCCCCTCTTAGCTGCCCCTGAGATGCCCAGCACTTCCTAGCTCAGGCCTTACTAACTGTAAATTACTGTCTTGGGCTACAACAGATGGTCCCAGTTTTTGCTGTCTACCTTCAGACCACAGCCTTTGTGAAAGTCGGGCCCCTATCTCATTTATTTTGGTTGAAAACTAATTATTACACAGGTCTTACTATTATATCCATACTCATGCTATATGCTTTACATGCACTATCTTTCTGCTATTTCAAGTGTGGTCCTGAGACCAGCAGCATTGGCATCACCTGGGAGTTTATTAGAACTGCGGACTGTCTGGCCCTATCCGGACCTATTGCATCCGAACCTGCATGCTTAATGAGGTCCCCAGGTGATTTGTGTGCACATTAACATTTCAAAGGCACAGTTTTATTTCATTCAATCCTCAGAGCGAATATAGGTGGTACCTATCACTATTAACAGCCGGGGGAACTCAAGCTTAGAGACAGTAAGCGGTATCACGAAGACCAGAGCTTCAGCAGCTGCTCAGTAAATACTTACAGGCAGAGGAGAGCCGGGAAACAGGTGGGGCTGCAAAAAGAATGGAGGAATGGGCTGGCCGAACGCCTGGCCTCTGGTTTTGCCTTGTTTGCACCTACTTCGGGGACACTTGAGACTGTGGCCCCTTTGCAGGTGAGCTGCAGCTCTACAAGCTGTTTCTTCTGCTCAAGCCAGGCCAAATCCCATGTTGACCGCCAGTGTGGACACCGCAGGAGCTAGGAGCAAAATCTTCTTCCAGAATACGATGTGACGGAAGATGCACACTGCTAGTAAGTGTGAGTTTAGGTGTTCCCCTTCCCCAAATATTAGTCCACAGACAAATGGTTAAATTTATGGCTCCTACAACCTGTGGCACTAGTGGCAAAGAACCTGCCTGCCAATGCAGGGGACACAAGAGACGTAAGTTCAATCCTCTGGGTTGGGAAGATCCCCTGGAGGAGAGCATGGCAACCCACGGCAGTATTCTTGCCTGGGGAATCCCGTGAACAGAGGAGCCTGGAGGGCTACAGCCCATTAGGGTCAGAACCCTCCCTTCTCTATTTTTACTCCAAATATACAATTTTTACAGAAACTATTTAGACCAAGTATAATAAATGGGCATCAGGAGGAAAGGTAGCAAATAGCCTCAGAGGCCTTTGAAGTTTTTTAACTCGGTGAATTTATGGTGTCGGGATACGAGGGGACCTGAATTCAATAATAATCTGCTCCCTTTCTAAGAGTCCAAACTCCTTAACCACCAGTGATGAAACACTCAGATGGCTGAGGGTTAAACAGAACAAGAGAATGAGCCCGCATCAGATTATTTTACTGTCACTGCTTAGTAGCTTTGTAGTCCTTAACTGTTTACCACGTGCAGCCATTGTTTTAAGTGCTTCACAGGGTTCCCCGAGTCCTTACAGAAACCCTGTTGTTAACCCCACTAAACAGAGGAGAAAATGCAGATGCACAGAAGCAGAGTATAGATCTGACCCCAGAAACCAAGCTTCTAACCATTACACTCTTGGATCAAGATATAAGTATTTCTCACAAGGAATTAATTGGGTTTGGGAGAGGGAGATAAGGAATTGAACCCTATTCACTTAGTAACTACAGAAGAAAAAGGAACCTCTTTATTTTTTATTTTTTAATGTGGGCCCCAAATGAACCACTGCTTACCTTGAGGGCATTCTTAAGAATAGCTCACCACATCTCTGCCCTGTCCGGAAGACCAATGATGTCTTATCCAAACTTGGAGGTTTTCCATGATTTGATCAGACTAACTGGCCAGGACAAGCAGCAGAGAGTGGTGAAATCAGGAGATGCTGACAAATAGACAGTTTTCAGTTCATTGTCGATGCTCACCTGCCTAGCAGAACAAGCTAGAACAAAGAGAGAAGTGCTCCCAAAACAAAGTGCCACTTTGAACAACAGCTGGTAGAGCGTTAAGAATGCACCCTCATTCTCAAACATGCTGGGAAGCACTCTTGATAACTATCACAAGAACTCTGAGAATGGGTAGGATCCCTTCCCCATTCCCCACCGAAACAGAGTTCTTACTCAGGCTTCTGTACCTTATTGGACCTTGAATTCTCCTTTTCAGCTTTGCCACCTGAGCCTGAAAAGATCACCTCAGATCCTGCGATTCCTACAACAAATTTTAACCACATATCTCACTCACCAACTAATCACATACCGACCCGAGAAATCACTTCTACTTGGCTTGAACTTATTTATGAAGCAGACTTTTGAAGGTCTTGCCTCATTCTTTATCTTGATTATAAGAGGGGCTGGAGTAGGGGTCAGGTCTGAGAGGTCCCCAGACTTCCCAGCTCCCCCTCCTCCCCTGCCGCCCCAGGAGAAAGCCTTGTACAGAGCAAATCAATGAATGAGTGATTGATTTCTAGGCAGAGGACAAGCCAGAACTTTAAAAATTCAGCTTTGGAGAATTCAATCTCTGAGAAGGAAGGATTTCAGTTTGTTATTCATTCATGCTTGGCTAGTCCACTGTTTCTTCCTCAGATAATTAATTGAGCTTTGCTGGGGTGTCTCCAAAACCCTCATCCTGCATGTGTCCTGTGGAACACAGTGTTCAATGTATTTACCTTCCACTCATTTTACCATCATCTACCTAATGGTACTTACACGCGAAAGCAGCACTGCCATCTCTCAAGTTAATGCCATCTCTCCTGTTAGCTGGTGCATGTTAGCCTGAACGACGTTAAACACACCCACATTTTTCAGGAATTTCACAATTAATGTCTGGAATGTGTTTTGGATTATTCTTCAAAGGATGACATAGTTGCCCTAAGATGAATTCGGTATTTTTCCCTTCTCCCATTTGTCATTCTTTAGTCCTCCCACTCCATTATCTTTTGGGGCCATCTGTTTTATCTGTTTTCCCCCAACTTTGTAATTCCTGCCCCATGCTTCCCCGAAGCATCCCCCTGTTCATCCAGATCATCACATTTTAAGCCGTAAACACAGAAACCTGTACCACATTGCTAGTTCTCCAGGCCAGAATACTGGATTGGGGTAGCCTTTCCTTTCTCCAGGGGATTTTCCAAGCCCAGGGATCGAACCCAGGTCTTGCAGTTCAGATTGCAAGTGGAATGCATTGCAGGTGGATTCTTTACCAGCTGAACCACAAGGGAAGCCCAGTAACTCCCACAACTGGTTGTAACGCCCAAATTCTAAGGATTATTCAGATGGTTTTCTTCATAAATTAACGTTACAGTAAATTTACCTGCATGTTCCTCACGGCACTTGTAGAGTAAATGCATGTTAATGAAAGCAAGATCCCCAGACTTGCTGTTTTTGCCCTTCCAGTGCTATGCCACTCATCTGGCCCTTGCCAAGTATTTTATGTGACTGAACTCCTCGACAACAGTGAGGGTTCTGTAAGCTTGACAGTCAAAATCAAAGTCATGAAGTCCTGTCATTTGAATATGTGCAGTGAACAGACACTCCACATTTTGTCAATATTTACTCTGGGAGGAACTAATTATTTCCTTGTTTACTTACATTGGTTCCTCTTCCCATGCCATATTAAGGTGATTTCATAGGCCCTCTGCGTGCTTCTGTCTCTGGCATCTAAGAACCTTACCTAAAGACTTTTGGATGGAAACTGAAACACCTTCCTCAAAAACAAGAAGCTATGGATGTTTTCATTTTTCTAACATCAGTACAAGAATATTAACTCTGCCCATCCCCTCTTCTATTTAACTGGTAAAAATCCAAATCCATGGACTCTTTAACTCCGACTCCTACATTACAGATGGATGAGAGGAGATCTATGGCTGGTGTGCAACCAACTGGTTTGATTTGTTCCCTGGCCTCCTAGAGCCTGTTCCCTAGGCCTCACCTCAGATCCTCCACAAACCTTCTTCCAAGGAGTCGTCATCTCCAGTGAGTGAAAAGAAACCATAACCTTCTAACGTCAACAGTTTCAGAAAACATTCCATTCTCTGCTGGGAATACCCACCCCACATCCTTGGTTTTACTTACTGCCCTGTGAGAAGTGGGTGGAAAGAAAAGTTAAAATACCTGGGGGAAATCAAAGGACGATTGAGTTTTGAAAGAGACAGTTCTTACATGGCAGAGGTGAAAACACAGTTCCATTCCATAAACACGAACCACTGAGTAAATAGTCACCAGGTGGGAAAAGAGTGCTTCTTTGTGATGGGGATCCCCTGGCTCTAATGCAAAGTTCTCAGAGCAAAGCAACCTACAGTGTCCCCTAGGTTCCTCAGCACTCTGCCCTCACGACCCGTCAATCCTAAACCATCGCTGCCGTTTCCTTACTTAGAGAAGGCTGGTCATGCTCCCCCCACCCACCCCTTCCTTACAGAAGCATACAATACGGGTCCACAGAGGAGGAAAAATGGACCTCACCCCTTGTCTAAAACATAAACCTCACTGGCCAATCAAAACATTCTTCCTAGAAAATCTCATTTGAATATTTTTTCAAAACTGTCTTTCATCTCCCAAAGAGGTCTCCCACCCCTCCCTCAGGAGTTCAGACTCCAAACTTATTTCTATGGCTCCTAGGCCACTTACCTAGAGGCAGGCACCCTAACCAAGCAGCAGGCCACTTAGGAAGCTGCAAAGGGCAAGAAGACTCACTGAATCAGTGGAAATGGGAAAGGGATCTTCCCAGGAGCCAGAAAGCACAAAGTAGAGAAAAATGGAGGTATCTGGCTCTCTGCTCAACTTTAAATATAGACATAGCCAACGATTTTTTTTTTTTTAAGGAATAAGTATGTCAGGATTTACTTAGTTAACAGTCTAAATGATGCTGAAAAGAAGTCCAGGTGTATGTGTCACATGATTCACTCTTCGCATCATTTAGCCTTTTCAGAAAATATTTTTCCCTCAGTGTTCTTTCTATGGAAAAAACTGTTCTTCCATGTACTCACTGCACATTCACTGAGAGCCTACTATGAGCCAGTATGCCTTAAAAACCTAAGGCAGGGAGCCACAATTTGGAAGGGGTCCATTTCAGACCCTACTTTATCTACTCACTTTGTGAACTGAAGTTAAAAACCTGATTTTTTTTTTCCTTTCATAAAGCCAGTATGGGGAGTGATATAAATAAAAATTACTGCAAGTTGGCAGATAGAGCAATGTAATTTGTATTTAAATTATGTCATCGAAAACAGGTTAACATTTCTATACTATGCAATATGTTTTCCTCAGTATAGTCAAACAAGTTTCAAGAGTTTTCATTAACAGATACAACCAGTAGGGGTCATTTTAGTGCAAAAATTGCAGCAAAAGACTTCCTCATGAACAAAATGTATCAATTTCTATTTGTTATGATAATTATGCGCAAATTTCTGAATAAAAATGGAAACTGAGGGCAACACTGGCCATTGAGAAATTTTTTTGCCAACTAAGAGAAAAACAAGAGAATGTCAGCATCCTCTAGGGTAATTACTGCCATAGAATGACTCCTCTAATTCTTAAAAAGGAGGAAGAAAAAAGGCCACTCACTTATCTTGTTTTCCATAAATCTTGTAATCACGTGAAAATTCTTGAAATTTTAGACACCCTATTGAAATAGCTGTCTAAATACATTCATCATGCTAGGTAACACTGTCCTTTCTACTTTGAGTTCATAGATTGCAACCTAATTGCTGCTTTTAGAGTTCTATAAAAAAATAAAGTAAAAAAAAAAATGCCCTGAGCACACCATTTTGGTAGCTGAAAACAGGCTGGCTAGATGGAAAGAGTTGTTAAAGAACACTCAATATGATATCATCATGCCAATAAATACTTCCAAGCATTTTCAAGATTAATACCAAGTGTGTAGAGTGTTAACAGAAGAAACGAAGCTATTGAGGGATCACCTCATTTCAGAGGAATAAAAGGCTCACCAACAAACTGCCAAAATAACTCTATACTATGACACCAGGATATTGGTGCCAAAGCACTTGATTAGCGTGAATGTTCCCTGAACTCTACATTTCCTTCACCAGAAATCCATCATGAAGTAACAAAACAAAGGTTAGAATCTTTAGAACCTTCCCAAGTCCTTCTCAGAGCACAGCCGTTTCCACCACATTTAACCTTGTTTCAGGGTGCTTGTTCTTTTCAGATTTATGGGAGGCTGGCTTAAGTAAATTACACACTCCAAGTAGCAGGGTTCAAAGCTACATCTTTTGGTCCAACTCATTCAGAATCCCAAAGTCAAACACATAAAACTGTATCAGAAGTTAATCTCCTGGCCATTTTTCTTGTGAGAAATAAAAACAAGTTATACAGTGGGACTTAACACCAGGTGAGAGGCTTTTGTACTTGAGGTAAACAAACTCTTATAACCCAATGTCCTCAGGGTGCATCGATGCACTTCCCGCACGAGTTCCCTTCACTCATTACTGCCCACTAGCTTCCAAACCAGAAAGGCCATCCAGATTTTCCAAAACTGTCCAAACTTTAAAACCTGCCTGGTGGCTCAGTGGTAAAGAACCCGCCGGCCAATGCAGGAGACGCAGGTTCCATCCCTGGGTCGGGAAGATCCCCTGGAGGAGGAAATGGCAAGCCACTCCAGTATTCTTGCCTGGGAAATCCCATGGACAGAGGCGCCTGGCGGGCTACAGTCCACGGGGTCTCAAAAAAGTGGGGCAGGACTGAGTCACTAAACAACAATAATCAACAAGCATGCATGTATGTAAAGAGAATCACAGAATGGAAGCCTTTCAACAGACCCTTAAGGCATTTACTTCCTTTCTCAGTTTCCCAGCACAATAAACAGACACAAAGAAAGATGCTTCAGAATAAACCCCTCCCTGGTCACGGGCGCGCAGGCTGTGAGTATCGAGGAAGACAGGAGCAGCGGCGCCCGTCCCTCCTCCGCCCCTCCAGAGTAAGGCTGCTGCTCGCTGCTCGCACACCAGGATGCCCCGAAACAGCATCACCGCCCCAACGTCAGCCCGAGCAGGGGTCCTACGTTTCACTGGTGCTCACTATTTGGCATTAGCCAAATAAAAAGAACTCACTACATCTCTCTAGACCCCAAACCTGACCAGGCACCCCGAGGCCGGCGGGCAGGGCTGAAGGCCAACACCCATAAACAGTGATTCTCCCAAGGAGGAGGGCTCCGCTAACCCAATCCTTCTTCCATCAGACACCATGGTGCACAATACTTCACTGGAGAAACCAGCAGAACAATCCCCGTTATTAAACACACAAAAAGAACAAGCAACACGACTGGAAAGACGCGGATATCTATCTTAAAAAGCAGCCACCAATAGTACAGAAACAACTTTTCACTCCTAGGTGCAAGCCCCTCGCCCGGCCGCCCCCCCGCCCCGCTTCATTCAAGAGCGAAAGCCTTTGACCGCTTTCAATAGGCAAATAAATGAGTAACCACCGTCTGTAACTTCCCCTGGGCTGACATATTCCGGAGCCGAAACTGATTTATATGCGCAGGAGGAGGAAGGGGGTGAAGGAAAAGCGCAAGGAAAAAATAATACAAGAGTCACACAGGGAGTGTGAGCTGGAGACACGTCTCCTCCGCCAGCAGAAAATGGACTTGAGTGGACGTGGTGCAGCACTCGCTTTCACGCTGCGCTATGCGGGGAGGGCGGCAGGGGCCCGACTCCCCGAGGGGCTCGCCAGAGCCTCCGCAGTGGCCCCTGCCCGCGGCGCCCCCACCTCCGGGCGCACAGCCCGGCCACTCCACCCAACCCCAACCCGATGGGCCACACGTGTGCGCGTCTGTGCGCGGCCGGGGGCGATCTCCCACTCGCCGGCCCCCACCCACGCAGCCCAACCTCTCCCGCGGCTGGCCAGGCATCCGGGGGAAGCAGCGAGCTGGGAACCCAGGGACGCAGGGCTCACTCCCGGGGGTGGCGGGCGCCCCTCCTTCCCGAAGAGCCCTCTCTCCTCGGGAAAGTCTCCGCCAAACTTTGTTCGGCGCCACCAGCGCCGAGGGGGCGGCGCGGGCCAGGTGGGAGGGGGCCCGCGGCGGGCGGCCGTACCTTCGCAGACGCCCACTTCGTACTCGGTGATGGAGTCGCCATTGAGCGGGGGGCGGATGACACAGCGCAGCCCCCGGTCGCAGGCTCCATGGAGCCCGTAGACGCCGCCGCAGCTCTCGTTTCTCTGGCGGGCGCACATGTAGCAGCAGCCGCAGAAGCCCTGCACGATGCTCCCGGGGCAGCTCTTCGGCTCTTCGCACTTGGACTCGTCGCAGGGCAGGCAGACCAGCGCCCGGGTGCCGGAGCGCGCCAGCAGCAGCAACAGCCCCAGCAGCGAGACCAGGAGGTGCCCGCAGCCGGCCAGCCCCCTGCCCCCCGCCACCAAGTACATCCTCCTGCGCCGCCGCCGCCTCCTCCTCGCAGCCGGGCCAGGAGCGGGGCGGGCGCCCTCCCCTGCGCGGGGCACACGCGCCGCCGCCGCACCCGCAGCCCGCGGTCCTCGCCGCCCCCCTCGGGGCCCCCGGGGCGCGCCTCCCCTCGCGGGGCGAGGCCCCCGCTCCCCCTGCGGGCCGCGCCGACCCGGAGCCCACTAGCGTTGGCGCCAGCAGTGGCTTCCCCTCCTCCTCCTCCTCCCGGGAGGGAGGGGGAAAAAAGAAAAAAAGTTTCCTCCCGGCAGCTCCGGTTCAACCCAAACTTCTGGCGGCGGCGGCGGCTGCGCTCGGCTCCAGCCCCGGCTGGCGGCGCCTCCTCCCTCTCTCCTCCTCCGCGTCGGCCGACCCCGCGGCGGCGGTGGTTGTGGCGGCGGCAGCGGCGCAGCCTCCGGGCCGGTCCCCGCCTCCCGAGCCGCGGAGTGGGCGCGGTGGCGCAGCAGAAGGTCCGCGGCGTCCGCTCCG
Organism: Odocoileus virginianus; assembly: GCF_023699985.2. Taxonomy (NCBI): domain Eukaryota; kingdom Metazoa; phylum Chordata; class Mammalia; order Artiodactyla; family Cervidae; genus Odocoileus; species Odocoileus virginianus. The sequence goes on along the minus strand of NC_069675.1, from coordinate 18,076,798 downwards.
CGCGCCCGGCTCGCCTCACTCCTGCGCCGCTCCTCCGGGCGCTTGTTTATGGCTCGAGCCTCCGCCGCTCGGGCTGCGCCCTCCCCCATCCTACCTCATCCCCCAACCCGCGCCCCCCCCGCCCCGCGCCGCGCGCCGCTCATTGGCTGCCCCCCCCCACCCCCTGGCCCGGCCGGCCCCCTCCCCCTCCTCCGCCCTCCCTCCCCGGCGGCCGGGCCCTTCCTCCCTCGCACGCCTCCTCCTCCTCCCCCTCTTCCCCTCCGCCTCCCCGAGCCCGGCGCACCGAGCCGGCCCTGCGGCCGAGTCTTCGCGCGCCTCTCCCGCTCCGGCATCGCCGGCGCGCTGCGGCTCGGGCGCACCGGCGAGCTACGAGAGTCGCGGCGTCCCCGAGAGCCCGCCAGCCTTCAGGGCCGCCGTGGCTGGCTTGGGAGTCCCGAGGGCGAAGCAGCTGCACCTCCGGGGAACGCTTTGAGCTCGGAGAGTGGCGGAGAACCTGGAGCTCGGGGCGGAGGGGAAGGCTGCAGCCCTTGGCTGGGGCGCCCGCCGGATCGTGACCCGGGAAAGGGAAGCAAAACGCATGGAACCTCTGCAAAACTGGATGAGAATCCATCTTCCACTCGAGCTGGGAATAGACTTTGTAAAAGATATTCTGTAATGGAGTCTTGGAACGCTCGAGACGCCTCCAGCGAAGCTGCTGGTGAATTAATTAAGTGCTTTAAAAGGTCTAGATAAATATTCCGGAGGATAGGAGGGAAGACTGTTGGGGGCCGCTGTAGCTCGAGAGCGTTTTAGTTGTCCACATCCTGGTGTATTTTGTCGCTCTGCCGTCTGTGCCGAAGTGCTTCATTAAAGGAGGGGGCGGATGGAAAGTAGAGGTGAATTTTCCTCCCTTGAGTAAGGCCGAATTGGATTACTGAAGCCCCTTGACATGACTAGACCTGCATATCTCATGCATCATTAATATCATCTGTCATTGCCCCCTTTTCCCCAAGGTGGTGGACAAAAGTGGTGTTTAATTTTTTCATTTTCTGTGAATGTGCTAATAAACAAGATGTTCTTTGTGTTAAACCAGGTAAAGAAGCAGCTGAAGTGGTGCAGAATGCATCGTGTGGGGGTTGTTTCTCATCTGTAGTTGTCAGAAAAAGCACCTCGAAGTGATAGGCTCTGTAATGGCCCACCATTCACAGGGTGTGTTACAGGGTCAATGAAATTAGTGAATTAACAGAAAGTGACTAGGATCAGTGTGGGGGAAAAGAAAAATCAGATCTTGTGGCAGGTGTGAGATGGGAATGGCCTGCCGACCTTTTGATCCAAGATGGTCTGGCTGCAGGAAGGTGGCAGCCAAGTGGATCTGAAAATCCTGACTAATGAACCCAAAGTTATAGCAGGGCAGTGTAAGGAGAGAAGGAACAAAGATGCCTTTGAAATCTTCTGTTTGCGGAACAAATTTATACTTCTTATAAACATTTTGATTTAACCACTCTAATCCTGAATGGAAAAGCCAAAGGTACCAGTGGAATATTCCTCAGTCACTGGAATCAGAAAATGAAACATTTCTCCAGTCATAGTTCTTTGTCCTGAGAAGGGGAGGAGGCTCATTAATTATCACTGATTATCAGCAGTGGAAAGTGGGGAGTGAGCATACCATTTTCTGGAAGCATTTAAAGAGCTGTTGAGATGACTCCTTTCCAGGGATGTTGTAGAGGCAGTTCCTGCAGTTGTGTAGATGATCTCCAAAGGAACTCATACCCTAACGTTCTATAATTATAAGTATTAAGTGGTAAAATCATTTCAGGTATGCTTGATATTCCATTAGCAAAATTCAAGAACAATAAAACATACAACGCTGTTAAACATGCTTGTTTCTTGGACCCCAACAAGGCACCAGTACTCCACCGTGGGATTTGCCAACAATCTGTCATCATTGAGCTGTGTTAAAAGGCCCTTTCCACTCTTGCAGAGGAGGTTATCTATATTTCTGTTCAAATACAAGTATAAAGACATTATTAAAATGTAGCAGATAACATTGTAGGACTTAAGAGGAAAAGCCAAGGTCAGGTGATGGAAAAAAAATACAGAAGTGAAAAAGCTACTGTAGTTGAAAGAAAAGAGAATCATTGCCATGGTCTTGCTTTTATGTTTGTTTATTTTATTTTTAAAGGCAGTATATTAAAGTTAGAGAAACCTAGAGATTGAACACAAGCAAGGGACATTGTTTCTGGGATTCCAGAGGTAGAACCTTCTGGAAGGTGGATCAACACAGGTGATAGTCTGACTCCTCATGGCATTGAAGTCAAATGTACACTAATTTGGGTGTAACAGCTGAGAAAATTCCTTACCCATGGTCCTTTACCATAGCTTTAATAGAGAAACAAAAGAGAAAACAAGCATAGTTCCTTAAAGCCTGTAACTAGTGGCAAATAAGAAACCTGCAAGGGCCCAGCAGCTTATCTGAAACAGGGTGTAAAGCAGGAGCTCAGTTATGAAATAGCCATTTCCTCTCTGGGATCCAGGAGAGACAGTAGGTGGCCAGAAGCCAAGGCGATGAGATTGGGGCTCAGACACAAAAGGATTCCCTCATCTTCAGAAACCAGACTAAGGATTCAGAAGAGAGATTAGGTGGGCCCAACGTGGTGACAACTGGGGGTCAAGGGAGAGAGGGAACTGGTGGGGATTATACAGACCCTGAAAGGCATGTACAAATACAAGGGAAGCGTACATGGAATATGATTTAATGCCTCTTCTTCTGGGAAGAGTCTTGAGCTTATTCCCTTAGCTGTTCTATCGCGTTTTGTAATCGCCTCCGCTTACATTTATCATGTTATATATATAGATAAAATATGTAAATAAATATGTTGTAATATAAACCTTTTTCTAGACAGTTCTGATTCACCCCCATTAGATTGACAGCTCATTGGAGAGGCCAGAACTTCTAAGAACGCATGCGTACAGGGATGGAAGAATTACAGACAAAAGGGTGTTTGAACTTTTCCATCTGTCGCCCTTCTCTCTAGATTTTAGGAAATGCCTCTTTACAGAAAGCACTTGAAAGGGCTGGTGGGGAAGGAGAGAGTCTTCTAAACCGGGGTGGGGTGGGTTTGGAACCGAACAGGTCTGAAAGGAAAAGGAATCAAGAACATGCGGCTGATAGACTTCTGGAAGAAGAGACAGTCCGCCCTCTATTGGCCGATGCGGGGGTTGGAGGGGAGGGGTTTGCTGCATCGCTGAAAATGACTGAGAATCAAAGTGCCCAGTTGGGGGCCTAGCAGCAAGTGGAAATGAGATGGTAATAGTGTTAGGGCCCTCCTCCCTAGATACAGTGTCTGTCTAGCCTAGCCTCTCTACTGTAGTCAGTTCTGGGAAGTTGCTGTGCGGATATTCTGTTCTTGAGACGAAAATAGAAATGTAGAAGTTATCTTTTGAGTCAGACACACAGACTCTTAGAATTGAGTTGCGGAAAGTCTCGTTTTATAAAGATGCTGCATACAGACAAGAAAGATACGACAAAACCGAGACAAGCAGCCTAGCTCCTTTCACCTTCTTCCCCCATCTCTCTGCTCCCCCTCAGCTTGGATTCACTCACTCTACGTGGGTTCTCAGTCTTCTAGGCTTGGGCCGTTTCAGTGACACAGGAGGATACCTAGATTGGGGGCTAAGCGTCTGATATTGGACTCTGAACTTGGTACTTGGACTCATTTTTACTAAGGGGAAGTGGTCCCTGTCTTATGTGTCCTGCCCTTTTATGACCGCTGCTCCAGAGTTGGCAAGGATGTGCACAGAGCACAGATTCTCTTTAAGGTTTAGCCTAGGATCTTGTCTACCACCACCTCCACACACACCTCTCTTTGCTGTTTACACACCATTTTGAACAAAGTATTCATCTTTTCTGAATCTGTTTCCTCCTCTGTAAAAGGGAGACTGGAATGTAGAGGACCGGTCACCCAGGGTACAGTGTGGATAAAACGGCTGTTCTCTTTTTCTATTTTTATTTTTAGAGTCCTTCCACTTGAGAGTCTCCTTGGGTTTTATGCTTGAGCTGGGATCCCTGCTCTGTGATATCTCAGCACCTATTTCTAAGCAGCATCTGCCAGACCAGAAATTCGCTTTTCTTCTTCTTCTAATCAGTCGTTTGGTCCCACTTTGGCACTCTGTCTAATCTCGGGGTGTTTGTGATATTTTCTTGGACCCATTCCAGTCAGACTTATTTTCAAGGATAGTCACTAATAATAATGATAATAATAATAGCTAACCTTTACAGAGAGCTTGCTAATAAGCACTTCACAGAGCTTATTTTGACAAATCTAGAGAATGGCCCTATAAGGCCATTGCCTTATAGAATCTCCAATGCTTCTGTGGTCTCCACTTCATAACTGAGGAATCGGAGGCACAGGAGGTTGTGTGATTTGCAAGGACTCAGAACTGTGTTTGTGACTTTCTTATTTGGAACCTAGTGTACTTAGCTGCCTCATGCAGTAATTTGAGGAGTGGCAGGTTGCTTTCCTTTGCAGTTTTATTGTTTTTTGTGAAACTACTTTAAAATTGTTAGTATCTGTGAGGGTATCTGGCTTTCTTCACTAATTTGCATATGAAAATAGTGATTTGTATTTTTCTAAAAATGGGAAAAGCTCCATTATTTTCCTAATTACTGAATTACTATATATATAGTGTTTGCTTTATGCATATTGACAAATTACCTGGGTATATTACCACTTTTGGGTAATTACCACTTCTGGGGCTTCCCTGGTGGCACCAGTGGTAAAGAGCCTGCCTGCCAATGCAGGAGACACAGGTTCAGTCCCTGGGTCAGGAAGATCCCCTGGAGGAGGGCATGGCAATTCACTCCAGTTTCTTGCCTGGAGAATCCCATGAACAGAGGAGCCTAGCAGGCTACAGTCCATGTGGTCACAAAGAGTCAGACATGACTGAAGTGACTTAGCACAACATAGCATATTACCACTTCTAATCCTCACTCCAGCCTGGTGAGGTAGGTACAGAATTACTTGCATTTTGCAGTGAGAAACCAGAGACACAGAAAGGTTAAATGATATGCTCAATAGAATATTTATATAAAAGGAAAAAATGGGATGCAAAACCAGACAGTATGGCTCCAGAATCCACATTATGCAATACTACTCCTAGTATATATTTTTTACAAATATATACCCATTGAGGGGGAGGTTGAGAAAGTATAAGGATTTTTTTTAAAAGAAAAAAATAACACTACCCATAAACCACTGTAATAACATTTGTTATACATCTTGAAGGCTTCTTTTCCCCTATACAGTATAAAATGAAAGATGGACTAATCATCCTAATTTATAATTGCTTTTTTACATATCCATATACATAGCATATTGATCTTTAGGGTCAATAACTGCATCCTTTTTATCACTGAATATCATTTTATTGAATGGGCATACTGTGTTATATTTAATCATGACATAATATACTGTTAGGATTTTTTGTTTGTTTATTTTACATTTTCACTGTCATAAACAAAGCTGCAATGGGTTCTTATTTAGCCAAATTTACAAACTGTCTAGTGATTTTCTTTGGGCATTTCCTAAATTGGAATTGATAATTGTGGGTCCAAAAGTAGGCTTTTTTTTTACATGCATTGCCAGATTGCCTCCTACAAACTCTTATCGCACACATTCTCTCCAACATTTAGTGAAAGTGCTCATCTCCCCAGGGTAGAGGGCCTTGTTAAAAACCTTTCCCTGTTGCTTGGAAAGCACATTACATTGCAAAACTTTTTTTTAACTTAAAAAAAAAATTTTTTTTTTTTGGTTTGCATCCATTGTTTTATTAGACGCTTTAAAATGTTCAATATTTGGAGGCTTTAACTATGAATCATCAAATATGTTAATATTACATATTACCAAATCATGTAGCCTGATAAACTGTATGCAGTAGGATTTTAAAGGACATTGTTATGTCCTTCATTAAAAATTTTTTCCTAAGAAAGGACTTTTTACAAAACCAAATTAATGAAAGGGAATAAATAATTGAGATCCATCCAAAAGGTAAAGCTATTTTAGTTGATATTCTCTGCTTATGAGTGTTCTTCTCAATGTCTGGAAAAAAAATAAGAGTGAGAAAAGTGAGGAGAGACTCTTGAGCTATGGCAACAAAGAGAGATTTTCACTCCTGCAGTGCTACCCACCTCCCCATATTCTCTTGACTGCCTAGCCGCCTGTTCTGTTTCCTGGTTTGAACAGCCTGAAGGTTCATAGATCTGAATTGCAGATGCCTTTCTCCAAATCTAAATGGCATCTGGGCTTCCCTGGTTGCTCAATGGTGAAGAATCCACCTGCTAAAGCAGGAGACTCAGGTTCGATCGCCAGGTTGGGAAGAAGCCCCTGGGGAAGGAAATGGCAACCCACTCCAGTAATCTTGCCTGGGAACTCCCATGGACAGAGGAGCCTGGCGGGCTATAGTCCATAGGGTCGCAAAAGAGTCAGACACAATTTAGTGACTAAACAACAACAAATGGTATCTATGTTAAGAAATACAGCTATATTTTTTTCAACAGTGATATCATTACTCAATGCATTCTGAAAGTATTTATTTTGGAATTGCCTCATGAATCTCATGAAAAAATAAAACTCATTGTTTAATCTTTGTATCTGACCCAACTTATTGTAACTTAGTTTTTATGGTATCAAATTCATCTTCTAAGAATGGATATTTGTTGTGAATGTTTAAAAGAACCAACACATATTCCAGAGAAAATCTTTTTTAAAGAGTTTAAAATATGGTGATAACTCCACAACATATACAAATATTGAATCATTATGTTGTACACCTGTAAATTATATAATGTTATATGTCAATTATATCACAATTTTTAAAAAGTGCGAGTCATCAGTGGCTTTCATGCAATAAACATACAGCTTTTCCAAGTAACAGCAGAAAGGAGACATCACTTATCTCAATGTAAATTCTGATATGATAATGTTCATCAGAATCCTGATTTTTTTTATATTCATAAGCTATATATCATGCAGCTGTTTTGTCACTGAAATGAGAATTTATTACCTATTTTCTGGGGATAGTGATAGTGCTTACCAATATCCATATTCCTTCTTTCATTCAGGACACAGCTAGACAACACTTAGCACTTTCTTTTCAGTAGATGGGCACCTGGAATATAAATAGATGTGGTGGGGACCTTTTCCAGGCTTGCTTGCCTTTATTCCTGTATGTTTTCCAGAATCCTGTGTATTTTTTCCTTCTCTCTCAGCTAGCTGGCTGCACAGCATGCCACCGGGGATCCTGAAGCCCTGGAAGAGTCTCAAACCATTAAGTGGTAGATCCTGGGTCCTGCATGACTGCATGAAGCAGACCTCCCATGTACAGACATATTCACATATACCTACTTCACGGAATCTCAGGAGTCTGTAATTTCAATGAGAAATGAATCTTTACTGTGATAAGTCACTGAGATTTGGGGCTTATCTGTTAGAGCAGTTAGCCTAACCTGTTATTTTAGCTTTAACAGAAATAACATTAACCATTTATTCTTACATTTGCTATTACTATACATTCTCAGACAAGATGCAATTTTGACATGCACTTATTACTAACTTGCAGTTGTCTGTAGACTGTATAATGAATATATAATGACTAGGTTACCAATCCTGGCATTTAAAATATTTTAAATATTATGGTATTCCAAGAAGACCTTAGCTTTTTGTTAGTACTGATTAGTGGTAATAAAATAAGTAATATCAAAACTTTCCACTAACTCAAATGAGAGGATGGCCATCTAAATATATTATGTTTGCCCAGTGAGTTTTATTTCCTGAGCTTCCACAGGCTTAGACAGTCTCTACTCATGACTTTATTGTGGGTCACCAAGATCCTGGGTCCTGTGCAACTCATTAAAGAATGAGGCTTTTCAAATCCTCATTTTCCTTTTTTTTTCCAAGTCCTTCAGAATATACTACTTCCTCTCCAAACCTCTTTGGCAAGACTGCCTATGTGTGCTCCTCTTTGAAGCTTTCCTACTAGCATCAACCTCATTACATCCACAGACTTTAAATCAGCACCTTCTCTGATTTCTCAGTGGATCTTAAGGCATATTTTAATATTTTTGTTTTATATTTAATATATTGACATCATATCTATATCCTCTGTCATTAATTATCTTTGATAGCTTAATGCATTTTGATCATCTTATTGTTGTTCAGTTGCTAAGTTGGGTCTGACTCGGTGATCCCATGAACTGCAGCACACCAGGTTCCCCTTTCCTTCACTATTTTCTGGAGTTTGCTCAAACTCATGTCCCTTGACTCAATGATGCCCTCCAAACATCTCATCCTCTGTTGCCCCCTTCTCCTCCTGCCCTCAATCTTTCCCAGCATCAGAATCTTTTCTAATGATGCAGCTCTTTGAATCAGGTGGCCAAAGTATTGGAGCTTCAACATCAGTCCTTCCAATGAATATTCAGGGTTGATTTCATTCAGAATTGTCTGGTTTGATCTCCTTGCAGTCTGAGGGACTCTTAAGCATCTTCTCCAGCACCACAGTCGAAAGCATCAGTTCTCTGGCTCTCAGCCTTCTTAATGGTCCAACTCTCACATCCATACGTGACTACTGGAGAAACCATAGCTTTGACTATATGGACGTTTGTCAGCTGTCTCTGCTTTTTAATATGCTGTTTAGGTCTGTCATAACTTTTCTTTCAAGAAGCAAGTGTCTTTTAACTTCATAGCTGCAGTCACTGTCTGCATTGATTTTGGAGCCCAAGAAAATAAAATCTGTCACTGTTTCCATTGTTTCCCCATCTATTTGCCATGAAGTGATGGGACTGGATGCAATGATCTTAGTTTTTGGAATGTTAGTTTTAAGCCAGTTTTCTTTCACTCTCCTCTTTCACCCTCATCAAGAAGCTCTTTAGTTCCTCTTCACTGTCTGCTATTAGAGTGGTATCATCTGCGTATCTGAGGTTATTGACCCCCAGATGGTCAATACTGAAATCAGATTGATTATATTATTTGTAGCCAAAGATGGAGAAGCTCTTTGTCAGAAGTCAGCAAAAACAAGACCTAGAGCTGACTATGGCGCAGATCATGAGCTCCTTGTTGCAAAATTCAGGCTTAAATTGTAGAAAGTAGGGAAAACCACTAGACCATTCAGGTACGACCTACATCATATCCCTCATGATTATACAGTGACAAACAGATTGACTATTGACTATTCACTATAGAGGTGACAATTAGATTCAAAGGATTAGATCTGATAGAGTGCCTAAGAACAATATACAGAGGTTCATAATACTGAACAGGAGGAGGTGACCAAATCTATCCCCAAGGGGAAAAAAAATGCAACAGGGCAAACTGGTTGTCTGAGGAGGGCTTACAAATAGCTGAAAAAAGAAGAGAGGCAAAAGGAAAAGGAAAAAGGGAAAGATATACCTGACTGAATGCAGAGTTTCAAAGAATAGCTAGGAAATGTAAGATTTTTAAGTGAACAATGCAAAGAAATAGAGGAAAACAATAGAATAGAAATGACTAGAGATCTTTATTTTAGATTAATTTATTTATTTTAATTGGAGGCTAATTACTTTACAATATTGTGATGGTTTTTGCCATACACTGACATGAATCAGCCATGGGTGTACATGTGTCCCCCATCTCAAAGCCCCCTTCCGCCTCCCTCCCCATCCCATCCCTTTGGGTTGTCCCCATGTACCAGCTTTGAGTGCCGTTTCATGCATTGAACTTGGACTGGTCATCTATTTCATATATGGTAATATACATGTTTCAATGCTATTCTCTCAAATCATCTCACCCACGCCTTCTCCCACAGAATCCAAAAGTCTGTTCTTTTTATCTGTGTTTCTTTTGCTGTCTCATGTATAGGGTCATCGTTACCATCTTTCTAAACTCCATATATATGTGTTAATATACTATATTAGTGCCTTTCTTTTTGATTTACTTCACTCTGTATAACAGGCTCCAGTTTCATCCACCTCGTTAGAACTGATTGATTCAAATGTGTTCTTTTTAATAGCTGAGTAATATTCCATCGTGTATATGTACCACAGCTTTCTTATCCATTCATCACCGATGGACATCTAGGTTGCTGCCATGTCCTGGCTATTATAAACAGTGCTGCAATGAACCTTGGGGTACACGTGTCTCTTTCAATTCTGGTTTCCTTGGTGCATATGCCCAGCAGTGAGATTGCTGGGTCATATGACAGTTCTATTTCCAGTTTTTTGAGGAATCTCCACACTGTTCTCCATAGTGGATGTACTAGTTTGCATTCCCACCAACAGTGTAAGAGGGTTCCCTTTTCTCCACACCCTCTCCAACATTTATTGTTTGTAGACTTTTGGATGGCAGCCATCCTGACTGGCATATAATGGTACCTCATTGTGGTTTTGATTTGCATTTCTCTGATAATGAGTGATGTTGAGCATCTTTTCATGTGTTTGTTAGCCATCTGTATGTCTTCCTTGGAGAAATGTCTGTTGAGTTCTTTGGCCCATTTTTTGATTGGGTCATTTATTTTTCTGGAGTTGAGCTGAAGGAGTTGCTTGTATATTTTTGAGATTAATCCTTTGTCTGTTGCTTCGTTTGCTATTATTTTCTCCCAATCTGAGGGCTGTCTTTTCACCTTGCTTATAGTTTCCTTTGTTGTGCAAAAGCTTTTAAGTTTCATTAGGTCCCATTTGTTTATTTTTGCTTTTGTTTCCATTACTCTGGGAGGTGTGTCATAGAGGATCTTGCTGTGATTTATGTCAGAGAATGTTCTGCCTATGCTTTCCACTAGGAGTTTTATAGTTTCTGGTCTTACATTTAGATCTTTAATCCATTTTGAATTTATTTTTGTGTATGGTGTTAAAAGTGTTCTAGTTTCATTCTTTTACACATGATTGACCAGTTTTCTCAGTGCCGCTTGTTAAAGAGATTGTCTTTTATCCATTGTATATTTTTGCCTCCTTTGTCAAAGATAAGGTGTCTATAGGTGCATGGATTTATCTCTGGGCTTTCTATTTTGTTCCATTGATCTATATTTCTGTCTTTGCACCAGCACCATACTGTCTTGATGACTGTAGCTTTGTAGGATAGTCAGATGTCAGGCAGGTTGATTCCTCCAGTTCCATTCTTCTTTCTCAAGATTGCTTTGGCTTTTTGAGTTTTTTTTTAAGTTTCTATATAAATTGTGAAACTATTTGTTTTAGTTCTCTGAAAAATACCATTGGTAGTTTGATAAGGATTGCATTGAATCTGCAGATTGCTTTGGGTAATATACTCATTTTCACTATATTGATTCTTCCAATCCATGAACATGGTATATTTCTCCATCTATTTGTGTCATCTTTGTTTTCTTTCATCTGTGTTTTATAGTTTATATATACAGGTCTTTTGTTTCTTTAGGTAGGTTTATTCCTAAGTATTTTATTCTTTTTGTCACAGTGGTGAATGGGATTGTTTCCTTAATTTCTCTGTTTCCTCATTGTTAGTATATAGGAATGCAAGGGATTTCTGTGTATTAATTTTATATCCTACAACTTTACTATATTCATTGATTAGCTCTAGTAATTGTGGTGTCTTTAGGTTTTTCTATGTAGAGGATCATGTCATCTGTGAACAGTGAGAGTTTTACTTCTTCTTTTCCAATCTGGATTCATTTCTTTTTCTTCTCTGATTGCTGTGGCTAAAACTTCCAAAACTATGTTGACTAGTAGTGGTGAGAGTGGGCACCCTTGTCTTGTTCCTGACTTTAGGGGAAATGCTTTCAATTCACCATTGAGGATAATGTTTGCTGTGGGTTTATCATATATGGCTTTTATTATGTTGAGGTATGTTCCTTCTATGCTTGCTTTCTGGAGGGATTTTATCATAAATGGATGTAGAATTTTGTCAAAGGCTTTGTCTGCATCTATGGAGATAATCATGTAGTTTTTTATCTTTCAATTTGTTAATGTGGTGTATCACATTGATTGATTTGCAAATATTGACAAATCCTTGCACCCCTGGGATAAAGCCCACTTGGTCATGATGTATGATCTTTTTAGTATGTTGTTGGATTCTGTTTGCTAGAATTTTGTTGAGGATTTTTGCTTCTATGTTCATCAGTGATATTGGCCTGTAGTTTTCTTTTGTTGTGGCATCTTTGTCTGGTTTTGGCATTAGGGTGATGATGGCCTCTTAGAATAAGTCTGAGAATTTACCTTCCTCTGCAATTTTCTGGAAGAGTTTGAGTAGGATAGGTATTAGCTTTTCTCTAAATTTTTGGTAGAATTCACCTGTGAAGCCATCTGGTCCTGGGCTTTTGTTTGTTGGAAGATTTTTCATTACAGTTTCTATTTCCATGCTTGTGATGGATCTGCTAAGATTTTCTATCTCTTCCTGGTTCAGTTTTGGAAGGTTATACTTTTCTAAGAATTCATCCATTTCTTCCAAGTTTTCCATTTTATTGGCACATAGTTGCTGACAGTAGTCTCTTATAATCCTTTGTATTTCTATGTTGTCTGTTGTGATTTCTCCATTTTCATTTCTAATTTTGTTGATTTGATTCTTCTACTTTCTTTTCTTGATGAGTCTGGCTAATGGTTTGTCTATTTTAATTATCTTATCAAAGAACCAGGTTTTAGTTTTGTTGATTTTTGCTATAGTCTCCTTTGTTTCTTTCTCATTTATTTCTGCTCTAATTTTTATGATTTCTTTCCTTGTACTCACCCTGGGGTTCTTCATTTCTTCTTTTTCTAGTTGCTTTAGGTGTAAAGTTAGGTTGTTTATTTGATTTTTCTCTTGTTTCTTGAGGTAAGCTTATATTGCTATGAACCTTCCCCTTAGCACTGCTTTTACTGAATCCCACAGGTTTGGGGTTGTTGTGCTTTCATTTTCATTTGTTTCTATGCATATTTTGATTTCCTTTTTGATTTCTTCCATGATTTGTTGGTTATTCAGAAGGGTGTTGTTTAGCCCCCATATGTTTATATTTTTAGTAGTTTTTTTCCTGTAGTTGACATCTAATCTAACTGCATTGTAATCAGAAAAGATGCTTGAAATGATTTCACTTTTTTTCATTTACCAAGGCTAGATTTATGGCCCAGGATGTGATATATCTTGGAGAATGTTCCATGTGCACATGAGAAAAAGGTGTAATTCATTGTTTCGGGATGAAATGTCCTATAGATATCAATTAGGTCTAACTGATCCATTGTATCATTTAAAGTTTGTGTTTCCTTGATAATTTTCTGTTTGGTTGATCTATCCACAGGTATGAGTAGGGTATTAAAGTCTCCCACTATTATTGTGTTACTGTTAATTTCCCCTTTCATACTTGTTATCTTTTGCCTTATGTTTTGAGATGCTCCTATGTTGGGTGGATATATATTTATAAGTGTTATATCTTCTTGTATTTTGATTGATCCTTTGATCATTATGTAGTGTCCTTCTTTGTCTCTTTTCACAGTCTTTATTTCAAAGTCTATTTTATCTGATTTGGATATTGCTTCTCCTGCTTTGTTTTGGCCTCCATTTGCATGAAATATATTTTTCCAGCCCTTCACTTTTAGTCTGTATGTATCCCTTGGTTTGAGGTGGGTCTCTTGTAGATAGCATATACAGGGGTCTTGATTTCATATCAATTCAGCCAGTCTTTGTCTTTTGGTTGGGACATTCAACCCATTCACATTTGAGGTAATTACTGATAAGTATGATCCTGTTGCCATTTACTTTGTTGCTTTGGGTTTGAGTTTATAAACCTTTTTCTGTGTTTCCTGTCTAAAGAAGCTCCTTTAGCATTTGTTGAAGAGCTGGTTTAGTGGTGCTGAATTCTCTCAGCTTTTGCTTGTCTGTAAAGCTTTTGATTTCTCCTTCATATTTTAATGAGATCCTTCCTGGGTATCGTAATCTGGGTTGTAGGTTTTTCTTTTTCATCCCTTTAAGTATGTCCTGCCATTCCCTACTGACCTGAAGAGTTTCTACTGAAAGATCAGCTGTTATCCTTATGGGGATCCCCTTGTGTGTTATTTGTTGCTTTTCCCTTGCTACTTTTTAATATTTGTTCTGTGTGTTTGATCTTTGTTAGTTTGATTAATATGCGTCTTGGGGTGTTTCGCCTTGGGTTTATTCTGTTTGGAACTTCAACTAGAGATCTTGATCATCTTACTGCCTACATTATTTGTTCTTCACTAGATTTTTCAAACTCCAACTAAAGTTCATGGGAGAAATCAAGTTCATTGACCAATTGCTAGTTACCAGTAGGCTGTGACTATGTAAATGACTGTTGGTCTGAGATTAGCTAGAAAATTGGAAGATTAAGATAAGGCATGAAACCTTGCAGGAAGAAAATACAGTAAAGAGATGCCAAAAGTGTCTTCATCATCAATTGATTATTGCCAAAAATCATGTCATATTTCCTTTTAGATTTGCCAGGGAGAACAAATTAACACCAATCACAGGTAATTGAAGAAGACTATCCATTTTTTCCCTTGAAGAATTATTAGCCAAATGAGGAATCTCTTCAGTGATGATGAGGTACTATGCCATAAAGTACTCTAATGGAAAGTTTGATCTTGGTAATCACATTGACCTGGGATCAAATTCAGATTGTGCTTAACACTGTCTGTGTGACTTTGAATATGTGATTTAATAAGAGTTTCATTTTTCTCACCAGTCACTCAGGAAGTTAGCACCTGCAGGATTCAGTGCATATAGTAAGTCTTAATAAGTCTTCTAGTGTTTTTAAGGATGGAATTTTTTTTTCTTAACCTGTAATAAGTTCAGATATTCACTGAAGGTTTGCTACTTGCAAAACTTGTGAGATGGGTTATATAGTCTGTGGTTCATAGTACTTCTGGTCTGTATGAAGTTCAAACCTAAGAACTTCACCTCATAGTGACTGTACTCCCCAGCAGTCTGTACTTCCTGGAAAATGTCACTTATTTCTTTTGCCATAGGGCACAACATGCAAAACTTCCCTGACCAGGGATTGAACCAGTGCCCCTTGCAGTGGAAGTGTAGAGCCTTAACCACTGGTCTACTAGAGAAGTCAAAAAATGTCACTTTTCATGTCTGTCTCCCCACTTAGGGTTCATGATTTCCCACTAGGCAGGAAAGGGACTTTGAAACCAGGAAGCAGGATTCCACATTCTTAATCCCTAACCTGATTACAAAAATAAATGTCTCTTAATCCCTATCCTGATTACAAAAATAAATGTCACTTTTTTGTGTGCTTGAGGGGACTGCTGTCTAGGATGGGCAACTAGTGCGTTAACTGTTTCAACACAATGTAACAGAAGCTTACAAAGCTAAGTCTATGTGAGGAAAACTGGAGAAAGTTTCACAAAACTTTTTCATGAATGAGAAGATGGCTGGTTTGGATCTTGAAGGAAAAATAGATACCTGGTTTATGGGTTGAGAGAGGGAGATTCAAAACAAAGAAAACAGTGATATACTTAAAATAGGACTTGGTATATAGTAGGTGTTTAGTAAATGTAGAAGGAAGGAAGAGAATATATGATTTTGCAGTTATAAGAAAAGATATAAATGAACTTATTTACCAAACAGGAACAGGCTCACAGACTTAGAGAAAGATCTCAAGGTTGTTAGTGGGAAAATAGGGGCAGCAATAGTTAGAGAGTTTGGGATCGACATGTATACACTGCTATATTTAAAACGGATAACCAACAAGGACTTACTGTATACCACAGGGAACTCTGCTCAATGTTATGTGGTAGCCTGGATGGGAGGGGAGTTTGGGTAAGAATGGATACATCTGTATGTACTGCTGAATCCCTTTGCTGTCCACGTGAAACTATCACAGCATTGTTAGTTGGCCATACTTCAATACAAAATAAAAAGTTAAAAAAAAGGTTGGAGGCAACTTGATAGCTGGTGGCATGTGTTAGGAGACAAGCCCAGTAAGGTTGGGTAGGATGGTGAAGGCCCCAAATCTGTTGAAGAGTTCAGAGTTCATCCTATGGGCAGTGTTTGTAAGCTTCCAGGCCAAGGGAACTTAGTTGATTCCTATTTTATAGACATGCTATTTATTATTGATTTTAAGACATACTTTCAGTTCAGTTCAGTTCAGTTGTTTAGTCATGTCCGACTCTTTGCGGCCCCATGAATTGCAGCACGCCAGGCCTCCCTGTCCATCACCAACTCCCGGAGTTTACTCAAACTCATGTCCATCGAGTCGGTGATGCCATCCAGCCATCTCATCCTCTGTCTTCCCCTTCTCCTCCTGCCCCCAATCCCTCCTAGAATCAGGGTCTTTTCCAATGAGTCAACTCTTCGCATGAGGTGGCCAAAGTATTGGAGTTTCAGCTTCAGCATCAGTCCTTCCAATGAACACTTTAGAAACAGTTTAATAACTCTGAAACTCAGAAGCATCCCACAACTGATGGTGTGTCATAGATCAATTGGCAGTTGTTTATTTTCTTTCTCAGAAATATATAAAATAATGTGATTGCTTACAAGTGATGGCACCTTATATTTAATAAAATGTTGACATTCTAGCAGCAGAGTAAGAGAGGAACAGTGAATGGAAGCAAGAGAACTGGTCAGGAGATGCAGCAAACAGCAGAGCTGTGTGATAATGAGTTGTGACACAAAGCCAAACATGCCACAATAGATTTTGAAATTCCAAAATAAAGGAGCAGTTCCTAAGCTTAATGGGTTAGACTTAGCTTTCGGCTTTCCATTTTGTTATTTGCCACATGGTTAGAACCTGAGAACAAGCTTCTAGCTTTTCATTAAAACCATATTTTCTCAGATGAATAACAACTATAAATAGTATTACTCAGCATCTACCAGGCAACAACATTTTGTGAAGAAGGTAGAAGACCATTCAAACTAGAGGCCCCTTGAGATTTCTAACAGAAATAAAGGAAACTTATAATACTGGAAGAGGCCTCAGAGATCCTGAGGTACAACTCCTTCACTTTATAAATGAGGAAAATGAGGTCCTGGCTGCTGAGGATCTTAAATTGGCTGGCTCTTTGCCATTTCCTACATGGTGAGTCTAGCATGGAACCCTCCACCATGCTCCTTGACCCCAGCCATTTATTTGTTTACCTCTGCTCTTACTCTGACTCCAGTTCTACTAAGGAGCAGGCAGTACGAAAGGACACCTTGCCTCCAACTGCCACAACGTAGAGCCAATAAATTTCTTATCAGTTCCCCTCTCTTTTTCCTGACTCAGGGTACAGTTGCAATCTTATCTCTTTTGTTTAAACACCTGGCTGTCTGCCTCTTAACCTCTGTCGATGAGTGAAGATGTCTTTGTTGCCTGGGCATTTGATGTCTGAGCTTCTGGTGGGCCCCACCCGCTTTTATGCAAACCAGTTGCTCCCACCCTGAGGCACTTTACCTAGTCCCAAAGTACAGTCTCTAGAAAACAGAACTCCCCACAACTTTTGTTTTGTTCCTCCATCTGGCTATAGATTATTGGCCAAGCGGACCTGTTGAATATTTGCTCCTTTTCCAAGCTCCAAACTCTGAAATCCTTACTTAGTATGAAAACCACTTTCTCATCTTTAAGGAGCCTATAAAACACCAGTGTTATGTGTGGACCTGCATCCTTTCTTTATGGCTGGACCAACTTTTCTATTCACTGGGGATCCCTTCTCACTGGTTTCATTGCTCAGGCATTTGTTCTGATTATTCAGTGTTCACACAGTTTAGATCCTAAACATTTTTAATATCTGCTCTGCTTCCTTGCTAGGTTCCATCAATGGAGCACATGGAATTGAGTAGATGCTGCATGCTTTTGATATCTTAACTTTTAATCCTTATAGCAATCTCATTATAGGGTATGATCAAACATATTTTTGCAGAAAAGGTACTGAAGCTAAGAGAAATTACCTAACTATACCTAGGATATAAGCTATGTGCCTGAGTCAGGATTTAGATCTGGGTCTCAGTGACTTCCCTCCTGCATCACTATGATGCCATGCTTTGTGCTGTGCTGTGCCTAGTTGCTCAATTCTGTCCAACTCTTTGCAAGCCCGTGGACTGCAGCTCACCAGGCTCCCCTGTCCATGGGGATTCTCCAGGCAAGAATACTGGAGTGGGTAGCCTATCCCTCCTCCAGGGGGTCTTCCTGACCCAGGAATTGAACTGGGATCTCCTGCATTGCAGGTGGATTCTTTATTAGGGAAGCCCATGATGCTATAAGTACCCTCTATCCAGTACCAACTTAGCACACAACACATTGCATCTGTTCCGCTTGACTTATTTTGGGATCAGAACCTCTTCGCTAGGCTGCTTGGTGCTTCCATGTCCTTACTGGCAGATTAGAGCAGTGGCCATTTACCTACTGAGAACCTTGAGTTTACCCAAGCCTTCAAACCTGGCTTCTAGGTCTTTCCCACCACCTCTGCAACCAGCTCACCCCAGTCCTGCATGCATGCTAAGTCACTTCAGTTGTGGCCTACTCTATTCGACCCTGTGGACTGTAGCCCTCCAGGCTTCTCTGTCCATGGGATTATCCAGGCAAGAATACTGGAGTAGGTTGCCATTCCCTCCCCCAGGGGATCTTCTGACCCAGAGATTGAACCTGCTTCTCTTATATCTCCTGCATTGGAAATGGGTTCTTTACCACTAGTGTCACCTGGAAAGCCCACCCTGGTCCTGCCCCCCAGCTATCTAAATCCCACTTAGGTGATGCCCAGACTATATATGTCATTCAGACCTGTGCAAGGATTTGAAAGTCTTTCCTCAGTCTCATGTTGTGATATCCTAAAAGCCACTAGAGAACTAAAAAGAGAGTTTCCTGTGGTTTCTTATTTGTTTCTTACTCTAGAACTCTTATTTATTTATTTGGCTACATCGGGTCCCAGCTGTGGCCCATGGGCTCTCTAGTTGTGGCTCGTGGGCTACAGAGTGCGTGGGCTCAGTATCTCTGTGGCATGCAAAATCTATTTAGGTAATAGATTAAATCTAGGTAAAAATTACTATTACCTAGCTGGATCATTCAGAATCCTCGACCAGCGATCGACCCTGTGTCCCTTGCCTTGCTAGGCAGATTCTTAACCCCCGGAATACCAAGGAAGTCCCTAAAACTCTCTTTTAAATTCCTAAATTGAAATGTGAGGAGTCTAAGGAGATCATCAGGATGGCTTACCTGCAAAGAGAACAATAAAACATATATTTAAAAAATGTTTTAAAGTATTAATAGTGGAAATGTTTTAAAGTAGAATAAGTTTGAGCAGGTCATGAAACCAAACAGTATCATTGCAGTTAATAATAGCTGATATATATTGAACACTTAAAATGTTCTCAGTTCAATTCTAAATGCCTCACACACATATTCTCATTAAATTCCCAACAACTTTATGCAGTAGGGACTATTATTGTCTTCATGTTATAGATGAGGAAACCAAGGCACAGAATAGTTAGATAACATGACTGGCCATCCAGATTCTGAATGAAAGAGTCAGAATTTGAGGACAGGCAATCTGATTCCAGAGCACAGGCATTTAATCAAGCCTAAGGATTATAATATTTTTCTTCAACAAATATACATAAGTCAGATATATAGAGAAGTATTGTTTTTAAATGCACTCTTGCTGTCATGTTGGGAAAATAAACCCAATTTCTAAGAATGTTTTCAATTCTCAAAATACTTTTGGAACTGACCTCTGATCCAGTTACAAGTCTATAAGGAGACTAGATTCTTTAGGCTCACATCTTGGTTTTGATTAAAAGCAGTCTTACCTTAATATAAAAATCACACCATAAATCAGTAAAATTGATGAACATTGCCTCTCAGATGGAAATATGTGACAGGTAACTCCCAAAGAAGAAACAGAAATGATCAATAAACATACGAAAAGATGTTAAACTAAATATAGTCAAATATATGAAAATCAAAATAGTGAGAAAATATACTCCATCTATCAGATTGACAAACATTTTTAAAGATTGACAATATCCAAGATTAACAAGGATGGGATAAAGAAATAACTTCCATGAATTACTGGTGATAGCATAACTTGGTATAATTTTTCTGGAAGGCAGTTTAACAGTACACTACAAAATATTAGCTGGGCATATCCCTGATCCAGATGTCAAAATTTTAAGAGTTTATTCTAAGAAAATAATTCTTATTATGAGAAAATTTATTATTCCAAGAACTCTTTTTCTAAGAGACTAAGGTCAAATATACAAATATCTAACAACCAGGATGTCCATCATAGTGTTATTCATAGTTGAAATATTGAAAATAAACTAAATGTCCTTGAATGGAGTGCTGATTAAATAAACCTATGTAATGGAAAATTATAGTTATTAAAATGATTGTGTAGTTCTATATTTACTGTATTGGAGAGATATCCTAATGTAGTGTTGATTATTTTAAAGCAAATAATAATATAACAATTATGGTGGAATCTCATCTTACCTTGTTTTGTTTACATCTATATCTCTATGTCCATTTATCAAGACACAAACACACATACAGATAATATTTTAGAAAAGCTACTTATTAATATGTTAAGAGTGATTATCTTCATGTGTTAGGATTTTATGCAGTTCTTTTTTGTTTAATTATTATGTAATGCAATGTATTTATATTGTTATATTTTAATTTTATACCATTCTCTTCATATAATTAGGAAAAAATTGATTTGTCCACATTTTTTAATATATATTTTTTAAATTTATTTTTTTATTGCAGGATAATTGCTTTACAGAATTTTGTTGTTTTCTGTCAAACCTCAACATGGATCAGCCATAGGTACACATATATCCCCTCCCTTTTGTAACCTCCCTCCCATCTCCCTCCCCATCCCACCCCTCTAGGTTGATACAGAGCCCCTGTTTGAGTTTCCTGAGCCATACAGAAAATTCCCATTGGCTATCTATTTTACATATGGTAATGTAAGTTTCTATGCTACTGTTTCCATACATCTCACCCTCTCCTCCCCTCTCCCCATGTCCATAAGCCTATTCTCTATGTCTGTTTCTCCATTGCTGTCCTGTAAATAAATTCTTCAGTACCATTTTTCTAGATTCCCTATATATGCATTAGAAGATGATATTTATCTTTCTCTTTCTGACTCACTTCACTCTGTATAATAAGTTCCAGGTTCAGCAACCTCATCAGAACTGACTCAAGTCGGTTCCTTTCTATGGCTGAGTGATATTCCATTGTGTTTATGCACCATAGCTTCTTTATCCATTTATCTGCTGATGGACATCTAGGATACTTCTATGTTCTAGCTATTGTAAATAGTGCTGCAATGAACAATTGGATACATGTGTCTTCTTCAGTTTTGGTTTCCTCAGCGTATATGCCTAGGAGTGGGACTGCTGGGTCATATGGTGGTTTTATTCCTAGTTTTTTAAGGAATCTCCATGCCATCTTCCACAGTGGCTGTATCAGTTTACATCCCCACCAAGAGTGCAAGAGCATTCCCTTTTCTCCACATCCTCTCCAGCATTTATTGTTTGTAGACTTTTTGATGATGGTTATTCTGACTGGTGTGAAGTGATTATCTCATTGTAGTTTTGATTTGCATTTCTCTAATAATGAGCAATGTTGAGCATCTTTTCATGTGTTTGTTAGCCATCTGTATGTCTTCTTTGGAGAAATGACTTAACTCTTTTTCCCACTTTTTGATTGGGTTGTTTGCTTTTCTGGCATTGAGTTGTATGAGCTGCTTGTATATTTTGGAAATTAATCCTTTGTCAGTTGTTTCATTTGCTATTATTTTCTCCCATTCCGAGGGTTGTCTTTTCACCTTACTTATAGTTTCCTTTGCTGTGCAAAAGCTTTTAAGTTTAATCAGGTCCCACTTGTTTACATTTGTCTTTATTTCAGTTACTTTAGGAGGTGGGTCGTAGAGGATCTTGCTTTGATTTATGTCATTGAGTGTTCTGCCTATGTTCCTCTAAGACTTTTATAGTTTCTGGTCTTACATTTAGGTCTTTAATCCACTTTGAGTTTATCTTTGTGTATGGTGTTAGGAAGTGTTCTAATTTCATTCTTTTACATGTAACTGTCCAGTTTTCACAGCACCATTTATTGAAGAGGCTGTCTTTGCCCCATTGTATATTCTTGCCTTCTTTGTCCAAAATAAGGTACCCATAGGTGCGTGGGTTTATTTCTGGGTTTTCTATCTTGTTCCTTGGTCTATATTTCTGTTTTTGTGCCAGGACAATACTGTCTTGATGACTGTAGCTTTGTAGTATAATCTGAAATCAGGAAGGTTGATTGTTCTAGCTCTGTTTTCCTTTCTCAGGACTGCTTTGGCTATTTGGGGTCTTTTGTGTTTTCATATGAATTGTGAAATTTTTTGTTCTAGTTCTGTGAAAAATTGATTTGTCTATGTTTTGAAGAAAATTTACTATTACCTAGCTGGGTCATTCAGCATCTTTTCCAAACATGATATTCAATAATTTTGGACTGTATTCAAGATAAGAAATACACTCACAGATAAAGTGAGCTTCTCTCAGCTAAAGACATTCTTTTGTTATGTGAAGCACAGATCAATTTCAAGAGAGAATTTACAGAGTTGTTTCATAATATCATTGAAATAAGTCTCTAAATGGTGGTGACATTTAAATCCTCAACATCTATTTGAAGATATAATTCTGGATTGTTTGTTAACAAAATCATCTCACCACTTCTATTGTTGTGCCTCTTATACTCTGTTTATTTACATCAGTTTTCATGAAAATTTTGAGAGAGTTGAGCCCTGAAGAAATTGTCTCACACAGTGGATAAACAAGCTGTAATTTCTTTAGCTTTGGCATGCATTGGTAAATGAATGCATATTTTTACTTGCTTGACCAAGCTCAGGAATCTGCAACTCTGCTAACATTGCATTATGCGGATTGCGCCCTGAATAATACCATGTGCCCTGTCTCAAAAGCTGAAGATGCACTTGTGGAATTTATTTTATTCCGATTTATGAGGACTGCTGCACACAAATAGATTATTGTAGTGTCTGTGATTAATGGGACACCACATGGCTGCATGGACTTCATAAATCATTTGATGCAATGTCTGAGTGAATCTTACTTGCAAAATCAGTTTCAATCAGCTTGGCTCCAAAACTAGGTAAACTAGAAGGATGTGTCCAGTTGTGGGAGGTAGTGAGGTGGCATAGTATTCAGTGCTGGGTCCAGTTTTATGTCTCTTGTTATCAGTGATGTGAGAGAATGAAGAAGCAGCATGTTAATTAAATCTGCAGATGGAATTGGAAATGTCACAAATGCTGAGAAGGCCTGGGAAATGATACAAATTGGCCTAAAGTGATAAGCGGAGGTTGGAAGAAAGGCCAAAAATACAACAGACCTGAGCACGCATGCACACACATACGCACACATGAATCAATATGCAATTAAAGAAATCAGTTAATTTTATGACTCTCCTAAGATCCTAACATCATAAGAAAACAGTTTGGGAATAATGAATATTAAAAAAAAAAAGACTGCAGGGTTTTATTCTAAGATCAATGTTTAGTATTTGTTTTGTTTTTAAAATAATTATTTTATTGCTTTTCTGATACATGGTAATACATATTCATCATAAAAGAATCAGAAACTTCAGATCAGCAATGATAAAAAATATTCTTTACAATCCCATAATTCTGTGGTAAATATAATCGTATATACATATATATGTATAATAAATGAAAAATTAGATCATATTGTATATTTAATTTTTTATCCAACTTTATTAATGTAACTTACTTCTCTTTTTAAAGGCCATGATTCTGGGAATCTTGCTCTGTACCCACCTTTTTCTTGCTGATTGAATTTGTTCCCTTCAATCTTAGTAATTAAGAACTCTAAGAAAAGGACAAAGGGCTACTGTTTGTATATGCTAAAGCTGGAGAGGAAAAAAGAAAAATAATTTTTTTTTGAATACTCTGTTCCTTAGAAATTCCTGACACCACCAGCTATCCATCTATTTCTTTCAGCCCTCATGTGTCAGCCTTTTACCAAGGGAATAGTCACAGAATTTCCCCCCTCTTTCCTGACATTGCAAGGAGGCTGGTCCTCTGATTCTGAGAATTATTGGCATTTCAGCAGAATCACTATTATGACCTGAGGGGCATTCCTATTTCCACAAACAATTTAAAAGGAGGAGAAAATTCTCTATAGTAAAGATAATTTGCAAGGATTGAGGAAGGTAGTAATCTGAGACAAATGTCCTTTGTAGGGTGGAGCTGGGGAGGGATGGAAAGAGGGGAGGAAGAGGAAGAGAGAGAAGGGAGGGTGGAAAGAAAGAAGAAAAACAGAAAAGAAGAGAAGTCTGCCCCCCTCCCTGAAATGGGCTTCCCTGGAAGCTCAAAATGTAAAGTATTTGCCTGTAATGTAGGAGACCCGGCTAAGATCCCTGGGTCGGAAAGGTCCCCTGCAGAAGCGATATGGTTACACATGCCAGTATTCTTGCCTGGAGAATTCCATGGACAGAGGAGCCTGGCAGGCTACAGTCCATGGGGTCGCAAAGAGTCGGCCACGACTGAACAACTAACACTGTCACTTGCCCTCTCTGAAATATAGCTCTGAGCTTGCATGAATGTGTATTTATTAATACAGTGGAATTTCTTCACTAATAAATGAAATAAAAGTCTAATTTCAACAGCCAAAAGCAGAATCTGAATGTTATTGAATCAGACCTGAAAGTGCAGGGAGAAGATTGTATGATCAAGGGAGAACAAATCAGCCTTGGAGTTAATTTTGGAGCCTTGAATTTGGCACTGGGTAGCCTTAACAAGGGGTCAGCATCCTCTTTCCCTGCTGACCGGGCTAACCTGTCCACACAGTGACCAGATAAAAGAGAAAGAGCCATGGATAGGAGTCTATGGATACTGGTTTCCAGTTTTCTCACCAACTACCTGGGGTCATTAAACAATTCCTATCACCTCTGTTGGGTCTCAGTTTTCTCATTTGTGCAGTAAAGTGTTTGCTCTGGATCATCTCTAACATCCTCTCCAGTAGACCCGTGGCCCTCAGTCTTGGTTGCACATTAGAACTACTTGGGTCTCCCTCCAGATTATTTACATCAGGATCTCTGGAGTGAGACAGGTGTTAGTTATTTTATGCTCCCTGGGTAATTCCATTGTGTTGCTGTGGTTGGAAATCTCTAAACACTACTAGATAATTTTTATTCTAAAATAATAAGAAAAATAATAACTAACTTTTATTCCATGTTCACCAAGTGCCAGAAGTACTTCACATATTTTGGCTCATGAAATCCTCACAAGGACTGTAGGAGTTAAAACTTAAACATTTCCCCAATGCTACGGATGCTGACATTGAGGCTTAGAGTAGTTAGGCAATTTGTTGGAAATTAGCCAGCCAGGAAGTAGGCAATTTGTTCCCAGAACTCAGGATACTGCCTTCCTAAGCCATACTAAACAGTCTCTTGGAAGTGGAGTTAGGTTTCGGAAGTTGTGTAGAATTTCCATTTTATTTTCCATAAGATAAAACTGGTTGACTATTTCATATTCTGGTTCTGTTTCCTGTCTCTACTTCTAATTTTGTAATTCTCTTTCATTTTTACTTAAAGTGCTATAGCAGCAGGGTTCTAAAGTATCTGAACAAGTATTGCCATATATACTGTTAACTAGTACTCACATACCGCTTGCTGTGTGATAGCCACTGTCCGAGGTGTTTTTCTGTATGTGTGTGTTTTTTTTAATATATTTTTCAAAACAGACAACAATATGTAGAAGCTCCTTTCTTTAGGAAGTAGACTATTTCTTTACATCTTAATTCTGGACTTGGCCACATGAGTTGTTTGGCCAAAGAGATACCAGCAAATACGATACAAGAAAAGGTTTAGAAAGTGCTTGGGTACTTGTGTGTGATCTCACGTTTCCAACCTTAGAACTCAGCTGCCACATGAAGAGGCCCAGGCCAGCCTGCTACATGCTAGAGATACACAACTGAGTTGTCCAAGTCAAGTACAAGATGTGCAAGTGAGGCCAGCCCGCCCCAGCCGACTGCCAGCTGGGTGCCTGGGGGCACAAGCAGAACTGCTTAGCTAAGCCCAGTGCAAATTGTCAACCTAAGGAATCCTGAGCTAATAATTATTGTTATAAAGATTTACATTTTGGGTCAGTTTTAATGCATCAAAAGCTAACCAATACATATATATATATATATATATATATATATATATATATATATATATAACATCTTTATTTCTCATACAATACTGTGAGGTGGATTTCATCTGTATCTTTATTTTGTAGATGAGGAAACTGAGGTCCAGAAAGGTTAAATACTTTGTCCAAACTCACTTAGCTGAGAAGTAGTTGCACTGGGATCTGAATCCTAGACTGGATCTAGAATCCATGCTCTTAACCTCCATGCCATGCTGTCCTGCAAGTGTGCATCTATTAAGAGTATGCTTTCCTGTATTCATTTTCAATGACTTAGAGGAGATATGGCATTCAAAAGAGAGAATTTTGTTATCATTTCTATCCTTTACATTATAATTCTAGTGTTTTCTTCTCTCTCTTTCCTTCACCCATTTGTTCTCTCGGTATTTATTAAGCTTCTACTATTTTCCTGTGTCAGCCAGTAGGGCTATAAATATGAATCAGACACATTCTTTGCCCACAAGGAGATCACATTTTATTGGGGGAGACAGCGACGTCAATAAATAATTATAACACAAGATGAGAAGTGCTATTATATGGATTTGCAAAAAAGCACTGTCATGGTGCAAGGGCGAGATGATCAGCTTTCCTGAATGGGGATGAGGGAAGTCAAAGCTTGTCTTACCATCATCATTATTACTTTTATGGTTTTTTTTTCCCCATGTAGTCCTCATATGTTCACCTTTTAAAAAGGGAATAATTCTTTATTAACACTTGTTTTATTTTTCCTATCTCCCTCTCTTTCCTTCTAACCTCCCTCCTTTTATTTTTCACTTCCTTCCATCCTTCCTTCTTACGTCTTTATACATCTATAGAATACCTACTTTGTTGTCAAGCACAATTTCTCAGTGAATAAGACAGACACGCTCTCTGCTTTTATGTAGTGTATACTGAAATGAATGGAGACAGATCATAAATCAGCAAGAAAATTTCTTATTGGTAGTAAGTGCTTTACAGAGACTTAAAACAGATGATATGATGGTCATCTCAGTTAGACTAAGTGGCTGCTTTAGATGGGATAGTTAGAAAAGATCTCTTTGAACAGGTGATCTTTAGGCTGAACTATGAACGACTCCAAGTGAGTCATTCACGTATGAGACATAAAAGTATTTCCAGCAGAAGAAACAGCTACTGTCAGTTCCTAAGATGAGAGTACTCTTGAAGACTCGAGGGCATTGTGGGGGGATGGGTAGATGAATGCAGGAAAAAATGGGAAAATCGGATATAGTGAGGCCAGAACAAGTTTAATGGATTAGAGGTCTCAATGAACTGTTGGGATGGGTGTTCTAGAGCAGGTGACTATAAGGATAGAAGGTTGTGAGCAGAGAATAGAATTCTTGAACTTAAGATTTCATAGGAGCTGTAGTGATGACAAGGTCAAGGGGATGACATGACAGTGAGTGGTTGAAGAGGGGTTGGAGAAATAGATCATTTGTTTCAGAGAAGTTATTAAAACTGAATTGGTTGCCCAATATCTATTAAGAAAAAATTTAGAAAGATGAACAAAAACCTCATTTAGAACAGTCAACTAAGAACTTCTAAAAGGTATTTTAAAGTGACACAGTGATATACTCTATAATGATCGGTAGCAAACAAACCCTCACTCAAATTTGTAGCTACTGTCTTCAGGATCTTTGTAGTTTAGCATCAAAAAAGAATTGGGAATAATGTTTGGGGTTTAATTTCAATTCAAAAGTTGGAAAGGGTATGAGTTTGAACCAGTGAAGGTGGGGCTTTTTAAAAATCATTTCTTATGAGACAACAATTTGAAGAGAGAAAGTGCAACCAATGGCAATCATTGTCAAATACTTCAGATCCCAGTGCCCCTTTTAATAACAAGTAATTTGTAAAGCTCTCTTTATTTTCTTCATGGGCAAATTACAGATAAAGTGCATATACACATAATTTAAAAACTCAGTATAATTCTCTAACTAAAATACAAGGAGTAATTAGAAGAAAACAATATGATATTATGTATTTCACTTAGTGCTTAGACACAATTTGAACTCCCTGGGGCTCAATTTGAGCTACCCAGGAAGCCCAAAGAATCTGCCTGCAATGCGGGAGACTTGGGTTTGATCCCTGGGTCAGGAAGATACCCTGGAGAAGAGCATGGCAAACCAGTCAGGTATTCTTGCCTAGAGAATTCCATGGACAGAAGAGCCTGGTTGGTTATAGTCCATGGGGTTGCAAAGAGTCAGATATGACTGAGTGACTAACACACATGCATAGACACAATTACATTAGAAGACAGTAAAATAGACATATACATAAGATCCTTTGTGAATTTAGATACAAATGCAGGTTGATACAGGTGTTCTATTTTGGTGAATTAAATTCTAGGAATAGCGTTGCTTTGAGTAAATTAATTTTTTTCCCCTAAAATGTCTAAGAGCTCTTGGTAAAGTTCTGAACTTAAAAGAGAACAGTCTTCTAATTAATGAATGGCTGCTTCCTAAAAAACTCAATATATATTAAAACTATAAAAATGCTTTTATATTTTTATATATATTTACATATGTTTATATGTAATACTGGAGAAGGCAATGGCATCCCACTCCAGTACTTTTGCCTGGAAAATCCCATGGACAGAGGAGCCTGGTAGGCTGCAGTCCATGGGATCGAGAAGAGTCGAACACGACTGAGCGACTTCACTTTCACTGTTCACTTTCATGCATTGGAGAAGGAAATGGCAACCCACTCCAGTGTTCTTGCCTGGAGAATCCCAGGGATGGCGGAGCCTGGTGGGCTGCTGTCTATGGGGTCGCACAGAGTTGGACACGACTGAAGTGACTTAGCAGCAGCAGTAGCAGCATTCGTAATACAGATTTAGTTTCCAGGATGAGATCTTTAATAAACAAATCTTTTTAGCAACATGAAAAATCCAATCAGACATTAAAAAATAATGCAAAACACAAGACAATTGCTTGTTTAAGGGATTGGTGCATGAAGTATAGGAGACATATCATCCCTAGGCCCAGCCTACTGAATGCTAACAGCAACACACTCTTATAATCATTATAGCCACAAAAATGATACCCATAAAATTTTGAAAAACTGGTATTTGAGTCCCACCCTAAAGAGTCTGTTTAATTGATCTAATGTGCAGCCAGGATTAAATCATCAGTATGGAGGAAGCCTAAGTAGGAAGGGTCTGTCTGTGCAAAAGGATAGACCCTTTATTTTGCAACAAGACCATCAAGAATGGTTGCACAGGTTATGCGTTGCACAGCCCTAGACAGCACATGGTCACAAAGACTCTGGTACTCTTCATCCATTCCCTAGAAACCACAACCTTGCTGGCTGCCTCAAGTAAAATCACATGTGAAGATACAAATATATTTTAGGCAACATGGAGTTTTTCTTTAAATAACTTTAATTGGGTAGTACTTTAAAATATTTAGAAGACATTTTTCTTCACAAAAGCCTACAAAATTTTATTTCATATATTATTTATTACATTTATTAAAGATTTTTTTAAAAAGTTAAAAATTCCACATACCTACAAACTCACAACCACATTATCACCTCTTGATTTTTTCTAAGACACCCTATTCTATCAGAAGTCATAATAAAACAATCCTGTGGTACTCAGAAGATTTTGGCAAAGAATTTCCTGAATTAGAAAGACAACAGAATTTCAGATATTCTTTAAAAAATAATGTGAAAATTACCTTATTAGGACAATTAGATATATGAAAACATTTCATAGAGGGAAAAAAGGTGTTGATCATTTGATACTACAAAGTGTGGTAGATGAATGTTTGACTCCCCCACCCCCACCAGTTCATACGCTGAAGCCCCAACTCCCAATGTGATAGTGGTTGGAGATGAGGCCTTTGGGAGGTAGGTAGGCTTAGATGAGGTCATGAGGGTGGGACCCTTATTATGGAATTGGTGCCTTTGTAAAGAGGAAGAGAGACCAGAGCGCTCTCTTTGCCATGTGAAGTCACAGTGAGAAGGTTGCTGTCTGCAACCTAGGGAAAGAGACCCCACCAAGAATGAGATCTGCAGGCACCGGGATTCTAGACTTCCCAGGCTCCAGAAAAAAATATGTCTGTTGTCTAAGCCATTTTGTCTTTGGTGCAAGCCCAAACTGCTAAGACAAAACAATTCTTTACAATAGAAAATTAGACTGTTGCAAAAGGATTTATTTTATACCTTAATATAGTGATAAAAGGGCTTGGTCTGTAATATTCCTTGGGGCATACTTCTTGAGCATCTGAATATTCATTGACAATAATTTGACAACATTTATTTCATTTCTACAATGTGCCCCTCACTACATTAGAATTTGGGTGTTTCTTTTAAGATGAGACACCATCTCTGCCCACAAACAGCTACTGGTTTGTGAAGAAGATGCATAAACTGACAAGTCTAATACAACATCACAAGTGGCGAAATAAGAGTTGTGAAGAAGTACCTAAAGGAAAGTAAAGATAACTCAGGCTGGAGGAGGTAGAAAGAGCCTTAATGAGGCATGGAAGTAGTTGGATTGAGTCTTAAAAGACTAATTGACATTTACCTGCTGGAGAAGTAGGGAGAGGAGTGATTCAGGCAGAGGAAATAGCAGGTGCAAGGTCAACAAGCACATTGGCAGAAGAGTAAGACTAGGGTTGAGGGGGACAGCATTGATGAAATTCAGGATATAGATTATTTCAGCCCATGGTGGACTTTGAATGTCAGGCTCAGAAGTTTAGACTTTATCCTGCAGAAAATTGGAAGTCTACCAGAGTTATCAAGC
Source organism: Odocoileus virginianus (assembly GCF_023699985.2). Taxonomy (NCBI): domain Eukaryota; kingdom Metazoa; phylum Chordata; class Mammalia; order Artiodactyla; family Cervidae; genus Odocoileus; species Odocoileus virginianus. Next base: position 18,045,959 of record NC_069675.1, on the reverse strand, counting down.
AGAGGGTAATATCAGTTTTGTTCTTTAGGAAAATAAGTGGCTGCTGTGTGGAAGGCAGGCAGCAAGAGGGAAAGAGAGATGACACAGAGGACAGTGTGGAGACCTGCGCTAATGGGCACCACGCCTAAAGGTTTCACATGTAGATTTTGCCCTCTGCAGTCAGGTCGGGGGTCACTGTAGGCAGGAAGGCAGCTTAGAAAGGAAATGTGATGGTGGCTATCATAAGTGAACAGGTCGGCGATTAAGCCCAGCCAAGTGGGGAAAGATGGAAAGCAGTATGCAGAAACGAAGTCTGGTCCAGAGAGGTTAATGGAGAGTAGAGTCAAGAACCTAACCCAGGAGAAAAGAAAAATGAGAGAGACAAGAACAGGCATGGAACAGGAACAGATGGAACAGGCATCCAAACCAGAGGGTCTTGGAGAGAGATGAACAGGGTTTGGGCAAGAGGTCTGATTTTTAAAATGGCACCAGACAATAAAATGCCAGGGCTTCATAAAATTTAGTGTGCATCAGAATCACCCAGACAGCTTGTTACAGTCCAGACTCCCGGGCCCCACCCCAAGAAGTTCTGATTCTATAAACATCTGCCGGAGGATCCAATAATCTGCCATCTCTACTAGTACCCATGGGATGCTGTTACTCCTGGTCCATGGACTAAATTTTGAGGAACAAGACTCTAAGGGGACTTCCAGTTTTAAGATTACCTGGATTGTTTTCGGGATTTTAAAAACCTTTGAACCTTCAGGGGAAGACATTCAGCTACTGGACTGGAGAGAAGTCTGAGTAGGTGGACACAGTCCACTTCCTGACAGACCGAACATTCAACTTGAGAGGCGCCACAGCAAAGTTGGCAGCTGTGCATCAAGACCAAATGAGACTAGATTAACAAAAAAAATTTTTTTTTAGTTCCTCTTCTCTGTAGGTTGCTGCGGCTGCTGCTAAGTCACTTCAGTCATGTCCGACTCTGTGTGACCCCATAGACGGCAGCCCACCAGGCTCCCCCGTCCCTGGGATTCTCCAGGCAAGAACACTGGAGTGAGTTGCCATTTCCTTCTCCAATGCATGAAAGTGAAAAACGAAAGTGAAGTTGCTCAGTCGTGTCCGACTCTTAGCGACCCCATGGATCACAGCCTACCAGGCTCCTCCATCCATGGGATTTTCCAGGCGAGAGTACTGGAGTGGGGTGCCATTGCCTTCTCTCTGTAGGCAGCTGCTATTAAATGGGACTAATGGTGGTTTAAGGAAAAGTGAGAGAAAAAGGCAGGCCAACGCAAGCACCACACAGAGGTCGTCTCTTTGGAAACTGAATCTGTCAGTCTGGGAGCTGGGGGTCCTGCTTTTCTAATCCTTCTCTACTCCAGTAGTCCCACACTGGGAACACATGGGCCCTTCTGGGCTGATTGAACTCACCTTATTCTGAAGTCTTTCCCCTGACTTCCCTGAGGAATTCCTAAAACAGGAATGAAGGGTTTTGTTGCACTATTAAGAAGAAAAAATATTAGATGCAGATAATCATATTCTTGACTTGATTAAATTATGGTGCATCTTTTAATATGACAGACTGAAGAGGTTTTCAGAAACTAGGCCAAATTTTCTGGAGAGTTGCCAGTAATCACATGGCATGAATACATATATAAGCAAGATGTTAATGCTCAAGAATTTTCTTTCTCTCCTGACTTAAGCTGTGAAGGTAACAGCACTGAAGCCATATCCAGTACAACTCAAGCAGCAGATGGTAATTTGCTTAAATTGCAAGATGGATTTGAAATTGGAACTGATGAAAATACTAGCACCTATAGTAGATGAAAAGGAGTTGATTCATTTCCCAAGATCCTTCAAATATGGAAATTATTACTCAGTGAGTCAGCTAGTTTATCTCTAGGTATTAGCACTATAAACACAAATCCCTCTAACGTTCCTACCTATGCAGCATAAATTCCTTTAGTTGTGTAAGCAAACACCTTACTTCTGTGTGGTTGAATAGACAAAAAATAATCAAAGTGGGACTTCCCTGGTGGTCCAGTGGCTAAGACTCCACACTCCCAAGGCAGGGGGCCTGGGTTCAATTCCTGGTTAGGGAACTAGAGCCCACATGCCACAATTTAGACCTGGAGCAGCCAAAATAAATAAATACAAAAAAATAATCAAAGCGACAGCAACTAGAACTATTCAGGGTATGTACTAGGTGGTGGTTGTTTAGTCACTTAGTTGTGTCCAACTCTTTCGAGACCCCATGGACTATAGCCCGCCAGGCTCCTCTGTCCATGGGACTTCCCTGGCAAGAATGCCAGAGTGGACTGCTATTCCTTCTCCCATATGTATTTATTGAACAAATATGAGCACGAATGAAGGCCAAGGCAGAAAGTGGAGGTAACTGGCAGTCTGGCACTAGGAAGTGTCCATCGTCTGCCTACAGAGCTCCCAGTTTAGAAAGCAGGAGATGCAGGAGGATAGGAGAGGTAGATGGGGCAGGAAGGGAAAGCGAACAGGAAAGACTGGATGTACTTGTCAGGAAGGCGTGGGAGGCCAGGAAGGTCAACACAACAGAGATCTGAATGACTGAACTTCCGATGAAAAGCATTCTAGCAAAGTAGCTCTTCAGATGAGAAACAGAATACTATCAGCATTGATATAAAGAAGCGCGTGGTTCTAACTATTGGGCAAACAATAGCTGCAAATCTCAAAGGTGAGTGGGAGAAGCTGCATTGGAAGTTTTGGAGTCTATCTTGAAAGCTCCGAGGGAAAACTTGCAAAGCTTGAAGTGTTGAGGACAACAATTTATTTAAAAAGAGTTTATTGATCTCCTAATATGTACAAATGTTTTGCTTGGTACAGAAGTGAATACTATGAAACTCCTGTTCTGAAGAATCACACAGTCTGTATGGGGAGAATATATATGTTCAGGAATAATTATCTAATAGGACAAATTTTTTTTAAAAGTCCAGAAATATAAGAGTGATTTAGAATATTAATCCATCCATTCCATTCATTTCTTAGTGTGCAGTTCAGTGAATTTTAGTATATTTTTATAACAGTGCAACCATCACCACTATGTATTTCCAGAACATTTTTAGCATTCAAAAAGGAGCCCTGTTCCCTCATAGCTCAGTCGGTAAAGAATCTGCCTACACATGGAAGCAACCTAGATGCCCATCAGCAGATGAATGGATAAGGAAGCTATGATACATATACACCATGGAATATTACTCAGCCATTAAAAAGAATTCATTTGAATCAGTTCTAATGAGATGGATGAAACTGGAGCCCATTATACAGAGTGAAGTAAGCCAGAAAGATAAAGGCCAATACAGTATACTAACGCATATATGTGGAATTTAGAAAGATGGTAACGATAACCCTATATGCAAAGCAGAAAGAGACACAGATGTACAGAACAGACTTTTGGACTCTGTGGGAGAAGGCGAGGGTGGGATGTTTTGAGAGAACAGCATCGAAACATGTATATTATCTAGGGTAGGACAGATCACCAGCCCAGGTTGGATGCATGAGACAAGTGCTCGGGCCTGGTGCACTGGGAAGACCCAGAGGGATGAGATGGGGAGGGAGGCAGGAGGGGGGATCGGGATGGGGAACACATGTAAATCCATGGCTGATTCATGTCAATGTATGGCAAAAACCACTACAATATTGTAAAGTAATTAGACTCCAACTAATAAAAATAAATGAAAAAAAAAAAAAAAAAAGAATCTGCCTACAATGCAGGAGACCTGGATTCGACTCCTGGGTGGGGAAGATCCCCTAGAGAAGGAAATGGCAATCCATTCCAGTACTTTTGCCTGGAGAATCCCAGGGACAGAGGAGCCTGGCAGGCTACAATCCATGGTGTTGCAACAGTTGGACATGACTTAGCAACTAAAGAGAGAAAGAGAAGAGCCACGAAGACCATTTGCTCTTACCCTCTTTCCCCCCTCCATTTCTCCAGCACCTGACAACCACTAGTCTCTTTTCTGTCTCTATAGAGTTCTCTATTCTCAGCTGAGTTCTCAGAATAAACTGACCATAATGTAAGGTTTATTTCTGGACTCTGAAATGTATTCCATGATGTTTGTCCACTTTATGCCAGTACCACATTGTCTTGATTACTGAAGACTTATAATAAGTTTTGAAATCAGGAAATTTGATTTGAATTCTTCAGTTATGTTGCCCTTTTTCAAGTTATTCTTTCCTATTTCGGATCTCTTGCATTTATACATAAATTTTAGGATCAGCTTGTCAATTTCTGCAAAATAGTCAGCTGGGATTTCACTTAATCTGTAGGTCAATTTGGAGAATAATTTTAATAATTTTAAGCTTTCCAATTCATGATCATGGGATTTCTTTCTGTTTGCTTAGGTATTCTCAATATCTTTCAACAGTATTTTGCACTTTTTTAAAAAACTAAATTTATTTCTAGGTATTTTATTGTTTTTGATACTGTTTTAAGTGAAACTGTTTCCTTAATTTCATTTTCAGAGTATTTATTGCTAGTGTATAAAAATACAACTGACTTTTATGTATTTCTCTTGTATTTTACAAATGCTGAATTTATTAGTTCTAATTTTTTTTAATATGGATTCCTTAGGATTTTCTATGTACAAAATGATGACATCTGCAAATAAAGATAGTTTTATGTCTTTCTTTTCTGTATGCCTGTTATTTCCTTTCTTATTTACTTGTCCTGGCTAGGACCTCCAGCAAAATGTTCAATATAAGTGTAGAGAATAGATATCTTTATCTTATTTTATTTTTAAAATTTTTTGGTCATGCTGAGCAGCTTGCAGGATCTTAGTTCCCCAACCAGGGTTTGAACTCTGGCCCTCAGCAGTGAAAGCTTGGAGTCCTAATCACTGGACTGTGAGGGAATTCCCTCTTTCTTGATTTAGGTGGGAAGCTTTCCTTCTTTTTTCATTGAGTATAATGTTAACCATGGGTTTTTCATAAATGATCCTTATCAGGTTGAGGAAGTTCACTGCTATTCCTAACTTGTTGACACTTTTCATTCATGAAATGGTGATTGATTTTGCCAAGTACCTTTTTTATGTCTATTGAGATGATCATGTGGGTTTTATTCAATATTCTTTCTATTGATATGGTACATTACATGGTTGATTATTATATACTGAACCAACCTTACATTCCTAGGATAAATTTCCCTTGGTTGTGGTGTATTTTTTATATGTTACTGGATTCACTTTTCCTTTGTTCTGTTGAGGATTTTTGCATTTATATTCCTAAGAAATATTGGCCTGTTGTTTCCTTTCTTGTGATGTCTTTGTCTAGTTTTGTGTCAGTAATGCTGGCCTCATAGAGCAAGATAGCCAATATTCCCTCTTCTTCTATTTTGTGGAAGCATTTGTGAAGGACCTGTGTTCAATCTTCTTTCAATATTTGGTAGAATTCACCAATGAAGACACCTTATCTTGGGATTCCTTTGTAGGAAGGTGTATGTAGGTATGTATATATTATTACTAAGTCTCAATCTCTTTACTTCTTACAGGTCTATTCAGATATTCTAATTCTTCTTGAATCAATTTGGTACTTCATGTCTTTCTAGGAATTTGTCCATTTTATCTGGCTATCTAATTTACTGGCATATAAATATTTTTGTATAACCACTGTTTTTTATTTCTGTAAGGTTGATAGTACTACTCCCTATGTCATTTAGGATTTTAGTAATTTGAGTCTTCTTGCTTTTTTCTTGGTCTAGTTTAGACAAACATTTGTTAATTGTGTTACTCTTTTCAAGGAGCTGAATTTTAATTCTATTTTCTCTGTTATTTTTCCGTTATTTATTTCATTAATTTTCAGTTCAATCTCTATTATTTCCTTCCTTCTTTTGTTTTAATTTGCTGTCCTTTTCTACTTTCTCATGATTGAAGACTAAGTTATTGACGTTCTTTTAAATTATAGAACTTTATAGCTATAAATAAGACAGTAAAGAATCTGCCTGTAATGCAGGAGACCCAGGTTTGATCCCCGGGTTGGGAAAATCTCCTGGAGAGGGGAATGGCAACCCACTCCAGTATTCTTGCCTGGAGAATTCCATGGACAGAGGAACTATAAATAACTATCTAAATGCTATTTTCACTGCTTCCCATAATTTTAGAATGCTGGTATTTCCATTTTAATCATTTCAATATACTGTATTTTCTAATTTTTCTTGTGAATTCTTTTTGGCTCATGATTATCATTAGTGTATGTATTTATTATATATGCACATTTGTATTATGTTATTTAATTTCCACATGTTTGCTAATTTCCCAGTTTTATTTGATTTCCTGTTTCACTCCATCATGGTTGAAGGCTGTACTTTGTAATATTTCTCTCCTTTTGGATTTATTGAGGTTATGTTATGGTCTAACATATGGTTTACCCTGAAGAATGTCCCATGTACATTTAAGAAGAAAATAGATTCTACTGTTGTTGGATGGAGTGTTCTAAGATGCCTGCTAGTTCTAGTTGGTTTACCGAATTCTCCAAGCCTTCTGCTTCCTTGTCCATCTTTTGTCTTGTTCTTTCCTCGATTAGAAGTAAGGTATTAAAGTCTCTAACTATTCTTAATAAATTGTGTTCAATTCTGTCACGTTTTGTTCATGCATGTATTTGGGGTCCTGGTGATTTAGGAATCTTAAGAGTTAAAGAACATCAGGAAATGCCCATTCCCCAGACACACAAATATACATGACCGTATGTGTGAGCACTCACACACACACCGCATTGTCCTTTAAACAGCCTGTTTTTCTGTTCTGTGTCTCCTTAGGGAACATTTAGGAAAGTGTTAGTCAACAATTAGACAAGTTTCCAGGTAAGCACCAATCAATTCTCTGTTTGAATTAGACAGGTTGGAGCAAAGAATCAGGGAGGTGGGTGGAGTGGAAGATAGAATTATACTCTCTATTAAAATATATGGAACACAGTATTGTAACATCCATGGATAAATGAAGGAAGCTCTAGTGCACAAAGCTATAAGGTTGTTTGAACTTATGTGTCTTCAGTTACCTTGGAACCTTGAGCTTAATATTCCTAAAGAGACCAGTGCTTGTCAATATGGGAAATCAGGACATTTGTCCTCCAGGATCTGATATTCTCCAGGCACACTAAGATTCTTTACCTGTCAATGGCAGATGAATATGTGAGATGAATATAGCCTATGAAAGATATGATTTTTCTCATGGATATGTACTTATGCATATCTTTCATGATTTTATTTCTCAGAATATTAGAGATGTATCCCCAAAATTTCTGGTAAAAAATTTTAGGAATATATTTAAACTTATCTTATATTGATTTATATTTTTAATCCCCCTTGTAAAATTGTACTTACTATATTCATTCAGTTTCATTTTTTCTAACTTACTTTCTTGATTCAAGAAGTGGACCATAAGTTTACTAAGGATTTTCCTGTTAGTATTATTGTCCTCAACCAAACTTTTGATAAATATTGAGTAGCTTTGAGATCAAATTGCTTATCTTTAATGTGAAAAGGTAGAAGATTTAGGGATTTTTTTGCAACATTTTCAAATTTAGTTTAATGTAATATTTAATCTTCATTCTAACCACATTCTTCAGTTTCTTTTTTTGTATATATTGCAGCTGCTGCTCCTGCTAAGTCGCTTCAGTCGTGTCTGACTCTGTGCGACCCCATAGACGGCAGCCCACCAGGCTCCCCCGTCCCTGGGATTCTCCAGGCAAGAACACTGGAGTGGGTTGCCATTTCCTTCTCCAATGCATGAAAGTGAAGAGTGAAAGTGAAGTCGCTCAGTCATGCCCAACTCTTAGCGATCCCACGGACTGCAGCCCACCAGACTCCTCCATCCATAGGATTTTCCAGGCAAGAGTACCGAAGTGGGGTGATGTGCCTTCTCCAGTATATATTGCTGGAGAAGGGAATTATGTACTCTTATACTGGGCAGAGTTCGGTGTAGGGTTTATGGCCTCCGAAGAAAGTAGAAGAACCTGAGAAAGGCCAGAGTAAAAGATTATTCCTCCCTAGGTGCCTTCACTAGGCATCAAGATAAGAGAGACAGTGTCCCTTGGCAAGGCCAGAACTCCCCCCAAGAAGCAATTTTGGGTTCCTTCTAGTTTATTAAAGAAGGATATTCAAGACCCCAAAAGTTCGGTCTCTAATTACAGCCACAATGGTCTAGAAATATTTTATAGGCGGTGTAATCAAATGCCCCATATGGGACACAAAAGAATTCAGTGGAACATCAAAGAATGTATTGTGTTGGCAATCTAAGTATTACCTACAAAGTGTATACCTACATACTTGAATGGATGATGATGTTTTAGGTTTATAACCTTAAGCTAGTGAAGGCTAGTGCTGTGGACCTCTTTCAAAAATGATGACTAGGCTTGTGTTTGACTGTAAACTTTTGGTGTAGAAAGTAGGGCCAACTGTTTCTTAAGACCACTGAATGCATGACAATAAAATGAAGCCATCTGCTATATGAAAATGCTTGTCTTTATTATTTAATTAATTAAGTTGAGAATGGGGGTGAAAGAAATGTATACACCCAAGTCATTTAAAAAAACCTTATTAACTTACTGATTAAAAATGAGGAAGTTCAGATATGTTCTTATTTTACCCTATTTGAAACTGTTATTTCTTTAAAAAGATTTTGCCAGCAACTATATCCCTAACCACATGATCAAATACAGGGTCCATATTAGTTTTTTGAATGATTTTTTTAAAAGTCTCTATTGAATTTGTTATAATATTGTTTCTGTTTTATGTTTTGGCTTTTTTGGTCATGAGTCGTGTGGGATCTTGGCTCCCTTACCAGGAGTGGAACCTGCACTCCCTACATTGGAAGGTGAAGTCTTAACCACAGGACTGCCGTAGTGCCTGTATTAGTATTTTAAAATGGGGACTCTATTGAGGTAATGCAGCATAGGCCATAATTGGCTGATCTTAGAGTCAAAAGTGCTGTACAGACAAAATTGTAGGCTGTTTTAAAGAGATTTTACTTTAAGGTGTCAGAAAACACAAAATGTAGATAGTAGAGGAAGAAATGTGCCTAAAGCTTGCTTGCTCTTTTGAGTTTGACGCTCATCAAGAAGGAAACTAATGTAACTGGGGTTGGACAACTTGTAAAATAATGGGTTAGGAGAGGTCCAATTAGGTAGAGTTTCATACCTGTGGAAATTACAAAGGGAAACACATTTGCAAATCGATAGGGTCCATCATCCAGTTTTGTGATTGAAAATATTCTGTGGATCCTCTTTGGAAATAGTTTTTAAAAATCAACGAGAAAGTATAATGAAATGATCCCTTGTCCCAGATAAAAAAGTAGCCTGGGATCTGCAAATTTTGGGGCCAATTAACCTTTGTTTACAAGTTGGGAAAACCAGTTATCTAAGGCTTTACTAGAATTTGAGCTACTCAAAATTCTCCCACTAAATTCTTTCCCTCAGTTATTATTTCCCAGAATGTTCTATCATTATCTGTTTTAGTGGCCAAATTAAGTCATATTTATTATATATCACCTTTTAAAATTCTCAAAATGGAAGATTTTGTTTGGCTTTAAAAAAATTTTTTTATTTTGTATTGGGGTATAACCGATTAACTAACAGCGTTGTGATAGTTTCAAGTGAATAGCAAAGGGACTCAGTCATACATATATATGTAAAAGTGGAGTTTTAAGAAGATTTAAATTTGATAAGTTCTAAATGGCTTCCCTCAATTTTTATTTGGCAGGTTCCATAAAAAGAAGTCCTTGTCAATTCAAGCCATAAGAATCCAAATCCAAAATTTTCTGCAGCCTGTTTGAGAGATAATCTATTGATAAGAGGAGAAAGTAGAAATTCCTTTCTCACAGCACCAAGGAGGAGTTTTAAATGTTTCCTGAATAGCAACATATCATCAGGATAAGCTGAAATGTCTTCATTCCCTAAATCCCCCAGTCCAATCTGGAATACAGATGGGCAATTGGAGAGGTCCACCCAGGTGAGATTTTAATGGCAGAGTGGGAACCATGTGGGAATAAACTCTGGCATGAACTCAGAAGAATATAACTGCAAAAGCCATTGTTCCTTTGACATCTGTTGGTTTGGATACTGTGCTTTGTTGCTGCCTTGCAGATTTGAGATGTAGATAAGTCATTTTTTTTTTTTTATTTTGCACGTTGGAATCATATTCCTTTCTACTCTCTGACTTCTACCCAATCCTCAAATATTAAATATTAATTTTCCCTATGATTTAACAATAAGTGGATATGTGGCCAGAAAGTAGTGGTATTAGAATCAAAACCAATGAACAACTCAATCTGTTCAGTTTATGGATGTGAGGGGAGGGCAAAGCCTCTTCTGCTAAGGCTCAATCCACACACATTTATAGTCTTCATGTCTTGCTGCTAAAGGCAATCTGGAGGCCACTAGGTGTCACTCTGTACAGATCCCTACACTTGGAGATGCAAAGGTAAGAAAGAACTTGATTCCTTGGTAAAACTCTCCTTTTCTTTAGGAGAGAGAGAAAAGATTCTGGGCACGATGAGTTAATTCCCCCTTTCTAATCAAGGGAAGTCTTTATCTTTTATTTGGATCTTGAAGGAAAACTTTCTTGAGTCCTGTCCCCTCAAGTCAATCTTTTTTTTTTTTTCCCTCTCTTGAGTTTAAAGCTAAGGAAAAGCCTTAAAAAAAAAAAGTGAAGAAACACATGTTGAAGGCTAAAGAATCACACATTATATGAGCATTGTGAAGGTCTTCCTTTGGAGGGTCATATAGTGAAACATTTCCTCAGATGCATCAGCCCTCATGGACAGATTAAGATTTAAGAGAGGTGACCACTCTCGTGGTATGATTTGAAGCTGTGACAGCAAGCATTTCCCCTTCCTCAAATATCCACTTCATTGGTGAGTCCTTCCTATCTGGAGTGAAGTTTGCACCAGTGAAATCTTACCCCTGGGCTGGGTGCATTGTAATAAGTAAAGAACACTGCTATTTATATGTATATGCATTTTATGGTGCCCTCTCAAGCATACTAGCTTTAAATTGTGTAAGTATATTGTTAAACTCTACATGTCTTTTAGAGAGGCACAGAGAGTACATATTTGAAGGTATATGTTTCAAATAATAAAGAAAAAGGGAGGAGGGATAGATCTTGATTAAGACAATTAAATTGGACAGGCCTGGACCATAGCAAATATCAAGGCCAAGTTGATCAGGGAGCATAGAGGGACATTTTCTATCCTTGTTTCAAAGTTACTTCTCTCTTTCTCCCTCTCTTTTTTTTCCCCTCACCTTTTCACAACTCAGGGGATACTTCCTTGTAGTCCAGCGGTTAAGACTCCATGCTTCCAGTAGGATATGCAGGTTTGACTCCTGGTTGGGGAGCTAAGATCCCTAGTGCCATGTGGTGAGGACAAAAATAAATAAATAAATAAAAACTACATTTAAGATACAACTCAGGGACTGCCAGATGGGAGAGACACACAGAGCAACATATGGCGGTGGCATGCAGAACTTCCGTGCCCTTTCCAGGAGCACTGCTCTCCTAAGCATTTCTATATGCCCACCAGCCTGTGAGCTCTCTGAACCCTGTCATTTAGAGTTTTTATGGAATCTTCATTTGGGGCTTCCCTGATAGCTCAGTTGGTAAATAATCCACCTGCAATGCAGGAGACTCTGGTTTGATTCCTGGGTTGGGAAGATCCCTTGGAGAAGGGATCAGCTACCCACTCCAGTATTCTGGCCTGGAGAATTCCATGGACTGTATAGTCCATGGGGTTGCAAAGAGTTGGACCCGACTGAGTGACTTTCACATTACACAGTTGTGATTGATTACATCATTGGTCACAGTTGATTAACTCAATTTCCAGCCCTTCCCCCTTCCACTGAGGTCCAGGGTCAGGGAGACTGAAAGTTTCAATTGTCTAATCACATCTTGGTCTTTTGGGGAAACAACCCCCTTCTTGAATCTATCTAGAGGCTCCCAGTCACCTTATTATACAAAAGACACTCCATCATCCTGGTCAATTTTTCTCTTTATCACCCATTCTATGAACATCCATTTTCTCTTGTCTAATTTGGAAGATACAAAAGATTTGGGCCATATTTCATAAAGTAGTTGACATAGTAATCAAAAAAAGCAGTATAATATATAAATTGTCTACCATGCTCTGGGTGCCTATTTTGTGCATTTTGAACATGAGTGCATTTCAGTTATCCTTCCATAAAAGAGTAAGAAAATTAAATACAAAGCCTTAAGTAATTTTCCCAAGTTCCCATAGCTAGATGAAGCAGAGCCAAGGCTAGAACATAGTAGAAACTTTATTTGACCTTAAGGAAATAAACTGGATAAAGCTGCATAAGAATCTAGTGATACATGTATGAGGGCATTTTTGGTAGCATTGTTAAATGGAAAAACTATAAACAACCTCAGAGTCCATGAGTAGGAAAACGGTTGAATACATTATGCACCTGTTATAAGGAATAACCTGATCTTATAAGTACTTGAAGGAAAAAATTTCCAAGCTAGGTTATAAAATAAAAGGCAAGACACAAAGGATTATGTACAATATCCTACTGGTTTTAAAAAGAGGGTACACACACACAATTGTACTCTCTATGAAGACAGACTTTTTTCTCTTTTGTTCACTGATGTAATCTCATTATCTAGAACATCCTGGTGTGGTGACAGACCCCACGGTGACCCCCTAATTATTCTTCTTCTAACATTCACATCTTTGTGTACTCTCTCTCCCCTTGATTGTAGACAGGACCTGTGACTGGGTTTTAACCAGTAGTCTATGGCAAATGTGATGGGATGTCATTCTCATGATTATATTTGATTAAGATACATTAAATATAACTTTGTTAGCAAACTGGAACTAGAGATACTTCTTGTATTTTGTTGAAGTAGGTGTCTAAGTTAAGGACTTCCAGGAGGTAAGGTTTATAATATCTATTCGTGTTATTGTATATGAGTTCAGTTTCTTTCTGCTGACTAGTATTCTATGATATGACTGCACTGTACTTTACATAATTTTTCACCAGTAATGGACACCCAAGTTGCTTCCACTTCTCTGCTGTTCCAAGGATGTCTTGGTGAATATCTGTGCAAATATCACAACATGGAATGTGAGCATGTGGGGTATATGTGCAGGAGTGGAATTGCTGGGCTATGTGTAATATCGTAATTATTTTCACTAGGTACTGCCCGATTGATTCTGGAATGGCTATATCACATAGCATGTTCAAAACAGTGCAGGATGGTTCTTCCCAGTTCTTTTTATCTGAGTGTATAATTGTCATATTACTCTAAAACCCATTTATTATCTCCAAAGTTCATGTTCTTGTTATGTTTAAATGATATGTTAGTCATCCAAGTTTTGAAGATATTCAAAGATAATGTTTTTAAAGATGAAAAATACAAATACTCCAAAGTTCCAGACATTACTTTACCCAAATTTAAAAGCTAGGTTATTGTTTGGATATCTTTGGGTCCATGTTTGTTTGTTGTTCTCTACTTACTTCTCCTCTGATTGTGAAAGAAAAATAGCATTGTGAGAAGAGACATTTGAAGTATTGCACCCAAGTATCAAGGAAACAGTCATGTGTGTGTATGTATGTGTGTGTACACATCTTAGACACTCACACACACACAAAGAGGGAAGGAAGAGAGGCCAAGAGATGAAAGTGAAAAGAGAACAAAAAGGACATGTAATAACAGAGGGAGATTTCTTTTTTTCTTAAAATGCGGATTGGAAGCGAAGGAAGTAAGGCTAGGAGATGGGGAAAGAGATTTTTAATATGAACTTGCATGTATGTGTGGAGTGATAAGGGAGGTAGACGACGGACCAACTTCGCTTCATCCGGTTGCTAAGGCCATTTCCATATATAGAAGGAGCGTTGGAGATTTACCACATCTAAAGAGCAATAATTAGTACTATTCTTTCATGCTTGGGGAGGTGAGGAAAAGGTAGAATACAATGACTGAATTAAGCATTAGTCATGTCAATGACTTGGGTCATGTCAACATGACCAAGTTCTTCTTTGCTTTTTTCCTTTAAACTAAATGATCCTGATGTTGGAAAAGAAACTTGTAACTAGAATCTTCTCATCATCAAATATTATGTTTTAATTGCTAAGCATGCCAGGTTTAAATAGCTATTGCCAAATCTGCTTATCTGAAGCACATAAAACATAAGTCTTTAAAAGAAATTAAGGTCTCTATGGGTTTTTCCTGACAAATTTTGTTTGAAAAATGAATGGAAAAATAGCAATTTCACTTTTATGAATTATGACTGATTTAAGTGTTGTTCTTCTTGTCCAGTCACTAAGTCACGTCCAACTCTTTGTGACCTCATGAACTGCAGCACACCAGGCTTCCCTGTCCTTCACTGTGTCCTGGAGTTTGCTCAACTCATGTCCATTGAGTTGGTGATGCCATCCAACTATCTCATCCTCTGTTGCCCTATTTTCCTTCCACCCTCAATCTTTCCCAGCATCAGGGTTTTTCCCAATGAGTCAGTTCTTTGCATCCGGTGGCCAAAGTATTGGAGCTTCAGCTTCAGCATCAGTCAGTCTTTCCAGTGAATATTCAGGGTTGATTTCCTTTAGGATTGACTGATTCAATCTCCTTGCAGTCCAAAGGACTCTCAAGAGTCTTCTCTAGCACCACCAAAGCATCAATTCTTCGGCCCACAAAGAAGGCTGAGCGCCAAAGAATTGATTCAAGTGTAGCTTATTATACAAATCAGCAGCAGGGAATATGCCTTATAGTTAAATGACAATCCATGATAGTGGAAGGGACTAAGATTTAGATAACAAACCAATGGTTAAGAAAAAAAAAAAGACATATTTTTGAAATGCAGACTCACAGTATGCAAACACCAGCCTGCCTCTCTCAGGGGTGTAATCTCCCCTCTGCCATTTGAGCCTGGGAATCATGCCCACCTTTACCCTCTCCCACATTCATGTTGCTGCTTGGGCAATAGGTAGGCTAGAGGGGAAAGTTCAATATGGACTTAGAAGATCATCGAGCTCCAGCCTCCATCTGGTGCTTTATTCTCCCCAACTTTGTCTGTCCAGATTGTTTCAACATTTCCAAGGATTAAATATTGCCTCTTCTACCCATAGGTAATAGAGTATAAAGATTTAACTTTTGCTCTATTTATGCAGATATCTGCACCTATTTGGAATCCTCCTATCAGTCCTATTTCTGACTTTTTGGGTGACACAGGAAAAAAATTACTGCTTATTTACAGTGATACCATTTGAAAGGCTTCTGTTATGTCAATTTCAAAAGTTTCCCTTTGTAAGGAAAAACCATTTCCAGTTTTCAGAATCTTCTGTGTCATAGTTTGAACCTGTCTTGGTCATTATCCTTGGACACCTTGTTTTCTAATAATCCTCAAAGCTTAGTACTCAAAACCAAGCATAATCCTCAAAGAATAAGAGATTGAGAAGAAGGTGAAATTACCTAGAATAAGATGGGGTCAGACATGTTGGTAAGTAATGCTTGGGTGTTATATTCTTTTAGTATGTATTTCAAAGTCCAAGATGGTTGTTATAAATACAGAGATAGAATGAGATTTGAAAAGTATTAATAGTCACATTTAGCTGCCATTGCAATAACAGTTTTGGATGCTGGGGAACAACTGATTTCCTCGGCGGGCAGGAAAGGTACTTGGGTACCAGAGGGCTGGTGTGGCCCATTCTTGGGCAGCTGATTCTGTGCTGGTTGGTTTGTATCAATGGCAAATCTAAGAAGCAAAGTTAATTAAACTGCACCTCCACGCTTCCCTTTGTTGGTACTAGCTCCTCCCAGTTCAGCTACTACTGCATCTGGAATGACAGAAGCCCTCAGGATAGATCTTGAGGAAATCTATAATTCAACTCAAACCTTTATGTTTCTGAAAATAGCTTTGGTATTTTCCAGGCCAGAATATTGGAGCAGATTGCCATTTCCTTCTCCAGGGGGTCTTCCCCACCCAGCGATTGAACCGGCATCTTTTATGTCTCCTGCACTGGCAGGTGGGTTTTTTACTGCTAGCGCCACCTGGGAAACCCTTTGATATTTTAATACCTATTAAACGTCACTCTGAAACCAGATTATTGGTTTATTGTAAAAGGATACGACTCAGGGACAGTTAAGTGGAAAAAATGCATAGGGCAAGGTATGGAGGAAGGGCTGGGAGGCTCTGATGCTATCTGCAGGCTCACTGCCCTCCTAGAACCTCCACATGCTCACCAACCCAGAAATCCTGAGATTGTTGTTTTTTTTTTTTTTAAGGAGAGTAATATTGGGCAAAATTAAAATGAAAAGGTCCTGGGACTTCCCCTGGTCGTCCAGTGGCTTAAGAATCTGCACTCCCAGTGCAGCGGGCCCTGGTGGAGCCCTAGTCAGGGAACCAGACCCCACATGCTGCAGCTAAGAGTTCAATTGCCGCACCTAAAGATACCATGTGCCACAATGAAGATCGAAGATCCCACACAACTAAGACCTGGTGCAGCCAAATAAATATATACTTAAAATAAAATGCTAAGGTCCTAAAAAATTAATTACATGAACAATAATAATGAAACTATCGATCTATAGAAAGTGGGGATTATAGCTATTCTGCCTGTTATCTCTTGACTGGATTTCTGCAATAGCCTCCTTGCTTTCACTGCGGTGCCTCTTCATTCATTTTCCATGTTACAACCAGAGTGATCTTTCTACCACTCAAATTCTTTCAGTGACTTCCCATCTTTCCTGGGCCAATGACCAACATTCTTACTAGTTCGTGCATGGTTTGAATTATCCTCCCAGCTTCGCTCTATGTCAATATCCCTTGTCCTCTGCACACACACTGACCTTGATCCAGGTTTTAGGACACATCATGGGCCATTGTCATGCATTTTCCCCACTCTCTTCATCTAATTAACTGCCACTTCTGATTGAAAATTAAGCTTAAATGTCATTTCCTCAGGGGATCCCATTCCTGACCTTCCACTTTAGGTCACATCTCTTTCTTAAGTGCTCTCAAAATTTCTCTTCTTCACAGCACTTTTCTCAGTTTGTAATTGTATATTAGCAGGATTATTAAGTTAATGTCCATGTAAGAGGGGTGTGTTTTAATCACTGCTTTGTCGTCAGCAAAAATCTCACCAAGACAGGCCACAGACACTCTTCCCCCTGACACCTCAACCACTCTCTGTATTTCCAGGATCTCACTTCGACTCTGATATGTGTGTATGTAAACAAGAGAGGGTTTATCTTTGCAGGTTGTTGGAAGGGGTCTGATCAAGGTTTTCCTTTAGATGATCACAGGCTCTGTGCAATGGAAAGATCTCATGTCTTACTTGACTCTCTAGTGCTGGCAACAGATGATGACCCCACCCTCCTGTCTGCAAGCATCCTCTTGGCTTGAAAGTGCTTTATTCACATCATCACATTTAACTCATAATAAACCTATGAGATAGTATTTTTTTAATACCAATTTTGCAGATAAAGAAACTGAGGCTCCGAGGGCTATGATAGCTTGCTCAAAGTGACACATTAAAAAGTGGTAGAGCCAGGATTTAAATTCAGGTCAGAGGGACCCCAGAGGCAGTATTCTAGCCTCAGTGCTTCCTGACATTCATAAAATGTTTCACACTTTTCAAAGTTTTGTTTTTGCTTTTTAACTTTTATTGGGACTTCACTAGTGGTCCAGTGGTTAAAAATCTGCCTGCCAATGCAGGAGACAAGGATTTGATACCTGGTCTGGAAAGATCCCACGTGCCATCAAGCAACTAAGCCATCATGCACCACAGCTAACGAGTCCATGCTCTAGAGACTGTGCTCTGCAACAAGGGAGTAGCCTCCACAATTAGAGAAAGTCTGCACGCAGCACCGAAGACCCAGCACAGCAAAAAATAATACATAAAATTAAAAAAGAAAGAGATTGTATCTTAAAATAGTTTTTATTGGAATATAGCGGACTCACGATGTTGTGTTAATTTCAGGTGTACGGCAAAGTGAGTCCGTTGTATATACACATATCCCCACTCTTTTCAAATTCTTTTCCCATATAGGCCATTACAGGGTACTGGGTAGAGTTTCCTGTGCTGTACAGTAGGTCCTTACTAGTTATCAATTTTATATATAGTAGTTTTCTTAACACCTATTTGTAGACACTACCCTGACAATTCTAAGCATAGGCAGGGCAGATGTTATCATCCCATCAAACTAGCGTGTACCTTGAAGCTTTGAGGAGCAGTGAGACTTACTCAGGTCACGGAATCAGAACTCAGATGCAGGCTTGGACTTTCTACTATACAGTCCTCCTCCATAGATCAGAAGGAGGTCTATCTGTGTGACTTAGCAGCACACAGATAGTGTCCAAAAAGAATAAAGGCATAGGGTGCCTGTTCTACAACTTACTGGGCTGCCATTGGTCAGGGAAATGGAGTGGTAGTTAAAGATACTAAGATTTACATAACTTAAATTGAATGATTCTGATATCACTGAGTTGCCTATGCTCTGGACCCTCAGATACGCTGTCCTGTGTGAACCGCATTCTCTGGGTATATACATGAATTTCCTGTGTTATCATCATGACTTGTGAGAATTGTGAGAATTGACATCCACAGGGGCTGGCCTGACTGCCATGTTCATAGCATGTGAAACTCTCCCATCCTTCTTCCACTCGAGAGAGTGTATGCCTGATTCAGTTAGGCATACATTAATTTCTCTCTGGCGAGAACGAAGAGACGTGAGAAAATTGAGCACGGGTAAGACAGAGAGGTATAGGGTGGGAAGGGAGGTTGGCAACTGAATTGAGACACAGAGAAAGCAGGTCATGGAGAAGGAAGAAGGAATAAATCAGGCAAGAAAGGCAAGCAGAGTTGATAAAGACAATTCAGATTCCCGAAGAATTTCCAGTTTCTGGTTCCACTTCTGTCTGGAGGCTTGACTGCTTTCCTGAGACACTAGCTGGAGTTGGGTTTAGTAGTTTGCACCCCAAAGTGTCCTAAGTGAAGCTCCAATTCTGGCTGATGGAGGAGGACTGAGGAGTGGAAAGGACTGACTGATGCCAGCCAGGGTGATCGTGTGCGTGGAGATAAAATGCGGAAGAGTCTCAGCTTCAAAGTGATGGCCATTGCAGAAGCAGAATGAGACAATTACTTGGGACTTCTAGTGACATAAAGACTTGTTAAAGCATTAAAGCAGGACTCATTTAGGTGGTGAAGGGGAGGAGGCTTTTGATCATCCACAAAGGACATGAACATAACAAAAAGCGATCGAAATGCATTGTGCTCTTTTCTGTCTTCCCTTCTTTGGTTACTGTGACAGTGGGACCGGGCTTTACTATGGCTGCTTCCTGGATACTTTTCTCTGTCTTACAATGTGATGAGACTGGAGAACACTGAAGTACCAGGATGAGGGGTAACACTGTAACTAACATCTGCATCAAGCTCTACACCTTACAAAGTACTTTTATGTACATTATAGTTCTGTGATTTATGGAGCACCTCTTATATATCAGGGGCTCCGTCATGGCTTTTTATATAATAGCGCTGATTCCCACGACCACACCCAAAGGGAAGTATTCTCATCCTCAGTTTACACATCAGGAAACTGAGGATCACAGAACTTAAATGACCTGCCTGTGAATATTCAGATACCAAGGTTTGAAAGACGTCCTTTGGCCTGCATTTTGCATTCCTATTGCTGTGTAGTGATACTATCCCCAACTGTTCATTTCACTCCACTTCATCCATACAGATGAGAGAGAATACACTTTCATAAAAAATATGCATGATTATGTCATGGTAATGGCAAGGGAAGTATTCAAAAATAATTGAGAACTATAACAAATATAGAACAACTCAGGGAAGTCAAGGGTGGAAGTATTTGATCAATTCCATTCGATTCTCTCTGGCAGAGGTGAGAAATGAGGCTCTCATCAATTTTAATTTATCTATTTAACAAATTCAACAAATACTTATTGAATGCTTGTCTATTCCATGCCAGGTATTGTGAGAGATGCTGGAGACAGAAGTTGGATATATATGGATACAATTCATAGTCCTAATGGACTCTTGAAGCAGTGGGGAGACAGATTTATAAGCAAGTCCAATGCAGTTTCTTAAGAGCAGTGAGGGAGGTAGGATATTTTACAAGGAGTAATAGGAATTTAAGTAAAATGTGTATAAAATGTTCGTTTTTGCTGGGGCTGCAGATCAAGGACACTGAAGATATCACAGAAGAGGTAGTGAGGGGCTGGAGTGTTGAGGATGAGTAAGAATTTTTTAGGTGAACAACGGGGTATTGTTAGCCTGTAAAAAATCACTGCCTACTTTGTTCATTTCAAGAATACACGGAGCAGAATTTTCAGAGCTGGTTCCTTTATCAGCTTGTGAATCCTTTTTTTCTTCTTCTTGGAATGAACTTGTACTAAAAGAGGGATCTGAACAGCATTGAAAGGTGCTTATTCAAAATCTGCTACTAGAGAGTTTCCTGTCCTGAACTTACAACATGTAGCTCTTCTGCATGCAGGTGTGTGTGTGTATGTGTTCGTGTATTCATCTTCGTGGGCTTTTCTTCCATCTGCCCCTGGAGAAGGCAGTACAGCAACCACTGTGACAATATATAACCTGATGAAGTGCTCATTTTATTTCTGGTTATATTTTTTTTCTCACCATGATTAATCAATATTTCATCAGTAAGTTTCACATTATATGTGCAATACTTATATTTTTGTTTACATGTTTAACTTCCATATCCACTGTGTGCTCCTTTAAATGTGGTTTTTTTTTTTTGTTAAACAGTTGCTCTTTCCATATGGAAACATACTCATCAGTACACTTTATTAGAAATTTAATTTGATCATGAAGTTCATCAATCAGTAAATAAATGGTCAATTGATATTTAACAATTTAAAAATAACTGCATAATTGCACTAAAATGTTCAGTAACATCTTGCTGCTTACTCTGAGCATTGCTTAAAAGAACATTTATTCAGCCAAGAAAGTTTTGGGTGGTATAAAATATCTAAAACAATAGCCTGAACTTTGTGATTTCTTAAACACTCAGGTTTTCCAGACCAGTGAGAGCATCTAATGCAATACTGATTTAATGTGACACATTATAACAAATGAACTATCAATTGATGACTAATGACCACATGAGTTGATTTGTCCATTTGCCTAACTTATTATAGAGCAGGCCACTAAATGCATATAGATCATACACTGGTAAAGACAGGCTGCTTTCTAAATGTGAAGGTTATGTGTGTTGTGGCCAACATAGTCCCAGTGGGAAACATTCTTGGAAATTATAATTGAGTCATTGGGATATGTTATTAACTTTTAAAGGAATTGATTTAGATAAAGTCTCAGCAAAATATTGAATGCAATATAATGCAGAACCAAGGCTACGGTGTTGTTAAATGTGAAAACAGCCTGCAGTAAACTGATTCATACAGAGTTTGACACAAAAAGGCAGAAGTAAAGCTATGTGCCTGTCATGAGGGATCATAAATGAGGAAATACTTGAACTGGTAAGTATGGGTAAGGCCTGAAAATTCTTCATGGCCATCCCAATCATTCTGGGAATTGTTGATCATGTGAGAAGGCTTCAGTTTCCCTGGGGGAGTGTACCTAGGGAGAAGGCAATACGGACAGCATAGTTGGATCTTTAAGGGTTTCATTTCCATTCCTCATGGCATTAACATCAACAAGAAGTGTGGTTTTTTTTTTTTTTTTTTTTTTTTTAAGTAGTACTCACTATCTATCCACCTGGGTTGACACTGTCAGTAGATGACACTAAATTAGTATGTTATTTTTTTAATCTCCAACCTGGATAATGCAATTATGAGCATCATCAAGTTTGCAGACAGCATCAGGATGGAAGGGCTTAACACCTCAAAACTCACACATAAAGAGCACAGTGTAATCTTTGGAGTCAAGGAGCTTGAGAGCAGTTCCAAATCCTCTTCAATGATACAGCAGTAGTCTGGGGCTTATCATTGCAGAAAGTACAGGGTGCTGCATTCTGTAGAACCTGTTGAGCTGTAAGTTACCTGGTTGACATTTTATTCCAACTCAACAGCTCTGCATTAGCTGACACACAATGGACAATAAAGCGTTATCTCTCAAACTGGCTCCAGGATGTTGGCTGTGTTTTAGAAGGCCTATGAAAATCTCTTCTCCCTTACAGTTCACTTCCTTCATAACACTTTGTCTTAACAATTACAAATGTATTTGTTGATTTACTTGTTCTATAAGCACAAGACCAAGGATATCTTTTTCATTAATAATTTTAATGCCAGTTGTTATTTATTTATTTAATTTTTAACAGTGCTGGGTCTTTGTTGCTTTGAATGGGCTTTCTATAGCTGTGGCTAGTGGGGGGCTACTCCTTGTGGGGTGTGTGGGGGTCTCATTGCAGTGGCTTCTTTTGTTGTGGAGCACGGGCTCTAGAGTGCTGGCTCAGTAGCTGTTTCAGGCTTACTTGTTCCACAGCACGTGGAATTACTTGTTCTGTGGCATGTGGAACCGTTCTGGACCAGGCAACGAATTCTTGTCTCCTGCATTGGCAGGTGGATTCTTATCCACTTTGCCACCAGGGAAGTCCCTAAGTATATCTTCAGAAAAATTTTGTCAATGTATTCCCAGTATCCAATACCTAACATGTTCTGTATTATTCAAAGAATAAATGAACCAAATTTAAATTCAGTGACTCACAGAAGTCCAGAATTCACCTTCATCAAGGGCTCCATTTTAAACCTGAGTTATGTCAGTTGCCAGGTTCAGACACATCTGGACTTCTTTTTTTGGAGGGTGGAAAGTACACTGGAATCTACATTTATTTTACTGAGTTAATGTGCATGGGAGGAAGAGGAATGAAAATATGGTCTCCACACCTCCTGTGTGGAGCACTATGACGAAAGGCAGACAGAAAGTGAAGGATTACTTTCCATGAGGACTCTGTGAGTTACGTGGACACATGTGGTCTATGACATAAGTGGATGAGAGATGATCATCTCATTGCTCCCAAGGTCATTCTGGATTCTCAAGGGCTGGCCCCTTTGGGAGGGCACAGGTGTCACGGTATTCACATGAGAGGACCAGTACCACTGATAGAAGAGACACGTTCAATGAAGTGGACATCGAGCGGAGGGCAGAAGATAAGAAGAATGTGGCAAGGTATGTACTTCACCGACAGGTTCCTGATCCCAAGAGACACTTGGGCATTTCCAGATACAAGCACAGGAGGATTTATCCCTTTCCAATGAGATGTGCATTATTGCTGCATTGGCGACGCCATCTGCACCCATAGATTTAAGAGGCCTGGAAAAGCTTACATTTCTACCAGGAAATTTTTTTATACTTCTCTAGCCCATTGACTGGCGACCCTTAGTTAATATGGCCAACCGACATGTTTAAGTTTATCTAGTTGTCTTTTGAGCTCCTAGTCCAATTAACTAAGCTTCTGGGTTGGAGATCCCATAAATCACAGAAAATCCCTTCCTAAGTTGTCATGTGGAATGTTCCGAAAGGAGAAGTGATAGCCCTGGATTCATGTTCAACTAGTCTGTAGATCGTGGGTGTGAATTCCTGTCCTTGCTGGGAAGTCCCAGAGGGGAAGGTTTGTATCTTATTCATTTCTGAGTCCTCAGGGCCTTGCCCCACATCGGGCACAGAGGAGACACTCAGGAAATATTTCATGAACAGTATTTTATTTTAACTTTATAACCCTGAAAGGTGGAGTACATGAAAGTTGAATGTTCAGATAAAAGTTATTATTTTCATCGACAAAGAGAAAGGAAAAGCAAGTGAGGGTCTCAACAGATTCCTACAATGCAGAGTTTCAGAATCTTTCTTGTTTGTTTGTTTTAAAGATTTATTTATTTATGGCTGTGCTGGGTCTTCATTGCTGTGCGGGTTTTTCTCTACGTGAGGCAAGCGGGGGTTTCTCTGTAGTTCCAGTGTGTGTGAACTACTCATTGTGGCGGCTTCTCTTGTGGAGACGGGCTCTAGGGCATGTGGGCTTTAGCAGTTTTGGTGGGTGGGCTCTGAAGTTGTGGCTCCTGGGCTCCAGAGGACAGGCTCAATCCTTGCGGTGCACAGGCTTCGTTGCTCTGTGGTATGTGGGATCTTCCCGGACCAGTGGTGGAACCCCTATCTCCAGCATTGGCAGGTGGATTCTTTACCACTGAGGCACCAGGCTGTCAATTAGCATCTACAGACACGTGCATCTTTCTTCACAGAAAACATGTACTATGGGGAGATGGATTGACAGGGACCAGGTCTGACTTTAATTGTGGGCGATGTTGCTATTGTATAGCCTCTCCTGAGGTCGGTCGGGGAGGGCGGGGGGGACGGGACATGGACATGATTTGCAGCACTGATTGATTCTGAGAACACAACCAATAATCCCTGACTACCCAGGTGCTTCCCAGGTAGCTCAGAGGTTAGAGCGTCTGCCTGCAATGAGAGAGACCTGGGTTCAATCCCTGGGTCGGGAAGATCCCCTGGAGCAGGAAATGGCAACCCACTCCAGTATTCTTGCCTGGAGAATCCCATGGATGGAAGAGCCTGGCAGGCTATAGTCCACTGGGTTGCAAAGAGTTGGACATGATTGAAGCAACTTGGCACGCATAGTTGATTAACAATGTGTTGAGAGTTTCAGGTGTATAGCAGATGATTCAGGTATACATATACATGTATCTATTCTTTTTCAAATTCTTTTCCCATTTCTGTTGTCATATAGTATTGAGCAGAGTTCTTTGTGCTATACAGTAGGTCTTTGTTGGTTATCCATTTTAAAGTTAATTTGTCTTTAGTTCAGCCAGCATGTATGCATTAAGCATCTATTTCATGCCATCCATTGTTGTAGACATAGGGATATAGTAGTGAGCACAAAATTTCCCAATGTAGCATTCTAGAAGGGGGAGAAAAACAAATAAACACATGATATGCCATATGGTGATAAGTGCTATGGAGAAAAATCCTTTAGGAATGGCCAGTTGCAATTTTAAACAAAACAGTAAGAAACACCTTTCTGAGAAGGTGATATTTAAACTAAAAAATGAACTGTATTTCCCATTCTGCCTGGAATGCATTGTCCCCAGGCTCCAGAGTAATTTAGACCCTACGTGCTCTATAAAATCCAGCCCCTTCAGTGGTCATGTTTATAACTTAGGCCAAGAAAAGTATGTTTGTGTTAACTGAGATTTAAATTTAACTGGGGCTCCTATGCTTTATCTGGCAGCCTTGGCAGCCCAATTCTTCCCTCAAGCTGGAAATATTCCGTCTTTCTTTTGAGCTGCCGGGTCATTCTCTTCTTCTTTTAAGCCACCACTTGGACACTCATTATACTTCAGCAATTACTTTATCAGCCTAGCTAAGCATTCCCTTGAAAGTCAGGAAGTAAAGTCAGAGAAAATGTGGTAGGATTCAGGACAGGGAGGTTTCAGCTGCAGAAAATCAGGTCATAAAGACCCAGAGTACAGAAAATTCCTAGGAAGTATTTGGAGACCGCCAACATGAGGAAGTATTGTTAAATGGGAGCAGGAGAAAGTGCCAAAGTGACTTCAAATTAGCTGAGGTTTTAGCAGATGAGCAAGGATAGAGCTTGATACTGAGACAGAAAGTTAGGTTTTTCTCCCTTTAAGAAGTTGACCTTGCCGGAACTGGGGTGAAGCCTTTATTTCACCCTCTTTCTTCCCTCCAACAGGGACCTGACACATATGCTCAACTACCAGAAACAGTGACAAGTGCAGCACCCGCTGGCACTGCTAATTACCAAATGCCCCCCAGGATGAGGGCACAGGTTTAACACCTGGGCAGAGGTAGCTGACTGTTAGAACCAGAGAGTGTTGACACTGCGGTTCTTGCAGATACCTGGGTCATTAATCACAGCAATAGTGCTTTGTACCTAGGAAGCAGGGCCATGAAGAGTCTTTTACTTTTGATTACTGGGTGTTTGTTATTAAAAAAACCCCCACAAAAACGTAAACAGATTTTCTTAGCTTTCCTGTAGCAGAGAATGTTGGCAGTTTGGATGAACCTGATGTGAACTCATCTGTATTTAGGTAAAATTTGTTGCCTGAAACATTAATGAAAGGTGCACTCATCAGACTGCTTCCTGTATAAACGACCTTAGGACTTCTATCTGGTCATATCGTCCACCTATTGATTTTAAAGGCAGGCACTTTGATAATGTGGGCCATGTAGTGGCTGTTAAAAGGTTTCCAGAGAACACTAGTTAACAATTTCCCTTTCCTTTACTATGCCCGGTAGCCTTTTCAGTGTTTTTTTAAATTTATTGTTGGAAGGATAATAATGGCAAAATTTTAAAGTATTTTTTCCACCCCATTGTCCCAGGTGGTGTGTTAAGGACTCCATAAAAGTGATTTCATTGAATTCTTTTAACAACTCTATGAGGAAGGAAATTCCCTGCCCAAATTTACTTATGACGAAACTGAGGCTGAGAAAGATGAAGAGATTTGACTTAGGTCTTTCCTCTTTCTGTCTGTCTGGCCAGCCTGCCCAGTTTGGTGCTTTTGCAATTATACAGTAGTAACAGCATACAGAAGGGGACTATCTCTTGGCATTCACCTTCAGAGATATTTTGACATTCCTCTATTTGGCCGTTGGTCACACCTCAAGTTCTTTCCTCACTCAGCAGATTTGTGGCCAGGAGCTCCTCTTCCTTCCTCGGGATATGGGTCAGACCCATGGCCTGTGATTTTTAGAAAGAGAATTCATGTTTAGTGCCCTGGAGCTCCTACCCACTATCACCATGTACAAGGGAGTTGTGTCAAGATCAGGTCTGAATTATGAGGTCAAACAAAAGTCATTGTTTTTCTGGTTCCATACATGCATTTCTTTATTGATATCATTGTATGCTGTGTCATACATATAATAATTTTTTACTTGTCTGCACTGCAAATAGTTAAAGGATTTTACTAGTTATTTTAGAATTAAAAAAAAAAAAGGGAAAGTCTGTCTTCTATTCAGGAACTGGAATATAATTTTCACTTTTCAGATGACGTAAAAGGAAGTATATTTCATCTAGGTGCAGGGTTAGGAAACTAGGTGCAGGGTTAGGGTTAGCACTTTTAGAAAACAGTCTTCTTTGGAGTAGTGTCTCTATTGGAGACATAATCCTAAGAAACTTTGGCGGTTTATATGCTGCATCTGAGGTGACAACTAGGGTTAAGATTTCCTTGCAGCAAGTGCTAATCACACAGTGTTTATTCAGATGTTTACAAATCAACACAAAGCTATCCTTTTAGAAAATATTTGGGGCATATTCAAACCTCTTAATATTCAGTGGGGCTGAAGAGATTTTAAAATCAAGCTGCTAAGAGCACAGAGAAATTTTAGGTCAGTGAAAATACTCTGTGTGGTACTATAATGGGAGATATATGTCACTATTGGACAAGACTCTGATGCTGGGAAATACTGAAGGCAAAAAGA
The DNA here is from genome assembly GCF_023699985.2 of Odocoileus virginianus. Taxonomy (NCBI): domain Eukaryota; kingdom Metazoa; phylum Chordata; class Mammalia; order Artiodactyla; family Cervidae; genus Odocoileus; species Odocoileus virginianus. The sequence continues at coordinate 18,018,557 of NC_069675.1, read as the reverse complement.
GAAGGGGGTGGCAGAGGATGAGATGGTTAGATAGCATCACTAACTCAATGGATGTGAGTGTGAGCACACTCCAGGAGATAGTGGAGGACAGAGGAGCCTGGTGTGCTGCATCCATGGGGTCACAAAGAGTTAGACATGACTTAGTGACTGAGCAACAATAACAAATATGTCATTGTACCTTTGTGTATAATCCTTAGAATGTACAACACCAAGAATAAACCCTAAAATAAACTATGGACTTTGGGGGATAACGATGTGTCAAGGCAGGCTCACCAGTTATAATAAATAAATCCCTCTGGTGGGAGATGTTGATGCTGGAGGCTACACCTGTGTGTGAGGGGTTGGCAGGGGATATAGGAAATCTCAGTACCTTCCTCTCAATTTTGCCATGAACCTGAAACTGCCTTAAAAATTTGTCTTTGTATTTCTGGGGCCCAGAAGTCGAAATGTTTAGAAAATTTTAAAATTGATTTTTTAAAGTTGTTTTCTTTGCTGTTGCTGTTGCTCCTGTTTCCACTTCCCTCCCTCACAAATATTTGAGAGCTACTGGAGTAGAGAAAAAGGCCTAAATTTCACTGTCTGTCAGACCTGAACCTTGACACTATCGTTTTGTAACAGTATGACCTTGGGCAGATGCTTAACTTCTTGGTGTTCTGGCTTCGTCATCTGTAAAACAAGAATAATAGTATTTTCCTGGAAAGATTAGACGTCATGTATAGAAACCACCTATTGTCGTCCTGGCAAATTGTAAACAAACTGTAATAGTTGCTATTATTATTCATGCATCGCCGTGAAGAAATAGCTTCACCTGACGCCAAGAGAACTGAGCCTCATTATAAATCATTTAACACTTGCCATCAATTAACTTTGAAGGAGTTACTTGAAGTAGAAGGAAGCAATTGATTGAATGGATGAGTCACTTCAGAAAGGCCTTTCTTAAAGCTGTGGGGCAGTGGTGGCTTGAAGGGTGCAGTTTCCCTGAGCAGTGGTTCCCTAAACCTGAGAAACCACCAGAAACTCTCAGGGTGCTTGTTATTCAGGTTTTCAGAGCTCCTTTCTCTGCTTGCCAGATCAGACCTTGGGGGTGAAGAATCACAACATACAATAAGCTCCTGAGTTGATTTTTAGGAGGCCAGGGAAGAATTTGTTCATAGACCAGCTTTGGGAAAGCACTGCTTGCAGGACACGATTGATGTCTTGATGTTGTATCACTCTTTTCTTCCTTCCAACCCAAACACTGAGCTCTGGAATTATGATTCCTAGTAGCAACAGTCGTAGCAGTAGTACCACTACTAATAGTATTAATAACAATGTTTACTGAGCCCTTTCTGTGAGCCAGGACTTGTTCTAAACTTTAAATACATTAACTCTTTAATCCCCAGAGCAATACTCACAGATAGCCATTATAATTATCTAGATTTTACAGGGAGAACACTTTGGCACCACCATTAAGTACAAAGAGGAGCTGAAGCGAGACGGCTTTACCACTTCAAATAAAATGAGCCTCAAGTGAGCCTCCTGCTAATTGGGATGAAAGGGCAGGTCTGGAGCCAGGCTGGCCTCTGGGAAGATGAGTGTTGAGGACAGAGAGAGGCCTGGCAAACAGCACATGGTCCTGGAACAGTGGCATTAGGTCGTTTGTACTGGATGGTGGTCGGAGGCCCTCTCCGATCACTCTGTAACATGCTGGCGTGTGGTGGGAATCCTGGGGAAAGCAGATCTGTGCTGTGGTTAGCTCCTAAGAGCATGACTGTGAGCTGAGGGAAACTAGTCTCCCAGGCTCAGCACTATACTCCTGTCAGGAAGCACAAGGAATTTCCTGTTTGGAATTTCCCCACAGCTCATTTCTCAGGCTTTGGGGGCCAGTTCTTGGAAGCCCCAGGGCCGAAAACTCCCTTTCCCCCCCTATTACATGACTTTCCCTTCAAAAATGATGGGCATTGCGAATACATTATATAGCACAGAGAAATATATCCATTATCTTGCAATAACTTTAAATGAAGCACAATCTAAATCTACAAAAATATTGAATCACTACGTTGTACATCTGAAATGAATATAATATTGTAAGTCAACCACACTTCAATTTAAAAAAATGGTGGGTGTTTCCAGCTTCAGTGTTCCTGAAACACACCAACTGTTTTCTTTATACCCTTTGTTATTGATGATCAATAAAAGGAGCAGAAACAGAGCAGCACCGTATGGTCCTCCCCCCTCCCATGTCCTCAACCTGCCTTTTTTCTGTGGAAAAACTTTAGCCAATGAATAAGTTTAATCAGAGAAGTGAGAAAATGCAGACACAAAGGAAAACAGACAAATGAGACCAAATAATAATAGTTTAGTCAATGCGCAAGGTCAAGGACCTTTAGTCCTTTTCAAGGGCTATAGATAATATTCTGAGCCATATCCTGTGAGCTGTCTTATAGATATTGAAACCCCCACCAGGTAGAAGTTAACTACATGATGAGCGGACTATAGCCATGACATAAGCTGCCACATTTCCGAGAACTGGTCCCAGGGAAATGGGAACAAATTGACCATGGAACTGAAGTTTGTTCTCAAAACAATCAAGATGACGCTGGTCAGACCAGTGCATGACAAATTACGAGATGATTGTCAGAGCTATGTTTGTTCTACACGTAGCCCCTCCCATCAGCCTGTAAAAGCCCTTGCCAACTGATTGCTGGGGGTGGGGGTAGGGGTGGAGTTGGCCTTTGGATAAGCTTTTCTCCCTTCTCACCTGCCCCTACCCCATTTCCCAGTTGCCAGCATCCAAAATAAAGCAAATTTTCCTTTTCACCAACTTGGCCTCTTTATTGGCTATTGAGCCATGAGCAGCTGGACCCCACTTCCTGTAACAGGACAAGGAAATGGTAGTAACAGATCTCACGAATCAGTCACAATGCAAAGGGGTCAAGAATCTCAGGGTCTTCAATCCAGCTGATGTACCTGGAATTGTTTCTGACTCGTTCTCATTGATTCCCCACATCAAGTTCTTCTCCTTTATCCATTCTCTCACCAAACCTCGACTGTCCCTCAGCCTTCAGATGCTGTGGGAATTGGTTTTCCACCTTGAGTACGTGGCAGAATCTCCTGGCAGTCTCAGTTAATGATTTCTGGGATGGAGTAGATCTGTAGATGTTGTTGCTCTTTAGTCACTAATTTGTATCCGACTCTGCAAACTCAGGGACTGTAGCAGGCCAGGCTCCTCTGTCCCTGGGATTTCCAGGCAAGCGTACTGGCGGGGGTTGCCATTTCCTTCTCCAGGGGATCTTCCTGACCCAGGGATTGAACCCTGGTCTCCTGCACCGCAGGCCAGTTGCTTACCACTGAGCCACCATGGAAGCAGGGGTCTGCAGGGGAGGGAGGAGAATTTGCATTTTGAACAACTTCCCAGGTGCAGCTGAGGCTGCTGATGCAGGGATCACACTTTGTGAACTGTTTTCTGGTAACTTAAAGCTCTCAGGGTTAATGATATAATTCAGGCTGAAACATAGGTCATGTAAAGGGGGGAGGGATCACCAGATAAAGTAAAATATCTCAGTCAAATATGAATTTCACATAAACAAATAATTTTTTTTAACATACATCCCAAATATTGCATGGGACAGACTTAAATTAAAAATTATTTATTGCTTATCTAATTTAAATTAACTGGAGTGCCTGTGTATACTGCATTTTAAGTTGTTATGTCTGGCAATTCCATTTCAAGGGCATCATGTTTGAAATTTCCTGATAGCATGAAAGCTACTCTGTGAATTAAACTATTTTCCTAGATCTTTTCCTTCTAACACCCAGCTCTCAGGTTCCTGAAATGGATTTCCCGACTCTGAGAAGGGTCCTTGTCCCAACCTTCCCCTGAGACACCCCTCTAGGACCTAGTGCTAACTTAATGTATCCCAGGTTGATTGCACTAGAGTCCCTTGGAGCTTATTGTTGCCATTCCTCTTCTGTATAAGTCTTTCAATTTACTTTAATAGTGGAGATTTCAGGACAAGGCAGGAGGGAAAGTGGAGCCCACAAAGCACGCAGTCAGCTCCCTCCTTTGCCAATGCCAAGACTGGTCCAGTTGGTGCACCAGAGAGGATGTCTTAGCAAACTCAGAGAGGGGCAGTTTGTCTATCCAAGCAAGTGAGCCTGGTGGTGTTGCCATGTGGAATAAATGTTCATAAAACATAGTGTGTTAGTGCTATGTTTCTAGGCAAGTAAAGGATTGCAATTTGTGTTTAATTTTTAAATCCTGTTACTGCTCCTGTAGAGGCATTTCTGAAGTTTGATAAGCTTCCTGGCTAGGATGTGTCAACTTTAGGATATTGTTCCTAAAAGCAGGAGGGGGATATCTTTGCCACTGACCATAAAGATGATAATGACGAGATAGATAAGGAAATTACTGAATGGAGATCAATCTTATGAGACTTATGTCTAGCTGGAGTTTAATGTCCAAGAGTTTGTCCACCACTATTGTTCATTTCCAAATTGAGCACTATATTTGAACTCACAACCTAGCATCACAGTGAAGACAGCAGAGTTTGGGTCTTACAATTTTCTGCAAATTTCTGGAGTGCATATTTAAAAGGACAGCATGGTTCTCTTCTTTCAAATACTAATAGTTCTGTTTCAAAGAGCAGTAACTCAAAGTGTTTTTCCAGTAATGCAGTCCTATTTCCAGATATTTTAATAGTGCTAATGGGAACCCTCAGGCTTTATTTTTGTTTTTCTCTGAGGAATGGATTTCTGTTAAGCACTTGTATTATAATTCTAAAACCTACCCTTGTTTGAGAAACAGATGTTAGAAGAGAATGCAGTCAAAAGGGAGAAGAAATGACTGCAGATGAGAGCAAATATTTATTTTCACATGTATCTAGTGGCTTCCTATAATGTCATCAATGAACGAAAAGTCAAACAATAACTCTCTGCTGTTTGTGTGCAAAATGTTATTACTAACCCACCATTAGGCTTGACATGCAATCTGAGTGTTTTTCCATTAGCCTTGATGTATTTGGGCAATGTCACTCATAGCTTCTTTTCTCATTTTACTAATAATCAGTAGCAGGCATTTACAAAAAAAGATAGCCAAGATCTTCTGGTATTTTTGTGGTCAAGGAAAAGAGCCAGCTTTCTGCTCCTAAGAAGGAATGAACCCATTTTCTCAACCTTCACGGATATCAGAGATTTGGAGGATTTAATAATGGTCACAGTTGAAAGTATGGTACGTTTTCTTATCAGGAAAACCAATCTACCCTCCTCCTGCGATACACTCCATGTGTTAACAAAAGACCAAATATAGCAGCAGGAAAAGACTGTAGTCAGTTAATGAATTCTCTATTTACATTCCAAACCAATAAGCTAATTTTTTGTTTGTTTGGCTTAACAGATTGTGCTTTAATTACAAGCCATTAGCCAGGCACTAAGAGATGAAACTGTTTGGATTTCATAAATGTTTTTGAATATTATACAACTCATTTAACAGTTTAATATACAGAAATAATGCTCTGATGTAGGCGAAACACTTAACTGAGATAGTGTTACTTGAGGATAGCCCAGCCTTTCTGACTCAATCCAGCAGAGGGAGCACTGGCGGGGGTGGGGGAGGGGCGGTCTCTAGAGTCTGTCTTTACTTCGGTCCTGACTCTGCCATTTACTAGTGCATGACTTTGGGCAAGCTACCTAAGGACCTCAATTTCCTCATTAGTCAAATGGAGGTAATTTTATTACCAAGCCCTGAGAGAGATTTCCAACAATAAGTGGGATAAGGCCTATGAAGTGCCTACCACAGAGTGAGCATCCAGTAAATATTAACTAAAAACAGAATAAAATCAAACAAAATTGAAACTATTTTCTGAACTAAAGTTTAAAACTAAAGTTCTGAACTATACCTGAATAAATCTCTTACTACATGTTGTAATTATTGCATGAAGCAAAGATTATGTTGCCTACCTAATAAATTTAACCAACAAATATTTGAATTTTGGAATAAACATATCTTATACACTGATTAGGGATTTACTGGATATTAAAAGTAAATGTATGAAGGACATGTTTAATAAAATCAAAGACACCCCCTTATATTTTAAGTCATCCTGCTAGAATAAATACTGTCTAAAGCAATAAAGAGAATAGTACAAGGTAACAAGTTTCATTTGGCATCGTTAAAATAGTGTTTCTAATATTTTTTATATTTATTTATAGGCTTTCAGAAATGGTATGGACCTAACAGAAGCAGAAGATATTAAGAAGAGGTGGCAAGAATACACAGAAGAACTGTACAAAAAAGATCTTCATGACTCAGATAACCACAATGGTGTGACTACTCACCTAGAGTCAGACATCCTGAAATGTGAAGTCAAGTGGGCTTTAGGAAGCATCACTACGAGCAAAGCTAGTGGAAGTGATATAATTCCAGTTGAGCTATTTCAAATCCTAAAAGATGATGCTGTGAAAGTGCTGCACTCAATATGACAGCAAATCTGGAAAACTCAGCAGTGGCCACAGGACTGGAAAAGGTCAGCTTTCATTCCAATCCCAAAGAAAGGCAATGCCAAAGAATGTTCAAACTACTGCACAGTTGTACTCATTTCACACACTAGCCAAGTAATTCTCAAAATTCTCCAAGCCAGGCTTCAACATTATGTGAACCATGAACTTCCAGATGTTCAAGCTGAATTTAGAAAAGGCAGAGGAACCAGAGATCAAATTGCCAACATCCGCTGGATCATAGAAAAAGGAAGAGTGTTCCAGAAAAACACCTACTTTTGCTTTATTGAATATGCCAAAGCCTTTGACTGTGTGGATCACAACAAACTGTGGAAAATTCTTAAAAAGATGGGAATACCAGACCACCTGACCTGCCTCCTAAGAACTCTGTATGCCGATGAAGAAGAAACAGTTGAAACTGGACATGGAACAACAGATTGGTCCCAAATCAGGAAAGGAGAACATCAAGTCTGTATATTGTTACCCTGCTTATTTAACTTATACACAGAGTACATCATGCAAAATTCAGGGCTGGATGAAGCACAGGCTGGAATCAAGATTGCTGGGAGAAATATCAATCACCTCAGATATGCAGATGACACCACCCTTATGGCAGAAAGCAAAGAAGAACTAAAGAGCCTCTTGATGAAAGTGAAAGAGGAGAGTGAAAAGCTGGCTTAAAACTCAACATTCAGAAAATGAAGATCATGGCTTCAGATCCCATCACTTCATGGCAAATAGATGGGGAAACAGTGGAAACAGTGACAGACTATTTTTTGGGGCTCCAAAATCACTGCAGATGGTGACTGCAGCCATGAAATTAAAAGACACTTGCTCCTTGGAAGAAAAGCTATGACCAACCTAGGCAGCATATTAAAAAGCAGAGACCTTACTTTGCCAGAGAAGGAAGGTCTGTCTAGTCAAAGCTATTGTTTTTCCAGTTATCACGTATGGATGTGAGAGTTGGACTATAAAGAAAGCTGAGTGCCGAAGAATTGATGCTTTTGAACTGTGGTGTTGGAGAAGACTCTTGAGAGTCCCTTGGACTCTTCTTGGACTGCAAGAAGATCTAACCAGGCCATCCTGAAGGAAATCAATCCTGAATATTCATTGGAAGGACTGATGCTGAAACTGAAACTCCAATACTTTGGCCATCTGATGTGAAGAAGTGACTCACTGGAAAAGATCCTGATGCTGGGTAAGACTGAAGGCAGGAGGAGAAGGGGATGACAGAGGAGGAGATGGTTGGATGGCATCACTGCCTGGATGGACATGAGTTTGAGTAGGATTCAGGAGCTGGTGATGGACAGGGAAGCCTGGTGTGCTGCAGTCCATGGGTTTGCAAAGAGTTGGACACAACTGACTGAACTGAACTGATAGGCTTTCATTGAAAAAAAAAAATCTCTTGGTCTATGATTTTTGGACCTTGGCAGTAGCACCAACAAGCAATTGGAAAACCAGTGGATGGAAACAGGGCTATATTCAAGGATGTGGTTTTTGAGGTCTGGGTCTCTCTGCTGTAGCAGTCACTTCTGGGTAGGCGGGAAAGTAGGCATGGGATGAAGTCAGGCAATGTAAGTGAGGTGTGTCAGTGGAATCTGGGTGTTTAGACCACTCAAACTGTGAAAATGTAGTGTCTGTGATTTCCTGACAACAAACACTTTTTTGGATGAAGCCCCCAGTTTTCATGACCAGAGCAGTCCAAGAATTAAAAGATAGGGATGTAAGGCAGGAAGGGGGTAAGCTAAGGGAATACATAGAAATGTGAGTCTTCCCTATGTTCTGTTTGCTCTCCTACTGTGCTGGAGGCACTTCGGAATTTTTTTTTTAGTTTTTGGCCTTGACATGAGGCATATAGGATCTTAATTCCCCGACCAGGGCTCAAACCCACCCCCCTGCATTGGAAGTCCCAGAAATTCTTTTTTTTAAATAACTGCCTTGATATTACTAACTTGAATGGGTACTCACTCCTCTTCCAATCTCCCCTTCTGTGGTTATAGATAAAAATTTTATGTTGGTGGTTATTCTTTCCATGAGGAACTCTCATGGAAGAGAATACGAGGCAGAATAAAAGTACCATTATTAAGATTATAATCCATAATAGAAATTTGCATTGTTCAAATTCAGTTCAGTTCAGTCACTCAGTCGTGTCCGACTCTTTGTGACCCCATGAACCTCAGCATGCCAGGCCTCCCTGTCCATCACCAACTCCCAGAGTCCACCCAAGCCCATGTCCATTGAGTCGGTGATGCCATCCAACCATCTCATCCTCTGTCATCCCCTTCTCCTCCTTCCCTCAATCTTTCCCAGCATCAGGGTCTTTTCAAATGAATCAGCTCTTCACATTAGGTGGCCAAAGTATTGGAGTTTCAGCTTTAGCATCAGTTCCTCCAATGAACACCCAGGACTGATTTCCTTTAGGATGGACTGATTGGATCTCCTTGCAGTCCAAGGAACTCTCAAGAGTCTTCTCCAACACCACAGTTCAAAAACATCAATTCTTCTGCACTCAGCTTTCTTCATAGTCCAACTCTCACATCCATACATGACTACTGGAAAAACCATAGCCTTGACTAGACAGACCTTTGTTGACAAAGTCATGCCTCTGCTTTTTAATATGCTGTCTAGTTTGGTCATAACTTTCCTTCCAAGGAGCAAGCGTCTTTTAATTTCATGGCTGCAATCACCTTCTGCAGTGATTTCAGCTATGAACATTGTAAAAAATATCTCTGCAAAAGTAAAATGGGTATTTGCTGGCTCATGTGTTCTGCAAACTGATCTGATAAAATTTATTTCCATTTTACATCTCAAATGTTTTGTACAGCCTAGAAGAATAGGTTAAAAAGCATTGTATCATATCTAACACAAAGTCTGGGCTTCCCCCCATACTCACAAAGGCACAGGTTTATTACGACTTAAACCATTTATCTTGTCTTCTTTAGTTAAATTAATAGCTGATCTCATCTCTTTTGGCTATTCCTGAAAGTATGGTTAGCCTTTCCTTGTTCACTTTTTGACATTCTAGGACATATCAAGTCATACTCAATGGAACTGCCATCATCAAGCATTTACTATATATTCTCTGTATACTGAGCGCTGTTCAGCAAACCTCACATGTTACATTTAATTCTTGTCTCAAGCCCATAAGGTAGATATTAGTTCCTTTTACAATTGGAGATTCTGAAACTCAAAAAATTTAAATGCTGTTCTCAAAGTTAAATAACTACTGAGTGGTACACACCCAAACTTGCAACTAATTCAGTTCAACTATAAATTCCATGCTCCTTCAGTAGGCTATGGTGAGTAAGAACTTTGCCTATTGAGTGCAGGATTATTTCATGTAGAAGCCAATACTGTTTTTATATTATCTGGCTGTCTTGCCAGACAATACTGTTCTTCCTACACTCTCAGGAAATTTCAGCATTGTTCAGTCTCTGCACAAATAAAAATTCCTTTTTCTGTTTTCTAAATATAAAATATTGACTATTCCACTTATGGCACAGTGTAAGGAACTATAGAGGATACAAAATTACATGAGCCAAGGCCTCTAATCTTATGAGGTTCCATTTAATAGCAAAGGAATGAGCATGATAAAAACTGCATGAAAATGTCTACGATACAAGGCAGAATAAAAGTAACATTATTGAGATTATAATCCATGACAAGAATTTATAAAAAGGAAAGACAACCACAGAAGTCTCTCCTCTTTGGATCCTGGTTGAGATTTGGCTTTTTTTCCTGCTGTGGTTTGTGGGGAGGCGGAACCAGAGAGAGAGAGTTTGTCAGTCACATTTCAATGGTTCATTATCACTGCCGTTTGGTACAAAAGCTCATTTTTGGTGAGAAATAATAATCAATGCAAAAATGAGGATGTAGGCAGAGGTGGGGCATGCAGATACTCTATGATTTTATTGATATTTTCTCCAGGTTGTGACAGTGATGATAATCTCTAAAAAAGAGTGAAAAACACCCTACTGCTCTCACTATAACTATAGTCAGTCTGACAACCAAGCATTCACTAATTAAATGTAATGGTAAATATATAAAATATATTGAGTTGGGATACATAATGATCAACTGAAGCTTATAATCTGTAGAGAATATAAGATGTCTATACAGATAAATATCCTGTGGTGGGAAATGATAAAAATCATTAGGGAAGGACAGAGATAACATCATGACATTTGAGAGGAGAAACAGGTTATTTTCACTGGAGGAATCAGGGGAGTCTGAAGAAGGTGATAATAACTATTAATGTTGTTATTTTAGTTGCTAAGTCATGTCTGACTCTTTGCAACCCCATGGACTGGAGCCCAACAGGCCCCTCTGCCCATGGGATTCGCAGGCAAGAATACTGGAGTGGGTTGCCATTTCCTTCTCCAGGGGATCTTCCCAACCCAGGGATGGAATCTGCGTCTCCTGCATTGGCAGGCGGATTCTTTACCACTGAGCCACAGGGAAGCCCGATAACTACTAATAGCTAACCTCTTTTAATCGCTAACCAGCTACCAGGCCTTAAGCATATATTAACTTATTTAATGCTCATAACAGCTTTATGAGGTAGATGCAAACTGCCCCCATAGTCCAACCCCGTATTTTCCAGGAAAAGAAACCAAGTCATAGAGATTAAATGACCTGCTAGCAAGTGGCCTGAAGTTTGACTTTAGAGGCTAATCGGTTAGCCACAGCTCTATTTAGCAGCCTGGGCCAGGAAGGATGGATGGGAGTGGTTCCTTACATGGAGCTAGAAGAACAAGCAGAGAGACAGCCTCAGGAAAGGACAAGGAGGGCACAGGGTGGCTGGCACATGAAGAGAAGTAATCACAAACAGTAAAAGGGAAGGCTATGTTATGTTAGGTAAGAGTCAGGCCGCAGAGAACACTGAGAAGATATCTAAAGGGATGGTACTTTACTTTTTATGATTGACAGTTTTTGAAATGCCTCAGCGTATGACATAGGTGGGCCGCAGGGAAGCTAATCTGATAGCCATGTACAAGATGGATATAAAGGTTGTTGAGAGGCAGGGAGAGCAGTTAGGAGGTTAAAATCCGTAACAGGGAACATAGCTTAGAGTGATGGGGTGATTAAAGTGAGGATGACAATGAGGAACTGCAAAATCGAAAGTGAGGAATTAAGAATGGCAGTCATGGAAGTGTAAAATTGCAAGATAGAATTTTACTTCTTGAGGAGTCAAAAGAGATGCTTGAGATTTGAGTGTGGGTTATTGCAAGGGCAGAGGTGTTATCTACACAGCTCTGGACCTTCAGGGAAGTGAAGTTTGAGTAGAAAATGAAGTTAATTTTGTACATATAGTCATGCAGATAGAATTTTCTGTTGGATAATTCTTGGACAGAAAGGTTGATAAAAAGTTTCATCTGAAAAAAAAAAAAAACAAGTTTCATCTCTATTTGGTTGTTCTTTATATTTTCGAACTCTTTGCAGACTTCTAACCTTTCTGTGTATCCATTTTCCTCCCAAGTTCTTTCATCATCTTTAAGATCATTACTCTTAACTCTTTCACGGTAGATTGTGTAACTCCACTTCACTTAGTTCTTCTTCTGGGGTTTTATCTTTTTCCTTCATCTAGAACATGTTCTGCTGCCTCAATTTATCCAAGTTGCTATGTGAATTTTTATGTATGTGACAGATTAGTTATGTTTCTTGACGCTGGAGAAGTGGCCTTCTGTAGTTCATGTCCTATGCATCGCAGCAGCGCACTCATCTTTTGTCACTCCAGCTATAATATTCTAGGGGTTTCCTCTAAGAAGGCTGTGTGGTCCTTCTGTTGTGACTGGCTGACTGCGTGGGTGATCTCATGCGCTTGGTTGGCTAGTTTGGTTGGCTGCCAGGCCCTGTCTTGTCTAAACGGGCTAGTTGCTGGTTGGTGGGGCCTAGGTGGCTGTCTGCAGAGCTCAAGGGACTGCGGGGTAATGCTTGCTCACTGGTGGCTGGAGTCGGGGTCCAGAAGACTCTGGGGCTATTACCTCTGCACTGCTGACTGCAGCCAGGTCATGGGGCTAGTGCTGGACTACTGGTAGACAGGGCTGGGTCCTGGAATCCACAGTGCCCATGCACCTGAGAGCTGGTGTCAGATTGCTGGCGTGTATGTGTGACTTCCCAACGCAGTTGGGTATGGGGTTTGGGGTATTCCAAAGCTTGTGTTGGCCTGCTGGTGGGCAGGGTCTGGCCTGCTGTGGAACTGTGGTCTTCTTGGGCCTGTTGTCTGTCCTCTGTGGCTAGAGCTGGGTGCTGGGCCTCTGGTGAAGTAGGCAGGGCTGTGCACAGTGGTTCATCTAGGGGCAACCCTGGGATCCGGAGGCTGTGGGCTCAGGAAGTCTTTAGGCCTCCTGAGTGGGCCTGAGAGTTCCAGAAAAACATCTGCTTCTGTTTTATTGACTATATCGAAGGCTTTGACTGTGTGGCTCACAACAAACTGTGGATAATCCTTAAAGCGATGGGAATACCAGACAACTTTACCTGCCTCCTGAGAACTCTGTAGGCAGGTCAAGAGGCAACAGTTAGAACCGGACATGGAACAATGGACTGATTCCAAATTGGGAAAGGAGTATGTCAAGGCTGTATATTGTCACCCTGATTATTTAACTGATAGGCAGAGAACATCATGCAAAATGCTGGGCTGGAAGAAGCACAAGCTGGAGTGAAGATTTCTAGGAGAAATATCAGTAACCTCAGATATGCAGATGACATGACCCTCATGACAGAAATTGAAGAGGAGCTAAGAGCCAGCCTCTTGACGAAAGTGAAAAAGGAGAATGAAAAAGCTGGCTTAAAACTCAACATTCAAAAAACGAAGATCATGGCATCTGGTCCCGTCACTTCATGGCAAATAGATGGGAACCAATGGAAACAGTGACAAACTTTATTTTCTTGGGCTCCCATATAATTTCAGATGGTGACTGCAGCCATGAAACTAAAAGATGCTTGCTCCTTGGAAGAAAAGCTATGACCAACCTAGACAGCATATTAAAAAGCAGAGACGTTACTTTGCCAACAAAGGTCCATCTAGTCAAAGCTATGGTTTTCCAGTAGTCATGTATGGATGTGAGAGTTGGAGTATAAAGAAAGCTGAGCACGGAAGAATTGATGCTTTTGGACTGTGGTGTTGCAGCATGTTGGGTTTTGGCGTCACCCGGGATCTTTCTTTGCAGCTCATGGGCTCACTAGTTGTGGCGCCTGGGCTTTGGAGCTACTGGACTCAGTAGCTGTGGCAGGCGAGCTTGGCTGCTCCGTGGCATGTGGGATCTTAGTTCCTGGACCAGGGGTCAAACCTGTGACTCCTGCATTGCAGGGCGGATTCTTAACCACTGGACTGCCAGGGAAGTACCTGGAGGTGGTCTCTTTGATGGAGCAGATTAACACAACCATGGGTATGTGACATCTGATTACTGACCCGTCAAATGTGTTTTCCTATTCATCAGGGAGAATTATTAGAAGCAGTTCCCATGTATAATGACATTATACCATCAGGATATTGCCCTAGGGCTATGTGAATTCTCCTCTCTGTCCTAATATGGTCCAAAAGGACCTGGAACATTTAGCTATTCTGTGAGACATCATAGTGCTCTTTTATTTATTTATTAAATTTAAAAAATAATTTATTTATCTTAATTGGAGGCTAATTACAATATTATAGTGGTTTTTGCCATACACTGACATGAGTCAGCCGTGGGTGTACACATGTCCCCCCATCCTGAAGCCCCTCGCAGCTCCCTCCCCATCCCACCCCAGGGTCATCCCAGTGCACCAGCCCCGAGCATCCTGTCTCATTCGTCCAACTTGGACTGGTCAGCTATTTGACTGGACTGGTCATCATGTATATGGTAATATACATGTTTCTTTTTTTTTTCCATTTATTTTTATTAGTTGGAGGCTAATTACTTTACATCATTGGAGTGGTTTTTGCCATACATTGAAATGAATTAGCCATGGATTTACATGTATTCCCCATCCCGGTCCCCCCTCCCACCTCCCTCTCCGCCCTATCCCTCTGGGTCTTCCCAGTGCACCAAGTCCGAGCACTTGTCTCATGCACCCAACCTGGGCTGGTGATCTGTTTCACCCTAGATAATATACATGTTTCGATGCTGTTCTCTTGAACAGTGTGGAGATTTCTTAAAAAGCTGGAAATAGAACTGCCATATGACCCATCAATCCCACTTCTGGGCATACACACCGAGGAAACTAGATCTGAAAGAGACACGTGCACCCCAATGTTCATCGCAGCACTGTTTATAATAGCCAGGACATGGAAGCAACCTAGATGCCCATCAGCAGACGAATGGATGAGGAAGCTGTGGTACATATACACCATGGAATATTACTCAGCCATTAAAAAGAATTCATTTGAATCAGTTCTAATGAGATGGATGAAACTGGAGCCCATTATACAGAGCGAAGTAAGCCAGAAAGATAAAGACCATTACAGTATACTAACACATATATATGGAATTTAGAAAGATGGTAACGATAACCCTATATGCAAAACAGAAAAAGAGACTCAGATGTATAGAACAGACTTGTGGACTCTGTGGGAGGAGGTGAGGGTGGGATGTTTCAATATACATGTTTCAATGCTATTCTCTCAGATCATCCCACCCTCACCTCCCACAGGGTCCAAAAGTCTGTTCTTTATATCTGTGCCTCTTTTGCTGCCTTACATATAGGGTCATTGTTACCATCTTTCTAAATCCCATATATATGTGTTAATATCACAGTGCTCTTTTAAATTGATTACATCAATATGTTTTTCCATATCAACATCAGTATTTTATGTCAACGTCATTTTATTTTGATAAATCCCATGTGAGGAGCTCCAAGTGGCAAGTACTCTGAAAGCTTTCCTAAGAAATGTGAGGTCCTGGATTTAGGAGAGAAACCCTTATAGATTCTTGATAAACTTCCTTAAGGTTTGAGGGGCAGCACACTTTGCACTTGGAAATAGTGCTCCAATCATTTGATGAGTAATGTTGTGTTTAAAATACTGTTAATTTAGAGAGAGACCCAGAAAGTACTCTGTAGCATATCTAGACTTACAAAAGCAGTCTTGTGGCTTGGACCTGATGATATTGGTAAATCCCATAGGACTAGAGATTATCAGTGGGAGAGAAGAATGTTGCCATGGAGGCTGTGCTAAGTCACAATAGGAGAGCCTGGAATAAATTCCGGGAGTAAGTATATGCCATCTACAGCAAAGAGCTAGATAGTATTTGAGCATCAGATCCTGCCATGATACTACCCCAACAGACTTAATGTGATGGTTGCTAACTGCCCATCATAAACTAGATACTGTCATATCCCCCTAATTGGATCCATCGGTAATCTAACTTGGTGGGTCTTGAAGTAGTATACCTGGGAGTGGGCTTGAGCAGGTATAGAGGACACAGGTAAACTACAGGAGCAGATGCCCCAGTTCCCATTATCATCCATTGTAGTTGTGCCAGTACCCTGAATTTTGCTCACACCTAGGTCTTATGGGGTGGGCTGGGGTTCCTTGTAACTAGATAGCAGAGGAGGAAAAAAATCCAAGCATTGTTCATGAATGGGTTGGTCTGGCCTATCTGTGAATGTCACTTGTGACTGTTGTGAATGTCCACATCCGCTGTTGGTACGCTACAACCCCATTCAAAGGTAGCCCTGAAAGACGATGGAGAGGACACAACTTTGGATATTGTGCTTGGTAGTCCACTAAATAAAGTGGACTTTATGATGACTTAATGATAGTATTGGATTTATATTTTTAAAGCTTGTCAGTTAGATTTAAAATATACCAGACACATCTGTCTCAGTCCTTTTTGCCCTTGGTGGGTTAGGCCTGAGAATAAAAATTTGTATGTGTTTGGAGGAAGAAATAATTTATGATAATTTTTAACTTGTGTGGTGTCTTATGTTCATTTGTTATTTGTCTTCCTATAATGTTGTGGGGGGCATGTACCACTGAGATTTACATTAAACAAGTCAAATATACAGTACTTTGTGGAGTTTTATGTTTGGTGAATATTGGTCTGAATCAAATTCATATAAAGTATTCTGCAAAAACAGTAAAATAAATAACAACAACAAACTATAGAAACAAAAAGTTACCCAATACATTTGTAGTGACGAGGAAAAGTTAAAATTTTATATAATCTGTTCCTTTCTGCCTCTGTAACTCAGCTTGCTCCTTGCAACGTCTGGATCTTGTAGGTCACATAGTCTCAGAAAGTGGGGACTCACTATACTAGGAACTAGAGCTTATCTCACTCACCCTTGTCCTGCTCTTTGCATTTGCCCAGCCCCTGCAAACCTGCAGACCTGCTTAATCATGCCTGTCCATGTATAAAAACCCTGTAACCCCTTTTTCTGGGGCTCAGAACTTGTAGTGTTAACTCCTCTGGGCCCACCAGTGTAATAAACCTGAGTTCTCCAACTCTCCGAGTGTGGTGTTTGGTTTCTTGATTACTGGTTTCTGCAACATTTCTGGAGGCCCCAGTGAGATTCCAACCACGCCAGCCCCTTGAGCCGCCAGACTGGTGGCTCGGCCAGGCTGGAGTGAAGGAACCCCGGGATGAACAAGGAGACGTGCCACCTGCCGGTATTCTGGGTTCTCTTTCGGACTGGTGTTCTGACTGTCCGGACGGCCAAGCCCCGACCGGACTCATTGGAGGGACGGACCAATTCACCAGGAATGGCCACAGGATACCCTAAGGCCCTGGGGCTGGTCCCCAGTCAGAACCTACCCCAGCGAGTAGAAGAGGAGACTGATCACCTCCTTGGGCTCCCAGGAAGGGAGCATCAGATAGGGAGAACTGGGGACTTGGGAGAAGCAAGGCATTGTGACTGATAACCTCGTTGGAGCTCCCAGGAAGGGAGCAACAGTTAAGAAAACTGGGGACTCAGGAGAAGGGAGGCATTGTGATAGCCTCTGAATGATTGTGAGTGTATGATTGCTGATTGAACAGAGTGAAAAAAAAATTTTCTCTTTGGAAACTGTAAAACCAATTCTTTTTTGCATATGCAGTTAAAAACAACTAGCTTGTTAAAAGGCTTGTCTAGGGAAAAGCTTAAAGTTAACCCTTTCCATGTCCTTGAAATACACAGCCAACTTTACCTGAGACCTCAGCCTTGGGCGAATTAGAATTTCAAGCAAAAAAAAAAAGGGGGGGGGGGGGGTCAAAGAGATATTTTAAATCTCAAACAGAAAACTGTATGATCTCTGTCTGTCTGTCTGTCTGGATTATGTCTGTCTCAGTGTATGTCTTTTTTTTTTTTCTGATAATATTGTTGAAGTTTTAAATTAATTCTAATTTAATTGGTCTAAAAAAGTAAAGACTTACAAATTAAGCAATTCTAAATACAAGAAAAATTAACCTAAATAAATTTCAGATTCACATAAACTGGGAAACATTCAATATTAAATATCTAGTACTAATGTTTGTTTGCTAATCTAGTAAGGAAGTAGGATGTATGTTTTTAATAAAGATATAAAAAATAAAGTTACATCTTATAAAGGAAAAAGAAAGTATGTCTGAATTACAGGTGGCTGTTACAGAAAGGGATTAAAAAGTTTGTGGAAAGTGGACCCTGAAAAAAACTTGTGCATGGTTAGGACTGACTAAATTTAAAATAAACTTAGTTAAGTTTACCTAGATGAGTTTAAAGTAAGCTGGTGCAATTTGGCCTTTCTCTCTATTAAGAGGACATACTTTCTTCAGATGCTGAACTGCTTTTAATAATAGATTTAAGTTTCTTTACCTCTTAATTGATATGTTCTATATTTACCTTTGAAATCTTTTGTTAACTTTGGCTAAGTGAACAATTATTATTTCACAGTAACTTATATGCTCCTCCCTGACTGAGTATTATAAACCCATTGACATTTATTGACAAAACTTCCTAAATAACTTGACCTCTAGCTAACTTTGGGATGCTTCAGAGGGCCCCTGAGGCATCCCCAAAAGCTATTAAGCTACCTGGGTTCATTGGACATGTTAAATTACATTATAAGTAATGTTGAAGGTGTGATAAATCTTTTCAGGTTATACTGTAGGGTTGATATTACTAATATAGATATTCTAGAATTATGTAAAATTCATATAGATTTGATATGCCCTGGTAAAATATGGTCAATTATAATTTTAGTTGTTGTATTAAAGTGTTATGATCAGGTTTCTTTGTCAATAACAATAGAATCAGATTTTAAACATGCCTTCTATGGTTTTACTTTCATGTTTTTAGAAGAATACTAATTCTTCTAAATTTCTTCAAAATTTAGTTCTTCAAAATTTATGGAAAAGACTTACTAAGATTAAGCAGATAAGCAACTTTTGTTATTAACAGTAAGTTGGTACCAGACTGGAATTTGGTCTTTTCCCTGTTTAGAGAACAAAGTTTACTTAGAATTCAGCTTTTGATAACATATTATGAATTTCTTTGCCTTTAAGTGATTTACATTTGTTTTTAAAATCTTTTTGTTACTTTGGTAAAGTAAATAAACATTATTTAAGATTATGGTTCATGTAGACAAGTTAATTCTGCTTCAACAACAAAAAAATAACCCCTCACGGTTAGACTTTTGCTATCCTGATATCCTGAAAACATGGCAATAGTCTGCTCCTAAATTAGGAAATTAAAAATGGATAAGCAATGGCTGAAAATCAAAGAGCCAGGGCTATGGGAAATCCAAGATGGCCACTTGGCTTTTCCCAGCTCCCTGACAGACCTCATTTTTATTTGATGTGTTAAAGCCTTCCCTGGCTACAGTGTTAATGCCCTCACAATGAGTTCTCCAAAAAGAAAAAAAAATTATGTTTCACTGAATATTAAGTTCTAGTTTTGTTAATTAAGGTCTGTGTTTACTAAGACTCACTTCTGATAGTTCCTTGTAATGTTATATTGCTAAAAGATTTAATTAAGTTATTAAAAAGGACACCGTAAGATTGTTTCTCAAGCTTATCTCATTAACCAATCTTTGGATAAAGGTCAGATGCTCCATGATGTACAACCAGGAGATGAACATTTGGCTATAATGATTTAACTGAATCAGATGACCTGGGTTATACCGGGCTATACCCAATGAATGCTCTTGACTTAAATTCTTGCTTGTGACCTTACTAATAATTGCTCGCTATGTTATTTTCTATGTATCTTGTTTCAGAAGATTATTTCTTACATTACCAAATGTGTGACTGAGCCTGTGATAAAATACTGTGATCAATAATTGTAATAATGTAACTCTAGGTATGGAAAGAAGCAACAAGAGGAAATATTTTCCTGGATCAAGAGGCTAGTAAGACAGGTATGGTCCAGAGACTTTTGCTTCTTACAAGGCCTGGTCTAGTGACAACACATTGAGTGGCCTGTCAATAGAATATTTGTTAGACCTGGGAATGAGCCTTCCCAGCCCCATGGGACACAATGACCATGTAATGCCCCCAAAACATGGTCAAATATGTGACTATGAAGGGGCCCTGCTGACTGAAAGTTGGCCCTTGCCGGCTGCCTCTACAAAGATTAAATCATGACCGCTACAAGATGCTGGCCTTCAACACCCCCTTGAAAGGAGTTCAGGATGGATACAAAAAATAAGGCACTCTGTGCGCTGGGAAAAAAACAAACAAACAAAAAACAGGCCTTCAGATAGTCAGATGTTTTCAGGTGAAGATTTTTATGCATCCAAATTCTTGCATCTTCTCATACCTAGAGAAGCACTAATGTCACAAATCAGTGTTTTCCTGGCTAGCCCCTCAGCAGCTTTCCTATGTCTATTAATCTTTGGGCCATATACCTTTAACTTTCTTGTTAAGTTTGTTTCTCCAAGTAGTAGTACAACAAGAATATCCCTGGCCAACACCCAGACAATGCTAGAACAAGCTGCCTTTTCATCCTGTGAACTCTCATCTCCCTCTGTAAATGCACCCTGAGGTCCTCGGGCTATTCTCCCTTTCGGGAGACCACCCCAGTGATAAAAAAGGCTCAAGGGGGACCACCAGCAACTAGCTGACCTAGAGATGTCCTGACACCTCCTGGTCCTGGAAAGGTCTTTTGCCATATTGCGTGAAAAACCTTAGAAAGGACACCAGTTCCTTTGGGCAGTTGGGTTCATCACTATCAGCCAGGAGACAAGGTGGGTTAAAGATTGGAAAAAAGAACCACTTCAGCCAGTTTGGACAGGTCCTCACATGGTTGTCCTGGCAACCCCTACTGCTGTTAAAGTTACAGGCGTCATCCCTTGGATCCACCATACCAGAGTCAAGAAGTCAGTGGCTTCCTGTGATGAGGACACCTGGAAAGCAGTTTGGGACCCCCAAAATCCCCTCAAGGTCTGGTTCCAAAAACAATAGCCCTCACCCACGAAGGACGCTGAGCCCTGCTCGAGTCACTCTGGAAGCTGACTAGTCAACACACGGCAGAAGCTAGAGGATTCTTCAGCCTTGCTCCAGCAGCTGGCTGGTCAACACACGATGGAAGCTTGAGGATCTGGCTATCAAAATATCAGTGGATTTTCATTGTCAACCCTGGCCTCTATCCCTGATTGGTATTATTGCTGTGCTCTTCGCTACAGAACGAGCTTCGGTCACACCCCAGGACTGGGATTTGGGTCAGAAGCTGCGGTTAGCTGTGTTATCTCACTGTAGTGGGAAGCCTCATTCTTATTAGATGTCTCTTACGATCGAAATCTCCCTGCTAACTAAATTGCTCCCAGTATAGCTGACGACCCCTCACGATGGGCTCAGTTGCTGTAGCCGTGACGACCCAAGGACGGGGAGAAAACCTTTTCCTCGCGTTCAGTTACCTGTTATGTGCAGGCGGCTTTGCAGCCTTTCGGTGCCCTTGCTGTAACAGACGGTGCCCTTGCTGTGACAGACGGTGCTGTTCCTTATCCATCAAGCCCCTGTCAACATTACAGTCAACCCTTAAAATCGCTTACTTAACCATCAGCTAGAACAATGTGTAGACAGCCAATCCTATAGGCCAATCACCTACTGCCTTCATAACCATGCGATGTATATCCAGGGGCCTGGGTGCCAAAAATGTTTTCCAGTCATGCCTCCTGCTGCTGCTACCTTTCCCCACCAGAGGATCCAAACCCCGGTGGTATCCCGACACCATGGCACTGCCATCGTGCCCCTGTGTCTCCATCTACCCCAAATGCCACGCAGATGTTACAACCAGGACAGGTGTCTGTCTGCCAAATAAATGGAAAAACCTACTGGACAGGGACGGTAATGCAGACAAATGAAATCACGGACCAACTTTGCCCTAAAAAGTCAGGCTCTGCCTGTTGGCAGTGTGACCCAGGTTATAGAGTTAACTCCCCCTTAGACCCTCATCTGTACCAGGTTCTCACTGCAACTCATCACCTTCTTAAAGACACCAACCCCCAGCTGGCCAGGGATTGCTGGCTCTGCTTTTCCTTGGGAGCTCCATGCTTCTTAGTTACACCAGTACCCTTAAATAATGCAACACCCATGGGAACTCCTATAGATCCACCCTTACAAGGGCCAGTCTTAAGGGCAATTGAATTGACTCAAAAGGCTCCAGAATGCCTTACAAATGATGGAGGAACTGAACCTTGGGCAATTTAGCCAGGGACCAACATAATCAAACTTTAAAAGGTGAGTGGCCCACTCATCCTCCCACAAAGACAATATGGTGCTGCCCCCATCAAGGCCTTTTCTTTGTTTGTGGGACAGTTGTTTGCTTATGTCTACCAGTCAATTGAATGGCTATCTGCACCTTAGCTTTCCTCACTCTCCGGATGAGTATTGTCCCTAACAGCCAGACTCTCACTGTACCGCTGACAACACATACACAGTCAAAACCAGTCATCCAGTTTATACCTCAACTAGCTGGTCTGGGAATTATGGCTGAGATAGGTATGGGAATAGAAGGAATTGCTTCATCAACCACCTTCTACCATACATTATCCAAGGACTTCACAGACGACATTGAGAGAGTAGCCAAATCTTTAGTGGCCTTACAGGACCAACTAGATTCCCTAGCTGAGGTAGTTTTACAGAATAGGAGAGGGCTAGACTTACTGACAGCTGAAAAGAGAGGACTCTGCCTCTTCTTGAATGAAGAATGCTGCTTCTATGTAAACCAATCAGGAATAGTCAGGGACATGGCCCAACAGGTAGGGGAGCAAATCATAAAAAGGAGAGAAGAACTAGCTAATTCCTGGGATAATTGGAGCAGTATCTGGAGCTGGGCATCGTGGTTTCTCCCTTTAGCAGGTCCTCTCTTCATGGTCTTCATGGCCCTCTTGTTTGGCCTTTGTATCCTCAATGCAATTACCCCGTTCATAACCTCTCAGATTAACCAGTTCATAACCTCTCAGATTGAATCCATAAAGTTACAAATGGTAATAGCTCATTATAGCCCCCTAAACGATGGGGAGCTCTGACTGTCCTACCAAAACATGAGATGATGCTTTCTACAATGTGTGATAGAAGCATCAAGAGGGGGCGATGAAGAGGAAAAATTAGAATTTTACATAACCTCCTCCTCCTTCTGCCTCTGTAACTCAGCTTGCTCTTTGCAAAGTCTGGATCACGTAGGTTACATAGTCTCAGAAAGTGGAGACTTACAATACTAGGAACTGGAGCTTATCTCTCTCACCCCGAGAGCAGGTTTGCACTCCCAAGGGTGCAAATGCAAAGATGCTCTTTGCATTTGCCCAGCCCCTGAAAACCCACAAACCCGCTTAATCATGCCTGTCCATGTATAAAAACTGTAACCCCTTTGTTTTGGGCTCAGAGCTTGGTGTGTTAACTTCTCTGGGCCTGCCAGCATAATAAACCTGAGTTCTCTAATTCTCTGAGTGTGGTGTTTGGTTTCTTGATTACTGCTTTCTGCAACAGTAGTTGAGAAATAATTTGTGCACCAAGTTAAAGAAACAAGCTTAATATTATATGAGTTTGCTAGTCTTTCAACAGCAACAGCTATGTTTACTTTGAAATCTGTGAAATTAGTCAATCGCTAATTAAAGAAAGCTCATTACCAAGCAAATACAAAAACAAAAAGTCATTCACCTTTGAAAGATGGCAGTTTCATTACGGAAACAGCAGAAAAGGACTTAGGAAACTAATGAAAGTGCATAAAATGCAAATTACTGCAGCTAATTGTTGTGTCTTCAAACATTTTCTGAATTATTAATTTACAAAGGAGTAAATCTCTTCCTTTATATAAGATAAAGAAATGATATCCTTCCCTTATGATTAGCATTAACATTATAATGTTTTATTCTTCTTTAGTGTAGTTGTATCAAGATTTTGTTGAGAGAACAAATAATAAGAATCAAAGAATTCCAATTTTCTTCTAAGTTCTAAACTCTTCTGTTAAATAGCTAGCTAATATATTAATAGCAAGCTATATAAAAGAACCAAACTGAACGCACACATAATAGTCAGTAAATTCTAAGAGAGAACATCACTTCTGCTTTGTTCACTGTCATACCAAGCATTTTCAATGTCTGGCACAGAGCCATTAAAATAGCTCTTATCAAGGTAATCAACAATTTCAAATCCATAATAAGACCTCATCTTAACATTTGACACAATTGACCATTCTCTTCTTGAAATACCTTTGTTTGGCTTCTGGGATAATCACTTACTTTCTTCCTATTTCACTAGATCTCTCTTTATAATTTATTGGCTTCCTTGCCACTTTTGCACATTGCGGGGCCCCAAGTGTCACTCCTTCATCCTCCTATTGGGTGACATCATCTAATCTCATGCTTTTAAATATCATCTGGATTTTGAGACACTAGATCTGATCTTTTCCCTGAGTCTAGACTTGTATATCTAACTGTTGAGTCAACATTGCTTCTCAGATATTTGGGATTTCAAATTGGCATGCATGCAGCATTGTGAATGAATCTCAAAAGCATTGTGCTAAGTGGAAGATGTCAGGAGCAAAAGACAGCACACTGTGTACTGTGTGATTTCATTTATATGACAGAGTTATGATGATTCCCAGGGGCTTGTGGTGGGGAATGGGATTACAAGGTAACCTTATGGAGTGATGGAAATCTTCTATATCGTAATGATGTTGGTAGGGTGATGGTTATATGATTATACACTTCTGACAAATTTATTGAACTACATCCTTAAAATGAGCAAATTTTTTCACACAAATTGTTTGAATTAATTATTCTTCAATACTTCTGGTTTTAAAAACTGCCCAAATGTCATCTCATTACAATTAAGATAAAATCAAAATATTCTTCTTGTTTCAATCACATCAGTTTTTGTTCCTCAAAATGACTAAATTCACTCCCATTTCTGTGCTTTAACTCTTCTGTTTGCCTGGATATTTCTTTCTTTGGGTATTTGAATGGCTACATTTATTTCAGTAGCCAGTCTTTCTTTGGTTTGTTAAATAAGTCTTCTCTCTCCTTTAAGTCAAACTCTGTCTATCCCATTACCCCATTTTAAGCACTTAGCACCAGTCTTATTTACTTACATATTTATTTGCTTCCTTGTTTATTTTCCCTCTCTTGTCAGTGGTCTGCAACTGTCTGGAAGAAACGGAAATTATCAATTGGATTCACTGTTGAATATCCCAAGATAAGGCCCCGTATGTGGCATATTGTCAGCATTGAGTACGGTCTGTTAAATGAATGAATAAATAAATGAATGAATAGCAGGAACTTAATAAATGTTTGTTGACTTGCTGACTGACTGAAACTTAAATCACAATTATAAACACTGGCACTTTATATTTAACTAAAGCGTCATAGTACAAAGAATGTGGGTCAGTAATGCTAATGAAGTGTGTACATGAAACCTACACATCCATCAGTGGCCATTTATTGAAGCCTTTCCATGTGAATGACACTGAGCTACAGGTGGCAATTACTTATTTTGAAGAAAACATTCTGTCAATTGTTGTGTCCACTCAATTGTTTAAACTTTCTCAAGTGAATAATTTTCAGGGAAAATCTTGGTTCAAAATTCTGCAAAAAATCTGTGGAAAGTGTGGACATTAGTTATTTTAGTTCTGTTTTTGCATGAAGTTTTGCTCTTAATCCAGTCATTAGGAGGGTTTCATGGATACTGTTGCTAGATTTGAGAAATTCTGAAACCAAGGGTTATTTTTTCTAATAAATCACACTTGGTATGGTAAAGAAACACTCTTTGTTTTTGTAAATAGGTACATTACAAAAATGTAGCCAACTCTATTTTGAGGAACATAAAGATAGCTGGACTTACGAGTAACTAGGCTGTAAGTGATCACACCACTGGTACTTAGCCGATCATTTTGATGAGGCTTATTGAAGTACATCACAAATAAATCTGAACATATGTGTTTTGTGTATAAACAAATTTGAACTCAGAGTAGAACGCCTTGTGCTAGTCTGAATGAATAGTACTCAGAGACAGAGCAGTGAAACCACCAATAAGGAACATGTCCGTGCACACACAGTGGAAAACAGAACTCTTCTTTAATATAGCTGTGGTCTAGTCTTAATTCTTGAAACTTATGTTAATTTATTTTTTGGTTTTGTCTTTGATAGACATATTGGTCCAAATGAATCAAGAGGACAAAGCCTCTTCCTGAAATTTAGGGTTGCTGCTGCCCTGAACCCAGTGACTCACTGCAGCAACATCACTCCTTCCTGGCAGAGGATGAGGTTGAAGCAGGTGAGGATAGAGTAGAGGTGGGAAAGGAGTTCAGCGATGCTGATTGTCATTGCTACTCCAGATCCTCCAACTCTCCTTTTTCTAAGAAGTGAATCATTCATATTTGGTGATAGAGACACTGGGTTCCTGGTAATCGTGTCTTCTGAAGTAGCACCGGGTCAAGGAAAGTAACAATTCAGCAATTTCATGTATTAGATGATGGTATGTCAGGGAGAGACTTAAAAGTGTCAAACCCTGATCCTAAATGCTTTGCTGTAATTCATATTATACTGTTTTCCTTAGAGTCTGGGTTTAGCTTCACCCAGTAGCATCTGAAGAAAAACAAGTACCTGATTTCATTTAATAATTAACATGTGATTATGTGAAATTGGTAAAGCTATGGTATTTTCCCTTTGCTTTTAAAGACAAAATAGCATGTACTACGTACACAGCGTGTCTACATACTTTATGTTGAACCCTCTGGGTAAATGTTAAAGATCTTTTGATGCCCAGTGCCCTCAGATCTAAAAATTGTGGTGAAAGAATAGTACTTTTGCTACCTTGCAACACAACCATCTCTTGCCTCCTGAACTCATAATTATCAAAATACAAGTTTAAAAAATAGTGAAAGCCCCTGTCACTATTTTTTACAGCCCTATTCCCTGAGAAAACCAACCAAACACTGACTTTTTAAGGCCTCCTTTCTAGAGCTGACATTATTTATCCATTTCGATTCATGACCTTGACTGAAGGAGTTTCTTTAACTCTGGATACGTAAACATAGCATTATTTGAAAATAATTGAAATGACTCTACAGAGTGAGAATCATGAAAGTGTCCTATATTCATTTTTTTTAAAAAGAAGAACTAGAACAACAAAAGAAAGAAATAGTAAAAATAGATGCTACTTGTACTGCCAGAGCATGGACTTTTTCAGGAATTCCCTGGTGGTCCAGTGGTTAGGACTACCCGCTTTTGTTGCTGAGGGCCTGGGTTCAATCCCTGGTCCGGGAACAAAAGATCCTGTGAGTTGCTTGGTGTCGCCATTTTCAGAACATGTCAAACAAGTGCTACTGAGATTCAGAGTGG
The DNA here is from genome assembly GCF_023699985.2 of Odocoileus virginianus. NCBI lineage: Eukaryota > Metazoa > Chordata > Mammalia > Artiodactyla > Cervidae > Odocoileus > Odocoileus virginianus. Next base: position 17,991,370 of record NC_069675.1, on the reverse strand, counting down.
TTAGTTTCCTGTTCCCAGGATCAAATATGCAGAAAATGCCAGGATCTGAGACAAGTATTTGCTCAGTTTATTCTACCCCCACTTCACTTTATATGTATGATGTACAAATGATACTGTTGCAATTATATTTTCATCTCTTTTGAGGTTCAAATTTGTGTCTTTGTTTTAGGTAACCTTAAGGATGTCTTCAGTGTCTTATTTCATGGGGCTCTCCTTTCCCTATATCAGGGACCTCATTTCTAACTGCAAACAAATGACCACTCTAGGTCTGGAATAGCTTGAAATTTCACAACGTAAATATACTGCTTACTAATCTGTTGAAGGGATGCAGTTTTTTCTTTCTTATGCTTTCTTCCTGTTATCTCCTGGCCTCCAGCACTTAACCACTCTGCTAGTGACTTCTTTTTGGGTTTCAAGATCCTAAAGATCTGTCTCTGTATCTGAGCTTCCTGGTGGCTGTCCTCGAGTTCCTCCTGGTCAACATTCTGCCTGCCTGGGGTGGGGTTGGGGAGGATGTGATGAGGGGAGAGGATCTCCTAGGTTGGACCAAAGCTGAAAATAAATGGTTGCCATCACAACTCTTGTGGAATGCAGCTAAAATCTTTGTTTGCATATAGCAACTTTTGTTTCTGTGCTTCAATCATCTTATGTTCAAGAATTGTGAAAGCCCCATGGACAGAAGTGCCTGATGGGCTACAGTCCATGGGGTCGGGAAGAGTTGGACACAACTGAGTGACTGACATATATGCTTTTCAATCATTTAATGTCCACGAATTGTGTGATCTACACAATGTAGATTTTAAAACAATGCAGACCATCCAAACTGGATTGTCTATAATGTTTTGATTAAAGACATTTCTGTTACTATTTCTGCATTTTTCCTAACATTGATAAAAATTAAAACCTGAAGCACATAGCATAATGAAAATAAATATCTCAGGCATTATCTAAATAATCAAGATTAAATTCACGCTACCACCGTGTATTGTATTTTACTTTTCTGAAAGTCAGTTCCCCTTGAAAGACACTTTTGATAAATTTCATTCAGATATTTTACTAATCCTAATTCAATGTGACAAATATTTTTAGACTATCTATTATCTGCTTTATTCTAAGCTAGAAACTGGCCTTATGAAGTAAGTATAAGAGTTTCTCCACTCAAGGAGTTTGCAGTCTAATTAGAATATCCTAATAAATAGGTGTTTGTGTGTATGTGTGTTTGTACATGAGACAGTCAGATAAATCTAGCATAGTATATGGTTATGCTTTAAAATATGGTGTTTAGATGACAAATATGATAGAAAGTCACAGTATTGAAAGCATTTTGAGAGTTTCTTCAATGTGCTAGCCATTCTAATCTCCTCAGCTGTGAAGTTTTGACTCAATTTGGAAAAAAATAATATCCTCAACAAAACAATTTTAAACCTGTGGCTTTTTGGTATCCTCTGTTATTACTTTTCTCTCCATGTAATAAAGGGGCAATGTGCTCCTTTATCCTTTTCTTACTCTGGAGTCACTGAGCCATTTTTTTTACTGTCTTTTTTGTCTTCCTGCCAGTTGCATCTCATTTCTTATTCTGGTTTTCCTGACTGTTCCAAAAGGCTGACCTAAAGTCAAATTATTTAATTTCCCGGGAAAAAAATAGTTTCTTTCTTATTCTTATCAGTTTGTTCTTCATCTTTAAGTTTAAAGCTTAATTCACCAATGGGTATATTTTTATCAAGTTCCTATTTAAGGATGATGTAAGGTGACACATTACCTCTTTTCTTCAAAAACATTTTTTACAATTTTAGAATTGCAAGTTGCCAACATTTGTGTGTAACATATTTCTAAAAAAAATCCATAGGGAAATTTGACAGAAATCTACAAATATAATATTTAGAATGTTAACTGTAATAAAACCCAAAACTACATCTTTAGATGAAAACTTTTTTTTGATGAAATCATAAAACCCCATCTTATGCTATATTTAGTACTTTTGTAAAGAGTAAACTTTGGAGAAATAATCTAAAAATGTGTCTAGCTAGAATAGTGGGAAAGTGTGGTACATCATGAATCAATATAAATTTATTTTTGAGGAAAGCAAAATGGCCATGATGGACAATGAAATGTTTCAAGCACTATAAAATGTATTGAGTTCCAAAAACCAGACAATTTTGTATAAAATAACTTTAGAATTGGTTTTCCCCTGGATAATAAACAATGGTGAAATGTACTAAAAATACAGAAAAACATATTTTTGAGAAGCATATTAAATCAGAGAAATGATATTGTCATAATTGATTCCATAAAGACTCTCAGAAAAGCAAACTTGATAAAACCAGTCTGAAGCTTAAAATGGGGAAACCAGCTATCAGGGGTCAATGAGAAACAACTTAAAAATGGCATCAAAAAGTTTGGAAAAAATCTCTAAATAAGACTAAAAACAACCCCCATAACACACTGGCATATATGATTAAGAGGGGGTTTTACGGTGTTTACTCTACTCGTTCTGGTAATGTGGCTACACTGGTCCACGTATTCTCCAAGACTCTGTTCAAAGTGACTCCTCCTAGAAGCCTAGAAGCTTCTACCTCTCTCGAGGCTTGAACTTTTACTCTAATTTAGATTTTCTTGGTCTTGACATTTTTATTGATATGTTAATATTTTGATTTTATTTCATATCTTTTTTATGAATAAATTTTAACATATATATGCATAAGATATGATGATGAATGGATAATAGCCTTAAGGTCTCAATGATCAGATCTCTCTAATGCCATTCAAGTTTTTCCTTATCTAGAAAAATAACCTAATTGATAATTGTAAATTTAAAAATAATGAATAATTATACCCAAGCTATTCTTTTAGAATATGATTTAAAATATAAAACAGACTCACAAGCTAATTCTTATCAATTAATCTAAGGGTTTAAGGTAATAATTTTGAAGGTAGGTTAAATGATTTATGTGGAATCTTTTACACTTGAGTGGTGGCTTTTCTAGACATTAATTTTGTGATATCAGCTACTTTATTTAACCTATGCCTCTTTTTTATCTGAAAATGTGAAAATTAATGGCGCCCATCTTGTAGGATTGTTTTGAGGATTAAATGAATTAAGATTTTTAAAGTGTTTGGAATAGTAAGCAAATATTTAAACATTATTTGTTTGTGTATTATTACTCATCTCCCAATGCAGTAACTATCTCTCCAGCTATGTCAAATATGTTATTAAAACCTATCCATTATCCATTGTTTTAGATTTCAGTTACTGAATTTTTCTTTTATTGAAATTTTGTTTATTTTAAAATCTCACTGTTTATTTCTTTTGTTTTTTGTTCGTACTTTCAAAACAAAAAATTTCCTTAGATATATTAAGCACAATTACTTTATATTCTATGCTCTTTAAAAGCCTCAAGTCTGATACCACTTGAATTTAAATTCTTGGCTTGAGGAGTTTTGGATTATCCAGGAAGAATGGATTTAGGCTAGGAACTCATACAAAGGCTGGTTTTGGTTGAGAATTTTCCAGGAAATTTTTCTTTGTTCTTCTTCACCCAATGCCAAGGTTCAAGATGGGTGATTTAACTTGCTATTGTTTACAGCCATGAGTGGGAACAGACAGACATTTCTACTTCACTCTTTTTCTGAGGTCTGAAGGCTCTTCTTTATACAAGTGTCTCTCCATCTTTTGGTGAACTTCGGTCTCAGCTCTCTTAAAGTCCTTGGAAAAAAAAACCAAAAAAAAACTCAAGTGCGCCTGTATTCAGTAAATGCCCGTTGAGATTAAGTTGGCTTTATCTTATTTTTTCCCTCCCAGTTCTTGAACTTATCCTTAAATTTATTTCTTTTCTTTCTTTTTTTTTAAACTGGGGTTCATAACATTGAGCATGAAACGTATCCTCTTAAGTTTTAAAGTTTACAATATGTTATTGTTGGTTATAGGCCCTCTATTGTGGAGCAGCTTGCTAGAACTGATTCATCTTGCACAAGTGAAACTTTATGCCTGTTGAACAGCTGCTTCCCATCCCCCCAACCCCTTTCCCTGGCAACTCACCATTCTACTCTCTGCTTCTGAGAATCTGACTCTCCTGAGAATCTGAAATCATGTAGTATTTATCCTTATGTGATTGGCTTTTTTCATTTTTTTCACTATAATGTCTTCCAGGTTTAGCTAAGTTGTTCTGTGTGGAAGAATTTCCTCCTTTTAAAGGCTGAATAATATTCCATTGTATAAATATACCACAGTTTCTTTCTCCTCTTACCAATTGTCAGACATTTAGGATATTTCCTATCTGCTTTATTGACTATGCCAAAGCCTTTGACTGTGTGGATCACAATAAACTGTGGAAAATTCTGAGAGAGATGGGAATACCAGACCACCTGACCTGCCTCTTGAGATACCTGTATGCAGGTCAGGAAGCAACAGTTAGAACTGGACATGGAACAACAGACTGGTTCCAAATAGGAAAAGGAGTATGTCAAGGCTGTATATTGTCACCCTGCTTATTTAACTTATATGCAGAGTACATCATGAGAAATGCTGGGCTGGAGGAAGCACAGCTGGAATCAAGATTGCTGGGAGAAATATCAATCACCTCAGATATGTGGATGACACCACCCTTATGGCAGAAAGTGAAGAAGAACTAAAGAGCCTCTTGATGAAAGCAAAAGAGCAGAGTGGAAAAGTTGGCTTAAAGCTCAACATTCAGAAAACTAAGATCATGGCATCTGGTCCCATCACTTCATGGCAAATAGATGGGGAAACTGTGGAAACAGTGACAGGCTTTATTTTTTTGGGCTCCAAAATCACTGCAGATGGTGATTGCAGCCATGAAATGAAAAGATGCTTACTCCTTGGAAGGAAAGTTATAACCAACATAGACAGCATATTAAAAAGCAGAGACATTACTTTGTCAACAAAGGTCCATCTAGTCAAGGCTATGGTTTTTCCAGTGGTCATCTATGGATGTGAGAGTTGGACTATAAAGAAAGCTGAGTGCAGAAGAATTGATGCTTTTGAACTGTGGTGTTGGAGAAGACTCTTGAGAGTCCCTTGGACTGCAAGGAGATCCAACCAGTCCATCCTAAGGGACATCAGTCCTGGGTGTTCATTGGTAAGACTGATGTTGAAGCTGAAACTCCAATACTCTGGCCACTTGATGTGAAGAGCTGATTCATTTGAAAAGACCCTGATGCTGGGAAAGATTGAGGGCAGGAGGAGAAGGGGACGACAGAGGATGAAGTGGCTGGATGGCATCACCAACTCAATGAACATGACTTTGGGTAAACTCTGGGAGTTGGTGATGGACAGGGAGGCTTGGTGTGTTGCAGTTCATGGGATTGTAAAGAGTCAGGCACAACTGAGCGACTGAACTGAACTATCTTGGCTATTGTGAATATGCTACAATAAACATGAGAGTGCAAGTTATCTTTTGAAAGTACTTATTTCAGTTCTTTTGAATATACACCCAGAAGTGGAATTTCTGACTCATATGTTAGTCCTCTTTTTAACTTTTTGAGGAACCTCCATACTCTTTTTTAATAGTGGCTGTACCATTTCATACTGTTCATACTGTTTATGGGGTTCTCAAGGCAAGAATAATACTGGAGTGGTTTGCCATTCCTTCTCCAGTGGACCACATTCTGTCAGAACTCTCCACCATGACCCATCCGTCTTGGGTGGCCCCACACGCATGACTTGGTTTCACTGAGTTAGACAAGACTGTGGTCCTGTGATCAGATTGGCTAGTTTTCTGTGATGATGGTTTTAGTGTGTCTGCCCTCTGATGCCCTCTTGCAACACCTACCGTCATACTTGGGTTTCTCTTACCTTGGACATGGGGTTCTCTTCACGGCTGCCCCAGCAAAGCGCAGCCGTTGCTCCTTACCTTGGACAACGGGTATCTCCTCAGGCCGCCCCTCCTGACCTTGAATGTGGAGTAGCTCCTCTCGGTCCTCCTGCACCCGTGCAGCTGCTGCTCTTTGGATGTGGGATTGCTCCTCTTGAGCATGTTGTTTTATGTTGTCTCATGTTGTTTCATGAACAGTATGAAAAGGCAAAATGATAGGACACTGAAAGAGGAACTCCCCAGGTCAGAAGGTGTCCAATATGCTACTGGAGATCAGTGGAGAAATAACTCCAGAGAGTGAAGAGATGGAGCCAAAGCAAAAACAATACCCAGCTGTGGATGTGACTGGTGATAGAAGCAAGGTCTGATGCTATAAAGAGCAATATTGCATAGGAACCTGGAATGTTAGGTCCATGAATCAAGGCAAATTGGAAGTGGTCAAACAGGAGATGGCAAGAGTGAATGTCGACATTCTAGGAATCAGCAAACTAAAATGGCAGGAATGGGTGAATTTAAATCAGATGACCACTATATCTACTATTGTGGGCAGGAATCCCTTAGAAGAAATGGAGTAGCCATCATGGTCAACAAAAGAGTTTGAAATGCAGTACTTGGATGCAATCTCAAAAACAACAGAATGATCTCTGTTCATTTCCAAGGCAAATCATTCAATATCACGGTAATCCAAGTCTATGCCCCAACCAGTAATGTTGAAGAAGCTGAAGTTGTACGGTTCTATGAAGACCTATGAGACCTTTTAGAACTAAATGGCACATAAAACATTTTATCTTCCTACATTATAATTTCCCTTCTGTAGTTTTCTTTCCTTATTAAAAAAAAAAAGAAACTTGGTTATAGTAAATGTGGTATAATGCCATTTTACTGCACCAGGAAACTCAGTTTATTCTATGAGACTATGAATTTTATGTGCTTCCCATTGTGTGTATAAAAATCCCCCAGAGTTTCAGCTTTTTATTTGAGTAATCTGTGTTCTCTCTCACCCCATCCTCTAAAATCTTGCTCACTTTACTGTAAGAAGTGTTACATTTTTTCTTTGGTCCAAAACTGATTCACCTGGGTAATCATCCCATCATTCCACTGGGGTTAATGAATATAAAGAGTATGGTGATACTTAAAAAGGAACCTGAAAAGATAAACAGGTTATGACTAAGCTGAAAAAACTGAAACACAGTTACTTAAGTGTAGATGACTTAGGCAAAGGGGAAAAGCCAATTATCTTATGTTGAAAGATTTTAGTCAATAATATAAAAGTTTATCTATTTGCATAATCATTTTGCATCAGTGTAGGATTGTTTATCTTTCTGTATGGCCCATATGGATAAATTGTAAGTTGTACTTCCTATAGTGAAGGAAGGATAGTGGCACCATAAGATATCCTTTCCTCTTCAAGTAAACATACTAGTTTATGACTTTTTAAAAGGTAAGAAGATTACTTATATTATTTTGTATTTTGATTTTTATTTACATATGTTCTTATGTTTCCATCTCATTATGTTTTCCTCGAGAAATTCAAGGTGGTGTTGGTTTACAGGAATATTGAAATTATCATTGAGAAGATGTGAGTACCCATTGATTCTTGATCTGGACCCAGGTAACTGGGAGCTCTCTAACCCCTATCCTTAGAATCCACTTTTTTCCTGCAGTGGGAATTGTTTTCAAGGATGTAGCCTTGAGAGTACTGTATTGTTGAGACTGTCTGAACAGTATATGTGATTGAGCCCAGTTAAGGCCTCTAACCTTTGAGATTCTGGTGGGCAGGTTCAATGATCTACTCATCTTTCTGTCTCCCAAGACAAGCGTCCTATGTAAATTCCCTTGTTTATTAATACTGCCATCTACCAATCTGAAGTGCTCTGTCCTTTTCATCTCTCCTTGCCCTCCTTGTATGGGGGCTAGTTTCAGATCTCACCTGTGAGACCGTCCAGGTTTGTGAGTCAACAAAGAGATAAAAAATGTCTTGAGGTTTAGAAAAATAGAACTGTGAAAGTCCCATATTTATGTGTTTTAAGCCATTTGAGATTTTTTTTCCCCTAAATTATAGCAACTCTTAATTGGACACATATGATTTATTGTCATACAGCTGAATAACAAAGAAAAAAGGAAAACACTAGCTAGGATTATTTTGCTACTTTCATTTTATCTTGGGGTACCATCTGAATATTTTCAAATGCCAGATTTAAATAAGTCATATTTCATATGTTTCTCTCACTCTCCTATTTTTCATTCATTGTTGTTGCAGGGATATTTTGAATCAATATTCTCTTAGTTTTTTAAAATTATTCCTTGAGTTAGAAGCAATGCTTAGACTAGGAGAAATTTATAGACTCTCCTATTTTGTGCATTTCATAGGTACTGAGGAAAGGAGATTCAGTATATATCTTTCTTACAGATCATGCTTTATTTTACATCTACTGTTCATTCAGTTATTCATTTATCAACATTTGTTGAATATCTGTGATGTTTATAGGAAGGGGTAAAGAGCAAAGAAATGCTAACCTTGCCCTTGTAGCAAAACCAAGCAAAACCTTGTATGCAAACCAGTTATTACAATAGAGAGTGATTAATATATTGGCATGGAATGGAATACCAGGCAACAGTGCCTGAGCCTTGCAGGGTTTGAGGAGACAAGTCAGGTGAGTGTCCTGTGAGAAGTATGGAACAAAGAGATAGGGTATTTCAGTTAGGAAGGATCATGTGCACAGGAAGAGATAAGCTCCTTGGGGATAATGTGTGGGCTTCCCTTGCCTAAAACTTCAGATGCCTCTGAGGGGTGGCAGGTAAAACCAGAGAGAAATATAGCAGCCAGAGAAAGTTCAAAGGTGATGGGAAGCAATGTGTGTGTGTGCTAAGTTGCTTCAGTCGTGTCTGACTCTTGGCGAGTCTATGGACTGTAGCCCACCTGGCTCCTCTATCCATGGGGATTTTCCAGGCAAGAATACTGGAGTAGGTTGCCATTTCCTCCTTCAGGAGATCTTCCTGACCCAGGGATAAAACCCATGTCTCTTATGTCTTTCTGTTCTATCCATGAAAAACCATTATTAACCTTTTTTTAATTTTGCGAAATCTCTCCCAAGCAAGTGTCTACCTTAGAAGTCATCAAAAGTCAGACTTATACAGCTTTGAATCTTCCTGATCAACAACCAGTTCTCCATTTCACTTTGTAATGGCTATGCTATGTCTAAATCTGATAACTATTTCTTTAAAGTTGATAAGCCAAATGCAGTTCCTTTTCTTCCATCTTAAATACCAGGGACTGCTATTGTGAATTGATGAACCCCTGTTATTTGTGAAATTACCTCTATTGTCACCATCTGACAAATTACTAACCGATACACATCACAAAAATGCCAGGCACTTCGGCTCGTTTAACTGCTTTTCTTCCTTCCCCCCATGATTACTGTCATTTTTTCTTTTTTTTTTTTTAGCTCTGTGTTAAATCACCAGCTAATTATGCATCATCACAGCAACTCATAACAAGTTGAGTATGTCTCGCTCCTAAATTCTAAAAGCAACTCTGTTGAGCCAGGCTCACAATGAGAGTGTTGTCACTTCTCTTGACCTTGCTTTACCCTCTGGGGCTTTGGGATTTTTGAGTTTTGTGATTATGGTGGGAACCTGCTCAGAAAGTGGTGTGCTTTGGAAAAGTGTGTTGGTCATTTGGGTAAGGAGAAGAATAGGGAACAAAGTCAAAATCATCTCCCAGCTGTTTCACTGCCAACTTCAGATGACCTGATTTGTTTTCCTATTTCTAATGTACCTTTTAATAAAAAAGCATTGACTGATGGAAAGCTTGAGGTTGAATCGTGAGTCTTTAGCTAAATATGATAATTTTTTAAATAAATGCTTAGTAGAGCTACAGGCTTCCCAGGTGGCTCAGTGGTGAAGAATCTGCCTGCAATGAAGGAGATGCAGGTTTGATCCCTGGGTCAGGAAGATCCCCTGGAGGAGGAAATGGTAACCAACTCCAGTACTCTTGCATGAAAAATCCCATGGACAGAGGATGGGTTACAGTCCACGGGGTGGCAAAGAGTTGGATATGACCTAGCACAAGCAGTAGAGCTACAGGTTAATCAATCTGTTTTCTCATCTATTAAATTAGCATAATCCTTCCTATCTCACAGAGAAGTTATGAGGATAAAGTATCCTAAATTATTGCTTGGTGCCCACTGGTTAAAGGCAGACTATTCAACATAGCTTTCAGGGAACATTGCCTTTTCTTTTTGTATAGTTGTGATTGGAATTTGAATCTTAGACATTATTCTATTGTTATTAACTGGGAAATTTCAGGTAGTAGATTTAGGGAGTCCAGCAGAAAGTATCAGTTTTGATCCTATTGAATTTCCATTTAGAATGTGGAATATAAGTTGACTAGGGCATGGAAAGCCATTCTTCTCCTGTGGTCCCCAGTGTATTTCAGGGGCTCCATGAAGTCTATTTTCATTTCTCATATATTTTTATTTTGTTGCCTCTATACAAATACCAAAGAATTTCAATAGGTTCATTTATAATCATAATCTCATCTTGGTTCACCACCTGTTCTCATTTATCAACATTGCCAAGGAAAAGTGTACATTTTTATTTTTATTTAATGAAGAACCAGCTGCTTTAACAGATGTTTCATAAATTTAGAAGATACCCTGCACTTCCCTATCAGTGAAAGAATACCTAAATGCTCTCGGCATATGCAACAACTGATATAAGTACTTTGCTTCCTTGACCATTAAGTTTCTTTGAATAAATTACAAATTATTCAACTCCTTAAATCAATAATCAATATACAATGGCAGATTGCACAGGCCTGTTTATCTTTCCCTTTGTGTTTTATCTTGAAGACCATTATTCAAAAAGTGTTGGCTATAATGCATGGTAATTGTTGCTTCTACAGACTAGCTTAATCTATAACCCATCAATATAAGTATTATTATTTCCATTTAAAGAGGAAGAACCAGAGGGCTAGTGATGCTAAGGTCATTAAGCTAGAAATAGCAGAGTCAATATTCAAACTCAAATCTCTGTGACTTCAAAACTAATGTTCATTTTATCCCTACCTACCCTACCAGCTTGGAGAAGGAAATGGAAACCCAGTCCAGTATTCTTGCCTGGAGAATACCATGGACAGAGGAGCCTGACAGGCTACTGTCCATAGGGTCACAAAGAGTCAGACAAGACTGAAGTGATTGAGCATGCAAGCACCCTACCAGCCATGCATAATTCCATGAAAATTTTCTAACAAATGCATAGGAAATATTCTCTTATAATTCTCTTAAGATATATACTGTTCAAGGGACTCACGAAAGTCCTTCTTAATTACCTCAGATTACTGATGCTGATTAAGAAAAGAAAGAACTGGGGCTTTTACAGAAATAACAGAAACAAAAAGGACTTTATATTGTCATATACCCTTAAGAAGTTAGTACACAGTCAGAATACCCTAGACCAGGAATCAGATTTTCTGGGAAGGAGAAGGACTCTGAGATGTGCCAGTGGTGAGTGACCAGTTACTGTGGGAGGATTCTGCTGTGTTCTGGAGTGAGTTATGGACTCGAAACATCATCCTTGATGTCTATGGACACATTCCCACTCTTATTAGAGTTCACTATGCTGAAGATTAGAGATTACTTTTCATGCTCAGATCTTACAAGTTACTCTGTCCTAACTATGCTTGGAGGTGGGAAGTTAGAATATAGTTTACAATTTAATTTCAGAAACATTACCATCTTATTCCCAGCCAGCCTCACACAGATGCTTATTTTATTGAAGCCATCATGAGTGTTTTGTTTTGCAGGAAGAAAACTTTTTATTTTTATTCTCATCAAATTAATTAGAAGAGAAACAAAATATGATTTCCAATTGTCTCCCTGAATTTTTTTTTTTTTACTATCAAAGCTGAGTTACTTTCCTGTTGGTGCCTTGATCATTCTATAGAACCACTAACCTTGTTGTCTTATTTGCTTCTCTTAAACATTTCTTGCCAGATATCTACTCACTCAGTATCCATCCATCCATCCATTCATTCATCTGTCCAATGCATCCATCCATTCATCCATTAATCCATCTAGCTATTAATTAATTTTTAATTAATTAAATCAGTCATCATTCATCATTCAATTTTCACTTCCTTTTTGGACACTGTGTTTATACTTTATTGAAATATTTTGTAAAAGTACCAGTAATTAAAATGACATGGTTTCTATGTGCAGGTATTTATTTTATTGTAGGAATTAGAGGGTATTATTGTCAACAAAGGTCCATCTAGTCAAGGCTATGGTTTTTCCAGTGGTCATGTATGGATGTGAGAGTTGGACTGTGAAGAAAGCTGAGCGTCAAAAAATTGATGCTTTTGAACTGTGGTGTTGGAGAAGACTCTTGAGAGTCCCTTGGACTGCAAGGAGATCCAACCAGTCCATCCTAAAGGAGATCAGTCCTGTGTGTTCATTGGAAGGACTGATGTTGAAGCTGAAACTCCAATACTTTGGCCACCTGATGGGAAGAGCTGACTCATTGGAAAAGACCCTGATGCTGGGAGGGATTGGGGGCAGGAGGAGAAGGGGACGACAGAGGGTGAGATGGCTGGATGGCACCACTGGCTAGATGGACATGAGTTTGAGTAAACTCTGGTAGTTGGTGATGAACAGGGAGGCCTGGTATGCTGCGGTTCTTGGGGTCACAAAGAGTTGGACACGACTGAGTGACTGTCTGAACATAAATGTCGACCAATAGAAGCCTGCTAATAAATATTTCCTAATAATACTATTTTAAAACTCAATTTAAATTTTTCCCAGATGTACCCCTTTGGTATTAGTTTTGTGAGTTAATGAAATTTAACAACAAATAATAACTTCTTCTATATAATAATTAGCTCTCCCCTTTCCAAACAGGATACCTGTCTGCTCTATTCTTAAAATGAATTTATATATTCATTTAAAGTGTTATACTGTGAACTTACCACATGGTAGGCAGTGCTTGAGGTGCTTGCATACAATATTCCTTCCCTCAAGGATCTTATGTTACAGAGAAGGGAGACAGAAAATTTACAATAAATATAGTAAACAAATTATATGGAAGACAATAAGTGGTTTAGAAAAAATGAGCAAGGCAAACAGTGTTTGGACCACTGGAGATGAGGAGTGCTAGAGTTTTATATAGGACCATTAGGACGGATTTCATTGAGAAGGTGACTTCTGGGAACATATTTAAAGGAGAAGAGGGAGTTAGCCAAGCAGACATCTGGAGTGTTTAAGGTCAGTGTAGTTGGATTGAGGAATGAGAGAAGAATAATAGGAGATGAAGTTAGGTGAATAATGGAAAGCCACATCATACAGGGCCTTGTAGAACATTTGAAGGACTGTGGCTTCTGAGTGAGATTATTATCATGCAGATCAGAGATGGTGGTGGCTTGAATGAGTGTCATTGTGAAGGTGGTGACCAGCAGCTGAAGTTTAGAGTGGAGTTGTCTAAATTTCCCAACAGTACTTGATGGAATTTGAAAGACAGGAGTCAAAGATAATTCCTCATCAATTAAAATGATAAAGGCTGTGGGTGATCAGTTTGCGAGAGAGGATTAGGTGGTCAGTTTTGGAGAGCTTAAATTTGAGATGTCATATATCTAACTGGAGACTTCAGCTAGGCAGCGAGGAATACAAATCTAGAGTTTACAAAGGGTTAGGACCACAGTTTTAAATTTGGGAGCCATTGGCATATAATGAGCATGTAAAGCCATAAGGCCTGATGAGATCACAAAAGGATTGAGGATAGATGTCCCAGCATTGTGAGGTTGGGCAGAAGAGGTGGAATCAGCAAAGAATATGAGGAATCTGTCCTATACGGCAACTTCCCACTAGCTAGCTATTTCACACATGGTAGTTTATATGTCGGAGAAGGCAATGGCACCCCACTCCAGTACTCTTGCCTGGAAAATCCCATGGACTGAGGAGCCTGGTAGGCTGCAGTCCACGGGGTCGCTGAGAGTCAGACACGACTGGGCGACTTCACTTTCACTTTCACTTTTCTGCATTGGAGAAGGAAAGGGCAACCCACTCCAGTGTTCTTGGCTGGAGAATCCCAGGGACAGTGGAACCTGGTGGGCTGCCGTCTATGGGGTCGCAGAATCGGACACGACTGAAGTGACTTAGCAGCAGCAGCAGTATATATGCATGTCAATGCTGCTCCCTCAATTTGTCCCACTCTCCTCCTGTTGTGTCCACAAGTCCATTCTCTACTTCTGCGTCTTTATTACCGCCCTGCAAATAGGTTCATCAGTACCATTTTTCTAGAGGGGTGGGGAGAGTGGGACGGAGACTCAAGAGGGAGAGGATATATGTATACATATGGATAATTTACATTGTACAGCAGAAATTAACACAATATTGTAAAGCACTTATACTCCAACTAAGTAAAAGAAAGAATATGAGGAACCACTAGTGAAGTAAGAAGAAAACAAAAGGAGTATATTCTGGAAACCTGATGAAGAAAGAGTTTCAAGGAGAAAGGAGACATCAATTCTGCCAAAGGTTCCTGAGAAGTAAAGTAAGCTAAGGACTACTTGACTTCCAGAATATACACATATGTATATTTTATATACATACATATAGATATATATTTATGTACATATATTTATGTATAACCAAATCAGGGTTTCCTGGTGGCTCAGACAGTAAAGAATCCTCCTACAATGTGGAAGACCTGGGTTTGATCCCTGGGTTGGGAAGATCCCTTGGAGGAGGGGATGGCAACCTACTCCAATATTCTTGCCTGGAGAATCCCCATGGACAGAGGATCCTGGCAGGCTATATAGTCCATGGGGTTGCAAAGACTCAGACATGACTGAGTGACTAAGCACATAACCAAATCACCTTGCTATACATTGTAAATCAACTATTGTTGTTCAGTTGCCCAGTCCTGTATGACTCTTTGCAATCCCATGAACTGCTGCATGGCAGGCCTCCCTGTCGCTCACCATCTCCTGGAGTTTGCCCAAGTTCATGTCCATTGCATTAGTGACACTGTCCAGCCATCTCATTCTCTGATGCCCTCTTCTCCTTCTGCCCTTGATCTTTCCCAGTAACAGCGGCTTTTCCAAAAAGTCGTCTGTTCACATCAGATGACCAAAATACTGGAGCTTCAGCTTCAGCATCAGTCCTTCTAGTGAATATTCAGGGTTGATCTCCCTTGAAATTGACTGGTTTGATCTCCTTGCTTTCCAAGGGACTTTCAGGAATCCTCTCCAGCACCACAATTCGAAGGCATCAATTCTTTGGCATTCTGCCTTCTTTAAGGTCCTAGTCTCACAATCCTGTGTGATCACTGGGAAGAACATAGCCTTGACTATATGGACCTTTGTTGGCAGAGCAATGTCTCTGTTTTTCAACACAGTATCTAGGTTTGTCAATAAAAAAAGGAAAAAAGAATAAGTTCATGATTCAAATTTGTGATGTCATTACTTCTGTGCTTGTTTAGTTTATTCCCTATCCTTATATTTTTTTTGCATATACTTTCAGTATTTATTATTGCAGATATTAGCAAATGCAAATATATACCTAACGTCCCTAAATTTGTTACTCAGATGGTAGCATACTGTATAGACTTTTTCATACTTACTTTCTTTACTAAACAATATAACTTGGAAGTCTTTCCACATCAGTTTAAAGAGAGCTTTCTCATTATTTATGGTTGGATGGTGTTTCATTGCTTATTTAAACAGTTTTCTTTTGATAGACCCTTGAACTTTTACCTAACTTTCAAAAGTAGATAATGCTGTGAGCTTATATGTTTCATATATGTTCAGGAATACCTACAGGATAAATTCCCTGAACTGATTGCCTGGTCAAAGTTTTTGTAAATTTTATGTGCACTGTCAAATTTCCCTCTCTAGAGATTGTACAATTCTGCATTCCCACTGGCCAAGATATGTGGACCTGTGAGTTCCTGTTACCCTAAAGCCTTATCAACAGAATGTGTTGTCAAATTTTTGAATTTTTGCCAATGTAGTGGATGAAAAATGATATCTCTTATGGTTGAGACTGATTTGTGTGTGTTTTTTTTTTAATTTTAACTCTGAGGTTTCTGAGCCTACCTTTACCCATTTTTCTATTAGATTTTTGATACCTTTCTTTTAGATTTTTAGGAACTTTTTATGTATTGGGAAGATGAACTCTTGACTGTGATATGTACTTTAAATATATCTTAAATATATATATTTTCTTATTTATTTTCCAGCTTCAATTTTTTTGCCATTTAGAGGTTTTTCTTTTAAATGATCTATGCATTTGAACGTATAATTTATTTATAACTTATAGATTTTAAGTCAGTTAAAATGTCTTCTCCATTCCAAGATCATAAGGGATTTTATGTTTTCTTAAAGTATATTTTTGATCCATTGGGGTTTGGCCTGGTATGTGAATGGCCAGATAGGTACCTAGAGGCTGTAACTCTGCTTATTAAAAAGTCCATCTTTACTTCCATTGATTGGAGATTCAACCTTTATTAGACTTCAAAATCCCATATATTTGGAGCTAATCTTAGCTTTTCTAGTCTGTTCAATTGGTCTGTCCACATAATCTTCTACTATTTCATGGTTTTAATTATTGTGGCTCTAGATTATGCTTGAAATGAGGTCTGTTTTCATCCTCTTCTCTTTCAGAGTTCTCATGGCTGTATACCATGATTTGAATGCTTGTAGAAACATTTGGTATACTTGTAATTATGACATTAAGCAAAATAATCTTTAAGAATTATTTTTAGTTTATAGTTATTAAAATCTATTTAATCATCTTTTTATTCTATTAATATTCCTTGAGCACTTAACAATGTGCTCAAGTCACTTTCTACATACTTGGGAACATCTGTTTGTGCTCAGTCATGTCCAACTCTTTGTGACCCCATGGGCTGTAGCCCACCAGTCTCCTCTGTCCATGGGATTTCCCAGACGAGAGTACTGGAGTGGGTTGTCATTTCCTTCTCCAGGGGCTCTTCCCCACCCAGGGCTTGAACCTGAGTCTCCTGCATTGGCTGGCAGATTCTCTTACCACTGCACCACCTGGGAAATGGGAGGGAGCATCAGTGAGGGCAACCAACTTCTTCTCTCTTGTTGCTTTGTCACTGTATAAAGTAGTCTTGAGTCTCTTAAGAAAAAGTTCTATTTGATTGTTTTTCACATCATCTGAGATTGAATTAAAGCAGAATGTCAACTTTGCCATCTCAATATTTTATGAAAGAAGAAATCTTCAAAATCTGATGCAACATCTATAATAAATCATCTTTGATCCAGAATAGTAAAGAATATAAAGAGTGTGAATAAAAGAAGAAAGTGCTAGCGAAAAATGAGATCCCTTGTTCTTCCACTTATCTCAGTTGAAATTAAGTATCTATTGGTATCATAAATTCCAAATACTATGACCACAAATACATTTCAGCAGTTGACAAGGCTTAAAAATGATTATTCATGCACTGTATCAAGTGTTTTGATTCCTAAGCTGTTAATAATAAAGTTGTACTAGTAATTTTTTTTTTTATTGAGTTCAAGATTTATTCTCAAATCCAAGGGCTATGATAAGATATCTGGCATCAACCTTGGCTTTGGCTGAATACTGCTTTTAACACTTGACCACTTAGTATGCTATAAAAACAGATATTCTTAGGTCCTTTACCATCAATTATTTTTTTCTGAAGACAGAAGCCAAATATGAAAATAACAGAGTGTATAATGCTTGCATATCAGTGGCATGTTAGATCATGACAAATTTTCACTAGTTAGAAGTGTTCTTAGCCCCAGATAAGCTGTCCGCTGAGCAAAAGGCATGGAGGCAACTTAGTGGAATTTTGCCCTTCTGCCATATAGGATATATCCCTTGAGCAACAACTACAGACCCAGTATAAGTTGTTTTAGGCCTTGGAGTTGAAAAATTAACTGATTTAAGGATGTAGTTTAAAAAAATGTTTAAATAGTATCTAACATTTAAAATGCCTGTGCAAAACAATTTTTATAGATCTTTATGCTGTTGCTTTTTCCTGGAACCTCCATTTCACCTGCCTTACCTTTCACATCTCAGAAATTGCCTCTTCAAGAGCACTAGAGCACTTTTCTTCACCAGGAACTAGCTCCTAGGGAGCTAAGAACACATCAGTAGTTATCCATAGTATGCTGGTTGTGTCACAGTGCTTGGATTAATGCAGTAGTTCTCAAATTTGGCCTCTATTAGACTCATTTGTAGGGATTATTAAACTACAGATTGATGAGTTCTACCACCAGATTGCTAACTGAGTAAGTCTGGGATAGGATGCAAGAATTTACATTTCTGAAAAATTCCCATATGATGCTAATATTATTTATTAGCATCATTTTATTTTAGCAACAACTTTATCTAAAGGCAGAGTTCTACTATAATATTGATTTGCAGAATATGGAGGTCCCCACTGGTGATTCTATTCTTTTCATTAACAGGCTCCCCCCACTACTCCCCCACCATCTTCCCCCCACCCCCCCACTCCCCCACCATCTTCCCCCCACCCCCCACTCCCCCCACCATCTTCCCCTTCCCAAGGCAGCCTGGAAAGCGAGAGCAGGGTTTGCTGGGTTGGACTTTCCTTCCCAAGGAAGGATACTCCAAATGGTCCCCTTGCCTCAAGGAACTGAAGAAGTTGAGGATAAGCCTGGATAAAAATGTGGTCCATTGATTGTAGAGTCAAAATATATTATAGCTTAGGATACTAGGTGCCAGAAGCAAATATTTAGAAGTAGACCTGAAAGTAAAGGTTAAAAATGTTGGCAACAACATATGCATTTAGTTTTCTTCTCATTTCTATTTCTAGGTTTAAAGGTTTTCTTATTGTCTGCCCAAATATTTGTTGACTTGAGAATTGAAGAAAGAACAGAGATGAAAAAAACTTTTGTCTGTGACCTTACTCTTTGGCTTATGTTCATTAAAATGATAAAACTGGATGAGTTAATTTTTATTCTGCTATTTTCTTTTCTTTTTCACTTTTCATTCTACTTTTAGATGGCTTTCTCTTACTTTACTTTCCCTAGATGCATCTTCCACTGTTAGTACTGTCTGTAGTTCAAGTCTTTTCAGATGTAAAATTCTCTCCTGCATTTAATATCTGGCTTTTAATTTTTAATGTCTTTCTTTTTTCCCCCAAACCTACTACTTATATTTTTCTTTTCCTTGAATTTGATCTTGTCAGCAGCTGGCATTTTCTCCTTTATTTCATCCTGCTCGTGTAAATATTGTCAAAGCACTCACCTCTGTTTTACCCCAGAGGAGGAACTAGTGGATAAAGAATATGCTCCACCTTTTCTTTCCTTCAAAGAACAGATAGCTATTTTGCTTGAAATATCTCTTGTAAATTTCTTTAGATTTCCCTTTAATAATTAATCTAGTCTTTGTTATTTAAACAGCAATGTCACCCTCTTCTAAGATTTGTTTTATGTTGAAAACAATGAATTCAATTTTGTGAATTCCTACCACCCTTAGGAAAGGAAAATATCATAAGGAATGGAGAAAGATCATAAGTGAGGAAGAAAACACCATTTCACCTATTGTATTTCTTCTCTTTTTATTCAAGACAACTGTGTAAGATTTCAAATTTTATATAAATGCCTTAAATCTATATTGATATGATTCTTAGCCCTAAGTATTTAGGTGGTAATAATATTAGACTATATTTCCTAAAATATAAAAAATATCTATTTTTAAAATAGCAATGGAGTTATCTCTAGGAGACATCAGCTCAATGTGTTATCTGCAATTTTTTGTCAGTGAGGTTTTCTATTCTAGTTTTAATGATAGCTTTTGTTTGTGGCATAATTGGGTATCTTGTTGACTCTGTACCTTCCTAGGATCCAACCAAATTACATTACTTTTGTTAAGACTTTTGCAGCAGACAGGAAAGGGTACTATTAATGACTTATAATATTTTGACCTTGTTGATGTAGTGTGTGGACCAAAATAACAACAAAAAAAAGAGATTTATTTAGAGTAGTTGCTGTCAACTGTCCCCGTGCCTCAGAACCATCTGGAGAGTTAAATAAAAACTACAGATGCCAGGAGGGAGGATCAGGATGGTGGTGTAGGAGTACCCTGAGCTCACCTCCCCCCGTGAGTACATCAGAAAATAAGATGCCAGAGCTTAACTCTCAGAAATTTAATTTCCGTTAGCTTTGGGGGAGGTGGCAAGGAGTGAGTATTTTAGAAAATTTCTAAGTTGACTCTAACATGCAGTTGGAACTGTGAAGCACTGTGGATGTACACACAGGTGTGAAAACGTCTTCATGGCACCAGACAAACCTCAACTTTTTGACATCATTTTTTAAATTTTTTGGTGTATCCCCTGGAGTCCTAGGAGATGACTTGAACTCTGATGCCACAATGGTTAAGTTTGTCCTTGCCTTTTCATTCACATGGTTATTATATGCTGTTCCTTTGAGAATAAATATAAATGTCCAAATTATTGATGAAGATCAGTGTCAGGGGAATAAAGAGTGGGGAAGGCAGAGGGCATCGATTACAATTGGGACAATGAACAAGGATGCATGTGCTTTTGTTTCTGAATTTGGCCAAGTGTGTTGCTAAGCTAGTGATATCCATCATGTCAACCTCACCTACAAACGTATTGTTGTCTGTCTATAGAGATGTGACATTAAGTAGCCCATATACTGTGTTATTTATTTGTTTGTAGGTTAATTGTTCAGAATATTGATCTCCTGTTCTCATTTTCCCATTCTTTCTCAAGCACCCTTTCAAATCAACAGACATAAACTAGGACAAATTCTTCCACACAGGGGACTCTTAAATGATGCTGATTCTTCACTTGGTGGCTTTTAAAAAAATCACTCTTGCAAGAAAGAATAATGCAATATAAGTTTTGCTACCACTCCAGAAACTGCTGCAAGATTGTAGGCCCTCATTTTTAGAGACAGGCAGGGAACTAATTGGATTTACTGAATGGTGCAGTGATAAAGAATCTGCCTGCCAACACAGGAGATTTAAGAAACGCAGATTCGAACCCTGGGTCAGGAAGATCCCCTGCAGAAGGCAATGGTAACCTTCTGCAGCATTCTTGTCTGGGAAATCCCATGGAGAGAGGAGCCTAGGAGGCTACAGTCAGTCCATGGGGTCATAAAAAGTCAGATGTGGCTGACCACAAGGAACTAAGTGGAAGACACCGAATTTTTGACCACTTGCCTTTTGGATTAATTCAGCAGTGGATATAGAGAGGGAGGCCTTTAAGTCGCCAAAAAATTCTGCAAATTTTTCAAAGAAATACCTTGAAGATATATTACTCAACTATGTGAGAGCTTCTGTGGAACTCTAAATCTGCCTTTAATAGTGCAATAAAAAATTAAAAGCTTAATTCGGAACAGTGGGGGAATACAGACTGTGACTTGAGTCCCCCCCTTTTTTACTCTGCATAGTTGTAATTACACTGTAACTTCTGCCTAAATTTTGTAATGCATTTGTTTTCTTTATTTAGCAAAAAGTAAAGTCAGAGCCTGCTATGTAGCCAGTGGTTGGGCAGGTGAAGAGAAGCTGGGTTAGGGGCTTGCAATGGATTTTAATTCCCTTGATGGGATTGTGTATAAACAGAATTGCAAGCTTCAGGCTGGAGGGCTTGCAGGGAGGCAGTGCCTGAAGTAGAACCCTCATTTTGGCCTCTGGGTCCAAAAAATCACCCAGAATCTGAGGTGACCTCTAAGAATGAGGGCAGAGAAACTATTATACTCTAAAAACTAGAAACTGAATGTGAAGAGAAGGAAGATTCCAAAACTGAGGCCTCAGTAGCAATGAGGGATCAAAAGCAGGAGACAGAAATGTCAATGCAGAAAGGAATTCGAGGAGCAAAGATAGCTAACATAGGGGAATGAGAGCTGGCAGAGATATTGGAAGTGAAATGGAATGAGGCAAGATGGGCCACAGTCCTGGAAGAATTCAGCCATGCCAGAGCAGATTGCTTTAGTTGTCTGAATTTTGCTCTTGACTTAATGCTATTTTTTATATCTTCTTTTCCTTTCGGTATTATGATTAACAAACATATTTTACTCTCACAGGATCTAATAAACACTTGATATTGGACAAAGACAGCTCCACAGGTGGGCAGTTTGTTTCTTGAAAGCACTCAGTTGGCAGCCTCAGTCAGATGAGATTCTGGGACATTTTTAAACTACAACTTCCAGATTTTTTTCTTGTACTAAGGATCTGTGTATCTCTAGGATCATATTTGCACTCCTGTGCTTTGGTTGAGTGAAATGTGTTTTCTTAGCCATTCCCAGGACACAGGTAGAATGGTAAAGGCTGAGTATGGAACTTTCTGCAACTTCAAAGATCATAGCCAGTACTGAAACAGTGGTATCTAATTACTACCAGTGAGAAATGTGTTCTGCTCCAAGCAACAGAGATCCCCTCGAAACTGGATTAAACACATGATTTATTTGCCTCTGGTACCAAGAAGTCCAGGGATGGTCCCTCATGATGTCAGCAGAGTCCTGGTTCTTTTCCTTCTGCACCTATTTGGTGTATAGGCTTTACTATCATGCTTTTGGAGGTATGGTCTCTAAGTGATTCTCACTTCAGTGTTCCAGGCAGTATGAAGAGGAAACAGTGTTGTGTGGCTTGTATGGAGTTGGGAATCATTTCTTTCCAATAAAAGAAATCCTCAGTTTGAATATCAGTCACTGTAACTATGTCATGCAGCCATTTAGAATTGCATGCAAGTACAAGAAAGGGATTATTTTTATTTTGGCATTTTGTCAGGTTAGATGGTGGAAAGGATTTGGATAGACAGCTACCAGTGTCACACGAAAGCTTATGGATAAGTGCAGGAGTAGATGCATTCTTAATATTTGAGAGTTAGACCAATTACTGGGCTTTCCAGGTGGCTCAGTGGTAAGGAATCCACCTGCCAAGCAGGTGATGAGGGTTCGATCCCTGGGTCAGGAAGGTCCCCTGGAGAAGGAAATGGCAACCCATTCCAGTATTCTTCCCCGGGAAATCCTGGGACAGGAGAGCCTGGCAGGCTGCAGTCCATGGAACTGCAAAAGAGTTGAACACAACTTAGAAACTAAGCAACAACAACTGTGTCTAAATTAATAGTGAGATAAATGAGATAATCTCTGCATCAACCATAGTCTTCCAAATGCAAGTGGATCACTTGGCTCTCTTTGTTTTTCTATTATTTGTTTTTTTGGCTGTGTTGGGTCTTAGTTGCAGGGCACGAGATCTTCTGTTGAAGCACAGGGACTCGTGGCTGGGGGCTCAGTGGTTGCCGTGTGTGACCTTAGTTGCTCTGTGGCATGTGGGATCATAGTTCCCCAACCGGGGATTGAACTCGCATCTTCTGCATTGCAAGGTGGATTCTTAACCACTGGACCACCAGAGAAGTCCCTCACCTGGGCATCCTGCCCTTGAGAACAGATCAAAACCATGTATTGGATGAGATCCTGTGGTTTTTAGTCACCTAGACTGGCTTCAGATTACTCACTAGACTTGCCATCATCTTTTTATTTCCTTGGCTGTTGTATCACTTGAAACTATGGTCTCATTTCTCAGGACTGCCTCAGACTCTGCTTCTTTGGGTGACCTGATTGTCTAGATTACTGGCTCTGGTTCATCCTACCCCTTTTGTTTTATTATGGTCTTTTTTTCCTTTAGCTTTGAAGAAAGACATTCTCATGCCCTTGGGATGGACAGAAGCCGCAAGTGCTCCTTGATTTTTATGTGGATGGAGTTTAGGTGCAGCAGCAATATGGTTTAAATGAGGGCCTAGAATACTCTGCTGAAAATGAGTTTGTGCAGAAAGGGTTTAGTTTTTCCTTAGATTCTCTGTTTATTCAGATGGAAGTCAAGGAGACTGATACATAAAATGTTTCCTATTTGCTTCCTGGACTAGCCACTGCCGTAGATGTAGTAGGCTGGGCTTCTGTGCATGAACACAGTTTATCCTGAGATTATAGAGCAATGTTTGGCAACCTGGTAGCAGTCTAACTTTCTGACCTCTGTTTTCCTAGCTGCAATTTTTCTGAATAAAAAAGTAGGCACATCTAAAAAACGTAGAGCAATATTTTTTTTTTAAATGAGGAGAGCTATATGTAGTAACATTTTTTCTTATTCAGAGAAGAGATCATATTCTTCTTTTTATGAGTGATTGCTTAATCCAAACAATACTGAGAGGGTGTATTAGACCTAAGAAGGGAGGTGAAGCAGAGTTGGAGAAGGTGATAGCAGGGAATATGAACAGGACAGCAGAGTTGGTTACACAGGGAAGGCATGTGCCCACCTGGGCTTTCTTGTCTTTGATTTTCTGAAATGCTGGCCTGATTCTCATATTTACAGAACTTTACCTTTGACTTAAGAATGGCTGGATAAGGGGTAAATTGATATAAGACCAGAAATCACTCAGAAGAGCTGAAGCCCAAGCGTGGCTTAAATCTGAGACATGGCCAGGTGTCACAGGGAGTGGAAACGCTGAGTCAGCTACATGGTTTCTCCAGGTGAAAGGCCACAAAAGTCACAGATGTTTAAACTTGGAAGGAAATGTCTCGGAAATGCTTTCTGGTGTACAGTCTGAATTCTCTTTTGGAATTAAATGGTATCCCCAGGGAAGACAAGAATCTTAGATAATTTTCTTTAAAAACATTTATTTTAGTCATGAAAAGTAATGTATCTCTCTTATAAATGTAAAGAATACAGAATCTTTCTCACTTTTTTAAATCAACTTTTTCCTTGGATTGATCTGTCCTTTAGGTTTATCTCATTTACAATTGATTAAAACTGAGTCAGTGACCTTCAGGTAGGTTATTGGCTTCTGGTCTTTCTCTAGAACCTACCCAACTCTTTAATGTGGTCCTCGCCATCAGTCTTTTCTTCCCTTGGAGACCACTACCTATTGGTAGAGAAATTCTAGAATGTGTGTTATTCATTCCCTCAGCCTTTTTGCTACTGAGCCTTATTACTGCAAACAGATTGCAAGTAAATCATCTTTAATATTCTCTTGACATGTATTCATTTTGTGTGTCAGTTGGTAAATACCATTATGAAATAAATATGGCATTGTTAATTAAATATTGTTCATAATTTGGTCATTTCCCCCTCAAAAGTTAGAAGGAATAAAAACACATTCTTATATTTTGGTTGATCTGTTACAATCAGGTTAATCATATGGAAAAAACAACAACAAAAACCCCCCAAACTTACATTTAAGTTTGGAGGCCACTGATTCTTGCCTTCCTATTAAGAGTTGCTTCGTGAGGTTAAGTCAACAATGCTACATGAAACAAAAGTGTTATGTCCAAAAGGACAGACTTTTTGGATTCTCCTAATGGGAATCTAGTAGTTGATCTTGAGCACTGTTTAAGATAGGGAAGAATTGAGCTCAAGAGGACTTATACAATTTGAGTCAAATCCAGCAATATTTAGCAAAAGACATTTGACCTCAGTATGCACTCAGTAACTGATAGCTATGTAAGAACGGGGATGTTGCTTTTTTTACGCATTCAAGAAAGATTACTTCTCTCTGAGTAAAGAATGAGGGGATGTGGTTAGGTTAGATGACAGAAAGTTTCCTTCTGACTGGGATTTCTTTTGTGGTTTTTGAGCTCTCTTTTCCATGAGGGAAGTGGTTTTCAGCATGTAGAGCCACGAGCACTTTCTTCAGGTGACCTAAGTGCTGTTTTATCAGTAATATATGATAGTGTCTGTAATCTGGGTTCTACTGTGGATACATGAGTTTCCCAGCTGGCTCAGCGGTAAAGAATCTGCCTGCCAATTAGGAGATGTGGGTTTGATCCCTGAGTCAGGAAGATCCCCTGGAGGAGGAAGTGGCAACCCACTCCAGTATTCTTGCCTGGGGAATTCCGTGGACACAGGGGCCTGGCGGGCTATAGTCCATGGGGTCTGAAAGAGACAGGACTGAGCAACTGAGCAGAGCACAGCCTGCATAACTGATTTACTTGTAATTTAAAAAATTTAGAACCATGATAAAATTGGGAGAACTAGCAAGTGAGAACAGATGGGGTCTGTGGGGTCTTTGAGATCTGTAATGAGAATGATGCCGTGGTCCAACATATGAATGAAAATGTTTTCTTTAAAAAAAAAAAAGACTTCAATTTCTGCCTCAAAGTGAGCTTATAAGATTTTTAAAAGGCTGATTTACCTGTAAAAAAATTCAGTGAAAAATAAAACCATGCATCATATACTAAAAGAATCAGAATCCTTTATGTCAGATATCTCACGGGAACCCAGATGTCCCTGGAAACTTAGTTTCTTTAAGTACTACATCTTCCCCTCTTGCTGGAAAAGACTGGTGGATGGGAACCCAAAGATAGCCCATGTATGCTTTGGCTATTATCACAAGGTTTGGGACAAAAACACTAACCAATAGAATTTTCTCACTTGTTTATTTGAATTAAGAAACATAAAGGGAAGTTTCCAGTTACTGGTGAAACCTGAGGTCAAGAGTGAGGCTCCTGAGAGTTGGAGCAAACGTATCAATCAGTCCAAACCATGAGGCTTCTCTTCAGTGAAGAGCTGGGAATGGAGTGATCACCCACAGAGAAAATGAGATGCTCTAAGGGAGAGACTGTAAGGTCTTCTCTGCTTTTAGTATCGGGAAACCTCTTGAAAATACACCGTCAGTCCTGAGATTCAGGATACTGTATTTTTTTTTTTTTTTTTGGAAGATGCTTGGGCATCTGATCCCTTGTCATACCTGCAGTGATGTTACTCCTTAATTTAATACTCCCAGAACACAATGGGATACTTCCGGTCCACCTGTTCTCTAGTGCTAATGTCAGCTTTAGTCTTTGTTTTTTTTTTTCTTTCTTTTTTTTCTTTTTTATTTTTTTTCCATTTATTTTTATTAGTTGGAGGCTAATTACTTTACATCATTATAGTAGTTTTTGTCATACATTGAAATGAATTAGCCATGGATTTACATGTATTCCCCATCCCAGTCCCCCCTCCCACCTCCCTCTCCACCCGATCCCTCTGGGTCTTCCCAGTGCACCAGGCCCGAGCACTTGTCTCATGCACCCAACCTGGGCTGGTGATCTGTTTCACCCTAGATAATATACATGTTTCAATGCTGTTCTCTTGAAACATCCCACCCTCCCCTTCTCCCAGAGTCCACAAGTCTGTTCTATACATCTGAGTCTCTTTTTCTGTTTTGCATATAGGGTTATCGTTACCATCTTTGTAAAGTGAAATGTACTTTAAAAATACAGTATCACATATATGGAATATAGGATACTGTATTTTTAAAGTACATTTCACTTTACTTGCAATTTTATTTCTTCTTTTTGCAGCCAAACTAAGCCATACTAGAGTAATCTGTTTTACTTAAACACAAATAATTTTTGCAGGGATGCATTCAAGAAGCAATATTTTTCACATTCTTTCATTGCTTCATTTTACTTCTACAGCAAATATATTTTTCCTGATATACAGCATTTATTATTAGTGTGAATAATTTTAAAGGATACATTAGAGACATAAAATTTTGGAAAACTGCAGGCAAAATACATTTGAATACTTTGATCCATATCAATTTTCTAAAATCAGTTTTTATTTTTAGTAATTCCAATATGGGCTTCCCTGTTGTCTCAGTGGTAAAGAATCTGCCTGCCAATGCAGCAGATGTGGGCCCAGTCCCTGGTTTGGGAAGACCCCTTGGAGAAGCAAATGGCAGCCCACTCCAGTATTCTTGCCTGGGAAATTCCATGGACAAAGGAGCCTGGCAGGCTACAGTCCATGTGGTCACAAGAGTTGGACAAGACTTAGCGACTAAACAGCAACAACAATTGCAAAATATGCTATATGCTCTTTTCTGAGTTACAAGTTGTATTCACTGGTTAATGGGGATGGTGATGAACAATTTAATGAGGGGGTAGGAAATGCCAACTCTGTAAATGTGTAGAAGTAACTAGATATTTGATGCAAATGTTAAAGTTTCTGTGTGTATTGCCTCACTGACCTATAAAATAAATCATTTTATTTTATTGAATAATGGCTTCTAGTTGGAGACTTACATATTTAAAGTTTTTCTCTTATTCTTGATGGGATCTCATCTTCTCCCCCGTTGTCTCTTAATGGGATCTCATCTTCTCCCCCGTTGTGGCTTTGGCAGCTGGATGTGGAGGAGGCGCAGGTTGACACCCAGCTCTGAGTCTTCTCTTCCCACCAGTCCAATTTCTCTGGTGTTGCGGTCAAGAAGGAAGCCTGTGGCAGGCATAAATCTTTTGTTGTGCCCATGTGTCAGATTGGAGGTGGATCAGTGTCCTCCCTTAGGCTTAGTCAGGTTCTAGCTGATACTGGTAGTACCTGGTGGCATAAATATTTCCATCCAGATGGTGTGCTTGGTTTTCTTCGAGTGGCATTTACTTTTATCCTCGCTGTCTCTGTCACTGAAGGATCCCCTAGAGAAGCAGATGTGTCTCATCTTTTCTTCTCCAGCAGTAGCTACCTCAACCACTTCTTTGGATTGGACATCCCATCTATTGGTTTAGCAACTGCCTGGGCATTCTCAGCCCATGTCTGCCCTTTTCTGCGGAGTTGAGATGTTTATCTTCCTTCTCTGAGGGTTGTGGGGAGCTGGACAAGGTGTCTAAAAACACCAAGCCCTTAAACTCCCATGGCATGGGCTGCTCCAGGGGTCTCCATCATTCACATTTCTAAACCAGAAGGAGGCATCATTCTTGATGTTCAAGGTTAAGCTCTAAACTTTAAATCGGTGAGGTACCTACCTTCTCCTCTCCACAGTAGGGGAAGCAAACCAAAAGTGGTAATACAGCAAACCTTTAGAGTTCTCCAAAGAACTCTCCCTCAAGAATCCCTTAGTATGATGCTCCTTCTCAGGACATCTCCAGCAAGGGCCTGAGGACTCTGGCTCAGCTACCCTCCAACCAGAGAACTAGATGTCTTTAACTTTTTCTGGAAACTCCAGTCTTCATGAATGATAACCTTGGCTTTTCAGAGAGGAACATCCCTGATTCCACTATCTTTTCTTCACAAATACTGCAACACCCATCTCATATGGTTCCCCTCTCTTCTTTCAGGATACGAGGATTAGTGAGTGGGGGATTGATCACTTGGTGAAAACTTTGCACTGTGCCTCTTAACAAGTCCTGCAGTGAGGTGGCTGGCTCCAGCTCCAGCTGAGGACAGCTTCTTGTCAGCAGGGGATAACTTTTGCCTTTTGTCCAGAATAACACAGAAAATCCCACTTTACCTATAAATTAGAGACAATATTTGTCCCTAACTCTTAACATTTTATTCAGTGTTTTTCAAATAATTGGAACTTAGTAAGCCTTTGTTAAAAATAAAGATGGGAACAGTTTGGATAAGGCCAGCTTTAATTTCAAGAAAAAAAATTTAAGAAGCTTCCAAGAGAGATGGAAAATGTCTGATAGAATGAAAGGGTATATAGAGGTTAGAATGGATTTATGAGAAGATATCAGGTCCAAGTAATCTGACATAATTCCCTGCTGACATTCTCTGATGAAAATTAATGATTGGAAGATGATGTAGTAAGATACTATACACAATTTAACTCAGGCATAGTTGTGCATTTTATAAAATAGTGGTGTAAAGGGATTTGGGACTCAGTATTAAAACAAACAGCTAATGAACAGAAAAAATATCAAGTTTTTAGGCTATGCCTATAATAGGATGAAAATATCAAATATTCCAATTGTGTCTTTTTTCAAAACTTATTTGACTTTTATTTGACTGACTTGACCAAACTGACTTGCCGTTTTTGAGCCATGGAATAGAGTTGTGATGTGCTATTGGAGGAAACAAAATAAATGCAGATTGGCTTGGTTATTTATGATATATTTTTATGTTTATATTGCTGTTTGTGGGGTTGACTTGTGTAATACAATTACTCATTCACATTTCCTTTAAAGTTTCCCAATTTTTTAAAAATAAAGAATTATATTCAGAGTAGGGTAGACTTTAGGAAGATTTGAAAAGAAGTTGTTGTCAGTTTCTGCTGATTGTAGGCACCCTGGCCCTCCAAAATTTAGTTAAGACTCTCATTCCTTTTAAGAAGAATTCCTTACTGAATTCCTAGTGCATTAGCTCTTCAATATGTCTCCCAATAGACAGGGTAAACTACTTAAAGGCTGTACCCTATTCATCTTTGCATTGCCAGTAATGATCACAGAACCCAGCATGCTGTAGGCACACAATAATAGCTTAATGCATGAGTAATTATTAGAAGCCCCCACACTAGTCTTACATTCTAACCCAGGTGTTTCATATACCTAGAGTGAGAATCTAGTGGTCCAGTGTTCCTGATAATGTTGGTTTCTCTCTAACCTCTGATATGGTTACTCCGTTCTTGATTCATAACTGGTATTAGGATTTTTCTCTTGCAGTGCACCTTGTTTGGGACATTTCTGACTTCTCAGGCTTTGCCACCCACCAGTCAGCGTAGAACCCCACCACCATGCCAGCATTTAATATCTTTATGTGTCAATTCACTACTGAAAAGCAACGTTTGATTTTCTTTATTACTGTAGTAAGTAGTGATATATTTATGTACTAATTTGCCATTTGTATTTATTTTTTGTAAATTGCCCAATTGTTTCTCTGTTAATATGTCTCTGAAGATGTTTGTATTTCCTGATGATTCTTTGCATTTTAAGAATATAGAATTTTATCTGTCATATGAATTGCAAATTCTTTTTCACAATTTAAAATTTTATCATAATTTTAATTTTTTTGGTGCTTAGACGTTTAACCACCATTGCAATGAACATGAACTTGGGCAAACTCTAAGAGATGGTGAAGGACAGGAAGACAGGCATGCTGCAGTCCATGGGGTTGCAGAGTCGGACATGACTGGACGACTGAACAACAACAAGACATTTAATAATTTTATATAGAAAAAATTCCCTTTTAGGTTTATTTTATAATATTCTTTTATTGTGTCTACCTTTGCTGTCATTTCCTAAAAGTAACTCTGGAATTATATTCTAGCAGTTTCATAAACTTTTAACAACATTTAAGTCTTTAATCAATCTGGAATTAGTAAGTAAAATTCTTTTTGTCTCTAATATTTGGTCTAAAATCTCACTCGTAGTAGGTACTTAATAGATATTTGTTAAATTTAGCTGTCTCCTTTAAAAAATGTACAGTGGAATCCCTTAGACTATAATAATTACCATCACCTGGAAACTTGCCTGAAGGGGCTACAGTCCATGGGGTCACAGAGGCAACTGAGCACAAGCTGAAAAGAACTTGTTACAAATGCAAATTACTCAGCCCCACCCTAGACCTATGGAAGCCCTGCAATCTGTGGTTTAGCAAGCATCCAGGTGATTCTATTGCAGGTTAAATTTGAAAGCCCCTGGAATAGAAAATATATAAGGCTACGTCCAGCCAAAATTTCTGAGAATTACATATTTTTCCCTGTTAACAAAGCCCACTGCTGTGGAAACATGAGTCTCCTCTTATTTTTAGTAGAATAGGAAATAGAGAAGAATGTGTCCAAGGCTCTGAATGGTTTCCAGCCCTCTTTCTCTATCAAAAATGCCTGCCTCTGGTGCCTTGTTTGAATCTGCGGTCACAGAGGAGGTGTGCCATCCCCAGGGCTCTCAGTGCAGAAGTACTGGGTACTGATAGTTAGACTTAACAACCTTGAATAGCTGCCTAGACCTCTGGTTTGTCCTGGGCCATCATGTGCTATCACTGGCAGCAATCTTCTCTCAGTCCTTGGGCCCTGACCCTGGCACTCCTGGACCCAGAGCTGCAAATCTCTGGGGCTAAATAACTCTTCTGATAATGACCCAGTGACATTAACGATCTTAGAGTCTGAGCAAGTATTTTTCATTTATTGTCCTCCAGTCCTACTTACACTTTCCCACTAACTTGAAAATATTGTTCTTTCCTTTTGTCCATGGCAGCCCTGGAAGACTCATCAGGAAGAATTTCAATAGCCAGTAGATTGGGGTTCACATTTTAATATGATAATATTTATTTTTCTTCACCTTAGGGTTAGGATGGATCAATCTTCAGAAGGAACTGTTGTCTCTGATTCCTGGGGAAATGTTTCAATCCTAACCTGGGAAGTGGACTGGTGGGAGTGGGTGGTAGTCATATTTCTCCAAGGATGGGATAAATGACTCCTTATGCAGCAAACAAACAACTCATTGAGAATAGGTTAGGAATTCAAGCTCTTTCAATATAACCTGGACGCATATTTCTCTGACATCAAAACTGATGTTAACCATGTCAAGGATATGACGGTGCGATTAAGTGCTTGTGTAGATGGTCATGGTAAACAAGGCTGAGGTAGCAGGCATAGGGCTTCAAGCAAGAGGAATAAGAGAATGTTCCCTACATCATAGACTAGGCCTAGTTATCTCTTTTGAATGTGTGTGTGTGTATTCATACTTTGAAAAGTCCCACGATGTGCTGTTGCTTTCCTGGGAAACTGGAAATGCCACTCCCACTTCTTAAGGGTAAGACATTGCTGCAAGGCTGCTGACCTTGGAGAATTTTCTGACCTGGTAGACAGTGAGGGGAGTGCCTAGGGGGCTGCTATCCCACCAGGATCTTCTTTGGAAAGGAATATTTGGCCTGACAACTTGATCACTGCTGCAATTTCTTGTGCTGTTAATACTGAGGGATGTGTGTCTGGGGCTAGAGAGGGAGGGAAGGCTTGGAAGGAGGTGTGCTGATCATTTCTTGAACTCCGCTTTCTCTTCCTTTCTGCTGCTACAGTTAGGTTTGTTCGTTGGCTATCTATCTCTAATGCAGTGCGCTGATGGGCACTGTCTGTTGCATGTGTCAGAGCCACTTGGTATGGGCAGCCTCGTTCCCTGACTTGACACCTCATCCCTCATCCTTCCTGAGATCGCGTCATCCTACGCGGTCTGCTCTGCCAACAGCTGATAGCGAAGTGACTACAGGGAAGGCAGTGACAGCAATAGCTGTTTGGCATTTATTTTACCTTTGGTTTTTGCTTCACAGAAAATGCCAAGATTAATAATGTCTGAACTGCAGAGGAGCACTGGGTTTGAGGAAGGTGGGACACTTAGAAGTTTACCCTTTCTCTTCCTACAATACAGTGAAATGTGGGACAAATGGTCTCTTGGAATGATTTGATGCCTCCTTTGTTTAGACATCTGTCCATTAATGGAGCAGCATAGACAGATAGATGCATTGAAAGTTGTATGTTGTCCCTAAGGCTCAGAGATTATATATTTCTGTTCCCTGCAAATAATTCATAAGACCATTTATAGATACAGAGGCAAAACAGAGAATTAGGCCCTTCTGTCATCTGCATTCTTGCTGCCTCTTTGTTCTCATTACCAAAGTGAATTCCCATAGGACCTACTTACATAGCTCACAGCTGTGTAAGGAGAAGCAGGTGAGGACAGGTACTTCCCTGCCCTCTAGGAGTTTGTCATCCGGGACAGATTGGCCTAGAGATGAATCTCACTTCTGTATTCTTTTGTTCTCTGTTACCTGCTGTATTGGGCTTCCCTGGTGGCTCAGTGGTAAACAATCTGCCTGCCAATGCAGGAGACGTGAATTTGATCCCTGAGTCAGGAAGATCCCCTGGAGAAGGAAATGGCAACCCACTCCCAATATTCTTACCTGGAAAAATCCATGGACAGAGGAGCCTGGAGGGTTTTAGTCCACGGGGTTGCAAAGTGTTGGACACGACTTAGAGACTAAACAACAATACAACCTGCCGTATAGCTTGTGTTCATGGATGGAGTGCATATCCTTTATGCTTGGGTCAACATCCCAGTCCTGACTTGATCATTTACTGGCTGTGTGACCTTGGGCAGCTCATTTAACTCTTCTAAGTCTCTACTATTTATAAAATGAGTACAACAGCAAAGCCTGTTATAGGCTTTGAGATTCGGCTTAGTGTTTGTAAACTAAGCCCACAGTGTGTTCAGTTCCTGGTAGTTGCTGACATTTTGGAAAATGAATCTATTGCTGAAAGAAAGTGAAGGCGTTAGTGGCTTAGATGTGTCTGACCCCATGGATTGTAGCCCACCAGGCTCCTCTGTCCATGGAATTCTCCAGGCAAGAATACTGGAGTGGGTTGCCATCCCCTTCTCCAGGGGATCTTCCCGACCCAGGGATTAAATTGGGTCTCCTGCATTGAGGGCAGATTCCTCACTATCTGAGCCACCGGGGAAGCCCAGGAGACTACTGCTCTCTGTGTGGATGTCACATGTCTTGTGATGTGTGTGGATGGATTCAGGGCCCTGGTGAGTACAAGGAAGTTAAGTGTTAGGAACCTCTTACTATATGCTAAACCTATAGTTTAGTAGTCCTCTCTTCCACTGTCCCGTCTATATCCCTTCTCTACTGAATCAGGTTTTAAAGCTGCCATAGAATACTTAAGTTACCCACTAGCTATTATCTATGTGATAGATTCATAGTACATGTTATTCGGAAGGTTAGCCTGAACATAACATCTCAATTAACCAAATTCTGGTTCTGGTGATTTAAAGATGCTAGATGTTGATTAATTCCCCTCAACGAAAGTTCATAATGGTTGCAGTTACTGTGTGATGTAGCTTATGGAGAGGGTTCCATATGGATACTATTTTTTTAAATTAAAAATCATGACGTTAGATATGCTCTCTACTGCATTTATGTATGTAATAATTTAAGCTGATAATGTGTTCGTGTGTACTATGGTTATCCACTAAGTAAAATGAAAAGCACTATTACAGATTAAATGATAATTATGTTTAATCCTTTTACACAATTATCTATGCTTATGCTGGGTATAGCTCAAGTAGAATGATTGATAGGTGAGGTGAGATTTTTTTTTCATAATTGTTGTTTTACCAACCTTATAACTCCATGGGCCAATTCTACAGTGCGGTCTTATCAGATACATGCTCTTTTGATTTTTTTCTGAGCAGGAAAATGAGCCTTCTGGTGTTCTCATGTTTTTGCCTCAGTCAGTTCTCCAACAGTTTCTTACAGTACTTTCATAGAATTCATGCTTCTCAAAGTCCTTTCACTTGAACTCCATGACGCTGACCCCATTTCTAGTCTCCTCCTGATTCCTCCATATATGAAGAAGAATGCCAGCTGCCCAATGATGTGAGGGAAAAGTGGGGGTAATTCTTTGGAATGTTAAGCATTTTTCCTTAAGACATTGAAGGACCAGTATATTTTGAAAGCATAGGGCCATTTTTGGAAGAAGAGAGGGAAGATGGAATTCACAGTGTTGGCATTCTTTCACATTCCAGAAGATGGAGCATGTGTGTGTAGGGGGACTTCTTAGTTCTATCAATCATATTCTACCTCTGTTGTTTGCCGATTGATGTATGAATTACAGAAACAAGATTATAAGCAACTTGAAGTCAAAGAATCTTTTTTTTAGGAATTTATTTGCCTCAAGATACTTAGCATAGAGTAGGGAAATTAAGTTCTCAGTGGATTCTTGCTGAATGGAATTTAGAGAGACTTTCTGCTTCTCATTGCCTGCATAACATCAGGTTGCTTGAAACTGGCTCATGGGAACTTGTTCATTATGTCTGCTCCATAGATAGTAAAGCAAATGTGTTTGAGAAGAAAGGCCAGTGAGAAACAGACAGAGTCAGGTTAGGATAAATGGGCCATACCCTTTTTTGATACCTCATGACTTCAAGTTACTTTTAGTAATAGAAGCCCATTAAATTTTCACACGGTGGTGAAGTGAAAACTGCTTCAAAATATGTGAATTGCTTAAAAATAATGTCTCATTGAAGTTACACTGAAAACAAGAACAGTTCCTGAGACAGAGCTGATGTCTGCTGCAAGGTAGCATGGGGCCATTCAGGGTCTGTTTTAAGAATGAACAACTTCCTAACCAGAGCTGGAGGTGCAGATAAGTAAAACTGACAGTCTGCCATGTATATGCCCAAGAAACATACTTTGA
Source organism: Odocoileus virginianus (assembly GCF_023699985.2). Lineage (NCBI taxonomy): Eukaryota > Metazoa > Chordata > Mammalia > Artiodactyla > Cervidae > Odocoileus > Odocoileus virginianus. Next base: position 17,955,620 of record NC_069675.1, on the reverse strand, counting down.
TACTGAGATCTGAGGCTATTTCTGCAGTTCTGCCACTGTTAATGTTATCACTTGGTGGCTAAAGAGTGTTGATAAGCAAGAGGCTGTGGGAAAAGAGGTAGACCAAGTATTTTTAAATGAACACAGTATCTCATTACTAAATATATTATATCCCTACTTACCAAGAAAAATTCAACCCTTTGGGCCAGGAATGGGCATGGAAATGGTAATTTCTCTTGTCCACATGGTCTATTTATTTTGCTCTTCTTCAGTTTCTCTAAGGTAGTCTGGGACAAACCTGGTCACCTGGTAGAATTTCCTTGAAGCAGTTGTGGTCTTAGTCATGGAGTGAACAAGGGATGTGCTGACTTGTGTGTTTTGGTGGGCTTGGTAGAAAATGGCAGCATCTTTGACATGTGATCCTTGGTTCTACCTCTCCTGTTGCTTTGCTCATGACTGACACCTGGGGTACTTGTTTTCCTGACAAGTACCTAACCACAGTAGACCTCTTAGGGACATTCCCATGAAGGGGAAGGCAGACCAATTCTGTCCTTCAATGGAAAAAAGGGTGATTATAGTCTTCCCGGTGATCAGGTACAGTTGTGAGTTGGACTGTAAAGAAGGCAGAATACTAAAAAATTGATGCCTTCAAGCTGTGGTGCTGGAGAAGACTCCTGAAAGTCCCTTGGACAGCAAGGAGATCAAACCAGCCCATCTTAAGGGAAATCAACCCTGAATTCTCATTGGAAGGACTGATGCTGAAGCTGAAGTGCCAGTATTTTGGTCATCTGATACAAACAGCTGACTCATTGGAAAACTCCCTGATGCTGGGAAAGATTGAGGGCAGAAGGAGAAGAGGGTGTCAGAGGATGAAGTGGCAGGATGGCATCACCGATGCAATAGACATGAACTTGGGCAAATTTTGGGAGATTTTGAGGGAACAGGGACGCCTGGTGTGCTGCAGTCCATGGGGTCGTAAAGAGTTGGACACAGCTGGGTGACTGAACAACAATGGAGATTTGTGTGAAAAGCTGAAATGAGACTTATGACTAAAAATACAGGCTGGCAATATCATCTCTAGAGTGGGAAAGTTTTATTTTGTAATTTCCATAACTTGAAAGATTTGGTGTATTTTTCCTCTAAGTTTTAATTCATTGATGTTCTGTATCTGCTTGTAAAATACCCTTTCAGTTCAGGTCAGTCGTTTAGTCATGTCCGACTCCTTGCGACCCCATGAACCGCAGCACGCCAGGCCTCCCTGTCCATCACCAACTCCTGGAGTTTACCCAAACTCATGTCCATCGAGTTGGTGATGCCATCCAACCATCTCATCCTCTGTCGTCCCCTTCTCATCCTGACCTCAATATTTCCCAACATCACGGTCTTTTCAAATGAGTCAGCACTTCGCATCAGGTGGCCAAAGTACTGGAGTTTCAGCTTCAACATCAGTCCTTCCAATGAACACCCAGGACTGATCTCCCTTAGGATGGACTGGTTGGATCTCCTTGCAGTCCAAGGGACTCTCAAGAGTCTTCTCCAACACCACAGTTCAAAAGTATCAATTCTCCTGTGCTCAGCTTTCTTTATAGTCCAACTCTCACATCCATACATTACTGGAAAAACCATAGCCATGACTAGATGGAACTTGTTGGTAAAGTAATGTCTCTGCTTTTTAATATGTTGTCCAGGTTGGTCATAACTTTCCTTCCAAGGAGTAAGCATCTTTTAATTTCTTAATTTAATCACTTAATTTAATCACTGCAGTCACCATCTGCAGTGATTTTGGAGCCCCAAAAAATAAAGTCAGCCACTGTTTCCCCGTCTATTTGCCATGAAGTGATGGGACTGGATGCCATGATCATAGTTTTCTGAATGCTGAGCTTTAAGCCAACTTTTTCACTCTTCTCTTTCACTTTCATCAAGAGGCTCTTTAGTTCTTCACTTTCTGCCATAAGGGTGGTGTCATCTGCATATCTGAGGTTATTGATATTTCTCCTGGCAATGTTGATTCCAGCTTGTGCTTCCTCCAGCCCAGCATTTCTCATGACGTACTCTGCATACAAGTTAAATAAGCAGGGTGACAATATACAGCCTTGACGTACTCCTTTTCCTATTTGGAACCAGTCTGTTGTTCCATGTCCAGTTCTAACTGATGCTTCCTGACCTCCATACAGGTTTCTTGGAAAGTATTATTTTAATGCCAACAGACAGGTAAAAACCAGAATTCGTATATTTTCTAACTAGTCTTAAAGACCCTATCATTATAGTAACTTGAAGGAACAATGAAGTAACCAAGAACTTTGTGACTTCATAAGTGGGGATATACACGATGGTTTAGGAACCCTATAACATCAGGCCTTCTTGTGGGTGCTTTGGTTTGCTGGTGTATCTGTGTGGTACATTTTAGGCATTTGACAAAGCTTGGCTCTTTAGCTTAAATATTAATGTAAATTTAGAAAAACTGTGTACTCATGACTTTGGAATGTGATTATAAGTTCCAAATTTTGATTATAAAATATCATTCAGTAAAAAATACAGTGTTTTAAAGATTATTCGATTTAAAACATTGTCTCAAATGTGATGGATTTTTCTAAAACTTAAACTGTTTAACAAAAACGCCTACCTAAAAACCCTGTTTAGGAGATCTCCAATCTCTTATCATTTTACTGACATTATTTCCCACTATTTCTTGTGAAAACTTATTTTGAGTGCCAGTTTCCATCAGAGCTTTATCATTTCATGTAAGCCTCTCCCACACAAAAACAAGGAACTGATTCATAAATGTTTCATGTAAGTTCATATACAAAAATATAAACCCTTATTTGTAAAGCTAAATATTAATACAGTCAGCCTCAGGAAATTCTTGTGTTTGCACGGACTCCAAGGGTAATAGGTTTTAGCCTGGTTGCAAGTATATGGCTGAAAAGACACCCACCAGAAGCACAATAAGTTTTGAGACCCTCAGGTGCCCTGTCTGTAGTCGGTTTGATTCTCCAGTTTTAACTTCTTTCTGATGCTAGACCTGGAGTCTTCCCTTAATTCCTTGATTTCATCCTGTACTTGTGACTTAGACTTGGTGACATGAGCCAGACTTCTAGGATAGGATTCCTATACTCATCTTGAAGCTGCTACATCAGCTTTGCCTCAGATCCCAGAGACCAGATTTCCCAGGTCAACATGTGTCTGGACATGAATTCTTTTTATTTCACTGCTTGACTTGACTAAGCTTGGAGTTGGCTATGCTTTGTGTCCTAGTTTCACTAAAACCCCATGAGCACATAACTCTAAACCCTTTATGGTCATAATCCAGCAATTAAAAAAGTAAGCTATGGAAAGTAGAGGAGGGAGGATCCAGAGAACTCTGAGAGTGAAAATTTTGGTATAGTCAATAACACCTACACATTTTCTTAGTCTTTAGTTTAAATATTTGTTACTGGGATAACTTAAATTGCAGCTTCTTTCCTAATTTTCTTTTAAAGTTTTAACTGACAGGATAGAGTGACATCCTTGCTCTTTAAATTTTGGGGAAAGAATGGAATATAGTGGTTGAATGAAAACAAAGAATGGTTGTGAAGAATCCCAGTGATTTGAAACTATGTGGCTTTGACTGGGACCTCATTTGATACTGGGTGGCTCGCTAAGTAAGACAGGCAAATCAAATCAATGGACTTTTTCATTAATTTGGCTCATAAAAAGAGTCAATCAGTATGATACCTAAGGGAATATTCACATAAAGTCAGATTCAAATATAACTAATTAAAAGGAATTTCCAAGAGTAACTCAGCATAATGCCAAGTTAAAGGGCAAATGCACTTGAGGAGCTCGAAGCAAAAGGGAATTCAGGGAGAAGTTGTGGTTAGTACCAGCAAGAGCCTTGGGGAATGAGACTCAAGGTCAGAGATTAGAATCAAGAAAAGTTGGATGAATTTTACTAGTCCCAAGGATAATACTCAAGATAGAATCTAATATCAAGAAGAATCAGAAAAAGATATATTGAGTATTCTAGGGACTTCCCTGGTGGTCCAGTGGCTAAGATTCCAGGCTCCCAATGCAGGGGCCCCAGGTTCAATACCTGGGAACTAGATCCCACATACCACAACTCAGCTAGAACTAAAGATCCTAAGTGCTGTAGCTAAAAGATTCTACGTGGCTATAATGAAGATTGAAGATCTGGTATGCTGCAACTAAGACCCAGCACAGCCAAATAAATAAATATAAATATTAAAAGAATGTTCTAAGGCTCTGGTTCCTGCGTGTGTTAATGACCTAGGGAGCTACCTAGGGTAGCATAGAGGACAGAAGGACCCGGAAGCCACAGAGGGCCAGGAACCTGGGAGAGAGGTAAAAATGTAGTCAGGAAAGGACTCCAGATTGAAAAACAAGAGGAAATGAATTTAGTAATAGTCTGGCAGGACCAGAAGAAGACAGGAATTTTGGTTGGGCATCAACATTAGTATGTTGAAAAATGTAGGCTGAGGTTTAGGTGAACTCTGGGTTGAATCTTGAAGTAATCATGCCCAGTAGACGCTGAGCATGAACTCTGAGTGAATTTACTAGTGCTGTTCACACGTGTGTTTTGAGCATCTACTGTGTAAGCCGCACTAGGGTTGACATTCTGGGAAAATATGGAAGTGAACGAGACATGTCTTTGTCCCTGTATTAGTTTGGTCGAACTATAATCTGCCACCTCATGGGGCACTTACGTATTTTGACTATCTTCTTTTTTGTGTGTTCTGGTCACAGTTCGAGTACTGCAACCAGCTCAGCTCTCATAGGCCTAAGAGATGTTTGTTAGCATCTCTTCCCACCTCTATGTTAGAAGCTTGAAATTGACTATGATATAAGTATTTTCATCACAGGTGGAATTTTGGAATTAGCAATTATCTAGAGGATATGAATGGCTTTTTGTTATTTTTCCTATGAAAAGTAGAAGCATTGTGTTTCTCTCTGTCCATATGAAGGGTTCCCTTCATAAGTTATGCAAGCTGGATCTTGGCTCTACCACCTCTCAGGTTAGACGTTCAGGGTCATTTTATATCTGCAATTTCAGATACATTAATTTTCTACCTTTGAGATTAGAGCAGGAATAACCTCAGTACTCTGGTAATGCCAATTACCTCTGAAACAGCCAGACTGAAAACAGATAAGAGTCCCTGATGACTGATTAAAATATGGTATCCTGAAAATTAAATGTCTAGTTTGAGTGTAAATGTAACACAAAGATTTATCTGAATTGACTCAGATTGAATGCTAATATTGGGAAAACTCACTAGGAATAACTAGTGAGTTATTACACTCAACCAGTAGGAATAAAAAAGAAAGAACTTCATGCTTCTGGGGCATGTTAAAGTCAAGAAAATTGGGATTGAAATCTTATGATGAGCTTTTAAGTCATAAAACTTACTCATAAGAGGGCGGGAAGTCAAAATAGCAGAACTAAGGATGAAATTACAACTTCTGTGATAATACCCTCTTAGTCTAACTTTACCATTTGATCTGTGCTTTTCAAAAGTGTTATGTTAACTCAAAATTTTCATAAGAGTACAAAAGAACTTTATGTGGTGGGCTTATTTCGTTTTGGTCAATGCTTTTGTCTCTGGGTGCCATCTAGAATTTGGATAATTACCTATTTTTAAGGCATAAATTTGAAAAAGATTTCATGAGATTAGAAAATGATTGGTCTAATGGAATTGTTATCAGACTTGGCAGCAGGCTTTAAATATCCAGTTTCTATTTTGATTAATAAAATACCAACATATGGATAATGTTGAGGAATGGAATAAAGAATGGGAAGGACATATTTGAATTTTTACTTGTTTAAGCCATATCATAGATGCTAAAATGTAGGAAATGTCTATATAAAGGTTATAAAAATATCAAATGAATTTATTTTTAAGTTAATGTATTCTTTATTTTTATTGAAACATAGTTGATTTACAATATTAGATTAGTTTTAGGTATACAACATAGTGATTCAAATTTTTATAGATTTACTCCATTTAAAGTTATTATAAAATATTTCAGTATATTCCCTGTGTGGTACAATATATACTCATAGCTTATATATTTTATGCATTGTAGTTTGTACCTCTTTGTTCCCTAGCCCTATCTTGCCCTCTTTCCTACCCTTTCCCCACTGATAATCACTAGTTTATTCTTTATATCTGTGAGTTTATTTTAGAGTATAGTTTGCTTCTGCTCATGACTTTGAGGTCAGTCTGTCTCCTTTAGATCACAAGTTTACTTAAATTATAGCACCAGGTTGTTTCACTCATAGGTTTTTTTCCAGACCCCCTCTCATATTTATTGGACCTTCATTCCAGTCTCAGCTTTAATCAGTGAGACTTGGTTTGGTCTATCATTCATGAGACACTTCTGCTCTTTTACTAGAATTGAAGACATTGGGCTACTTCTGCTAACTTCTACTCCTGAACTCTGAAGCAACAGAAATCCTTTCATATATTATATATTGGGTTGGCTGAAAAGTTAATTTGGGTTTTTCTGTAAGATCTTAGGGAAGAACCTGAATGAACTTTTTGGTCAACCCAATATTTATACAATATATAAAAATTTGCATATATATGAATCTCTAGCACTTAGCTTCTAGCAGAATGTATGGCATCAGCCATATATTAAATACTTAATAAGATTGAGGTTGATTGACTATGTTATGAACTTGGTTACTAACTTATCATAGTAAAATTTTCAGCTAATATAATGTTTTTCCAAATGAGTTTTTCTTTGTTAAGCACTGTAATACTGTGTTTAGTTAAAATTATACTGAAGCAGATTTATTTGCATGAACATGTACTTTTATATTGGTAATCCAAACTCTGTTCTTTAGCTTCAAATGAGTCAAAAGGATTGTATGAGATTTTCAAGATCTTAAACAAGGTCTGAAAGATTCAACAAAGATATTAATACAAAATAGCACAGTTATAGGATAAAATTTCCTTTTGGGAAAACATAAAATAAAAAAATATTTTTAAGGAAGTCATTTGATAATTTTACACTAATGTATTCACAGTTGGTGACCAAACTTGTGGAATTGTTCTGAAAACCTCAAAAATATGGTAAACAATGTAATATTTATCTGAAAGTTAAAGGAACTGATGTCAGAAAAAGAAAATGATAATTGTGAAGCCGTGAACTTTGCACATAGTTGCTCAGTTGTGTCTGACTCTTTGCAACCCCATGGACTGTAGCCCACCAGGCTTCTCTGGCCGTGGGATTTCCCCAGCACGAATTGCCATGCCCTTCTCCAGGGGATCTTCCTGCCAGGGTTTGAACCCACATCTCTGGCATCTCCTTCACTGGCAGGCAGATTCTTTACCACTGAGCCACCAGGGAAGCCCTTGTACATAGAGTTGCTCTTAATGATCTAATATTATTTTAAGGCAAATTTAATTTTAACATTGAACATATGGACGGCTATTTAATAAATTTTAGAAAAAATAAAAAAAGAATTGAGGAAACAAAGGTAGTGGGGGATAGAGAAGTTCATAATACCCCTTGACTCTCAAAAATAATTTGTGGTGCATGAGGTTATGTTAAATGAATGAATCAATGCAAATAGCATGTTTATTTTGTTACTATCAGAAAAAGAGCAAGTACTTCCAGTATAATCACAGAGTAGTCAATTAGAAACTCCATATACCAAGTGCCATGAGAACATCACTCTATTAAAACCAAGTGTGTTAACATATTTGTTTTCTGAGACTGCCATAATGGTTCTGGAGGCCAGAAGTTGGCAGGGCTGAATTTCCTCTGGAGCCTCTAGGAGAGACTGTTCCTTGTCTCTCTCAGCTTCTAGTGGTGTTGGCATTCCTTGGCTTGTGGCTGCATCATTTCACATCATTTCACATCATTCTTTCTGTGTGTCTCTAAACTCCATCTGCCTCGCTCGTAAGGATCTTGGTGATGGCACTTGGTGTTTACTCAGATAATCCATGATAAACTCCTTTTCTTCTCCTTCAGGAGTCTTAATGTGATCACATCTTTTGCCATATTAAATAATATTCATTCTTTTGCTATGTAAGGTGCTATTCACAGATTCTAGGGGTTATGATATTGTATTGATTTACATTTAGGGTTGCCATATCAAAATACTGCAGATGACATAACATAACCAACAGAATTTTATTGTTTTATAGTCCTGGAGGCTAGCAGCCTAAGGTTAAGGTGTTGGCAGGTTTTTTCTTCTGTTTGTTTGTTTTTATTTTGGCTTCACCAGGTATTAGGTTCAGCATTCAGTATCTTTTAGTTGCAGCATGTGGCATCTTAGTTCCCTGACCAGGGATGGAATCCACAGCCCTTGCATTGGGAGGTCTGAATATAATCATTGGGCCGCCAGAGAAGTTGCTGTTGGCAGATTCAGTGCCTTCCAAGGCCTCCCTCTTTGGCTTTCAGCAGCCCCCTTTTCATCGTATCCTCCTGTGTTCTTTCCTCTTTGCAGATGTGCCCCTGGTGTCTCTTTGTGTGTCTGAATTTCCTCTTCTTGTAAGGATGCTGGTCTGATTGGCTTACCCCAAAGGCCTCATTTTAACTTCTTTTCCTCCTTGAAGACCTTATCCCCACATATAGTCACATTCTGACATACTGGGAATATGGGCTTCAACATGTGAATGTTGGGGGCCCAATTCAGCCCATACTATACATGAACATATATTTTGGGGTCCACCATTCAGTCCATTACAAATGTGTAACTTTCAGTAGAAATCATAAGGGAAAAAGCTAAATATAATCTGCTATGCTCTATTCACCAGTGCAGGCAAGTGTAATACATTTATGAGGTAGTCTCATTAATAGAGTTAAAATTTCAGAGAAAAACATCTCTATCAGGAGTTTCTGACAATTAACTAGAAAAATCACTTACATTTCTCAGTGAGGCAAGATTAAATGTTAGCATATTGCAAAACCTCATGCTGATATTTATTTGGGAATATAAAGAAAAGTTTCCCCTTTCATTTATGGACTTATAGATATACTTGTGAAGATTGCAATTGAAAAGAATTCTCCCTTGGCTAAAGGAAAACATGTAATTTAAGTTGAGGTGTAATTTATACTATACACTGCAATTGCCTGACTTTAATGAGAAAATAAAGTAAATTTCAATATACTTTCTTGGCAGTCATTCCAGCTCTCAATAATCTGTTACAGTGGGATGCCAGGAAGTGGCTGTTCACAGAAAGATGGCCCAAAGTCCATGTCTATACACACAAGTTGGCTGCTTTCTTGGTAGCACAATCTTTGATATAAAGAAAGTGAACTACTGCTATTATATATATTTGCAGAGATATATTATGCACATACCATGTACATGCTGCCAGGACATCTAAGAACATAAACACAAATATAAAAAAATCATTCTAATTTTATAGAAGGTCATTGTTTTTGTCTTTGCTGCCTTTATATTAATTTATTCCTGTCCAGACCTCAGGGTCTTCTGTTTTGCCTATATGCAGTTCCACTTTCCCTTTCATTTCTAATCTGTATGGTTCTTCCATTACCTTCAGAATTATGAGCACAGACTTGGGCTGCAAATATAGAGCAAACCTATTTAGTGTGTTTCAGAATTCATGATAATTTAAACATGTACAGGGTCGAATAGTGTCCCCAACCCCCAATTGTCTACCTGGAACCTCAGATTGTAACCTTATTTGGAAATAAAGTTGTTACAGGCGTAATTGGTTAAATTAAGATGCAATCATACTGGATTAGGGTAAGTTCAGTGACTGGGGTCCTTGTAAGAAGAGTGAAAAGAGACGGAGCCACACTGGAGAGAAGGCAATGTGAAGACTGGGGCAGAGATCTTAATGACAGATCAACAAGTCAAGGAATATGAAGGATTGGTAGCAACTACAAGGAACAATCTTCCCTCAAGCCTTTGGAGGGAGGATGGTCCTGGTGATGCCTTGATTTCAGAATTCCAGCCTCTAGAACTATGACAATAAATTTCTGTTTTAAGCCACTCAGTTTGTGGTAGTTTCATATGGGACACCTAGGAAACTAATACATGAGTGTGATAATTTGAGCTTATTAAGAAAGTATACTTTCTTAATAAAGATAAAATTTATTAGAGAGATGAGCATAAACAAGATATAATTAGTATCAAACTGAAGTAGAAGCATTCTTTTTACAACTTTTTAATACATGGTCACCTAGTCCCACCCAGAAGTGAAGGATTACATTTGGGTGAAATTCTAATTGTTAGAATTAGTGACCTAATATCTACTTTCCTATACTTCTACAGATTCTAGTTGTTCCCTCTAGTTAAAACTCTTATTGTTAGTGTATAGGAATGCAAGAGATTTCTGTGTGTTAATTTTATATCCTGCAACTTTACTGTATTCGTTGATTAGCTCTGGTAATTTTCTGGTAGAATCTTTAGGGTTTTCTATGTAGAGGATCATGTCATCTGCAAACAGAGAGAGTTTCACTTCTTCTTTTCCTATCTGGATTCCTTTTACTTCTTTTTCTGCCCTGATTGCTGTGGCCAACACTTCCAAAACTATGTTGAATAGTAGTGGTGAGAGTGGGCACCCTTGTCTTGTTCCTGATTTCAGGGGAAATGCTTTCAATTTTTCACCATTGAGGGTGATGCTTGCTGTGGGTTTGTCATATATAGCTTTTATTATGTTGAGTTATGTTCCTTCTATTCCTGCTTTCTGGAGAGTTTTAATCATAAATGGATGTTGAATTTTGTCAAAGGCTTTTTCTGCATCTATTGAGATAATTATATGGTTTTTATCTTTCAATTTGTTAATGTGGTGTATTACATTGATTGATTTGCAGATATTAAAGAATCCTTGCATTCCTGGGATAAAGCCCACTTGGTCATGGTGTATGATTTTTTTAATATGTTGTTGGATTCTGTTTGCTAGAATTTTGTTAAGGATTTTTGCATCTATGTTCATCAGTGATATTGGCCTGTAGTTTTCTTTTTTTGTGGCATCTTTGTCTGGTTTTGGAATTAGGGTGATGGTGGCCTCATAGAATGAGTTTGGAAGTTTACCTTCTTCTGCAATTTTCTGGAAGAGTTTGAGTAAGATAGGTGTTAGCTCTTCTCTAAATTTTTGGTAGAATTCAGCTGTGAAGCCATCTAGTCCTGGGCTTTTGTTTGCTGGAAGATTTCTGATTACAGTTTCGATTTCCTTGCTTGTGATGGGTTTGTTAAGATCTTCTATTTCTTCCTGGTTCAGTTTTGGAAAGTTATACTTCTCTAAGAACTTGTCCATTTCTTCCAAGTTGTCCATTTTATTGGCATAGAGCTGCTGGTAGTAGTCTCTTATGATCCTTTGTATTTCAGTGTTGTCTGTTGTGATCTCTCCATTTTTGTTTCTAATTTTGTTAATTTGGTTCTTCTCCCTTTGTTTCTTAATGAGTCTTGCTAATGGTTTGTCAATTTTGTTTATTTTTTCAAAAAACCAGCTTTTAGCTTTGTTGATTTTTGCTATAGTCTTTAGTTTCTTTTGCATTTATTTCTGCCCTAATTTTTAAGATTTCTTTCCTTCTACTAACCCTGGGGTTCTTCATTTCTTCCTTCTCTAGTTGCTTTAGGTGTAGAGTTAGGTTATTTATTTGACTTTTTTCTTGTTTCTTGAGGTAGGCCTGTAATGCTATGAATCTTCCCCTTAGCACTGCTTTTACAGTGTCCCATAGATTTTGGGTTGTTGTATTTTCATTTTCATTCATTTCTATGCATATGTTGATTTCTTTTTTGATTTCTTCTATGATTTGTTGGTTATTCAGAAGCGTGTTGTTTAGCCTCCATATGTTTGAATTTTAAAATAGAACTGCCATATGACCCAGCAATCCCACTTCTGGGCATACACACCGAGGAAACCAGATCTGAAAGAGACATGTGCACCCCAATGTTCATCGCAGCACTGTTTACAATAGCCAGGACACGGAAGCAATCTAGATGCCCATCAGCAGACGAATGGATGAGGAAGCTGTGGTACATATACACCATGGAATATTACTCAGCCGTTAAAAAGAATTCATTTGAATCAGTTCTAATGAGATGGATGAAACTGGAGCCCATTATACAGAGCGAAGTAAGCCAGAAAGATAAAGACCATTACAGTATACTAACACATATATATGGGATTTAGAAAGATGGTAACGATAACCCTATATGCAAAACAGAAAAAAAGACTCAGATGTATAGAACAGACTTGTGGACTCTGTGGGAGGAGGCGAGGGTGGGATGTTTCAAGAGAACAGCATTGAAACATGTATATTATCTATAGTGAAACAGATCACCAGCCCAGGTTGGGTGCATGAGACAAGTGCTCGGGCCTGGTGTACTGGGAAGACCCAGAGGGATCGGGTGGAGAGGGAGGTGGGAGGGGGGACCGGGATGGGAAATACATGTAAATCCATGGCTAATTCATTTCAATGTATGACAAAAACCACTGCAATGATGTAAAGTAATTAGCCTCCAACTAATAAAAATAAATGGAAAAGAAAAAAAAAAAAACAGCTCTTGACCCCCTTTTTAAAAAAAATTTCCTGTGTGGTATAATTCACATAACATAAAACGTACTATTTTAACCATACTTAACTCTACAGATCAGTGTATAGTTCAGTGTTATTGTTGTTGTTATTTAGTCACTAAGTCATGTCCAACTCTTTGTGACCCCATGGACTGCAGTACGCCAGGCTTCCCTGTCCTTCAGTGTATATAATTCAGTGTATAGTGTAGTGTATAGTCCAGTGTATATTCAGATTGTTGTGCAATCCTCACCATCATCTATCTCCTGATGGGTGTATAATAAAAGATTAGTTAACCAAGTATACAAGGTGCAGGGTTAAAAACTTTAAATCTCACCTTAGGCTTCAAGAAAAAAAAAATTTTATGCCCAAGTTATGGGAAGAATTAGCTCCAGACTTCACTGGTCTAGTCAAACTGCATCACAGAAAATGTATTTGATCTTCAAAAGAATGTTAACCAAAATAAGGTAAATTCAAACAACAACCTTCTTAAACTGAAACTTTGTCCCCGTTAAACACTAGCTCCTCATCCTTCTCCCCACACCCTCACCCCTCCGACCCTTGGCATCTACCAGTGTACTTTCTGACTCTTTGAATTTGAATATTCTAGGTGCCTTGTATAAGTGGAATCAGTAAGTCTGTACCTAACATTTATTGGCCTGGAGAAGGGAATGTCAGCCTTCTCCAGAGTTCTTGCCTGGAGAATTCCATGGACAGAGGAGTCTGATGGGCCACAGCCCGTGGAGTCGCAAAGAGGTGGACACGACTAAGTGACTAACACTAGCACACTAATATTTACTGGAATGCATTTTTAAGGTTACCTTAAAAAAGCATATTAAAAAGCAGAGACATCTCCTTGCCGTCAAGGATCTGTATAGTCAAAGTTACGGTTTTTCCGGTGGTCATATATGGATGTGAGAGTTGGACCATAAAGAAAGCTGAGCACTGAAGAGTTGATGCCTTTGAACCGTGGTGCTTGAGAGTCCCTTGGGCTGCATGGAGATCAAACCAGTCAGTCCTAAAGGGAATCAACTCTGTACTGGAAGGAACACTGAAGCGGAAGCTCCAATACTATGGCCACCTGATGCGAAGAGCCGACTTATTAGAAAAGTCCCCGATGCTGGGAAAGATTAAAGGCAGGAGGAGAAGGGACAACAGAGGATGAGAGGTTGGATGGCATCACCGACTCAATAGACATGACTTTGAGCAAGCTCCTGGAGATGGTGAAGGACAGGGAAAAGTGGCGTGCTGAAGTCCATGGGGTTGCAAAGAGGTGGACATGACCGAGTGAGTGAACAACAACAAAAACATATGTCTGGGCTCCCCTGGTGGCTCAGAAGGTAAAGAATCTGCCCGCAGTGCGGGAGACCTGGATTTGATTCCTGGGTCAGGAAGATCCCCTGGAGAAGAGAATGACTATCCACTCCAGGGTTCCTGCCTGGAGAATTCCATGGACAGAGGAGGCTTGTGGGCTACAGTCCATGGGGTCACAAAGAGTTGGACACAACTGAGTGTGACTAACACTTTCACTTTTAATATGTCTTGACCTCTTTTTTGATGTCTTTTGAAATATTTTAAAAAGTCTTCAATTGCCTCTTTGCTTTTTTTTTTTTTTTGGTTAATCAGTTCAGTCTCTTCCAATATATGAAATGGAATCTAAACTACTAGCTATTATGTTTTTCCTCCCCTGTGTACATGGTACACACACTTTTGCGGATCAAATGCATTTTTCGTGATGCTGTTTGACTGGACTAGTGAGGTCTAGAACTAATTCTTCCTATAATTTAGGCATAAAAATTTTATCTTGAAGCTTAAGGTGAAATTCAAAGTTTTAAACCTGTGCCTTATATACTTGGTTAATTAATCTTTTATTATACAGTGAATACATGAGTAAGTTATTTTGGTAAAAGTTCCATACCATAGATAAATAAGTAGAATAAAATAAGAGACCCTTCTTCCCACTCCCCCCTCCTAAATACTCTTCTCAAGAGGTAAACATTCAACAATTTAGATCCTTATTTTATGTATTTGAGTATGCACACACACATACTTGTTTGTGTATGTATGTATTAATATATACACATCTGTAGTCTTATAAAAATAGGTTATTGCTTTGGGTGTTTTTTTCTACATCTCAATTAATTCCCTTATACTTCTCTGAGTTAAATGGTTTCCCTGGAACACTTTAAAGTCACGTATATTGCTATTGAAATTTTGGTACTAAGAGTAAAAATTTTGATACTAAATTCAAGACATTGTAAAACGCGATCTTTTTATGTTTTCATTTTGTCAGTGAAGATGAAATGACAGCATTGGTTGGGGCAATCAGTATCATTTAAAATGTTAACTTCTGTGTCTAACGTATTGATTATCTCCTTTAGTTTTGTACTTGTTACATTTGAAAAGCATACCTCCTACCCTTTGCAGAGGTCACTGAAGAGAAATATTGACCAGAATTAGACTAAGGGTAGTTCCACTATTAGAGATTTACTTCAGGTATTACTCCATCCTTAATCAATATTTTTAACACACAGTTATTTAAATAGTATCAAATCTAGGTACCATGCAGGTAGTTATATGAGTTCAAGGTTTTGAGATAATGTGGTTTTCCATTTCTGGCCCTTGCCCTGTGAGCTAGTGCAGAAGGAGATACGTGTGTCATTCTTTCTCAGAATAGGACTAGAAGACCTGGACCCCCAAAACTCAACCACTTAAATGCCACAGCAAATGGTGAAAAGTGTAGTTTAGTTTCACAAATCTTTACCTGTGACTTGCCAAAATCAAAGTAGGGAGAAGGCAAGGGCAAATGTAGTAAAATTTTAGTTTATAAGAGATGCTTAAAATGTTGAAAAAGCAGACATATTCTATCATGACAGCTGTGGGAAAAATCTCTCTTAACAGTAATGCCTCAAAATTTGCTTCTTGAACCATTGAGGAAGATGATTTTATACCTACCTTCTGGATGGATGTAAATGATATATTTACATGTTTGTTTCCTGAACGATGGACGGTTTCTCCACACTGGGTTTTGCTGCCAAACTGATTTGTTTAGTAGTGATAGAAAAACTTTCTGTGTCAGTTAGAAATCCTGGTTGAGCGATCAGACCTGACTGTGAAATTATTGGAAGGCTATTGAGGGGGAGGGAAATACTCATGAGAAAAAGGGGCGAGTGTTAGGTAGGGTGCTCTCTAAAGAGTCAAGGAGCATAGAATACTGTCCACAGCAGAGTGACCAGGGCAGAGGACTGCTTCTCCTGCCAACCCTGCAGCTTATATCATGAGCTTTCTCCTAGCTATATCCCGAAGAAGGATTCGGTCTTCTTTTCTTTCATAGTAGGAAGTAGAAACCTGATTATATGAATTTTCCAGGGCTATAGTAATAAAATATTATAGCCTGGGGTAGGGACTTAAGCAACAGAAATTAATTTTTCTTGAAGTTTTCTTGAGGCTAGAAATCCAACATCAAGTTTTAAGCAGAGTTGATTCCTTCTGACGGCTGTGATAGAAGAATCTTTTCCAGGCCACTTTCCTTGGTTTGTAGATGACCAGGTAACTGAGTGCTTAAGAATTGATGCTTTCAGACTGTGATGCTGGAGAAGACTCTTGAGAGTCCCCTGGACAGCAAGGAGAGCAAACCAGTCAATCCTGAAGGAAATCAACCTTGAATATCTATTGGAAGGCCTGATGTTGAAGCTGAAGCTCCAGTACTTAAGCCACTTGATGCGAAGAGCCAACTCACTGGAAAAGACTCTGATGCTGGGAAAGATTGAGGGCAAGAGGGGAAGAGGACGGCAGAGGATGAGATGGTTGGATGGCATCATTGACTCAATGGACATGGGTTTGAGCAAACTCTGGGAGATAGGGAGGGACAGGGAAGCCTGGCGTGCTGCAGTCTATGGGATTGCAATGTGTCGGAAATGGCTGAGCGACTCAACAACAAAGTTTCTCCCCATGTCTTCACATAGTCTCTGCTCTGTACATGTCTGTGTCTGAATGTCCTCTTCTTAAAAAAGCCAACATCATATTGGATTAGAGCTGACTCTAATGACCTTATTTTAATTTGTATCTTTAAAGACCCTATCTTCAAATATAGTTACCTTCTAAAGTACTAGGAGTTTAAGAGATCAATGTATGATTTGTGTGTGTGTGTGTGGTGGGGGGGAGGCACAATGTAGCTGGTAACACTGACGTTGCCCTGCTACTGACAGTCCAGCATGCAGGAGAAGTGACTCTCCCAGAATAAAAACGGGGGCGTTCTACAAAGAGGATTCAAGGCAGCAAAAAATGATAAATGTCTTTCTACTTTTTTTTTTGGTAACCGTAGTTATGGAAGTTAATTTTTTTTAAATTACAAGAAAATGCTATGTACAGAAGACTTGAAAATCTAAAAAAGGAATCAACCACATGTAATATTCAGTGTTGGTAAAGGTATAAGAAAACGAGCATGTTCTCTCTGCTGGTGGGAATGCACGCTTTTATCCACCTGGCTATCATTCTGCTTTTATACGCTGCTGAAGTGGAGGTGTGCCACTTAAATCTCTCTTCAAGAAAAAATTTGCTATTCAGCTGCAAGGAGTGCAGTTAGCAGACCATTTCCTGCTGTTATTGGCTTCAGGATTCAGTTCAGCTTTCAAGCTATGGCTCTACTCTTTCTGGGCAGCTTCTCACCTATGAGTGATGTGGCATGGGTCCTAGGGTGTGGCCATTTCTGCCCAACACTGACCTCCTCTCATAGGGGATCTTTACTTTGGAGCTGCTTTTTGTCTCAGACTTGGTCAAATCTGCATGGTGATCTGAGCTTTACTTTGCCTAATCATGCTGCTTCCTTCTTTAATCTTTTATCTGCATTCATCCCGCCCAAAATGTGTTGAGCTCCTCATTTTGTCTGTCTGCATCCCAGAGTGCTCAGCTCACTCATGCATGGCACATATATTTAATAACATTTTATTTGTTTTTGCACTGTCCTTATTTTTCATAATTCTTTATTACTCCAGTCATGGGTTTGCAAATCTTTGTGCTTTTCAATGATACAAGCCCTGTGGTTTTATTGTAATATGTGTTTTCTTTCACTATATTGTGCTTAATGACATCATGGAAATTTTGTTGTGTATCTTCCTGAAATCAGTTAAATTAGATGGAGTCTGTTGTCATTCCGTATAGGACCAAAGGACTCTTTGGTTCAGCCTTTGTCTCAGTCTGGGATAGGACACCCAGTCCCAGCTCCATTCCTGAATCTAGGTTGATCTTCACTCTGGGTTTGGTGCAACCCTCCAGAAATCTTCTAATGAATTCCCTTAGAGTTGCATGAAAGTGAAAGTGTTAGTTGCTTAGTTGTGTCTAACTCTCTGGAACCTCATGGACTGTAGCCTGCCAGGCTCCTCTGTCCATGGAATTCTCCAAGCAAGAATACTGGAGTGAGTTGCCATTCCCTTCTCTAGAGGATCTTCCTGACCCAGGGGTTGAACTGAAGTCTCTTGCATTGCAAGCAGATTCTTTACCATCTGAGCTACCAGGGAAGTCCTAGCATTGCATATACTAGTTCAAATAGTTGCCATGATTTGAAACTCAGACTATCAGAGCATGTCAGCACTTTGAATAATATACTAAGCATTCAAAATATTTGAGTAAATTCTACATCTTGTTGCATTTTTAGGTCTTTTAACTATTTCTTCTTAGTGGTCACAAAACCCCTTTTACTGTTTGAATATATGCAGACTGAAGCTGTACATATTTGATAATGCTAAGCATGGTATCCTGTAACCTGTTGTCACTTATATTACTTAGCAAAAAGACTAACAGGGATGGGGGCAGAAGGAAAGAGTGAGTTTTTACTATTGGTCTAAAGGAAACATTTTCTTTTCATTAAAGAATCAGATTTTAGACAAAGAATTTTTGTTTATCTGGAGAGTTCATTTCCCAGTTATTCTTTGGTAGGTTAAGGTTTTAGGTTTACAGTCGGAACTAGACAGGCACAGCTTCCTTAACTGAGCTCTGAATATGTACATAAGACCAGCAGAGAAATTGTCAATGGAGTTTAAATTATCTGAGAAGGAGGGTGGTATTCTTTTTTTTTTTTTTACAGGGTTGGAGGCTGGTATTCTTATATTTGGATGAGGTCTCCAGGTCACCTGGGAATGTAGGATTTTCCATATAGTCCGAGAACAGGCCATAATATTCCACAGAAAATGCTGGAGGCAAAAATTCATAGGGATTAAAATTGGTAGACATGGGTGAGTCCTTTCTTAACAATGATCCAAATATACTGAATAAACAGAGGTCTCTGGGGATATAAGTGCTTAGTTTGATTTCAGATACCATGAGAGCATCGTTTGTCCTGGGCAGTAATCCAGGGTATCTTTCCTTCCCTAGCTGATATCATGCAAGATTTCCTCTTCACTTAAGAGATGAGCTTTGATTTTTGCCCTACTTTTTCCAGGTGTCCTACACTCATATGCCAATCTGGAGCCTTTGTGTTGATCCCTGAGGGTAGGCCTCATTTTACATCTGATTTCATGGATTGACTGGAAGTCCATGCTCTGACCATATGTCTTGGAGTCACCTTCCAAGTTCTTTGAGATGGCTTCTCAGCATCTTGGCAGCAAAGTCTTATCCTTTTTAATCTTGTCACTTTTTGAAGCAAGGCACAGGGGTCCAGAACTTGTTCTCTCAATCATTTTGTTGCCATTAGGCAATGAGTGAACTCTGTCTTTCTGCCTTTTTTTTAAGCTGTTGATTATAATGATTCCAGACTTCCTCTCTGATCCTGGAAGCTGTCAGTGGAAAATGTAAGACTTTGCAAAATAAAAGCCAGCAGTGTTTTCCAAGTGTGTGTGCAGGCTGTATTTCATCTATTGATTCATGATGATGGTGCCTACAAAGCCAGAGGAATCTCCACATCATCTATAAGCCCTTTTAAGAGCTGACAAAGATCAGATCTTCTAAGTAACAAAGAAGATAGTATTTTCCATATACAATCCATGCAGCTCATACCCAGGGTTTGTGAGATTTCAGCTGGCATTATCTTTCAGTTATTACATTGACACTGCATGTTAATTTTGTCACTTGGACATCAATAGAAAAATGTGTACTTGATTAGACTCTGAAGTATAATGTCTAAGACAAAATTGTTGCAAACAAATCTTACTAATTCTTGATTACATATTAATGGGAGAGAAAAAGCAGATGGTTTATTTTGGGGAAAAAAGTGAATAATGCATCATTCTGTAGTGCCAATAGCTCATACGAGCAGTGAGAACGAGCGCTGGACACAGGGCTTTGGAAATCCTTTCCCCTGACTTTCAGTTCCAGTTTTGATCCTGTCTGATTGCATGATTCAACCCCTCTAAACTGGCAACAGTCATCCCTATCTCATAAGGTTTTTGCTAGAATTACATGTGATAATACCTATAATTTAAAAATATTTATACTGTTACATTATACACCCAAATAATTATAAAATATCTTGCATATTGTTTGGTGCTTGATAGAGGATAATTTATTCATAAAAACTTCCTGAGCACATACATTACATACAGATATTTTGTTAGTGCTGGGGACGAGAGGACAGGTAAGTCAAAGTTCTTATTTCAAGAAGGTTACAATCTAATCAGAGATACAGGTATATAAGTGGACATTTTTAGTGCAATGTGGTGAGGGCACTCACAGAGAGAGACATAAGGAAGTTAGCAGCACAGAGGAGAGACATGTAACAAGGCTTGAGATGGAGACGTGATCAGGGAAGGCCCTGGGAATAAATGCCTGAGCTGAGAATGAGCCAGAAGATAATGAATGAAGATATGACACATACATTTTCAAGATGATATCACATTCATATATATGTCTTCTTTACTTTTTAATTTTTAAACTTCACATTGAATCACCATCATTTTTCATTTTTTGGTCAATTATTGGTGGTTCCAGGGCCCAGTTTGTTGGTGTTAGGAAAGGAGGAACCAAATTTATGGACCATTGCGGTAATTCTTCAGATCGGTCTCTGAAAGACCAGCCACTGAAAGACTGAGAAGGAAAAAATAAGACTAGGAAGAATTAAAAGTGGGAAATACCAAGTGTTATGAAATGAGACTCTGGGAAGTATAAAGTGGAGGGAAAATATTACTCGTGTGTCCACATGTTTTCAATCTTGCTTTCCTGAGGTGGAAGCTGTCTAGAAACAGAGGCACCACTAGGCCCACTCTCTACAGCTGGTTAATCTTTTCTTTTAAGACTGGATTTGTTGAGATCAGGGTTTACAGCTTAGGAGGACCCTGGCTTAGAGTAGGTTAGGAATTACTTATAACTGATGGCTTTGAAGTCCTGGAACATGCAGAGCCCAGAAGACTCAAGGTAGAACTCTGGGAGTCAGTTAATAACATGCAGTTAAATAGACTTTTGTGGACTAAACTTGGAGCTTTACCATCCTTTATATTTTTGTTAATGGGTTGTTGTTCAGTCACCAAGTTGTATCGTACTGCGTGCACTGCAGCGTGCCAGGTTTCCCTGTCCTTCCCTATTTCCTGGAGTTTGCTCAAACTCATGTCCATCGGTGATGCTGTCTAACCATTTCATCCTGTGCTGCTGCTTTCTTCTTCTGCCCTCAGTCTTTCCCAGCATGAGGGTCTTTTCCAATGAGTCGGCTCTTTGCATCAGATGGTCAAAGTATTGGAGCTTCACCTTCAGCATCAGTCCTTCCAATGAATATCTAGGGTTGATTTCCTTTAGGACTGACTGGTTTGATCTCCTTGCAGTCCAAGTGACTCTCAAGAGTCTTCTCCAGCACCACAGTTTGAAAGCATCAATTCTTTGGTAATCAGCCTTCTTTATAGTCCAACTCTCTCATCCATATATGACTACTGGAAAAACCATAGCTTTGATTATATGGACCTTTGTTGGCAAAGTGATGTCTCTGCTTTTTAATATGCTGTCTAGTTTTCTCATAGCTTTTCTTCCAAGGAGCAAACATCTTTTAATTTCATGGCTGTAGTCACCATCTGTAGTGATTTTGGAGCCCAAGAAAATAAAATCTGCCACTGTTCCATTTTTTCCCCATCTGTTTGCTGTGAAGTGATGGGACCAGATGCCATGATCTTAGTTTTTGGAATGTTGAGTTTTAAGCCAGCTTTTTCAGTTTCCTCTTGTTAATGGGTAAATTCATTCTAACTACCAACAGGGCATTCAGAAAATTCACCCATAAGTTAGAGTAACTTAACCACATATTTTCAGGCCAAGAGATCAGTCAATGGAAGTCTGGAGTTTGTACCTAAAATGCATTAGTGCCATTTAGTGATCGTTATTTCATTTTTGTGCCCTGCTGTTAACATATTTCCTGAATACTGCATCTCTAGTATCCTCTCAATGATTTTTTCTTCCTTAAAAAAACTGTTTATTTTGTATTGAGGTATAGCTGATTAAAAACATTGTGATAGTTTTTGGTGAATAGCAAAGGGACTCAGCAGTACAAATACATGTATCCATTCTCCCCCCAAAAATGCCTTTTCAATTAACAATTCAGTTGAATAACAAATCAAGTAGCATTTATGGGATTAAGTGTATAGGGCACATTGCTGAATAGGTTTATAAAGTAGAGTTCTGAATTTTAAGATGCTTGTACTGTAATATCTTTCCAAGAACAAACCAACACTTGGGCCAGGCCTTCAGGAAATCCAAACATCTGGATTAAAAAATATGTCAGGAACAATCAGTCATCCAATTTTGTCAACATAATGCCAAAGACCTAGATTACTGAAAATATTTCCAACCAGATGTTATATAGTCTATGGATGTATCTAGAATCAAAATTGAAAACGTAGACCAAGGAGTAATGTGCATCAACAGTTTTCCATTTGAGTCCATTGCATGCATTTTTGCTTCTTGTATTGAAACAAGAAGTTCAGAATTTGTGCAGATGATGGAGGTTTTTCCTGACAGTATCCTGCAAGATAGTCATTGAAGAATGAGTATGGAATATTTAGATATATGTTGAAAACATACTAGGTGCTAGTGGAAAGCTATAGAGAACTTTGGGACTCTCTAGTATAGATTATTTGGGATTGTGTAAACTGTCTTTTTACACAAAACAAATGGATTTTTTTTGTTTCATTCTAGTTTTAAAAATATCTATTTTTGAAATGTTTTAAAATAAAATTAGTAATGTTATAATAAAGCAAAAATACTTTTAGTGATAATAGGTATGATTTATTGAGCACTTGCTAAGTGGCTGGCTCTGCACTAAATACCTTTCCTGAAATAAACCCAGGAAATAAGTATTGTTATTATCCTCCTTTTGTAGATTAGAATGCTGAGGCACTGAGAAGTTCAATAATTACTCAAGTGTTCACAGCCTATAGATAGTGGAGTTGGGATTTGAAGTCAAGCAGTTCATTTGCAGAGCCTTATCCACTCAACCCAGATGCTCTCTATTCTAGCAGCCCTGTCCTGGGGCAAATATGAAGTAAGTTAACAAGGTCTTCAACAGAACAACAACTGACAGCAGCAGTAATAATGCTTAATTAATCAGTTCAGTTCAGTCGCTCAGTTGTGTCCAACCCTTTGCGACACCATGGTCTGCAGCACGCCAGGCTTCTCTGTCCGTCACCAACTCCCAGATCTTACTCAAACTCAAGCCCATGAGGTTGGTGATGCCATCTAACCATCTCATCCTCTGTTGTCCCCTTTTCCTCCTTCCTTCAATCTTTCCCAGCATCAGGGTCTTTTCTAATGAGTCTGTTTTTCAGATCAGGTGGCCAAAGTATTGGAGTTTCAGATTCAGCGTCCTCCAATGAATATTCAGGACTGATTTCCTTTAGGATTGACTGGCTTGATCTCTTTGCAGTCCAAAGGACTCTCAAGAGTCTTCTCCAAAACCACAGTTCAAAAGCATCAATTCTTTGGTGCTCAGCCTTCTTCACAGTCCAACTCTGACATCCATACATGACCACTGGAAAAACCAGAGCCTTGACTAGACAGCAAAGTAATGTCTCTGCTTTTTAATATGCTGTCTAGGTTGGTCATAGATTTTCTTCCAAGGAGCAAGCGTTGTTTAATTTCATGGCTGCAGTCACCATCTGCAGTGATCTGGGAGCCTAAGAAAATAAAGTCTGTCACTGTTTCCATTGTTTCCCCATCTATTTGCCATGAAGTGATGGGACCGGATGTCATGATCTTTGTTTTTTGAATGTTGAGTTTTAGCCAGCTTTTTCACTCTCATCTTTCACTTTTATCAAGAGGCTCTTTAGTTCCTCTTTACCTTCTGCCATAAAGGTGGTGTTATCTGCATATCTGAGGTTATTGATATTTCTCCCAGGAATCTTGATTCCAGCTTGTGCTTCATCTAGTCCACCGTTTCTCATGAGGTACTCTGCATATAAGTTAAATAACCAGGGTTACAATATACAAACTTGAGGTACTCGTTTCCTAATTTGGACCCAGTCTGTGGTTCCATGTCCAGTTCTAGCTGTTGCTTCTTAACCTGCATACAGATTTCTCAGGAGGCAGGTCAGGTGGTATGGTATTCCCATCTCTTTAAGAATTTTCCATAGTATGTTGTGATCCACACAGACAAAGGCTTTAGCGTCGTCAATAAAGCAGAAGTAGATGTTTTTCTGGAATTCTCATGCTTTTTCTATGATCCAGTGAAAGAAAGAAAGAAGGAAAGAAAGAAGGAAAGTGAAATCTCTCAGTTGTGTGTGACTCTTTGCGACCCCATGGAGTGTAGCCTGCCAGGCTCCTCTGTCCATGGGATTTTCCAGGCAAGAATACTGGAGTGGGTTTCCGTTTCCTTCTCCAGGGGATCTTCCTGACCCAGGGATTGAACCTGGGTCTCCTGCACTGCAGGCAGGCTCTTTACTGCCTGGGCCACCAGGGAAGTCCTGGTGATCCAATGGATGTTGGCAATTTCATCTATGGTTCCTCTGCCTTTTTAAATCCAGCTTGAACATCTCTGGAAGTTCATGGCTCACGTACTGTTGAAGCCTGGCTTGTAGAATTTTGAGCATTACTTGCTAGCGTGTGAGATGAGTACAATTTGCAGTAGTTTGAACCTTCTTTGGCATTGCCTTTCTTTGGATTGGAATGAAAACTGACATTTTCCAGTCCTGTGGCCACCTCTGAGTTTTCCAGATTTGCTGGCATATTGGGTGCAGCACTTTCACAGTATCATATTTTAGGGTTTGTACTAGCTCAGCTGGAATACCATCACCTCCACTAGCTTTGTTCATAGTGATGCTTCCTAAGGCCCACTTGACTTCGCATTCCAGGATGTCTGGCTCTGGGTGAGTGATCACACCATCATGGTTATCTGGGTCATTAAGATCTTTTTTTGTATAGTTGTTCTATGTATTCTTGCCACCTCTTCTTAATACCTTCTGCTTCTGTTAGGTTCGTACGGTTTCTGTCCTTTATTGTGTCCATCTTTGCATGAAAGGTTTCCTTGGTATCTCTAATTTTCTTGAAGAGACCTTTAGTCTTTCTCATTCTATTGTTTTCCTCTATTTCTTTGCATTGATCACTAAGGGAGGCTTTCTTATTTCTCCTTGCTACTCTTTGGAACTCTGCATTTGGATGGATAATTTCTTTCCTTTTCTCCTTTGCCTTTTGCTTCTCTTCTTTTCTCAGCTATTTGTAAGGCCTCCTCAGACAATCATTTTGCCTTTTTTCATTTCTTTTTCTTAGGGGTGGTGTTGATCTTGGCTTCCTGTACAGTGTTATGAACCTCCTTCCATAGCTCTTCAGGCACTCTGTCTATCAGGTCTAATCCTTTGAATCTGTTTGTCACTTCTACAATATAATCATAAAGGATTTTATTTAGGTCATACCTTCATTAATATTGAGCATTAATATGTTATAGTGATTTTATCATTATGTTTAACTTTCAATACTTCTCTTATGTTCATACTTTGTTCTGATTAGAAGGCTACAATGTGGAGAGACTGGGTAATAACCAATATCACCAGGCTCTTAAGTGGTAGAGTCAGGAGTGATTCCTGGTTTGGATTCAGATGATTAAAGCACTAGGTTCGTGTCTTTACACTCTGGGGTTCTCACAGTCTTTTGGGTCCTCCGTGACTCAAGTGCCCAAGAGATGTTCTGGATATCTCCTTTGATTACTCTTCCCAGTCCTCCTACATTCCTTTTAGGCAGCTCTTTCTCTGCTCCTGTTCATAGACTGAGTTTGAGGAGAGTCTTACCCCATTTCCTTAGGGCTTTGTGCTTGAAAACACTTCAGTTGCCTGGGCGTGGATTTTCCTTCAAGGTAGGACTTGATGTTCAGCTATAGGGAGTGTGGTCAGTGGTAGCCTCCAGCTGCTAATGAGTTTAGGATCCACTTCAGTTTTCTAGATGAAGCTATGCTCTTCCTGGGCAGTGATTAGCCAGCTACTAAGCATAGAGGTACTAGAACCCAGCCTTTTCTACCTGAGAACTTATGTTCCACTGCTCCTCACTGGGTTGGCAAGACTTTGTCAGATCTATGTGGTGATCTGATTTTCTTCCTGTCCCATCCTGCTCCCTCTCATTTTTTATTTCTCATAAACATGACTACTCCTTCTCTAATCACAACTCAATAAACCTCTTACACTCCTAACTTCATCTCAGTGCCCACTTTCTAGGGGACCCACTGGCACTACAACTAACTGAATGATCTATCCAGGGCAGAGATGAGTTTAAGGAGACTGGTGTGCTTTCCATCTGTGGTAACACATTACTCACTGACAGGAGGTTCCTGTCATTAAGCACAAAGTGGGAAATATGAATGGAAGCATTAGGAGGGTGATGGGGAAAGAGAGAGAGAGGGAATAAACACATGTGTGTGGTGAGCTCAAATGAAGACTTTTAGGTAGATATCTTTTCTAATTATCCATAGGTCTGTCACTTAGCCCTTCTTTATTTACTCTTAAGCTATAGTTTTGAAGAATATTGTAATTCATAGGTTGAAATAAGCACAGAAAACCTTACCCAAAATACTAATTTTGGTTTTATTTTTTTATCTATAGTAGTGAGTTCTCAATAAATATTTGTTGAATAAATGAAAGAATGAATAAAATTTTTAAAAATTCAACACATTATACTTTTGACCCAGTAAAAAGAGTTATCCAGGATGGCTAATCATGACAGTTGTCCAGTAGGTAGAAACTTTTTAGGCTGAATAAAAGGCAGACTTTGTTTTCACACAAAGTCACTTGTCATAGTCAGACGTTATCCCACAGCATAGTTAACGTCTGAAAGTCTGTATAAAGAAGTAGAGTCAATTCCCACCCTCTGGGACTTTCATTGTAATATGACTTCCTGGTTAAATGAAAAGTCAAGTCACTGTTGGAGCTGAGGAACCAAAGGATGGCTTAAGAGGAGGGGATCCCCCAAACAATCTGAATGTTCATATAATCTAAGAAAAATAGCAAGCTTTCTGTGTATGCTGGCCTCAAGTTGCACAACTACCTTTTCAAATCAGAGAGCTGCCCAGAAGCCCTTCCTATTCAGAAAATCTGGATTTCTTGCATTCTTCTAAGAAGCATATATTACCTGAATGGGTTGGAGGTTGTGCTGGGAGATCTGAGAACTGTCAGGGAAGCACCTTGCCTTCTCAAGGGGAGGCAGTTATGAGATTGTGATTAAAGTCTGGAAGGGCTGTGATTGGCTCACTTGGGAGGCTTGGCTGACATTGGATTAAAGTTCGGAGACACAGCTGTTACTAATGTCCCTTGTAAATTATAACTGGTGAAGAGTACTGCTATGCAAAATTTCTCATATAATCTCACTTTATGTTACTGTATTGTGATGTAATTTGGATGCAGTAGAAGACATAAGTATTTCTTATCCTACTTGAGAAAGAATTTGGACAGAAATACAGTTTTGTTAAAAATTGGAGCAAATTGCAGTTTGAGGAGGCCAATGCAAAATGGGAGAGAGGATAAAAGATAATGGTGAGTCAAATAAGATGGAACAAATACGTTTTCATTGTATCAGATTGGAAATCACAACATATTGGTCCTTACAGAATTAAATAGAATGTTCTTATATTAATTTATCAGATTGCAAAATTATTTTTTGCAGTTTGAATGAAACAAAGGTCTCATTGGTGAGGAAAAATGGGATATTTCAAAAGAAAATAACATTGGCTAAAGAATATTAAAAAAGGATATGTGAACAATAATAAGGAGGGATAGTCAACTATGGCAAATATTTCATTCCAATATAATACAGCAAAGTTGGTTTAAAGGAAATTGATAAGAATAAAATAAATTTAAATCTGAGATGTCAGTCTTTAACACTGTAATTTTAAAAGTAATGTCAACTAAATCATTTGTTACTGATGTCAGAACATTCAGGTATTTGGGGGAAATGTCATTTTAAAATTATGCTTCTACTAGGTACTGGTTATGAATTATTCAGCAAATATGTGGGGGTGATATTGTTTACAACACATTTCCTACCAATTTCTGTTTTTCACTAAATTTTTTTATTCAAACTTGAGGCAGCTTTACAATGTAATCGGTAATAGAAGCAGATGGTACTTCTTTGACCCTTCTAGGCAATCAGTTATTTGCAAGATATGGGAACAGACAATATGCATTAAAATTAGCCCCATCTTTTTTAGCTGCCAAAGAGTAGACTTGGTCATAAAATTTGAGTAAAGACCATGAGAGATCTAGTTCAGTTCTTGTATTTTACATGTGAGAAAATGCTTGCTTAGAGAGGTAGTAAATTGATCAGCTCAAGGTTGTATAAGAAGTAAATAGAACCAGATCTCAGCCACTTGATCTAGTGTTAGAGGTTCTTTGCCTCCACTTCCAGTATCAAGGCTGTGTTTCTATTTGGGGAGATTAGAATAATTATATAATATATAAAATTTTAAAACATTTTAAATATCTTGAAAATGAACAAGAATAATATAACTCTGGAGTGCTTTCTCATGCAGTTGTCAAAACTTAAAATATTGACATATTTGCATCAGCTTTTAAAATACATATCTTAATATAGTTTGTTTTCTATTATGGATCGGAACCACTACATTTAATTTACACTGAAATGATAGCACATTAGCCATGCATTTTTTGGTAACTCTTTAAAAATAGATTACATAAACACTCTCAATGTCCTAAAAATAATAAATATGAAATATTATTACTGGTATTAGTAACAAATAGACATCATCACTCTCCTTCCTCTATGACAGGCATTTATTTACATGTATTGTATTATTTTATATAAAGTCACATTTCGTTATTCTTCTAGGGTTCAACTCATTTTCTTCTAGACAAAATTATCTATCTTTTGTCATTATTCTTTCTCATTGAAATAGTAATGTGTTATATAGGCCTGTTTTTTCCTGTTGGGACAAAAGGCTGCTCATAGCCTTAGTAATTTATTTGTACGGGAAAAATGAAGTGCTTTATTTTGAGGGTGATGCCACCTCCTACTGAGCTCCTCAACTTTGGAAGCAGGCTGGTGCTAGATTTCTGCCTCTAGGGGTCCACTCAGTCTGGTACTCTTTGTGGGACCAGCCCATATACTTTGTGGTGGTGACTCTGATGGCCAGAAAGAGAGGACTCTTTTTTTGGTAAGAAGTATCATGGAAACATTTGAACTTGATTTTTGATGGGCTTATTGAACTTATGTTTGAATACTAATTATACACAATGATGTTCTGAAAATTCACATCAAAGAGAATGAGGAAAGCACTGTGAATGAAGGTTGGATTGAGGAGAAACTGGGAATCCATCCTGATTTTTCTTGCAGAAATTAAGCTTTCCGTGGAACAGATGCTAAGTTAAAATGATTAGATTTTAAAGCACATTCCTCCTGAGAATGAGATGGACTGAGAGCTGAAGTGACTGAGATGAAAGGAGTGTGATGTTATAAGGTTATAAAAGGTGTTATAAAGGACCAGATGTTATAAGGTTCTTATCCACCTCCAATTATTTCTCTATAATCTCCCTCCTGAAATTTCCCCCACAGAGTAAAATAAAGACGGTGACTGTCATCATCACCCACCACGTCCATCGCCTTGTATTTCACCCATCTTATACTTCTCATCTTTTCCTAAAGCAGGTAGAGACCTTTCACATTGCCAGTCATTTATTCATGCCACTTATTTCCTGGCCTGAATTTCCCTCCTTTACTTGGAAAACTTCTACTGCAGTCAAGTTTTAGGAAACACAGCTCAGAGATAGAGTAGTTAAAAATAAGTGCAAATATGGAGAGAGAAACAAAACTACATATTTCAACTACTCAAATTTGGACCTCAGAAGTCTCCACTCAAAAAAGTACCTGGTGCATAGTATGAGCTCAAGAAATGTTAGTAGGTTTTCCTTATGGTGACACACGGCAGCAAGACGGCGGTGCAGATTTCCAAGGCAGAGAGGTTTGTCACTGATAGCATCTTCAAACGGAACCGCATGGGTTTCACATTCAGCAACTGACTCAAGATGCCTACTGTGGAAATGGGAAGGTCTGAGTTACACCAACCAGGGCAGAAATCATTATTCTGGCCACCAGGATGCAGAATGTTCTTGGTGAGAAGGGCCAGCGGATCTGCAAATTGACTGCCGTGGTTCAGAAGAGATTCGGCTTCCCTGGGGGCAGCGTCGAGCTCTAAACTGAAAATGTGGCCACAAGCGTTCTTTGCGCCATTGCTCAGGCAGAGTCTCCCTTACAGCCTTCTAGAAGGACTCGCTGTGAAGAGGAGGGTCTGCTGTGATGCGCTGCATATTATGAAGGGTGGCGTCAAAGCCTGTGAGGTCACAGTACTGGAAAATTCTGAGGACACAGGGCTAAGTCTACAAAGTTGGTGGATGACCTGACGATCCAGGACTCTGTTAAATGCCACGGTAACAGTGCTGTGTGCCATGTGCTTCTCAGACAGGATGTGCTGGGCTTCATGGTGAACTCATGCTGCCTGAGGACCCGAGTGGTAAGACTGGCCCTACGAAGCCCCTTCCACCCCCACCTCTGAACAGAAGGGTGGGAAGCTGGAGCCACCTACCATGTCCCAGCCAGTACTCAAGCATAACGGGGTGTCCTTGGCAGCTGGATCTGGAGTTTGGATGTTGCTCTGTAAATATCCTTAATAAAATATTTTTTAAAAACCTGTGGCCTGACTTGACTGTGTTATCCAGTGTTCAGACTGAGGGTCGGGTCTCCCCGTGGGAGAACTACTTGATTGCTTCTTAGGGCTACCTGTATCACAGTGTTTCTTTGCTTTCCTTGAAATCCACTTGGTTTCACCTGTACCTGTGAGGCAAGGGCCGGAATGGGAGGACTCAAGCAGAGTAACCAGAGAAGTACCCTGTTCAGGAGTAAACCTGGTGATGATGAAAGCTGGTTATAACTGGGAAGTACCTTGATTAATTCATCTGTAGTTCAGAGTTATAGCTTTAGAAGAAGGATATGTTTAAGGTGATTATCTGTATTGCATGTAGAAAATGAATACAATAGCCATCATATTTTGGCCATTTTATATGAAAAAATATGGGTAGAATGAATGAAGTAGATGATGTTTTGTGTATTTAAGAGTCTTGATAATTTTTGTTGGACTATCAGGTCTTCTTCTGAAACCTTTTATCTGCAGTTAGGTCCTTGTGTATGCTTCCATCCAAAAACTTTTGAGATGCCATGAGCAGTGCCTTAACTGAAGTGAGACTCATTGACTTATGTCACATATATTAATAGTATGTGCATCAGGCCCTGGTATGCTTAGCTAGGCCTGGTCCCATGACCCTTTTCTATCTATCCATGAGCTAAAGGTCCTGCTTCCACAGATGGGCACTGGGGTTTGAGATGCCCACGCCGTCTCTGACCTAGAATGCTCCTCTTCTGTACCACAGTTTGGTGGAGAAGGACGTGGGCCCTGGAGTCAGATAAACCTGGGTGGATTCTAGTTCCTTTATGTCTAAATTTAGTGAAGGTTCTCAACATCTCATTTGTAAATTAGAGCCAACAGTAAATTCTCATGTTGTGAGCACTATACAATTATCTAGAAGACACTCAGTACGGTGCACACAGAAGTGATTACTACCTCGCTGACTTCTAAAATTAGGAACACCATCCAAGCCAGCTGAACACTGGCTATGGGGATGGCCTACTAGGATTCTGGTTATTGACCTTTACATGTCAGACCTACTGTTAAGTGAGCAATTCTTGCAGCCTATATTCCCTTTGCTTCTCTGTTCTCCTCTAGCGAGGTTCTAACAAGGAAGGGATGGGAGGAGCCAGAAGTATCTCTCTGTCTCATAATTTGCCTTGGCTTTGGCTTTGGTGAGGCAAAAAACATTGATTATTTTAGAGCACAGTAATTAAGTAGGCAGGGTACAAACTGCCAATAATATCAACAAGACAATTCATTAAGCAGAGTAGGTGCTATTGGTTAATAAATGGGCTTTAAACAAAGATTTGCCCTGGGTGAGCCAAAATCTTGCAATTTGTCTAAAAATATCAAAAGTTGACTCCATTTGTCAAGTATTTTCATAACTGAGCATGAAATAAATATTCTTGGAAATGAATCTAGGATTTTTTCTTATAAACTGTGACCATTAAAATGATACTTAAATTCTGAGAAAGTTGCACTTGTTTTAAGCATATTTCATTGTCTCACTCCAGTGATGTGGTAAAATGACCATAGACATTTAGAGTCAGACAGACATTGTTTTGAATTCTACTGTGATACTAACTTAATGTCACTGACACGTAGTTTTCTCTTAGGTGAAATAGCTTTAGTTTTCTCTATTTTGCAAGATGGCTGTACAGATTAAATGTGATAATGCATGTCAAGTGCCTTGTGTCATGCCATGCCCAACTTCTGTCTTTATCTTTGTTTTCTAGACCTATATGGAGAGCATACTTATGTTAAATCAACTTAGTGAACACACTCAACCTCTCATCTGATAATTACTCAGCGTTTGTCCCCTCATACAAGAGACATCAATGTGATATAATGCTCTAAGATAGAACTGGCTGACCATCTGATCTTTTTTTTCATTTGAGCAGTACAACTCAAATTATGGATAGGGAAGAGGGGAAGTGAATGATTGAATTTATTGACTTAGATAAATAGGAAAGGGAGTGCTACTGAGCATATGTTATCATGAATGAAGTTGTTACCATGTACTATTTTTATTTTTAGTTTAGACTATATTTTTAATATTGTTAAGTTTCCTGGTTGCGTAATTATATATACAAGAGACAGAAAAGGATTTTATTTAAATTTAAAATTTTTTCAAAAATGAATTTGTTTTGCTGGGTTTCAGGAACCCCCAAAAGCATAATGACACCTCAAGTACATTATTAAATTGCTACATTTGGCAGATGTGTGTGTGTGTGTGTGTGTGTGTGTGTGTGTGTATGCTCAGTCATGTCTGACTCTTTGTAACCCTATGGACTGTAGCCCACTAGGCTCCTCTGTCCATGGGATTTCCCGGGCAAGAATACTGGAGTGAGTTGCTGTTTCCTATTCCAGGGGATCTTCCTGACCCAGGGATCGAACCTGTGTCTCCTGCATCTCTTGTATTGGCAGGCAGAGTCTTTACCACTGAGTCACCTGGGAAGTCTATAAATACACATATATCCCCTCTTTTTAGATTCTTTTCCTATATGGGTTATTACAGAGTACTGAGTACAGTTCCCTGTGCTGTACAGTACATTCTTATTAGTTATCTATTTTATATATTGTAGTATGTGTCTGTCAGTCCCAATTTCCTAATTTACCCCGCCCACCATGTACTAGTCATGGCAAAAATAACTATTAAATGGCTAGTACGAAGGTGCTGATTTAGGTGCTAGGGGTACAACAGTGAATGAAACAGGTCAAGTTCCTGGCCTCATGGAACTTAAGTGCTAGTGAGGGAATACAGAAAATAAATAACTCAGTAAAATATATAGTGCTATAGACAATGATCATCATGTAGAAGAAAAATAAAGAAAAATAAGAGGGACAATAAGTACTAGGGTAGGTATGGGACTTCTGTCTTGTGTAGGCTGGTCATAAAAGGTCTCTTCAATCAGGTGACATTTGGGCAAGGATCTTAAGGGAGTGAAAGAGGGTTTGCAGATGTTAGCCTGCCCTGAATGATATGGGCATCCTCCATAAGAAGACAGATTAGGGCTTTCTCCCTGTCCTGATCCTTCCCACCAGGGCACCATTCTCTGATACCCTCCCTATTTATCAGGGAATCTGGTAGGATCTGATATAGCACGACCACTTAAATCCCAGTTTGGAGGATGCTGTTTATCTATAGTTCCATTTACCTTTTGAAAATTTATAGACTAATAGAGCAAGCATATAAGTCTGTTCTGAAAGAAGAACACTCTTAACTGGATCTTTTAAAGACTACACAACTGATCCACACGGCAGCCAATGTGGATATAAAACATGTAAAATGCCACTGCTTTCCTCCACCTGAAATACCATGTCCAGTTCTTTCTGCATCTCCTGGTACCACTATTATTCTAATGGTTGGTAGAATTTCAGCTCATCCTGTAACCTCTTTCTTCTGACCCATGGAGAACAACGGGATGCACTCGTGGCAATCGACTCCATCAGTCTTCCTCACATGCCTGCAAACCAGTCCTGGGCTCTCTGCTGAAATTCTGTCAACTACACTAGAACCTAGTAACTAGTGCTGATTTTCCCGAGACAGCCAAAATGTGCTTGAAAGATTTCCTCAGCTCCATTGGCTTCATTTTATGCATCAGCAGTAAAGGGTAGAGCCTGCAGAACACACCTGAGAATGTACCTCTGATTTAGGAGTGTACCAACCAGCCTGGGCAAATGCAGACCCAGCCTGGCTATGGGAGGGGTTCTCCTGTGCTGAGGTCAGCTCCATTTATGGACTTTTAAATAAATCCCACCATCCACCCAATACATTGTGCAGTTTCCTCAAACACCCTCCTGCTTCCCTTCAACCCAGGCCCTGCTTCCTACGTCAGGGTCTCTTTGCATCAGTATAAAGACCTTTGCCGTGCATCTCTCTAGTTTTAGCCCGAGTCATATTATTTAGGACAGGAGCTCAGATGACTCCTCTGGCTTTTGCACCAGCAGGTTTAGGTGAGAGGGGCTTCTGCCTCCAACCATCACCCTGGGCGACCAGCTTGCGTGACGCCCAGTCAGTGCATGTGGACTAGCTAGAGCCAGTCTCTGAAGTCACTCTCCTCAGTGGTGTCAGAGCCGATCAGGGCTCACTGATAGGACAAGCTTACATTTCTCATTTTTGTAGGTTAGCTTGACCTGAAGCCGGGAGTTCAGACATGTACTCAAGCTATACTCAAGACTATTTGCTTTTAAATGCATCCACTCTTTCTAAGGAAAATAACCCAGGACTTCCCTGAAAGAGAGGCAGGAAGAAGACTAACACCTTCTGAGAACACTGAGGTCATGATGTTCGTGTTTTAAACCATATTAGGGCAGCCAGGATTCTCACAAACTAATGTAAGAAATTGCCCCACTCCTCAGTGACTTTCCAGTGCCTTTGTAAGGCAAGTGCATAGAGTTAATCACAGCCGTTGTGACCACCCAGCACAGTTGCATCTTCCTCACTTAATACAGCATTTCCATGAAAGGAGAGGGGGACTAGAAGACCAAGATAGAGAGGCGAGCTTTCGTGTCCTTGAGCACTTCCTGGGAATAACTACCAACACACTGGATATAATTACGATTAGGACACTTGGGAAATGGAACCAGGAAAGTTCATCCTCCGATATTGAATTTTAAGGTGATTTCCAGGCATGGGGCAGGAGAAAGCTCATTCTGAAACTGTGATCACATAGGACTATTGGTATGAGGTTTTCTAGGGCAACTTATTTAACTGGGAGTTTACCTAGGAACTTTCTAAGAAACAGCAGATTTTTAGAAGAGGGATAGGTTTAAGATGGATTTCTATCTTGCACATAGGAAATGAATACAATAAGTCAGTAATTTGGGGTTATGTGAAAAAAAGGGACATTAGAATGAATGAAGTAATGATGTTTTGTGTGTTTAAGAGTCTTGATAATTTTTTTTTGGACTATCAGGTCTTCTTCTGCAAACTTTTATCTGCAGTTAGGTCTTTGTATACAGTTCCAGCCAAAAGCTTTTGAGAAGCCATGAGCAGAAAGTAAAACTAAAAAGAATAGGAAATGACTTTTCCTTCATTATCAGTCAATTATGGAGACAGAAACATTCAGATTCAGGAATTCTAGATTCTTAATATCCAAAACTGCAGAAGTAATTTTGCTAGCTTCCAGTTATAGAGAAAACAAATCAAATAAACTAAATCACTAACTCGCCAATGATTTCTGTTTTATTTTGTGATTTGCCTGGACTCGAGCAAGCTGCTACTTTCCTCACATTTTGTGTATGTTGATCCAGAATCATTTTTGATTATTGTTAGATTGACTGAAGATTTTCATTAAAAATATGAGGAAAAGAAAAGATGTGATAATAGAGTGATATAACAGCAGGAGTGATAATAGAAAGCTCTCTTCCTGCAACTTGGGTATGCGGTACATTTTGTTTCAATTTAAAATAAAAAATTGAAAATAATTTAATTCTAGTCCACATCGCTCATCTTTACTATGTGGAGTATAACTGAACAAACAAAGATGAGATGCTTTATTCATTAGCAAATGACATTTTGACTAAAATACACTTTCTATTTATAAATAACTCATGGGTGTGTGTGTGTGTGTGTGTGTGTGTACACGGAATCCAGTGACTTTGCACCATATGACCGTGATGACATCACCTCCCCCTCAAATTGCTCAACAAGATGAATTTTTTGTTGATAACAATTTCAGCTCTAACAGAAAGAAATATTTATCTGACACACCATGGCACCTTAGGATTGCTGAAGGAGTAACAAAGATTTGTAAAGGGCCCTAAAACAGACTGGAGATCAGGACTTGTGGGTTCAAGTCCCAACTCTGATCTTGATTGCTGATAACCTTGCCCAAATCACTGAGGACATTGAACCTCAGTTTCTTCATCTGCAAATTGGATGTGGTAACATTTCTCTTAGCTGCTCCAGCCCTCCTGACTGGTTCAAGCTCTCGTGTGTTCCACCTCACATGCCTGGATTTTTCTGTGCTTGCTGTCTGTTCACATAGAATGTCCTAAGTGCTCTCCTGCCTACTTCTGCTCAACAAACATTTGCAGCATTAAGACCCTGGTAACTTTTTTTTTTTCTTACCATTTATTTTCATTAGTTGGAGGCTAATTACTTTGCAATATTGTAGTGGATTTTGCCATACATTGGCATGAATCAGCCATGGATTTACATGTGTTCCCCATCCCGATCCCCCCTCCCGCCTCCCTCCCCATCCCATCCCTCCGGGTCTTCCCACTGCACCAGCCCCGAGCACTTGTCTCATGCATCCAACCTGGGCTGGCGATCTGAGAAACTCTTTTTTTTTTTTTTGACCCTAGCCTCCCAAGCGAACTTTCCTGTGCCTTTCTTAGAGACACTGCATATCATCTGTAGAGGAGATTCCCTGACATTCAGCGACTATCTTTACACGGTTGTCTCCTGGACTAACCCTCCACACTCTCGAGGTTAGGAGTCACACGTTACCCTACTCTTGTCCCTCCATAATGCCCAGTGAGGCACCTGGCCCGTGGTGGCACCAGATACACATTTGTGGGTTGAATCAGTGCACATCCAGCTGGTCCCAGGGCCACTGTTGGTTGTTTTAAAAACCACAAGAAAAAGAGAGGTTAACAGAAATAATACTAATATTTGGAAGATGTCTTTGCCACTTCTGGATTTCTGCTTGCAGCACTGTATGGACGGGTGATGGCAAATCTCACCCATCTTTCACTTTCAGATATAAGAATCTGGTGCAGTCATGTAGCTTTTACTTTCAGGTTAAATAAGCCCCAGCTCCTGTACTCATGATTTATAGGCCCCATTTTCCAAGTCTTTAATCATTTTCATTGCTTTTCTCTGGAACTATTCCAAGTTCTCTATTCACTTAAGTTTCAGGCTCCAAACTGAACATGGTATTGAAATACTGAGTGAAAGAATTATTTGTGTATTCCTATAGTCGATATTCTTATTTATACATAAATATTTTTCCCCTAATCAGTCTACAAATATTAATTAGACACTTATGCTATACCTGGCACTGGACTTCAAAGCTTTTGGCAATTTGAAACATTCTGATTTTTCTCTGTGAGACAGGATTTCTTTGGTGATATTACATGAAAAGTGTTAGTTGCTCAGTCATGTCACAACACCATGGACTATAGCCTGCCAGGAGATCAAACCTGGTCTCCTACATTACAGGCTTAGAAGGTAAAGAATCTGCCTGCAGTGTAAGAGACCTGGATTCAGCCTCTGGGTAGGGAAGATCCTCTGGAAAAAGGAATGACTACCCGCTCCAGTATTCTTGCCTGGAGAATTCCATGGACAGAGGAGCCTGTGGGGCTACAGTAAGTGGGGTTGTGAAGAGTCAGAAATGACTGAGTTACTAATACTTTCACCTTTTTTCATTGCACAGAAAACGTATTTGTAAGTGTCTATAAGGTAGTTATTTATGTAACAGTGAAATGGCTTTCCAAGTTAATAAGTATGCTACTTCTTATCTGGTTTGTTAACGTGACATTAATTTAATAACTCCCATGTTCCATGAATATAGCAAGTTTATTAATCACTCCATATTACATTGTAAATTAAAGAAGCAGAAAATGATCTAGAGATTTTTTTTCATTATGCACTCTCTTTTTGGTTTTTATCTGATTTTATTTGTTATGAGCTTCCCTTTTTACTTACTTGTAATGGGTGGTTCAGTGGTAAAGAACCCACCTGCCAATGCAGGAGACCCATGTTCAATCCCTGGGTTGGGAAGAGCCCCTGGAAGAGGGCATGGCAACCCATTCCAATCTTCTTGCCTGGAAAACGCTATGGACAGAGGAGCCTGGTGGGCTACAGTCCATGGAGTTGCAAAGAGTCAGACGCAACTTAGTGAAGAAACAACAACAACTTATTACTCTTAGAACATCTCATTTTTGACTGGACTCAGAAGTTCTCAGAGAAGACATTCTCCATCTCTTGGCAATCCGTTCCCCATGTTTCTCTTTGGCCACCTTCATTCTCTTGGCCAAAAGTTTAGCATGTTCTACAGCCTCTTTCTTATTTTTCTTAGTGTGCTGTTTCTTCAGAGCAATATGCCAATGTTTGTGTTGCAGAACACGTGTTGTAACAAGATGGTGAATGTTGGGTCTTTGTAAGTTTCTCCTTTGTGTAGGGGCTTTCTCACAACATACTGGTGGACATCATCCTCTTTAGAGAGATTGAGAAGTTCGTGGATTCTGTAACTCTTTGGGACCCCAGGTGACAAGGCACGAAATTATCAGAGAGTCCAGAAATACCTTTCTTTCCTTTTTTATGTTGACAAAGTTGAGAACACTCAGGTGGGCATCCACAGTGCAACCTCATACAGACTTGCACTTTCCCCTTGGTCTGTACTGGGAATGCCTCTCACTCAGAAGCAAGTTGCTCTGCCATGGGTCAACACACCCTGCTTCTTGGGGAAAACTTGTCAACACTTCTGATGATCTGCCTTTTTTATGAAGCCATTTTAGTGAGTGTTAAGTGGCTTCTCATGGTTTTTCAATTGAATGTCATTATGGATAACGATATTGAGCATGTTTTCATGTGCTATTGGTTACTTTTTTTTTTTGAGCAATGACTGTTCAAATATTCTGTCCATTTTCATTCAGGTTATAAGTCGCTTTACTGTTGAGCTCTAAGAATTCTATATAGATGCTGAATATATCCCTTATCATATACTGTATTGTTGTTCAGTCACTAAGTTGTGTCAGACTACAGTCTCATGGGCCACAGCACACCAGGCTTCCCTGTCCTTCACCATCTCCCAGAGTTTGCTCAAACTCATGTCCATTGATTCGGTGATGCCGTCCAACCATCTCATTCTCTGTCGCCCTCTTCTTCTCTTGTCCTCAATCTTTCCTAGCATCATGGTTTTCTCCAATGAGTTGACTCCTCGCATCAGGTGACCAAGGTATTGGATTTTCAGCCTCATCATCAGTCCTTCCAGTGAATATTCTGGTTTGACTTCCTTTAGGATTGACTGGTTTGATCTCTTTGATCTCAAGAGTCTTCTCCAGCACATACACTGCATATGATTTAACAAATATTTTTTTCTCATGCTGTGGGTTAGGTTTGTTATTTACCTCAGGTCTGTGCTCTGAAGAGTATCCAGGGTTGTACGCCTTCTCCCAGTTCTGTAACATCAAGCCAGCCTGGGACATCCGTGTGCTGCCTGCAGGGGTTTGTAGTGCCCTCTGCGGAGACTCCCACACACTGTCTGTGGAGGCTCACATGCGCCATCTTGGGGGTATACAAGTAGAGTGCTGGGCCACATGCCATTCAGGTGGGGGGTGTGGCTACCATGAGGTATCTGATGGGATTTGGGGGCCGGCCTCTAGGGCCTGGGGTCAGTTTTTGAGATTTGCACAGTGGTTTCTGTGACCCAGGCCCTTTTGCCCTGCTCTTACTCCCCCAAGATCATTGGGCCAGGCTGAGCCCTCAGTGCTCAGGAAAGGGTAAGGCAGAAGTGGGCTTTGGGACCTGTGTCCCACTAGGCTGGGGAAGCTGGATGCTCATTCTGCTCTTACTTTCCCTTGTGGGTAAAATTGTGGGTTGAGGGGTCTCTCCTGGCATTGAGCTGTGCAACTGTGGAGGAAGGGTGACCCAGGGAGAGTGAAATTTTTCTCTTCTTCAGTGCGTCTCTCCTTGTTTCTCTGTTTATTTTATCCTCAAAGGAAGCGCTCTAAATTCTCCGCTGGACTTCCAGGTTCCCACAGGGGTATTCCTGTCCATGAACGGTTGTTAAAATTGGTGTTTCTTTGGGAGTATGAGGGCTTGAATCTCCTACTCTGCCATCTTGCTGACATCCTGCATCTGTATTTCCCCAGAGCAAATTTGATAGGCTTCTCCTCTCCCAAGCTGGGAGGAGAGGCCTCTTAGTTCTTCCCATATGCATGTGGGCTCAGGGTGGGAAACAGTGGCCCTTTCTTTGGATACTCTTTCGTAACAGATGTGGCTGTAGTGAGATCTGCATTCTCTGCAGAAGGCAGAGAGAAAAGGGGCCTCTCCCTCTGTCCTGATACAAAGCGTAGGTCTTTCTGGATGTAAGAAGTATGGTACAGACTTGTAGCACTGTCCAATAGAACTTTCTGTGATGATAGAAATGTTCTATACCTATGTTATAGGATACTGTAGCTGCTAGGCACATGTGTATTCAGCTCTTGAAATGTAGCCAGTATGAGTGCAGAACTGAATTTTTAATTTTAATTATGTTTGAATGATTTAAATTTATATAGCTACATATGGGTAGTGGCTACTGCACTGAAGTGCTGGTCTAGAAAATCTCTTTCTCTGTGTGTATGTTGTAAGCAATGGGAAGCAGTTTGAATTGTTGAGCAACTATCTAGGTAAAATATTCTCTCAGATAGTTAGTCCTTAGTGTCTTTAAAAAAAAGTTCCGGTGGTTATCTAAAAAAAAAGGATATTTTTGAAGGTGTTCGAAAGAATTTTAAAAGTTCAGATCATTATAAATCTATAATCTATAATCTAGCCATCAACTCAAAAATAAATTAACATAGATTTAAACCTTTTCAATTTAAACCATCTTGAGTTTTAGGTGTGTTATCTTTGAGAGAGGGATGAAAGTCTGGAAATTTTGTCCTCTTTTTGACATTTAGAGGAGATAGTCACTAATACTGTTTTTTTTTCCATTTTGCCTTGAGAAAACTGTATATAAAACTTATTTTTAGTTTTAGTTAATGGTCTTTTAATAAATTTTGATAAAGTTTTCAGGGATTTTCGTAAGAGATCTTTTCGAATACTGTCTTGGGGGAGTAAACATTGTGAGTTGATTTTTTTTTTCTCATTTCTGAATACCCTTGAGCATCTAAAGAGCAGCCTTGCATCTAAATACCTCCCCCTTTGCAGGCAGTTTTTAGTCACTGGCCAATATGAAGAGTTAAATGTCTACCTGACTTTGGCAGCACAAGGCTGCAGTCTCCTCTGAATTCTGCTATTCTTTGATTTCATCAAAAGGCATATTTGCATATGGACTGATAAGGCACCTTGGCACTGAGATCCTGGATTTCATACAGGCACAGACTTGGCACAAGACTGATGAAAACTCAATTATGATTTATGTCTATGCAACAGAATTTCCTATTGATTACCTGCCAGAAGCATGATAAAGCAATGTTAGGCCTGAAGCCAATTCTTCCCAGCTGTAATCTCTTCTTAGGTTTTGTACTCTATGCCTTTGCTGGAGTTTTCTGAGCATTTGTGAACAAAAATGGTTCACAGCAATGATCCTTAGATATGCAAACTCGTCTGCAGTAAAGGATCTTCTTAGTGTCTTGGTTTACTTTGTATTTACCTTTCAACCATTTGGGTTTATCCAGCACCTGCTTATGTTCTTTATATTTTTCTGAGTTTTATAGGATGTAGAAGAAATGGAAAACATGGACCTTGTGTATAGTTACCTGGAGGAGGTCAGTTGTCCAGAGATGAAGACGTGATCCAAGAAGCAATTGCCTTCTATTATTGATACGTTGGTGAAATTGAGTGATATGACACAGTGATCAAAGTGAAGCCCAAACTAGACTGAGAGGCTTCTTGGTACATGATTATTAATAGAGGAAAGGCATTAAAAATAAAAGAAATTACAACTAGGTAGAGAGAATATGGAATGAGGGTCATAAAGGGGGTTCTTGTGAGAAACCTAGCTTCCTTGATAGTCAGTTTTCTATTGAGATGTGAACATTTTATTCCTCATATTGAAAAATAATACATTTATTTTAAATATTTAACTTTGAAACAGCTTAAAATATCTAACATTAAAATAGTGCTCCTGGGTGCTCAGCCCTGTTCTAAGCGCTTCATACATATTGGCTCATTTGAATCTCAAAACATCTCCATGAGGAAGTTCTATTATTATCTCCATTTTACAGGCTAGTTAACTGCAGACCAGAGACAGTAAAAGACTTGTCTAAGGTCCCACAGCTCGAGGTGGTGGTGCTGGAGTTTGAACCCAGGCGGTGGGGCCCCGGGTTCTGTGCAATCAACCACCAACCTGTACAGCCTCTCATCAGTGGAGAACAGAAAGACATGCGCATGGCTTACGTTGAGGCTCCTCAAACAATAAAAGAGCTGTCCCTTTCTCATGATGAGGAATAGAAAGGTCACTTCTTTACGTACAAGGTCACTTACAGTGGGATGGGCAAGGTATCCTCATTACTGCTTAAAGCTGCCAGTTCTCAAGAGCTTTCAATTCTGTAGAATAAGTTCAGTTAGGATTATATAGTGGGTTGAATTGTGTCCCCTTGAAAAGATGTGCTGAAGTTGTTACCCCCAGTATCTCAGAATCTGACCTTATTTGTAGATAGGGACATTGCAGAGGTAACGAATTTACTTTGTTATGGCAGGTCTAGGAGACAGGTTGAAAGTGGTTTTCAGATATTTGATGTGGCATCCTATTAGTTGAGAACTATTTAAACTCTCAAGAGGGGATCCACTTTCTGCATATAGAGAGTAGAACAACCTAAAACCTCCACAGGGAGATTAATGAGATATCACATGCATTAAAAATCTCACGTGACAGCTGAGAACTTCATGCAGTTGAAAACTTATTTCAAATTTTATTACTACTTTAAAAACAGTTCGCATCAGAATCTGAGTTAGGCTACTGTATTAAATAATGTATAGTTAGATTATAGGGAAGTAATTTTTTTCCTCCAAAGCTATTCAAGGACCTTTCTTCTCAACTTTTCCACCATTATTTGTGCTATAGGTACAGCTTCACTTGATTAGATGAATAATATAATTTATTTTGTATTCTAAGAGGATTGTATTTCCTATCCTAAATTATGTTTTGTTATTGTTCAGTCACTAAGTCGTATCTGATTCTCTGCAACCCCTTGAACTGGAGCACACACGGCTCCTCTGTCCTCCACTATCTCCCAGAGTTTGCTCAAATTCATGTCCATTGAGTCAGTGATGGTATCTAACCTTTTCATCCTCTGCCGTCTCCTTCTCCTTTGGCCTTTAATCTTTCCCAGCATCAGGGGATTTTCCAGTGAGTTGGCTCTTCACATCAGGTGGCCAAAGTATTAGAGTTTCTGCTGCAGCAACAATCCTTCAAATGAATATTCAGGGCTGATTTCCTTTAGGATTGACTGGTTTGATCTTGCAATTCAAGAACTCTCAAGGTCTTCTCTAGCACAATAATTCAAAAGTATCAATTCTTTAGCATTCAGCCTTCTTTATGGTCCAACTCTCACATCCATATGTGACTACTGGAAAAACAATAGTTTTGAGTATATAGACCTTTGCTGGAAAAGTGATGTCTCTGCTTTTTAATATGCTTTCTA
Organism: Odocoileus virginianus; assembly: GCF_023699985.2. Lineage (NCBI taxonomy): Eukaryota > Metazoa > Chordata > Mammalia > Artiodactyla > Cervidae > Odocoileus > Odocoileus virginianus. The sequence continues at coordinate 17,911,768 of NC_069675.1, read as the reverse complement.
GGCTTGACATAGCTTTCTTTCTCCGGAGCATGCATCTTTTAATTTCATGGCTGCTGTCACCATCTACAGTGATTTTGGAGCCCAAGAAAATAAAATCTGTCACTGCTTAATAAGTTATAGCTATCCTTTATTGGACAATAGCTCTAAACTGTATGCCAGGTATTTTATTATCAAATTAAGAGTTTAGTTTTCATAGACTAATGCTTTATATGTGGGACAGTAAACATTAAGCAAAGTTTATTCCTTTGAAGACCACCACTAACCTCTTCATTCTCTCCTAGATAAATAGATATGTTAGACATATTGAATTGTTGGTGTGCTTATTGAAAATTCCTTGATCTTTATCCTTGTGTATAAGATTTGGCTGTTTGAATAGCTCAGTGTAGACAGAGCCCCTCTGTATTATGTCTGTGCATGTACCACTAGCCTGTGTGAAGACTCATTTTAATAAGCAGTCCTGTGTATCTTGTTGTATGAATGGTAACAAAGTTATAATGATTGCTAATTACACCACCTGTTTTGAAGATCCCAGGGAAAGTTTCTGACTGCTCTGAGCACCAAGAACAATTTTATAAAACTTCCCCTATTATGGTTCTATTCAGATCAGAGCCAATGGGAACAGTCTTTCAACATGGCAGACGATAGCTTCTGGGATTATAAAGGATTGTATATAGCTCTTCCTTCTTTAAAACTTGGCTGTTAATGATCTGGTTAGGCTGACTTCAACCCCTCTCTCTCCTGGCTATAGAGAAAACAAGCAAACACTCTTACATGAATATTAAAGCTCTATTATTTCAAATAAGGAGTGGCCTGAAGAAGCCTCTGACCCCGCTGGCCAATTATTGTCCAAAAGAAAGGCCACTTGGCCTTTTCTTCTTTTTCCTCTTTCCAAACATGTTATTGCCTTTGCTGGATATTCTTATATTTTAGCTGGCTTATAAATAAATAACAATCCCCTACAACTTGTTGTTATTTTCTAGATGTACATTTCATAATGGTTTGTCATGGAACACACAGTGAGAAGTAGTCTACTCAAAGCTAAAAATGCTTTCAGGGCTTTGTGGATGTTTTATTTTGCTTGAAATGGGAGTCTGGTTATCTTCAGCTAATTCAGACTAATGCTGTTTTGTCCATGCTAAATGGAATAGAACTGGGACCTCATCTGCCTGTTCATTTGGATCTACAATGGGTTCAGAAGAATTTTCTGGGAATCATCCTGGCCTGTCTTGCTAATGCTTCCTCTGCTCACCTTTTTGGGGGCAGGTGGCCTGGCTGTGCATCAGACATTTGTCTTGATGGCAAGTCTGCAGAGTCCCCACCTTCTGTAAAGGATACAAACTCTAGCCCCAGCTCTGGGCTCTGCTTGGATACAGAGGATGAACTAAATGGCACACAGAATGCTTCTCTCAATGCATTTGCTGCCACCATACAATATTAATCAAAAGCTGGGAGGAGCAATATTTAGAGAGGATTGCCAAGTTCATCTACCTCTTGAAGCTCTAAATTAAATTCCTGAGTCAAAGCTGATCAGTGGGTCTGGGATATTCTTTTGTTGTGTCAGTCATCCCTGCCTTCTCTTTCTACCTCTCAGAAGGGCACCTTTTCTCTGTATTATGCCTGTGCATGTACCACTAGCCTGTGGTACATGTAAGACTCATTTTAATAAGCAGTCCTGTGTATCTTGTTGTATGAATGGTAACAAAGTTATAATGATAATTACACTACCTATTTTGAAGATCCCAGGGAAAATTTCTTACTGTTCTGAGTACCAAGAACAATTAAACTTTGTTGGGAAATTTGGCATGGATACTGTGAATTGAGTGACTGACAAGGTTTCTCTTTTCATGTTGGCTGCCAGAAAATTTAGGGCTAGATTTATGTCCACCTATTGCACATGTGCAAGTTGTGGTGATATGCATTTTTAAACTCATTTCTTGCTGTGCTTCATCTCCTCTCTGGTTTTACTTCCTTCTCTTGCCTTACTTTCAACTGTTGCTATTACATCTCCTGTGTGTCGTTTTATAGGCTGTTGTAAACCTTTTCAAGAATAGAGAAAAATATGAAAATAAACACATATACATAAGCAAGATAATCTCAAACAAGGTTATGAAGGATGGTTGCAGATTGGTTAGTGGAGACAAAATGGGGGTTTTCAGATGCAGGGAGCAACATGAACAGACATACAAAGGTAAAGTGAATGGTCTTGTCAGGGGATCTGATAAAAATCTTTGTTATTACAGTAAAAATGATGTAGCAAAGCTGCTCAACTGAGCTCCCTAAACTAGAAAATGGAAAAGAGATGCATGATATGAAAATGAAATTGCTTTTAAAATCTCTTAGCCTGATATATTTTATTTCAGGAATAAAGTTGTGGAAATATTTCAGTTGCTATACACTGGAAAGAAACCTGGAAGCACTCAGAAAATAAAGCACATTGAGATAAGAAAATTGTATTGGTGTCTTTTAGCATAATACATCTTCCTTTGTATTTAAATATTTCAGAAAGAGTTAGGTCATGACATTTTTCATTAATTATCCCTTCCAGAAATCCTTCCTATATCTATTTGAGAAACTGGGAAAACACTAAACATTTTATGGTAAGATTAAGTGTAAATTGGAAATTCAGTTGAATAATGATGGCAGTAATTTAAATACAGACAAGAAACATTATGTATACTTTCTTTACCTAGGAATCTTCTAATATCAAAGCTTCATTTTTGTTGATTAGTTCCATGAGGGTAAGGAATTTGTATCTAGTTGATTACTGCTATATCCCAGGTATTCAACCCATTTACCAGAATGTGATAGATGATCAGTACATATTTGTTGAATGAGTGAGTAAATGAAATGCAAGGTTTAGACTATATTTGTACAATCAGGATGAAATTATTTTTAATAGGTGATTTTTAAAAAATGTATTTACTTATAATTGATAGATAATTGCTTTACAGTGTTGCGTTGGTTCCTGCTATACATCAACATGAATTGGCCATTGGCCAACATGTCCCCTCCCTCCCACCTCCCACCCCATCCTACCCTTCTAGGTTGTCACAGAGCAGTGGATTTGAGCCTCAGTCAGGATAAAATTGATTTGAACTTGGGGAGGCAATGACAGGGACTTAACTTTTGACCCATTTGGGCAATATAGACTAAGGTAAAATTCCTTTTAGAGTTAATATACTGATAGCTATTCAACTGTTACCGTTCTATGATTACTTGAAGACCTGTTTTCCCTCTGCAGTTTGGAGCCTACCCCAAAATGATTGTTCTGTGAAATAATTGTCCTGTTAGTGATAGAATAATGAATGCTGGTGCTGTGAGGACCTTAAAGACCAGGAACCCCTCCCTGTAGAGGTAAGGGACTGTGGTTGGGAGGCCATACCTCTGGTCCAGATCATTTAGCCCCATTCCTAAGAGACTACAGGGCTCTGCAGTGATGTACACTCACTCTGGAGATGGCCAAGTCCCTACTAGAATGCTATCTCATCTGTTAGATGAGAATAATATTTCCTACTTCATAGGATTTTTTTTTGAGAATATGATGAAATAATGAATGTATTTAGAAGAGTGCCTGGTATAATTTAAATCAAGAATTCAAAACTATGGCCAAGTTATAGCATTATAAAGTAAGGCACAATTTGCTTGAGAGTTCAAAGTCATCTTATATTAAATTTTCCCTGATGCCCAAGTCGAATGGATTACTTCCTTCTCTACAACACCTATATAGTGTTTTACAGGCCTGTCACTACTCATCTCTCAAATAGTACCTCCTTGTAAAGACAGAGTGTGCCTGCATGGTAAGCAATTTGAAATTGTTAATTTTATTTGAATACTTACCAATATTATCCTTCAATGAAATTAATTCTGTGGTCTGAAACCAAGGCATTGTATACAGAGACGCCTTTAATGATTAGTCCAATTATTCAAATGATGAATCTTTCAGAGAGGAATAATTTAGTCATACTGGCTATTTGTCTAGATAAGGGTTTTTCAAACTTTTCACTACTGACATTTTGGGCTGGATAGTTTTTTGTTATGTGGCAGTGTCCTGTGCATTGTAGAGGGGTTTAGTAGCATCTCTGACCTCTACCCACTACACATCAGTCCTTCCTCACCAGTTATGACAATAAAACCTATCTTTAGACATTGCAACAAGTTTCCCAGTGAGCAAAATAATCCCTAGGTAAAGAACACTGGGATAGATCATAACAAATAATTGCTTCTCTTTATTACATTTTATAATAATCTATGGAATAGATTTTAAAATAAGATAATGGAGTATTCCAGAGGCAATTTAAAAATAAAGAATGGTAATTCTCCATTCTGGAATGTGCAGAGAGTTGGAACTTTTGATGTAGCTCTTGGTTCTCTGGATTAAAGATACAGAAGTTCCACAAGCCTCTGGGACAGCACTGCTCTTGTGCCCATTTAAAAAGTATATGAGCTTCAGGTTTGCCCTTCTGTGATGTATTATATAAAGACTCTCCAGTCAAAATTGCTGGAGAATAGTTATAAATATTGCTTCCTTTCAAATATTTTTTGCATTGTTTGTTCATTAATTTCCTGTTTACCACATTGGCCTTGTCTTTTCCAGGTGCACAAAGCATTCTGGGTCATTTTCTAGGTCTATAGGATAGAGTAGGACAGGAGGTTGGAGGTGACTGTGACTCACATCTCAGAGCCTCTCTGCACATCGACAGTGGCTAACACACCTGGTGCTTGGAACATCTCCTAGCATGAGCTGCAGCAGACTGTCAGCACCCACGCCATCACTCTCCAGCTGCCCTGCCCCACGGACAATCAGAGCATTGTGCAGAACAATCCCAGTGCTGTTCAGAGAACATAGCCCAGGGCCCAGGGGTTGCTGTTTATTTGTGGCACTAGATCAAGAATGATACGGTAGTAGCTTTGTGGATGTGCTTAGGAAAGACTTGTATCAACAGCACCTGAGGCTCTGGCCTCTCTCTCAGTCCTCTGTTTCTGTTTCCACTGAAAACAATGCCATATGTATCTGAGGAGTTGGATTTGTTCTGGGAAAACATGCATTAGGAATACACCCAAGCCCACGGTGGGCTGTTGCCACATCCCTTGGTATTTCTCTGTCTCACATGAGGGAGAGTAAGGTTGTGCATGTTTTGTTAGGTGCCTGTTGACTTATAGATCAGGGTGGGGATGGGCAGTGATGGGAGGACAGAAGGAAGCTAAGATGGCTCTGAAAGAACCAGATGCCCCCTGTCTCCATAAAGTGCCCCCTATCTCCAGCTGAAAAAGAATTTGCATGAAGACCACTTCCATACTCTGGTCATGCTTCAATCATACATGTGACCAGATTACAATAAATCACTCTTAAGTGGTGGAGGTACAAACTTCAGTTTATCTGAACACAAAATAAAGGTGGAAAAATATTAGTGACAAGGAAGATTGACTAATGGAAGGGGCAACAATAAATGAACCATAACTTTTTCCAGACTTATGTGAGAAAAAGACTGAGTGCCAAAGAACTGATGCTTTTGAACTGTGGTGTTGGAGAAGACACTTGAGAGTCCCTTGGACTGCAAGGAGATCAAACCAGTCAATCCTAAAGGAAATCAATCCTGAATATTCTTTGCAGAAACTGATGTTGAAGTTGAACCTCCAACACTTTGACCACCTTATGTGAAGATCTGACTAATTAGAAAAGACCCTAATGCTGGAAAATATTGCAGAAGGAGAAGGGGATGACAGAGGATGAGATGGTTGGATGGTATCACCAACTCAATGGACATGAGTTTGAGCAAGCTCCGGGATTTGCTGATGGACAGGGAAGCCTGGCATGCTGCAGTCCTTGGGATGGCAAAGAGTCAGACATGACTCAGTAACTGAACAACAACAACAACGACAAATAGTTCTGACTTAAACACAGATAAAGCAGAGTTGTGAACAATGTTTAGGAAAAACATACAAAAGAAATGTTGTCACTTATTGAAGTGCTTTTTAACACTAAGTTTATATGAAGCGTGGAATAAAACATAATTTGAACATTAGTGACGAGTTGGCACAATGTTTTTATTGACTATTATTCTGAGCTATGGCCATTATATTTTCCTGTTCTGATATTTAATAAGAATATTTTAAAGAACATTTTTACTATTTTATGGCCAGAGTGCTAACTCTAGCAACAGGAAATTTGTAAAACTGTACAATATAGCCCTTCCAACATGGTTCCATCAGTTATACACCAATAAATAACAGTGATTTCAAGGATGATTAATCATAATCATTATAAAGCACTTTGGCCAAGCCAACATCTGTTTCCATGGATACAGCCGCCAGCCATCCCAGTTTTGTAATTTATATGTTTCAGTTATTGTTCCCAGATGACTATGAGGACCATTCCACACAATATGACCTTTTAACTTCAGACCCCAATGGACTCTCTGGTTTACATGCAGCCTGTACGCCTTTTGAGAATTTTTTGTTGAGAATTTTGGAGCTCTGAGGAAATGAAGCAGGATTTCAAAGTTCTTCCCATTATTGCTTCCTTGAAGAGGCAAAGTGAAAAAAATTACAGTCAGTAACAAGCAATCAGTAGCACTGATGATACTGTCAGTGAGTCAGGGGTATAAAGACTCACAAGGCATTGGAATGGCCAACTCTATGTCATGCTGAAATTGAGTGGAAAGCTGGTTCACAACCAGGTGTCCTGATTCTCGGGCCAGGGCTCGTTTTCCCCCCTCAATTACTTTAGACATATTTTAGTCAGCTCTTAATTGAATGAATTTTTCTTGAAACATACTATGTTCAAGGCTCAGTGCTGGCAAGATAATGGCAAGTCAACAAAGTCAAAACGTGTCCTAGTTTCTGTCCTTGTGGCTCAGAAAGAGGCTATCTGGGAGTCTTGCATTGAGCAAATAGTCAAAGAGGCCCCAATGGACAGTTAGCCTGTGACAAATGTTGAGTAGGTGAGAATTATCATACCCTGAGGGCCTGTCATTAGGCATTAGGCCCAATCACAAAGTTAAGGACAGGCTTCTCTGTGGCAGTGTCACCTAAGCTGAGATCTGAAGAAGGAATGAACTATGTGAAAATTGGAGGAAATAATGTGTCAGGAGCCAACATGTGCAAATGCCCCATGGCAAGAGGAGGCAAGGTGAATTCCAGCACTAGAAGAAGGTCATGACAGGAGTGTAGAAATATGGGAAAGAATCTGGATTATGCAGGTCTTGTGTAGCGCATAATGACTATTCTGTCAATTCTAGTTACAGAAAGGACTCACCTGAAGTAGCCCAGCTTGGTTGAGTTGCATCAGAATCGGAAAGAATAGCTGGGGACTAGTGATTGGAGTCTCTCTAGCTTGAAGGGTAGAACCATGCTTTGGTCCTTTGCCCCTTTAAATACTCTACTTTGATTTTTGCCCCACTCACCTCTGCTGTGAAGTCCAGATGCTGCAGATGACAGGAAAGCTTTAATGCTTGTCTGTCATTGGCTACCCTGACTTCATACTCTAACGTATCCAGGGTTCTGATTTCCTCTCAGCAGAGGAGAGAGGCCATGATCTGAACTGTTGTCATGGGGCTGAAAGAATTGGCTTCATGAAGACTTTCTCTTTCTGTACATAAGATTCAAGATAGTTCTCCCATATACTGAATGTATAAAACACCACATATGAAGTATAGCTGCCTGCATTAGTTTTACATGCTGTGTATCAAGTAACCATATACAAAGCCGATTAAACCAATGCATATGTACTATCTCACAGCTTTTTTAGGTCAGGACTCTGAACACGGCTTAGTTGAGTCCTCTGCAAGGCTTTGATCAAGGTGTCGACCAGGGCTGCATGCTCATCCGGAGGCTTGACTGAGAAAAGCCTCGCTTCCATGCTCATGCTGGTTGTTGGCATAATTAATTTTCTTGTGGCTGTAGGACTTAAAGCAACTTGCTTCTTCATAAGCAACAAGGCAGAGCAAGTTGCTTAGCAAGATAGAGTCTTGTCCAGAATAATATAATCCTGGGAATGAAATCACGTCATCTTTGCCATATTGCATTGGTTAGAATAAAGTCGCAGGTAACCAGTCCACAATCAGAGGGAGAGGATTATTGCAAGGACGTGAACACCATGAGTCAGCGATCATGAAACCATTCTGTCTGCCATGCTATTCATTCTCTCACTTCACACACATATTCTCAGGGATTGTCTGTGTAAAGCCTGCGTGAATTTTGTATTCTCCCTTACTCACTGGGTCAGAGAGACCTCTGGATATGGTTTGATTGCCACATAAGTGTAACATTGGAAGCCTGATAGCAAGTGAACTTCCTTTGGTAGAAATCCCCTAGCTTACTTCCTTGTAGAATGAATGACAGATGGAGCACCAGCTACTTTGGCTTATGAGGGGATGGATGAGGTTTTTCTCTAGTTCACTCTCCTTCCCTTAGAAAGGAATCAGCAATGAGGTCGATAGACTGACACCCAGGAAGGAGCAGGGAACCTGGCTCTAAAGACAGGAGAAGCAGATTTGGGGTGGGAAAGGGCACTGGCTGAATTGGATGGAGTTCTGGCTCTGTACCTTTGGTGGGTCATCCCCCTCCCGTGGGATGTGCTAATAAAATGAAACAGGCAATTTGGGACAAGTGATTTCTTAGTCTCTATAGTGGTAGGGTGTATGTGTGCATGTGTGTGAGAGAGAAAGACAGAGAGACAGAGATAGAGACAGACATGGAGACAGAGACAGACACAGAGACTCAGAGATACAGATATAGAGGAATGGGGTGGAGATCAGTTCAGTTCAGTTGCTCAGTTGTGTCCGACTCTTTGCACCCCCATGGACTGTACCATGCCAGGCCTCCCTGTCTGTCACCAACTCCCGGAGTTTACTCAAACTCATGTCCATTGAGTTGGTGATGCCATCCAACCATCTCATCCTCTGTCATCTCCTTCTCCTCCCACCTTCAATATTTCCCAGCATCATGGTCTTTTCCAATGAGTCAGTTCTTTGCATCGGGTGGCCAAAGTATTGAAGCTTCAGCTTCAGCATCAGTCCTTCCAATGAATATTCAGCACTGATTTCCTTTAGGATGGACTGGTTGGATCTCCTTGCAGTCCAAGGGACTCTCAAGAGTCTTCTCCAACACCTCAGTTCAAAAGCATCAATTCTTCTGCACTCAGCTTTCTTTATACTCCAACTCTCACATTCATACATGACTACTGGAAAAACCATAGCTTTGACTAGACAGACTTTTGTTGGCAAAGTAAGGTCTCTGATTTTTAATGTGATGTCTAGGTTTGTCATAACTTTTCTTCTGAGGAGCAGTGTCTTTTAATTTCATGGCTACAGTCACCATCTGCAGTGATTCTGGAGCCCAAGAAAATAAGATCTGTCACTGTTTCTATTGTTTCTCCATCTATTTGCCATGAAATGATGGATGCTGGATGCCATGATCTTAGTTTTCTGAATGTTGAGTTTTAAGCCAACTTTTTCACTCTCCTCTTTTACTTTCATCAAGAGGTTCTTTAGTTCTTCTTTGCTTTCTGACATAAGGGTGATGTCATCTGCATATCTGAGGTTATTGATATTTGTCCTGATAAGCTTGATTCCAGCTTGTGCTTCATCCAGTCCAGCATTTCTCATGATGTACTCTGCATATAAGTTAAATAAGCAGGCTGGCAATATATAGTGTTGATCTACTCCTTTTCATATTTGGAACCATTCTGTTGTTCCATGTCCAGTTCTAACTGTTGCTTCCTGACCTGCATACAGATTTCTCAGGAGGCAGATCAGATGGTCTGGTATTCCCATCTCTTTAAGAATTTTCCACGGTTTGTTGTGTTCCATACAGTCAAAGACTTTGCCATAGTCAGTAAAGCAAAAGTAGATGTTTTTATGGAACTCTCTCGTTTTTCGATGATCCAGTGGATGTTAGCAATTTGATCTCTGGTTCCTCTGAAGGGAAAGCTAGAAAGTGAGAGGCTTTAAATCCAGATTATGGCCTTTGGTATCACTATCATCCCAAAAGAAAGATAAGACTCAGCAGAAAAATGATTTGCCCGAAGTGTTGTGTTAGTTTATCAACAATGCTGGGCCCAGAGTTGACATTTTCTGATTTCCAGTTTGTGCTTTATTACTTTGCCATGAATTGCTAGACTAAGGTTGGGGGAGGACTCAGGAGCTTTCAGGAGGATAGAAAAATGGAAGAGGAGAGGAACTCAAGAAAGAAAATGATAAGACCCCTAATTATAAACCTCACCCGTTCAGTGGGGCACTCAGTGGGCCTTACTGCTTTGAACAAAGTGTTTCTACTTTTAAAAATGTGACTGTCGGATAAATGTTCTGTCACACTTAGGCTGCTCTTTACCATGTTACATAGGAAGCAAGGAGCATTTTTGCTTTGTTTTATTGTGTAACACTGGAAGGCTTGCTAAGCATGGTGTATTGTGGGCCTTTTGCAGGGAGTTGATGACCTTACTCAGGCCTTTCTCTGAGCCTTGTAAGTGGTGGCTTGTGGCCCTACCATAATATAAGTCCCTATTAAGGCAAGGCTGCTGACAGTGCTGTCACCTCTTATAGTCAAGGCCAGCGCCCACCCCTGGCCCATGTGTCACAGCCCAGAGAATTTCATTTGGCCTTCCTTGCTTGTAATCTTGAGGATGCAAATGGAAATGACAATTAGTCACACTTTTCACCATTAGATTAGTAAAAATTAAAAAGACTGAAATAATCAGAGGGGTATAAATGATATAGCCACTTTGGAGAGCAATTTGGCAGTTTCCCAAAAACCTAACAGTGCACACACATTTCATTTCTAAACCCCAAAGAGATAGCTCTCTAACCACATAAGCAGACCTGCTTGCTTATGCAAGTAAAATATTGGAAACAGCCCACATGAAAACAAGCAATGAAATATCTAAATAGAAAAATACGATGGTGTTTGCTTACATAATTCAACACAATCCAGTGGTAAAAAAGAGTGGACACAATCAAAGTGGTTATATATTGATAAATCTCAAAAATATAATGGTAAGTGGAAATACTACAGAACAATATGATTTTATGATGCAATTTATTTAACTGTGAAAAGCAACACAAAATAGCAGTATGTATTCTTTACGGATGTTGTTGTTGTTGTTTAGCCAGTAAGTCATATACGACTCTTTTGCGACCTCATGAACGGTAGTCCACCAGGCTCCTCTGTCTATGGGATTTCCCAGGCAAGAATACTGGAGTGGGTTCCCGTTTCCTTCTGCCAACTATATTGGCATCTTCCCCAATGAGGGATTGAACCCGCATCTCTTATGTCTCCTGCATTGGCAGGGTCTTTGTCACTTAGCCACCAGGGAAGGTGTATATATATCAAAGTATTATAATGGATTTGAAAGTAAAATAGCAAAATGCTGGAATTGCTTCTGAGACAGAGCAAGAAAATGGGGTCAGATGGTAGGAGACTAAGGAGATGTTAATGGCTTATTTCTTTAGGAAACACAAAAACTCAGAATGGCAACATATGATCAGTTTTTGTGTGTATGAGGTGGGAATAGGGAATCCTTTGAGATTTTCAAAAGTTTTCAAAAATATCATTAATGAAGAAGCTCACCATTTCATAACAACTGGAGAAATTTGAAACATCATAAATCTACCTTCCTGTATTTGTGTGATAAGAGTACCCTGAGCTGAAAAGATTGTCAGAGGGTTAGCTTCAATAGAATTTGGGATAAGGACATGTAAGTGTATATAATGTGGAGATATAAATGGGCAGCAATGTACAGAAGTGACCCTTTTGCCAAACACATTCAAATGCATTTAGAACTGCAAAGCTTTTCAAAAAGCAGTGTGCCCAAAGAAGGTTTTAAATAAACACTTGCTGAATTCGATATGCATGATGATCACAGCTAATTGCATTTTTAATAGAATTATTCTTTGGTGTATAGGAAAAGGAAGTTGAAAAGCAGGAAATAAATTATTTTTTTACATTAAGTTTGGATTTCAGATTGATCCCAGTTGTGATGGAAATTGTCTTGTTGAAGGTTTTTCTGTTGTTCAAATGGGAGCCATGGAATAAAAGCAGTGAGTTAGAGGGGAACCAATACACTTATAATTTTGAAAACAAAGGCAAGATTTGCAGAAATAAACATTTCCACTCAGTAATGTTCAGAAAACCAGACCCCTTGTTGCTTCAATTGCTAGAATAAAGAAATCCAGAGACTCTGCTGGACATCCTCTTTGATTTCTTTTAAACTGAAGTGATTGAGATAGTTGAATTATGATGTGATTATAGATTTTATATCCAGGAATCCCTTATGGTTGCATATCAGTAAAGCTAAGTCTCGATAGTAAATTATTCCAAAGGTTGTTAGCAGTAATTCTGTGTGTGATTCTGTCTTCAGTGTACATAATCGATGTATCAGTAGATTCGACACTTGCTGTTTAGTAGGGAGGTGTTAAATAGAAATAGGATTACTTACTTGTGTTTCAACTATGTCTTCCTCCCCAGCTCTAATCCATCCCTCATTTTGTTCCAGATTCTGTCTGTCAAGGAATCTTTGATGCCATCACTCCCCTTCTTGGAAATGTTCAAGGATGTCTCCCTTTCCACTGAATTAAGGACAATTTTATCAGCCTGTGCTAATGTTCTTCCCTAGTGTTATTCCCTACCATTCTACAGATTGCCAGGCCAAGTGGTTTTTGTTTTTGTTTTTATTCCAACTTTATTGAGACAATCCAAATGTTTTACATTTGGCATCGTTCCTGATTATTTTTTACTGTTTGCTCATTCTTTTTTTCCTAATTAGTCATACTTCTGTTCCTTCTTCTGTTCAGTTCACTTGTCAATATGATCTAGAGAGAATTATCTCAAAATTCATGGCCTCTATGAATATATTCTTAATTCTACCCAGTAGGAACACTTTGTATTTCCCATATAGCATTTAGAGAATAGGTTATCTGTATAATATTGATGAATTTTTTTTGACATTCAAAGTCAAAATTTAATGGTTAGCTTGTAAAAAGTCATTTTGGATTTGGTAATTGGGTAAGATAGGCTGCTTTTCTAAGGTCTGCAGAAGACCATTTTTCAAGGTTTAGGCTATTTTGTTTGTTTGTTTGTTTTTGTTTTTATTTTTAATTAGATGGTTTTTGCCATACATTGACATGAATCAGCCATGGATTTACATGTGTTCCCCATCCTGAACCCCCTCCCACCTTCCTCCCCATCCCATCCCTCTGGGTCATCCCAGTGTATTTTTTTTTTTTTTTTTGAATTGGGACTTATTTTAATTTTTTTAAATTTATTTTTAATTGGAGGATAATTGTTTTACAGTGTTATGTTGGTTTCTGCCACACAACAGTGTGAATCAGCCATAAGTATACATATGCCCCCTCTGTCTTGAACCTCCCTCCCACCCTCTACCTCACCCCTTCCCTCTAGGTCATCACAAAGCACCAGGTTGAGCTCCCTGTGTTAGCTTCCCACTAGCTATCTATTTTATGTATGATAATATATGTTTCAATGCTACTCTTTCAATTCATCCCACCCTCTCCTTCTCCTGTTGTGTCTACAACTCTGTTCTCTATATCTGGGTCTCTAGTCCTACCCTGCAAATAGGTTCATAAATACCTTATTTTTCTAGATTCCATATGTATGTGTTAATATACAATATTTATTTTTTCTCTTTTCTGACTTATTTCATCTGTATAGCAGGCTCTGGGTTCATCCACCTCAATAGAACTGACTCAAATTCATTCCTGTTTATGACTGAGTAATATCCCATTATATATATGTATTACAACTTCTTTATCCATTCTTCTGTCAATGGACATCTAGGTTGATGGGCTTTGAGTATTAATTTAGTCTTTCTCACTTTATTGCACATTTCTCAGCCATTGGACTTTTCAATGCTTTCCAGGTTCTTGACATTGACTAATTCATATTTATGTCCTTATAGCAGCTAGCTTACAAATATTTTTTGCTTATTTAATTTTTAATTAATTATTGCCTGATTGAGTACACAGCTGTATGGAAAAGTTGGCCTTAGTCAGCTATTAACTGACTTGAATTCAGTTGCCAACTTTTCAATTGTCTTAAACTGAAAACTAAGCGAGTGACTTTATAATCTACTACCTACATTGTATACGGCAACTTTCCTGCAATAAGCTCAGGTACAAATGTACTTGTTTTCTTGCTGCAATGATGTGGTGAAGCCAGAGGTCAATAACCTCCAAGAGCTCTATGGGATTCTGCCAGTTTCCTTGTGAGAAAAAGGGTTTTCTTTCTGGCCAATGTTTCTAACTCCATGGAATCAGGGAGATTCTACAAACTATTTATTGTAGAGGATCTTATTTACTGTGGTTTGGGAAGAACATATGCCTTCAAGACTGGTCTATCTGGGTAGGCAGGTGTGATGTAGAATGAAATGGCCTTTAGACTCAGGGTCCTTAGACTACTTCAGGACATCCACTCTTTGCCTGAATTTGGACCCTTATTTATTAATTTATTATCTATTCCTTGTCTTCTAAAACTCATCTTCAGTTGCTTATGGCCAACTCACACATCAAAGCAGTGAGATATAAGAGGGAGAGAAAAGTGATAAGACCAGGGCAAATATGAATTGGAGTCAGCGGAAAGTTAAGTCTGGGGGCTTGGAACATGAGAGGAATGAGAAAAACACAAGTGTTCACATCATGTGAGTTTTTTCATAGTTGCTAGAAATGAACATGGAGAAGAAAATGGCAACCCACTTCAGTACTCTTGCCTGGAGAATCCCAGGGACAGAGGAGGCTGGTGGGCTGCCGTCTATGGGGTCGCACAGAGTCGGACACGACTGAAGCAACTTAGCAGCAGCAGCAGAGATGAACAAGAAATTGGGCTCACGTTGGCAACCAATGTGAAAACAAAAGTTGGTCTGGAGCATAGGTTTGATGTCTAAGAAAAATAATCATATCAATTTTGGTGAGAAATATTTCATTACATTAAAATCCAACTAAACTGCTCACATGGAACGTGCATTAAGGACAGTGGAAAAAATTCTCGATGCTATATAAAGCTGTGTGACTTTAGCATCATTCCTCAGTAAATGACAGGCACAATTCTATTCAAGACTCATCTCAAGAGCCAGTATAACTCAGGACAAGTGCAGACCTTTCTGAGGGATTAGTTTAATTTGAGGGTGAAACCTGAAGTGCTAGGAAAAATGGAAAGATTATCAAAATTTCCTTCATAAATAGCTCCTTCTTCAAGTGAGCTTTAGACATGAGGTAAAAAGCATAGAGTTTGTGATTGCAAGAATCCCATGAGGGATTCTTTATTATTAATTGAGGGTACATCATTAATTACTGAGTGGCCCTTAGTCATGTTGTATACTAAATTATTTTATTGTTACCACTTCTACCAACCTCACCCCCCATCCTCAGAAAGTATCTTTTTAATGCCCACAGCAATATGTACATTTGTTGTTCAGTTGCTAAGTTGTGTCTGACTATTGCAACCCCATGGATTGCAGCACACTTTGTCCTTCACTATCTCCCAGGGTTTGCTCAAATTAATGTCCATGGAGTCGGTGATGCTCACAGTTGGTGATTAATGAGCATGAGTTGAATTAACTGTGCTAGCAGCCAATTGAAAATAAACCCCAAGTTTATTTCTCTTTAGAAACTGACTGTTAAGTACAAAAGATGTATCACAGATGATAAAAGTTTTCAATAATCAAATGCATCAGCATGGAATACCTAGTTTGGAAGCCAATGGTAAAATGATCCTAAGAATTGTATCCATGAAATGGAACTTTAGGAAGTTTTAAAATAAGGATGAAGGGATGGTCAGAAAATATATTCTAATCTATCTATATATACATACATATATATATGTTTGGGAGAAGATTTATGGAAGAATGGAATAACAATTCTAATCTTATTTCCAGAAGCCCAAGCCCACAAAATGGCTAAAATGGACATTTCTATGATGATTATTTTATTTATTTATTTATTTATTTTTGATTATTTTAATCAAAAAATTTAATCAAAACCTCTACGTAGTAGAGGTTGGTATATAGTGATGTATGAAAAGAAACCGGAGTGGCCACATGAAGACCTCAGGTTCACAGGACTAGGACTAAGAATGTTTTCTGACTTCACACCCAAAGCTTTAAGAGACCTATCTTCTGCCTTTCAAGTCTGCTAAATATAAATTTGTAAACTGATGAATGTTAGACAAGGAAGAGCAAATTTTCCACTTGTCAACTCTCCTCCTCCTCACCGTCTTATCCAGCTATGTCATTTTTATTCGTCAGTTCCTTCTCATTTGTGTTTCCTTCTTGCCAGTCTGTAAAAGTAGAGCGTGAGATAGAACGTCTCGTGTGTATAGGTACTTACAGATTCATTCTTCAATTTGGGGAATGAGGTAAGGAAGCCTATTCTTTGAAGAATGTTACAACAGTTCCTGACAAAGCAAGAAGGACATGACATATACTTACTTGATATATCAATTACAACTTGGGTTTGGTTGTAAATATCAAACACCAGAAATAATTATAGCTTAGATAGAAAGAAAATGTACAAGAAAGATAGAAAATGTACCATGGACATCTAGGACTGGCCCTCCAAAGCTGGGAGAGCAGACCCATGGTGTCATCAGATTCTAAGATTCTTCCTGCTTCACCAGCCTCAGTGTTGGCTGCTAGTCTCTGCGTCAGCCTATGAACTGAGACTGTTTTTGGGTGTCCAGGCCTTCATTATATCCAGTGAAACTGGCAGCAGAGGGAACTGAAGGAGGAAGAAAATCTGCTCATTTTTCTTTGTAAGAATGGCCTTAAAGAGGGATCCAGTGTGTAGTATAAAGTGGGTAGCTTTGGTTTATATTGCCTTGCAGAGAGCTTGACCACAGGCTGCAGACGAGCTGAAAAGTTAAGGTTGTTCCTGGCTGGAGGCGGGAACTGTTTCTGGCTATTCCTGCCCCACTGAAAATGGAAGTTCTGCTACGGATGTGAGTAACAAAGGGAAGATGCCACAAATGATTTGGAATCAATTATTGTAATTAGAATTTCTAGTTTCTGATGATTACATCAAAAGTAATCATGAGAAAAAAACGTTTTTTTTCCCAACTTAAATTGATTTCTCACGTAAGTTACCCTTTTTGGGTTGATCTCAGATCTAAATAAATCTCATATGTTTTTATAGAAAAAAATAAAGGAAAAAGAACCAATGGACATCTCATTTCTTTTGTTATCTCTTTAATGATAGTTATTTTAAAAATTCTCAAAATGCTTATAGTAAATTCCGCTTTTAGTGTTATGATATTTATTTCTTTCCTAATATTGCTTCCCGGGACTTCCCTGGTGCCTCAGACGGTAAAGTGTCTGTGTACAATGCGGGAGAACCGGGGTTCAATCCCTGGGTCGGGAGGATTCCCTGGAGAAGGAAAGGGCAGCCCACTCCAGTACTCTTGCCTGGAAAATCCCATGGATGGAGGAGCCTGGTGGGCTACAGTCCATGGGGTCACAGAGAGTCGGACACGACTGAGCGACTCCACCACCAATATTGCTTCCCATTTTTTGCATTTATAGTTTTCACTATTTACTTGTGTTTAGAAAAATGAGGACTCTTTCCAACCTCATGTGAATTTATATCACTATTTTTTTGCTTTTGGCAAGAATTTTTGTGTAAGATTAAAACTACTTACCTTCAAATTCTCCATGCCAAGTTTAATTATGTCTTAATTCAGAATAACTAAGTGAAAGATGATAAGAAAGACAGCTACTTAGCTATTTTCAGTTTCTAAATTTTACTCCATAGCACCAAATTCCTGATCATTTTAAAGTTAGATATAAAAGAAAACTGCTTTTATAAGGTAGATTAGGAAACATTTTGAACCCCTTTCCCTTTCATTCCTTCATATTTACCAAAAAGTAGTTTCTTTCTGTCAGAGGTCCTTCCATAGTTTTCTTTCTTTTAAAAGATGGCTTGTTCATTTCTTATGAAAATTCCTTATAGATGAATGTACTCTAGAAATTTTCCACCACTCATCAAAGCTCTCATAATGTGTTGTTCTTTTAAAGTTATTATTGAAAAATAGTTTAATTTTGAACATAGGCAAATGAAGCACCTAGAATCTTTCAATGTTAACACAATAGTTTCATACTGGCATATTTTTAAATTTCATATTTTATTGCATCTAAGATGTATCATTATCTTATGTACCTCTAAAAAAGGAGAGGCTTCTAATTGAAATTCAGGACAATATTGATTATAAGACACATCCTGATTTTACAGCTGTTGACATGTTAAGAATGTGCTTTTTAGAATTGAGAAAATTCTAAATTTACTGTTATAATAACTACATTGTCTTCCATTAAGTTGATGTCCTATAATTTACTAAGTCATTTTGTTGTTGTTCTGCATTTATGGTGTTTCTAGGTTTTTGTCAATAATTACCTTATGCATGTGGGGCTTCCCAGGTGATGCTAGTGGTAAAGAATCCACCTGCCAATGCAGAAGACATAAGAGATGTGAGTTCCATCCCTGGGTGGAGAAGATCCCCTGGAGAAGAAAATGGCAACCCATTGCAGTATTCTTGCCTGGAGAATCCCATGGACGGAGGAATCTGGTGGTCTACAGTCCATAGGATCACAAAAGAGTTGAACACAGCTAAAGAGACTTAGCAGGGAAACTTGTGCATGTAGATTTTTTATGGTGGTGGTGGTGGTGGTTTAGTTGCTAGCTGTATTCGACTCTTGTGACACCTTCCAGGCTCCCCTGTCCATGGGATTTCCCAACCAAGAACACTGGAGTGAGTTGCCATTTCCTTTTCCAGGGGATCTTCCTACCTCAGGAATCGAACCTGGGTCTTCTGTACTATAAGTAGATTCTTTAGCACTGAGCCACCAGGGAAGCCAGGTTTTCTATCAGTTCAGCTCAGTTCAGTTCAGTCGCTCAGTCATGTCCGACTCTTTGTGACCCCATGAATTGCAGCACGCCAGGCTTGCCTCTCCATCACCAACTCCTGGAGTCCACTCAAACTCATGTCCATCGAGTCGGTGATGCCATCCAGCCATCTCATCCTCTGTCATCCCCTTCTCCTCCTACCCCCAATCACTCCCAGCATCAGGGTCTTTTCCAATGAGTCAGCTCTTCGCATCCAGGTGGCCAAAGTATTGGAGTTTCAGCTTCAGCATCAGTCCTGCCAGTGGACTGATTGGATCTCCTTGCAGTCCAAGGGACTCTCAAGAGTCTTCTCCAACACTACAGTTCAAAAAGTATCAATTTTTCGGTGCTCAGCTTTCTTCACAGCCCAACTCTCACATCCATACATGACCACTGGAAAAACCATAGCCTTTACTAGTGGACCTTTGTTGACAGGTTTTCTATACTGCTGAGTAATTTATTTATTTTTTAAACTTCCTGGATTGTCTGGATCAAAAGATTAATGAAAATTCATATGGTTCCTGCTATTTTACTATTGCTTTCCAAAAATGTTGTACTGATTTCCATTGCCACTAGCAGTAAATGAAAATATCAGTTCCATGGGAAAATACTCCAAATGATGGGAGCTATTTTAAAAACCCCAACTTTAAAAAATTCTAAAATGCTTCATAAATATTTCTGTAATTTATGTATATTTGAAATAGTAAGGGTAAATATTTTTCCTCATGCTGTTTATTAAACTTTTCCTTATTAAAGCTTATTTACCAACCACCTAGTTGGTAAATAGTTTTGGATTCTCTAAGTTATGTCCATTTATCACTAGAACAGGGCTTCCCTTGTGGCTCAGTGGTATAGAATCTGCCTGCAATGCAGGAGGCCTGGGTTCAATCCCTGGGTTGGGAAGGTCCCCTGGAGGAGGGCATGGCAACGCACTCCGGTATTCTTGCCTGGAGAATCCCATTAATACAGGAGCCTGACAGGCTGTAGTTCACAGGGTTGCACAGAGTCAGACACGACTGAAGTGAATAAGCCGTAGCAGCAGTATCACCAGAACGGTTGCTGTGTTGTGTGATAGAAAAAAAAAATCTAGTCTTTATGTTGAATAAGGTTAAGATTATGGTGGTGGCATGGTGGGTGATGTGGAAAGAGAGGTGCCGAGGCTCCTGTTTTAGCAGTGATGTGAAGTGACGTGAAAGTCGCTTAGTCGTGTCTGAGTCTCTGTGACCCCCTGAACTGTATGTAGCCGGCCAGGTTCCTCTGTCCATGGAATTCTCTGAGCAAGAAGACTGGAGTTGGTTGCCAATCCCTTTAGCAGAAAGACCAAGAATTCCCTGAACCTGCATTTCCAGGATCTGTAGGAGGCCAGTGTTTTTGCTTTCTTTTGTCTTTAAAGGACATTGGGTGATGGCTGTAAAGAGCATCCCTGCTCTCTATAAAGAATAACGACTTTGGTGTTAAGTCTATCAGTTTTAACTCTAATTTTGATATTTAGTAGCTGTATGGTGTTAGGCAAATTACTTGAAGTGTAATCTAAATTGTGATATTAGTCTTCACCTAGCAGGGTATTAAAAACATTGGATGAGTTAATGTTTGAAAAGCATCTAATGTGGGGCCTGGTCTGCAATAGTCCTCTTAATTCTCTGGTGGCCCCTCTGGAGGTCGGAGGGTACCACATTTCAGGAGATTCCATTGGTGTAATAGTCATTGTGGATTTCTATATTTATTACAATTTGATAGACATTGTAGCTTTTTATATAGTACTGTCTTGAAATAACTAAATCAATATATTGTGACAACATTTCATAGATGTTGAGATCGTTTTCTAATTTGCGGAGGAATATAAAGCTACTGATTACATCAAAGTTTTATGAAACACTAATTTTATCATTACTTTATATGTTTTTCTTATTACCAAAATATTCACATTTGTAGTAGGCAGAATAATGTTCCCTCAACTCCTTAAGAATATCCAGGTTCCCAGAACCTGAGGATATGTTACCTTACTTGGCAAAGGGGAATTGAGTTTGCAGATGGAATTAAGATGGCTAAAATCAACTGTCCTTAAAATAGGAAGATTTTCTTGGATTATCTGACTGTGCCCAATGTAATCACAAGGGTCCTTAAAAGTGGAATAAGGAGGCAGAACAAGAGGTCGGAGAGTTGCAACGTGACAGGAACCTACTCATTATTGCTGGCTTTGAAGATGAAGAAAGGAGGTGACAGCAATAAGCCTAGGAATGTAAGCATTTTCTATAAGCTGGAAAGGGCAAGAAAGTGGATTCTCTCTCTCCTAGAATCTCCAGAAAGGAACACAAGCCCTCTTGACCCCTTGATTTTGACCAGTGAGACCCACTGGTGGTTGAGTTTTTTCCAGGCACGACTGGTGTGGGTTGCCATTTCCTTCTCCATTAGGTACTTATAAACTACAAAACTGTAAGATAAAAGATTTGTATGTTTAAGGCACTCAGTTTGTGATAATTTGTCGCAATAGCGACAGAAAACTAATATTACATTGTTAGCAGGAAATTTAGAAAATATGGACAGGAAAAATCAAACAAAGTAAAAGTCATTCATATTATTTCTCAGCTCTGTCTTCTGAGCAGGTCCAGAAGTGGTGACATCCCAATAGCAATAAACACCCCTGTCCCCAGACTTTGGTATGGAAAAGGAACAATAGTAACTTTATAATGGAGGTACCTGGAAGACTGCACTTTAACCAAAAGGCACTTTTACCTCTGTGATACTCTTCTTAAAAACCTCTAAGCCTGAAAAATAAAATCAGAAAAATACAAATTGAGGCACAGTGTCCAGTCTGGCCAGTATACCTCAAAAGTGTCAAGGTTCTGATAAACAAGAAAAGACCAAGAAACTGTTAGAGACCAGAGAGACTCAGGAGACATGATGCCTAAGGGCAAAGTGGAATCCTGGAAAAGGAAAAAGACATCATTAGAAAAACCTAATAGAATCTAACTGAAGTCTGGACTGTAGTTAATAGTAAGGTAACAATATCAATCTCTCAGTTTTAACAAATGTGCCACAGTTATGAAAGATGTTGACAGTAGGGGAAACTGGGTGACAGGTACATGGGACTATCTTTCCAACTTTTCTATAAATTTAAAATTGTCCCGAAATTTAAAAAAAAGTGCCTTTCACATAATCCCATTGCTTGAAAATAGCTATTAATATTCTGTAAAAATGAGGGACTTCCCTGGCGTTCCGGTGGTAAAGACTGCGCCTTCCAATGCAGGAGATATGGGTTTGATCCCTGGTTGGTGAGCTAATATCCCACATGCCTCATGGCCAAAAAAATCAAAGTGTCAAACAGAAGAAATAGTGTAAAAAATTGAATAAAGACTTTAGAGATGGTCCACATAAAAAAATATTTTATAAAAGTGAAATTAAATCCTATAATTGTGGTTCACCAGGTTTTTTACTTGACAGCATATTAGGACATTATTCCATTGGTAGAACCATGAGAGACACCTGCCTCTTCCTAGTCATTGTGGTTCTTTGAGATCCTTTGGTTACTTAGAGGGACACTGATTGGTCAGCAGAATCTCAAACTGTATTGGCCATATGACATTTATCATATTATGAGAGGGAGGCTCTGCCTGGCTTTGGTTTGGTCCAAACCGCACTCCACTTGTGAAAGAGAGAAGCTTTAATAAGGATTTCATGAGCTTTTTTGTTCATGACACTTCAGTATATTCTTGACTCTGCACAATTGTGCCCCTCCTAAACACACCCAGAATAAGAAGGACTTGAGGAGAGGTTCCTTGTTGCTTTAATACAAGAGCACTGTCTGTCTATAATCCATGATTTTTGATGCCACCAAGAAATTTGACATTGTACTTTGAAGGAAAGAAAAATCCCAAATGACTATTTATTATTTGCCACTCACTAAATATTTTATGTGCATCATTTTATTTAATCCTCAAAGCGATCCACTGAGGAAGGAAATGTTCTCATCCCCATTTCAAATATTTATAGAGAGGTTAAGTAACTTGCCCAAGGATATGCAGTAAGTGGTAGAGCCACGTTTCAACTCAGGGATCATGGCTGTAGCTGGAATACGTGATCACTGTACTGTGCTCAAGGATCAGGTATCTACATTGTGAGTTTGGGGAGAAATCACAGAATTTACTCTATGAAAACTAGCTGAGGAACAACAACAACAGCAAAAGCAACAACAACATTCTTTGGCAATTGTCTTGTGTTGCCTTGCCACTCTGCTTAGAGAAGATACTGTCAGGGCAGGCAGCAGAAAAAGTTGGGAAAGGTAAACTGCAGAGCTCTCTGCCATTCTTCAATATCATCCCTACTCCAATTAATATTAAACCTCTGTGCTGGGCTTTGTTAAGTCATGTCTGACTCTTTGCGACCCTATGCACTGTAGCCCCACCAGGCTTCTCTGTCCATGGGATTCTCCAGGCAAGAATACTGGAGTGGGTTGCCGTGTCCTCCTCCAGGAGATCTTCCCCACCCAGAATCAAACCTGCATCTCTTACTTCTGCATTGGAAGGTGGATTCTTTACAACTAGCACCACCTGGGAAGCCCCAAACCTCTGTGTGATTGGCTTTAATTTCAATATCTGCCCTAACTATTTTTTACAATGTCCTTTTTGATGAATCATCATGTCTCACATCAGAGTAATAGACCTTAAAACTTCTTCAAGTTCATAAACAGAGTGTGGCAATATCTTTAAAATGCTTATATAAACTGCAAAATGCTATGTGAATATTAAACACCCTATTATAACATATTTTTAAAATTAGAATTCTTTTTTATACAAATGTTCGGGTGTGTCTGTCTAGTTGTTAATGCTAAAACTAAACAGAACTTAGACGTAATTTTCTCTTATCATTGTTTTCTGTCTTGCACATTTCTTTGTGAGTAGAATTAAATTACAACCAAAAATAGAAATGCATTTGTTAGCACCTGGTGCCATTGTTCTGAAAGAAGGATTTTTTTTTTCCCTGATGGCAAACCTTCCCCACACTGAGTAATATACAATTGAATTTGCATGTTAAAAAAATGTGTGCACTGCTTTTTTATAATTAAAGATAAGATTAACCTGTGTGTTGAATTTTCCTCCAACAACACCTGAAACATTTTCATGTTAATTTTACTGAAAACAGAGTGAGAGTAATGGGTAATTATTTTCTGCTGGCATTTTCTCCCATTAGATGGAATGTGCATTTTGGGACTGAGCTGTCAGTTTTGATTTCAACTTAGTTTTCATGTAGAGTTGGTGCATTGAGATTATTTTCCCATTATTGTTTAATAGGTGCTTTATTTTTGGGAGTAGAAGTAATTTGAGGCCATCCTGTCAATCATTTTCCTCAAAGTTCAAACACATATACGAGAAATATCGAAAGTCTTGAACCATCTGTTTCAAGGAGTCTAACTTATTTACGTACATAAAGCTCCTGCTTTTGTAGCCTTTTTAGAAATTACCATGGTTTTAACTTAAATAATTTAATGAAAATTTATATAGTGCTAGCTAATGTCATGGACTAAAAAGTAATTTTATTTGTTTATACAAATGAATCCATTCACTCATTTTTAAAGCCACGCTACTATGTATATTACATTAATTGGATGGCGTTTATCTCGTTAGTTCAGAATATAATGTCAACTGATCTCATCTTTTTTAGCATTTATGAAAGTTTGAAGTTTTGGATCACATGAAGAAATTCTGATTAATATAATTATTAATTTATAATTAATGAGGAGAACTTTATTTTCATTTTATGCACTGATGGTTTAGTAACAATGTTTTTTATTTGTTATTCATTCTTCAAACACTTATTATGTACCTACTCTATAATCAGCCTGTTAGGTGGAAAGAAGGGTCCTAAAATCTATGACAAGGTCTGAGCTCCAAGTACTAACAATTCAACAGCCTGTAAAGCTGTATTGGAGTTTTATTTGATAAGTTTTGGGGAACTAATGAATGTTTTTCATCAGCAACATCAACATGGTGATTTAGAGAATTTAATTGACCATGGTATATAGCTTATACAACTTAAGGGGCAGGTAGGAACACCTCACGTGAGGATGTTACAGCAAATGAGGCAAATGAGGATGGTGGCATTTAGATATGTGGATAAAAGAGAAACAGCTGGAGTTGAGGGGAGTCTAAATATCCTGACATTTGACTAGCTACCTCTGAAGATTTGTGTCTTGCTGAACAGATGGATTAATTTAGAGATATATTTAAGTCTGGGAGAGACTCTGGGTCGAAGTGAAGGTTGTAGTTGTTTTTTTTCCTTCCAATTTTACTGAGATGTAATTGACGTACAACAGTGTATAAGTTTAAGGTGTATAGCATAATGATTTGACTTACAAATATCATGAAATGATTATCACAATAAATTTGCTCAACATCTACCATCTCATACAAATATACAGATACAAAATGAAAAAATATAACATTTTTTTTTTTCCTGATGAGACCTCTTAGTCCCACCTGGTATGCTGGATCTGTGTACTCTCATCCACCCAAGGGTGTGGCCCTTGTGGTTATATCTTCCCTCAACATGAAACCCTCTTCTAGATTACTTATTTAACATACAAGCATGTTGAAATGTTTCCCATCTTTAAAAAAGTACATTTTCTTAATAGAGTGGTCAGTATTTGCTGTCTTCACTTCTTAATCTCTTCTCTCTTAAATTCATTTCAATCAAGTTATCTTCCCCACTCCTGAACCAAAACTGTTCCTGGCAATATTACCAGTGACCTCCATCTATTAAAATCCATTGGTCAGTTCTCAGTTCTCTACTCTTCAATACTTTGGCCACCTGATGCAAAGAGCCAACTCATTGGAAAAGATTCCGAGGCTGGGAAAGATTGAGGGCAGGAGGAGAAGGAGAGGATGAGATGGTTGGATGGCATCACTGACTCAATGAACATGAGTTTGAGCAAACTCCAAGAGATGGTGAAGGACAGGGAAGCCTGATATGCTGCAGTCCATGGGGTCACGAGTTGGACATGACTTAGTGATTGAACAACAACTTATTAAAATGCCAACAAACTTTCACATCATTAATTCTTCTGGAAATTCTTTCTTCACTTGGCTTCTAGGTTACACAGCATCCAGATTGTTCTCTCTCCCTAAATACCCTCTGTCAGGCTCTTTGCTGGACCTTCCTCTTCTCCAGACCTCTAAACATTGGAGAGTCCTGGGACTTGTTCCTTGTGTATTCTATGTGGAATTGTCTCACTACTCCTTTGGCTTTAAATGTTAATTAAATGCTAATGATGTTAAAATTAATGTTTCTAGACTCAAATTCTTCCTTTAGTTCAACATCTATGTCTCTCTTTAGATATTTAGCAGTCATTGCAAATTTACTATGTCCAAGAAAATATTCTGTATTTCTGTGCTCTTATGTACTGCCTCTTCCTCAGTTTTCCTCATCCAATTAATAGTAGCATAATAAACAAAGCGAATCAGGCCTAAGAATGAGAAGTTATCTTTGAGTCCTCCTTTCCCTGGTGGCTCAGATGGTAAAGAATCTGCTTGTAATATGGGAGACCTGAGTTCAGCCCTTGGGTTGAGGAGATCCCCTGGAGGATGAAATGGCACCCTACTCCAGTATTCTTGTCTGAAGAATCCCATGACAGAGGAGCCCGGCAGGCTACAGTCCACGGGGTTGCAAAGAATCAGACATGACTGAACAACTAACACTTTGAACACCTTCACTAAAATCCCACATCTGGTCTACCAGAAAGCCCTGCTAGCAATACTCCAGAATTTATCCTGAATTCAACCAATTTTCATCATCTACACAACAGCTGTCCAAGACACCATCATCTCTCAACTGGATCACAGCTGTAGCTGGCCAAATTGCCTTGCTGCTTCAACTCTTAGCTTTAAGGTTTAGTACTTATACAATGGCTAGAATAACCTTTCAGAATTTAATCAGGGACTTCCCTGGTGGTCCAGTGGTTAAGAGTCCGCCTTCCAATGCAGGTGATGTGGGTTCCATCCCTAGTCAGGGAACTAAGATCCTACATGTTGAGGAGCAACTGGGCCCATGTGCCACAACTGGAGATAGCCCAGATGCTGCAATGAAGACCCTACACAGCCAACATTTAAAAAAAAAAATGTAGTCAAGTCACTTTCTTTGCTCAAAAGCAGTCAAAGCTTGCCATCGTAATTAGAAGAAAATCCAAAACAAATTCCCATGGCAAGGCTAATCCTTCATGATTCTCATTTCTTGCTATCCTTTCCTCAGCCCCTCCCATGTTCCTCAAACACAACCACCTTATTTCTCTCTGTCATGCTTAATTTTTCCCTCACAGGGATGCTTCTCCACTAGATTCTCATTTCTTTCAGGTCTTGGCCAGAAAGTCATTTCCTTAGAAAGGTCTTTTTTTTTTCCCCCTGGTTTCTATATCAAATAGCAGCCCTTCCACCTCCTGCCATTGCTGTCTTTCTCTTTACTTGGATTCTCTCTTTTTTCCTAGCATCTCTTTGCTGCAACTGTAAGGTACATTTTTTGTTCTTCTCACTCTCCACACCCACCCCAACCTAGAAAGCAAATTCATGAAAGCAAGAGCTTTAACTATCCATCTGTATTTGTAGCATCTAGAAAAGTGGTGTCTGCATATAAAGGTGCTCTAATATTTGTAGAGAGCTTCCCAGGTGGCTCAGTGGTAACGAATCTGCCTGCCAATGCAGGAGACGTGGGTTCAATCCCTGGGTCGGGAAGATCCCCTGGAGGAGGAAATGGCAACCCACTCCAGGATTCTTGCCTGGGAAATCCCATGGACAGAGGAGCCTGGCAGGCTACAGCCCATGGGGTCACAAAAGAGTCAGACATGACTTAGCCACTAAACAACAATATTTGTAGAATTAAAACAAGTTCATTTTTTGAAAAATAATATCAGTTTATTGGAGTCTGCTCATAGTTTACTCTTGCCTATAAGTCCCTTGCACATGTGCTTATCTTTAAAGAGGAACCCGTTCTGTTTATACCCAGAGCTTCTCTTTAAGGCTCACCTCCACTATAGGGCTGTTCCAAGGCCAGTCTTGGAGCTAAGTCCATATGTGAGCATTTGGGAAAAATCTTGATTTATTAAAAAGAATTATTTTTGCATTGTGTTTCCTTCAAGTGAATAGAAAGATGAATTGCAGCAAGTACAGATTCTCCCTCTGTCATTGAGTTTTATGGCTGAATGGCTGAGTCTGCATAAGTTTTGCTGGCAGGAGTAGCAGAATGAGGACAGGAGTCTAGGAGATGTGCTTTCTACTCCTAGCACTGTGAGAAAAAAAGAAGGTGGAAGGTGACTGGTTACCTAATTTCATAATCCTTAGCTCTCAAGTTTCCTTTTCAAAATTAGGAGTTACACCAGAGACTGGATAGTATCTCTGATGCCTTCCTGCTCTAATATTATCACACAGTTCTTCTATCAAAAAAGACACTTCAAGATGAGCCTTAGCCATTGTTGTCAGATATTCTATTCAGTTGCTTCATGTATAATGCAAACATGGACACAGTTAATCCCTGTGAACCATCTGGCCTCTTCTGAAAAACAGAAATCTGTGGTAAACAGAACGACCCCCTTGCTGCTGATTCCAAGAGTTGTTGGATGAATGCAGCTGAGAGCTGGAGCTAGTGCCCGAAAGCCAGTCATGTGTCTCTTCTCAGCTTTTTGTTCAGTCACATCATGCTGTGTTGATACATTGAACTTGGCCATGGTGGTATTTAATAGTATTTACACCAATGAAGTGCTACAAATCAGAGTTTTTCTCTCCTGCTTCACTTCCTGCCAAGAGTCAGTTGTTGAATTTATTTCTCACCATACCACCAGGTAAGTGTGAATGGGTATCACCATCATTAGATGAATAAATCAAGGGATGTCTGATTTAGAGTGGTACACAGGGGTACATGACACAACTAGGGTGCATAGAAAACCCACATGTACAACCACCGCCACTACCATCCCTCTAAAAAACTTGATAGAGAAGTTACTTATTGAGGCACAGGAATAAGGATTTTATGCGACATTTAACACTGCAATGGTTCATGAAGTTATTATTATTACTATATTTTTTCTGGACAAGGAAGCAAACCTGGAGAGGGGTTAAATAGTCTACCCCAGATCATACAACTGGCAGGTGACAGAATGTGAACTTGTGCCCAGGTTTCTCTGATTCCAGTCCTGAGGCTACACTGTTTCCCTGACACATGATATACATACAGATACATTCTTATCTATATGTACCTTTATGGGTTTAAAGATACTTCTTTTCTCTCTGCTTGTGGTAATTGTTTCTCTCTTTCTTCACAAAGGGCAAAAATATAATAAATACCAGTATCACACCAGAGACTTGTTTGTTCTCCAAAACATTTAGCACATTCCCTAAGGATTAGTTCAGAAGTGGGCCTGAGGATCCTATCTGAGTTGATGTCATCAGAAAGGCACAGTGATATGGAAGATGCCCACATTTTTGATCTTGAAAGTTTTATCTCTTCTTGCTGGCAAAATAGCTGAAAAGGAAGCTGCTTAACCTTAGGCAAATCACTTTATCCTCAAAATAAATTGCTTCTTAAAAAGTGGCTGCATAATCTTTAAATTAAAACTCCAAACCCACAGAGGAAAAACGTTACCAGCACTGTGTTAGGTTTAAAGGAAAGTGTCCATTAGCTTCCAGGACATGCTAAGGAAGCTAATCTCGGAACGGGATGAAAGTTGTGGGAGTAACGATTATGCCTTTGATCCAGTACCCATATGGCATTCTCGACAGGATTATGTAAATGACCTTTAAAAAGTATTTTGGAGCTGTCAGACCTGGAAACATTTATAGATTTTCACATCTGAGTATCTGATCAGATGAAAAGGAAATTAAGCTTTTCTCCATTAACTTCAACCAGAAGCTCCCTTTTCTAATTTTTCCTTGCATAAGCGTCTTCAGAGATGACAGTGGCAGTGCTGCTGGAAAGGCCTGCAGTGGGTAAAGAAGGGAAGAAGAGATCACTTGCTGTAGAAATAGTTGGTTTAAGCATATTGATCAGCTTTTTCTCCTGGGGTATTTGGTTGAAGTAGATGGCAAGGGGTTTGAGAAGTTAGGTCTGGGATTTCCACTAGGTGGTAGCACTTGGACCAACTGTAACATCTGTGTCAAAGGGTTTATAAGAAATTAAATATGCTAATAAATTTGGCTATTTTTCTGGGGAAATATGTGAAGTATTCCTCTATAAGGAATCTGTCTACTCTGTAAGATGGAGGAGGGACATTTTCAGTGTTTTTGTTTTTTTTTTAATTGCTTTGCCCGCCTCTGGTCTTAGTTGCACCATGGGAGGATCTTTGCTGCATCATGCAGGATCTTTCATTTCAGCTTGCAGACTCTCGAGTTGTGGCATGTGGGCTCAGCAGCTGCAGCACACTGGCTTAGGTACTCTTTGGCATGTGGGATCCTAGTTCCCTAATCAGGGATTGAACCCATGTACCTTGCATTGCAAAGCAGATTCTTAACCACTGGACCACTAGGGAAGGCCCTTCAGTGTGAAGTTGAGTTGTTTATAGACTGATTCTGCTGGTCCAGACCACAGACTTTTGAGAAACACTATGGTTTTCAACTTCAACTGTGCATTAGAATCATTGCACTGAGAGAAAGAGATTGCCAGAGAGAGAGAGAGAAGCAAAGCTTGGAACCTCCTGGGTCAGAATCTCTGGGTTGGAGTTGGAACATCTGTGCTTTTTACAAGCTTCCTAGGTGATGTTCATATGCAGCCAGGGTTGAAAACTACAAACCTAGATCGACCTCTTCACTTTCAGTCTTAAGAGATGTAACTTGTGCCAGGTTACACTTAATTTAGTTCAATTCAACGAATGTTTATTTACCCAGTTGTGAGATGGACTCTGCCTCTGAGCTCAGGGCACAAAGATGAAGGCACTGTTCACATGGAAAATAAGTAGGTTTGTTCTTCCCCAACCTGGCTGTCCCTGAATTCCTCGGAGACCTCCTAGGGCTTTGTAAGATATGTCTCTTATTTCAAAAATGCTATCAAAAGACTCCATGTTTTCCCATGATAAGTTGACACAGACTAACTACAAGGTCCAATTTATTTGCTATTTGTTGGAGTTCTATTAACTAGATGTGTGACAACTCTGGTGTTGTGCTCAGCAAGAGCTCCAAATCTGGGAGCAGATATCATAGTAATGGTTGTGAGCATTGGCTTCTAGAATCAATCAGCTGCGTCAAGTTCCCAGCTCTTCCACTGACTTGTTTTATTATGATCAAAATAATTTTCTTTCTCTGTGCCTCAGTTTCCTCAAATGGGATGGTGATAGCTTCTCAGATGTGTGTAGTACATGTGTGTGTCTGTATGTATGTTAGTTGTTCAGTCATGCCTGTCTCTTTGCGACCCATGAACTGTAGCCCACCAGGCTCCCCTGTCCATGGAATTTTCCAGGCAAGAATACTAGAGCGGGTTGCCATTTCCTACTGCAGGGGATCTTCCTTATCCAGGGCTCAAACCCAGTTCTTCAGCATTGCAGGCCGATTCTTTACCATCTGAGACACCAGGGAAGCTCTTAGATCTAGGGTTGTTTTGAGAGTATCTGTAAAGAGCTTACATTTTCAGAAAACAGCACAGCATCAATGTCAGCTATTGTTAACTATTCCTTTCTTCAGAGCTTTTACTAAGCTCTCTACCAGTTCTATTGCTAGAGAATGAATGCATCAGATTGCCAATCACTGCACATCTCTAACTTTCAATTCTAGTAATTATCAGGTGGGCTAGAAAAATGTAAGCCACACATTGTACCTTTTTCTCTTTGTTGAATGCAGTCAGTTAACTGAAGTGACAAGAACTTTCTGATGTTTAGGTGGAATTGCACTGGGGCTCAGCAACTGGGGAAGGGAGAATTGCAGGGAGAAACAGTGGATTCAGTGACAGTAAAGTGAATGTACTTTCCTTATTTAAAGAAATGTTTGGTGATAGACATCTCCAATGGAGTATAATTAGCATAAATGGATGCCAACACAATAAACTGATATTTTTAATCACTGTGCCCACCCTATTGGACAAATTAAAAAAAATAATATTGCTTAGAATTGTGTAATCAGGAAGGAAATCTGGTAAAAAGGTTAACAAGAATTGGATTTCATTTCATGCGGGATATGTTTATAATATTTACTGATCCTTTTTCAAATTGATGTTAAAATCACACAATATTCTTAACTCGTATTCTTAACTCATATTTTCAACACATGCATATTCTTAACTCTAATAGTTCTCATCAATAATTAGTGATTGATCATAATTCATACCTTCAGGATGAGAAAGTATAGTGTCAAGTGAGAAATCTTTTATGTGCTGTGCTCTGTGTGTGTGTATGTGTGTGTGTAGGAACAACTGGATTCTCTCTCAGAACCCATGGAGTAGTAACTTTTAACCTTTTCTTTGTCTGGATGTGTTTGACAATCTTGTGAAGCCATAGAGCTTATTCCAAGGAAAACATGTTTCTAGATGTATATTCATGATTTTCATGCATCTATAGCTCTTTCAAGGTAAAACAAACTGTGAGGTTTTACCTACCAAAGTTTATGTTTCCTAAATTCCAATCTACATAAAAAAGGGGAGTGCTAGACATTTCCTAGATGAGAACCCACCTGTATAACTTTAGGGCCCTCTGGCTTCTCTGAAGGTTTGAGCAGGTGTACATGGGCACTGCTTCTTTGCAGTTGTCATAATAGACGTGAAATGCTGGTTTGAACTATCGTTCTTTCTCATCAAAAATAACTTATTGAGATTCTGTTAACCCTGAAGATATAGTTAGTTCATGACCATGTGCAGAGAACTATGGGAGTGAATTCCCTGGAAACTGAGGTTTTGTTAGTGTGGGATAACTTGGTGATCTGACACCAAATGTGGAAGCCAGACTTGGAGATGGTACAGGCAGCACTGGCTACATGATTTGTGGGGCTCAGTGCAAGACGAAAATGTTAGGCCTCTCATTCAAAGAGAATTCAGGATTTCAAGATGGTGACCACAGAACATTAAATCATGTGGAGGGTCCTTCTGAACCTGAGGTCCCGTGCAGTTACACAGGACAGTCACCCATGAAGCTGGCTCTGACCACAGAGACATAGAGACCGTGATGGGTCTCAGTAACTGATACAGAATTGAACTTTGCTTAGAGGGGAAGAAGTCTTATTTTTGGTCGGAGAGCAGGGTCTGGAGGTGTATGGGTAGACAAGCTGGAGTCTCCGTGTACCCTTCATTCCTTCCCAGTCTTCCTGCACTTGGCAATTATAGCAAAAGGTGGCTGCCCCATGACTGCTTAGAGCAGTGCTAAGGGCACAGGTCCCCTAAGATCAGACCAAGCAGGGAAGTCAGGTCGGGGCTGGAATGAAAAATATTGAGAATGAAATACAGAAATGAAAGTGTCAAAATCTATAAGAGAGAATTTCCAAAAGATCATAAAGGAGCTGACAGAGAGGAGGAAGCATGAATCAGAACGTCCCAGGATTAAAGAAAGATAAAAAAGCTTAAGGATGAAAAGGCTAATGGGGTGCTGAACAGAACAGATAAGAAAACTAAAATCAATATTCAGACAGTCAATAGTTAAACTTAAGAACATTAAGACAAAGAGAAAAATGTTAAAGATTCCAGAGAGTAAGAAAGACCTGAGTGAGTATTGGTTGATGTCAGGATTCTCAACAGCAGCAGTGGATAATGTCTTCAAAGTTTTAAAGGCAAAGAACTTTTAACTTAGAATTTTATATCCAGATAAACTACCATTTTAAGAAAGAAATTCTCTGCCTTATAAAATTAAAAAAATTTCCCCACTCAAAAACCCTCTTTAAAATGTTCTCAAGAGGTACTCTGAAAAAGAAAGGTCAGTCTGGAGTGATAAATGAGAATGGGAGATAAAGCATTTGCAAAGAAGTTGATCACATTCATAATGTATAAAGAAGCAATAATTTAACATTTTTAAAAAATAATTTTAGCAACGAATTAATGGCCTAGATGATACACCACCAAGACAAGTACAAAGCAGGTAGAAGGAAAACTGCTCAAGTTTTTGCCTTGTTTGGGAGACATGGATATTGATCAATTTAAACACTGAGAAGAAAACTAAACACATCAATACATTTTTAAAAATTAAAAATAATTTTCAGAAAATTAAAGAAAAAATGGACATTTAAATGGCAGAGGAAAATTCTAAGCATGGACTTGCTCTAGGTCATGGAGATTAAAACACAGACAAAGAGATAAAAACACTTGTTTTCAAATATTGATTGTATTACTAATCATTGTGAGATGACAGGCAAATAACCTTTGTGAATCTTGGTTTCCTATCTGCAAAACAGATTGGCAGTGCCTACAAGGAAGCATTGATGTGGGCATAGAATAAGATTCTGTTAGTATTGGGTTTAGCATTAGGCCAGGTGATAGTAAATGCTCAACAAAAGGCAGCTAGTACAACCTATGTTCATATTTCCAGTGCCAACCTAGCCCTTCCTGCCCCTTGATGCCAAGGAAACTAAGTTTATTGCTGAGATTTTTTTTCCCTCTAAGACATCTGGGCTCCACCAATTAGAAAGACTGACTACCTTTCAATTTCCTTAATTATAACAAGGGACTAAAAGTGCTACTGTTTCTTATTGTTACTATGACAATTATGACATAAAATACTTATGACCTATTAAGTGCTTTAAATATTAATCATTATAATTATCTTCATGCTTAGTCTTAGATGGAAACTTCCAGAATATACCACCTGCTCCTTAGAGAATTCCCTCAATAGACTTGTAGTACAGTTGTAATCAGTCTTAAAACATTTCACAAGGGCAGTGAACGTCTTGAGAACACTCACCTAGTGTGGTCTCTCTGACATGGAAGTCATTCATCAATGAAACAACTGTAAGGTCCACTTTTATGAAGAAGTAGTCTTCATCTTGAGCTTTGGCATATGCTTCACTGGACAGAAGAATAAAATAGCTTTTAAAGATAATTTACCAATCAATTAAAATCACCAGTTCCAACATGTCTGCCTTGCAGAGCACACATATCATAGTAGGATTCTCACCGATAGCTCACTTTGACGTGGCCTTTGGCCTATTTACATGGTGTTCTCCGTGAATTCAGTATGTTTCTACTGATTTGCTGTTGGTAAACATGTGCTTTGAGGACTTCTCCCAGGCACAGTGAATCCATCTTTTCCTGAGAAAGACATAGATAAGATAACTTAGCAGTTAAGGCGAATGTTGGATCCAGCCTGAACTGGTTTTATGTTCCAGTTCACTGACATTGGCTAAGGCGTTTAATGTTCATACACCTCTGTTTCCTTCTACTGTGGCCTGTACTATGACACTACTGACAGATTCTCTCTGAATGTTTGATTTTGGTGATTAAATGAGATGAGACATGTGAAATGTCAGAAGCAGAATAAATGTTCAGTAATTGTTAGTGTTGATGACAATAAGATGGTGAGAACCATGGTCACAAAGACAGGGTGTGGTCTATGGATGTAGGGATTTTTCTCCTCTATCCTCCTTCTCATTTCTGTGAAGTTAAGAATAAGATACTGTAATTAAACCTAATACCTTAATCAGTTAAAGTAAATATACCAAACGCTTATGAGCACAGCACAGCATACTTGTTTCTTTTTTTTTTTTCCTCTAATGGTCACGTAAAGAATTTCAACTTTGCAGTTGCTAATACCTACTAAGAGATTAGGGCAGATATTTTTTTCTGCTTTCAAATGGCTTGAGATGCCTTATCCAAGGACGCGATACATAGGAAGAATGAGGTCATGTTCCTTATGAGACCTGGGAAGCACACTTTTCCCACAATTTCTTTGACAAAAGGTGGCTCCATGTCAGTTTTCATGCAAGATTTATTAAATTGTCACAGAAAGCCATGCATATTCTAGCAGAAGACACTAATGATGACTCTCAAGATGCAATTCTTTTGTAACCTTCAGGCAGTAAGACTCTAGAAACCAATACCTGATATCAAACTCCCAAGAAGATGAGACAGAGTAATGTGTCAGTAAAAGTGAAGTTTCAGATTCATTTTGTCTGCTCTTTAACACTTTATTGTATAGAAGTGACTCTGAATGGTGAAACAGTCCTCAATGTATTTGGCTGGAGGCAACCTTATGGATATACTGAAACTAAAAAGGAGCTGGCATATGAAGAATAATAGGACAAAAATGCCTAGGCAATCATCAGGGCATAAAAAAAGAACAGTCACATAAGCCTAGAGGGCTTAGATAGAAAGACGTGTGACAGACACACAAACAGGATGACGAGAGTACTAACAGGCAGGCAAGGCTAGAAGGCAGAATTCCTGGGTGTATAATCTCATGAAGGAAAAGGCTTATTGCTAAAACAGCCAACAGTTAATTGAGTGCTTATGATGTGCCAGACTTTCTAATAATTATTTTATAGCTATTAACTCATTTTGTTTATTTATTTGTTTTGGCTGCAACAAGTCTTAGTTGCGGCACGTGGCATCTTTGGTTGGGGCATGCAGGATCTAGTTCCCTGACCACGACTGGAACCCCAGACCCCTGCCTTGGGAGCATGGAGTCTTGCCACTGGGCCACAAAGAAGTCCCAATAATTACTAACTCATTTTGTTCTACAGAACCTTATGAGTTATCTTCAAATACTATCATCACTTTATAGATGAAGAAGCTGAGACCCAGAAGTGTCTTTGCAAAGGCAACTTTGAATATTCATTGGAAGGACTGATGCTGAAGCTCCTATACTTTGACCACCTGATGTAAAGATCCAACTCATTGGAAAAGACCCTGATGCTGGGAAAGGTTGAGGGTGGGAGGAGAAGGGGATGACAGAGGATGAGATGATTGGATGGTATCACTGACTCAATGGGCATGAGTGTGGGCAAACTCTGGGAGATAGTGAGGGACAGGGAAGCTTGACATGCTGTGCTCCATGGGGTTCCAAAGAGTCAGACATGACTGAGTGAACAACAGTGACGACACATGTTTCCGAAAAGAAAGTGCTGGGATCTGAGCCCAGGAGATCTGGTTCTAGGGCTGAGATACAGTAAGATATCATTCAAAGACGGGGAGCAGGAGGTGGAGGAAAGCCAGAGCCCTTGTGCTCAACCGCTATGCTATATCGCCTCCAGCTGACACAACATCGATGGGCCTATTTTGTCAGTCCTCCAAGAGAAATGAATGTCCTGTGGGAGATTTTATAATATCTGAGGAACAGGAGCATGCTACTCTGGTTTCAATTCCCAATAGTCTTATCATATGTCCTAGTTTGTCCAAGACTGTCTGGTTTATGCTGGCTGTCAAGGTGTAATCAATAAGAGTGCTTTAAAAAGTGTCCCAATTTGGAAGATAAAGTATACAGTAACCCTGTGTGTCACCAGTCAAATGGTTAATCCCTGGGCAAGACTAAACCCACTAGAAAGCCGAAGTGCTTGGCTAATGATTTCTTATATATACAGGAGATGGATGAGGGTCAGGAAGGGCTTGTTCTGTAGGAGGAATACTAAGGAAGTAACACTCTCACACCCAGGAAAAAAATAAAATGGAAACAAACACTCAATAGAAAATAGCAGAATCCTCAAAATAGGCAGCATAATTAGATTTCATAAAAAGTACTCCAAAGAGGGCATTTTCATCGAGCTTACTCTGCCAAAGGCATAGCTAGGATAAAAGACTGATTTCCTCAGAGAAAATTTGAGGTGAATTCCAATCATGTCTGAGTAGTTTTAATATCTACCTAGGCTTTAGAACCCAGCTTTAAAAATCAGGAATTGGGGGAATTTGCTGTAGGACTCAGGGAGCTCAAGTTGGAGCTCTGTAACATCCTAGAGGAGTGGGAAGGGGTGGGAGACAGGAGGGAGGGGACGTGTGTATATCTGTGGCTCATTCATGGTGATGTATGGCAGAAACCAAACAGTACTGTAAAGCAATTATCCTGCAATTTGTTGCTGCTGTTTTTCAGCTGCTCAGTCATGTCTGACTCTTTGCATCCCAGTAGACTGCAGCATGCTAGGCTTCCCTGTCCTTTACCAGCTCTCAGAGTTTGCTCAAACTCATGTCCATTGAGTGATGCCATCCAACCCATCTCATCCTCTGTCGCCCCCTTCTCCTCCTGCCTTCAGTTTTTCCCAGCATCAGGTCTCTTCCAGTGAGTCAGCTCTTCGCATCAGGTGGCCAAAGTATTGGAGCTTCAGCTTCAGCATCAGTCCTTCCAATGAATATTCAGGGTTGATTTCCTTTAGGATTGACTGGTTTTATCTCTTTGCTGTCCAAGGGACTCTCCGGAGTCTTCTCCAGCCCCACAGTTCGAAAGCATCAATTCTTTGCCACTCAGACCTCTTTGTGGTCCAACTCTCACATCTGTTACATGACTACTGGAAAAACCATAGCTTTGATTATATGGACCTTTGTTGGCAAAGTGATGTTTCTGCTTTATAATAAACTTTCTAGGTTTGTTACAGCTTTTCTTCCAAGGAACAGTGTCATTTAAAAATAAATAAATTAAAAAAAAATCAGGAATTGAAAGATATGGGGTGGAGTTAATTTATTAAAGTTTGTCCCCAGCTTGCTGTGAACTGACCTCATCTTACCAAAGTTAATATGTTAATTCTCAGAGGAAGTTCACATGTGGGGTTTGTCATCCCTAAATTTGTGTACTGCTGCTGCTGCTGCTTCTAAGTCACTTTAGTCGTGTCCGACTCTGTGCGACCCCATAGACGTCAGTCCACCAGGCTTCCCCATCCCTGGAATTCTCCAGGCAAGAACACTGGAGTGGGTTGCCATTTCCTTACAGCAACTATTAAATTAATAAACTGATTATTATATTACCTCTTGTGGAGGAGTTAGTTCCTCCTTATTTATACATATCCTGTATGTTTTCATACTTAAAATGACTATGGATAACATAGTTGAAGATGAGTTCTTCTCTATATTCTAAACCGTAAAGCTCAACCTTTCTTGGCCTGTCCCCTGGGTCCCAGACTAGAGAAGGCTGGAAGCCACAGACTTCCTCAAATAACTTGCTATGGTGACTATGGTAACATTTCTCCTCTGGGCCACTAAAGACTACTCATTCAGCAGTTGTAACATGCAGAACCACTAAATGTGAGAACTTTAGTTGATAGGTCCAGAAGTTTTTGGCAAATCTGTTTTCTTTGCCACGTAAATGTGCCAAGAGTTCTTAAGGCCAGATTAGGAAGCTTGAGTCTTTGGGACCCCCTTGAGCAGACTTGGGGGAAGGGATGCTGGAAGAGATCTCTGTATTGTCCACACATGAAATCTCACAGTAATAGATTCTTCATAAATCTCACTTGTTTATGTGAGACTCACTCTTTCCCCTGAAAGTTTGGAAAAGAATATACTCAGCGAATTATAAAATGAGGTTTGATCACAAAAATTGAGGTCCTGTTGTTTCTATAGCAGAATGGGGCTCTGGGGGGATATATTGCAATGAAAAAGCATCAAATTTTGATAAGTGATAGACATGCTAGACTTCATTCCTTCACAATTACCAGGGGGGACATTTCTTAGAAAGTTATAGAAAACTGGTCAATTATCCCTATTTATTTGGACTGTTTGATTATGCTTTATTTCCCATTTAACTTTCTATTAATAAACTTGGTGCTGAGACAAAAGGATTTTTGTGCTACTAATGTACACTGTGGTCTAGCTTCCAGAATATTTTAAATAATTGCTCTTATATTGGCTTAAAATTGTGAACCAGAAACCTTTTGGGACCTTTCACTTAATCTGAGCTGTTTCTAAGCCTATTGCTTTTGCAACCATTTCCAGTAGAATTTTTTCACCCTCCTCTTTTTTCCCCAGGTAATCCTTGTGAAATCTTTGTAGGAAACCAGGTGCATTTAGGTGTACTATTCTTGCAAATTAGATTCCTCCCTGTAGCTCCATGCCATCTTCCATTCTCTTCTTCTTCACCATCTTCAAAGGCATTTAGGTTCCCATCTGCACAGAGGAATGTGCTAGACCCTAGGCAAACAATTTAATGGAAATAAATCCTGCCCCCTGGGGACTTCATGTGTATGTTGATCAGAAAAACCTGATGGCTATAACAAATAACTTCCAAATCTCAGTGGGTTAACACAATAGAAGTTCTTTTTTCATTTATTTCACAATCTAGCAGAAGTTGGTAGGGACTGGGGTCCATGCATGCATTTAGGGATCCACATTCCATCCATTTAGTAGCACCTGCATCCCGTAAGGCGTCAGAGGCTTCTACTGCAAGCCCTGACTACAGTCAACAGAAAGGGGGAAAGACAGCATGGACAGAGCACACAAGAGGTTTTTAAGAGATCAGGTCTGGAATTTACAGTCTTATCTAACTAGTCAAAATAATAAATCACCCTAGCTAGTCAAAATAATTGTTCCTGTATTGTTGTTGTTGTTTAGTCACTCAGTTGTGCCTGACTCTGTGACCACATGAGCTGTAACCCACCATGATCCTCTGTCCATGAGATTCTCCAGGCAATAACACCAGAGTGGGTTGCCATTTCTTTCTCCAGGGGATATTCCCGATCCAGGGATCGAAGCCTGCATCTCCTGCATTGCAGGTGAATTCCTTGCCACTGCCACCAGGAAAACCCCTGCTATATACTGGTAGGCATATGGCAAATCTGATTTGATCAAGTTATAGAATCTCAGTGAAGGGAGCATGGAAAATATCATTTTTGAAATTTCCTGTAAATATAAAATTATTTAATTATAATAGTTAAAATAAATAAAACTTGAAAAAATGAAATGATAGCCTGAGTGGGGAAGCAAAGTTAATGGCAGAGACAGAATGTCAAGGGTAGAAAATATATTTTAGATCATCTTAATTTAACAAAGCATATGGAAGAGGGAAATAAAGGTACAGAGAGACAAATCAAATAGTCAAATATCCAGACAAAATAAACAGTATCTGCCTCAAAATGAAAGGTTTATTGTTCTTAATCCAATACTTTTGTCCCAGATTATTCTTGGAACATTTTTTTTTCCCTGTGAATTGAAGAGAGGGGGAGAATTCAGGCATAGTGTAGTAACAACCCTATAATAAATTTATTTAACACATCGCAGGACTATTAATCTTAATTTTCTGGTTAATTCCTAATCCATTATCTACAATTCCTTCATATACTACACACACACACACACACGCGCGCGCGCACGCACGCACACACACAAACATCTTGCCCTTTTCTCCTCAACATGCTATCCACAGTCTTCCAAGATGAGTAGAATGAAACTCAATGAATTAAGTAGCCTGCAAAAGTTTCATGGCCAACAATGGGCAAATTCTGACTTGAAACCTCCATCCATCTAATAGCAAAGCTCAAGCTCTTCTCTGAGGACTGGGAAAGCCCCTGAGAAAGGTGAGAGGAGGAATATCTAGAAACAGTCAGCTGAGTGAGTGAAAAATATTTCTCAGGGCACCAAAGAATAGTTTGTAAAATATTGTTTATTGAAAAATATTTCTCAGGGCACCAAAGAATTGTAATTTATGCCTGTAAATTTTTGTACAGCTGCAGTTCTTAAGTGAGTGAATTTGAGGTACAGTGGGCTTTCTGTCTGTAGTTTTAGGATCTGTCCTTTGGAAAAAGGATTTGAATTGCTTATTTTATTCCCTTGGCTAACTTTTTGCATGATCAACATGTTCAGTTAAATGATATGTTAATTTGGTGAGACCATGGCACTCTGTCTTGCTTCAACTCTCAAAGTATGTAATAGTATCATTGACCACTGACTGTATCCTTCCTCTGTGCCTAGTAGTATAATACATTGCATTTATTATTTCTATTTCACACCACAACTTTGGAAAGGAAATATTTCTATTTTACAAAAGAGGAGTCTAAGGACCTTTTACCTGTCCCACACCTCCAAGGTCAAATGTAAAATTGGTACAATTTATAAGATATAGTTAGTTTATAAAAACATATTTATATTAAATAGCACTGCCAAAGGTAGACGTGTCTCTTTTAATGGATTTCTATCACCATTTCACTTCATACACTTGTACAACCATTTCTGGGTATCTTATAGCAAAATGTCTATCAAGTTAGAGATCTTTTCAATAATCTATTTAGTTACTGCAAACCTAGTAGAAATATAAAGAAGGAAATGAACTGCAATTGAACTTGTGGAATTCTTCACCTTTCCATTCTTCCCTCCATTTCCTCTTGATGTTGAAACTGTGGTTTCCCGGTTTTCTTAGAGTCTCTGCGAGTCACTCTGACCCACCAGATGGTCCCTGGTGATACAGAGACCTCACAAAGGAACCCTGAGGCAATAGCTCTTTCACTTCCAAGTGAAGGCCTTAACAACACCTAGCTGGACTCAGGTCTTCGGTCTATTAGCATTGAATATAAGGCCCTTTGCCTTCTCCTTACCAACCAGAACTCAGTGGAACTGAATAAAGATCAAAGCTGATCGCCACACTCTTCTTACTGGGCCTATATTGCTAAAAGCATCTCTGAACCCACAAGTCTGTTGATTCATTTATGCATTGAGAATGCAGAGTATTAGCTCCTGGACCACCATGGAAGTTCCTTGTTGATTCATTTATATCTACAAATACTTCTCTCTTAGGCAGAGTATTAGTTGACAGAATTTCCTATATGATGAGGACGGTGATTTGCAAAATGCTCTTCATACTCATATGTATATCACTGTTCTTTACCATAGGGAAGTAACGGAGGGTACTCTTCCCAGTCCAGTGTCGAATAGAAATAAAGCAATCTATTCTAATGAAATGCAGACTATTATTTTGTTTTGCCTCCCGGTCGACTCTTCAGGCTGAGTTAATTTCTTACTGATAACAGCTGATGCAGTGTCTTCAGTATTTCATTGGCACAACTGTAAAGGGGAGCACACCAAATGAGAGAAATTAAACAAGGTATAACCAGGTTGACTGTTTTAAGTGCTTTAATGAAACTATCTAATATATGTAAGTTGGAATCAAGCTCTGTACAGTAATGAGACACATATATTCTATTCCTTTAGAGTTATTTCGCAAAAAAGAAGCTACAGTTCAGGAAAAAGGTAATGGCTGCTTCCCATTTAGTGACTAACATTCTTCTTCATTCCGCATGGTGTGGCTCATGCTTATAAATATTAAAAATCTGGTACAACCAAGCATAATCAACCAACACTTACTCAGCTTCTACCAAGTACCAATCATGCTAAATGCTAAGGAAATGAATTAGACACATTCCCTGTCCCCTTTAAAAGCAAGAAACAGAGACTTTATACATCAATAGAAATTCATAAAACTACAGAGAGGGAGTGATTAACCACAGACACTGGAATTTGAAAATTGGATAGGATTTCACCTAGAAGAAGGGCAGCTGAGTACATTATTTTTGCAAGAAGTACAGCATCTATAGAGGCATAATGGTGAAGCAACAGGGTATGTGCAGGGAACAATAAAAATTAGCTTTCTTTTTTTTGAAGTTATGAAAAATATTTATACAATTCATATTTTAAAATAAATAAAAATTGGGACTGAGAAGACATAAACCTATAAGCATAGTTACTTTAAAACTTCTTTTTCAATAATTCATAGGAACAAGAAGCAGTCTCTCGGGATATAGATATTTGAAAAACATTTCAAGTTAACCAACATGACTTAATTGATGTTTCTAAAGCACTATACTTAACAGTAACAGAAAACACTTTCAGTTGCAGTATACATAGAACTTCCATCAAAATAAACTGTATGAAGATAGCTTCTTTTAATTGCTGGAGGGAAAAGGGCTGAAGTGAGTGTGGAGATATGGTAGGAAACACTGCTGATGAGGTAACCAGAGACTAGATGGTATGAGACAGACAGAATTCACTATGTTAGGTACTATGTGGGATACAAAAAAGTCTTAAGACTTTTTGCTGCTCTTAAAGAATTTATGATCAAATTAAGGTGAGAAACCAACACACACGAAGAAATTAAGACATAATTAAGAAGTCAATGATGAGTTGCTGACTGTAAGTGCAGTTGGGATTCAAAGAAGGTACAGAGATCAATACAGTCTGGAATAATCAAAGAATTAAGGGAAAGTTGAATTTGAGCTGCTCCTTGAAGAATGGGAAGACTTAGCTCAAAAGCTGTTAACCAACCAGTACTACCCCCTAGCGGACATTTGGAAAGGTGTAGGTTGAATTTTAGATGTCACAGTGGGAAGGTGAGAGGGTCATTTTAGGAATTGCCTTGTGATGCAAAGAGACCTACTCAACGAAGAATTGTCTCTCTCAAAAGTCTAGTAGTGCTCCCACCCAGAAGCACTAGCTACTTAAGTAGGGGGCAGAGAGAGTAGATTCCAAATGGTGAAAACAAAACAAATATAAGAATTATGGGGATGTATCACTGCGGGTCATTAACAAGATGAGTTAAATAAAAAACATTTATTTATTCAGAAATAAATCCTATTCAATTTTAAAAATTGATTAACTTTTGCAACTTATACCAGAAATTACATGGTTAAATAGGCATTTTTATGGGATTGCAATCTCAAATATCATTAGGGATTAGAAACAGTATGTCAGGGATTTAACCAGCATTCATCCCTCAGTCCTGTCACTTCCCTGGTGGCTCAGATGGTAAAGCGTCTGCTTACAATGCGGGAGACCCAGGTTCAATCCCTGGGTTGGGAAGATCTCCTGGAGAAGGAAATGGCAACCCACTCCAGTACTCTTGCCTGGAAAATCCCATGGATGGAAGAGCCTGGTAGACTACAGTCCATGGGGTTGCGAGAAGAGCAACTGAGCAACTTCACTTCACTTCAT
Source organism: Odocoileus virginianus (assembly GCF_023699985.2). Classification (NCBI taxonomy): domain Eukaryota; kingdom Metazoa; phylum Chordata; class Mammalia; order Artiodactyla; family Cervidae; genus Odocoileus; species Odocoileus virginianus. The sequence goes on along the minus strand of NC_069675.1, from coordinate 17,867,123 downwards.
CCCTCAGTGCTGCAAGGTCATTCTGGATGCACGCAGCTCAGCACTGCGGCTGTATCATCCCCTCTCCAAGCAGTACGTGCCCATTTTCTGTTTCTGACCATCCACCAGGGGGTGCATCAAACTGTCTAAGTCAGTTGTCTGTGTCATTCTTCTGAGTTTATGGCTTCTGCCTGCTCTTGGCTTCTGTTTACTGCCTTTACTCTCAGATTTCTCCTGCATTCCTAACTGCCGTATATCTACATCTTCCTTTCAGACGCTCCAAGATTGGTATCTGATCACTTTGTTTCATGGCTCCGTCCCTGGGAGGCAAGCCCTTAGGCTCCATGGGCTTTGGGTCATTGGCTGACTTGTGGTTTGCTTGCTCTAGAGCCTCTACATTGTAGGTCATCACCCATCAGTTTGCTGTGAAGGATCAAGATGGTCATAAGTACGGGGGACTCATGTAAAAGCAACAGGGCCCCAGCCTTATCAACAAAGCCAGTGAATTTTCAACAAGAACTCTGGCTATGCTGAAATGAGGTTCAATGAAAGTGGAATTACAGGATCTGCTACTCACAGTTGCAGTTAAAAAAAAAAATCAAATGCCAACTTTGCTGAGCACACAGTATGGAATAAATTGTTCACCATTTAGAACTCTGCCATCACATTTATGCATATGGATTGTGGTCACTTTCAAGTTCAGGTGATACTACTTTCAAATATGAGGGTCATGCATTTACTGTCATTTTAAAGTCAATAACTACAAAATTTATCTCATAGATTTCTATCAACACTAAATTGCCCTCCAAACTTCTCTATTTCCAACCATCGTAGTAGAAATTTTATAGGGAGTATAGAATTAATTGTTGAGGGAAATATATCATGGCTGTGAACTGCAAGTATTCTAGACTCCACTTACTAAGAGTGCCCCTGGGTCAAGTCTGATGGAAAGAAATACCTTAATAACCACATAAAACAAATTTTATAACCTGATGGCCCGCCAGCCAAATTGGGCTGAGAATGTTTTTCATTTTGATGAACACTGTATATTATAAATATTTGAATTAGAATGGCATGTGAATTAGGATTTCAGTGGTCTCCACCAGTCCAAAAAGGTATAGCTAGAGAAGAAGCCATAAACAAGTACCAATTTGCAGGAGATGAAGTACAGGTGTATAACACTGCACAAGGCCAGGTGATGAGGTCAGGTGGATGACGTTTTATTTGGCCTATGATTTTAAATGCTAACACTTCACTTCTTTTAAGGTGATCATGCTCACCAGCCACTGTCTGACACCTACAGTCACACACTGTCTCTTTCGCCTGCATGTAAGCCTGGTCCAGTGGGAAAAATAGATGTGCACTTCGAAGTCCAATTAAAACACACACTACCAGCAACACAGTACTGAAAGCCCCATTAGGCATCTTATGAATGCCCAAGAGCGCCCCTGACCATGTTTGGAGTGACACATTTTGGCTCAGTTGGTGAAAATTAGGATCAGGCTCAGGACACTGGAGAGTACGCACTGCATCCCATATGGCCTGTGTGTAGGTAGATTGCTCCCTGGGTGCCTGAAACTCAGTGAAAAAACTTTGGGTGGGAATTAGAGGAAAAGGATGGAGAATGCAAATTAGCACACTATGGATGGATCTGCATCATGTATGGCCACATTATGGACTGGATTCAACTGTCAGATGGCTATGTATTATTCATGATCAAATTCAGGGTAAAGATACCAGATGGCAAAGGCATATTCATGGTCAGATCTTAGTTGTTAGATTAATTATAAATCTACATAAGAATTGGATAATAATAATTTAGACTGCTCTCAAAAGGATACTCTGTAGGTCATCCAGTCAAAAGTATTTTTAAAATAAGGCATATAGGTTATTAGGTGACATTAAATGTTTTATGTTGCCATAAGTTATTTTCCAAAAAGACTTTCCAGTAACATGAAACTTTTTTCAGATTTCACTAACCTGTGGCTTTGGTCTTAATGTTTGATAGAGCCGGTGGTAACAGTGCCATTTTGTTAAAGGACTGCAGATGATTTACATGCACCAGAATGTCAAGTGACCAGCAAGACTCTGTAGACATGAAAAATGTTTTGTCTGTGTAGCTACGACTTATCATGTACAAAAAGGCTCTGTGATTTCAGGTTCTGCCTAAGCGTCATCAGCATTATGTGGGCTGGACACTTTTTATTGGTCCCTTTGGATCCCCTCTGTATCCTTCCACACCTTGCTTTGTGCCCAGTGAGGATGACCTGGAAGTCTTGCATCAGTGAGCTGGCTTGTCCTTTGGATTGCAGCTGCTTGGCCAATGAAGGGTATCAGTGGGAGATAGGGTGGGGCAGAGTGGATATTCTGTTAAGTCCCTCCCTGTATTATCTCCTCTGCAAAGGACACTGCTCCTGTTAGGGGATCCTCTCCACACAACTTCCTCTCTGAATTCTGGAAGCTTCATAGGTGGTTGCACTTTTCTGTTGTTACCAGCCTTGACATTGTTTAATATTATCCTTTGTGGTTTCTCTGTATTCTGCCCACAGCTTTGTGAATGGTTCTTTTATTAAGTTCTTAAATATCCACTTTGAGTGTGCCGCCTGTTACCTTTTGGGATTCAGACTGAAATACAGTTGACCCTGGAACAGCACAAGTTTGAACTGTGATGGTTCATCTACATGTGAAGGATTTTTTTCAATAGTAAATACTATAATACAGCATGCTCTGCCATTTGTTGAATCCATGGGACCATGTATATGAAGGACTGACTATAATTATACAAGCATTTTTGACTGTGTGAAGGGTTGCTACCCCAACCCTCAGGTTGTTCAGGGGTAAACTGTACACTCTAAACCCAGAATCAGAGAATCAAACAATGTTTTAACTGCAAATAATGGACATGATCTGTTCAATCTTTCTCATTTCACTGATGAAGAAACCAAGCTGGAGGAATATCAAGGGATTTTCCCAAAGTTACCAGATACTTTGTCACAGTCTGGAGGACCAGAACCCAGACCTTATGCGTATCTTCAGTGCATTTTCCCAATTGAATCCTCTGCAGAAGGTCTTGGGCATCACAGGAAGTGTCCACTGAAGGTGTCTATCTGGGACAGTTAACCCCAGGGAATTGGCCAGGTGGAAGATTTTTCTACCTACAGAAACTTCTGGTCAAAATGTTGACAGCAGCTCCAGGAAGGGACTCAGTAAGGAGGATGAAGCTACTGAAAATCCAGCGATCCATAGAGTATTTTCAGACATCCTAGCTAAACTCAGCTCCCAGAATTTTACTCCAATCTGAAGGGATAATAAAGGGGAAATTGAACCAAGTAGAGCTTCTAATACTCAGTGCCCAGGTGTTCTCCACAGACAGGTGGAGGGGATGGGCAGGGGAGCGTTGCATTAGATGAGGAAGGTGTTATTGTACAGGTTTGAGACAACAGAGGCACAGGTAACATAATTACCATGAATTAAATGGCCAAGAACTGCACTGGGGTTTTCCATTCACTATTTTATATAATCCCAACTACAATCCTCATTTCACAGATAAGAACATTTATGCAAAAAAGAAGTTATACCTATAGTGAGTGGGGAAAAAAGCCCCAGAGGAGAGACAGCATTCAAGACACACGGAGAACAAGTTATGGTGGCAAAAAAAGATCACGGAATGTTTGTTGTTGCCCATCACTGAGTCAGGTGCTGAGAATGAGTGAGAACCGAAGATCAAGAAAGAAGCACTATGAATTAGAGAGACTTAGTTGCTGCCATGGTGTCTGTACCTTATGGACTGTGGGGCTGTGGGCATATAGGAGAGTGTGCAGATGACTAGGATTTAGCTGAAAAAGTGTTATGATGCGGAAGTACAGGGTTCCATGGGGACCCAGTGGAGGGGCAAGCATCACAGTCTGGTGAGAGAACAGGGCAATGAAGGTTTCACAAAGTGACCTGTGAGCCTTACGAGGGATGAGTAGGAATTGGAAGATTAAGTGGGAGGAAAATGTGGTTCAGGTAGTGTAACATGTGCAAAGGCCTGCTGTTAAGAGCATTCCTGGCGAAGAGGTTCACTGCAGTTGATCATAGTAGTCAGAGGGAATTAGAAGGCTGAAAAGCTAAGTCAAGGTCATATAAGCTGAGTTTGTAAATCCTGTTAAGGAATTCGGATTTTTCCTCCCATCAGAGCATTAGAGAGACACTGAGATTGTCAAATGGGGAGAGGAGGTCACCCAATTTCAGGGGTCACTGATCCTTGGTCAGAGATGGCTGTCTGCTCTGGTTTTGTTGGGTGAATGAAAAGACTGCTCTCTGCTTAGGGTGAGTCTCTAAGGCAGTCAGCATGAGGTGGAACTCACATGGGCCCATGGGTGTTGTTAATGACCCCTGATTGAGAGCCAGGCCCTCCAGGGATCTCAGTAGTTCATGTCACTTACAGTGCCTGGCTGTTGTTTGTCAGTATATTTATACTTTTTGCCCAAATCCAAGTAATTTGTATTTGCTTTTCCATCTTGCTTCCTTCAGAGTTTTGTCCTATTTTGAAAAGAACCCAAGATACTATTCAATAGAGATGGTGAATTTTCACTGTGTGATAGTATAAGTAAGTGGCATTTCTTTTTAACCAACCTCTATGCTTTGTTTCCTTTGCCTTTTCCGTTCTATACATTCCAGCCCTGAGCTGAGATAGTGGCTCAGGATATTTAGCCACCTTGGATAGATCTGGAAAACTTTACTTTGAATTTGAATCTGGCCCATGTGATGTAATGGGCTTCCCTGGTGGCTCAGTGGTAAAGAATTCACCTGCAGTGCAGATGTGGGTTCAATCTGATCCCTGGGTCTAGAAGATGCCCTGGAAAGGGAAATGGCAACCCACTCCAGTATTCTTGCCTGAGAAATCCCATGGACAGAGGAGCCTGGTGGATTACAGTCCATATGGTTGAAAAGAGTCAGACATGACTTAGCACTAAACAACAACAGCATGTGATATAATCATACCTTGCTGAACACTGGGGCCCACAACACTCATAAGAAAGATATTTCCAGGCAGGAGGAAAGCAGTAGAGATTGCCTTGTAAAATGTGAATGAATACAGAACTCAGACCTAGGCTGTATCTGTATGTTCAACTGTCTAGAGAAGTTCCTTAAAATATGCTTACTGTATAAAAGAGGGAGGTGTGAAGCAAAATGTTCATGAAGTAATAGCTACTCTTACATGGTCATCGTCTTCTTTCCTTTCCTTCCCTCTCCTTTTCTTCCCGTCACTCTATTGAAAAAATATGCTGGTTACATAACACTAAAATGATTTCAGAACTCACTAATGATTGGGTTTTTAACCTGCAGTTGGAGAAACATTGTTATAGAGGATTTAACCAAAATGTACTTTTCTTAGTCTCTCACTGTGGCAAAGAAACTATTTCTACCTGAACTATGGAGTTACTAAGTTCTACCTAATTGTTGGGGTGTCTGAAGATTGGTGAAGATTTCTGCAGAGACTCTTGCCTCATTGGAAAGGTAGCAATTTTTTTTTTTAAGTTCTAGCTTTTCTTTTTTTGCACACATTGACACATTTTACTCTTAAGAGGAAAAAAATTTTAATTGCTGCCGTTTTCCAGGGAGATAGTAATCTACCTAGTGTCATACAACGCAATGTTGGAGATAAAATTCAGGTTTGACCAATTCCAAAGCCCCCATTTTGCAACTTCCTGGTGGTCCAGTGGTTAAGATGGTGGTTCCACTGCAGGGGGCACAGGTTCAATCCCTGTTTGGGGAACTAGAATATCACATGCCATGTGGTATGGCCAAGAAATAAAAACAAAAAAAAAACCCTAAAAAACAAAGCCCACGTCCTTTTACATCCTGCCTCCTAGTGAGTTATCTACTTTCCACCTTCCATGTGTAGGTTTGAAACCTTATCTTTATGTGATTATGAGATGGAAAACTCTTGAATCCCACTATATTCAGGAGGTATTTTGTACTGTTTGATAGCTATCTATGGGTTCCTTCCCATGAGGAATCTATTTTCAGTTCACATTCGAGTCAGAGAGTTGTTCCTCTCAATTGTTGCTGGTCACTAACTCTGAAACAGCTTGCTAGAATTCAGAATGCTGAGATCAGAGAGAGAAAGCTGCAGGACTAGGCACATAGAAAAAAGTGCCATCCCAGTGTTCTAAAGTAATTGGAAGCACGAATTTTAAAGATTCTATTGAATGGAGCTGTTCCACTTAGTGTTATTGTTAGTTGTATCTTAGACTTCAAAATATGTGAAGGAGTAGCGACTTGAGAATTTTTCATGTGCCATGATGGAAACATAAAAACCTTTTCAGTCACAGTGGTTGTGGAGTAAAACCATGGAAGTGAGGGAACCTGGGAAGAGGATTGGAACCATAAGGCAAGAAGGAAGTAAATATGGGTGAACAGACCAGAACAAAGACATCTTCTCTTAGTTTTCTGGGCTAAGAGGTTTCCTCCAGTTCCTTTTTTTTCTTCTTCTTTTTTTTTAAGATTTATTTATTTATTTAGGCTATAGCAGGTTTTAGTTGCGGCATGTGGGTTCTTTAGTTATGGTGCATGAACTCTTCGCTGCGGAGTCTTAGTCACTGGACCATCAGGGCAGTCCCTCCTCCAGTTTTTTCGTGAAGGAAGAATTAGAAATTGATAGGAGAACCTCAGGGCCTTCCCAGGTGGTGCTAGTGGCAAAGAACACATCTGCCAATGCAGGAGACTTAGACACAGGTTCGATCCCTGGGTCAGGAAGATCCCCTGGGGGAGGGCACAGCAACCCACTCCAGTATTCTTGCCTGGAGAAGCCCATGGACAGAGGAGCCTGACAGGCTACAGTCCACAGTGTCGTGCAGGGATGGACATAACTGGAGCGACCTAGCACACAACCCGAGAACTTCAGTGTACGTGTTGGTTGTGTCTGATCATACTTTAAGTAAGTGAGCATTCAGCATCGCATGCCTCTCCTTCTGCACGGTGGCCTCAGCCTTTCTCCCAAGTTATTTGTGTGACATTTGTAAGTCATAAGTCTGTGATCCAAATTAAAACAGACAAACCTATTCTGAACAGATTCTGTCTTGTTCTAGATGAGTATAGGTTTTCCTTGGCAATCAGCAACTCTAACTTTAAAAAGTTTCGCTTGCTATTGTTGTCTGAACATATTCATGTTGAGATCCTAATCTCCAGAGGTGGTGGTTTGTACAGATGTCTTTGGGGGGTGCTTCAGTGAAACTCTCATGGTTGGAAGTGGTGCGTTATGAAAGAGACTCCAGAGAGAGCCCTCCCGCCTTCTGCTATGTGAGGACACAGTGAGAGTGTGTGACCTGGGCAAGGATCCCTCCCTACCCATGCGTGGACTTCCAGCTCTAGAACTGTGAACAGTCAGTTTCTGTTGTTTATAAGCTACCCAGTCTCTGATGAGTTTTCACAGCACCCAGACTGAGATACTTCCCTGAGCTACTTTTTCCTCTGTGCTGGTTTTGACTATTATTTTCCTCCAAAAGCATAGCTGTGTGTGTGTTGTAGCGTCTCAGAACTAGGGTTAATCTCTTTAGAATTTTTGTGAAGATATTCATGCATTTAGAATGACATTTCTTCTGGAAAACATCTTCACTTTAACTGAGGCCTTCTATGCCCTAACCCACGGGTTAGACATAATTAAGCCAACACTTTCATTTCTCAATCCTCATGAAGGATCTAAGGCTCAAAGAAGTTGTTAACTTGTCCTAGTTCCTCCTCAGAAGGAATATCCTACCAGCCAAAAATTTAAGTTTCTTGTTCCATTGTTAAGATATATTTTTCTAGGAGGAAAAAAGGACAAGATATTTTTCTGAGCCTCCTGTATTTTCATAGAGATTGTTAGTGAATTTATTCTGGTTTGTATTGGAGCACTAAAACTTGGTTTGCAATGTATTGTGAGGATTAAAAGGAAGCAAGACTGGAACACTTCAGTTAAATATATTAAGTTTTGTTGCTGCTCCATGTTCATTACTTATCTAGAGATTCTGTGAGATACACAGATTAAATATAAGAAAAAAATGGGAAAATAAACAAACCAACATCTTCTGAAAGCTTACCTATTTCACAGGCTTATGCACACAGTCTCACTTAATTCTCAGTCAATATTTTAGTTGAGTATTATCTACATTTTATAGAAGAGGAAATTAAGACTCATGTACTATTTTGTTTATGGCCACATGGATCATAGAAGTAGGATTTAAGTTTGGTTTTTGCTGTCTCTAAAGTTCATACTCTTCACATTAATCCATGAAAACCTCTAACTTTTCACAAACTTATAATTCAGTTGGTGAATATTTCTGACATTAAAAAGAAAATAACATATTATGAAGCAATGCATATTAAATGTCTAAGAAATGAGGGATCAGTTATATTGAGATAAGATTGGATAAGTAAACAGAGTTGATTTCAGAAATAAAACTCTTCTAGTTCCCACTTAGGGAACTAGAAAGAGCATCTCTCAGATTCTTGCAATGAAAAAAAATTACACAAATTGGAAATTCATGGCTTGTTTTTAAATCTATTAGAGAACTTGTCACAGGTAAGCACCTGGCCCAGCATCTAAGGAGAGAGACCGTGGCAGGCAGAGACCAGACATGCGCACTGGCTTACTTGGCATAGACACAAGCGGACACTGGCTAGAATAGCTCCACTAGGGGAACAGAGAATTGTGGAGGCCAAGGATGTGCAGGTGAGAGTTCTGAGCCCTCGTGGCCACAGACATTGGGTGAACCTACAGTCTTTTCCCTGGTAGCTCAGCTGGTAAAGAATCTGCCTGCAATGCAGGAGACCCTGCTTCCATTCCTGAGTCAGGAAGCTCCCCTGGAGAAGGATAGGCTACCCACTCCAGTATTCTTGGATTTCCCTAGTGGCTCAGATGGTAAAGAATCCGCCTGCCTTGTGGGAGACCTGGGTTTGGCCCCTGGGTTGGGAAGATCCCCTGGAGGGGAGGGCATGACCACCCACTCCAGTGTTCCTGCCTGGACAGAGGCATGGACAGCCCATGGACAGAGGAGCCTGGTGGGCTACAGTCTGTGAAGTTGCAAAGAGTTGGACATGACTGGACGATTAAGAACAGCACAGTCTTTTCAGGAATTTTCTCCACAAACCTACTGAACACTTGCAGAAAAGATTGGAAAGAATCCTAAGAAAGTGTCCAAATGTGGGGAGGGGACTGGGAGCTGCTGAAGGATGAGGGATGAGGGATGAAGGATGAAGGAGCTGCTGAAGAATGGCCTCAGGAGTCCACCTGGACCCCTCTCACCAAATTTTTCCCACGGAATGAAAACTTTAATCTGTAGGGGAAAGGGCAGCAAACAGAGGTGCTTATAGTACACTAGGGAAAACCCACTGCAGCTGGGGGAAAGGACAGAACACCGTGCCGTTGGGGGAGGGGCAGGAATAAGAGAGATGATGGGCCTGTAACTATGTCAGGGGAGCAGAAGTATGGAGATGACCACATCCTTGAGAAGCTACTTTGCTGAGAGTAACTACAAGCCATGACACCTCAGTAACAATGAGCATACACCTAATGCTAATGCTCAGATGCCATTCTTCAGTGAGAGAAATCAGACTTCCTTAGAAAGGTGGTCCATTCCAGGGCAGAAGCAAGGAAAATACAGGATGATCCTGGTGCCTTTTGAGGTGTCAAAAAGCAAAGAGGTGAGAAAAAAATTAGTTTCATTTCAAAAGGGCACAAGAGCCAAAAGAGCTATTGGCCAAATTTTCAGTAACGTTTAAAAATTGTGCTGGGTCTTCGTTGCTGTGCAGGCCTCTCTCTAGTTGTGGTGAGTGGGGGCTACTCTTTGTTGCAATGCATGGGCTTCTCATTGTGGTGGCTTCTCTTGTAGAGCACGGGCTTTAGGACTTTCAGGCTTCGGTAGCTGCGTGAACGGGCTCGGTAGTTGCGGTTCCCAGGCTCTAGAGCACAGGCTCAATACTTGGGGTGCACGGGCTCGGCTGCTGTGTGGTACGTGGGATCTTCCTGGATCAGGGGTCAAACTGGCATCTCCTGCATTAACAGGTGGATTCTTTACCCCTGAGCTACCAGGGAAGCTCCAAATTTGTAATACTTCGAGAAATGAAATAAATAATGATAGTATTGGATTATAACCCAAAGAATGAAGTAAATATCTGTGAATCTATACTGATATCAGCAAATAACTGAATAAGTATATAAAGGGAGAAGGGATAAATTGTCCTTTTAGAACAATTTGAAATAATAAATGTTTACAGATTAAGGGAAGTAGAAAAATCACCATTAGAATACAAAAAAAATCACAGTAAAATTGTTGCAGTCAGGTTCCACTGATGGGTAGTAAAAATCAGTGAATGAATGTTTAAGGAGAAACAGAATATTTATTGCATCTCAAAGTGTCTTCCTCTAAATGTTTATTGCTTTAATGGGAAAGATAGTAACTTTAGAGTGCAGAAATCTGGAAAATCCACCTTAGCCAAGTGATCTCCAGTAATTTGTACCAATATCATGCAGTCCCTGATGTAACGCACTGAAAGGAGCACCCTTTCTCAAGTGGCATTCTTCCAAATAGAGCAAGACCTCAGTCTAATCATACTGTATCTCTTAGCATCTCTGTCTATGTAAAATGTATGTCTAAGCCTATTACAAGATATTTGAAGATAAGGATGTCAAGTGTTTTTGTTGTTTTCAGTCCTTCTAAAAAGGACATTAAATGGATTATAGGCAAAGCTTTAGAAGGAAAAAAGTACCATCCATAATGTAATATAATATTAGTTTTTGACTATGACATGGAGTTCTGAGCATCCTTGCTCCCAAGATAAAAGAGAATCACAAGGAATAAACACCAAACTTCATGAGGCCAAAATTTCTAACCAATATTTTTCTTTTGCACTACTCTAACCATGTTTTTTGAAAGAGGGGAAAAATACACCTATAATTCCACTCCTAATCCCTCTTTGAATGTTCATTCTTGCCCTGTTTATATATTTATACATCTGCAATCCCAGTATAGATGTCATTGTGTGTTGTTTTACTCACTTACACTGTTAACATTTTCCACATTTCTACATAGTCTTCAAAGTTATTATTTTAATGCTTCTATCATGCTCTGTCATGTGAAAATGTCATAATTTACTCATTCATGTCCCTATTGTTGGACATTTAGGCACTTAATGTCTTTTGATACTAAGTTCTGGAAGACTATTTTATGTAGGGGACCCAAAAGGGACATGGGGCAATGAAACAGATAATCTCACTAATACACTTTTATATAATACAGAAAAGAATTTCATGTGAACATTGCACATAATCATTCTCCATCAGAGGTAAGGACAGGGTCTTAAAATACAAACCAATGAAGTAAATTTACCAAATGGTTCAAATATTGCAGGACAGATTTGCAGGAATTGTATATTTCTGTTCACCTTTCAGTGTTGAACACTCAGTCTTTCACAATATGGAGATGACATCACCCTTATGGCAGAAAGTGAAGAAGAACTAAAGAGCCTCTCGATGAAAGTGAAAGAGGAGAGTGAAAAAGTTGGCTTAAAGCTCAACATTCAGAAAACTAAGATCATGGCATCCAGTCCCATCACTTCATGGCAAATAGACAGGGAAATAGTGGAAACAGTGGCTGACTTTATTTTTCTGGGCTCCAAAATCACTGCAGATGGTGATTGCAGCCATGAAATTAAAAGATGCTTACTCCTTGGAAGGAAAGTTATGACCAACCTAGACAGCATACTAAAAAGCAGAGACATTGCTTTGCCAACAAAAGTCCGTCTAGTCAAGGCTATGGTTTTTCCAGTGGTCATGTGTGGGTGTGAGAGTTGGACTCTAAAGAAAGCTGAGCGCCGAAGAATTGATGCTTTTGAACAGTGGTGTTGGAGAAGACTCTTGAGAGTCCCTTGGACTTCAAGGAGATCCAACTAGTCCATCCTAAAGGAGATCAGTCCTGGGTGTTCATTGGAAGGACTGATGTTGAAGCTGAAACTCCAATACTTTGGCCACCTGATGCAAAGAGCTGACTCATTTGAAAAGACCCTGATGCTGAGAAGGATTGAGAGCAGGAGGAGAAGGGGACAACAGAGGGTGAGTTGGTTGGACGGCATCACTGACTCGATGGATATGGGTTTGGGTGGACTCCAGGAGTTGGTGATGGACAGGGAGGCCTGGCATGCTGCAGTTCATGGGGTCACAAAGAGTTGGATACGACTGAATGACTGAACTGAACTGAACTTTCATGTAACTGATGCTGAGTACTTGCATTGATGTGGGTGTACTCCCATCCTCATTATTCCACCTCTGTGTCTGTCTTCACTTTGGATGAAAACTCACCTCAAAATGACCAAAATGGGTGGGATGGGAGAGGAGGGAACTCCAAGAGGGAGGGGATATATGTATGCATATAGCTGATTCACTTCACTGTACAGCAGAAATATACTCCAATAGCAGAAAAAAAATGTATTATTTCTAAGCTTTAACAATAGACTTGTATGGTGGTAAGAAGCAAAGTACTTATATGCAACAAAGGAAATATGAAAGTGCCTTTGGTTGTAGAGAAGAGGAAAACAAAAAATCTCAGAGCTACAGCCACAAAGAAATAAAAATACTTTTCATTGTGGAGCAAGTCATATTCTTTAAGAATCCATGCTTTTCCAGTCCTTTCAAAACTAGATGAAAAATAAGCAAGCTTTTCAATATTTTCAAGTTGTTTATGGGGATAATTAGAAATTATTTTAATCTGTCGGGATATGAGAAACTCTCTCAAGTCTAGCAAAAAAAACTTTGTAAAGAAATCAAGCTTTCTAAAGGGCCAGGTGTCTGCTCATTTATGTAAAACTACGTGTTTTAAACTCTGAGTTCATCAAGGAGTTTTTAATCTTCTCTGATATGTTTTCCTTTTAAGTATCTTTCCCCTTTCTTTTTGATTATGTTCTTTATGGTTGGATTGGTGATTAAAATTTTTTTTAACAATATTCCAGTTTGGTAAATATTTTCATTTTTTGGTTTTCTAGCTATGAAATTATATTTTCCCCTTCTTTGAAAGTTTTATTTTGCTAAGTCCTAGAATTCACCTGTGAGTAAACTCAAAATTTACATTTCTTTAATATATTCCAAGATGATATGATAATGTATTGGGCATTCTGTAGTGTCAGTACTATGTGTTTGGTATAAAACTGGTATGAATTCTTTCCATTTATCCTTCTTGTGAGTATGTCAGTTGTTCCATCTAATTATTGATCTTTCATCAACTCTTAAAAATTATCAGCTATTATGCCTTCAGATATTGCTTCTTTATTATTATTTATGTTCTCTCCTTCTGGAACTCTGAGTAAATAAGCATAGAACATTATTTATTTATTTGCTTTTAGCTGCACTGGGTCTTCATTGCTTTGCCCAGTCTTTCTCTAATTGCGGTGGCTTCTCTTGTTGCAGAGCACAGGCTCTAGGAGAGCTGGCTTCCTTAGTAGCATTCAGGCTCCTCAGTAGGTGCAGCATGCAGGCTCTAGGATGCATGGGCTTCAGTAGTTTTGGCATACAGTCTCAGTAGTTGCGCCTCCTGGGCCCCAGTTCCTCAGTCGTGTCTGACTCTTTGCGACCCCATGAACCACAGCACGCCAGGCCTCCCTGTCCATCTCTAAATGCTGGAGTCCACCCAACCCATGTCCATTGAGTTGGTGATGCCATCCAACCGTCTTATCCTCTGTTGTCCCCTTCTCCTCCTGCCCTCAATCTTTCCCAGCATCAGGGTCTTTACAAATGAGTCAGCTCTTCACATCAGGTGGCCAAAGTATTGGAGTTTCAGCTTCAACATCAGTCCTTCCAATGAACACCCAGAACTGATCTCCTTAGGATGGACTAGTTGGATCTCCTTGAAGTCCAAGAGACTCTCAATAGTCATCTCTAACAGCACAGTTCCAGAGCATCATTTCTTCTGTGCTCAGCTTTCTTTAGAGTCCAACTCTCACATTCATACATGACTACTGGAAAAACCATAAATTTGACTAGATGAAACTTTGTTGGCAAAGTGATGTCTCTGCTTTTAATATGCTGTCTAGGTTGGCCATAACTTTCCTTCCAAGGAGTAAGCATCTTTTAATTTCATGACTGCAATCACCATCTGCAGTGATTTTGGAGCCCAGAAAAATAAAGTCAGCCACTGTTTCCACTGTTTCCCCGTCTATTTGCCATGAAGTGATGGGACCAGATGCCATGATCTTAGTTTTCTGAATGTTGAGCTTTAAGCCAATTTTTTCACTCTCCTCTTTCACTTTCATCGAGAGGCTTTTTAGTTCTTCTTCACTTTCTGCCATAAGGATGGTGTCATCTGCATATCTGAGGTTATTGATATTTCTCCCGGCAATCTTGATTCCAGCTTGTGCTTCCTCCAGCCCAGTGTTTCTCATGATGTACTCTGCATATAAGTTAAATAAGCAGGGTGACAATATACAGCCTTGACATACTCCTTTTCCTGTTTGGAACCAGTCTGCTGTTCCATGTCCATTTCTAACTGTTGCTTCCTGACCTGCATATAGGTTTCTTAAGAGGCAGGTCAGGTGGTCTGGTATTCCCATGTTTTTCAGAATTTTCCGGTTTATTGTGATTCTCACATTCAAAGGCTTTGGCATAGTCAATAAAGCAGAAATAGATGTTTTTCTGGAACTCTGTTGCTTTTTTGATGATCCAGCAAATATCTATTAATAATCTGGCTTCCTAAGTAAGCATATATAACACAAAAATAGTTTAAGAAAATGAGAATAATTGTTTAGTGTTGAGCAATGAAATATCTAGAATATATTTGTAAAAAGAAAAGCATTTGTTGTTTATCTGAAGTTGAAGTTAAACTGGGTGTTTCACATTTTCATTTGTTAAATCTGGCAACTCTAGGAAATGTTGAGGAGTAACGTGCAGAGTAATGTGACATTCCTTACAATAAAATCAAGGACATACTTTGCCTGTTTGCAGTAGTCAGGTCCTGTAGAATCTAGATATTTTGCCAATAGTATGTCCCAGTTCTTCAGGTATCCCCTGATTCATAAGCATGGAAGTGTTAGCCCAGGTACCTGACTTTCTCCCAGATCATACATGTGTTATAAATCTGAACATGTGTATAACCTGAACATATTCTCATGCTTCTAAAGAACTCACTTACCAGCTTAATGGCTTGTTCCCGACAGTTTTGCTATGCAAGATTCAATTAATAGCTTAGAAACCTGACAAATTATTACTTGTCATAGACCTTTCCGGTGGGTTGCAAACTGTCACAATCATAAATGTGAAAAAGATGTGATCCTTGGAGCAATGACTTTCATGCTGTGGTTTTTTGAGTCCCAGGGATCTGGTGAGATCTTTCTAAGGCCATGATGAGGGTAAAGATTCAGTCCCTGATCGAATCCAGGTTGCTCAGTTTTTTTTTTTTCCATTTATTTTTATTAGTTGGAGGCTAATTACTTTACATCATTACAGTAGTTTTTGTCATACATTGAAATGAATTAGCCATGGATTTACATGTATTCCCCATCCCGGTCCCCCCTCCCACCTCCCTCTCCACCCGATCCCTCTGGGTCTTCCCAGTGCACCAGGCCCGAGCACTTGTCTCCTGCACCCAACCTGGGCTGGTGATCTGTTTCACCCTAGATAATATACATGTTTCAATGGTGTTCTCTTGAAACATCCCACCCTCGCCTTCTCCCAGAGTCCACAAGTGTGTTCTATACGTCTGAGTCTCTTTTCCTGTTTTGCATATAGGGTTATCGTTACCATCTTTCTAAATTCCATATATATGTGTTAGTATACTGTAATGGTCTTTATCTTTCTGGCTTACTTCGCTCTGTATAATGGGCTCCAGTTTCATCCATCTCCTTAGAACTGATTCAAATGCATTCTTTTTAATGGCTGAGTAATATTCCACGGTGTATATGTACCACAGCTTCCTCATCCATTCGTCTGCTGATGGGCATCTAGGTTGCTTCCATGTCCTGGCTATTATAAACAGTGCTGCGATGAACACTGGGGTGCACGTGTCTCTTTCAGAACTGGTTTCCTCGGTGTGTATGCCCAGAAGTGGGATTGCTGGGTCATATGGCAGTTCTATTTCCAGTTTTTTAAGAAATCTCCACACTGTTTTCCATAGCGGCTGTACTAATTTGCATTCCCGCCAACAGTGTAAGAGGGTTCCCTTTTCTCCACACCCTCTCCAGCATTTATTGCTTGTAGACTTTTGGATAGCAGCCATCCTGACTGGCGTGTAATGGTACCTCATTGTGGTTTTGATTTGCATTTCTCTGATAATGAGTGATGTTGAGCATCTTTTCATGTGTTTTTTAGCCATCTGTATGTCTTCCTTGGAGAAATGTCTGTTTAGTTCTTTGGCCCATTTTTGGATTGGGTCATTTATTTTTCTGGAGTTGAGCTGGAGGAGTTGCTTGTATATTTTTGAGATTAATCCTTTGTCTGTTGCTTCGTTTGCTATTATTTTCTCCCAATCTGAGGGCTGTCTTTTCACCTTGCTTATAGTTTCCTTTGTTGTCAGGTTGCTCAGTTTTTATCTGTAATATACATCTGGGTTCTCTACATATTTCATTTGAATAAAGTGTTCTGATGTTAATACATGATTTGAAAACTGGAAATAGAACTGCCATATGACCCAGCAATCCCACTTCTGGGCATACACACCAAGGAAACCAGATCTGAAAGAGACATGTGCACCCCAGTGTTCATCGCAGCACTGTTTATAATAGCCAGGACATGGAAGCAACCTAGATGCCCATCAGCAGACGAATGGATAAGGAAGCTGTGGTACATATACACCGTGGAATATTACTCAGCCATTAAAAAGAATTCATTTGAATCAGTTCTAATGAGATGGATGAAACTGGAGCCCATTATACAGAGTGAAGTAAGCCAGAAAGATAAAGACCATTACAGTATACTAACACATATATATGGAATTAGAAAGATGGTAATGATAACCCTATATGCAAAACAGAAAAAGAGACACAGATGTACAGAACAGACTTTTGTACTCTGTGGGAGAAGTCGAGGGTGGGATGTTTTGAGAGAACAGCATCGAAACATGTATATTATCTATAGTGAAACAGATCACCAGCCCAGGTTGGATGCATGAGACAAGTGCTCGGCCCTGGTGCCCTGGGAAGACCCAGAGGGATTGGGTCGAGAGGGAGGTGGGAGAGGGGATCAGGATGGGGAATACATGTAAATCCATGGCTGATTCATGTCAATGTATGACAAAACCCATTACAATATTGTACAGTAATTAGCCTCCAACTAATAAAAATAAATGAAAAAAAAAAAAAGAAAACTGATAATTTGGAGACATATAGGGTTTGTTGTGAGAAAACCTTGTATCTTACTCTGGTTTTGGCACTTATATTCCATGCAAACAGTGACTGTTTATTTAACCTCTCTCAACCTACTTCTCAAATGAGAAGAAAGATAATAAAAACTTTTCTCATAGGTTTAAAAAATTTTTTTTCTTTTTCTTGCTTTAAGAACACTTAACATAAGATCTACCCTTTTAAAAACCTTTACATGCACAATACGGTATTGTCAACTACAGACATTATGCTGTACAATGGATCTCTAGAACTTACTCATCTTGCATGTAGGAGACGTTACACTTACTCCCAGTGAAGAGTGATTCGGCACTTTTCTCTCCCCCAGCCTCTGGCAGCCACCATTCTCCTCTCTGTTTCTCTGGTGTATTTTAGATATCTCCCCAGGGACAGAGGAGCCCGCTGGGCGGCCGTCTCTGGGGTCGCACAGAGTCGGACACGACTGAAGTGACTTAGCAGCAGCAGCAGCATATAAATGGAATCATGCAGAATGTGTCTTCTGTGACTGGTTTATTTCACTTAGTATGTCCTTTAGGTTCACCTATGTTGTTGCATAAGGCAGCATTTCCTTTTTTAAAAGACTGAATAATATTCTATTCTATATATATGCCATATTTTATTTATCCATGCATTTGCTGATGAGCATTTAGGTTTTTTCTGTATCATGGCTATTGTGAAATAGTGTTGTAATGGACATGGAAGTGCAGATAGCTCTTTAAGATCTTGATTTTAATTCCTTTGACTGTGTACCCAGAAGTGGGGTTGCTAGATTATATGGTAGAAAAAAATGGGATAATTCATTAAAAATGTTTAGAATAGCAGCTGATACATAGTAAATAAACAATAAATGTTTGCTCTTGTAATTATTTTATGTGAAAAGTAATCTTTGATTCATTTAATAATTTGTTGAACTAATATTCAACTAATTATAGTGTCTATTTTGAGCCAGTAATGAATATACTTTTTCTCATGTAGTCTTCACAAATGCATGCTAAAGTAATTTCATCCTCATCCTATGGGGAGAAAATTGAGACCTGGGCAGACTGGTGAGCTGCCATGTTCATTCAGCCGTAAGTGGCAGACTGGAGTTTTAAAATTGGGTGGTCTGAGTTCAAGTACAATATTTTCCCTATTAAACCCAAACATCGCCTCCAGAGTCAACAGGGAGCACATTGATCATGTGATTTATGATGTAATTTAGATTTTTAGATCTATGGATTTTGTAGTTTTGCAGAGAAGTTGCGTTATTAAATGATTGCCCAGTGTCTTCTCTCTAAGCATCAATATTAATGTGATTAATATACATCATCAGAAAAATTTTTGAGGGCCTTTGTGTCAGCTGCTCTCTGATTACTTCCTTCCTGGATTCTGGAGGACTGTTATTTGCTGCATTAATTCATGCAGACTTCAGGAGTGAAAAAAAGTTCTTTGTTACCTCACCCTTTGAATGGCCTTGCTTTACTTTCCTACAGTTATTTCTGTAGGTTAATGATATCAAAGAGCATTCTGTAGTAGAAAAATGAACTGATTCTGATAAATATATCATCAGAGCAAATCATACCAAGTAGGGCTTCTTTTCTATACTGCTAAAATACACAAATGCCTTTTTTTTCAAGTATTAAAATATTTTCTAATTATCTAATACCATAAGAGGTTATTTCAGTCATTCGGAATGGCAACCCAGAGTCACTTCATCAGGGATTTTTTGTCTGCTGGTGAACTGGCATCAGTTTGAAATTTTCTTTCTTCCACTGAATTTGCATATCCCAATGAGTGGTTAATGTAACAGTCATCTCCTCTCTCTTTAGTTCCTATAACATTGTTGCAGTGTATGAAGCATCATTTTGTGTCTGGTGCTTTACACAGATTAATTCACTTAACTTTTATTACAACTCAGCAAGGTAGGTCTTATTTTATCTTAAAGATGAGGAAACTGAAGCTGAGGGAGTTAAAACTGCTCACTTAAAGTTTCACTATGTGTACATGAAGCAGCTAGAATTGATTCTCAGACTTTTTTAGTTCTAAAGCTGAAGATCTTTCCTGATGTAAATACAAATAAACTCAAATATTAAATAACTTCACAAATGATATACATGGTCACATATAATAGGAAAGCACCACTTAGGGTGCAATGGAAATCAGTGTGATAAATATGGTAACAGTGAACAGTTTTTGAGGGTTTATTATGAGCTAAGCATTGTGTAGCATATTACAGATACTAACTAACTTATGCACCTTAAAAGCCCGTAAGGTATTTTTTTGTACCCAAATTACATGTGAGACAACTGAGGTGTGGATAATTAGGTCACTGTCACAACATTCTGGGCTTCCCCGGTGACTCAGGCGGTAAAGAATCTGCCTGCAATACAGGAGACCCGGGTTCCATCCCTGGCTCTGGAAGATCCCCTGGAGAAGGGACTGGCTACCCACTCCACTATTCTTGCCTGGAGAATTCCATGGACAGAGGAACCTGGTGAGCTATATAGTCCATGGGGTCAAAAAGAATTGGACATGACTGAACAATAAACACACACACACACACACACACACACACACACACAACATTCCACATTTATTAAGTGGGGGAAACCTTGGGTTTTGACTTGATTCTGTGTCATCAAAGGCCTTGTTTTTACTCCTGAATGATTCTAGATTTTGGTTCTAATCATTCCTTTCCTTAATTAATATCTTGCCAGGTCCTGAATCTGTGCCATATTTTGGATGCTGACAGAAACTGTGTATTGATTTAGCCTGAAGGGTGAAGTCTGGTTTCTAAATTGAGGCGTCCCTTGTATCTCCTGGAAATAAGAAAGTTCTTTGATGCTTAATCCAGTATCTTTGCTGCATGGCTTGTAAATAAGGCTTAGTTTTAGTTTGGATAATGTATTTTTCTATCATTTAGAAATAATCTTGATTATATTTTTAGAAATACAGGTTATTTTCCAAATACTTCTAATTTTATTACTATGCATTATTTACAATTTTTTTGGAAAAAGCTCTTTGTGGGAAACCTATATTTTAAAACTAGAGTTTTGTCATGATTTTTAAAAATATAAACCATTGAATTCCTATTCTATTACAAATCTTTTAACCACTTTCTATATCTTACTTTCAATTTTCTTTTGTTTTAGCCATTAAAAATTTGAATGTCTTTATGCATTAAATACTGTGTCAGGTATTTTTTAATGAGCTTTTAACAATACTGTCCACACTTGGTGATTTCACTGTACTTTAAATTACTCATCTTTGGGATCTACCCCTAATGATCAAAGGATTTCATAATAGCAAGGCTCTTGTTAAATAAAAATATCTCAAAGTAACAATAACTCTGACTTATGCAGTGTTTATGTAAGTTGTACCAGGTACTATTCTAAGTGGTTTATACATACTGACTCATCCTCAACACAGCATATGACAGATGGAGAAAGAAAGGTACAGGGAAGGTAGTGGCTGCCCAAGGCATATGGTGAATGAGGGTAGGCTGGACTTGAAACAAGGCAGGCATCCTCAGGACTCTGCCCTGAACCATTACATCATGGAGCAACACATAATAATGAAAGCAAGTAATTGAAAGCATTAAAATCAGTTCATGATGTTTCCAGATTGTCAAAGGATAAATCTTATAGAATCCAGTTTATCATTATAGCACCAATAAATCATTCATCCATTGAACAAACGTTTATTGAGCTCCTGCTGTGTGCTTGTTGCTGTGTGAGGCATGTGTGTATGTTGTATGTTGAACCCATGTCTCTTGTGTCTCCTGCATTGGCAGGTGGGTTCTTTACCACTAGCACCACTTGGGAAGCCCTGTGTGAGTCATGACATTGACACTGAAGCCGCTCAGTCATGTCCGACTCTTTGCGACCCCATGGACTGTAGCCTACCAGGCTCCTCCATCCATGGAATTTTCCAGGCAAGAGTACTGGAGTGGTTTGCCATTTCCTTCTCCAGGAGATCTTCCCGCCCCAGGGATTGAACCTGGGTCTCCTGCATTGGAGGCAGACGCTTTACCATCTGAGCCAGCAGGGAAGTCCTGTCATAGATGGTGTAAATAAATAGAATCCCTGATTTCATGGAAGATTCAGCCTGTTTAGGGACACTGACTTTTAAACAAGTTGTTGCAGCATGATGTGTGATAAGACAAGGATGTTCCAGGAGATGGAGGACTCAGCCATGTCTATGCATCAGGAGGGCTTCTTTGAGGAGGTAACATTCCCACTGAAACTTGAAGGATGAGTTAGAAGTAAATCAAAGTGAATGTCGCTCAGTCGTGTCCGACTCCTTATGATCCCATGGACTATATAGCCCCTGGAATTCTCCAGGCCAGAATGTTGGAGTGGGTAGCCTTTCCCTTCGCCAGGGGGTCTTCCCAACCCAGGGATCGAACCCATGTCTCCTACATTCTTTACCAGCTGAGCCACCAGGGAAGCCACCGGGGAAGTAAATCAAGCAAGAGGCAAGAGCAGAGGTACTTATAGGTGAAGGGAGCAGGTGCTGGGGTGGTTATAAGCCAGATGGAACCATCTGGAGCCAGCAGACCAGGCTCTGTGTGGAGAAACAGGAGAAGTAAGGTTGAAGAGCAGAGCGAGTCAGCTCGTGGGCAGCTCTGAAGCCGTGTTAGAGTTTCCTCTTTATCTCGGAGGCAAAAGGAATTCCCATGGAAGTGTTAAAATGTGGGGAGTGACCTGTTTAGATTTGCATCAAAGGAAGAATGTTCTGGCTAAGTGGAGAGTAGATAGAAAGCCTGTGTGTGTGAGGGGCACGTCTCTAGTCAGAGAAGCCAGTCAGGAGGCTGTAGTCTAGTAACAGTGGTGGTCAGGTCTAGAGCATTAGTGGACATGTAGAGATTGGAGGAGCTTCCCTGGTGGCAGAGCCAGTGAAGAATCTGCCCACAATGTGGGAGACCCGGGTTCGATCCCTGGATCGGAAAGATCCTCTGGAGAAGGGATTAGCTACCCACTCCAGTATTCTTGCCTGGAGAATTCCATGGACAGAGGAGTCTGGCAGGCTGCAGTCTATGAGGTTGTAAAGAGTTGGACATGACTGAGTGCCTTTCACTTTCACACTTTCACTCAGAGAATTGGAAAGATTTAAGAGACACATAGAAGGAAAAAATTGGTAGGACTTAACAAATGACTGGGTGTGAGAATGAGGAGTTGAGGGTCAGATGTTTCTGACTCTGGTCAAGAGGAAGATGCTCATTCCATTTCCAGAGATAAAGAACCATGTATGCATAGGCCATGGAGGAGAGGTGAAGAAAACTGCATTATCTCCATGTGCTCAGTGTTAGGTGCCTCAGACATCTGAATGTAGATGGTAAGAGCCTACATCAGTGCACAAATGCACAGTAGGTGCTTAATAAATATTACTGAATTGGATGGATGTATGGTTGGCAGTGGGGTATATGCATTTGGAGCTCAAAATCAGGCTTGCAGAGATAGAGATACAGTTCTAAAATAATAGCATATAGATGACAATCAGAGCCAAGATAGTACTGAGATGTGGGAGTGTGACAAGTGAGAAGAGCAGAAGGCCTGGGATTGAGCCTTGGGCAGTGCCAACATTCAAGCACTAGTCTGAGGAAGAGGAGGCTGTGAAGAAGTAGCCAGCAAGACAGGAGGAATATCACAGGAATGCTGTGTCACAAAAGCAGAGGGAATGGACTGTTTTCAGAGGTTGGAGTGTCAAGTGCCTCCAGCAGACCAAGCAGCATAAAGACTGAAAAACATCTCTTAGATTTAGAAATAAGAAAGTCACTGATGACCTAGTAGCATCAGAGAGTGATGAAGGCTGAAGCCAGTTGGGAGTGGGTTGAGAAAATGAGGACAGAAAATATGGACACCTTGTAAGAGAATATTGGTTTGCATGGAAGAAGAGATAACAAGAAATAAGATCAATAAAAATGTTACAACACTTTCATATCTTTTTCCTTTTCTCTTCTTGAATAATTCAGTTTTAAAGCTATTGGGTGGGGGTAAAGCAAGAACTGTTCACATGAGAGGGTAGCTAGTGGGGGACACTGGAGCCCAAGCAGGTTGAGGCATACACACATGTGGGGAGTGGGGGTGGAGATGCCTCATTTGCGATGTCCTAAGTTTTCCGGTAGTCATGTATGGATGTGAGAGTTGGACCATAAAGAAGGCAAAGTGCCGAAGAATAGATGCTTTTGAATTATGGTGCTAGAGAAGACAGCAAGGAGATCAATCGATCCTAAAGGAAATCAACCCTGAATATTCACTGGAAGGACTGATGCTGAAGCTGAAGCTCCAGTACTTGGTCATCTGATGTGAATAGATGACTCATTGGAAAGATTGAAGGCAAAAGGAGAAGAGAGTGGCAGAGGATGAGATGGCTAGGTAGCATCACTGACTCAATGGACATGAATTTGAATAAAACCCAGGAGATAGTGAAGGACAAGGAAGCCTGGCCTGTTGCAGTCCACGGGGTCGCAAAGAGCCAGACACAGGGACTGAACAACAACAAAGCCCAAAGAGAAGAGTCTGCCGAGGAGTGGGCTTCATGGGCTGTTGGAACCTGAGCAAGGTGAAGTGGGCATCTTAGTCTGGATTCTCCAGAAAAATGGAATCGATAGGAGATAGAGAAGCAGAGTCACTGAGCAATATTTATTATAAGGAATTGGCTCATGTGATTAGGAAGCTGAGAAGTTCAAGACCTGCAGTCAGCAAGCTGGTGACCCAGAAGAGCCCATTGGTATAAGTTTCAGTCCAAGTGCGAATGCAAATCCGGGAGAAGTCCAATGTGCCAGCTCAAAGACAGGAAGGCAGAAAGCAAGAATTTTTTTGCTCAGCCTTTGATTTCATTCAGACCTCTGACAAACTGGGTGAGGTCCACCCACATGGAGTAGGGCAATCTGCTTTACTTAGTGAATGAATTCAGTGTTAATCTCATCCAGAAACTCCCTTACAGACACACCCAGAAATAATGTTTAAACAAGTCTCTGGGCATCCCAGGGCCCAGTCAAATCCATACATGAAATTAACATCACAGTTGTCAGTATATGAGGATATGTCATTTTATTTCAATGTATGAGGAATTTGAGAGTCCAAGTCAGGTTGGAGTGGGACTATATGAGGGGACGGGAGAGAAGGCCTAACGTTAGGTGCTAGAACACACATGAGGTAAGAAGGGCATCTATGAAGGGGGGAGTCTGGTGTAAGAGTCGCAGCTTGGCAAGGCGAGCATGCTGTCCACACAGAGAAGTGACTTACGAGAGGGATCAGGGCCCAGGGAGGAGAAGCGGAGTGTTGACACGGGGAAAGTCTCAGCATGTGGTGTACGAACACAGTGATGTGGGGTGTGAGGAGGGTGTCATAGAGAGGAGAAGGTGGCTGTGGTGCTGGTTTATTGGTTGCACTCAGGAAGGCTGAGCAAATGTGTAACATCTCAAACTGGGCTTTCCCCAGTGTGAACATGCTCTTCAGGCTTATTTGGCCTCTGACATCCTACACCAGGCCAGCCATCCGTGCAGACGGCGCTCTTGCTTTGCTCCACCCAGTGGTTTCAGGACTGAGCTATCAGAAAGGAAAAGAGAAAAGGAAAGGAAAAAGAAAAAGAAAAGAAAAGGAAAAGAAAGAATTGTGATTTTTAAATCAATCTTATTTTTTGTTAACTCTTCACAACCAATATCCTCCTACAAGCTGTCCATATTTGATGTAAATATGTGTACGTGTGTGTTGTCGTTTTTGTTTAGTAGCTAGGTCATGTCCAACTCTTTGTGACCCCATGGACTGTAGCACAGTAGGCTCCTCTTTGCATGGAATTTTCCAGGCAAGAATACTGGAGAGGGTTGCCATTTCCTACTCCAAAGGTGCTGGTGCTCAGTCATGTCCAATTCTTTGTGGCCCCATGGATTATAGCCTGCTAGGCTCCTCTTTGCATGGAATTTTCCAGGCAAGAACACGGGAGTGGGGTGCCATTTCCTACTCCAGCAGATCTTTCCTACTCAGGGGTCAAACCTGCGTCTCTTGCATGTCCCGCATTGGCGGCTGGGTTCTTTACCACTGCTGCCGTACAGGGATTCATTCCCTAGCTCTCTCCAGGGGAAAGGTCTCGGAGCAGCAACCCCCACTGGAGCAAGGGGAACATCCAGAGTCTGCATCTCGGTCTCTAATACCAGGAACCTGGAAGTGTGGCAGGCTCGGCAGAAAAATCTTTTTAGAATGGTAGAACCTACATGTAGTAGTTCTGTACACAGAAAGCAGAGACCAGTAAAAGGGAAAAGGCTGAAGAACAAAAGAGTAGGAGGCGGGGAATTACACTTAAAAGTCCTCTGAATGCTTTTATGGAGAGACTGGTTTTAAGTTTATGACTGACTGGCAACTCTTGAAACAGATGAAGGCCATATTTAGGTAGTGGAATAGAGTGGTTAAGAACTTGGGTCATGAAGTCAGGATGCCTGAATTTCTGTTCTGGTTCCATTATGTTTAGACTTGATATTGGGAAAGTAACTCAATTTCTCTGCCCTGATTCTTTATATTTAAAATGAGGGATCATAAAAATACCACTTATCAAATGATTAAATGAATCAATACACATAGGAACCCTGGAAAGTGCCTGACTCATGGTAACAATAAATGTTGACTATTATTTTTTGATGGGCTAATCTATTAATAGAGGG
This sequence comes from Odocoileus virginianus, assembly GCF_023699985.2. Taxonomy (NCBI): domain Eukaryota; kingdom Metazoa; phylum Chordata; class Mammalia; order Artiodactyla; family Cervidae; genus Odocoileus; species Odocoileus virginianus. The sequence continues at coordinate 17,841,163 of NC_069675.1, read as the reverse complement.
ATCTGAAAAGCTTTTTCAATAGTTAAAGTGAGAGACAATGAGCACTTGAACCAAGGTGGGAACTAAATTGTTGTGCTAAGAAGGGGCTAAATTTGAGATTTATGAGGAGCTGAACATGGGGAGACTTGGTAACTGGATTGGAGTAAGGGATGGTTTTGTGGAACCTGATGGGTGGTATTGCCACTCATTAAAATGGGAGATGGTGAGCTGAAGAACTTGAATTCAGCTCAATGTGTTAAGACTCAAGTGTAAAGGTAGAGATACCCCACAAATAGTTGCATATCTGAGTCTGTGTTCTGGAGAGAAGTAATGAACTACACAGCCTATAGCTAAACCATGAGAATAGATGAGGGCACTGGGCAGAAAGTAGAGCTGAAGATTTGAGGTATGTGAGATCAGTTTGGCACAGATTCTGTAGAAAAGAAAACTCAAAAATAAACAAAAAAGCTGTGCAGGGGGCAGTTGTGGGTTAGAATGAGTTAGAACTCCAATTCATGCCCAGGGACAGATGGTGTTCCAATTCTGATGATGGTAAGGTAGCTTGAGAGTGAAAAGGAATGTCTTCAATACATAGTGAGAGATTTTAGGAAAGTTATATACAGTTTTCATCAGCTTATCCCAAACACTAAGGCTTTATAATTGATTATATTCACACATGATGGCCATAATGTTTTTCATTGACTCATTTTGCCCAGAGCTAGACAGAAAGTCAGACTGGGCAGACTCACTGTTGCAATCAACATGGCTAACGTTTGATCCCATCTTTGGTTGATAGTTATGCCTCAAAAGTCCTGGCCAGGCACCCCTATGTGGCACTGTGCCTTCCTAGCAGATGGAAATGAGGGTAGTTATTCAACAACTTGGTATATGCATCAATTTTAATGATTAAAACAGGATTTTCTGTGCAGAGTGTCTAGGCATGAGGTTGAAAGGATAAAATGTCACTATATCTGCAGCATGGAAATGGATTAGTGCTGAAATCTTAACAATTGCTTATGCAAGTTAAAAGTTTGTTAAATTTCACTCTGGGTTTGTGTTCATCTGGGAACTTATGATAATGAATCCTTTTGGTCCCAATTTGGCTCTCTAGAGTAAGAACACTTACAAATCCATTTAATAACCAGACTGGCTTTTATCTCTGAACTGATGAATCAGGTGCAAAAAAGTGGAATGTAGATCTTTGTGTGTGCCTTTCATCACATTGCTTTTGCAGAAGACAGCGTAATTTTGGAGCTGTTATAAATGTAAGGAAGATCTAATATACAGCATGGTGACTAATAAAACTGTATTGTAAAACTGAAATTTGCTAAAAGGGTAGATCTTAAGTATTCTCATGTCACATGAAAATAATAGTAATTGTGAGTGATGCATGTGTTAATTAACTTGATTTTGGCAATCATTTCCCAATATATATATGTAGTAAAGATCACATTGTATACCTTTAACATATACAATTTTGTCAAGTATACTTCATTAAAGCTGGAAAATAAAATACAGGTAAGGGGAAATACAAAATTAAAGAAAATATATCAAGGATTTCACTACATAAAACATTTTAAAGGTTAAAATATATAAACAATAATAAAAATTTTCCCACAGAGTGAGAATGCTATGGCCATGTTTACACATTTAAGTTAAAAATGAGAATTCAAGAAAATTCACAGATATTTACAGGAAAGGAATTTTACTCAATCACAGTGATTTTTGGTTAAAATTCCTTTCTGCATAAGGTTTTCAATGCTTTATTTTGCTTTCAGTATAGTATACTACCATATATGCATATGTATATATATAATATATATAACTATATGCATGCATGCTGAGTTGCTTTGGTTGTATCTGACTTTTTGTGACCCTGTGGACTGTGGCCTGCCAGGCCCCTCTGTCCATGGGATTCTCCAGCAAGAATACTGGAGTGGATCGCCATGCCCTCCTCCAGGGGAGCCTCCTGACCCCAGGGATTGAACCTGCATCTCTCTTGTCTCCTACATTGACAGGCAGATTCTTTGCCACTAGCGCCACCTGGGAAGCCCATGTGTATAGTTATAATGGTATGTGTGGCAGTATATTTCAGTTTTCTATTACTCTGTTAACAGTTGGCTCCAAAACTTAGGGCTTGACATAACTGTTTCTTTTGCTGATGACTCTGTGGGCCAGGAAGGCCTCTGCTTGGCGGCTCATCTCTGCTGCTCATGTTGTCTCAGGGTGGCTGGGGCTAGAGTATGCACTTCCAAGGTGGATCGTCTCTCATGTCTGGCGCTCCTTAGCACTCCTGTCTCATTCTCAGCTTCTTTCTCTCTCTTCCATTACGTGGTGAATTACAGGCTTCAGAGCCTTTCCATGTGACTTGGACTTCTCACAGCATGGTGATGTCACTGTAGTCTCTTGGTTTAAAGAGGCAGGAAACAAATAATTCCTATGTAAGGGTGACAGCTGCACCTGGCCCAGCATCAGTTCTGTATTCTATTGGTTGAGGCAGATACAAGGCCTAGTGGATGTAAGAAAATTGAGAAATAAATTCCACCACCTTGTGGGAATATGACAAGAAAGGAGGGTGCATGGGTGATACTGCTGCTATCATCTTTAAAATATGCAGTAGGCCACGGAGCAGAGCCAGGGAGGCACTGAAAGGATCCAGTGCTTCTCCTAAAGTGTGAACTACAGACTATCTGTGTTAGAATCACCTGGAGGGGCGGTGATTTAATATGTAGAGATCTGAGCCTCACTCCAGACTTACCAGGTCAGAATCAGAATCTCTATGAGTGGGATTCTGTGGCTTCAACAAGCCCCCAGGTGACAATTATGTGCACTAAGGCAGTGGAGAGTTATTTCTGAGCCTGGCTCTGGAGACTGAAAGACCTGGACGCAATGTGCCTGCCATCAACTAGCTGTGTGGTCTTGGAATTGCCTTCATTCTCTTAGGGACAGTTTCCTCATCTGCAAATTGTGCCAAGAGATAGTACCCGCTTCCTGTGTTGTTTCTGAGAACAAAATACATACCCCAGTCTGGAATATTGTCAGTACATTACAGTTAGTGGGTTTCATCCTCCAAACAGATGATTCTTCTTTAGTGTGTAGTGAGGTTTTATCCACGTGAATGACCTGGACCTGTATTGTGGCCACAATTAAATTCACCAGTGTGCCCATCTGTCAATGGTGTGTGTACACTTTCTCACTAGAAGCCAACAGGTGAACAAGTATGGACTTTCTTGTCTGTTTAGAGTTGAACTGATTCATTTATAGTAAAGAGCTAACTTACTGAACTGTAAGAAGCACGCTACTTGACAATAACCTTGAAATTGCTTGAAAATTGTTCAGTGAAATAAGTGGGTGCAGTTTGGACAGTAAAACACTCTTGGCATTCCATAATTGGATGAATTTCAAATATGTATTGACATAGTCCCTACAAATGCAAGGCCTGGTGTTTACATGATGGTAGGACTGAAGCATTTGGTGAGAGGTAAAGGAGGGCTGATGTGACAATTAGCAGGATAAAGAAACTAAAGGCTCAATTTCATATGTTTGTTGACACTTTGTTATAATAGAATTATAATTTAAAATATTAGGCATGGGCAATTATGAATAAGTTTTGAAAAACCTTATATGTTGTTGGAAAGCTTCATGCTTAGAATGTTAACTGAAGCCTCAGAAAAGGCTCTACGTATTTGATTTTCCTCTAGATGTCAGCTGCAATAGATCCAAGGCTGTAGCATCTGAAAACTGGGCACCGTGCATTTGTGACAGTGAAAGAAGTTCAGAAGAAGCTGGAAAGCACCCAGGGTCTGTTTCCTGTCCCTGAAAAGCACCTGAGGTAAGGGTCTTCTTTAAAAGTCAACATACTTGAACTCTTGTCCTTCAATGTGCTTTGTATGACTCAGAACAAAATAAGAAAGTGGTCCTGGGAGAGGTCCATTTAGAATGACAGACTGAAATTTCACACACCCTGTGAATTTTCTGTGTGTTGTTGGTCCTTAAAAAAAAAATAACCCTCTTATTTATGCAGCAACTATTCTTCTAAAGCACTTTAGGCTTTGTGGCTGACAGTGATCTCTGTATATCTATCTAACAAATTTCGAAAGTATTCCTAACTTCTATTTCTTTATGTTCCATCATGTGTTTATTCCTTCTCTTCCTTTTCTAATTTTCTGAAACTGCTCCTTATATTTGTTTATTTATCTACTTTATCCATTTTTGTTTTGACCTCCACCCATCCAATTTATTCAATATTTGCCCTTGGAAGCAATGACTGTCCAACAACAACCAAAACAATGACAAGAAAATGAGTTAATTTTGTTGAGCATTTGCAGTGTATCAAATGCTACAACTTCCTTTCTTCCTCTCCTTTCACCAGTGCTTCTCTTCCCATACAGACAAGTATGTCTTTTTTTTTAAAATGAGGAAATTAATTTTTTTTTTAAAGTTGATTTATTTTTGGTCGCACTGGGTCTTTGTTGCTGCACTCAGGTTTTCTCAAGTTGGGACAAGTGGGGGCTTCAAGTTGCTGCGCTCAGGCTTCTCACTGCAGTGGCTTCTCTTGTTGTGGAACACGGACGCTAGGTGTTCAGGCTTTGCAGGTTGTGGCTCCTGGACTCTAGAGGCTCAGTAGTTGTGACACATGGGCTTAGTTGCCCCGCAGCATGTAGAATCTTCCCAGAATAGGGATTGAACCCGTGTCCCCTGCATTGGCGGTGGATTCTTAACCACTGGATATCCAGCGAAGTCCCAGACACTTTTGTCTTATACTTTTAACTGTGGAAGTGAATTTTCCTCCTTTTGTGATATATCATATCCTCATCAGAGCCATGAACACAAGTCATGAGTGTACTCTATTATTCTGCTTCAGTATTTAAAATATAGGAGCAAGAAACCATCTTGTAGCAAAGAACAAATATGCTTGCTAGGTACACATCTAATCCCAGGCATCATATCTAACAGTGTCATTACTTTATTGTTTATTTTATTGTTAATATCTTGTGGCCAGGAAAGGGAGAAGTTTTTCCTTTGGCTTTCTTCCTGCAGAAACAGAGGACCGGAGGAGTTAACTAGATAAAATGAAGCTCCTCTTACTTTGCTGAAGCTGAGATGAGTGCTCCATGTGCCAGGAAAAGAGGAGGTCCAAGAGTTAAAAGAAGTGGCCTCAATGAGCACTTGAGCAGAGAGCTCCCTGATTGCCTGTCTGCCATCTCCTGGGCATCCCCAGCTGTTGAGAGTTTGTGGGAGGAGAAACTGCAGGGAGATGCCCTTCCTTTCTGCCGTGTTCCTGAGTGTGGTTGTTTTCATTCCTCCCAAATCAGGCATAACCTGAGAATCACATTGCAGTGCAAATTGCAGAAGTGAACAGAATGTGGATTCTCTCTGAGAGAGTCCGTCCTTGGTAATTCTTTCATGCCGAATATTTTTTATGAAATCATTGTAGAGCTTGGCCATCGAAGTGTATCCTAAAGAAATTTATTTAGATTTCTTCTGTGCAAGTACAAATTATGAGACTCATAAGAGGTCTTTGTTTACCAAGGTTTTGAAAAATGAAACAGAGGAAGAAGTATTTTCAATGATTTTGGATAACGGTAAAATTAAGTCTGTCTAAGAGGTTGTATTTTCTGTACTATTGCTTGAGAACCTCCCACTTCTCCCCGAAACTTTGATCTTAGCTGTCAGGATAGGACGTAAGCATGACTCAAGCAATTTGTATTTGAGGCAGACACATAAAGTCATCTCTAAAGAGTCAGAAAATGGAAGGAAGCTGCAATGATGGTGGCTTGAATGAAACAAACAAGGAACGATGTGGGATGCCTCATAATAGAGTCTAGCTCAGGACGAACCACTGCCATAACTGATTCCTTTGGAGGCCTTTGAAAGAGCCTTGCCTTCAGAGGAAAAAGGAGAAGGGAGACATAAATTAGCATGAATTACATCATGTGTTTTCCACCTGTTACCTTTACTCTAGTTAATGAAGCCAATAGTATTAGCCAAAATTTGTAGTCAGTGAAGTCACTTTGTTGCTAAGTGGTAGAGACAGGATTTGAACTTGCCTCTCTTAAGTGTGTGCTTATTCCACTGCTTCTTGCTGCTTCCCTGAGAAACTGTGTGCTTAGAATTTCTTCCTTAAATAATTGGAGCTACTAATAACATTGAGACAGGTAATTTTCTAGCTCCAATTTGAGCCTAGAGTAGTTCTTTTTATGTATGTGTGTGACCCAGTGTACCAGGCTTACTCATTATTAGATAAACATTTAAACTGCAGTGTATCTTGCCTAATTTTGCTAACCCAAGTAAACTTGAACTTCTTTTCCCTATGTCTGTAGATCAAATGATTATTCTACTATAGAACTTTCAAATGTTTTAAAGGCATTATTGGAGGTGGGTATTTGTTGTGCTATTATTCCAGATATTTTGTTTCACTGGAAATTCCCACCTAGTGGAAACTTGATGGCTCCATCATGTCCTGCAGAAATTGTCAGCTTGCCTAAGCAGCCTTCTGCTCTCATGTCAGCATGGAGTTTCTACTCTTAAAGAGGGGTCATCTTCATTTTGGTCCATTCTGATTCATGATGTGACACCTCAAATAAAGGAGTGTGGCTGTTCACTAGAATCTGTGCCAGCCCCTATCCATATCATGTGGTTACTTCATAATGATGCCCTGTCACTTAAAATGGGATTTTTGCATGAGTGCATCATAGAACTGCATCGCCCTGTTAGAAACAGTTTATTTTCCTCCAGATTCATAGTCCAAAAAAAAAAAAAACCACAAGAAGTGACATATTAGATGCCTCAGTACCTTGATTTCATTTTTGGCTTTGTCATAGCTTGCATATGATTATAGGTGGCAGAAAATTAAGGTGCCCAGCCTTCAATTTTTTGACAGTTATAATCTTACTTGTGTAAGAAAGGGACTTACCAAGAAACCATCACTGGTTATTCCTTTTCCTTTCTTCTGCATGTCCTGAGAATGAATCAAAGGTCTGGGAGCTAATCTGCAAGGGCAAGAAAACCTGGGCAGCTAAACCTGTTTGCCGCATCTATGGAATCTGGACTCTTTGCAGCACCTGATTCTGGAGCTGTAGACGAGTTAATATTAAAAATATGGTGTGATCTGTCAGCCTATGTTGTGATATACTGCTGCTGAAGGAATTGACACACGCTCTGAGAGCTTCTTTTCAGGATAAATTCCAGTGACTCTCCTCTATTTTAGCAGCTCAACATTCTGCATTTGGGCTTAACTACATCCTTAACCCTCTGCTCTAAATCTTCCTCTTTTCGTGTGTTGATATTGTTTCTATTAGGAAAGCATTTCTATCAGATTTTTCTCTCTGGAGAAGACTGTCTTTTTGCTTCTGCATTATTTCAAACTCACAGATGGGCAGATTCAGAGTCAAGGGAACAATTTGCAGGACTCACTTTTTCTCCTGGTATTAGGTATGATCCAGTTGTGGTTTGTATCTACTGCTTTTCTGTAGGTGGTAATAGACACACACTGTGAAAAAGTCTAATAAATTTTTGTTTTCAAAAAGATCTCCTGAAAGCTAGTTTCTTACAATATTCACAGGGGATCACTCCCTAAATTCAAGCAATCAACATGCTGCCTTTTGAAAACACTTAACCATCTGACCTCTAGTCTCCATCCTTGTTCTTCCTTTCCCAACACCCCAATATCTTAATTCAGTATTTGATGGATCATTGCCATAGCTCCTTATACCTGACTCCTCTTTCAATACTTATCCATTTTCCCTTATTGAAGGTAACTTTCTAAGAAACAAACATGATCACATTAGTTCCCTTGCCTGAAATACTCATGAGTATCCCCTTTGCCTGTAGGATATATTGTGATTTTCATAGCATGACTCTCATCATCTGACCACAACCTGCCTTTCTCTGATTGGTTTATTTGTATTTTTATACCATTACCTTTTGGTAGCTCTTAGAAATGCATACAATCTAACAAACTAAAAAGGAAAAAACGGAATCAAATCAAAGGGATTAATGACATTTTATTTTCCTTTTTGCTTTGCCAATTCGAAGAAATTGTCCTGTTAAAGTGACGGGAAGATCATTGCTATACTGATGGAGGCAGTCAAAGGAACTTTTACATGAGTGCTCCATAATGAAGTAGATAGCAGAACTTACTTGCCCATTCTCCCTTCTTAAATCCTATCTTTTCTGATTTGGAATCTATTGATATTATAGCATAGTTTACATGCAAATGTTTGTTTTTGTTAGTATAATGCCAACATTAATATGCAGACTTTGCTTTTCTAGCAAATGAGGAAAGATATATTAAAACTTGAAAAGTTTAAAAAGAATTTAGGCAGTGTATTTTTTCCCCTGATCTGGGTTAGGGCAGAACCAGCAATTAGATTAAAGCTAGTAGGTCTGATATAGATGCAGGGAAAATTAAGATGCAGTATTTGATGGGTAGGCATAATCCATATGGAGCAGGGAATTTTAAGTAAAAAGGGAACAGGGAACAGCACAAGCAAATGCATAAAAATTGAAAAACACATTATATGTTTAAATTATGGTGAATAAAAATGTTTGGATAAAAAGGAAATTATATGTCTGGAAATAGAAAGCAATATGGGCAGAAATGGTTTGGGGACAAAGCATGGAGGATCTGAAGTGCCAGAGTAACAGGTCTGAACATGACTCAATAGGCAATAGGGTGCTATTGGAAGAGTTTCTACAGATTTATTTTGAGCTACTTCTTGTACCTACAGGGCGAGGTTCTGGGTGGGATATCGGATATATGGCTTTGTCCTGATCCCAGTCCTTTCCAGGTTAAATTGAAAAATTTCAAAGTCACCATTTTTGAATTTTGGGGATTTTCCACTATGCAGAGACATGAAATCTGCAAAGTTAGACTCCTAAATGAACAAGGTTGGTAACTAAGTGATAAACTTTCAAATTCTACTTGAGATGATGTGCCCGTGTGACCTTCACCCTCAATCTCGTAATGAACTAGTAGGAGGGATGTGAGTGGAATACGTGAGCAGGTCACACTACTACAACTGAGGGGCTTTGCACAACACGAGAAGCTGGTGTCAGAGGCTTCCCACGAGTTTTCACAGGCAAGCAGAAAACCAAGCCCTTAGAAGCGAGAATATTCTGAAGAAGGAGGAGATCACCAAGGGTGGGAGGCTGAGCAACCCTGTGCTCAGGACCTTGACAGCTTTTATAATATATGCTATGTTAACTGGTTAAAAAATAAAAATAATCACTTGTGTTGAAAATTTGGAAATTACAGAATAAGTGTTTAAAAAGAAAATAAAAATCATTCGCAGTGTAACCCTCCTTTGGTAGCCACTATGAACATTTTGATGTATAAATAGGCAAGTTTCTCCCCCCTCATTGAATGGCATAATTCTGTACATATCAGGACTTTATAACCTGCCCTCTTCTTTAAAATGTACAAGGATATTTTTACAGGTAAAACATTTTTTTTTCTTTCCTCTCAGAAACAACGGAATGGAAATCTGAAGTCAGTTTACTTCTGGCATAGGCAACTTAGGGCAAAATGCCATATGATTGCCATTGAGTATTTAGTGAAAATTTTACCTTATTAAAAAATCACAAGCTGGGGCATACCAACTACACTGATAGAAATCACACAGTGATAAACATAAATTCTTTCACATATTTATTTGCTTCTTTAAGATGAATTCCCAAAAGTAGAATTTATAGGTCAGAAAGTTGTAAACAATTTCAAGTATGTTAATGAATATTTCCAAATTGTTCCCCAGGAGATTTTTGCAATTTACAGTCCTTTCTTTCCTATGTATAGGTCAATCTTGAGATTTAAAGGATGATGTCTTAATGGGTTGTTTGATTAACAAGTTCTGTGAATGTGCACTAGCGCTGAAATAAACATCAGGCTGAGCTGTTTGCAGTTGCTGGATGTAGACTGTCACTCTCATTGATAGCTTAGAAACATTTAAGCAGGTGCTTAATCGATGATAAATAGCATATATCATATCCTTTGATTAAACATAAAATATTTATTATAACTCCTGAAGGTATTGGAAAAATCAGCAAAACATATGAAAATACTTAATCTGGATAGTTACACATTTATAATGTAAGAGGTACTTTTCATGTGTTTATTAAAGTGGAATCAGATTGCAGAATTCTCAATAATTTAAATGAAATGTTCCCAGGGAAGGCACCATATGCTACCATCTGCATTTTGTATGTTTTATTAATTCAAGGGGAAAAAAAATCTTAAGAGCTACAGGAAAAACATAGTCAAATTTAACTGAAGCATTTATTTGGTCAAGCCACTAAGGGGATATATCCTTATGGGTGCAAAATAAATATATTTGAATTAAGTTTTTAAATCCATAAAAGACCCAAAAAGGCAAGACCTATTTTCCAAATTAGAAGTAAATGCAAAGAGAAGAGAGAGAGAGAGAGAGAGAGAGAGAGAGAGATTGATTCTATGGGAATATGATTAACTCTTAGAACTTTTTATATGCTATTTTATGCATTTGTCAAGAATAACTCATGACAGAATTGATGAATTTCTTCAGACAAATTGCTACCACTCAGGTATCACTACCATTCTAGAGATCCCTAAAACTTTTGAGAGAGCAAAAAATACTTTCCTTCTCTGCACTGACAGCATTTGGTAACAGTTTCTAGGAGTTGTGATCTGGTATAGGGAGTCTCCTTTGTTTAAATACCAGATTTTAAACATCTGTTACCTGTCCAAGTATTGGGTTAATTGGCATGTGGCATTTTAGTAAATGAGCCTTGCTGGACTTTAAGGGTCTTAAGAATATATACCTCATTTGGAAATTGGATTCTCATCGTTATTTGATAATGGAAGTAGAGTGACCATATGTACGTAAAAATTCTAGAGTTATACCTGTGTATTGCAAACTCTTAACAAATGTTAAGCTCTTTTTATGTTAGTATGGAAGTAATAGTACTTGTTTTGCTGTTGCTATGGCTGTTTCATCTTGATTGCTATTATTATCACAATCAGGAAACCAGAGTCAACTTTTCCACCTTCTCAGAGAATTGCTGATTGATGTAAACTCCTGAAAGTCAGGAAAATTCTTCAGATGAGGCAAGTATCTGCTGAGCACTGTTCTAGGAAATGCCACTGCATTGAGATCCACACAATAGGCCTCTTCTGTTCTCTCACTTCTGAAAACAAAGCAACACAAACAACAACAGTGGCACAAGACCGTCTCAAATGCTGGTTCCTATACTGATTGCTGGAGCAAGAATGATGCTCCTCTGGATGGTGTGACCAAGGGGCTCCACACTCTCTTTCATAGTCTGTCTTCCTGGAATTGTGGCAAAGCGGGTATCAGTGACCCAACCTGTCCCTGTTCCTGCTTACCCTCATGACAAGGTAAAGTTAGGCCCATCATGTCAAGAAAGGTCATAGGAACATAGGCGTATTATCTCTAAAAGTAGTTCAAACGTCTTCATTCTTTTTCCTCTTTAAATTGCATAAAATAAAGAAATGCTCTGTCTTTAACCTACATCTGTTGTTTTCGTCGTCTTCTTTAAGGGGTAAAATAGTCTTTGGTACAAGATGACATTGAGAGTGAATGCAGAAAGGGCGTCGATGGAATTGTCTCTTCAGCAGCACCCTCTCTTGTTCGCTGTCTTCCATGTGGCTATTTCAGCGGTGGTTATTTTCTCACACGACCCTGTTCTCCTAGCTAGATTTCTTCATGTTTGGAGAAAGGTCGTCTGTGGTGGGAGAGACGGAATCCAGTATGAGATGAGTACAAAGAAAAGGGAGAAAGAGAAAGGGAGAGAGAGAAAAAGAATGAGAGAGAGATTCATCACCTGGGTCCTAGTCTTAGTTCTTCCTGAGGCTCATTTACATCCTTCTGTTTTTTGTTTTGTTTTGATAATTCAACTGTAACTTGAATTTCTTGAGCCAACCAATTTATCTTTGATGTTTAAGATGGTTTGGGTTTGCCTTGGGTTTCCAGTAGTGTAACAAAATAAGTTTTGACTTCTCACTGTTACCATCCTCTCTGATTCTCATTGTCATTCAAGCTCTTGAAATTCTCCAGCCCAGAATACTGGAGTGGGTAGCCTTTCCCTTCTCCAGGGGATCTTATCAACCCAGGGATTGAACCTAAATCTCCTGCATTGCAGGCAGATTCTTTACCAGCTAAGCCACAGGAAAGCCCGAGAGACTCAGAATCGTCCATCAAATGGGCTGTACTTATTGTGCCAAGCATTAGATGCAACAGTCTCAGCCTGAGCATCATTTCATTGCAACATAAAGATGGGTACCATTGCTCAGACCTTGGTGCTGGCAGAGTCAAGTGCCCTAATTCAAACACCATTATTTATCCAAAAGAGAAGCCACATTCCAATTTAGTCTATATTTCAAAAGCTGAAAAACCTCATTTTCTAGCAAATGATCATATGTGACATGTGTCCCACTCATTTATGCCAGTTCTTCCACTTATTTTCCTCCTCCATTTGTCATGTGGGAATATCACTCTGAGCTTTTTTTAAAGACAGTTAACAACTTTCATGACTTAGAGAGCAAATTGTATTTCCAATTAAATTATAAACCCATGGGAAATATATTGATGTCTGGACACATCTCAGATCAGTCTGCTGGAGATTTTATGATTATTTGGGGTTTGGAATCCTTTAATGCACTAACATTAACTATATATACTCTGTCTTGTTAATGTAACCATTATGTAGGAAAGAATCATGAATTCAGATAGCCATTCATTTTATGTGGCTTTTTATTTGGGCTGATTGTCTGAATAACAGGCTCCCTGATTCTCTATCTCAACCTGTGTTATAAATAAATCAGGCAACACAGTCAACATTGTCAGAGTTGTTGAGATTTGGGGCTGGGTCTAAAGTGAGATGAATGAGGCAGTGAGGATGCAAAATGGAGACACTCACTCTCAAGATTGGACCAAGCCTCTCTCTTACCTCACCTCATCCTGGCCCTGTGGAAAGGCTAGAGGCTAGTTTAGCAGATATTCACATGTATCAAATTAGAAACCTGGCCAGCAGTATATTTGTACCAACTGTGGGATTAATAAAAGTCAGAAAAAAAGAGAATTGATTCATTAGCAGATCCGCCAAGTTTACCTTCTTATTTCCTCCATTAGGAAAGGCATCCCCCACAGCTTTCAGCACCTGTCTGTCCCAGACAGCATCACGTGGCATTTGGAGGAGCACCTGGGTCTCAAGCTCATGTCTTTGAGCTTCTCTGGACTAGCAAAAATCAAAATAGCCAGATGATATCTAATGTTCTTTCCAGCTATGTAGTTCTGGGTCTAAGATAGTTTCTCATTGGTGATCCCACAGTAGGTTCTTGATTAGTTGTTGGCAGAGAGTAGAAGACTGCCCCGGGCCATGAGGACTAGTGACAATTTGAAATAGAGTTCCTCTATAGGGGATGTGCGACTGGAAAGGCATGAGTAAGACCTTAGTTCTTAATAAGTAGGCAGAGAAGTGGGCTGCATGTACTCAGAGGTGGGCAAACTGGACGTGAGTTTAGGACAGATGAGCCAGGGAAGCTAAGTTCAAGGTTCAGCTCTAAAAGTGATAACCTTTAATCTAAGGACAAAGACCAGATCCACTCTGACAGTATTCTAAGGTTTGGCAAAGGGGAGCTGATAGTGAGAGAGGCAGTGCGTGCATGATCAGTCCAACTCTTTGTGACTCTATGGACTGTAGCCTGCCAGGCTCCTCTGTCCATGGGATTCTGCAGGCAAGAATACTGTAGTGAGTTGCCATTTCCTCCTCCAGGGGATCTTCCTGACCCAGGGATCAACCTATATCTTGGGAGTCTCCTACATTGGTGGGCAGATTCTTTACCTCTGGGAGAGACAAGGCTTGCCTCAAACCTCCGTAAGGACTTGTAGCAACTTATTTGGATAGAGCTGCTAAGATTACCCCCAATTATTTCATATTTTGACAATATATTGTTCAATTTTAGCTCTGTTTTATGCATTTAAAATTTTATTCCTCCCACTAAGATTATAATTGAGGTCATGTATCTCCCATTTCACCTGGCATAATGTGAAGAAGGTAGCAGGTGGTCAATATTTGCTCACTTTAATTGAATTCTATAACAGGCAGGGTGTAGTTCTCTCACACGCATATATGACCCTCATGTCATATACTATTAATGTTGGTACTGCTTGTAAAGATCACAATGTCATTAACATTTATTTTTCTTTCAAGGAAGTTATACTCGAATGTCCCTCTCCTTTTACTTCAATAACTGTATTAAAAGAACTTTCCCAGCACTTAATCCTATGTGATTAAACTGAATAATCAAGAGACTTCATTCTTCATCCTGAGACAATCCAATGTGTTTTTTCTGGCTCATTCTATCTGCATTAGATGATAGGATTTTTTTAGAAATAGCAATCTGAGTTCTTTAAAAGCTTTCCTTAGGCCAGACTTCAGACATTACCACCAATTGATCGTTTCAGTTACCAGCTCTGATTCTCAGTAACTACCTGATCTGCACCCCTCCCTTGTCAAAGCAAATTTACAAACAAAAAACACTAAGGAAGTGATCTCTAATGTAGAACTTGGTGCGCATGCTAAGTCTCTCAGTTGTGTCTGACTCAGTGTGACCCCATGGACTGTAGCCCTCCAGGCTCCTCTGTCCTTGGGATTCTCCAGGCCAGAATACTGGAGTGGGTTGCCATTTCCTCCTCCAGGGGATCATCCTGACCCAGGGATCGAACCCACTTGTCTTATGTCTCCTGCATTGGCAGGTGAGTTCTTTACCACTGGTGCTACCTGGGAAGCCCAACTTAGGACTTCGATTACTTTTAAAGCACATGTGCTGATAATATAAACATGTGACCAAATGTTCCCTCCAGTAAAGTGCCTGCCGCAGAAGTGAGATCTGCATGTTTGTTTTAACCATGCAGTGCATATGCCATCTGGCAGATTCCTCATGAAAATGAAACTGCTTTCACGGCTGAGTAGATGTCAAAATGGAATTGTATAACAGTAATAAGGCCTTTTCTGGTTCGTGAATATACCTTAGGTGCTGTTTCAAGCATGAAACTATAGATGATGCTAAAATAGTCACTTTTTTTTTTTCTCTTAGAGGTAAAGAATGTACTAAGAGTGAAGTCACTCACTTCTATGAGTTTAGAACCTAGCCATGATTTTAATGTTGAGAAAAGTAGTTGCAAATTCTTCGTCTATGATTTTTGAAATGTAATTCCAGACTTTAATTTAGCTCTGGGTTTATGCCTATCCAAAATAACAAATTCAGAAGAAGAGACTGGATCTTTTTGCCTTCAAAATGAAGAAAAAGTGAGGTCTGGGGTTTCTAGAATATATCAAATGCACCAATGCTGGACAGAATTCCCTCCTCCTTTTCCATTACTTTAATATCAAGCTGCCAAATCCCAAGCCTCACCCCCTTTCCACCTTCCCTAAGTACTCTATACACCTTAAGAAAATGGATCTTACCCATGCCACCCTCTAGGGTGCTGATGTAGGTTTAAGGAATTTTAGAACACTGCGTCAATTCCAGTGGAACATACTGCTCTGGTTGAGGAGGTGTCAGGGATGGAAATAATCCTTCGTGATTAAAGGTATTTGTAAAAAGTTTTTGCATGTCTTCCATGTTATACAACCTAATAGTATCTTCTCCTCTGTCTATAATAATTTATTTTCTGGCAGACTTGGGACTCAACATTTGTCATGCTTGGTATTCAGCTTCACACAAAAAGGTTCTCTTAATGCAGCTTTATGCATCTCATACATGTTTTATCTTTTCCCAGCATAATTTTAGGCTCAGTGAGTGAAGTGAAGTGAAGTCGCTCAGTCGTGTCCGACTCTTTGTGACCCCATGGACTGTAGCCTACCAGGCTCCTCCGTTCATGGGATTTTCCAGGCAAGAGTACTGGAGTGGGTTGCCATTTCCTTCTCCAGGGGATCTTCCTGACCCAGGAATCAAACCCGGGTCTCCCGTATTGCGGGCAGGCACTTTACTCTCTAAGTATTCAGCTTCACACAAAAAGTTCTCTTAATGCAGCTTTATGCATCTCATACATGTTTGTATCTTTTCCTAGCATAATTTTAGGCTCAGCAGAGCTTAGTAATAACTGTTGCCTCAGTTATTAGGACCTATGTCTATTGCATCAATGCAGTTTTCAAGTCTTTCAAGTGATATGCCTCAAGAACTTGCTGCAACACAAGCACAAGTGCCTCCAGAAATGGGGCAAGCATCTATTTTTTCTGGTCGGTGTACCTCCAATGTATATGCGTCCCTTTGCATGCACCTATGGAGTCATTGATATCTCAGATGTCACATTCTTATAAGACACAATAGAACTTTATGTTGAACAGTTCTGACAGATGCTTGGAAACTTGTGCTTGAAAACTAGGTCTCTTATTTGCTTTATAATCTAACACTTAAGTGAAAGAGGAGTGGCTTAAAACTCAACATTCAAAAAATGAGAATCATGGCATCTGGTCCCATCACTTCATGGCAAATAGGTGGGGAGACAATGGAAACAGTGAGAGGCTTTATTTTTTTGGGCTCCAAAATCACTGCAGATGGTGACTGCAGCCATGAAATTAAAAGAAGCTTCCTCCTTGGAAGAAAAGCTATGATAACCTAGACACCATATTAAAAAGCAGAGACATTACTTTGCCAACAAAGGTCCATCTAGGCTAACTATGGTTTTTCCAATTGTCATGTATGGATGTGAGAGTTGGACTATAAAGAAAACTGAGTGCCAAAGAAATAATGCTTTTGAACTGTGGTGTTGGAGAAGACTCTTGAGTCCTTGGACTGCAAGGAGATCCAACCAGTTCATCCTAAAGGAAATCAGTCCTGAATATTCATTGGAAGGACTGATGCTGAAGCTGGAACTCCAGTACTTTGGCCACCTGATGCGAAGAACTGACTCACTGGATAAGACCCTGATTCTGGGAAAGATTGAGGGCAGGAAGAGAAGGGGATGACAGAGGATGAGATGGTTAATGGCATCACCAACTCTATGGACATGAGTTTGAGTAAGCTCCGGGAGTTGGTGATGGACAGGGAAGCCTGGCGTGCTGCAGTCCATGGGATCGCAAAGAGTCGGACACAACTGAGCGACCGAACTGAACTGAACTGAACCTAACACTGGGAGGCTGGTGGAGAGATCATCCCACTGTCCTTATCTATTGCTTTCAAGAGATGATATTTCATCCCCAGGCCTGCAGGCTTTTTCTGATAGCTATTGATGAAGAAAGTGCCACATGTTGGCATAGGGTTTTTGTTCAGGGCTTGTGACTATAATTGTTATTAAAAATAAGTGTCTCTGAGGCATATGGTGGCTTCCCTTCACTTGTGATCAAACTGCAAACTGTGTGAGGCAACTGGACTGTAGATGAATGAGGAATTGGAATTTAGTCAGTATTCTGCAGGAACTGGTTTCAACCTCAGAGGTCTTTGATGAACTATCATTTGGATTCTAGAATACCTGTTCTTTCTTCCAAAACATTTTATGCAGGAAAGAGCATTCTCCTGCTTCTAGTGCCTAGAAAAGGATGGGACATTGGGTAGGTTTCTTGCACGGGTTTTTATAGATGGAGATGAAAGCTTATAGCAGTACTAACCTTTTAGTAATTTAGTTACAAGCTTGTCATTCACATAGGACTTCTGATTATTACTTTGAGTTTTATAGTTCAATTAGGCTTTCAGGGTATAAAGATTATAGCTGACTGGCAGCTCCTAGTCATTACCCTGTTTTGCTAGGCTTCTATCAATTTTAGAAAATCCATTTCACTCCTGTGAACAGAAATGACCCTGCTTAAAGGGAGCAGCCCCCGGATCCAAGTGAGACATGTGTGTGGAGCAGCCATTTTGTCCCTTTCACAACTTGTAGATGGTCTCTTTGATGAAATGCCCAGTTTGAAAGTGATCCTGTGGGGATGGCATCATATCTCTGGGTGTGTAGATTTCCTTGTAGATGAAACAGCTGCTTTTTCAGCTGATTTTGCATTGGATGGAATCGCATCTGCCTGAGAGCCAGAAAAAGTCATCGTGAGCAGGGGAGAATACACATGTGATATGCAGTGTGGCATAGGCTGAAAGAGATTTAGCAGTGAAAATTATTTACTTATGTTTTTCTCCTGCCGCTTCCTCAACTGATATTCTGCATTAAAGATAAGCTTGGGATAATCCACAAAGATTGATAAAGAGTTTTAGAATTCTGAAGACTATATCAGCACCTCACTGACTGGCATTTAAAAGTTTTTAATTCACTATCTAAAATGTGTGGAGAGAGTGGAAAATGGAACAGAGATGGTGAAGATGCTTGGGTTTTGTCAGCACAACATACAAATAAGAGGATGCTAAGCGAGAACCATTGTCAACCATCCAATGTTGTACAGAAACCAGATCTCTCTGTAGATGGCAACATCTGGGCATTTGGCATTGGTCATAAAAATATTTTCTAATGAACTGAATTGTGTATTTATTTCTTCAGATACTTTAGAGTCATGTAGTCCCAGAGTTAGACTAAAACTTCCAAATAGCTTTGCAGGATTTCTACCAATTATTATTAGATACACTATTATTCATTCATTAGGTCAGCTAACAAATGTGTATTGAGCACTTACCAGGAATTATTTCAAATTCTGTAGATCCACTGGTGAGTAAGTTATACTGGGTCCTTCTTTCTTGGAGCTCATACTAGTCTTTGAATAGGAGGCTGCCCTGAAAGGATGCTTGATAGGGTCACCTCTCTTTTCTCTAATACTTCATTGGTAGTCATCAGGGTTAGCTAGCTTTACATGTATAATCTGTAGACCTCTAAATTTATCAAGTACTTTGTGTTTAGTCCAATGAGGTACTTTTACGTGTGTTTTTCCAATTGTGTCTAGTCTGCTGTTTAGTCCAATAGGGCCACCGAGACATCTGTTTTTCCAACTTCTTTATTAAAAACTTGTTTTATTTTTTCTACAAGCTCTATTTAATTCTTACCCAAGTTTATTTCATCATTTTCATAGTCTTCCATCTCTTTTTAATATTTAGACAAATACCCTTATTCCTGTAATCATACTAAACATAATTTTTTAGGCTAAACATTTGATACTTCTAATGTTTGCAGTCTTTCTGGGTCTGTTTCATTTTTTAAATTATAAGCACATATTTTTTGGAGCATAATTTGTGGAAATTCTTTTGAGCACCAGTTTCAGGATGTTTTTCTCTAGAAAAGAGCTGTAGCCTGGCCCTGTTGCAGATGTCTGTTCTCAAGGAGATGAAGGTAGGATATGGTGCTAACCCTACTCTTTGGCTGTAAGTCTTGGTTTAGTTCACTTCCAAGTCAGACAGTATGGGAAAAACAAAGAGTATGGGACTCCAGTAGTTACACAGCAGATGTTGCATGATATATCGGAGTATTGCTACCTGTCCCTCTCTACATTTTCCTGGCTTTAAATCTGGATGTCTTTTCCTCTTTCCTTCTGTAGGTGAACTAATCCCAGCTTGTAACTTTGACTCTAACAATAGCTGCAAATGTTCCTGGTTGATTTCTTACCTCTTTATAATAGCTTCCATACCCCATTGCAAGTCTGCAACTTGAATCTGTGCCTCCTGTTGTTACTGTTTTAAAAAGTTGTTTTTTATTTTATATTTATTTATTTATACCCCTGCTATGATTTGCCTTTGTCCTCTTATTTGAAGAATCAAAAAGATGAATTTAGGTGGAAAAGTATAAACAAAATCAGTCTTCTTAATAAATACTTTGAAATATAAACATCCTCTGTTTAAACAGCAAAATTTTATTAAAGCAAATGTTGAAAACAAATAGAAAAATAGAAGAAAAAATCACCTATAATCAAGCCACTCAGTCTCAGTTCTGCTACTATAGCTTTTGATCCTTTTATAAATGCCTAATTTTGTTTTTTCTTACTATATATATATATATATATACATGCAATTTTAAATTCTTTTAAATTTAAAAGGCTTAAAAATTTTTTATTATATTATCTATATTATATATTAGATATATATTATCTCTTATAGATATATATTATGCAGATAATATAGAAGATTAAAAAATTAAATGAAATTTAAATGGCTTTTTCATTTATTATCACTATATCTTTAAAAACACTTTGAATATAGTTTGTCATGGCTGCATAGTATTCCAGTTAATGGATATACTTGTTTCCTTAGAAATTCACCTACTATGAACATTTGCATTGTTTCACAAGTCATATGTTCATATAAATATTTTTAATAATTAGTAATGTTGAACATTTTAACCTCGCTATCTGTATGTCTTCTTTACAGAAATGTCTATTTAGATCTTATGCCCATTTTTTAATTGGGTTGTTTTTATGATATTCAGTTGCATAAGCTACTTGTAAATTTTGTTGACTAACCCCTTGCAAAAGTCACACTGTGTGAAAATATTTGCTCCCATCTATGATTTGTCTTTTCATTTTGTTTGCGGTTTCATTTGCTGTGCAAAAGCTTTTGAGTTTAATTAGGTCCCATTTATTAATTTTTGTTTTTATTTCCATGACTCTTAGAGACAGATTGAAAATGATATTGCTGGGATTTATGTCTGAGAGTGTTCTGCCTATGTTTTTGTCTAAGAGTTTTATAGTGTCTGGTCTTACATTTAGGTTTTGAATCCATTTTAAGTTAATTTTTGTGTATGGTGTTAAAGAGTGTTTTAGTTTCATTTTTTACATGGAGCAGTCTGGTTTTCCCAGCACCATGTATTGAAGAGACTATCTTTCCTCCACTGTGTAGTCTTGCTTCCTTTATCATAGATTAGTTGACCATAGGTATGTGGGTTTATTTCTGGGCTTTCTGTTGATCTATTGATCTATATGTTCTAATTGATCTATATTTCTGTTTTTGTGCTAGGTTTATATGGTTTTGCCCCTATCTACACTTTTCTTTCTCATGAATGCTTTGGCTGAATGGGGTCTTTTGTGTCTCCATACAAAATTTCAAGATTTTTTTGTTCTAGTTCTGTTGAAAAATGCCATTTGTAATTTGATAAATAACATGGAATTTATTAGAGAAATGCAAACCAAAACTGCAATAAGATAACACCTCACACCAGTCAGAATTGCTATCATTAAAAAATCCACAACCAGTAAATGCTGGAGAGGGTATGGAGAAAAGCGAAAACTTCTACAATGTAGGTGGGAATGGAAATGGGTAAAGCTACTGTGGATCAGGGGGGCAATGGTGGAGGGGGCGGAAGGAGGAATAGTTAGGGAGTTTGCGATTGACATGTACACACTACTGTATTTAAAATGTGTAACCAACTGTGTAGCACAGGGAACTCATCTCAATATGTAACAACCTAAAAGAGGAAAGACTTTGCAAAAGAATAAATACATGCATAAGTGTAACTGAATCACTTTCCTGTACATCTGAAACTAACACAGCATGGTTAATCAACTATACCAATATACCGATAATATAGAAGGTTAAAAAATGTTTAGACTCATCCCATAATCCATATCACGTGTTATGTTCCTCACTCTGAGGAAATGAATTAACCCAGAAAAACTTGTAATTAGTTGAGTCCAGAGTTGGCTATGAGATGCTTTAAGGAGCTATGCTCTATACTGGATCACATTTTGGGAGACAGGCCTAGGACTGAGGTTGGGTGTGTGTATATGTAAGTATATGCATCGAGTCTGGAAGCCTTCCTCTGTAGAGGTTCATTTGGGGTTTGTAATCTCACAGAATATGGTGGGGATCTGTTCTTTGGTGCAAGAAAAACACATCTATATTTTCCAAGTAAACAAGAAAATTCCAATTTTTTTCCAGTTTTATTGAGAAATAATTGACATACGTCACTGTATAAGTTTAAGGCTGGAATATTGAAATGGAAATGAAAATAAGAATGATTGGAAATTCCTTTTATATCTCTAATGAGATCCAAAAGTGTTATGTTGAGATATGCAAATTCATGAAGGAAAGCAGTATTTTCAAGTGACGTTGCTTCTGTATTAGGGATGTCCCTGTTGCTTGGAGGTTCCTTTAAAAAATGTAAAGATTTACAGATCTCAAAGTGTGAGATTGGAAGTGGCACTGGTTCTCCATTCTATGATGCTTGTATTTCAGAGACTGAATTTAAGTTGTAAATAAATAGCTTCATGGGACACATATATTGAAACTAAGATTGGATTAGTTTATTTTTATCCTGGGAATCTTCTTAAAGATATTCTAAAAAGGCCATGATTCTCTTTAATGAAGAAATCATTTCAACATTTCTCTCTGAAACTTGTGCTAAGAAATTAAAAAATGAAAGAAGAAATAAAAAAAAATTAAACCTGTAAGGGGCAATAATCTGGTCCTGATGGTAAAAAGGAGTTCAGCTATGTTTTATGCAATATCTTTGCTTTACTGACATGGAAGTGACATCATGTTCCTTTTTAAATATCCTTCCAGAGTAGTATAAATGAAAACATATTTTCCTCTGACTTCCTTCCTTCTAACTACTCTTCACCCTGCCTTTGGTCTTTCTGCTCTTATCTGCCATTTCTTTTGTCCCTTCTTGGCCCCTCAATCCTATCACTTTGATCTGCATTTCCTAACAATTTCCACTCCATTCTTCTTTAATTTGAAACTTCCCTCTTTTTTCTCTAGCATCTTTTCTCTCCTCTGCTTGAATCCTTCTTTTGAATCAAATAGTCACATTGATTATGAAAAAAGGAAAGCAGTGTCAGATGTTTTCCTCTCCCCATAAATAACACCCCCCCATATGAGTATTAAAATGTTTTTCTCATTTTAAGAAAAGAGATTTGTTGGATGTCTTTGATCTGTGTGGCTTTATCGTAGACTGTCTGCCTTTGAAGAATAAGAAAGATGGTGATGTATAGTGCTGTTGGCACTTATTGATTGATAGTTTTATTCAAATCACTTCTCATTGAGGAAGTAAACTTACAGAGATGACGTCTCCTTCAAATTAAGGGAGCAGATTGATTGGTTATTTTCAATCAGTCAGGGGTTCATGGAGGAAAGTGATGACACTGAAGATGGTCTCTTGAAAGTTAAGTAATAAATAATACTTTATATCAGGGAAGCCATCTATGTGTCATTCATACTTTCACTGCTGCACTTGGTTCTCATGATAGGCATCACTAATTAACCAGATCATTCTTTCCTGCTTGAGCCTGGATATGGCCTTATGCTCGTTCTAAGCATATTACAGTTAGTCACTATAACTTAACTGGATATGTTACTGAAGTTGAAATGGATTTGCCCTTATTGCTTTGGACAAGGTCATTGTATATGCTTAATGACCTTCCATCTCACAGATGCTACACTATGTACAACCTATAAGGAAGGTATTATTTTATAGGAGGAAATTCTGTGTCTCAGAGGGATTTAAGTAACTCACCAAAGTCACAAGCTGGTAACAAGAATAATTCAATTCTTCTTACGACAAGATTAGTACTATATTCTTTATAGTTACTTAAATAATTAACTGTGGATGTGTGTCTCAGAAGTCCTAAAAAATAGTTAGCAAATAGTAAAAGAAAATTCTTGTTGTGATGGGTGAATTTCTTGTTCCAGGATCATAGCAAGGTGCCACTGAGGTTTGGTGTTGAGTGTAAGGAAAACAGACTGTCATCTACTTAAGGTAGATGGGAAATGGAACCTAATGGAATGTTCCCAAATGGAACCTAACATACTCCTGACACTCCATTCCCCATCAACACTTCCATGAAGATACATTTCACCTCCACAGTGATTGGAATCCCAGTGATATTTCTTTAGATTTGGGGAGTCCTTTTATTTCTTATAACGCTAGTCACCACTGATGAACCAAGAAATCAATTTGTAGCTCTTAATGGAAAAAGATCCATCAGATCATTTATTGTTACATTGGAAATCCACAACAGTTCTTGCAGGTGGTAAGAATCCAAAAAAGGACATTACTTTAAAGTTTGGAGGGTTTATGACAGGGGCAGCTTAGATGTGCATGATTCAAAAAAGGCCAATACATGCATTGAAGAGAAATATTACCTTTTCAGTTTTAAAGGAAACTGGTTCTACAGCAACCCAGTGAAGACTCACCTCTCCTGATCCTCTTTCTTCCAGGTCCTATTCTCCCCTTGCCTTTTTAACATAGTTAGTGAGTAGCAGAAGGATACTGCGTTTTCCAGACAATCTGGGCAAAAATCCCCCCACCTCATAATCCAGCATTTAGAAGATTAGATGTTCATTCTTTTAAAATATTTTAACATATTCCATAGTTTTGCATATTTGCATAATGACAAAATCCACTCTTTATTTTCCTTAACAAACTGAAAAATGCCATACAAACATAAGGTCAAACCAGCAAAGGGCTAACATATATAGCCAGTTTGATTTTCCCTATCTTCCCAGGTGGTGCAGGTGATAAAGGACCTGTCTGCCAGTGCAGGAGATATAAGAAACCTGGGTTTGATCCCTGGGGCAGGAAGATCCCCTGGAGGAGGGCATGGCAACCTACTCCAGTATTCTTGCCTGGAGAATCCCCATGGACAGAGGCACGTAGGGGGGCTGCAGTCCATAGAGTCACACAGAGTTGGATGCGACTGAGGCTACTTAGCACACATGCACGCATACTTCGTCGTTACTTCTTCAGAATCCTTGTCCAAAGCACGTTTCTTCTCCATTGTCGCTAATCAAAAAATCAATGTCTTAGAATAAATATGATATTTCAAGAGGCATCCTGTATTTCTTCTCTAGAACACAGTTTCTTTCTCATGCTATTTTCTTAATATGAACTCTGACTAGGAAGAAAGCCCTATGATCAATAACCCATCCTCTTAAAGCAGCATGTAGATCTCTGAGTACATGTTCATTGAATCAAGTGGTTATTTGACTCTACTACAATTGTGTATTGAACTTGTAGTTTATGAATTTTCTATCTTGAAGAGGATGACACATAAGTGTGCAAAATATGGTATATACCATGTTTTATGCTGATGAGTCAGTATTATTTCCATATAATTTTAATGAATCTTTTCTAAAAGAATTATTTGTAGAAATGGCTTGCTTAAAAATCAATTATATGAAAATTAAGATCCTCTCTGCATCTTATTCTGCTAGAAATCAACAAATTTGAAAATTAATATCTTTATTATTCACGATCTTCTTCCCTTAAAGAGATGGAAACGGAAATTTAATTTTAGAAGATGAGATTTGCTAATTGATCTCTCTAGAGTGAGCTATTGAGGAAATGAGAATATAAATAGGTTAAAGAAAAGGAAATGCTGCAATGCAAATTTATGAAAATGCATGTTATTCACAGCTCTATTACATATTCCAAGAACTTGCATTAATTCATTCCTATGGCGACCTCTTTCAAAGTAAAGATCATATTTGTTTATGTCAATATTATTGTCTTTATTAGTTGTTATGTGAACATTGGAACTGAACATTCTTTTGAAACAAATGTTAATTTTCTCCAGATCCAGAAATCCTAATACAAAGAAATAAAATCCAAGGCTTTGTATATACATGAATGCATAAAAGTCTAATTTCTGGGAGACTGAACAGTAGGAAGGGGTATACTGTCACTGAGCTAATGGCCAGTGTGCTCTTTCAGGATCCCTAGCTGGGAAACTGGCATATAGCCTTCAAAGTCAGAAACATCTTACTCTCCCTTTGTGTGCATGCTTAGTCCTCTCTGACTCTTTGCAACCCCATGGACTATAGCTTGCCAGGCTCCTCTGCCCATGGAATTTTCCAGGCAAGAATACTGGAGTGGGTTGCCATTTCCTACTTCAGGCTGTCTTCCCGGCTCAGGGATCAAACCTGCGTCTACTTTCATTTTCTGCATTTGCAGGCAGATTCTTTGCCACTGTGTCACCTGGGAAGCCCCAAACTCTACCTTATACTCTAGTTCTTAAAGAGCAGAGGGGAGAGAAATAAATATGTAATATTCACACGTTAACTAGAGGGAGCTACAAAACTATCTTTTGAGCAGCAGGTAAATCAGTAAATGTTTCTTTTGTTGAAGAATAGATTCGGTTCAGTTCAGTTCAGTCACTCAGTCGTGTCCGACTCTTTGCGACCCTATGGACTGCAGCATGCCAGGCCTCCCTCTCCATCACCAACTCCCGGAGTTTACTCAAACTCATGTCCATTGAGTCGGTGATGCCATCCAACCATCTCATCCTCTGTCGTGCCCTTCTCCTCCTGCCCTCAATCTTTCCCAGCATCAGGGGCTTTTCAAATGAGTTAGCTCTTCACATCAAGTGGCCAAAGTGTTGGAGTTTCAGCTTCAACATCAGTCCTTCCAATGAACACCCAGGACTGATCTCCTTTAGGATGGACTGGTTGGATCTCCTTGTAATCCACGGGATTCTCAAGAGTCTTCTCCAACACCACAGTTCAAAAGCATCAATCCTTTAGTGCTCAGTTTTCTTTATAGTCCAACTCTCACATCCATAAATGACTACTGGAAAAATCATAGCTTTGACTAGACAGACCTTTGTTGGCAAAGTAATGTCTCTGCTTTTTAATATGCTGTCTAGGTTGGTCATAACTTTTCTTCCAAGGAGGAAGCTTCTTTTAATTTCATGGCTACAGTCATTATCTGCAATGATTTTGGAGCCCCCCAAAATAAAGTCTGTCACTGTTTCCACTATTTCCCCATTATTTGCCATGAAGAATAGATTGACTTTCATATTTACTGTCTAGATTGAGAGGAAAAAAATGAGAAAACATGCATACCTAACCTACAGCTGCTTGAGTCTTATCATCTTCTTGATCCAACTGAGAGTTTGTATGCTTACTTTCAAGACTCTCTAGCTTTCTATTCTTATGTATCACTTTGAGGATCTGTAAAGCAGATGTTCTTCTGGTATAAATCCATGTGCCTTGAATTATTTTAGCCGCTCTCAGTAAATCATTCCTCTCCAATCCATTTCCAGGAAGCACTCCTTGTGGAAAATGTGAACACAGTTGATGGCTGTACATCGGGGAGTGGGATGGAGCGAATCAGGTATCGGCTGTAGGGTATTTGCCTCCAGTCCTCACTGTCCCCACTAGCACCACACACATCGTTGATCTTTGAGATGAATTAATAAAAAAAAAAAGTCTTTCCTACTTAAAGAAGAGAAAGAACTTAGAGGCTAAGTGATTTATCCAAGGTACCTTAGGACAGAATTCACAAATGGTCTGTTTGAGGTGGAGGCTACTGTGACCTGTGTGTCTCTTGTACCTCTAGGGGACATCCCATAGAAGGGACATGTGCTGCTGACAGCTGCAGTGCCCCTCACCCAGGGGGACTGATGAAGAAGGAAAATCTTCCCATCTTTGTCTTACACTATCAGCAGGCTGACCATTCCTTTGCTTGCATGACCACCCTAATCCCACATAACCCACTTTTTAAGGGAATTTTCCTTTAGGGCAGAAAATGGATATTTTCTGCTGAAGATTTTAGAACTCATGGGAACAAAGTCACTCTCTGGGTGGCCAGATATACCCCTTACTTGCTAGAAAATGATGTGACTCTTAATTTTGTTTTCCCAGTGTGACTTTTGCCACTGTCTGCCAGGTGCCCTGGAACACCTAATTAGACACAGGGGGTAAACATTTTGCTTTCACTCAAGAGAATATTCCTCCTGGATAAATTACTCTGGGACCCTGAGAAATAGTGATGTTCGACTGCATTGATTTTTAAAGGACTGAAAGAGCCCTCAGATTGTTTGGATTTATTTGATACTTCAACACAGGATACGATCTATAAGATATATGGTTGGGAAACCTCTTTCCTGAGGGCAATTTTTATTTTAAACAAGTGTTCTAAACAACAAGACTGCTGCTGCTGCTGCTAAGTCGCTTCAGTCGTGTCCGACTCTGTGTGACCCCATAGAGGGCAGCCCACCAGGCTCTGCCGTCCCTGGGATTCTCCAGGCAAGAACACTGGAGTGGGTTGCCATTTCCTTCTCCAATGCATGAAAGTGAACAGTGAAAGTGAAGTCTCTCAGTCATGTCTGACTCCTAGCAACCCCATGGACTGCAGCCTACCAGGTTCCTCTGTCCATGGGATTTTCCAGGCAAGAGTACTGGAGTGGGTTGCCATTGCCTTCTCCGAAACAAGGCTAGGTTTGATAAATATTAAGAATGCAGCTATGTATCCTGTCCCAGGTTCCTATAGTTCCTTTTATATGATGAGAGAATCAGTTTTCCCTCTTCCCTCCTTATACAATGAAGATTTTAAAGATGATCCTGTCCTTTGGCAAGAGATACACAGGACACGTTATTTGCAAGGCTAACTTATACCTTCATTTGCCTGAATCTTTTTGTATATTCATTGCATGTAGGTCTCTTCATATGATTGGGTACTTTGGAAGGATTGTAGTTGTGGATGGCCACAGAAACTCTCTAATCTAACTCACTGTGTCAGCTTGGGACCCGCCTTTCTCTTGTGTGGCTACAAACTGTGTTTGGCAGACCCTGACCTCTCAGCCCTGCTTGACTGAAAGGAGATGGCTCCTTGGCTTAGGTTTAACCCCACCCAGCATCTGATCTGGTGCTGAACAGACCAAAGAACGTATGGGGAATCTCATTTTCCAGCAGAGAGTACAATCCAAGTTATGTTTATGCAATCTGCTATTTAATGTGATTAACGTAAGTTCAGAGCTACAGCTTCATGGGGTCTCTGCGTTTCCCTAAGTCCTGCCTTATTGGTCTCATCTCAGGTTTAGGTTTAGTATCTCAGTTCCCCTGCAGAAACTGGGAGCCTGATTCAACTCTCGCTTGCTTAGTTGAAGTTCTTTCTTTCTCTAGTGACTGACTCTGTGAGGAACCTGAACTCTGTCCTCAGCTTCACCTAGTTCAGAGCCCAATGAACTGATCTCTACCTCCTGTTTGCCCTGCATTGACTGATGATGTTTTCATTCCAACTGTTTTCAAAAATTGCTTGGAACCCATGTTTGAGCCTTTAAACTTTGTGCATCAAATTGAATTGACTTAGATGTTGATGCCGAACTCTGTGAAGTCCAAGCTCACTCACACTCAGAAGAGTATATTGGGCTGGCGGATGACCCTCTTACCCATACACAGTCTGCCCTTTCCTCCTCTTTTCAAACTCTGACATTCCAGTGTACCTGGAGGGCAGATGCTCTGAGGTTCACTAATTCTTCAGTATCTTTTGGTGCACTCTTCTGTTCACGCCTCAATGTCTAGGATGGGATCAGCTGTGGACAGGCTGCTTTTGATGAAAGAGAAAGGGGAAGAAATGCAATAAATGGTTTTATCTAGAAAGCATCACAGTGGAGGTAAGAAAAGCAGGTTCTTGTCTCATTTCTTCTACTTAGTAATAAAGAACTCTGGGCTTATAGTGGGTGGGTCCCCCACTTGCACCCCTGGAGGAGGGCATGGCAACTCACTCCAATATTCTTGCCTAGAAAGTCTTCAGGGACAGAGGAGCTTGGTGGGCTAT
Organism: Odocoileus virginianus; assembly: GCF_023699985.2. Lineage (NCBI taxonomy): Eukaryota > Metazoa > Chordata > Mammalia > Artiodactyla > Cervidae > Odocoileus > Odocoileus virginianus. Next base: position 17,811,767 of record NC_069675.1, on the reverse strand, counting down.
AGTCTATAGGCTAAGCAAAGAATCAGACATGCCTGAAGTGACTTAGCATGCATGCATACCCCTACTTGCAAAACTGGTCTTACTGGCTGCAAACATGATGCTTATCTAATTGACTCACCATGTTTGAAGAGTGACAAACATGATTTTATTCTGTAGTACTATTTAGGCAATACTATACCATGGGCATATTATGATTTGAATGGCCTTCACTGGAAACATGAGGAACATCTCTCAAGTTCCACGGATACCATCCCAGCCACTTATGCACAGGGACTCTGTGCTGGGCATTTCAGGTAGATAGCTGATGATCCAAATCATTCAACAGCTGAGTCATGCCCCAGCTACTGAGCAGTTCCATAGGAACACTTGATACTGTTTTCCCACTTGCATGATCTGTGCAGATTTTGTTTTGGTGATTATTCTATTTTTATTACTTCTCTGCTCCTAGGGAAATTTCATTGCCTTGTAGACATGAGTAAAACTCAGCCATATGTTGTAAAGTAGATGTAGTTGACTTTCAACTCCTACCTCTCCAACATTCTTCTGCAACAGGCAGCCAGAAATAAGTTCATGTTCCTCTGAATTACTGTTGCACTCAGTCGGCAGCATTCATCTTGGGATTCTCAGTGCCTGGCACAGTGGCTGGAATGATATGAACACTCAATAAATGTTGTTGAATGGATAACTAAATGAATATCTGATTTTTAAAATAAGCTTTTAACTTTAGATCTGCTACAGATTTATAGAAAAGTTGAGAAGACCATATACCAGCATCCAGTTTCTGCTGTTAGTAACATCTTACATTAATATGTTACACTTGTCACACTTAATGAACCAAAATCAATATATTAGGAGAGTTCCATACTTTATTCACGTGTCCTTGGTTTTTATTTAATGTCCCTTTGCTGTTCTAAAATCCTACCCAGGATACCATTACGTTCACTCATCATGCCTGCTTAGGCTCCTCTTGGCTCTGCTGGTTTCTCAGACTTTCCTTTGCTTTTTACATCCTTGAAGGTTTTGAGGAGTACTTGTTTTGTAGAATGACCCTCCATTTTGGTTTGTCTTCTTTTTCACTTGTGATTAGTCTAGGGTTATGGGTTTTTTAGAGGAAGACTACAAAGCTTAAGTACCATTTTCATCACATTATGACAATACACTGTCAACACGACTTATCATTTGATCTTGACCCTGATAATCTATCTGAGATAGCATTTGTCAGGTTTCTCTAGTGTAAAGTTATTCTTTTCATCCCATTTTTTCGTACTGTACTCTTTGAAAGGAAGTCACTGTGTCTGGCCCATACTTAAGGAGTAGGGAGCTGTGCTATGTACCACCTTGACAGTAAGTAAATATAAAAGAATTTGAAATTCTCCTGCATGGGAGAGTTACCTGTTATCCTCATTTTTATTTATTCAGTAATTTATTTAAATAATATGAATTTATGGGTGTTTTCCATTTTTATCCCAATCTACTATTTTTTTCACATCTGGATTGAACATTCCTAGGGAAGTAGAACTGATTCTTCCTATCTTTCTCTCTAATTGCCTGACACAGAAAAGATGGCCACCAAAATAGTCATTTGTTAATAGAACTAAAATAAGAATAAATTCCCAATGTCTGTAATGATATCCCAAAACAGCCTCAATGGTCTTTTGGTATTACCTTATTATATTTAACTGCCCTTCTGTAAAAGATGTCAGAAATGGAATGCTCCTTAGAAAAATCTAGTGCAACACGTGTATTTACAGATGGTGAAACTTAGGACTGGAGAGAAAATATATCGGATGAGAACCTACTTTTCCTAACTTCCATTGTGATGCTCTTTAGACCTACTAAAATGTCTAACAAGTCTAATGTACTCAACAGTTTGGTTGAATTTGTGTCTTTAGGCAAAAGCAAGCCATCAAAGAGATATTCTCTGTTCTGTATTTGTTTTGCAAAGAGAATTTTTGCTTTTAAGTTGTCTCTGAGGCAGAAATGCAAGGAGTGTGAATGAGCATAAGAATGAGGATGGAGTGATCAGCAGTTAAAGTGCACCACTTGAGAGACTCTAAAGGCTAGTGCCACTCCGCTGGCAGTGGAAAGAGAAGAGGAGATACATTGAGAGGCATTTTAGACACAGAATTGTTTTAATCTGTAATCGATTAACATGGGGGTGAGGAAGTAGGAGATGCCAAACGTGACACTGGGGGTCCCTGGCTTGGGCAGCTACATGGAAGGTGATATCACTAATCATGACATAGTGGCTTTGGAGAGGAAAATGAACTTGTTAGGTGGGCGATAGTTGTTAGGCTTTTCATACTCCCAGTAGGTATCAGGAAGGATGTGTGGAACTTAGAAGAGAAATTAAAGTCCAAGGTATTAATCTAAGAATTAATGTCAGTTGGCTGATGATGCCATTGGAGGTAGTGAGATCACCTAAGGAAAAGAGTGAAAAGACAGGACTGACACCCGAGTTCAACAGGAATAGAAGATAGAAGAGAAAGAAAAAACTGTTAGACAATCAAATGTGGAGTGGTGTGTGGAACTCGTTAAGGAGGTATGGTGCGTTGGTTAAATTCTGCAGTGAGCTCAAATCAGATGAGGATTTAAAGTCAGTTGTGAATGACAGTAATCAGGTCATGGATGAGCTTAGCAATAGTCATTCTAGAGGAGAGGTGGAGGGCCTTCTGTGAAATGAGAGACACTGGAGAAATAGAGGGCTAAATCAATACACGGCCGTTTTCATTTTCATTCGTCCTGGCTCAAATCCCCTTCCGTTGCAAAGGTTGCAGGCAATTACATGAGAAAGGATTCAAGTTAAATAAGAAGAATGTCTTAATTGTTTTTATGAGACATAGGAATAGGTTAATGGGCTTTTTGAATCTCTCATTTTGGGAGAGTTTTAACAGTAAAGATGTAGGTATTTTAAACTGGAATAAGTTAGTCTTACATGAATGAGAAATGTTTCTGAATTTCTCTTTAATTCTTTGGCTCTTATTCCATAAGGCTGAACATATTAAAACTTCAAGGAGAGAGTTTTTAGTTTTGCAGTGTGCTTAAAGGATAAATTTTCCCTGTCTGAAAATATTGAATTTGCTAACTAGTTGATTTATTCAGAGGTCTCTGAATATTTTAGTATGCAATCAATTGTACTTTTAATAAGCCATAAACCATGTTTACTGCCTTATTTATTGAATTTAATCAAAGTGACTTGATGGCTAACTAGTACAGTGCTCTCAACAGGCCTCAGACACTGGGTCTAATTACTGGAGACAATAATATAGCAAGAGGATAAGATGATTTTATTCTTGAAAAATGGAAAAAGAACAGAGCCAAGTCAACAATGTTTTATTTGTTTGTCTGGGAGCAGAGTTGGTCTGGAAGATACAAGGCCAACAAACGTTGTGAAAACTTTCCTGTGGCTCTTCTTCTCTTTTGAGCAGGTGCAAGTAACACAAGATTCCCATTAAAGAATAGCCTTCACAGCTGCTCACAGCCTCACTGCTGTGTTTGCCCAGAGGTGTAAACAGATTCAAAGGTCATCTGCTCTTAATATCCCATTTTTCTTCTCTTGGAGCCCTTTCTGTTGAAGTTACAGGCATTAAAATGAGGCAGCTCCCCAGTCAATCTGAGAAAATCAAAAGAGCCCTTATACCCCTACAGAGCCTTTCAGAATCCTCTGGGTCTTAACACTGCAAATCATCTGATTATGTTTGGTTCTACTTGCAATATTGATGGGAGTTAGAGGTGGCCGCGAAGAGTCGAACTGAGCTTTATGTCTCCTTGTAGTCACATAGATCAGGGTCTGTTACATCCTCATCACCTGCAGGAAAGATTCTCCGTCATCTTTGTAAAAACAAAATGCATTGTGAAAACTTTTATAGACCCAAAGAGAGCTTTGAAAAAATGAACTGGCGCAGTAATAATTTGGTTTTCATGAAGCAGTTTTCTTTGGTGAATAAATAGCACTGTGTTTACACACAGAATGAAGATCACTGAAAATCCCTTTATTTGGTTTTGACAAGTTCACTGAAAAATTGACAAGAGAAGCATTTATTTTAGATAGTGCTGACCAATCCAGTCAAGATCCTGCTGAACTAAATTTTAGGTTTTGTTTCATACAAAATGTATACCCACAGACTGGAGAAGGGAAGTTGTTTTCAGTAGTTCTTAATATTTACTCGTCAAACACCCGTAGATGAATTGTTTTTTGGAAGTATATACGCTTTAGGTTAGAGAAGACTGTAGTGTGAAGGAGGAGGGTGTTACATTGCGTACCTGGCGTGAGCACTTCAGTAGCAGAGAAATATGCATCCTGGCAAACACGGCGCTGTTCCACTCCCGGCTGCCACTGCGCGAGTCCGTGTTGTAGAAAGTTCTGTGAAGAGAAGCCATGGGATCTAGAGGGTGGTGACTGAAGCACAGCTTCTCTGTTTTTGGGGTTTCACACTGTGTGCCATCCCACATCACTCACTGTATCTGGAGCGGGAGCAGAAGACATCCATGGCCCTGAATCTTGAGGTTTCCTGCGAGAGTGTCTGCCGCTGGATTGCCTCTGATTCCAGTTGGGCCTCTGTGTCCGCCTTTGGCATGTACCCGTGCTGTGCAGAGAGAAGGGACAGACAGGTAATGTGGCCCAGAGAAAAATTAAGGGCCCCCCTCCTCTCACAATGTAGGACTTTGCTGGGAGATCCATACTTTCTTAGGGAAAGTAGAAAGATAAAATGAAAATGAATTTTATGTCATTTTATTCTGAAAACACATTTATGTTTACTAACTTCTATAACAACACAATAACTTTGACATAACAGTTATATTGTATAGAAGCAAATGTGATTTAACTAAAATGGCATTGTACTAGCTTTGAACAAAGCAAACATTTGACAAAAGATAGAGGACAGAGAAAATTCTTTTTTCTTGTCCCACATAGCACATGGGAAATAGAAAATGCCTTTAGCAAGAAGAGTAATGAACTAATATATGAAAAAAAGCAGTATTGAATTGCAAAATCTTTCGTGAATACAGATATTCCCAAAACAGGAATGATATCTAAGCTCTTACTTTCCACAGTGCCTAGCCTCTGGTGTGTGTTCAGTAAATACTTTTTTGAATGGATAACATGCATTCCAATGTCTTAATGATGTTTTACTTGCTTAGGGGATCTTTCTCAGGACAAATTCCTTTCACATGCCAAAGGGAGATTGGGAACGAGATTATAGGGTGCACAAAAACAGGACTCAAACAAGAAAAGAGGGGCAGGAGCAGGGCGTGAACAGGAGGCAAGGTGTTCTAGGAGGTTTGTGTTTTTGTTGGGGGGGCTCAAGTCCAAGAACTTCATGGTGCGAAACCAGATAACCCTTGAAGATGTGATGCCTGGTAGCTCAAGCACATAGATGGTCATTTAGCCCCATTTCATCCTGAAGAGTCCTCTTCAAGCCCTGAGTTTTCTGATAATAAAATCAGTTTGGAGACCCTACCTAATCTACCAACTCTCACAGCACCTGAATTTCAGCACTGGCTTGTGAAAAATAGGATTTCAGGGTCAAGGGGGAATTTTCCAGCATCATCCCCAAGTATCTACAGTTTGAATAAACTTTTCTCTGGCATTTAAATTCTATTCAATAGGACTTCATGAAAGTTAAAACTAGAATGTGTATGTTAGTCACTCAGTCATGTCTGATTCTTTGCGACCCCATGGACTGTAGCCCACCAGGCTCCTTTGTCCATGGAATTCTCCAGGCAAGAATATTGGAGTGGGTTGCCATTTCCTTCTCCAGGGGATCTTCCTGACTGAGGGATTGAACCCAGGTCTCCTGCATTGCAGGCAGATTTTTTATACCATCTGAGTTACAAGGAAGTCCCTAAGCCTTCAAAGTTTTGCCCAAATCTAACTTGGGGAGACAGTAAGACAAATGCAGAAGAAGACATTTATGTTTGACAGAGGCAGCAGACAGGACTTGTCTGCTATGAACAGTACACTAATGTGCTCCAGATTTCCAAAAATCTCTGCTGGTTAATCAAGGAACACGAGTCTGCCTTACTCTCCAGGTGTGTGCATGCTGAGTCGCTTCAGTCGCGTCCCACTCTTTGTGACCCTGTGGCCTGCTGGCCACCAGGCTCCTCTGTCCAGGTAGGTGCTTGTAAAAGAGGGAAAAGTCTCTTCACGCCCATCTTCTAGCTACAGCCTTCTCTTTCTTCCTTTTAGTCCTTCTGCCTCCTTTCCCGCCTTTCATTCATTCCTAAACATTTTTCTAAGAACCTATCGTGAAGATGTTAGATGAGCTGAGGCATATGGGACACAATCCCTGCCTTCATGGAAACAATGCTGCAAATGAATGTTCAAATGAGGCCTGGCTGTGTTATGTCCTTCATGTGCAGTGGGCTTGTAGAGAGGGCGGTTGAGAGGGCAGGAGGAGCGCCTTGTGGACGCGCTCTAACCTGAGGGTGGGCATATGGACAGTGGGGGCCAGGGAGCAGCTGGACATTTTGTGTGCATGAACTAGGGTGTTCTTAACAAAGAAATGGAAAAGAATGCCCAGTTCAGGACTCTGGCATCCTGTACAGACTAGGAAGGCTTATGCTGAGTTTATTTCAGAGGAAAGAAATTCAAAATGCAAAAGAGGAGAAGCTAACTTTGTCATAGGGGCTGTGCAAATTTCATCTTTATTATTTCAATTAAGGGTTATTCACAATAACCCTTAAAAGACATGAATTCCCCATATTTCTTTTCAGTTGTAGAAACAAAGGCTTAGGGGGAGATTTACACATTGTCTAAATTAAACTGTGACTGTAAGCACAGGTCTGTCTGATATTCACATTTCTTTGGGAGTAAGGAGGTTGGAAAAGGTGATAGGGGAATCTGAAGTAAAAAATATGAGACAAGGACCTTTTGTGTGTCATCTCACAATGCTAGGAATATGACAGAAATGGCTTTCTTACTTCCAGTGCTCTATTACACACAACAAATCCTGTCATAATAAAAATTAGGCACTTTCCTCTAGTATCTTTTAGAGTACGCAAACAATTCATTTTCCTTAGCAGTCTTCAAACTTAACCAAATTGTATTCATCTCAGAGCAGATTCAGACATGACTAGATATCCTCCAAATTAAACAGATCATAACCAGCCTAGGAAACCCAGTTATGCCTTTTACCAATAAATAAGGCGAACCATTTACTGCTTTTCCAAACCGTTAATTGAATATTTCAGAAGAATTTCTAATTGCAGTGTTATTGTCTTGCCATTCCTTAGTGTTTAGCCCTCTAATTTGAGATCTACTGGAGGGCAACACTTTCAAATTAGAAAGTAATTGAAATCTACTGCTGAATAAATTGATATTTACTGCTACATAAAATTAGCAGAATCATTTCAAATGGTATGAAATCTTTTTTTTTTTTCACTTCACTGGCTTCTTGTTTTTCTTTGATGGAATTGAGGTTGGAGATGATCCTTAGAAAATGCATATTCTCTGCTTTACTGTATTCCAAATAAGCAGTAGGAGGAAAGGAATGAGGACGTTGCTGGGGAATCATAGACTATTGTAGTTCTCCACAATGAAGTCCTTCTCACTTCCCTGAATTTTGAGCCAATCTGAACTAAAGATATTATTAAGAGACTAACTCCATCTGAACAGACTTTTAAAAATTAGGCGATTGAAAGGTGTGAACAAGAGTAATTTTGCACTTAGACCAGTATGAAAATGAGGCTGAATTCACTGGTGTTGTTATTACACTCAAAGTTTAAAAAACAAATGAAATCTGCAAAACACACTATTAAGAGAAGGAAACGACAAGCCACAGATTGGGAGAAAATATTTGCAAATCACATATTTGATAAATATTCAGAATATACACACACACGCAAAAACTTCAGTAACTAAGCAAAAAGAAAAAAAAACAACCCTAGGAAAATGGGCAAAAATCTGAATAGATACCTCAGCTAAAATGATATACAGATGGAAAATAAGCATGTGATGTATCATTTGTTGTTAGGGAACATTATCATTTGTTGTTGTGTAAAGTGAAAGTCACTCATTCATGTCTGACTCTTTGCGACCCCATAGACTGTAGCCCACCAGGCTCCTCTGTCCCTGGGATCAAGTCAAGAATACTGGAGTGGGTGGCCATTTCCTTCTCCAGGGGATCTTTCCCACCCAGGGATCGAACCCAGGTCTCTGGCATTGCAGGCAGATACTTTACCATTGAGCCAGCAGGGAAGCATTTGTTGTTAGAGAGCTGCAAACTGAAACAACAATTCTACATATATACTAGTACAGAACAAGCATGTAAATGAATGTATGGATTGTGGGAGCTACTGATGAAGCAAGAGGTTACTATACATATGCAGAGGGAGAAGACTAGAATAATTCATATGGTGCTGGACTTTAGGGGGATACATTGATATGGACTCATGTTTAGTTTAATATTGATACAGATGGCTAAATATAGCAACACTTACAGATATGTGTATATACATGGCTTAGTATACATGCATCTGTTTCTAAGTTCTGTTTGCTATGAGGGCTTAGAAGCAAAGTCATCCCAGTAGCAATAAACACACCCAGAGTCCATGTATTGATTTCTAATAACATTCTCCAGTAAAAGGAATCAGGGTTTCTTGGAGAAATGGTTAAGTCTAGGGTAGATGCAGTGAATATACAAGATGAGCTTGGATTATCCTGCAGTACCCAAAAGTAAAAAAGTGCTTATAAAAAAAAAAAAATCTGAGGGGGGTACTTCAAAGGGATGGAAGAACCAACTGAACGAGCTCCCAAATGGCTAAAATTTGAAAAATTTGAGCAACAAAATAAATAAACATTATGGCATTATAAACCAAAATATAAAATAAAGTGCCATGAGTCTATTCTGATTTAAAGATTTGATTGAATATATAGTTGAGGGAGAATAGGCAAGCTTCCACTGCAGAATTCCAAATAATTTGTGTAGCTACGTTATGGTTAAGAAGGTAAAGCATAACTGCATTCCCTCTCTTAATTATCTCTTAAGCATGATCTAAAGAAAGTGATTTCCTTCCAAAGTGTATGGAATGAAAACAGGAGGAGAAGAAGAACTGTCCAGTATGAGGAATACTACCTCAGCCATGTGATCAAGCTTGATGTCAACAGAGGATAGTGTTTACCCTTGACATGGCACTTTGTTTCTGTGCTCCTTCTTATGAAAACTCATAATCCCAGTCTAATCATGAGAAAAAGAGACAGACATAAATTGAGGGACATTCTACAAAATACCTATTATTCCTCAGAGTCATCAAAAACGAGGAAAGTCTGAGAAACTGTCACAACATAGAAGAGCCTGAGTAGACATGATAGCCAAATACAATGCGGTGTCCTGAATGGGGTTGTAGAATAGAAAAACGGTATCAGGTTAAGACTAAATGAATCTGAAAAATGTATGGACTTCAGTTAGCAATAATGTATCAGCATTAGTTGTGACATTTGTTGTGATGTACCACACTAACATAAGATGCTGAAGCTCCAGTATTTGGTCAGCTGAAGCAAAGAGCCAGGCCAACTCTTGGAAAAGACCCAGTTGCTGGAAAAGATTGAGGGCAGGAGGAGAAGGGGGCAACAGAGGATGAAATGCTTGAATGGCATCACCAACTCAATGAACATGAGTTTGAACAAACTCTCAGAGACTGAATGTCAGGGAAGGCTGGAGTGCTGCAGTTCATGGGGTTGCAAAGAGTCAAACATGACTTAGCAACTAAACAGCAACAATATAAGAGGAAATGGTCCTGCATGCATGGGAACTTTCTGTACAATCTTTGCAACTTTTCTGTAAATTTGAAACTAAAAGACTTATTCTGAAAACAAAGAGACAAAACAAGAACTGTGCATCTAAGTATAATATGAATCCAGCACATAAAATGTTTAGGAAGTAATTGTGATAGTATCAAAACAAAGGCAAAGGAAAACAGATAAATGTCAAAATGGAAACATCTCCATAATTGTGGAATGACAATGAACACTTTGGTTTTACATCTGCTTGGGAACATACTACAAGTTTGAGAATTGTCTTTCACTGGTGAAATAGTTTCTTTTGATTTTTACTATCAATTCTCGATTCCTAGTCTTTTTAACCATATATATTCCAAAATTACCTTTACATTCTCATTTCATACTCATTTAAACAAGTCTGTTCTCTGGGAAAACTGGTCTACTCACCATCTGCTAAATATGCCCAAGAAAGACCTTACGCTCAAAGTTGTTTTCCTCCCTTGAATGCACTTTCCTCTTGCAGGTCTCACCAGCCAGTAAGAATTCTTTGGTTTTCCTTGATTTCCTCAGCTGAAAGAGATCCATTTTCTTCTAATCCACAAAGTTGCTCTCTACTTCTCAAGTCAATCATATACTACTTTGTACCATGGTATTTTTAAAAATTAATTATTTTTTGGCTGCCCTGGGTGTTGGTTGTTGCACACAGGCTTTCTCCAGTTGCGCTGAGCGGGGCCCATTCCCTTGTTGTGGTGCACAGGTTTATTATAGCAGTTACTTCTCTTGTTGCACGTATCATGGTATTTTATGTGTAGCTTCCCTATTGACTATCAAATCCTTTGAGGATGGAGCCCTGATTTGTGCATTTTTGCATTCCCCATGGCTTCCTTCTTAGACATATACAGAAGGTTGATCTAAAGAATTTTATCAATGTTGAACAGTCATTTTAGTTAAGGGAAGAATTTGAGACCTAAATCATCTACACTAAATTAAAAAGAAAATTTTAATTATTTATTCTAGAAGTCCTTTGATGGAAAGGGGCTTCTACATTTTCCCAACATCTGTTATTATTGTGGTCTCTCCATTTGCAGTTGATGATGCACCGAGTCAGTGCATGTCAGGTAATGCCTCTTGTGTGTGAGCCATTATTGCAATAATTAATAACAATGGCAGCTCAGTTGATAGGAACTTGGCAATGTGTGTATCCTTATCTTCAAAGCTCCAAATGGTTTGGTGTTTGGCTTTTTGTGAAACCATTTAATAGGAAAGTGTGTGTTTAGAATTTGTTCCCAGCTCAAAGACTGACCCTTATCTCTAAAGCCCTTAATGAGAAAGCGCCTGACAAATTGACTGGCACACTCCACTCCTCCAAGTAATTTCCCTTCTTGCCAAATGAGTCTCTTGCAGCCTCCACTGCTAACTTAGAAACTGTTGAATGATGAACAGTCTGAAGCCAATGTCTGAAGCTTCAGAAAGCTCTCTTCAAAAGGTGATTTCACAAAGAAAAATTAGCTTATTGAAAAGGTGGGAAATCAATCAATCCTTTTTTTAATCGTGCCAATTAGCTACTTGATGAGTTTGACTTGACTAAATTGACTGATTCGTTTGTACTCCACAGCTGCCCGAAAGGAACCCTCATGATAAATTGGCAGGGAGTTCTTTTGCTTAATGAATAATAGTCCCACAGAATAGCATTGCAAATATATAAAAATCAAATATAAGTTTTTCACAAGTTTTATTTGAAGCTACTCATAGAAAGTGTTAGTTACTCAGTCGTGTGTGCTTCCTGGTGATCCCATGGACCATAGCCCACCAGGCCCCTCCGTCCATGGAATTCTCCAGGTAAGAGTACTGCAGAGGGTTGCCGTGCCCTCCTCCAGGGGATCTTTCCAGCCCAGGGATTGGACCTGGCTCTCCCACATTGCAGGCAGAACTTTTACAGCCTGAGCCGCCTGGGGAAGCCCAAAAGGAAGCCCACTAGAATGCTACTCATAAGGGCTTCCTCATTAGGATTTCTTCCTAATTTATTTGTAAACTAATCTGTTAAACCAGGCAGATAGTCAATAGATAGCTAAAGTGGGTAGAATTAATACTGTGACAAAAATGCAAAAGAAAATAGCTGGCCTTATTTCATTGAAAACAAATTAGAACATAAAAGCAAAAATTTTCAATTGAAAAGAATTGATGAAAATGAGACTAGAAAAACTGTGATCACTGAACCGACTGTCCCTCTCAAGAGAAGTAATTAGTAATTTGTTAAACCACAAAATATTTCTACTGTATAATAGAAATAATAGTTTCAAACAATATGGAAATTTGGGAAATTTTATGTAACCTTTAAATCATGTGTTCAGAATATTATTTATGGAAAACTTTCAAAATATAAGTTTAAAGTTTTTTTTTTAATTAGTGGGGAATCAAGAATTGATAATGTGATGTGGCATTACTCTTTCAAGAAGCTTGGCTGAAAAGAAGGTGATCACAAGGACAGTATATAAATAGAATTAGAGGGGAAAGGGAGCTTTAAAAAAAAAACACCAATAGAATATGCTTGCTTTAATAAGCTGAGGAATTGTATTAGTGAAGAACAGACTGAAGATTAGGAGAGAGAAGGAGTCGTTGATCAGAGTGGACCAATAGCAAAGACACAGAGATTGTCCTAGAATAAAATAATGTTTCTGCATCCTTCAGACAGAAGGAGGAGGGAAACGAAGGTGAATATATGGATGTTTTTTGAGGTCAAGTGTTTGAGGGAAAGGTGAAGATTTGGGAAAATGGTTAACAAAATCAGAGGGGGAGGTAACTGAAGATCAATAAATATATTGCAGAACGAGACTGGAGGGACCATACATTATAGATGCCCTAATCTGTATGGGAGCGCCTCTTGGCCGCCACCCCTGGAGTTTTATGATATTCTCTTTCTATGCCCAGCAATTTGGATATAATAACAATAGTGATACTTTATTGTGATAAACACTTATAATAAACACTCATTTAGTCTTCACAGGTAGCCTCTCAAATAAACTCAATTACTATTTCAGTGAGAAAAAAAGATTTTGAGGCTAAGAAATTTGCCTAATGTACACAGTTGGTAGGTATTAAAACCAGTATTTATTTTAGCCCAACCAATCTGAACTAGAGACCCAGCTCATGCTGGGCTGCTTAGGCTTCTGTTTTAAATCAGAGACTTCTATGGTTAAAGGCCAAAAATGACAAGAAGTTTCAGTAATGCAAGGGGATTGAACTGTTTTGTTGGGTTATAAGAGTTGTTCATGGGAACAGCCAGGCAGCCAGGCTGAAAAGAAAGTGAGGTCAGGAAGGATGGCCAATTGGTAACACTGGAAGACCAAGGAGCTGGTGGTCCGTGTCTGGGGAGAAGTTGTAAAAGGGATGAAGACACAACATCTGTCTAGGAAGAGGTGGTTATGAATGGAGGGCAGCATATTGGAAGTTTCTGAGGTGGTACATTTCAGAATGATGGCAGGGTGCAAGCCGTAGGCATTGGTTTGAGTGGCTGGAGTCCATCAAGCAGAGAGGAAATGAAGGACTCAGGATGATATGACAAGTTAAGAAGTGAAGACGGATTCCAACATCTGTGTGTAAGGGATATTTATTTTTGAATGATAATTTTCAGTCTGCAGATATTTATGTCTCTGCCATAAGACAGGTAGAGTTTCAGGCTGTCAGGTGTAGCAATGGGCGAAGCAGACAAATCTGCTTCCCTCAGAAGTTTCCATTCTGGTGTCTATATGAGAAAAATTAAGCCAAGAAGGAGAATAGATATTGTCAGGTCAAGGGATGTGATTGCTATAAAGGGTGGCAGAAACCAGTGAGGCACCAGTGTGTCTTGAAAGCACTGAGTGATTATCTACAGAGATGGGGGAGTGAGTGGCGGGTGTCAAATTTTGTTAGGGTCTGAAAATAGGGAGTTAGACTTTTGACCAATTAATTTTGAGATGCTCATCAAATGTCAAGAGGACAAATGAATATTAAGTGCAGGTTGAATATAAGATTCTGGATTTCGTGCATATATTCAGAAATATGGGCTGGAGATATAAATTTGAGTTATATAGATGTTACAAAAAATGAATGGGATTTTTAAGGAAGAGAGGAAATACTCAGATAACTCTATGCAGGAACACTACTAAAAGATCAGGATATGAAAGAAGTACAGCAAAGAGATTAAGAAAAAGTGACCATAGAAAAAGGAGAAGAATCAGAAGCGTGATGCCAAGTGAAGCATGTGTTTGAAGGTGGAAGAATGATCAATTGACACAAATATTGCTGAGGATTAAAAGAAAAATGAAGATTGAGAGTTGACCATTGGGCTAGCCATGGCTAGGTAAATAGCAGCTGTGACAGAGCAGCCTGGCTGGCAATGGTTCAACGGAGAAGGGAGAAAATGGAACAGAGAGAGTGAGTATCAACACATTCTCCTAGTTTTCTATCTAACAGAGCAGAAATATAATGATAGTTAGGAAAAGATGTGGGATCAAAGGAATTTTTAAAGTTGAAGGTGGGAAAAGTTGCGGCAAGCTTGTAGGTTGATTGAAGCTAAGCAGCAGAGAAGGAGAGATTGACGATGCAGAGAGAGGAATTGTCGGAGCATTGCTGAGACATAAGTGAGAGGAGGTGAGATGCAGGCACAGGTTGAGAGGCTGCTCTTGGGAGCACAAGCAGGCCATCCCTAGTTGCAACTTTCAAGTTGTTAAGAGGCTAGAACGCGAGCTCATAGGTGGCAGAGACACTGTTTATTCTGGATCTGCACATACCGAACACTGCTCAACGTTGTATAAATTTCAGTGAGTAGTGGTTAATGACGTTGAACGTGGAGACGATCCAATGGAATTGCTCTTCTGCTGTCTAAAGGAGAACATGACTGAGTAGCTGAATGAGCAATGTTAATAAACTGTGACAATTAAAAATCTGTATGTTAACCTACCAAATGGATATTCAGTGTGACTTGCCCTTTCGGGAGTGAGATTCCTTTATTGAAAGCCACAGTCTGTGAAATGGGGGTTATTCCCTCCTCCCAATTCCCATCTCTTCTACTAAAGAAAGAAAATCTGCTTTTCATCCATATTGGTGTTCTCATTATATTTCATGGTTGTTTAAAATTTTCTCCTTCATAGCCTATCTCTGTAAATAGGACCTATTTATGCAAACAGAGGGAAACTGTATGTTCTTTTACCTTTTTATTTTCAGAAAATAAGGTATGTTAGAGTGGGAAGAAATCTGAAATGGGAATCAGGACACTGTGCTTCTTGCCCTGGCTCTGCTACTGACGCACTGGGAATTGGTTTCCTCTCTGGAAAATGAAGTAGTTGGTCCAGAGGATCCATAAAGTCACTTCTGATTCCAAGTAATGAAATCATAATAACAATCTAAATAATTCAGAAATTCACAGCTGATGCCCTTTATTTTTATATGCCCATAATATTCTATGTCAAGAAAAGTCACATTTATATTATTGAGAGGTTACCAATCACCCAGGCATTAATATCTTACAGGGTTATTGTGAAGATTAAAAGAGAAAATATGAAAGAAATTCACAAACTGTAAAGTCAAATACTATCAGTCATTAATAACCTGTAGACACTGAAATGTTACATCCATTATTATCATGCAGATTCTGCTTTTACTATATGGCTTTTGGGATATCAAATAAAGTCAGTAACCAAGGAATAGAAATGGGGAAGGAGGAGATTTTACTTGAAGAAAGCGTACAAATTGCCTTTTTAACTTTTTTGTTGTTGTTGAAAAATGGCCTTATGCTAATGTAAAAGGACTTTAAGACCCAGTGAAAGGCAGTGAGATAAGCACATAAGGGCTGGATGTATTGGTATTAATTTACCATCAACCATTATGTCTACATCAGAATAGCATGAAAAGAAATATCAGGTTTTAGAAAACTTTCAGCTCTATTTTAGAAATAGAACATAAGCTAAGTAAATTGAAAAGTTCAATTAATGTGATAATTTTAAGGTTAAATCAACAATCTAATAATTCTAATCTATTATCATAATTATATTTTTACTTCCTTCCAAAATTATTTCTTTTTACATAATTCTATTTTTTTATGTTTGCATATATTCCTTTAATCATTCATAGGAAGAAATCCAATAGTAGGCACCTACTTGGCAATCTGAATTTTTTTCTCATAACAAGAATTGTGCTTCCTACTGAATAAACTTATGTAACAGATATGACATCACTGATAACAATGATAAAACATTTTGCATTTGAATAGCATTCAATCTTTTCAGGGCAGCTTCACAATTATCTCATTTTATTCTGGCAAATATACTTATTTGCTGTATAACCAGCCAAGTCACTCTCTGTGCCCCAGTTTTCTTATATGAAAAATGGGGATCATATGCATACTTTGTACAAAGAGTTGTGTGAAGATTAAATGAGTTAATCTATGTAAGACATTTAGTAATCATGTTGCTATAGTTGTTTATTATAATTACCATTGTGATTATCACTCCTTAGTGGTTTGGCAATTATACATGTATCAGTTCCTAGTGCCATTTTACAGTAGATGCAATTACTGATCAACCTTAAGTGGGATAAACTCAAATTCTAAAGTCATCCAGCAGTAACATAAATGAATACTACGTGACAGGGGCAAGTATGGAAAACCGAGTAGCTTACACCCCTAAAGCCAGCAGTCCGGCTCGGCCTCAGGTGGTGTTGCCATATAGGAATACAGGGGTACAGTCCTAGTTTTACTGTTCTGTCCAATTTCTCAAGAAGGTAGGAATTTAGATTTTATTTAATCTCCTGACTTAAAAAAAAGGTGAGTAAATTATTTGATTTTTGATAAAGCATGTTGTAGGCCAAACACATGTAAGTCTGCAGGCAGGTTTAGGACCATGATCAGCAACTTCCTTATGTGTGCTTGGCACTGCACCTTGCACAGTAGGTCCTTGATATAATCCTAATTGACTATAAGAATTGGGAAATCATAGTTAATTGGAGAATTGAGGTACCATTAAAATAGATATGTGAGCTTCTTAATGGGTGTTGATAATGGGTAGATGGGAAAAATCTAAAATAATAGATGAAGATGAATGAGGCATTGTTTGGATGCCATAGACACAATCCCTACCATGTTTCTAGGATGAAGTAAACTACATCTTCATAAATTCCTTGTCTTTTGAAAGAATAGTGAAGGGCAGGAAGGTAAGGCAGGATGATAAGAAGGATAGCAGTGGGGGGTGGGGGGATGGAAATCACAAAACAAAAAATAAATCTTCAGACACCAAAGTCCATGCTTTTCTGTATCATCAGGCTGCTTTTAAATGAAATTAATGTCTGTACAACTCTTTCTAATCTACAGAATATTTGCTGAGTCTTGCTTGGGGATTCTAATATAGTATTTCTTTTCCTTTTTTTCCTTTATTTTTATTAGTTGGAGGCTAATTACTTTACAATATTGTAGTGGTTTTTTGCTATACATTGACATGAATCAGCCATGGATTTATATGTAGTATTTATCTGCATTTGAAATCCAATATGGTGATTATTGAAGCTCTGCCTGTGTTTAGGGAGGTAGATGTTTGAAGGTACCATTTCAGAGCCAGATAAATGTGATTCTCTGATTCCATTGACAGGAAAAAAATCTTGTCAGTGATGCAGACAAGTGACTCATCTTTGATGAGATTCAGCTTTATGGAACCTACCCTTCTTTATGACTTAAAAAAAAAAAAACATTTAAAATCACTTAAGTCCTAGGAAGATTCTTAGATAATTGAAAAAGGGATGAGTCATAATGAGTTTTCACTGATGCATGTTGCCTCTCATCACTAATTCCACTGATATCCTGTAGGGAACATAAAGAGCCTCTCATCTCACTGATGGGTGGCATGAAAAGGCATCCATCTGACACATAGAGTTTAACTCTGCCCTTTCTGAACCAGATGGCCTTGCCTAGGGACAGAAAGGAAAATGCCTTTGTTCTCTGGCCCTCTTTCCTACAGAAGCTCCAATCCAGTCAATGCTATTCCTGATGGACTGGAGAATCCCAGATGTCATGCTCCATCATCATCCTTCCAGATATTTATCCCACATTTGCACTTGCTATCAGTTGCTATTATATTGGGACTGTTAGAAGATTTAACTAACCGTGGCGTAATTCCACATTTAGTGCAAAAGTTCTCTTTGGTTTTGATGTATTAGCTATTCCATTGCCGGTTCACCTGATAGTTGGTCATAAGACAGTTTTACATTTCAGTCCCACAGGCAATTGAGAGATGAGTGTTTAAAATATTGTAAACAGCATAAGGATCTTTTTTTCCCTTAATTTTTGTATCCTCAAAGCCCGCAGTGCCTGATGAATATAAAGTGCTCAGTAAGTGTTTACTGAACCAAATCAAAATCTTAAGCAATTTTCATTCCAGAAATGTTTGTAAGCTTTTTTGGATTTTAGAGACACATTTCTACTTCCCTGATGGCTCACTGGGTAAAGAATTTGCCTGCAATGCAGGAGACACAGAAGATGCAGGTTCAATCCCTGGGTTGGGAAGATCCTCTGGAGAAGGAAATGGCAACCCACTCCAGTATTTTTGTCTGGAAAACCCCAAGGAGAGAGGAGCCAGCCTGGCAGGCTACAGGCCAAAGGGTGACAAAGAGCTGGACGTGACTAAGCATCCATGAACACAAAGACATATTTATATTTTGATAGCCTCATGAACTTAAAAGAGTCTGACTAGGACATTGCTGAATTAATAAATTATTCCCTCTGATACAGAATAGAGAATTCTGGTGACTATAACTGTATAGAAGTATTAATACAACCAGAATTCCTTATGTAAATGAACAAAGAGTTCTAAATAGCAGGAAGGATAGAAAGCTGTCACAAAGACTATGCGCATTACAGGAGAGGTACATAGTATTAAAATCACTGAATTAAAGAACTTAGTCTTTAGTTTCTCTCTTAATCTTCAATTCTTTTGGTTCAAGAGAAGAAAAGACATTTGTTCTATTAAATAAATAGTAGTGGTGGGAGAGCAGTGCTGTGCTGAGCCATGTTGGAAGCTGAGGCAAAAGGAACAATTAGAATGTTGCTTCTGGTTTTTTTTTTTTTTTTTTTCAAAAAATCGATATTTTGTTCACCATGGAGTTTATTCATTAATTTTGATTTTTAAAGATATTTTATTAGAATAGTTTTACCTGTATTACTGAGTTTTTTGATCCTCCCTTAAATTTTGCAGCCAAGGTGAGTATCTTGTTTGCCTCACCCTAGTTCCTGTTCAGGATGTGATAGCAGAAATGTTATTTTCTGGCTGGTGTGACTTAGAAAAGACTTAACCTCCATCTTATTGTGCTGTTGAGTCGTTAAGGAACAAATGCGCAAAAGCATCTAATCTATTATTTTTATTAAGGGAGGGAAAATATCCTATTTTAGAGAGATTTTTATCAGATAAAATAAAATTATACAAGCCTTTTGGTTTGAAATGTGTTCGGCTATAAGTAATGGCATATTCAGTGTACATGGGCTTAAAATTATGAGTCTGTTTTTCTTACATAACAAGTGGTCTGGACACGTGCACCCCAATGTTCATTGCAGCACTGTTTATCATAGCCAGGACATGGAAGCAACCTAGATGCCCATCAGCAGACAAATGGATGAGGAAGCTGTGGTACATATACACCAGGGAATATTACTCAGCCATTAAAAAGAATTCATTTGAATCAGTTCTAATGAGATGGATGAAACTGGAGCCCATTATACAGAGTGAAGTAAGCCAGAAAGATAAAGACCATTACAGTACACTAACACATATATATGGAATTTAGAAAGATGGTAATGATAACCCTATATGCAAAACAGAAAAAGAGACACAGATGTATAGAACAGACTTGTGGACTCTGTGGGAGAAGGCGAGGGTGGGATGTTTCAAGAGAACAGTATCGAAACATGTATATTATCTAGTGTGAAACAGATCACCAGCCCAGGTTGGGTGCCTGAGACAAGTGCTCGGGCCTGGTGCACTGGGAAGACCCAGAGGGATCGGGCGGAGAGGGAGGTGGGAGGGGGGATCGGGATGGGGAACACATGTAAATCCATGGCTGATTGATGTCAATGTATGACAAAACCCACTACAATATTGTAAAGTAATTAGCCTCCAACTAATAAAAAAAAAAAAAAAGAAAAAAAAATGAAGCAGCAACTGAAAAAAAAAAAAAACAAAAACAAGTGGTCTGGAGGTAGGCACTATGGAATTCCTCCCCTTGGTCTCCTAATGCTTGTTGCTGCATAGTTGCGAACTTTCTACTCCAGTTCTAGAATTTCTTGCTTTTAAATGCAGTAAGAAAGGGCAAAAACCTTGATAAGAGTGTATATCCCCTTTATTAGAGGTGCCCATGTCTTCCCAGAGGCCACACCAACATGTCTTTGCTTATATCCCCATTCAGAATAAAGAGCCAATAAGATCTCTTAAGGAAGCTGGGAAAGCTATCTCACACATGGACCCAGTCACATTCCTCCCCTGAACAAAAGAGCCTTAAGCCAGAAGGAAATAGTATGGAGATAAGAGTGTCCTGACATGAATTAGCTCCTGTGGAATTTGTGTAAAGGATGTGGTAACTATCTGATAGTAAACATGAGCTTCTGTGTTTATAAACTCATCTTTAAGTATGACGTTCTTGAAATTGTTCTTTTTTAGAGACTTTGTAGTTTTTATTACTTTTACTTAGAAATGAGTACCAATTGCCATCTCCCTAGCATTCCCACTGGTAAATCTTAAAATGTAAATGACAACAAATACATGCACAGATCTGCCAGAAAGAATAGGTGGATGGCACGTGTTAACAACTGTGTTTAAAATATTGATTTCTTCAAAAAAGAAATCAAAATATGCATAGAAATGAATGAAAATGAAAACACAACAACCCAAAACCTATGGGACACTGTAAAAGCAGTGCTAAGGGGAAGATTCATAGCATTACAGGCCCACCTCAAGAAACAAGAAAAAAGTCAAATAAATAACCTAACTCTACACCTAAAGCAACTAGAGGAGGAAGAAATGAAGAACCCCAGGGTTAGTAGAAGGAAAGAAATCTTAAAAATTAGGCCAGAAATAAATGCAAAAGAAACTAAAGAGATCATAGCAAAAATTAGCAAAGCTAAAAGCTGTTTTTTTTAAAAAATAAACAAAATTGACAAACCATTAGCAAGACTCATTAAGAAACAAAGGGAGAAGAATCAAATTAACAAAATTAGAAATGAAAATGGAGAGATCACAACAGACAACACTGAAATACAAAGGATCATAAGAGACTACTACCAGCAGCTCTATGCCAATAAAATGGACAACTTGGAAGAAATGGACAAGTTCTTAGAGAAGTATAACTTTCCAAAACTGAACCAGGAAGAAATAGAAGATCTTAACAAAACGATCACAAGCAAGGAAATTGAAACTGTAATCAGAAATCGTCCAGCAAACAAAAGCCCAGGACCAGATGGCTTCACAGCTGAATTCTACCAAAAATTTAGAGAAGAGCTAAAACCTATCTTACTCAAACTCTTCCAGAAAATTGCAGAAGAAGGTAAACTTCCAAACTCATTCTATGAGGCCACCATCACCCTAATTCCAAAACCAGACAAAGATGCCACAAAAAAAAGAAAACTACAGGCCAATATCACTGATGAACATAGATGCAAAAATCCTTAACAAAATTCTAGCAAACAGAATCCAACAACATATTAAAAAAATCATACATCATGACCAAGTGGGCTTTATCCCAGGAATGCAAGGATTCTTTAATATCCACAAGTCAATCAATGTAATACACCACATTAACAAATTGAAAGATAAAAACCATATGATTATCTCAATAGATGCAGAAAAAGCCTTTGACAAAATTCAACATCCATTTATGATTAAAACTCTCCAGAAAGCAGGAATAGAAGGAACATACCTCAACATAATAAAAGCTATATATGACAAACCCACAGCAAGCATCACCCTCAATGGTGAAAAATTGAAAGCATTTCCCCTGAAGTCAGGAACAAGACAAGGGTGCCCACTCTCACCACTACTATTCAACATAGTTTTGGAAGTGTTGGCTACAGCAGTCAGGGCAGAAAAAGAAGTAAAAGGAATCCAGATAGGAAAAGAAGAAGTGAAACTCTCTCTGTTTGCAGATGACATGATCCTCTACATAGAAAACTCTAAAGACTCTACCAGAAAATTACTAGAGCTAATCAATGAATACAGTAAAGTTGCAGGATATAAAATTAACACACAGAAATCTCTTGCATTCCTATACACTAACAATGAGAAAACAGAAAGAGAAATTAAGGAAACAATACCATTCACCATTGCAACAAAAAGAATAAAATACTTAAGAGTATATCTACCTAAAGAAACAAAAGACCTACACATAGAAAACTATAAAACACTGATGAAAGAAATCAAACATGAGGACAGAAACAGATGGAGAAATATACCGTGTTCATGGATTGGAAGAATCAATATTGTCAAAATGGCTATACTACCCAAAGCAATCTATAGATTCAATGCAATCCCTATCAAACTACCAACGGTATTTTTCACAGAACTAGAACAAATAATTTCACAATTTGTATGGAAATACAAAAAACCTCGAATAGCCAAAGTAATCTTGAGAAAGAAGAATGGAACTGGAGGAATCAACCTGCCTGACTTCAGACTATACTACAAAGCCACAGTCATCAAGACAGTATGGTACTGGCACAAAGACAGAAATATAGATCAATGGAACAGAATAGAAAGCCCAGAGATAAATCCACGAACCTATGGTCACCTTATCTTCGACAAAGGAGGCAAGAATATACAATGGAAAAAAGATAACCTCTTTAACAAGTGGTGCTGGGAAAACTGGTCAACCACCTGTAAAAGAA
This sequence comes from Odocoileus virginianus, assembly GCF_023699985.2. Classification (NCBI taxonomy): domain Eukaryota; kingdom Metazoa; phylum Chordata; class Mammalia; order Artiodactyla; family Cervidae; genus Odocoileus; species Odocoileus virginianus. The sequence continues at coordinate 17,789,157 of NC_069675.1, read as the reverse complement.
TGAAACTAGAACACTTTCTAACACCATACACAAAAATAAACTCAAAATGGATTAAAGATCTAAATGTAAGACCAGAAACTATAAAACTCCTAGAGGAGAACATAGGCAAAACACTCTCCGACATAAATCACAGCAGGATCCTCTATGACCCACATCCCAGAATTTTAGAAACAAAAGCAAAAATAAACAAACGGGACCTAATGAAACTTAAAAGCTTTTGCACAACAAAGGAAACTATAAGCAAGGTGAAAAGACAGCCCTCAGATTGGGAGAAAATAATAGCAAACGAAGCAGCAGACAAAGGATTAATCTCAAAAATATACAAGCAACTCCTCCAGCTCAACTCCAGAAAAATAAATGACCCAATCATAAAATGGGCCAAAGAACTCAACAGACATTTCTCCAAGGAAGACATACAGATGGCTAACAAACACATGAAAAGATGCTCAACGTCACTCATTATCAGAGAAATGCAAATCAAAACCACAATGAGGTACCATTACACACCAGTCAGGATGGCTGCTATCCAAAAGTCTACAAGCAATAAATGCTGGAGAGGGTGTGGAGAAAAGGGAACCCTCTTACACTGTTGGTGGGAATGCAAATTAGTACAGCCACTATGGAGAACAGTGTGGAGATTTCTTAAAAAACTGGGAATAGAACTGCCATATGACCCAGCAATCCCACTTTTGGGCATACACACCAAGGAAACCAGATCTGAAAGAGACACTTGCACCCCAATGTTCATCACAGCACTGTTTATAATAGCCAGGACATGGAAGCAACCCAGATGCCCATCAGCAGACGAATGGATGAGGAAGCTGTGGTACATATACACCATGGAATATTACTCAGCCATTAAAAAGAATTCATTTGAATCAGTTCTAATGAGATGGATGAAACTGGAGCCCATTATACAGAGCAAAGTAAGCCAGAAAGATAAAGACCATTACAGTATACTAACACATATATATGGAATTTAGAAAGATGGTAATGATAACCCTATATGCAAAACAGAAAAAGAGACTCAGATGTATAGAACAGACTTGTGGATTCTGGGAGAAGGCGAGGGTGGGATGTTTCAAGAGAACAGCATTGAAACATGTATATTATCTAGGGTGAAGCAGATCACCAGCCCAGGTTGGGTGCCTGAGACAAGTGCTCGGGCCTGGTGCACTGGGAAGACCCAGAGGGATCGGGTGGAGAGGGAGGTGGGAGGGGGGACCGGGATGGGGAATACATGTAAATCCATGGCTAATTCATTTCAGTGTATGACAAAAACTACTGTAATGATGTAAAGTTATTAGCCTACAACTAATAAAAATAAATGGAAAATAAAATAAAATAAAATAAAATATTGATTTCTATGTGTTTGATTTTGTTATCTAGCATGCTTTAGTCAACAAGCTCTCATCCATCAGCACTTGGGGTTAAAATATCAATCCATTGACCTTCCCTTTCAACAAAATGGAAACATAGGTTGGCCTCTTTGGACCATTACATATATGACAGTATTTTAAGCAAACTTTTTGCTACCAGAAAACTATAGAAGTGTTTAAAAATAAGAATATCTACTCATTCTTCTACAATGTTGACTTTTTTCAAATTATTTTGGTCATAGGTGCTTCTTACCTTTTAAATTGTAAATACCTCCTGTTTTTCTTCAAATGACTTAGTTACAGATGCTCCTCAGCTTGCAGTGGGATTATGTTCGACTAAACCCATTGTAAGTTGAAAATGTAAGTTGAAAATGCATTTAATACACCTATCCTACATCATCATGGCTTCCCTGGTGGCTCAGGGGTAAAGAATTTGCATGTTAATGAAGGAGATGTGGATTCAATACCTGGATTGGGAAGATCCCCTGGACAAGAAAATGACAACCCACTCCAATATTCTTGACTGGGAAATCCCATGGACAAAGGAGTGTGGCAGGCTATAGTCCATGGGATCCACAAGAGTCAGACATAGTGACTCAACAACAGCACCATCATCATAGCTTAGTCTCACTTACCTTAAATGTGCTCACAGTGCACCATAGAACATCCATTTTTCACCCTTGTGAACACTTGGCTGACTGGGAGCAGCGCTTTTCTGCCACTGCCCAGCACCACCAGATAGCATCCTGCAGCATACTCCTAGCCTGGGGAAGTGATCAGAATTCAAAGTATGTTTTTTTTTTTTTTTTACTGAATACACACCACTTTTGCACCATCATGAAGTGCAAAAATCATGTTGCCCCATGGTTAAGTCAGAAACTGTCTGTGTATAGTATACAGCCATGTGGATACAAGGATGATCTTTCCAAAAGTCCATAGAATAGGAGAGTCATTCTTTTCTCTAGTTTGTGAGTCATAGAGGAAGGATCAGCAAATTTCAGCTGGCCAGTTAGGCTTCCTGGAAGTCTCACAGGTTTAGGGAGGTTAAGGGTCAAGTTCTGGAAGCATTGGACAACCACTGTAGACTTGATGAGGCAAGAGTTTGGAGATCTTCCTGACATAAAGTATAACATACTAAAATAGGTACACATCATGGTAATTAACAGAATGGATTTTTGTTTCCTTTGTTGGTTTGTTTTATTTTAGGATTACTTTTGTACCCCAAGAGAACATTATGAGTTGAGTGATAATTGTAGTAAGACTAGCATGTGCTGGGACTCAAAAGACCTGGTTTAGCTATAAATGACTGCTAATATTTATTTATAACAACCTTGGCTTTATTGCTCCATCCTTGGGGCTTGGCGTTCAGTCAGTTCAGTTCAGTTCAATTCAGTCGCTCAGTTGTGTCTGACTCCTTGCGACCCCACGGACTGCAACATGCCAGGCTTCCCTGTCCATCACCAACTCCTGGAGCCTACTCAAACTCATGTCCATTCCATCAGTGATGCCATCCAATCATTTCATCCTCTGTTGTCCCCTTCTCCTCCCACCCTCAATCTTTCCCAGCATCAGGGTCTCTTCCAATGAGTCAGTTCTTCGCCTCAGGTGGCCAAAGTATTGGAGTTTCAGCTTCAGCATCAGTCCTTCCATTGAACATTCAGGACTGATTTCCTTTAGGATTGACTGGTTGGATCTCCTTGCAGTCCAAGGGATTCTCAAGAGTCTTCTCCAACACCACAGTTCAAAAGCATCAATTCTTTGGCACTCAGCTTTCTTTATGGTCCAATTCTCACATCCACCCATGACTACTGGAAAAACCATAGCTTTGATTAGACGGACCTTTGTTGGTAAAATAATGTCTCTGCTTTTTAATATGTTGTCTAGGTTGGTCATAGCTTTTCTTCCAAGAAGCAAGTGTCTTTTAGTTTCACTTATTCACAAATTGGTGTTTTTTTTTTTAAAAGAATAATTTCTTTCTTTAAATCAAATATGGTAGAAAAACTGCATACATTTGGACCGATGAAAGCAGATCTACTCTACTTAAAATTACGCAGAGGGTCATCCTCAAACCCTGCCTCAAACCCTGAGTCTTTCTCTTAGAACCTGTCTTAGACTTTGAAATTCTACTATAAAATCCATGGGCTGCTGGGGAGAATGCTTATGTGCTCAGAGGGAGGAAAGAAAACTGTGAATAAGATCATAAGGGATAAATCAAAACTCATTTCTGTTGTCACTTTCCTGACTTTTTTTCTTTTTTAATTGTTTTGGGTTCCCTAGAAGTTCTAAGAAATTGCTTTCATGGCTTACCTTATGATTGCTTGAATTAACTTTTTTTGAATATATAATTATCTTCATTCTAATCATTTTTCTATGCACGTGACATCCACTGACTTTCACTGACATGCAGATGCAACATCTGCATCAGCAATTTTATTTTAATGATTTAATGTTCTTAATGTGTGAAGAGCAAAAATGAATGTGTCAATGAATTTGTCACAAGGCAGCCATCCATGGAAGCTCTGACACAGTGCAGGAAGCAGAACATTGATAGAATTCCAGAGATGAAATTTGTGGCCGTCCCTTCTCCCCATTCCATGCCCCCATCGTGTGCTCCCTCTGTTATTCAGGTTCAGGAGGTGATGGGGTGCTACTGTTTCCATATCTGAGGCTTCACCATTCCTTTCAGCTCCCCTCTGCCTGCAGGCACCTCTTTATTCACCTCTGTTCAATTAAACTGCTTGCATTTGCTCTGTTTCCTGTCAGATATCTGAAGGACATAAAACCTCTGTAGAATATTTAATAGACATGGTATTAGCAGTCTTATTGAAAAGCTTTTTAACATTTCATGATTAAATATGATTCTTGCTGAAGGTTTTTTATTAATACACATGATTTATCAGATCAAGGATGCTTTCTTTTTTTCCTAATTTCCTATATACATTTTTTAATCATGAATGGATACAGAATTTTATCAAACCATTTTCTGCAGTGATTGAGACCATCATGTGATTTCTTTCCTTCATTCTGTAGATATTTGAATTACATTAATAGCATTTTGAATGTTAAGTTCTGTTGAGTTCCTAAAATAAAGCCGTTTGGTCTGGTGTGTTATTTCCTTTTTAAAATATTACTGAATTTAATTTGCATATATCTTGTTTAGGATTTTTCCATCTATATTTTGAGTGAGAGTTATCCATATTTTTAATCCATTTAAAATATGCATTTAAAGCTCTAGTTTATTCCCTATACTAGCAATTAGTTATATTATGCAGATTTTGATATATAGTATAGTTGTCATTACCATTCATTTATTTCAAAATATTTTTCTAATGTAAATGATGATAGTTTTATCACCATGAGTTATTTGAAACTGTATTTCTTAATTTCAAACTATGATGATTTTCTAGTTATCTTCTTGTTATTAATCTCTAGGTAAATGGCATTGTTGTCAAACTAGATACTACACTATTTTAATTTATTGATATTTGTTGATGCTGGTTTATTACTCAGAATATGGTTAAATTTTATAAATGTTCTGTGTATTTTTAAGGATGTTTACTCTGCAATTGTTAGATAAATTATTCTCTATATATTCAATAGGTAAAATTGACTGTGCTATTGAGATATATTCTTAAGGAAAAGCAGTCTTAGTGAAAAGCTTTTTAACAAAACACAATATTTTTCTGCTTTTATCAGTTCTAAGAGAGATGTGCTGAAATGTCTTCCAATGTGATTGTGAAATTGCTTATTTCTTTTACTTCTGTAAAGATTTTGCTTTAAAGATTTGCAGGCACTTTCAGTTCAGTTCAGTCGCTCAGTCATATTTGACTCTTTGCGACCTCATGAACCACAGCACGCCAGGCCTCCCTGTCCATCACCAACTCCCGGAGTCCACCCAAACCCATGTCCATTGAGTCGGTGATGCCATCCAACCATCTCATCCTCTGTTGTCCCCTTCTCTTCCTGCCCTCAATCTTTCCCATCATCAGGGTCTTTTCAAATGAGTCAGCTCTTTGCATCAGGTGGCCAGAGTATTGGAGTGTCAGCTTCAACATCAGTCCTTCCAGTGAACACACAGGACTGATCTCCTTTAGGATGGACTGGTTGGATCTCCTTGCAGTCCAAGGGACTCTCAAGAGTCTTCTCCAATACCACAGTTCAGAAGCATCAATTCTTTGGCGCTCAGCTTTCTTTTTTTTTTTTTTTTCATTTATTTTTATTAGTTGGAGGCTAATTACTTTACGATATTGTAGTGGTTTTTGTCATACATTGACATGAATCAGCCATGGATTTACATGTGTTCCCCATCCTGATCCCTCTTCCCACCGCCCTCCCCATCCCATCCCTCTGGGTCTTCCTGGTGCATCAGCCCTAAGCACTTGTCTCATGCATCCAACCTGGGCTGGCGATCTGTTTCACCCTTGATAGTATACTTGTTTCAATGCTACTCTCTCAGAACATCCCACCCTCGCCTTCTCCCATAGAGTCCAAAAGTCTGTTCTGTATATCTGTGTCTCTTTTTCTGTTTTGCATATAGGGTTATCATTACCATCTTTTTAAATTCAATATATATGCATTAGTATACTGTATGGTGTTTATCTTTCTGGCTTACTTCACTCTGTATAATGGGCTCCAGTTTCATCCATCTCATTAGAGCTGATTCAAATGCATTCTTTTTAATGACTGAGTAATATTCCAGTGTGTGTATGTATCATAGCTTCCTTATCCATTCGTTTGCTGATGGGCATCTAGGTTGCTTCCATGTCATGGCTATTATAAAAAGGGCTGCGATGAACATTGGGGTGCACGTGTCTCTTTCAGATCTGGTTTCCTTGGTGTGTATGCCCAGAAGTGGGATTGCTGGGTCATATGGCAGTTCTATTCCCAGTTTTTAAAGAAATCTCCACACTGTTCTCCATAGTGGCTGTACTAGTTTGCATTCCCACCAACAGTGTAAGAGGGTTCCCTTTTCTCCACACCCTCTCCAGCATTTATTGTTTGTAGACATTTGAATAGCAGCCATCCTGACTGGTGTGTAATGGTACCTCATTGAGGTTTTGATTTGCATGTCTCTGATAATGAGTGATGTTCAGCATCTTTTCATGTGTTTGTTAGTCATCTGTATGTCTTCTTTGGGCACTCAGCTTTCTTTATAGTCCAACTCTCACATCCATACATCACTACTGGAAAAACCATAGTCTTGACTAGATGGACCTTTGTTGACAAAGCAATATCTTTGCTTTTCAATATGCTGTCTAGGTTGGTCATAACTTTCCTTCCAAGGAGTATGCATCTCTTAATTTCATGGCTGCAATCACCATCTGCAGTGATTTTGGAGCCCCCAAAAATAAAATCTGACACTGTTTCCCCATCTATTTGCCATGAAGTGATGGGACCAGATGCCATGATCTTAGTTTTCTGAATGTTGAGCTTTAAGCCAACTTTTTCACTCTCCTCTTTTGCTTTCATCAAGAGGCTTTTTAGTTCCTCTTCACTTTCTGCCATAAGGGTGATGTCATCTGCATATCTAAGGTTATTGATATTTCTCCCAGCAATCTTGATTCCAGCTTGTGCTTCCTCCAGCCCAGCGTTTCTCATGATCTACTCTGCATATAAGTTGAATAATCAGGGTGACAGTATATAGCCTTGACATACTCCTTTTCCTATTTGAAACCAGTCTGTTGTTCCATGTCCAGTTCTAACTGTTGCTTCCTGACCTGCATATAGGTTTCTGAAGAGGCAGGTCAGGTGTTCTGGTATTCCCATCTCTTTCAGAAATTTCCAGTTTATTGTGATCCACATAGTCAAAGGCTTTGGCATAGTCAATAAAGCAGAAGTAGATGTTTTTCTGGAGCTCTCTTGCTTTTTCGATGATCCATTGGATGTTGGCAATTTGATCTCTGGTTCCTCTGCCTTTTCTAAAACCAGCTTGAACATCTGGAAGTTCATGGTTCAGGTACTTTATTAGGGGTAAAAGTAGAACATTTTTATATCTTCCTGGTAAATAAAATATTTTATCTTTATGATATATATTTCCTTATCTCCAGTAATGCTTTATTTTCTTTAAAATTTGCTTTGATATTAATGTAGTCACCCCTACTTTCTTTTGGTTAGTAATTTCTAGATCTTCTTCCAGTCTTTGCTTTTCAAGTTAAGTATATCCTTATTGTTTTATGAACAAAGTATAAAGTTATTTGACACTGCACTCTGGCAATATATGTCTTTGAATTGGAACATCAGTTCTTTCACCTTCACAAGTACTCACTGATATATTTTGGTCTAAGTTTAAAATCTTAGTGTTCCTTGTTACTTTTTCTTTCCTGTAAATAATATGTTTTTATATCCATAAATAGATAATCTGTGCATTCTATTTTTCTTCTGTGTACTTATAAGATGTGCATTCTTTTACCATCCTCTCAGCGGTTACGTAGAGGATGGTATGCATCCTTAAGTTACCAATAGTTCATGTTACTTGGTATGAACCCAAGACAATGTACATTTACCCAGACAATACACTGGGACACTATAGGATGAGATGGTTAGATAGCATCACTGACTCAGTGAACATGAATTTGAGTAAACTCCATGAGATAGTGAAGGACAAGAGAGCCTGGTGTGCTGTAGTCCATGGGGTTGCAAAGAGTTGGGTATGACTTAGTGACTGAAAAACATCCTCTACTAATATATATGTTATTGTTTTTGTATTTTATTTCATTTTATATTTTAATCTCAAGGCATTATTAATATTGATTCACTCAGCCAACATGCATTCATATTTTCTTGAAGACTTGTTATTTTAATATTTATTTTCCTTTTTCAATCTCCGAGCTTCCATCTGGGATCACTATTCTTCTGCCAATAATATATCTTTAGTATTTATTATAGTGTGAGTTTGATGATCATAAAGTCTCTTATATTTGTTTGTCTAAATTCTATTTATGGTTACCTTAACATTTTCACTTGGAATAAAGTTTTACATTATCTGCCTTGCCTTTTGTGTTGCACCCCTGCCACAGCATTTTGAAGATATTCTGTTTTCTGAATTTTATAGTTTTTGTTGAGGAGTCAACAGTCTAATTGTTGCTCCTTAAAAGATAATCTCTTTGTTTCTCTGTCTCTCGTTCATCTCTTTTAAGATTTACTTTTTGGTATTTAATAATTTTGAAATGATTGTCTATATTTATTTTATTTTACTTCTTTTATCTTGCTTGAAGTTCTCAGGGTTTCTTGATTCTGTGTTTTCCACTATGTTTGGAAAAATCTCAGCTATTATCTCTTTGGGGCTCCCTCTGTCTCATCCTGTCTTCTCTGCTACTTCATAGGTGTGTATATTAGACTTATGGATGTATGTTATATATCTACTTCTTTCTCTTAGTTTTTAATGATTTTATGTACTTATTTTTGGCTGTGCTGGGTCTTCGATGCTAGATGGGCTTTTCTCTAGATGTAGAGTGGGGACTCTCCTCCAGCTATGGTACATGGGCTTTTCCTTGCAGTGGCTTCTCCTATTGCAGAGCATGGGCTCCGGGCTGTGTAGGCTTCAGTAGTCGTGGCACATGGGCTCGGCGGCTGTGGTCCCGGGCTCCGGAGCACAGTCTCCGTGACGACGGCACGCGGGCTGAGTGGCTCTGGTGCACGTGGGATCTTCCCAGATCAGAGGATGCGCTCGTGTCTCCCGCCTTGGCAGGCTGGGTTTTTACCGCTGAGCCACCAGGAAGCCCTCTCTTCCTCTTATTGTTTAAGTGCTTTGCTCTTTTTATATTTCCTTTGAAGCCTTAGAATTCTCAGAACTCAAGTCCTGTCAATTCAACTATTTCTTGAAATATTCTCTCGGTATTCCAAAGTTATGTTAAACTCCATATATCTAAAACCAAAATAATATTTCTCAAGCCTCACTCTTTTCCGATCATTCATATTTAAATAAATATCATTATTTTCCATTTCCTCTTAATATATATGAAAAATTAAAATAAAGTAGACTTTATTTCTTAGAGCAGTTTTTATTCAGAGAAATTGAACAGAAAAATATGGGGAGTTCTCATTTAATCCCTTTCCTCCTGCCTCAGTTTACCCTGTTACTAATATTTTGCAAGATGTGGCACATTTATTTAAATTGATGAACTAATATTAATACTTTATTATTAACTAAATTTCATAGTTTACATGAGGGCTCATTCTTTGTATTGTATAATTCTGTGGGTTTTGCTAAGTGTATAGTATCATGTATCCACTATTATTGTATCACACAGAATGCTTTCACTGCTCTGAATATTCCCTGTGCTCTGCCCATGTGTCCCTCCTTCCCATCTCCTGAAATCACTGGTTTGATCTTTGTACTGTCTCCATAGACTTACCTTTTCCAGAATGTCATATAATTGAGATCAATTATATGAAAGTATGGGCTTCCCAGGGACTTGGTGGTAAAGAGTCCATCTGCCAGTGAAGGAACTGCAGGAGACACAGGTTCAGTCCCCGAGCCTGGAAGATCACGTGAAGGAGGAAATGACAGCCCATTCCAGTATACTTGCTCGGGAAATTCCTTGGACAGAGGAGCCTGGTGGGCTACAGTCTATGGCGCTGCAAAGAGTTGGACACGACTGAGCAACTGAGGATGCATGCATAAGAAAGATAGGTTGCCTTTTCAGATTGGCTTCTTTCACTTAGCAACATGCATTTAAAGTTCTCCTTTGTCTTTTTTGTAGCTTGATAAATCATTTCTTTTTATTCTTAAATAATATTCAGTTGTCTGAATGTACAGTTTAGCTGTTCACCTACTGAAGGACATCTTGGTTGCTTCTAATTTTTTGGTAATTATGACTGAAGCTGTTAATAAAGCGTGCAGGTTTTTATGTGGACAGAATTATTCAACTCATCTGGATAAATACCTAGGAACATAGTTGTTAGATCTTATGTTAAAACTGTGTTTAGCTTTGTAAGAAAGTGCCATACTGCCTGCCAAAGTACCTGTACCATTTTTAATTCCTGCCACTGATGAATGAGCATTCCTGTTGTTTCACATTCTTTCCAGCCTCTGGTGGCTGCCATGTTTTAGATTTTAGCCATTCTAATAGCCATGCAGTGGTTATCTCATTGTTCACATCCATTAGCCTTTACAAAGCAGACTCTTTAGCCCTCTTTTTCTCTCCCTTAGCTCTTATCATCAGTCTCTTTTGTAGATTTTCCTTCTACACATCTTTCCATTTTATCTGTTCCCATCTTCGTAGCTGTTATCCTAGCCCAGCCTGTCATTACCTCTAGATTACCTCAAAGCTCTCTTATACCCTAAATAATACAGCCATAGCAATCTTTTCAAAAAGCAAGTCTGATTATATCACATCATCTGCAAAACTTGCTGGAATCTTCCCAATACATTTGCACTGTGTTAAGATAAAACCAGATTTTTTTTTTTGACAAGACCTACAGTGTTCTGTATGGCTGTCCCCTGCTCACACCTTCAGTCTTGTCTGGAATCATACCTCTGTACTCCCTGCACTGACCCCGCTGGTCCTACTGAGATTCTTGAAAACACTTCTTATGATATTCCATTTCTTCTGCTAGTTCTGATCTTCTTCCCCACTTCACCCCACTCCCTTCGCCCAGTTTGTTCCTATTCATCCTTCCACCGTAAGCACAAAAGTTGTATGAATACATTAGAGAAAGTTCCCCTGAGCTCACCAAATAGTGGGTTTTCCTTTATCCTTGAATGATACCATATATCTTATGTGAAAGTTGTAACATTTTATACTTGTTTTATGATTAAATTAGGTTCTCAGTTTGAGGAGGGGTTTGATATTTGTTCATATATTTCTTTATTCATTTATTTTAACTCAGTATATCCTCAGCAAAAACTACACTGCCTGGAATCAAGTAGATGCCTCATAAAAAATGTTGAATAAGTTCTTTTTTCTAGAGAATAATGAGATTTATTAGAAATCAAAAGTTAGGGGCTTGTGAGCTATATAGTCAGAGAAATCTAACTGGCAGTTAAATATAAAGCAAAAGATAAAAAGAGGAAAGAAAGAAAACTATCATTTTAATGCATAGTAATTTCTTTTTCTTATCACGTGTAAGGAACCTATAGGAGAGTATAACAGCTACTTAGGGAAAGCATCAAGGATCTTAAAAATGATGGCAATTAAAAATATATTTTCAATTAAAAAAAACAAAATGCTTCTTTTATTTTCCAGTATCCTATAAACCCAAGAGGTTTTTCTGTTTTTCTGCTTAGATAAAAAACAGAATTTGTGGTTTTTAAGTGGCCCTGTCCTTATGCATTAATGCTCCCTTAATCATGATGCTTCTCTACTTGTATTATCCCCAAGTTAAAAAAACACAAGTATATGTATGTCTATGGCCCAACAGGTTACAAGAACATAATAGAAAACAGCCCATTGTCATCCTTTCAAGCCCATTCCCAGATGTCTTTTCCATGCACTAAGGTTATTTGCATGTGATGAGATTTTGGCTAAACTTTGGACCACGTTGTGCCTTTATAGTATTGCTCACTCTAAATAAATGGTCTGCATTTCCTCTGAGATCTGAAAAATAGCCAGCACAAGGCTCTGCACCTTAAGAAAATTTGTGAATTATAATTAAGGCAATGAGAAGGAAGTGTGTTTTGGGATGGTTATTTTCTTTTAAGAATCATCATGAAGCCTTTGGATATGCATTCTTAACCTCTGATATAGACCGAGTCACGATGAAATCTTCTGGTAAGTTTAGTTTAGCCTGACTTAGTGCATTTATGTTCAAAACTGAATTTTCTGCTGGAAATGGGTGGGGATAAACTGGATTGCAGAGAACTGTTGACAAACTTTTGGGAAGACATCACTCATTTCAGTGGAGGTTGGCATTTCAAAATTTCAAAAATCTTTTTTGGCACTAGTCATGTGCCAAATGTAGAATTAACATGTGGGGATAAAAAATGATTTATTTAGCTTACAAATGATAAAGGACCTACATGTGCAGTGGACTATGAACTGTGTGAGAAAAGAGCCTCAATTAATGTGTGCACTGAGGTCAGGTAACTCTATAATTTGGTCCCATTCTATCTATGTGATCTTATTTTGTGTTTCACTTGGCTAGTGATTTACCCAGAGGAACTCTGGGGAGGGAACTCTGGGACTCTGGGGAGGGTGTTGTCAAGGGGCAACTCACAAGGCAGCCTCCAATCTTTCACTCTCCTCCCCTGGGTATAGTAGTAGTTTTGTTTTTGTTAATAACAACAAAATGCACAATGTGAGAGTTGCAAGTTAAGTTTTGTTTGGGGGCAAAAGGAGGACTGCATCCTGGGAGACGGCACGTCAGACAGCTCAGAGAAACTGCTCCGAAGAGAAAGGGGGAAGGTCAGTATGTATATGATTTTGGTGAAGGGGTAGTTCATGCAATCAAGCACTTATCTTTGCCAAAGTTTTCTGTTAGTCACAAGGAGCTGATGTCACCATGAAGAGATTAAGTGCTTTTCTAGATATGAGGGGATACAGGGATTGGGCTCATAAAATCAGTTCCTGAAAATATCTAACTATCTGAAGACCTGTCAGTTTTCCCAGAGCAGAGAGTCTCATTCCTGATCTCCACCCAGAACTCCCGAGGTGTTGAAGGTCAGCAGCTGCAGCAGCACATGATTTGATCCTTGTAGAAGTAGATGCCAAGTGTCCATGGCAAGTGAAAATTTGCAGTTGGTATTTGTTTTACATACTGTGCTCTTTCATCTGATTTTATTGGAAGGAGTGAATGACTAACACATTTTGAAAACTCTGATTCCAGGATAAACCATGTCTTCTCGTTAGACTGCTCATCTTTATTGTCTCCACTCCTTAATAATATATGTCACAGTTTTTCATGCGCCTTTGCTCGCTGTTTCTTTTTCTTTCTTCCAACTTGGAAAAGTCTATATGTTTTCCCCATTTATCATGTTTCTGCTCATGGAAGATCCTTCCTCCAAGGTTTGATTCCATGGAAGCTTCCTTAGTAACTCTCACCTGAGTCTGTCATTGTTGTCTTTTCATCAAAATGTGGAGCATAACTCATTTCATACAGTATCTTTAGTAGATATTTATTGACTAAATGAGTATATAACAGAACAAAATATGAAAGAAAATAAGTTATCTGAAGGGTAACCCCTGTGAATTCAGCTGTAGAAAGCATACAGATTTTCATTTTTCGGTCTTATTTTTGGAAATGTTATGCAATTTCATTTTTTAAAAGAATAGAAAGAATTGGGAAGGGAAAAGCTAAATACATTCATCCCTCAGTGTCCCTGGGAATTGGTTTCAGGAACCCCTGCAGATATAAAAATCTGAGATTCTCAGATCCCTTATATAAAATGGCATAGTATTTGCATATAACCTAGGAACATCTTCCTCTATACTTTAAATCATCTCTAGATTACTTATAGTACCTAATACAGTGTAAATGCTATGTAAATAGTTTTGAATACAATGTAAATACTATGTAAGTAATTACCATTGCACAGTGAGTTTAAGTTTTGCATTTCGGAACTTTCTGGAATTAAAAAAAAATATATTTTTGAATAATCCACAGTTGCAGACCTTGTGGATGTAGACTGACTTCTCTCCTTCAATGGAAAGCAGTTTTAATCTCTAACAGCAATGCTATTCTCAGCACTCCTGAGTGTCTGTTTAGCCTTAAAGAAAGACACCTGACCAGTATGACAGATATTAGAGCTCTTTTTAGAATTTTATAATCTCTAAGGGAAGGTTGTCTTTTGTTATCATATAATTTCTTCTGTTTCAACAATTGAGTAAAACTTTTTGTGTATCTATGTACTCTGAAAAGGATAAGGGAAATGCAGTAGATTGAGGCATAATTTCTGCTTCTAGTGACTCACAATTCAGTGACGAAACCATAACAAGAGAAGAAACACTGAGCCTATGGTAAGAATTAGAGTCAATGTAGAAAGTGCAATAGTAAATCGAGGGGGGAGAGGTTGTTTTTTTTCTGAAGAGATCCCCAGTAGACCTGATACTTCTATCTGATAGCTCTATCTAATACCTCTACCTACCTTCAGCATTGCCTAAAGACTGTGTAAAAATTCAAAACTGGGAGATGAGGTCAGAGCATTGAAAGATCAGGGGACATCATGGGAAAGGCACAGAGTCAGGAAATTATAGGAAATATTTGTGGTGCAGTGAATCATATGTGTGCCCCAGCACCAGTTACAACTGGGGTGGCATATAAGATGTAATGTGGAAAATTCATTACAACCAGTTCAGAAAGGATATTTGATTTGATGTGCAGGTAGGGGTCACTGAATGTTTTGAGACGGGGCTTCATATGACATGGTAAGGCTTTGGAGTTTGGTGACAAAACAGAAGAGGAAAAAAAGACTTAGAAAACTGCTGGAAAACTCTTGACAAACTTTAATGATGATTGAACCTCAGACAATGGCAAGGGGACCAGATGGGACTGATAGTGAGAGATGCTTCAAGAACCAAGCCACAGGATTTGATACCTCTTTAATGGGATCGAGATAGAATATATTTTAATAGAAAGATAAAGTACTTAAAGATGTCTACACAGTTTTAAGCTTGAAATACTGGGGGGGGGGGGATAGTGATTATATTTATTGAGATAAAAAATATAATAGAGGAAACCTGGGGGTAGAGAGGAAGAACTAGTGGAGAAAGATGGTGTCTTTAGTGGTGCATATGTTAAATGTCAAATGTCTGTAGGTTATCCATGAAGTGGTGTCCTATGGGGATTAAAGATGCATGGTCTGAAACAGGAATGGAGAATTATTTGGGGATGATTATTTCAGAAGTTCTCCTGGAGAAAGGACAGGCTCCCCACTCTCGTGCTCTTGGGCTTCCCTGGTGGCTCAGATGGTAAAGAATCACCTGCAGTGCAGGAGACCTGGGCTGAATCCTGGGTTGGGAAGATCCCCTGAGGGAAGGCATGGCAACCCACTCCATTCTTGCCTGGAACATCTCCAAGGAGCCTGGCGGGCTACAGTCCATAGGGTCCCAAAGAGTCAGACTTTATTTTCTTGGTCTCCAAAATCATTGCAGACAGGGACTGTGGCCATGAAGTTTAAAGACGCTTGCTCCTTGGAAGAAAAGTTATGACAAACCTAGACAGCATATTAAAAAGCAGAGGCATCACTTTGCCAACAAAGTTTCGTATAGTCAAAGCTATGGTTTTTTTCAGTGGTCATGTATGGATGTGAGAGTTGGACTATAAAGAAGGCCAAGTGCAGAAGAATTGATGCTTTTGAACTGCGGTGTTGGAGAAGACTTTTGAGAGTCCCTTGGACTGCAAGGAGAGCCAACCAGTCCATCCTAAAGGAAATCAACCTTGAATATTCATTGGAAGGACTGATGCTGAAGCTGAAGCTCCAATAATTTGGGCATCTGATGTGAAGAGATGATTTGTTGGAGAAGATCCTGATGCTGGGAAAGATTGAAGGCAACAGGAAAAGGGGCAGACAGAGGATGAGATAGTTGGATGGCATCATTGACTCAACAGACATGAGTTTGACCAAAGTCTGGGAGATAGTATAGGATAGAGAAGTCTGGCGTGCTGCAGTCCATGGCGTCACAGAGTCAGACACGACTGAGTGACTGAACAGCAACAATTACAAAGTCATAGAGGAAGGCAAAGAGCCTCAAATCCTTATAGATTCTCATGGAGAGCCTGGCTGAAGAAAAGACGTTGTCCAAGTCCAACCATGCAACCAGGAAAATACCCTCTCAGGAAAGCCAGGAGAGGGAGTTATGAAAAGCAGGCAGAATGAGTAGATGAAGAATGTGAAGATTCGATTCTGCTAATCAGGCAGGTGTTAATGATCTAAAAGCGTAATTTCCCTAGAGGAAATGGAGGGGTGGAGGGTAGAACTCAGCCTGCAAGATGTTGTAGAGTTCATAAGAGGGGAGAGATGAAATAGGAGCTTTCAGAGGAAAAGGAAGAGGACTGATTCTTGGAATATGCTTTGAATGTGTTTGTAGGGGCAGGGGGAAGAATGAAAGAATCATCACAGGGAATAAGCTACACACAAAATAAATTCTAATCATACTGTAGAAATAAGTAGATAGAAACAAATGAAAGTAAGTCTCTGCCAGAAAACAGACTAAAGGATAAGAGAAGTGGAAAATAGATAAGTCAATTTAATATCAGTGGGCATCAGAGAGCTCTGCCGGAAAAGGATATTTGGCTCTTAAGTAGTTTTGATCACAGTGATTTTGGTCACATATGGTGTGCACACATTTGGAGGGGAACCAACTAGCTAGAGTTTTATCTCCAAGGAAGGACTAAGAAGGGGTAAAACAAGGGAGTCTGGGCACCAGCCACTCCCCATTTTATGATGACATGATAATGATAGTAAGTGTGGCCTGATCTGGCTCCAGGGCAAGAACCTGGAGGAAGTCCTGAGTCGGAAGCCTGGATGGAGTAAAGAGAGAACAAAGGAGGAGTTTTGCAAAAGCACACAAATCCAAGCTGGTATCCTGAGATGATCTGGTATTGCAGACTTGGCTTGCCAACCTTACTCTGATTTGGGTCCAAATCAGTATTAGGTTAGACATCATGTATTAAATAATTGTGAACCAGGTCACTTACTTTTTTACTCAACAGCATTACTGACTGGAGTAAACCTTAAACCAGAAGGTGGGGACATGGGACTCTCCAGACAGCCTGTATAAGGGATCTGACTCAGAGAAGCCACAAAAGCCTCCTGCTTAGCCAGTCTCCCTGTTCTCAGAGTCCAAAAGGGTTGGGGCGTATCCATCTGAAGGGGATGGAGGAGGGGTAATCAATAATAGGAAGAAGTGGACGTTATGAGAGGCTGAAGGGAGATGGCTGATTAGCTACTCAAGAGATTTAGTCAAAAGTATGGGTAAAGAGGAAGCTATTGGATTTGGAATGAAGCAGAACAAATGGAAAGAAAATACAGTAAAGGGTTGGATGATTAAGGTTGAAAGGAAGGGAGCTAAGGGAACCATTGGCTTTAAATTTCTCTCAAGCTGTCGATGTGGATGAAGGTTTGGGAACTTGGAAAGAACTAAAAAAGGTTTTCCATAGTTTCCATGGGACATTCAATGGTGTACTTGAAAGTGGGTTATCAGGACTCGTGAGCAAAGAACTAGAAATGTGAAATGCTAATGGGGGTAGCTGAGAAAGTCAATGGAGGCTGGGAAAGAGCCAAGAGATGGAGCTCAAGGTCCAGCAGCTGAAGGATGGACTTAATTGTGGTTAAAGAATGGGAGAATAGAAAAAGTCTTGGACTGCATTTATGTGCTTAAAAAGTGGGACAGAGGTGAAGGTTTGGACTGAATTCTTCTCTTGAAGTCAACATTAGAAATATTTTGTGCTTTTTCATTCAGCTGGGTTAAGAGCTCCTTGAATTATTTCAGTGACTCCTGCCATTAAGGGGAAGTGCAGAGAAATACAAATAGATATTCAAATCCCCAGAACAGTTTTCCAATAGAAGCAAAGTGTAGATTTCATTGATACTTAAAATTTTTTCTAATAATCACAATAAAAACAAATTGAAGCAGTTGTAAAGAACATTTTGTTTAATCCAATATATCGAAAACATTATCATTTCAACTCATAATCAATACAAAATTGTTATAGATATATCTTACATTCTTTTTTTCTGAGTCTTTCAAATCTTGTATGTATTATTTGTTCTCAGCACTTCTGAGTCTGGATCCTTAATTTTTATTAAAAGTACTTGCCCTGTACTTAGATTTCATATAATTTACTGCTGACAAAGTAGGTTCCAGGTTGTTCCAAACCTAATTAAAATTTTAGAAATTTCAAAGTTTAACTTTATATTCATTAAAATGAAATAAAATAAAAAATTTAGTTTCTCAGTCTCATAGCTATGTTCAAGTGCTCAGTAATCACTTGTGCTCAGTAGCTGCTAACATCGGGCAGCACAGCCCAACACATTGGGTACCTAGTAATGTTATTAAGTGGTTATTGACTGTTATTGGGATTTATGTAATATTTTACTGAGATTAAGAGGTGAAAATTGGACCCTTCTCTTTGGGAAATAAAAACCACGAAGGCATGAGAGAGGAGCATATGATTCTTGTTATTTGGGAAAGTGCCTGGAGACATACCTATATATCAGCATAGCCATACTCTGTCACAGAGAAAGGTCCTGTGTTTTGCTCTCATATTCAGGTGATTTATAAGGCTGGCCATTCTTCTTAAAGTATAGCCCCACCTTAAGCATTTAAATGCCATTGATGATAAGTATATGATCAAATTATTCCCCCTATTTTCCAAGTCCTTTTGCTAGACTGTGGCCCATTGATAAGAGGCTTCTTGGCATTACCTTCCATTTTCATTATTTTTAAAAGCATGTGGCTCTTGCTCTTGCCCCAGTTAGTAAGCCTGGATAAAAGGAACTGGTGGAAAAAAGAGAGATCCACATCATTGTTAGTGTGATTTACACTGCCTGCTCTGTCTCACCTGTATAGAGCTCATAATGAATTTGCACATAAAGTTGATTGAGCTCTATGGGAATATTTAGATGAAAGAAATGCTGTAAATGCCAGGTATTTATTATCTTCATTATGGTCATATAATGTGGTAATAACAGAAATGTTACAATTGATTTAATGGAGCTCTGTAATTTGAAGCAAGTTTTAGAGTTATTAATGCTAACTTATTTCCTGAATTTTGATATTATTCATGCATGTTGTTTCATCTGTGAACTTTTTGTGTGACTGGATGCTAAGTAGATCTAGTTTCACTTAGAGGAATATCATAGTGTCCTACATACGCAGTTTACGAAGAAAATTTAAATCGATTTGTCTATTATTAGTTTCTTACAAAGTATGGAGGCTTGTGTAATCAGCCTTATTTTAGAGGTGAAAAAAGTGAGGCCTAGAGACATGTACTTTGAGATTACATAATTAATTGTAAATGGCTGTGTGAAGATGAGTACTTATCTCTTTTTATCAAGAATTCACAATTTGTAAATTAGGTGCTAATGAATAATATTCTGGAGAAGCAATATAAAAGAATGGTTAAGACTGCAGGCTCTGAGTGCAATGGCCCGGTTCAAATCCCACTCTGCCTCACATTCTGTGATCTTAGCTAAGGTACTCTCAGAGCTTCTGTTTGCTTACTTATTAAAAGGGAAATAATGATGATTAAATGAGATTTTTATATATTAGGCTGAAACTATTATTTAATCATAATTTGTAGTTGAACATGTATATTTACAAGTATACATATATTTACAAGGACTGGTGTTGAAGTTGACGCTCCAATACTCTGACCATCTGATGTGAATAGCTGACTCATTGGGAAAAAAAACCCTGATGCTCTAAAGATTGAGGGCAGGAGGAAAAGGGAGTGACAAGAGGATGAGATGATTAGATGGCATCACCGACTCAATAGACATGAGCAGACTCCAGGACATGGTAAAGGACAGGGAAGTGGGCATGCTGCAGTCCATGGGGTTGCAAAGAGTCAGAGTCAGACATGACTTAGGGACTGAGTAACAACCAACCACATGGCATGTTAAATAAATAAATAACTGGAGACATGAACATTAGGTATAAGCGCCACTGTGTCTACCATCTGAGCACTCATTTTCTCTATCAACCACAGCTCAAGCCTCTCTGCCTCTTACCCTCTACCTCCCAACCCTACCGGCCTCTTTTTTCAGAACTTTGAAATTGCTAAGCTCTTTCCCTTCCATGGGCGTCTTTGGTAGCTCAGCTGGTAAAGAATCTGCTGGCAATGAAGGAGATCTGGGTTCAATCCCCGTGTTGGGAAGATCCCCTGGAGAAGGGAAAGGCTGCCCACTCCAGTATTCTGACCTGAATTCCATGTGCCGGCCTTGGGATCATAAAGAGCGGACACGACTCGACTGAATGGCTTTCACTTCTGCTTTTCCTTCCACAGAGCCTTTGCAGAGGCTGGTCCCCTAGTCCAGAATGTTTTAATAGGCTCTTTGCTGGGTCCTTCCTTCCTTCCTTCTTTCCGTCCTTCTGGTCTCAGGTTAAATGTACCCACCTCACAGAGGCGTTTCATGACTATCCCATCTAAAGAGACTCCCTTTATCCCCCAGGTCTCTGTTTCTGCATAGCCAGCATCAAAGTTTATTAAATTTTTGTTACTGCCTGATTTGATTTGCTTGTCTACATAAGATTTTCCCAGTGATATTCTGAGAACCATATACAGTGTGTGTCTGTGCTTGAAAATGTTTGCTGTTGTTTAGTCCCTCAGTTGTGTCTGACTCTTTGCGACCCCGCCAGGCTCCTCTGTCCATGGGATTCTCCAGGCAAGAATACTGGGGTGGGCTGCCATTTCCTTCTCCAGGGGATCTTCCTGACCCGGGGATCAAACCTTTGTCTCCTGGCTGGCAGGCAGATTCCTTACCACTGAGCCCCCTGGGAAGCATGCTTGAATATGTGTATATCCAATTCTGCATTCTGCTTTAATGACCTAGCATTTTACACTGGATACTTTCCCGTGATTAAAATAGG
Organism: Odocoileus virginianus; assembly: GCF_023699985.2. NCBI lineage: Eukaryota > Metazoa > Chordata > Mammalia > Artiodactyla > Cervidae > Odocoileus > Odocoileus virginianus. The sequence continues at coordinate 17,768,306 of NC_069675.1, read as the reverse complement.
ATGCTTATAAGTTTTTAATGTTTTGTGTCTTATTTGGTCACATGAATCACACTGGCCTATTTCTTCACTTTTGTTTCATTGTACATCTTTTCACTTTTAAAAAACTATTTTAAGAAGCATTGTACTTAAGTCCCTATTTAAACCTGTGTGCTAAATTTCTTTCCATAGAGATGATAACAATTTGTATTCTGTGACGGTGTTTGAGAACACCTGTTTTACATACTGTGAGCAGCACTGAATGTTAATCTTCATAAATTATGCAGTTTTACAGGTAACAAATAGCATTTCCTTATTTTAACTCCATTTATTTGATTACTCAGGAATAATCAAGTTTCCATGTTTATTAGACATTGATATTTCTTCTTCTAGATATGGACTTTCGTTCATTCTTCCATTTTGACTTTATGTTTTTCTCATTAATATGACCAGTTTTATGTAAAGAATATTAAACATTGTCTACATTAATACTGCAAATATTTTTCCAATTTCTTGCTTGATATTTAATTTTTTTTATATTTTTGATACATATGCTTTAAAATTTTTACACACTCAAGTTGACTGAACTTTACTTTTATGTTCTTTTTCTTCATATTTAGAAGGTCCTTACCTATGACAAGATCAGCTAAATATCTATTATTTTCTCAAACATATTTGACATTTGATATTTTAAATATTTTTTTATTTATGATTTAAACTTGCTAGGCCTTCTATCCTGGGGCTCTATGTCACATGATGTATTTTAATTTGTCTTTTTTTTTTAAAGAAAAATAACTATATTTTCTAAATAATGCATTTCCTTCTCATTGGCTTATGATGCTTTATCACATATTCTGTTCTTATGTATATGAGAAGGCTAGTTGGATACCTACACTGTTGCCTTTTTTCCTGTAATTACTGTAGGTTTAAATTATAATTTAATATCTAGAAAGACAATTTCCCCTCATTACTCTCCTTTTCCAAAGTTTTTTCACCTATTACTTGTTTATACTTCCAATAAGTAAGTAACAATTATGGTAGGCTGAATTATGACTCTCAAAAATATCAAGGTCCTAAAACCCCTATGGCAGAAAGTGAAGAGGAACTAAAAAGCTTCTTGATGAAACTGAAAGAGGAGAGTGAAAAAGTTGGCTTAAAGCTCAACATTCAGAAAACTAAGATCATGGCATCTGGTCTCATCACTTCATGGGACAGTGGACACAGTGGCTGACTTTATTTTTCTGGGCTCCAAAATCACTACAGATGGTGATTGTAGCCATGAAATTAAAAGAAGCTTACTCCTTGGAAGGAAAGTTATGACCAACTTAGATAGCATATTAAAAAGCAGAGACATTACTTTGCCAACAAAAGTCCGTCTGGTCAAGGCTATGGTTTTTCCAGTGGTCATGTATGGATGTGAGAGTTGGACTGTGGAGAAAACTGAGTGCCGAAGAATTGACACTTTTGAACCGTGGTGTTGAAGAAGACTCTTGAGAGTCCCTTGGACTGCAAGGAGATCCAACCAGTCTATCCTAAAGGAGATCAGTCCTGGGTGTTCATTGGAAGGACTGATGTTGAAGCTGAAACTCCAATACTTTGGCCACCTGATGTGAAGAGTTGACTCATTGGAAAAGATCCTGATGCTGGGAGGGATTGGGGGCAGGATGAGAAGGGGACGACAGAGGATGAGATGTTTGGATGGCATCACTGACTCGATGGACATGAGTCTGAGTAAACTCCGGGTGTTTGTGATGGACAGGGAGGCCTGGCATGCTGCGATTCATGGGGTCGCAAAGAGTCGGACACGACTGAGCGACTGAACTGAACTGAACTGAATCCCTATAACCACCAATGCATCTGCATTGGTGATTGTTATCTTACTTACATTACATTACTTTATTTACATTACATTACATTACATTACATTACTTACTTACATTCCAAGTGAATGTTATCTTACTTGGAAAAAGAGTTCTTACAAGATATAACCAAATTAAGGCCTTTTTAATGGGAAAATTTCCAGGGTTATCTAGACAAGCCTTAGATGTAATCATGAGGGTCTTCTTGGAGACCTAAAGAAGAAAGCCTTATGAAGATGGAGCAAAAAGAGATTTGAAGATTCTATCTACTAGCCTTGAAGATGGAGCAAGGGACCATGAAACAAGGAAGACAAAGAATGCAGGTCTAGATGCTGGAAATACAAGGAAAAAGATTCTCCCCTAGGGCTTCCCAAGGGAGTACGGCCTTGCTTACACCTTGATTTCAGTGCAGTGAAATTGATTTTGGATTACTACCTCCAGAAAGTATGAGAATAAATGTATATTGTTTTAAACTATCACGGGGTAAGTTATTCCCTCAGTCATAGGAAACTGATATTTCAATTTAATAAAGAAATGCTTGAGATGTTTTTGAATTTTTATTAATGTCATCCATTAATATTTAAAGAATTGACACATTTAAATACTCAGTATTTCCTTCCAAGAAAATATATGTCTTATCTTTGAGTAAAATATATGGCTTTTGGGGAAGTTTTCTTTTACCAATATTTTCAATGAAAAAGATTTTCATTTTTCAGAGAATCAGCAGTATATTTTTTATAAAGCAATTTTCTGGAGGGTAAACATAGAGGGAAAATGAGTGTCATTAAGATTGGCAGGAGCTGGGCATTTAACAGGTCAATTTCTGTAATATTATGTAAGGAGCAACAATTTGGTTCCTTAAAAGAGGTTATAGCTTAAAGAAACAAACTTACAATTTTCCCCAAATTATTCGTTTGGAAGGCTCTTCCATAAGCAGGTTTTGTTCACTCTATCATTACAGATGATGAATAAATGGAAATATAAAGCTTCACTATCTCTCTAAAATACATTTTTCTGAGACAGTGCATCATAGTATACCCAAAATAATTTTTAAAGACGGAAATAATGTTTTCCACCAAGATATTATAACTCCGAGGTTTCTGGCATTTTCTATATACTTGTGTTCTCTGGTTAGCATTTGATTTTTTGTTGCCTTTATTTTGATAACCAAGTTACTATCAATGCAGACATTAAAACTCCTCTGTGTTTTTTAGAAATACTTACAGGAGGAAATTTGGACATGTTAGGAGTAGAGTTAATTTACTTATAGATTTTTAATATGACTTAATGAGACATTTTGGGCTGGCAACTTTTCTAGTAGGTGTTTCTAATAGGAGGTAAACATCAGTATCCTACAGGAAACTTGAAAATGCAGATGCCTTGGTTTTCCTCAAATTATATAGGAGAGAGGCACAGCATTTGTATTTTTAAAAAGCTCTAGACGTGATTCAGGGGTGCACAAAAGTTTCCTTACCTTGGATTGTGTAGTAAACCCCCAAGAAGCAGAGATTTTCCTGAACTGTCAATCACCCTCCCAAGGCTTACTGTTTGTCATCTCACTGACATCACCGTGTCCCCTTCTCTTTATGCTAAGAAGAGTCTAATCATTCTTTTTGCCCTAGCAGTATCTCTTAGAGTTTTCTCTTAAATAGTAAATCTTATTAAGGATCAGAAGGGACAACTTAAAATACTTAATTTTACTTTTTTATGATAGTGCAGCATTTGTGAACTGAAAATTAGAATTCTCTAGTGTAGCTCTTTCAAAAGTCAAGGGTATATACTAGTTTCTAGTTTACACTGATGTGAATGGAAGTTTGATGGGAAAATGGAAAATATCTTACAAATAGTGATTTTGAGAAATGGAAGTATGTCATCTTTTCTTTCTGACCTCTTAATCCTAAATCTTGTTCAAGGAACTGTTTGAACCCAGCCCTTTCCTTGAAGCCTTCTCTTTCAAAAAATTTTATTTTTTAATCGGGGGATAATTGCTTTATGATGCTGTGTTGGTTTCTGCCATACAAGAATGCAAATCAGTCATAACTATATTATATATATCCACACATACATATATATTCCCTCCCTCTTAAGGCTCCCTCACCCCATTTCACCCCTCTAGGTCTCCAGGTCATCACAGAGCACCAGACTGGGTTCCCTCTGTTATACAGCCACTTCCCACTAGCTATTGATTTTACACGATAGTGTATATGTGTCAATACTACTTTATGATCCGTCCTACTCTCTCTTTTCCCCGCTGAGTCCACAAGTCCATTCTCTATGTCTGTATTGCCATTCCTTTCCTGCATATAGGTGTATCAGCACCAAATTTTTAGATTCCATATATATAAGCTAATATATAATATGTTTTTCTCTGACTTACTTTACTGTGTAACAGGCTCTAAGTTCCTCCACCTCACTACAACTGACTGAAATTCGTTCCTTTTTATGGTTGAGTAATATTTCATTGTATATATGGACTACAACCTTATCCATCCATCTCTCAGTGGACATCTAGGTTGCTTCCATGTCCTGGCTACTGTAAATAGTGCTTCAGTGAATATTGGGGTACGTGGGTCTTTTTGAATTGTGATTTTCTCAGGGTATATGCTCAGTAATGAGATTACTGGATCATGCAGTAGGTTTTCTTCCTAGTTTTTAAAGAAATAACATACTCACCCTTATTTCTAATTGTAAGGCATTTGCAATTATTTTGGTGCCTGAATATTATAGCTTCTATTTTGCTTCACTTAATGTGTTAAGTTTTCTTCTCAATGTTTGGGGCTTATCTTAAAGGCCAAGATGTTTAGGACCCTATGCAGCACTGAGAAAACAGTAGTCCCTCCTTATCCGTGGTTTCGCTTTTTCTGGTTTCAGTTACCCAACTGTGGTCTGAAAAATATGACATAGAAAATTCCAGAAAAAAACATTTCATAAGTTTTAAATTGTAGTCATTCTGAGGAACATGATGAAATCTCTCGCTGTCCTATTTAGTCACACTCGGGACATAAATCATCCCCAGTATTTTCTGCCCATTAGTCAGTCAATGGCTATCTGGGTTATTGGATGCCTGCCATGTTATTGCGGTGCTTATATTCAGGTCATCCTTATTTTCCTTAATAATGGCCCGGAACACAAGAGGATGATGCTGGCAATTTGGATATGCCAAAGAGAAACTATAAAGTGTTTCCTTTAAGTGAAAAGTTTCAAGTTCTCAAATTAATAAAGGAAAAAAAAAACTGTGTGGTGAGATTTCTAAAATGTGCACTAAAGGACGAATCTTCCATTTGTGAAATTGTGAAAAAAGAAAAAGAAATTTATTCTAGTTTTGCTGTCACACTTCAAAAGTTATGGTCACAGTGTGTGAAATGTACTTAGTTAAGATGGAACAGGCATCAGATTTGTACAATGAGAGAGAAACCACATTGGTATAACTTTTATTAATGTATATTATTATAACTGTTCTATTTTATTATTTATTAATCTCTTACTGTGCCTAGTGCATAAAATAAACTTTATCATAGGTATGTATGTATAGGAAAAAGCATAGAATCTATCGGCTCCAGTCAGTACTATCCTGAATTTCATGCATCCACTGGGTGTCTTGCACTATGCATCCACTCACCCCATTAAGTGAAGGGAGACCTACTATATTGTCAAGTACATTTTAAGTGTATGAAATTCATATATTGAATTGAATGAAATAACATTTATCTTAACAGAGAAATCAATTCAATTGTCATGTACCATTTTTTTTTCTGTATAGTTAGAAAATTTAATGAAACTAAAGAAAGTGGGCACTTTTTTTTAATGCAGTTGGTCCTCAAAATATGATTGCCATCTTGGTATCATGCATTATGATTTTTAGAACAATGCATTTCAAAAGCTATTGAACTCATAGGTAAATAGCAAAACCCAAGTTTGTAGCTATGGTAATGTTCCTCTGGGGTGTACATACATGTTCTTATGTCTGTGTTTGGTTTACATGTGTGTGAGAGGTGAGGAGAAATTTCCTTAATGTAAATATAGAAGTAATACTTAGATGAGAAACAACATGTATATGATTTAAGATCATTTAAATCCATTATTATTCAAGAAATTTAAACCTCTGAACTTAACACATCACCTGTCTGGGTAATTTCTTGGTGATACTGGCTGAACTTGTTCAGTTGCTCAGTTGTATTTGACTGTTTGCTACCCCATGGACTGCAGCACACCAGACTTCTCTGTCCTTCACTGCACAATCTCCTGGAGTTTGCTCAAACTCATGTCCATTGAGTCAATGATGCCATCCAGCCATCTCATCCTCTATCACCCTCTTCTCCTGGCCTCAATCTTTATCACTATCAGGATCTTTTCCAATGAGTCAGTTCTTCGCATTAGGCAGCCAAAGTATTGGAGCTTCAGCTTCAGCATCAGTCCTTCCAATGAATATTCAGGGTTTGTTTCCTTTAGGATTGACTAGTTTGATCTCCTTGCTGCCTGAGGGACTCTCAAGAGTCTTCTCCAACACAACAGTTCAAAAGCATCAATTCTTTGGTGCTCAGTTTTCTTTATAGTCCAACTCTCACGTCTATACATGACTACTGGGAAAACCATAGCTTTGACTAGACAGACCTTTGTCTGCAATGTAATGTCTCTGCTTTTTCATATGCTGTCATAAATACAGGTTTAGATGGTAAAGAATCTGCCTGTAATGCAGGAGACCTGGGTCTGATCCCTGGGTCTGGAATATCCTCTGTGGAAGCACATGGCTACCTACTGCAGTGTTCTTGCCTGAAGAATTCCATGGATAGAGGAGCCTGGTAAGCTCCAGTCCATGGGGTTGCAAAGAGTCAGACATGATTGAGTAACTAACACTTTCAATACACACGGTGTTTGCTAAAGGAGTGTCATTGTGTCTCTTCCACCTTTATGAAAGTGGAATTAAAATGTCTTTATAGAATACAACATTCTTTTTATTAAACTTTTCAGAAGGGCTCAGTGAAAATAGGCTCTCATCATAAATTCCTTTCCTCTTATCTTTCTTTCCAGCTGTTCTAATTCTCTTAAAAAGCAACTTCTCTTGATGGTTTCTGCTAACAGGTAGTAAGACCAGTGATTTAAATCACTGATTACCTTCTTCTGGCTTTCAAACTATTCTAGCATGCTTCTAGTTAGAATAATGATTGCAGTGATAAGTCAATGTGAGAGTATGGTAATTTTATACATTAATGCTCATCGAGCTTCTTAGATTTACATTAGCTCCTGCGATAATAAAAAAGTTCTAATAGTAGAAGAAATATTTATGAATATCTGAAATATATATGTGCCTTCTGGCAAAATTAGAGAGCTTCACAAACCATGTTGGGATTCGTTTTACTGCAACAAAATATGTATATCCTGGACAGGCAATTGGTTAACTTAGATTACTCTGGTGTTCTTGTATTCTTTCTCAAAATGCTATATTTTGATCAGGTCTTCTAGCTGGGTCTTTAGAGCTCTTTAAGGGAAATTCACATATATTTATAAGACAAATTTAAAATAACTGCAAGTGACTAATCCTCTATCTTTCCTCCCTCAGGTGCACAAGGGCACACAGACATGCTTATATTTACTACTTCTATCCACAGAGTCTCGGTAACCTGGTGACTTGCTCTGACACATCTTGTAACAGCTCTGACATAAAGGAAGAAATATACTTTTTAATTGAAAGTAACTACATTTTCAAATTCTTTGGTGAACCATTACTTAGCATAAAGTCACTTTGGAATCAATTAAATATGAACCTTTGTCACATCAGTATTCATTGTAAAGCACTTAGGTGATTAAAGACCCTTGGCTTCTAAATATTTGACTACTTACCAGCACCAGCCATTTAGAAGCTCTTTACACTTCCAGGGCTGGCAGCATGAAAAAGTAAAACAAAATGAAAGGAAACATAATTGCCTTCAGATGAATGTTCCTTCAGCATCTACATGGCTTGAGCTATTCTAGGGTGCTGCTATGCTCTCTCCAGCTCCCCATGCCTTCTGCTCAATTCTGGGGATTCCAGAGCTCTCTGCATCTACATGGAGTATTTTTACATAAAAATCCAAGATACACATAAATGAATAAATTTATGAATTTTCATCATCCAAGTGGGATTGGGCTAAAATATACATTTTACATCTAGCAAATGAAGCAAGTTAAGAGCATATTTAATATTTCAAGAGCTTCCTTGAAACAAATTTTTAAACATGTAATACATGTAATACATTTTTGGAATACATGTAAACAAATATATAAGAATAAGTTAGTTTTATATGATAACTTATGATACTAATCATAGTAACTACTCTTTATTGAAGGAATTATATGTGATGCTATGTGGCACATATGTGTTTCTTTCATATTCTCTAAACACCAGTGCTATGAGGTCCCATCCTTGTTTATGTATGAGAAAGCTGAGACTTGGAGAAGTCAATCAAATAATGCAGGTAATCTATAGAAGATTATACAGTGCTCTAATTTGGATTAGAATCCAGGTTGGCCAAACCACTATGTTTTGTTTCTCGACCACTAAGCCCAGTGATTCCTCATAAAGGTTCTGTAAGAATCTACAAAGAGATTTCTTTTTTGTTTGTTTGGTTACTATTATTGTTGCTGTTTTGGCCACACTGAGCAGCATGGGATCTTATTTGCCTGATTGTGGCTCGAATCCATGCCCCTGAAGCGTTAAGTGCAGAGTCTTAAACACTAGACCTCCAGGGAAGTCCCTAAAGAGATTTCTCAGAAACTGTTCAAGTTCCTAAGTGCACAGCTACTCTTTGCCTAGACAGTCACTGAATAAAGTTAAAACTATCTATTTTAAGAATATCTTCTGCTCAACTTGTTTATAATTCATAATTTTACCTGTTCAGATGGAACTTTCTAGTCATTAAATACATGATGCTTTCATGAAATCCAGTCGCTTCATATACAAAGATAGTAATATATAGTCTGTATATTTAAAAATACACATGGTTTTATAATCATGTGTTTGGCTAAACGCCTAACTAAAATTTACAAAATGTTTACCTTTGCTTTATTTGGATAATCAATGTCATTAAAAAATATTCCACATAATAACTATCCTAATTTAAAAGGAGAAATGTTCTTTAATAAACTGAAACAAGTAATTATAAAAAGGAGATACATTTTTCTCCAATAGCATAATAATGACCATTGACAATCATTAGTGAGTAGCTAATGGCCAAAAGGGAGCATGAAACAATTATTATGAGACCATGAAATTGATTTATAATAAAAAGGAATGATACTCCTTGGCAAAATTTTTAAAAAATGTCCTTTGATGTATTTGAAAATAATGATTCTTTCCAAGTTTATAATTGTACACTTTGCCTTCTCTCTAGAACTCATTTTTTTCAGTTCTACCAAAGTTATTTTAAATTCAAATTATATAAAATTTATATGCTTATTAATATGACTCATGCTTGATGAGAATTAAAATTTGGGATTATCTCGCTGTCAGTGAGGTCCTCCAGTTGTCTCAGTTTTGTAAGATTACTGCCAAGTCATGCAACTTTGCTAGGAATGTTATGATAAGCATTTACAGACGTGGAGAGCACTATGCTTGAGTTTTTGCACAGTGTATTGTTCTGTGTGTGTGTGTGTGTGTGTGTGTACATGCACGCTCAGTTGCTCAGTCATGTCCAACTCTTTGCAACCCCATGGACTGTAGCCCGGCCAGGTTCCTTTGTCTATGGAATGTTTTAGGTAAGAATAATGAAGTGGGTTGCCATTTCCTTTCTCCAGGGGATCTTCCTAACCCAGGAACTGAACCCACATCTCCTGCGTCTCCTGCATCTCCTGAGTGGGCAGGCAGATTCTTTACCACTGATCCACCTGGGAAGCTCTATATTGTTCTGTAACTTTATTTAACCTGTAATGTCATGAAGCTTCATATTTAATACCAAGCTTTAATTATGTTGCACATTTTATTTTTTCCTTTCAATGTTCAGTTTTCTTCTATTTCATACCTTTTAGGTCAGGCACACACGTTACACTTCCACTTACCACCTGGTTGCTGAATGCATTGTTATTTGGGGACTCACATGGCATCTGACCATCTCATGGAGTCCAGGTGGAGAAGAGAAATATCTTTAGTGAGGCAAGATGCTGGAAGGATGAGAATGTTTTAGGTCAGTCAGAGGTTGCAGCAAAGTGAGGTGATAAGAATTCCACTCAAATATTTTATATTCTCTTTGGAACAAAAGGTGATATTAGGGCTTATGGTGAAGAGTTGGGAAAGCAAGCTTAAAAGGGATCATAACATCTTAGAATAGCTGCCACAGGGAACGTGGAGGGGGCTGATTAGGGACAAAGGAAGTGATGATAAGGAATCTTCAAGCCCCCAGACCCATTTAGCCTGCATAAATTTGTAATATGGACAGAATGTCACTTCAGGATGAATGCTGATAAAACTGCCTCTGGGCTGCCAATGCTGAACTATACCCAAATATTAATTTGTGGGGATAAAAATGTGCCATTTTCTCATTCACACAGATCACCAGCCCAGGTTGGGTGCATGAGACAAGTGCTTGGACCTGGTGCACTGGGAAGACCCAGAGGGATCGGGTGGAGAGGGAGGTGGGAGGGGGCACTGGGATGGGGAATACATGTAAATCCATGGCTAATTCATTTCAATGTATGACAAAAACTGCTGTAATGATGTAAAGTAATTAGCCTCCAACTAATAAAAACAAATGGAAAAAAAATATTAAATTAGATATATATAATAAGATTCTTTTTCTATAAGATGGAAAGAAAATGTTTGTTAATTTTGAATTTTAGAATAATATAAAATAAGTCATGACATATCAATGCAATTGAATACTATACATATTTAAAGGATAAGAAAGAACTATATATGTGCTTACATAGGAGGATTTCACAGAGATATTAAATATAGTTGCAATGGTACATGCAGTAAGTCCTCTTTTTTTGTGTGAAAAAGTTGTAGTTAAAACGTGCCCCAGTCTATAGATGTTAGGTAGAAGTTTATGGGCTGCAACTCTGAAAATTAGAAGGGACTTCTAACACCATATTCCTTTGTTTCCAAGGCTGAATGCCTAACCATCCTTTAAGTATGTATGATAAACTTACAGTACATAAACTACCCACCTTAACTATATCAGATATCAGTAGGACTCTGGATGGAGTCATTTAACTAAGTATATGGGTGTGGCTTGGTGATTTAGATCTGGTTAGAGAAGGCAACCCACTCCGGTACTCTTGCCTGGAGAATCCCAGGGACGGGGAGCCTGGTGGGCTGCCGTCTATGGGGTTGCACAGGGTCGGACACGACTGAAGCGACTTAGCAGCAGCAGCAGGGCAGGTCAGAGCTTTATTGGAAAAATCTGTACTTTCCCAGAAAATGGAGCAGCCCTCAGATTCTCACTATTAGTGGAACATTGTGACAGAGGAGAGAGAGAGGCAGTTGACTATACACCTGGGCATCAGAACTGTGTAATGGGTTTGGTCTTTGAAACCTCAGCGCTTACTTGTGTGCTGAAAGTAGTCCAGGGGGATCATCAGCCCTTTGAAATTGACAGGTGCACAAAACAGTTCCTGAGATAAAATGGAGTGCTTAGTGAGTTGCTTTTTCCTGCCTTTCATTCCCCCAACACACAGACACACATACACACTCAGACACACACATACACACAGTGGGAGAAGGGAGAGAAGGAAGCCAGACTTTCTTTGTTGTGTGTCCATCTCAGCATAGGAGAATCTATATATTTCTTCAAGTGGGAAGCCAGATGAAATAATCACAGACCAGAGTTATGAAAGAACAGAAGAAATGCCTTATGGCACTGGAGATAGTAGAAGGAGGAGATATAAGAGCATTTCCTCTGGATTCTGAAAGGAGTGCAGAGAATCAATTTGCCCAAGTAGGATGTAGAAGTTGTGCAGCAGCAGGGCTGGGATGCCTGCCAAATATTTGAAGAAGCATAAGTTGAGGGGAAAATCGCAATCCCATAGCATCGGTGAGGAGTGGACAATCCAAGTCATAGATAGTCAGCCTTTGTGGTAGAAATCTCTAAGAAGCCCTCCTCCAGGGAACACCAGCTGGGCTGAGAGCTGAGGAGGCTCTAGGACGTGGGAACAGATGGGAGGGACATATCTGTAGAGTCCCAACAATGACCTAACAGTGGCCCCAGTTGTTTACCAATGACCCTAGTCAAAAAAATGATCTCTTTTTTATTACTGGGATGGTTAATTGTATGTGTCAATTTGACTTGGCTAAAGGATAGCTGGTAAAACATTATTTCTGAGTAAGCCTGTGAAGGCATTTTTGAAAGAAATTAGTATTTGCATTGGTGAAGCAGGTAGTCCTCCCCTATGTGAATGGGCATCATTCAGTCTATGGAGGGCCCAGATAGAATTAAAAGGTGGAGGAAAGGTGAATTCCTTTTGTCTGTTTGAGTTGAGATATACATCTTCCCCTATCTCCATCAGCCTTCCTGGGTTCTGGGACTTTTGGATTCAGATCAAGACCAATGTCATCACCCCGCACCCTATCCCTTGCCCTGTTCTTAGGCCTTCAGACTTGGACTGAATCGTACCACCAGCTTTCCTAATTCTGCAGCTTGCAGACGGCAGGTCTGGGATTTCTCACCTTCATAACTGCTTGAGCCAATATACATGCATATTCTTATGTTAATATATATGTATATATAAAGCCTATTGGTTCTGTTTCTCTGGAAAAGCCTAATACACTGACTAACCCTCTAACCCTATTGGGAAGTAGGCTAGCATAAGAAGAACACAGATATGTTAGAGAACAAGTGGATATAAAGAAAAACCTGGACATTAATGTAAAACTAGGATGTTGACTATATCATAAACCTAAACTTGTTAAGAAATCATTGTACTGGGTTGAAGGAAATACTGAATTTGGAGTGAAATCTTCACATTAGTTAGCTAGCACTTCAGAGACAGTTATAAATTGACTATAAAAATTAAGGAAATTTGTTTAGAATTTTGACTATAATTCTTTTTATATCAGCATGTATATACAGAAAGAGAAGCTGAAGAAAGATTATACCAAATTGCTCCTGGTGATTTGGGGCTAGGGTAGCGTGGAGTGGAATGGGGATGTGGGATTATAGCAATATTCTTTTAGTACATTGTATGTTTCTCAATGCTTCAATTTTGTATAAGAATAATAATTTCTTTGGAGTAAGGAATAGATCCTTCCAAAAACAACAAAGATTAGCATTAACATGGGGAAATGGCCTGAGCAAATATCATCATGACCTTCCTCCTACCTGGGTACTGAACTGGCAGTGAAGCCTAGCATGGAGCTGGGACACCTAGAGGAGAGCCCAAATGTTACATACGAGGCTTCAGATTCATTAATGAGGAGATGCATGCCCCGGGCACCACTGTTGTCAATGCTGAGATGACCAAGGGCCCAGTGGTTTAAGTGTGGTTCTTCCTCTTTGGAAAAGCCCATGGTGACAATCTGACTCACAGCTAAGGTGAAATCTGAGTTAACACAGGGAGAAGCAAGGACTGTCATCTTGCTTCATGCGTCCATGAAAGAAATGCTTTTCCTGCCGACAGGAGTTGCCTGAGAGAAACATTCAGGTGGAGCAGAATTACCACCTCCCCCATTTAGCTCAGGGAGGATACTTGTCTATACAGGAGATGCGTCCTGGCAAAGTGGAGAGGACTTGATTTAGCTCTGTCACCTCCCATCTGATGATGGAGAAAATGTTGTGTCTTTCACTGCCTGACCATCCTCTACTGATGAAGAGCTGAGGTGAAAGCTCACACTGAGGAGACTCACTTTCTGACAAGAGCTGGCAAGGGAAGGGCGAGAAGGAGACAGAGCTATAAAGTGGAAACTGGCGGCTCTGATGGAGAGGTTGCGCCAGTAAAAGTGAAACACAGGATTAATACTGCTTAACAGGGAGTTTGTGATCAGAAGGTTAAATGGAGGAACACCCTTTCAACACAAAGGAGAAATACTAGGAAATGGAAATCATGACTGAAGATATAAGAGACATGGAGGATAGTCCCAGGAGAAATAATGTGCAAATAATCAGCATTCCAGGAGGTAAAAGAGCAGATGGAGGTGGAATCAATAATCAAAGCAATAATCTTCAGCTCCCTGATCTGAAGAAAGATCAAAAGGGCTTACTGATTGTGAGGTAAAAGTGTCAGTCATACATCTAGACACATCTTGTGAAATTTTTGGCCTCTGTGGAAAGAGAAAAAATATATACATTTTTCAAGCAGATTCTAAAAAAAATTTAAATATAATGGAAAAGGAATGTTTGGCTTCTCAAATATCACACTAGAGGGGCTTCCCAGGTAGCTCAGTGGTAAAGAATCTGCCTGGCGATGCAGGAGACCCAGGAGACATGGGTTTAATCCCTGGGTTAGAAAGATTTCCTGGAGGAGGAAATGGCAACCCTCTCCAGTATTCTCTAGTATTCTTGCTTGAAAAAAATCTCATGGACGGAGGATCCTCACAAGCTGCAGTCCATTTAGGCACAAAGAGTCAGACACGACTGACTGACCGAGCATGCATGCAACATGCCACATTAGAAGCTAGTGGGATACTGGTTATAAAATTTCGAGAGAGAAAGCACTGCTATATAAAAATTTTACACTTGTAGAGGTTATTCATATGATGACAAAAGAGGACTTTTTTTGATATGTAGGAACTCAAAGTATTATACTCAAGTTCCCATTCAAAAGCACAAGGATTTCAGTTCAGTTCAGTTCAGTTCAGCCACTCAGTTGTGTCCGACTCTTTGCAACCCCATGGACTGCAGCACGCTAGGCCTTGTCCATTACCAACTCCCAGAGTTTACTCAAACTCATATCCATTGAGTCAGTGATGCCATCCAACTATCTCATCCTCTGTCATCCCCTTCTCCTCCTGCCCCCAATCCCTCCCAGCATCAGGGTCTTTTCAAATGAATCAGTTCTTCGCACCAGGTGGCCAAAGTATTGGAGTTTCAGCTTCAACATCAGTCCTTCCAATGAATATTTAGGACTGATTTCCTTTAGGATGGACTGGTTGGATCTCCTTGCAGTCCAAGGGACTCTCAAGAGTCTTCTCCAACACCACAGTTCAAAAGCATCAGTTCTTTGGCACTCAATTTTCTTTAGAGTCCAACTCTCATATCCATACAGGACTACTGGAAAAACCATAGCTTTGACTAGATGGACCTTTGTCTTCAAAGTAATGTCCTTGCTTTTTAATATGCTGTCTAGGTTGGTCATAACTTTTCTTCCAAGGAGCAAGCATCTTTTAATTTCATGGCTGCAGTCACTATTTGCAGTGATTTTGGAGCCCCCCCCCCCCCCAAATAAAAGTCTTTCACAGTTTCCATATCTTTTTGCCATGAAGTGATGGGACTGGATGCCATGATCTTAGCTTTTTGAATGTTGAGTTTTAAGCAAACTTTTTTACTCTTCTCTTTCACGTTCATCAAGAGGTTCTTCAGTTCTTTTTTGCTTTCTGCAATAAGGGTGGTGTCATCTGCATATCTGAGGTTATTGATATTTCTCCCAGCAATTTTGATTCCAGCTTGTGCTTCATCCAGCCCATCATTTCTCATGATGTACTCTTCAGATAAGTTAAATAAGCAGATATAAGAATATACCCCACCATAAATGATAGTAATTGCTGATAGAGATATAAAGGAAACTGAAAATAATATAATAAATAGCAGTGAGCAATGAATCCAGTAAAATATATAGGTAAACTTAAGTGGATGAGGAAAAAGTGATTGCAAATTGTAATATCACTGATGAATAAGTACACTGAGAAGAGGCATACATAAGGAAATAACATGGAATTACATTTCTGAAGTACAAAGTTCAGAAAAATCTAGGGTTTGGACATGGTATGAGTGAGTGAGACAATAAAATATTCTTAAGGTTTTGACATTTTAAAAAAATTACAAAAATGACTTTATTCAGGTCATTTTCTGTTCCTATATACTATATAGCCAAATAATGCTGACATTGTACCATGAATGATAAATGTACTACTAATTTTAATAAAACAGCAGATAAATATGGGTTCAATATGAGTGTTTAAAACACAGGCTGATGATATTCAAGCAAATAAAGAAACATATTTCCAAATTATTGGTAGGGGGCAACTGAAATGTAAAACAAAATAAACTGAGCACAAAAACAACTTGTTTATTAAATCAGTGAAAAAAACATAGGTGAAGACTATAATGAAGAAATTAACATAAAATTAGATGGAAATGCAAATAAACACATCACTTTTCATAATAAATGTAAATAGACTGAATTCTCTAATTGAAAGACAAAGTCCAGTTATATGAATTTTTATAAAAAACATAACTAAAAATTTTTAAAAACACACAAGGGCTATAAATACAAGGAAGGGCAAAGACATGTAAATGCAAAGAAAATGGGGTGGTTATCAGATCAGAAAATGGAGAATTCCAGGCAAAAATCAATCAGTAAATGTATCAGAGAGCTATCATATAATAACAGATTTTTTAAAAGCAGCAAAACTACCTGGTGTATGTAGCAGGAAGGGTCCAGTCAGGAGATAATATTCACAGTGATATGCCAGCAAATCTGGAAAACTCAGCAGTGGCCACAGGACTGGAAGAGGTCAGTTTTCACTCCAATCCCAAAGAAAGGCAATGCCAAAGAATGTTCAAACTGCCACATAATTGCACTCATCTCACATGCTAGCAAAGTAATGCTCAAAATTCTCCAAGACAGGCTTCAACAGTACGTGAACCGTGAACTTCCACATGTTCAAGCTGGGTTTAGAAAAGGCAGAGGAACCAGAGATCAAATTGCCAACATCCGCTGGATCATCAAAAAAGGAAGAGAGTTCCAGAAAAACATCTACTTTCTGCTTTACTGACCACGCCAAAGCCTTTGACTGTGTGGATCACAACAAACTGTGGAAAATTCTGAAAGAGATGGTAATACCAGCCCACCTGACCTGCCTCTTGAGAAACCTGTATGCAGGTCAAGAAACAACAGAACTGGACATGGAACAACAGGCTGGTTCCAAATTGGGAAAGGAGTACATCAAGGCTGTATATTGTCACCCTGCTTATTTAACTTATATGCAGAGTATATCATGAGAAATGCCTGGCTAGATGAAGCACAAGCTGGAATTAAGATTGCCAGGAGGTATCAATAACCTCAGATATGCAGATGACACCACACTTATGGCAGAAAATGAAGAGGAACTGAAGAACCTCTTGATGAAACTGAAAGAGGAGAGTGAACAAGCTGGCTTAAAGCTCAACATTCAGAAAACTAAGATCATGGCATCCAGTCCCATGACTTCATGGCAAATAGGTGGGGAAACAATGGGATACTTTATTTTTGGGGGCTCCAAAATCACTGCAGATGGTGACTGCAGCCATGAAATTAAGAGATGCTTGCTCCTTGGAAGGAAAACTATGACAAACCTAGACAGCATATTAAAAAGCAGAGACATTACTTTGCTGACAAAGGCCCATCCAGTCAAAGCCATGATTTTTCCAGTAGTCATGTATGGATGTGAGAGTTGGACTATAAAGAAAGCTGAGCACCAAAGAATTGATGCTTTTGAACTGTGGTGTTGGAGAAGACTCCTGAGAGTCCCTTGGACAGCAAGGAGATCTAACCAGTCCATCCTAAAGGATGAATATTCATTGGAAGAAGTGATGCTGAAGCTGAAACTGCAAAACTTTGGCTACCTGATGCAAAGAACCAACTCATTGGAAATGATCATGATGCCTGAAAAGATTGAAGACGGGAAGAGAAGGGGACAACAGAGGATGAGATGGTTGGATGGCATCACAGACATTATGGACATGAGTTTGAGTAGGCTCTGGGAATTGGTGATGGACAAGCAAGCTTTGTGTGCTGCAGTTCATTTGGTCGCAAAGAGTGGGACACGACTGAGCAACTGAACTGAATTTAAATGGGGAAATTTTAATATAAGATATTTTAAATTAGTAATGGGATTAGATATTAAGACATAAAGTGAGCTCTAAAGAATGTAGGAAGGCACATAAAGGGAACAGCAGCTACCTCTAGGGCTGAGTTTGAGAGAGATCCCTTCCTGCTCTCCCTCCACCCCTTACCCCAGACTGAGATTTAGATATCATTAGAAAAGGTATGACAATAGCCCCTGGATGGTGATGTTCACCTCGGTACTGCAGATTGCAGCTGACAAGCAGGAATTGCTTGGTGGAAAAGGAACAAAAGTTGCCAGGAGGCTGCCCACATGGGGCTGTTGAAAATCCTTGGAAGCTATCTAGGGTGCCTGTGAAACATAAGTGGAAGCCGGCTGGGTGCCTGTGGAACTCAGCTGAAAGCGGCCATTAGAAGAACTGCTAAAATTTGCTGGGGCCGGTTTCACTGGGAGCCCTGCATGCCTGATGTCTGGCAGAGGCGCAAGAATGGAAGCTCACTGGAACCAGAAAGAGAAGTCCCCTTTCCCCTGCATTGTCCGTTTACCGCCCTCTACCCGATGCGGAAGGAGAAACGCCCACAGGATGCAGCTCCACGGTCACAGATTGGGCAATGAAGGGTAGACCGACAGCTGAGAGACAATAACTTGATAACTGGCAGAGGATTCAAGGAGAACTTGATCAAAGGAATTTGAAACAGTGAGACTTAAATATCCCTCTTTCAGAGTGTGATAGATTACATTAAATGTGATGCAATTAAAAAGATTTCAGACAGAAAAGGTAAAAAACACAACAAAATTATCACGTACTTGACCACAAAAATAACTCTTAAAGTGTGGCTATTTAAAGGTCATTATTTGGTGACAAAACAAAAATAAACAAAAATAGCACCTCAAGAATGAGGTAAGTAAAATAAAGTTTAATCATGTCTTAAAACAATTTCAATTGAAATTGAGAGGTTTTTAAAATATCTGGATCAATTAGGAAACAAAGTAAATTGTAATCTTGAAGTTGACAGAAATAAGAACATTCATTATCAAAATCTATGGGCTATAGAATAAACTTTAAAATGCATAATCAAGGATTTTATCATTAGCAAATGAAAGACAACATAAATGTTTAAGTGTTCAACTTTAAAAATAAATAAAATTCAATAAAATAAAATGTATAAGGGTAAAGCTAATGTAGAGGGTTAAAAGCAAAATAAATAAAAACTTGAATGAAACACTAAATAAAAGCAAGAGCAGATAGAGAAATAAGTGATTTTAGCGATCTATAACATAACTACACAGGAAGAGACAAAATATTTGAAAAGACCAGTATCAAATATTTCAAAATATTTGAACAGACCAATTTTTGTTTTGTGTGTGTTCCCAATTCTCTAACATTTAAATGTATAAGGTTTGGCTGGTTTTATAGTTAAGTTCTAAGTCACCTTCAAAAAAGGCATTTTCTAGGCATTTGGATTTTACTCGAGCATGGGAGGAAAACACACCTTTAAAATTTTATTTTATAAAGAGAACATAATCTCTCACACAAAAACTTGATAGTACAAAATTTAGTCTAGGGTCACCTGTGAGTATAGACATAAATACCCCAACTATAAATAGAATTGCAGTAGTGTTTTAAAGTAGTAATATGCTGTGGGCCAAATAGTTTATTCCAGGGACACAAGAATGTTTCAAAATTAAGATCGAGCTATACAGTTTGTAATATTAAATTACAAGGAAAAAAACGCTCTTATTATCAATAGTTTGAATAATTTAATTAAAATAATCAATTTAAAGGAAAAATAAATTGTGAATAAAAATGGTTGATTTTGTTTTCCAAAAAAAAAATAAAAAGAAAATTCTAATGAATGATAAAATAGTGAAGCTGTTGGTTTTAAGATAAAATATAAGGGAAGGTTTCTTTCTATAAATTACTATTTTCAATTTTATTTTGTATTTCTAGTTCATGCAATATGACAAAGGAATAAAGTAAGTTGTATCGGTATTTGAAAACAAGAAATAAAACTACCATGACTTTTATATAATTTGTTTATATGCCTAGAAAATTCCACAAGTCAGAAAAAAAGACTATTATCAATAACAAGGGGATACAGTAAGTTACCTGGGTACATGATAAAGATACAATTTAATGACTTTCCTATATAGTTAAAAAACTCTGTTAGAATGGAAATTTAAAAAATATACTAATCTTAATAGCAGCATTAATCATACTCTCCTTAGGAGTAAACTAACAAACTAAAATGTTAACAAAATTATATAAAGAAAAACATTCACTGAAGGACAAATAAAAAGTGATGATGTTCCTGAGGGGAAGATTTACTAACAAGCATATAAATCCTTCCCAAATTAGTATTTGCAATTAACATGTTTCCAATTCTAGTCCCAGTGCTATCTCCTGGGTTCAATTCCACAGTTCCTTTGCATATAATTAGCTTTCTGGCAGAAAGCAGATGGCACATTCAAATGGTGTAATTGAGGAAAGTTTAATGAAGAGATAATTTACCAAGGTTTTGGTAGGGTGATCTGAAAACCACAGGAGATGGTTCGCCCTCGGGACTCATATTACCATTCTGAGTCCTAAACAAATGGGAAAGGGGAGGGAGTGGAGAACAGAGAGTTTGGACTCTCGCTATGGGAGAGGACCACCCAAGGAGAACTATGGTGCGCTAGATGGAAGCCCCTGAGGATTGAGGACTGTGGACTGTAGCCCTGCTGGAAAGGCTCTGAGTGAGCAAATGCCACATCTTTCCTTTAGTCTCCTGTTGGTGCCTCTCCTTGGCCAAACTCAAATGGAAACAAGAGGCAAGAGATTCAGGGTGAAGCAGTCCACAGATGCCCAGCTCCCGAGATAAAGAGGCAAGCAAACCTGGAGAAACAAGTCCAGCTGTCCCGTTCTGTGTTAAAGAATCATGCATGACGATAACATTGATGACTACATGTAACAGAAGAGTACTGGTCCTATTCCAGATCTTGAAATTTTCAATAAATGCATGGATTGAGAAAAAGAATAGGCAAATAAAGAACAGAGTTGAACAGAGACCCCCAAATAAGCTTGAGAGTATATGGGAACTACATATATGTTAGAGATTCTATTCCATTACATAGAGGAAAGAATGACTTACCTGGTAAAAGTTTTAAACTGTTTATAACCATTGATTTGGAATGAAAGAAAGTTGATATTCAACTCATACAATACAAAAATAAATTATAGACTAATGAAAATGCTAACTAGAAAAAATATATAATGTATCTGAAGAAATTATGGTGGATTACTTTTTATAGTTATCATTTTGATTGAATTTCCTAAGTAAGACACGTCATAAAGAAAAAATGTAATGGATTTGAGCAGATAAAAATAAAGTTTGAATCACAGGAACTAGCAAACAAAGATTTATGACAGCAAGAACATATCTGCAACAAAATAATACACAGAGGATTAATTACTATAAAATAAAGCTATTCCCTAAAATATGTAAAAAAGTCATACCATTTAAACAGAAATGGGTAAATTGTATGTATGTATAGCTGATGTGAGAAGAGGAAATATAAATAAGGATATGAATACATGTTAAACCTAATAGAAAAATTTAGAACTTGAAAGCATCATTATCAGAATGGAAAAGTTAAAAAATTTTAGTAACATCTAGTGCTGATGAGAGTGTGCAAAACAAGTGCTTTCCTACTTACTGTTGGTAGGAGTGAAACTACTACATATTTTTAAAAATTACTTTTCAAGTATCTCTTAAATTTAAAATGTGAATATAGTTTGTTCTCTAATTCTACTGGGAAATACTAATATATTCTATAGGGGTAAAATAATTAAACTGTAAAGGATATCTTTTCTTTCTTTCCTCCCTATGGCTCTCTCTTCCTCTCTTACTTCCTTCTTGTTAATGATTTAAATAAAGAAACATGCATTTAACATGGTTTAGTTATTAATAAATGTACTTCAGCAGTGGAAGGCTGTATGGCAGAAACTGTTAGTGCTTTCAAGTACTCATATTCTATCCTGTGTTTTCAAACCGCATTGCTTTAGCTGGGGACCACACAGCTACCTCTGGCCAATGAATACACAGCAAAAGGACAGACCATAGAGGCCGTTGGCAGGTGTGACTCTTCCCACCTTCTCTTCCTCTGCGAAGTGAGCCTTGGAGGCCAGGTTTCCATAGATGGCATAGTTACAACATGGAGGAGAGCTGCCTGGCCCATGTTGGATTTACACCATCAAGAAATAATTTATTGTGTTATGCACCTAAGATTTTGGAGTTTATTTGTTATGACAGATATGTTAGTTTTGCTCTAAAGTTCTCAACTGATTGGCTAAGTCCCACCTGCCATGTCAAGAGTAATAGTCTACTTAAAGTCAACTGATTGTATTTTGTAAGTTTATTTTTAAAATTTTGGGCTTCCCTGATAGCTCAGTTGGTAAGGAATCCACATGCAGTGCAGGAGACCCTGGTTCAGTTCCTGGGTCAGGAAGATTCCCTGGAGAAGGGACAGGCTACCCACTCCAGTATTCTTGGGCTTCCCTGGTGGCTCAGCTGGTAAAGAATCTGCCTGCAATGTGGGAGACCTGGGTTGATCCCTGGGTTGGGAAGATTCCCCTGGAGAAGGAAAAGGTGCCCACTCCAGTATTGGGGCCTGGAGATTTCCATGGACTGCACAGTCCATGGGGTTGCAAAGAGCGGGACACGACTGAGTGTGTTTGGCTGCTCTGGGTC
The DNA here is from genome assembly GCF_023699985.2 of Odocoileus virginianus. NCBI lineage: Eukaryota > Metazoa > Chordata > Mammalia > Artiodactyla > Cervidae > Odocoileus > Odocoileus virginianus. The sequence continues at coordinate 17,745,792 of NC_069675.1, read as the reverse complement.
CTTGTTGCTGGGCAGGTTCTTTCTCTAGTTGTGGGGAGCAGGGGCTGCTCTTTCATTGCAGTGCATGGGCTCTTCTTCATGAGGTGGTTTCTCTTGTTGTGGAGCATAGGCTCTAGAGTGTGTGGGCTTCAGTACTTGTGGCGCATAGACTCAGTTGCCCTGCGGCAATGGGATCTTAATTCCGGAACCAGGGATTAATCCGGTGTTCCTTGCATTGGCAGATGTATTGTTAACCACTGGACCAGCAGGGAAGTCCTAAAGTCAACTGATTATAGATATTAACAAATCTACAAATACTTTTACAGCAACAACTTGATTAGTGTTTGGTTAAACAACTATGTGCTATAGCCTAGCAATGTTGAAATATAAAATTAACTATTACATAGATCTATGTGTACAGGAAAAAAAATGTCATGTTGGTAAGCGGAAAGAGGCAATGGCCAATGAATTGTTCAAAATGTGAGGCAAGTACTTGTGGTTGGCTTGAGTTCTATTTTAACTTTCTTTGGGCATGTCTGTATGTACTTCTGGGACTGAGAAGGCAGAAACTACTTCCCAAGCTCATGTGAAGCTTGGGTTCCAGAGGTGGCAAGGTTCTCCTGGACTGACAAAAAGAGATGAGGAAGAGCAAGGTGAGACCAGGCTCAGGCATGTGGGAAGGTCAGCTCTTCTCTAATGCATGATGTTGGAGACATTTCTAGGGCAGCTCTGGGATAGGTTCAAGTGTCAAGTCCAGTATTCTGGCTGCCCAGGTGTGTAGTTTCAGCAGTAGAGTATCTGCTAGACTAGTCTGTGGTGTAGATGACCCTTTCTCTTGGACCCTTTTAATGACAAATCTGTTCGCATGGCTTTGCCAGAAATTCCCTACTAATTCTCTATTAATGCTCCCTAATAAATTCTTTCTGTTTACATAAGCTATATTTGATACTGTGTTCCATTACTAAGAACCTTAGCCAGTAATATACAATCTATGACTACAAAAAGAAATAGCCCTGTTTCATTTTTAGTATAAATACATATAAAAATTTATACATATCAATGCAAATATTAAACAAATAGGAAATGGATTGCATAATTATATAGGTAGCATGTAGTAGAAGAGGGAGGGAAATTAATTCTGTTTCAATCAGAGTCCAAACCAGTCAAGACAAGTTTAAACCACTCAAAGCTAGAGAGGCACTACCTCTGGGACTCATTGCTATTTATGATAAACATTCTCTTTTGGTTCATTACATTGAGTTGGGATTTTTAATAATTGCAAACACAAATTTTACAAATTTATACTGATAAAATTTTGAGTGTATATTCATATTCAAAATAAGAAGGTTATATCATATGCAGTTAATCTAAATGCAGCTTACATAAGTACATCTACTTCTATTTATTTAAGATGCTGTTGACATCCTATAGGAATTCGAAGTTCACCTTGCAGTAAATGTCATAACTTTAGTTAAAATATGATGTGTCTATGTTAAAATGAAAAGATTCTTATGAGATTTTATTGCTTTATTTTGCATTTGTTATAGTTGATTCTCTATATCAGATTTGTTATCAGTTATTTGGTTAATATTATCTGATATCTATTTATAATAATGAAGTATTTTTAAATCCCTGAAAAATATCACAGTCCCACAATATTAAAGAGATGGTTACTGAATGGGACCCTCTCCACATTGTCTCTCCAAAGCCTGTCAGTCAGTCAGTCAGTTCAATTGCTCAGTCGTGTCTGACTCTTTGCGACCCCATGGACTGCAGCACACCAGGCCTCCCTGTCTATCACCAACTCCTGGAGTTTATGCAAACTCATGTCCATTGAGTCGGTGATGCCATCCAGCCATCTCATCCTCTGTCATCCCCTTCTCCTCCTGCCCCCAATCCCTCCCAGAATCAGGGTCTTTTCCAATGAGTCAACTCTTTGCATGAGGTGGCCAAAGTATTCGGGTTTCAGCTTCAGCATCAGTCCTTCCAATGAACACCCAGGACTGACCTCCTTTAGGATAGACTGATTGGGTCTCCTTGCAGTCCAAGGGACTCTCAAGAGTCTTCTCCAACACCACAGTTCAAAAGCATCAATTCTTCCGTGCTCAGCTTTCTTCACAGTCCAACTCTCACATCCATACATGACCACTGGAAAAACCATAGCCTTGATTAGACGGACCTTTGTTGGCAAAGTGATGTCTCTGCTTTTTTAATATGCTATCCAGGTTGGTCATAACTTTCCTTCCAAGGAGTAAGCGTCTTTTAATTTCATGGCTGCAATCCTCATCTGCAGTGATTTTGGAGTCCAAGAAAATAAAAGTCTGACACTGTTTCCACTGTTTCCCCATCTATTTGCCATGAAGTGACGGGACCAGATGCCATGATCTTAGTTTTCTGAATTTTGAGCTTTAAGCCAACTTTTTCACTCTCCTCTTTCACTTTCATCAAGAGGCTTTTTAGTTCCTCTTCCTTTTCTGCCGTAAGGGTGGTGTCATCTGCATATCTGAAGTTATTGATATTTCTCCTGGCAATCTTGATTCCAGCTTGTGCTTCTTCCAGCCCAGCATTTCTCATGATGTGTTCTGCATATATCCAAAGCCTGTAGTGGGCAATTAGTAGTTTTAATTGAAAGGTGTGTGTGTGTGCTAAGTTGCTTTAGTTATGTCTGACTATTTGCAACCCTATGGACTGTAGCCTGCCAGGCTCCTTTGTCCATGGGATTCTCCAGGCAAGACTACTGGAGTGGGTTGTCATTTTCTCCTCCAGGGGATCTTCCCAACCCAGGAATCAAACCTGTGTCTTTTATGTATCCTGTATTGTCAAGCAGGTTCTTTACCACTAGCGCCACCTGGGAAGCCCAACTGAAAGGTGTTTGTTTTTCAGCCCTACTTTATTTGCTCAGCACCCCATCTACAATCCTTACTGAGAAGGTCCCCGAGAGTGAATGGCAGCCCTGAGTTCTTCCACAACCCCGGCCCTCTCCAACCTCTTGATTTGTTTTTCTGGTGTAAGAGTGTTCCCATGACTGTCATTAGGCCTGGAGAGTTTTGAAGTTGGAACTAGAGAAAATAGGAGTCAGTTCTCCCTCTCGGATGAAGATGTGAGGTTCTTACCAAGTTCATCATCAGTATGAGGGAAAGAGACTAATGTTCAGAGAAGAGATAAATGATGGTGAGTGAGAATCCTGATGGTATGTTTGGTTGCCTGAGCCTGATTGCTTAACATGCAATGGAAATATGAGTTTCAGTCACTTGCAACCAAAAGAGACTCAAGTAATGGAATCTCTGACATAGCTTTAGTTTTCTTGAGATGAGTTAGGCAGAAAACAAAATTGCCTACCCTGCAGGATTTAATAAGAGATTAACTAGCAGCTCTGAATTGGGGGTCGGGTGGTGCAAAGTGCCAAGTGTTATTTGGAGGCATGTTACCCACAGGTAAATAAGAGGAAGGTCTGCACTCAAGGGAAAATAACTGAGTCCCTGCACCCCTGTTTTACTGGTCCCCAGAGGGAAGCTTTCTCTCCACTTCTCCTGGAACCCCCAGACACTTCAGATTGTTACTGTCTTCCTCCTTCACTGATGCCCCCACCAATCCCCCATCACCCTCCTCCTATCCCCACTCTTACCTGGTTTGGGGGAGCAGAAACCCTCTTGAAGCATGAAGGAGCTACATGATCATGAACAAGCAGCCTCATTTCATCTAGGATAATTCCCTAATGTACAAAATGGAGGATGTTGGCAAGGTCACTTCTAATAGTCACCTTAACTTAAAATTATGGGTGATGAGGTGGAAAGGATGATTTGGAATGTGAGGTAATTTCCAAAAAATAGGTACATAAAACATAAATTTTAACTTATTCTTTCAAGCAAAACAAGAAGGGAGATCAGCGGAAACAGGGCAGTGCAGGGTTGTGAAAGAGCTAATTGCCAAGAGCAGCAAGAAGATAAGCAAGGTTGTAGTGATATGTGTCAGCCAGGGCTGTGCAATAGGAAACATGGTGATAGCCTGCTCTGTCCCTAGATGGCTGTGACAGGGCCAAGGAAAAAAAAGTTATTCTTAAAATAAATACCCTCTTTATTAAGAAGGCCTCAATTACCCAACATTTGAGCTTAGAATACTCCATGTGATGAACTACTCAAATGCATAAACTCCCAATTATTCCAGGAAATTTATATTTTGTAACTGTATTTGGCCAATTTGCAAAATAACAGAAACAACACTTTGCAGAAGTATTTGAAAAGCTTATAATAGGGAAAAATTAGAAGCTCTCTCATTCATAAATAACTATCATGACATTAAGCTGAAGTAGACCATGAAATAATTTTGTGAACAAAAAGTTTATAAGAGAAAATATCTATGAAACATCCATAAAGAATAATAGAAGGGGGTTATGCGAAATAGAGTGAAAACATTATAAATTAAAAGGTAGTTTGACTTTTTAAAAGCCCTACGTTATAATTATTTGAGAGTAATAGTCATATATATATATCTCATTTGACTCACAATTTCTAACTAATTAAAATACATGAACATTTTCATCCTGAAAGTTTTTTCTCCTAATTGGCTTCCATAGTACAGAATATATGGTGTAGTTCATGTTGGTACTGGAGAGTCAACAATCTGGATAGATGAAGGAAATCCTGGAAAATCAAAGAGAGGTGAAGCACAAAATTAAATATAATGTAGGAGACGCTCTTGGTTGTCTATACAACAGCCTTGTATCCTGCTCTTCCCTATTAACTGATTCTGATTTTGTTTCAGAATTTAGGCATGTGGCAATGTGCCCAGGGTAGGTGAGTTCCTTCTCAGGCTTCATAGGCTGAAACAAGGCAGGATAGTTCTTTGTCAATGACTGATTAGGAAAGGTGGGACATGTGACCCACTTCTGACTCATGACTTAGAAAAGAGTGTTTGCTGGCGTATTCTGGGAAACATTTTTCTTCCTGATATAAGTGAACACAGGTAGGAAGAACACCCTCCCCATTTATTTTTAGCCTTTGGATGTTGTCATACAAAGAGATGATATTTGGCAACGTGGCAGCCACCTTAAGATCATGAGGAGAAAAGCCAAAACATCTCAGATAATCTAGCCCAGAACTCTGTCACTGAAGGGCTCATGATTCAACTAACCCTGGAAACATGTAACTCCAGTCTTTTTGTTATTGAAATAGTTAACTCATCTAAGTTTTTTGTTGTTGTTATTTGCAGGCAAAGCCATACTATCAGACACAAAAGTGACCCAATCCTGTTAATGTGTGTTCATTATGGAATCAAACAGTCCTAAATTTGAATAGTAGCTTTATCAATGAATACCTGTATGATCTTTACAGATACTTTACCTTTTCTCATGTATAAAATGGGGGTGATAATGGAGTCCAGCTCACTGGATTCTTGAGAATATTAAATGGCATACTGCATTTAAAGCAGTTAATAACATGCTGGCCACGTGGTGAACACACAGTGGAAGTTAGCTATTTTTTAATTAGAGTTTACATTGGTTATTATTAAAAGGCTTGTGATTGTCACATATCCAGCTCTATGGCAGCTTCATCAAAGCAAGTTAGAGAAAAGTAAGCACTCTCTTCTGACTTGCTTACCCCTAATCAGCACTATTTCATTCACCAAATGGCCCTTTAGCTCCCTCTTTAATTGCTGCAGAAGTTTGAGAACAAAGGAAGACTCAGGGAAAACCATTCATTGGAGGATGAATAGAGCCCAACGGCTGACAGTGTGGGAAATTGGGCACATTGGGATGGGTTATTAAGATGGGGTTGTGGGTGATTCTGGAGTTGAGCAAGACATGGCGCATCTGCAGATAAGCAGAGTCGGATTACTGAAAACACTGTGGTAGAGGAATTTTTGAGAAACTGACAGAAAACTAAAGAGATGAAAATACTATTTGGTGGTTGGAGAATATAGGATAGGACATTTCCACGTTATTTTATTGCTCGATTGTCTGAATCTCTCCTGTTCACTTTCATTTTTGTGTTCAGTCCAGGGTAAATAACAAGGAGTGAAATGGTACAAGGAGGAGGATTTACAAACAGTTCTTTCATCTTTCTGCCCTGAAACCTTTTTTCCTCCATAAGCTCTTAAAGTGATATTGACTGACCCCAAAGGAGTCTCTTGGTTTAAATAGATTCTGCTGCCAAACTTAATGCCAGGACACCAGGAGTGTGAGCAAGTGTAAGTTGGAGCTCTCCAGCCTTGGCTTCAAAGTGGGATTTAGTCAGTCACTCTGAAAGGTATGTGGCAACAGGGTGCCATCTCAGCATCTGCATCCTTGTCTGTGGTGCCCTCTGCCCTCAAGGTTGTATAGGAGCTCAGGGGAACTAGCAGTTTGGCTGAGTAGTCTAAGGCAATCTGATATGGAGTCCCCTGATTTTAGTACTTCACTGTGAAATCTAGCTCCAGACATTCCCAGCCATCTCAGTCACCTTAAGACTGCACAAGAATCACCTGTAGTGCTTGTTAATAGTCTAGATTCCAGGAACCTTCTGGTTCAGAGCACTTGTACAGGTCCCAGGAATCAGCGACTTCCATCAAGCATCCTCAGTGATTCTAGTGCAAGAGATCCAGGAATTGCGTTTTTAAAAACATCCTGTAAGTACCAGGACTGCCATCATAACGTCTTTCGATTTCTCTCTTTTTCCTAATTCCTAAGACGTGTAGATGCTACTTATGAATAACTGCTGAGAAATTCTCTTTAAAAATTAAACTTAACTGGGCAATGTTCTGAAATTAAAGCTTTCCCTTGGTTACTATCAGACTGGGTTCCTATCAGAAGGAACATGTCTCTCCTGGGAAAAGCCGACACCAGTGAAATACTCAAGGACCAACCAGCCCTGCTTCCTTAATCCTGGCACTCATTCAGGGGGAAAGCCCTCTTGGAAGTCAGAACCGTGCCAAAGGGCAGTGGGAGTGGGGGAAGTGTGTCCTGCAGGGATCAGAAAAGTTACATTCAGGCACATCCATTAAATGTTAATGATTAAATAGTTAATTAATGAGATTTTATAATAATTAGTTTAGAGATAAGCAAAACTTTAGTGACACGATAAAGGAGCCGATCTGTGCTTTTCCCCATGTTAGAAGGACACAGTTGTAGCACTGAGATTGGAAACAGTGGGCTAGGAGACTTCCAGGCAATTGGTACCCTGCAGGGTGTTTCTGAGAGTGGGGTCGGAGGGTAGGACAGAGGGAGGAGAGACTTCTACTCTAAAGCATAATGACCATATATGTTTGCACAGAGAGTTTTCTCCTGCAAACTTCATCATACCTGTGATGTCATGGGTTGAATCCTGGAAGAGAGATTTTTTTTTTTTTTGAGGGGTGGATGCAGCTTGGTTTGCAGGGTCTTAGTTGTCCCGACCAGGGATCAAACCTGGGCCTCTGCAGTGAAAGCACTGAGTTCTAACCACTGGACTGCCAGCGAATTCCCCAAAAACTTTTAATCTTTTTTTGACATAGATAATTTTACTGAAGTTACAGATTCTCTCTCCAAGAAGTATGTATGTAGGCATGCCCATGAAAAAGTTCCATATCATGTCAAGGATTCATGAACCTCCTGAAACTCATTTGTAGACCCCAAACAAAGAATGTCTGCTTCAGAATAAAAATGGCAGATCCTGGAGATGGAAGTCAATGAAGGATAGGATAATTCAATAAAATAGACTTTTGGTTGAGTCAGGCATTGATTTCACAATAGCCTCTCTCTGAAGCCAGACTACTGGGATCAAATCTTGCCTCCTTCCTGGTTTCCCAGCTGTATCACTTGAGGCAGTAGACTTCCCTTGCCTCCCTGAACACAGTTCCACATTTCTAAAATAGGATGATGACCCAGACACAGTTACTGTGAGGAATGAATGTGTAAAGTTCTTACTGGCACATAAACGTTTGCTGGGGTGTGTGTGTGTGTATGTTAGTTGCTCAGTCGTGTCTGACTCTTCAACCCCATGGATTCTAGCCTGCCAGGCTCCACTGTCCATGGAATTCTCCAGGCAAGAATACTGGAGTAGGTTGCCATTCCCTTCTCAAGGAAAGGTTTGCTGATACTATTATTTAATTCTCTTTCTCAGTGAATGATGTCAACATCAACCACTTATCCAGCCTGTCTTGCTTATTGTTATCACTTAAATACTTATGCTTCTGCTCATGCTGTATTTTGTTAAATAGAATAAAGACTCCATGAGGATTGATTTTAACATTTTAGACACTGCATTTCATACAGAGCACATATTTAATGAAAATTGTTGAAATAAATGAATTTGTGGAGTGAATTTGACTAGGCCTCTCTAAACGTCCCTGTAATCTTTCCCTTCCTTTTTACCTCATTCAACAGCTTTAATTCAGGACTTCACTACTTATCAGGCATCTCAAAACAGCCATTGCCTAAAAGCATTTCTGAAATCTGTCCATATATTAGAGTCAGCTGGGGGTGGGCTGCGGATTTTAATTGTGGATTAAAATTCCTGGGGCTTCCCTGGGGCTCAGATGGTAAAGCATCTGCCTGCAATGTGGGAGACCCAGGTTCGATCCCTGGGTTAGGAAGATCCCCTGGAGAAGGAAATGTCAACCCACTCCGGTACCCTTGCCTGGAAAATCGCATGAACAGAGGAGCCTCGTAGGCTACAGTCCATGGGATCGCAAAGAGTTGGACACGACTATGTGACTTCACTTTCTTTCTTTCTTTCTTTCTTTCTTTCTGTGAGGTGTATAGAATTAGCAGCTCTGAAGTGGTAGTGCTGAAGAACATAGAATACTTCCAGAAGTTTCTCATGTGACTTTTCTCAATCATTCTTTTTTTTTTTTTTTTCAAATTTATTTATTTGGCTGCATAGGATCTTAATTGTAGCATGCGGGACCTTCTTTCTAGTTGCAGTGTGGGGACTTAGTTGCCCTGTATCATGTGGGATCTCAGTTCCCCAACCAGGGACTGAAGATGTGTCCCCTGCATTAGAAGGCAGATTCTTAACCACTGGATCATCAGGGAAGTCCTCTCTCATGTGATTCTTAAGTAATGCTAGTTTTGGAACTGCTTGGTCTATGCTAAAAAAAAGTCTAGATTCCTTGTCCTTTCGTGAAAGACCATTCACTCATTTCCCCAAGTACTGGCCCCCGCCTTGTGTATCCTATACTCCACCCCTACAAAACCGCTGCCTTGTTCCCTGGCACTGTATTCTTTCATGGATATGCTTTGTGCACTTCTGAACTTTGAATATAGGTCAAGTTTTATTTGTTTTGTTTGAAGTCAGATGTTAAAAAATATTCTCTTTCCTAGATTCATACCCCTTTAGTTGTCTCCAGTAAAGTTCCAGTTTTCAGTTTTAAATGTTGGGTTCATTGATAGAACAAAGATGAATTTCATCCCTCGAACCAAGTGGATCATTCTTTCCCCCAAGTGCCTTGTAATTTGCATGCCATAACATCCACTCTATTAAAGTATAAAACTTACTGTTTTTAGTATATTCTCAAATTTATAAAACCATTACCATTATCTAATTCCAGAGCATTTTAACCTTTTATATATTGTAAATCACTCCCCATTTCTCATCCCCACTCTTAAAACCTCTGGCAGCCACTATTTACTTTTTGTCTCTGGATTTGCTATTCTAGACAGTTCATATAAGTGGAATCATACAATATATGGTCTTTTTTTGGTCTGGTCTCTTTCATTTGCCATAATGTTTCAATAGTCATCCATGTTGTAGCATTATCAGTGTTTCATTTGCTTCAATTGGCAAATGATATTCAAATGTGTGAGTAACTACATTTTGTGTATCCATTCTTCTATTAATACACATCAGGGTTACTTCTTCTTTGACCATTATGAAAAATGTTGTTATCGACATTGTGTACAAGTTTTTGTGTAGATATATATTGTTGATTCTTTTGGGTATACATCTAAACATGGAAATGTTGGGCCACATGGTAACTCTATGTTTACCTTTCTGAGGAACTGCCAGATTGTTTTCTTAAGCAACCTTATCATTTTGTATCCTCACCAGCAATGAATGAGGGCGCCAATTTCTCCACATCCTAAGGACACTTGTTATTTCTTTTTTTTGTCTTTAAGGCCATCCTAGCAGATTTGAAGTGGTATCTCATTGTGGTGTTGATTTGCATTTCTTTAATGACTAATGATAACATCTTTTCATCCACTTACCGGCCATTTGCAAATCTTCTTTGGAGAATATTCAAATTCTTTGCTAAATTTTACATTGGGTTATAAACTGTTTCTTTATTATTGAGTTGTCAGAATTTCTGTGTATTTTGAATACAAATTACTAATCAGATACATGACTTGCAAATATTGTCTCTGATTCTGTGGGTTGTCAGTTTACTTTTTACTTTTTCAATACTGTAGTGTCTTTTGACTCACAAAATCTTTAAAGTTTGGTGAAGTCTAATTTATTTTTCTTTTATTGCTTGTGCTCTTGGTGTCCTATCTAAGAAACCATTGTCTAATCCAAGGCAATGGTTTTGCTTATATCTTCTTCTAAGAATTTTATAATTTTTGCTACTGTACTTAGGTCTTTGTTCCATTTTGAGTTAATTTTTGTATGTGTAGAAGGTAAGGGTTATTCAATCTTTTGCATGTGGCAGTGTGTCAGCACAATTTATTGAGAAGACCGTTCTTTCCCCATTAATTGGCTTGGAATTCTTATTGAAAATCAATTGGTCATAAATAAATGAGTATTTATCTGAATACTCAATTCAATTCCATTGATATATGTCTTAGCTTTATGCTGGTATTATACTGTCTTGATATAACTTTATAGTAAGTTTAAAAAACTTGAAGTGTGAATTTTTTTTCAAAATTGTTTTGGCAATATTGAGTGATTTATTAATACTTTTAGATATGAATTTTAGCATCATGTTTTCATTTTCTGCAAAAAAGGGCAGTCAGGATTTTGGTAGCAATTTCATTGAATCTGTAGATAAATTTGAGGAGTTTTGCCCTTTTAAAATTATTAAGTCTTATCATGAACTTTCCATTCATCTGGATCTTCTTTAATCAATTTCAGTAATATTTTAATATCTAATATATAAATTTGCCACTTTTTCTGTTAAATTTTCTTCTGAATATTTTATTCTTTTTGGACATGTAAATGGATGTGTTTTCTGAATTTTATTTTTGGATTGTTTATTACTAGTATAAGGAAATACAATTGATTTTATTTATTCTGCAGCTGTGTTGAATTCCTTTATTAGTGAATTCCTTAGTATTTTCTATATACAAGTTTATGCCATCTGTGAAACATGGGCTTTTAATTCACATGGAGTTTTGGATAACATGGGTTCTGTATCATTAATTGCTTTATAATCTTGATCAAACTGATTAACTTTCATGAGAATAATTTTCTCTGTAAAATGACAACAATAAGTCCAAAATCCATAGTTGCTATGAGGAATACATGTGCTGACACTGGTAAAATGACCATTATTTCAATTATTTAATATGTGAATCACAAGAATTGGTTCTTTGTAGCTGAGAGTGAATAAATCATTCTCCAAATCATTTCTCAGTCCTATTCACATTTGGATGTTGATGTATGGCAGAAACCAACACAGTATTGTAAAGCAATTATCCTCCAACTAAAAATAAATTAAAAAAAAGAATTTTTAGAACTAACAAAAATTATGGATCTGAGAAAGGGTATAGTAGATAATGTCAAGTCTTTTATAATGATTAGAATAACTGGAAATGAAGCTTCAAAGATAGATTAAAATTTTGTTTAAATACTTGGCTAAATATAATGAGCATCGTTGTATGGGAACAAAAAACTATTAAAGGATTTTTGTTGGAGAATAATAAAATCAAATTTGAGGCTCATTGAAAGACTGAGAAATTAGGTGTATGGGGAAAGGAGTAAGGGGGGAAAGGTAGGAAGCTATTATGAGAGATCAGTAAAGAATTGATGAAAACCTCAACTAAGGCAATACCTGGGAAAATGTGCGTGCATGCTGTCACTCAGTTGTGTCTGACTCTGCAATCCTATGGACCATAGCTTGCCAGGCTCCTCTGTCCATGGGATTCTCCAGGCAAGAATACTGGAGTGGGTTGCCATGCCCTCCTCTAGGGAATCTTCCTGCCCCAGGGATCGAATCCATGTCTCTTAAGTCTTTTGCATTAGCAGGTGGATTCTTTACCACTAGCACCACCTGGGAAACCCCTAACTGAGGAGATAAGTGAGAAATAATATACTTTGGAAGTATTTAGTATGTTTTGGTTGGAGGATAAGAATCATAACTTCCAGGATTCTAGATTGTAAACATATTTCCTTTATTGGAAATGTTGCCTAAGGTACCAATAGGGTGCCCAGGTAGATATGCTTATAGGATAATAGAAACTCAATTTGGAATTTACAAGAGAGACATGTTGAGGGTTCTAGATATAAAATTTTAGCATTTGATTTCTATGACAACTTCTGGTCTTCATTTCTGTTCTTCCTTTGAAGACTGTATGAGTCATAATTATCAAAACTTCCTTATAAATATCCCCCCGCCAAACCTCAACTCTTTTGTCTCTGTCTGTCTCTCTCTGGATAACTTAGTTGTCTGGCAAAACAAAACCTTTACTGTAGTAAAACCTGAACCCTTTTCATTCCTCACTTCTGTACCTCAGGCCTCCTCACATAACCCTTTCTTCTGGTACAGTCTGGACTGATGTGCTTTGCCGGACACACTTTGTATTTTAATTTCTGCTTGCTCTCCTCTTATTGAAACTTCTGTTTATGGGATCATATATATTCTTCTTTCTTGATTTAAAATAGCATGGAAAATAAATTTTTAAATCTTTGCTTGTGTGAAAATGGTTATTTTACCACCATAATATTTTGACTTGGTTTAAAAGTATAGGCTAAAAATCAGTTTCCCTTAAAGTTTTGAAGGTATTGAAAGGCACTTTAGCTTCTAGAATTATAGTTGAAGGACTTGTTATCATTCTGATAGCTGTTGGACTGTTTGTGCTCTGTAGTTCTGTAAAGGGCTACCAAAGTTCATTGGATACTAGAGGGTTTTCTCTTTATTTCTTGTCTTCTGAAATTTTGCACTGATATGTGGATCTTTAGAATTTATTCTCTTGGGCATTTAGTGGTCCTTACAAGCTGGAAACCCATTTCTAACACAAAATTATCCTGTATTATTTACTTGATAGTATCTTCCATTCCATTTTCAAATTTATCTTTTCCTAAGGCTGAATAGTCTTCTAATTCTTTTATTTTTCCTATTGTCTTTTTATTATAATTTATAAAAGATTGGCAAGAATACACAGAAGAACTGTACAGAAAAGATTATCACAACCCAGATAATCATGGTGTGATGACTGACCTAGAGCCAGACATCCTGGAATGTGAAGTCAAGTGAACCTTAGAAAGCATCACCACGAACAAACCTAGTGGATGTGATGGAATTCCAGTTGAGCTATTTCAAAGCCTGAAAGATGATGCTGTGAAAGTGCTGCACTCAATATGCCAGCAAATTTGGAAAACTCAGCAGTGGCCACAGGACTGGAAAAGGTCAGTTTTCATTCCAATCCCTTAGAAAGGCAGTCCCAAAGAATGCTCAAACTACTGCACAATTGCACTCATCTCACATGCTAGTAAAGTAATGCTCAGAATTCTCCAAGCCAGGCTTCAGCAATATGTGAATCGAGAACTTCCAGATGTTCAAGCTGGTTTTAGAAAAGGCAGAGGAACCAGAGATCAAATTGCCAATATCTGCTGGATCATCGAAAAAGCAAGAGAGCTCCAGAAAAACATCTATTTCTGCTTTATTGACTACGCCAAAGCCTTTGACTGTGTGGATCACAATAAACTGTGGAAAATTCTGAAAGAGATGGGAATACCAGACCATCTGACCTGCCTCTTGAGAAACCTGTATGCAGGTCAGGAAGCAACAGTTAGAACTGGACATGGAACAACAGACTGGTTCCAAATAGGAAAAGAGTACTTCAAGGCTGTATATTGTCACCCTGCTTATTTAACTCATATGCAGAGTACATCATGAGAAATGCTGGGCTGGAAGAAGCACAAGCTGGAATCAAGATTGCTGGGAGAAATATCAATAACCTCAGATATGCAGATGACACCACCCTTATGGCAGAAAGTGAAGAGGAACTACAAAGCCTCTTGATGAAAGTGAAAGAGGAGAGTGAAAAAGTTGGCTTAAAGCTCAACATTCAGAAAACTAAGATCAGGGCATCTGGTCCCATCACCTCACGGGAAATAGATGGGGAGACAGTGGAAACAGTGTCAGATTTTATTTTTGGGGGCTCCAAAATCACTGCAGATGGTGATTGCAGCCATGAAATTAAAAGATGCTTACTCCTTGGAATGAAAGTTATGACCAACCTAGATAGCATATTAAAAAGCAGAGATATTACTTTGCCAACAAAGGGCCGTCTGGTCAAGGCTATGGTTTTTCCAGTGGTCATGTATGGATGTGAGAGTTGGACTGTGAAGAAAGCTGAGTGCTGAAAAATTGATGCTGTGGTGTTGGAGAAGACTCTTGAGAGTCCCTTGGACTGCAAGGAGCTCCAACCAGTCCATCCTAAAGGAGATCAGTCCTGGGTGTTCATTGGTAGGACTGATGCTGAAGCTGAAACTCCAATACTTTGGCCACCTGATGCGAAGAGTTGACTCATTGGAAAAGACCCTGATGCTGGGAAGGATTGGGGGCCGGAAGAGAAGGGGCCGACAGAGGATGAGATGGCTGGATGGCATCACCGACTCGATGGGCATGAGTTTGAGTAAACTCCGGAAGTTGGTGATGGACAGGGAGACCTGGCGTGCTGCAATTCATGGGGTTGCAAAGAATTGGACATGACTGAGCGACTGAACTGAACTGAATTTTACTTTATTCTCTATTCAGTTAGTTTTTTCCATATGACTAATTTTACATTTTAAAATATTTTTCATTTCAAAAGCTCTTTCGTGTTTAAAGCATTTTAAATAGCATCTTGTTCTTTTTATGGGTGTAATACTTTTATCTTTCCAGCTACATTGATTAGATTTTTAAGTGATTATTTTTCTCTTTATATTATTCGTGACTCTCAACTTCTTTCTGCTGTTTGTTTATTTTGTCTCTGACATTCGTATTGAGTATGACTCTCAATTTTGTTCAGCTTGTATGATAATTATAAAACACCAGATGTCACATTATTAAAAAGTCAGTAATTTTGACTTCTTTGGAAAAATTGTAAGATCTGGCAACACTGGGGTCATGGTTCTCTTTCTTTCTTTCTTTTCTTGATGAGTAGACACTGCATATTTTGGATAGAACATGTATTCTAATGCTGTCCTGTTTTATTCATTTATCCTTTGGGCTCTATGAGCATTTAGGTAGACCATATTCTCCCTCTGTCACTCAAATGTCTCAGTCCACTCAGAAATCCTCTGACTTATACTTCTGGACACAGGGCTTATCTTTGAAGATAATATTTGCCCTGTTTTTCTTTCATTAAATCCTCTCCTGTCACCAAATCTTTTTGGAATATAGTTGTCCCTTTAACATAACATAACAGTGAGAACAAGTTTTATGACCAGTGAAATCCACCCCAAACAGGTATTATTTGATATATTCCCAAGATACTCATTAGTAATGGTAATTTAGAGTATTCTGTCTTATATATCTACTCTTGGACAAATTAAAGAAAATTTAAAGTGTTAAGTTTCTCATGTAATATTTTGTGAAATTTGAGTCAACTAACACTTTCTAAGGATACGGTTCTCTGTTTATACATGGATGTATGATGCATGCTAAGTCACTTCAGTCATGTCTGAGTCTGTGTGACTCTATGGACTGTAGCGCACCCAGCTCCTCTGTCCAAGGGATTCTCCAGGCAAGAATACCAGAGTGGATTGTCATGCCCTCCTCCAGGGGATCTTCCCAACCTCAGAATCAAACCCTGTCTCTTATATCTCCTGCACTGGCTGATGTGTTCTTGACCACTAGTGCCATCTGGGAAGTGCTTTTTCATGGATATTATGACTTAATTAAATGTTGACAATTTGGTGTTTCTTTGTAATATGGTAATGAATTTTTCTTTTTTTAATGAAAGAATTGACATAATTCAGTCAGTGTCCCTCATGGTTATATAAAGCAGTATGCCATATCTTAAGGGGAGACCACCTGGCTGATCTAGTCACAGGAGCTAGATTTTAGTTCATTGATTCATTGTTGAAGCATAAATATTTATTGAGAAACTTCTATGTGTAAAGCACCCTTCAAGGTGCTGTAAGTAGTCAATTAACCAAATAGTTAAAGTTTCTGTTTTCAGGGAGCTTATAACCAAGTGGGGAGAAAATACATAGTAAACTATACAAATATGTTAGCTTATATTACCTCCATGGCTTTGGGAAAATCATTTTATATTTCTGAGACTCAGTTTCTCTATGAATAAAATAAATATGTTGAACTCTAATTTTCTTTTATATCTTTAAGTTAATGTTCTGCTTTAAATTTTAATTTTTGAAAATCATCTAAGAGTCTTGACTGATCCTGGATGTTGCATAAAGATAACTTACAGTGGAAAAATAACCTCTTGGTATGACTTGTCTGAGAAGGTATCTTGAGAAATAGAAGAATTTCATATCAATTTTTAAATTGTCTGAGACTGTATGATGGACATAGCTTTGTATTTCTCTAGGAATATTCTCCATTTTAATCTATATATTTTTTAAAACATGAGAAGGAAACAGGTTATGTTCATTTTAACATAACTGTGTGTCTTTCATTCAACTATTCAAAACAGATTTTTGGTATCACTCACATGCTGGTCATTGAGAGATTTTAATAAGAGAGATATTTTGTCCTTAAGAAGTCTGCATTTTTAGATATAATTTTTTTCCCAGAAATTATACAATTAAATAATATTTCAGAGGGTGATAAGTGCTATGAAGGAAAAAATAGGGTAGGAAATTAGAGAGAAACAGAGGAAGAGAAGGGTCTATTAGACAGATAATACCAAGATGATCTCTCCAAGGAGCTAATAGTAAGACTGTGATCAAATACAGGATGACCAGTTGCACTGGAAGTTCAGATAAATGGCAAATAATTTTTTAGTATAAATATATCCCATGCAATATTTGGGACATAATTAGAGTATAAAATTTGTTGTTTATCTGAAAACTCAAATTTAACTGGGACTCTTGCATTTTTATTTTATTTTATTTATTTATTTTTTTTAATTTTTATTAGTTGGAGGCTAATTACTTTACATCATTACAGTAGTTTTTGTTATACATTGAAATGAATTAGCCATGGATTTACATGTATTCCCCATCCCAGTCCCCCCTCCCACCTCCCTCTCCACCTGATCCCTCTGGGTCTTCCCAGTGCACCAGGCACTTGTCTCATGTACCCAACCTGAGCTGGTTATCTGTTTCACCCTAGATAATATACATGTTTCAATGCTGTTCTCCTGAAACATCCCACCCTCTCCTTCTCCCAGAGTCCACAAGTCTGTTCCATACATCTGAGTCTCTTTTTCTGTTTTGCATATAGGGTTATCGTTACCATCTTTCTAAAGTCCATATATATGTGTTAGTATACTGTAATGGTCTTTATCTTTCTGGCTTACTTCATTCTGTATAATGGGCTCCAGTTTCATCCATCTCATACCTCAACATAATAAAAGCTATATATGACAAACCCACAGCATTTTTATTTTCTAATCTGGCAACCTTACATTTAAACCAGGACCAGAAAATAGTGAGGAAACAGTATATTGAATCCAGAGGGATAGATTTCAAGATAAAAGAACCAGCAAGTGCAAAGTCTTATGGCAGGAATTACCAAAACTGTTCAAGAAGCAGCAGGAAAGTCAATGGGTCGAGTGAGATTGAGGAGGGAGTGAATGGCTGGCTGTGCTGGAGACAGAGGCAGAAGTTAGATCATATGTCTAAGTAGCTAAGTCGTGTCCAACTCTTGTGACCCCATGGCTTGTAGGACTGTTGGACTGTAGTCTGCCAGGCTCCTCTGTCCATGGAATTCTCCAGGCAAGAATGCTGAAGTGGGTTGCCATTTCCTTCTCCAGGGGATCTTCCCAACCTAGGGATTGAACCCAGATCACCTGCATTGAAGGCCAATTCTTCACCAACTGAGCTATGAGGGAAGCAGGCACAAGTTAGATCATAGAGATCCTTTAAACCACTGTTTAAATTGGAAGAACTGACGCATTTGAAAAGACCCTGATGCTGGGAAAGATTGAAGGTGGGAGGAGAAGGGGATGATGAAATTGTTGGTGGCATCACCAACTCCATGGGCATGAGTTTGAGTGAACTCTGGAAGTTGGTGATGGACAGGGGGGCCTGGCGTGCTGCAGTCCATGGGGTCACAAAGAGTCTGACAGGACTGAGCACAACAAGACCTGATGGAAAGCCATTAGTATGTTTTGGGTGATGAATGATCAGATACAATTTAAGTTTAAAGAACATATTCTGTAAGGGCAAGAGATGAAGCAAGAAGACTTGTTGAAACTGACTGTGGCAGAGATGATGGTTTGGGATATGGTGTTAGCAGTGGGGATGGTGCACTGAAGTCTGAATTGGGTCATATTTTAAAAGAAGAACCACAGGACTTGCTAGTTAGATGTGGGGTAAGCGAGAAAGATGAATCAGAAATGCATTCTTTGTCTTTTACCTGAGCAACAGCATAGCTCATTACAAGTAAGGTTTATGACAATCAAAAGAAAGTGAATTAAATTTTCTTAAGCATTTGTTTATTGAAACACATGCACACACACACTCATCTCTCTTGTCCATTCCTTGCCAAGGTTATCAAATCTAATGTATCATCATGACTATCAATATTTTCCTGTGCATATTACACCAGGCAATAGTACTAGCCCATTATATTTATTACTCAATTAAATATGATATGGATACTATTATTATAATCATTCTCATATTACAGATGAGAAAAAATGAAGCCCACAGGGATTAAATAAACTTGACCCACAGGATGCAGCTAGGAAATGATGAAATATGGCTCTAAAGACAACCTAGTAGACTCAAAACACTTTCACTTAACAGCTGAGTTTTGCAAAAACAAAGAGAGGAAAAGAAAAATAAATGATGTTTGAGTCATTCTAAATAAAAAAGGATCCATTCAACTTTTAGACTTCTAGTCAAAGTTTCCCCCCCAAATCCTTACAATTTTAAATAAGAAAAGTGAGGGACAAATATTCAAAAACTTTACTAATTGACAAAATAGAAGATTTGGCAGATTAAGGATCAAGTTTTTGTTATTGGATGAGAAGACTGAAATTATAAAAAGTCAGTTTTTCAAATTAATTTATAGTTTAATTCCCATCAAATCATACATAATATGCACACAACACACACCCTTACACACACACACACACACACACACACACAACATATGTGCTTATTGGTGTTATTTCAATAAATCATAAAAAAGAGAAACCACAACCTTTTATTTTCTGCCAACTCTGTTGATTCATTCTTTTTTAAAATTTATTTATTTTTAATTGAAGGATAATTGCTTTACAGTATTGCATTGGTTTCTACCAAATATCAACATGAAACAGCCATAGGTTTACCCATGGACGACCTAACTTTATATAAGAAAAAGCACACATATAGAACACAGGAAATAAAAGTGAAAGTATCCTGAGGAACAGTGGAAATTAGAAGACTCGTAAGAGACTAATTATTTTCCCCAAATATATTCACATATATATGAAAATGTTGTTGGTATGAAAAGATTACCATGATATGTGTTTATTCATGAAAGCAAGGCAAAGAACTAAAAAAATATAAATTTTTGTTTATAAAAAGACAGAAAAAACAAAATTGTATGTTCATAGTTACTTTTATCTGACAACTCTCGAAAGACACTTTTATTTGAAATTCCAAGAGAATACACAGGATAGTCAAAAAGGTTATACCTGCGTAAGAGACAGGCATGGTAGAAAGAAGTTTCACTATGTATCTTTCATATTGAACAATGTGACTGTACACCCAATTCAAAATTTTAAGAAATAATATTAGCATGCTATATTTTGGAAACTGAAAGGCAATTACTTATGTGGTGAAAAAGGCACGCTTTGAACACTGACCGTATAAAATTTGACTAGTTTTACTATAAAGCTGCCTTGGTTAGGAAGCATGTGGTTTCAATCAAATAAATCTCTGGATGATTTTTATAAGTCTTTCATCACCTATTGATTCTGAAGGAAAAATCCTTTTGACATCATAGTCTATGTTTGGTCCAATTCCATATTACTAGCTTGATTTCCTTTCTCATAATCTCTGAAGCAATTTGCTTCTATGCCTGAGCAGGGATTCAGTTCAGAGATAAAATAGAAAAGTTATTAGCTAAATCTGATGCATTATTTATTCTGTTCTGCTTCTTACTCTCTGAATCTATGGTTCTCTGTTCAATTTATTTTTTTTAAAAAAAGGAATATAAATATTTCTAGACTTAATGCTTTGAACACTGAATTTGAGATGGTTTTACATGTTTAATCATTTTTTTCAATTCCATAATGAGCTGAAAAATAGATTTGAATGGGATTTTAGCAAACTTGATCATATTGTTCTCCTCCAGAGCTATTATATTTTGCATAATTCTCTCTGTAATTCTGATATTTGATTAGTACCTGTAATTTATTCAGGACAATTTCACTTTCATACATTTTTATTAACAATATTTTTTAAAATCTTATGCCCTTTCATTTTTAATTTGTCACTACTTTATTCAGCAGAGTTTGGCGATTATATAATTTATTTATTTTTGCTTTTATTTTCCATTTAACAAAAACTGATAGTTGATAGATGATTATTATTTTTAATCTCTTGCAACATACTACATCACCAAAACAGTTGAGAAATCATTCTTATATTCCAAATCTTTCTTTCCTATAGGACTTCTTTCCTCTGAACTCCATTTCCAACATGCTAGCTAATAATGCTTCTAAATTTCATCTGGGGCTAACACACTCACTGTTTACAAAAAGCTGATAGCATTTTTGAGATATGGGGAAAAAAATCAAAGGGGTTGATTAAATTAACATAGAGAATTATTTCTCTTGAGGAAGTGAGTTCTACAGTTCACTTCAAATACTAACAGCTTTGTCTCTATGTAATATCAGCAATAATCTAAACATTGTTTTTAAATGTTGTAACATAAAATGCCTTTTTGAGACCTTGCTTTTCTATGGAAAATATAGGATATTTTATCTCACATAGATACAATGAGGATTATAATGAAATAAGGATTTGCTAACTATGATTTTCTGAGAAATTTGTCTCTATTAAAAGAAAATATAGTGAGGTCATTTACGAAAATTCTCAGGGTATTCAGATTTGGACTATAAGGTTGCCATAAAAGAGACAGATACAAGCATGGTATGTTATAATCATCTCTTCTGTACTGAAGGAGAGCAATGTCAAGGGAGGCTTTGCAGAGAAGGTGACCTGAATAGATCATAAAAGGATGTGGAGGAGTTTGCCAAGTGTAAAAGGTGTGAAGGGCAGTGAAGTGTATACAGAGGAAAGCTGCTGCTGCTGCTTCTAAGTCGCTCCAGTCGTGTCTGACTCTGTGCAACCCCACAGACGGCAGCCCACCAGGCTCCGCCATCCCTGGGATTCTCCAGGCAAGAACACTGGAGTGGGTTGCCATTTCCTTCTCCAAAGCATGAAAGTGAAAAGTGAAAGTGAAGTCGTTCAGTCATGTCTGACTCTTTGAAACCCCATGGACTGCAGCCTACCAGGTTCCTCTATCCGTGGGATTTTCCAGGCAGGAATACTGGAGTAGGTTGCCATTGCCTTCTCCGACAGAGGAAAGCACTTTGTATAAAAACATAGAAGCATTAGACACTGGTACTTTTGGCCAAATGAATGGAAATTTGATGAGATACTGGGAGAATAATTGAAGACAAAGGAATTCAGCCACATAAGGGACAAGTCAAAGAGATTCTTGTAATCAATTTTAAAGATTTTAAAAGTATTTTGGTAATCACTTTTTGATAAATAAAAATAATATTAAATCTGTATGAATTTTAACCTTATGTTGGGATTTATAATGTCTTACATAAAAAACTAACTCTATTAGAGTCTAAAACCTAGACTCCAGAAAAACTATGAATGTGCGATCATGCTAAGTTGCTTCAATCATGTCCAGCTCTTTGTGATCCTATGCACTGTAACCCACCAGGCTCCTCTGTCCCTGGATGCTCCAGGCTAGGATACTGAAGTGGGTTGCCGTGCCCTCCTCCAGGGGATCTTCCCAGCTCATGGATCCAACACGTGTTTCTTAAGTCTCCTGCATTGGCACATGGGTTCTTTACTGCTAGCCCCATCTCAGAAGCCCCAAAAGTATGGATACATCAATTGAAAGTTAGCTCCAATTCATTGTCCACTTTCTCACTTTCCATTGACTTCTCCAGTTGTGGTTTGGCTCTCCTTTCACTACAGCATCAGAGTCATTTAGGTCACTATCACAGACTGAATGCTGTGTTCTCTTCCCCCACCCCCCAACGCCGCCCCCAGCTGCCAACTTCATATATTGAAATCTTAACCCTCGATGTTATGACATTAGGAAGTAGGATCACTGGGAGGTAATTAGATCATTAGAGTCGAGCACTCAGGAGTGGGATTCATACCCTTGTAAGAAAAGGCACGAGAGAGTCGGCTCCCCTATATGTGTTCTTCTCCATACAAAAAAAGCAAGATGATGGCCATCTGTAAACCAGGAAGATGGCCAGTACCAGAATCCAAACTTTCTAGACTCCAGAACTGTGAGAAATAAATTATTTGGTAATTTGTCATGACAGCCTGAATTAAGAGAGCCACCACTGACCTTTATTTATAAATTAATCACATATAGTTCAGCTCTGTTCTTGTTTGGCCATTTGGGAGCATTTAACATTATATGCTACTATCTGTTTCTCTAAACTCTCTCTTCTTATGTTTTCCCAAATGCCCTGCTTCCCTGATTTTCCTTGTATCTACTTCCCCTTTTTCAGTCTACTTTGAGAAACCCTAATCTATTCAAATTTTTAATTTTGGTCTTCATGAAGTTCTAGGTCCTTTTCTCTTTTCACCATGTCCTCTCTATTGGGACAAGTCTATTTACTTCCATGATTTTAATTACAGTTAATATCTGCATGCTGGTGATTTTCAAACTGCTTGCTAAGTCACTTCAGTCGTGTCCCACTCTTTGCAAACCTATGGACTGTAGCCCACTAGGCTCTTTTGACCATGGAGTTCTCCAGGCAAAAACACTGGAGTGGGTTGTCATTTCCTTCTCGAGGGGATCTTCCTGACCCAGGTATCGAACCCACATCTGTTATGTCTCCTGCATTGGCAGGCAGGTTCATTACTACTAGCACCACTTGGGAAGCCCATTTCCATCCAAATTTCCCTCTTGAGATTCAGATAATATTATTTTCTAAATGTTTCTACTTGGACATTCAATAGTTCAGGCTCACAGCATCATGAAGTCATGAGGTAATCATCTTCTTGCCCATATCTATTCTTTTTATTTTTTCAAAAATGTTATGTTCCTCCACTCACAGCCTAAAAACTGCATGCTGCCTATGATTCCTTTTCTTACGCTCCAGGACTGTGCTTATTAATTGTACCTTCTAAATGTAAATCTAATTTGTTTGCCTCTTTCTATTCCCACTGCTGTTATCCAAGTCCAGGCCACCAAATTCTAACCTGGATTACTGCTGTGGTTTTCCATCTCCACCAAGTGCCGTGCCACAGTGTTTTTTGGTTTTGCTTTTTTTAAATGTGACCAAATCACATTTTTCTCATGGATAGAACCCATCTGCTGCTGCTGCTAAGTTGCTTCAGTCGTGTCCTACTCTGTGTGACCCCATGGATGGCAGCCCACCAGGCTCCGACGTCCCTGGGATTCTCCAGGCAAGAACACCGGAGTGGGTTGCCATTTCCTTCTCCAATGCATGAAAGTGAAACATGAAAGTGAAGTCGCTCAGTCGTGTCCGACTCTTCGCGACCCCATGGACTGCAGCCTACCAGGCTCCTCCATCCATGGGATTTTCCAGGCAAGAGTACTGGAGTGGGGTGCCGTTGCCTTCTCCATACAACCCATCAGTGGCCCCATATTTTCTCTGGGATAATGTGCATGCTTCACTCTCAAAGTGCTTATGAAACACATTAAGCAATGTGTTTGATAAGTTCCTTTGCTTATTTCATTGAATATTTATCCTAGTAGATTATATGTTATTGTTTATAGACTAGAAACCAAATAAGATAATATCCTGTGTACAGTGGTAGTAATGGATATATTCTGGTCTAAAAGTCAATGTATATTTTCAAACTGCAATGGTCTCTCAACTGTAATGGGTTCTGTAGATAACTAGAAACTCTAGTCTTTCTCTAATTTTATTGTCTGGCTGGGAGCAAGACAACTAGTAAGGTATGAATTAAACAAAAACCATTCAGGAATAAATTACGTAGAACTGCCTGTAAGTGAATTTTGTTGTTTTCAGTTGCTCAGTCATGTCCGGTCTTTGTGACCCCATGGACTATAGCACTCCAGGCCTTCCTGCCCTTCATCATTTCCCGGAGCTTGCTCAAACTCATGTCCTTTGAGTCGGTGATACCACCCAACTATCTCATCCTCTGTCGCCTCCTTCTGTTCTTGCCGTCAATCTTTCCCAGCATCAGGGGTTTTTCCAGTGAGTCAGTTCTTTGCATCAGATGGCCAAAGTATTGGAGCTTCAGCTTTAGCATCATTCCTCCCAATGAATATTCAGGATTGATTTCCTTTAGGACTGACTGGTTTGATATCCTTGCTGTCCAAGAGACTCTAAGGAGTCTTCTCCAGCACCACAATTCAAAGGCATCAATTCTTTGGTGCTCAGCCATCTTTATGGTCCAACTCTCATATCCATACGTGACTACGGGAAAAACCATAGCTTTGACACAACAGAGTTTTGTTGGCAAAGAGATGTCGCTGCTTTTAAATATACTGTCTAAGTTTGTCATAGCTTTTCTTCCAAGGAGCAAATGTCTTTTAATTTCATGGCTGCAATCACCATCTGCAGTGCCTTTATAGTTCATGAAAATAAAGTCCACCAGAGCTCAAACGTATCAATTCTTCAGTGCTAAGCCTTCTTTAAGTGAATAGATAAGAGAAATTCAAGCTAAGCTATCTGAAGAAATTTTGCCAGAGATGGGCTTGGTGCTAGGTTTTAGAAAATAAGTAGAATTTAAGAACATGAATGAGGAATAAAATCTATTTCACAAAAGGAGAATATTATATGAAAATTAAAAACAAAGAATTTAAAACAATTTTTTTTTTTGGGTAAAAACACACATCAGTGAACTTGTAGAAACTTTAACCTTGCTTCAGGTTTCAACTGCCTTAGAAAAACACAGTAACATTTATTGGTAAAATTTCCCTCCTGGTAACTATTATTTAACTTGGTTATTAGTGGTGGTTAGGGACAGTGGCTAACACCAGGGTATTGGTTTGATTTTTGTGTAGTTTGAATTAATCCCACGGGCTAGAACCATGCCTCCTTTATACTAAGCCTGACTCATTTGAAAAGACCCTGATGCTGGGAAAGATTGAAGGTGGGGGGAGGAGGGGACGGCAGAGGATGAGATAGTTGGATGACATCACTGACTCAATGGACATGGATTGGGTGGACTCCAGCAGTTGATGATGGACAGGGAAGCCTGGCATGCTGCAATCCGTGGGGATGGAAAGAGACGGACATGACTGAGCAGCTGAACTGAACTGAACTGTCCTTTCTCAGGGGTGAGGTCCTGGATACTGGTTGAAAAGACATAGGCAAATAGATGGGTTGAGTATTCTTTCTTATGAC
This sequence comes from Odocoileus virginianus, assembly GCF_023699985.2. Classification (NCBI taxonomy): domain Eukaryota; kingdom Metazoa; phylum Chordata; class Mammalia; order Artiodactyla; family Cervidae; genus Odocoileus; species Odocoileus virginianus. The sequence continues at coordinate 17,719,982 of NC_069675.1, read as the reverse complement.
TCTTTAGAAGGATCTCTCTGGTTCTGTCTTGTTAATCAATTAGGGCCTGGTGGCTTAACCTTTCTTTTTGTCAACTACAGCAAGTCAGGAACAGATTTACTTAATTTTCTTTGAGAAATGCCATGTGCTAGTAGATGACTGTATAGACTGAATTGAATTGTGTTTTTTCCCACTCCAAATTATATATTGAGGTCCTAGCCTCCAGTACTCCAGAATGTTCACTGTGTCTGAAGACAGGGTCTTTAACTAATTAAATTAAAATGATGTCATTAGAAGGAACCCTAATTCAATATAACTGGTATCCTTGTAGGAAGAGAAAGATTTGGATTCAAACAGGTATAGAGGGAAGGCCATGTGACGACAGAGAGAAAACAGCCATCTTCAAGCCAGGGAGAGAAGCTTTCGGAGAAAACAACCCTGATGACCCCTTGATGTCAGCCTTCTAGCCTCCAGAATTGTGAAAGACATTTCTGTTGTTGATGCCTCCCAGTCTGTGGTATTCTGTTATGGCAGTCCTAAAAAACTGCTAACAGTGATAAAGAATAGAAGTTTGTCTTTCAAAGCCAATCTCTAACCAACAGCTAGGATAATGCTTTGGCTACACATCTTTAAGATAACTTAAGGATAATGCTTTGGCTACACATCTTTAAATAACTTTAAAATGAATAATATTAATTTTTGTTAGAGTCAATAAAATAAAAATGTGGTATTTAATACTAATTTATAATTCCACATGAGCTTTCAGATGCTGCTTTACTAAAGGACTATTAATATAGTAAAATGCATCCTGATGTACAATAAGTAATGTGATGTGGTCTTGTATATTTTATTACACATTCTGGTACAATCTAGAATTCATTTTTAAAAAAGAGATCAGAAAAACACTGTTTGAAATAGATATAAGCCATGGATGATAAAGTTCTTTATGTTACCCACAGATGTTAAATGGATTGTGTAGTAATGTGAAAGTGCCAATCCTATATTTCAGGTTGAAAAAGTCATTTCGATTTAAAACTCCTATTTTCTCTTCATATATTTTTTTAAACTCCCATTCACCACTGAATTCTTAGGCTTCATCTCAATTTCAGCCATGTATTGTGAAGTTACACAAAAATTCATTTGGCTGATTAGGAGACATCCCAATATGAGAAGACATTTTTCAGTTAGAGGAAGCTGAAACGGATTAATTTTAAGATTTTGATCATTCAAAATGGATTTGGCTTTTGATTTAAGAAATGGTTTTACTCGAAATGATTTGAATTGGAAAGAGCAAATTTGTGGCCTTTGAAAATGATGCCCTAACCACAGGGATGGATGCTGGTTCATAGCTGGGGCTGTCCCAGTGGCCTCCCCAGCATTTCTCCTGGGCAGATGTGCACCAGTAGCCGTGAAACACCCATCCATGAGGGATGGCAGCTTGGATGCCCTTGCTGGGGCCAAGAGTTCCCAAAAGCAGCTCAGTTCTTCCCCCTGTAGCTCACTCGGGATTTTGTAACTTCTGTCCAGTTTTCTCCAGCATCACTTACAGCAACAGTTCTTAATTTCCATTGCAGCATGCAAGACAGTTTGGCTGAGTTTTCCTGTTGAAATGAAGGCATGTAGACTCAAACACATACCCACACTCATGGCCACAGCATTTGGAACCATCAGGGTGCCTAAGTCAAAATCTACAGTATTAGCATTGTCTCCTGAAACAGGGAATAAGTACCTAAAGGCTGGCTGGACAGAATAAGGGTGAGATGGAAGAAGCACCTCACAAATAGTTTCCGATTGACAGTAGTCTAGGAGGGACTTGGCACTGAGTTTAATGCAATTTGCATATTTGCATTCATTCATATTTACTGATGTAGCATTAGTCCTTCCCTTCTTTTTTGCTTTCACTCAATTTCTTCTTTCTTCAAAAATGTAGTATGCACTTATAATAGTGAATAATTATGAGAATAGAGAGTATAGGATAGAAAGTATACTCGTTTTTACATATCTATTCCTATCTTTTTATCTTGCTGAACATATCTACCTATCATCTGTTTATAAAATAGTTTGTCTCAAGCTAAATATATGTAGTTTTATATTCTGATGTCTAAAATATAAGCATTTGACATTTTATTAAATCATCTTTAAGAATTAGGTATTTAATGATCATGTGGATTTTTAAATCATTTTATTACTGTCTACTGTGAAACAATTGTTTAGGTTTACTTTTGTTTTGCTCTTTTATTTTTAGAGATTTTTTTTGATGTGGACCATTTTTGAAGTATTTATTGAATTTGTTACAATATTGCTCCTGTTTTACCTTTTGGCTTTTTCACCACTTGGCATGTGGGATTCCCCAAACACAGATCAAAACCCCACCCCCCGCACTGGAAGGCATAGTCTTAACTATTGGACCTCCAGGAAAGTCCTGTTTTGCTGTTATAATTAATACACTTGTTGTAGCAACATCGTAAGTGCCTGAAAAATTCAGTGCTTGAACGACGACCGGCAGGTGTCCGGATGTGACTGCACAGGAACTTCAGTGGGACAATTCTGAGACATGATGTCAACTCCACAGTTTCCCTGCGGGATTAGCTGAAGCTTGCCTGAAGCTTTACCTGCAATTTCACCTTGCTTTGCTTCCTCTCTTTTCCTGCTCCTGCTTCTTCCACTTTCTGACCACATTCCCTTGGGAGCACATCCTTAATAAATCACTTACGATAAATCCCTGTCTTGTAGTCTACTTATGAAGAGCTGGATGTAAGATATCTTTTCATAAATCTATGCTTATTTTCATAAGATAATGCCTTAGAAATTTTCAACTATAGGGTACATAAATTTTTGAAGTGTTTGATGGATACTGGTAATTTGCCAACTATAAAAATTATGTAGAATCAAGATCCAGCCATCAGTTTATGAAAACTCCTTCCAGTGCATCCTCTGAAATATTATCAATGATCATTTGAATAACTCTTTGTCTTGTCAGTAAGCAAAGAAAACTTCATTGTCATAGTTATTTGGGGTCTCTTTGGTGAGCAGTTTCTGAAACAAACTTAGTCAAACTCTCTTACACGTGCATGTGTCTATGGTATCCTGCCTCTGACTATTCCTCAGAGCAGAAGGCACTGGGCCAGCTCCTTTTCTCACAAGTGTTACCTTCTCTGGAGGGAGAGGTAGACCCCTAGCGGCCATATTTGTGCTGTGTCAAGACCCTGATCCTACTACAGATGATGGAACTTAGAGTAGGTATCTAATTACCTAGGTCCATTAGTTTCTCTTTCTTGTGAATACAAAACAGATTTAAAGCCAGAAAATCTAAAAAGCCAAGAGACTAAAAAAATCCTTTTAGAAGTGGGACTCTGCTTATAGCAGCACCCTAAAATGGTGATCCGTAGATCAAATCGAACAATGGAATAGAATTGGGTGTGAAAATGGACTCATGCTCATGTGTGGAAACCTGATAATCAAAGAAGTATGTGTCGCAGAACAGAGAAGTAAAGAAAAGACTATTTTAAAATGATGCTGGGAAAACGTATATTAATATGGAAAAAAGGAAATAGATCTCTACCTCACATCATTGACAATAACAAATCCAGTTGGAACAAGAACTTAAATGAGAAAGGTAAATTTCTAATAAATTTAGAAAAGAATATGAAAGGAGGAACCAACACTTTTTGGGTACAGAAGGATTTTAATACAATACACCAATAGCTAACACCACAAAAGAGCTGAATAAAGACTGAGAAATTTGATTACATTCAATTTAACAACTTCCATCTTCAAAAGCAACCATTAAGAAGAGAAAAAGGAAAATCACAAAGTGGGAGAAGCTATTTGATAAGTATCATAATAAAGATATTATTAATATCCATACCAAATAAAATGCCTATAAATCAACAAGAGGAAAGCAAGATAATAGAGAAAACAAACAATAGCTATACAGAGACATTTTGTAGTAGGGAAATATATGTGGCTCACAAACATGGAAATACCTTCAACTTCATTTTTAATCAGAAAAAGGCAAATTATGCATAATTAAATAATATTTCACCCACCAGAATGACTGTTATGTCTGGCAGTACTAAATATTGATAAGTATGTTCAGCAGTGTTAACTCTCACAAGCTGTATTTTGGAGTGTATATTGGAATAGATTCTTTGGAAAACTATTTGAAATTACCTTTTAGATTTTAACATTTACATCCAAAGACCTCAAAAATTCTAGTTCTAGGTATATAAACCTTACAAAACTTGTACATGTGTATACCTGAAGACATGTAATGTCACCCTACACAGTCTTGTAATAGCAAAAAATGTGAGCAACCCAAATGCTCATGAGCAGTAAGGTAGATAAGTATGTTCTGGTGTATTCAAACGCTGGTATATTATAGAAAATGAAATCAGAGATACATACATCAAGAGAATACTTAGTAGAAAAAGAAAATCACAGGTCACATTATATAAATATGTCAATTCAAAATCAGAAAAAAATACATATAAGTGTTCATGTATAATGCACAAAACTATTAATAGAATGAAAGCAAAAGAACAATGAACACAAAAAGTTAGAATTGTTGTTAAATCTATCTAGGGGAGGAGAAAGGTAGTGAAATCAGGAAGAGCATACAGAAGTCCTCAAAGTTAATGGTAATGTGTAATTTCATAAATTGGATGTTAAGTTCATAGGTTTGGTTTTATCATTATTTTTTGTAACTATGCAAAATACTATATACACTAATATACTTTCATCCATATTCATAAGTATGATGTATTTTATAATAACCAGGTCAGTTTGGGATATAGTAAACAACAGATGACATAAACAGAGTCTGCAAGGACAATGCTACACCCAAGGCATTTTACTGAGCAAGTCATTTTACTGAGAATATGAAAGTGAGATTACTATTGTTATTATTCTGTGAATAATGAATGATTATTTTTTGAGAACCTCATATATGTTAATTACTATTCTAGATGCAGTGTTCAGAGTCTCAAGTGATCATCAAAATCTTAGTTCTCTTGGAGTTTTCAATCAAAATGGCATGGAGAAAGAGTAATAAGGAGCAAATTAGCTAATGGATATATGATTATGTCAAAGGCTGACAGCTAATACAAGAAAAAATGTTACCTTTTCAGTCAATAACTATAAAATCAGACAAAACATATGAAGTTTTTAATCATTTTTTAAAAGATAATTTTTAATCATTGCACAAAAGACAATGTAGGACTACGATCCTTTGGCTAAGACAAGCACCCTTGAGCTCAGTGACTGACCAAAATCCTCCTGGATTTCTACCTGGGATCCTTTCCTAATGTAGAGCAGGGAGATGGAGCCCAAGCAGAAAAGTGCGTTGAAATTCTGGGCTGAGGAAGTAAAGGATCAGAGTTCCAAGCTGCTGAAACAGTTGAAGGTTTGGGGCAGCACAGCTAACAGGAGGCAGCTGAACAGAGAGGAAGCCTAGAAGTCTGTGTGAGAGTTTCTCCCATATTGAGTTCTTCTCAATGCTTGTGGCCACTATACGCCAATGCGTATGTGACACATATGACGGCTGAAAAGCTGAAAAAGAGGTCAGCTGATTTTAGAGGTCCTGCAGTTTTGGAAGACCCTGGACATGCAGTCCAGTCAGAGTGGAGAGACGATGCTTTGAGCAGCTGTAGCTGGCAATGACAGAGACCTTAGAATGCCCACTTTTTAGGAAAAGTGCCACAACTCACAGGAGAGGATGCATCTCAGGTCTAAATTCCAAACCAAAAGAAATCTGCCACAACAAATAATAAAATGAAGTCTGATAGAACCAAAATAACACTTCAGTAATTCGACTGCTTGCTGGAAAAAGTCAACACACTTTAAAGGATGAAGTCATAATTTAGACACCTACATCCGTTGTCCACAATCTAACGCATACAATAAAAATTACCAGACCTGAAAAAGAAACAGGAATATATCACCCACAGTCAATAAAAATAGTCAGTCAAAATTAAATCCAAGAATTTACAAAGATTTTAAAGTACTGTTATGTATATATTCAAAGACTTAACAGGAAAAATGGTTATAATGAATGAATAGCTTGGGAATCTCAAAAGAGAATAAAAACTCCAAAAGAAAGAAAAATTTCAAAATGAAATACAGTATCTTAGGAGAGAAACTTATATTGCACAGGAAAGCATCAGTGAGTCTCAGGACTGATTTGGATATAACCAACATGAAGAAGAGAGAGAAAGATGATTTAAATAATAAACAGAACTTCAGTAACCCATAGGATATATTCATTAGTCAAATATATGTGCAATTGGACAGGAAAGAGAGAATAGATAAAGGAGCAGAAAACACTTAAACAATGGCCCAAAATTTCCCCAGTAGGGAGAAATGCATAAAATTAGACACCCAGCAAAGACCAGTCAAAGTAAGACAAAGAAAGTCACACCAGATGTACAACATGTAAACTACTGGAAACCTAAGATGAAGAGAAAAATCTTCAACGCTGCAGAGAAAAAATTACCCATTACTTTCGAACTGATGGCAAACATCTCATCAGAAACTCTAAAGGTCAGAATCAATGGGAAGATATCTTTAAAGTGTTGAAAGAAAAAAAAAGTCAACTGAAGTGTTATATCCACCAAAAATATTCTTTACGAATAAAGGCAACCAAAGAAATTTTCAGGTAATTAAAAAATAAAGAATTAGTCAACTGGCAATAAGAGAAATGCTAAGGTTAAGTTCTTTATATTTAAGGAAAATGACATCAATTGGAAACGTCAATCTATAGCAACTAATGAAGAGCATCATACATGGTAATCATGTGAATAAATATATAATAGTATGTGTTTTCATTTTTCATAATTTCTTAAATACATGTGACAGTTTTGAGCAAAATTATACCATGTTGTGTTTTTAGGATCTATAGAGATAATATTAATATATATATATGTAATATCAGTTCAGTTCAGTTCAGTCACTCAGTCATGTCTGACTCTTTGTAACCCCATGAATCGCAGCACACCAGGCCTCCCTGTCCATCACCAATTCCCAGAGTTTACTCAAACTCATGTCCATCGAGTCGGTGATGCCATCCAACCATCTCATCTTCTGTCGTCCCCTTCTCCTCCTGCCCCCAACCCCTCCCAGCATCAGGGTCTTTTCTAATGAGTCAACTCTTGGCATGAGGTGGCCAAAGTACTGGAGTTTCAGCTTCAGCATCAGTCTTTCCAATGAACACCCAGGACTGGCCTCCTTTAGGATGGACTGTAATATAGGGTATGACAAAAGCATATAGATGGAGTAAATGGAACCATACTGTTGAAAATGTCATCTATATGAAGTAAAACAATATTAACTCAAAGAAGATTATGATAAATGTTGTATATCCCAGAACAACTGTAAATAAGGAAAAAGGAAAAATAAAAACAACAAAATATAGTTAAAAAGCTAATAGAAGAATCAAAACTGAATACTAATATTTGGTTAACCACAGAGGAGACAGGAAAAGAAAAACGAAGAAACAAAAACAAAATTGGACAAAAAAACGGATAGCAAAATGATAGATTAAAATCCAGTCATATCAATAATAACATTAAATTAAAATGGACTAAAATTAAAGGCACAATTTAAAGATAACAGATTGTCAGACTTGTTAGAACTCATAACTATCTCCAGGTTGTCTACAAGAGAAATTTTTGTTTAAACTAAAAACTCAAGCAGCTTTATTTGTTCTATTATTCAGTCTCTGCTTTCAAGATGCTGCCTTAAAATGTAAATCATCTTTATCTACCCTTAGCTGTATTAATGATGACATCAAACGTTATGCCTCTAGCTCCATCCTGTTTTTGTTCTATGGTAGCCACAAGAGTGGGCTCCCCTGGTTGAGCCAGGATTCCCTGGTAAAGAATCCACCTGCAAAATAGTAGACACAGGAGACACGGGTTCGATCCCGGGTTGGGAAGATCCCCTGAAAGAGGGCATGGCTACCCACTCTAATATTCTTGCTGGGAAAGTCCCATGGACAGAGGAGCCTAACTGGCTATGATTCATGGAGTCTCAAAGAGTCAAATACAACTAAAGTGTCTGAGTACACACTCCTAAAAGCACACTTTTATTTACATTTCTTGTCACCTCAGAAGGAACATTTTTAAGATTGAGCTAGTCATCCTGTCCACCTAAACACATTGTGCTTTCCATTCTCCCTTGTTTATCAATGGGATTATTAGTTTTCTAACTATATAGATACAAAACCTTGAAGTCAGCTTAGACTTTATTACCTTTTAATAACTAAATCACATTAAATTTTTTTCAAAATGTCCTGTTCCACTGGCATACAATAGTCATCTCTATCTGATATATTTTGTAAAATGGCCACTGAGTGTTTAAGCAGACAAGACAGATGTCATTTGTATATGCTTCTCCAATTTTTGCACATATTTTAGTTTTTACAGTTTTACTCATGTTCTTCTTGACTTCTTTTTCTGTTTTCATGAATGGAAGTCATTAAAATAGTCCCTGATAGCTGTTCTTAGGTATTTAATTGATTTCTGTTGAATTTCAAGCTTAGGGATTTTGTAGTTACTTGGTAATATTCCTTCAAAATGTTATTTATTGTGGAAAGACATTTTATTTTATTTTATTTTATTTTATTTTATTTGGAAAGACATTTTAATAGCATTGAAAAAACACAAATGTATCTCACCATTGGCCCCTAAAAATTATAATGTTTAAGTCATAAACTCTCAGGGGTATATTTTTGTACTTTGCCTTTAAACATCACATTTTTAAATCTCTGTTGAAAGGTCTTGAAATTAAAAGTGATGTTAGCAAAATGATGGCATGGAAATTTTTAATGCTCATCCTCCATCAGAAACATTCATTGGAACAACTATACATGCACAAAATACCTTTATAAGAGCCAAAGATTCAGGTGTGGTATTACGGCACCTGGAATAAGAAAAGATATATTGAGGAGGGTAGGAATAATAGATCCACATACCACCATCATCCATCCTCCAAACATGAATACCCTGCAGAGATATACACCCTCCTGGTGAAGGAGAAGGAAGTGAGGCCTCAGCTTCACTACAGACCTTAGTGCCAGCCTGCCCTCGCATCAGGCTGATTCCTGTTGGCCAAGAGGGCTCTCCACAAGCTCCCGCAAACCCAGTCCCCTCGCTCAACTGGTGTCTGTCAGATCTGGCGATCTCATGCGGCTTCTGCAGCTCTGGGTGGCTTCCCATCACCGGGCTGCCAGTAGGTTCCCACAAGTGCAGGCACTGGGCTCACTCTGGCAGCCTGCTGGCTCAAGCCCTAGGGGATCCCATGGCCCTCAGGAACCCAGGCTCCTGGCTGGGCCCAGCAGGACCCCAAGAAGCAGAATGAAAGCTATCTATAGTTTAACACTATTTAAAATTATTTTAGCAATATATGTCTTATTTTCCTTATTAACATATATTGTATTTTCAAATCTTTTGTTTCTGGGAATTCATAGAACCCTCAATCATAGGTGGCTGAAAGCAATATCTTGTCCTGATTTGTTCTGGTTTCTTCTCTCTGAGATCAGTGCATGTTTTTATCTGTTTGCTTATTTGAACATAACCACACTGAGACATTGGGCTTCTCTGGTAGTTCAGCTGGTAAAGAATCCGCCTGCAATGCAGGAGACCCTGCTTCGATTCCTGGGTCGGGAAAATCTCCTGGAGAAGGGATAGGTTACCAACTCCAGTATTCTTGGGCTTCATTGGTGGCTTGGATGGTGAAGAATTTGCCTGCAATGCTGGAGACCTGGGTTCGATCCCTGGGTTGAGAAGATCCCTGGGAGGAGGGTGTGGCAACCCACTCCAGTATTCTTTTCTGGAGAATCCACATGGATAGAGGAGCCTGGCAGATTGTAGTCCATGGGGTCACAAAGAGTAGAATACGACTGAGCAACCAAGCATGCACACTGGTACATTAGGGGAGTTCTCAGCCGCACTGTCTGTAGTTTCAGAGCAACTACACTTTGAAAGAGAATCCTGATCACTGTACATCCTTGGGTTTATTATGGAGACTTTGAGGAAGTTCTGTCTTTCTACAAAGCACATTACCCAAAGTTTGCCACATTTTTTTCTCCTCCACTTTTTCTTCCTCCTCCTTTTTTCTTCTTCTCCTCTGTAATTAAAGCAATTTGTTTATTTTATTTTTGCTGCAATGCACAGCATATGGGATCTCATTTCCTGAACCAGGAATCAAACCCACATCACCCCCTGCAGTGGAGGCGTGAAGTCTTAACCACCAGACCACCATGGTAATCTCTAATTTATTTTCAAAGGATTATTCTTGCTTGCTCTTTCTCTGGCTAGAAAATGAAAAAATGTTGCCCTACTGCTGCCAAAATCTTTGAGCTTATTGATCCTTTCTGTGAAGTACAGTAAGCTTAGTTCTGGGACTGAGACTCAGAGTTTTGCATCCTGGCTCCAGTAGAAGCCACAGCCACCACATGTAGTTAGAGTAAGTACCTTCTGACAGCTTCGAGATTCCAGGGTATTCTTACAGTCAGGGGCTTTGGAAACTTGTCTGTAAATGTGTGGTCTGCATTTTTGTGAATAACTGTCTTGTTGAATTCCCCTAATATATGGTAGAGTTACGTGTGACAAAGAGCCAGCCTGTCACAGTTATGACGAGGGGAGCCGAGGAAAGGGACTTTGTGTGAGCTGGCTCATTGTTTCATCCAATCAGCCCATCCCTGTGGAGGCTTGTGGAGCCAGTGACAGCCTGAATAAGGAGGAACTCAGATGCAGAGTCAGGGTCTGGTTTGCTTTTCAGTTTTCAGCTAAAGGCAGGGCATGGTCCACGTAGAGAGTCCTTAGAGGGCTGTGTCATAAATAAATATCATCTGAGAATAGCTTTCCCTTTTCCATAGGAGCATCAGGTCTCCAGCACACATTTTTTTATTTTACAGGATTCCCACAGACAAACTTTAGTTTTTTCTTACTGTTCCCTTCCAACTCTTTGTTTCCCAAGAGACAACTTTCCCTATTCAAAATAGCAGGAATATACCCAGAGCTAGACCTAGAGGTTGATGTGGGAGAAGAGGGCTTGGAGAGAAAATGAGAAGAAGAGAAATAAGATTAAAAACCAATATCCTATGCAAAAAAGAGGAAAGAGCCTGGAGAAAAGGGCCTAAATCTCTGTTCCCTCCACTTCTCCATCACACCAGGCTGATTCCTGCATCCCAGCTGCCAAGTGCCTTGTGGCTGAGCTGCTTTTCCTGCAGAGAAATTTTTACACTTAAGAGCTATTCTTTGAACAATAATATATGCTTTTTTTGAGTTATGTTATTACTTTTATGTAATGGGGAATTGAGTGTCTTTAATTCAGCTTTGGATAGGAGAATTATTAATACTGAATGTGATGCTGGTTTTTTAATTTATGAGCACTTTCTTTTAACTCTGAGCTAGAATGATCTCCACACTGCATTTCAGGTATTGATTTGGAATCCGAAAGTTTAATTTATTGCCTTAATCGGAATCTAGGGTATTTAGACAGCATTTGCCTTTCCCTGGTGGAATGTCTCTGTATGGCTCTCCTCTGGCATCTCTCTTCTTTTCCGTTCCTTGCCTTTCTTTGGGTGTTTAACAGCTCCCTCAGGGCATTGCCAATTATTTATGACATACTTCTCCTTGTAAGATCTAGTTGGAAAACCTGTTCCTATGGAAACTGCTGTTTTCAAACAGGATGGTTCCAACTTCAAAACAATGTCATCAAATATGCAACAGCACATAGATCTTTCAATGGCAAGTATATTCTAATGATTTGTACAACCAAATCTAAAAACCTGAACATTAAAAGAAAAGGGACAAAAATGTATGGAAAGCCCATCTGATGGAGGGGGAGATGAGGTGATTCTCTGAAGAAAACTTCTGGGAATTAGTTTGACTTGACATATGTAGGATGCCTGATGAGAAGAAGGGCTAGGCTTTGAAATTATACTTATCAGGGACCTGTGACTTTTGTGAACTAGATTTAACAGAGATGGGCTAAACCTAGGTTTTGACATTTCTCTGCTATTAGTACATCTTTAATATTATCGATATCTACCTATTGAAATCTGCTCATTCAAAGCTCAGTGCAGTGGCAACAGAGAACCAAACGCAACATTCTTCTATCCAGAGAATTTATTAGCTTATTACCCAGCCATACTTTGTTTCCTTTGTCCCACTGCTCATTTATTTCAAAGTGGAGGAAACGAAAGACAATGTTACCGCTAAATGATAGCTCCTTGTGGAGAGCTTTGTTAATCAGGTTACTAAGGCAAAATTACTCTACATATATTCTTGATTGATGTATTTTCTTTTGTTTGTTGAAAGACAGCCATTTTCTTTCACTGCATTCAAATCCAAATTTTGCTAGTTACCATGGCAATATTTTTGAAGTCAGTATCACTCTAATGTTCCATCATGCCCTATTATGATACAACTTGGATTTGTGGTAGACTTCATCTGTGCATAAATTATGCTGGAGAATTCTGAGGGTGAGGGGTGGGGAAAGAGAGAAAAAGAGATACAGAGGATTAGAATATTGTGTAAGAATATAAAAAGTAGCCTATATAACTTAAGAATAGTATGTTGTGTTGAAGGGGACAAGTTATTCTTTTAATCCTTACTCACTGGTAACGATATATAAATCCAGGCATAATTAAGTCCATTGTCAGAAATATGCCTGTTCCTTGATTTTGAGTCAAAATACTACCCAAAACGTGTATAAACGCTTAAGGACAAAAATCATAATGTTGAGAGTAAGGGTGCCTTGTTAGAATCCCTGCTGAGAAGTTCATGTTTCAAGACTTTGGCTTGCTCACTCCAGGACATGACCAATGATTGGAAGTTTCTCTTTTAATGTGTATCATTTATGAGTAGTGTTAGAAGCATATGGGCTTTTGCAGGACAGATGACACCAAATGCAAGAAGTAAAAAGCAGGAAGTAAGAAGATATCTACCCATACCCGGATCCGTGGTCAAAAGGAAATGTCCATGTTTAGACTAGAAGGAGTCTGATTATATGTAGTCAGACTGTTTCATCTTTGCCCTGTTGCTCAAGTGTTCATTATTCATCACCTTTTATGAACTTCATACAGCTCCTCACTCCCCTGAAGACTAAAACATCATTTGCACTAATTTGTAAAACTTAGGAAATTATGTAATTATAATATTTTGTAGCTTAATGAACATCAACCATAGAGCGTATGTACTTTCAGAGTGATGTTGGTTCTTGGAGGGTAAAAAAAAAAAATCTTTTTATATATATTTATAAATATTAGATTAGCAAATATACATTCAAAGGTGGTAAAATTTCATGGGAGAGTGACTGTTATATCTAAAAATAATTCCTTAGGGAAATAAGAATGAAAAAAGGCTGAAAAACACCAATTCAATGCAAGTCCTAAGTAGGTTAACTAACATGACCATTTTACACAGCTAGTTAGGGAGATACAGCCCTTGGTCTCAAATCTCTAGGCTTTCTCACAAAATTTCTAAATTTATTCAGTAAATATCACATATCTGTGATGTGTTACAAACTGTGTTAAAATTTGAGACAGAAAACCAAAAATATCATAGTCCCTAACATGAAAGAGACCCTGAAAAATGTCTGGAGATTATAAAACACTGTGGTAAGGACTCTGATGGAAGTAAACTGTCATACAGATCCTCTGCTCTATCTAGTACTGTAGAAGAACCCATTAAATTTGTATATTGATTTACCTTAATATGTCCACATTTCTATGAGCATGACATTGGTTTCTCAAGTGCATTTGTTCTTTGGGAAACACATTATGTGCTTTTTTAGGGTGTAAGAGAAAGAGTGGGCTTCCCAGGTAGCGCTAAGAAAGCACTTGGGTCTTCTCAAATGGGGACATAAGTCAAGTGTGTTGTCATGAACCTTAGGTCCTGACTTTTAGTAAGCAGGGGATGGACTGCTCTGTTTAATCAGTTAAATTTTAACCTACTTGTGCTCTGATGCTTGAGGCCTTCTCCTTGGAGATATGTTTTGATCTTATGGGGGTCCATCAGTGGCATGTCAACAGGAATTTTGCTGATTGGGATGATGATGAAACCTTGCATGTTAATCACTGACTTCAGGTAAGATCCAGTAGAGAGGAATATGACTTGTCCCTATTGAGTGCAGTCAGGTCAAAAAAAGATGGGCAGACAAGAGGGAACTAGGAGCTCACACTTGAGTAATCTGTTTAGTCAGTGGCTCTTTGGAAGTAATTGGGGGCTCTGGATTTTCCTTATTGTATAAGAATACACAAAGACCCCTTAGATAACAAACAGAGGATAGTCATTCAGAGTTTGCTATGTCAAGGGGGTTTGGCAGAAACTCAAAGATAGGCTGCATAATAGGAAAGCATTAAAAAAAAGTGGTGGTGGGAGGACTTCAGGCTTCCTCTGATTGAAGGTTATTGGCATAGGAGGTGGGCAAATTAGAAGCAAGGCATCCATGTGATGTGGTTTAGGGATCATATTTGACTTTTTTGATTGGTTCTGATTTGGGGAGGGAGACAAAAGTAAGGTAAACTGGCATTGACTAAATTCTGACCTTTGGGGCAAGGAATTATTACAGAAGCTGTGGTTTGGCTTCCTGAACTGATTGCTAGGAGGTTATAAGTCAAATTTCTATTGTCATATAAGGTCTGGTGACTGTATATTCCATCTCTCAGCTGGTATGCACGTTCCCCTGCTACAGATTACATATTAAGCTGTTATCAGTCACTTTAAAAAATATGTGAATAAAACCTCCTTGGAACACTTTTGAGAAATGAGTTGGCCAGGAAAAATGAAAGAAAGGCCTAGGCTGAGTATTTCAATAAATCTGGGAATAACTATGACACGAATTTCCTGAGCTATCTGGAACTTGTATAGCTTCCTCACATCTATTTTTCCCAAGGTGATTAGAACTAAAAGTTTAAAATGAAAACATCTCATGTACTTATTTTCTCCAACATCCAGTAAAAGAGCAGTTGGGGAGGCTGTGTCATTATTTACAGCAGCTCTGGGAAGCCCGGAAGTGAATAGAAGAACTCTTGGATTAGATTTAAAAGCTGGCTGAACCTAAAGGGTACAAAAGGGAACCCTTGTTCACTGTTGGTGGGAATGTAAATTGGTGTAGGTACTACAAAAAACAGTACAGAGGTTCCTCAAAAAATTAAAATTAGAACTACCATATGATTCAGCAACTCCACTTCGTGGTATAGATTTGAAGGAAATGAGATCACTATCTTGAAGAGATATCCACACCTCCATGTTCAATGCAGCATGATTTATAATTCCCAAGACATGGAAATTACTTAAATGTCTATCAAGAGATGGAAAAAGAAAGTGTGATATTTACAATGGGATATTATTCAGCCCTAAAAGAAGGAAATCCCGCTGTTTATGACAACCTGGTTGAAACTTGAGGGAATTATGCTAAATAAAGTTAAGTCAGACAGAGAAAGACAAATATTGAATAATCTGATTTACGTGTGCAATCTAAACAACTGAACTCATAGAAACAGGGAATTGAATGGTGGTTGCTGGGGGTGGGCATTGTGAAGGGGGGGCAATAAATGAAGTAGGTTAAAAGGTCCAAATTTACAGTTTTATAAAAAATAATAAAACTGGTTGAATCACTGGAGCCAGAGTAGAGAAATTAGGGAGAGGGAAGGAAAATTAGTATTTGCTGAAGACTTGTTTTATATAGGTATTATGTTGGAACTTAGCAAATGTCTCATGTAGTAGTCCCATTTTACAGATGGGAGAAAATGAGACATAGAAAGTAAATGAGTTATAGAATGTAAATGAGTTCTAGATTATAGAAGTTGTAACTGTAGGATCTAGTATTACTACTGTCTTTATCAATATGACTATTATTCCAGGAGATTCTTTCCCTGGGATATAAAAGTTGCAAAAACTTTATTATTTATTCCAGGAATTTCCTAAAAGATTCATTAACTCATCAGTATAAAATATCAGTGAATTATTAACTCCATAACACTCTTTGAACCCTCATCTCAAAATCCTCACCTTCCTCTTACCACCACTCTTAGACTATCATACCAAGATCTTTACTCAGTCCTAATCAAGTCCCTCCATCCCTGTTCCACCAGCCATTGAAAGACCTGCCTTAAAAGAGACTTCAAAATCTCAGTAAATCAGACCTTGATCCTCTATTTTCAAGACTCTTGATAGAATTAGCAGGCTTTTACTGCAGTAAGCAAAAAATTCCACTTTATCTTATCTGGTTGATCCCTTCATTCAATACTCATCCTGCATGTTTGTGCAGCTAATTGTGTTAAGTCCTCTCCTTCCCATGCTTAACTGATACAGTCTTTATTGATATATTTTCTTTGTTCCATCTCTACCTTCTTTGTCACTGGAATCCACTTAGATGTGCCACACATATACAGAGTCAAAACCCTTATCTGGTGTAGCAGAAACCAACACAATTCTGAAAAGCAATTATCCTTCAATTAAAAAATAAATGAATCTAAAATTAAGAAAAATGAAACAACAACAAAAAAGAAACCCTCATCTGTATCTTAGTATAACTTCAATTATGAAGGTCCCATGTCATTACTCTCTCTTTTTCCTGGTTTGTGTGTGTGAAGTCTTAAATAGCAATGGACCACAGCCTTGCTGTTACAATAATCCATCTGGGGTTTATTAAAAAATACATACAACCTGTTATTTTATCTGTGATAGAACAGAACTTTTACTACACAGTGATATCCAAGTTGCAAAGTGGTATTAACATATATCTATTCTGATTATTCTATTCTGAGGACAAAATAAATAGGTACACTGAAGTAAATAGTTGATGGGAGTGAGAAAGTAGCAAGTCTTGATGAGCAAATACTAGTTGAACTTAGGACCTTTCAAATTAGTTCATGAATGATGACTTGAAGACCAGATCAAATGAGGTAGATGAGGACAAAAAGTAGCAGAAGAAGAAAAAAAATGACATAATTTTAATCATAACTTTTGATGTTTTATAAAACAAGTGTGTGCATGCTAAGCCACTTCAGTCATGTCTGACTTTTTGCCACCCTATGGACTGTAGCCTGTCAAGCTCCTCTGTCCATGGGATTCTCCAGGTAAGAGTACTGGAGTGGGTTGCCATGCCCTTCTACAGGGGATCTTCCTGACCAAGAAATGAACCTCCATCACTTATGTCTCCTGCATTGGCAGGCAGGGTCTTTACCACTGGAGCCACTTGGGAAGCCCAACAAATAAGTGCAACAACCCCAGTTCTGTTGTATGGAACTTTCATTCTCAGTAATAAAGAGTGGGGAGTACAGTGGAAGATGTGTAGAAAGTTAGAAACTATAGACAAATGTGGATCAGAACCATAAGAATTACTGGGTGATGAAAGGTATTAGAATTCTAGAGGTGGTTTTTGAAGAAACTGAATATGTAAACCAAAAGTTGTATTGTTTTTCAATAAAATCTGTAGTGCTACAGGTTGTATATCTTTTTAAATAGCCTTCAGGCAACAATGGGTTACTTTTTACAGGGAAGAAATGGAATATTTGCCTCTCTGGGGCACCCTTAAAGAGCCATGTTGAATCAGAACAAGTGAATGCAAGTTATAACAAATTCCACAGTGTGCAAGTATTGGAAGTAGTTTGTTTATGCTAAGAAATTAAGGACATAAAATTATATTTTGGGTGGAAGGAAATCAGTGGTAAATGTCAGATAATGAAATTCTAGCATCATAACATTTCAGGGTTGTTTTGACATCTATTATGGGTAATGTGTAATCCAAACAGGAAGACAAGAAATAAGGTGTTACAAAGCAGGACATTTCCTTTGGGGTATTTATTGAGATGAGGGAGTAGTCTTCTCCAATTTGCAGTTGGAGGATATTGTTTCCTTAGAGTGATGAAAAGGGAATGGAATCATAAATGACGATCCAAATGTCAAATGGAATTACACAACTTTGAATCTCTTGTATTTTAATCTTTAAATATTGCAGGATTCTGAACTCAAGAATAAGTCATGGCATTCAATTTTCATCTATTTAATTTCTACTTTCAGTGTGAAATTATGCAGTTTGTTTTGAAAATTAGAGTATTTTTCCTTTGCATTTTCAACTTGATATTCACAAACAATATTGAATACTTTGGGTCCTAGGTAAGATAAGTGTTATTAATAATGTTGTACTGTTTATACTGTTTTTTTTATTGCAATTAGTGGGTGATTTTGCAGCTCTACATCCTCTGTCCTTATTCCAACCTCTTCCCTTTCAAAATCAGTATTTTATGAGAAAGATCAGAAGGCTAAAACATACCTGCTAATAATCAAATAGGAATGATATTTGACAAACTGATTTCATTATATGATTGGCATTTTAATAAGTAAAATAACTTAGAAATACACACCTAATTTATATTTAAAATATTCCAGTCAGATGTATGATTTATTCATGGAGAACTATGAATATTAAACCATTACAAATACTTTATGTTTTATTATTATTTTAAATGATGATTATTATACCACTAGCAATCCAAGAAATCTTCTAAACTAAAATTTACAGGTACAATTTGGTTATGCCATGAAAATATGAATTTACTATAGTAATTAAAAAAAGAATATACTTTTAAACTTTGACCCATATTTATAGAGTTTCTATGAAAAAAATGAAAAACCTTACTGAATGTAATTATAAAATTTCAGTCTTATTTTTCCCTAAAAAATGCTATATGTGCTTAGTCACTTAGTCATGTACAGCTCTTTGCAGCCTCATGGACTGTAGCCTGTCAGGCTCCTCTGTCCACGGGGATTCTCCAGGCAAGAATTCTGGAGTGGGTTCCATGCCCTCTCCAGGGGATCTTCCCAACCCAGGGATCAAACCCAGGTCTCCCGTGTTGCAGGTGGGTTCTTTACCCTCTGAGCCACCAGGGAAGCCTAGAAAGTACAATAGGATATATTTCTTCCTTACTGGAGTTTCTGGAGTGTTTATAGGGTTTATGGTTGACCCAGGCACATAAACAGAGGTAGTTATTATAAGCCCAATGTTACATCTCAAAATTTCCTTCAGCAAAGTAATGGAGAAAGAAAGCTGGAGAAACTTTGCATTACATCCAAGGGAATTTCTAGTGTATTCAATATCTACATTCCCAGAGGAAAAGAAAGAAGAAGTTTAAAGGAGAGACGGCAACAGTTCAACTCAGCAGTTCTACATATAATTATTAAGCTGGATACAATTTAAAGCATTGTGCAAAGAATGAAAATGAGTAAATTTAGTCAGTGCCCTCAAGGAATCTTCTCTTTTTTCCTTCCTAATACAACAGCGATTTTCCTTTAGGGACACTCGTTTCCTTCATAATGTAGCAGCCATTTGTTTTGGGGCTGATTCTAAGCCCAAGTTCAAAGATTGGTCTAAAATAATCTACAGATTTCCCTGTTGGTCTAGTGGTTAAGAATACACCTTCCAATACAGGGGATGTGGTTTGATCCCTGGTCTGGGGGCTAAGATCCCATATGCTGAGGGACAGCTAAGCCCACGTGCCACAGCTGGAAAGCTGCCTCGCTGCAAGGAAGACTTAGCACAGCCAAAATTAAAAAAAAAAAAAAAGAAAAAAAGAAAAGATCTATATCAAGGATTACCAAATTTTTTCTATAAAGGATCAGAGTGTAAATGTTTTAGGTTTTGTGGAACCATACAGTCTCTGTCACAGTGACTCACCACTCCCTTTGTGTTACCACAGTGAAAGAGTAAATAAGTGGGTATGACTGTGTTCCTATAGCACTTTATTTACAAAAAACGTGATGTAGGCCCAGTTTGTCCCCTGTGCTTTTTGTGGCAGTGTCTACCCCTGGTCTAAACCAAACTCCAGTTCTACTACTATTGATTCAGTCATCGGCAAATCAATGCATGATATTTCCTTAGTTAAAGGGATTCTTGAGAAATGGGGTCAGTCAACTGGAAACACAAGATTTCTGTTTTCAGTTATTATGGGTATTGTATCCTGTATCTGCCATGTGTGAATGAGAAAGTTATGTTTGTTGCCGGTAGTCACCTTACCACTGCAAAGGAAGCCAGCTCTGAAAATAAAACCAAGACATGAAGGAGAGAAGAGTGAAAAAACAGAAGAGTTGCAGATATTTGGAACTCAAGTTCTTCTTTAACCAAGCTAGAAGTCTGGCCTACTTCATCACGTCTCAGTTAAATAAATATTTTGTGGTCTTAGCCAGTTTGTGTTAAATGTCACTTGTAACTGAAAGATCCCAGCTGATACAGGTGCATGGAGTAAAATACAAAATAACTGCCAATATTACAGAGGCTCAGAAAAGAGTCAAAAGTAGTTTGAAAAATTTTTATCAAATGATGGCATTTGAGGCAAAGTTCTTTATTATAATTTTGCAATAGAGTGGAAGAAAAATATCAGTAAAGTGTTCATGGGTGGCAAATTTCTGGATAGTCAAATACCATATATTTTACAGTATTTTTGATGTTCGATAGTATTTTTGATATTTGTTAGTATTTTCAAGGAAGAACAGTGGGGGATTTTTGGAATCAGCGTGAGAAACCTGGGTAAAACCTCAGGTTGGAAATCTTGACGATGAACAGAAGGCTTGGTGATAAAATTGAGGTTTCCAATAGGAACTTGGAAGTGTCTGATATACTGAGATACAGCATGATGATAAAGGACAATTAATTGGGAAAATAATGTGGATTTAGAGATGTGCCAGCCATAGGGTACCAACATATGGAAGGGCACACGTAAATCTCTGGGGAACTATGGAAAGGGAAAATGGGCATCTGATTTTATTTCCCATAGTCCCTTTGAGGGAAAATACAAATGCAATTAGGAGGAATAGTAATAATGTTCTTAGGAATGGTGCAGGTGACACTGCCAGGAACAAGCTTAAATGATGATAGATTACCACTGAAATCACTTTGAGTAGGGTGGACTGGCTCACCCTAAGGCTTTTATTTTTACAAAATGTCTTATGCAAAATTGAGTCCAGGGCTGATTTGTTCATATGTTGGCAATAAACCAGATTAGTATCACCCGCTCTTCTCCATCTTGTCCTTTCCCAACAGAGCCTTTAGCTTCTGCTTTGAACAATGACCAGCCCACATTAAATTGAATATCTATTTTAAGGGGAACCAAATCATTACCCAGTTCACATGTGACCATGTCGATGAAGCCCAGTCTAGAGGTACTTGCCTAAGGGATGCGGTTTTCATGAGGGAAATCTAGAGATCAGATTCATTGGACAAATAGAAGCTTATCCTGACAGTTCTGTCCCCTGTGGTAGTTATTATGAACCACCCTGTGCAGACTTGGGTGAAGAGGATACAAAGGGGAACAAGACAGTGCCTGCTCTCAGGAGTTAGGGTGCTTCCCTCTTGCTGACTCTCATCCATCTCCTTACACTTCTCACCCATTCATTCTTCTCAGCCTCTGCAAGTCACTTTATAAATTAGCACCCAGCTGTGATCTCAAAAAATACAGTAAGACAAAGCCTGGGGTGAATTCTGCATTTCTGCTGCATTGTTTAGCCACTAATTAAATGTTTGTTCGAAAATCACCCTTAATAAGCAACTAGATTATATTACTTATCTGTTGCTTGGATCTTCTAGAGGGCTCATTCTCACCCTTGGCTACATATTACAATTACCAGAGAGGATTTAACAACACCCAGGCCAACACCCACCCTCTGAGATTTGGATTTAATTAGTTTGTGGTGAATCTGAGCATTAGTATTGTTTGAAAACTCCCCCAGGTGATTCTAACTCCGCAGTCGTGGTGCAGAGGGAGTCTCCTGGACTTCTGTACTGTTAAGGAATCTCTTGGAACTTGCTTGCTTTTCTCTGGTGCCACTCTGAGAAGGTGGCTATCATTATGTGCCAGGAATGGTTTATTAATAAAATTTAGCCAGTTCTCTTGGCTCATGACTCTACCTGTGATCCTCTGGTTTCTACACCAGGTGTCCTGAAATGAAAACTGCTGAAAACAGTTTATTCATGGAGTGTGGGGGAAGGGAGAGGGGTAAAAAATAAGAACTTTTGTTGAAAGTTGCATAATTTAAATTTTATGACAGCAACCTCCTTTGCATTCCAAGGGACCGAGATTTTGAGGGGTATGACTATTTCCAATGTTAGATTTATTTTTTTAAATAGTCATTTAAAAATTTAAACCTGTTGGTGAATTTTCTAAAGCTATAAGTTCATCTTGCTAAGAAAAATCTCATTGTTGGCAGAAAGTCTCTGTTTTCCAAATTTCTGATTCCTCTTGCTTCAATTTTTTTCTTTCAATTTTTGTACTTTTCAGGGTGTAATCCTAGGTATAATTTGAGGGACTTCATCATTTCCCTGAGGTTTCTTCCCTCTCTGTCTCTTTTCCCACTTGAAACGTACATACAAATTCTCATTATGCTAATATTCTCAGTAGCTAATTATAAAAAGAAAATCAAAGTGGTCATTTTACAACCACCTGTGGCACCTTATGAATCAAACTAAACTTAACTCACCCAACATTTCTTTTAAGGTGGCATTTTTTCCCTCCTCTGTCACTCTAAGCTGTCTTCTAGTTGAAATCAGTCATTTATGGTGCTTTGCACTTTAATAGAGCTCTCACAGAACATTTTATAAAAACCATAGAATGTGATGTTTTGGCACAAATTTGTACCAAAAACTTAACAATTTTGATGTATGAGTTCTTTATTCAGGTCAAGTAATGTGGTGTATAATAAATTGATATTCCTTGTAGTGAAATATTCCTCTGTCGATACTACTTCCCCAAACAAGCAAATGCTTTTAAAACATTTATTTATTTTCTACTTATTGCCTATATTGTAATTCTACTCACCTTTCCTAATACAAGAACATTTTAAATGCTTTATGTATATATATTTGTTTGTTATATGTCCTGAGAAAAATCTGTCTTGGTCTTTGATATATGTAATTTTAATATATTCTAACATGGAAGCAACTAAATGTTCATTGGCACAGTGCATGGATAAATAAACTGTGGTACATATATATAATGGAATACTACCTTGGTCATAAAAAAGTGAAATAATGCCATTTGCAGCAACATGGATGGACCTAGAGATTATCATACTAAGTGAAGTAAGTCAGACAGAGAAAGACAAATGTCATATGACATCACTTGTATGTGGAATCTTTAAAATGATACAAATGAATTTATTTACAAAACAGAAACAGATTCACAGAAATAGAAAGCAGGCTTATGGTTACCAAAGGGGGAAAGTAAGGGGGGTGGGAAATGGATAAATTAAGAATTTGGCATTAGCGGATACAAACTACTGTATATAAAATAAACAAAAAGTTCTACTGTATGGCACAGGGAATTATATTCAATATATTGTTGTTCAGTCTCTAAGTCATGTCTGACTGTTTTCAACCCTGTGGACGGCAGCATTCCAGTCTTCCCTGTCCTTCGTTGTCTCCTGGCGTTTGCTCAAACTCATGTCAATTGGGTTGGTGGTGCCATCCAACCATCTCATCCTCTGTTGCCCCCTTCTCCTCCTGCCCTCAATCTTTCCTAGCATCGGTGTCTTTTCCAGTGAATTGGCTCTTCACATCAGGTGACCAAAATACTGGAGCTTCAGCTTCAGCATCAGTCCTTCAGGTGAATATGAAGGGTTGATTTCCTTTAGGATTGACTGATTTAATCTCCTTGCAGTCCAAGTGGCTCTCAAGGGTCTTCTTCAACACCTCAGTTTAAAAGCATCAATTTCTAGGTGCTCATCCTTCTTTATGGTCCAACTCTCACATGACTACTGGAAAAAACATAGCTTTGATTATATGGACTTTTGTCACCAAAGTGGCATCTCTTCTTTTTAATACCCTGTCTAGTTTGTCATAGATTTCTTCCAAGGAGCAAGCATCTTTCAATTTCATGGCTGCAGTCACTGTCCTCAGTGATTTTGGAGCCCAAGAAAATAAAATCTGTCACTGTTTCCATTTTTTCTCTCCATCTATTTGCTATGAAGTGATGGGACTGGATGCCATGATCTGTTTTTGGAATGTTGAGTTTTAAATCAGCCTTTTCACTTTCTTCTTTCATCCTCAGCAAGAGGCTCTTTAGTTCCTCTTTACTTTCTGCCATTAGGGTGGTATCCTCTGCATATCTAAGGTTGTTGATATTTCTCCTGGCAATCTTGATTCCGGCTTGTGATTCATTCAGTTCAGCATTTCACATTTATTTCAGTATCTTGTAACAAATAATGAAATATCTTGTAATTGTAATGGAAAAAAATCTGAAAACAAGTGAATCTCTTTGCTATACACCAGAAACTAACATAACAGCATAAATCAACTATCCTTCAACGTGTGCTATGTGTGTTAAGCCACTTCAGTTGTGTCCGACTTTGTGGCCCCATGGACTATGGCCCACCATGGGATTCTTCAGGCAAGAATGCTGGAGTAGGTTGCCATGCCCTTCTCCAGGGGATCTTCGCTATCCAGGGATCAAACCTGGGACTTCCACATTGCAGGCAGATTCTTTACCATCTGTGCCATGAGGAATGCAAAATTAAAAATATATATTTCTCAAATATTTATTAACTTTTTAATATTCTTATCATATAAAAGTACTTTTTTCCCCCCTGCTCTTGTATCCTTAAAAATCCTAAAAGGAAGGGGAGATTCAGTTCTTACTGACCTTTCCTAGGTGTTCAACACAACCATGTTTTCTCAAGAAAAAAATGTGTTTGCTGAGAAGGCCATCCTAAGGAGACTACATACATCAGTCTTACCCCTTATGTGTCTAGGATTCAGCAGTGGTGTCACCTTTGTCCAAGCACCTAAGGATAATTTTGCAGGCAGCATGCCCAGAGACTAGTAGTCTTGGTGGCAGCTGTCAACCCTGTATTAGGTTATCTACATGAAGTATCTGGAGAATATCCCTCTCCATGTCTGAAACATCAGCCAGAATTGAAGAGTGTGCCACTCCCAGAGAAGAACCAAATTTCAGGGGCATGATTTCTGGTGAAGGAGATAATAATCTGGAAGACATCACTTTTCTCTCATTTTCATGTTTTTCTTACTTTTTGCTCTTCCCCATACCAAACCAGGTTACATTCTGTTCACTACCTGCATTGTTGAATTTAATTCCTGAACAGAAAACCAAGGTGTACCCTTAGATCTACAGACATATAGGTTCATGTAGGTGAATAGCGCTGACCTGGGGTCTGGAAACCTGGACTTGAGCTCTGATCTCCCACTGGCTTCCAGTGAGAACTTCACCCAGTTTTCACCTAAGTCTCAATTTCATCTTTTGTAGGTGTATAGATTACTTGTCTGTCTCTAAGTTATTTTCCAATTCCATGTTTCTAGTATTTTTGTTTCAGGTCTGTGTGAGTGTGATCTTTCACAGCAGGAGTTTGTGTCAATAGCAGCATCTGAAAGTGAGAAAGTTAAAAATGTTGTGGGTTGGTTTTAGAAACCTGGCAGGTGCTCTGTTTTTGTCACTTCATCCAGTTTTACATTCTGATTATCCTCACTTGACTCAAACTCTGTTAAAAATGGGAATAAACTTCGCTTTAAGCAGAAGAACATTTCTTGTAAGTATAAGCAGTTGTTGTTCAGTCACTAGGTTGTGTCCTACTCTCTGCAACCCTGTGGACTGCGGCACACCAGCCTTCCCTGTTCGTCACCATCTCCGAGTCTACTCAAACTCATGTCCTTTGAGTTGGTGATGCTGTCCAACCATTTCATCCTCTACTGCCCCCTTCTCCTTTTGCTCTTGATCTTTCCCAGCATCAAGGTATAAACAACAGCATTTCTTATAACAAACTTCTTTGTTATGAGAACTAATCACTTATTAATTACCTGTCTTATGACTTGTACTATGATTAAATGCTTTTTGAGAGTACCCTGCCACATTGGAATTCACTGGGAGTAAGAACTGTGATAAAGAATTTAATTTGCTAATTGAAGTGAGGGCTGGAATTAAAGGGAAACCTTTATATTCCAAATGTGCCAATGCCAGGCTATTCCTTAGGCTCTTTGAGGTTTCTTAAACTTTGAATTTCTAACTTTATAAGAAACATGCAAGAGTGAACCTATTATACTGTTAAATTCTCAAACATTTTTAACCGAGAGCAAAAGAGCATAAACCTCTAGCAATAGAGACAAACTAAGAACATTTTCAGGGCATGTTTCTAACACCAAAATGTCTGATAAATTATTAAAATTCATGAGTAATAGCATTTGCAATGCCCTGAGTTTTTACAGCAATTTGTATCTTTCAAAGGGCATGATATTATTTTATTTGCTATTCTCATTTACCCTAGAATATGGGTAAAGAAAGAATTATTATTGTATACCTAAAAATAGTCTTTAAAGAATAATGATAGTAGAAAACTTATTACAGCCAGGTTTTTTACCACGAGCACCACCTGAGAAGCCCTGTTACTCTAGTTGAGGCATATCAATGCATAAAGATTTCATAGGAGGAGGGGGAGAGAAGAATGGTGAATGTAGGCGAAGTATATTCTAGTGTTGATTGTATTAGTTTTTCAACCTTTCTGTCAGTTTGAAAAACTTCAAAAAATGAATCTGGGGATAAAAATATATGAAATAATGCCATTTGCAGCAGCATGGATGAACCTAGAGATTATCATACTAAGTGAAGTGAGTCAGAAAAAGATAAATATCATATGATATCACTTTATGTGGAATCCCTTCTTTTTGAAGGAAAGCTATGACAAACCTAGACAGCATATTAAAAAACAGAGGCATCATTTTGCCAACAAAGATCTGAATAATCAAAGCTATGGTTCTTCTAGTAGTCATGTACCAATATGAGAGCTGGACCATAAAGAAGGTTGAATCCCAAAGAATTGATGCTTTTGAATTGTGGTGCTAGAGAAGACTCTTTAGAGTCCCTTACACAGTGAGGAGATCAAACCAGTCAATCCTGAAGGAAATCAACCCCGAATATTCATCGGAAGGACTGATGCTTAAGCTCCAGTATTTTGGCCATCAGATGCAAAGAGCCAACTTGTTGGAAAAGACCCTGATGCTAGGAAGGATTGAAGGCAGGAGGAGAAGGGTATGACAGGATGAAGTGGTTAGAAATGCATCACCAATGGACATGGATTTGAGCAAACTCTGGTAGATAGTGACAGACAAGGGAGCCTGGTGTGCTGCAGTCCATGGGGTTGCAAACAGACACGAATTAGTGACTGAACAAGAGCAAAAACAGTTGTTTAAAAATGTACAAATGAACTTATTTACAAACAGAAACACTCACATAAATCAGAAGCAAACTTACATAAATCAGAGTTACCAAAGGGGAAATGTTGTGGGAAGGGATAAATCAGAAAGTTGGAACGAACTTGGAAAGACAGTAGTGTGCATTCCTGAAGAGAGATATTTGTTCTCTGCCCAGGAACTGAACCTGGGTAGCCTGGATGAAAACCAGGAATCCTAGCCACTAGACCACCAGAGGCTAGAGGCAAAGTTCCTCTGTCTCTTATTCCTATTGAAACAAGAACACTTCAAGGAGGCTAAAACTGTAAAAAAAGGTGCAACATTTATTATTAGACACAGTACAATGAATAGGAGAGCACATCAAGAAATAGTTTATTTAAGATAGAAGCTAGGCAGAAATACACATCCAGAGAAAAAGGGTATGGGCATCCTCTCTAATGAAGAGAAGCACAAAGAGAAGCACAGTAAAGAGGGGTCCTTAAGATACAGGACAATTCTTCAGGGTCTTTGTTTACCTTTGGCCAATTATCTCATTTCTGCCCCAACACCCAGCCTATTCTAGGACCCTTCCCAACATGCGTGTGCAACTTTATCCTAAGATGGATTCCACCGCAGAGGCCTGTGGGGGTATGTCCTCACACTTATGGAGTGGAACCTCCTCTATTTTGACCCCCAAGAAGCCCTCCTGCACATGTGCAGACAGGGAAGTTTTCCTTGGTCATGTTGCCTCTTCATTTCAGCAGAGCTCAGCTCCTTCCACTAGCTTTGTGCTTGGAGCGTCTTCTGAGAACAGAGCCTCAATTTTACTCCACTTGACAAACACTAGGTGTCCAACCCAGGGAACACATCTATCTCTTACCTCAGAATGAACACACACCCACTAGTGTATACAAGATAGATAACCAACAAGGACCTAGCAAATAACATAGGGAACTCTACTCAATATCCTGTGATAACTTATATGAGAAAAGAATCCAGAAAAGAATGAATATATGTGTATATACACATATATATGTTTCCCTGGTGGCTGGCTCAGACAGTAAAGAATCTACCTCCAATGCAGGAGACCTAGGTTCAATCCCTGAGTCAGGAAGATCCCCTGGAGAAGGAAATGGCTACCCACTCTTGTATTTTTGCTGGGGTAATACCATGGACAGAGAAGCCTGGCAGGCTATAGTCCATGGGGTTGCAAAGAGTCAGAGACAACTGAATGACTAATACACCCACACACATACACGTATATCCAGAGGCAGATGTGATGAAGAATTCTAATATTAAAACCTGAGTAAGGACTCATCCTCCACTTTGAAGAGTGGGCTTTCTCATTGGCTTCTCTAGGGCAAATAACACCAGCTTGCTTCCTCCACCCTACTTCTTTGCTCTTTTTAAATTTAGCTCCATAACCATTGTTTCTATTTCCTTCTTTTTCACTTCTTACTCTGGCTCTGCCTCCAAGATTGCAGGCAGTTCCTTAAAAAAAAAATCTCTTATCAGGCAATATAGTTATTATTTTTTAGGTGTTTACCATTTAGCAGAAGATGAAATGGCTAGATAGGGGCTTCCCTGGTGGCACTAGTGGTAAAGAACCTGCCTGCCAATGCAGGAGGCATAAAAGATACAGGTTTGATCCCTGGGTCAGGAAGATCCCCTGTAGGAGGGCATGGGAATCCACCCCAGCATTCTTGCCTGGAGAATCCCCACGGACAGAGGAACCTGGCGGGCTACAGTTCATAGGGTCAGAAAGAGTTAGACACGACTGAAGCGACTTAGCATGCACATACAAGATGGTTAGATAGCATCACCAACTCGGTGGACATGAATTTGAGCAAGCTCCAGGAGATGGTGAGGACAGAGGAGTCTGATGAGCTACAGTCCATGGGGTTGCAAAGGGTTGGACACAACTTAGCAGTTGAATGACAATTTATACTTATATCAAACTGTGCCATCAGCATTATTTGGCTGATTTTGCTCAAATTTCAGTGGAAGACTGACCAAGCTTAAATGCATCACTTGAGCATATTCTGTCTTTAGAGAAAAATCAGGAATAAGTGGGATACAAAATGTGAAATTTGAGTGTTCTACAAAGTATTGACATAGTAAACTGCTATTCCATTTGAATGTGGAAGACAGCTACTCTTCACTAGAAAATGCTTTAAAAAATAAAACACAGACTTCTTTTAGACCTTCTTTACTGCCCCAAGTTATGTTAATGGTACAAAACTCTTTCAAGAATTAATATACATTACTGTCTTAAGTGACTAGTAGAAGAAGATGCTAAACATATGTTATTTGTATCTAGAAATCAGCTAAAAGAAGTAAGACTTCAAAATGATAGGAAAATAATTGAAAAAAATGGAATCATCTACTTAGGAACTTTAATACAATATGACTTAGGCTAAAAAAATGGAATATAATTATCTATCTACACAAAATTTAAATCAACCTTGGAATAAAATTCACTCTTCCATCATTTTTCACTTGAAGGAAAATATGAAACACATTTATAATAGAGAGAGAAATGGACATCAATTTTGTGTGCCTTCTGTTGATTGTTGTATTGTGGGTATTTTCACTGTGAGCATGCTGCCTTAGGCATTTTCATTATGTACTTTATTTAATGTTTCTTGGGATTTAATTTGACCCATAATAAATTCAAAATCCATTTAATGTCAGATTATATTCATTTAAGTCTAGTGAGTCCTGATATTTGCTTATAAACATAGGACTCCATCCATTTAGTCAGTTCCTAGTTTGATACTCTGGAAAAGAAAAATATCTTCCTTTCCTGTACCCTGTAGTAACATGATAGTGGTACAAATGCTTTATTTTCCTTATATGTAGCTATACATTGATTATTTTCCACTGTAAGTACTGTAGGTTATTTTAATCTCACTAAAATAAATAACCATATTTGAAAGCAGCTATGGGAAAGAGCATGTGTTGGTTTATGCAACACATGGTTTATATCTTATGTTGGCTTGTATTTTCAGAAATGAACAGGACCTAAGTTGAAACATCAAAGAGCTTTCACTCTGTAGAAAGCATGAAGTGAGCATATTCTACCAGGCTGTGAACCCAAGCTGGGGTATTCTAATGTCTGTAGACTAGCATTAGGTAGTAACTTAGATAGAGTAATGCTTAGAAAACATTAAATAAATGTTTGTCGAATCAATAAATATGCATAAATAAATATAATGCATTACTATATAGAACTTTAAACAAGGTACTTTTGAGAACAATAACAGAGGAAGGAAGATTATACTTGATTGAGAATAAAAGGAAGGACTTCAATGGAAAAAGTACCACTTGAATTGAAATTGAGAAATGAGTAGATCTAAAATAGGTAGGGAAGTTAAAGTGAGGTGGGGACATTGTCCAGGGGAGATGCAATTATGCACAATGGCTAATGGCAAGTGGAATGATGTAGAATGTGTTAGGCTCTGTAAGATATAAATGGGTGAGCACTCACACAGGGTGAGCATGCAATAAATGTTGAACACCATAACACGTGTGTACTGTTATGCTGTCATGCCAAAATTCAGCTTGTTTAGAGATAATAATGATCTTTCAAAAGAGTATTTTTGTGTACCATGTAGTTTCATAAAATATTTTACTGAGATGTTAAAGCTGGTTTTGTCTATCTCTACACTACTAATTTCGTAATTTTTTGCTTTTGTTTGTAGGTAATATGTGAGTAGGTTTTAATGTCTAACTGGTGGCTTCCTGAGGCTGTCCAGGGCTTCTCTGGTGGCTCAGTGGTAGAGAACCCGCCTGCAATGCAGGAGATGCAGGAGATACCAGTTTGATCCCTGGGTTGGGAAGATCCCCTGGAGAAGGAAATGGCAACCCACACCAGTATCCTTGCCTGGAGAATCCCATGAACAGAAGAGTTTGGCGGGTTACAGTCCATAGGGTTGGAAAGAATCAGTCATGAGAGAGCATGCACAACCACAGAGGGTATCCTAGTGCCTGTAAGAAGAGCCTCTTGATCTGAATACTGCATGAGTACATTGAATGTTTAAGGGAAATATGATTTGTGGGGTCTCCTAAGAACAGAGCAGTCTTTGATTTAGAAATGAGAAATTGCCGGGGAGTCAGATGAAGCCAGCTCCAGAACATGGCGGAGACTGCTGTAGGGCAGCCTGGTGTGTTGTAGGAAACAGAGGTTTTTAAAAGTCAGCCAGTCCTGGCTTCAAGCCGTGATTCCGATTCCCACAAACAATGCTATTTTGAGATAGTTGCGTAAACACTTTGAGCTTCAATTTTCCCCCGGCTTTGTTAAATAACACGGTTGTTCCTGCTTCCCTAGACTGTTGTGAGGATTAAACGAGGTAATGTTTAAGCGAAGCATCTGACCCCTGGTGACTGCTCAGTATTCCCTAGTGGGCAAACTCTGAACCAATTATGTCATAACATTTCCCTTAAAAAATGGAATGCAAACACATTGAATTCTTTCCATGTTGCCATTCCATCAGTTTATCCTTGTATACAACATTTCTCAGAGATGTTTATAATTTATCTATCTCTCCAGAGTCTTATTCAAGTTACTCTACCCAGAAGGAACCTAAGAAGTACTTCTTAAAGAAAAATAATTTCCCATCAACACATCATTCTTAGCCTACTCTGATTCCAAACAACTCTGAACCATATCAATATCACTGACGAGTTTCCTCAGCATCTTGAGTCATCCACTTGAATTGATCATGTGTCAACCCCTAAAATGTTACCCCTGATAGCCTTATTAGGTAAGCAAATGCCAATCATGTGATTTACTGTTTAAAAGACAAAATATGAAAATGTCTCCCTTAAATAGTCTTCGCTTGCTTCACTGATTTTTTGCCAATTGCAATTTCCACGTGTTGTTTGAGTTATAATCATATATTCCCCAAGTCATCAAGAAGCAAGCAGGTGTCTGCAGTACACTGAGTTTCACTTAAACTTGCTGCTGACCTTTCTACTTGCTCTTGGATCACAATGTTCTTTTTCTGATATGGTTAATTATTTCAACCACTTATTTAAAGTTCCCTTTTTGGATATCTTTGTGGAGCAGGAAACTATTATTGCTAGAGTTTAGTTAAACAAAAGCTAGTATAGTAGGAATAAGGGCAACATTTTTCTTTATGCTGAACAAAAGGAAGTCTGAACTTTTAAGTCCTGAAGTGAAATTACAGGAATCTACTCCTTTAATATATGCTAAGTAGCTGGTACCAAAAGGCAGTGTTCTCATGGAGAATAAGCGAGTCAAGGACATTTTGTTCCATCTATAGGACAATACACTGCTTTTCCATTGTAAGACAGCATCCTCATTTCTAAAAGTTGAATAGAGTGCTGCTTACAATGGAAGAACAAACATTTTCAGCTGGTTAAATTTGAGATGTTGAGTGAAGTTCATTACAATGCCTGAAGCACTTTTATTTGATCTCAAATTGGAGAGGTTTTCCTATTCTAGAAGCTTTTGTTTCTCAAGGTTTTGTTGAGATATTCAAACAAACATTTAAAACTATACTTGAGAGAGTATACTTAAATCTTCTTGTCCTCAAATATTAATTTAAGCTGTGGTCTAGTTGAACATAACCTTGTATTTGTTGCTATTTAGTCAGAGATGATTATGTGAGGAATAGGAATGTAAGTTCTGTGCTGTACTCAGTCTCTTCAGTCCTTCCTCCTACAATTTGATGTAATTTGATGTTTGGGGACTCGGGGTAGAAAGGAAGATAGATCTGCGAGAAAGTCCTCAAAGTTGCTATTTAAGGATTAAGAGAAAATTAATACAGAAAAAACACAGAAAACCAAGTCTGTGGGGTGCTAGTGCAGTGATAAATGCACATCTTCCCAAGGTAAGGAGGATCTGGGTTATGCAGATGGTTTGTCCTGATTTCCTCACCTATTTATTTGCAACTTTTTTCTGTCTCATGTCTTGTATTTTTGGAAATCATATTGAATCTAAAAATAAAGCAGAGATATAAATGCATAGTTAAAATCAGTTCCTATTGTCTATTAAACAAAAGTAATTAACAAAGTAAGATTATTCTTTCCTATTTGTTCTATGAAAGCTTTTTCAACATGAGCCTTTTAAAAGGCAACATTGGAACACATAAAATAATGTTCTCAATTACCCTTGCTAAGAAAAAATAAAAGTGCTGTACTTACTTTGATTTCAGATAAAAGTCAAGGGCAAAATATTAAGTCACATTGTTGTAGAGTCACTTTCACTACATTGTATAGGCAAGTAGAGCATTCTGGTGAAATGATTGGATAGATGGGTAAAATCCTGAGAATTATGATGAAGGAAAGTTAACAATTCTGTAACAGAGTAGTTCTCAAAATGTCATAATCCCTAAGTTAACACCATGAGGTATCATCTAGGAAAGTGTGAAAAATATGAGATTTTCAGTCCTGCCCCAGAACTACAGAATCATGGATGCTAGATAATTCTGACACATGTTCAAGTTGAGAGCCATCATCTGAGATGATTTCCTGTAGGGATAACCTCAAATGGGGCTTTTACCTCTACCCTACTGTTTTTAATCATTAAAAAATAATATAAACATATTAAAGAAAGCTTGGAGATTATAAAATCAAAGATGAGAAATCAGAGGAGGAAGGGGAAGAGGAGAATGATGTTGGTGTCATCCTACACAACTGAATGCAAGAATTTTGACTGTGACTTTTCTTTAAATTTGTTTATGCTTAGAATTTTTTCACAATACTCACACACACACACACACACACACACATACATATATACATACACACACACACACATTTCTGTATATATACATGTCTAGTCGCTCAGTCATGTCTGACTCCTTTGTGACCCCATGGACTGTAGTCCTCCATGTTCCTCTATCTATGGAATTTTCCAGGCAAGAATACTGGAGTGGGTTTCCATTTCCTACTCCAAGGGATCTTCCCCACCAGGGAATGAAACCCACAGCTCCTATGTCTGCTGCATTGGCAGGTGGATTATTTACCATTAACGCCACCAGGGACTGACCCCCCTCCATCCATATATTATAACCTGCACTGTAAATGTAACATTGTTTCACATTATTGCCTGGATGTTTAAATCTCATTTTCAGGTCTTCAAAAACTCTCATTCATTTAACTATCTGCCTATGGTGGATATTTGGATTTTACAAGTATAGATTCCTCTGGTAAATATATGTGTGTATAATATATTTTCTACATTTAAAAATGTGTCCTTCATCGCTAATCCTATAAGTAGACTTCCCGGGCCAAAGTAGATGAATATACTATAAGATATTTTATTGGTTAGATTTTAAGCATTATCTTGACTTTCTAGTCCCCCTTATTTCTGAGTCATGGAGCTTTAACTCAGGAGGCAAGCCTATGTCAACCTTAGGTCCTTTTCTTTCCTTTTTGCCTGCTTATGTTTCTTCATGTATTCTGTATATTTCTAAGTATATTCTATATTTCTAAAGTTTGTAGCAAATCTTCCTAAAGTTTGTCCCAAGCCCAATCTTTACTCTAGGTTTTGAGTTCTACCTGTACCATTCCCCGTATTTAGGTGTTCAAAGTTTACATTGAATTAGCAATAATCATGCCTTAGATCCATTCATTGGCTATGATACTGCCACTGCATAAAGCTCAAAGGTTTGAAAAGAAGTTGAGTGTAAGGCCAGAAGCTCAGTAGTTTTTACATGTAGTTATTATTAGACCTAAAAGTTCTCAGATTTCTGTGCAAGTCTCTTCAACAATATTCACATTTTCTACCCCCCCGCCCCGTCAATTTACTTCATGTTCATATTGAAAGGTTGCAGCCCCATTTCAATACCCAGTGGATTCTAAGTGTCTTTCTTCAGATACAGTGGTGCTCTTTTTTCCGTTTTTTAAAAATTACCATTTTTTCAAGATCTTGTTTGACCCTTTCTTTCTTTTTTAAAAATATATTTGCAGAAGAAGTATATTTGTAATTAGAGTATGGCTACTCTCCCAACCTGGTTTTAGTATTTTTCTAGACCTACCTACTCATTGGCGGATTTCTAACTAACTAGGAAGGCCACGGTAGTCTTGTTTCCATGTATTTTACTAACTTCCTCTTAACTATTCTGTGTCCTTATTTTTTAACGTCTTTCTGCCCTGTCCTGTTATCATTCCATTGTGGATATGTTACACAGGAAAAAGATGGATGGGTAAACATCATCATGCTTCATGCCATCAAATTCTTGCTAAACTTTTTTACCCAGACTTGCCTTCCCTAGGGCTATAAGTCAGTAGGTTTGAAATTTGGAGCCAGAAAAAGATATTCAGCAGACAAAAGACCCTCTGCTTATTATTTCTGTGGATAGATTCCGAATGCTTTTGATTTTGGTTGCCAAATCAATATACTTTTTAAAGTCATCTTTCCCTTACTTAAAGTGTAATTAAAGAAACTATATTCAGTCTTTAAGTCAAGTGCAGAAGTATAGTTTAATGAATTTCCTTCCACAGAATCCTAAGAAAGTGAATGTAACCTTGGAAGTATTTAATTTGTGCCCAGGGAATAATTTACATGCCTGGAGAAACTCGATCAAGATCCAACAGGAATTTAGGAAATTGACTCAAGGCTAGGCTAATATAATAATCCCACCAGTGTTCTTGTACCCTACTTCCATGTATTTACGATGTCCTCAATACCTTACTTATTTTGTATCATGTGTCTTCAAATTGTATCCAGAGAAAGAACAGAATTTCAAATATAACTACACAGATCATTCCATATTTCTTTTTTCTCTTTAAATATGGACTGAGAGAGCCAGTGGGTGATTGGAATTAGAAAGATGGATTCCTCAACAAAATAAGAGGTTGTCAGTTAAGTAATCCTTGTCCAACACCTATAAAAAGTAGAAAGAAATTAATTAACCAGTGAATGCCCATGTAGTAATACTAAGTAAAGAGAAAAGCATCCATAGGCTTCAAAGCTCAGAAGAGGTCTGAAAGTGTTCTCAGACAAGAAACACGTGAAAGTAAGTGAAACTCCATTCAAAAATCAGTCCATTCATTGTTTCAAATAGCAGCTTTATGTAAATCTGTTTTAGAAAGAGTTCTATGAAAAAGTGAGAACATTTAACTAGTTCTTTCCAATATCTAAGCACTTTTATGAAGTCCTGTCTTTTGAACTCATTTACAACTTGTAATGAGTTTAATTTTGGGCCTTATGTTCTTTTCTGCTATGACCTTGCATGCCAATCTTGTTCTACCAGACATGTCTGTGTAAGACTTTAGCTTAAAGGGTATAGGATTTGAGTTTTTCTCACTGAACTTCTAGGTCTCAGGAAAATCAAGGCTTGTAGCTAAATAATCAGATTCTGTGTCTCAGAACATTTCAAATATAATTATGTTGGGGGTTATCTATCCAGAGTACATAGAAACCACTGACTGTGGGGAGGTTGTAGAAGGAAAAGAATGATAACTGCATAAACTTTACAGGACAGTCTCATGTTAACCCAAGTAATATGTTGTGTTACATATAAGTGACACTGTGTCTATCATGGGCTTCCCAGGTGGAGCTACTGGTAAAGAACCTACTTGCCAATGTAGGAGGTTTGAGAGATGTGGGTATGATCTCTGGGTCGGGAAGATTCCCTGGAGAAGGGCATGGCAACCCACTCCAGTATTCTTGCCTGGAGAATCCCATGGACAGAGGAGCCTGGCGGGCTACAGTCCACAGGGTCACACAGAGTTGGACACGACTGAAGTGACTTAAGACACACATGTTTATCATATTGTAAGCATCCTTTTGGTTAATGATGGTCATTTTTTTTTCTTCTTTACTTATATGTGAGCAAAATCTGAGAGAAGACACACATGTTTATCATATTGTAAGCATCCTTTTGGTTAATGATGGTCATTTTTTTTTCTTCTTTACTTATATGTGAGCAAAATCTGAGAGAAGACACACATGTTTATCATATTGTAAGCATCCTTTTGGTTAATGATGGTCATTTTTTTTTCTTCTTTACTTATATGTGAGTAAAATCTGAGAGAGATGGTAGCAGGATTACTGCATTGTTATTTCATGACTGTTCAAACACTACTAGCTTTTATGGGACTATAAGAAGTGTGAAGAATGATTTGTTGCTACAACAAGTGCCAGTCACTATGAGCAGCGCTCTTTTGTTGGTTGAGTGGAACTGCGGGTGAAGAAAAGAGACAAAGTAGGGGAGAGGCAGACTTTTGTCTTTATCTCTATAATGCTCCTTAGTATTCCACTCTCAGAAAAAAGGATGGGTATGTTCTACTGATAGTGGTGGGGATTATTACACTTGTAGCCACAGGATATTCCTCATTAGAGTGAAGAGAAGGAGAAAGAAGGGTGGGGAAAAGGAGCAGAGAGATTAGTGATGGACAGCAGCATCAATGTGCTGAAAGCCTTCATATCATTAAGCTGCGGATTTATTCATTTATGTTCGCTATGGTTAGGGAGGGCTCCCTAATGAGCCTCTGTGTCATCTACCACTAGTAACTTTATCAATTTCACTCATTTCTGTATATATCTCTGCTTTTTTAATATAATTTTATTCATTCATTTATTTACAGCTGTGCTGGGTCTTTGTTGCTATGTGGGTTTTTCTCTGGTTGCAGTGAGTGGGGACTGCTCTCTAGTTGCAGTGCATGGGCCTTTCACTGCCGTGGTTTCTCTTGTTGTGGAGCACAGGCTGTAAGGTTTGGGGGCTGGAGTGATTGCAACGCCTGGGCTCTAGAGCACAGGCTCAAGAGTTGTGGACACGGACTTAGTTGTTCTGTGGCATGTGGGAGCTTCCCGGATCAGGGATCGAACCTGTGTCTCCTGCACTGGAGGGCAGATTCTTTACCGCCGAGCCTCCTGGGAAGCCCTACATGCCTCTTTTTGAACTCTAACAGGAATAGATCCTCACTCTTTACCCAGGTAGGCTATTACTAGGCCATAACCAAACAAAAAACGTTTGGCTACTCTTTACAATAGTAAATTAAAACACCTAAATCCAAACATAGACAAATAATTTGTTCTATCATTTTTCTTCCAGGGGGTTTGGTTAGGGAGTTTTTCTAAAGAGATATGTGTTTAACAAGTCTTGACATTCAGGTTTAGCGCATGAATTAGCCATTCTGGTCACAGCTTTGATGTACGTAGATGCTAGCTCAGCACTGGGAGGCTGTGTGGAATGAGATTCACTGAGGCAGTTCTGGACAGAGCCAATGACCTGGAAAACTCACTCTTGACCTGTCTGTCTGTGCGTATCCTCTTTTCTCATAATGGTTACAATCACAGTGATCAGTGTTTAATAATTTTTCAAATATATACCCAAATCTTTCACATTGGCTCTAAATATTAGCATGCAGTTTTCCAAAAGAAGAAAAGGAAATTATAATTTAATAAATAATTCCAGTCTAGAAAGCAGCAAACATGGTTCTTTTTCTTTTTAAACAAACAGGTTGAAAGAATATAAACAGCTGTCATAGAGTGAGAAAGATTTTTTAGATCTGATGTGTAAAATGTAGGGGCATAATGTATGTTTAAGAGGCTGCAGTGAGCCAAGGTGTTAGAGCATGACATTCTGAATCAGACATACTTGGTTCAGACAGTAAACCTTATTTTCCTCATCGGTAAGATAGGTTTACAACAATGAAAGCATTCTGAGGATTAAATGAGAATGTGTGTGAGGCATTGCAGAATGTCTTCCTGTGTCTAGATACGGCAGTGCTAGCATCAGCATCATTATAAATATACTGTTTACATGGTGCTCTGCCTTCTAGACTGAAGCATTCAACAGTTGGCTACATATTCTCTCTATAAACTCAACTTCTCAATCAATCTTTGCAGCCAGAAAGAAGTTTTCGAAGTGAAAATACAGCATATAGCTTTTCATGGAAACCATAGGTCTGGGAGAACAGGCTTTTAGCTAAGTTTTCATCAGATCGTAGAGTTATAGTATACCTACTGTTCACACCAGTTCCTTATGCCTGACCAAAAATTCAATATATATAAAACCTTGTACTCTACTTAATGTACCAGTGATGAATGTTATGAATATGAGACATTTTTATATCCTTTGATGCTTGCTCCTTGGAAGAAAAGCTATGAACAACCTAGACAGCATATTAAAAAGCAGAGGCATTATTTTACTGACTAAAGTCCATCTAGTCAAAGGTATGGTTTTTCCAGTAGTCATGTATGGATGTGAGAGTTGGACAATAAAGAAAACTGAGCACCGGAGAATTTTGAACTGTGGTGTTGGAGAAGACTCTTGATAGTTCCTTGGACTGCAAGGAGACCCAACCAGTCAATCCTAAAGAAAATCAGTCCTGAATATTCATTGGAAGGACTGATGCTGAAGATGAAACTCCAATTCTTTGGCCACCTGATGTCAAGAACTGACTCATTGGAAAAGACCCCGATGCTGTGAAAGATTGAAGGCAGAAGGAGCAGGGGACGACAGAGGATGAGATGGTTGGATGGCATCACTGACTTGATGGACATGAGTTTGAGTAAGCTCCAAGAGTTGGTGACGGACAGGGAAGCCTGGCGTGCTGCAGTCCATGGGGTCTGAAAGACTCAGACACAACTGAGCGACTGAACTGAACTATCTTATTCACTCAAACAGAAAAATAGTTATTAGATTTTTTTTCCTAGGGATAAAGCTTAGCCTTATATTAGGAGAGCTACAAAGGTAATGGGAATAGAGTATACATCCATTATCATAAGAATTTGCATGATTCTTCTTTTTCCAAATATAATTATTATTTTCTGAGTGTTAACATTTGTCTTAATATGAAAATACCCTCTTATGCCA
Source organism: Odocoileus virginianus (assembly GCF_023699985.2). NCBI lineage: Eukaryota > Metazoa > Chordata > Mammalia > Artiodactyla > Cervidae > Odocoileus > Odocoileus virginianus. Next base: position 17,680,032 of record NC_069675.1, on the reverse strand, counting down.
TGCATAGGTCTCTTCTTTGAATAAGTCAGAGTGATGACAGATATGCAGAAGATAAAGCCTCAGTTATGGTTACACTAGGTCCTTCCATTGATGAACAGAAAAGAAACACAAATGGGAAAATGGCTGCTACCCCATAGGCAGTAAATTGAATAGCTATTTCATCATGCTCAGGCTACTTAGCTTTGATTATACACCATCTTGATAATTAGGCAGTCAAACCCATTACTAATAAAGGTAGCCCTTAGGGGCTTAAGTTCAAAATTCTTTAGGGAAAAAAAAAAGGTAAATGAGCCTGAAAGATGTTCAAGGTATCAAAAATGGCAATGGTAATTTTAACCGTAGCTCTCTTTCTATGGCTTAAGCTTATATGCTGTAATAAATGTGGCAAATGTCATTCTGGTATAAATCAGGATAATTTTGGCTCACTTCTTTGACTCTGAACTTGGACTGGAAATCTGTACATCAACACATTAACTGACTGAACTCACATAGTGTCTTTATTGACATTCAAGACAATGGTATAATTTTTCCTTCCAAAGAATGAAGCCTTATTGATCTCATTCTGAGGGACTGAGGAATTGAGTGATAGTACAAGGAGGCTATTCCTGTCACCAGTGCTTGCCTCTGTCTGCACAGGAATCACACCATAAGAGAATGAGTTTGAAATGCCATTGGGAAATCATGGCTGATTGAGAAATTTTGCACGTAAGAGGTCAACAGGTTCATCCATGGCATACAAGTTTCTCAGGTGGAGTGCTTACCAACCTTTTTATAAAAATGTCAAAGCACATATAGAAAGTGATAATATTTCCTGGGGTAAATCAGAGAAAATTAGGGAGTAACTATATAAGGTATGGTGATGAAAATAATTCAATTTTTTTATAAAGCAAATGTTAGAAAAAAAAATACTAGACCTTTAATTGGAAAAATGCATCCATGTAAAAATCTTGAATTGTCAAATGAGAAACTTGAGTTGGCTTCAGTGAACATAGCTGTAATTTTTGTTGGGCTTTTATACTGGAAATGATCACACTAATTTCTGATTAAGTTTTTAAGTGATATCTTCAAAAAATTTTTTTCTCTTCAAATTTTTGATAGACATTATCAATAAGAAAATTTGTCCCCACAAACAGGTAATAAAAAATATAAAACTATTGTTTAGCAATTCAAAAATTTATCACAGTTAAAATTGGATTGAAAGAATGTAACCAGTATTTATTTTCATTCATTGACAAACACAGTGCTAAAATTTTTGTGATAATGAAAAATTATCTCAAATCTAAATATTCAAAAATAATGATGGAGCTCTGATTTGCAAAATGTGCATACATTGTTAGAGTGGCCACCTTAGAGTGGAGCCTAGACTCCACTAGAAAGTCACAACTAAGCAGAGATGATCTAGATTGCCTGAAGATCTCAGCTTTTAGACACTACCTGGAACTATACTCATGAGGAGTTTGCCCAGTTGGCTGTAGGTAGGGCTGCTGTTATGTGTGATTCTCTCTGAGTGCCTCTAGTAGTAACACCTCCCTTTTTGTCCAGGTGGCAGAGTTACTCCTGGACTCTGCACGGGAGCCTTAGGACAAAACAATAGGTGCTGGTTATAGCTAGGAGTGCTCACCACCTGAGGAGACTATGGGGAATGCTATCATAACTCACTCCTCTTGGGTTGCTCTTGGAGGAGCCCCAGAAGTGCAGTCTAATGACCAGAGGCAATTGGCTTTGGGATCCCAACGAGCCCCACACTCTGTTCAAAGGCTGCCTAAATCCAGAAGGGATACATATCTCACAGTACCCCTACAACTCTGTTTTATGAAGATTCACCCTAGAATCTAGAGCTAACTGATAGAATATCTATATAGACTAAACATATGATGGCAGTGAAGTGTCCTTCCTTTCCTAAGAGGTGGGAGATGATTATCTGTGTTGTGCTGTGCTTAATTGCTCAGCCATGTCCAACTCTTGAGACCCCATGGTCTGTAGCCCACCAGGCTCCTCTGTCCATGGGATTCTCCAGGCAAGAATAATGGAGTGGGTTTCCAAACCCTTCTCCAGGTCATCTTCCCAACCCAGGGATTGAACCTGGGTCTCCTGTGTTGCAGGCAGATTCTTTACCTTCTGAGCCACCAGGGAAGCCCTGGGAGATGATGATAGGAGAGTGCATAACATTTATCTTATTATTGTATTTTCAGTTCCTAATTCATAAAAGGAACTCAGTAAATTTATTTTGAAAGAATGAGTGAATAATGAAAGAAGTGAGTTTGCCCACTGAAAGTTAAAACTATTCAAGGAGATGACTTGGAAGGATAATGAACCTCTAGTGCCAGTAATGCTACTGGAATAGAAGCTTAATTTAGTTACTCAGGAAATAATCATTGAATTCTTACTATGTGCCAGACACTTCTCTGAGTGCTAGGGATCTAGCAGTGAGCATGAGTCATAAATCTCTCATAGAAAATAAAGGACACAGAAATACATAATATAAATAAACTCAAAATATATGTTGCATGATTATGAGAGAAATGAAAAAATAAGGTATTAAAAAGGAATAGGGAAGGCTAGAGAATTTAATTTTAAGAAGGGAATTATGGGAAAGTGGAGCTTGAACAAAGTCCTAAAAGAAGTGAGAGAACAAGTCATGGAGATATGTGGGGGAAGTGTATGCCTGGTACATTGAACAGCAAATGCAAAGGCCCTTTGACTGGAGTGTGTTGTTGTGTTCAGGAAATAATGAGACTAGTCTGAGTGGAATAAAGTGAGTGAAGAGGAGAGTAACAGGAGGCGGTGGTGATCCGGATCATAGAGAACCCAGTAGGCTTATTAGGGATATTTTCTTTTAACCTGAGTGAGATGAGATGTCACCACGAGGCAGAGGTGATGAGCAAAGGAATGACCTGAATGAGGTTTAATAGGACCCCTCAGGATGCTCTGCTGAGAATCAACCAAAAGAGCCAAAAGAAGAAGCTACCAGTGAGGAGGCTTTTTTAATAATTCAGGTGAGAAGATAGTGTAACTTGAAACAATGTACCCACCCTTTCAAGTTGGGCTTTCCTAGTGGCTCAGTGGTAAAGAAGCTGCCTGCCAATGCAAGAAATGTGACTTGGATCTCTGAGTTGGGGAGACCCCCTGGAGAAAGAAATGGCAAGCCACTCCAGTATTCTTGCCTGGAGAATCCCATGGACAGAGAAGGCTGGCGGGCTGTAATCCGTGAGGCTGCAACGGAGTTGGACATGACTTAGTGACTAAACAACAGTAACGCCTGTTTCCAGTCAGGCCCGAGTCTGTCTGCCTCTGCCCTTCAAGGCAATAAGATGAGATGGAGTTCGGTTCAGAGACAATGCTTCATTCTTTGATCACAGAACAGAGAGGAGTGCGCTCTCACCCCACAGTACAAGCTCTGCCCAGGGCGCCATGAGTGGGACGCTTTATGGAGAGCCCCAGGGTGTGCGCAGCCGCAGTGCTCACAGCTCCTGGCCGGTGCACGCCGCCCGCGGCCACTGCCGTCTCGGGCTGAGGTGTGGTGCGCAGGGCTTCCGCACGCGGCTCACCAGGCTGAAGCGCTGGGCTAGCCGCGTCTCACCAGAGCTGTGGTCCGAAGTGGTGGGCATGAGGCCTCCACGTGCAACGCCTTGTGAGCTACTGTAAGGACAAAAAAGGTTGGAGTTTAGCTTGTTACTTTATTCATTAACTCTATTTTTATTTCTTGGAAATTGTTAATGGGTCTTGCCCGTGACAAAGTCAGATGTGGTGTGTGTGAGGAGGAGGCAGACTCAGGGTCTCTGTTAGAGGTGGAGCCCGAAAGATTTGTGGTTGGAGTCAATGTGGGGAATGAAACATGAAAGGAGTCAAGGACAGGCTCTAGATTCTTGTCTGGAGCAATGGAAAGAATTATTCTGCCATGAACAGATAACCAATATGAACTAACCTAATGAAATTCTGTATCAAAATGGAACTCAGAGACACAATTTTGGCTATGTGTTCTAATAGTTCCTTCTTTTAAAAAAATAATTTATGAAGAATGACATATGCAAAAGTGTAGAAAGTAAAATAATAAACTGATGTTAATAATGATCAGCATTTTGCCAGTTCTGTTTCTTCTATTCCCCATCTACACATTTCTGATTTTTTGGAGTGTTTCAGAACCTGTTAGACGTCATGTTACTGTTGGAGGACATTGTCGTTGAGAAGACATGACCATGGTTGATGGTGAGCTGGAGGCTAAATAGGAAGCTCCTTATGCCCTTACCTGACCTTGGAGTGTATGTTCTGCCCATCACACCCATACTCGGAGGACTGAATTCAAGATTAAACCCAGTTAAGTTCTCTATATAAACTTAAGATTCTGCCAGGTGGTGTGGAGATGTATTTATTTTGAGGTCACCCAAGACAAGCCTCGGCTGTAAGTTCCCTTGCTTATTAGAACTGCCACCTTCCTATCTGGAGTGGCCTGTCTCTTCTTGTTCACTCTGTACCAGGTCTCGTTTAATATTTCACCTAGGAAACTCCCCGAGTTGTGACTCAACAGTTATTTTCCTCCTAAATCACTTGGTATGCTTTGCTTGATTGACAATGACTTTTTATGTACCCATCATGACACTATTATTCCTGAAAAAGTTAGCAATGATTTCTTAGTACTCATACACAAGCCATTTTCAAATTTCCCTGATTGTCTGAAAATCATCTAATCAAGATTCAAACAAGAGCCTCCCATCACATTTGATTGTTCAGTTCAGTTAAGTTCAGTTGCTCAGTCATGTCTGACTTTTTGTGACCCCATGGACTGCAGCATGCCAGGCCTCCCTGTCCAACACCAATTCCTGGAGTTTACTCAAACTCATGTCCATTGAGTCAGTGATGCCATCTAACCATCTCATCCTCTGTCATCTCCTTCTCCTCCCACCTTCAATCTTTCCCAGCATCAGGATCTTTTCAAATGAGTCAGTTCTTTGAATGAAGTGGCCAAAGTATTAAAGTTTCAGCTTTAGCATCACTCCTTCCAGTGAATATTCAGGATTGATGTCCTTTAGGATTGACTGGTTGGATCTCCTTGTGTCCAAGGTACTTTTAAGAGTCTTTGCCAACACCACAGTTCAAAAGCATCAATTCTTCAGTGCTCAGCTTTCTTTATAGTCCAACTCTCACATCCATACATGACTACTGGAAAAACCATAGCCTTGACTAGATGGACCTTTGTTGGCAAAGTAATGTCTCTGCTTTTTAATATGCTGTCTAGGTTGGTCATAACTTTTCTTCCGAGAAACAAGTGTTTTTTAATTTCATGGCTGCAGTCACCATCTGCAGTGATTTTGGAACCCCCCAAAATATTTAGTCTGTCACTATTTCTACTGTTTCCCCATCTATTTACCATGAAGTGATGGGACCAGATGCCATGATCTTAGTTTTCTTAGTTTAAGCCAACTTTTTCACTCTCCTCTTTCACTTTCATCAAGAGCCTCTTTAGTTCTTCTTTGCTTTCTGCCCTAAGTGTGGTGTCATCTGCATATCTGAGGTTACTGATATTTCTCCCGGCAATCTTGATTCCAGCTTGTGCTTCATCCAGCCTGACATTTCTCATGATGTACTCTGCATATAAGTTAAATAAGCAGGGTGACAATATACAGCCTTGACGTACTTCTTTCCCAATTTGGAACCAGTCTGTTATTCCATGTCTAGTTCTAACTTGCATCTTGACCTGCATACAGATTGATCAGGAGGCAGGTCAGGTGGTCTGGTATTCCCATCTCTTTCAGAATTTTCCACAGTTTATTGTGATCCACACAGTCAAAGACTTTGCCAGAGTCAATAAAGAAGAGGTAGATGTTTCTCTGGAACTCTCTTGCATTTTTGATGATTCAATGGATGTTGGCAATTTGATGTCTGGTTCCTCTGCCTTTTCTAAAACCAGCTTGAACATCTGGAATTTCATAGTTCACATACTGTTGAAGCCTGGCTTGGAGAATTTTGAGCATTACTTTGGTAGCATGTGAGATGAGTGCAATCGTGTGGTAGTTTGAGCATTCTTTGGGATTGGAATGAAAACTGACCTTTTCCGTTCCTGTGGGCGCTGTTGAATTTTCCAAATTTGCCGGCATATTGAGTGGAACACTTTCACAGCATCATCCTTTAGGATTTGAAATAGCTCAACTGGAATTCCATTACCTCCACTATCTTTGTTCATAGTGATGCTTCTTAAGGCCAACTTGACTTCACATTCCAGGATGTCTGGCTCTAGGTGAGTGATCACACCATCGTGGTTATCTGAGTCATGAAGATCTTTTTTGTGGATTCTTCTGTGTATTCTTGCCACCTCTTCTTAATATCTTCTGCTTCTGTTAGGTCCATACCATTTCCCTTCTTTATTGTGCCTCTCTTTTGCATGAAAATTTCCCTGTATCTCTAGTTTTCTTGAAGAGATCTCTAGTCTTTCAGTTTTATTGTTTCTCTCTATTTCTTTGTATTGATCACTGAGGAAGGTTTTCTTATCTCTCTTTGCTATTTGATTGTTAAGCCTTCTAATTCTCTTTTATTAGGTGAGTCTCTTTTCGTTTATTCTCTGTCTCTGATTTTTTATTTATATTGTTTTTGCAGAAACTGGGTCCTTTGTCCTGCAGAATGCCCCACATTATGAATTTAGCTGATTATCTTTCCTTGAGGAGACTTTTAAAAATCAGTCTACCTCCCTATTTTTTAAAAATGAATATTTTCCTTAGGATTTGATTTAACTTTAGTATTTTTGTTCTAAATTTAAATAGGTAGTGCTGGTTATGTCCTATTGCATCATTAGGTTTTTTAATCCTCTGATGCTATTACTTAGATCCATTATTAATAAAATTGGAATTGAAAATGTTGATTTTTAAAATTGTATCATTTTTCCTGTACTTTTATCAGGCACTTGGTGGAAAAGAACTTACCTTTATCAAATATTTGGTAACCCTGAGATAAAGTTTTAAAGGAAAAGCAGGATAAATATTTGATATTTGTCCTTTGTTTATTTTCAGAATATTGCATTGGTCTATTGTGGTAAACAGTGACTTCTACTTTTAAAAATCATCATGAATTCACAGACTCTTATATTTTGTTGTGTTGCAATCCATTATAATTACTTCTTACTGTTTTTGTTTCTTTGTTTGTTTGTTTTGGCTCATTCACTTACTCTATTCTTGGACAATGAATATCCTTTAATTTGGCTCCTCTGTTTCTGTGTCATGAGTTCATTAGTCTTTGCTAGTTTTCTTGCTTTATGGCAAAGGATAGACAAAGTTTATCATGTTTATTTTCTTCACCAGATAGAAATCAGCCATTTCTCTGAAGATCCTTAATTTTTGTTAACATAAAATAATTTTCAGAGACTACAAGCTGTATGGTGGGTGTCCTCATTTTATAGTCTGTTATTGCCTTTGGAGCCAGTTATTATAAGGGAAAAAAAGGACAGTAATCTTGGGATTTACGCTTTATGACAGGCCTCACTACAGACTCAGTACAGAGTACATTTCATTCAGGACAGATCTAAGTGTTTCCCAGTGAAGAGCATGCCAAGTCCTGGTCTCTAAGCCCCAGGAGTATCTCACAAACACTGTTAAGTCACTGTTAAGTTTAACTACTTTCAGAAGGAGTTACTGTGTTTGGTTGAGAACCAATGAAGGTTATGCCCTCCCTTAGCTTCATTTCCATGCTCTCTCTCTAAAAAGAAAAGTATTATTTTGACATCACAGTTTTGTTATTATTGGGAAAAAGATGCCCTGAGCAGAAACTTTGGGCATCTGGAAATTAGATGAATGAAGTTATTCATTACAAAATTGGTATTAGATTTCATATAGTAGCCTGTGTGAATTTGTTTAATGTTGATGCTCATTGAAAGACTGATTATTTGGGGATATGCTGACACATTTTATTTCATTTTCTAGATATTCAAGACAGAAGTGGAACCTGGATTTTGGTGAATTTAACAAGGTAATTTTACTTTTTAAGACTAAATGTATTTTCTCTAACGACCCTCAATTTAACTTGCCTTGTATATATTTTTATTCACTTCATTCCTGGTACTGGTGATAGATAAACATTACAGAAAAGATAGAAAGAATAACATGATGTTTGGAATGTACCATTTGTCTATTTGTAATGAAGATCTAGTTCTACAACAATTGTTCATTGGATCAATGACAACAGATTTCCCTCAGGTTTTAATTAGTATTCATTTGGCTGGTGGCCAAGAAATTTAACTAAGCTGGCCTAAACAGAAAGGAGAATTTAATGGTTCATGTAACTGACAGTCTAGAATTAAGATGAGTTTCCTTCAGACATGGCTTAATTCAGATGCTTAAAAGTTATTAGGATCAAATTTTCTGAGTCCATTGTCTCTGATTTTCTCAGTGAGTTGCTAGCATTTTTAGGTTGGATCCATTTGATATTGCAAGATGGATGCAGTTGGGCTGAGTTTTACCTCTTACAAATCCCAGTTGTTGGTGGGGTGGGTGGGGGGAAGGGAACAGGTTTCTAGAAGCAGGAGTAAGCATACCTGTGTATCTGACTGGCTCTGGTTGGGTTACCTACCCATTCTTGAATTGATCACTTTGGCCAAGGGTACTGGTTCCTGTGATTTATTTAAATATATCAGAGTCTGTTCATGGAGAAATTCACAGGGGTCTGAGGGAAAAGGAACGAGGAGGGTGGATGGTTACCATTTCTAAGGGGTCATGGGTTATGAAACCAAATAGTAGTTAACCACTTAATTTCCTGAAATGTATTTTTAAAAGCTTTGAGAATTAAAGCTAAACAAAAACAAAACAATTCCCCACAACAATGGAGCCTTTTGTTTGAAAAAAGTCAGTTTATTTCAGTTTCAAAATTAAAAGCACTTATGGCCTATAGGCTCAAAGATTTAATAAGAATTTGATATCATCATTCAAAATTGAATGAGAACTACCTTTCTTTTGGGTAAGTAGTTAAAAAAACTAACCATTGTAGTAGATAAAAGTGGTATCTCATTGTGATATTAATTTGAATTTCTCTGATAACTAATGAGGTTGCACATTTATTGACCATTTATATATTTTGCCTACTTTTATATTGAGTTGTATTTTTGTTGATTTGTGTGTGTGTTTGTGTGTGTGTGTCTGTGTGTGTCTAATGGGTCATTTTGGGAAAAAGATGCCTTGTGGAATTTATGGCTTGCCTCAGCAGGCAAACCACTACATAGACTCGTATGGTTTTGGAGCAAAACCATGTCATATACTGTGTAGTGTTATAAGCCTTTTAATAAACAGCTTCTGGTATGTTCCTGAAGAGCAGAGTAGAGACAGAGTAACTGATCATGGGATACCAAATAACTGTGCAGGCATAACTTATCAGAAATTTGATTTTTTAGACCCACCAAGTAATAATGTTGAGTGGGCAAGCAGAAACCCATTTTATAATGGAAATGATATTTTTGGGATCAAATGTGAGTACAAAGAAGCAAGTTGAATGAGCAGATACCCAATGTGTTAGTCCCTTAGTTGTGTCCAACTCTTCGAGACTCCATGAATTGCAGCCCGCAAGGCTTCTCTGTCCATGGGGTTCTTTCTTTAGGCAAGAATACTGGAGTTGGTAGCCATTCCCTTCTTCAATTGTTCTTTCCAATACAGGGGTCAAACCTGGGTCTCCTGCATTGCCAGTGGATTCTTTACTGCCTGAGCCAGCAGGGAAGCCCAAGATACTCAGAAGTCCATGTTATTCGCCACAGTTCCACCAATGTTTCTCCCTCAGCTCCTATTACCATATGAGTGATTCTTGACCACAATCTCACAGAGGCAGAGAAAAATCTGAGCTTGGTTCACCAAGGGGTCAGTTCAGGCATGCAAACCAAAAATGAATGAAGACCTCATTAAAGCTTCTCTCAGGTGTAAATTCAAATGTGAGTGGTGAGGAGAAATCCTCAGATGAGCAGAGCTGTTGTTGACGCATCTGGCCATTAGCTTTGTGTGGAAGGAAAATGGTTTAAGGTTAGAATATAATGGAATGATTACGATAATTAAGATCCTATAAGAAGTATTAGAAGGTTTGAGGACGAGATGTTCTGGGTTAGAGGCATGTGAATAGACACTTAGGAGTGGACACAAAGTTTGAAGATTATCGTATCATATGTTAATACACAATAGAGTACCTAGTGACTACCACCTATCCATTTCCCCCAACCCCTGACCCTTGGAAACCACTATTCTATTATCTGTTTCTATGAGTTTGCCTTTTTAAATTCCACATTTAAGTGAGATCCTATATTTGTCTTTAACTGTCTGATTTCTTTAACTTAGCAAAATGCTTTCAAGGTCCATCCATATTGTTGCAAATGTCAGATTTCCTTCATATTTATGGCTGAGCACACATAAATACAGACATATATGTGCATATATATATTATGCATTTTCTCTATCCATTTATCTGTTGATAATTGGACATTTTGGTTGTTTCAGTGTCTTGGGTATTGTAAATAATGCTGCAATGAACATGGGGTGCAGATATCTTTTTGTGATAGTGATTTCATTTCCTTTCAATATATACCCAGAAGTGGGATTGCTGGATCATATGGCAATTCTATTTTTAATTTTTTGAGGAAACTCTATACTGTTTTCCATGGTAGCTGCATCATTTAACATTCTCATCAACAGTGTACCAGTGTTCTTTTTTCTCCACTTTCTTGCCAGCACTGTTGTCCCTTATCTTTTTGATAAAAGCCATCCTAAGAGGTTTGAAATGATATCCCACTGTGTTTTTGATTTACAATTGCCTAATGATTAGTGATGTTAGCCATCTTTTTATGTACCTTTTGGCCACTTGTATGTATTCATTGGAAAGAGTATATTCAGATTTTCTGCCCATTTCTTAATCATATTTACTTATTCCTTATATATCTTGGACATTAACCCTTTATCAGATACATAGTTTGCACATATTTTCTCCCATTTCATTTTGTTCATTTTTTCACTTACTGTACAGAAACTTTTTAGTTTTATGTAGTCCCACTTGTTTAAACATTCTTGCTTTTGGTTTATATTCAAAACGCCATCACCAAGGCCATTTGTAAAACAAGTTTTCCCCTATGGTTTCTTCAAGGAGTTTTATAGTTGTGGATCTTACTCTTAAGTATCTAATCCATTGCAAATTAATTTTGTAAGTGGTGTAAAATAGGGATTCATTTTCATTCTTTTGCATATGAATATCCAGTTTTCATAAAAGCATTTATTGAAGAGACTGTTCTTTCTCTATTGTGTATTACTGGCATCTATATCAAATATTACTTTACTCTATACATGTGGGTTTATTTCTAGGCTCTTAATTTTGTTCCATTTGTCTATTTTTAATGCCAGTACTATACTGTTTTTATTACCATGGCTTTATAATATAGGTTGAAATCAGGAAGTGTGGTGTCTCCAGCTTTTTTTTTTCTTTCTCAAATTTGCATTAGCTATTGACTTCTTTTGTGTTTCCATCTGAATTTTAGGATTGTTGTATTTATTTCTGTGAAAAATGCCATTGGAATTTTGATAGGAATTGCATTGAATCTATTCCTGGTTTTGGGTAATATAGACATTTTAACAATATTAATTCTTTTGATTCATAAGTGCATGGTATCTTTTCATTTATTTGTACCTTCTTCAATTTCTTTTGCCATTGTCTTATAATTTTAAGTGTATAATTTTTGGTTAAATTTATTTCTAAGTTTCAAAAAAGACTTTTAGGTAGAATGATAAGCAGAATACATAGATGCAGAGATACAGTTACCATCACTCCCAGCAACCTAATTAAGGAATCTGTACTTTCCATTCTGAAATTCTAGACTATAAAGATAAATAGCAAAGGTTCCCAGAAAGGGAAAGAGTTCTGCCAGAGGATATGGCTAGAGTTCCATTTAACCATAAGTGATGGTTGCTGCCTTAGCACACTGAATTTCTACTATTAAGGGAGCACACATTTGAATGCAGAGTTCCAAAGAATAGCAAGGAGAGATAAGAAAGCCTTCCTCAGTGATCAATGCAAAGAAATAGAGGAAAACAACAGAATGGGAATGACTAGAGTTCTCCTCAAGAAAATTAGAGATACCAAGGGAACATTTCATGCACAGATGGGCACAATAAAGGACAGAAATGGTATGGACCTAACAGAAGCAGAAGATATTAAGAAGAGGTGGCAAGAATACACAGAAGAGCTATACAAAAAAGATCTTCACGACCCAGATAATCATGATGGCATGATCACTCACCTAGAGCCAGACATCCTGGAATGTGAAGTCAAGTGGGCCTTAGAAAGCATCACTATGAACAAAACTAGTAGAGGTGATGAAATTCCAGTTGAGCTATTTCAAATCCTGAAAGATGATGCTTTGAAAATGCTGCACTTAATATGCTAGCAAATTTGGAAAACTCAGCAGTGGCCATAGGAATGGAAAAGGTCCTTTTTCATTCCAATCCCTAAAAAAGGCATTGCCAAAGAATGCTCAAACTACTACACAATTGCACTCATCTCACACGCTAGTAAAGTAATGCTCAAAATTCTCCAAGCCAGGCTTCAGCAATACTTGAACCATGAAATTCCAGATGTTCAAGCTGGTTTTAGAAAAGGCAGAGGAACCAGAGATCAAATTGCCAAATCCACTGGATCATCGAAAAAGCAAGAGAGTTCCAGAAAAACATCTACTTCTGCTTTATTGACTATGCCAAAGCCTTTGACTGGGTGGATCACAATAAACTGTGGAAAATTCTGAAGGAGATGGGAATACCAGACCACCTGACCTGCCTCTTGAGAAACCTATATGCAGGTCAGGAAGCAACAGTTAGAACTGGACATGGACCAACAGATTGGTTCCAAATAGGAAACGGAGTACGTCAAGGCTGTATATTGTCACCCTGCTTATTTAACTTATATGCAGAGTACATCATGAGAAACGCTGGGATGGAAGAAGCACAAGCTGGAATCAAGATTGCTGGGAGAAACATCAGTAACTTCAGATATGCAGATGACACCACCCTTATGGCAGAAAGTGAAGAGGAACTAAAAAACCTCTTGATGAAAGTGAAAGAAGAGAGTGAAAAAGTTGGCTTAAAGCTCAACATTCAGAAAACTTAAGATCATGGCATCTGGTCCCATCACTTCATGGCAAATAGATAGGGAAACAGTGGATACAGTGGCTGACTTTATTTTTTGGGGTTCCAAAATAACTGCAGATGGTGACTGCAACCATGAAATTAAAAGATGCTTACTCCTTCGAAGGAAAGTTATAACCAACCTAGACAGCATATTGAAAAGCAGAGATATTACTTTGCCAACAAAGGTCCATCTAGTCAAGGCTCAGTTTTTTCCAGTGGTCATGTATGGATGTGAGAGTTGGACTGTGAAGAAAGCTGAGCACTGAAGAATTGATGCTTTTGAACTGTGGTGTTGGAGAAGACTCTTGAGAGTCCCTTGGACTGCAAGGAGATCCAATCAGTCCATCCTAGAGGTGATCAGTCCTGGATGTTCATTGGAAGAACTGATGCTGAAGCTGAAACTCTAGTACTTTGGCCATCTCATGCAAAGAGTTGACTCATTTGAAAAGACCCTGATGCTGGGAAGGATTGGGGGCAGGAGGAGAAGGGGACGACAGAGGATGAGATGGCTGGATGGCATCACCGACTTGATGGACATGAGTTTGAGTAAACTCCGGGAGTTGGTGATGGACAGGGAGGCCTGGTGTGCTGCAATTCAGGCAGTTGCAAAGAGTTGGACACTACTGAGTGGCTGAACTGAACTGAGGCAAGACTAGTCACCATGCTGGAGATAGTTCAGTTGCTTAGCTGTGTCCGACTCTTTGCAACCCCATGGACTGTAGCATGCCGGGCTTCCCTGTCTTTCACCAACTCCTGGAACTTGCTCAAACTCAAGTCCATTGAGTCGGTGATGCCATCCAACCATCTCTTCCTCTCTTGTCCCCTTCTCCTCCTGCCTTCAATCTTTCCCAGCATCAGGGTCTTTTCCAATGAGCCAATTCTTTGCATTGGGTGGCCAAATTATTGGAGTTTCAGCTTTAGCATCAGTATGTCAAATGAATAAACAGGACTGATTTCCTTTAGGATGGACTTGTAGGATCTCCTTGCACTCCAAGGGACTCTCAAGAGTCTTCTCCACCACCCCAGTTCAGAAGCATCAATTCTTCAGCACTCAGCTTTCTTTAGTGTCTAACTCTCACATCCATACATGACCACTGGAAAAATCATAGTTTTGACTTGATGAACCTGTGTTGGCAAATGTATCCGCTTATTTTAAAAATGATAAATTGTTTTTAAATTGAAGGATAATTGCTTTACAGAATTTTGTTGTTTTCTGTCAAGGTTTAACATGAATCAGCATAGGTATACATATATCCCCTCCCTTTTGAACCTCCCTCCCACCTCCCTCCGCATCCCACCCCTCTGCTGCTGCTGCTGCTAAGTCGCTTCAGTCGTGTCTGACTCTGTGTGACCCCATAGCCGGCAGCCCACCAGGCTCCCCTTGTCCCTGGGATTCTCCAGGCAAAAATACTGGAGTGGGTTGCCATTTCCTTCTCCAGCGCATGAAAGTGAAAAGTGAAAGTGAAGTCGTTCAGTGGTGTACGACTCTTAGCGACCTCATGGACTGCAGCCTACCAGGCTCCTCCGTCCATGGGATTTTCCAGGCAAGAGTACTGGAGTGGGGGTGCCATTGCCTTCTCCATCCCACCCCTCTAGGTTGTTTATGTTTCCTGAGCCATACAGCAAATTTCCAGTTGACTATCTATTCTACGTATGGTAATGTAAGTTTCCATGTTACTTTTTCCATACATCTCACCCTCTCCTCCCCTCTCCCCATGCCCATAAGCCTATTCTCTATGTCTATTTCTCCACTGCTGTCCTGTAAATAAATTATTCAGTACCATTTTTCTAGATTCTGTATATATGCATTAAAATATGATATTTATCTTTCTCTTTTGGACTCACTTCACTCTGTATAATAGGTTCTAGGTTCATACACCTCATCAGAACTGACTTAAATGGGTTCCTTTTTGTGGCTGAGTGATATTGCATTGTGTATACATACCACCACTTCTTTATCCATTCATTTGTCAATGGACATATAGATTGTTTCCATGTTCTAGCTATTGTAGATAGTGCTGCAATGAACAGTGGGATCCATGTGTCTTTTTCAGTTTTGTTTTCCTCAGGGTATGGAGTGGGATTGCTGGGTCATATGGTGGTTTTATTCCTAGTTTTTAAAGGAATCTCCACACCGTCTTCCATAGTGGCTGTATCAGTTTACATTCCCACCAACAGTGCAAGAGCGTTGCCTTTTCTCCACATCTTCTCTAGCATTTATTGTTTGTAGACTTTTTGATGATGGCCATTCTGACCAGTGTGAGGTGATATCTCATTGTAGTTTTGGTTTGCATTTCTCTAATAATGAGCGATGTTGAGCATCTTTTCCTGTGTTTGTTAGCCATCTGTATGTCTTCTTTGGAGAAATATCTGTTTAACTCTTTTTCCCACTTTTTGATTGGGCTGTTTTTTTTTCTGATATTGAGTTGTATGAGCTGCTTGTATATTTTGAAAATTAATCCGTTGTCAGTTGTTTCATTTGCTATTATTTCTCCCATGCTAAGGGATGTTTTTTCACCTTGCTTATAGTTTCCTTTGCTGTGCAAAAGTTTTTAAGTTTAATCAGGTCCCACTTGTTCACTTTTGTTTTTATTTTCGCTACTCTAGGAGGTGGGTCATAGAGGATCTTGCTTTGATTAAGTCATCGAGTGTTCTATGTTTTCCTCTAAGTTCTATAGCTTCTTGTCTTGCATCTAGATCTTTAATCCATTTTGAGTTTATTTTTGTGTATGGTGTTAAGAAGTGTTCTGATTTCATTCTTTTACATGTAGCTGTCCAGTTTTCCCAGCACCATTTATTAAAGAGGCTGTCTTTGCCCCATTGTATATTCTTGCCTCCTTTGTCAAAAATAAGGTACCCATAGGTGCATGGGTTTTTTCCTGGACTTTCTATCTTGTTCCATCCATATATTTCTGTTTTTGTGCCAATACCATACTGTCTGGATGACTGTAGCTTTGTAGTATAATGTGAAGTCAGGAAGGTTGATTCCTCAAGCTACATTCTTCTTTTTCAGGACTGTTTTAGCTATTTGGGGCCTTTTGTGTTTCCATATGAATTGTGAAATTGTTTGTTCTAGTTCTGTGAAAAATGTCATTTGTAATTTGATAGGGATTGCATTGAATCTGTAGATTGTGTTTGGTAGTATAGTCATTTTCATGATATTGCTTCTTCCTACCCAGGAACATGGAATATCTCTTCATCTGTTTATGTCATCTTTGATTTCTTTCATTGGTGTCTTATAATTTTCTGTGTGCAGTTCTTTTGTCTCCTTAGATAAGTTTATTCCTAGATATTTAATTCTTTTTCCCCAATGGTGAATGAGATTGATTCCTTAATTTCTCTTTCTGATTTTTCATTGTTAGTATATAG
The DNA here is from genome assembly GCF_023699985.2 of Odocoileus virginianus. Lineage (NCBI taxonomy): Eukaryota > Metazoa > Chordata > Mammalia > Artiodactyla > Cervidae > Odocoileus > Odocoileus virginianus. The sequence goes on along the minus strand of NC_069675.1, from coordinate 17,663,545 downwards.
AAATGCAAGTGATTTCTGTGTATTGATTTTGTATCCTGCAACTTTGCTAAATTCACTGATTAGCTCTAGTAATTTTCTGATACTATCTTTAGGGTTTTCTAAACCCTACGGTTTTGTAGAGTATTATGTCATTTGCAAACAGTGAAGACTTTACTTTTTCTTTTCCAATCTGGATTCCTTTTATTTCTTTTTCTTCTCTGATTGTTGTAGTTAGGACTTTCAAAACTATGTTGAATGATAATGATGAAAGTGGACACCCTTATCTGATTCCTGATCTTAGGGGGAATGTTTTCAGTTTTTCACCATTGAGAATAATGTTTTCTGTAGGCTTATCATATATGGCCTTTACTATGTTGAGGTAGGTTCCTACTATGCCCATTTTTTGAAGAGTTTTAATCATACATGGGTGCTGAATTTTGTCAAAGACTTTTTCTGCATCTATTGAACTTATCATATGGTTTTTATCTTTCAATTTGTTAATGTGGTGTATCACATTGATTGATTTGCATATATTTAAGAATCCTTGCATTCCTGGAATGAACCCAAGTTAATCATGGTGTATGAACTTTTGTATGTGTTGCTGAATTCTGCATGCTAAAATTTTGTTGAGGATTTTTGCATCTATGTTCATCAGTGATATTGGTGTATAATTTTCTTTTTTGGTGTTGTCTTTGTCTGGTTTTGGTATCAGGGTGATGGTGGCCTCATAGAATGAGTTGGAAGTGTTACTTCCTCTGCAGTTTTTTGGGAAAGAGTTTTAGAAGAATAGGCATTAGCTCTTCTCTAAATGTTTGATAGAATTCTCCTGTGAAGCCGTCTGGTCCTGGGCTTTTGTTTTTTGGGAGAATTTTGATCACAGCTTCAATTTCAGTGCTTGTAATTGGGTTATTTGTAATTTCTATTTATTTCTGTATCAATCTTGGAAGATTGAACTTTTCTAAGAATCTGTCCATTTCTTCCAGGTTATCCATTTTATTGCCATATAGTTGTTCATAGTGGTCTCTTATAATACTTTGTATTTCTGCATTGTCTGTTGTAAGCTCTTCTTTTTCATTTCTAATTTTGTTGATTTGATTCTTCTCTTTTTTTCCTGTAAGTTTGGCTAAATGCTTGTCAGTTTTGTTTATCTTCTCAAAGAACCAGCTTTTAGTTTCATTAATATTTACTATTGTTTCTTTCATTTCTTTTTCATTTATTTTTGCTTGGATCTTTATGGTTTCTTTCCTTCTACTAATTTTGGGGTGTTTCTGCTCTTTTTCTAGTTGTTTTAGGTATAAAGTTAGGTTGTCTATTTGATGTTTTTCTTGTTTCTTGAGGTAGGATTGTATTGCTATAAAATTCCCTCTTAGAACTGCTTTTGCAGCATCCCATAGGTTTTGAATTGTTATGTTTTCATTGTTATTTGTTTCTAGAAAATTTTTTATTTCCCTTTTGATTTTTTCAGTAACCTGTTGATTATTTAGATATGGGTTGTTTAATCTCCATGTACTTGTGTTTCTTACAGTTTTTTTCCTTGTAACTGATATCTAGTCTCATAGCACTGTGGTCAGAGAAGATACTATTCAATTTGATACTATTTCAATTTCTAAAAATTATTGAGGTTTGATTTGTGACCCAAGATGTGGTCTATCCTGGAGACCATTTCATGTGCACTTGAGAAGGTGTATCCTTCTGCATTGGATGGAATGTCCTGAAGATATCAATGAGGTCCATCTCACCTAATGTATCATTTAAGATTGTGTTTCCCAGAAGAAATAAAAATATTCATAGAAACAAATGAAAATGAAAATACAACAACCCCAAACCTATGGGATTCAGTAAAAGCAGTGCTAAGGGGAAGGTTCATAGCAATACAAGCTTACCTCAAGAAACGAGAAAAATCAAATAAATAACCTAACTTTACACCTCAAGCAGCTAGAAAAAGAAGAAATGAAGAACCCCAGGGTTAATAGAAGGAAAGAAATCATAAAAATTAGGGCAGAAATAAATGAGAAAGAAACCAAGGAAACTATGGAAAAAATCAACAAAACTGAAAGCTGGTTCTTTGATAAGATAAATAAAATAGACAAACTGTTAGCCAGAGACTCACATGTATAGAACAGACTTGTGGACTCTGTGGGAGAAGGCGAGGGTGGGATGTTTCAAGAGAACAGCATCGAAACATGTATATTATCTAGGGTGAAACAAATCACCAGCCCAGGTTGGATGCATGAGACAAGAGCTTGGGCCTGGTACACTGGGAAGACCCAGAGGGATCGGGTGGAAAGGGAGGTGGGAGGGGGGACCGGGATGGGGAATACATGTAAATCCATGGCTAATTCATTTCAATGTATGACAAAAACCACTGCAATGTTGTAATTAGCCTCCAACTAATAAAAATAAATGAAAAAAAGAAAAAAAAAAAAGAAAAGAAGGGAGAAGAATCAAATCAACAAAATTAGAAATGAAAATGGAGAAATCACAACAGACAACACAGAAATACAAGGGATCATAAGAGACTACTATCAGCAACTATAAGCCAATAAAATGGACAACCTGGAAGAAATGGACAAGTTCTTAGAAAAATATAACCTTCCAAAATTGAACACGGAAGAGATAAAAAATCTCAACAGACCCATCGCAAACACAGAAATCAAAACTGTAACAAGAAATCTTCCAACAAACAAAAGCCCAGGACCAGATTGCTTCACAGCTGATTTCTACCAAAAATTTAGAGAAGAGCTAATACCCTATTGTACTCAAACTTCCAGAAAATTGCAGAGACAGGTAAACTCCCAAACTCGTTCTATGAGGCTACCATCACCCTCATACCAAAACCAGACAAAGATGCCACATAAAAAAGAAAACTACAGGCCAATATCACTGATGAACAAAGATGCAAAAATCCTTAACAAAATTCCAGTAAACAGAATCCAACACATATTAAAAAGATCATGCATCATGACCAAGTGGGCTTTATCCCATGGATGCAAGGATTCTTCAATATTTGCATATCAATCAATGTGATACAAAACATTAACAAATTGAAAAATAAAAACTACATGATTATCTCAATAGATACAGAGAAAGCCTTTGATAAAATTCAACATCAATTTATGATAAAAACCCTCTAGAAAGTAGGCATAGAAGGGACATACCTCAACATAATAAAAGCCATATATGATAAACCCACAGCAAACATTATCCTCAATGGTGAAAAATTGAAAGTATTTCCCTTAAAGTCAGGAACAAGACAAGGGTGTCCACTCTCACCACCACTACTATTCAACATAGCTTTGGAAGTTTTAGCCACAGCAATCAGAGGAGAAAAAGAGATAAAAGGAATCCAGATTGGACAAGAAGAAGTAAAACTCTCACTGTTTGTAGATGACATGATCCTCTACTGAGAAAACCCTAAAGACTCCACCAGAAAATTACTAGAGCTAATCAATGAAAATAGTAAAGTTGCAGGATATAAAATTAACACACAGAAATCCCTTCCATTTCTATACACTAGCAATGAGAAAACAGAAAGAGAAATTAAGGAAACATTTCCATTCACCATTGCAATGAAAAGAATAAAATACTTAGGAATATATCTACCTAAAGAAACAAAAGACCTATATATAGAAAACTATAAAATACTGATGAAAGAAATCAAAGATGACACAAATCGATGGAGAAATATACCATATTTGCGGATTGGAAGAAACAATATAGTGAAAATAAGTGTATTACCCAAAGCGATCTATAGATTCAATGCAATCCCTATCAAGCTACCAACAGTATTTTTCAGAACAAATAATTTCACAATTTGTATGGAAATACAAAAAACTTCAAATAACCAAAGCAATCTTGAGAAAGAAGAATGGAACTGGAAGAGTCAACCTGCCTGACTTCAGACTATACTACAAGGCTACAGTCATCAAGATAGTAGGGCACTGGCACAAAGACAGAAATACAGATTAATGGGACAAAATAGAAAGCCCAGAGATAAATCCATGCACCTATGGACACCTTATCTTTGACAAATGAGGCAAGAATATACAATGGAGAATTGTAAAGACAATGGAGATTGTCTTTACAATCTATTTAACAAGTGGTGCTGAGAAAACTGGTCAACCACTTGTAAAAGAATGAAACTAGAACACTTTCTAACACCATACACAAAAATAAACTCAAAATGGATTAAAGATCTAAATGTAAGACCAGAAACTATAAAACTCCTAGAGGAAACCATTGGCAAAACACCCTCTGACATAAATCACAGCAGGATGCTCTATGACCCACCTCCCAGAATAATGGAAATAAAAGCAAAAATAAAAAAGTGGGACCTAATTAAATTTAAATGCTTTTGCACAATGAAGGAAACGCCAAGCAAGGTGAAAAGACAGCCTTCAGAATGGGAGAAAATAATAGCAAATGAAGCAGCTGACAAAGAATTAATCTCAAAAATATACAAGCAACTCCTGCAGCTCAATTCCAGAAAAATAAATGACCCAATCAAAAAATGGGCCAAAGAACTAAACAGACATTTCTCCAAAGAAGACATACAGATGGCTAACAAACACATGAAAAGATGCTCAACATCACTCATTATCAGAGAAATGCAAATCAAAACCTCAATGAGGTACCTTTACACGCCAGTCAGGATGGCTGCTATCAAAAAGTCTAGAAACAATAAATGCTGGAGAGGGTGTGGAGAAAAGGGAACCCTCTTACACTGTTGGTGGGAATGCAAACTAGTAGAGCCAGTATGGAAAACAGTGTGGAGATTTCTTAAAAAACTGGAAATAGAACCGCCATACGACCCAGCAATCCCACTGCTGGGCACACACATCAAGGAAACCAGATCTGAAAGAGACACGTGCACCCCAGTGTTCATTGAAACACTGTTGACAACAGCCAGGGCATGGAAGCAGCCTAGATGTCCATCGGCAGACGAATGGATAAGAAAGCTGTGGTGCATATACACAGTAGAATATTACTCAGCTATTAAAAAGAATGCATTTGAATCAGTTCTAATGAGGTGGATGAAACTGGAGCCTATTATGCAGAGTGAAGTAAATCAGAAAGAAAAATACCAATACAGTATGTTAATGCATATATATGGAATATAGAAAGATGGTAACAATGACCTTATATGCCAGACAGCAAAAGAGACACAGATGTAAAGAACAGACTTTTGGACTCTGTGTGAGAAGGCAAGGGTGGGATGATTTGAGAGAATAGCACTGAAACATGTGTATTACTATATATGAAATAGATTGCCAGTCCAGGTTCAATGCATGAGACAGGGCACTCAGGGCCAGTGCACTGGAATGACCCTGAGGGATGGGATGGGGAGGGAGGTGGGAGGGGTGTTCAGGATGGGAGACATATGTACACCCATTACTGATTCATGTCAATGTATGGCAAAAGCACTACAACATTGTAAAGTAATTAGCCTCCAATTGAAATAAATAAATTTAAAAAAAGACTTGTGTTTCCTTATTAATTTTCTGTTTTGATGATCTGTCCATTGGTGTGAGTGGGGTGTTAAAGTCTCCTACTGTTATTGTGGTGCTGTCAATTTCTCCTTTTATGTCTGTTAGTGTTTATCTTATGTTTTGAGGTGCTCCTTTGTTGGGTGCATAGATATTTACAATTGCTATGTCTTCCTCTTGGATTGATTCCTTGATCATTATGTAGTGTCCTTCCTTGTCTCTTGTAACCTTCTTTACTTTAAGGTCTATTTTGTCTGATAGGAGGATTGCTACTCCAGCTTTCTTTTGCTTCCCTTTTGCATGGAATATGTTTTCCCATCCTCTCATTTTCAGTTTATATGGGTTTCTAGTAGACAGCATGTATTTGGGTCTTGTTTTTGTATCCATTCAGCCAGCCTGTGTCTTTTGGTTGGAGCATTTAATCCATTTACATTTAAAGTCATTATTGATATATATGTTCCTATTGCCATTTTCTTAATTATTTGGAGTTGACTTTGTAGATCTTTTTTCTTTTCTTGTATTTTTTTGGCTATATAAGTCCCTTTAACATTTGTTGTAAAACTGGTTTGGTGGTACTGAATTCTCTTAACTTTTGCTTGTCTGAAAAGCTTTTTATTTCTTCATCAAGTTTGAATGAGATCCTTGCAGTGTACAGTAATCTTGGTTGTAGATTTTTCCCTTTCAGTACTTTAAATATATCCTGCCGTTCCCTTCTGGCCTGCAGAGTTTCTGCTGAAAGATCAGCTCTTAAGCACGGGTGGGGTTTCCCTTATATGTTACTTGTTTCTTCTCCCTTGCTGGTTTTAATATTCTTTGTGTTTAGTGTTTGTTATTTTGATTAGTATGTGTCTTGCCATGTTTCTTCTTGGGTTTGTACTGTATGAGACTCTTCCTGCCTCTTGGACTTGATTGAGCATTTCCTTTTCCATGTTGGGGAAATTTTCAACTATAATCTCTTCAAAAATTTTCTCATACCCTTTCTTTTTCTCTTCTGGGATCCCTATAATTCAAATGATGGTGCATTTGATATTGTCTCAGAGGTCTCTGAGACTATCTTTAGTTCTTTTCATTCTTTTTACTCTATTCTGCTCTTCAGAAGTTATTTCCACCATCTTATCTTCCAGCTCACTGATTTGTTCTTCTGCTTCAGATATTCTGCTATTGATTCCTTCTAGAGTATTTTTAATTTCAGTAATTGTGTTGTTATTGTTTAATTCTCCTAGGTCTTTGTTAATTGATTCTTGCATTTTCTCCATTTTGCTTTCAAGATTTTTGATCATCTTTACTATCATTCTGAATTATTTTTCAGGTAGTTTGCCTATTTCCTCTTCATTTATTTGGACTTCTGTGTTTCTAGTTTGTTCCTTCACTTGTGTAGTATTTCTCTGCCTTCATTATTTCTTTTTTAACTTATTGTGTTTGAGGTCTCCTTTTCCCAGACTTCAAGATTGAATTCTTTCTTCCTTTTGGTTTCTTCCCTCCTCAGGTTGGTCCAGGGGTTTGTGTAAGCTTTGTATAGGGTGAGATTTGTGCTGAGTTTTTTGTTTGTTTGTTTGTTTTTCCTCTGATGGGCAAGGCTGAGGGAGGTGGCAATCCTGTATGCTGTTTCCTGTATGATAATCCTGTATCCTGTATGATAATTGAGTTTGTATTTTTGTTTTGCTTGTTGTTTAGATGAGGCATCCTGCCCTGGGTGCTACTGGTGGTTGGGTGATGCAGGGTCTTGTATTCAAGTGGTTTCCTTTGTGTGAATTCTCAGGATTTGATACTCCCAAGGGTTAGTTGTCTGGTAGTCTTGGGTCTTGAAGTCAGTGCTCCTACTCCAAAGGCTCAGGGCTTGATCTCTGGTCAGGAACAAAGATTCCACAAGTGGTTTGTTATGTTGTTAAGTGAGATTAAAACAAGTATCCAAAGATGAACCCCAGACAAATGGCAGTTACATAATCAGGCAAATAATACTAAAATAATGGAATATATGGATACACATATACACTCATGAGCATAGTGAAAACAGTCCAACAAAAATAAAGTATAATAGATTGACCCAGTGAACAAAGTAAATCAAATATTTACTAGTTAAGAACAGAACTAACTGAAGTGCAAACTGGGAAACAAAACTAAAGCAAGTCGCTCAGTGTGGAATAAAACAATGAAAATAAAACTAACTAAACGTTGAGAGGAAAGGAAAGAAAGGGAAGAAAAAATAGATATGCAAAGTTAAACAGGTAGATAAAGATGATTTATATACATTAAAGATTAACTGCAAGGGGGAAAAGAACAGTAGGAAAAACAAAGGAATAAATGTAGAAAAAATAATAATTGATTTAGAAAATTAAAAATTAAAATTAAAAAAAGAGAGAGATAAAAAAGGAAAACTTCACAGACCTGCAAAAGCCCAACGTAGAGGCAGAGGTTTATAGCAGCAGTAAAAAATGTGACTGTGAAAAATATAAAGCTCAAAAACTTAATTAGATTTCATAATGCCAATAAAATTGACAACTACAATGAGGGGTGGGGGGGGGGGAGAAAAAAATCCAAAGGAATCCAAAAGTCAAAACATAAGAGTAATAAATGTTTTTCTTGAGTCACTGCTGTCAGAGTCCTTTCCCTCGCTGGGAGTCACAGTCCACCTCACCTCCCTAGGACGCCCTCCAGCACTGTGCTGATCTCTGGACCTGCTGTGGGGGCAGCTCAGATTCTAATTTGGCCCTCCTCCTATGTGTTCTTGCCTTCAATGTCCACAACTATCAGAACTAGTGCATTTTCTTTTGTGGGAGCTCTCAGTGATCTTTTATATAGTCCATAGACACAGAGTCTGCTGAGTTGATCATGTGGATTTATTCTGCAGCTTGTACTGCTGGTGGGAAGGTTTTGGGTCTTCTTCCTTAGCCACACTGCCCCTGGGTTTCAATTATTGTTTGTTTTATTTTCACCTTTGCATGTGGGTCCTCCACTGATTTGCTCCTGAGGCTGCCCTGGAGGACTTGGGTTTGCCCTTGTGAGGGTCAGGTGTAGGGGTAGTGCAACTGCTTGGGTTGCAGCAGTTATGGTAGCACCAGGTACTCAGGGGAGTTGTCGGCTAAGGCAGCAGGAAATATAGTGCTCGAAAAGGGTACTGGAGAAGGAAATGGCAACCCACTCCAGTGTTCTTGCCTGGAGAATCCCAGGGACGGGGGAGCCTGGTAGGCTGCTGTCTATGGGGTCGCACAGAGTCGGACACGACTGAAGCGACTTAGCAGCAGCAGCAGCAGCAGCAGAAGGGTATCGTAACCAGTATTGGCTAATATACTCCTGTATTCTTGCCTGGAGAATTCCACTCACTGACAGAGAAGCCTGGTAGGCCACAGTCTACAGAGTCGCAAAAGTTGGACACGGCCAAAGCGACACTTCGTGCTTAGATGCAAGAATCTTTTTGCCTGTGGCAGCTCTGCTCAAGTGGGAGCTGAGCATGAAGGTGGCCAGCTGCTTGGCTTGCGGGGACTCCGGTGGCGCCAAGTGTGTAGGAACATGGACTGCCTCCTCCGCAGGAGTTATGGCCCTGTCAGAGTCCTTTTTCAAGCCTCTTGTAGCTGGCCATCAGAAGGCCTCTTTGGCCAGCCTTTCTCTGTAGCTCCGCCCATTCAGGCACTTAGAGGGCTCCCTTGCCTGGGGTCCTTCTCTGTTGTTCAGCATGTCAGTCACACAGAGGGGGTCCCCTGTGGCTGGGGTCCTACTCTGTAGTTCGGCACATCAGTTACTTAAGGGAGCATCCTGGGTGGGGTCCTGCCCTCTAGTTCAGTGCATCAGGCATTTGATGGGCCAGCCTCTCTATTGTTCAGCTGCTGATGCTGGCGTCAGGGGAGAGAGAGGCTACGGTGATGGCTCCACCCCCTACGCTTGGCTCAGATGTGTCACCTTGTTTCCATGGATGCCCGGCTTTCCTCCACTGGCATTTCCCACTATGATTTCCTGCCTCACATCCCATTGATTCGTCTCTCCACAGTCAATAGCAGCCCTCACCCTGGGATCGCTCCACACTCCCCAAACTCCAGCTCCCAGCCACTGCGCCTTCCAGGGGCCCCTCATCCCTGTCCAGGGTATGTAAGGCTGCGGCAAGGACTGCCTGATTCTCATTCCATTTAGGCTGCCACAGATCACCTGTTTCACTCTCAGCCTTAAATGTTTCTCCTCTGACTCAGACAGTTGTCCCAATGTGGGGATCAGATCCCTGCTTCAGTTCTTCCACCTGCTGAGGACAGGTCCAGTCCTACTAACAATCCTGTTTTTCTGCCTAGTTCCTTCATCCTACCGAGTTTTGCATGACTCTATATATTCTTTTCACTGGTCAGGTACTTTTGATTGCTCTCAGCTGGTGTTCTGTATGCTTTTTTTGTCTGAAGGTGTATTCCTGATGTATCCATGGAGAGAGATGTACTCTGTATCCACCTACTCCTCTGCCATCTTGTTCTTCTGTCTCTGCTTTTTAATATGCTATCTAGGTTGATCATAACCTTTCTTCCAAGGAGCAAGTGTCTTTTAATTTCATGGCTACAGTCATCATGTGCAGTGATTTTGTGCAAGAATATAAAGTCTGTATATTGCATAGGACCTGGAATGTTAGATACATGAATCAAGGTAAATTGGAAGTGACCAAAGAGGAGATGGCAGAGTGAACATCAACATTTTAGGAATCAATGAACTAAAATGGACTGGAATGGACAAATTTAATTCAGATTACCGTTATATCTACTACTGTGGGCAAGAATCCCTTAGAAGAAATGGAGTAGCCATCATAGTCAACAAAAGAGTCTGAAAGGCAGTACTTGGGTGCAATCTCAAAAATGACAGAATGGTCTCTGTTTGTTTTCAAGGCAAACCATTCAATATCTTAGTAATCCAAGTCTATGCCCTGACCAGCAATGCTGAAGCTGAAGTTGAACGGCTCTATGAAGACCTCTAAGACCTTCTAGAACTAACACCCAAAAAATGATGTCCTTTTCATCATAGGTGACTGGAAAGCAAAAGTAGGAAGTCAAGAGATACCTGGGGTAACAGGCAAGTCTGGCCTTTTAATACAAAAGGAAGCAGGGCAAAGGCTAACAGAGTTTGCCAAGAGAGCACACAGGTCACAGCAAACACCCTCTTCCATCAACACAAGAGAAGACTCTACACATGGACATCACCAAATGGTCATTACCGAAATCAGATTGATTATCTTCTTTGCAGCCATGCTGGAGTAATTGACCCTAATTATCACAGGGAGTTAAGGCTGCAGGTATTGCTTAGCTTCTGGGAGGATTACCTTAACACTCAATTGATCACTTGTGATTTCTTTGTGTACTGCTTGGACTAATTCTGATAGTAAAGGAACAAATGCAACAAATCTATCCTGAGGAAAGAATAATGAACCAGGGCTTGGACCCACAGGGATGTGGGTCCAGGTCATGCCACCAGATAATTCAATGATATTATCCTTAGTGTGAGATGAGGGTGAGAGGAATTGAGATGGAAAAGGGAAGCAATGATATTAGCTATGGCCCCAGGACCAACAGTGACATAGGCTGTGGCTCAGCCCATTGATTTTCCCCTTCTACATTTTCCCCAGGAAGAGAAGCCCACTCTAGTCCTAAAGGATTTGTTCTCAGAACACATACAAAAATGTATCCAAAGGTCACAAGGTGTGAACTCCTATGGTTGTTATAGTGTATTGCCTTGATTCTCATTTAGGAATTAAGAATTTATTCCACCAGTTCTTGAGTACGAAAAAGATTGCCATTAGTTAATATCCCTATTTGAGAATTTCCTTTGGAGGATTGAGTGAGAAGAAAAAGTTTCAGCCAAGGTCCTTCCAAGGGAAACCTGCATCCATGAAGGTGGACCATCACAACACTGAAGCTTACCATAGGGTTGGCTGAGATTTTGCTGGGATGGCATTTCAGCTCTACTTTCTCTCTGCTCCATCCTAATACAGTTCTCTTTCCCTCCTTTAATTTTTACACCCCGCAAAATCACCTATTAGTAGGTAAAAACATTTTCTTAAACTTCTCAGCATTTTCCCCCAAACATCCTGGCACAGAGTTAGAAAGTGGATATCTTAACATAACTCAGTAAAATTGAAGAGTGAACAAAAGGCTGCTTTATCTTTTTGGGAGGCTGGCATTAGGTTGGTCAATATGGTAGGATCTAGCTCCAGGCTATAACAAGTGCATCTAGATCCCATAGTAATGACCAGTACTGACTCTTGGTATAGATAATGCAGTTTCTGGGGTTATTAGGAGCATCTTCTATTGTAAACTTACACTTTTGAGTATTATATACTCTGACTTCCTACAATGTCGAGCAAAGTGCTTTGTATTTAATAGGCATTTAGTAAATGCATCTGTTCATAATTATAAGCAAATAATTAAATTGATAAATTATCTGTGTTAAAATCCATGGCAGAATATACTTTCTTCTTTGAAGAATGATCATGGTAATTGAATAAGAAAATGATTAATTTTGTTTAATTCAATTTAGCAACTTGTTTAAGAATTTATTATTAAGGTCTTAGAAATTCTACTTATTAGTTTCAAAATCTTGGGCAAATTTCCTAAACTCCCTGAGTTTTACTGTCCTCATCTAGTGACTCAGAATAATGATAGAACCTACCTTACTAATGTGGGAACTGAATGTGATAAATCATGTAATGCATTCAGCACAGTGCCTTTCAGAGTGAGCATTTTACAAATGTTTACTATTGTTATAATTAGTGTTAAAATAGCAGAGGGTGTTTTCAGGCCAATTACCCTTCTGATGGTATCCCTTAATCTTCATCACCCTGTTCATAAACTTGTGCGCTCTCTCTCTGCCCTTGAGCTGGTTGCTCATCATCGAATCAAGTGTGAGGTTCCTCTTAGATGATCCAGCTTACCCTTTTCATGAGGACTGCTTTTCTCTGGGAATGACATATGAAGCTCTTCTCTGAGGTCAGTGATTCTCCTCAAAAGGCTCAGTATGCTTTATTTCTTGTCCATTACTGTCATAATGCCATTTTCTAAATCACACTTTTCTTTTTATAAGAGTTTTTTTGTCATTAGAAGAGTGCCAGAGTAAGTGACACTCAGCTCAATGTACTGAAAGGCTTTGTATTGTTGCAAAGGGATTAGATTGGATTGGGTTATTTGAATGAATAGAGATTCAGACACTTTTCCTAAGGAAGTGACATCAGCAAAATGGAAAAGTGTTAAAGTCAGAATTACTGACTTCAAGTTATGGATTGACTTATATACGATCTTTCTTTTCACTTTTATATCTTCACAACTTTGTGTGTGGAGGTTCAGTTCAGTCATTCAGTTGTGTCCTCCTCTTTGCGACCCCATGGACTGCAGCATGCCAGGCTTTCCTGTCCATCACTAACTCCAGTTCAGTTCAGTCACTCAGCATGTCCTACTCTTTGCAACCCCATGGACTGCAGCACGCCAGGCCTCCCTGTCCATCACTAACTTCCCTGTCCATAACTAACCCTCTGCTATTTTAACACTAATTATAACAATAGTAAACATTTGTAAAATGCCCACTCTGTGAAAGGCACTGTGCTGGATACTTTACATGATTTATCACATTCATTTCCCCCATTAATAAGGCAGGTTCTATCATTATTCTGAGTCACTAGATGAGGAGCTTACTCAAACTCATGTCCATCGAGTCGGTGATGCCATCCAGCCATCTCATCTTCTGTTGTCCCCTTCTCCTCCTGCTTTCAATCTTTCCCAGCATCAGGGTCTTTCCCAATGAGTCAGTTCTTCACATCAGGTGGCCAAAGTATTGGAGTTTCAACTTCAGCATCAGTCCTTCCAATGAATATTCAGGACTGATTTCCTTTAGGATGGACTGGCTGGATCTCCTTGCATTCCAAGAATCTTTTCCAACACCACAGTTCAAAATCAGCAATTCTTCAGTGCTCAGCTTCCTTTATAGTCCAACTCTCACATCCATACACGACTACTGGGAAAACCATAGCCTTGACTAGATAGACCTTTGTTGGCAAAATAATGTCTCTGCATTTTAATATGCTGTCTAGGTCAGTCATAGTTTTTCTTCCAAGGAGCAAGCATCTTTTAATTTCATGGCTGCAGTCACCATCTGCAGCATGGAGGTTACTTTTTTACTATATCTTTTTAAAAAAAAGGATATAAAGTTTTAGTGAACAGTCATTATTATTACTATTACCAGTATTAGTACTGTTACACCTTAAAAGGCACATCATTTATTTAGCATTGCCTGTAAGGATTAAATGTGAGGGTAGGGATTGCTGGGCACTTGGTACATTCTCTGACACTTAACCTTTACATCACTTATATTATTTAATCCTTACTACAACCTCCCAAGGTAAATTTTATTGTTGGCTTTATTACATATACAAGAAAAGTGAAAGAAGTTAAGGAATTTGAGTTCCCTTGACTATTATCTCTAAGTGATGAAGCTGGAGATCAAAGCCAGGTCCCCTGACTCCACATATCTCATCCTTAGTTGATATACTGCCTCTTTTCACTATTACTTCTGATCCTCAGCAGCAAAGCAGGTTGCTTAACAAAGCTCACATCACATTTTAAGAAACAAAATTGAGAATAAAGAAAATTAAAGAAGAGTATAAAAAAAAAAAGAAAGGAGAAGAAAAGAAAAAAAAAAAAAAGAAAATTAAACCCTGTTGGTGCAATAGCGTTTCATGCAGCCTTTCTTTTCTGGGCAATATAAGATGAGAAGAGATTTTGGATATAGAGGACAATAAGCTCATTTTAGAATATAGGCACCACGAGGGTAGGAATTTGTGTCTATTTTGCTCTGTTTCTCCCTAGCATGAGAACGTGCCTGGCATACGGTATCTCTTATGAATAATTCCCACAGAAATATGGCAACTAAAGGTGCACCAAAATATAGCTATGAAAGTCGCAGACTGGTGTGTCTGGAGATACAGAGGAAGTGGCTTGAGCCACTCTACTGTACTTAGAAACTGGAGATGCAATGTCCTCTATAGATTGGACAAAAATTGATTTGTATTTGAGTCAGAATGTTGACTATGAACCTGAAGTCTTTCCTAATTTTTTACTTATTTTTAACTCTAGCCTTTTAACTCTTCTATGTATTTCTAATTTCTGTTTTATTTTCTGTTTATTTATAGTCAGTTTTCTATTTCAAAGAATATCTCTGTTTTCCCCTATACTTACATTTCTCAGTGTCTTCTCGGAAGAAGTATTGTCACCAGATTCTAGCCTTACTTTTTCCTCTTGAACTACTTTTTAAAGAATGTATTTCTCTATCATCCTGAGTACATTTTCAGATATTTTTGTCAAGGAGGGTTAAACAATGAGTTTACTCTTTAGTCACCGGACATTGGAAACTTTCTGTTACTCTGGCACCTGAAATTTTTTTTTTAAAATCTTCACATCTCTTATAATGAAAATAAACTTCAGAAAAATGAAGTGGTTGTCTCAGAGTCACATGACTAGAAATGGTCCCAGCTTCCATGTCTCATACTCTGTTTTCAATAAGAGATTTATACAGGCTTCAACCACCTGGTGAGATTGGAAGTGATGCTAGGAATAGCCCCTACCTGACACATAAATCATATCACCTTCCCTTCCACCATTATTATAAAACTACTGGTTAAGAAAGTCCAGTTCTTGGAATTCAGTGAGAACATTACTTGTCTTTACTGTAATCTATTTAAGAAAATTGATCCAGACTACCTTGGGACATATACTTTCTGATCTGTTGGTATCTGACTTTCATCCATTTGATCCCCTTACAGCTCAATGCATCCTATTTCCACAACTTGGAGTTTAAAGGGAGTGATTTGTATCTATCAGCTCAGCAATTGACAACAGAGCTAAATTCATCATTTGGTGTTACTTGGTCTTCCCTCACAGATTGCCAGATGCATTCCAAAGCCACTGAAATTGATGGTGACAATTTTCCACATTCTTCATTTGTGGTTTACACTGTGACTCTCTTCAACTTCAGTCTCTCAAAGGACTAAATCCTGTCTGTTTGTGTTAGATTTTACAGTCATAACCTTTCATCTTTTAAAGTTGCACTTGGAAAGCACTTTTTCTTCTAACTGTGAATTGGCTGAACCACTTTGTAGTAAGACTTCCTCTTTAGATTCTGTTGCCTTTTATATTTGCTTTAAATTGACCAGGAGGAATAGATTATAAATTAGTAGTGCCAAATGCTCCTACTATTTCTCTTTTGATTTGATCACCTCCTTGCTTCACTGGAGGGCTTACCTGGTGGCTCAGAGGTCAAAGTGTCTGCCTGCAATGCAGGAGACCTGGGTTCGATCCCTGGGTCAGGAAGATTCCCTGGAGAAGGAAATGGCAACCCACTCCAGTGTTCTTGCCTGGAGAATCCTGTGGATGGAGGAGCCTGGTGGGCTACAGTCCATGGGGTCGTAAAGAGTCAGACACGACTGAGTGACTTCACTTCACTTTTTCTTCACTGGGTTTTATCTTACAATGACTTGCACTTTCAATGAGTTGCTACATGTAAGCTCAATTCTTGACCAATTCCATCCCTTTGGACTAGTTATGTTAAAAGAATGTCTAAAGGCAGGGCATCAAATAGCACCTTCATGGTTAACAGTTTGTTGGACACAGAGAGACGAAGCAGAAATGCTGGAGTAACAGGCATTGAGGATAATTTTAGCCATGCCATATTGATGTAGACAGCTATTGCCCATGGCACTAAATAGCGATGGAGCTGTCTATTTTCAGTAAAGTGAAAGTGTTAGCTCAGTCATGTCTGACTCTTTGTGACCCCACGGGCTATAGCCCACCAGTCTCTTCTGTCCATGGAATTCTCCAGGCAAGGATACTGGAGTAGGTTGCCATGCCCTTCTCTAGGGGATCTTCCCAACCCAGGGATCAAACCCCAGTCTCCTGCACTGTAGGCACATTCTTTACCTTCTGAGACACCAGGGAAGCCTATTTTCAGTGAGAGCCTCACACAGTTTGTGAAGCAATGACAGAAGCCCCCCAAAAGACAGACATTACTGAGCTTAGTTAAGACTGTTAACCAAAAACAACCTTAGTGTGAGAAGCCCTATGTTCACTTATCCTATAGCATATTTTAACCTTATACATTGAATTGATCTTAAAATTCCATGGCCAAATATGGAAATATTTAAAAATTTGCTGCTGTTTCAGCATAAGATTTTGGTTGATTTCAAATTTATTTTATAAGGTTGATTAATAACTGGGATTTCAAAGTTTTAAAATCTGTGGGGCTTTCACTACTTAATCTTCCTCTTTTAAGACCCATTTCCCTGATTATACACTAGATTCATGTATAATTGATATAAGATTATCAATTGGTAATGCAATTGATAAAACTATGGCTGTCAAATTTAAACAGCATTAATTAGAAATTTTAGTATATGCCATTTAAAGAAAATAACTTTTATTGAAAATATTCTATGTTCAGTGTTTTTAGAAAGCTGCATTGAGTTCTAGGTAATACCAAGGTGAATAAAGTTTGTGCTCTGTGAAGGATAGTGTTTTCCAAAAGGGTGTATCTGGCACCTTATGTATAAATGAATCAAAGCTGACAAGTCAGTGTCTTATAATCAAAGTTTTAGTTTAAATTTGTATTCTAGAAAAAAATTGATGTAAGCATATGGGGAAGGAAGACAGGTGATAAGGAAATTACTGTCAAGAAAAGGAACTTCACTCAATTACATGAACAACTAGCATGTTAACTATATTCCACATTCATTAAAGTGGAAATAGTTAGTATTCAAACATGAGTGTACTGGTCTGCAAACCTTACAGCCACTCCATGGCCAGCTTTTTGTTATCTTTATCTGTATCCTCCTACCTCTTTCCAACTCCTGCTATGAGAGCAACTGTGGATGCATATTAGATGAAGAAATGATCAGGGAGAGGTTTTCAGTTTACAGTTGCCCTGGAATCTGCAGCTATTAACACTTCACCGTGGCTCTCATGATATTTTTTTGTGACTTTCATCAGAGTTCCTTGGGAACCTAACTGAGAGGCTGATTCTGAATCTCTTTGCTTCCCTAGTTATAGCTTTGTTAGTCTGTATTTGAAAATATCTGGCACTAATAAAACATTCAAGAGTGATAGAGTAGGAAGTTTTTCCCATCTACATTGATAACCCAAAATTTCTTCTTTGTAATTTTTCATACATTTTTAAAATGTCCTATTTTTATATCAGGATTTTCTCCTTCAACACTTTTCATTCCTTAGTGAAGTGTCATATCTTGGAGTAGTTTATCCCATTACAGATTCCTCTGCAATCACATTCACTTCAGATTACTGTAAATTAAATCACCTCTGAGCAGCATTTATGAAAGAAGAAGAGATTCTAAATTTAAAAATATCAGGAACTCCAAAATTGAAACTCTGTGTGGTTAATGGAAGTGGAATGACCACACACAGACATGTTGAAAATTCTTAATGAAAACTCACCGAGGACAAATTTCAAGTCATGAACCAAAATGTTGACAGTTATCCATGCCAGGGCCCTGGGTAGAACCTTTCAATGGTTCCAGCTATCTTATAGAATAAAGGCAAAGTTTCTTATTATGATGTGCATGACAAAATGTCTGTGCTCCAGCTCTGGACATCTCTTCTGCCGCCACCTTCAGGAACTAGTTCCCTGTACACCAGGCTGTTTTGTATTTATGTTCTCCCTGTGCTATCTCTTTTGGGCTTCCCAGGTGGCGCTAGTGGTAAAGAACCTGCCTGCCAACACAGAAGATGCAAGAGATTGAACTCAGGGTTACATCAGTGAGTCTGGAACGTCCCCTGGAGAAGGGCATGGCAAACCACTCCAGTATTCTTGCCTGGAGAAATCCATGGACAGAGGAGCCTGGCAGATCATAGTCCATAGAGTTGCAAAGAGTCAGACACGACTGAAGTGACTTGGCACACACTGTATACTTGAGAATGAACCTATCTTCCCATACTTTTCAAGCTAAATTCTACACGCATTAAATCAGCTTACGTATGGCCTTTTTAGAAAGCTTTCTTGGATATTTTATGCCTACTTCTTAAATGAATAGCAAGCATCATATTGTATGATAATTGTTTGCACATTCTGTTTTCATTTCTTTGTGTTCCTGGGAACACACACTGTACCTGACACAAAGCATGTTAAGATATGTGTTTGGTGTAACATCAGAAACAGAACAATAAATAGATGGAAAAATGGATAAATTTTTTTAATCACAAATGGATAAATTTTGTCTAATTAAAAAGAGTATAAGGAATATAAACTCATTTCAACTGTATTGTTGTTAGTCTGCCATGCCTCCTCCTCAATACTGTGAGACTTTTCTTCCAGACACATGAACTTTTTTACTTCTCTCTCCCAAAGTGAAATTTCTTTGGTCTTCTTTGCCTTCTTTAGATATTGGGCAAAATCCAAATGTCATATGTAGGCATAGAACACCTGAATCCTAGCCCCTAAATTCCCTGACCCATTTTCTACTACTAAGCTTTCTGTACTTAAAAGCTTTGCCATTTGCTAGCCATATTATTTTGAGGTAATTGCTTCTCTTGGCACCTCAGTTTTCTTATCTGAAAAATGAAAATAATATATACTTTATAATATTAATGAAATATATAAACTACTTAGTCTAGAATTCTTATTCAAAATAATAATTAATATGAATGTGTATTAGTCATACAGTTGTGTCCAACTCTTTGTGACTCTGTGAACTGTAGCCCACCAGGCTCCTCTGTCCATGGAATTCTCTAGGTGAGAATACTGGAGTGGGTTACCATTTCCTCCTCTAAGAGATCTTCTCAATCCAGAATTGAACCCAGGTCTCCTGCATTGCGGGCTGACTATTTACCATCTGAGCTCTGAGGGAAGCCTACAATTAATATGAATATTGAGATATATATTATGATTCTCTCAAATTTTACTCCATCCAAACATATTTACAAGCAAGTCTTGAATATTTTTGTGCTTTTATGCCTCTTTGGTTTTGCTATTGTTTCTATTTTCCTATTCAAATCATAATTAGCATTCAAGATTCAGGCTTCTGGACTTAATTTGGAATCTAACAGTTTTGTAAAACATTTTCTGACAATCCAACCTGATATAATCTTTCTTTTTATTTTTGTAGAAGTTATCATGTTTATAATACACAGGAAAATTATTGAATTCATTCATGCAGTCATCCAACAAATATTTATTGACCACTTAGTGTGTACAAGTTATTGCATTAGTGAAGATGGGGGGTAAATGAGATGCTGCTCTCACTGCTTCCAAGGACTATTTTGTGTGATGGTTTATTGGAGGAAATCTGGAGCCAGTTTATATTTTTAACCAGGTTTCATCACTTTTTAACTACATGACCTAGATCAAATTACTCAAACCCTTTGAGGTTCACAAACAAAACTGCTGATAAGAGTATCTAGCACAAAGTAAGAACTAAATAAATGTTAATTATTATCAGCACATTATTATTTACATTTATTAGTATTACATGCTAATATGAGTAAATGACATTAAACAATTATATATTTAATTTTTATTATAAAATATTTTATTTAATATTTAAGAGAGAATTTAAGAAGTTTGAGAACATGTCTGAGGCTCCAATTTGAGATTCAAAGATACTAAAGATGGGTGGAAACTTTTCATGTTGATGAAAGAATTTTGAAGACCCTAGAGGAAAATGAAGACTTCTAGGTAGTGAAATAAAAGCTTACTGAGACACTTTGATTTCCATAAATGATTAACTAGATAATTTGAGCTAGTTATTCCAGTAATGATAACTAAAAGAACTGGTCAAAATCTATAAGATAGTAAGATATTATCAGTCCAAGAAAAAAGGGAAGATAATAGCCAATAAATTAATCCAGAGCTGTTTCTACCCAGGGACATTTTTCTAAACAGATGAGAGAGCCAGGTCCCCATGAGAGATAACTATAAGACCAAAGTCAAAGTTCTCTGGCCAACAAGAGCAAAGCTGTCAAAAGAATTGTTTGTTGTTCCCTCTTTTCATCTGCCAATCCTAGGAAAGTTGTTATCAGTTAAGCAGAACTTTGAAGTAGATTACTAGAACTGAAGGGAAAAGATTTTCAGTCCCCTCCAAAGATGGAAAACTTGTGTTAATGCTCCTATTCTGGACAGGGATCCCAATATGCTTCACTATAGTGTGGGGATAGGAATAATATCCTGATAATCTAGGTATCACAGAAAATCCTGATACCTTGACCTTAGACTATTAGCTTCCCAGGAATTTGGAAGAAAGGTTAAAATAAAATTATTTTTGACATCAAATAATAAAGCTCTAGGTCTCACATTCTTTCTAAAGAAGGCCTATTGAATGAAGTATCCAGAAAGCAATGAAAGTTTTTGATGCACAGGAGGCAATAAAATATAAACTAAAATCAGCAGAAACAACCACTCAAGAGAACAATGTCATATGGACAAAAACTTGGGAATTATGCAGTGTGGACTGTGTTAGCATTATGTTTATTATAGTCTTAGAAATAAAACCTAAATGCAAAAAGTTTCTGCAAAACATTGGAAACCGCTAAATATGATATTGCATATTTCGATGGCTAGCGAAAATCACCACAATACTGCAAAGTAATTAGCCTCAATTAAAATAAATAAATTAATTAAAAAAATAAAAAAGGATTTGACTAGAACTGATATAACTGAAAAATATAACTTGTGTTAAAATCTAACAGATGACCCAAATGGCAGATGAGATACAACTGAAGAGAGAATTAATGAGTAGGATAATAGGACAGAAGAAATTCAGAATGAAATGGAGTGTTGGAAAGACAGAAATATAATTGAGAGAGTAATTAATGTGAAGGATAAAATGTTGTAAAGACAGAAATATAGTTGAGAGAGTAATCAGTATAAAGGATAAAATAAAAATGTCCCAAATTCATTCATCAGTTAGAGATCCAGAAGGGTGGAGAAAGAAAACAGAAAAAAGAAACATTTGATGAGATAATTATTGGCAGTTTTCTAAAACTGATTAATAAGCCCAACAATTAGCCAGTGAGATAATTAAGAGGAAATCCAC
Organism: Odocoileus virginianus; assembly: GCF_023699985.2. Lineage (NCBI taxonomy): Eukaryota > Metazoa > Chordata > Mammalia > Artiodactyla > Cervidae > Odocoileus > Odocoileus virginianus. Next base: position 17,642,041 of record NC_069675.1, on the reverse strand, counting down.
ATTTGGACACATATAGCAAGAAGTACAGAAAACCGAAGTGTAGATGACTTGCAGATTATGGAAAACATGGAATAGTACACACAAGTTGCAAAACATCAACTTGGCTAAATTAAACTACATCTCCTAGAATTTCTATTCTGAAAGTTTCTGGTTAGAGTGGTCTACAGGAGAAATCTTGTCAGGGATTTGGAAGTTAGGAGTGAAGCAGCAGGCTTTCTGTAGCTATATAGTTGTGTAACTACAGAAAGGCCACTGCTACAGAAAGCCACTCTGTAGCATGAAACTGCATATCATGTAGGAAAGACATGTTTTCCCTTACCTATTAAAGTGAGTCAGTGACCAAACCTGAAACCGCTTCTTTCCTTGGATCCCCATTAACTTCTCTGACTCCTGAGCCAGGGGAGTGTGTGTTTGCAATAGGATGAAGGTGCTTGTCTCCTGTAGGACACCCAATCTATCGAGGTTAAAGACAACAAAAACTGACCCAGGGTCAGTCTGTACCTGTGGGCTCCAGTTCATGCTTCCAAATTTCAGTTTGTTCTTGCACTCCAGTACTTTACTTCCATATTTTCTTCCCAACTGCCTATCCTCTGAATTACCAGCCCCAGCATCAGATGTGAAAATGACAGACTTGCAGAGACTGCTTAACCACTTTCCATAATTGCATAGAGTCAAATTCATGTAACACATCTCTTTAAACTTATCTTTATCATCACCTTTCCTAGTGGTACCATTTCCCTAACTGAACTCTGACACAGTCATTTTTGCTAAATAAATGCAAGAAAAGAGAGGAAAAGGAATGAATGCAGTACAGTCGTTACATATAGAAGCCAAATTGTAAGGTGGTAGGTATGAACTCAAATATACTAGTAATTTTATAACATGTAAATAACCTAAATACTCTCCATAAAAGACAAATATGGTTGAACTGGATTTGAAGTCACAAAACTCTAGCTGTATGGTGTTCACAAGAAACATAAATGAAGCATCTGAAAATGATAGAAAAAGAATAACAAAAATTCAGAGAAAACAGAAGGAAACAGTAAGTAAAACAGCACAGCTTTTCACATATAATACATTTGTATTACTGAGGTTTGAAAAAAGGGTATTGCTAGATATGTTAAAGAAATTTCAAAGAAAACATAAGGATATTATGAAAACTTAACATGAATATGCATTAATATTTGGATGAAATGGACATATTCCAAGAGAAGTACAAGTTAACTTTGACACCATGAAAAATACACATGCCCGCATTGATGCTTTACCAGCAAATTCTACCAAATATTTAGGAAGAAAAAATTCCAAATCTTATACAAATTCTTTCAGAATAAAAAGGATAGAAATTTCTCAACTCATATTTTGAAGGCAGTATGATCTTGGTTCTAGAACCTAGGAAATTCACAAAAAAATGAAATTATAAACAAATATCTGTCATTAACATAGTTATAAAAATCCTAAATAAAATATTAGTAACTCAAATCTGCCTATAGATAAAAAGAATAATACTTCACCATTAAATTCATTTCAGGGTACAAGGTTGGTTTTACATTAACATATGAAATAATATGTGTAATGTGATTTATCACATTAGCTGAACAAAAAAGAAAAATCATATGATTATCCCATTAGATTCAGAACAAGAATTTCCTATAATGTAGTATCTAGTTATGCAGAAATTCATAAACTAGGAAAATGAGATAACTTACTTAATTTAAAAGAGTATATTTTAAAGAAAACTTAAGAGTAACCATCATATTTATCAATGAAAACTGGGAAGATTTCCTTAGTGGTCAGAAAAGAGATGGCTACATGCTATAATCTCTTACTTCTGATATCACAGAAAAATAAATGTATGATTGTTGTAAAAGATGAGTTAAAAAATGTAAAGTAAAACTGAAAAAAACCTAAATACCACTCTATGCCCACTAGATTGGCAAAATTTTTTTAAATTTGAAAACATCAAATATGGTAAACTTTTGGATCAACAACTCTCATAAATTGATGGTGTAAATGTGAAATGATAATAATTACTTTGGAATGCAGCTGGACACTATCTGGAAGATGCTGAAAACATCTATAATATGTGATCTGGCAATTACAATTCTATATGCACATAAGTCTACACAGGAAACATGGATGAGAATATTCATAGAAAGGCTGTTCATTACAGCTCCAAATTGGAAATAGTTAAATTTCCACCAAAATTGTAATGGGTAAACAAACTGTTATGTAGTTATCCAAAAATATTAGATTTCAGTAACCCAGTTCTCCTGCATTGCAGGCAGACACTTTAATCTCTGAGTCACCAGGGAAGCCCCTTCAATATATACAGATCCATGCAAAAATATGAATAAATCTTCATAATGTTGAGTGAAAGAGGCTAGGTATAAAAGAACATAAACTGTTTGATTCAATTTAAGAAATTAACAAATTAAATTACAGTGTTTTAAGATGAACTGTTTGGTAGTAAAACCATAAGTGAAGGCAAAAAAGTGAATTGAAGAATATTCAGTAGCATGGTTACCATTGAGAATAGGATGGGCATTATTATCCAGAAGGAGCACTTGGGGCTTCCAGATGCTCTTTGTTGTTTAATTGTCTTTTTACATTTTTTTGAATGTTTTGCTACATGCTGCTGCTAAGTCGCTTCAGTCGTGTCCGACTCTGTGTGACCCCATAGACGGCAGCCTACCAGGCTCCTCAGTCCATGGGATTTTCCGGGCAAGAGTACTGGAGTGGGTTGCCATTGCCTTCTCTGGTTTTGCTACATATAATAATGTTAAAACAAGGCAGTGCAGAAAGACAAAAGAAATAAAATGAATAACGACTGAAAAGGAAGAAATAGTAATCTGTGTAGTGGGGTATGTAGAAAATTTTTCAAAATTTACAGATTCTCCAGTTCCTGAAGTGGCTAGACATAAAAGTGAAGAGGGAGACAGGGGCCAAGAGCAGTAGAATTTCACTGAAGGGATTTTTAAAATATATGAGTGACTATGTCAGTCTTGGATTTAGCTTGAAAAATGTATTTTTAACTTAATTTGAGGTACTAAAGCTTAGACCCTTAAATAGATATTAAATGATTCTAGATTCTTTCTGATTGCACCTATAACATAGTGCCTTTCCCATGGTATACCTTCAATAACTATAGGTGAATTGAATTTCCTAAGAAATTGGTCCTCTGTAAATACTGTTTATATTATGGACAAGATATTTTGTTTGATATTGTAATATAGGCATAATCATAAGTACCTCCTGAAAATTACTGTGTTTATATCTGTAAGTATTCCTGTCTTACAAACAAATATAATTAGCATAGATATTATGTCTACATATCTGATGCAAAGTGATGACTATAGATTAATACCTTTGATGGAATTCAGGCTAAATGTTATTTTAACAAAAAATATAACCAACTGACCAAACTAGCAAACAACACACCTCAAATGAAATTTTGCATGAATTGTTTGGAAAATTGTTTTATTTTTCATTTGATACTGCAGATACTGTAGATACAGACTTGATTGACTATAAAATGATTTTAAATCAGTCCTCCAAGTACTGTCATCTAGGAAATGCCTTCAAATCAGTTATTTTCTAACTAACATTTAACAATCAGTCTAGGGATTTCCTAAATAAGAGATGCATGAAAATGCATAGTAACACAAGCCCTAATAGTGGTGTTTATAATGTACAAATATAAATAATACTAGAATGTTAATAAAATATTGAAGTTGTGGCCTCAAATAAAAATAATGCAAGAAGAATTCAACTTAAATTATCATTGTAATATTGTTTTAACACTCATTGAGCATTCCACAGAGCAAAACATATTTAGCATTAGAAATTGTAGCTATAATATTTAATAAGAATACTTTTTTCTGTCTTGCATATAGGGTTATTGTTACCATCTTTCTAAATTCCATATATATGCATTAATATACTGTATTGGTGTTTATCTTTCTGGCTTGCTTCACTCTGTATAATGGGCTCCAGTTTTATCCATCTCATTAGAACTGATTCAAATGTATTCTTTTTAATGGCTGAGTAATGTTCCATTGTGTATATGTACCACAGCTTTCTTATCCATTCATCTCCTGATGGGCATCTAGGTTGCTTCCATGTCCTGGCTATTATAAACAGTGCTGCAATGAACATTGGGGTGCACGTGTCTCTTTCAGATCTGGTTTCCTCGGTGTGTATGCCCAAGAGTGGGATTGCTGGGTCATATGGCAGTTCTATTTCCAGGTTTTAAGGAATGTCCACACTATTCTCCATAGTGGCTGTACTAGTTTGCATTTCGAAAAAGAGACACAGATGTACAGAACAGACTTTTGGACTCTATGGGAGAAAGCCAAGGTGGGATGATCTGAGAGAACAGCATCGAAACATGTATATTATCAAGTGTGAAACAGATCACCAGCCCAGGTTGGATGCATGAGACAAGTGCTTGGGGCTGGTGCACTGGGACGACCCAGAGGGATGGGATGGGGAGGGAGATGGGAGGGGGGTTCGGGATGGGGAACACATGTAAATCCATGGCTGATTCATGTCAATGTATGGCAAAAACCACTACAATATTGTAAAGTAATTAGCCTCCAACTAATAAAAATAAATGGAAAAAAAAAGAATAGTTTTTGAGTTTTAAACTTCATCTGTAAAGTTGAAGTTTTACAATCTTTTTTTTCCTTCTTAAATTAGAAAGAAATTTCCCAGAGAGAATATAAGATAATTGAAATAGTGGAAGAAAAACAAAGACTAACTCAAATAATTGTTTCATAAAATTGCAACTTTAAATAACTCACTAGTATATATATTTTTGTGAGTATTTCTTAAAATTCTCCATTAAAAAAAATATATATGGTTACATCTAGTCTAGGTGCTTTATTTAATGATTTCACATTGCTGCATTTCCTGGGCATTTAAAACAGCAGGTAACTAAAAAGAACTGCACTGGAGAGCAGAGTTTGTGATTTTGAAGAAGCATGAGCTGATTGCCTAAAGAAGCACACAATAGCTTTCTAGCAACATCATGCTGTGTATGAATTTCTGAGCTAAATTTCTATATTCTGGCTAGTGGCTCAGGACAGGTAAAGTGAAATCTGACCATTGCTATTTAGACTTCTGTCTAGAGGTTTTGTAGGGGCAACGACCATCACTTTTCATGTCATTTATAGGTGTCTATGAGAATTTGTTGGTAAGACACCATACTAGCACTCTATAGGTTGGCATTCAAGACTCTGCACAATTTGGTTGGACCTTAATTTCCAGTTTTAATGTCCTCTCTTATTTGAGGGCTTCACTCTTAGGCATGTTTACCTATGCTTTCCTCTTAAATGTACATTTGCTTAGAAATATGAATATTCCTCCTGTTTTTACCTATAGGAGGTGATCCTACACTCCTTCCAAAATTCAAATTAAATTCTAATTTTCCTATGAAATGTCTTCTGATAATTTCTTTCTGGAACGAGTGAATCTTAAAGTCCCCTGGTATTTATTTTCATTTACTTTAAGGATCTCCATTTATAGTCTAGTGACCTCATAAAAGTTCTCCTTAATAGAATCTAAAGTCCTTCGACGCAAAAACTGTCATCTTTCCTTTAGCCCTTGGCACAAAACCTTACTCATGGCAAATATCCTTGCATCCTTACCTGCCTTCCTTAAGATTCCAAATCTTAGTGGTAATGAGTCCAGACTACAGACAAAATGGTAGTGTCCTGGTGGATCTTAATGTATCGTTAGCATTCACTACTAGGCAAGGCTATACTAGCACCAGTTATAACAATTTCCCAATCTCATTGATTAGAACAGAAATGAACTTCTTATTAACAATGCTAGTAGACGACAGTGGCAGTATTGTTCACTGATGAGTATGGTCCTTGTATCTCATTCTAAAAGCCAGGCTGAAGAAGCAACCTATAACCTTGTCCTCTCCATCTCGTGGCAGAGAAAAGAGCAAGAGAGCCTGCAGAAGAATGCAATGGTTGGTAAAGCCTATGCTTAGAATCAGTAAATGACTCATCTGCTCATATTTCATTGGCAAAGGTAAGTCAAATGGCCCAGTGACAATGGAACCAGGAAGCAGATGCTGTCCACAGATGCTTAAAGCTCTGTGCAATCTACAAGGATGTACAATGCTTTGCTGGGCAGAAGGGAGGTTGTACAGTCTGCCTCAGGATTCACAGGGCTATTCTTGTTACCTGTTTGTCTGGGGCCTTTGACAATGCTGATCCTCATTTCATCTCTAGTTTGATATTCATATTGGCTATTTTTATTAGTTATTGACAATTGAATCCATTTTTAAACTCACATTCTGCCTCTCCATCTGGCTGTGTTTCTCCTGTATGGCCACATGTAAAGTTCCTTGTGTTTGGAGAATCTGTCACTACTAAACACTTTATCAGTGATTACTGTGTAAACTCCAGACAATGTTAGAAAATGTACATCGAATCATTGTTTAACAACCAAATAATTGTTTAAGCAGTGGCATTTATTTTTATTCTGTATTCAATGCTAAGGGACTCAAGGGCCTATCTTTATCATTTAAATATTAAAGCACATGCTTTTGGCAAGGTTTACTTCTAGAGGTGTGGAGGATGGGAAATTGTGAGAGTCTAGTTAAACCACAAAGTAAGAAAAAAAGTTTAACCCCACTGTTGTTTTGGGAAGTTCTTTTCTAACAGAGCCTGAATGAAAACTTACTCAAAACATATATTTTATATTTGATAGCTCTTTTAAAATGTTTTCTGGATCTAGTGGCAAATTCTGGCTAGAATGATTTTCTCATATTCACAGTGGTAAAGGAAAACTCCGGGAGTTAAAGCTCTACTAGAATTTAAATTAGACAATTCTTTGTTGTTCTTGCCTAGATTTTCATTAAGTCCCTGTGCAATTTAAAAATTTTTATAACTTAGGTTATAGGTTCAATAGAAATAATCTGTACTCCTAGGAATAAAGGAAAGTAATTATTTGGTCCAAAGCTATTATTAGCTTTAGCTTTATGAGCTATAGATTTACATTTACCTTTCTCTAGTTGTTTTCCCTTAGAAATAGGTGCTAAACAATAAAATGTCCTGTAGTATTTTGTAAGATAGTGTGTTGACAGGTAATTTTATATAGCATCAACTTGTATTTTTTCAGATATTCAGATATACAGAATACTCATATTCTGTAGATTTACATATTACAGTTTAAAAGCAAATAAGAACCTTATTAAGAGCTGAACATTGGAGGCACAATGGTGAGTAGAAACAGAAATGCATTCCTGGAACTTACAGTATACTGAGGAACTTAGCATTTAAAAATATGATCATAAAACAAATATGTAATCAGAAATTTTGATACATTTTCTAAAGGAGAGAAAAAAATCTCATGATGTACAAACAAAGAATCTCATGGACTCAGGGGATCAAAGAAGTGTATTCAAGGCAGAGATTATTGAGATAAAGTCTAAAGAATGCATTGGAGTTTAGAAGCCAATATGTGGGAGGTGAATGAGGAAGATTTGTCACTCCATGCACAGGAACAGCATGTGAAAAGGCTCTGTGCCTGGTGCTTGCGTGGTGACCTCTAAGAACTAAAATAAGGCCAGGGCTACTGGAAAAACAAAACAAAACAAAACAGAAAACCCCCAAAACCCCAGAGTATTAGGGGCAGAAAGTATGACACAAAGCTGGAAAAATGTCTTCCCAGCACAAGTAGGCACTAGAGACTGCATTGAGGATTCTGGTCATTATTCTAGGTTTGATGTGTTACCATTGAAGAATTGTAAGGAAATGGCAACCCACTCCAGTACTCTTGCTTGGAAAACTCCATGGACGGAGAAGCCTGGTAGGCTACAGTCCATGGGGTCGCAAAGAGTCGGACACGACTGAGCGACTTCACTGTCAATGTCAAATAATCAAATTACAGTGAAGTTATTAGGTTTGCTCTAGCTTCAGGATAAAAAATTCTCTGTGACATGTGACATTCTTTGTAAACATGTGACATGTTTACATGTGACCAAGTAAACAGTGAGACAGTAATAAAGATGCTGATATAGTAGGTTAGGTGGGACTAGAGCATGTAGAAGGGGAATGAAGGTCTTCCCTGGTGGCCCAGAAGGTAAAGAATCTGCTTACAATGAAGGACACCCAAGTTTGATCCCTGGGTCAGTAAGATCCCCTTGAGAAGGAAATGGAGAGGAGTAAATGAATGAATTCAAGGGATATTTAGGGAAGATTCAAAGATGACTCTTCTACCCAGACTTGCTCAATCAGATAAATGGTAGTCTCATTTACTGAGCTATGGAACACTAAAAGACAAGCAGATTTTATTTTATAGTGAAAGTTTTGTATTTTTTCTCAGTAATGTTAAGATTGAAGTTTTATTAAGATACCCAAGAGCAAAAGGTAGGTAGGATGCTTAATATGAGGAGTGGTCTTAGAAATATAAATTTGGAAGCCATTGAGCTAGACCCTAGGGAGCTCCCATATATACAATTCAGTTAGAGAATGATGAATTTGCAAAGAAGTCTTAACCATAGTAGCTGGAGAAATAGAAGGTAACCTGAAGCATGAGATATATTAGAAGCCAAATAAGAATCAAGAGATCACTAAAAGAATAGAAAAGAATGCTTAAGAATGTCAAATGCTACATAGAGATTGTTATTTGAATAAAAATTTTATTGGATTGAACAATTTGAAAGTCATTAATTAGTTTGATGAGAGTGATTTTGGTATGGTGAATAGAGTGGCATACAGTGAAGGTGGGTGGGTGATGAGGAAATGGACACAATGAAACTAGATAATTTAAGAGAAAAAAACTTATCATTGTAGCTGGAGAGGAATATTTGGATCAAGGAATTTGGTCTTATTTTCTTGAATGTAAAACAGTCTGAGTATGTGCTCAGGTGCTCAGTCATGTCCAACTCTTTGTGATTCCATAGACTGTAGCAAGAATATTGGAGTGAGATGCCATTTCCTCCTCCAGAGGATGACCCAGGGACCAAACCCACATCTCTTATATCTCCTGCATTGGCAGTCAGATTCTTTACCATTAGTGCCACTTGGGAAACTCTTGAAAATACTGACCTGATCTGGGTGCAGTCAGCCTCACAAAGGCCTTGACTGGTGTACTTAGTCATGCCTGACTCTTTGCAGCTCCAAGGACTGTAGCCCACCAGGTTCATCTCTTGATGAGATTTTTCATGCCAGAATACTGCAATGGGTTGCAGTTTCTTCCTTCAAGTGATCTTCCTGACACAAGGATTGAGCCCATGTCCCCTGTGTCTCCTGCATTGCAGGTGAATTCTATACCTGCTGACTTAAATACTAATGGGGATAATTAATGTATTATTAAGAAGGTAGAGAGAGGATATATGATAGGGTAAGCCAGCTGTTTCCAGAATGGGAAGCATGCAGCCCAGAGGCTGAAGAGATGTATTAGAAGCTAGTGTATGTATATAACTCATACTTATATGTCTAAATATAATATAAAATTGAAGTACATCCTCAAATTTGTTTTTATTATATAACACACATTACAAAATTTTGTTTAGAGACTACATATATGAGGCTTCTAAGAAAACTGTAAGGAAAAGAAAAAAACTTTTTATTTTGGGCTTTTTATATGTCAGTGTAAGCCCTCTAAAACATAAAATTAATACTCAGTTACTGTATATTCCCTGGTGGCTCAGAGGTTAAAGCGTCTGCCTCCAATGCAGGAGACCCGGGTTTGATCCCTGGGTTGGGAAGATACCCTGGAGAGGGAAATGGTAACCCACTCCAGTATTCTTGCCTGGAGAATCCCATGGATGGAGGAGCCTGGTAGGCTACAGTCCACGGGGTTGCAAAGAGTCGGACACGACTGAGTAACTTCACTTTCACTGTCTATCCTAACCTTCCTTGCTGGCTCAGTGGTAAAGAATCCTCCTGCTAATGCAGGGGACATGAGTTTGATCCCTAGGTCAGGGGAGATCCCCTGGAGAAGGAAATGGCAACCCTTTCCAGCATCCCTGCCAGGAAACCCCATGGACAGAGGTGTCTGGCAGGCTACAGTGGTGGGGGTGCCAAGAGTCATGCATGACTTAGTGACCAAACACAGGTAGCATGTATCCTACTTCTCCACTCCAAATTCTTCCCAAAATATGCAAAAAAAATGGCTTTATCTGATTTTACTCTTATTGCCCAATGTTTTTTCTACATCATAGAAGCTGATCAGAAGCTCACTAAGAAAACAGCTTTTGGTAATGCCAGAATCACTTTAGCTTTTTGGACACACGCAGGTTGAAAGTGAAGGGATGCAAGAAAAAAGTACTGCATGCAAATGATAGCCAAAAGAATAGAAATGGCTCTACTTAGATTAAAAACATCTACCAGCAGCCAAAATTTCAGTTAAAATCAGTCAAAAAAGGACAAAATTAGATCTAGTGAAGAAAAGTTCAATTCATTTAGAGGATATAACAGTATTAATTATATGTACACCCAACATGTACACACAAGAGGTAACTAATATGTGAAGTAATGAATGTGTTAACTAACCTAATTGTTGTAATTATTTTGAACTATATACATATATAAATATCATTATACTAAACACCTTACATTTAAATAATGTCATGTCAATTATATCTCTGTAAAGCTGATGACCTGGCTCAGTGGTAAAGAAAATTTTGCCTGCCAGTGCAAATCATATTTTACTTAAAAACAATAGCAATAGGGGGAAGGAGACATTAGTATAGAACTGGCCTCAGTTTGGAATTCACTATGGACAAATTGAGATTTACAGCAAAAGAATGAGGTAAGGGATCTTTTCTGTTCTGTGTCTTCTGCTTCACTCTCTTGTATACATACATTGCCTTGGTTAAAGGATTTTCACATTCTTTGAAGTAAGGCTTCCTAAATGGAAATTTTAGATTTAACCTAGTTCTTTAACATTGCTGTAGTCTTGTGTAACTTTGGGTGAGGTTTTCAACTTCAAATTAATTATGGTTTTTATACAGTTGGTAGACTGTACCCCAAATACTTACATACTAACTTTGAATCATGTTTTATTATAAATATGCAAAGAAAATATATGTAATTCATATAATTAAATGATACTGATTTTAATAATACTAATAATAGTGATAATTAAAATAAAGTATATGTTTTCTTTGGAAGAATACACATAATAAATTTCTATAAGATTGCTTCATTTACTTGTAATAGAAACAGCATATTAAAATTTGCAGATATATGATTAGCTGAGATGTGTCACTTTATGGATAATTTACCTCCAGCTATTTTTTCTGACATTTGTATTTCAAACAGCATGTGCAGGGGAAAAATGATGCTTTATTGTCATTTTATAATAAGCAGTAGAGGATGATGAATAGGAGCTTATTTGCTAAATAATGAAAGAGTTAGGACTCTCCGTGGAGAAATAGAAAATGCAAAACAAATGATTATAAACATGTACTTAGAGAATTTACAGAAAGAAAATATGTGTAGATGATGGCTAAACTGGATAACAACTTATGCTGATCAATCATAAGTTAAGACGTGTTTAAACATTCTTAGGAGAAACACAGCTCATTAAGGATGCCAAGTTGCAAACACCGAACTATGCCCCTCTTGCAGTGGGCTCAGTGAAGTAAAGTGTAAATAGTGCCCTCTGGACTGGTGCGATGCTGTGGTCCTAGAGCATTCTGTGTGTGATGTGTTGAATTTAGAGCATTGTTAGTAATATAATACGTATAGATGTAAGAATTTCCCCTAAAGAAGGCCAGGGCAAATCTCAGGACCCATTTCTTCCTGGCATCAGGGAGTTCCATCTTACTTTCCTGGCTAAAAGCTCATGTTTAATTAATGACTAACTACCTGCCTGCATTTAGGGTTAAGTCTCTATTATCTAAGAAATCTGATGAGACCTCATGGTATATTGTAAGAAATTCCCTGAGATGTTCAAAATGGAAGACAATAGTTCAGTGTATCTGAAAAAAATATTGGAGAGTTTTCCCAAGCATTTATTTTCTTTCCCATCATATTGGTAGATTTATCTGCAACAAACAAATTCTTTGTGCAAGTGCCATGGTGGATATCACCTAGAGCAGACTGAGGATTTCAAAATTCAACCATAGGTCTGGTGTTCAGCTGATTTGACAACAAATAGAGCAAGCAGCTTACATGAATGAAGTTGTGTATGCCCCTTCTATTCAATGAAAGAGCTGAATAGGTTTTCCATTTAATAAAATTTTAGTTTTATGTACGTTTTAAGGATATTGTTTATATATGTTATTCTTAAGGTCTTCTCTTACTTTGGAACTAGAGAAGAATGACTTAGCTAGACTGTTTAAACTTCTAATTTAAAAAAGTGTTAAAGAATATTTAATTCATGATGATGTAGTTTTATGCTTTAGCCAGTGAAAAAGATTGATGATGTACATTTATACTAATGAGACAGGTATCAAAGTTGAGAGTAGGAGATAACTTTGCTGCTGCTAAGTCACCTCAGTTGTGTCAAACTTTTTGTAATCCTGTGAAATATAGCCCACCAGGCTCCTCTGTCCACAGGATTCTCTCTGCAATAATACTGGAGTGGGTTGCCATGCCCTCCTCTAGGGGATCTTCCCCGCCCAGGGATTGAACCCATGTCTCTTATGTCTCCTGAATTGGCAGGGGGCTTCTTTACCACTTAGCCACCTGGGAAGCCCCTTAGTCATTAGCTAGATCTGTGCTGTGTGGTATTGTAGTCACTACTACCTGTGACCATCAGGCATTTGAAATGTGACTAACCTGAATGGAAACATGCAGTGAATATGAAATACACATTAAAGATTGTTGTGAAGAAATATGTGAACTCTCTCAATAATAATTTCATATTGATTTTATGTTGATATGGTAATATTTTAGATACATTCGGTTAAATAAATTATATTAAAATTAGTTTTATTTGTCCCTTTTTCACTGTGGGCTCTAGACAATTAAAAGTTACATACATGACTCACATGACATTTCTATTAAAGATCATTGCTCTAGATCAACCTTCTCATTTCAAGTTTAGAAAACTACTAATTGACTGCTGCTGTTAAGTCGCTTGAGTCGTGTCTGACTCTGTGCAGTCCCACAGACGGCAGCCCACCAGGCTCCCCAGTCCCTGGGACTCTCCAGGCAAGAACACTGGAGTGGGTTGCCATTTCCTTCTCCAATGCATGAAAGTGAAATGTGAAAGTGAAGTCGCTCAGTCATGTTTGACTCTGAGCGACCCCATGGACTGCAACCTACCAGGCTCCTCAATCCATGGGATTTTCCAGGCTAGAGTACTGGAGTGGGGTGCCATGGCCTTCTCTGAACTACTAATTGACTAGAACCCCTAATTTCCAGTTCAGAGATATTCCCATTGTTCTGCCTTTGTACAGGATTCTACAGGATTAATATACATTATTTCATTTGGTTTTCATAGCAACCTACTGAGAAATATGGATTAAGAATTAATATCCAATTTATAGCCCATGGAGTCACAAAGAGTTGGACATGACTGAGCGACTAACACTTTCACTTTCACTTTATAGAGTAGGCACAGAAGCTTAAGTGATTTGGAGAGTGTTACATGTCTAATAAATGGGAAACACGGCTCTGGAACTCCCAGATCATGTAGTTTATTACCACCAGTCATTCTGAGTGCAGGGGTCATTGTAGGTGGAACAACCAGTTTTATTTTTTCAACCTGGCATAGGTAAGAAATTAGTAAAGAAACATCCAGCAATACTTTAATAGTCTCTATAGTCTCTATATTTTAAAAGTCACTATCAGTCATTTTGGTTACATTATAAAATCTAGGAAAGGTGTAAAATTACACTCTATCCATGTTTCAATAAATTAATTGATAAAACTCCAAAAATATGTTTGAGCATATTGGTAAAAAGTGAATTATTTGATTAAAATTCTGAATGTCTTACCTCTCTTTAAAAGGTAGTATCTGTTAATGTTCAGTCCAGTTGCTCAGTCGTGTCTCACTCTGCAACACCATGGACCCGCAGGATGCCAGGCCTCCCTGTCCATCACCAACTCCCGGAGTTAACTCAAACTCATGTCCATTGAGTCGGTGATGCCATCCAACCATCTCATCCTCTGTCTCATCTGTTAATATTGTACTAGCATAATTATATGAGTAATTGCCTACAATGGAGTGACAACTGTCCTTCATGCACGTTCTAGTTTGACACTGTCCCCACTACTCCCTGTTGTATGAGAATTGTTCTGCTTCATCATCTACCTGATCCTATAGGTGTTTGGGTTTGCAGTCTGTACTTTTAATGCTCTCAAAAGTCTGCATTTTTAATACTCTCTAACTTTCAGTTAACTCCCAGTGCCTATCCATCTGTGCTGTGCTTAGTCATTCAGTCATATACGACTCTTTGACTCCATGGACTGTAGGCTGCCAGGCTCCTCTGTCCGTGTGGATTCTTCAGGCAAGAATACTGGAGTAGGTTGCCATGCCATCCTCCAAGGGATCTTCCCAACTCAGGGATTGAACCCTGGTCTCCTACATTGCGGGTGAATTCTTTACCAGCTGAGCTACCAGGGAAGCTGGCCTATCCATCTCTTACCACACAATTATGTAATTGGTTTGAAAGGCTCATAATAGAAAGCTATTCAACAGTTAGTTAGATGATACTATCACTTTTCCCCCACATAATACTTATAAACTAATGTGCTTTGTCCAGTTTCAGATTTATTATCTTTATGTGTTGTTGAAAGTCGCCCAGTCATGTCCAACTCTTTGCAATCTCATGGACTGTACAGTCTATGGAATTCCCCAGGCCAGAGTACTGGAGTGGGTAGCCTTTCCCTTCTCCAGGGGATCTTTTCAACCCAGGGATCAAACCTAGGTCTCTTGCATTGCAGGCAGTCTAAAGATTTACTGAGCATGGCCCTGCCCGTCAGAACAAGACCCAGTTTCTCCCTCAGTCAGTCTCTCCCATTAGGAAGCTTCCATAAGCCTCTTATCCTTTTCCATCAGAGAGCAGACAGAATGAAAACCGCAGTCACAGAAAAACCAATCAGATCACATGGACTACAGTCTTGTCTAACTCAATGAAACCCTGAGCCATGCTGTGTAGGGCCACCCAAGACAGATGGGTCATGGTAGAGAGTTCTGACAAAATGTGGTCCACTGGAGAAGGGAATGGCAAACCACTTTAGTATGCTTGCCTTGAGAACCCCACAAACAGTATGAAAAGACAAAAAGATAGGGTATTGAAAGATGAACTCCCTGGGTCGGTAGGTGCCTGATTTGCTACTGGAGATGAGTGGAGAAGTAGCTCCAGAAAGAATGAAGACAGAGCCAAAGCAAGAAAAACACCTAGTTGTGGATGTGACAGATGATGGAAGCAAGGTCTGATGCTGTACAGAGCAATACTGCATAGGAACCTGGAATGTTAGGTCCATGAATCAAGGCAAGTTGGCAGTGGTCAAACGGGAGATACTAAGAGTGAACATTGAAATTTTAGGAATCACCGAACTAAAATGATTGGAATGGGTGAATTTAACTCAGATGACCATTATATCTACTACTGTGGGCAAGAATCCCTCAGAAGAAATGGAGTAGCCATCATAGTCAACAAAAGAGTCTGAAACGCGGTACTTGGATGCAATCTCAAAAATGACAGAATGATCTCTGTTCATTTCCAAGACAGGCCATTTAATATAACAGTAATCCAAGTCTATGCCCAACCAGTAATGCTGAAGAAGTGGAAGTTGAACAGTTCTATGAAGAGCCACAAGCCCTTCTAGAACTAACAACCAAAAAGATGTCCTTTTCATAATAGGGGACTGGAATGCAAAAGTAGGAAGTCCAGAAACACCTGGAGTAACAGGCAAATTTGGCCTTGGAGTATAGAATGAAGCAGGACAAAGGCTAATAAGAGTTTTGCCAAAAGAATGCACTGGTCATAGCAAACACCCTCTTCCAACAACACAAGAGAAGACTCTACACATGGACATCACCAGATGGTAAATACCAAAATCAGATTGATTATATTCTTTGCAGGCAAGGATGGAGAAGTTATATACAGTCAGGAAAAACAAGACTGGGAGCTGACTGTGGCTTAGATCATGAACTCCTTATTACCAATTTGAGGCTAAATTGAAGAAAGTGGAGAAAACCACTAGACCATTCAGGTATGACCTAAATCAAATCCCTTATGATTATACAGTGGAAGTGAGAAATAGATTCAAGTAATTAGATCTGATAGACAGAGTGCCTAAAGAAATATGATGAGGTTCATGACATTTTACAGAAGGCAGTGATCAAGACCATCCCCAAGAAAAAGAAATACAAAACGGCAAAATGGTTGTCTGAGGAGGCCTTACATATAGCTGAGAGAAGAAGAGAAGTGAAAAGGTAAAGTAGAAAAGGAAAGATATAAGCATCTGAGTGCAGAGTTCCAAAGAATAGCAAGGAGAGATAAGAAAGACTTCCTCAGTGATCAATGCAAAGAAATAGAGGAAAACAATAGAATGGGAAAGACTAGAGCTCTCTTCAAGAAAATTAGAGATACCAAGGGAACATTTCACGCAAAGATGGGTTTAATAAAGGACAGAAATGGTATGGACCTAACAGAAGCAGAAGATATTAAGAAGAGGTGGCAAGAATACACAGGAGAACTGTACAAGAAAGATCTTCATGACCCAGAGAATCACAATGGTGTGATCACTCACCTAGAGCCAGACATCCTGGAATGTGAAGTCAAGTGGGTCTTAGGTAGCATCACTACGAACAAAGCTAATGGAGGTGATGGAATTCCAGTTGAGCTATTTGAAATCCTAAAAGATGATGCTGTGAAAGTGTTGCACTCAATATGCTAGCAAATTTGGAAAACTCAACTGTGGCCACAGGACTGGAAAAGGTCAGTTTTCATTCAAATTCCAAAGAAAGGCAATGCTAAAGAATGTTCAAACTACTGCACAATTGCACTCATCTCACACACTAGCAAAGTAATGTTCAAAATTCTCCAAGCCAGGCTTCAACAACACATGAATCATGAACTTCCAGATGTTCAAGCTGGATTTAGAAAAGGTAGAGGGACTAGAGATCAAATTGCCAACATCCGTTGGATCATCGCAAAAGCATTCCAGAAAAACATCTACTTCTGCTTTATTGACTATGCCAAAGCCTTTGACCATGTGGATCACAATAAACTGTGGAAAATTCTGAAAGAGATGGAATACCAGACCACTTGACTTGCCTCCTGATCAATCTGTATGCAGGTCAAGAAGCAACAATGGAACTGGACATGGAAAACAGATTGGTTCCAAATTGGGAAAGGAGTACGTCAAGGCTGTATATTGTCACCCTGCTTATTTAACTTATATGCAGAGTACATCATGAGAAATGCTGGGCTGGATGAAGCACAAGCTGAAATCAAGGTTGCTGGGAGAAATATCAGTAACCTCAGAGAAGCAGATGACACCACCCTTATGGCAGAAAGTGAAGAATAACCAAAGAACCTCTTGATGAAAGTGAAAGAGGAGAGTGAAAAAGTTGGCTTAAAACTCAACATTCAGAAAACTAACATCATGGCATCTCGTACCATGACTTCATGGCAAATAGATGGGGAACAATGGAGACAGTGTCAGACTTTATTTTTTGGGGCTCCAAAATAACTGCAGATGGTGACTGCAACCATGAAGTTAAAAGATGCTTGCTCCTTGGAAGAAAAGTTATGACCAGCCTAGACAGCATATTAAAAAGCAGAGACATTACTTTAGCAACAGACGTGTGCCTAGTCAAAGCTTTGGTTTCTAGTAGTCATGTATGAATGTGAGAGTTAGACTATAAAGAAAGCTGAGCGCAGAAGAGTTGATGCTTTTGAACTGTGTTGTTGGAGAAGACTCTTGAGAGTCCCTTGGACAACAAGGCGATCCAGCCAGTCCATCCTAAAGGAAATCAGTCCTGAATATTCATTGGAAGGGCTGATGGTGAAGCTGAAACTCCAATACTCTGGCCACCTGATGTGAAGAACTGACTCATTTGAAAACACCCTGATGCTAGGAAAGATTGAAGGCCGGAGGAGAAGGGGATGACAGAGGATCAGATGGTTGGCTGGCATCACCAACTTGACGGACATGCATTTGAGTAAGCTCTGGGATCTGGTGATGGACAGGGAAGCCTGGCATACTGCAGTCCATGGGGTCACAAAGAGTTGGATACGGCTGAGTGACTGATCTGATATGTTGTTGAATGTGTTCAGTTCAGTTCATTTTAGTCACTCAGTCATGTCCGACTCTTTGCAACCCCATGTACTCCATCACTCCAGGCTTCCCTGTCCATCACCAACTCCCAGAACCTACTCAAACTCATGTCCATTGTGTCAGTGATGCCATCCAACCGTCTCATCGTCTGTCGTCCCCTTCTCATACTTTCAATCTTTCCCAGCATCACGGTCTTTTCCAATGTGTCAGTTCTTTGCATCAGCTGGCCAGAGTATTGGAGTTTCAGGTTCAGCATCAGTCTTTCCAATGAACTTTCAGGACTGATTTCCTTTAGGATGGACTGGTTGGATCTCCTTGCATTCCAAGGAACTCTCCAGAGTCTTCTTCAACACCACAGTTCAAAAACACCAAATCTTTGGTGCTCAGCTTTCTATATAGTCCAACACTCACATCCACACATGACTACTGGAAAAACCATAGCTTTGGCTAGACGGACCTTTGTTACTAAAGTAATGTCTCTGCTTTTTAATATGGTGTTGAATGTGTTATTCTTACATTATTATGCTGATTAATGCTATGCATTCTCTTCCACTGATGTTATGTTTTTAATCTATTTCATTCTATTAAATAATATGTAGCTCCCTACTGGCCATTTTATAAATGTGATGTATATTAGCTTGGCTTCCAAGGTTCTGCATGAATAGTCCTCCACCTACTGTTCTTCCTTTTTTTCTCCTTATACTCAGACACAAAGATTTGACTCTAATCAGATAAGTCTCCTTTCTGTGACTGCCAACTGAGTGGTGGTATACTCCTGTGGTTTCTGAATACCAATCAGTGCCCTTCTCACTAAGTGTGAATGTCTTATTCAAATGTAGACAGGTTTCTCTCTTGTTATTTCAGATTTACTGCATCAAAATCATCAAGGGTGGAATTATGTCTACTGCATACCATAATGCTTACCAGTTACCCTAAAACCAAGACATCAGTATATTTGAAACTTGGCTTCTATATTTCTTTGTTGTGTGTTCTGGATAAATCACTTAGCTTTTGATGACCCATTTTCCTAATCTATAATCTGCTAGTGACAGTGCATAGCTTAAAGTATTGTTAAGTAGATTAAATGAGATAGCATTTGGAAAGGGTTTGTAATAGTTTCAGGTATAGTAAGCACTACCTAAGTGTGTGGTAAGTGTGTTAACTAGATAAATCAGAAGTTTCTCCACATGGTTTTGGCACAAATAAGGTTTAGAAACCAATGGGATGGAACAAAGTAGGCATTGAAATGCATGGCCCATTTCTCATTGAAGTTCTGTTCCCTTCCTATCTCTTGTTATTCTCAATGGAAGTAGTGCCATCCCCAGGGGATGCTTTGGCAAGGATGTGGAGACGCTGAGCAGTCACATGATTGGACAACTCTCACACTCTGAGCTGTCACATTGTCACATCCTTCAATGTGAGAACAATCTTGCACAGTGAAGGACTGTCCCCAATCCTCACCATATTTGCATAGCCACTGGTAATTCATGTCATTGAAAAGCCTGTTTCTAATTATTTGAGACCAGAATTTAACTCTGACATAGAAGAAATGTGTTTCCGTACAGTTCTAAACAAACACTAAATTTTTACATAAGTATAACCCACAATATAAACCAAGGGAAGATTTGTTTTCCTTTGGAATTTGGCCAAGAGTTGATCACCACTTTGGAAAACTGCACTTTAAACAGCCATGTCTCTCCTGATTTTCAAGTCGTTAACACATCTGTAGTTGTCATATATAGGACCAGCATTTGATTCTCACATGTTGTGTGCATGTGCTTGATTTATATTTTGAAATATGTGAAAGTGAAAGCGTTAGTCTCTTAGTTGTGTCTGACTCTTTGTGACCCCATGGACTCTCACTCGCCAGGCTCCTCTGTCCATGGAATCCTCCAGGCAAGAATACTGGAGTGAGTTGCCATTCCCTTCTCCAAGGGATCTTCCTGACTCAGGGACTGAACCTGGGTCTCTTGTATTAAAGGCAGATTCTTCACCTTCTGAGCCATATATTGTTATAAATAATTTTTGTTCTATCCACTCTTATGTTGCAGATAAGGCATTGTATTCATTTCTTTGAAATTATGTGTATTGGTAGAATTTACCACTTATTAATTTTTATTTAAGGACAGTGAGGGCTATTGTACAATAATTCTTATAGAAATATTGTCTGAAAGCCTTGAGACTCAAAACTCAGATCCTGAAGGAATTTCTTAATCAATTTTGCTTAGTAATAAATAACATTCATTCTTTCAGAATTCACATAAGGGTTATACTAAATTAATACATGCTATTTTATGCTATTTGAGAATGTTTTATTAAGACCATTTTTAATGGGAATATGTGTTCTATTTCACCCAGTAGATTTTACTTTCTTCAAGGATAGAATATGTTGCCTTGATTCCTTTTGTATCTTTTCACAGCAGGCATTCAGTAAGTGGTGTTGACAGCCTGATTTGAGTTTAAAGAGAAGCAGAAAAATTCAGAGAGTAGAGTCAGGAGTTTAAAATAAATTGGAAAAAAGTGCCTGAGAAATGTTAGTTCACCAGGAGAAAACCACCAAAGGTAAAGGAAGCAGAAATGAGAATGTCTTTAGGACAATGTTGGGGGGTATGATGTTGAGGTAACCAGACAGTTCAGCTGTTAAAAATATATGCAGGTGTACTCTATCTTAGGAAAACCCAGTAAAAACACTGAACATTAGAAAAGGGCAAATAAAATTAGAGGATTTTGTTGGGGGCTGGGGAGAGGGAAAACATCACTTTCACAAGAATTATGATTGGGCATGTGCTCTGTGTTGACAACTTTGCATTAGCAAGTATAGATTCTTTTTTACCAGCTTTAAGTAAATCCACTTATAATGGACTTAGCTACATTCAAAGTAGAGTCTAGTTTACAAAACATTATTTTAGTCAAGCTTTTTGGTAGCACACGATTCCAAAAGTTAAATGGACCATGATGTTGAATAAAGCTAGGTAATGATTTTATTGTGGACCTGATAATCAGGAAATATCAAATTTACCACGGTAAACAGACAGCATCATAAACTTCGTGATTTCATCTCAAAGAGGTATTTAGGCAAACACAAAGACCAAAAGAGAATAAACACCCTATAGATTATTTCAGTTGAAAGCAGAGGGGCAGCAAAGGCACAAATTGAGATAGAATATTTACTTTGGTGATTGACAATGCATGCAAGTAAAAAGAATCTGACTACATCAATGAAGGTGGTAAAGAGTTGCATGTAAGTGCAGTAGTTTTGATACCAAGGACTCTGCTTATTTCCTAACATCATCATTAAATTAGAAACCCTTCAATGACCTATAGATCACACACATACAGACATATAGACATACATAGGTATATTTAAAATACACTGATATAGCCATTATTATTTTTAAAATGAAGCAGGAAGAAATTGTAGAAAATACTTAACTTTTGAATTCTCCAGGCAAGAATACTGGACTGGGTTGCCATTTCCTTCTCCAGGGGTTCTTCCTGACTCAGGGATCAAACCTGGGTCTGCTGCATAGCAGGTGGATTCTTTACCGTCTGAGCTGCCAGGGAAGACTTTAAGCTCCATATGACTTCCTAAATACATGATTTACTTTTCCTACCAGCCCAAATCTCAACTGAAACATATAGAAAATAAAATGAGATACAAAGGAATTTAGAAGCTGGGCAGGAACCTTCAAAAAACGAGAATGGGTATGCATTTTTTTAAAAAAAGAAATGGAACACGTGATATCAGTGAAAGTGGCTCAGTCGCGTCTGACTCTTTGTGACCCCATGGACTACACAGTCCATGGAATTCTCCAGGGATTGAACCCAGGTCTCCCACATTGTAGGTGGATTCTTTACCAGCTGAGCCACAAGGGAAACCCAAGAATACTGGAGTAGGTAGCCTAGCCCTTCACCAGCGGATCTTCCTGACCCAGAAATCGAACTGGGGTCTCCTGCATTAAGCGGATTCTTTACCAACTGAGCTATCAGGGAAGCCCAACTGATGACAAAATGCAAGATTTCTAAAAAGTGCTACTGGGGAAAGATAAGTGCTTCTCAAACTACTTTTTTTTTCCCCCCTTAGAGGTGGCAGGTTTTAGAAAAGGAGGTTATATGAGGTTTTCTTGGTAATTAATTAAAAGGCTGTGACATAGTCATGCCAATTATATTCACCAGGTTCTTAACCGTAAGCAAGAAATGCCTGCTCTGGTTAAAGCCGATAAGGGCTTGAGTGGCTCACAGAACTGCAGGAAGACTGGAGAATTAAACTGTGTCTGGACTGCCAGGAGCAACAGCAAAATCCAAGCCACAGAAGTGTCTTCTTAGGAAATTTCTCTTCCTTCATTCAGGTTTGCCACTGAGCCTATTCTGTTCCAGGACACTCAAGCATGGACACAGGTATTTGCTTTTGGAGCATCAGCTCTGGATGTATTTTGATTGGCAGAGCCTCGGTCAGATAACTAGAAAAGCAGATCACAAGTGTCTCAGAGTTTATAAAGGGATGCACCCTTTGCCTCAGCAAGACTCACTGGATGGAAACTTCTAACATAGAAAGGGGTTCTGATGCTGGGTAAGCAAAACAATGACATTGCCCATTTGTTAATCTTGCCCAAATTTTCCTAATTTTGGCCTCGGGGTGGGATGAGGGCATGAATAAGGCATTCTAATTTACATATTCTCATAAGAGATTTCAAGAGTTATGGAGGTGGTATGGAGAAAGTTTCCAATAACTTATGTTTACCATGAAGAACGGGAGCCTACCCTTCCTGGGGGAACAAAAGATTCTCATGCGCCTATAAAATGCTAAACCAGCCACAAGTGCTGCCTTGTGCCCCATTGCATAACCTTTGGAGATCAGACTCCTAAATAAGAACATTATTTTCACTGCCTCGGTTTTTTAGTGTTTCTTATATGCTATTCTTAACATTAGAACATTCAATAGGAGTTACCAGGCATGTAAGGAAACCAAAGAGAAATAAATTAGGAAACAAAATTAGGAAATAACCATCCATAAAAAATTCAACATAGGAAAAGAAGAAAACTTTAACATACTTGTTTTTAGTGTTCCCTGTGAGAGAATAAAATAACAGACCTCAGTGAAAAAGAAAATTTGAAATCTTGGGAATTAAAAAAAAAAAACTGAAAATGAAATTAAAAAGTAAACTTAGAGGAGTTAGGAGAAATGATACAGCTGACACTAAATCACTCGATGAACTGGAAGCTTCACCCAAGGGATTCTTCAACTTTGTTAAGTAATAATTGATAAATGCAATTGCATATATTGAAAATGTACAGTGTAATGGTTTGCTTGTTGTTGTTCAGTTGCAAGTCATGTCCAAATCTTTTGTGACCCCATGGACTGTAACTCGCCAGCCCCCTTTGTCCATGGGATTTTCCAGGCAAGAATACTGGAATGGGTGGCTATTTCCTTCTCCAGGGGCTCTTTCTGATCCAGGGATCAAACCCATGTCTCCTGCATTGGCAGGTGGATTCTTTACCACTGAGCCATCAGGGTTGCTTATACAACTGTATATATGGGTAGAATTTTTATCAAAATCTAGATATTAAGACATAACCATGACCTCACATAGCTAATTCTTTTTGTTGTTGTGTTTGTATGTATATGAGTACTTAATATTTGTTTTCAGCAAGTTTCAAGTATACAACACCATGTTATTAACTATAGTTACCATGCTCACTACAAACAAAGCTGGTGGAGGTGATGGAATTCCTGTTGAGCTATTTCAAATCCTAAAAGATGATGCTGTAAAAGTGCTGTACTCAATATGCCTGCAAATTTGGAAAACTCAGCAATGGCCACAGGACTGGAAAAGGTCAGTTTTCATTCCAATCCCAAAGAAAGGCAATGCCTTTGGAGCATTCTTAATGCTCCAACAACTGCAAAATTGCACTCATCTCACTCACTAGCAAAGTAATGCTCAAAATTCTCCAAGCCAGGGTTCAATAGTACATGAACCATGAACTTCCAGATGTTCAAGCTGGATTTAGGAAAGGCAGAGGAACCAGAGATCAAATTGCCAGCATCTGCTGGATCATCAAAAAAGTAAGAGAGTTCCATAAAAACATCTATTTCTGTTTTATTGACTATGTCAAAGACTTTGACTGTGTGGATCGCCATAAACTGTGGAAAATTCTGAAAGAGATGGGAATACAAGACCACCTGACCTGCCTCTTGAGAAATCTGTATGTGGGTCAGGAAGCAACAGTTAGAACTGGACATGGAACAGACTGGTTCCAAATAGCAAAAGGAGTATGTTAAGGCTGTATGTTGTCACCCTGCTTATTAACTTATATGCAGAGTACATCATGAGAAACAGTGGGCTGGAGGAAGCACAATCTGGAATTAAGATTTCTGGGAGAAATATCAATAACCTCAGATATACAGATGACACCACCCTTATGGCAGAAAGTGAAGAAGAACTAAAGAGCCTCTTGATGAAAGTGAAAGAGGAGAGTGAAAAAGTTGGCTTAAAGCTCAACATTCAGAAAATGAAGATCATGGCCTCTGGTCCCATCTCTTCATGGCAAATAGATGGGGAAACAGTGGAAACAGTGTCAGACTTTATTTTTGGGGGCTACAAAATCACTGCAGATGGCGACTGCAGCCATGAAATTAAAAGACGCTTAATCCTTGGAAAGAAAGTCATGACCAACTTAGACAGCATATTAAAAAGCAGAGACATTACTTTGCCAACAAAGGTCCATCTAGTCAAGGCTATGGTTTTTCCAGTGGTCATGTATGGATGTAAGAGTTGGACTGTAAAGAAAGCTGAGCACTGAAGAATTGATGTTTTTGAACTGTGGTGTTGGAGAAGGCTCTTGAGAGTCCCTTGGACTGCAAGGAGATCCAACCAGTCCATCCTAAAGGAAATCAGTCTTAAATATTCATTGGAAGGGCTGATGTTGAAGCTGAAACTCCAATACTTTGGCCACCTGATGTGAAGGACTGATTCATTTGAAAAGACTGATGCTGGGAAAGATTGAGGGCAGGAGGAGAATCGGCCGACAGAGGATGAGCTGGTTGGATGACATCACCGATTCAATGGACATGAGTTTGGGTATACTCCAGGAGTTGGTGATGGACAGGGAAGCCTGGCGTGCTGCAGTCTATGGGGTCACAAAGAGTTGGACACAACTGAGCAACTGAACTGAACTGAACCATGCTGTATATTAGATCTTCAGAACTTATTCTTACAACTGTGAAATTTGTGCTGTTTGAGCCTCATCACTCCCTTTTGGTCTCTCACCTCATGTGGTTCTCATAGAATGTGGTAAAAAAGAAGAAAATATATTAAATGTAAGAAAAAATAGAATAGGATTTGTCCAGGAAGTCAGTATCGTTGCAAGTAAGAGAATAAAAATAATCATGACTTTTAAAAAAGTAATCTTTTATTGTTCATTTAAAAATCCACTGGGAGGCCATCCAGAGATTTGCTCTTCAGAGATACAGGCTCTCATCCAATCTAGAATGTTGGCCATGATACCCATATTCCAGGCAGTAGGATGGAGGAATGGACTAAGAAGAGAAGTTTCAAAGAATGAGTGGCATCTGTTTTTAAGACAGTGCCAAAAATTTGCTGTAGAATGCTTCCACTCCCAACCCTGTGGCTAGAACCCCAGAACTTAGTTGCATGTCATGTCTAGCTGCAAGTAAGATTGAAAGATAGAGTTTTCACCCTGCTGGGGAAAAGAAGAGAAATTAAATATGCAAAATGTTTGCCTTATGCAAGGAATAGTTGCAGATACTAATTCTCAAAGTTCGTAAGAACATGTGTAGAAATAAGCATTTTAAGCTTGAGAAAATTCACTAATAGTACAAGAAATGTGATCTTTTGATACAGCAAGAAAAAAGGAGTTAAAAAAACCTAATCAATTTAGTTAACATAAGAAATAAAAAAAAAGGACAATTAGAAAATAAGCAGAGACAAAAAGAGAAAACACTGTATAACCTTGCATTCAGCTTGATCTGATAATTTTTCTTTTAATAAAATATCAAATTTAATTTGCTAATATTTAATTTTAAATAGTTAATTCATATTTACCATAGATTAGTAAAATGGTATAAAAATGTAGAAACACATATTTAGGTACATAGACATTTAGTGGCATTTATATATATATAATATATATAACATTTATATATATATAAAAGTGGCATTTCAAATGGTGTACAATTTGTTATACTTTCAGAAGAAAAGGTTAGGTCTTGCCCTCATTTTATATACCAAAAATTTCAGATAGATTAAATATAACAATGAAAAAACTAAAAACTATCAGGGGAATAATGAAATTTAAATACTTATTGGTATGCAAGTTTTTTCCAAACCCAGAAGGCATAAAGTTAAATATAGACAAAATCTACTACTTAAAAATTGGAAAATTTTCCATTATGAAATTTCCATTATGAGGCATAAAAGTGAAACATTTATAAGACCTATGATAGAGGTTTATATAGTAATAAACAAAAATGTTTTGCAAAATCTCAGCTTAATGAAAAAGTGGAAAAGAATATGGATATGCTAGTCAAAAAAGAAATGTGAATGGTTAATAAACATATGAAAACTGCTAATTTTAAAAATATGAGCACTTCAAATGAAACCAACAATGCAGTATCACTTTTACAAGTATCCATCAGATAATTACAAATGATGAAAATAAATAATATCAAGGGTTCTTGAAAATTTTGTAAAAAGGCACATTCATGAAATGCATCTAGTACATGTCAATGAAAGTAACAAAATTAAAAATGCTGGCTAGAAACAAGATAACAGGCCCAAAATGAATTCTCTTAGGTTAAGGCCCACATCACCAAACCCAGACTTAATTATGGTTTTGATCTTTCCAAAAAATGGGATCTTAAGCCAGCCAATTAGTAATTACCTGATCAGCACTAGTTTGGTAATCTGTCTGATCGACCCCTGCAATCCCCAGAGGAAAATAATCTTACAGTAATAGCCCAATTTTTGTCCAGTGCAACATTCTTATTCCTGCATCCTTCTGCCTAGAAAAGTCTTTGATTTGCTACTCCTCAGGGCTCTTTTCTATCTGCTACATTGGATGCTGCCTGATCTGAATTGATTTTTCTCCAATAAACTCTTAACTTTTTTTGTATGCCTCAGTTTATCTTCTAACAGTTCTGTTGTCAGAAGAAGGAACTGACAAAGACCCTGATGGTCTCCAGGAGCGATGAGCAGCCAGGTGAAGGTACTTATAGCGCCCCGAGAACTCACTGCCTTCTTGCAGCCTCTGGGAGTCATCCCTCTGGGATCCTACCTCTGCGACTTTTGTGTTAGGAGCTTTCAGATTTTCTCTGAGCTTTTTTTCTTTCTTTCTGTTTTCCTCAGACCAGGTCTGGATACCAGCCAGAGTTATATTCTGTTGGACTTTAAAAACCAGACTGGGTTCAAGGTTGGACAGGGTTAGTCTTGGAAACTGGAGTGGGTCCAGGTGGACTGGATTTGACTTAGAAACTAGACTGAGTCCAGGTCTGACTTATACTGAAACCAGACTGGGTCTGGCTTATACTGGACTGGGTCCAGGATGAGGCTACAGGTGAAGAAAATTTTGTTTTAAGGCTTGTTGACTTTACCAAAGATAACCTTGAATTACAGGGGCCACAGTGGAGGACTTTTAACCTGGATGAGCTTTTGCATTCACCAGGTGTCCTAGAGAAAAAAGAAGTCTCAGCCAAGCACTCACTGCAAAGGGTGGAGGGAGAATTGCTTTTCCTCTAGAATTTCAGTTGACCAGGATGAAATCCACTGGGAGTACTCCAGAGGCTAAATTCAGGTTCCTGGAAAAATTGAGAGAAGGTGGCCCAAGGGGTGAGAGTCTTACCCAGTCAGAGCTGAGAGCTTCTAGATTCCTACCTGTGGTGCTTGGTCAAGAGAGGAAAGTAGAACTTCATGTTGTCCTTTCCTTCCCAAGTTCCGATTCGAGGTAAACACAAGCAAGCAAAAGCAGAAAACAAAACCTGTAAGAATTAGATCATTGACTGTGACTCAGGAATTTGTTTTCAAACACCCTTTGGTTGTGAATTCTTTCTCCCTCAACACAGCTGTTGCCTCCTTTTTTTTTTTTTTTTTAATCTTGCTTTGTGTCCTGAAAAGTTGACTGGGCAACCACCACTTTGAGGCCCCCACAATACGGGCAACCAAAATGCAGGTTGCACTCCATTTACAGTTAGGGTCCTACAATTATTGCCAGTTCTCAAGGGAATTGTCTAAGTCTTTCTTTCTTTTGGTTCTCTTTGGGAGTGGCTCTGAGCCTTTGGGAGAATGTCCTAGTAACTTTGCACTCTTTTGGGGACATCTCTTGTGTCCATGGGCTTGTTGAATACTGGCAGGAATATTTACTGTTTGTTCTGATTGAAACTTGACAATATATTTGAGACTGTATATATGTGTGTGTGTGTGTGTGTGTGTGTGTGTGTGTGTGTGTGTGTATATATATATATATATTAGCATCTCTGTGGTCATAAGTTGGCCAAACTGGAAAGTGATATTTAGAGTCTGATAGGAACTTCTTTTTTAGACCTTACACCCTAAGTTGGGGATTCCCATCTGGCACTCATAGTAAAGAATCTGCCTGCCAGTGCAAGAGACATAAGAGACCCAGGTTCAATCCCTGGGTCAGGAAGATCCCCTGGAGGAGGGCATGGCAACCCATTCCAGTATTCTTGCCTGGAGAATCCCAAGGACAGAGGAGCCTGGTAGGCTATGATCCATAGGATTGCAAAGAGTCAGAATCGACTGAGCAACTTAGCATGTTCACCTTAAGTTAAAATGAAACTAAATACCCAGAGGGGAAGAAAACATTCTGAAGCCTTTGTGAAAGTATTTACTAAAACATTTCAAGGGCACACAGCTCTAAATCTAGAACATAGGAGTCTTTTGATTTCCATGTTAGTTGAAGATTTTCTCCCTGATCAGTTCGGTTCAGCTCAGTTGCTCAGTCGTGTCTGGTTTTGCGACCCCATGGACCAGAGCAGCCAGGCCTACCTATCCATCACCAACTCCCGGAGTTTACTCAAACTCATGTCCAATGAGTGGGCAATGCCATGCAACAATCTCATTCTCTGTCATCCCCTTCTCCTCCTGCTTTCAACCTTTCCCAGCATCAAGGTCTTTTCAAATGAGTCAGTTCTTCACATCAAGTGGCCAAAGTATTGGAGTTTCAGCTTCAACATCAGTTCTTTCAATGAATATTTGACTGATTTCCTTTAGTATGGACTGGCTGGATCGCCTTGCAGTCCAAGGAACTCTCAAGAGTCTTCTCCAACACCATAGTTCAAAAGCATCAATTTTTCAGTACTCAGCTTTCTTTATAGTCCAACTCTTACATCCATACATGACTACTGGAAAACCATAGCCTTGACTAGACGGACATTTATTGGCAAAGTAATGTCTCTGCTTTTTAATATGCTGTCTAGGTTGGTCATAACTTTCCTTCCAAGGACTAAGCACCTTTTAGTTTCATGGCTTCAGTCACCATCTGCAGTGATTTTGGAGCTCCCCCCCAAAATGAAGTCTGTCACTGTTTCCACTATTTCCCCATCTATTTGCCATGAAGAGATGGGACCAGAGGCCACAATCTTTGTTTTCTGAATGTTGAGGTTTAAGCCAACTTTTTCACTCTCCTCTTTCACTTTCATCAAGAGGCTCTTTAGTTCTTCACTTTCTGCCATAAAGGTGGTGTCATCTGCATATCTGAGGTTATTGATATTTCTCCCAGCAACCTTGATTCCAGCTTGTGCTTCATCCAGCCTAGGGTTTCTCATGATGTACTCTGCATATAAGTTAATAAGCAGGGTTACAACATACAGCCTTGACATACTCCTTTTCCTACTTGGAACCAGTCTGTTGTTCCATGTCCAGTTCTACCTGTTTCTTGACCTGCATACAGATTTCTCAAGAGGCAGGTCAGGTGGTCTCATATTCCCATCTCTTTCAGAATTTTCCACAGTTTATTGTGATCCACACAGTCAAAGGCTTTGTCATTGTCAATAAAGCAGAAGTAGATGTTTCTCTGTTACTTTTTTGATGATCCAGTGGATGTTGGCAATTTGATGTCTGGTTCCTCTGCCTTTTCTAAATCCAGCTTGAACATCTGGAAGTTCACGTATTGTTGAAATCTGGCCTGGAGAATTTTAAGCATTACTTTACTAGCATGTGAGATGAGTGCAGTTGTTTGAACATTCTTTGGCATTGCCTTTCTTTGGGATTGGAATGAAAACTGACCTTTTCCAGTCCTGTGGCCACAGTTGAGTTTTCCAAATATGCTGGCTTATTGTGTGCATCACTTTCACAGCATCATCTTTTAGGATTTGAAATAGCTCAGCTGGAATTCCATCCTCTCCACTAGCTTTGTTCGTAGTGATGCTTCCTAAGGCCCTCTTGACTTCTCATTCCAGGATGTCTGGCTCTAGGTGAGTGATCACACCATCGTGATCATTTGGGTCATGAGTATCTTTTTCGTACAGTTCTTCTATGTATCTTGCCACCTCTTCTTAATATCTTCTGCTTCTGTTAGGTCCATACAATTTCTGCCCTTTACTATTCCCATCTTTGCTTGAAATGTTCCCTTGGTATCTCTAATTTTCTTGAAGAGATCTCTAGTCTTTCCCATTCTATTGTTTTCCTCTATTTCTTTGCACTGATCATGGATGAAGGCTTTCTCTCTCTCTTTGTTATTCTTTGTAACTCTGCATTCAAATGGGTATATCTTTCCTTTTCTCCTTTGTGTTTTGCTTCTCTTCGTTTCACAGCTATTTGTAAGGCCTCAGACAGCCATTTTGCTATTTTGCATTTCTTTTTCTTGGGGATGGTCTTGATCCCTGTCTCCTGTACAGTGTCACAAACCTCTGTCCATAGTTCATCAGGCTCTCTGTCTATCAGACCTAGTCCCTTAAATCTATTTCTCACTTCCACTCTATAATCATAAGGGGTTTGACTTAGGTCATACCTGAATGGTCTAGTAGTTTTCCATACTTTCTTCAATTGAAGCCTGAATTTGCAATAAGGAGTTCATGATCTGAGCCACAGTCAGCTCCTGGTCTTGTTTTTGCTGACTGTATAGAGCTTCTCCATCTTTGGCTGCAAATAATATAATCAATCTGATTTTGATATTGACCATCTGGTGATATCCATGTGTAGAGTCATCTCCTGTGTTGTTGGAAGAGGTTGTTTGCTCTGATCAGTGCATTCTCTTGGCAAAACTCTATTAGCCTTTGACCTGCATCATCCTGTACTCCAAGGCCAAATTTGCCTGTTACTCCAGGTGTTTCTGTACTTCCTACTTTTGCAGTTTCCAGTCCCCTATAATGAAAAGGGCATCTTTTTTAGGTGTTAGAATGTCTTGTAGGTTTTCATAGAACCACTCAACTTCAGCTTCTTCAGCATTACTGGCTCAGGCATAGACTTGGATTACTGCGATATTGAATGGTTTGTGTTGGTAATGAACAGAGATCATTCTGTCTTTTTCTAGATTGCATCCAAATACTGCATTTCAGACTCTTTTGTTGACTATGATGGCTACTCCATTTCTTCTAAGGGATTCTTGCCCACAGTAGTATGTATAATGGTCATCTGAGTTAAATTCACCCATTCCAGTCCATTTTAGTTCACAGATTCCTAAAATGTTGACGTTCACTCTTGCCATCTCCCATGGACCACTTCCAATTTGCCTTGATCCATGGACCTAACATTTAGGTCCCTATGCATTATTGCCTTTACCGCATTGGACCTTGCTTCTATCACCAGTCACATCCACAAATGAGTTTTGTTTTTTCTTTGGCGCTGTTTCTTCATTCTTTCTGGCATTATTTCTCCACTGATTTCTAGTAGAATATCAGGCACCTACCGACCTGGGAAGCTCATCTTTCGTTTTCCTATTTTTTTGCCTTTTCATACTATTTATGGGGTTCTCAAGGCAAGAATCAGAGAAGGCAATGGCACCCCACTCCAGTGTTCTTGCCTGGAAAATCCCATGGGCAAAGGAGCCTGGTAGTCTGCAGTCCATGGGGTCGCTAAGAGTTGGACACGACTGAGCGACTTCACTTTCACTTTTCACTTTCATGCATTGGAGAAGGAACTGGCAACCTACTCCAGTGTTCTTGCCTGGAGAATCCCAGGGACGGGGGAGCCTGGTAGGCTGCCGTCTATGGGGTCACACAGAGTCAGATACGACTGAAGTGATTTAGCAGCAGCAGCAGCAAGGAAAGAACACTGAAGTGGTTTGCCATTCCCTTCTCCAGTGGACCACATTTTTGTCAGAACTCTCCACTATGACCTGTCTGTCTTGGGTGGCCCTACACAGCATGGCTCATAGTTTTATTGAGTTAGACAAGGCTGTGGTCCATCGGATTAGACTGGTTAGTTTTCTGTGATTGTGTTTTTCAGTCTGTCTGCCCTTTGATGGAGAAGGATAAGAGGCTTATGGAAGCTTCCTTTGGGAGAGGGGGAAATTGGGACTTGTTCTGATGGGCGGGGCCATGCTCAGTAAATCTTTAATCCAATTTCCTGTTGATGGGTGGAGCTGTGTTCCCTCCCTGCTATTTACCTGGGGCCAAACTATGGTGGAGGTGATGAAGATAATGGTGACCTCCTTCAAAACATCCCATGCATGCACTGCTACACTCAGGGCCCCCAACCCCTCAGCAGGCCACCGCTGACCCACACCTCTGCTGGAGACTCCTGGACACTCACAGAGAAGTCTAGGTCAGTCTCTTGTGAGGTCACTACTCCTTTCTCCTGGGTCCTGGTGAACACAAGGTTCTGTTTGTGCCCTCCAAGAGCCTATTTCCCAGTCCTGTGTACGTTCTGGCTGCTCTGTGGTGGGGTTAATGGTGACCGCCTCCAAGAGGGCTTATGCCACACCCACGTCTGCTGCACCCAGAGCCCCTGCCCCTGCCCCTGCCCCTGTCCACTGCTGACCCGAACCTCCACAGGGGCCACTTAAGCACAGTTCTGTCTCAGTCTCTGTGGGGTCCCTGGGTCCTGGTGCACACAAGGTTTGTTTGGGCCCTCTGAGAGTCTCTGGCAGAATGGGGTTTAATTCTAAATGCAAATTCATCCCTCCTACCGTCTTGCTGGGGCTTCTCCTTTGCCCTTGGGCATGGGGTATCTCCTCACAGTCACTCCAGTGCCTACAGTCTTACTGGGGTTTCTCTGACCTCCAGCGAAGCGCAGCCGCCACTCCTGACCTTTGAAGTGGGTTATCTCCTCACGGAGAGGAGATATCTTTCTCCCTCATATATCTTTATATCTTTCTCCCTGATATAAAGAAACAAATGGATTATAATATAGTTGGATGGGTGATTCAGCCTCTTGATATCAATTAGTTGAAACCTGATTTTTTAAAAGCATTTTTAAAAAGTGTACTTATCTTACAATTGAGACTTCATGAGAATGGAAATTGCAGCTCTAGAAACAATTCAAATCCCATCTATACCTTTTACCAATCTCTAAACCTTCCCTATTCATCTCAAAATAAGATACTTAAATTTTTTTTCTCATACTTAAAGTTAATATTCTGTTTAGAAGAAAGAAAATCAAGAATGTTATGTTAAAAACACTTCTAAAAATAATTCAAGGTGATGAACAGGGAGAAGGAAAAGTCATGTTAAGAAAAAGAGTAGAAGAGAGGTAATCTGGAGATATATTAGGAAATTGTATAATTCATCATCAAAAGGCAAGGAATTAGGAAAAAATTCAGAAAGGAAGATTTTTTTATTCCAGGTGCTAACCTTTCTATTTTAAATTAGTCAATTTATTAAAAATCTCTTCAGTCCTAGAAAGTTCAATGTTAATTATTTTGTTTTTCTGGCAATCTTATTCCCAGTCTCAAAAGCCTTTATAACAATGATTAAGTTGTCATATACTTATACATATCCCCTGTTTTGAGTACCAATTAGTTCCCAGGCAGTTGATATTTTAGAGACAATTTGAGCATAATGTGAATTTTGCATTTGCCTATGCATGATTATATCTGTGAGAAATACTAGATGAATGAAGAAGCATATTCCCAGTTGAACTGATTCGGGTGAGAATACACAAAATGCATACACATACACACGTGCACACACCTCCGATGTCTTCCAGCTGCCTCAGTTCATGCATATTATGCAGCACACCCAACTGGATCTGGTACTACAAGTTTCCCTATGACTTCTGTTAACCTTCTTCTACCTCTTTACAATCACACATGAACTGCACCCTCTCTGTTTTCCCTGTACACCAGACAACTTCAGTCCTTTCTAATGTAAAATGTCCTGTTTATTTATATAGTTTAAACTATGTAACGTATGTAAAACCATTCTACTGAATTCATTAGATTCTTTAAAAAATAAATATATATATATATATATTTATTCGGTTGTACCAGATCTTAGTTATGGCAAGAGAGATTTCTTAGCTATGGCATGTGGGATCTAGTTGCCTGACAAGGGGTCGATCATGGGCCCCCTGCATTGGGAGCATGGAGTCTGAGCCACTGGACTATCAGGGAATCCCAAATTCATTAGGTTCTTTTTTTTTCCTTTCACTGTTTCACTAATGAAACTTTTGAGTATTATGCCTCTAGCCTCATTTTTCTTTTTTTTGCATAGACTCTACAGTTTTTTACTGAAGAAATTCTCTATAAACAAAGTGAGTTTCAGAAACACATATATCTCATTATCACACAACTGACTGTATGGCATATCTTACTAGCTGAGACTCTGCTATCTTCTCTTCTTGCTCTATAGTCATTCCACCATACTTATAAAGTCTTGACTAAGATGCTTGCCATAAATAAGTGTAATACTTTTGCATTTCATTACTGTGAGTTTAGCTACCAAGTCATTTCACTCGATGTTCTTTTCTTTGTGTCTAAATTATAGATTTGTTGTGCTTTTTCCATTGTTTCAACTGAGAGTTCATTTGGCAGCCAATAGACTCAGCTGTTAGGGGACAAGTTATACCTTGAGACTATATACTATGAGTATTTGTAGAACTTTATGGTATGGTCTTGTGTCATGTTTTCTAATAAAAAATACCTGAAATCTGCCTCTCCAGTGTTTGCGTGAATAGAACCCACCATTACTCAGAGCAGACAAATGTCAATTGTGAGATTTCAAAATTTCACTAACCTGATAACCTCTTGATTAGAATTTAGTCAAAGTATTCATCACTGCCCATCATTTGGATGTATTCAACACTGTTAAGTAATTTTAGCTACATTTTCCCCTCTTAAAATAAGCTTGTGATACCCTTAATAGGTAATTTTAAAGTCTTTAATTTTTATATTTTCAACAATTATTTTTAAGGTAATCGGATATGTTAGATGACATGAATTCAGATATGTGGAAGATAATAATAATTGCTATTTCCTAAGCACTGTCTTAACAATTGTTAAAAAATAACAGGTAACAAAATCTCTTCCTTTTACCTATGAGAAGAGCCAAGTCACCTTAAAGTAGTTTGTCTAAATTTATGTAACCAGTGAAGAAGCTTGGGTTTTGAACCCAGACACTCTGGTCCCTGAGTCTGTGGGCTTAATCATTATACTAAGCCTTTAATTGGGAAGATTTGAACATGTTATTTTCCTTACTGGGAAATACAACTTGCTTGGTGATATTATGGCATCAAGTTGGTCACTTGGTTTAGTTCCTTTAAACCTCTAACCAGCAAATTTCGAATAAGAGTAGGGTGATAACAGTTAGTCTATTTTCCCCAAAATTCTAGGGCTTCATCTGTAATAACCCTTTTATTTCACTAGCTAGAGTCTGGGCCAGACATAAGTCTTTCTGTACTTAAGAACTACTTCTTGTTACATCTGTACTCACCTTGATCTAACTATATTTTACCTCAATGAAGATGGTGGATATAGCCTAGATCTGTCATTTAACCATAGAAAGTCACTCCTTTTTTTTTTTTTTTCCATTTATTTTTATTAGTTGGAGGCTAATTACTTTACATCATTACAGTAGTTTTTGTCATACATTGAAATGAATTAGCCATGGATTTACATGTATTCCCCATCCCAGTCCCCCCTCCCACCTCCCGCTCCACCCGATCCCTCTGGGTCTTCCCAGTGCACCAGGCCTGAGCACTTGTCTCATGCACCCAACCTGGGCTGGTGATCTGTTTCACCCTAGATAATATACATGTTTCAATGCTGTTCTCTTGAAACATCCCACCCTCGCCTTCTCCCAGAGTCCACAAGTCTGTTCTATACATCTGAGTCTCTTTTTCTGTTTTGCATATAGGGTTATCGTTACCATCTTTCTAAAGTCCATATATATGTGTTAGTATACTGTAATGGTCTTTATCTTTCTGGCTTACTTCGCTCTGTATAATGGGCTCCAGTTTCATCCATCTCATTAGAACTGATTCAAATAAATTCTTTTTAATGGCTGAGTAATATTCCATGGTGTATATGTACCACAGCTTCCTCATCCATTCGTCTGCTGATGGGCATCTGGGTTGCTTCCATGTCCTGGCTATTATAAACAGTGCTGCGATGAACATTGGGGTGCACATGTCTCTTTCAGATCTGGTTTCCTTGGTGTGTATGCCCAGAAGTGGGATTGCTGGGTCATATGGCAGTTCTATTTCCAGTTTTTTAAGAAATCTCCACACTGTTTTCCAAGCGGCTGTACTAGTTTGCATTCCCACCAACAGTGTAAGAGGGTTCCCTTTTCTCCACACCCTCTCCAGCATTTATTGCTTGTAGACTTTTGGATAGCAGCCATCCTGACTGGCGTATAATGGTACCTCATTGTGGTTTTGATTTGCATTTCTCTGATAATGAGTGATGTTGAGCATCTTTTCATGTGTTTGTTAGCCATCTGTATGTCTTCCTTGGAGAAATGTCTGTTGAGTTCTTTGGCCCATTTTTTGATTGGGTCATTTATTTTTCTGGAGTTGAGCTGGAGGAGTTGCTGAGTTGCAGGATATACAATGGAAAAAAGATAACCTCTTTAACAAGTGGTGCTGGGAAAACTGGTCAACCACCTGTAAAAGAATGAAACTAGAACACTTTCTAACACCATACACAAAAATAAACTCAAAATGGATTAAAGATCTAAATGTAAGACCAGAAACTATCAAACTCCTAGAGGAGAACATAGGCAAAACACTCTCCGACATAAATCACAGCAGGATCCTCTATGACCCACATCCCAGAATTTTAGAAATAAAAGCAAAAATAAACAAATGGGACCTAATTAAACTTAAAAGCTTTTGCACAACAAAGGAAACTATAAGCAAGGTGAAAAGACAGCCCTCAGATTGGGAGAAAATAATAGCAAACGAAGCAACAGAAAGTCACTCCTTAACATTCTCTCTCTAGATTTTACAACCTAAATTCCTCTAATTACCCCACAAGTATTTGGATTTCTGTTTTTATTTTATTTATTTTTTAATTTTTTTTCATTTATTTTTATTAGTTGGAGGCTAATTACTTTACAATATTATTGTGGGTTTTGTCATACATTTACATGAATCAGCCATGGATTTACATGTATTCCCCATCCCGATCCCCCCTCCCACCTCCCTCTCCATCCGATTCTTCTGGGTCTTCCCAGGGCACCAGGCCCGAGCACTTGTCTCATGCATCCAACCTGCACTGGTTATCTGTTTCACTATAGATAATATACATGTTTCGATGCTGTTCTCTCAAAACATCCCACCCTCGCCTTCTCCCACAGAGTCCAAAAGTCTGTTCTGTACATCTGTGTCTCTTGTTGGTGGGAATGCAAACTAGTACAGCCGCTATGGAGAACAGTGTGGAGATTTCTTAAAAAAACTGGAAATAGAACTGCCATATGACCCAGCAATACCACTTCTGGGCATCCACACCAAGGAAACCAGATCTGAAAGAGACACATGCACCCCAATGTTCATGGCTTTCTGTTTTTAAAAATGCTTTCTTTTTTTGTCCATTTCTCTACTACTTCATGTTCTACTTTAAATGATGTTTCATTTAAAACATATAAATCTAGAATCCTTTCTCTTTTTTGAAACTGCATTGTAGTGAATATTAAATTATATGGGCCATAACTAGGATTTGCCAATTATTTCTCACCTAGAGAGTTTAACTGTACATGAATTAGATATTAAATTATAAAACCAATTATCATAGTAAAAAAAAAAACACTGGAGTTTGTAAGAATAAAAAGACTAAAGAGCTTGATTATGGAGCAACAACATACTTGTTGCATGGGCCATTAACTATTTGTGGGGAGTTGAATGCATTCCTTCTTTTATTTAACTTCAGTTGCTTTTCTATAAAATGATTTGGACTAATTGTTCTACATTGTCCTCTCCAGGTGACCGTTTATTTATGACTGGATTTTCATATCATCTTATTCAGTTGTAGTGTAGTATGATTTTGTTAATAGAGAAGATATTTTGCTATTAATCCAATGATAACTCAATATTGTTTTCCTTTCCATGTCTAAGAATCTTTGTGCCATTAAGAAGTTTTTAATTTGGTTTTATCCTCAAGGACTGATTTTACTTAAAATTTCTTTAGTCTTTGGATGATTTCTAGTTGACTAAGATTATTCCTTTTTTCTCCTATTATTTTAAAAAGCTATATGGAGTTAAGTGAGTATTTTCAGTGTTTTCATTCAAACACTGATAGTGATTAAGTCATGTCAATTCTTCCTGACTTTCATGAACTGGGGAGAAAAAAAGGTGGTTGGCTCTTTCAGAATGATCCATGATTTGGCAGATGCAAAACATATAAAAGATTAGTTTTGTTCTTTGTTCTCACCAGCACTACAAAGCTGGACCATCACATGCCAGAAACAAGATTTTCCACAGTCCTTTGCACAACTTCAATAAATTTCATTTAATTACATGTTGCTATTCAAACATTCACATTAAACATTCACAAAGTGAAGCTTTTAAGCTTTAACTTGCACAGTTTTATTTATAACTAGAACAATTAAAGCCTTTGTGAGGTATATTCTAATAAAATTTTTGATATATAGAAAGATGAAAATGAATATTAAATAAATATATTATATTTCATAGTCATCTTAATAAGGGAAAATGTTGTATCCATTAAAAAGAACAGGATGTTATATACAATGAGAAGAATACAGCATTAATAAACTAATAGAAAGCACAGAGAAATTACAGAATGTGTAAATGAATAGGAAACTGGTATAAAAAGATATCAACAGACATTGATTTTCTTTTTTTTTTTTCCCATTTATTTTTATTAGTTGGAGGCTAATTACTTTACAACATTGTGGTGGTTTTTGTCATACATTGAAATGAATTAGCCATGGATTTACATGTATTCCCCATAATAGCCAGGACATGGAAGCAACCTAGATGCCCATCAGCAGACGAATAGATGAGGAAGCTGTGGTACATATACACCATGGAATATTACTCAGCCATTAAAAAGAATTCATTTGAATCCATTCTAATGAGATGGATGAAACTGGAGCCCATTATACAGAGCGAAGTAAGCCAGAAAGATAAAGACCATTACAGTATACAGACATTGATTTTCAAAATGAAAATGTCCACTGAGTGCCCCAGCACAATGAATGGGAAAATACTCACATCAAAGGATATAGTTGTGAAATTTCAAAATAATGGAGACAAAGGAAATATCTTGTAAAAACTTCTAAGGTAGGAAAAATCAGGTCACATACAAAGATAAGCAATTATCATTGGCCTGGCAAATTCTACAATATAAAACATGACAATTCCATGTCACATTGCATGGAAATAAGGTGGAGAGGCATTATTGAAATATGTGCTTTCTCTCCTAGTTTGGCTCAGCATCCAATGCAAGTCTAAATCAGCAAGTGAATGTTATCAGAGAAAGTGGAAAAGTTGGTGAGGTGAGCCAAATAAAGAGTACCATCTACTGAGCACAAGTCTAACCGGGGAGCACAGAGATTCAAGGCACAGACACTAAGCGTATTGAAGGAAATCTTTCTGGTGAAGCTCTAGCTTATACT
The DNA here is from genome assembly GCF_023699985.2 of Odocoileus virginianus. NCBI lineage: Eukaryota > Metazoa > Chordata > Mammalia > Artiodactyla > Cervidae > Odocoileus > Odocoileus virginianus. Next base: position 17,601,835 of record NC_069675.1, on the reverse strand, counting down.
GAAAGGGCAGAGAAGAAACTGCCATTTAGATGAAACCTCAATGAAGCAAAGCCTTGGAACTCATTCTCAGTATATTTTTAAACACTCTGTGTGTGTGTGTGTGTGTGTGTGTGTACGCATGTGTACATGCTTGGAAAGAGAGCAGGCAGTAGGGTTTTTTTTTTTTTTTTTGGATGAAGGAAACTGTTAAAGGAATGAATATAAAATAAAGAAGAGAAATGAAAAGCAAAGGAGAAAGGGAAAAATATACCCAATTGAATGCAGACTTCCAGAGACTATCAGGAGAGATAAGGCCTTCTTAAGTGAGCAATGCAAAGAAGTAGAGGAAAACAGTAGAATGGGAAAGACTGGAGACCTCTATAAGAAAACTGGAGAAACAAAGCAAATATTTCATGCAAGGATGGGTACGATAAAGGACAGAAATAGTAAAGATCTAACAGGGGCAGAAGAGATTAAGAAGAGGTGGCAAGAATATACAGAACTATGCAAAAAAAAAATTTTAATAACCTGGATAACCAGGATATTGTAGTCACTTACCTAGAGCCAGACATCCTGGAGTGTGAAGTCAAGTGGGACTTAGGAAACATTACTATGAACAAAGCTAGTGGAGGTGATGGAATTCCAGCTGAGCTATTTCAAATCCTAAAAGATGATACCATTAAAGTGCTGCACTCAATATGCCAGCAAATTTGGAAAAGTCAGCAATGATCATAGGACTGGAAAAGCTCAGTTTTCATTCTAATCCCAAAGAAGGGCAATGCCTGAGAATGTTCACACTACCATATAATTGTGCTCATTTCACATGCTAGCAAGTTTATGCTCAAAATCCTTCAAGCTAGGCTTCAGCAGGATGTGAACCAAGAACTTCCAGATGTTCAAGCTGGTTTTAGAAAAGGCAGGGGACACAGGCATCAAATTGCCAACATTTGTTGGATCATGGAGAAATCAAGGAATTTCCAGTAAAATATCTACTTCTGCTTCATTGATTATTCTAAAGACCTTGACTTTGTGGATCATAACAAACTGTGGAAAATACTTAAAGAGATGGGGATACCAGACTGCCTTATCTATCTCCTGAGAAACCCATATGTGGATCAAGAGACAACAGTTAGAACTAGATATGGAACAACAGACTGGTTCAAAATTGGGAAAGGAGTATGTCAAGGCTGTATATTGTCACCCTGTTTATTTAACTCATATGCAGAGTACATTATGTGAAATGCTGTACTGGATGAAGCACAAGATGGAATCCAGTTTGCAGGGAGAAATATCAGTAAAGTCAGATATGCAGATGATATCACTCTAATGGGAGACAATGAAGAAGAACTAAAGAACCTCCTGATGAGGGTGAAAAAGTAGAATGAAAAAGTTGGTTTGAATATCAACATTAAAAAGTATGATATCATGGTATCCAGCCCATCACTTCACGGCAAGTAGAAAGGAACAAAGTGGCAGCAATGATAGAGATTTTATTTTCTTGGGCTTCAGAATCACTGTGGATGGTGACTGCAGCCATGAAATGAAAAGACACTTGCTCCTTGGAAGGAAAGCTATGACAAAAGTAGACAGCATATTAACAAGCAGTGGAATCACTTTGCTGACCAAAATCTGTAGAGTCAAAACTGGTTTCCCCAGTAGTCATATTTGGATGTGAGAATTGGGCCATAAAAAAAGCTGGGCACTGAAGGATGATGCTTTCAAATTGTGATGTTGGTGAAGACTCTTGAGAGTCCCTTGGATTGCAAGGCAATTAAACCAGTCAATCAATCCTGAATATTCATTGAAAGGACTGGTACTGAAGCTGCAGCTCCAATACTTTGGTCACCTGATGCGAAGAGTTATCTGGGAGAGCAGCCAAGCACTCATGAGGTGGATCAAAGGATCCACCTGTGCCGAAAAGATTGTGGATCACTCATGTTTGCCTTTTGTCAGGTTTCAATGTGTCTCTGTAAAAAATAAAGACTATAAGATTTCAAACCTATCTTTCCTCAGAATTAACTGGCAGTACAGGTAAATTTAATAAAAATCAGATTTTTTTTTAACATGGAAATGTAAATTTATTTTTTATTACTTTTTTCCATTTATTTTTATTAGTTGGAGGCTAATTACTTTACAGTATTATAGTGGTTTTTGCCATACATTGACATGAATCAGCCATGGATTTACATGTGTTCCCCACCCTGTCCCTCTGGGTCTTCCCATGCACCAGGCCCGAGCACTTGTCTCATGCATCCAACCTGGGCTGGTGATCTGTTTCACCCTTGATAGTATACTTGTTTCAATGCTGTTCTCTCAGAACATCCCACCCTCGCCTTCTCCCACAGAGTCTAAAAGTCTGTTCTGTACATCTGTGTCTTTTTCTGTTTTGCATATAGGGTTATCATTACCATCTTTTTAAATTCCATATATATGTGTGTTACTATACTGTAATGGTCTTTATCTTTCTGGCTTACTTCACTCTGTATAATGGGCTCCAGTTTCATCCATCTCATTAGAACTGATTCAAATGAATTCTTTTTAACGGCTGAGTAATATTCCATGGTGTATATGTACCACAGCTTCCTCATCCATTCATCTGCTGATGGGCATCTAGGTTGCTTCCATGTCCTGGCTATTATAAACAGTGCTGCGATGAACATTGGGTTGCACGTGTCTCTTTCAGATCTGGTTTCCTCAGTGTGTATGCCCAGGAGTGGGATTGCTGGGTCATATGGCAGTTCTATTTCCAGTTTTTTAAGAAATCTCCACACTGTTTTCCAAGCGGCTATACTAGTTTGCATTCCCACCAACAGTGTAAGAGGGTCCCCTTTTCTCCACACCCTCTCCAGCATTTATTGCTTGTAGACTTTTGAATAGCAGCCATTCTGACTGGCGTGTAATGGTACCCCATTGAGGTTTTGATTCGCATTTCTCTGATACTGAGTGATGTTGAGCATCTTTCCATGTGTTTGTTAGCCATCTGTATGTCTTCTTTGGAGAAATGTCTGTTTAGATCTTTGGCCCATTTTTTGATTGGGTCATTTATTTTTCTGGAGTTGAGCTGGAGGAGTTGCTTGTATATTTTTGAGATTAATCCTTTGTCTGTTTCTTCATTTGCTATTCTTTTCTCCCATTCTGAAGGCTGTCTTTTCACCTTGCTTATCATTTCCTTTGTTGTGCAAAAGCTTTTAAGTTTAATTAGGTCCATTTGTTTATTTTTGCTTTTATTTCCAGTATTCAGATTTTTTTTTTTTCTAGATCAGAGGACTCATGAGGTTTTGTTCTGATTCTGATTCTTTGTAACTTCCTACCATAGAGAACCATCACTATCATTAGAATCCAAATACCCCATCAGAACTTCACAGTCACACACTCTGCTCTGCTTCGCTCTGGTGCCCTCCTCAGGCCTGTGCTTCAGAGCCTTTTGAAATTCCCAGGGACAGTGCATTTTCATAAATACAAGATGTGACAGAAATTTCAACAAGGGCCCCATGACATTGGCTGCTGTCAGAAAAAGGCCTAATTGGTCTATCTGCTAAAGTGTATGCTCAGAATGTAGCCCTAGACTGAAATCTCAAAGGCTGGTTTTGAAAGACCTGCTGAACTGAGTCGGGGCAAGGGGAAGTGGGGTGGGGAGGGGTGGGGGGGGCGAATTGGCAATGTATATTTTAAGATGAGAACCTGGAAATAGAAGTGTGATTTAAAGTGGGATTTTTCTATGTTTCTTTTTTCACATGTAGAGAAAGAATAAGCTTTTTCCAAGTATGACTGCTATGTTTCCATTGTCAATAGTATGAGATCTGATGCTATAATTTTCCATTATCTAACTTATGCCAGCAGTTCTGCATTTTGAAATACAGAGTAATTATTCTCTATACAGGCTCTTCATTTTGTGTTCCATATGGGATTAACTGGAAATAATATTTTAAAATTTTAGGTATCTGGAAAAGTAACAAAGAAAATGAAATAAGATCTGAAAAGCAGTTTAATGCCTTTGAGGGAAAATAAATGACAGAAAAATTTGAATACTCAATGGGAAGGTAAAACTTGTAGAAAAATATTGCTGCAGGGTATACCAAAATGAGAAATAATAAATTAGGTATTGAAATAAAACATTTTTTACAAAGGACAACTGCAAGCTAGAAAATATTTCATGTTTCCCATTATGGTTGAGCCTGTTGTTTTCAAAGTTGCTGATGAGACTTAAAACAGACTTATCACTTTTCAAATTATTTAAATCTGTATAACCTTGGAGCTCTAATCCATTTGCATTTTACCATCTGCTTTGCATGCTTCTTAATTTAATATGCATAGCTCAGACTTAATTCAACTTATAAGCTCCTTATGAGGAAGACATGTGCTACTCTTGATTGCAGAGATGATGATATTCAAAAGTCTGAACAACATAAACCTGAAAGGACAGCATGGGAAGAACACTAGACAAAGAGTTAGTCAAGTTCTATTCAGTGGTGTCATCATTACGAACTCACTTTGTGACCTTGCACAACATATCTAAACATTCCAGCCTTCTACTTTCATGTGTACAATGGATTAGGCCACCTTTATAAGACTCTTCCCAACTCCAGAATTCTCAAATATATCATTTTATTGAGGGAAGGAATGATCATTTCAACTGAGAAATAGACATGAGCTAGTGGCTCTTCTCCCCTCCTTTGATAATTTTATTTAGGAACGTCTTTGCATGAGTTTCAAATGAAAAATTTCAGTCTTATTACAAATATAACTAGAGATAAATATTAAAAACTGGATATTAAAGTTCAAAACTAATAAAAATGAGCCATAAAAATGAAAATTAAATATATCAGTAATCACAATAAATGTAAATATAAGAAAATTCACTGATGAGAACCTCTTACTAAGAGAGAGACTTACTATTCAATACAAAAGCAAAAACCAAATCCCATCCATAAGCTAATTTTAGGAGACATCCCTATGATACAGAAATATCAAAAAGTTGAAAAGAGATGGAAAATATATATTTAAAAAGCTCCAATCAAAAAAAAGTTGTGTTAGCTATATTATTAAAATGGATACACTTCAAAGACAAATTATTGCTAGGGATAATGAATTATCATTTAATAATAAAAGGAAAAATTTATCATGAAAATGCCAAGTTCTGAACTTTGAATACATCCACTAATATAATCTCAAATATATATGAGGTAAACATTCACAGAATTATCTAGGAAAATTGCCAAAAAAGAATTCTAATAAGACATTTTTATACAGTGATAATCAGGCAATTTAAAAAACAACCTGAACTTAGAAACCTGAAGCCAACATTGAGAAAGTATATAGACTTTTCCATGGCAGCATAGCCTACTAACAAACCTTTATATACAGTCTGTGCATGTCTCCATTTGCAATGGTATCTTTTGCATTATACTAGTAAATATCATAAATGTCCAGATCAAAAGCAAGCTCTATAAGGCTCCCCAGGCGTGGTAGTCTTTGATTGTGATGGCCAAAGAAAGAGCAGAAAGGATGGGATTTTAAATGTATTTTTATGTGGTTTGATGAATGTGTGTATCTATGTAACCACCACTAAAATCGACATACAGAACATTTCTATCACCTCAACATTTCTATTACTTTTGGGTCCCACGTAGCCATTGATATGCTTTCTGTCATTTTATATTTTCTAGAGGTTCGCAGAAATGGTTTCATATAGCTTATACTTTTATGTATCTGGTTTCTTTCATTTGGCATGTTGTTTTTGGATTCAGCCACTTCACTGTTTTAGTTGTTAGTTCTTTTATGCCTTGGAGTAGTATGATAAAAACTTGTTTCCATTTGCCTCTTGATCGACATTCTTATTGCTCCTAGTTTTTGACTAATGAAGAAAGTTGCCATGAAACAATGAACATGCATATATGTTTTCAATTTTCTTGGGTAAATATCTCTTTGAATAGCTGGATCGTATAGTAACTATATGTTTAAATTTTTTGAAAAATCAATTTTCCCAGAGATGTGATCTCTTCATGTTCCTACCAGTCATGTATGATTTCCAGTTGCTTTACTGCAAAGACAATAGTCTTTTTAATTTTGTTTTTAAATTAATTAATTTATCAGTTATCACAAGTTTAGTGAATATCTGTCACCTCATATAGATACAAAACTAAAGAAAGAAATTTTTTTCTTTGTGATGAGAATTCTTTGGATTTACTTTCAACAAGTCTTGTATATAACAGATAGCAGTGTTAATTTTATTTTATCATGCCATATATTGCTTTCCTAATACTTATTTATCTTATAACTGGAACATTGTACCTGTTGAACAATAGTCTTTTAAACTTTCGACATTTGAATGTGAGTGTATAATGTTATATAATTGCTATTTACATTTGATTTCTCTGATACTTAAAGATGTTGAATAAATTTCTGCCTGCTTATTAGTTATTTGAATATTCCTTTTTGGTGAAGTGTATGTTCAAATCATTTCTGGAGAAGGGATAGGCTACCCATTCCTGTATTCTTCCTGGAGAATCCCCATGGACAGAGGAACCTGGCGGGCTACATTCCATGGACTCACAAAGATTCAGACATGACTGAGAAAATAAGACCAGCACCACTTACCCATTTTTTAAATTGGATCTCCTTCGCATTACTATCCAATGCAAATGTCTTCTCCCAGATTGTGCCTTCCTTTTTCTTTTTTAATAGTATCTTTGGGAAAGCAGTAATTTAAAATTCTGATTAGGTTTAATTCTTTTATGGTTCATTTTTGTTGTGTGTGTGTGACTTAACTCCTTGCCTAGCCCAAGATCACACAGCTTTCTCTTATAGTTTCCTGTAGAATTTTACAACTTTAGTTTTTACATTTGAGTCTAAGATTCATTTTAAGGTTGTTCTTTTTTTTTTTTTATGTAGGTAACAATTGAGATTTATTTTTTCCTATATGATTACCCACTGTTTCAATTCCACTTTGGAAAAGGATGTATTGTGTTCCTTTGGTGGAGTTATGTTTCCTTGATATTTTATGTTCCTTGAATTTTTGTGTTGCTGTCTTTGCATTCAAAGGGGTTACCTCTTCCAGCCTTTACAGATTCCCCAGGTAAGATCCATTTGTGGATCTTAAGTCTGATCATCTTTGCATTTTCAGGGTAAACCTCATATGTTATCATTCATATATGTTATTGGATTTTATTTACTGTAAATTGTTAAGAGTTTTTGCAGTCACATGCATGAGGATATGGTCTACAGTTTTTGTTGTTGTTGTTGTTTGTTTGTTTTTATAATGTCTGTGCTGATTTTGGTATCAGGATGATAAAAATGTTATGCATATCTGCACCTCGTTCTCTGCATAACTTTCTCCTTTGGTTTTACAGTCCCTTTCCCCAACCAATTTGAGACTCATTGAACTTTTAATCTCTATCTCCTATATTGAGACCAGTGACAATCTCTTTATGAATTACCCTTCCCCATTGTTTAGTCCTGAAGCTGTCAGCAGGCAGAAAGCCAAGGGCTTCTGTCTTCAGCACAAGTCTGTGCTATCTGCTTTCCTGTGACTAAAAAGAATAGTTTCATATATTTTTCCACTTTTAAATTTATTTACAGTGAAAGAATTGTTTCTGCACTGTTATTCCATCATGACCAGGCAGGAATTGAATTTCCGTTTAAAGATTTAGGTATGTTTTTCTGCTGCGTAAAAAGTTCTGTTTATTTCAAAATGTCAGTCTTATCAGATTTACTACATGTAAAAATAATAATTTTATCTTATCAAAAAAAATAATTTCTGAAACTCTGAGAATCTAAAGGTCAGATCATGAATATAAATGTACTTTGAAATATGGCCTCCTTTTTTCTTGCCTGCTCCATTTTGACTGTCTATCATGATCTATGACTGCTCAGTCAATCAATGGGGCCAGGTCAGAAACTATGTGGGACACGATGAGTTTTAAAATATTATTGTTTCCTTTGATGAGGTTATAATCTAGTAAAACAGTCAAAATGTAAAATATAATCATTAACTAAAATAAAACATGAGGTATTAGAATTTTACAGCATCTAGAGTGGGGACTTTTGGGTGGCATATACAGAAGAATTCCAGTGACCTGATTTTTACATTGGACAGTTCTGAGAGTAGTCCTGTGGACCAATGACTTAACATTTCCATGTTGCAACCAGGTAATGGCTCACTCAGAGATGTCTGAGGGCAGGTGAGACTCTAGGCAAAACTCATAACCTAGATAGATTCCATTCATCCAAAATAACAGGCAATTCTTTTGCATTATGTTCTCATATTCTTTTCTACTTATGGGCATGTATATGCTGGGTGTCATTATGTGTAGTTTATGTTTTCAATTAATCTATACTGTTTATACTTTGCACATCCTTTTGGTTACTAAGTTCTGATAAATGGTTTAACATAGGATTCCATGAGTGACATTTTAGTGACCAGATCTTTGCTGGTTTCTGACTGGTTAACTTGAATTGTGGGTTGAGTTCTCTGAATATCAATCAGTGAAATAAAATTGCAATATCCTTGGAGTGAGGTAACACAGCTTTTATCTCAAATAATAGTTCTCATTATTTTCAGTAAATATCTGAAAGCAGCTACTTCAATGCAGCCTGCAAATGCAATATCACATAGTTTAATTCTGGGTAGAAAGATCAAAAATAAGTACACACACATTAGTGAAGAGAAAAGATGCTCACTACCTCTGACTGCGGAGAAAGCAATGGCACCCCACTCCAGTACTCTTGCCTGGAAAACCCCAGGGACGGAGGAGCCTGGTAGGCTGCAGTCCACGGGGTCGCTAAGAGTCAGATATGACTGAGCAACTTCACTTTCACTTTTCACTTTCATGTATTGGAAAAGGAAATGGCAACCCACTCCAGTGTTCTTGCCTGGAGAATCCCAGGGACGGGGAGCCTGGTGGGCTGCCGTCTATGGGGTCGCAGAGAGTCGGACACGACTGGAGTGACTTAGCAGCAGAAGCAGCTCTGACTGCATGGTTTCACTTTCTCCTGCTAGCCCAGGAGAAATGTTTACTACGGTTTATTTCAAAGTCAGTGATTTGGGCGAAACATCTACATATGCCAAAGCTTAGGTAAGCATAGTGTTTACTTTCTGTAGGACAGCTCACCAGGATGAATTTTAAAATCCAGTAGGACATAATGATGTTGATTTCCATAATTCCAAGTTCCTATGAGAAAAAAAAGGAAAAAAAAAACTGTCCCCAAGGTTTTTACCTTAGTTTGGACTTCGAAACTGGGAACTGAAAAAATTAGTAAAGAAGCTAAACTTACATTGCTTTCAAAGCACAAGATGGAGGAACATAGGTAGAAGAGGTAGATAGAATACCTCTAACAGCTACTAAGAAATTAATTTACTAGTTGAGGAAGGAGATCCATAATGATTCCTGCTCAGGGAATGCATCTTGATGCATATGTTCTGTAAATTTATTTATAGTTTGCAGTGTGGAGAGAAGGAAGTAGATGCTGTTATCTATAAATTTTAGAATTCTCTGACTAGGAATCACATGAGCTGATTTTATCTCTTATTCTTCTGTCAACCAACTGAGTGACTTGAGGCAAGTCAGTATGACTCTGGGACTCAGGTTTCCGAGACTAACATGAGGAAGTTGAACTAGAAAGATTCTAAGTTTTCTTCTAGCTTATTTCATGACTTTATAAATTTCAAATTAGGAGAATAAAGCTTAGAAACTTAGAAATAACCATGGCTGGTCCAGATTAATGTTCCATCCATACCCCAAATCTGTGCAAACAATGGCCCTGGGGATTGAATTGTGAGTGGCTGTAATTTTTCATCCTGACATCAACTTTAGAAGTAAGTCAGCAGGTGTCACCTCCTCTTAATCTGTATCTACCTCTTAGGGATTAAGAGACCCATAAAATTATTATCTGCTGTATAAAGAAATACCTAAGTATTTCCTTTTATTTTGGTCCTATGTTTACCTTGTTCAGTTTTAAAAAGGATCTCCCCTAAATAAGACTCAGGCTTCCCTGGTAGCTCAGTTGGTAAAGAATTTGCCTGCAATGCAGGGAACCCTGCCTTGATTCCTGGGTTGGGAAGATCCCCTGGAGAAGGGATAGGCTACCCATTCCAGTATTCTTGGGCTTCCCTCATGGCTCAGGTAGTAAAGAATAGTCTAGTATTTTAGATTTTGAAAGTTAAGTCTCTGCTTGTTTTAGTTGTATCAATCACTACTTTTTTTTTTTTTTTTTTTGTATTTTTAAGATCTTAACCTGGTTGGCATCCTCTGGTTTTGTCCTTCCAGGTTGAAGAGTTTTACTCTTTCAGTTCCTTCTTGGATTGGTGGCTGTCTTCCCTAGCACTGTTGCCACTTTGAATCCTTGTGATTGATTGAGGTTTCCTTTTCTGAAATTTCACAACATCCATTTGGCATTTCTGAAAATGCAACAGCAAAATAATATAGAGGGTTATAGATGAAGAAGCAGAAGGAAAAGGCAAAATATTTTCTTATATTTTTGCAAACAATTCATGCCTACCTGGACTTTTAGTTTACAGAAGCACCATATGTCTCTATTCTCAAGTGGCCACCCACTACTCACCTGATTGATTCGGTTTTTTAAAAAAGTCCTATTTACTCTTTCTGTTTTTTTTTTTTTTTCCTCTTCCTGCCTCCCTCTTTCTTACTCTCCTTTATATTTTCTTTTTCATTCTGCTTTCCTTCTCACTTATTGTTATTTAAGGAAGCCAACCCTTTGGGCTGTAGGGTCTTAGAATGGGACAACCCATCTGATCTCAGGTGGCCTCAGATTACAGTGGCTTGAAACTGGCCAGAGACTGAGGCCGGGTCATGGTGGTAAGAGCACCAAATCCTAACCACTAGACCAGTGGTCAGTGACAAGGCCCTGGCTCTTTGCCTTTGCAGAAAAAGAATTCCCACAAAGACAGAAAGTAGTGAAGCAAGTCAACTGTTTATTAGGAGGAAAAAGAGCATGTTTGGGTAGACACCCGGGCAGACTCAGAGGAAGAGTCCTGCCGTAATAGTAGTCTGAATGACTTTTGGGGGCATTTCTTCCAGGTTTCCTTTGACCGATCATCTTGCTTTGCCTGGTTCTGAGTCTGTGTGTGGTGTGTCTCAGTGTCCTCCTGTGTGTGCGTGCATATTTTTAGCCAAGATGGATTCTAGTGAAGAGGCCTATGGGCAGTTGCATTACTTACCAGGAGGTGATACCCCCCTCTCTTTTGACCTTCTAAGGAGTCTTTATGCATGCATATAGTCAGGGAGGTCTCCTTAACTTCAAGAATGAGGAATATGTGGTCTTTCCTCTCTTGTGTGAGCAGGGCCCAGACTGCTCCTTTGATTGTCATGTTGTTTTTATCTTGTAGTATTGGTCCTCAGAGAATGAACATTAACTCTTTGCTGGGGAGTGGCGGGGGAACCCATCCCCTAGTGATTTATTACCTAAATTTCAACTTAAGACATTAAAAAATAAGCAATATTATTATGCACTGTCACTCTAAGCCCGCTTCCTTTGAATGACTGTAAATATAATAAGCCTAATTTAAATATACAACACCAATATAAGCAAAATAAAAGGCACAGATTTTCTGGAGAGCAGTGGAGAATGCGGAAGAGACTATTGAGGGAGGAGAAAGTAAGGCCCTTGGAGATTCAAACTAACAAGAATGAAAGATATAGAAGCTTGAGCTCTTTCATTGCCTGTTTGAGATATATTGCTTTGTTGCCCTGTCTCTCCTCAGGTCTAGTCCTTCGGTCACTCTAAGTTTATGTTTTCTTCTTGCCCTGATTCCATCTCTCCTGAAGTCAACAAGCATTTAATTTGCTCTTGTATCTGCTGCTCAGCTTGATGGTCAGTAGGGATATAAAACCACAGACAAGGGCAGGGTGCCCCATTTTCTGAGCACCTGCTCTATACATGTACTTTATAGGTTCTTTTTTTGTTTCATGAAGTCCTCACACCATCCCTATGGAAAAATTGCTATATTCTTCCTCTTATGCATGAGTTATATGGGGCTCATTTTACCCAGGACATGCAGGTAGAAAGCAGCAGAATTAGAGTTTGAGCCCAAATTTTACCCTGCCAGTATGCAGCTTTCAAACACCACCACTAGCTATGGAATTAAGAGGTTGTTAGATTCAAGACTGTTCACTACTGAGTTTACCTTTGTTTGAACATTACAATATAGAACTTTCCTCTTCATAAAGTACTTTTTCTTTCTATTCCTAGTTTTCAGGAGATTAAACTTCACTACAGAATTTTGTATATCAAGCAAAATGGCTCAAAACTAAGCCTTTTCATAAAATGGATCTTCAGAAATATTGAGAACAGGCTTCATGCACCTTTTAGCTATTCTTCCTTTATTTACTCATCTTTGCTCTCACATAGTCAAGAATCAAGGTATATTTCCTATGTTAAGGAAGCAGTCCATTTTCTTAAACCAGTTTCTTTATCTAGACCAATTACTTTTATAGTTGTTGATGATAATTTTTAATATTTTAGAATAATTCCATAGATTAACTTTTAATTATAGGAAACTTCAGGGACTTCATAGTAAGTGGTTTTCTCTATTTAGACCTAAACTTAAAGATTCTACAACTGATTGTTTTAGCAGATTTAAATGCAAATGAATAAATAAGAAATAAAGTTTCTTGGTAGGTCTCACTTGAAATATTGATCTGAAATTAAAGTAGAGGTTTACTTAAAAATATCTGCTGACAAACATGCATGCTTCTAATGTTAAAAAGTTATCAATTAGCTAATTTTATAATTGTGTATGGTCTGTTGAACACTGAATCTCCTCCATAGGAAAATGCTATTCTTTCCTTCTTGGGGGGCCTTGAGGGCAAAAGAAGTAATTACTGTCAGTGATCCTTCACTTCCTAAGTCCCTTAAATTGCAAACCCACTAATCTGTAATCCTAGTCACAGAGTTTCTTTCTCAAATTGTTTAGATAATAAATGCAGGCTGACAATATGCATATGCTTATTTAAAATCACTAGAATACATATATATATGTGTATATATATATATATATGTATATACACACACACATATAATCTTCAGTTACTGAAAGAGGATTGGAACATTTATTTATAAGAGAAAAAATTTAAATGATGGAAGTGATGGGGTTTATATTTTTTCATTACTTCTTCCAGATTCAATACAACCTGTACTTATGTTAAGACTGGTAGTCAAGTTGAGTGATTTGACTCAGCATGATAATACCACTTACTGTTTCATAAAACCATAACATATAAAGACTTCAGCTATAGCAAAAACAAAACTTTTATCTTTTCTGTTTTTCACTAAGATCCTTTAAAGATATAGTCAAATTTTTAACACAGTAGGTGTAAAAAGTCCAAACCACAGGTAGGAAATACAATCATTCTCAGAGGTGTAACTTTTTGATTCTACCTGGTCTTCCTCTAGTTTCTATGCATTTGATTTCTTAGTTGCTGATAATCAAGTCACTTAATTTTCCCCTTTCTTTGGACTCCTCACTAGGAATTTTTAACCCTTTTTTTTCCATTTATTTTTATTAGTTGGAGGCTAATTACTTTACAACATTGCAGTGGTTTTTGTCATACATTGAAATGAATTAGCCATGGATTTACATATATTCCCCATCCCAGTCCCCCCTCCCACCTCCCTCTCCACCCGATCCCTCTGGGTCTTCCCATGCACCAGGCCCGAGCACTTGTCTCATGCACCCAACCTGGGCTGGTGATCTGTTTCACCCTAGATAATATACATGTTTCGATGCTGTTCTCTTGAAACATCCCACCCTCGCCTTCTCCCACAGAGTCCACAAGTCTGTTCTATACATCTGAGTCTCTTTTTCTATTTTGCATATAGGGTTATCGTTACCATCTTTCTAAATTCCATATATATGTGTTAGTATACTGTAATGGTCTTTATCTTTCTGGCTTACTTCACTCTGTATAATGGGCTCCAGTTTCATCCATCTCATTAGAACTGATTCAAATGAATTCTTTTTAATGGCTGAGTAATATTCCCTGGTGTATATGTACCACAGCTTCCTCATCCATTTGTCTGCTGATGGGCATCTAGGTTGCTTCCATGTCCTGGCTATTATAAACAGTGCTGTGATGAACATTGGGGTGCACATGTCTCTTTCAGATCTGGTTTCCTCGGTGTGTATGCCCAGAAGTGGTATGGTACTGGCACAAAGACAGAAATATAGATCAATGGAACAGAATAGAAAGCCCAGAGATAAATCCACGAACCTATGGTCACCTTATCTTTGACAAAGGAGGCAAGGATATACAATGGAAAAAAGACAACCTCTTTAACAAGTGGTGCTGGGAAAACTGGTCAACCACCTGTAAAAGAATGAAACTAGAACACTTTCTAACACCATACACAAAAATAAACTCAAAATGGATTAAAGATCTAAATGTAAGACCAGAAACTATAAAACTCCTAGAGGAGAACATAGGCAAAACACTCTCTGACATAAATCACAGCAGGATCCTCTATGACCCACATCCCAGAATTTTAGAAACAAAAGCAAAAATAAACAAATGGGACCTAATGAAACTTAAAAGCTTTTGCACAACAAAGGAAACTATAAGCAAGGTGAAAAGACAGCCCTCAGATTGGGAGAAAATAATAGCAAATGAAGCAACAGACAAAGGATTAATCTCAAAAATATACAAGCAACTCCTCCAGCTCAACTCCAGAAAAATAAATGACCCAATCAAAAAATGGGCCAAAGAACTAAACAGATATTTCTCCAAGGAAGACATACAGATGGCAAAAAAACACATGAGAAGATGCTCAACATCACTCATTATCAGAGAAATGCAAATCAAAACCACAATGAGGTACCATTACACGCCAGTCAGGATGGCTGCTATCCAAAAGTCTACAAGCAATAAATGCTGGAGAGGGTGTGGAGAAAAGGGAACCCTCTTACACTGTTGGTGGGAATGCAAACTAGTACAGCCACTATGGAGAACAGTGTGGAGATTCCTTAAAAAACTGGAAATAGAACTGCCATATGACCCAGCAATCCCACTCCTGGGAATTTTTAACCCTTTTATGTGCCCTGCACCCATGTGGAATTCCAGTGAAGTCTGAGTATCCCTTCTCAGAATAATGTTCTAAAATTCATATAATAAAATACATAGGATTACAAAGGAAACCAATTACATTGAAATGCAATTAGCAAAGTATTGAAAAAAATTGTGACGGAGTAATTGTGTGCTTTCTTATTAATGCATTAAATAATACTATCTAGTGGTGAATCCAGTAAGTACCATCATTTTGAAGTTGTGATCAT
Source organism: Odocoileus virginianus (assembly GCF_023699985.2). Lineage (NCBI taxonomy): Eukaryota > Metazoa > Chordata > Mammalia > Artiodactyla > Cervidae > Odocoileus > Odocoileus virginianus. The sequence goes on along the minus strand of NC_069675.1, from coordinate 17,586,570 downwards.
CATATACAATATGTCAAGATTTATGGGATATGAAAATACCTGATCTCTGTTGATGACAAAATTCAAGTTATTGTTTATATTACTGTTTATTTTCCTATATCCATAATTGAAAAAAATCAGTTTCACTTAGAGGTAGTAAAGTGACAAGTTTCTTTTTTTCCCATCATGAGCTGCCTGAATTCTATCTGTGACCCCTTTGGGAAGCTGTGGACTCAGAATGCTTGGAGTGACACCCTGCTTTCTAGTAGCAGGTTATAAATGCAATTTCATCTTACAGTTTTCATTTCCAAAAGTACCTTACTTTTTCCTGTAGTCTCTATTAGAGAATCCTTCTCATGCCAACTAACACACTGATTTGGGATTAAAAAAGAATAAAAAACAGATCTTGGGGGAAGTAGCATATCTTACTGGAAATATATTTCATAAGTCTCATATTTCAAATTAAACAAAAGACAATTTGTGATACAGGTAAAAGACATTTAATTACAATAAACCCAAGGATGGAAATGGGAAATCTGCAGTTATTAAGTCAACCAGTTAGTTTCTCTCTCTTGGGCTCTCTCCTGCTTCCTATCTGGTCTGTTTTTCTGCACTTTCTTTGTGATTTTCTGTTCTTCTCCCTGCATTGTGATTTTTTTCCCTTCTATATGCATTTGCAGGCAAGTTCTTTGTGGTTAGTGCCACCTGGGAAGCCCAGAAACTTACAAGTTGTTGTTCAGTCACTCAATAAAGGCTTTGAAATCCCATGGACTGCAGCTCGCCAAGCTTCCCTGTCTTTCCCTATCTCCCAGAGTTTGCTTACACAGAAGATGGTATTTTCATGTAATACATAGCAGACTCTGAAAACTGACATCTTCTGTGATGATAACAAATCAGAGACAAATAAATAACCAAATGCAAAGTTGTATAAGGCTCTGGGAAGTTTTAGTATAAATGCCAAGTAGCAGCTTTACCATTGTAAAAATGTATCAGATGCTATCATTCTAGATCCATCCACTCTTATCAACTTTACCATACATTTGCCTTGTAGCTAATTCACATAAATTTGCTCCTCTAAGACTGCAAATTTCAAATCAGGATGTGCACAAATCTGGAGATATCTGATTGTGTTCCAGAGAGTGTAGAGTGTTACAAATAAACATGGCACATATGCAGAATCATAAATTGTCTTTGAAAATTCTGAGATACAAAGATAGAGTTTACCTCATGGATACTGGTGTTTTTTTTAATGGTAGCAGTTTTTTTTTTTCTCCCCCTTCCATTAATGAAGTTAAATAACTATTTAAAAAACTCATGGTAATCCTTAAAGTAATATTGTAGATTGTGATACAAGTTGTATTTATTTCATCATTTGAAGTCAGTGTCATAGGTAGAAATTCCACATTTTTCAAAAAATAATTTATTGGTCTTGGATACTGTTTTAAGAGGCTTATGATCACTGCTATATGAGTTGACTGGTAAGTGTTTCTACCTCACAGAATTTCTGACTGTTGTTAAATCTGACTCAGTCCCGCACATATAAGGACAAGGCTACCACATATGATAGCACAAAATAGATACTTATGTAAATAAAACCAGTGGATCTTGGGAGCTTGTTATGAGCAAGGGCCACTTATACTCTTAAATGATTTGTAGGCACAATTTTGTACATAAATTTTCAGCTTTTTCTGGATCCTTCTGTCAGAAGGAATAAGCTAGGTTCATTGCTGCAGCAATGAACAAGTTCCAAAACTCAGTGGCTGATATATTAGTTTCTATTGCTGTATAATAAATTAACAGAAACTTAGTGACTTAAAACATACTCTTTAATTATCTCAGTTTCTATAGGTTAGAAGTTGGGGTTCTGGGTTCTCTGCATGAGAGTCTCAGGTTGCATTTAAGATTTTGGCATGGGTTGAACTAGGGAGAGTCACTTCTAAGCTCCTGCATTTTGTTGGCAGAACTCATCTCTTACTGCTTTAGTTTCATGCTGGAGGCCATATTTATCTTCCAGAGTTCCTTGCCATTGGACTTCTCCAAACATAGGTCCTTATTTTATGGTAGCTTGCTTTTTCAAGGCCAGTGAGGGGAGTCTACACTGTGTCTTTAGTGAGACAGTTTTATATTAGTATGTATTATAATGTAATAACAGACATTAACCTCCCATTAACATCATTGGCCATATGTTATTGGTTAGTAGCAAGTTGTAGAAGCAAGTGTGTTCCATCCACACTCAAGGGGATGGAATTGCACATAGAAGTGTGAATAACATGAGATAAGCATTATTGGAGATCACCTTAGGGTGTGTTCAACAAAGCTTACAATAATACAAGTTTACTTCTCAATCATATTATATACGTACATGTCTATTGGGGAGAATCAGGAAGCCAGAATAATGGAGACTCCATCTTGACATGTGCTTCCTTAATCACTGCAGTGGTGGGAAAGGGTATGGCAACTTGTGAGTGACTGAATATCTTTGCTTGAAAGTGACTCAGTCACTTCTGCTCACATTTCATAACCCAAAGCAAGTTGGGTGGCCATACCTAACTTCAAAGGGGACGGAGAAACCCAGTAACACAATGTGCCAGGAAAAGAGAGAAAAAGAAATACTTGTTAAACAGTACTCATGACTTTCAAAGCTCCTTAGTTAAGCAGAGGGTGGGGATCAACTTCAGGTCATTCAGTGCCTACATTTGACTTCTAGATTTGCCCTGTACTTACCTCAATTCAAATTTCCCACTCACTTTCAGTCTTCCAGTCTGTTTATTCTTGATCTCAGAGGGCAGCTAATGTTACATCACTCTCCCTTTCTGAAATAGATTCACTAATAGTAAAAACTTAGGGGCTCAAAATCTGCTCATGCTGTCAATTTTTTTTTTCCCCCTAGTAAAGCATTGCCATACATTGCTCCCTGGGTCTGATTTTTCAAAATGACTTCCAAGAACTTTGTTGAATGGTTAACTTAAAATGTCTCACATGTCTTAAAATATTTCTACCTCATTCCTTTCCTGCTGGTTGTCAGAAACTTGACCTTCAGTCGTGGAATTTCTCCACCTTTTTGAATATCAATTCTAGTGTCATAAACTCTTCTATTTGCAAGATAGTTTCACTGGTGACTTTGGTACCATTTGCTGTATCCTTCCAACTTTCTATTCATTTTTGTTGCTTTTTCATTCTCAAGATCCCTGGATGTACAGCAATATTTCAGAAGCTTATTTTCTTCACAGCCCCAAATCCTCCTCTGCAAACCCTAAATATACATACCCTTAAAACGTCCCTTACTTCTTGTAGTTTATGGCCTTCCCAATAGGCAGTGATATAGTAGCAGTCCAGCCCAGGGATTTTGTTCTCAATGTCTCATATAGGAGAAAAAATTTTCAGTTTAAATATACGTTGTTGTTATTGTTGTTGTTTAGTTTCTAAGTCATGTCTGACTCTCTGTCACCCCATGGAATGTAGCCTGCTAGGCTTCTCTGTCCATGGGATTTCCCAGGCAAGAATACAGGAGTGGATTGCCATTTCCTTCTCCAGGAGATTTTCCTGACAGAGGGATCAAATCCACGTCTCCTGCATTGGCAGGCGGATTCTTTATTGCTGAGCCACCAGGGAAGCTCTTAAATATATGTACAACAGACTTTTTTCCCCCTTCTAGGAAACATTTTTCAATTTTTAAGCATGGTGTGTCACTTAAGCTATGTTAAAAAATAACCCCTAGTTAGATGTTTCATGTGACAGTTTCTTAAACTGCTGAGTCTAACAAGTTCACACCCTACTTCCTGTATTCCTAGCTTTGCGTTTGATGCCATTCAACAGTGTAGGTAGTAGTTTCCAAAACTTTGCTTTGACTTTAAAGTACATTCCAAAGGCCATCAGGATTTGTGCCTGGACAGATTTTATGTCCTTATTCAACTTGTTCACCAGATTTTAGTCAAGGCAACAGTACCTGCAAGCATGATTGGGTTTGAAGGTGGATGACTAGATACAAGATGTAGCTGACCTAGGCATGCTAGTTCACAGCTCCAAGACTGACAGTCAAAAATGACACCTGAGCAACTGCTGGCATGGGATATTTCTATAAACTTGCTTCAAAGCCCCAGCATTTTCTTACTTTTCTCTTGGCCATCACCTCACTGTGTCTGTCCTTTTAATCATGGCTTCACTCCTGCCATATGAGTGCGAAACTCCAACTTTCAGTGATTTCTCACAAAAATCTTCTGTCATGCAAGTATTTCATGAACTTGTAACTTTACATAGATATTCAGCAACACATGTGTGGGATCACATGTTCAATCAGGGGGCCCTCCATCATCCCTCACCATTTCTTCTGTCTTTTGAAATGTTCCTTCCTACACCAGATGAAAAACAACCAAATTCTTTTTCTTCTGTAGAAAAGGCTGTGGAATGATTCTGTTCATACTTTAGTCCCTTGAGATTTCCCTTTGTGTTTGAAAAGAGCTTGTGCATTAATTTATGCTGAACAAACACACTGTACTTCTGGAAAGATATTGCAAGGAGAAAAAGTTGTCTTTTTTGCTATGTGTAATTATAATTATGTTCGTGCCAAATAATACATGGTAGGTATGAGTATATATTGAGTTAGACAAGACTGCGGTCCTGTGATCAGATTGGCTAGTTTCTGTGATTATGGTTTCAGTCTGTCTGCCCTTTGATGCCCTCTCGCAACACCTACCGTCTTACTTGGGTTTCTCTTACCTTGGACGTGGGGTATCTCTTCACGGCTGCTCCAGCAAAGCGCAGCCATTGCTCCTTACCTTGGATGAGGGGTATCTCCTCACGGCCACCCCTCCTGACCTTGAACTTGGAGTAGCTCCTCCTGGCCCCCTGCACCCATGCAGCCACCGCTCCTTGGACATGGGGTAGCTCTTCTCTGCTGCCGCTTCTGACCTCAGACGTGGGGTAGGTCCTCTTGGAGCAGCCTGGTGCTCTGAAAAATCAGCAGTGGCCACAGGACTGGAAAAGATCAGTTTTCATTCCAATCCCAAAAAAAAGGTAATCCCAAAGAATGCTCAAACTACTGCACGATTGCACTCATCTCACATGCTAGTAAAGTAATGCTCAAAATTCTCCAAGCCAGGCTTCAGCAATACGTGAACCGTGAACTTCCAGATGTTCAAGCTGGTTTTAGAAAAGGCAGAGGAACCAGACATCAAATTGCCAACATCCGCTAGATCATCAAAAAAGTAAGAGAGTTCCAGAAAAACATCTATTTCTGTTTTATTGACTGTGCCAAAACCTTTGACTGTGTGGATCACAATAAACTGTGGAAAATTCTGAAAGAGATGGGAATACCAGACTATCTGACCCACCTCTTGAGAAACCTATATGCAGGTCAAGAAGCAATAGTTAGAATTGGACATGGAACAACAGACTGGTTCCAAATAGGAAAAGGAGTATGTCAAGGCTGTATATTGTCACCCTGCTTATTTAACTTCTATGCAGAGTACATCATGAGAAATGCTGGGCTAGAAGAAGCACAAGCTGGAATCAAGATTGCCAGGAGAAATATCAATAACGTCAGATATGCAGATGACACCACCCTTATGGCAGAAAGTGAAGAGGAACTAAAAAGCCTCTTGATGAAAGTGAAAGAGGAGAGTGGAAAAGTTGGCTTAAAGCTCAACATTCAGAAAACTAAGATCATGGCATCTGGTCCCATCACTTCATGGGAAATAGATGGGGAGACAGTGGAAGCAGTGTCAAACTATTTTTTTGGGCTCCAAAATCACTGCAGATGGTGACTGCAGCCATGAAAGTAAAAGACACTTACTCCTTGGAAGGAAAGTTATGACCAACCTAGATAACATACTAAAAAGCAGCGACATTAGTTTGCCAACAAAGGTCCATCTAGTCAAGGCTATGGTTTTTCCAGTGGTCATGTATGGATGTGAGAGTTGGACTGTGAAGGAAGCTGAGCACCAAAAAATTGATGCTTTTTAATTGTAGTGTTGGAGAAGACTCTTGAGAGTCCCTTGGACTGCAAGGAGATCTAACCAGTCCATCCTCAAGGAAATTAGTCCTGGGTGTTCATTGGAAGGACTGATGCTGAAGCTGAAACTCCAATACTTTGGCCATCTCATGTGAAGAGTTGACTCATTGGAAATGACCCTGATGCTGGGAGGGATTGAGGGCAGGAGGAGAAGGGGATGACAGAGGATGAGATGGCTGGATGGCATCACCGACTCGATGGACATGAGTTTGAGTAAACTCCGGGAGTTGATGATGGACAGGGAGGCCTTGCGTGCTGCGATTCATGGGGTCGCAAAAAGTCGGACATAACTGAGCAACTGAACTGAACTGAACTGACTGATGAGTTTATATATCATAGGCTTTAGGAACACAGAGGAAGAGATGACTGATTCTCATGTGGAAAGATAAGATGAAAAAATAAAAGTGAGATGGGAAATCCAGGACATGGGCATAGTAAATATGAAGGCATTGGTGATTGTGTTGTATTTAAAGATGAACAGAGTTGCCCTGAATCAAAGCATAGGAGAAAGAGAAGAGGATTGCTATGAATTATTGTAGAGGTAGTTTGTCATACCTAGGAAGAACCACTCTGTTTTTGTACAGAAAAATATCTTCAGGGATCTAGAAAATTTGGGTAGACTGTAGAACTGAGTCATTATCTTCAAAGCTTTTCTTGCCTTAAAATTTCTGCTTCAAGTGGCAAGTGTGAATTTAAAATTTCATAGAAAAAAGTAACTAAGCAACAAGATGGAACATGTTATGTCAAGGAATAATGGCATTTGGTTTAATATTTCATAACAGCATATATTGTGCTTAGGACTATATGGAACATACAAAAGTAACAGAATTTCATAGTCTGAAAATTTACTCTTTGTGCATGTAACCTCACTAAACATGTAAGAGTTTGCTCAAGCATTACTTGACAGTCAGAAAAAATGATATCATTTTCTTTAACAAACTCAAATGCAAAGCTTAAATTATTTGGGATCTAACTGAAGTGAAAAAGTCCTTTTATTTTGTTATATTTTTCTTTGAAAATTTAGAAATTTTGTGAGGTTAAAAAAAGTGCTGGCTATTGAAGGTGTATTAACCGGAAGTAGTAGAGGAGGAAGTCTTTTTCTTTCTCCCTCTGTCCCACTATTCCTTCTTTCCACCCTTTTCCTTCCTTCAACAAGTATTTATTAAGTGCCTGGTATATGCCAGGGCCTATGTTAGCTGCTGGGAGACAAACTGGGATTTTATAATACTGTATGATAAATAGTCTGGAAAAAAAAAAAAGAGTTTTCTAGAAGTATCTTTGAGGAGTCTCCACCCAGACTTGAGGTATGAGAAAAATATTGAAAAAAAAGTTAATTTTAAGTAAAGTTAAAGTAAAGTAAGTAACTTTAAGTAATTTAACTTTAAGTGAATAATGAGAGATGGCAAATATGGTTGAAGAGGAAACTTTGAATATTTAAAGGATTACTTACAGTTAGCTGACTTTTAAGTAGTTAATAAATTTATAAAACAAAAAACAATTCTTTAATTTATAAATTTTGGAATAGTTTTCAGAAATATGTTAATCATAATATGACATTAGCAGTCATATTAACTTGTGATTACTAATTTGAATAAGCTCAGATTGAACACACCGATCCCACCCCGCCCAAAGCAATTATTCTCATTTATTACCTCAGTTACTCAAATTTCCTTAAATGTAATGGAAAAAACAGAACACGATATAAAAGGCAACTCAAAGAGATGGATTACAGCTTTATATAAATGTGTTATATAAGGCTTTTCTGATAAAATAACATTTGAGCAGTGACCAGAAGGAAGTGAGAAAGAGAATCTTTTAGATACCTGTGGGGAATGCACTCCAGAAAAATTGAACACCATGTGCAAAGGGCTTCCTTGGGCTCAGACAATAAAGAATCCACCTGCAATGCAGGAGACCTGGATTCGATCCCAGGGTTGGAAAGATCCCCTAGAGAAGGGAAGATAAACCCACTCCAGTATTCTTGCCAGGAGAATTCCATGGACTGTATAGTCCATGGGATCGCAAAGAGACGTGACTGAGAGGCTTTCACTTTCACATGCAAAGAGAAGCTGTTCATGTATGTGCAAAATCATGCTTTCTGAAGGTTAAATATGCACGTTTTAACATATTCAGTAAAAACAAAAGATGTAAAAGAGAAATATAGGTAAAATGTGAGTAGATGTAAAATGTGAGTAGGGATATTAAAAAGATAGTTGATTTAACACATCATACTGCCCCCTCTTCTCATAAAAAGGCTTGGAATGAGGAGCAAAGGAGCAAAGAAATACAGGACATGCAGAAAACACCAAAATCATAGACTTAAATATATACCTCTCAATAATTATATGAAATACACATAGATTAAAGAACCTGATTAAAAGACTCAGATTATTAGGCAGGATTTTTATAAAATGAGCATAATCTACATGTTGCTTATAAGAAATACTTTAAAAACAGAGGTATAGAAGCAGGCTTTAAGTTAAAGGACAGAAATATGTATTTTCCCTTCAAATACCAAGCATAAGAAGTTGATGTGAGTATCAGATGAAAGTGTCATAATCAAGAATCTAAATTAATCTTAAATGTGTCTGAATGTAACATTAAAATTTCTAAGCTTTTTAAACCAAAAATTGTCAAAACTAAAAAGAAAATAAGTAAATCCACAATATTATTTGGGGATTTCAAGGAACCCTGTTTCAGAAATTGATAGCATGAGTTCACATAGATCATATAGTTAGTTATATAGAACAGTTAGTTAACACTATCAACCAAATTAACCTAATTGATATTTTCAGAACATTACCAAAGGAAAAGGAAAAACACAAAAAACCCACACAAAACCCCAACAAACAAAATGTGGATTATTTTAAAATGATAAAAGAATTTTCATGAAATAGACCACATTTTGGGCCAGGTGAAAAGACCCAAAATTTCAAAGGATGAAAATAATACAAAGTGGATGTGAACATATGTAAAGACAATTAGGACAATTACCCTCCAATTCATTTTATGAAGCCAGCATAATTTTAATAATTATATATACCAAAATTACATGAGGGTATTGCAAAAAAATTTCCAAGAAAAAATCTACAGGCTAATATCTCTCATGAATATAAATGCAGAAATGCTTAAAGTATAACCAATAGAAAATAGGAATAATATGACCAAATAGGTTTTATACTAGGAATTCAAAATGGGTTCACATATGAAAATCAATCAGTGTAATTCACAGAATGACAGATTGGAAGAAAACATCACATGACCATTTCAATAGAACAGGAAAAGTATTTGTTAAATTCAATGACAATTTGTGATTTAAAAAAAAAAATCCCAGCAATAATCCAGGAGCGGAATAAAATTTCTTCAAACGTGTGAAGAATGCCTATGAAAACGTTAGCTCCCTGCAATGCAGGAGGCACAAGAATTGCCAGTGGGCTACCTGGGTTGGGAAGATCCCCTGGAGGAGGACATGGTAACCCACTCCAGTATTCTTGCCTGGAGAATCCCATGGACGGAGGAGCCTGGCAGGCTACAGTCCATAGGGTCACAAAGAGTTGGACAGAACTGAAGCAACTGAGTAGGCTCACAGTGTCAAATTTAATTGTGAGGTAAGGATTCACAGGGCGGCCTGGCATGTTGCAGCCCATGGGGTCACAAAGAGTTGAACGTGACTTAGCAACTTAGCAACAACCAGGACTGAGATTCTTTCCTCACTCCATTCCCATTCAATTAACCCAGCAATGTTTTCTGAATATACTTTCTGTCCCCACACTGAATCACTTTGGTAATTTGACCAATAGTCTTTCGATCATACTTACAGGAATATTTCTGGACTCTAATTTTGTATTTTGATAGATTTGTGCTTTCACTAATACAACACCCTCTGATGACATGCCTTAATAGTAAATCTTGAAATCAAAGTAAAACATTCAGGTTAGTCCCATTCTCTCAGGGGACAAAGAAAATGCTGCTTTCATTTTTTTTTTTTTTTCAGTATTGTAATAAAAATTCCAGCAATCTAGTAAGAAAAAGAACTAAAAGAAATAAAGTTTGGAAAAGATGAAATAAAGCTCTCATTATTCATAGACAGCCCAACTATACATAAAATATCCAAAGGAACCTATAGTACCTGCCCTATGAATTAATTAGGGAATTTTGCAAGATTACACCAAATGAAGTCAGTACACAGAAATCAATTATTTTCTTTAAATTTTCAAGGTATAACTGAGAGATTTATATATTTCCTTTGCAATAGCATGCAACATTTAGAAATAAATCTAATGATGAATACTTTAGACTTGCATATGGAAAGCTATAATGTTTCTAAGAGATTAATATTCTAAATAATGAGAAATATGTAACAAGTTCATGGATTGGAAGAAGCAATACTGTTGAGGTGTCAGTTCTCCTAAATTGGTGTAAAGACTCAATGAAAATCCAATAAAACTGTAATAGTTTTTTATTTACTTTGATTAAAAATTATAAGCACACTCTAAAGAATAAGTTGTAAGGAAAAGAACCTAAAGTAACAGAAATAATCTTGAAGGAAAACAAATTTGAATGTTTTACTTTTACTTCAAGACTTACTATAAAGCTATGTTATCAAGAGAGTGTGGTACTAGTGAAAGCACAAACAGATCAAAATACAAAATGAATCCAGAAATATTCCTGCAAGTGTGCTCAAATGACTTGTCAATCAAAGTATCAAAGTTATTCGATGAGGGGTCAAAGTCTTTTCAGAAAATGTTGTCAGACCAATTGGATAGGGGGAAGACTATCTAATCCAAGTATTGAAGAAGACTCTCAACACTTGATTCATATCATACATAAAAATTGATTGAATTAAATAACACCGATTGACTTTAACAAAAATGTTTAAGTTAAAACACCAGTGCTTCCAGAAGAAAACCTAGGAGAATATCTTCACAATCTTGGGGTAGATGAAGATTTCTTAGCAGATGGAAAACACTAAACATAAAAAGAAGGAAAAAAAGAGATAATTTCAACATCATAAAAAATTGATAACATGTTCCATCTGAGCAATAAATAGCAATAGTACTGTATTATAACTCAAGAGCTAAGTATGTATTCATGAGTTCATACTAATATAAATAAATCACCAGATTAATAAAGAAATGGAGGAGAAATGACAACTTCCCCTTATGCAAGAATTACAATTCATAAATGAAGAAGAATGAGGAAAATAGAATGTTCCCATTAGAACATCACAGTAATGATTGCCACAATTAAGTTCCATCAGTGGATGCTAAAATTAGTGGGCAAAATTTTAAGCACAGACAACATATTTGGGTACTCTCAAAGTATCTCCCCAGATACTAGCAAACTTCAGAGCAAAAAGTACTAACTGTACTGTGGAGAATCTTCGTAGACCCTTCACGTGATTAATGTTAATATTGTTAGTAATGCACAGCAACATTATGTGCCCCTTGTGAAGGTCACATGACACCGTGATAGCCTTTTTAATAACACATAACCTCAATTTCATAATGAGAAACTCAAGTTGAAGGAAATTCTGCAAAATGTAAGATGAGTTTACTTCAAAATGTCCAGGTTGTGAAAGATGAGGGTAGACGGTTCACACATTGGAGGAAACTTAGGAGACATGACAACCGAGTGCAATGTGGGATCCTGGAACAGAAAAAGACACGATGGATAAGTAGTGAGATCTGAATACATTCTCTGGCTTAGTTTTATGTTATTATACCAAAGTTCATTTCTTAGTTTTGATGACTGTTCTATGGCTATGTGAATGTTAACATAGGGTACATCAGATAAAGGGTATATGGGAACTCTCTACACTATATTTTTCAACTCTTTGTAAGTCTAAAATTATCTTAAAAGAAAATTTTAAACAAAATAACAAACAAAATTAAAAACCTATCTATAAGTCAGGAGTTACACCCTTGAAATCAAATTATATTGACAGTTTGGGTATTCTTCTTACCTGTCTGTGCTGTGTTTAAATAATCTTTATAGTATTTATCGATTCTAAAATATATTTTATGGCTTTAAGAACTAAAGTTACCTTAATCTCAAAAGCTTGGTTTAGCACATTTATCTTTTTCATCCATGCTATATTGATCTATGAGAGCTATTGAGACAACATCCTTGATAATCCTAAGAGAGTTCATCAGAAAGCTCACAATGCTAAATTAGAATAAAAAAGAACACAAATCAAGTGAAATTAATAAAGCAAATGGAATAACAGTGAATGTAGCCCATATGTAAACTTCCTCCTGGATTGAAAACAAAAGCAACTTCAAAAACATTTTTAACAGTACCCTTGAGTAAACCCTTCAGTTTAATTCAGAAGTTTACATCTTCAGAAATGTGATTTAAAGATGTTCCCTGTTTAATCATTTTCATATTTCCTCTTTCATTCTCAGTAGTGTCAACTTATGATCAAATATGTCCATTATCTTTTTGCTGTAGCTGTTTCTCAACTAGGGAAATAAAAATACTGCACTGAAGTTAGAAATAAATTTTTACCCCATTTTACAAAGCCATAAACTACTTGTTTATTTAGTGATTTTCACTGACAATATATGGTGTTCTGTTGAGTGTTGTTAACAATGCTTCCCTTGTCATTGATGGCATGCAATAATATTGATACCTTGTGTTTAGAGGTGTTATCTCTTGAAGAACTCAGATATTCTTGAAGAGAGACCTACTCTGGCACTTCTAAGTATGCTACATTAACTTCCTAAGACCAATGGAGAACAATTTAAAGAACTGCAAACTTAATGACATGTAATACTAAGTGATATATCCTGCTATTCTCCAGAGTTTACTGAGGTCTTGTTTCTGGTAACCAGGATTAGAATACCTCTCATGTTTGCTTCATGACATCCAAGGCTGATTTTTATAACACTGCAAAGTGGTATGGCAGATACACTTAAAAGAGCATGGAAGATAAACATTCCATTCCCAGGTTATTTTCTCACTACTTACTAACTTAAAATTAAGTAATTTACTCAGCCTTTGCTTAGCTTTATTTTCCTTAACTATTTTAAAAAAGTAACTTATAAAGACTTATCCAAGTATCCCACAAGAATATTACAGGGGTCTAGGATTGGGGTAGTTTTCAAACTACCAAGTAAAATTTAAATGCACAGGAGTTGGTGATGGACAGGGAAGCCTGGAATGCGGCAGTCCACGGGGTCGCAAAGAGTCAGACACGACTCAGACTGAGCTGACTGATTTTACCTATTAATTATATGTTATTTCTTGTTACTTATAACAACTGGAATCCAGCCTTCAGAACTGGAATTACTTATTTATAACAATTGGAATTTAATCTTCAAGTGCCTGGTATCCATAGACTTGCTCATATATACATATAAGAAATCCTAAGTCTGAGTTACACTTTCCTGTGACTATGATTTACTCTCCCTTACAATTCTTTAAAATTTTTTTTTTTACATTTTAATGCAATACAGATATTGATCCAAAGGAACAAGGCAAAATAATAGAATTTCATGTAGAATAAGGCATCTTCTAGAGATCGGACACGATGGTTTTCTCTGTGTCTCTGAACCAGGTTTTATTTATGACAGGCTCAGTCGTGTCCGACTCTTTGTGACCCCATGGACTGTAGCCTACCAGGCTCCTCCGTCCATGGGATATTCTAGGCAAGAGTACTGGAGTGGGTTGCCACTTGCTTCTCCAGGGGATCTTCTTGACCCAGGGATCGAACCTGGGTCTCCCGCATTGTAGGCAGACTCTTTACGGTCTGAACCACCAGGGAAGCCACATTTATGACATTAACAGTTGTCAGATATTTGAGGAACAGTTACCTAAATGTGCTAGGTACCTAATTGTGCTAGGATTACTTCAAATTAATTTGGATTTGATACATTTTTAAGGCATTCTGTGATGATTAGAAAAACATTGAACTGACACAACACAATGGCTGAAAAATAGTTAAGAATTTGAGAAATGAGATCTATTGTGCAATTTATACTTACAGTAAGTCTGTGAGCATAAAGGGGTTATAAATTTCTCATTTTTCAGGTGAAACAATTGGGGATAGAAAAGTTGAATAACTTGTTCAAAATGACAGAGAACCCAGTGGAGGTACCAAACACTGATGCTGTGAAAACTATTTCTCCAGAAGGAGACTAGAAAGGGTGATGGGGCAGACCCTCGTCCGACCAGAGAAATTCTGTTTTATATTTACCATTTTTTGTTTGAAGCTTCCCAGTGAGATTTCATTTGAGAAAAGTAAGATGGTTCACATGCAAACAATTGTCAAACCGATTGGTTTAGATTGAGTGCACAGTCCTTCCCAGTCATACTCCTGCCTGCCTTTATATCAGTCTTTAGTGATTCAATCAAAAAATAGAACAGACTGATAGCATTTGAGACATTTAGTTTAAAGGAGCAGCTTTCGATTTTTGATTTTTTTTTTTTTTGACTGCAGTCCACAAAAAGAAATGCTGAAAAATCAAGATAAAAATACCAACACATAATAGAAACAGAAGTACTAGAAAGCAAAGACTCTATGAATTCTGGTATTTTATTCTGCTCTATTGAATTAAAAATCAGCTTTGTGATCTAGCTTGTATAATGAGAATATAAAGAAGGATCATCTAAACAATTTTTTTCAACTTCAATCATGTTTATTTAATTAAATTGTTAACAATGAGCAAGTAAAATATTCTAGATTTAAGACTGATAGATGACACCATCTAATGGTAAAACTTTAAGTCAAACGGGACTTCATCACCATTTCCAGAATTAATATTTAGTATGAATTATTTGGACTTCCCTGGTGGCTTAGACGGTAAAGTGTCTGCCTACAATGTGGGAGACCTGGGTTCAATCCCTGGGTCGGGAAGATCTCCTGGAGAAGGAAATGGCAACCCACTCCAGTATTCTTGCCTGGAAAATGAATTATTTGTAGCACCAGTGGTTTCCCCACTGCACTAGAAGTTGTTTTATGTTTGACTTTTCAAAATTGACTTTAGTAACAATGATATTGCCCTTCTTTGGGATTGAAATGAAAATTAACATTTTCCAGTCACGTGGCCACTGCTGAGTTTTCCAAATTTGCTGACATATTGAGTGCAGCACTTTCACAGCATCATCTTTTAGGATTTGAAATAGCTCAACTGGAATTCCATTACCTCCACTAGCTTTGTTCTTGGTGATGCTTCCTAAGGCCTTCTTGACTTCTCATTCCAGAATTTCTGACTCTAGGGGAGTGATCACACCATAGTGATTATCTGGGTCGTGAAAATCTTTTTTTACAATTCTTCTATGCCACCTCTTCTCAATATCTTCTGCTTCTGCTAGGTCCATACCATTTCTGTCCTTTATTGAGCCCATCTTTGGAGGAAATGTTCCCTTGGTATCTCTCATTTTCTTGAAGAGATCTCTAGTCTTCCCCATTCTATTGTTTTCCTCTATTTCTTTGCCTTGATTGCTGAGAGAGGCTTTCTTATCTCTCCTTGCTATTCTTTGGAACTCTGCATTCAGATGCTTATATCTTTCCTTTTCTCCTTTGCCTTTAGCTTCTCTTCTTTTCACCACTATTTGTAAGGCCTCCTCAGACAGCCACTTTGCCTTTTTTCATTTCTTTTCCATGGGGATTATCTTGATCCCTGTCTCCTGTACAGTGTCACAAACCTCTGTCCATAGTTCATCAGGCTCTCTGTCTATCAAATCTAGTCCCTTAAATCTATTTCTCACTTCCACTGTATAATAATAAGGGATTTGATTTAGGTCATACCTGAATGGTCTAGTGGTTTCCCTCACTTTCTTCAATTTAAGTCTCAAATTGGCAATAAGGAGTTCATAATCTTAGCCACAGTCAGCTCCCTGTCTTGTTTTTCCTGACTGTTGCTCCATCCTTGCCTGCAAAGAATATAATCAATCTAATTTTGATATTGACCATCTGGCCATGTCCATATGTAGAGTCATCTCCTGTGTTGTTGGAAGAGGGTGTTTGCTATGACCAGTGCATTCTCTTGGCAAAACTCTATTAGCCTTTGCCTTGCGTCATCCTGTACTCCAAGGCCAAATTTGCCTGTTAATCCAGGTATTTCTTGACTTCCTACTTTTGCATTCCAGTCCCCTATAATGAAAAAGACATCTTTTTCAGGTGTTAGTTCTAAAAGGTCTTGTAGGTCTTCATAGAACTGTTCAACTTCAGCTTCTTCAGAATTACTGGTCGGGGCATAGACTTGGAATACCATGATATTGAATGGTTTGCCTTGGAAATGAACAGAGATCATTCTGTCGTTTTTGAGATTGCATCCAAGTACTGCATTTCGGACTCTTTTGTTGACTATGATGGCTACTCCATTTCTTCTAAGGGATTCCTGCCCACAGTAGTAGATATAATGGTCATCTGGGTTAAATTCACCCATTCCAGTCCATTTTAGTTCGCTGATTGCTGGAATGTCAATGTTCACTCTTCCCTTCTCCTGTTTGACCACTTCCAATTTGCCTTGATTCATAGACCTAACATTCCAGGTTCCTACGCAATATTACTCTTTACAGCATCGGACCTTGCTTCTATCACCAGTCACATCCACATTGGGGGTTGTTTTTGCTTTGGCTCCATCCCTTCTTTCTTTCTGGAGTTATTTCTCCACTGATCTCCAGTACCACACTGGGCACCTACCGACCTGGGGAGTTCATCTTTCAGTGTCCTATCTTGTTGCATTTTCATAGTGTTCATGGGTTTCTCAAGGCAAGAATACTGAAGTGGTTTGCTATTCCCTTCTCCAGTGGACCACATTCTGTCAGACCTCTCCTCCATGACCCATCCATCTTGGGTGGCCCCACATGGCATGGATTAGTTTCATTGAGTTACGTAATTTTGAGTAATGCTCAAAATTATCCAAGCTAGGCTTCAGCAATATGTGAACTGTGACCTTCTAGATGTTCAAGCTGGTTTTAGAAAAGGCAGAGGAACCAGATATCAATTTGCCAACATCTGCTGGATCATTGAAAAAGCAAGAGAGTTCCAGAAAAACATCTCTTTCTGCTTTGTTGACTATGCTAAAGCCTTTGACTGTGTGGATCACAATAAACTGTGGAAAATTCTGAAGGCGATGGGAATACCAGACCACCTGACCTGCCTCTTGAGAAACCTGTATGCAGGTCGGGAAGCAACAGTTAGAACTGGACATGGAACAACAGACTGGTTCCAAATAGGAAAAGGAGTATGTCAAGGCTGTATATTGTCACCCTGCTTATTTAACTTATATGCAGAGTACATCATGAGAAACGCTGGGTTGGAAGAAGCACAAGCTGGAATCAAGATTGCTGGGAGAAATATCAATAACCACAGATGTGCAGATGACACCACTCTTATGGCAGAAAGTGAAGAAGAACTAAAGAGCCTCTTGATGAAAGTGAAAGAGAAGAGAGAAAAAGTTGGCTTAAAGCTCAACATTCAGAAAGCTAAGATCATGGCATCTGGTCCATCATTTCATGGCAAATAGATGGGGAAACAGTGGAAACAGTATCAGACTTCATTTTTTTTTTTGGGCTCCAATATCACTGTAGATGGTGATTGCAGCTATGAAATGAAAAGACACTCCTTGGAAGGAAAGTTACGACCAACCTAGACAGAGTAAAAAAAGCAGAGGCATTACTGTGTCAACAAAGGTTCATCTGGTCAAGGCTATGGTTTTTCTGGTAGTAATGTATGAATGTGAGAATTGGACTGTGAAGAAAGTTGAGCGCCGAAATATTGATGCTTTTGAACTGTGGTGTTGGAGAAGACTCTTGAGAGTCCCTCGAACTGCAAGGAGATCCAACCAGTCCATCCTAAAGGAGATCAGTCCTGGGTGTTCATTGGAAGGACTGATGCTGAAGCTGAAACTCCAATACTTTGGCCACCTCATGCGAAGAGCTGACTCATTGGAAAAGACCTTGATGCCTGGAAAGACTGAGGGCAGGAGAAGGGGACGACAGAGGATGAGATGGTTGGATGGCATCACAGACTCAGTAGACATGAGTTTGGGTAAATTCCAGGTGTTGGTGATGGACAGGGAGGTCTGCGGTTCATGGGGTCACAAAGAGTCGGACATGACTGAGCTACTGAACTTAACAATGATATTGGTAACATGAATTAGGGTACGATAAATAACTTTTGTGATAGAAATAATTTCCCTATGCAGTCTTAACCATTTTATTCCAAAAAATATCAAGTATCCAGGAAGCTTACGGAAAAATAATGAACATTACAACTAACATTGTGAAGACTCTACTGAAGCTTTTGGACGGTTGTTAAATGACACATGAAGAGTTGTTGGTGACCATTTCCTGTATTTCCCCACCTCTTTTTTGCCTCTTTCATTTGGTTTCCTTTATTCTGTATCCTTCCTTCTGTTTCCTTCTTTTCCTTTTTTACTTTCTCCTGACTGTTCCTTAGGCTGAGGCATAATTGTAAGTTTATTTGGTTGTAAAAGGTAAATGAGTCTAAAATGTTGAAAATACTGTGAGGGGTCAACTATCAAATCTCAGAGAGAAGGCTATAAATTGTTTAATTTTGATTAGAAAATTATGTGCCTTTTTAAAAAATTATATGCCTTTGTCATGCCTTTACTGTAGCACTTAACAGCACTTAACAGTAGCACTTCACAGTTATCACTTCTTCTCTTGTATTATAAATAATGGGTGGTCTGTTTTTGTCCTCGTTCAGTATAGTTACTCAAGATGTAAATGAGTAATGAGCAGGATTAAACTTAGACGTAGTTATACTTGTTACCAGATATTTTTGGATTCAGTAGACGTGCAACATACATAAGGCTTCCCAGGTGGTGCAGTTCTAAAGAACCTGCTTGCAATGCAGGAGATGCAGGTTTGATCCTTGGGTTGGGAAGATACCCTGTAGTAGGAAATGGCAGCCCACTCCAGTGTTCTTGCCTGGGAAATTCCATGGACAGAAGAGCCTGGCTGGCTACAGTCCATGGGGTTGCAAACAGTTGGACATGACTGAGCAACTGAACAGACACATACACATGCAACATACAAATGTTACACAGTTTAATAAGCAAAATCAAAGATGACAGAGACTTGGCAAGTTAGCTACTATTCTTCTCTGCTGGGCTTCAGGCAGAAATCCTTAAATACAGATTTCCTTTCAACTAGGCAGAGGCTGGACCTTAGCATCCTCCCTCATGTGCCATTTTAGATGATGTGATTCGTTCATTAGATTTGGCGTCCTAAAAGTGACATAATTGCCATCCCTCACTTAACTGTGATGAATTCAGATACTGGTTTACATTGAGGAAATTGCCAAAGACACAGGTAAGTGAACTGCAGCCAAAGTAGAGAACTGCTAGAGATGGCATCTGTTTGCTTTCTCTCTCTCCTATTATAAACTAGATTTTGCTTTCCTCCTTTTGCCTTTATTAATGAGCAAAATCTAAGAAGCCTTTTTCTGGAAGTGTTGTCTTAGGGAACTCAGCGTACCTCTGACTCAAATGCAAGCTTCCCTTTGAAGCCTTACCTGAAGCTCAGCTGCTGTTAATTTGCCATATTCTGTCCCCCCAGATGGCTGTCAGTCTCTCAGACACTAAAGGAAGCAGCATCCAAAGACTGTGAGAGGAGAAGAATCACAGACACATTCCATGCTCACATCTGAACTCGTCTTCCTGGAAGAGGAGTGAGCCCCCACAGCAGGCTTAGACCAATCAGCAGATTTATTCCCTCCAGTTGTTGTTGGAAGCTGGCCTCTGAAAACCATGGCCACTTAGAGGGGACTAAACAAAATGGGGTTTAGTTAAAAGGAAAAAGAGGGGGGAATTGGATAAATAGTGGTCAGCGTCTGCTACATGGCAGAAATGTGACCATCAAATTTTTGATGATGTGCAATCAATTATTGAAATATATTTTAAGAACACCATATCCTTAGTACTGTATCTTGCCATCCCTTATGAAAAGATAAGGAAACTTAATAATCTCTTAGGCTGAATTTAACCACATACAGGATCTGTTAATTTTCAGTGAACATATTTGTGGCTTAATAGTATATGGATAGGCACCTGCATATGAATTTTATTGTGTTTGTATTTGACGGTGTTAATGGGAAATCATTTTCTGTAATAGAGGAAACTGTACATGAACTCTTTTGCTGACAGTTAGGCCCTGGTCTACACAGCTTTTATTTTTTCAGATAAGAAATAGTTTTGATGATGAAATAGAGTTGCTCATCATAGCTCTAGATATGGAACTGGAACTGATCATATTACATCAAATATAACAGAAAAATCCATTACATATGTGCAGTAATATCTTTAGTAATACAACTGAGTGATGCATCTAATATCTGGAAAGACTAATGACAGCATACTTAAATAGATCTATGTATCTATACTTAAACTGTGCACAATTTAAGTTCTAGTAGCATTTTTTCACTCTGTTGTGGCAGTTTTGTGTCTTGACATATTTTAGCCAGCTTTTGGGTGCATTCAGGAAATTACTTTGGAGTGTGGTAATTTGCCTATAGAACCCATTACAATGATTTGTAAATAATGTCACCACCACTATTGCATTCTCCACTTGGAAAAACTACCTTACCTAGGAAATCTCTCTTAAGGCAAGCAGTATACAATTTCATCAGAAATAGTGTTTTTTCACAGTTATTGCCAGCGTTTTCCTGCTTTGTATATTTGCCAAGAACTTGGGTGATCTGTTATCTTCAGTTATTTTGTATCTTCTATGATATTATGGTGTCTTTCCAAGCATCAAACCTGACCCATCATGGATAGTCTTCTGTATGCCATTTGAACATAACCTTAGAAGGTCAATCACATTCCTTGTAAACTTCCTATGGCCTCCATATGAGACTGGACCTGGAATCTGCTAGGTAGAATGACTTGAGGAAAAACATCTTATACTTTCAGACATACATGGAGGGGTGAATCTGCATCACTTGACACTGGGTGACTAGATTCTCTTCTGTCTGTGATGAGCTTGTGAGAGTGACAAGTTGAGGGGAAACAGCTTGCTCTTTCTTCTGTTGTATTCACATGGAACCGTCCATATCTGTGCCTTCCAGAACATGTGGAATATCTTTAGCTAGTGGAATAATAGCCTCTTTCCTACTGTTTCTGACTTTTCATTTAGCTCCTTTTGAAATAACTCTTAAAAAATGAAAGATTAAAGAAAAGCAGGCTGCCAAGTACCTGAAAGAAACCAGCTTTTGGAGCCAAGCTTATAATATAAGCTTATAAACAAGGGCTTGGGCTTCAACAGAAAAAAGAAGGATAAAAGGGTCAAGGAATTCCTCTACCCTCTGTATTCACAGAATGTAGCTTTCTTGTTGGAGTAAAACATGAATACAATGGACCCCTCTTGCCTCAAATTGTGCAGAGAGTGTATTGAGAAGGATAAAGATGAAGTTTCAGACATCTGTAAATGGCAGGATATTTTCTAAAACATGAGATTTTTAGACTGTGTGAAGCCACTTCTCATGGGCCACGTGCATACCATGGCAAGGGCAAGGCTACAGGAAAAAAGAGCAAGTCACATGTCTTGGATTTTCCTATCATTGTTCCTAGGTTTCCAGTTATGCTAATTTTGGATAGAAGAAAGACACTTCTCAATGGGCCTGTAACTGCCAGCTGATGTCTTGCTTTCCCTTTTGTATTTTGTGCCTTTTTTTTTTTTTTTTTTGTTCTACTCTTTAACTCTGCATATAGAATATATGACTTTCTGGGGAAATCTAGCCCTTCACAGCTTTCAGCTGAAGGTTTCCATATTGCTTAGACCATGGATGGGGGCATCTTAGCATGAGGAGAAAAGCTGTTTATAGTAACGGTTCCATCTTCTGAAGCTTATGCTTTAGGAGGATTATTTTACATTTCCCTATAGTACCCTCATGTGGTCATGCCAGATGAGCATCTTGGAGCACCTTGAAGCATCTTCCTTAGATAAGTCTCAATTATTTTGTTCTATGCAGCTTCAGTATTGTATCTTGGTTCTCACAGTTGGTTAGGCTCACCTGAATATATTATTTGTATATTATACACTTCTTCTCTTTCTCTCATGTGTGAGTGCTCTGTTGTATCCAACTCTTTATGACCTCATGGGAATATAGCCCACCAGGCTTTCCTGTCCATGGGATTTTCCAGGCAAGAATATTGGAGTGGGTTCCCATTTCCTTCTCTGGGGGATCTTCCTAACCCAGGAATTGAAATCGTGTCTCCTGTGTCTCCTGTGGTGGCAGCTGGATTCTTTACCACTGCATCACCTGGGGAGTCCTGTGCCCTTCCTACAAGAGAGAAATTGTTGGGATATTATTCTTGAATCAGGAAATATTTCTCTCTATCTGATATTCATCACTACTGCTGTTATGACTGTGGTAGCAAAACACAAGCTTGCCCAAAGGAATAGTATTGTTTTACATTTATAACTTTGGAAATGCCTATCATATGAAATGCTGAAGGCATCCTATAATTGTTGTTTCATTATGATAAGCAAGAAAGTGAGACCATCTGATTAATTCCTGTCTTTGCACATGACCATTTTGATTACATGAAAAATGGTTATAGTTTAAATTAGTGGGTTACTGGAATAATTCAGTCCTTATAGAAACAAGCATCGTCTGGCAACCCCACTGCCACAACAGTCTACATTTCAGTTACTCTTATGACTAATATTTCCAACTAAGAAGTGCTAGAAAGGAACAACAGGCAATTCTGAAAAGCAGCAACTCAAACTTCTTATTCCATTATGACAATTGTTAAACTTAATCCAACCTACAGGATGTTTAGGGACACTACAGGAAGGCACTTCTCCCTCTGAGTGAGGGCTGCAGAAGAGAGGGGCTCATAATTTATGAGTAAGTAAGAGCGCAAAGAGAATCAAGTCACAACAGACTAATGATAGAAAGTAGACATTTCTGCCTTATTGACTATGCCCAAGCCTTTGACTGTGTGGATCAAAATAAACTGTGGAAAATTCTGAAAGAGATGGGAATACCAGACCACCTGACCTGCCTGTTGAGAAACCTGTATGCAGATTAGAAAGCAACAGTTAGAACTGGACATGGAACAACAGACTGGTTCCAAATAGGAAAAGGAGTACGTCAAGGCTGTATATTGTCACCCTGATTATTTAACTTATATGCAGAATACATCATGAGAAACGCTGGGCTGGAAGAAGCACAAACTGGAATCAAGATTGCCAGGAGAAATATCAGTAACCTCAGATATGCAGATGACATCATCCTTATGGCAGAAAGTGAAGAAGAACTAAAGAGCCTCTTGATGAAAGTGAAAGAGGAGAGTGGAAAAGTTGGCTTAAAGCTCAACATTCAGAAAACTAAGATCATGGCATCCGGTCTCGTCACTTCATGGCAAATAGATGGGGAAACAGTGGAAACAGTGGCTGACTTTATTTTTTTGGGCTCCAAAATTACTGTGGATGATGATTGCAGCCATGAAATTAAAAGATTCTTACTCCTTGGAAGGAAAGTTATGACCAACCTAGACAGCATATTAAAAAGCAGAGACATTACTTTGCCAACAAAGTTTTTGGTTTTTCAAGTAGTCATGTATGGATGTGAGAGTTGGACTATAAAGAAAGCTGAGCACAGAAGAATCAATGCTTTTGAACTGTGGTGTTGGAGAAGATTCTTGAGAGTCCCTTGGACTGCAAGAAGATCCAACCAGTCAATCCTAAAGGAGATCAGTCCTGGGTGTTCATTGGAAGGACTGATGTTGAAGCTGAAACTCCAATACTTTGGCCACCTGATGCGAAGAGCTGACTCATTTGAAAAGACCCTGAAGCTGGGAAAGATTGAGGGCAGGAGGAGAAGGGGATGACAGAGGATGAGATGGTTGGATGGCATCACCGACTCAATGGACATGGGTTTGGGTGGACTCCGGGAGCTGGTGATGGACAGGGAGGTCTGGCGTTCTGCAGTTCATTAGGTTGCAAAGAGTCAGACACAACTGAGTGACTGTACTGAACTGAACTGAACTGCGATTTCTAAGTATAGGAATAATGGCTACTCTTCTTTACAAAGAAGTTAAATACCAAAGGAAGAATAGTATATACTTTCATATACTATTATCTATGTAGATAATAGATCTATGATAGACAATAGATAATAGACTCTATGTTTACAAATTCTTCTAAAATATCTTCTCAAGTAAATGCATGCTCATATGGCCCACAACAATGAAGATATTTTGTGAATGGAATGAAAAGATACAAACTACTATGTATAGTATAGATGAGCAACAAGGATATATTACATATAGCACAGGGAATTATAACCATTATCTTATAATAACTCTTAATGGAGTATAATCTGTAAAAATATTGAATCACTATGCTCTACACCTAGAACTAATATAATATTGTAAATCAACTATCCTTCAATTAAAAAAGATATTTTGCTAGTTAGAGAAATTCCTATGAATGATTTATTGAGACTTGGTCTGTGTTTCAGACATTTTACCTCTAACTAGTAGTCTTAAATGGTATGTTGAATACAAAACAAAATGCTTTTTAAGAAGCAGGTTGAATATCATTTAAATAAATTCTCTATTGTCTTTAATATGTAAGTTCAGAGCATCACTTATTAACATCAGTCATGACTATTGTGAATTGCTCCAAATGTTTCTTGTATTCTTAACATAGGTTTTTGAGAAAGTTTTAGTGATATCATTTCCTAATGCCAGTCCCAGCTGCATAACATGTTTGAAAATATGTAGGAGGGTTTACATGGAATAGAAGAAAAGCTACTATTTGTTCATTTTTGAAACAGTATCTTTGGAGCCTGTGAGAGCTGAAGGAGGTGGCAGGAGGGCCTGGTTCATGCTGCTAAATGTTTAATTTCATGTCTAGGAAGAGCAGGTGCACAAAGGGACGCACTAACTTCTCTGTTCTCACCTCGTTGATTTTTCAGTGAACAGACCATGAACCATTCCCACCTCATTCATAATATCTATGTCACAGTCACCTCACCTGTCATAAAGACATGAAAGTGAATGAAGTAAGTGTTCTCTTTTTTGTTTTTGATGAGTAGAGCTTGTCAGTTGCTGCCTGACTGTCAAACTGTGAGCTGAAACTCTGGGAAGCTGTGGGTTCTTTGTGTTCCTTGACTAGCTTATATTTGTCTGGAGCTGCTGGAGACTCCCTTACTACCAAATAAGTGCATTAATTTTAGATATTAAAAATTTAAAAATTCTCTGAAATGGATCAGTATATTTATAAAGCTTTCTTCTTTTAGCCGCAGATCTAGACATTTCCTTCAAAGTGAACTATATGACTCTTTTTAAATATAGGCTTTTTGTGGGATGTATTTTAGTCTTGAAAATGGCACTCCCTATTCATTATATTGTATTTTAGTAATCATTACAGGGAAGCATGGATGACCAATTACCAAGGTACAAACTTTGGTTACATTCTTCAATTGATCATAAGTGGCTATCAACTCTGCTCTCATTTTAGCTTACTGTCAAATAAGAGTATTCATACTAAGTTTGTAATACAGAATATGGCAATCCACATATTTTTCAGATTACAACCTAGGGTTTTGCTACCAGATATTTATCAGAATATTGGTTATGAGAAAATCGTCCTGAAGAATGATTATCAAAGGATTGATTGTGGAAGGTTGTCTGGAGAATATAGTATATCTATATAGTGTTAGAATAGTGTTTCTAAAGCTAGGTTCCTGAGTTACGGTGTACCTCAAGAGGTAATAAGTTGTTCAGAAACTTTAATGAGGAAACAGTTGCTGCTTTAGCTGCTTTGAATTTCAATTATGACTAATATTGGATATTACAGCATTATTGTTTTGGAGCGCAATATTTGGTCTCTCATTGAGCTGTAATTTTGGTGTTAGAGTTAATCACTCAGTCATGTCAGCCTCTTTGACCCCATGGACTGTTGCCCATCAGGCTCCATTGTCCGCGGGATATTCCAGGCAAGAATACTGGAGTGGGTTGCCATTCCCTTCTCCAGGGGATCTTCCCAACCAAGGGATCAAACCTGGGTCTCCCACATTGCAGGTGGAATCTTTACAGTCTGAGTCACCAGGGAAGGTAGCCATCACCCTTCATTGGGCTTCTCAAATGGCTCAGTGGTAAAGAATCCACCTGCCAAGCTGGAGATGCAGGTTCGATCCCTGCTTTAGAAAGATCCCCTGGAGAAGGAAACGGCAACCTACTCTAGTATTCTTGCCTGGGAAATCCTATGGACAGAGGAACCTGGGGCGGTGGTCTACAATCCATGGAGTCATAAAGAGTTGGACGTGACTTAGCTACTAAACAGCAAATTATCCTTCATCGAGGGAGCTTCCAGAATAGACATTTGAAAATCAGTGCTAAGTGTACTTCAGGAATGTTGCTGAGAACCTGATTTATTGTAGTCACACTACCCCTTTAGCAGGACCCATGGAAAGAAGTTTCCTAAGGTCTCACTGTTACATGCAGTTGATTTTTCTTTGAAGAAAGATGTAATTCATCCATTGTTAAGTATTTTAAATATAAGAACTGCAAGAACTATAAACTGAGCATTCAAATACGCTTTTACTTCACACTGAATATCATCAAGCTCAGAGTCAAATTTGCTAGTTTTCTCTATAAAACCTTCTAGACCTTTCAGTGTATCTTTGGTGTACTTCTAGCTTTGTCTCTTTCTCCTAAATTTATTTTACCAACACCCAGTCTTCTTCAGAAATTTAACCTAGTTTTATTACATATATCTGTGTAGAGTGATTTATATAGTTTTGGAGTAGGATGAAGATATCCATATAGTATGATTTTATACTTGTTCTTATCAACTCAACTTGATTCTAAGCTTTCCCATGACAACCTTCACACCTTTAATCATGTTATTTCTATCTCAGATAAGCACATTCCCTTGTTTATAATACATAGTGTATTCATGTGTTTGTTATGTTTTAGTCACCATTGTTGAGTGTGTCCTAAGAGAAGTGGCTCAGATGGTAAAGAATCTAACTGCAGTGTAGGAGACCTGGGTTCAATCCCTGAGTCTGGAAGATCCCCTGGAGAGGGAAATGGCAACTCACTCCAGTATTATTGCCTGCAAAGTCCCAAGGACAGACGAACCTGGTGAGCTACAGTCCATGGGGTTGCAAAGAGTCAGACATGACTGAGGAACTAACGCTTTCACTTTGAGAGCAGTGAAAGGTGGATTTATCATTTACTGGGATGAGGAAGACGGCAGGAGCAGGAGTTTGGGGTGGGGATGGGAAATAAAAGAAATTTTGGACAAGTTAACTTTGAGGTGAACATATTTGTGGTTATATTTTCCTCAGAATCCTTCTGGTCTCATTTACAGGCAGTGACTCACATCTATTAATAAGAAGCAGTAGTGTAGATGTAGGCCATTACTCAGTGATCCTTTCCCTCTCACTCTGATGGACAATCAAGCAGTATCTATCTTGTTAGGGCACATCAAGTACATCGTGTCCTCTGAATCCAGGTCTCAGATCCTTGATGCCTAAAAAAGACGATGAACTTGCAATGATGTTGGGGTGGGTCTTTCCCTGGCATCAACTCCTTCATTGTCAGAAATCAGGATGATCTGTGGATCACAGCTAAAATGACCATACCATCGTTGGCAGAGATGAACACAGAATTCAATATGCTTTGCTTTTAACTGTTCCTAAAGCATTCTCAGTCCCCTATCCCATCACTTTATCAAGCCTCAGGGCAGGACTATTGTGGTCAATGAGGCACTGATCTCAGAGGTCAAAACTAAGGGGATCCTAAAAAACCTCAGTGATTAAGATAAATACTATTTGAATACAATATTTTTTTAAAACTCAAGATTAACATAAAAATCCATGGATTAATAACAGTGTCATGCCTAGTCAGAGGAAAGGGTCTGAGGCAAAATGAAAAATCAGTTAATAGTAATCTTGTATTTAGAATTCTGCTCATTTATCATAGTTTTTTTTTTTTTTAATTTGGTGCACCCTTAAATTTTGCCCCTGGAAGCCAGTGCCATATTTTCCCCTGACCATAGTCCCAGCTCTATCAAGATTAATTCATGTTTTTAATTTGTTTGCATAAGTTACCACAGGAATATTAGATCTCATCCTCTTGGTGTCAGTCTCATTTGATTTTCCCTTTGTCTCATTCCATTTAACTTTCCCTTAACTCTCACTCTGCCTTCTGGAATTCATGGTTATTTAAGAGCTTTTAAGAGTTATATTAAGAGCTCATACCTCATACTTTCAAGCTGTTCTCAGAATGCCTTTTAAAAAATCTTTTGCCCTGACTCTTCTCTTTCTGTAGTTGTGCTCTCAGGTGGAAAAGGTTTTCTTTCCACATTCCTTATAACATTTATCTTGAGATGGGGTAGATGTTTTTGCTCATTATAACTGCTTCTTGTCACTTTCCCCTTCTTTCTCCCTATAATCACTAAATTTTGAATATCATGTGATCACCACATATCGTAAACTAAGCCCTTTTTAAAACATCATCCACTGACCCCACATCTTCCCCCTTGTTCCTGGGAAATTTTAGCCCCTTGCCAAATGTGAAGTTTCTTGGTGGAAGTTTCAATATCCACTTAGATGATTCTTCTAATGAAATGACTTCAAACTTCTTTGCCCACTTCATCAATGATCTTGTTCGTTACACTTCCACAGCCATTCAGTCCTGTGGCTATAATCTAGATGGTGACATCCTCGTTGCAAATAGTGAAACGCTTCTGTAGCCTTCACTTCAGGTGTCCTACTTTCCCAGCACTCCTTCATATCATTTCATCTTTTTCTAGTAGCCCCAATGCAACAATTCTTTGAGCTTATTGGCATAATCTATAGATCCTTCTAGTTTTTTTGCTCTCCCTCATCACCCTCTTATGTCTCCAGAATGAGTGTAAACATTTTCTTCCTGCTCTCTTGATGTAAACACTTTCCCCTTTCTACTAGATCATACTAATCAGTTTATAACTGTCTATAATTTCTCCGTCTTTAAATAAAACCAAAATCAGAAACTTCCCTAATCTCCTCATTCTTCTCTAATCTCTTACAATTTCATTGTCACCTTTTAGAAACTAACAGTTGACATCAGTGTCTATATTTTGTGCCTCTGATTTCCACCTTCTCTCTTGAAAATGTCACATTTGGGGTTTTGCATCCATCTACTACTCTACCAGAACTATTCTTTTTAAGGCACCAAATTTTATTGCTTTGTTAAACCCAGTAATGAGTTCTAAGCCTTGATCTTTCTTGACCTGTCCTCTGCATTTGACCCAGTTTTCAACCTTACTCCTTGAAATATTTTCTAAAGCAGCTTCCTAGAACACCACTCTCCTGGTTTCATTCCTAACTCACTGCCATTCCTTTGCTTATTCTTATTTATCTCCTCAAACTTTTAACTACTGAAGTACCCTGGTTCAGTAGCCAAAACACTACCTATCTTACACATTCTCTTGGTTCATACCCTCCAGTTTCATTATTTATCATTTTTATACAGTGGAATACCCAAATTTATCTTCAAATAAGCTAAAGATAAGATATCTTATCTTTAGCTTATATGAATAGAATAGGCATCTGAAACTTAAAGTGAATTCGCTATCAAGCCCCCTTCCCCACCTCACCCACAGTGGAATGAATTCCGTCTTCTCCATCTTTGTAAATGGTGACTTTACCCTCAAGTTTCTCAGGTCAAAAAACTTCAGATCACCCTTGACTTCTTTCTCTTATACTCTGCCTATAGTCCATTAACAAATCCTACCTTAAAATATATTCCAAATCTGAGGACGCTTCACCGTTTCTGTTGCTTTGATTTTGGTCCAAGCCAATATTCTGTCCTGCTGGATAGGCTTATTAAGTAACATTCCTGTTTCCTCCCTTTTCCTCCTGCAGTCTAACTCAACACAGCAGCCAGATGACGCCTAAAAATATAGTATCAGGTGATAGCATGTCTCTGCTCTATATACTCCTTGGCTTCTATACCCCTTAGAGTAGATCCAAGAGACTTAAAATGGTGTATATCAGCCTACGTGATTTGTCCTCCTCCTACTCTCCTGGCCTCACCTGCTTCTATTTTCTTCTGCTCTCTTGCTCATTCGTCCAGGTCCTCGGCTGTCCTTTACATCTCTTGAACGTGCCAGTGATGTTCTTGTCATCTCAAGTCCTTTGCCTTTGCTTTGAAGGCTCTTCTCCAAGATATCACATGGCTCATTTTCTCATCTCCTTCAAGTATTGTCTTCTTATGTATACTTTCCCTAAGTATCTTTTAAAAAATTGTATTGACCCAGACTTCCCTATTCCCCTTTCTTGCTTCATTTTCTTAAAACCATCATCACAGTTTGCCTATTATATTTTTTAATTTTTTAAAAATTTTCTTCTTTTCCTTTTCTCTCTTAAGCACTAACACTAGATAAGAAGATCTAGGAGGGGAGGAATTCAGACCTACTTTTTTACTGCTAAAATCCAGCGTTATGAGTAATGCGTGAAAAAAACAAGCACTTTTCCAATTTGGTGAATACATATGTCTATATCTCTGTCTCCATATATTGTTTCTTTAGGACCAACTCATTAGTTTTCCTTTATTCATTGGTCAACTTACCAGTTCTTGGCACCAAAACAGGAGATGAAGAAAAAGGCACCTCTTTCTGCTGTTAGCAGTCTGATGAGAAAGGAGCCTGAACAGTATATTATATGATTAGGAAATATTAGCTTATTTTTCCATGTCACATACCCACAACTACAGTACTTTTGATTATTTGCTATAAATACTTATACTTTAAACTTGTAGATATTATGTACATGAAATCACCTACACTAGGTTTTCTAGATGATGTTAGACCAAGAGTGGGAGAAGGAAATGGCAACCCACTCCAGTATTCTTGCCTGGAGAATCCTGTGGACAGAGGAGCCTGGTGGGCTGCTGTCCATAGGGTCACACAGAGTCGGACACGACTGAGGCAACTTAGCAAGCATGCATGCATTGGAGAAGGAAATGGCAACCCACTCCAGTGTTCTTGCTTGGAAAATCCCAGGGACAGAGGAGCCTGGTGGGCTGCCATCTATGGGGTTGTACAGAGTCGGATATGACTGAAGTGACTTAACAGCAGCAGACCAAGAGTGACAAACTCAAATGCCTTAAGAGTTCAGGGAAGAAGCATACATTTGTGAAGAAGGGCAACTGGAAAAATAAGGAATGCTTTCCCCATCTGAAGTGGACAGCTGGTACTAGACTCAGTCAATGATTGCTATATATTTACTTAGGTTCAATAATACCAAATGTTCACATTTTCCAAAAAAAGTTGGAAACACAAATTCCTACCTGAAACCTCTCCTTGTTTAAAGTTTGGCAATAAATTAAAAATTTGAAAAACACTGGTGCCCACCAAGGATCTCTGCAAGTTGAATTTGGTTCTTGGGGCTCCCATCTACCATCTTTGCTTTTAGATCTTGTGTGCTCTGCTTTGTAGGATTAAACACTTCTAGTAATTAAGGCCTGCTGATAGGATGCAGGTAGAAAGCCCCCTTCTTCTTTGCCCAGGGCTTGCCGTATTTCCAGATTGCGAGCAAATGCATCCAAAATCTATGACAGGCTCTTTATTCTAGATTGTTAAGATACATGCAAGAGTTGTAAAGCATATCTTCTCTGGATAAAGTTTAGGTAAGACTTTATGGTTTGTTGTACTTTACAACGTTTGTCTCATTTGTCCTATTACCATATACTTCCTTATCACTATAATTCTAGGTTATTCATTCACTTGTTTGCTCAAAAAATATTTAGTCAGGGCCTACTACATGCCACACAACCTATTGGATGGTGTGTAGGTGCTCAATGATGAATACTAATTGATAAGACAGGCTATCAATATCTAACCTCTTCTCTTTTAGTAACAGCAGCAGTTTAATCTGGGATGACAGTATCTAGCCAATCGTGGCACTTCCCCTCATGCTTGCATAGTGACTAACCTCTGTCTGATGAGGTTGTTATTGGTTGAGTTATTTTCCCCTAAAAGATATGTTGAATTCCTTAACTCTAGTACCTCAGAATGTGACCATATTTGTAAATAAGGTTGTTGCCATGTAATAAGTTAAGATGAACTTATACTGGAGTAAGGATTTGAATCCAATGATTGGTATACTCATAAAAAGAGAAGACACTCAGGCCAGAGGAAGAAAATAACATGGGAAAACACAGAAAAAGAGAGAATACCATATGACAGCAGAGATAGCAATTAAAGTAAATCACAGCTGTAAACCAAAGAACATCAAGAATTGATGGCTATAGCAGAAGCTAGAAAGAGGAAATATTCTCTCCAGGAAGTCATAAGGATCCCAGCTCTGCTAATACTTTGATTTCAGACTTCTGGACTCCAGAATTGTGGGACATAAACTTCTTTTTTTCTAAGACACCCAGTTTGTAGTAATTTGTTATAGAAGTCCTAGGAAACTAATACAGAAGTATAAGTAAAAATGGTCAGATGGGGTTTTTGAAAGTATTCCTTTTAAAATGATGTACATTTTTGCTAGAAATATGGACATAATGATGGTGCTGGAGAAGACTCTTAAGAGTCCCTTGAATTGCAAGGAGTCAAACCAGTCAATCCTAAAGGAAATCAATCCTGAATATTCATTGGAAAGACTGATGCTGAAGCTGAAGCTCCTATACTTTGACCGCCTGATGCGAAGAGCCAACACATTGGAAAGGACACTGATAACTGGGAAAAATTGAAGGCAAGAGGAGAAGGGGTTGACAGAGGATGAGATGATTGAATGGCATCACCGATTCAATGGACATGAGTTTGAGCAAACTTGGGGAGTTAGTGAAGGACAGGGAAGCGTGGCATGCTGCAGTCCATGGGGTTGCAAAGAGTTGAATACAACTGAACAACAATTGGACATAATACCCTGAGCAGCAGATGGCATGTGAATCACATGGCATATTTGCGGATGAGATGCACACACTAAAGTTGGTGGTGAAGAGCTCTGGAAGAAGTCTGGGACATGGCAGTACTGTGAATTGCTTTTCTAGTCCTGGAAGCCCTACCTCTGGCCTTCTTTTATATGAGATTTAAATAACTTCTGTGTGATTTAAACATGCCATTTGGACTTTATGTTATATGCAGCCACACATAATCCTAACTAACATACTGGTCTTCAGACATATGTGAGTATGGTATAGAGGAGACACACATGTGGAGGCAGGCAGCAAACTTCCGGAAATGTTTTAAGAAACGGAAAATATTTTTTTAATTAAAAAAATGTTTATTTATTTATTTTTAATTTCTTGGCTGTCCTGTGTGGCATATGGGATCTTAGTTCCCTTGGTCAGGATTGAACCTGCATCCCAGGTGTTGGAAGCACAGTCTTAACCACTGGATCACCAGGGAAGTCCCCAGGAAAGAGACATCTTTGAAGTGGAAGAAGAGGGGAAGAATGAAGTTGGGAAAACACCCCAAATTAAATCCACTTATATTATTATATTTCCTAGTAGCCTTTCTGACATCAACTACTAGAGTGATCAGAAAATTATCTCATACTCATGTTGACTGTTGTGTGCAAATGCCTGCTTCAGAGAGATGATTCATACATGACAGCAAAATGTTAGAAATGTTAGATTTTGAGGTCCAGTAAGTCTAGCTTATAATGTTTTCTCTCTGGCACGCACTAATTGTATACTGTGGCTTGTTGTCTAATACAGCTGAGTGTCAGTTTTCCATCTATATAGTCTGGATAAATATATCTGACATCTAGGCTTTTACAAGGAGTAAGTGGGATAAGACATGTACCAGTGCTTAATGAGGAATAATTGAGATAGTTCATCTAGGAATACCTGAATTATGAGATATGAAGAATAAATTGAGATAAAAGAAAACTGCCTTAACATCTGCCTTTTATATAATAAATAGTCAATAAATGTTATTTCCTCTCCATTCTTTCATCTAACTGATTTTTCTTCTCTAGTATCAAATAAGTCAAAGAACTTAGACTTTCAGGGGGAGGAGGAAGTAATTCTTAATTCAATGGTCTATATACTTTGCTGTGCATAGCAGATCATATTGTAATACACTAAAAGGCCAGCCTTTGTGTTTAGTTGCCGCTTCAGTGGGAATGATTGCTTTAGGGAAATAGAGCTTCTGGTGTCTACTCAGTTCAATCAGCTCAAGGATATATTATCTTTCAGGTATTAAGTAGAAACATTTAATACAAGGAACTTCTTTACAATATCCTAGGGTAAAGGCTGTATGGTTAACCTTAATCAACTGAATATTTTTTCAGTTGAATCTCTTCATAGAAAAATTTTACAGAAACAGCTTGGCACCCATTGAGAAAAAAATTAGTTACACTTATCTAGCATAGCCATTTAGTCAACATGATTAGGACATTCAGATCTTTCCAGAATTTGTGTGTGTGTGTGTGTGTGTGTGTGTGTGTGTACATGTGCACACGCATGTGTGTTAGTTGCTCAATAGTGTCTGACTCTGTGACCTGTGGACTGTAGCCCACCAGGCTCCTCTGTCCATGGGATTCTCCGGGCAAGAATATTGGAGTGGGTTGCCATGCCCTTCTCCAGGGTATCTTCCCTCCCCCGGGATCGAACCCTGGTCTCCTACATTGTAGACAGATTCTTTACCATCTGAGCCATCAGGGAATATATATATTTATATTTATATACATATATATATATTTTTTCCTATTGTACTTTCTTTCTTCTAACATTACTCAGGACATAGGAGTTATTATGGAATCATTAGAATATGTCACATCTCCTCATTTCATTCAGACACTTCCTCTTCCTTTCCCACTCTGGTCTGAATTTTCTATATTTTGAGATCAATTCCTTTCCAGGATAGGAAATCTATAAAGAATTTGTGACTTGGGTAATATATAGTAATCTTGTATTTTGGATTACTGATCCTCAAAATTTGTTCAGTTGTTCCATCTACAGTGTTGTTCCAGGTACCCAAATGAATTGTCACATGGTTCTGATTTTGAAACCACGTGTTCATTTCTGTTATAGTTTCCTCTATTCTGTACAACTTCAATCACCTTTACTTAAAGCCATAGCCCCACTCTAGGTAATAGAACTATTTAGTTTGGCTCCCAATGGGAAAAAGGTAGCTACTCATAGAACTATAGATTCTATATGAAGCCAGCTGTGTTATTGGTCTTAGTCTGACTGGTTATGTGGTTCTAATTTTCAGGTCATATATTACAGGTAATTAGATTCCCTTTTCATGCCATTTGACCTGAGTGCATTTCTTGGTTTTAGAAGTCTAATGTGTTCTGTGAGTTTACTAGGGAGATGACATCCTGACTGTGTTTCACTTACCCAGCACTGATTTCTGACCTGCATTTATACTTAGTGTAAGATGTTAGGGTCAGCCTGCTCACCATGCATATACCTGACGTTGACTACTTGTCTCTAGCCACGGCTGATGTAGGACTCATCTTTCCTGCCTGCCCAGTCCCCCAGGCAATCTACCTCTAATGTGTTGACGACTAAAGCTCTGCTCTCACTTTTTCTGCCTTAACTGATTTTCCTCAGTGGATCCTGTAACTTTCAAGTATAATTATCCTATAGTAAGGATAGAGGATAATGACCTTGGATAACTTGGTGATTTGTTTTCTGTGCAGAAAAATGTAAAAGATTTAAAATGTTAACCTGTAGCTAAGCAGTACCTCATTGTGACCTTTGGAAAAAACTGTAATGCAGGTGTATTAAGAGCATTTTTCTACTTCTTCATAAGGTGCCCCTTTTCTTTTTCTCCTTTTTTCTTCAAAAACATTAATCTTTAGCTGCCCCAAGTCATCCCAATTGGAAGTCGATAAGAAAACTTTAGGTGTTAATGATAACAAGTTAAATCTTCTAGAATATTTCCATGATAAAAGAGTACCAGGGGATCTTTGAGAGCAGATTTTAAGACTTTTTGGTCTCCTCCAACTGTATTATTTTACAGAAAATTGTCTCCCTTGATTTTGGGTTCAAATGACTGACTTATTAACAAAAAATTAGGACAATAAATATACAGTTATTTCTTTTTTATCTTGAAAGTATGACATTTGTTAAAATGTGTCATATATCATCATCATTCTCTAGATGAGAGTTTTCAGTAAGAAAAAAAGTAGAGAGGACATCATCTTGAAATAAAAGACAGTATTTTTCAGAAAAGGACATGTATTGTTAATTTTGAATGCAGAACTCTTACACAAAATTTTCTATTGTTTGCATTTTTGTGCTAGAAGTATTTCAAATTGACACAATTTCATAGGAACTAAAATAAAAGAAGGATAAAAGGATGGAAGGAAAAAACGAAAGCCAAATATTCATTTTTTTTTCAGGACACTGATTTTTTTAGTCACAGCTGTTGTTGAAAATCTGGCTTCATGGAATTGTATTTATGATGACAATAGTGAGCTTTATCTGTAAGATAAGAAAGGTTGGAAAATTCCCTCCCACCCCCTTCTCCGTTCTGACAGATTGTTATTAATAGATTAACAACAGACCCTGCCCTAGCATCTTCCAAAACAATGCCCACTTCCACCCCTCC
Organism: Odocoileus virginianus; assembly: GCF_023699985.2. NCBI lineage: Eukaryota > Metazoa > Chordata > Mammalia > Artiodactyla > Cervidae > Odocoileus > Odocoileus virginianus. The sequence goes on along the minus strand of NC_069675.1, from coordinate 17,550,083 downwards.
TCAAAATCTCACTTCTTTTATAAAACCCCAACTTTTCCCTCTCTTCTTTTAGATGCTTTTCATTAATGAATGCTTTTCCCCTAATGCAAGAGTCTGAGTAAAATTGTCTTAATTATCTGGTGCATTTTGTCTTTCACAATGAATATATCCAACCTCATTCACCTCCCCCACATTTCTGTTGTAATCAATTCAGCCTTCTTTGTGGACTCAGAGAAGTCAAATTACAACAGCTTTGCCCCCTTTCTGTTTGCCAATAAGAACAAAATGGGCAGGGAGACTGTCTCCTACTGCTCCAGATGGCCTTTAGACAGTGGACACTCATCCTGAGTAACTGTTATTTACGCAACACAGAACAGACAGATATTCTCCTGACCCAGATATCTTGTATCTCTGAGGTTTTTTGGTTTTTGTTTATGTTTTTGTTTTTCCCAGGGCTGATGGTGGAAGGCTTTTGTGAGCAGAAAGTAAATGAATGATTGTTACTTAACACTTTAAATTAGAATTCAGTTTATTAAATGCACAGTTTAAAATCTGATTTTTCTTAAACCTTTAAATTCAATGTCCATATGTAATTATACTATTTATTAATCTAGTAAATGTGAAGGATTGCTGTGGAGGATGGGTGATAATTTTCAATCAATTCAAGTTGCAATGAATAAACTTAAATAACCTGGCTCATTCTAGACAACCTATTACATTCCTTTAAACTTTTAAAATATGTTTAAATTATTTCATCCTTTGATTTTTCAAAGGATGAAGTAAATTTTATAATCTGTATACCTAATTCTATGACTTGCTGGAGTTAGAAGACACTTTCTCACTTAGGAAATAGCTTCACTGTTCCAAGTTAGTTGGAGCTTCCCTGCCCATGAGAACTGAGACAGCTTGTTGACGAGTGAGTTTTTTGCCTGCGGCTTGAATGAAGCCAGTTCATCTTGCACCACTGAGATAACATGCACTCTTGCTTCTGGTTGCTTTTACAACAGGTGTTCTTAGCCTAAACTCTAGATTTCACTTGGTTTCTTTTGGGTTTCAGTCACATCTCACCAACTATTTTTCTTCTGAGTTGGTTTTGCAACATCTCAGGAAAGTAGCAGTCTTCCTCTGATTAACTGAATGGTAGATTGTTTTTATATTCTTCTTCTATGACTGGTCACAGCAATTTTGTGGATATTAAAAAGACCTGCAGGTGAGTCTGCATATCTGCCATGATATGGTCTGTCTGTAAGACCACAGCTTCTAAGATCCCACCAATACATCATCGATCTACATGCATTTCTTCATGGACTAGTGTTTCTAACTCAATGGAGAAAGCTAACACAGCCTCAATTAATGTAGAAACCCAATAGTCTAAGATAATAGAAGGTAGGGAGAATACAGGGAGCATGGAGTATAGCCTAATGACAACATGATCTTTGGTCATGCACCAATGACAGCCTCAGGTTCTTTAACAATGTAGTATCTATCACAATGTGTGTGATTAAAAATAGTGAAATAATATGCTTGGAATGTATATATTTTTTAATAATTAAAAGGCATGAGGCCTATGATTACCATATTTATATTTTTTATTATTTGGATATAAAATATTAATTCTTTTAGGAGTAAACATCTAATGTGTATTTTATTTTTAAGAGATGCATTTTGAATGAAAGAAAGATTGCATAGAAAACAGCATACAACAAGAATAGTCCTTCAAATGTTGTGAGTGAGTATATATCACAGAAAGAAATAGTCTTGGGTAATAAAACAACCGAACTCTGCTGTATAGACTATGTGACACAAAATATGTATTGCTTCTGAAGTAAATTAAATATGACTTAGGAGAACGAGCTAAAGAGACAGTTTCTGGAACTGAGAGCCTAGAAACTTTTACAATAAATAAAATAAATCCTAACAAGTACTCTTTTTTTTTTTTCCCCTTCAGGCCTTTCCTTTTCAAGTGATAAATGCTCTCAAAACAGATATTCAGCAACATAACCAAATAGATTCAATGGGACTGAGGAACACTTCACAACTGTAAGTTTGATTCTTCAAATTTTTGGAAACAAAACTACTTTGGGATAAATAATGAAATTTTAAGCCAAAATAATATCTGATGAAAAAATATTTTAAATCTGTGACTTCTTTTTGAAGTCGTATCTTTTTGGATTGTTGTTGTTGGTTGTCATTAAGTCATGTTCTATCTTTGTGACCCCATGGACTGTAGCCCGCCAGGTTCTTCTGTCCATGAAATCTTCCATCTTTTTGGATGCTCATCATTAATCTCAAATGTCAGATTTAGTAGTACATACCACCGAGAATTCAGAAATGTCTAGATACAAGTTTCTATCTATGTCATCAGTATTCTTTCATGTATACTGTCCTCTGTGTGGTCCCTTAAGGAGATTCCTCACATGGTACAAAGATCAATGTCAGAAGCTCTAGACTTAGTATAAAGAGGAAGTATCTCTTCTCCCCTTGTGTTGTATAAATTTATGACAAACAAACAAAAAAAGAGTGAGTTGGATTTACAGTCACAAGTCAAATATTCAGAAGTCCTTGGCTGGCTGAGCCTGGCTGCCCTCACCTAGCCATCTGGGTTATAAAACATCCAAGTTTTATAACTCGGAAAGAAGGAGCAAAGTTGTGCAAAAAATATGGAAAGATAATTCCCTAGGCAAAACTATGATGTGTTCAAAATGTTTTATCTTCTCACTGTCCTTCCATTCTTTCTCAGCCTTTCATGCATTCCCAGGGCTCTCATAATCGGAGAGTGCAGTCATGCCTCTTGACCATATAGCATCAGTTCATCAACCCATTGCTTTATTATAGGGTTTGTCAACTCCACCATCCCTACAAACTTGTTGGTTATCTGTGCCACTCTCTTCTTACTGTACTTTTTAGGTCAAAATAGGTTTTAATAAGTTGATCACACAGAAAGGCAGTCGTATCAGTACTTTAGCTTGGGCTGGTATAACAAAACACTGTAGATTGGGTGGCTTAAACAACACACATGTATTTCTCATAGTTCTGAAGGCTATATGTCTAAGATCAGTATATTGGCAGGGTCTGGCTCTGGAGAGAATTCTCTTCCTGACTTGTAGATGACTGACTGCTTTCTTGCATTATCCTCATATGGCAAGGAGAGAGGGTTGAGGGAGACAAACAAATAAGCACACTCTAATCTCTTTTCCTTCTCTTCCAAGGATGCTAATTCTATCATCCTATCATCACCGGGCCTTTACTCTCATGATCTGATCTAAACTAATTACTTTCTAGAAGTCTTACCTCTGGATATCATCACACTTGGGATGAAAGCTTCAACATATGAATTTTCATGGGATACAACCATTCAGTCTATAGCAATCATTGTATGAGTTATCATTTTCTAAGGCAAGCTATTAAAGTTTCTCCAGTAGGTTGTCATGGCAATATTGCAGTTAGGGGTAGAGAAATGAGTAAGAGAGATAGTTTAGCAGTGACCAGATCTTTAGCCCTCTTCTAAAATGTTTTTTATTTTTTTTTAACCATTTGGGAGACATTTACTTCTGTCTGGAGCTGGTCCAGGTTATGTAGGGTTCAGTCAATAAAGGCATGACATCTTTTTTCCATCTCATGAACAAAGAAAATGGTTCTTATCTGTTTGTCCTTGTGCTCAACTATACCAGCAGAGAGCTGTAACAAGGACAAGGTGGCTATTTGCTAGGGACTAAACCCCTGCACTTCCCAGCCAGAGGCCAGCTAGTCTGCTTCCAAAGAGATGAACACTACCACCTTACAAGTGCTTTTCTTAAGAGATGTGGATGCTTTATCAGTGTCAGCACAAGTGAATGAGTAAGAGGATCTGGAGGATACAACATCAGGAGCCAGAATGTGAGTGCCAGGAACCCTCTGAGCAGTGAGCAGGAGATTAGACTGGAGGACTGCAGAGGTAGGATTCAGCAGCGGGGGAGGCGAGCTGAACAAGCAACTCCAGCAGAGTTGCTGGTACCCACAGCAGAGAGCATCAGGGGTTGGGAAACTGGAATAGAGCTGCCAAGCAATGAAGGGGAGGAAGCAAGCCCAAAGCCAGCCTGAGGTCTCGGAGACTTAGTGGGGGTGGAAAAGTCAAAAGTTAAGCAGTAGAGTAATTGGAACATGAACAAGGGTTGAGGAGAGGGGCTTATTTAACTGCCTTCCCAGGTCATTCTCTTGGCAGGTGGCAATACCCAGTGGTAGCAGAAAGGTGTCTCTAAGCTTAAAAAAATGAGGTGGGTTTTCAGAGGATAGCTGCTGGGAGGTCACCTCTGATGTTCTGTGTAGCCAAATTGGAGGTAATCTTATAATCCTTCCACCTTCCACCAGTTCTTAGTTACCAGGAGCGCTGCTTGAAGGAATGCTGCATGTTCAGGGCATTCTGCCAGACCAGAAATGAATATGAGCAGTGTCCCATAGAGCTGTCCATTTCTGAGAATCAGAGACTCTCAGAGTCGGGAAAATGTGTGTCAGTGAGTGACCCTACTGAACTGAGATTTGTCCTTCTGGCCTCCTGAATGTGTTCCTCCCTAAAAGACAAAACCACTAGAATCCTGAGTCTTTTTTCTTTGTCTTTAGTATTGCTCTTTACCCAGAACATCCTAAAAGAAGAAAAAGGAGTTATTTTGACTGTCTTATAGTACATTTATTACCCAATGTAAGGCAGGGAAACTTTTGCTTGCATTCAACCCACAGACATGTTTCCTTATGTATTTGTTGCCTATGGTTGCCTTAACTAAGTACCACAAAGTGGGTGACTCTAAAGGACACAAATGTGTTGGCTTTTGGTTTTGGCAGTTAGAAGTCCAAAATCAAGATGATGTCAAGACTCTCTCTGAAACTTAGATGTTTCTTGCCTTTTCCTACTATCTGGTCATTGCCAGCAATCTTTGGTATTTCTTGGCTTATAGATGGATCTCTCCAATCCTCTGTCTTCACGTGGTGTTCTCATCACGTGGTATCTTCACGTGGTCTCTCTTCACATGGCCATCTTTTATAAGGACATCAGTCATATTAAATTAGGGGCCCACTTTAGTATGACCCATCTTAACTAAGTACATCCCCAAAGAACCTATTTCCAAAAAAGGTCACATTCTTAGGTACAAGGGGCTAGCACTTCAAAATACTTTTTTGAGGGGGACACAATTTAACACGTAACACTTTATGTGAAAATTTTCTGGCAGTTAGTGCAAGCGCTGTGGTTTCAGCCCTAGTAAGCCCCAGCACAACTGGATGACATGTTGTTCAGTCGCTCAGTCGTGTCTGACATGTTGCAACCGCATGGACTGTGCAGCATACCAGGCTTCCCTGTCTTTCACTATCTCTCAGCATTTGCTCAAACTCATGTCCATTGAGTTGGTGGTGCCATCCAACCATCTCATCCTCTGTCACCCCCTTCTCCCTCCTGCCCTTAATCTTTCCTAGCATCAGGTCTTTTCCAATGAGTTGACTTTTCACATCAGGTAGCCAAAGTATTGGAGCTTCCACTTTGCATCAGTCCTTCCAATGAATATTCACAGGGTTGATTTCCTTTAGGATTGACTGATTTGTTCTCTTTGCTGTTCAAGGGACTCTCAAGAGTCTTCTCCCACACCACAGTTTGAAAGCATCAATTCTTCAGTGCTCAGCCTTCTTTATGGTCTAACTCTCATATCAGTAACATGACTACTGGAAAAAACATAGCTTTGAGTCTATAGACCTTTGTTGGCAAAGTGATGTCTTTGCTTTTTAATACACTGTCTATGTTTGTCATAAGTTTTTTTTTTTTCTAAGCAGCAAGCATCTTTTAATTTCATGGCTGCTCACTATCCACAGTGATTTTGGAGCCCAAGACAATAAAATCTGCCAATTTCCATTTTCTTACCCATCTATTTGCCATGAAATGATGGGACTGGACATGAACTGAGGGTAAAATAAGTGATACTATGTTCATGAGGTTTTTCTCCAATGTGAACTGAAGTTGTTCTACAATCGTAGGATACATGACTGCCTCCTGCCCTTCACCTTGAATCTGTAGTGAAGGAGCATCTCACCAGCCCCCTTCTATTAGAGACACTAGCAATGCTTGCTCCTCAGGCTAGGAGAGTTACATGATACTATAGAAGGTGAAATGATCTTAGAACAATTTTCAGATTTCTCCAATTTACTGCCCTGAGAAGTTTTAGTTCTTGTTTCCATTTAAAAGTATCCAGGTCTTGTCTCAAGGGTTAGGGTCAAATGGGAGATGGGCTATGGAGGTTCTCTGTTAAGGGCTTAATGTAGCCCCTGAAATTTATATGCTGAAGTCCTCACTCCCAACACCATGGTTTTGGGGACTGGAGACTTTGGGATGTAACTAAGTTTAGAAGAGCTCTTATAAATTGGAGCCGTGTAAGAAGAGATACCAGAGAGCTTGCCTGCTTTCTTTCCACCATGTGGGGATGCAGTGAGATGGCTTCTGCAATGTAGGAAGAGAACTCTCATCAGAAACCAGCTATACTGAAACCCTGATCTTGGACCTCCAACTTCTGTAATTGTGAGAAAATAAATTTCTGGGGTTGTGCTATCCAATCTCTGGTATTATGTTACAGCAACCCAGGAAGGCCAAGATGTGCTCTATATTCTTATGTTACCTCAGCATTATGGAAACTATTAAATTATAAGTTCCTTGTGGGCAGTAGCTGGCTTTTTTTTTTTCTTTTTGTTGGACAGTAGCCTTCCAGGCTCCTCTGTCTATGGCATTTCATTTCCCAGGCAAGAATACTGGAGTGGGTAGCCATTTTGTTCTCTAGAGGATCTTCTGGACCCAGGGTCAAACCCGCGTCTCCTGTGTCTCCTGCATTGGCAGACAGATTCTTTCCCACTGGGCTGCCTGGGAAGCCCCAGGAGCTGGCTCTTTTATGCATAATACACTGTAATGCTTTACATCAGCTCCACATTTGTGTTCCTCTGCAAATGCCTCTATTTTACAGATGAAGAAATGGAATTAGAAAGATTTGGTGAACCTAAGCTGAGCTCAAATTTCTCTTACAACCTACCTATCTACCCCACTGCCCTGCCCTATACCTCTATCTTCTGTGTTTTGGATGTAACTTTGTTAAGTTGATTCTCTACAGAGGATCATAGTGTGGACAATATGGGGAGAAAAAGGAGACTATGTAGGTTGAGTCCAGTGAAAATGCTACAGTTATGTTTTTATTGGTTTGCCACTGGAGTGTACCTGTAATTGCTGTTATTACAGCTTTATAGATATCCTTGTCTCCTGAATTCCAGAGACAAGCAGAAGGTCAGAATGGACAGGATATAGACACTGCCAAGGGTAGGGGGTGGTCAGGGAGGAAGGAATGAGCAGCTTGGTGATGGTGATGCAGGAGCAGGTTGGGTATCTAGAGAGAAGGATTGCAATTCCACAGCTTCATTACATGCAACAAGGCTTTTGCTCCTGCTGTCGTTCTGTACTTTCATCCCCCTGATTGGTAAAGACCACAGACAGTTTTACTGGCTTACAAAAGCAGAGACAGTACTTTGCCAACAAAGGTCTGTCTAGTCAAGGCTATGGTTTTTCCAGTGGTCATGTATGGATGTGAGAGTTGGACTGTGAAGAAAGCTGAGCATCGAAAAATTGATGCTTTTGAACTGTGGTGTTGGAGAAGACTCTCGAGAGTCCCTTGGACTGCAAGGAGATCCAACCAGTCCATCCTAAAGGAGATCAGCCGTGGGTGTTCATTGGAAGGACTGATGCTGAAGCTGAAACTCCAATACTTTGGCCACCTCATGTGAAGAGTTGACTCATTGGAAAAGACCCTGTTGCTGGGAGGGATTGGGGGCAGGAGGAGAAGGGGACGATAGAGGATGAGATGGCTGATGGCATCACCGACTTCATGGACACGAGTTTGGGTGGACTCCGGGAGTTGATGATGGACAGGGAGGCCTGGCGTGCTGCGATTCATGGGGTCGCAAAGAGTCAGACATGACTGAGCAACTGAACTGAACTGAGGCATGTTGAGATACTTCCCAGTGTGGACAAGCAAATGGAGGAAATTTAATCAGTGGCTGTAAGGACCTTGAAGTATGAATGGACTCTAATAGATGTGATATCTTTAAAAAATGATCATCCAGGTTACAATTGCATTATTAACTTTTTTCGTTACAAATGATATCCCAAGTCTTAAGTATTTAGGGAGAGATTAGTCCAAGTCACAATACTCTCCTTTCCAGATGCATGCACAGGGTCTTCTGTGGCTGCTTTTCTTGAAACTCACAAGAAGAAAGGGTAATTTTAATAGAATCAATGATATCTGAGAAGGAAAGTCCAAAGTCAGCTTTGCACTTATTTGGGAATTTAATGAATGGCCCACATTCTGGGGAAGAATGTAAATTGTTAGTGATTTTGTTCTTGAGTGTAAGTGTATATAAATCATGGTATTGGTATCCTTGGGCAATGTGAAGGGAATGAGAACTGCTCTGGCTATCTAAGGATTTACAATCTCCAGGTAGCTGTGATAATTTAGAATGAGTGGAGTTGGGAAGACTTCTTTTGAGAGAACTATTGAGGACTATTGAGAAGACTGTTTCATTAAACATAATGTGCATGTCGGCCATTCAGGTAAGTTGATAATAATGTAAGTTTCTTGGACACACCCCAGACTCTAATTTAGATAATTGTTTATAATTACCTCTTGTAGCTATGATGCAGATGGACACAATCAGGAATTGTTGGTTTAGAAAAAGAATTCTATGATTTGGCTCTAAGAGGCCATTCTCAGTAACAAAACTGTGGCATAAGATGAAAGCAAGCATGGGGCACCAAAACTTGCTGAGCTAGAGAGATAGCAGACAAATGCAATGGATGGGTAAGAAACCTTAAACATAGACACCACAATGGAGAATGTGGAATACCATTTTAAAATTCAAAATTCTTTACCACCTCCAATTTTTTCAGTAGTTTCTTGAACTTCAGCCCATAAGTTACAATTTTTTTTCTTTTCAAATTATTTTTTTAACTGGAGGATAGTTGCTTTACAGAATTGTGTTGGTTTCTGCCAAACATCAACACGAATCAGACATAGGTATACATATGTCCCCTGCCTTTTGAACCTCTCTCCCACTACCATTTTTAAGTATTCAAATATTATTTCTTTTTTTACAATTTTAAATTTTATTATTAAAATTACAAGTCATCAGTTTTACAAGCTTAACCTTATAAAGCTGAAGCAATACCTTCTCAAGCACTGTCAGCTACTAGATTGTTCTGGAGGCAGCTACACTGCATTTAAAAAAAAATAATTTTATTGAAGAATGATTGGTATACAAGATGCTGCACATATTTAGTGTATAAAACGATGAGTTTGGAGATAAGTATCCTACCATGAAACCATTATTGCTGTATATGCCACAAATATGTTCATCCCCTTCAAAAGTTTCTTCCTGCCCTCTTTATTATTATTTTGTGATAAGAACACTAACAACAAAATCTAGCCTCTTAGCAAACTTTAAGGATGTGTGGTTAATTTTAAGTGTCAACTTGATTGGCCAATGCCCAGATAGTGTGTAAAACATATCTGGGTGTGTCTGTATGTTTCTGGAAGAGATTAGCATTTGAACCTGTAGAATGAAGAAAGAAGATTGGCAGTGCAGGTGGGCATCATCTAATCCATTTAGGGTCTGAATAGAACAAGAAGATGGAGGAAGGGTAAATTTGCTCTCTTTGCTTGAGTTAGGACATTTATCTTCTCCTGCCATTTACTATCAGTACTTCCGTTCCTCAGGCCTTCAGAGTCAGACTGGGACCTTCTCTGTCAGTTTCCCTGGTTTTCAGCCTTTTGGACTCAGACCGAATTCACCACCAGATTCCCTGTATTTCCATCTTGGAGATACTAGATTATCAGACTTTTCTGCCTCCATGATAAAATCTTGACCCTTATTTCTCTCTCTGGAGAACCTAATAGGATACAATATAGTATTATTACCTATAAGGCACCATGATGTACATTTTATCTTTAAAACTTATTCACCTTGCATAACTAAAATTCCATAAGTTGCCATTTTAATGGGATCACTGCTACCATCACTATTATTCTCTATTGTGATTTGCAGACCATAGGGAATAAACACTGTTTCATGTTCCAGGGGTGCTGGATCTCAAAGTATAGTCTCTAGGCCAGCAGCATAGCATCACCTGGGACCTTGTTAGAGCTGCAAATACTCAAGTCTCCCTCTCAGGTTTGCTGAATCAGAAGCTCTCTGCATACCTGGTGTGTGCATGCTCAGTTGTGTTGGACTCTTTGTGACCCTATGGACTATAGTTCACCAGGCTCCTCTTTTCTTGGGATTTTCCAGGCAAGAATGCTAGAGTGGGTTGCCATGTCCTCCCCCAGGGGATGTTTGCAACTCAGGGATCCAACCAGTGTTTCTGGCATCTCTTGCATTCCAGGCAGATTCTTTTTTATTTTTTTTCCCCCAAACTGAGCACACCTTTATTTCAGACAAGTGCAGTCTAGTTCAGGCAGGCGGGTACTCTGTACACATTCATGGTCCATATCCTCACACCCTCTGGTAGGTCCCTGGAAGCCCCGCACATCATACTGCTAAAAATCATAAGATTCCTAGGGAACCTGATCTAATAGTTTGTCCCAAACAACAGATTCCCTTTCTATGAGTAAAATCAGCACCAGCTGACAGAGAATCATACTGCAAACAATCACAGTGATTCTCATTCACAAAGAAGACTATACTAATGCTTCAAGCATAAAGATTAATTATGAATGTCAGAGAGCCTGATTTGATTGCATCAGCCACCTCAAAGAGGAAAGCAAGTGACGCTCCTCCTGGGAATTCAGTACAACCTGTCTGAGCAAGGCCTCAAGACCCTGGAGAGGCAGCCACGTGACCAGAGGGCTCCACTCACGTGGGGAGATCCCTGCGATGCGTCTTTTCTGGCTGCTTCCCTCCCTGAGGTCCATTCCACTGGCTTCAAAACATCTTGATCCTCTGGTCTCAAGGCCACAATTTGGGAGACTTTTGGTCATAATCTTTACAGTTCCAAGAATTCATCCTTGATGAACCCAAGCGTGATGTGACCTGTCCAAAACCTAGATTTTCTCCTAGTGTGAAGGCCTTTCTGCAGGCTGCATGTATGTACATGTATGTATTGGCTCCTCTGGGAGATAAAGTCCTTCCTCTTTGGCAGGAGAATAGAGCATGGCCATGCTGTGTTAGTTATTAGCTCTTTTTACTGTGTGTCCTCATGTGAGCAGCAACTGAACCAGCTATTGCTGCATTCTTCTTGTTCTGGCCAAAATAATCTAGAAATTCATCATCTGGTCCAATCAAGTACATTATGATCGTATGGTTCACTATGTAGTCCTCATCTTCATCCTTGGGGCCAGGGCTGTAAAACAGTCTGAATGCTCTGGACACTTGATCAATCTCTTCTTTTGTGCCAGTCAAGCCAATCAGTTTGGGAGAAAATTCTTTTACATCATTGGCGATGGCGTCTCTTTTGTGTCCCTCTCTGGGTCAAAAGTGATCAAAAGCAGAGTTAAATTTGGCAGAGCCGGAATACCGTCTATTTCATCCACGACTTGAATCATTTTTTCTAGTTCTTCTGGACAGAACTAGTTCTTCTAGTTCATCAGAACAATGAGTAAAGCCAAAATAAATCAATACCCATTGACCCAGGTAGTCCTTATCAGTTTGGGGCTCGCCAGTATGAGTTGTGAGGGAAAATGGGCCCCCAAGTAAAGGCTTTCCAATGCTTCGCTGCTGTTCCTGCTCCAGTTTCTCTGTCTTTTCTTTCTTGAAGTACTTCATTCCAGCCCATAAAGCTCCTCTAATAGCGAATGTGACGGCTAAAGGCTTCCGGGAAACAGGCCCGGGCTCCCAGGGGCGCGTGGGGTCTCTGCTGCCCTCCCGTTCCGGGGTCCTGAGGACCGGGGCAGGGGCGACATCGCAGTGCCCAGGGGGCGGCTCCCCAGGCAGCAGCCAGCGAGCCCCGAGGCCCGCCAGGCCTCCCCAGCAAGACCCTCGCGGTCCCCTTCCCTGAGCCCCAAACCCGGAATCCGAGAGGCAAGAGACGCCGAAGTTGGCTGCCCGGAAGCCGCATTATCCCGCCGGCACCAGTGACAGCCTCGCCATAAGCTCGAGACCGCAGGCAGATTCTTGACCAGTGAGCCGCTGGGGAAGCCCGGAGCTTTCTGAGGTGGGGCAAAAAAATGGGTTTTAAGAAACTCTCCAGGTGATTCTGATGCATTGCTGATGTTTAAGAACAACTATCCCAGGGAAATAAACTTTTATTTAGTAGACATTTCTGCATCATTAACTGACGTGGAGTAGATGGAGTCATCAGTATCAGACAAAACTTAACAACAACAACCAACAAAAAGCCAATCTGGACTAATAATAATAGTGATAGCTAGTTCTTAGAGAACTTGTGTGTGTCTGTGTGTTCAGTCATGTCCGACTCTTTGCAACTCCATAGACTGTAGCCCACTGGGCTCGTTTGCCCATGGAATTTTCCAGGCAAGAATATTGGGTCAGGTTGCCATTCCTACTCCTGGGGATCTTCCCAACTCAGGGATCAAACATGCATCTCTTGTCTCTCCTTCATTGGCTTTCACAAATTTGGGGAAAAAAAAAAAAACGTATGTATAAAGAAAGGATAGAGCCATAAACTTGCCCATTAATTTATCTAATATAATTTTGTTCAGTACACTAAATATATATCTGTTTACAGAGTCTGGTATCAAACAGGCAAACATATCACAGAAGATATATGGAATAATGGAAATACTGTGGACATGGAGAGAGCTAATCCTGGCATTGCCATTTAAGAATTGTGTAAGACAAATTAAACCCTAAACTGGAGGAGCTCCGGATAAAAGCACCAAATGGTTAAATGATAAATGCTTCTCACTGAAATGTATCCCCATATGCATCTTAAAGGCTTCCCTGGTGGCTCAGTGGCTAAGAATCCACCTGCCAAACAGGAGACGCTGGTTTGATCTCTGGGTCAGAAATATCCCCTGGAGAAGGAAATGGCAACACACTCCAGTATTCTTGCCTGGAAAATTCCATGGGCCGAGGAGCCTGGCTGGGCTACAGTCCATGGGGTCGCAAAGAGTTGGACACGACTTAGCTACTAAACAACAACAGGCATGGCACTTACTGGGGAACAGCTCCTCACTGAGAAATGACAGACTTAGATGATGCCTAAAGTTCTTTCTCATAACAAAATTCTATTTTCCTCATACCATGCCTGAAGTTTAATTTCAATGACATTTCCCTCTGGGTCTAATTTCCCAAAGAGAGGCTCTTGATGCTTAAGCTTATAGAATATAAGGTCAATGTATCAGTCAGGATGAAGCAAGTCAAATTGAACCTATTCTAAATTGTTCAGTAGAAGAAATTTAATATGAGGAACACATTAAAAATGTTTGGGAAGAACTGAAGAGGCAATAATAGGATGATACCCCCAGCTCCAGTGTTGCAGGGACAAAGGGAAGAGGTGGTTTTACCAGAACCCAAGGTCTGGGCTACCAGGAAAGAGTTGGGGTCCTGATGACAGAGGTTTTACTAAGCAAGTGGATGTACTAAAATCAAGGTGGGAGGAGTCACTTGAATGTGATGGAAACATGTTGAGAAGGGCCTCTTGAATGAGTTTGAACCACAAAGAGATGCTAGAGCCATGAGAGAAAGTCTATAGCTCCTACTCTCCTGTGTCCTGTCTAATCCCCTTCCAGAGCCTCCCACTGGTCAACTTTAACCAGAAGTCACTGGATGAAGAATCCTAGCAAATGTAGGTTGCCAGGGTCAGTTTTCCTGTAACAAAGAAAAACTTTAACTGATGCAGTGAAACCAGAGAATCTGTTACAGAATCCCTCACTTCTATTTTCAGTGAATTTCTTGTCCTAAATTCCAGGCTGCTTGGCCATATGTTTGATTCTCAGTCCCAGAACTCTAATTAATCAGCTGTGGAGACTACAAACCAAGTATAGTCACTTCTGAATATTCCTCCCCAGCTCCTGTCAACTTAGTCACCTCCACACCAAATCCTGGTAGTATACAAATCCTCCAAGAAGGGAGTTAGAATAAAGAGATTTATCCTGGAGCTGGTTATCAGGGACATGGCTTTTTCTGTGGAAGAGGAGTGTGGACCTTCTTTGGCAGTAGGAGTAGCATGTCACTCCATCTTCATGGAAAGCAGCAGGTTTTTAAAAAGGCAACTAAATCTGGTCATGGTGGTGCTTCCTAGCTAAGGTATCAGGGAGGGCCCCCTACTCAAGGCTGCAAGAGTAACTAAAAAGCCTCAGTGCCTCAGCTGAATCAGATCAAGGGGATTCCTTCCTTTGACAGCTTCCTACCAACTACTAGTTGAGTCCCATAGTGCTAGACACTCCTAACATTATTTTCCAGATCATTCTTTCCTTTTGACTTAATTGGACTTGGTGGCATGATTCTCAATTGACTTAAAGACTGAGTCTCTAGCATAGAACTTCTCAACTTTGATATATATAATATGTCCTAAAATCTGACACCTGAGATACAAATTCAGTAGGCCTGAGCTGGGCTTAAGGTACTGTAGTTCTAGAAACCTCCCCAGGTATTGTTGGTGGTGTTGGCCCACATGCCTCACTAAGAGTTTTTGTTTTGTTTTTATTGTTGATCTAGGAGGGCCTCAGGTCCATGTACTCATGGACCACATTCTAAACTCCCCCCAAAAAGATACAACTAAAAGCAAAAACAAAGGCTTGTGTATCTGAGTGGATATAGAATCTAAATCACTGTGTTCGGTCATCTTACTCCATCTGAGGACCTCAAAGTGGCATGGAGGTCCCATAACTCTGGTGAGACTGGGTAATGTTGGTCCCCTGGGAGTAATAAATGAAGATGCTTCACTTCATTGTATGGTGGCTCAGTTTTAATAACTGGCTAGAGAATATCCTTCAGGCAGAGCAAACAGGATAGAAATAAAGTGAGATGGGAATAACTCTGGTTGGGTCATGGCCAAGTCATGAACCATGTTGATTCTCCCATTTTACTGTCACTTGCATAGTGCCTGTCAGGGTAGCCAGCTGGTTTTCCTCCAGGATACTGTCAGCATACCCGACTGTTTTCTATTTCCACAGATATTGCAATGATTGTCCCCACAGGGAAGAATCTGAAAGATGAATGTCTTAAAAATTGGAGATTCCTTCTTAACAGCTGTAAGGAAATCTGACAGCTCTGAAAATAATATAATCTCTGAAAACGAGATTATATTATTTCACAGGGTATTAGTAATCACTGATAGATTTGTGCTTTGGATTGTTCTGCTTCTGCATTGAGGGTCTAGCATTTATTTCTTGCCTTCTTGTCTGTTTCTCTCTTCTATCTAGATCTTTTAAAAAAGCTGAAATTGTTCCACAGGGAGCAAAGAAATAATATGTTGTTTATATTTCATACACAGACTGAAGTGAGTGATTAGTAGAATTGGTGGTACCACTGAAAGAGAAAATAAGGTCAAATTTCTAGGGAAAAGCATAAATAAGCAAGCAAGAAAATCAAAAGCAGTGATGAATTGGGAATTGCTCCAGGATTAAGAAGAGCTTCTCAGGACATTAAGTTCCTTTAATTCTTAGTGGTTTTGAAGTCCTTTGTGTATGTGTGTATTTGTCTTTGTCAGATTTGGATGTTATTATTTGTAAAGAGAATAGAGCTTCATTTTCTTCATGTGAAATCACACAACATACTTCAATCTCAGAACAACTTTGTTGATTGAATGTAAAAATACATCAAATGCTTGGCATTTTCACTTGTATATAACATATTCTCAAGAACATTCAACAATCCATATGAATATTTCATAGGCGCTGACTCTATCTCATTTAATGTTGAGAACATTCTTATGAGGGAGGTCTTGTCTCCTTCTGAAAACACCTGGCTACACTAAAGTTTAGTGGGATGAGAGGACTTACCCAAGATCACGTAACTGGGAATTTACACAAGTCAGTTTAAACCCAAACTCTGTGGTTTCAAATCTCTGCTTTATATCCAGATACTGTTAAGAAATGAATGTTTGGAGACGTCAGGGGACTGTGACTGTACCCCTTTGAGGATCTTGGAGCAAGATATTCAATGCGTAGTGAATGTACTTCCGTTTTGATGCCTATAGGTAGTCTGATTATATCTAAACCTTATAAAAACAAGTTCACCTGGTTCATCTCTGGAGTGGCAATTATCAATTTCATAAGTATTTTGTCATCAGTGTGTAGACCTATTGATTTCCCTTAACTCTTCCCTATTTAGTGTCCAGTCACTTATTCTGCTTTCTATTCTGCATGCTAATCAATTGTTATAACTTTGTCATCCTTGCCACACACCTACTCTTCACCCTCACTGAACCAAACTCCTTTGTAAAGAGTTAGAGTGGGTTGTTTCCTCCACTGCTTTACTTTTTCTGCTCTCAACATCATGCAAGATGGATTACCTTTAGAGTTGACTCAATTTTATTTATCTTTTGAGATGTGTCTTTAATTGCTAAAGGGACTACCTGCTCTTTCTTTTCAAATTATGCTGAAATTGCTGACTGAATTTCACTACAACTGCCTGGAGGCAAATTTGGTGGAAAATATTATATGTTGCTTCCTGAGCCCCATAATGAAACATGCTATGTTTGTTTCAAACTACCATAGCTGGCTTCAGTCCTAAATAAAGTTTCTATTTTTTTTTTTTTGCCAAACATTTAATTGTTCATAAACATGTAGGTTCTTCCAACTGTGCTTGTGAAATATTTGATCTCATTTAGAAGCAAATCGTTCACACCCTCTGCCAGGGGACTATCGTTGATAATAATCAGGACTCTTATATCTGCTGAGGTACTGTCTCCTCTTATGCATGGAATTCTTAACAAGATGGCTTAAATGCTGCCTCTGCCTGGTTGGAAACCGTATTGCTTGTGGCTTTCTGGTTGGCAGAGGATATATCTCCATCTGCATTTACTTTTCCATTTTAGTTTAAAAGACCAAATACTGCCTTCAGTCTCTGGCACACGCCTGAGGGTTGGATTTGGAATTTAAATGTCCTCTTTACCTGCAATTTGTGAAAAACTTACACAGGGAGACATGTGAGTGGAGGTAGCTGGTGCACATTTGCACAAGCAAATGTCTTGAGAGGCTATCTCCTACTCGCCTCCTCTGGCATGGCTTTCTTCTGTTTTCACGTCTCAGTTGGGTCTTTGTGGAGGTGAATTCCCTGCTCCCTGACATAGTGCATCTACTATAGAAGGTTAGATTGCTTTCTGGGATGTAGGTCATATTTGCGGTTGCTGAATATTGGGGATGTTACAACTGGTGGCAAAATACATGCTCAGATCCATCTGCAGATGTTACCAATTAGGGCCCATGCCATTTTCCACAGTTGTGGGCCCTGAAACTCCCTCACCTGCAGTTGTGGAACTATCTAACCCTTCAACCAGCGAGAGCCTGGGCTGATGGAATTTTGCAGCTCCTTTCTTTGGTGATAAGTGAGCTCTAGTAAATATTTGTTCTCCCCATACATAGCCCAGTCTCCTGGCTTAACTTCTTCTTGGGACTCCGGCTGCTGGTTCCCAATCCTCTCACCATCTGGGTCTGGCCCACACTTTCACCTAGAGGTCCTAAATTCCTGGCCTGGCTCTTGGACCTGGCTTTGGACACCTCTTTTAAAACCCACCTGTATTCCTAGCTCTGGCATAGGTTTCTACTTGTACTAAAAACTTCTGCCTACTGTAGCTGTGCCCTGTCCTGCATCCACAGTGCAGGTCTCTTGGACCTAAAGACTGATTCAGATTATAATCAAGAGCACCACACCTTTGGATTTGGTAATCTGTACTCTTGGCGCCTCTCTAGATTGAACCAGACTTTTATTTCTGCCTGCTTTTCCACATCCATTTTCAAAGTTGGCCTTGGCTTATAATTTCTTGCTAATGAGAACTTCCAACATGCCACAGTTCATTTAGGAAGGTTTCTCATACATGTAAAATCACCTGCTACATATGTACCATTTAGCAGGTATTAATAGCATCACATGCAACAATAAAGTAAAAGAAAAGTATAATTTCAGAGTTTTCTTATATCTTAATGTAGTCTTAGTTTCTTTCTGACCCCTCCCCAAAATTGTTTAAGATTTGTTTTAAAATAAATATTAATAATCTAATAGGTGACAAATGCTTTTATATATTCTTTTTATTCCAGCCAAACAACTCCACTTTGAGTTAGATGTTATTTATTCCCTATTGGCAGATGAAGAAACTGAGACTTAGAGGGAAAAACAATTTGCCCAAAATCATACACACATTAGACATAACTGGCATAGTTCAAACCCAGGGACTTCTCACGTGCAAACCCCATTTAACTCTTCAGAACCAAATGCCTTGATTTCACAGTTAAGGAGAATAAAAGTCAGAAATTAAGACACTTGCATGAACTAATTGGTTACATCTTATAGGTTTTCTGACTTCTTATACTTCCTCCACTGGACCACACTAACTTTTACCTTAACCGTGCTTAGCCACTCAGTTGTGTCCAACTCTTTGCAACCCCATGGATTCCTGCCAGGTTCCTTTGTCCATGGGAATCTTCCAGGCAAGAATGCTGGAGTGGGCTGCCGTGACCTCCTCCAGAAGATCTTCCCAACCCAGGGATCAAACCCAGGCCTCCCACATTGCAGGTGGATTCTTTACCATCTTAGCCACCAGGGAGATAAAGCAATTGAAGTAGATTATACTGATATCCATGCAGTGGTAGAACATCACCCTTTATTTTCTCTTGCTTGGCATGTTCCTACTATCTTTTGTGCTCCTTGTTGCTTCCTTGGATCTTTCATTCTGCTCCTGTGATCACGCCCTTTGGATGGTGCAGGCCTTGGCAGCCCCAGGGGAAATTTGCCTTGTTGGGACCTGAATGAAGTTGCTGCTGGTTTTTTGTTTTGTTTTGTTTTTAACAAAATCCTAACAGAATAAGCATTTTCCCACCAGGTTAGCCCTCATATTCCTATGTTTCTTGTACCGTGAAATCGTCGCTGTGTAAGTATCAGAAACGTCAACCTAATTTAGCCATGCAGATTAGTTTATATCAATATCCTGAAGGTCTGAAAGAATCAGTGAAGCATAGAATTTTTGAGCTGGAAGGGATCCCCAGTGCAGGTCTCAAGGAATTCAAGGAGTGGTTCTGGTGAAGTTGGGCATCATGCCTAACAGGAATCTGATATATTCAGTGTCTGCTTTCAGTTCCCCTTTGCTTTCCTTTTAAATGTGTCGGCACAGGTATAGACTTGTGGCCATTTAGTCTATTCCTGTGAAAAAGTAGTAGAGTGAGGTGTGAATGGCCTGGAGAACACATCAGAGCTCTGTGTGGGTAATGCCAATGTATATTTCCAGACCGAGTGCTTTTGAAAACTCTGTACGACCAAGACTGAGCCCTGTGAGGGTGGTCTTTGTACTCAGCAAAATAAAAAAGTGCTTTCTGTAATTAGGCAGAAATGCATGGTGGGATTTGCCTTGAAATCCCTGAATTTCAATGGCCATTTCTGAGTCTCCTGCCTTACTCACAATCCTAAATACCACTTTGTGCAAGTCCATGTAAAATTCTTTGATTTTGTGAATTAAAGCCCAACCAGCAACCAATGCAAAGATTTTACTACAAGACTGTGATACCTAAAGGATCAAGGGAACCTTTATATAGATCTCCACATTCATATTTGCTTGCACATCTGTGACTGCATTGTCACAGTTCCATAATGTCAGTATATAATGAAGCAGATATTTGAACAAGATGTTATAGGGCTAAATCACCCAGGCAAACTTATTTTCGAATAACTTCTTATGACCCAAATCCGTTGAGCTTTGCTGAACTCATAAATTGCACTGGTGTTTAGAAAGAAGACACTATGCCCAGAAATGGTGCAATCACATAAGGTAGGCCCAGGACATAAAATATATTCCTATTGCATCGGGTGAGCACAGACTCTAGAGGAGAGAATAATGTACTTTCAAATCTCTTACCACATGATGGAGCAAGACTTGCTTTGAACCATAGAACTGACCAAAGTCCACATGTTTAACTGACATTAATTTTGCAGCATCAATAAGGCTTACTTCCTTCCTTAGGGAACTGGAAGATAGGAAATGAGAAAACAGTATACCAAAATCTTTGTTTATTTGTTAAATATATATAAATCTGTTGTATACCAACTATTTGTTATGCTGTTTTATAAGCACTGAAGGTACTGGAGGAGAAAATTGTCAAACATTTTTTTGCTTCCCTGAAATTTACTCTCAAGTAGAAGAAAATCAGAAATAGACATACTAAATAAACCAAATCTTTTGCATGATAGAACAAAATAAGCACGATGGAAAAAACTAGAGCAAAATGAGGGGCTTAGGTAGTTGGCATACTTAAGTAGGATGACTGGGTATTTTTCTGAGAATTTTAAGCAAAATGTCCTTGAAGGAAAAGTGAGCCATGTGGATATCTGGGGGAAAGGAGTGTCAGGAAGAGAGAACAAGTGCGAAAGCCTGGAGATGAGAGTGTGTCTGGATAATTCCAGAAACAGTAAGAAGCTAGGTTATCTGGAGGGAAGTGAGAAAGAGGATAAGACCTGAAAGCAAATGGTGGGGTATAGTGGGGAGTGGGAGGGACTAGATTTTATAGCTTTGTAAGCTTTGTTTTGACTCTGATTGACATGGGAGCCACTGCAGTGCTTTGAGCAGAAGTTGACATGATCGTATTTTCATTTGGAAAACTCTGGCTGCTGTGTTGAGTGGAGTGTAATGGGGAGTGATAGGCACAGGGAGACTGGTTATTAGCCTAGGCAGTAATGCCAGGTCAAGCTGAATACAAGAATAATGGAAATTTTTATACTGGCAGAGTAGCCAAAGTCATTGCAATATAGATGTAAATGTGTCAAAAAGCAACACTTCACCTGATTTACAATAGTACAGAGTCAGTAGTAATGGGGACAGGGTGCTTGGAAAGTCTAGTTTATTTACTTTTCTGTGATATAGTGCGGTATGAATAGGATTTCACTTAGAGACCAGACTGTTTTTAGCCCAGTGTGATTTGAAGTGTGCTTCATGTTGTTCCAACTAATTGTTCCAAACTCCAGTCTGCTTAAATGAATAAAAGTATCAGTTCTAGAAATCCTTATTTTAAGGGTGGGTGAGAAATCATTTAATCATAGATAGGTTCAAACATCCCAGCAAGAAATAGTGTATTAGGTTGTTAAGGTCAGGGGTAGGGCTCCAGAAACCAGGATTTAGAGGTGGTCCTTCGGTGCATGAGAGGGAGAGTGTTGTCTTTCTTGTAAGTTTCACTGGGGACAGTTCAAGGCAACCAAGCATGAGGTGACAGCTTTGAATGTTTGATAGGGAGTGAGGCCACCATGAGGGGTTGTGATCAACTAAAAAAAAAAAAAAAAAAACCTCCACCTAATTCACACTTCTGTTTTAGGGTTTCCCTGCTCCCTGAGTGCTTTAAAAAGCTTACACACGTGTGTTCAGATGGGATCTGATTTAGCGTCAATATTTGCTGGAATTTTTTACGCCCAGTGTGTTGTTTTATGCTTGCAGCTGATATGCTTGATTTCATTAGGTGCATTCTGTGATGCAATGATGGAAACACTTCAGTGGAAAATTGCTTTAGCTCTTTACTGGAAAAAATATTTGGTGACAGTAACAGTAGTCTAATTATGATGGTTGTGTTAAAGAGAAGGGAAGAAAGGATATAAAGATAAGAGTTTTCATAAGCGAGACTGAAATTTAAAAGACCAGAGCTGAGCAAGAGTCATGGATTGAGGCATGAGTTGCTGGGGAAACTATCCAGTGAGCAGGGGAACCTGAGGCTTATGCTTTTCATTTCCATGCTTCTCTAGTCCATCTGTTCACTGTCACTTTGGAATGTCCTCTTATTTGGGTTTTGATTTAAAATCACTTTTAACCAGTTCTTCTAAAAAAGCTCTTTTAGATAGAGAAGAATATCTGTTTGCCTGACACAAATAAGCAACTAAGAAATAGAAAAATGAAAAGGGAAAAATTCTAGGTAGATAGGACATTCTTGTCTCAGATGGACTTGTAAGCAGCAGAAAAGTCGAGGGCATTAACTGTTTTAGTCTCCAGTGCTAGAGTTGCTATGTGATGATTCAGGATATGTTCTTATATTTGTTCCCGGTGTCATCAGTAATGAGCTTACTCCTCTTCATTCCACACAACTCTCTATAGTAACTCTGCCTTTTTGGTACCATTTCAGGGGCCAATGGAAGACTTACTATTGTCTCTCCCCTGAAATGTTTCTTTTACCACTGTGAGAATTCCATAAAATATTCTAATAAGGGTAAATTCTTTTACATTTAAAAAAGGATTAACATGGAATACACATAGAATCAAGAATATTGATGTTCTAAGATGACTGAAATCATTTTCTTGTTTCTTCTGAAAGCTTCACAGAATGCCAGGCTAGCAAGACATGAAGAAACACTGCAGGAAGTATAGGAATGTATTGCCATTATACAGTGTGTTTGCTAATAGAAAATTTAGAAAGTTGTTCAAACAGGGAAATGTGATCTACCTGGGCTTTCACAGTTTTAGTCCTTTTGAAAATCCTTTGCTGCATGTGTTATATCTTTCTTTTCTGTGCCCCTTCTTATTCACTGTTATGACCTTGGCCTGCTGCTGCTGCTGCTGTCGCTTCAGTCATGTCCGACTCTGTGCGACCCCATAGACGGCAGCCCACCAGGCTCTCCGGTCCCTGGGATTCTCCAGGCAAGAACACTGGAGTGGGTCGCCATTTCCTTCTCCAATGCATGAAAGTGAAAAGTGAAAGTGAAGTCGCTCAATTGTGTCAACCACATGGACGGCAGCCTACCAGGCTCCTCTCCAGGCAAGAGTCCTGGAGTGGGTTGCCATTGCCTTCTCCAGACCTTGGTGTAGTCTTAAAAAAATCTCTAAACTAGTTTTAATGCAATATAAATGGTGAAATTTTCCTATTACCATCTCATTACATTGTAAGAACTCCCCTTTGACTCTCAGAAAGCACTCATGAAGCATTTATGACTACTCCCTGACAGCAAACACAGATAGCAGGAAAAATTCCTGCCTCTGAAGCTAGATATTGACTGGAACATATCTAGAGTATGAGTGCTAAGGAGAGGAAGGTAAGGGGCCACTTCTAGGGACATCCAGTTAAGCAAGGGTTGAACTTAAATGTTCTGGCTCACGATTTCCCAACAAACATTCCCTCTCTTGGCTTCTTTTCCCCTTTGTTTTGGCTCTGAATTGAACAAATATAATTAACTATCCTATAGAAGATTGAGGAATATGACATATTACATGTTTTTTCAAAACGGCCTTAGCAGGAGTTTTGATCCTGTGTACTCTCTTAGAACTTTGCCACACCCCCATTATGAGGTGGAGTACATTTCTTTTCCCTTCCTTTTGAACCTGGAAGGGTATTTTGATTTCCTCAATGAATACAGTGTTGCATAAATGATACCACTTGGCTTCTGAGGCTATGTCATAAAAGGGAATATGTCTTCTCTGTGTGTCTGTCTCTCAAAATGCTAGGACATAGACCCCATCCACCATGTTGTCAGGAAGTCCAAGCTGCGTGGAGAGATTGTAGTGTTAGGGTAGTCAACCTCAATGAAGGTCCCAGACAACAGTTGACATCAATTGCTAGATATTTGAGTGGATGAGATTTCTGATGATTTTAGCCATTGAGCTATGCCAACTGCTGTCAAGTGGAGCAAAAATGAATTATCCCTGACAAGTTCAGTCCAAATTGAAGATTTATAAGCAAGAGAAATGTTGTTGTTATAAGCCACTAAGTTTTGAGATTGTTTGCTACAAAGAAAATTACTAGAGTAAACTACTAGAATACTACTAGACTAGGAAAAAAATATATATCCTGGAAAGAGAAAATTCATTAACAAGGGCAGGTTTTCTTTCGAAGAAGTAATAATGATACAATATAATCATAGCAGACATAGCTGCTTTGTCCTTTTCATTAATTTTTCTAAATAAAACATTTTTTAAAAAACTCAAATTATTGGATCAGTTCTGTTCAGTCCCTCAGTTGTGTTCAACTCTTTGCGACCCCATGGACTGCAGCACGCCAGGCCTCCTTGTCCATCACCAACTCCCGGAGTCTACTCAAACTCATGTCCTTTGAGTCGGTGATGCCATCCAACCATCTCATCCTCTGTTGTCACCTTTTCCTCCTGCCTTCAATCTTTCCCAGCATCAGGGTCTTTTCAAATGGGTTGGGTCTTCGCATCAGGTGGCCAAAGTATTTAAGTTTCAGCTTCAACATCAGTCCTTCTAATGAATATTCAGGACTGATTTCCTTTAGGATGGACTGGTTGGGTCTCCTTGCAGTCCAAGGGATTCTCAAGAGTCTTCTCTAGTACCACAGTTCAAAAGCATCAATTCTTCAGCTTTCTTTATAGTCTGACTCTCACATCCATACATGACTACTGGAAAAACCATAGCTTTGACTAGATGGACCTTTGTTAGCAAAGTAATGTCTCTGCTTTTTAATATGCTGTCTAAGTTGGTCATAGCTTTTCTTCCAAGCATCAAGCATCTTTTAATTTCATGGCTGAAATCACCATCTGCAGTGATTTTGGAGCCCAGAAAAATAAAGTCTCTCACTGTTTGCAGTGTTTCCCATCTACTTGCCATGAGGTGATGTGACCAGATGCCATGATCTTAGTTTTCTGAATGTTGAGTTTTAAGCCAAATAATTGGACAGAGAAATAAAGAAAAATGTGAAACACTCTACTATGTCTTCTAACAGACTAGGAATACATATAACACCTTGATACTACTCTGCTTTTCCCTAAAGATGTGAAAGTTTATTATTTGGGACTCTTCTAATCTAACACTCTCCACTCCAAGGGTAGGTCCCAGACTTTGTTTGTTTCCTGTCTCCCATCTCCTGCACAGCTGTCAAAAATGAGACTCAAGGTCACCAGAGATTATCAGGTGCCTTCAAAGTAGCCACCAGCTTTAGAGTTTGCTTAACTCTCTAGATTACCGCTTTCATTTTGGTTTTGGCCTCTGAGGACATCTCTTGTGTTCTTATAAAGTAAAAGCAAACTCTTTTTCTGAATCCAGTATTTGTAGTTGTTTCCAGTAGAAGGATTAGTTTTCAGGATATGTGAGTGCTCATTTGCCAGAAATAAAAATTTGGCCTCATTTTTTTTTTTAAGTTAGTTTATATTGAATAATACAGAACCTTATGTTTATTTTCTTTAGGTGTCAGAATATAATTTGTAAGTAACTTGACTGGGATAGGAATTCAGTTAAAAGTCAGACTTCAAGTTTATTTTCTGCATAATTCTCTCAAATAATTAGGAGATTGAATTGACAACCTTGACTTTTCTTATTCAGCCTTCTTTAATCAAATGAACTACTAGTCACGAGTTAGCACTCCTGACTCCACTTTCTTTGAACTTTATTTGATGATCAAACTTTGTTGAAACCAAAGTGCTTGGTTTCTTTCTTCATATATGTGATTTGTGGTGTCATGAAGATACTTTTGTGTATAAACTGCACTGTATAAATTGAATCAGCTACTCTATTCAGAGGGCTTCCCAGGGGGAGCTAGTGGTAAAGAATCTGCTTGCCAGTGCTGGAGACTTAAGAGACGTAGGTTCCACGCCTGGGTTGGGAAGATCCCCTGGAAGAGGGGATGGCAATCCACTCCAGTATTCTTGCCTGGAGAATCCCATGGACCAAGGCTGGTGGGCCACAGTTCACAGGATTGCAGAGAGTCAGACATGACTAAAACGACTTAGCACTTACTCTATTCAGAAGTAATTTCACAGCCCTGAAAACCAGAATTAAGATGAGTAGAAACCAACTATTTCAAATGTTTAATTTTCTAAGCAACTTTGTGATCCTTGCTGAGACCTATAGATCTATATAGTATATAGTATATATAGTATATATATATATATATATATATATATATATATATATATCATATATAGTACATAGTATTTCCTTGGTGCTTCCATTAGAAAATATATATTTACAGATGAAACCAAAGTCACTGCAGCTGGTGACTGCAGCCATGAAATCAAAAGACTCTTGCTCCTTGGAAGAAAAGCTATGACCAACCTAGACAGCATATTAAATAGCAGAGACATTACTTTGCTAACAAAGGTCCATCTAGTCAAAGCTATGTTTTTCCCAGTAGTCATGTATTGATGTGAGATTTGGACTATAAAGAAGGCTGAGCACTGAAGAATTGATGCTTTTGAATTGTGGTGTTGGAGAAGACTCTTGAGCATCCCTTGGACACAAGTAGATCCAACCAGTCCATCCTAAAGGAAATCAGTTCCGAATATTCATTGGATCGACTGATGCTGAAGCTGAAACTCCAATACTTTGGCCACCTGATGCAAAGAATTGACTCACTGGAAAAGCCCCTGATGCTGGGAAAGATTTAAGGTGGGAGGAGAAGGGGACGATGGAGGATGAGATGGTTGGATGGCATCACTGACTTGATGGACATGAGTTTCAGCAATCTCCGGGAGTTAGTGATGGACAGGGAAGCCTGGCATGCTGCAGTTCATGGGGTCACAAAGAGTCAGACATAACTGAGTGACTGAATTGAACTGAACTGAACAAGTGGAACATATTTAGCTGGAAGAGTGCAGAGATAGAAGCAAGTTAAGCATGCAGCTGGATTCCAGGCACTTTTTAAAAATTTTAATGCTTACAGCCTACAGGCAATTTTTAAAATGGTAACTTGCTTCTGAGGCAGAACAGATATTATCTCAAGCTATCTCATTTGTTTTTGATTCTCTGTGTTTTTTAAGGGCATTTTTAAACAATTGACCAATCTGGGGAGATCTAGGAAATGAATGTCTTATTTATTATGGCTTGAAAGTCTCAATGCACAAATCATAAATCAAATGTCAACAGATGCTACATGAAGCAAACATTAAACTCAAAGATTCAGAGCTGTAGATGGTAATTTTCTGGGAAATTGATACACAGTCAATAAAGGAAACAAAAGGTATTGGGATAAAAATGAGGCAAATAGGGTTGACTTGAAGGAAAGTCATTCAAAATAGCGGCTGTGTATAAGGCAGTCTGAGTAATATGAAGTGAAATGTATTCACAATATTGATTAGAGATCATTTGATTATTGAGTAACTCCAGTCACCTGTGATAAGGTGGAAATACAATCAAAGTAGCTTGTAAGCTTTTAAAAATCATGATTATGATGCAGTTTTACTGAAGGTTAAGTATCATCCTCCAGACTCATAAGGATCAACTAGGTTACTGAACACTGGAAGCACTGCTCTGAGGAATATGGGATAGTTAAGCTAATTGTCCATTTTCCCTCAAACTGACCCTCATTTAAAAGAAGATTAAAATCTGGCTTTTGGTATTACAAAGCCTTATCAAAATAGCACTAAATCAAGAATAATTTAAATGCAAACTATCAAATTTTATTAAGTAAATAGAATTAACCAGCACTCAGAGCACTGGTTTCAATTTTTCTAACATAATACTGTGTTTAAATTGTATTTTAAGGCAAGATACCTAAAGTATTGCATTAATTTGAGCTATTGAAATTAGTACTTTGAATAGAAGCATTTACAGGTAGGTAACATTTAATTATCAAAGCAAACAGAGATTGAAATACACATTAACTGTGTAAACATTTCAGGTAAATTAAATCAGTCCCTTACAGAAAGATAAACAGGAATCCCATCTCAGACAAGAGACTTTAAAAATCAAGCCCTTGAGCAAAGTGTTAAACTCAGTGCTTGAGAACTATATTTTTGACCAACGAGAGAGGAAGGAAGGAATAATAGCAGTAAAAAGATCATCCTGTTGTTCTTTTATTTGACTTGGTGGGCTTTTTTCATGTTCCTTTACCTGTTGGGTATTTCTCTGCCCTTTCATCTTGTTTAGATTGCTGTGTCTGGAGTGGGCTTTCTGTATTCTGGTGGTCTGTGGTTCCTTTTTATTGTGGAGGTTTCACCCAGTGGGTGGGGTTGGACGATTGGTTTGTCAAGGTTTCCTGGTTAGGGAAGCTTGTGTCAGCGTTCTGGTGCGTGGAATTGGATTTCTTCTCTCTGGAGTGCAATGGAGTGTCCAGTAATGAGCTTTGCGATGGGTCTCTGTGTTAGGTGTGACTTTGGAGAGCCTGTATGTTGACACTCAGGTCTATGTTCCTGCGTTGCTAAAGAATTTGCGTGGTATGTCTTGTACTGGAGCTTATTGGCTCTTGGGTGGTGGTTGATTTTGGTGTAGGTATGGAGGCTTTTGGATGGTCTCTTATTCCTTAATGTTCCGTGTAGTCAGGAGTTTTCTGGTTTTCTCAGGTTTTGGGCTCAAGTCTCCTGCCTCTGGATTTCAGTTTTATTCTTCCAATAGTCTCAAGACTTCTCCAACTATACAGCACTGATAATAAAACTTCTAGGTTAATGGTGAAAAGATTCTCCACCGTGAGAGACAACCAGAGAGGTTCACAGAGTTACATGAAGAATAGGAGAGGGAGGAAGGAGATAGAGGTGAGCAGGAGGAGAAAAAGGGGACTCAAGAGGAGAGAGACAGATCTACGCAGTTATCTGTTCCCAAAGTGTTCTCCGTAGCCCAGACACCCACACAGATTCACAGAATTGGATTGGGAAGAGAAGGGGAAAGGAGGAAATAGAGGTGTTCTGAGGTAGAAAACAGAGAGTCAAAAGTGGGAGAGTAATCACCACACTCCTGAATAGAAATGGGAACTGAATATTGGATGCTTAAATGTCCAAAATTTATATCACATACTGAAAAATAAAGATTAAAAATCTAGTGTAGAGGTTAGACTCTTTGAAATACAATATTTAAAAACAAAAACAAAAACACACAAAAAATTTAGAAATGTACATGAAGTTTGGTTTAAAAATAGGGTTTCTCTCTCTCTCTCTCTTTTTTTGGGCAAGGTTATAGTGAAATGAACATGAAAATTAAGGAATAATAGAGGAGTATTAGAGGACTTTAAAAGGAAATAGGAGAGAAAAACAAGAAAAAGGGAAAAAAAGAAAAAATTTTTTTTCCCCTAATTAAAAAAATCGTACAAATGTATGAAAATGAAAGTTGAGGAGTAATGGGGGAGCAATAGGGAATTTTAAAAGAAAATAAAAGAGAAAAAATAAAAAATAAAAAAAAAGGAAAGAAAAAAAAAATTTTTTTTAAATTAAAAAATATATATATACATATAAATCTAGGAATTTCTCTGGAGTTGCTGCGGTCAGTGTAGGTTCAGTTCAATTTCAGATAGCTCCTCTTTCCAGCTTACACTTCTCGATATCTGTAGGCCCCTTCCTGTGTAGTCGGTGTTACCTTCAGGGATTTTAATCTGTTGCACCGGTCCTTTCTGAAGCGGTTCCCTTTGTTTATTTTGGCTTCTCTTAGGTGTCTAATTTCCGCCCTGACACAGGCGGGCGGAGGTGATCTCTTATTTAGGTTCGCTAGTTCAGTTCAGTCCTGCTACGGGGAGGGCAGGGCGCTGTAGACAGACACCGCTCTGTGTGGATAGCACTCACCGTGTTCCGGCCACACTGGGTTTGCCCCGCTCACGGGTGTCTGTGCTTTCGCCGTCTACACTGCTCAGGCTCCCGGCTGCTCTATATGGAGCGGGCCCTGCGTTGAGTGCGGTTCCAGTTTTCGGGTACTCCACAAAAGCGCGGATTCGGTTGCACCTGCGTTTTGTGCCTTCCCCCTGTTGTTCTTTTAAAAATTCCCTCCTGGTTTAAATAGACTGAAACATAGCAATCTAATTAACTACACTTCTTTTTCAAAGAGTTTTGGGATTGACAATTTCTATGTAAACTCTAAATGTCTGTGTCTCCTGGTAATGTAAAAGAAGATAGTAATATCAGTCATGTCATCAACTCTTCCCTCTTCCTCATCTATATCCATTCATTCATGCTTCATTTTTTTCATTAAAAAGCATAATTAATAATGGGTGCTCTTCAAAGTATAATGGCCAATGAAGTGAACAGAAAAAGCAACAGTGTCTGAAATCATTCACAAAACTTGTTGATTCTTTATTCACTACTCCAAAAGCTACTCTTATTAACCATTAATTCGTTATATTAATTTATTTTCTTAAGCATAGCAAGATCCAAATTCCTGTCCATGAGTAGGAGTTTATGGTCTATAGCTGGGCCAAAAAAATAATCACTATAAAGGACCAATATAAGTGCTCCCATATTTGTGAGCACAGAGAATCATGTAGGTAATTAGGGAGAATTACTACCTCATATAGTAAGTGCCTGGGAAGGCTATCTAGAGGGGAGGATTTATGTCTTGAGATGTGAAGGTAGTTGCAAGTTAGAAGGAGGAAGGTGAATGTATAGAATAGTCTGTGTTAAGAAAAAGCAGTGTGTTCAAAATTATAAGGCTGCGTAAGTCTGACTCTAAAGAAAGGTAATGTGGCTACAAACACAGGTGGGAATGGGGGACCTGGTAAGAAAAGGTGAGTGCAGAGAGACATAAATCCAGAAGAGCTTCAAGAGCAGTGTTGTTGTTGAACACTCAGAAGTATCCACCTCTTCTGATATCCCGTGAACTGTAGCCTGCCAGGCTTCTCTTTTCGTGGGATTTCCCACACCAGAATACTGGAATGAGTTGCCGTTTTCTTCTCCAGGGGATCTTCCTGACCCAGGGATTGAACTCTTGTCTCCTGCATTGGCAGGAGATTGTCACCACTGAGCCACCAGGAAAGCCCAATGTTAGGAAGTTTGAATTTTCTCCTGAGACTTATGGAGAACTGATAACGGCTGTGTAGCAGGAAGAGACAGGGTGAGAGACTGGCTTCCTGCAGAAGCCGCCCTGGCTTCAGGGTGGAGCCTTTGCCCCAGCTGCCCTGATCTATAGTGGAATTTGTTATTTGAAGGCACATTCTTGCTGCTGGGCTCTTAATTTTTACTGTTCTGTCTACAATACTCCAGCTCGCCCCGTTTCTTCCC
Organism: Odocoileus virginianus; assembly: GCF_023699985.2. Classification (NCBI taxonomy): domain Eukaryota; kingdom Metazoa; phylum Chordata; class Mammalia; order Artiodactyla; family Cervidae; genus Odocoileus; species Odocoileus virginianus. The sequence goes on along the minus strand of NC_069675.1, from coordinate 17,519,114 downwards.
ATCCTAATCACAACTGTTTCTTAGGCCCAGTAAAATCCTCACTTCCCCATTCAGCAAACTTCATCAGGTATTATTGATTTCCTACAATCTCAGACATGGCTCCTGCTCTTATGGAGGATTCCCTGATTAAGCCAACTGGAGGTTAATCCTTCTTATTTCACACTCCTATAGGAGTTTCTTTATACTGCTCATAGGGCAGTTATTTGGAGTTCCCTTTGTATTCCTCAGGGTTCTGTCAGGAAACAGGCAACTCACTGAAATAGGACAATTTGCAAAGAGTTGAGTAAAAGGACTATTTACAAAGATGTGAGCAGGTGCTCGATCTATACTGCTGTGTAACAAACCACCCTAAACTTAGTGATATAAAGTAAAAAACCTTTTAATATACTCATGGATTCCGTGTGTCAGGAAATAGAGAAGGGCACAAAGATGTTTTTTTTTTTTTCCCCTGCCTTGTGATATCTTGATATCTGTGGCTTCAACTGAGAAGGCTCGAAGCTGGGGGTTGATTTGATGGCCTGGGTTAGATTCATCTGAAGGCATCATCACTCACCTGTTTACTTCCTGGACTGGCACTGTTGAATGGAATATATATATATATATATATACATATATATATATATATAGTCTTTCCATGTGGCTTGCCTGGGCTTTTTCACAACAAGCTTGCAATGAGATAGTGGGACTTTTTATATTTTGTCCAGAGCTCTGAGGAAATCAGGCGCAAGCAGAACAGCCCTTTCTGACATGGCCTCTGAAGTCAAAAATACTGGTTCTGCTGCATTCTGTTACTTATGAGTAGGTGTCCAAGGCCAGCCCGGTTCAAGCAAAGATGTCCTGGACTTCACTGAGTGATGCGAGCAGTGCCAAAGGATTTGCACGTGTCTCCGACTGCTGCAGTGGGGCTTACAGGAGCTAACAAGGGTCGTTCAGTGCCCTAGGTCCAGCCGCGGCAGTAACTGAATTCCTAGTTCTGAAGAAGCAAAGGAATGGAGAATTGAGAGCTACAGGGAAGGACCACATAATGGTACAATGGCCTTCAGTAGAGAGATACAACTAAATGAGGGCGAGGAGGAAGAAGGATGCAGGGAAATAAACAACTGCCCTCACTTTCTTTATCCTCTCTGATGCCTCTCTATTGGCCATACCCAACTGGAAGCCTGGGAATTCATTTCCAACAGATGAACCTCTGAAGCTAAGAGCAGAGTAAGATTGATAGAAGGTAGATATGGAAGGACAAACAGAAGATATCTAACACATTCTTTTATTGCAGCTAGTTACTTATTCCAAATATGAACCCTCATCATTCTTTCTCCATTTGATATTTCTTGAATTCCAGTTGTATAGCATCCAACACATAATTATAACTAAAAATGAGTTCTTAGGTGGCTAATAAAAGAGTACTTTTTATTTGACCCCTACTGGAATTTAAATGCCAACAAAGGAAGCAGAAAGCCTGGGTGTATATTTTAGTTGGCAAAATATATATCTTTCCCTTCCTTTCATCTTCTGTCTTAAATATATATTATGTCCCTGTACCACTCCCTACATTAAATTTAATATCACTAAACTCTAATTAATTGATGTTCTGCATTAAAATTCAATAGTGATGTGTATACTTTTATTTTTATATGCCACTATGAAACAAAACATTTCACAGAATTTACTGCTTCATGTATATGGACCAGTGGTGCCTTATATACTTTAACAATATTTATACTCTCTCTACTTTAATCAATGCATTGTCTCCAAAGTTGAGTGGAGGGCAATTACTGTCCATTAAAAAAAAGAGAAATAAACTTACCTAACTAAGGATATGTTATAATGTAGGTAGAAATTGGATACTATTGATTTCACGTTCATAGAGAATAGTTATATGGTGACTATTTTTATTATGATGGTGCTTCATTCAGAAGCAATGGCCATACACAGGAGTTAACTCCCTTCAGTAAATGGTTTCCTAAACTTTTATATTATGTTTTAACTTAAGCCTATTCAGATAGAATAGACTCATATAAGAACATATCTTCTTCCTTTCTGAGTCTTCATTTGCTAGCCTTTATATATAACTTCCCTCCCTTTGTCAAGGAGACACCATTCTCCTAGACAGATTAGTAATGTTAAGCTAATGTCTTTTCTTGTTCCCCATTCTCTTTTTAAATAGTCAACATGTCCTATCACTTTTCTTTCAAAAATACTTATATTTCTTCTGCTTTTCTCTTTTCACTGTCATTGTAACTTTGTAACATTGTCATTGTTACACTGTCATTGCATTGCCATTGTAATGTCAATATTACAATGTCAATTGTCAATATAATTGTCAATATTACAATTGTCAGTGTCAATGTCAATTATCAATGTAATATACAATTGTCTTTGTAACATTGTCTTTGTCATGGTGATTTGAAGAATTTCCAGGAGAATGGGGATCAATCCAGGATTCTACACGACCAAGAACAATGCAGACACTGGAAACCCCATGCACATTACAATCTTCATTTATAAACCAAGGAAGCTGCAGCTCAGATAAATTCAGGGTTTTGCCCAAGGTCATGAGGTTAATAACTGGAAGAGGTAAACTAAAATCTTGGCCCATGTGCATTCCACTCTGCTTCTGCAGTCTCCCTTATGGAGAGGGACCTTGTGATGCTTGATGTCAGGTGTGCTAGTTTTCCCAACAAATTATTAATTTCTTTAATGGATGATCTTTAATTTTTAAAAAATATTATTTAAATGCTTACACAGTAAGCATAGTTCTTTGTGAGTCAGGGTGTGATACAGAGAAATTAGGAGGCAAATTGAATGTTTTTATTATCCACATCATAAAATTCTTAGTTCTATGTATGATCATGTGATCTCTAGTTAGGAGATCAGCTTGCATTTAATTGATGCAGAAAAGGGGGATATGTTGGAGGCAATAATGCGGCCTGTCAGAACAAATATCAAATGTTGGCTTACAGAAGAATCTACAAGATGTTGGGGGCAGAGGAGCTAGAATGGTTCAACATAGTACTAATGCTAAATATTTAAAATAATGCTCTATGAATATCGTCATCAGCAAAGAAATGCACTATGATTCAGAGTCATACTCTGAACTGAGAGCTGTTAAGTTTGCATTTCAATATACTTTATATATTGGTTTGGAGATTTGGAAGAACAGTGTATATGTAAAAAATATTCATCTAGCCTGTCCAGGAATGTTTGAAAATGTACCTAAACATGTTAAAATGTTACTTAGGTCATGGGCCACAACCAAGTTATGTTCATTATTAAAATTTTACTATCATGTTACAATATCTAGTCTTAGACTCCTTTGCTCTCTGCTATACAAGGCAATATAATTTTTCTCCTTAGGAATAGCATACTATCTTTTCTTCATCAGAACTTAGCCAAACTCTACTTTGATCATTTCTGTTCAATTAATTCCCTCTTCTTCTTAATTAGCACGTTATCATTAAATTTTTTTTTTTTTGGTACACTCTCTGCTTTGGGAACATAGACAACTTTCTACTTCAGAAATGGATCAGAATTGCCTCAGGTTATTTCTAGTTTCAAACTTCTCAGATTCTATGACTAGAGTCTCACAGGTCATCTCATCAGGCTTACTCATTAAAGAACAGTCAGTCTATAACCTCTTCTTGTGGCTTGTCTGAGGTCAGTAATGTTTTTCTAGGTTATTACTTCCATGGGTCTTTTGCTGTTAACCACTTGTGATTTGCATAATTTCTTCCAAGAAAAATGAACTCATTATTTTTCAAAAGTTGAATACCATTTTCTGTCTTTTGTCTATATTTATAACTTTATATGTGGGCTTTGCAACTATGGGCTTTCCAGGTGGTGCTAGTGGTAAAGAATCCATCTGTTGATGCAGGAGACACAAGAGACATGGGTTTGATTCCTGGGCTGGGAAGATCCCCTAGAGGAGAAAGTGGCACCCCACTCCAGTATTTTTTCTAGGAGAGTCTAAGCACATTTGCATCTGTAGAACATATTTTATGTTTGATACATTAATATATGCCTGTCTTCTGTATGATAGAAAATTCTTTACATTATTCATTCAATTACTCCTTTATTTGTTCTTTATTTTGCAAAGAGTCAAAAAATCAGTTATTGATCTCCTTGTTAGATATTGTAGTTATTACAAAGACAGCTGGTAACAGTGTCTGCCCTTAATGAATTTATGATCTAGTAGGAATGATAAACAATGTATAAATCATACTTTGTATTCATTGTTTTAATTGCAAATCTGCCGTGTATACACTGAATTATCGGACAAGCCATAAGACCTTGCTTCAATAGCTTTTCATGTAGACACTCTAGCCATTATTCAAGAAAATATATACAAATTAGTTGTTGTAATAACTCAAAACCCACTATATGCTACTTGTTATATTTTCATGACACATAGAGCAGAATTATAAGTGTTATTAGAGTTACTGAGAAGGTTTTCTGAAAATTCACTTGAATCATAGTACCTCCTGGGGGATTGATATCATTCAATTCTTATTTAATAGTGAGGTATAATCAGAAAATAAATGTTAGTCAAACTTTTATTATGATATACATTTTTACCTTTCAGTGTTTGGGTAGATTCTGACTGTATTGTAAACAAATAAAATAAGGGAAGAGAAAGTGAAAGTCTGCAAAGGAGGAAAAAAGAAGGAAAGCAGGCAAAACTGAAAAATAGCATAATAAAATACCAAAAATAAATTTGGAAAGGAGAATAAAATAAAAGTATTAGTAGAATGCAGAATACTTTGGGAGAGAAAGATAATGCTAAAAAAAAAAAAGCCAAGTGAACAAAATTTAAATATCTTAATGGCTTTATACAGTGATTCATGAATCAGGAAGAATCCAATCTAGCAGACAGAAAGGAGCTCTGAGGAGCAGTACAAAATGCAAACGGCTTAATATGCAGAGGGTTTCCCTGGTGGCTCAGACGGGAAAGAATCTGCCTTCAATGCAGAAGACCTGGGTTTGATTTCTGAGTCGGGAAGATCCCCTGTATAAGGGAATGACTACCTACTCCAGTATTCTTGCCTGGAGAATTCCATGAACAGAGGGACCTGGTGGGCCATAGTCCATGGGGTCACAAAGAGTCAGATAAGAAACACCACTAATATGCAGAAAGGATTGGAAACAAAGGAGTTAAATTAGGCAAAAAGCAGAATGGTAGTGACAAGTTCACTTTCCTTTAAGGATGGCAGATTACCAAACAAGCACTGTTTAGGTGATTCCTGATTGGTTTAAGATTCCATTTTTGTAAGAGGTGAAAGTGTGATTCAGTCTCATCTCAGTTTGGTAAAGAGCCTTAGCATAAGCAACTCCATTTGGGGCCTACTGTCTTGTTAACAATAGAAAAAAGATAAGAGAGTTACATGTGAAAGCAGATTGTGTGCCAAGTCGCTTCAGTCAAGTCTGACTCTGTGACCATATTGACTGTAGCCCACCAGGCTCCTTTGTCCATGGACTTCTCTAGGCGAGAATACTGGGGTGGGTTGCCATTCCCTTTTCTAGGGATCTTCCCAGCCGAGGGATTAAACCCAGGTCTCCTGCATTGCAGGCAGATTCTTTACCGTCTGAGCCACCAGGGAAAAGTGAGCTCTATTTTGTCTGTCTGTTTAGAGCATATAGTTTTTAACTAGAAATTCTTAATCTACTCATTTGAGAGTCTTAGGTTTGTCTGTAGTCTGAAGCAATTTTTAATGTCATGGGCATTTGGTTTTTGGTATTGAAAGTGTAGAAGTATAACTTTAATACCAGGTCTGAGGAAGTCTTATATATATACTCTGTCTCTATTTCAATTTTGAATACCTTCAAATTGAGCACTTAAATATTAACTGCAACAATCTGAAGATTTTATTTTGATCTATATATTTAATTTATTGATGAATTTTAGTTTGTAGTAAAATGTCCCTCATTAAATTCACATTGTACAGTTCAGTAGCTACAGTTCTTAGATTAAAAACACATGTTCCTAAAGAAAAAGTATGTTTTATGGAAGTTTGGATACTCTGTTTTCTCACGGTTCAATAAAAACCTCAGCCTATTGAATTTCAACTCTCAGAGTAAGGCACATTGCTTTAGCTAAGCCTTTTTCAGTTTGGCTATGAACATCCTATTGCTGTGAGAACCTGAAAGCTCAGCATTTCTTTTATTTGCTGATTTTATACCTAATGTGTTTCCAGTGCAATAGTAAGTGCAACTGTTATTATGAATTTTATACATAAATATCAGTATATGTCTTAAGATTTCCAGAAACAGCAATAACAACAACAGCTAACTATAGATTTAAATCCCTAAAGTAAGAAAAAAAAATATATATATATATTCAGTTATATCTACACAGTTTAATAGTAGATACATTGTTTAATAATAATAGCCTAAAATATTTCCTTGGAGAAGGAAATGGCAACCCACTTCAGTATTTTTGTCTGGGAAATCCCATGGATAGAGGAGCTTGGAGGGCTACAGTCCATGGGGTCGCAAAAGAGTCAGACACAACTTAATGACTAAACAACAACAATTTCCTTACACAAATCTAAGGATAGCTTTAGAGTGAAAGCATGAAGGCACGATATACTTTAAATAAGAGAACTGTGATTCATATATAGGTAACTAGGGCATGGGCTTTCTATATATCTCTCAATCAAAGCAAATAAATATGTGATTTACTATGTAAAATATTTTTCATGTGAGAATTTTTTTTAGAGTCTCACTTTTTTTTTTTTGCTATGCAGATGTGAATGAGTGTACCTGTGTCAGTAGTCCATTCTACTAAATGTATATTGTGTTATTATAGACTGACCTTGACCCAGTTCTCTCTTTGAAGGTCCAGTTCTGTTTATCCAGTTGATGTTTAAACATCTCTTCATAAATGTCCCTGGGGTAGCTCAAGTTCAACATGTCTAAAGCTAAATCCCTCCACACAAAGTCCTTGCTAACTTAAGTGCTTGATCTTTCTTAATACCCAATGAATTAGCGCTGGGGATACATGAAAGATACTACTCTCTCCTTGGCGGTTCAAGACAGACAGTTCTACCCACTCTATCAATTAAGTAGATTAACATTTTTTTCCATTTCACCACTACTCTCTTCTTTTGGGTTTTTAACATTCCTCATTTAAAATTCTGAAATAGTCCCAAATTAGTTGCTTTTGTTCAAAATGAGTTTCCCTACAATTCATTGTCTATATTTCTACCTTGCCTTCAGAATAAAATATAAGCTTTTATATATAATATGCTAGACGTTTTACGGCATGTCTTTGCTCTGTGACTGTTTATTACTGTTACACAAGGGCTGGACATTTATGAAGCCACTTTCATTCTAAACTTTGTGCTTTCTTCTGCCTCCTTGCTTTTGCCCCTACAACTCTTCTAGCCAGTAATGTCTATCTATCCTTCCACTGACTGACTTCTATAGCATCTTTTTTGGGATATAGTTCCTTATTTTCACTCTGATTTAGATGCCTCTTCTAACCCTTTTAGAGTCCATTCTCTTCTGTGTCTGTTTAATTTATCTGATCACTAGAAGCTGCCCTGGCTTAAAACTCACCATCTTGGGATAGAACTCCTCCTCGAAGGGTCTTTTCAGGAGTCAACATCTTTATCGGATCTCTTTCCCATCCCCTCTTTGATGTTTTATTTGCTCTTTGTATGATTGCTATTTTATCTATATGACTGGTCATAATTTTAATAACTAAACCTTTATCATTCCACTCAATCCATTAAACTACTTCTGTTCCTTTTCCCAGAGAGAATTCAGTAAGTGGTATGCTGAACTAAATGATCCCTGAAGTTCCTTTTGATTGAGATTTTTTTGATGTTATTATCCTGTAGTCTTTTACTTCCTATCCACAGTATTCTAATTGAAAAAAAAAAATGCTGAGTTATATGCATAATAAGCTGGAATGCTCTATCACTGGACTCTAAGTTTTCTCTGTGAATTACATATTAGTCCTTTTCTTGAGTCCCTAAGCATGCCATCTTATAGAGGATGCTCTAGATTTGCCACTGAAATTCCCAGGCTTTGCAGCAATTCTACTCATAACTGCTTAGCAGGTAGTCATATTTTAGGGATTAGCCCTGATCTTCAAATATTGCCAGTCTTCAGGTTGCTGTGAGTTTATGTAAAACAATGCTTGAAAATTCTTAACATGGTCATTGAGAAATAGTAAAGCCTCAGTAAATGTTATCTATTTTTTAGCATATTAAATATGAAATAGTCTTGTAAAACTTCAAACCATGATTCTGGAACAGCACACCTCTTTGAAATGGGGCATATGTATAAGGGAACAATGAGAAAAAAAAAATGTAGGATAAAGTATAAGTCAGAACAAGAGACCAGGGTATGTGAATGAAGCTGATAAACTGAGCTTTGAAGTATTTGATCTTCAGTGGTCTCAGAACTCTGTTGCTTATAAGGTGAGATTAAAGGCCTTAAAAGATAACAAAGAATGCTTTAATTGAGTCCCATACAGATTCTGTTGCCTCATGAAGAATTATTGAGCCACTGTAAGAGTTGGTTTTCTTAGAAAATGAGACTAAATTATTTCATAACTTTTGACCATGCGGGTAAAAGGCAGTGAATGAGTTCTATCAGAAGTGAAAATGTTCTCTAGCTATAATTTTGATCATCATGAATCTGTGGTAAGTGGAATATGTTTGTCAGAAAAACATCTAATCCTCATGACTTCTAGAGCCTACCATTAAAAATATTAGAAGCTTGATTTGTATCTATTATCCTACTGCCAACTCTAATTTCAATCAAAAAGGTAGAGGTATCCTTAATAAAAAGTTCTTGTTCAAAAACACAACCAAATTAAAGATTTGCCCACTTAAATTGTTTTTCTATATTATGTTTCTCTCTTCTCTTTATTGCTTTTCCAGGTTTGACTTAGAAGTCTGGAGATTTTGCCAACTATTCTCCCACTTCTCAAGACGTTATATGGTAATCAATTTTGTAACTGGTCCGCTTCTTAGAAACACACTATGCCCTCAGGTTTAGGAATCATACAAAAAGTAATTGTAGATTTTATTTTACCCATAATTTGAATATGAAGCCTGTATAACTAAAGCCCCCCTTTCCTTTTTAATACTATCTTTCCAATCCTACTTGAGGGAAAAAATCCATATAAAAGTTACAGTAGAATGAGTTTCACCTCTAGCTGTAATTTAGAGGTCCATGAATCTGTGGTAAGTGGCATAGGTTTAGGAGGAAATTTTCTAATCCTTATGACTTCTAAAGCCTTCCATTAAAAATAATTAGGAGCTTGTTTTTGTATCTATTATTTTACTTCCAAATTCTATTTTTTTTTTTAAGATCTAGAAACATAGGCTCCTACAATAAAGCTTGATTCTTTAGACTTGTTTTTCAGCTTGGTCTTCACTCACAGTATGATGAAAATAAAAACAAATTCTTTTCCTATCTCTGGGCATGTGTATATGTGTGAATATATGAATTAAAAGAAAGACATTGCATATGTATGACTCAAAACAATACTTCTTTTTAAATTACTTATGTTAAAATTATCTCTACATGACTGTGTTAATTTTAATCCCTAGAACAATACTATGAAGAATCTTTCATTTCCTCCTTTCATAGGCAAGAGAACAGAGGCCCATGGAGGTAAACTGATTAGCCCAGGGTCACCACACCAGCAAATGTTAAAACTGGAAGTTGAACCCAAGACTGTTGAACTCCAAATTTCACATTTTCAATTTTAGCACATTGTTTCATTGAATTACACAAATTAAATATGGAAGAGAATAGTCCACTGAGGGTACAGCTATTGGTAAATTTAAAATACCGTTTAGGAAATTTCAGGCCAGGGGAAGTGATTAAGTAAAAAAAAAAAATGATTATGAAAATAATTGAGTAAAATACATTCTGAATTATCACTTGCAAAGTAAAAGTGATTAAAACAATCGTTTGAGTTGTGGGAATAGAATATGTACGTGTATGCTGCTCATTAAGTATAATTACAAAAGTGTTCAATAAGAAGTCAAAGTTTGCAAAGGTGATGGAATTATGATAATTGATAGAATAGTGTTTCAGTATTACTAACTTTCTTCTCAGTCCTGGCCATTGTGTTAGTGAGCTTTCATCAGAACATAAATGACAGAGAAAGGTAAGGAGGATGAATTCTGTGCTCAACCACTTATGCTCCATGGAGCTGAAAGAAAAGCAATATCCAACTTTCCACCTCTTTTTCCTCTTGTAATGAATTTCTGCTTGATACAGATATAGTCTAAGAATGTGAACTCAGATACAACAGAAAGTTAAAATAATTAAAAAAAAAACACCTAGGAATAAGACTACCATATGACCAAGCAATCCCACAACTGGACATACACCCTGAGAAAACCATAATTCAAAAAGATACATGTATCCCAGTGTTCACTGTAGCACTGTTTGCAATAGCCAGGACATGGAAGCAACTTTGATGTCCATCAACAGATGAATGAATAAAGAAGTTGTAGTATATACATTGAAATATTACTCAGCCATAAAAAGGAATGAATTTGAGTCAGTCCTAGTGAGGTGAATGAACCTAGAGCCTGTTATACAGAGTAAAGTAAGTCAGAAAGAGAAAAGCAAATGCATTTTAATGCATATATATGGAATATAGGAAGATGGTACTGATGAACCTATTTGCAGGGCAAGAGTAGAGACATCACCATGTGTAACAGACTTGTGGACACAGCACAGAAAGGAGGTAAGGTAAAGCCGCTCAGTCATGTCCGACTCTGAGACCCCAGGCTCCTCTGTCCATGGGATTCTCCAGACAAGAGTACTGGAGCGGGTTGCCATTTCCTTCTCCAGGGGATCTTCCCGACCCAGGGATCGAACCTGGGTCTCCAGCATTGCAGACAGATGCTTTGCCATCTGAGCCACCAGGGAAGCCCACAGAAAGGAGAGGGTGGGACAAATTAAGAGAGGAGCATTAAACCATGTGCTGCATATGCAAAGACAGCCAGGGAGAGAATATACATATACTTACAGCCAACTGGTTTTGTTGTATGGCAGAAACGAACATAGTGTTGCAAAGCAATTATCTGCCAATTAGAAATTTAAAAATATTAAAAGCAATTTTATGTTAAGGAATTGGAAATATTAGAAATAGTAATTTCTTAGGCAGATAAAATGAAACTACCAAAAATGAAATTAGAAGAAGTTATAAAATCTAAAGTGACTTATAGCTTTATTATTAGAATTAAATCGGAAATTGTCTTCATACAGAAACACAAGCTTCAAACATTAAAGGATCAGATGATTCCAAATTTATGTAAACTCTTCCAGACCAAGGGTGGCTTTCATACAAAATTCTTTAAAAAGTTATAGCATAAATGAAAATCATAGGCCAATTTCATTCATAAATATAAATGTAAAAGTCCTAAATAAAACATCATCAAGATGAATCCAGCACAGTATTATTAAAATGGACATCATACCCACGTTGGTTTCACCCAAGGAATACAAGTATATTTTACCATTAGAAAATCTGTTTATGTTACAAATGCTGCTGCTGCTGCTATGTCACTTCAGTCGTGTCCGACTCTGTGCGACCCCATAGAGGGCAGCCCACCAGGCTCCACCATCCCTGGGATTCTCCAGGTGAGAACACCGGAGTGGGTTGCCATTTCCTTTTCCAGTGCATGAAAATGAAAAGTGAAAGTCGCCCAGTCGTGTCCGACTCTTCGCGACCCCAGGGACTGCAGCTTACCAGGCTCCTCCGTCCATGGGATTTTCCAGGCACGAGTACTGGAGTGGGTTGCCATTGCCTTCTCCGGTTACAAACGCTATTCAGATGCTTTATACCCATTCCTTCATGTACTTCCCATAGCAATTATATGATGTAGACACTATTATTAATTTTACAGATAAGAAAACAGGAGTTACCAATAGGTTGAATGACTTTCCTTTTGCTATCTTGTAGATGGAAATGGCAAACAACTCCAGTATTCTTGCCTGGAAAATCACATGGACAGAGGAGTGTGGCAGGCTACAGTCCATGGGGTTCAGAGTTGGAGACAACTGAGCGACTTCACTTTGCTATCTAGCTAGTGGATGGGGTTGTAGGATTCAAATCAGCAGACTTTCTCCAGAACCTGTGCACTTTAATAGACAATATTTCCTCTTCAATAAAATATGAAGATGTTCCATTTTCGATGCAGTGGTAGGAAGCTAGATAGAAGGAAATGAATTAAAAAAAAAAACAGAAAAAAAACAATTAATATATGATAGAAGTTCCGCTGCAGATCAGTGAGAAAGCATATTTAGTAAATGATAATAGGACCATTGACTCTTTAGAAGAATAAAAATAAAATTGGATGTTTATCTCATTCTGTATGTAGTAGTCAATTAAAGTTTGAGTAAAAAAAAAAGCTCAAGTTTTTAGGTGAGAAAATAAGAGAATATCTTTAGGATTTGAAGTGGAAAAGGATTTCTTTAAAAAGATAAAAAATTCCCAAACAATAAAAATCTATTCTTTTCATCAATGTCAGTATTTTAAAAGTGAAAGATAGCTCTCCTGAAATAGATATTTACAAACATAGAGCATTTTTAAAATTTGGATTTGCAAAAATGATTCATTTTCTGTTTCTCATTCATTTATAAATTAAATAACTCAGCTATATATTTATACATCTATATATCTATATATATGGTACATATCTTGAAAGTTAAAACAAGAATCATCAACAAACCAATGAAAAGATCCTCATCCTTTTTAATAATCACTAATGTGAGTGTGTGTGTGTGTGTGTGTGTAGTGTCCAACTCTGCAACCCCTGGACTGTGGCCCACTAGGCTCCTCTTTCCATGGCGTTTTCCAGGCAAGAATACTGCAGTGGGTTGCCATTCCAACTCAGGGATTCTTCCTGATCCAGGGATCAAACCCACGTGTCTTGAGTCTCTTGCATTGGCAGGCAGATTCTTTGCCACTAGTGCTACCTGGGAATCACTCATGGCCACACATAATCTCAAGGTCAAATGAAAGAAGGATGAACAACATATAACTTGGATAGTATTCCTTAACATATTGATAAAAATGAAATAATTTATGTTTAATATGAGAAGAGATAACTATACAGTGTGGTAATGTACAGAGATTAAAATATAGCTGCACATATCAAGTACATACTGGTGAATCTAGATCAGCTTTCTGGGGTCTTAAGAACTTGAGTCATTCCTAAAAATTAATGAAATTCCTTCAAAGAGCATTTTTCATATGGATTATTTCTATCAATTTTTACTGTTTTAGAAATTCAAAGTGAGAATTTTTAAAATATTTTATTTAAAGAATACAATAATACATACATTTCATGTTAAGTTGAAATGTTATTAATGAAAAATAACATTTTACAAATAAGAAGAGTCAGAGGAATGGTGTCATTATTTTACATTTACAAAAAAATCTCTTTACTGTCTAGTTTAATAGAAGATAACTTGATTATAATATATGATTTTCTAGTCAATCTGTTGCAATATGGTGTTTAGATTGAAATATAAAAAGAAAATTTGGCCTCATACTGATATATAGTTAGAAAAAGGAAGCACATTTTAGTAGTCTTTTCACATAATTGCAAATATATTTTGTACTACCTAAAACTTGACAGATGGCAGTTTCTTAAAGGTTAGTTTCAATGTGGAATCGTAAGCCTATAAAAAGTTTTTCATCTTTAGTTGAATTAAACCTTTTATATTCAGTTAAATTGATTTGACTTTATGTTGAATGAGTGTTTTATTCATGAAAACGTTATGATGTAATGCATTCATCAGACAGAAAAATATTGGTTCCCTGAGTTTTGAGCTCTTCCAAATGTTGATGCTTTTCATCATACAATATAAAAGTAACACGTACTAATAATATCACCACTCATTTCATCAGAAAAGTCTGTAACCTGTGAAAGGCTCTCCTCCTTATTGTGGAGGATACAAGTTTTCCAAAATTCGAATTTTTGCTTGTTGCCAATGTTGAAAGCTTGAATTTCATCTCTGGCAACAAATACTGTGAGTTTTTCTTAAAATGGTATGCTTACTTCATTTTTGAGAAAATGTCTGCCAGATAACTCTGGGTAATCAGTTTGTCAGTTATCCTTTCCTGTAAAAATATGTTGAATGGAAAAAGCCAGGATTCAGTCTGTGAATTAAAAAAAGAAATGATGTAAATGTTCTTTGAGACAACCACTGGACTTTTGGTTTGAAGCAGAAGTGCTCTGTATGCATGTCCTATTTTGTCATATGGACTACTAAAAAATACAAACTCAAGGGCTTATATTTAATAAAGTAGCAATTATTTTTGGTTTATCAAGGACATTTGTAAGTAAACTAGATTTTTTTCTCTTTTCTTGCCTGTGGTGGTGAAAAATACAATGAATACCAATAAAGTGTGGTACAACTGCTTTGATTCGTGCTAATATGCTAGTTGTTTTACCCATTGTTTTAATTGCTTTTGCTTTAATATCATTATGGTAAAATTGGCAAATACCAATCTTATGATTATGAAAATTATTTTTACTTTCTTGACTTCTCAAATGGCCTTGACTGCTGAGTGTCAGCAGAACACATTTCAGGAAATCTGAATCTAGAGATAATGGATTGCAAGTGTACAAGTATGTTGATGCTTCAAATTTTGCAATGATAGAGAAAACAATAATAATAAAAATTATAAAAAAATAATGGAAATTTTGCCTTACCAGATTATCCTTTAATGAAGCCTAAAATTCACAGATAGAAGGAAGTTTGTTGTTCAGTCACTAAGTTATGTCTGTCTTTGTGACCCCATAGACTACAGCATGCCAGGCTTCCCTGTCCTTCACTATCTTCTGGAATTTGCTCAAACTCATATCTATTGAGTCAGTGATGCCACCCAACCATCTCATTCTCTGTCGCTCCCTTCTCCTCCTGCTCTCAATCTTTCCTAGCATCAGGGTCTTTTCCAATGAGTTAGCTCTTTGCATCAGGTGGCCTAAGTATTGGAGCTTCAGCTTCAGCACATTTATAAGGAAGTAGCATAGCAAAAGGCATGTAGACCAGTGAATCAGACTGTAGAGTTGAGATTCAGAAAGATATTCAAATATATTCTGGATTAAAATAAATGAAAATATAACCTGTCAATTAATTGGAGAAAAAGGTGGCCTATTTATTTTATGGTATTTTCATAGTTGCTCCTGGATCTGGTTGGAAAAAAATCAGATATATATATACAATGTCATATGCCAAGTATACTCTAGAAGGATTTTTTTAAAGAAAATTTTTAAAAAATTGAAAAGAAAATTAGGATTATATTTACGAAAATTTGAAGGGGGAATCTTCCTAAATAAGACTAAGAAATTAAACTGTTAATGTATACATAGGAATGGAAGGAAATTCACTACAATGCAAAAAATTATAAATGCCAGGTTGGCTTCAAAATAATTATAAGACATATACAATTATTTATTAACCAGAAGGAAAAAAAAAACTTCCCACAATTAATAAGAAAAAGACAAACTACCCAATAGAACACTGAGGAAAAGGGAAGGAAATTAAAGTGTTTAATAAACTTGAAAAAATTATCAGTTTTACTCATATTCAGGGAAATATAAATGAAAGCAAAAGAATATACTATCTTTTTCATTGTCAAATGGGTAAAATAAAAAATGATAAATTCCAGTGATGACAAGAAGGAAAATGTGGTAATGGTAATTATCAATTACCTGTAATATATGAGAACATGATATGGTAACATTTATTACAGACTATTAAGACACATAAGTAACAAAATAATGTTTATAGTATATAATACTCCATAGGTATATATACATACATGCATGCATATCAATACATATATATATATAACAATACATACATACATACATGAGAAAGAAGAAATTGGAAATTGAGAGGGCAAACAGTGGAAGGTTTTATATTTTTCTTTTAAAATAGTTTTGTGTTTGTCACCTGTTATGAGTTTATATGTATGCTAATTTTTTCATAAAGTAGATATTTTGAAGAAACATTAAAAACCATAATTGTCTTATAGCTAGCACTTTGCTCTCCATGCAAGTGCTATGAAATGTAAGAAAAAGGAGAATAAAAATAGTCAGCTGAATAATTTAGACTGAATTATTAATTTTGGTACCTGTGTTAATTTGATGCTTATTCTAAAACGTGCATAATGACAGATTATTTCACCATACTTCATTTATCAGTCTGTCTTAATATCAACACCATACTCTCTTAAGTATGAATAGTGAATTCATGTATACAATAGGACAAGTACCATTTCTCATTTTTTTAGTAGCTTTGCTTAATATTAATCCTAAAGTCTTCTATACACATAAAAATATCTAACAATGAAAGAAACAATTTTTTAATTTATTTAGGTATTATTTAACAGCATAATAAAATTTTTTATTCTTTTATTAGTTCATTCTCCAGTACTCCATATTCCCTCATACTATTTCAAATGATGTGTTATATGCAATTATTTTTCTAGTTGTTGCTTGTGTCAAATATAAATGACTTTGTATAATAATTTTATACTCTTATTTCTTTTGGTAAGCTCTCCAATTATTCTTTCAATAGATTGCAGATCCTTTTCTGCCTTGAAACTCAAATTTACTCTTATTCTATTACATTGGCTTGGATTGCCAATAAAATGCCATAAGGTACATTTCTCTTTTATTCCTTATTTGAAAGGAAATAGTTCTAACAGTTAGATGGCATTTACTGTATGTGTAAATTATAATTCTTTTTATTTTTCATATACTAATAATTTTTTATGTAAAATGTTCAGTATTTTGAAATGTTTTTAACTGCATTTTCTGTGATGATTATATATTTTCTCTTTCACCAGGTAATGTGCTAAATTAATTTTAAAATTTTCTAATATTAGAATTTTAGCATTTACTTTATGAATTTTATTGAGATTCTCTTCTACTTCAGTGGTCAATTTATATTCCTTTACCCCATTAAAAGTAGATGTATTCTCTATTTTCAAAGCATAAATTCTTATTCATAAACCAATGATGTTAATTATAATTTTGGGTCCTCTCTATCATTATTTTTTCACCTTCATGTATCTTATGATAGAGTGGTAAGACAAATTAACAATAAATAGTTTCATACCTTCAAAATTTCCTCCCATATTTCCTGTAGTCCTAGTTTTCTTTATTTTGAAACTATATTTGCTACATAAAGATTCATTTTCATTGTGGGTTATATTTTTGTATTCCTATCTGTCACATTTATTTTGCTTGGACAATGTTTAACCTAGTTTGAAATAATTTTGTGATTATTATAGATACTTTCTAATAAACACACTATTTAATGCAATTAGAAGACCTTCCAGTGGGAAAAATGAGGAAGAATACTATATAGTAGATAAAAGCAGTACATAAAAACAAGTTAATGTCTGGGATCAAAATAATTTTCATTAGAATTCTTATTTCTTCAGTTAATGGCAGTGGGGTTTCGGGCAAGTACCAAAGCTTCTCTAAGTCTTAATAGACTCATTTTAAAATTGTAATGAAGAAAGTGTATAGCTCATAAGTTGATATGATGATTGAACTGCCTAAATCATAGTGCTTGCATAGTTTGATTACTATTATTGTTAGCTTTTTTGTTTTTTTCCCTACCTTGGCCTTGATGAGACAGAGATATGGATAGCAGATGGAAAAGAGGTATTCCAGGAAAAGAAAAATAGTTTGGACTAGGATTTTGATTTGTAAAAGAAAACATATTTAAGATAACCTCCTGAGGAAAGTCAATATTCAGGGTAGAAGGAAACAAAATATAAATGAATTAGGAACTGTTGAATGATATGCTGGCGTTTGTTTTTTATTTTATTATAGTTATTTAAAAACTGCTGACCTTAAAATGGTTCCCTTGAATTATGGGATAGAAGTATGGTGATAGAAAATATTTGTGTTTTTTGCTTTACTTTTATGTCTTGACCACATTTCTAGCCAGAAAATTGATAAATATTTTATGACATGCTGCTTTTAGCTGTGCATTTGTTTTATCTTTTCTGTATATCTGGCTGCAGGAAAGGCATAATCTGTGTCCTTAATGCCAAGTCATAGATAAACTTAAACCCTGTTTACTGACCTGAAGCTAGAAATTGACATTATGGGATCAATTATTAGCTATCTGAAGGAAGATGAGTTTGGGATAAGCTAGACAATGGATTAAAAGATTTAAAAATATTGACTGGTCATTCAAGTTTTGAAAAGCAGAAAAAAATATCAGGAGATATTTTTAAATTAGAGACCAAGGATTATTAAATGTAAAATACATGAGCCAATCTTCCTTAACTTTCGATGGGGTTACATAACAACAAACTCATCATAAGTTGAAAATATAGTAAGTTGAAGTTGCGCTTAATGCACCTTAGTGAACATTATAGTTTAGCCTAGCCTACCTTAAACATGCTCAGAACATTTATATTAGCCTACAGTTGGGCAAAAATAATACATGGCCAACTTCATACAAAAATTATTGAATGTCATGTAATTTATTGACTACCATAATGAAAGTGAAAAACAGAATGGCGATTTGGCTACAGAATACTTGTAAGTGTGTGGGTTGTTTACTCTGTGATCATACACTTGACTGGGAGCTAAGGCTGCTGCCACTGTCCAGCATCACAAGAGTATCAGACAGCATATCAATAGACTTCCCTGTAGCTCAGATGGTAAAAAACCTGCCTGCAATCAGGAGACCTGGATTTGATTCCCTCAGTCAAAAAGATCCCCTGGAGAAGGAAATAGTAACCCACTCCAGTATTCTTGCCTGGAGAATTCCATGGATGGAGGAGCCTGGTGGGCTACAGTCCATGGGGTGCAGAGAGTTAGACATGACTGAACAACTGACACACACATAGCCCAGAAAAAGATCAAAATTTGAAGTTTGGTTTCTGCTGAATGCTTTTTATTGTTGTGACATCATAAAGTTGAAAAATTTTAAATCAAGAGCTGTCTGTGTTTGTATATGTATAATAATATGTATGTATGTATGTATGCATGTTGTTGTTTAATCGCTAAGTCAAGTCCAATTCTTTGTGGCCCCATGGACTGTAGACCTCTAGGCTCCTCTGTTTATGGGATTCCCCAGGCAAGAATACTGGAGTGGGTTGCCACTTCCTTCTCCAGGGGATCTTCCTGATCGAAGGATCAAGCCCTCATTTCCTGCATTAGCAGGAGGATTCTTTACCACCGAGCCACCTGGGAAGCCCAAGAATATGTATATGTATATGAGTATGTATCAGTTCAGTCCAGTAGCTCAGTCGTGTCCAACTCTTTGCACCCCTATGCACTACAGCATGTGAGGCCTCCCTATCCATCACCAACTCCCGGAGTCTACTCAAACTCATGTGCACTGAGTCAGTGATGGCATCCAACCATTTCATCCTCTGTCATCCCCTTCTCCTCCTACCTTCAATCTTTCCCAGCATCAGGGTCTTTTCAAATGTCAGTTTTTCACATCAGGTGGCCAAAGTATTGGAGTTTCAACTTCAGCATCAGTCCTTTTAATGGATATTCAGGACTGATTTCCTTTAGGATGGACTGATTGGATCTCCTTGCAGTCCAAGGGACTCTCAAGAGTCTCCTCCAACACCACAGTTCAAAAGCATCAATTCTTCGGCACTCAGCCTTCTTTATGGTCCAACTCTCACATCCATACATGATTACTAGACTACTAGACTATATGGACTTTGACTATATGGACCTTTGTTGGCAAAGTGATGTCTCTGCTTAATTTTAATATATTGTCTAGGTTTGTCATAGCTTTCCTCCCAAGGAGCAAGTGTATTTTAATTTCATGGCTACAGTCATTGTCAGCAATGATTTTGGAGCCCAAGAAAATAAAATCTGTCACTGCTTCCACTTTTTACCCTTCTATTTGCCATGAAGTGATGGGACCAGATACCTTGATCTTAGTTTTTTGAATGTTGCGTTTTAAGCCAGCCTTTTCACTCTCCTCTTTCACTCTCATCAAGAGGCTCTTAATAGTGCTTTCAATAGTGTTCATTGCACTATTGTGTTGGCAAACTGTCTATGATTAGTGTGCAATAATATATGCAGTGTTGTTCTTTAGTTTTTCAGTTGTGTCCAACTCTTTGTGACACCATGGATTGTAGCCCACAAGGCTCCTCTGTCCATGGGATTCTCCAGGCAGTGGACTGGAGTGGGTTGCCATTTCTTTCTCCAATATGTAGTCTTAACACAAGACTTAATAGTATAATGGAAAGAATGGAACATTCTTTTAAGTGTTATTTTAATAACACTTTTTGTTGAAATAGTCATGGTGTGTTCTAAACAACATTAACTGAGACTTTGACAAGGGTCAGTCCACTTTGACAAAGGCCAGTCCCTTGGTAGTTAACCTTCTATTGGCAGATTTGCAGACTTTATCTTCAAGCATCCACTAGATTTCTCTTCACAGGTGCTCCC
The DNA here is from genome assembly GCF_023699985.2 of Odocoileus virginianus. Lineage (NCBI taxonomy): Eukaryota > Metazoa > Chordata > Mammalia > Artiodactyla > Cervidae > Odocoileus > Odocoileus virginianus. The sequence goes on along the minus strand of NC_069675.1, from coordinate 17,498,673 downwards.
TGTCTGTTTCATTTGTTTGTTTATTTGTTAGGAGTCACATTGTTTATTTTGTAAATGGCAACACTTTAACATATACAATGGTGAAGTGATAAAAGAATTTACATGGTTTTAGATGAATTTCATAAGACTTATGTCTAGAAATTCTCATGTCTTTCTAGTACCATATCTTAAACAGTTTAAAAGTTTAACACTCATCCTTTGCAGGAAGATATAAATATCTTAAAGATGAGCTTTTTCAAAGGTGTATAAGCTAAGCTCAATAATATCATGAGTTGACATTCACACAATTAAACAGGAACTCACCTGCCTGATGCAAATATGAAAGGAAAAAATTTTAGGGGACAATACCTGTAATAGTAAATGATTTGTACTATTTAACTCAACAGTTAAATTTATAGACATTCATCCTATAGATGCACTTGTACAAATATTCATTTATAGTCATGTAGATATAGACATGAATGCTCATTGTTGCCTCATTGTAGCAGAAAAGCTAGAAATGATTGGACTGTATAATATTAAAGCCCATATTTTTAAATATGGACAGATATAGGTATATGGACATTGGTATATTCACTGACATATTTTCCTAGATTGCATTTGTATCACCACCCTATTGATGATGTCTTATGACAGATGGACACTAGGTAGCAGTTGTGATGTAATGTCTCTACCTGAACTAATACAAGCATCAAAAGTACTGCATCAAAATTTGCAGAATAGGTATTAGTGACCTGGAAGAATTCAGAACTTGCTCTTTGAAGAGCAAAATGATTATGGAGAGTGTTTGGAAGGGGTAAAAAAATCAAAGATTTTCAGCTATATTCCACAGACAAAAATTTTTAAAAGGTACTATATACACATAATTGCAAGGCCAGTTTAAGAGCCCAGAACTAATGATTTTTAGTTCTTTGGGGGTTTCTTTAAGAAATACTTCATCACCAATGTTCTTGATGGCACAGAACACAGATAGTATTATGTGGAAAAATCTGCATAGGGCATATTTTACTGAGGCAAATTTTGTTAATCAGAGCATTCCTGCAATGAACAGAAGAGATGTCATTTCTTGTCATTTTCTGGTTGCAAATATTGATGGGCTTAATTTAGTATAGCAAAATCAATTTACTGTTTGGGAATTTATCATGGAGTTGTCAACTTTCAAGTTTTCTCTGACCTCTCACAGGAGGATGATCTTTTTTCTTGTGTAAGTGGATAATTAAACTTCTTTGTTCTATTGTTTAATTGCGAGCTAATCATTCAATACATATAGATTTCTTACAGCAACACTTTAGAGAATGAGGCCTTTTTCATTAGCCATATTTGTGTGAGTGTTATTATCCAGGGTTAAGGTTGTGCACTGATGCACTGTTAGCCACTGCAGCTCTGATAACCTGCTGATGAGCTGTTCTTTGAAGTGAATCAGTGTTTTTCACTATTAGCTATTCAACCTGGTAGAGGTTTCAGTTACATTTTCTTGTGGGTGAATAGGGCCACCTGTCTGAATTAAATCTGATTTACCTTACTGCACTGATTGAAGGCACTCATTTTTATTTTCTCACTTTAATATTTGAAATTGAGATATTCCTAACAGTTGATGACATCTTATAATTGCTGTCAAGTGGGAAGAAGCTGTGGTCAAGTATGTGAAAATCTTCTGGTGAGACAAGCTCAAGGAAGCACCAAACCATTTTAAATTGTATGAAATTTAAAATCTAAGTTTAAGAACTCTCCCTTAATTCTTCTTAAATTCTCATCAAATTAATACATACACATGAGTTAAAAATCAAATTGGATAATGGATATATTCTGAAAAAACATTGTTTTTGAAGTTCTATCTATATTGCTAAAAAACACTTACCTCGCTGTTTGTTGATTTATGAACTGATTAAATTTTCTACATACTCCCTGCTATAAATGAAAGTTGTTTAGACTCTCAGCCTCTTTTCAATTTAGTTCCCCAGCTTTCCTCCCACTTCAGCTTCTAGTTGCTGTCATTTGTACTTCAAGCTTTTACATTGTCAAGGTTGGCTGCATATACATTCTATTCCATAATTGTAATTAAGTCATCAAATCTTGAACTTTAGATTAATTCTCTCCCTACCTCCCCCAAACTCCAGCTAGGTGTGGTTACATGATGATGACAATGTACATATTATTCACTGAAAATTATTACTAGAATAATATTATTTGTTTATTTTGCTTTCCCTCAAATAAGATTTTTGTGCCATTCCAAGAATATTAATAATTATTTTTCCTGTACTTCACTAATGTTACTCCAAACCATGCCAAATAAAATGTCTTTCATGCACAGTGTTAGTTTTCTTTTAACAGTTTGTTAAAGTTTCTGAACGCCATCTTTGTCAACAGTCATACCACCCTGAACACACCCGATCTTATCTGAATGCCATTCTTTATTTCTTAGGAGAAGTATAGCTCCTTCCTCACATCTGCAACGGCTTCTAGCTTCTTACCCATCCAAACTTTGAGTGACTCCAACCATTCTTTTTTGAAGGTCCATTTTCCAATTTGGCCCATTTGTTCTATACCATAATTTTCTTGCCCAATACCTGAAAATTTTTCTTTACCTGCAGTCTTTCTTATTCCGTTATCACTTTTTTTTTGCTTGCATGATGCACCTTTATTATAAACTAATATTTTGCAAACTATTATTCATTGATTTTTGTCTATAAGATCTTTTCCCATTCTAGCTGTCCTCCTCTCATTTTTTTCTTGAAATTTTCCTTGAAATTCTGTCCATTCTCCTCTCTAAATTACATGTTTACTAAGTCCTTTGCAAAACTGTAACTTCTCTTCACCTATTTTCTTGACTAAATGTCTTTATTTATTTGTCATCTTTCTTTTATTACAGTGTATCTACAAGTCATTTCATAAGAAATGATATGTTGGCAGTTAAACTTTCTGTTTCCTTCATGTTTGAAAAAAACTGCATTCATCTTTAATTGATGGCAAGGGTGAGCATAAAACTCAAAGCGTTGAAAATGTTTCCTCATTGCCTTCTAGCAAACACTATTGCTTTTGAGAACTATGCTGCCAATTTGATCCCCCCTGCCACCACCTTTTTTCTTTTTTTTGTAGGTGATCCTGTTTCTTCTTTTCTCTTAAGTTTTAGTACCTCGTATTTATTCTTTGGGTTTAGAAATTTTACAAGAAGATTTTTAAGTGTGTTTGATTTTATGTACTGTACTAGTTACTATGGATAATTAGAAAATTTCTTTTTTTTCACCCTCCTTGGGTTTAGAAATTTTACAGAAAGATTTTTATGTGTGTTGGTTTTTATTTGCTGTACTAGTTACTAAGTTACTGTAGGTAATTAGAAGATTCCTCTTTTCCTTTAACTCTGGGTCATATTCCTTATTATTGTTACTGTTTTAAAAAATGTAATTCTTTATCTGCATTCTCTCTTTTTAGAATCCCTATTATCAATGACTGAACCCACGGCATTACATTTCCTTTAATATTTTGTGTATTTTTTGTTCTGCATCCTGAAACATTTGACTTGATCATTGAAGAATTCTCATGAACATTATTTTTTTAATTATAACTTGAGTTACTAAGAGCTCTTTCTTATTTTCTTTTCATTTTTTTCCTGTAAGTTTATGGGCTTCCCTTGTGGTTCAACTGGTAAAGAATCCGCCTGCAATGCGGGATACCTGGGTTGGGAAGATCCCCTGGAGAAGGGAAAGGCTACTCACTCCAGTATTCTGGCCTGGAGAATTCCATAGAGAGTCAGACATGACTTTTTTTCCTGTAAGTTTATGGCTGCATTAACTGCAATCTTTAAAAAAAAAATACTAAAATTTTAAAATCATTTTCACAAAAGTTCTTTTTCACATATTTTTGCCCTTTATCATCTATTATCTTCACTCTTAAACTTTGAACATGCTCTGCCATGCCCAGGATTTAAACAAATGCAATTCATTTTTTTCCTACTCATACTTAGTGGTGAATTAATAACCCAAGGTTTATAAATGTGAATCCTCATTGACCGGCAAAGTTGTTGCAGATATAGGTACTTGGAGGGCTTCCCTGGTGGCTCAGAGGGTAAAGAATCTGCCTGCAATGCAAGAGACCCGGGTTCGATCCCTGGGGCAGGAAGATTCCCCTGGAGAAGGGCATAGCAACCCACTCCAGTATTCTTGCCTGGAGAATCCCATGAAAGAGGAACCTGGTGGGCTACAGTCCATGAAGTCGCAGAGTCAGATACAACTGAGCGACTAATGTACTTGGATGCCCCACCAAATGTCCTGGATGCCGAATCTACTACCTGCCCTAATTCTCCCCCAGATAGTCTCTTCAATTTGATTGGAGAATTTTTTTTTTTTTTTAACTTTTTAACCTGCAGTGTAAACAGCAATCTGTAAGTTGGTTTTCCCTGGTGGCAGAGCACAGCACAGACAGAGAGTGTAAGATGGTCAGTTAATCGTCCTGTCTTTCACACCACCTTTCCCTCCCATTTTCCAAATGCATGGATTTCTAAATTTCAAATCTTCCCAAGGTGTGACTTGCCCTGGGTGCTGTCTCTTGATGGCCGTTCTGGGAAGTTGCTTTTCTCTTCTGCTTCTTTATCAAAATTTACTTCCTTTTCTAAATTGCAGGAAACAAAAATTGGAAATCTCTTGTCTCAGCTAACTCTCCTCCATTTTACTCTTTATTCTGAGCTTATACCTCTCTATTCTTTTCCTGTGTTTGCAACAAGCCCCAAGAGAGTAGAAAGATAATACCATCTTTATCAGAATACCAATCTTAAAAATATCTGAATTGATTAGATAAAACATGTAACATATCTTGTTAAACAGCTTTAGACTGTAAGCTGCCAGGCTCCTCTGTCCATGGAATTCTCCAGCAAGAATACCAGAGTGGGTAGCTATTCCCTTTTCCAGGGGATCTTCCTGACCCAAGGATTGAACCCAGTCTCCTGCATTGCAGGCAAATCCTTTACCATCTGAGCCACCAGGGAAGCCCTTTGTTTATCTTAATACACATAATACCAATAAGAGGTAAAATAAAACAAAAGCCAGTGAAGAGGGTGGGTAAGGGTATGTATGGTCTCTATATAGAGGACCTGGAGATGAATTGAGGCTCAGGCAATTTAGGAATGTGGAAATAAATTTCACCTCTCAAAATTTTGTTTTACCACCTGTCAATGACAGAAATAATGGGATTTACCTCATAGGCTTCTTATAGAGTTCAAATTAAATGATGAATATAGAGAACTCAGCATGGGATTTTGTGCATGGTATGCACACAATAAATGGTAGCTATCAGTCATGCTAATATTGTTAGTGAAGAAGAATATAGAAAAAATGTCACCTTATCAAGATTATCACTTTTATTTTTGATGTTTGCTTTAAGAGTGTGTCTACATAAAAAATAATTTTTTTAGTGTTTATTCTTTCATCAAACATTTATTGAATGATAGAAAGTGGGGGAAGGGATTAAATGTCTGCCTTTAGAAGCTGGGTACTAATGGGAGAATAAACCTACAAGCCTATACTTTAGTTTGTGTTAGAGAGCTGTAGCAGGATAGATAAGGGATAGGTAACTCTCCCCAGAGGAGAGACCAGGTGAAAAGGCTTCAGCTTAGAAATTAGCCAGTGAGTAAACTGGGTAGAGACACTCAAACAGATAAAAAAAAGTATGTGTAAAGGCTTCAAACATTAAAAATTCATTAATAAACTTAGAGCATTTTTATCTGAATTGTATTAAACACACAAGATTAAAATGAGTAGAATAGAGTTAAGGTGTTAAAAATGACCTGTATAGATTATGATACTTTCAAGGGAAGCTTGAAAGGATTCAAGGGGAACAATATTCTTCTATGTGAAGAGACTAATTTCCCAATATTTAAATCTTCCTTTAGTATCTCTTCCTTTCTAATCGTTCTCCTCTACGAGCACCTTCTCTTTATTTTTCTTGTTATCCCATGTACAATACTGAATATTGCTGCTCAGCCAGGCCCTCAGGGAAAGCATGCTGCTGATTCCTGTACTAAACCAGCTGCCTGGGAGTAAAAGCCATCATCTCATTCTGCTCACATTCTTCAAGTAGAGTCAGCAGTTCTGCAACTTGACAGGCAAATGATCTGGCAAAAGTCAGATCCTGACACTAACCTTGTTAAGTGACATGAGTATGCACACACATGCAATATAATTCCATTCCTAACTGGCTTGCGGGCACCCACATACACAGCAACAAATTCTTGTGTTGGCACTGTTGATATGTCTAAACCTGTCATAGCACTGAAGAACTGGCAGCCCTGATTGTCTTTGAAGTCTTTCCTTCAAACAAACAAACAAATAAAAAAAAATAGAGTTGGTAATCCCTGTCTTAGTCTGGTCCAAAGCAAAAACAAAGTTAAGTGAACTTCAAAGGCAAAAGCCAACTGTCCATCCATTGGAAAAGGAGATAGAAGAAGGCAATCATGTGGCATATATAAGAGTGAGGATGAGAGTAAAAAATGCTCAACTCAATTCAACTCACTTAATCAGTCATGGATGAAGATAAAAAAGAATCATTAAATTTACTCAACTGTAATAATTTGGATCAAAGACTGAAAACGACTAAACGAATCTTTCAGAATGCTCCCAGAGATAACTGATCACTGATCTGAACAACAGCAGTAAAAGCTATCAGATAGATATTGCCAATATTCAATTATATTAGATATATGACAGAGAAAGAACTTTACCTGTAGAGTTTTCTGTGTCAGGACTGTTGAGGAGGTCAGGCAGCTGGGAGCTAGACAAAGTCTGCTTCCCTACCAGTTTGCAAATGCATGAGAAACAACCATGTTCCCGTTCAGCGTGTTCTTCTGCTTTAAATATCTGCCTGCCTCTATTCTCCTGGAAAAAGACCGGAAAAGACCCTGATGCTGGGAAAGACGAAGGCAGGAGAAGAAGGGGATAACAGAGGATGAGGTGGTTGGATGTCATCAATGATTCAATGGACATGAGTTTGAGCAAGCTCCAGGAGATGGTGAAGGACAGGGAAGCGTGGCGTGCTGCAGTCTGTGGAGTCTCAAAGAGTCAGACAAGACTGAGCGACTGAACAATAATAGTTCTCCCATAAGAAAGCTTTCTGTTTTCTCCTTTTACTCTCAGTTGCTGGAGATATTTCATTTACATTTACAAACAAAATAGGTGCTACTTATTAACAGATGCTACTTATCACAGTTCCCCACAACTGAACTCTGGGGACCAATGAGGTGTTCACGATGATATCAGAAGAATTGATATCAATCTTAATCTATTGTGGGTGGAAAGGAGCTTCAGTCAGGTCTGCCTCTTTGCCACCCTTTGGAGTGTAGCCCACCTGGCTCCTCTGTCCGTTAGACTCTCCAGGCAAGAACACTGAAATGAGTTGTCAAGTCCTCTTCCGGAGTCCTTCCTGACCCAGAGATCCAGCTGCAGCAGTCCCTATGCCTCCTGCAGTGGCAGGCAGGTTCTTCACCACCACCGCCAGCTGGGAAGCCCTTGATCTAGTAAATGTTTTTAATGATCAGGGAGAGAGTAAAACAGTGTTCTAAATCCCTCAGTGTTACTGAACTGTATGGTGTTAAACCACATAAGAAAGCAAGAGTAATAAAAGTTGATGTAGAAAAATGACAAAAAAGAAAGGAAAATTTAATATTGAAGACAAACTCACAAATTCTTGCCTAGTTAACATATTGACTGCCAAATACTACAGTAGCCTTTTGTTTTGTAAAATGGTGGCATGAGACTAGCAGTCAGTAATTAAGCAAGATTCTAAAAAGAACCTTGAATTTTAAGTCTGTGTAAACCAAACTTTGTTATTTGAACTCCTGTCCTTCTAAAATATGTTGCTTCATATGACTATTTAAATACCTCTAATATCTTTATGATGAATTAATCCTATTTTTTCAGTGATTTCCTAACACTCTATAATTCTGAAACAGTTCATATAGTATTACAAAATATGCTTTAAGTTCAAATGTGAATTGAGCACACCAGAGTAGATTATTACATATGTTTAAAAGGTAATGTTATTTCGGCTCCAAAAATAATTTGTTTGGAAACTAATTTTATATTTTTATGTAAGGTGACTTGAAAGCAAGAAACTACTGGCAAATTAAATATTTCATTACATTGAGCACTGTCTGGTTGAAGAAGCTGAAAGAGACCTGTGGCCACAATGAGTTCAGATATCAAGGTTGAGGACTTATGTACTGTGGTTGAAAACTTATGTTTAGGAATATTTTGAAGTAGAAGAGTAAAAAAAAACAAAAAAAATCTGTTTTCCCCATCTGTTAATGCAAACTTAGAAATGGAAAAGGTCAGCTGTGTTTGAGAGAAGCTCTGGAGGAGAAGTGAAAGTTCCCTGTGAAACATAATCTGTAAGGGAAAGGAAGAAGACAGCGTGCTCTCACATATGAAATGATGCAAAGGCTTTGGCAAAAAATATAAGAAAAGAAATAGGCAAGAGAGATAGCCAATGTCCAATGTCAAATTTAGGTATGCTGGGCCATAGATTATTTGTGACAATGCTGACAGAATAAAGAACACTTAAGCAAATGTGAAAGAATGTAAATAATGTATTAAGATATTAGGAGGTTGGGGCAATAAAATGACAGGACAGAATAAGAACTGTATTTCTGTAAGATATAACTGTAATGAAAAATGAAGCTGATTTGCATATTATCAATCTTAAAAATAAACATTCTATGCATGTGTGCATGTTAAGTCACTTCAGTTGTGTCTGATTCTTTGTGACTGTATGGAATGTAGTCTGCCAGGCTTCTCTGTCCATGGGATTCTTCAGGCAAGAATACTGGGGTGGGCTGCCATGCCCTCCTCCAGGGGATCATCCCAACGCAGGGTTCAAACCCTGCATCTCCTACAGCTCCTACATTGCAGATGGATTCTTTACTGCTGAGCCACTGGGGAAGCCCAGCCATTATAATGGTATGCAGGGACAAATGAGGTAGTGTTCAGAAGTAGTGGCCAAGATTCAAATATACTTGTAAGCAATGCTTTTCTATACTTGTGGTTAAAAACTCTAGTCTGAGAGCCAGGAGGGTCTATGACTGCAACATAGCTGTGATGCTTTGGAATTAAATGCCAGTGATAAATATATATGGATTGATTATGTATGCTGAAAGGAGTTTGCAGCATCACAAACACTACACACTTTATGCTTTATGAGTGCACACTTCTCTCAATTCCATTTAAAGGCTTTTCACTCAGAGTTCAATAGTTATCACTACTCGGGGACTAATGTGAAACAAACAACTGAATTTGGAAATAAAAATAGAAAGAAAAGAAAAAATTTAAGTTAATATACTTGAGTTCTTGAAAATCTTGATTTCAGTCTTTTAACAATAATCAGTGTGGAGCCAAATGGGAAATTTCCTGGCAGTCCAGTGGTTAGGGCTCCATGCTTTCACTGCTGGGTTCAACCCCTGGTTCAGTCCCTGGTTGGGAACTTAGATCCCACAAGGCACAACCAAAAAAAAGAAAGAATATTTTATTTCTGGTTGCCTCTGCAACAATTGCTGAAGGTGAATGAATAGAAACTGTCAATTAAAAATGTCATTATGTTTATGTTTTTAATATAAGGGATTTATAGATTTAATAGCATGCAATGAAGGTGAAATCATCATTTTTAAAAACTTATTCAACCAGTCAACATGGTAGTTTTCATAAATGGCAATATGGAGTCCAGAATGGGGCAAGGGTGGCTTGTTTCAGAGCTTTTGGGAGGAAGAAGATAAGCCTTTGATTAACATACACTTAAAAAGTCAGTTTGGTTATTGATTTGATGAGTTTTCTTCCTGTAAATAACCAGGAACTGTATAACTGTCACACATCCTCTCTTCTCAATCCCCTTCAGTCATAATGTACACAGGGAATAATTTTTTATCCAAATCAATTTCCTCAGATGTGATGGGCATATTGCAATTGAATCTCTTTTTTTTTACTATTAAAAATTGAAGGCATTATTCCCCCTCTATTTATCATCACCCTGAAGCTGTCTTTTAAAAATCTACCTATTTGAACTCAAATATATGCCCTTCATTCATTTAGTAAATATTTAATAAGCAACTACTCTTTGCAAGGCACTCTTTTAAGCAAAATCAAAAAGACAGTGGCAAGTGTGCATGTTCATACATTATTTAGTTCAGATTTATTTACTTAAAACAATCTTTCACAAGTTATTGAATAATTTTCCAGTGCATTTTATTCAGAATTTATTCAGCATACTTAGTTTCATGAAGAAAATATCAAAGTATGATTTAATGGATTCATGAATCTCTAAATGTAGTTTTATGTTGTATTGTTTGTTTCACATTGCTGATATTCTATGTGGATTCTGACTACAAAGACTTAAAAATTATCCATATAAGGAAACATCTCTCCCTCATAAACCATCACTGTTTTTTTCAGGGAATGCTTTCTTATGACCATTGCCTTCCCTGAGAATCTCATGACCATTTGCTGTGACAGCATTTTTTTCTAGTTTTTAAATATGTAAAATCTGGGGACACTCTTTATGGACAGGGCATCTATTTACTTGTTTAAGAAGACTAAACAAAGAACATCCAAGACAGTTAATAGAGGGAAAATGTCCATGTGGGAAAAGTGGTTGGATCGCATAAGCTTGTTACCCAAAGAATTCCTTCTTTTTGGAAAACTCTCACTCATCTCACTGTTACCACCAGTTGTGAGAATATCCACTAGTTCTCTTACTACATGAAACATTCCAGATCATCCAGAGTTATCAGAGTGATAGGAACCTAAGATTGAAGTTTTCCCTATACTACCAATGCTTGAAAATCAGTGCTCAGTTTTATTAATGAGCCAGGGAATTTACTCACATGACTCCTCTTTAATTGGAAGCCAAACACCAAGATTCAGGCAGCAGTAGAATGATCCAAATTGAGAGGGTAGAATAAGAAATCATCAAAAGGAGCCTCTGTCCTTTGGATTGACAGGCTTCATAATTTTAGCCCTTCTAGTGGGTATGTTGTGGTATCTTTGTGGTTTTAATTTACAATTCCCTGCTCTGATGACTAACGATGTTGAACAACTCTACACACGGTTATGGGCTGTTTCTATGTCTTCTTTTGTGAAGTATCTCTTCAAGTCTTCTGCCAATTTTTAATTGGGTCATTTATCTTTTATTTTGGATTGTAAAATATTTATATATTTTGGTAAAGTTCTTTGGTCTGATGTATGCATTGGGAGTATATTCTTCAAATATATTGTTTATCTCTTCATTTTTCTAACTGTCTTGCAAAAAGCAGAGATTTTAATTTTAGTGAAGACCAATTTGTGAGTCATAAGACCATACTGATTTTTTTCCTACATTTTCTTCTGAAATTTTTACACTTATGATCCCACTTCAAAAGCTTTGAAGGTGGAAAAAATATTCCTATCAACAGCTTGTCTCTTAGACTTACTTTTCAATTATGCGGCATGTTAAGTTTTTCTTTTTTAAATTTTTATAGTCACTTGTAAGAAAATTAGAAGTCCTTTTATGACATGTTAGCTAGTTGCCACTCTAAATGAAATATCTGGTGCCTTTTAAGGAAGTTTTATTTATTTTTAGAATTATCCTGGCTTTGATTAGGTTTTGGTAATTTTTGATTATAGAAATAATCCATTTCATCACTGTCAGATTTATTAATATAATTTTGCAATAAATATGTTATATCTTACTCTATTAGGTATGTATTATTATATCACCTTCCTCTACTCCAGATTTTTGTTTTTATATATTAGTTGGATTTGAGTACTATTTCTCATATATATATGAGGAGTAGTATATATATTTTATATATGTATATTTAAATTTATATAAATATGTATATATATAATTATATATATATGACAACATATATATATATTTTTGGATTGGCAGGCTTCTTAATTTTAGCTATTCTAGTGGGTATGTTGTGGTATCTGTTTGTGGTTTTAATTTGCAATTCCCTGAGCCTATGACTAATGAAGTTGAGCATCTCTGCACATAGTTATGGGCTGTGCAGATATATATATATATATATATATATATATATATATATACATATGAGAAAAAATATACATATATCATATGTAGGAGCACTAGCTCTTAAGCTCATTTACCAATTCAACTCTTTTTCTCTTACAATCTAAATAGAAAAATAAAACTTTCTGAAGGTCACTTTTCATTAGAATAAGCTAAAAGTAAATCATGTGCCATTTTTTTAAATATTTCATGTATGTAGACATATGTAGAAAAACATCTTGGTTTTCAATTTAAGTATCATTTTAAAAATAATGCCATTTATTTTCATGAAATAAACTTTAATAATTATTTCAATTCAAGTGTTAGCATTCAAATAAATCTCACCAAATAAATAGAGTGAAATTGGCATAATTCAATGTGATATAGGGAAAACAGGAGTTAAGAATCAATAAGTTGTTCAGTTTGAGATCTCATCACTAAGTGATTTGTGGTACACTTATCTTTCTTCAATCTACATCAAACTCTATTAACAGGTAATGAGATTTTATAGATTCTTGAGAAAATAATAAGCATGCCCTGAGAGGTTTGAATGTATTTATTTATAAATCATTGTTTAGAAATTAGCTTAGTTTGAGCAAAATAATTTCTTGGAAATAGATCATGGCTTGATGGTTGGAAAATGATTGGTTATTTTGAATTTTATAGAGTGGGCCTTACATTAGAAAAGAACACACACAAGAAAATGGCTTCCCTGGTGGCTCAGATGGTAAAGAATCCGCCTGCAATGTGGGAGATGTGGGTTCCATCCCTGGGTTGGGAAGATCCTATGAAGAAGGGAATGGCTACCTATTCTAGTATTGTTACCTGGAAAATCCCATTACAGAGGAGCTTGGTGGGCTATTGTCCATGGGGTCACAAAGTGTCAGACATGACTGAGCAACTAACACTTTCACTTTCAAATTATTAAGGTGAAAAGACAGCCCTCCGAATGGGAGAAAATAATGGCAAATGAAACAAGTAACAAAGAATTAACCTCCAAAATATACAAGCAGAACATGCAGCTCAATACCAGAAAAACAAACAACTTAATCAAAAAGTGGGCAAAAGACCTAAACATTTCTACAAAGAAGACATACTGATGGCTAATAAACAACTCAAAAGATGCTCGACATCACTCATTATTAGAGAAATGCAAATCAAAACCACAATGAGGTATTATCTCACACCAGTCAGAATGGCCATCAACAAAAAGTATAAATAATAAATGCTGGAGAGGGTCTGGAGAAAAGGGAACTCTCTTATACTGTTGTTGAGAATGCAAACTGGTATAGCTATTATGGAGAAGAGCGTGGAGCTTCCTTAAAAAACTGGGAATAGAATTGCCGTATGACCCACCAATCACAGTGCTGGGCATATACCCTGAGGAATCCAGAACTGAAAGAGACAAATGTACCCCAATGTTCATTGCAGCACTATTTACAATAGCTCAGACATGGAAGCAACCTATATGTCCTTTGGTAGATGAATGGATAAGGAAGTTGTAGTACATATACACAATGGTATATTACTCAGCTATAAAAAGGAATGTGTTTGATTCAGTTCTAATGAGGTGGATGAACCTGGCACCTATTATACAGAGTGAAGTAAGTCAGAAAAAAGACAAATACTGTATATTAATGCATATATATGGAATCTAGAAAGATGGTACTGACCATCCTACATGGAGGGCAGCAAAGGAGACACAGACAAAAAGAACAAACTTTTGGACTCAGTGGGAGAAGGCAAGGGTGGGATGATTTGAGAGAATAGCATTGAACCATGTATATTATCATATGTAAAATAGATAACCAGTGCAAGTCTGATGCATGAAACAGGGCACCCAAAGCTGGTACCTGGTACAACCCAGAGGGGTAGGATAGGGAGGGAGGTGGGAAGGCAGCTCAGGATGGGGGAACACATGTATACCTGTGGCTCATTCATGTTGATGTATGATAAAAGCCATCGTAATATTATAAAGTAATTATCCTCCATTTAAATAATCTAAAAAAAGAAAAAAATATCAGGCAACTCAAATAGTTTACTTTTAATCCATAATTTTGCCTACAGCTTAATTTAAAATTCCTGAGAAGTGCTTTGAATATCTTTCCATATCAATTGTTTTTAACATATATTTTCCAGTTCTGTATGATTGTCATTTCTGAGTAATCTAAGAATCCCTTAGAAATATGAAATGGAGTAAACTTGTTTTATATTGTGGTACAAATAAGATATTTAATTTTCTGAGTTTTCATAGTCAGGTATACTTAATCAAAGTTTAAGTAGAGAGTGTCATAGTAAAAAAGTGGCAGAAGTAGTCAAGTTTTGAACCTTCCTGTTTTTTATAATCACCCTCAAAAACATAGTATTTCAGTTCATAAAATGGCAAAAACAAGCCAACAATAGTCAAAATACTAAATTGCATGGATGTTATTAAAACTAAGTGACAAAAGAAACTCCCAAATAATAGTGCTTAGGGCCAAACTGCTAATATATTTAAGATTCAATTGCATGAAAACTTGTACAGGAGAAAGTGTGAAAAGCAAAGAAAACTATGGTGACCTTGAGAAACAATCTAACAACTAAGTCACAACAAAGTGTCTTCCCCAAACTAAGGGGTTCCCTGTCAGGGTGGAAATCATGGGTGAATCAATAGAAGAGCAAACTGAACTAGAGCAGGCTCTACTTCATAGGGAACTGTGGAGAGACTAGGAAGAGTTTGACCAACGCCAGGTGGTTCCAACTGATGTTTTGAAAGTGCTGGTGTAAGCTTACACTATTACAATAAGCTTACATATTGAAAAGAAATTGCTAAGAGTAGAATCTGGATTGAATTATAGAGACATTCTGGGCAGAAGGAAAAGAAGAGCTGCATAAAAGAGGGTACATGAGACAAAGATAAGAAACTCTCAGACAGTAAAAGACCCAGTTGCCGGGTAGCTCTAAAGGTAGCCCAGCAAATGTTGACAGCTTCTATTATTCAGAAAAATAATCAAAAGAGTAATCTTAAATCGCCCTATCCTATAGCAGTCAAAAAATTCATCTCATATGAAACAACATAAAAGGATTATGTTTGAATCCTACAGAAATTAATTAATGAAAACAGTAATAATAATGATAAAAAGACTGGTTTATAGACCATGAGAGTATGAAAGAAAAAATGCACACAAAAAATGAAAATTTTATCACAGTACTTTGAAAAAGATATAGAGGCAAGTTAATGATAGAGATAATGAAAAAAGCTTAATTCATAATTAGGCAAATTCTGAAATGATATGATACAATATAAAAAGACATCTAGAGAGAATTGATAATTGGGTTGTTTGTTTTTGTGATATTGAGCTGTATGAGATGTTTATATATTTTAAATGTATTTTGTGTATCTGTTAATTCCTTATTAGTCATATCATTTGCAAATATTTTCTGCTGTTTTGAATTTTCTCCCATTTAATAGGGTGTCTATTTGTTTTGTGGATGGTTTCCTTTGCTGTATGAAACCTTTTACATTTAATTAAATCCCATTTGTTTAATTTTTGCTTTTGTTTCCTCTGCATTAGTATACAGATCCAAAAATATATTGCTGTGATTTATGTCAAAGGGTATTCTGACTATATTTTTCTCTAGGAGTATTTTGGTATCCTGTCTTAAACTTAGACCTTTAATTCATTTGAGTTAATTTCTGTAAAGGTAATGCCAAAGAATGCTCAAACTACAGTATAATTGCACTCATCTCACACACTAGTAGATAATACTCAAAATTCTCCAAGCCAGGCTTCAGCAATACGTGAATTGAGAACTTCCAGATGTTCAAGCTGGTTTTAGAAAAGGCAGAGGAACCAGAGATCAAATTGCCAACATCCACTGGATCATTGAAAAAGCAAGAGAGTTCCAGAAAAGCATCTATTTCTGCTTTATTGACTATGCCAAAGCCTTTGACTGTGTGGATCACAATAAACTGTGGAAAATTCTGAAAGAGATGGGAATACCAGACCACCTGACCTGCCTCTTGAGAAACCTGTATACAGGCCAGGAAGCAACAGTTAGAACTGGACATGGGACAACAGACTGGTTCCAAATAGGAAAAGGAGTATGTCAAGGCTGTATATTGTCACCCTGCTTATTTAACTTCTATGCAGAGTATATCAGGAGAAATGCTGGGCTGGATGAATCACAAGCTGGAAAAGAGATTGCCGGGAGAAATATCAATAACCTCAGATATGCAGATGATACCATTCTCATGGCAGAAAGCAAAGAGAAACTAATGAACCTCTTGATGAAGGTGAAAGGGGAGAGTGAAAAAACTGTCTTGAAACTCAATATTATAAAAACTAAGATCATGACAAACAGAAGGGGAAAAAGTGGAAGCAGTGACAGATTTTATTTTCTTGGGGTCTATAATCACTGTGGATGGTGACTGCAGTCATGAAATTAAAAGAGATTTTCTCATTGGAAGGAAAGTTATGATAGCCTAGACAGCATATTAAAAAACAGAGACATCACTTTGCTACCAAAGGTCTGTATTGTCGAAGCTATGATTTTCCCAGTAGTCAAGTATAGATGTGAGAACCATAAAGAAGGCTGAGCACTGAAGAATTGATGCTTTTGAATTGTGGAGGTGGAGAAGACTCTTGAGAGTCCCTTGGACAGAAAGGCTATCAAACAAGTCAATCCTAAAGGGAATCAGTCCTGAATGTTCATTGGAAGGACTGATGCTGAAGCTGGAACTCCAATACTTTGACCACCTGATGGGAAGAACTGACTCATTTAAAAAGACCCTAATGCTGGGAAAGATTGAAGGTGAGAGAAGGAGACGACAGAGGATGAGATCGTTGAATGTCATCACTGACTCAATGGACATGAGTTTGAGTAAACTCCGGGAGTTGGTGAAGGACAGGGAGGCCTGGTGTGCTGCGGTCCATGGGGTTGCAAAGAGTTGGACAGGACTGAGCGATTGAACTGAACTGAATCTTAACTCATTGCCAGTTTGTCCAATGCAGGTGGGAATAGACACCATGATGTAAAGTAATCCAAACCTGTGTCCTGAGACTGGGTACCAGGTGGAATAGTCATAACCCTTATTCTCTTATTGCTCTGAGAGAATGTAAGTCACTGATTTCCTCCCCTAGTCCTCCATAAGAGCAGTTTAGGGTATTTCCAATGGTAAACACTTCATAGTCATAGACCCACTTTAGCTAATAACAGAAGCAATGGCAAAGGAGTTGGTTATCTGGTTCTGTTAAGGGGATTAAGAGTATTTTTATAATAAGTGGGGTATTGCCTACAAGAAGGTAGGGTCCTGGTTATAAGAGTTAGTGTGCTTAAGAACAAATTGATAAGAGGCAACAAACCAGATGTTCCATAAAAGTGGGGTGGAGATTTAATCCAAGAATATGTTTGTAACTTTAGGAGAGGGTGATAAGGCTTTGCGCCCAAATGACCTGAAGGGCTAACTCCCAAAGTGGCAAACATTATTCCTGGAAGCCCAATTGCTCTTGAAGGTATGCTATCAACAGATGGACTTCTAGCAGGCATTGTGTGCCTGTCAATTGCCCTAGTGGGTTCACTGAGAGATGCCATTGTTGCACATGTTGCAGGAAACATGGAAGATGAAGGTCTGAATATCTAGAGGAACTGGGTATTACTCAGTGTTTCCCTACCCAGGG
The DNA here is from genome assembly GCF_023699985.2 of Odocoileus virginianus. Classification (NCBI taxonomy): domain Eukaryota; kingdom Metazoa; phylum Chordata; class Mammalia; order Artiodactyla; family Cervidae; genus Odocoileus; species Odocoileus virginianus. The sequence goes on along the minus strand of NC_069675.1, from coordinate 17,480,989 downwards.
CTAGCTATTTTCTGGTTGTCCCTCCTTAAGATTGTAGAGGCAACACTGTGGGCTCGGAAGGGGCTCAGGAAAAGAGCATGAAACAGGAGGGAAGGGGACAGGGAGCAACTTTTGAAAGAATGGCATAACCCAAGGGGATAACATAAACTGATTAAAATCAAATGGGTCCAGGATAGCCGACAAATCAACTTCAACTAAACCTTGATCTTTAAACCTTAAACCTTGATCTGCAAGCTGAATAACACACCTAGAGGTGCCATGACAGTTCCAAGGTACTGTCAAAAAACCAAGGAGTGGGTGGTTACCCAATTGTTGAAATGATCCTCCCACTCATTAGCATAGGAAATTATCCAGCCCATAAAAAACTAACCACACCACATTTCATGGCCACCACACTCACCCGCTGCGATGGCCCACACTCTTGGAGTGTGCTTCTCTCTGAATCCAAACAAATCTACCTCTTACCTATCACTGTATCTCTCACTGAATTGTTTGCAATAAGACATCATAAACCTGAGTTTCATTAGGTCCTGAAACCAGGCACCATGGGTTTTGGCCATGTTTGAGTCCCTGCCAGACATGATTGAGTGACTAAGCATACATAGCACAGAGTCTCTGCCACGTGAGTTTGAGTTCCAATCTTAGGTAAACAGTTTCAAACACAATTTTCAGAAATGGAAAGATGATGACCTGCCCAATACTTTGTAAACAGTGGCATAGATGGAGAGAGGAGTTGAAGGATGGAAAGAAAAAGCAGTGGGTAAAACGTTCTGAGGAACCCTTTTCATAACTTGCCAGAAAAACTGCTGAATGCCTGACCTGTGCCCACAATTTTCATTGGCCCGATCTTTGGCCCAAAGGAGATTAAGGACAGAGGAGCCCCCACCCACTTGGTCAACAGCTACTAAGGCACAGCAGATAGTAGAACCTTTGGGACACACTGCAGAGTAGCCCCTGCCAGAGTCCTCAATTGCACCCACTGTTGCTGGCCTGTTCACAGGAGCTTCGAGGAAACAAGAAATGAGAGGTTATAAAGGAATTAAAATTTTGTTAGCCATATGTCCTTCCAGCCATAGGGGTGAGGACATCCTACCTTAACTGGAGGTCTTTTGGAATCTGAGACTGAGCCATGTGAGCTTTCTGCTGAGTTTGCTTTTGCTGTCCTGGTTGCCAGCACACTGGGCTTCTTGTCACTTCCACTGCACTGGGTTTTCTTCATGTTCAGCTTCCATCTGTGAACTGTCTTTGAATTGGGCTTCTGCTGTGCTTGGCTTCCGCCTCGTGGGGGCTGAGCTGAGATTGCTTCAGCTAGGTCACATCCGGGTCACGGCAACAGATATGTTAGGGGAGTGTATAATTTCCTCGGTTCTGTCTTGCTGCAGCAAATATTTGAAACTGCAGGCCAGTGTTACCGCTTGATTACAGCTCAGAGTTTTATTCGGCAAGCAAAGGAAAGTACACCCTCTAGGTGTGAAGGTGGGCCAATCCCAAAGGAGAGGCTCAATCCATTTTGGCTTCCTCCTTTTATTCATCTGTCTTCTCCCCATCTTGAGCCTGCCCTATGCAAATTGGGCTAGCCAAGAAAGGAGCATGTTTGTTTCACCTGAAGTTCTCACTTCAGTCCTTGGATATTTTTTTGTTCCGTTTTTGTGGGCTTTTCCTTTCTTTGTCTTTTAGCCACTGCCATTTTGGACTCCTTTTTCTTATTCTAACTACCTAACAGTAAGGAAGTAAGTACATGAATATATTGCTTAAGTGCATGAAAAATGTTACAATCTAAATCCCTAAAAGAAAGATTTTGACAAAATCTTAAAAAAAATATTTTTTTTGGTGTATTTTTATCTCTTAACCCAGCAATCCTATGTCTAGCAATTTATCCTACCCACATTGGTATGACTAGATATATGCACAAGACTCATTATTATAAATCTATTTGTATTAGCAAAGGAATATAAAACAGTTTTGTGTTCATTGATACAGATCTGCTCCAACAATGTTGATGTAGTGCTGAATGGAGTAATTTGCAGTTGTAAAAACAATAAAGGACATTTCCAAATACTCCTACTGTGGGATCTCCAAATTATTCAGTGAAAACAACAAGGTGGAGAAAATTGCATATATTCATATTCTAATATATATTAATTTGTCTCTCTAACAAATGGATTAATATACATATGCTTCTTAAATATGGAAATGTTACTGAGTCCAAGCTCACTTTGTTTGCCGAACAATAGGCCAAAGAATCCAAGAGATGAGGTATTGAGCAAGGAAGAAACTTTAATCCGGGAGCCAGCAGACTGAGAAGATGGTAGGCTAGCACCTCAAAATAACCATCTTATCTGGGTCTGGATGCCAGGTTCTTTTATAGATCAGAGAGAAAGAAGCAATGAGAAACTAAAGTCAAAAGGCAGAATAGAGTGAGATGCAGTGGGGAAGTAAAGTGAAAGGGTCTTCAGTCTTGCAAAACATCTCCAAGGGAATGTCCAGCCTTCAGAAGGGATGTGTTAGGGAGAAACTATGTGGCCATGAGCTGAACAAAGGCACTTTCGTTTACAGTCAAGTACAAGGGCAGTGTCCTCCAGGCAAGCCATTGAGTATGATTATAATAATAAAAGCAAGTCAAAGAAACAGTTTCCAACATGGAGTCAGAATTGGCTTCCTCCCTGTAACAGAAATGCAATGATAAATTAAAAGATGTAAATAAATTATAAAGGAAAACAGACATAATAGTAGAGGAGAAAGCAAAAAGGAACTGCATTTTCCTGAAGGTAACTTGTTTTGCAGATTTTATTTTTGAAAGCTGTACATCTGTGCTAAGTCACCTCAGTCATGTCTGACTCTTTTGGGACACCAGGGACTGTAGCCCTCCAGGTTCCTCTGTCCATGGGATTCTCCAGGCAAGAATATTGGAGTAAGTTTCCATTGCCTTCTCTGGGGGATCTTCCCAACCCAGAGATCAAACCCGTGTCTCTTATGTCTCCGACATTTACAGGTGGGTTCTTTACCACTTGTGCCACTTGGGAAGTTGTATGTATTTTACATAATTATAAAACAAAATTTAGTTATAGTGATTCATAAATGGTAAGTGAAAAAATAATAGATAACCATAACTGTATATCAAGGGATTACTTTATCGCATTCCAGGTGGTATAAACTTGAGGACAAAAAGGCATCTTAAAACGTATTCTTCAGTGATTGTGTTGGTATAATATTGGGATTGCAATTCTGAGACTGTTATGTTTGTATCATGTGATGAAGCAAAAAACGTATTAGATTGGTGCCATTGAGAAATGAGATTTTTCAGAATGGGAAAAAGAAGAAATACATATAAGATTAGAGCAGTTAAAATTCCAAAAGTTCTAAGTTTAAACTGGAATTAACTGTGTGAACTCAAAAAGTGTTTTATCAAAAACTATTACCTGGCCTTTTTCACTGAAAAGGTCTGGAAACAATGACTATAAGGTTTAGAAACAATGACTTGTTTCCTGACCCTTTTCACTAAAAAGGTCTAGAAACAATGACACCATAGTGCTTGGATTGTGGCCTCTAAATATCCTGTCTCACTGAAAGGAACTAGGACTCTGAAGAAATGTCTGATTCCAGATCTAGGAAATTCCAAATGCATCTGGAGAATTTTCTCATTACCATGAAAAAAGGAAGCTATCAACAAATTCTAAATTGGGTCAAAGGACTCAGGAACCAACTTATTTCCAGTCCATTGACCAAATTTGGATCACTGAATATGATTACAACAATAGAAACTGATTAAAACATTTCAAATGCACTTTAATCCACAAGGTCATAATCATAATAAAAAAAGGACAGTGCTCATTAACATATTTGAAGGATGCCACAAAACCAATTCATTGTTTTCGAAAACCTGACAAATAGAGAAAGAATTAAAAAAATTGTCTGATTTCCCTTTACTATATAAACTATAGCTCCAGGATAACCAAAATAGTTATGGGGAAGTTTATTTTTATAGAAGCAATTCAGATAGTTGGGCAGTTTGGATGAAAATGTTAACTCCATGGAATGCAATTAGCAAAACCCAGCCTGCATGAAATCCAAAGGGCAAAATGACCTAGTTTCTTCAAAGAGCAGATTGCAATGGGGAAAAAGGCACAAAATGTTGGAATTTGCCATAGTGGCAGAAGGATGGTCTGACTTTTCTGATTCCACTATGTGCATTGGCAAAGGGTATCATGATTTTCCTTGCCATACTAGGTTTAGAAGTAAATATTGAAGAGTTTTGATCCAAATTATAGAACATATTGGGAGGTGGTACTTTCTTGGCTGTGCCCTGATATAACTAGAATAGTTACATAGACTGGCATCTGTTTCATGGATACTTTGGGAGTCCTGGCAACTGTCATTCAGATGGACATCATATCAAGAATAAAAATGTGGCATAGAGGTTTCTAAAACAAAATAATTTAATTAGAAGTAGCAATCATGAAACAAAGATTTAGGATCATACATGTTGTTCATTTTAGCTTGGTTCTTTGCTGGAGTATTTTGTTGACTAACTGACATGCATTAGATACAGTAAGAGAGTTTTAAATCAATCAGTACACAAAATCAAACACTACTTTATAGGTATATGGCCTGCAATCTACTATTTACCTTTTAATTATACTTATTTTTAATGCAGAAGGAAGCATTTTTATAGTAACTTTAGAATCTGTGGTTATGTCATTGTTTTACAATCCCAAGTTATAGATGGTAGAAATGGTCTTCTGAAAATTAGTGTCTGTACACAGTCCAGTTCCTGTGGAGTCTTAAATTTATCCTACTATTGGTTTACCCTTCCTCCAGCCTCTTGTCTAATCTAGAGGCTATTAATGGGCCACATACTGGGAAATGGATATCAAGAAAAGCTAATTGATTGCTAGAAGAAGATTAAGGAGATAAGATCATAAAAATTCCTTTATCTCTTTATCTTAAAAATCTGGAAGGATTGAACCAGATGAAGGATGCAAAATTAAAAAAAAAAATAAAAAGAAACACGCCACCCCCGCCTCTCCAGGAGATCTATCTTTTAAAATAACCTCATTATTTTGGAATAATGGTTGAATTACAGAGAACATACAAAGATAGTGAAGAGTTCCTGCATTCTCCTTGCCTATTTCCCCCCATTGTTAGCATCTAATATTACTGTGATTCTTTGTCACAATGAACACTGAGATGGATATATTACTACTAACTGTTCAGTTCAGTCAGTTCAGTCAGTTCAGTCGCTCAGTCGTGTCCGACTCTTTGTGACCTCGTGAATCACAGCACGCCCGGCCTCCCTGTCCATCACCAACTCCCAGACTTTACTCAAGCCCATGTCCATCGAGTCAGTGATGCCATCCAGCCATCTCATCCTCTGTCGTCCCCTTCTCCTCCTGCCCCCAATCCCTCCCAGCATCAGGGTGTTTTCCAATGAGTCAACTCTTTGCATGAGGTGGCCAAAATACTGGAGTTTCAGCTTCAACATTAATCCTTCCAATGAACACTGAGGACTGATCTCCTTTAGGATGAACTGGTTGGATCTCCTTGCAGTCCAAGGGACTCTCAGGAGTCTTCTCCAACACCACATTTCAAAAGCATCAATTTTTCAGCACTCAGCTTTCTTCACAGTCCAACTCTCACATCCATACATGACCACTGGAAAAACCATAGCCTTGACTAGACGGACCTTTGTTAGGTTGGTACAAAAGCAACTGCAGTTTCAGACTGTGAATTTTAAATAATTGTAACTAGGCTCAAACACATCATTATTAATCAAAATAGAAACCACTACAATCAACACATTCTTGTCAATGAGAAATAAGTTCGTTTATTCCTGTAACATAAAAATATGTGCTTCAGCATTCAGTGGACTCTTGGACAGCATTTTCTGCCTCCTGCTGGTTATGGAGGCATTTTCCCTGCAAAAAGTCATTGAGATGCTTGAAGAAGTGGTAGTCAGTTGGCAAGAGGTTGGGTGAATATGGCAGATGAGGCAAAACTTCATAACCCAATTTATTCAATGTTTGAATAGTTGATTGTGTGATGTGTGGTTGGGCCCTGTCATGGAGGAAAATTGGGCCCTTTCTGTTGATCATTGCCAGCTTCAGGCATTGCAGTTTTTGGTGCATCTCATTGATTTGCTGAGCTTTACTTCTCAGATTTAATGGTTTTGCTAGAATTCAGAAAGCTGCAGTGAATCAGACCAGAAGCAGACCACCAAACAGTGACCATGATCTTTTTTGGGTGCAAGTTTGGCTTTGGGAAGTGTTTTGGAGCTTCTTTTCGGTCCAACTACTGAGGTGGTCATCACCAGTTGTCGTATAAAATCCATTTTTCATCGCATGTCACAACCAAATGGAGACATGGTTTATTATTGCTGCATAGAATAATAGAAGATGACACTTCAAAATGACGATTTTTAAAATTCTGGTCAGCTCATGAGGCACCCATTTATTGAGCTTTTTCACCTTTTTAATTTGCTTCAAATGAGTTCTTTAAATTCTTGTGTAGTTGTAAGAGGATCAACTTTGATTATTCCTCTCAGTTTGTTGTAGTCAACTTCGTGACTGACCACTATGCTTTTCATCATCAAGGCTCTCATCTCCTTTGTAAAACTTCTTGAACCACCGCTGCTCTGTGTATTTGTTAGCAGTTCTGGTCCACATGCATTGTTGATGTGAGTTGTCTCCATTGCTTCGCAACTCATTTTGAGCTCAAATAAAAAAAATCACTCAAATTTGCTTTTTGTGTATCATTTCTAATAGTCTATATATAAAATAAATAGCAAATAATGTCATTAGCAAAAAAACCCCATAAAGTGAGAAATGTGCAATGTGCATTAAAATTATATGCAACATAACCATATTTATTTAGAATGTATTCCAATAACAAATGGCAAAGTTCAACAGAGCAAAACTGCAATTAGTTTTGCACCAACCTAATACATTCTCAAATTTATTTGGATTTCACTGGTTTTTATATTTATGCCCTTTCCTAATGTAGTCTTTCTGTTTTACATTACACATTACTATATTACATTTAATTGTCATGTTTCCCCAGTAATGTCACAACTGTGATGATTTCTCGATCTTTGCTTATTTTCATAACCTTGGCAGACTTGGGAAGTACTGACCAGCTGTCCTGTAGAATGTCCCTATAACTGGGTTTGTCTGTTGTTCTCGTGTCAAGACTGGAGTTGTGGGTATTTGGAAAGACTATAATACAGGTCAAGCACCCTTCTTGTCTCATGATTTGGGGTTGATACGTAATATTCACATGACATTTCTGGTTATGTTAACCTTCATTGCTTCATCACAAAGACAGTGTTTTTCAAGTTTTCACACTGTAAAGTTACTGTTTTTCCCATTCCCTACTTTACTATTTGGAAGTGAGTTAAGTCTAGTCCACCCTTAATGTTAATAAGGAGAGAGAATTAAGCTTCACCTAAGGGATCTCTTGTACTTAATAGATATATTTTCACTTAATTCAATTATTGTTCAACTATTGTTGAATGGTTTTTCAATAAATATGGAATAATTCACATTTCTTTCTACCTCCTCTAGACCAGGAGATCTGGTTGAGGTTGTTCATTGCCAGATTATTTGTAAAATTGAAATGTTGAAAGTATTTAAATGCCCATAACTATGAGAGTGATAAATTATAGTATCTTCAAACTATGAAGGATTATAGGCAGTCACAGTTAGGAACAAATCTATATGAATTAACTTTGATTGAGCTAAAAACCATATTAAAGTTGAAAAAAGTTAAGAGGGATACAGTAACATTTAGTTATGTAAAGGTTTAAAAGCACACAGTACAGTACTATATAGCCTTCATGAAGATATGTATTTTTAAGATGTCTTTGAATGAATGATATGTATTTAACTCAAGATAATGAAAACAATGAATATATCAACAATTAGAGGATATAAGCAAAAAAAAAAAAAATGAAAGTGAAAGAAGAGAGTGAAAAAATTGGCTTAAAGCTCAACATTCAGAAAACTAAGATCATGACATCTGGTCCCATCACTTCATGGCAAATAGATGGGGAAATAGTGGAAACAGTGGCGTACTTTATTTTGGGGGGCTCCAAAATCACTGCAGATTGTGACTGCAGCCATGAAATTGAAAGATGCTTACTCCTTGGAAGGAAAGTTAATGACTAACCTAGACAGCATATTCAAAAGCAGAGACATTACTTTTCCAACAAAGGTCCGTCTCGTTAAGGCTGTGTTTTTTCCGTTAGTCATGTATGGATGTGAGAGTTGGACTATAAAGAAAACTGGGCACCAAAGAATTGATGCTTTTGAATTGTGGTGTTGGAGAAGACTCTTGAGAGTCTCTTGGACTGCAAGGGTATCCAACCAGTCGGCTTTAAAGGAGATCAGTCCTGAATACTCACTGGAAGGACTGATGTTGAAGCTGAAACTCCAGTACTTTGGCCACGTGATGTGAAGAACTGACTCATTTGAAAAGACCCTGATGCTGGGAAAAATTGAAGGCAGGAGGAGAAGGGGACGACAGAGGATGAGATGGTTGGATGGCATCATGGACTCAATGGACATGGATTTGAGTAAACTCCAGGAGTTGGTAATGGACAGGGAGGCCTGGCATGCTGGAGTCCATGGGGATGCAAACAGTCGGACATGCCTGGGCGACTGAACTGAACTGAACTGAAGCAAAAAAAGAAAAAAAAATGTAAACAATTGTTTCATGTGAAATAATTTTACTGAGGGCTAGATCTCATCAAAATAATCCAGTTTGGTGGCTTTGAAGTTAAATTTCTTCTATAGCATGAGCATCATTTTAATTTTAATTCTTGCCTCTATTTCCGCAGATAAAGAATGATGAAAATTCTGAGTGCTTCACAGAATGACAAAAATACTCAATAATTTTTGTGTCTATAACAATTTAGGTGTGCATATCAAAGCTCTTTTACAGTACTTGGTTTTTTGTAACTGGTGGATTCTAGGACTGTTCCGAGTTGAAAGCCAATTATCATTCACATCCTCTTCTCTGTCCTTTCTCCCTCTTTCTGTCACTGCGCAATCCTCTACATTGATGTTGCTTCAACCTCTTCTTTACAACCCTGGTTTACTGGCTAGCAGAGCATACCTTCCACTGCCATCTTATATCCTGATTTTTACTTTTGCTCTGGTTTTTGGTTGGTTTGTTTTTGTGTTGTTTTGTTGTCTTACTTTCACTTCTTAAGACTCAGTATCTTGATTTCAATTTTAATCACCCCTATTTAAGAACCTAATTCTTATGTGACTTGGTATTCTTGACCCTGACCCTAAATAGCATCACCATGGTTTACTAGTGCATATAAACCTGCTTCCATCTTTTGTGAAACTGTGACTCAAAAATATCCATATATGTATAATAGTTTACAAAATAGCTATTGTAAAATCATATATAGAATCAAGGAACTGTTAGAATGAAATTCATAAATAAAGTCTTCAGGAAGACCACAGCTGGAAGGTGGTTCTTGATTTACAAGGCCTCTAAGGAATATGACAGTAGGATTTGGGTTTTGGTCATAGCAAGACTCAAGACTGTCAACACAATTACTTCACTCTGTTTCATTGACAAGCAACTTACTGCTCATCTTACCCCATAGTTTAGTTTTCTCATGCTACATACATGGCTTTGATTTTCCCAGTCTCTGATTTTTCTGCATGGCATTTTCAAGCTTCTTTTCTTAACACCAACTGGCAAAATCTCCTTATCTTCTTTTATTTTAAAGCAAGAAAGTGGGACAGGGTAATGGCACACATAAGCTTTGAGAGAGTGCATACGGCGCATAGCCCACAGCGCAGCTGAGCCCTGACCGTCCTTGAGTTAGGCTCTCCTCACGCGTTTGTCAGCTGCCTGTAGGCAGCAGAACAGGTTATAAGATATTCCTTCTTAGCGGTAGCCTGAGGAAAAATCTGTTTCCCCTTTAAAATGTGAACTGGGCAGTAATTACAAACAATCCAACTATGCTGGCACACATCTTTCCTGACAAGTATCATGTCTTCAAGTTGTACATGTGGAAAATTCTTCCATGTTGTCTGTGTATCAGTAAGTTGTGCATACCCTGATTCTAGTTATTTTCAAAGATTTTGAGAATATCCATGGTTGGAGTGAGTAGATAGAATGTGATACTGCATGTGGTGTGATTTGAGGACCACAGAAATGCCTTCCACCTCCCCTCCAGACCCCCCCAAAATCTTTAATTTTTCTTCTGTTGGATTAAGATTCCCTCACACCCTTGGGCTATGGAGTTTATCTCTAAGAGTACACCTATCAAAATAGTAAAAGCTTCCTGACAGAGGGGGCTTGCTTTCTTTTTCTTTCTCTCTTTGCAGCCATATATTTCAGTGCTCTCCTGGATTATGTTTACTATATGTCACACTGTTTACTAGTAGCTTCCTGGTCTGAGAACTACTGAGAACAGAAATTTCATTTTACTTACCTATATGTGCTCAGAATTTTATTACAGTGCTTGGCATATGAAATTCACAGTTAATGTGTGCTGAATTGAAAGCAATGAAAGAATAACTAAAGAATCTGCAACCCCTCACTAATGCTTTTAACAAGATTTAATTTAATAGATTAGCTATCCGAGTGTGCATGGAGAAAAAGACTAGAGTAATTAAGTTTTGATGGGCTTCATGTAGACAGGTCTGAACTTAAATTCAGAGAGGGTTGTTCCATGAGGGACTTTTAAAATCCTTGGTATGGCAGGAGATATTCAGAACTAGGAAACATTTGGGGGGTCAAAATAAAAGGAGATGGGAAATATTTTAAATATTTTAATTTTTAAAATATTTTTAATATTTTAATTTTAAAACTATTTAAAATTTTAATTTAAATTTTAAAAAATATTTTAAATTTAAAGCTATTTTTAAAAAGCATTTTTAAAAATTTAAAGCTATTTTAAAAAATATTTTAATTTTAAACCTATTTAAAAATTCTGAGGTCTTGGTTTTATTAGGAATTTGCAAGTCCAGAGATTTTAATATTGAAATATTTTCCCTAATTAAGCTTCTTTTTTTTATAGTTCAGAAAGTATGTGCCAACAATCACAAAAAGAATTATCCATACTGATAATTCTGGAGTATTGATAATTTCCAGGCTATTAACAAAGCTCAAATAGGGCATATAAAAAAAACAGAGAAATAAACAATTTCCTTAAATACACAGGAAATTGACTTTGATTTTTTCTTTGACTTATTTTGGTCTTATTTTTTTATTGTTGTCATTGTGCTTGGTTTAAAAAAGGGTGGCATGCCCATATATCAATCCACTCTTCCAAATCAAGACCCCAATTAAGTACTATTGATATGTTTTACAATTATTATTATTTCAACAAAAAGTTAAGACATTAAATTTTCTTAGCTCTGTCAGATGTTGGTAGTGTTGTTACTGTGGATAATCTTTAATTTTTTAGCACTGTTTATGCTTGATTACTGTATCACTGATAAAATTTGTTAAATAATGGGCTAGGTGATAAAAGGCTGCTCTTAAATCCACAATATAAAATGAAAAATATTCTCATTTCTGTAAAAAAAATTTGTACTTTTACCAATCTGTTTTGTTTATTTAAATGTAACAATGTCATTTCAATGTCATCAATTTCTACCTTTGATAATAATTTATTTACTTTTTATAAAGATTAATCTCAGGTAAGAAACTACATGTGTATGCTTTTGAAGTTCTTTGGAAAAATCTTTTGTGAGTGAGAATGAAACCTCTTCAGTCACCAATTATATTTTTGACATTGAAGAGCTCAAAAAGTACACAGTATTCTTTTGGAAAGGAACTGATATTGAATGTTGAAAGAATCATTTCCCTAGCTAACATCTCTACATTTATTATTGTGAAAGCAATGCATATACATCAAAGAGTTATATTTTAAATACTACAAAATAGAGAATAAGCCCTTCACGCTTTAAGATATTCATCTCTGGAAGTATCTATCATAAAATTGTTAGAAAAATGTATTGATAAATTGAGATAAACTTTCTGGAAGATATTTTAACCTTTACTTCAGAAAAATTCATACTTTTTAATCCAATAGTAAACATGGCTCTCTTTTATGTAAAAAGAAGTCAAAAGAACTTTTTAATTTGTTTATAGTAAATTCAGAGTAGTTTAAAAAATGTCAAGGGATTGACAACTCATCATGTTACAAATATATATTCTTTCTCAGGATCAAGCATTTCAAGAGTGCTCAGTGTTTCCTGCTTATGCTCCCACTTAATCCTAATAATATGCTTTCTATCTCCATTACTTCATTAAAACTTTTTACCAAAGAACTCTTAATTATATGAAGTAAGGACTCATTTTTTTTTTATTGTCCTTAAGAGTTTTGTGACTGGGAGACTTAGAAGTTTTCTGCCTTTTTGGAAAATATCTTCTCCCTTGCCCTCCAGAATAGTATACAGCATTGTGCTTTCATCTCCCTGATTCTTCATGCTCCCAAGTAAGCATCCTTTCTTTTACTTCTCTGGGAAGGCTTTCCTTCAGGACTTTATGTCATTTAATTCTTGCAACTGTATAGGGTGTTTTAGAGCTCAAGTGTTTGTTTCCCTAGAGTTTTAACACTTAGAAACTGTTTTTTTCTTCCATGTTTTTTTTGCTCACTTGTCCAACATGTGTGCAGCTTAGAAATTAGCAAATGCTCTGAGTGAGTAAACTGGTAAATATAAGACTCTTTATTAAGTTTATTAACACTTTATTAAGTTTCCTTTCTCTTAGTTATCGTGGTCCTTCAAGTTTTAGCTTCCTTGGTTGTATTCTGTTGTGTGCAAAGCTATTTTTTAAATGTTTTATTAAATTTCATAACAGTTCTGAGTAGAATATTTGGTCTGATCCAAGGTGTTCAGTCAAGACTGGAAAGGAAACTTCTCAGCATTGTCACTCAAGTGGCAATCAGATAACTCTATCTTATTGATCTAAGATGAGATCAGATGATTGTGCCAGATTATATACCAATACAGCTTTTTTAGAAAGTCTTATATATTTCCTACCCTCCAAATATCAACTGAGTCAAATAGTTGATTTTTATTCCTTGCATGCCTTAGTTGATTTACATTTTGGCATAAGCTTCTTATCTCATCAGAGATTGTAAAAAAAACAGTTCACTGACCAGTTGTTTATGGACTTCACTAGTCACAGGATCAGAAAATGAAGCACAAGATAGCCAAGTTACTAGCTGTATACCAGTAACTTACTGTTTAATTTGTTGAGGATTCTCTTTTGTTGAATGTCTATCCTGAGACAGAAATTTATGAGTTCAGCAAAGCTCTAATAATGATGTATAATTATTCTTAAAATTCTTGGTAATTTTTACATTATTTCAGATTAAAAAAATATACTGGAAGAGCTTTCCTTTCTCCTGTCACAAAGTCTTGTTTCTTTCTTTCTGAAACACATCTCTATCCTGCAGTGTCAATGTTAGTCAGGACTTAACCTCTCTTTTCACCAGTATCTTACAAAATTCTTACAGTTTAAATTGTTCATATTCTGATTGCAGTCCTTCCCTCTCCTTCTTTATAATGAGCCCTAATCTATCTCTTGAGTTTGCCTTCCATATTGTGTACTTGTATGTCTTCTGCAAGTACCTTATTCTCTATATTTATTCTATGTGTAGCTAAACTGAAGTCTTTATTTACTTTCCAAATCCCAAACTTATTTTCTTACTGAAATAGCTCTGCTATCCATTTTGTTAATCAAGTTAGAACAAAAATAATAATGACATCATAGCTATAGTCCTTTCTCTCCTGCAACTCCTAATGCTCTCCCGATTCTACTTGAATCTACCTCCTAGATATTTCCTAAATTTTTCCTACTGTTCTTACTCCCTATTCTCACTAAAGTAATTAAGACTATGTTCTCTTACTTACCTCGCTAAAATGCTCTCAAAAGTGTTGTCCTTAAGTAAGTTCTTGCATTTCTTTCCATCAACATATAGCAAGAGAAATATTTTAAAATTCAAATGTTACTATATCATTCAGTTGGTCAATGTTCTTCAATGCATTATCACTGGAGAAGAAATCCAGTTATCTTCATATGTCTTCTATGACCTCCACTTAACTTCCAACCTCCTTATTTCCCATTCACATTTTATCTTTTAGTCAGGCAGATTTTCTGTCCATTTAAAGACAAATGCTACTGCATCTAAGCCTTTTTATTTCTTTCTAGGGCTTTTTCAAAATGGGCTTTCTGATTATGGTATCTGACTCTAGCTTTACTTCTGAATTAAAATAATCTCTTTAGACACATCTAGAACACTATCTGTAGTATGAACCATACACTCCCATCATATGGGATACTGAATTGTATTGGGTTGGCCAAGAAGTTCTTTCAGGTTTTTGCAGGATATGGCAAACTCGAACAAACGTTTTGGCTAACCCAATATTTGTTAATTTACTAAGTCAATGCATACCATGTAATGCACATTAAATAAGAATGTAATATAATCAATAAATTAATAAAAATGTAAATAAAGTTATATCTTAGCTTTATGTATTCAGAGAATATTAAGAGGGCTAGAGATTTCCCAGGAAGAGATCAGGAGTTTGACAAACTCCAAATCTCTCTACTCGTTGCCAGAATAACCTGGTCTCAGTTGTTTTCTTTTCATTACTTTTCATTTCCTGCTGCTGTTAATTGAATGTAATTTCCAGAGGATTACCAGCCAAGGAAGTCCCCATTACAAGTATGCTACAGAAGCAAAGAAAGTAAAATTCTTATTTCCCTTACTATTTATGTTTATTTTGTATTTTTTAAACAAAATACAGCCTGATTGAGATATCATTCATATACCATCCAATTCACCCACTTAAAATATACAGTTCAGTAATTCTTTTTAGTATATTCACAGAGTAATGCAACAATCACTATTACCTAATTTTAGAATATTTTTGTCCCCACTAAGTGGAATTATTAGCAGTCATTTCCTTTGCCTCCATACTCCACCTCACCAACTCATTCTGAGGCCACTACTAAGCTAATATCAAAACAAGTCTAGGTAGACTAAATAAAGTCCTCCAAATAGATCGAGCTCCTAATCCCTGAAACCGTAAATATTATCTTATATGGAAAAAGAGACTTTCTGATATGTTAAAGTTATTGAAATGAGGACATTCTTCAGGATTATCTGGGTAGATGCTAAGCTGATCACAAATGTACTTACAGCAATGAAGCAGATGGAACCAGAAAATGATGTAATGATGAAAGCAGAGAGCTTTAAAGATGTTATGTTGATAGCTTTGAAGATAGACAAAGGGGCCTTAAGCCAAAGTATTTATCTCTATAAGCTGGAAAAGGCATTGAAACAAATTCTCCTCAAGTGCCTTTGGAGGGAGTGCAGTCCTACCAACAGCATAGTTTTGGCCCAGTGAAATTGATTTTGGACTCCTGGCCACCAGAACTGTTAGGAAATAAATTTGTGCAATAGTAAGCCACCAAGTTTGTTATGAGTTTTTAGAGCAGTTACAGGACACTAATATAAAGACAAGACATCACAAAAAAAGAAAATTATAGGCTATGTTTTGCAGGAGATCTGGGTTCGGTCCCTGGTTTGGGAAGATTCCCTGGAGAACGGAATGGCTACCCTTTTCAGAATTCTTGCCTGGAGAATTCCATAGAGAGAGGAGCCTGGTGGGCTACAGTCCATGTGGTTGCAAAAAGTTGGACACGACTGAGTGTCTAAGCACTCACAGTGTCATACTTAGTGATGAAAGTCTGAATATTTTCCCCCTTTAAGATCAAGAACATACAAAGATATCTGCTTTTACCACCTTTATTCAAATTGTACTAGAAATTATAGCTGGAGAAATTTGGCAAGAAAAATTAATAAAAGCATCTAATTGGGAAAGGAAGAAATAAAACTATCTTTCTTTATAGATAAAAATGTCTTGCATATAGAAATTCATATGGAATCCACCTGAAAACTATTATAATTAAAATTCTTAACTTAATATGTATTAAAGTGACTCAAAATTATTTTAAAATCATGCTAATTACAATTGTCTACAGTTTTAAGGGTTTAAACAGTAAAAATCAGACTTAAACTTAAGATCATTTTCTCAAAGAGTATTTATGTATAGAAGAAATATATGATTTGATGACCTTATAAACAAACACTTTTCATAATTAAAAGTTTGAAGACTTACACTGTCAAACATCACAGAAAAATATGAGTTAACAGGAGTTAGATGAATTTGATGGTTTCAAGTGATTGTTATCATAAGTCCAAAATCTAAATGAAAAGTAATCTCAACAACAAAAAATAAGTCATAATAGGGTTTAAAAAAATTTTTTTTTGCCCCAGTGCCAAACATATGGATGTATGTAAACACTTGGTTGACTAACTCTTCTTCCACATGTCTTTAAATCATGTGACCATAGCACTGTCTACCATGTTAAATAATGGAGATGCACTTTAATGGGAAAGGCATTATAACTAGAGATTTGAAATCCAGGACTAGAACATTCATTCTCCCTGGTCTAAAGCTAAAACTTTAAAAATGTCACTTAACTTTGTCTTACCTTTAATCAAATGATAGTAATGATTGTTCTTTATCTGTATCAAAGTAACAGAAATGGGCGTGTATGAAATATTTTAAGCTGTTTAGGAAAGTACTTGATACATTCCATGTAATAAAACATTAATCAGAAGGACTCCATTTGATTTAGAAGAGTCCATTTTATTTTATGGCATTTGCTTCATTCATTTTTTTTCCTGAGAAAATGAGAGATTTATTGCTTCTTACATCTTTACACCATAGCAAAAGGTTGTTTTTATTTCTTATATTCTATATGTACTTATTTACACCCAATTTTGCTCATAAAGGACAAAAGATGCCTCATTTCATCAAGATAACTACCAATATTTGAGAACTTATTACTGGCCAGAAACTTTAAAAACCTTGTTTTGAATCCTTAGTATAGCTACATGAGATAAGTAATATTTCCATTTTACAAATCAGAGAGGTGGAGTACACAAATGTTAAGTAAGTTTTTAGGTCAGACTGAAGTTAATTTCAAGGAAGGGCAAGAGATTTATAAGGCAAAAGGCCAACTTGTCTACACAACATCTTAGGAAATTCTCAGTGACGGCAAGTTGTGCTGTCAAGATTGTCTTTGTAGGACCACTGGTTGCAGGCTAAAGTCATCTGAGTTATTTTTTGGAGAGGATACTAAGTAAAAATATAAAATAAGCAATGAGATGTATACTTCTGAAGCTCAGATTAGAAGAATGAATTAGAGATATAGTAATTGGTCACCAGACTTTCAACTCTCTTGCACTCATGCATGCTAGGTCACTTTAGTTGTGTCTGACTCTTTGCGACCCTATGGCCTGCCAGTCTCCCCTATCCATGGGATTCTCCAGGCCAGCTACTGGAGTGGGTTGCCATGCCCTCCTCAAGGGAATCTTCCTGAACCGGGGATTGAACCCATGTCTCTTATGTCTTCTGCATTGGCATGCTGGTTCTTTTCCACTACTGCTACCTGGGAAGACCTTAAACTCTCTTACTTCCTTTGGAAAGAGAAAACAAGCATATTTTTCCCAAATTGTTTTTGGAAAATGTATAAATACAAAATATGGAGAAATATATTAGAAATAAGTTATTAAAGCAAATCTCAGATTAACCCAATATAAACCTTATATAAACCAAAATTTCATTTACCCATTTAAACTTCATTAAGATTTATATCTTATATCTTAATGACCATGGCTCAGATCATGAGCTTCTTATAGCCAAATTCAGAATTAAATTGAAGAAAGTAGGGAAAACCACTAGACCAATCAGGTATGACCTAAATCAAATCCTTTTTTATTATAAAGTGGAAGTGACAAATAGATTCAAGGGATTAGATCTAATATTCAGAGTGCCTGAAGAACTATGAACAGAAGTTCATGACATTGTACAGAAGGCAGTGATCAAGACCATCCACAAGAAAAAGAAATGCAAAAAGGCAAAATGGTTGTCTGAGGAGGCCTTACAAATAGCTGAGAAAAGAAGAGAGGCTAAAGGCAAAGGAGAAAAGGAAAGATACACCCATTTGAATGCAGAGTTACAAATAATAGCAAGGAGAAGATAAGAAAGCCTTCCTCAGTGATCAATGTAAAGAAATAGAGGAAAAAAATAGAATGGGAAAGATGAGAGATCACTGTAGATGTGACTGCAGCCATGAAATTAAAAGATGCTTGCTCCTTGGAAGAAAAGCTGTGACCAACCTCTTTAGAGTCCTTGGACTGCAAGGGGCTGCAGAATCCAACCAGTGCATTTTAAAGGAAATCAGTCCTGAATATTCATTTGAAGGACTGATGCTGAAGCTGAAGCTTCAATACTTTGGCCACCTGATGTGAAGAATGCCTCATTTTAAAAGACTTTGATGTTTGGAAAGATTGAATGCAGGAGGTGAAGGGGAGGACAGAGGATGAGATGATTGGATGGAGTCACTGACTTGATGGACATGAGTTTCAGCAAGCTCTGGGAGTTGGTAATGGACAGGGAAGCCTGGCATACTATAGTCCATGGGGTTGTAAAGAGTTAGACACGACTGAGTGGCTGAACTGAACTGAAGATTTATGTACTCCAAATGGGAAATTGAAAAAATAAGTAGAAACAAGTCCCTTTAAAGTTAGGAAATTTCATGTCCTTGTTAAGCTATGCCTGCAAAATAACTAAAAAGCTATTTATAGCTCCTTTACAAACATCTCCCCAAATAACATTACATCATGGGAAAAGAGTGGAAGCTGCTGAGTCATGTCTGACTCTTTGTGACAGCAAGGACTGTAGCCCACTAGGCTCCTCTGTCCATGAAATTTTCTGGGCAAGAATACTGGCGTGGCTTGCCATTCCCTTTTCCAGGGAATCTTCCCAACCCAGGCATGGAACGGGTGTCTCTTGTTTCTCCTGCTTTGGCACATGGATTCTTTAATGATCTGAGCCACCAGATACCATAGATGTAAATAAATTGTTGGCATTTATAACTTTGCCCAAAGGAAGGCAATTTGGATGGTTACATAAAATAGTTTACTGTTATTTCGTCTACCCTGACATAAATATTTCAAACTAATAAATGTCCTTTAGCTTCTTTCCCTTTAGCTTCTAAAGGCAAAGGAGAAAAGGAAAGATATACCCATTTGAATGCAGAATACCAAAGAATAGCAAGGAGAAATAAGAAAGCCTTCCTCAGTGAATAGTGCAAAGAAATAGAGGAAAACAATAGAATGGAAAGACAAGAGATCCCTTCAAGAAAATTAGAGATACCAAGGGAATATTTCATTCAAAGGTGGGCACAATAAAGGACAGAAATGGTATGGACCTAACAGAAGTAGAAGATATTAAAAAGAGGAACACTGGGATGACCCTGGGGGATGGGATGGGGAGGGAGGTGGCAGGGGGGTGGGGACCCTGGATGGGGAACACATATGAGCCCATGGCTGATTCATGTCAATCTATGGCAAAAAACACTACAATATTGTAAAGTAATTAGCCTCCAATTAAAATAAATAAATTAATTTTTTAAAAAAGAGGTGGCAAGAATACACAGGAGAACAATACAAAAAACATCTTCATGACCCAGATAACCACGATGGTGTGATCACTCACCTAGAGAGAGATATCCTGGAATGTCAAGTCAAGTGGGCCTTAGGGCCCATCACTAAAAACAAAGCTAGTGGAGGTGATGAAATTTCAGTTGACCTATTTCAAGTACTAAAGGATTATGTTGTGAAAGTGCTGCACTCAATACGCCAGCAAATTTGGAAAATTCAGCAGTGGTCACAGAACTGGAAAAGGTCAGTTTTCATCACTATCCCAAAGAAAGGCAATGCCAAAGAATGTTCAAACTACTGTGCAATTGCACTCATCTCACACCCTAGCAAAGTAACACTCAAAATTCTCCAAACCAGGCTTCAACAGTAGGTTAACCATGAACTTCCAAATGTCCAAGCTGGATTTAGAAAAGGCAGAGGAACAAGACATCAAATCGCCCAAATTCGTTGGATCATGAAAAAAACAAGAGAGTTTCAGAAAACCATCTACTTCTGCTTCATTGACTATGCCAAAGCCTTTGACTGTGTGGATCACAACAAACTTTGGGAAATTCTTAAAAGAGATAGTAATACCATAGCACCTGACCTGCCTCCTGAGAAGTCTGTGTGCAGGTAAAAAAGCAACAGTTAGAACTGGACATGGAACAACAGACTGGCTCCAAATTGGGAAAGGCTTACATCAAGGCTGTATATTGTCACCCTGCTTATTTAACTTATATGGAGAATGCATCATGTGAAATGCCAGGCTGGATGAAGCACACGCTGGAATCAAGATTGCTGGGAGAAATATCAATAACATCAGATATGCAGATGAGACCATCCTTATTGCAGAAAGCAAAGAAGAACTAGAGTCTCTTGATGAATTTAAAGAGGAGAGTGAAAACATTGGCTTAAAACTCAGCATTCAGAAAACTAAGATCATGGATCAGTCCCATCACTTCATGGCAAATAGATGGGGAAACAGTGGGATCAGTGACAGACTTTAATTTTTTGGACTCCAAAATCACTAC
Source organism: Odocoileus virginianus (assembly GCF_023699985.2). Classification (NCBI taxonomy): domain Eukaryota; kingdom Metazoa; phylum Chordata; class Mammalia; order Artiodactyla; family Cervidae; genus Odocoileus; species Odocoileus virginianus. The sequence goes on along the minus strand of NC_069675.1, from coordinate 17,460,421 downwards.
AGATGGTGACTGCAACCATGAAATTAAAAGGCACTTGCTCCTTGGAAGATAAGCTATGACCAACTTAGCATATTAAAAAACAGAGACATTACTTTACCAACAAAAGTCCATCTATTCAAAGCTATGGCTTTTCCAGTAATCATGTATGGATGTGAGAATTGGACTATAAAGAAAACCAAGCACCGAAGAATTGATACTTTTGAACTGTGATATTGGAGAAGACTCTTGAGAGTCTCTTGGACTGTAAGGAGATCCAACCAGTCCATCCTGAAGGAAATCAGTCCTGAATATTAATTGGAAGGACTGATGCTGAAGCTGAAACTCTAACACTTTGGCCACCTGATGCAAAGTAGTGACTCATTGGAAGAGACCATGATGCTGGAAATGATTGAAGGCAGGGGGAATAGGGGATGATGGAGCATGAGATGGTTGGATGACATCACCGACTTGATGGACATGAATTTGAGCAACCTCCAGGAGTTGGTAATGGACAGGGAATCCTGATGTGCTACAGTTCATGGGGTCACAGAGTGAGACATGACTGAGTGACTGGACTGAACTGATTAACTTTCCTGATGGTTTACTGGCACTGATCTTCTCTACTGGTATTTTCCCTGTGAATTTCTCCTTGAAGTGTGTGTTTGATCTCTAACTTCACAATGCTGTATAATCAGGCACATTTGAAATCATTTAAATTTTGAGATCAGGCTGAAGTATAAAATATGCTATTGAAAAGAATCATGAGATGGCATGATTTATGCCTATTTTCAGCAATATATTCCTACTCACCTTCCCCACTGAATAAGAAAGGATAATGAAATATGTTTTTGACAAGACTGTAAGAAATCTATATAATTGATCATGGATAAGATTAGAAAATAAAGATTTTCCATACATGGAGACAGTTTAACATTCTCAGCATTAGTTTGCAAGTGTTTTCTTTATAGCCATTAATACATGCCAAAGACGAGATGTTCAATACCTTGTTTTAATTGCTTATAGGTAAGTGAGAAATCTCCATGTGGAGATAGCTGCCAAATTAATTATTATTCTGAATATTCACTCTCATTATATAACTCTAATCAGAGAACTTTAGTTGCTTCATTATCTTAATCTATCTGAAGATATGTTATATGACTTTCTAACTATTTCCTTTTGGCATATCAAAAGTGACTATGAATTTTTCATTCAATTATGACCTCAAGGGAGGACCTGTATCTTATTTACCTAACATAGTAGACAAAGAGTACTGAAATTTTCTGCTTTTCCTCAAACTTATCAAAACCTTTTTAGGTCAGGTTCAAATATTATCTACTACTTCAAGCTATTTTTGTTTCATTTTTAATTTTTGGTATTCACCTTGGGATTTCATTTATTCTCATAGCTTCTCTAATTTATGTACAGTATATCTTATATCATTGGCAGATTATAAGTTTCTTGTTGGTAAGAATCCCAACATCTTTGTGCATATCTCAGAATGTGCATTGTAGTGCAATGTGCCTAGTGCCCACACGCTCAGTTGCTCAGTTGTGTCCGGCTCTTTGTGACCACATGGATGGTAGCCCACCAGACTCCTCTGTCGATGGAATTTTCCAAGGAAGAGTACTGGAGCAGATTGCCGTAACACACTCCAGCGGATCTTCCTGACCCAGGAATTGAACCTGTGTCTCCTGCATTGGTAGGTGGATTCTTTACCACTGAGCTCTCTGGGAAGTCCCAATCATGTACCTGGTAGGTATTAAGCTAATATTTGATAAATTTAACTGAAAGCAAATATTTCCTTTACACTCACAGATATAAAAATATAACCATGTAAGTTGCCTGATTTAATCTCCTTTAGTATCTCTCCTCTGCTGTTGACTTTAAGTTTAGTTCAGTTCAGTTGCTCAGTCATGTCTGACTCTGCAACCCCATGGACTGCAGCGCGCCAGGCCTCCCTGCCCATCACCAACTCCCAGAGCCTCCTCATGTCCAATGAGTCAGTGATGCCATCCAGTCACTTCATCCTCTGTCATCCCCTTCTCCTCCTGCGTTCAATCATTCCCAGCATCAGGGTCTCTTCCAGTGAGTCACTACTTCCCATCAGGTGGCCAAAGTATTGGAGTTTCAGCTTCAGCATCAGTCCTTCCAATGAATATTCAAGACTGATTTCCTTTAGGATGGACTTGTTGGAACTCCTGGCAGTCCAAGAGACTCTCAATAGCCTTCTCCAACATCACAGTTGAAAAGCATCAATTCTTCAGCACTCAGCTTTCTTTATAGTCCAACTTCTCACATCCATACATGATTATTAGAAAAACCATAGCTTTGAATAGATGGACCTTTGTTGGTAAAGTAATGTTTCTGTTTTTTTAATATGCTAAGTTGGTCATAGCTTATCTTCCAAGGAGCAAGTGTCTTTTAATTTCATGACTAAAGTCACCATCTACAGTGATTTTACCCAAAATAAAGTCTGTGACTGTTTCCACTGCTTCCCCATCTATTTGCCATGAAGTGATGGGACCAGATGCCATGATCTTAGTTTTCTGAATGTTGAGCTTCAAGCCAACTTTTTCACTCTCCTCTTTCACTTTCATCAAGAGGCTCTTTAGTTCTTCTTTGCTTTCTACCATAAGGGTGGTGTCATCTGCATATCTGAGGTTATTGATATTACTTCTGGCAATCTTGATTCCAGCATTTCTCATGGTGAGCCCTGCAGATAAGTTAAACAAGCAGGGTGACAATATACAGCCTTGATGTACTCCTTTCCTGATTTGGAACCAGTCTTTTGGTCCATGTCCAGTTCTAACTGTTCCTTCTTGACCTGCATACAGATTTCTCAGGAGGCAGGAGGCAGGTCAGGTATTCCCATCTCTTTAAGAATTTTCCAAAGTTTTGTTGCAATCCGCACAGTCAAAGGCTTTGGCATTGTCAATAAAGCAAGAGTAGATGTTTTTCTGGAACTCTTTTGCTTTTTCAATGATCCAGTGGATGTTGGCAATTTGATGTCTGGTTCTTCTGCCTTTTCTAAATCCAGCTTAAACATCTCAAGTTCATGTTTCACATACTATTGAAGCCTGGCTTGGAGAACTTTGATCATTACTTTACTGACATGTGAGACAAGTGCAATTATGCTGTAGTTTCAGCATTCCTTGGCATTGCCTTTCTTCGGGATTGCAATGAAAACTGACCGTTTCCAGTCTAGTGGCCTCTGCTGAGTTTTCCAAATTTGCTGGTGTATTGGATGTAGTACTTTCACAGCATCATCTTTTAGTACTTGAAATAGCTCAACTGGAATTTCATCACCTCCACTAGCTTTGTTTGTAACGATGCTTCGTAAGGCCCACTTGACTTTGCATTCCAGGATATCTGGCTCTAGGTGAGTGATCATACCATGGTTATTATATGGGTCATGAAGATGTTTTTTGTATAATTCTCCTCTGTATTCTTACCACCTCTTATTAATATCTTCTACTTCTGTTAGAGCCATACCATGTCTGTCCTTTATTGTGCCCACTTTGCATGAAATGTTCCCTTAGTATCTCTAATTTTCTTGAAGTGAGCTCTATTCTAGCTGCACTCTGTTATCAGTTCTAATCCCTTGAATCTATTTCTCATTTCTACTGTATAATTGTAAGGGATTTGATTAGGTCATAACTGAATGTTTTAGTGGTTTTCTCTACTTCAATTTAAGTCTGAAATTGGCAATAAGGAGTTCATGATCTGAGCCACAGTCAGCACCCAGTCTTGTTTTTGCTGAGTGTATGGAGCTTCTCCATTTTTGGCTGTAAAGAATATAATCATTCTGATTTTGGTATTGATCATCTGGTGATGTCCATGTGTGTAGCCTTTTCTTGTGTTGTTGGAAGAGGATGTTTGCTATGACCAGTGCATTCTCTTGGCAAAACTCTATTAGCCTTTTGCTGTTGACTTTAGCTAGATTTATTCCATGTGAAAAGACACAACAGTAGCTTTTGTAATTTAGTTAATTTTGTCATATTTCAGGTATATTTTGGTAGTGATGGGAACACCAGATGTTAGTATTATCCTTACTGTGTGACAGGGTTGTTGAAGTTGAAATTATGGCTTAAATGGAAATGAATCTTAAACTGTAAAGTGATGTCCAAACATTAAGTATTGTGATTGGCAGACCCACATTCTATATCAGTAGTGTTTCACTTCTTGATTTACCCTCAAATTGGAGCCAGTGAGGTGTGAGACAAGGTATCACATCCCTTGTGTATGAGTGTGGACTGTTATTTCTTAATTCCTATCGCTTCAATTGTGGATTGGTAACTCTTGTGAAGGACAGGAATGCCTGCCTGTGCTGTAGTATATGGGGTCGCAGAGTCAGACACAACTGGGCAACTGAACAACAACGACTCACTAATAGAACTTCTCTGGTAATTCAGCGGTAAAGAATCCATCTGCAGTGCTGGAGATATTGACTTGATCCCTGGGTTGGGAAGATCCCTTGGAGAAGGAAATGGCAACTCACTCCAGTATTCTTGCTTGGAAAATCCCATGCACAGAGGAGCCTGGCAGGCTCCATGAGGTCGCAAAAGAGTCAGACACCACTTGGCAACTAAACAACAACAAAACACACAAATAAGCAAAAAAATTAGATTATTTCTCTCAGTAACCATCCACTGCCCTTTAAAACAAAGAGTTATAGTTGATTTTCTCTGGTTTCTCAGCAGGAGGTAGCAGAAATAAAAGTAATATTCCTGACCTTCACAATGTTATATAACCTGTGAAATTAAATGAGGATGATAGAAAAATGGGAGAAAACAAAGTGTTTGCATAGTTTTGTAGAAATCAGGAAAATTGGGTAAATATTTTTAAGTGTGATGAGATGTGACAAAATAGAGAGAAGATATTACATCTGCCATCTTTTAGTCATTTTTTTTTTTTTTTTACTATGACTCAATAAAAAAGCTCTAGATACATGGGATCAAACAAACAAGAATTATTTTTCCTGTTGATGACAATATGTTTATAACCGGCAAATAGATGAAAATACTTTCAGTAGCAGCAGACACCTGTTCACCTAAAAATCCATCTGTCATTTGGGCATGGGATTAATTATGTATTGACAAATATTGTGTCAATATTAATGTAACTTGATGATCTTGAAATCCCGTAAATGCACCACCTTAGTGCTTTTTGTTAATATTGAAGAATAATTAGGGCTAACAGTAATCTCTTCAGTGACTCAAAAGTGGCTACTGGCAAAGCTGATGATCTTTAAAAAAATAACTGTCCAACATGCCCCTCCTAATGAAAACTCTCTCTCACACACAAAGCTGTTCAAATATCACATAATTAAAGGGTTCTTATGGAGATTTAGCAGTTGATTCAGTCCACATAGACACTATTTATTCTTTACATTTAAAAAATCAATTTCAAATTTCTCTTCTTTTAAGGCTTCTTTATTTTGTTTAACCTATTTTCTTTCAGACTGCAGGTGTGGCATGCCCTCTTATTCAGAGCAGTTTTATTTCTAAATTCATGTGACAATTTTTTTTAAAATTCAAGATCACTGCCTATTTTTCTCTGTAAAGCAGCAATTGCACAGCAGTACTGGCTTCTTGAAGAAGGTTAATGGTATCTTGTTGACATAATGGCAGAAATGGGTCAGTTATGCCCTATATGAAATGGAGCAAAGTGACAATACATAAGTGTTCATTCTTGGTCAGTTAGAGTTGTACAACATTAAGGAGGCACTGAAGGTGTTAGGGTAGCATAGGCTTTCAATTCTCTGGTTCAGTGTTTCCATTGCAAAAGATACTGAGACTATGAAAAGCACTTAGTCATTAGAAAGTGTTGTAAGTTTATGATTTATTCATAGATGACATTCAGACTATCTAAATGTTAAAACTGCTTTGCTGAATTAGCACAAGAATTTTGAGAAAAATCTTTGACTATAATAAATATTATATTAGATTTGCTTATTATTTCCATCGGTGAGTGTAAAAGCTAAGGACAAAAATAAGTGTGCCTAGGGTTGGAAAACTGAAAAACTAACCAATGAACAAATGATTAATCATAATTTAAAATTCATTCTAGTGAAACTTCAACTTGATCTTGTTACTTTTCTGACTTTCCTGGTAAATTTTGAATAGATGAGAGTAGGTGCCATTCATTTCTATGTCTTCAGAACTTAATGCAGTACCAGAATATTATCAGTAGAGAACAGCTATCTTCCTATCTTTTATCAATCTAAGATATTTCAGGCAGCCATTCTAAAAGGCATTTGAAAAGGCCATTTCAAAAAGTATCTGAAAAACTGATAATTTCTTTATGGTTTACAATTAAGTGTTCACCATATTTAATGCTCACAGGGGAACTTGCATTTTTTTTTTCAGATTGGTACCACTCATTGTTTCTCCATGACTAATATAATAATGTACCTAAATGAGAAAATAGAAGAATATTGCCAAAAAGTTTAATTAGCTTATCTGATTTCTTCTGGGAAAACTGCCATCAGTTTAAACATAGGCTTCTTAATATAATAAACCATTATAAGCATGCATTGACAAAGATTATAGTTTGAGAGATATGTGAGAATACTTATTTTAGACCCAGATGATTTCACTCTTTCTCTTTTAATTTAAATTTTATTTCTGAGGCCTAATTATGAAAATATTTGTGATGGGAAAATAGTGTGTTAAATAATCAGAAGCCATAAACTCAATTTATCACAAGACTGTCATTCAATCTAATGAAACTGTTTTAGGCAGTATACATAGAACAGAAAAACTCTACTAAAGAAATTTCCTATCTTTTCTTCAGTTTTAAAAATGATCAAGGGCCTATTTATTTGGATTTTTGTCTCCTAAATTCTGAGCACTGAGGAAAGAAGGAGTGAAGAATAGTTAGGACAAATCCCTTGACTATAAAAGGAATTTATCACTTGCTTATAAAGGAGTGAGAGATGAGGACATGCTTCTGGTTTGTTTAGTATGGTTGTAATTGGGACGAAGATGATAAGGGGTTATTTCTGTGCCAAGATATAGTAGGGCACACTTGAGGGTGGTTTTAGAAAAGCTAGACATGGAGAAAAAAAAAAAAAAAAAAGGCCTAAAACTTGTCCCAAAGGCATAATTCTTAGCACAACATCCTGATGTAGTACCTCTTAAAGTAAAAATGCTTGTGAGAATTTAAATAAAATAGCAGAATGCACAGATATCAAAGAACTCAATGTTTTATATTACAATGAAATCCATATTCTCTATTTTTGAGTAAGAAGGGCACTACACATTTTCAAGAAATGTCCTTTGACTAAACAGACAGAACCAAGTTACTCAATAGGATCCATACAATGCATTTATTTACACTTGAAAGATAATTTTACTGGGGACACAATTCCAGGATAACAGTTATTTCTCTCTCAGCACTTCTGCCAGTCTAATCGTCTTTCCTTCCTAACTGATCTTTCTTTTCATTTGGGCAGATTTAATCCTCTTACCTAACGACTCTGCAGTTCTGCTAGAATTTGCTTAGGCATGAATTTCTAATTATTCTGCATAGAATATAATATGATTTACATATATATAGATTTAAGTGTTTCAGTGGATTTGAAAACTTCTCAACCTGTATCTTCTAGTATTGCCTGTCCTCTAACCACTCTAATCTCTTTCTTGGACTGTGATTAGGTGTCTTTAGATTTTCTAAGTCCGTACTTCATATCATTCAAAACTTGCTGTCATACTTTGACTCTATCTATGGTGCTCCATTTTTGTTAATTTCTTTAGTGCTAAGTTTCAGTTCAGTAATTCTTCCTTTAGTTGTATTAATCTGATGCTTAACTAGTCTTTGAATCAAAATAATTTTAAACTTTGAAATTTAATGAGATTTTTTTCATCTTCCCAGTCAAATTGATAATCACTTCTTGCTTTCTTATACTGTGATTTATTTACTTTTTAGCATTTAACTTACTGTTATTTGTGCACCATAATTACAGTGTTTGAGTATTCTGAATCTGACTATATACTTACCATACAGTGAGTTTTAGCTTTCCTATGTTTTCATGTTGCTAAGTAGCATCCTTTCAACTAAAAGAACTTTATTTAGCATTTCTTGTAAGGCAGATCTAGTAATGATGAACTCTCTTAGCTTTTGTTTGAGAAAGTCTATTTTTCCTTCATTTATAAAGGACAGCTTTGCCAGGTGTGGTATTCTTGGTTGGCAGGTTTTCTTTTGTGTGTGTGTGTGTTGTTTTAATTAGTATTTATATATCTCACTTTATCCTGGCCCGCAAGTTTTTTGCTGAGGAATGTACTGATAGCCTTATGGAAGTATCATTATGTGTGATGAGTCACTTTTCTCTTGATGCTTTCCAAATTATTTTATATTCTCTCCCTGGTGATTGGAACATTAAGATTTGTTCTTTCTTCTTATTCTCAATCATGGTGACTTGTTTCTTGTGGGTTTCTTTTTGGCACTGAGTTAATATTTCTTGATCTTAATCTTATAGGCCTAGATTGGTCCATGTATTTTTTTCAAAAAGGATTTTCCTTTGTTTCTTCTGGAAACCAAGTTGTACTTAGCTTTGATGTTAGATTGTGTTCCTCAGGAAATAGATTCAGAAATGGAGGTTTGCAAGTAGGAGGTTTGTTTTGACATGTTGTCGAGGACAATACCTGTGAGGGAGAGAGGGAGGCAGGATTGGGCAGAGAGAGAAGTTGAACAGTAATGTAGTTTTGGCATATACTTCAGATCATCCCACTATGTTTGGAGAACATGTAAAAGAGCAACACAAAGTAAAACAACTTTATGTAATGCAATTTTGCTACATTAATAAAATTGAATCTCCAATCATGTAAAAATTTGAACATTTGGCTAACATTCAACATAACTTATTCAATTATAAATTGTTTTGTGGTTCTTTTATATGTACTGCCTGCATAACACTGGTTAAACAAATCCATTTTGGGGGAGTTATTTTTTGAAATATTGCTTTGAACACCTATCTGAGTATGGAAAATTAGGAAAAATAGATGCCTTGGGAGATTATTAGCAAGGCCAAACTAAGCAAATGGCTAAGTCCCTTCCTCTTTTCTCAAGACCAAGGCTAATTGAACTTTTGTCTTTAGATGTCTCAAAAATCCAACATGCTGGGATATCACCTTCTTAGAAAATAGGAAATGAAAAATAATCATGCAGTGTGTCACCTTGTTTTATGAAAATAGCTTTGCCTTCAATATTATTATTTTTATATACAGGAGACCCTCAAGAAGGTACACTTGGAAAAATAAGAATCCTCATATATAGTTATGAACAAAAACTAATGCATAACCCTTTGAATCTCAGTGTTAGCTTCCTGTAACTGCATTCTAACCATAAATTGAATTTATTTCTAATTGTCCTGTATAGAGTCTAGCTTCAGGTTAACACCATATATTAATGTGATGTCTTGTCTCCTTATTCGGGCATTTTCAAACTAGATTATTTTCCTTATGGAAGAACTTGACTCTGTGGAAAGTTAGCATTCATCTTAATGGACAAGCCCCTTAGTCTGAATACTCTACTAGCTACCATGGATTTAGCTTTCATTACCCTATTTACTTGTCTTACCTTAATGACAGTCATCAAAGGGTGAACATTATTTTTATTCATTCCCATTTTACAGTTAAAGAAGCCCAAGGTCACACAGCAATAAAAATTCCAGAGTTTGAACCTCAGTCTGTCTGTATCTCTCTAGCATTTTTTAGATGGCTATGTTGTGTCTGGTTGCACTCATATGTTTATTTATTCATTAAACTGATTCATTCATGCAGCCACTCTTTACTGAAGTCCCTCTCAGAGATTGTTTTAGGCACTAGAGATGCAACCATGAGAAAAAAAAATAAAATCCCAACTTAACATGAATTTAAGAGACGGAAAGCAATTATTCAGATGAATATTTACTGTGCCAGTAATGATTAAAGTCATGAATAAAAGTAAAGCAAGGAATTAAAGAATTCTCAAAAATTCTCAGCAAATCAGAAAGTATCTTTGTTTTTTAGAGTCAAGACACTGAGAAATCAAATACCTTGTCCAGTATTAATCAGAGCTTGTAAATGACCAGTAAGATCGGATTTTTTTTTTTTTAGATTTTATTTTATTATTTTTAAGTCTATTTTTAATTGGAGGATAATTACTTTCAACATTGTGTTGGTATCTGTGATACACAGCATGAATAAGCAATAGGCATACATAGGTCTCCTCCCTCTTGAACCTCCGTCACATCTCCCTCCCCATCCCACCCCTCCAGGTAGGTAGATTGGATTCTTTGACTGCCTATTTCCAGAATCTCTGATCTTTACACTATTATGCTCATTCAATATTTCCAATCTTATTCCTCTCTGATTTCTTTGTGTTTCTTCAGTCCTCTTCAAAATTTCCACTCCAACAAAGATTTGCCCCTTTCTTCCCTGCCAAGAGTGCTTGAAGGTAAAGTATTTCCCTTGTGGACCAGTGAAGTTGCTCAGTCTTGTCCAACTCTTTGCAATCCCACGAACTGTAGCCTACCAGGCCCCTCCATCCATGGAATTTTCCAGGCAAGAATGCTGGAGTGGGTTGCCATTTCCTTCTCCAGGAGATCTTCCCGACCCAGGGATTGAACCCACATCTTCCACACTGCAGGCAGATGCTTTACCATCTGAGCTATCTATTTTCCTTGGGAGAGTACAAAAAAGAGCTTGCAAATGACAGAAAGCTCAGAACTAAACCCAGTATGAAGAATAATTCAGTAGCTTGGCAAGCTTGTTTCAAAATGTCTACCACCCACTGCCAATATTTTCCTCTTCCTTGAGTTCTCATGAATGTCCATGACTGCTTAGGGAACTACCCATTCATCTCTTTGTGTTTCTCTTTTCTTATCCTGTGCAGGCTACAGCCCATGGGGTCACAAAGAGTTGGGCATGACTTAGTGACTAAACAGCAATAGTAACAGCTCCTTTCTAAGCTCTTTCAGAAAATAACAAAATTATTAAATTTATAGTATTATAACGTGAAAGGACTTAATTCCATAAGACTCCAAGGTAGACTAAATTTTTAGAGTTGACTTCAGGGTTCATCATCTGAGTCGATACCTAGAAAGATTCCTTCAGACATATAGGGAAGCCGCAATTTTGTCAGGAAATGATTATTTATCTCATGAGATCACAATATAAGTATCATTGGCTTATGTGGGATTACTGAATGGAAAATATTTAAACAATAATATCAATATGTTCTTTCATATGTAAATTTGGTTTTTACCTCTTCTTTTCTTCCCTGAACTGTCCTATTCTCCACGTAGTAAATTCATCTAATCCTTCAAGATTGAACACAGATTAAATAATCCTTCTCTATACATCTAAAGGCTTATGAACTTAGTTCTGTCACAGACCTATAGAATGTATCACACTGCATTGTTATGACTGTTTTAGTTATGAGTTCCTTTTTAAGTGTACACATACACAATGACTAACTTAACTATACCTTCAAGAGTAGAATAGAGTTTTTAAAAAAATTGTGTAAGAATAATGGGAGATTTATTTTTAATTTATTTCTGCTCTTAAACTTTTAAAAAATGAATTTATTTATTTTAATTGGAGGCTAATTACTTTACAATATTGTAGTGGTTTTGCCATACATTGACATGAATCCGCCATGGGTGTACATGTGTTCCCCACCCTGAACCCTCTTCCCACCTCCCTCCTCATCCCATCCCTCTGGGTCATCCCAGTACACCAGCCCTGAGCACCCTGTCTCATGTATCGAACCTGGACTGGCAATTCGTTTCACATATGATAATTTACATGTTTCATGCCACTCTCCCAAATCATCCTACCCTTGCCCACTCCCACAGAGTCCAAAAGACTGTTCTATACATCTGTGTCTCTTCTGCTGTCTCTCATATAGGGTCATTGTTACATCTTCCTAAATTCCATAAATGTGTTAGTATACTGTATTGGTGTCTTACTTTCTGGCTTACTTCACTCTGTATAATAGGCTCCGTTTCATCCACCTCATTAGAACAGATTCAAACACATTCTTTCTAATAGCTGAGTAGTAGAGTAACATATACTCTAATAACTGAGTATATGTACCACAGCTTTCTTGTTCATTCATCTGCTGATGGACATTTAGGTTGCTTCCATGTCCTGGCTACTATAAACAGTGCAGCGATGAATATTGGGGTACATGTGTCTCTTTCAATTCTGGTTTCCTCGGTGTGTATGCCCAGTAGTGGGATTGTTGGGTCATATGGCAGTTCTATTTCCAGTTTTTTAAGGAATCTCCACACTGTTCTCCATAGCGCCTTTACTAGTTTGCATTCCCACCAACAGTGTAAGAGGGTTCCCTTTTCTCCACACCCTCTCTAGCATTTATTGCTTGTAGACTTCTGGATAGCAGCCATTCTGACTGGCGTGAAATGGTACCTCATTGTGGTTTTGATTTGCATTTCTCTGGTAATGAGGGATGTTGAGCATCTTTTCATGTGTTTGTTAGCCATCTGTATGTCTTCTTTGGAGAAATGTCTGTTTAGTTTTTTAACTCATATTTTGATTGGGTCATTTATTTTTCTGAAATTGAGCTTCAGGAGTTGCTTGTATAATTTTGAGATTAATTCTTTGTCAGTTGCTTTGTTTGCTATTCTTTTCCCCTATTCTGAAGGCCGTCTTCTCACCTTGCTTATAGGTTCCTTTGCTGTGCAAAAGCTTTTAAGTTTAATTAGGTCCCATTTGTTTACTTTTACTTTTATTTCCAATACTCTGGGAGGTGGATCATAGAGGATCCTGCTGTGATTTATGTCGGAGAGTGTTTTGCCTATGTTTTCCTCTGGAGTTTTATAGTTTCTGGTCTTATGTTTAGATCTTTAATCCATTTTGATTTTATCTTTGTGTGGTGTTCTAGTTTCATTGTTTTACAAGTAGTTGACCAGTTTTCCCAGCACCACGTGTTAAAGAGGTTGTCTTTTCCCCATTGTATATTCTTGCCTCCTTTGTCAAAGATAAGGTGTCCATAGGTGCATGGATTTATCTCTGGGCTTCATATTTTGTTCCATTGAACTATGTTTCTGTCTTTGTGCCAGTACCATACTGTCTTAATGACTATGGCTTTGTAGTAGAGCCTGAAGTCAGGCAGGTTGATTCCTCCAGTTCCATTCTTCTTTCTCAAAATTGCTTTGGCTGTTTGAGGTTTTTTGTATTTCCATACACATTGTGAAATTATTTGTTCTAGTTCTGTGAAAAATACCATTGGTAGCTTGATAGGGATTGCATTGAATCTATAGATTGCTTTGGATAGTATACTCATTTTCACTATATTGATTCTTCTGATCCACGAACATGGTCTATTTCTCCATCTATTTGTGCCCTCTTTGATTTCTTTCACCAATGTTTTATAGTTTTCTATATATAGATCTTTTGTTTCTTTGGGTAGATATATTCCTAGGTGTTTTATTCTTTTCATTGCAATGGTGAATGGAATTTTTCCCTTAATTTCTCTTTCTGTTTTCTCATTGTTAGTGTATAGGAATGCAAGGGATTTCTGTGTGTTGATATTATATCCTGCAACTTTACTATATTCATTGATTAGCTCTAGAAATTTTCTGGTGGAATATTTAGGGTTTTCTATGTAGAGTATCATGTCATCTGCAAGCAGTGAGAGTTTTACTTCTTCTTTTCTAGTCTGGATTCCTTTTACTTCTTTTTCTGCTCTGATTGCTGTGGCCAATACTTCCAAAACTATGTTGAATAGTAGTGGTGAGAGTGGGCACCCTTGTCTTGTTCCTGACTTTAGGGGAAATACTTTCAATTTTTCACCATTGAGGACAAGTTTTGCTCTGGGTTTATCATATGTGGCTATTATTATGTTGAGGTATGTTCCTTGTATTCCTGCTTTCTTGAGGGTGTTTATCATAAATGGATGTTGAATTTTTTCAAAGGCTTTCTCTGCATCTATTGAGATAATCTTATGGTTTTTATTTTTTAATTATTGAAGAATCCTTGCATCCCTGGGATAAAGTCCACTTGGTCATGATGTATGATCTTTTAAATATGTTGTTGGATTCTGTTTGTTAGAATTTTGTTAAGGATTTTTGCATCTATGTTCATCAGTGATATTGGCCTGTAGTTTTCTTTTTTTATGGCATCTTTGTCAGGTTTTGGTATTAGGGTGATGGTGGCCTCATAGAATGACTTTGGAAGTTTACTTTCATCTGCAGTTTTCTGGAAGAGTTTGAGTAAGATAGGTATTAGCTCTTCTCTAAATTTTTGGTAGAATTCAGCTGTGAAATCATCTGGTTCTGGGCTTTTGTTTGCTGGAAGATTTCTGATTACAGGTTCAATTTCCATGCTTGTGATGGGTCTGTTAAGATTTTCTATTTCTTCCTGGTTCAGTTTTGGAAAGTTGTAGTTTTCTAAGAATTTGTCCATTTCTTCCAAGTTGTCCATTTTATTGGCATATAGCTGCTGATAGTAGTCTCTTATGATGCTTTTAAACTTAGTTTTAACTTTTATTTTTTAATTTAACAATAGTATCATTGGTATTCTTTTTTCTACATGATGCTAAATTTTCTCATGTTGGTAGACACCTTAGAAAGTTGGTCATGTTAACATTTATGAAACACTATTTGCATTTAAAACACTGTTTAAAAAGAACATGCATACATGGCTTCCTTCTTTTAATATCTCATTAATAAAATCAGAAAACTGAAAATACTCGTTTCCCTAAAGAAAAATACTTATTTCTCTGAAGGACTTTCACCAATACTTTACTGTTATCAATGATGCCATCTGTTTTCAGACTCATTCTTTGAAGCAAGAATTATATTTTAATTGAAGCCATTATTAACCATGTGCAAATGAAAAAGCTATAAATTTCAAAATAGATTGATTACTTACACTCCTTTTACTGATTATTAGGAGCAGTCAGATTTGATACCAAGTGATGTTACAAAATCATTTATGTCTGTTTCAGAAACTGAATGGAAAGTATAGGCCCATGTATTAATTTTTTTTTACCAATTCCTCCTGGGAGATATGATACTTTACAGGTGTATACACATGGTTCTTTTCAGATTTCTCGAGTTTTTTCAATATGTTTATGGTCAAGTTGACAATGCTTTATTTTGGGAGATTTATGAATTCCCTTTAAATAATGATACTCCTCCTTATCTATCAATGAATAATGTTATTATAGAACATTATGAATACTTTACTGAAATTAATATTTTAGGTTTGGTGAAGATCAGTGACTGATTTAACTTCCCCTAAGACTCAGGGCTTTTCAGGATTGTTGTTCAGTCCCTAAGTCGTGACTGACTCTGTGATGCTGTGGACTCTAGCATGCCAGACTCTGTCCTTCACTATTTCCTGGAGTTTGCTCTAATTCATTGCCATTGAGTCAGTGATACTGTCTGACCATCTCATCCTTTATTGTCCTCTTGTCCATTTGTCTTCAGTTTTTCAGAGGATCAGGATCTTTTCCAATGAGTTGGCTGTTCACATCAGGTGGCCAAATTATTGGAGTGTCAGTTTCAGCATCAGTCCTTTTAATAAATATTCAGAGTTGATATCCCTTAGGATTGACTAGTTTGATCTCCTTGCAGTCCAAGGGACTCTCAAGAGTCTTCTCCAGCACCACAACTCAAAAGCATCAATTCTTTGTCACTCAGTCTTAATTATGGTCCAACTCTCACATCCATAAAGGACTACTAGAAAAATCATAGCTTTGATTAGATGGATTTTGGTGGCAAAATGGTGTCTCTGCTTTTTAATACATTGTCTAGGTGGGTCACAGCTTTCCTTCCAAGGAACCAGAACCTTTTATTTTGATGGCTACAGTCACCATCCCCAGTGATTTTGGAGCCCAAGAAAATAAAATCTCTCACTGCTTCTGCTTTTCCATTTCTATGTGTCGTGAAGTGATGGGACCAGATGCCATGATCTTAGTTTTTTTTTTTTTTTTAAATGTTGAGTTTCAAGCAAGTTTTTTCACCCTTCTCTTTCATTTTCATTAAGAGGCTCTTTAGTTCCTTTTCACTGTCTGCCATTAGATGGTATCATGTGCATATCTGCACATGAGGTTGTTGATATTTCTCCCGACAGTCTTGATTCTAGCTTGTGCTTCATCCAGCCCTGTATCTCATATGATGTACTCTGCATATAAGTTAAATAAGCAGAGTGATTATATACAGCCTTGTTGTACTCCTTTCCCAATTTTGAACTAGTCCATTGATCCATGTATGGTTCTAGCTGTTGCTTCTTGACCAGCTTATACATTTCTCAAAGGACAGGTAAGGTGGTCTGGTCCTCCCATCTAAGAATTGTTCACAGTTTGTTGTGATCCACACAGTTTACAGCTTTAGCACAGTCATTGAAACAGAAATAGATGTTTTTATATGGAACTCCCTTGCTTTATTCATGATCCAGTGAATCTTGGAAATTGATCTCTTGTTTGCCTCTTCAAAACCCTGCTTGTACATCTGGAAGTTCTTGATTCACATGCTGCTTAAGCCTTCTTGAAGGATTTTGAGCACCTTGCTAGCATGTGAAGTGAGTACAATTGTGTGGTAGTAAGAACATTCTTTGGCATTGCCTTTCTTTGGGATTGGAGTCAAATCTGACCTTTTCCAGTCCTGTGGATACTGATGACTTACCAAATTTGCTGACATATTGAGTGTAGGACTTTCATAACATCATCTTTTAGGATTTGAAATAGCTCAGCTGAAATTCTGTCACCTCCACTAGCTTTTTAGTTATGCTTGTTAAGGCCCACTTGACTTCACACTCCAGTATATCTGGCTCTAGGTGAGTGATCACACCTTGTGGTTATTTGGTCACTAGGACCCTTTTTGCATAGTTCTCCTATGTCTTCTTACCACTTCTTCTTAATCTCTTCTGATCCTGTTAGGTTCTTACTATTTCTGTCCATTATTGTGCCCATTGTTGTGTGACATGTTCCCTTGATATCTCTAATTTTCTTGAAGAGATCTCTAGTCTTTCCCCTTCTATTGTTTTCCTCTATTTATTTTCATTGTTCATTTATTAGGGTCTTCTTACCTTTCCTTGCTATTATCAGGAATTCTACTTTCAGTTGGGTATTTCTTTCTCTTTTTCTCTTGCTTTCTGCTTCTCTTCTTTCCTCAGCTATTTGTAAAGTCTTCTCAGGCAAGCACTTTGCCTTCTTACATTTCTTTCTTTGGAATGGTTTTGTTCATTACCTCTGTACAGTGTTATGAACCTCTGTACATAGTTCTTCAGGCACTCTGTCTCCCAGATCTAATCTCTTGAATCTGTTCATCACCCCCACTGTATAATCATGAGGGATTTGATTTAGGTCATACCTGTATGGTACTTTCAATTTAAGTCTCAAATTGGCAATAAGGAGTTCATGATCTGAGCCACAGTTAGCTCCAGGTCTTGCTTTTTCTGACTGTATAGAGCTTCTCCATCTTGGCTGCAAAGAATATAATCAATCTGATTTTGGTATTGACTATGTGGTGATATCCATGTGTAAAGTCTTCTCTTGTGTTCTTGGAAAAGAGTGTTTGCTGTGACCAGCATGATCTCTTGACAAAACTGTGTTAACCTTTGCCTGCTATTCTGGGTATCTCTTGACTTCCTATTTTTTGCATTCCAATCCCCTATGATGAAAAAGACATCTTTTTTTGGTGTTAACTCTAGGAAGCATTGTTCATCTATACAGAACCACTTAATGTCAGCCTCTTCAGCATCAGTGGTTGGAGCACAGACTTGAATTACTGTGATTTTGAATATTTTGCCTTGGAAGTAAACCGAGATCATTCTGTCATTCTTGAGATTGCATCCAGGTACTGCATTTCAGACTCTTTGTTGACATGAGGGCTACTTCTTTTCTTTGAAGGGAGTCTTGCTCATAGTAATAGATATAATGGTCATCTGAATTAAATTCACCCATTCCTGTCCATTTTAGTTCACTGATTCCTAAGACGACAGTATTTAATCTTTCCATCTCCTGGTTGACCAAGCCCAATTTTCCTCGATTCATGGACATAATATTTCATGTTCCTATGCAGTATTGTTCTTAACAGCATCAGATTGTACTTTCACCACAAGACACATTCACAGTCAGTTCAGTTGTTCAGTCTTGTCCAACTCTTTGCAACCCCCAAGGACTGCAGCATGCCAGGCTTCCCTGTCCACCACCAACTTCCGGAGACTACTCAAACTCATGTCCATTGAGTCCTGGATGCCATCCAACCATCTCATCCTCTGTCGTCCCCTTCTCCTCCCGCCTTCAATCTTTCCCAGTATCATGGTCTTTTCAAATGAGTCAGTTCTTCACATCAGTATTGGAGTTTCAGCTTCAACATCAGTCCTTTGAATGAACATTCAGGACTGATTTCCTTTAGGATGGACTGGTTGGATCTCCTTGTGTCCAAAGGACTCTCAAGAGTCTTCTCCAAGACCATAGTTCAAAAGCATCAATTCTTCGGTTATCAGCTTTCTTTGTAGTCCAACTCTCACATCCACACATGACTACTGGAAAAACCATAGCTTTGACTAGATAGACTTTTGTCCACAAAGTAATGTCTCTGCTTTTTAGTATGCTGTCTAGGTTGATCATAACT
The DNA here is from genome assembly GCF_023699985.2 of Odocoileus virginianus. Classification (NCBI taxonomy): domain Eukaryota; kingdom Metazoa; phylum Chordata; class Mammalia; order Artiodactyla; family Cervidae; genus Odocoileus; species Odocoileus virginianus. The sequence continues at coordinate 17,441,853 of NC_069675.1, read as the reverse complement.
TTTCTTCTAAAGAGCAAATGTCTTTTAATTTCATGACGGTAGTCACCATCTTCAGTGATTTTGGAGTCCTCCCAAATAAAATCTGTCACTGTTTCCATTGTTTCCCATCTATTTGCCATGAAGTGATGGGACCAGATGCCATGATCTTAGTTTTCTGAATATTGAGTTTTAAGCCTACTTTTTCACTCTCCTCTTTCACTTTCATCAAGAGGTTCTTTAGTTCTTTGCTTTTTGCCATAAGTGTGGTGTCATCTGCATATCTGAGGTTACTCATATTTGTCCTGGCAACTTTGAATTCAGCTTGTACTTCATCCAGTCCCGCATTTCTCATGATGTACTCTGCATATAAGTTAAATAATCAGGGTGAGACATCCACAACTGAGTGCCATTCCTTAGACTGGTGTAAATGGCAACTGAATTCCAAGTCGAACATCTTTAGCTTAGCTTCTAGCTCTGCTGGTACTAACTGAGTAAACCTGAGTAAACCTCTAAACACACCTTTGAATTTTAGTTTCATTATTTGTAAAAGAGGTGCAATACTGTTTATCTGAGGGGTACTGTTTGAATTAAAATGATAATATATATTGAAGTGTTTTTTTGATTATAAAACTCCAATATAGGATGGGATAAAAGGCACATGCCCTCTTTAATTATCTCAGTTAAGTTAAACATGTTATGATTAATTCACTGTCCATTGTAAAGGGACATGATATACAGCCTAGATGAATTATGTTATTTTTCTCTAATTCTCATGGAATGAATAATGCTACATCTATGCAACTATTCAAAATCTACTTGACAGATTTTTAGCTAAAAGTAGTTGTTAAGATTCTTTTTCCTGTTTAAAATTGTACTTTTATCACTTTAGAAATGTCATCCTAGGGACACATGATGACAGATGATTGAGGGTTCTACTCTGAAGGATGTAGAAAGCAAATGTATTCTTGATGGAAAAGCAAATTAGAAATATTGGATTCATTAAAAGGCACATAACTTTTGTGATCTGTCTGTTAGCAACACCTGTCCTATTTAGATGTGATTTATCAGAGCTATCACATCAATGAATTCAGCAGCAGGAAATATTAAAATGTACATTAAAATGGGAAAAACACTCTGATACAGAGGAAATAAAGTTACTAACATTGTCTTGATGAATAAAGAGAATGCAGAGTTTGGAAAGCAATGAATACTAGAGTACTAGTACACTAGAATACTTTTCAAGTCAAAAGTATTAATTTTAAGATGAATACGAAATAGAATATATTTCTTATCCCACTTTACTGAGGAAAAAATCAACAAATCTAACGTAAAGCATACTACACAGACACAAAGACACACACACCAACAAAACAAATGCTAAACAGTTCTATCACTCTCTGATCTCTGCTGTTTCATAATGTATTAAAATAAAGATGACAGCATGACATCTGGAGCATAAATTTAGAGCTGGTGACATTTGGTCACTTTCGCTGTGGGAATCACCAAAACTGAAAATTCCTCTCAGGAAGAGAGTAATCTCTTTAAATGTCCTCAGTTAATCAACTGATTAAAAAAAAAAATTGTCATCAGTTCAGAAGACCTATAGAACTGGATGGAACTATCTTAGTATTTTTTTTTGTCTTGGCAATGTCACAATTTGAAGAGGAAAAAGAATATTTGATGTATATAACTCATTGATTATGATTACTCACAATCATGTGCAAAATTAACTAGAGTCTGTCTTCAACTTTATTGTGAGGAGGAAAAGTTGATGATAAAATTCAAAAATTATATTTTCAGGTTAAAGTTCATATTATAGTTTCTAAATAAGCTTTGGCACTGCCTGCATCAAAAGTGATTTGTAAAGTCCAAGGAAAGGGAATAAATGCTGCCAGTGTAACACAACTTGGGATCTTTATGAAACATCTTGCCATTTGGATAGTTTTGACTTTAAGAAGTAACGGGCAAAATGTCAAGTAAGCACCATCTAGGTTCAATAGGTACACAGGTAACAGAAGTTACCAAGTCTCTTTCACAGTAAGATATGGTAATACCATAGGGAACATTACAAACTTTAATGAGTTACGGAATGGCCTGATTACAGGGTTGGTCAATCTTTTCTTAAGAAACTACCATGCAGAACACTAGATAAAGTAAACAGGAATAAAATTAAGCTATAGTTTGTAAGTGAATAGTTTACTGGAAAACAGTCCTTCTTTGTTGGCATGATTATATTTATTTGAAAGTTTCTGAAGTTCTCTAAAGCCAGTGCTGCTCATACTTACTCTGATAAGGTCAGATAAATTAATAAATCATGTAGTGATATATCTACACCGCTTCACTAATTTTATTCAGCTGTTGCAATTACGGCATTGAAGAAAATGTTGTGCTGAGCAAGTGGAGATTGACTCTCTCTACACCCTGTGTGATTCTTAAGAGTAGTAAGGAAGTCCAAAAAGGAGATAGAACCTTGAAACAACACTTTACAACCATAGTTTTAAATATAATGCCCAGAAAGGAGTTGTGTGTCCTGTGTTCAGTCACTCAGTCATGTCCAACTCTTTACAACCCCATGGACTGTAACCTGCCAGGCTCCTCTGTCTATGGAATTTTCCAGGCAAGGAGACTGGAGTGGTTGCCTTTTCCTACTCCAGGGCATCTTCCCGACCCAGGGATCAAACCTGCATCTCTTGTGTCTTCTGAAATGGGCAGGCAGGTTTTTTTTGCCACTGCACAATATCCAAAAGGGAGTTGGTTCTCAGTAAATGTTTATTTTAATAAAAGTCTGAACAAATGAAGTTTTCACTTAACCTGTTATATAAGAAAAAATGAATTATAGGTGTGACAGAGTAAATATGGAGCATTAAAAATGATTTATGCAGATTTTACTACAAAGTGGTATTACTGGGCTTCCTTAGTGATGATGATAGAGACATAAAATTAATAATAGCATATGAAACTGAAATAGCAACTGAAACTGTTCAGTTTCCTACAAACAGGTATTAAATATGCATTATAAATTATCTAAGTCTGGTTTTAGTTTTAGACATTTTATAGAAAAGTTTCTGGAATTGGTAATAATTACATCTAGATAAATCAAAGCTGTTAGCTATGAGATAAAAAATGAGATGCTGTTTGAGATTACATAGATAGAAAGATTGCTGAGCCACTTCAAACTGGAAGTGTCGGTCATTAGCATACCCCTACAAACTCAAGGGTCTGCATACATTCATATTTTGCAAAGCCTTGAATACTATTTAGACATTTAGTTATCTAATGACTTTCTTTAATTGGCTTAAGGAAGAGTGCCTTACTGGAGAATAATATAACATTTCAGATAAAAATATTTTAGGTTGTTTTCTTTTTGGACATAGGATAGAGAACCTGAAGAATATGCACTGGCCTGTGAATTGGACTAAGAATAAGGACTAGATTTTTGTTCTTTGACTGTTTTCATTGTTGCAGTTCTTTTCTTTAGGAGCACATGGTCTCTTTTCTTCATATATTAAACTTAAAAGCAGATGACTTCTGAGAGATGTCTTCTGTAAAATTTTCATCTGTCAGCACACTTGTGGAAATTGTTTTTCCTTTCTGCTATCAGGCAGCACTTTAATGTGCACATATATAGCATTTTCATACCCTGGCACCTAATTCCCAATTTGCATGATAACTACATCATAATAGCATAAAGAGATATTAAGAAAAAATAACTTGAACTGCTTATAACTCCTGAATTAAAGAGATGATATAAAAGCACTGTTGACTAGAAAACAGCTCTATTATCCCCTTCAGGCAGAGTTGTGATGAAGGCTTAATGGCTTATAAATACTAGAGCTTTCTTTATCCAATAAGATTAGGGTATATTTCTTTTCTTCTTACCAAGATCCCCTGTGACTAGTTGCACAGCCTTTAGAAGGTGTCAGAAAATTTCCAGTCCTGAACTCAGGCTTAGAAGTCCTGTTAGCCCTGGAGCATGCATCCTAGTAGCAGGAGGAAGTTCTGGAGAGGTCTGTTCCATCAACTTTTGACACTACTCTGTCAATTTCCTATTAGTATATTGTGCATACTTTCAGAGCACATTTTGGGTGCATGAATTTCTTTCTTCACACCTAGAAGCTAAGCCATGGAATTGTCTTGCTCGTGGGAATTCTCTTTTAGGTTGAATTTTCAACCAGTGTCTCTAGTCCTCCTTGTTTAAGTCCAGTACTTTTTCTCATGAGAGAATGTTGCCTCATGTATCAGGAGGAATGGAGGAAGCTGTTTTTCCTTCTGGTGACCATTTAGACTTGCAGTTGAGGTCTCTGTTGATAAGAACAGAAGCAGAGTTAATCTCACATTATCTGCTGCATCTAATACAACTAAATGCTCAGATAGTATGGAGCCCTCAAAGACATTCCTTGACATCCTAATAGTGACAAAAGACAGGAAGACTTGAAGGTCTGATAAACATCACACATAATTTCTCTAAGAAACCTTCTGGATTCCCCATCTAACTGAGTTGGGGTGTTTGTAAACACAGGTTTCTGTACCCTCTTCATGAATTGCTAAATCAGAATCCCTGTTGCTGAGGCTTTGATATGAGGCATCCTAAATAATTTGTTAAGCACACTGAAGTTTGAGGAGAACTTCTTTCAGACTCCTGTTAGATTCTAGTAGTTGTCAGTGTCTTGTGGAAAAGTTATGGAAATCTAAGCATCTGCATAGAACATCACAGAAGCTAGATAGGTTTTAATTCCTATTTATTTTCCAGCAGCTGATCCAGGTATGCTAGGTTAGCCTTCTAGAAAGCAATCTTAATTTCTGTCAATCACAAGATTTGTGTATTAATCATAAAGCCCAATAAATGATTTCATGATCTGATGCTTGTCGGCATAATTTTGTTTTTTTTTTTTATTTCATGTCAGTCCTTGCTTGTGTTCACAAGTGCTCAGGCTTAATAGTTTATTTTTCTTTGTCTAATAGCATGGTTACTTCCATAGAAGAACAATATTAAACAGTCACAAGTTCAAAAATTAAACTATTCTATATCCTTTTCATCTTTAATCTATGAGTGAAGAAGATCTTGGCAATGAAAAAATCAAATTTTCTAGTTATATGTGGAATAAAATATTTTATGTATTTGTACCCCAAAATTCTTGTTCCTCAGGATTTCCAGTTAATGTCAGTTTCTTGTGATTATTGCTGCTCCAGGGAGACAATGATATTCTTTCACTATCTTTTCAAAACATGCTGTTGATCATCAGATAATATGTGTAATATGTGTTATTCTAAGTTATATACTAAGTTGTCTTTTTTTATTTTAATTATTTTAATGGAATGCAATTGCTTTACAATATTGTGTTAGTTTCTGCTTTACAACAAAGTGAATCAGCTATATGTATACATTTATCCCCTCTCTCTTGAGCCTGCCTCCCACATGCTCCATCCCACCCTTCCAGGCCATCACAGAGCATGGAACTGAGCTCCCTGTGGTACACAGAAGATTCCCACCAGCTATCTATTTTACACATGGCAGTGGATACATGTCATTTCTACTCTCTCAATTCATCCTATAATCCTTTCTCCCACTCTGTATCCACATATCTTTTCTCTACGTTTGTATCTCCTAATTTGTCTTCATCATGTAGCTAAACAGTGACTTTTGTACTAAGTCCCCTTTGTCATCTTTTATGATGTGTATTTCCTTTTTTCGTTGCAGGTAGCATTGAACACTGTTTAATAAACAGTGATTACTTAAATGCTCCTATATGCTCCTAGGTCACATATAGTGCATTTTATATGAACTGTTATATATTTATAAGATATAGCTTTTATGTAGATGAATAAATTCTTTATACTTACATAGTATTTGTTTAAAGTCTGCCCTGTCAACTTTACTTTTTTTCATAATTGTGTATTCTATGAATTTTTAATTTAGAAGCTTTATTTTCAGAGGCCAGTGTTGGATGATCTTGCATGATGAAAAATAACAGTCATTTTCATAACTGTGCCTGTCTTTTGAATGTATACAATCAAACCACAGTAATATTAATATACTCTTTCAACACATATGACAATTACAGCAAACTATTTATTTATAAAAAATTTCTTTGAGATTGTGGGGAGTTATTTCATCTCTCATCAGTAGTTTCTTTTACTAAATAATGGCATGTATCTATGAATTCATTCATTCAAAAAATACACTGAAAATTTACCTTTTCTGAACATCATGCTGGGTAGTGAAAACTGAAAGAAAAAGAGGTGTTTTTTTTTTTCCCCATATATGTGTCTTTTTGCCACATATGTGTCATTATATTTATTTCCTCCTATGTACAGTCATGCTTTACATTGTGTATGGATCTAGATCTAGAACTTAAAAAATTTTAGAAAGTCTTAACCTCAAAACACATTAAATTTTATACTCTTTGAATTATGAATTTCACTTCTATGAATCTTTCCTAAGGAAACAGGTTTTTATGACTCCAATCAAGAAAAGGGAAATTAATGTGTTTGAAATGGAGAGAATTTAATATAGTGTAATATTAATAGTTACAAAAGTATTAGTAAGGATAAAGTGCAGAAAAGAACACAGAGGGAGATGAATGAGCAAAGGAAAGAAGGGATGAGATCTAGAGACAGGCAGTTAAGCAAGTCCCTGGATATCAGTCTGCACCTGCTGCCATGCTGTTGGAGGTACTGTCACGGTTGGGTCTGTATTTACTAAAGAGATGCTTCTTTGTTCAAGGCCATAGCCACCAAAAAAATTACTCTTCTTCTTACCACTAGGACAATATTCAGCAATAGCCAGAAACTGCTACACTGTAGGAGATAGAATTGTGAAGTTTCCCTTTTCTTTTAACTTAAGATTTCTCACCAGCCTTTTCTATTGGCAGAATATAACAGGAAATCATCAGCTAAAAGCTCCCCTACTGGCTCAGTAGTAAAGAGCACGCCTGTCAATGTGGGAGACCTGAAAGGCACAGGTTCCATCCCCGGGTTAGGAAGATACCCTGGAGGAGGGCATGGCACCCACTCCAATATTCTTGCCTGGAGATCCATGGACAGAGGAGCCTGGCAGGTTGCAGTCCATAGGGTCACAAAGATTCAGACAAGACTGAAGCAACTTAACATGCATGCATGCATCATCAGCTAAAGGATCCTGGTAACTGTAGTTTCAGACCTGTGAACTTAGCAGTGCAGGGCAACATGTGTAGGACTGAGAGACAATAGTTAAACAAACAACAAAAAAAAGGCACATGATGTGGAAATTATATAACAAGAATTACTTATTAGGCAAATTAATTGAAATAAAAACATGTATTTTTAATATGAGGAAAACAGTTAAAGTGCATGATTGCCCTGCAGCCAAACAGTATTTAAATATAAAAAGTCATATCTTAAAACAAACTGTATTGACAAAGGCAAATATAATTACAGGATCTAATTAACAGAGGAAAAAAAGTTCTGAGATGTATGTGCAAAATCTAGTTATCTATCTTCATAATCTGGAATGTACAATTCAAAGTTAATAATTGTTGTTAGCTTCACATAGAAAGAGAATGAATAAACTGTGTTTTATTCTTTACATTTTTCTTAGTTTACCAAATTTTTCTGTAATGAATATGTATTATATTTGGAGTTCCAAAAATCATTTCACAACTTGCGTGTAGCCAATCCCCTCTTAGACATTATGCTAATATTCCATAATGAACTTGTCTGCATTTCCTTCTGTAGAACCCAAATGAGTTATTCTAATTTTTACAATTAATTATGCTTGTTTTTTCTCCCTCTTGGAAACTAATGTCACTTTAGAATGAACACATATGAAAGTATTACATATAGCAGCCCAAGAATATAAAATAATTGTGGGAAATTTACCTTACATTGAGAAAAGGGTAATTATTTATTATTATTTTTTCTAATGAGAAAGAGGACAGGAAGGTTAAATGTGAGGTTTGAGACAATCTGACTCTCCAATCAAAATTCAAAAAAGTGATTAAACTATTGATAATAATTGAAAAGTGGAAAGAAGAATTGACCAACCATCTGTAGCAAAAATTTAAAAAGAAGAAAAGGAATCAGAAACTTGAGAGTAAAAATGTTTAATTAGGAATATCAGAACATGGATAAATATTACTATGCTCAACATGTATCATAATCCCATTCCTAACAGTGAAACTAGTTAGTTGTTAAACAGAGAATAATAAAAAAAAATACACTCTTTGGAATAGCCTAATCACATTATGAGAAGTTCAGGAATAAAACTCTTTTGGGTCAGAGAAATCAGATGAAGTTCTCTGTTGTTATTGTTTAGTCACTAAATCATGTCTGACTCTTGCAACCCCATGGACTGCAGCACAGCAATCTTCCCTGTCCTCCTCTATGTGCCAGAGTTCGCTCAGATTCATGTCCATTGAGTTGGTGATGCTATCTAATCATTTCATACTCTGCTGCTCCCTTCTCCTATCGCCCTCAATCTTTCCCAGCATCAGAGTCATTTCCAGCGAGTTAGCTTTTTGCATCAGATGTCCAAAGTATTGGGACTTCAGCTTCAGCATCAGTCCTTCCAATGAATATTCAGGGTTGATTTTCTTTAGGATTGACTGGTTTGATCTTGCAGCTCAAGAGACTCCCAAGAGTCTTTGCCAGCACCACAGTTCAAAAGTATGAATTGTTTGATGCTCAGCCTTCTTTATGGTCCAACTCTTATATCTGCATGTGACTATATCTTTGACTATACATACCTTAGTTGGCAAAGTAATGTCTCTGCTTTTTAATATGCTGTCTAGGTTGGTCATTGCTTTCCTTCCAAGGAGCAAACATCTTTTCATTTCAAGGCTTCAGTCACCATCAGCAGTGATTTTGGAGCCAAAGAAAATAAAATTTGTCACTGTTTCTGCTTTTTTCCTCTTCTATTTGCCATGAAGTAATGGGACTGATGCCATAATCTTAGTTTTTGAATGTTGAGTTTTAAGGCAGCCTTTTCACTTTCCTCTTTCATACTCATCAAGAGGAACTAAGGTTCCTTTTTACTTTCTGCCATTTCTTCATGGATCACAGCTTTGCTGTGGCAAAGAGGCTTGAGTAACTCAGTGAAACTGAGTCATGCCTTGCAGTGCAACCCAAGATAGATGGTTTGTAGAGAAGAGCTCTGACCAAACACGATCCACTGGAGACCGGAATGGCAAACCACTCGAGTATTCTTGCTGTGAGAGTGCCACGAACAGTATGAAAAGGTAAAAAGCTCTCTGTTAAGAGGTAGCAACTACATGACAGGGTGGATTTAGACAGTTTTAGTTATGGTAGTAATTAAAAGTAGCTTATTAAATTACATACGGTTTAGCATATAATAACGGTGTCTGATTAGTATGTGCCTGTTAGCCATGTGCTGTTGTAAGCACTTTAGTTATCACTTCATCCTTATAAGGTATATTTTTATTGCTTCCATTACACTAGCAAGGACACTGAGGTGAAGAGTGAAGAAAAAACTTGACCCAGGTCACATAGCTAGTAAGCAGTGAATCCAGAATTAAAATTTAGACACATAGACTGTGGAGGTTTGCAGTCACTGCCCCACTGTCCCGCAGCTAGATTAGTAGGTGTGCAGGAGATGGGGACACATTGCTTATGCAGAGTATACAATATAAGTTATGTCTTAACTCATACACATTTTACTAACTGTATCATTTTGTCACTTGTTATCAATTTAGAAAAGATAAATTATATTCTGACTGGCAAACAGATCAATTTCAATCAACTAAGCTTTCCTTAGTGGTAAACTAAGCTTTTCTCCTGACTTTTACTTTCTGTGACATGTTGGCCATTTCTTATAGACACCATTGAAGAGGAAACACATTTGCTTATATTCTACTGTGTCAAAATTCTGTGATTTTCTATTCAAATACACTTTGTCTATGACCTCTACTTATCACTTGGGGAAGACAGAGAATGTAAAAGTGTATTTTAACTACAAGAACACATGGTGTTATGGCTCTAAGTGTCAGAAGTATGCACACACACATACATGCACACACATTTCTTAAAATCAAAACTTTCTGTTATTTCCTCAACTATGTAAGTCAATGTACTAAAATAGTGTTAATTTAATTTATGTTTATATGGTGCTTTAACTTTCCTTTTTCTGGAAATCAAAGATAGTTATTAAAATTCTGAGATTTATTTTAACCAAGAAGAAATTCTACCCTTATTTTAAAAACATTTGATTAGAGTTTGCCTTTTCACAGAGGTAAATTTGATATTCCCTGGGAGCAAATATTCTGAGAATTCATCTCACTCTTTGTGGAGATACAACTAATGATGGATATGGTGCTATGTGCTAAGCTGTTGATCTCCACAATTTTGCTTGTTTATTTGGCATGGTAAAAATGTTCCCATTTTGCACAGTGCTAATTTTTCAACCCCAATTTTTCCAAAACTGTTGCACCACAACTAATGTCATCATTATTAAATGTTTATTTAGTCTTCTCTTTGGGCCAGGAGAATTCAAGCAGGTATAAATCAGATTCTCCTTCTATAAGGAAAAAAAGCACACAAAAAACTGTCAGATATTTTATTTGAAATGTGCAGGTTAGATTGCCAGAAACTTTAAGGACTATTCCAAATCCTTTGGCTTAAATATTGAAGTGAAAGAAGTAGATCAAAATCTAAGAGATCTTTAGTTCATATTATGTGCTAAGGTTTATGCTAGGTGATTAATATATAGTAATTTTCCTGTGTAATCTTTACAAAATCCATAGAATGTGGTCTTCTGCTTTGCAAGTGAGGGTAAAGGAAGGTCTGACCCAGATGAAATGGCTGGACAAAGTCTCACATCAACTGAATGAAACAGGTGAGCTTTGATCAAAGATGATTTAAGTCCAAAGTCTATTTTCTTGTCACTACATGGTTTAAAAAATTAGACATGCTGATGAAAATGAAATCCCTTTGGTTGTGTAGGGAAAAGAGTTTTTTGAGAACTAATGAAAATGAAAATCTGAACTGCAACAAAAGTCAGTTAACTAACTGAAAGCTCTTGTTAACTTGGGAGAAGCATAGATCCAGAAAACCGAGTGTTTAAATGAGAGACACTATTACTGATAGAAAGTTGATTAAAACTTTCTACTTCATGGGTAAATGAACTAAAATATATATAATTAATGATGAATTTTCACAGGTTATTTAACACATGATAGCTAATACCTTAGAATGCAAGATAAGTTGAATATGCATTTGTGGATAGAGGAGACTATTTACAGGGGAAAAGACCAGTGCTCAAAGGGTTAACACATTTGTTTCTGAAGGAACTGGGGGAGCCAAATATAGACAGCTCCTATCCAGGGATTAGAACTTACATGCCTTGTTTTTATTTTGATATCAAAGACAAAAATATATTTAGGTTTCACTGACAAAATGTATACTTAGGTTTCAACCTTACCATAATTGCTGGTACCTGTTCCTGATTTTTTTAACTAGGCATTATTTTACAATAACTTCATTTGTTATTGGAGTATGATTGCTTCTCTCCTTGAACATTTCATCTAGCTCTGACCACCTCTGATGTGCTTGTTTCTGCTGTACCACAAAGTGAATCAGCTTTGTGTGTACACACATTCCCTTCCTCTTGAGCCTCCCCCTTACATCCACCTCCATCTCACCCCTCTAGGTCATCACAGAGCACCAAGCTGAGCTCCCTGTGGTATACAGCAGGTTCCCATTAGCTATCTGTTTGACTCATGGTAGTCTATATATGTCAATCCTAATCTCCCAAATCATTTCACCCTCCTCTTCTGCCCTCCATGTCCACGCGTCTATTCTCTATGCCTGCCTCTCTATTCCTGCCCTTAAAATAGATTCATTTGTACCATTTTTCTAGATTTCACATATATGCATTAATATACAGTATTCAGTTTCCTCTTTCTCACTTACTTCAGTCTGTGTGACAGATTCTAGGTCCATCCACATCTCTAGAAATTACTTAATTTCATTCCTTTTATGACTGAGTAATATTCCATCAGATATATGTACCACATCTTTATCCATTCACCTGTCGATGTGCATTTAAGTTGATTCCCTATCCTGGCTATTGTGGAGAGTGCTGCAATGAACATTGGGGTACACATGCCCTTTTGCATTTTGGTTTTCTCAGGGTATATGACCAGTAGTGGGATTGCTGGGTCATATGGTACTAGCTCCATACTCCCTGAATCCTGCTGCTTCTTTCCTTGGACACTTAACTGAGCTCTGACCATCTCTGATTCCCTCACCACAGAACCAGTGGAACTCTGTACATTCTTGACCATAGTGTCACAGAATTTTGGCTATGATTATTGTCCATTAAAAGCTGTGCCACTCACCTATCCATGATACTGCAAATGGCTTTTTCTCCCTTAAGAGTTGCTAGATTCAGTGTGGACCCTGATCTTGACTTCCTTTCTCCTGTCCTGGGCCCATTTCACATCTCTGTGGTGTTACTATTCACAATTAGAATGATTCATTTTACTTTATTATCTAAAATCTTAACAGAAAGGTACTTATGTGGCATTTGCAATGCATGAGTACATTTTAAAATTACAACTCATTTGTAGGTCACCTGTATATTTCTTGTTTTAAAATGAATTGATAAATATATGTAGTCTTCCAAACTGGATCATATATAGACACATACACATATGTGGATATGGATATATATAAATGATATTTCTAATATAAGTGATTATGCACTTGAATTGAAATTTTAGAAACCAATACAGAAAATTAAATTTGTAAAATAAACATTGTAGTATCAAATACTATTGTTTCAAATTTATCATAGTGATGTTTGAAAGAAAAGATATTGAATAAGAGGTACATAAGTTTGACAGAGAGATTTGGGGAAATTCGAATATTTTCAAGGACTGCATAGATAGGAGGCACAGATAGGCTCTTTTTTTTTTGCTAGAATTTTATTTGAAATTTATGGTGTATGTTTTCCTGCATTTGTGAGATCTGATCACTACATTAAGAATATTTGTTGAATTTTGAGGCATCTAGTATAATAAATATAATGAGAGAGGGAAAAAAACAGTATCAAGGACAAAAAAATGTTCCTGAGAAAATTAAATAATAATTAGAACACTTTCAAGTAAATTTGTAAGCAAGTTTGAAATCCACTGTTTGAGGTAGAATAAACTACATGCAGATTAGCACGGGTGAAAGAAAAGGTTGAACCCACGTTATCCACGATACAATTAGAAAAAATGAAATCAGGTCAGAGACATCTTTGAATTACCCACTGTTAAATTACTTAATAAAGAAGCTCATTAGTTTGAGGTGACTCTAATGCCATGATGGTATATGTAAACAAACCAATACCTAAGCCTGTAAAGGCCTCATGGTTAGGAAGCCAAAATGCTGAGACAACAAATCACAACCAACCATCTAAGCTTTAAGCTATAATCAGCCAGTAATTTCTTTTCTTTGCTTCCTCACTTCCCCTATACCTCTTGGGGTGGTGGGCAGGGTGGGCGGCACTTTGAACAACTTTCAGTTTGGAGCTACCCAATTAGAATAGATTTTTGCTCAAATAAACTCTTAAATGTTTTAATATGCCTCAGTTTACCTCTTAACACCATCAATTGCTATAACTATTGGCCAAAGATTTTACCAAGTTTGTGAGAAATAAGAGACAGATTTGTTTCCAGTGAATAGGAAGGGTTAGAGATAATTAGGGTTTATAAGCTGGAAATTTATGTCAAGGAAGAATCTATAAGAAAATGCTGTGAGGACCATTAACAAGAGGGGATCCATCTATGTGGCTGTGCATGACTCCAGCTTACAGTCAAATCCTCTTTACAATTGCAGTGTCTCAGTATGTGATTAAAGATTTGGTAATTTGTTGTTTTATTATCAGTACGATTTTACTGAGAAGTTATTTGCCTTAGTTTTCCCCTCATGATTAGGCAGTCTGTGACTGTCCTCACAATAAAGGCATGCGTGCGTGTGTGCTAAGTCCCTTCAGGCATGTCTGACTCTGCGCGTCCCCAAGGACTGTAGTCCGCCAGGCTCCTCTGTCCATGGGATTCTCCAGGCAAGAATACTGGAGTGGGTTGCCATTTCCTCCTTCAGGGGATCTTCCCAGGGATCCATCCCACGTCTCTTATGTCTCCTGCATTGACAGGTGTGTTCTTTACCACTAGCGCCACCTGGGAAGTACTATTAAGGCATTTGAAGGCAAATAAGCAGATTTTCAATAAGTAAAATCTGGAGTGGAAAGGCTGACAGGATACTTATGTGTTTTCATATGTATGTACACAGATGAGCTCAGTGGAAAAAAACTGAATTATGCAAACCAAAAACTTTATGTAAAGGGAGATGAAAAATGCATTTTAAAGTGTTAATAAGCTATTATATATTTAAAATAAAATATAAACAATAATCTCAAATTTATTAAAGTACTTCAGTCAATATTAATGGCAATGAAAACTAGTAATGCTTTTATAAATGAAAAATATATACTGAAATATCTTTTGTAAGGAAATTAATTCTGCATTTCAAACAGTACAGGATACCTAGAGACATGTTATAAAAAAAACAAGATAATTGAGATGAGGGTATGGCTAAGATTGGGCTTCCCTGGTAGCCAGTGTGTAAAGAATCCACCTGCAATTCAGGAGACCCTGGTTCGATCAATGGGTGGGGAAGATTCCCTGGAGAAAGGATAGGTTACTGACTCCAGTATTCCTGCCTGGAGAATTCCATGGAGAGGAGCCCGGTGAACTATAATCCATGGGGTCAAAAAAAGGTGGACACGACCAAGTGACGTTCACTTTTCATGACTAAAATCTTGGCGTCTGGTCCCATCATTCATTGCAAATAGAAAGGGAAATGATAGTGACAGATTTTATTTTCTTAGGCTCCAAATTACTGCTGATGGGGACTGCAGCCATGAAATTAAAAATGCTTGCTCCTTCGAAGGAAAATTATGACAAAGCTAGACAGCATATTAAAAAGCTGCGACATTACTTTGCCACCAAAGGTCCATATGGTCAAAGCTATGCTTTTTCCAGAAGTGATGTATGGATGTGAGAGTTGGACCATAAAGAAGGATGAGTGCCAAAGAATGGATCCTTTGAATTGTGGTCCTGGAGAAGGTTTTTGAGAGCCCCTTGAACTTCAAGGAGATCAAACCAGTCAATCCTAAAGGAAATCAACCCTAAATATTCATTGAAAGGACTGATGCTGAAGCTGAAGCTACAGTACTTTGCCCACCTGATGCGAAGAGCTGACTCATTGGAAAAGATCCTGATGCTGGGAAAGATTGAGGGCAGGAAAAGGAGGGGGAAACAACGGATGAGATAGTTTGATAGCATCACTGACTCAATGGACATGAATTTGAGCAACTCCAGGAGACAGTGGATGGAGGACAGGGATGCCTGGTGTGCTGCAGTCCATGGAGTCGAGAAGAGTCAGACATGACTTAGCAACTGAACAACACCAACAATGACTATTTCATTAACTTTTAATTCTTTTATATAATTCCCAGTCTTCTATTAATATTCTGTTTTTTTCCCCTGGACATAACTTTGAATTTGTATTTTCCAATAATTTTAATTATGTATGCTTATGAACATTACCAAATCCTATTAAAAACAGCTTCCCACGTGGCTCAGTGGTAAAGAATCCACCTGCCAATGCAGGAGACGTGAGTTCAATTCCTGGGTTGGGAAGATTCCCTTGAGTAGGAAATGGCAACCAACTCCTGTATTCTTGCCTGGAGAATTCCACGGATAGCAGAAACTGGCGGGCTACAGCCTATGGGGTCACAAAGAGTCGGACATGACTGAACATGCATGTGTAAACATCCATACACCTTTATTAATTTTTTATGCAACTAATTATCGAAGAAAGAATGGCATATATTTGGTGCACTGATATGAAATGATTTTCAAGACACAGTGTTAACTGAGAACAATTTTAAGTCAACCAATAAGTATTTACAATATAATCCTATTTAAAGGGGAAATTTGCACGTGACCAATATTGAGTTCTCTGTGTGTTGCTCACTTATCCTGAGGCTACAGAAAGCAAGGGAGAGGGATAAAAAACAAAGTTCTCAAATCACAGCCCATAGATGGAAGAGAGAGTAGACCAGGTCTCAAACTGTGAAGGAGGTAAATAAGACTCCATTCACTATCTACAGAGCACATAGATGATCCTGACAGATCGTTCTACTTGGAACATGAAGAAAATAAAAAGAAAAGCGTGGCAAATATGTGAACACACCACCATGAAAACTGGAGGTAAGGGGGAAGAAACCTAAAATACAAACAAAATAGATAAAGTATCTAATATGGAAAAAAGTTTAAGAAAAAAGAAAATTCCCGAAGAGAGCTCCTTATGAGGGAATAATTGAATAAGTATATTAACTCAAGATAGAGGCACTCATACATAAAATAGTGGACACAGACTGAAATTAATGAAAATTTCAAGTACAACAGAAAAAAATTGAGCATCAAAACAGCGACATTAAGGCCACATATGATGAGCCTACAGCAAACATCATTCTCAATGGTGAAAAAATGATGGCATTTCCCCTAAGATCAGGAACAAGACAAGGGTGTCCACTTTCACCACTATCATTCAACATAGTTTTGGAAGTCTTAGCTACAGCAATCAGAGAAGAAAAAGAAATAAATGGAATCCAGATCAGAAAAGAGGAAGTAAAGCTCTCACTGTTTGCAGAAAGCCTGATACTCTACACAGAAAACTCTAAAGATACTATCAGAAAATTACTAGAGCTAATCAGTGAATTTAGCAGTCACAGGATACTAAATCAATACACAGAAATCACTTGCATTTCTATATACTAACAATAAAAAATCAGAGAGAGAAATGAAAGAATCAATTCCATTCACCATTGCAACAAAAGAATAAAATATCTAGGAAGAAACTTACCTAAGGAGACAAAAGAACTGTACACAGAAAATTACAAGACACTGACGAAAGAAATCAAAGATGACATAAACAGGTGGAAAGATATTCGATGTTCCTGGGTAGAAAGAATCAATATTATAAAAATGACTATACTATGTAACACAATCTACAGATTCAATGTGATCCCCATCAACTTACCAATGGCATTTTCCACAGAACTAGAACAAAAAGTTTCATAATTCATATGGAAACATGAAAGACCCTCAATAGCCACAGCAGTCTTGAGACAGAAGAATGGAGACGGAGGAATCAACCTTCCTGACTTCACATTATACTACAAAGTTCCAGTTATCAAAACAGTATGGTACTGGCACAAAAACAGAAATATAGACCAGTGGAGCAAGATAGAAAGCCCAGAATTAAACCCATGCACCGATCAGTTCAGTTCAGTTCAGTCGCTCAGTCATGTGCAACTCTTTGTGACCCCGTGGACTGCAGCACGCCAGGGCTCCCTGTCCATCACCAACTCCCAGAGTTGACTCAAACTCATATCCATTGAGTTGGTGTTGCCATCCAACCACCTCATCCTCTGTGGTCCCCTTCTCCTCCCATCTTCAATCTTTCCCAGCATGCGGGTGTTTTCAAATGAGTCAGTTCTTCGCATCAGATGGCCAAAGTATTGGAGTTTCAGCTTCAACATCAGTCCTTCCAATGACTATTCAGAAATGATTTACTTTAGGATGGACTGGTTGGGTCTTCTTGCAGTCCAAGGGACGCTCAAGAGTCTTCTCCAACACCACAGTTCAAAAACATCCATTCTTCGGTGCTCAGTTTTCTTTATAGTCCAACTATCACATCCACACATGACTACTGGAAAAACCATAGCTTTGACTACATGGACCTTTGTTGGCAAAGTAATGTCTTTGCTTTTTAATATGCTGTCTAGGTTGGTCATAACTTTTCTTCCAAGGAGCAAGCATCTTTTAATTTCATGGCTGCAGTCACCATCTGCAGTGATTTGGGAGCCCCCCAAAATAAAGTCTGTTACTGTTTCCACTGTTTCCCATTCTATTTGCCATGAAGTTTGGGGACCAGATGCCATGATCTTAGTTTTCTGAATACTGAGTTTTAAGCCAACTTCTTCACTCTCCTCTTTCACTTTCACCAAGAGGCTCTTTAGTTCTTCTTCACTTTCTGCCATAAGGGTGGTGTCATCTGCATATATGAAGTTAGTGATATTTCTCCCAGCAATCTTGATTCCAGCTTGTGCTTCATCCATTCCAGCATTTCTCATGATGTACTCTGCATATAAGTTAAATAAGCAGGGTGACAGTATACAGCCTTGATGTACTCTTTTTCCTATTTGGAACCATGCACCTATGGGTACCCTATTTTTGACAAAGGAGGCAAGAATATACAATGGGGAAAAGACAGCCTCTTCAATAAATGGTTGTGGGGAAACTGGACAGCTACATGTAAAAGAATGAAATTAGAACACTTCTTAACACCATACACAAAGAAAATCTCAAAATGGATTAAAGACCTAAGTGTAAGACCAGAAACTATAAAACTCTTAGAGGAAAACAAGCAAAACACTCAATGACATAAATCAAAGCAAAATCCTCTATGACCCACCTTCCAGAGTAATGGAAGTAAAAACAAAAGTAAAAAAGTGGGGCCTGATTAAACTTAAAACCCTTTGCACAACAAAGGAAACTATAAGCAAGGTGAAAAGGCAACCCTGAGAATGGGAGAAAATAACAGCAAATGAAACAACTGACAAAGGATTAATTTCTAAAATATATAAGCAGCCCATACAACTCAATGCGAGAAAAATAAACAACCCAATCAAAAGTGGGGAAAAGACCTAAAGAGACATTTCTGCAAAGAAGACATACAGATGGCTCACAAACACATGAAAAGATGCTCAACATTGCTCATTATTAGAGAAATGCAAATCAAACTATAATGAGATATCACCTCACATCGGTCGGAATGGCCATCATCAAAAGTCTAAAAGCAATAAATGCTGGAGAGGGTGTGGAGAAAAGTGAATGCTCTTGCATGGTTGGTGGGAATATAAATTGATGCAGCCACTATGGAAGACAGAATGGAGATTGCTTAATATACTAGGAACAAAACCACCATATGGCCCAGCAATCTCACTTCTAGGCATATACCCTAAGGAAATCAAAATTGAAAAAGACACACGTATCCCATTGTTTATTGCAGCACTATTTACAATAGCTAGAACGTGGGAACAACCTAGATGTCCATCAACAGATGAATGGATAAAGAAGTTGTGGTAAATATACATAATGGAATATTATTCAGTCATAAAAGGAACACTTTTGAGTCAGTTATATTGAGGTGGATGAACCTAGAGCCTATTAAACAGAGAGAAGTAAGTCATAAATTGAAAGATAACTAATGCATATATATGGAATCTAAAAAAAATGATACAAATTTATTTGCAGGGAAACAATGGAGAAACAGACATAGAGAACAGACTTACGGACATGGGGAGAGGGGAGGAGAGGGTGAAATGTATGGAGAAAGTAACATGGAAACTTGCATTACCATATGTAAAATAGATAGCCAACGGGAATTTGCTGTATGGCTCAGGAAACTCAAACAGGAGCTCTGTATCAACCTAGAGGGGTGGGATGGGGAGGGAAACGGGAGGGAGGCTCAAAAGGGAGAGGATATATGTATACCTGTGGCTGATTCATGTTGAGGTTTGACAGAAAATAACAAAGTTCTGTAAAGCAATTATCCTTCAATTAAAAATAAATTTTTTAAAAAGAAAAGGAAAAACAAACAAAAACCCCAGCAACATTAGAAAATTAACTGATACATTTCAAAGGCCAAAGAACAAACCAGATATAGCTAAATAAAAATTAATTAATGATACAGAAGAAAAGCAGCTTGTTCTAATTGAGGTAAGCACAGAGGAAAATGACAGGAAAAAACATATATAGATGGACCAGTAATAATCTCTTATAAATACCCTAAAAGTAGAAAACCGAACAATGGAACAGTGAAAAACACTGAGATATAATAGAAGAAATATTACTGAATGGAATATGCTCATTAAAAGTAAAAGTTGTGTTCTTGTTATAGTAGATACAGAACTATTAATGCAGAGATGTAGACTACTTGTTATCACAATTTAAGCGAAGAAAGTGAACTTTTAGAAGAAAACATTTTTTCTATGAAGAAGAAAGAAAATCAAGCTGGTCTCAGATTTCTCCACACATTTAATGCCAAAAGATAATGAAGCAATACCTACACAATCCTGAAACAAAAGAAAGTGTAACAGTAGAGGATAGACTCATACAGCTTGACATACACATGTGAAAGCTACAGACAGACATTCTGAAATACAGTATCATTTAGGGGATAAAATATTCTTGAGTCCTTTCTGCAAAACAAGGACACACACACACACACACACACACACACAAACAACTACTCAACAACTATCCCAGGATACAATCAATGTGGGATACTTAAGAAAGAGAAAACTGTATTAAAACAACCAGTGGAATACATGAAATAATTTAAATATTGAAAAAGACTAAGCATCCATGATTATAAATCATAGTTAAAAAAGAAGAGTGGATGGCTCCAAATCAGCCCTTATGCTGAGGCAGGTTCAGGCACTACAGGGCTTGGTTAACATTTTCCTACCATGAATGCCACTCGTGCAGATCTGGGTTCTGGCCTTCTGAGAGATAACTGAGTTTCTGTTAAAAACCTAGTGATTTTCCAAAAAATTTTATTTTTTTTATTTTTATTTTTTTTTAACTTATATTTTATAAAATGGATGGGTAATACAAAGATGGACTGAGGAACCATTTTAAAAATATATTTAATAGTAGGGCCTAATTAGTATTTAAATTAAGCCATTAACTTTAAATAATGCCTATTTTTAACATTTATTTATTTTTAATTAAGCATAATTGTTTTACCATATTGTGTTGTTTTCTGCTATGCATCAATATGAATCAGCCATAGGGATACAAATGTCCCCTTCCTCTTGAACCTCTCTCTCACCTTCCACCCCATCTGAGCCCTCTAGGTTGTCACAGAGCACGGGTTTGAGCTCCCTAAGTCATATGGCAAATTCTCACTGGCTATCTATTTTACATATGGTAATGTATATGTTTCCATGCTAGTCTCTGAATCCATCCCACCCTCCCCCTCCCCTGCTGTGTCCAGAAGTCTGTTCCCTATGTCAGTGTCTCCATTGCTGCCCTGCAAATAGGTTCATCAGTACCATCTTTCTAGATTCAATATATATGCATTGATATATGATATTTGTTTTTCTCTTTTTGACTTAACTTCACTTTGTATCATAGGCTCTAGGTTCATCCACATCTTTAGAACCAACTCAAGTGCATTCCTTTTAATAGCTGAGTAATATTCCATTGTTTATATGCACCACAGCTTCTTTATCCATTCATGTGTTGATGGGCATTTAGGTTGCTTTGATGTCCTAGCTATTCTAAATAGTGCTGCAATGAACATTTGAATACATGTGTCTTTTTCAGTTATGGTTTCCTCAGAGTATACGCCCAGTAGTGGGGTTGCTGGATCATATAGTAGTTTCATTCCTCGTTTTGTTGTTATTGTTTTTTCTTTTTTCTATTTTTTTTAAGGAATCTCCACACTGTTCTTCATGGTGGCTGTGTCATTTCTCATTCCCACCAACAGTGTAAGTGGGTTCCTTTTTTCTCCACACCTTCTCCAGCATTTATTATTTGTAGACTTTTTGATACAAAGAAAAGATAGTCTTTTCAATAAGTGGTGCTGGGAAAACTGGATAGCCATGTATAAAGAAGTGAAATTAAGACCTAAATGTGAGACCAAGAACCATAAAACTCTTAGATGAAAACAGAAACAGAACACTCTATGACATAAATCACAGCAAGACCTCCTGTGACCCGTCTCCTAAGTTATGGAAGTAAAAAAAAAAGCAAATGGGACCTAATCAGACTTAAAAACCTTTGTGCAAAAAAGGAAATTATAAACAAAGTCAGTTCAGTTCAGTTCAGTCGCTCAGTTGTGCCCCACTCCTTGTGACCCCATGAATCGCAGCACACCAGGCCTCCCTGTCCATCACCAACTCCCGGAGTTTACCCAAACCCATGTCCGTCAAGTCGGTGATGCCATCCAACCATCTCATCCTCTGTCATCCCCTTCTCTTCCTGCCCCCAATCCCTCCCAGCATCAGGGTCTTTTCCAATGAGTCAACTCTTCACATGAGGTGGCCAAAGTATTGGAGTTTCAGCTTCAACATCAGTCCTTCCAATGAACACCCAGGACTGATCTCCTTTAGCATGGACTGGTTGGATCTCCTTGCAGTCCAAGGGACTCTCAAGAGTCTTCTCCAACATCACAGTTCAAAAGCATCAATTCTTTGGCACTCAGCTTTCTTCACCATCCAACTCTCACATCCATAAACAAGGTAAGTAATGCCAATTTTTAGCTATCTGAAATTAAACCAGACTTAGCCTATTGGAAGTGATATGATCAGATTATTTCTTTAGGAATCACTCTCTGACTTCCATCATAAAAAGGATAATAATTTAATGTTCTCTGAAAAATCATAGTCAAAAATATATTCAACTCAGTCATTGTGTTCCTTGCAGAGAGGAAAAATGCTTCCTCTATATTTTGGATAACTCAAATGCAGAAAAATATGAAGAGCCAACCGACTCATTAGAAAAGTCCCTGAAACTGGGAAAGATTGAAGGCCAAAGGAAAAGGGGCGGCAGAAGATGAGATGGTTGGATGGCATCAATGACTCAATGGACATGAGTTTGAACAAACTCCGGCAGACAGCGAAGGACAGGGAAGCCTGGTGTGCTGTAGCCCCTGGTGCTGCAAAGAGTCAAACATTTACCTCATTTAAACAGGTAAATAAATTTATAAATTGGTGATTTTTTAATATAAATTGTTTCTCTTTTTATTTTTCTGTGGAGTGATTTTTCTTAAACACAAGCAGACTGATTAAAAAATCATTTGCTTACACAATTCAAAAGTTGAATAGAGAAAAGCAAAGAAACAGCTCCTAAAGATGCAGTTTTTGGATGCAGTTCCAAAAGATGCAGTTTCTTCTTTCAGCTAAGAATATGCAAACTTTAAGAATTATCTGCCTGTTGAATGCTATCCTAGTCACTAGCTAGTTTTTGGTTGTGAAGGTCAAGGTGATGTTAAAATATTCCTTTGTAACACTTTTTTTTCTGAGAGAGAAGTTTGCAGTGGGGTGTTCTGACAAATATTTTTGATGAATATCTTCTTCCTTTCTGTTACTGAATAAGATTATATAAATTAAGGATAATAACTATTTGTTCTATTCTTTGAGCACTAGATCCTTTTACAAGTTTACTGGGATGATCAGACAACGCTAGGATTTTTAAGATAACATTTCAATCTAACCAGATAACTGCCAAGTTGTCTCCTGCTGTGTTTTCTTACTCTGTCATTCATTCATCACATATTTATTAGGTACCTACTGTGTGCCAGACAATGTTCTAAGCAATGAACAATGTAGACAGATTCCCTGCCTGTAAGAAGTTTTCATTCTGGTAGAGTAGATGAACACAATAGCAATGTTCAAGAGCATTCTCTTCCCACTGTGATAACATTGCTTTTGGGCAGGACCAGGCTTTCTCAACCTCAGCACTAATCCTATTTTGAGAAGGATAATTCTTTGTTGTGAACTGTTTTGTGCTCTATAAAACATTTATCAGTTATCTCTAGCTTCTACTCACTGAACTCCAGTAATTTCCCAAAGTTGTGACAACCGAAAATGTTTCAAACATTGTCAGATGTCCACTGAGGGGAGAAAAGTCATCCAGAGTTCAGAATCACTGGCCTAGACAAATCAGTGGGGCTTCTCTTCAAAATGTCCCCATTGTTATGCTACCCCACTGCTGTGTCAGCATCTACATTTGGCTGATGCTTCTTTTTATATTTGTCCTAGACATGCTCATCCACCTTTCAGGTCTATGGTTTTGCACACTTGGGAGTAGCTGCTGACCTAGCAGAACTAATGTAAGATGTTTCTGGCAAAGGAGCTTTTTGTTTCAATAATGACATATATTTCACTTGTATTCTGTGTATGGATGCTGCATATTGATAGTACATGGCTTTCCAATTGATTCATGGTATGATTCCTGATATTTTGTGTCTGTGTATTTCACAATGTGAAAAGTGAAAGTGAAGCTGCTCAGTCATGTCCAACCATTTGCGACCCCGTGGACTGTAACCTGCCAGGCTTCTCTGTCCGTGGGATTTTCTTAGAATACTGGAGTGGGTTCCCATTTAAGATTTTGCTAAATTCATGAGTTTCCATGGGCCTATTTCTTGTTATATATCTAAACATGCTGATAACTACCTCATCCCCCACTACAAATTGTTTCTGTATGCAGGCTTATTGGTCTTTGCTTTGTCATAACACCTTCTTCTCTTAACTGGCTTAAAAAGTATCAAATCAGTGAGAAAATTAACTGTAACATTCTTCAGAACGTAGAGTCTACATCTCTTTGTGGCTTGTTGAGCTGGTCTGGGATGGGAATTTACATAATCAGATTTTTCTCTAATTCTGTGGCAAATTTTGGAGACCTGCCTCTGCATGTGTATGTAATTTAAATAATTTTGTTTTTGATTGTGGCCCTTTGCACCTTCTTTCTGTTGTACTTGGGAGAATAGTTATTGTCAATGCTTAAATTTCCATTATCAATAGGAAAACAAATATAAGTGTATTCTTCTATTACAAGCAATAGCCAAGGATATATTTATAGCCTTTCAAAAACAACATGAGCTCCTCTGCAAGGCTGCTTAATTTAAAGCCAGCACTAAATGATATTTACATGTGCATCAGCCCCAGTTGTCTGTCCCTTGGCTTTGTGATGTCAACTGTACATGCTTTTCATTTGTGGGCATGTTGTGGCACAGGTTCCGGTGGCTCCTATACCTGTAACTGAGCATATTCCAGGTTTCCTTGTACTTCCTTTCCTATGAAAGACATTGCTGAATGTGAGTGTTCTCGGTGAACCAGACTGGATAGGATTTTTTGAGTAGCCAGAACAATGGTGGTAGAAGCAAAGTGATCCGATAGTGTCTCACACTCACACATGCACACACACACTTCCATCTGCCAACACTGTTGATTCAAGAGTTGTAGGACTCTGCATCACAACAAACTATGGAAAACTCTTAAAGAGATGGGAATACCAGACCACCCGATCTGCCTCCTGAGAAATCTGTATGCAGATCAAGAAGCAACAGTTAGAACTGGACATGGAACTTCAGACTGGTTCCAAATAGGGAAAGGAGTGCATCAAGGCTGTATATTGTCACCTTGCTTATTTAACTTATATGCAGAGTACATCATGAGAAATGCCAGGCTGGATGAAGCACAAACTGGAATCAAGATTGTTGGGAGAAATAAAAATAACCTCAGATATGCAAATTACACCATACTTATGGCAGAAAATGAAGAGAAACTAAAGAGCCTCTTGATGAAACTGAAAGAGGAGAGTGACTAAGTTGGCTTAAAACTCAATATTCAGAAAACTAAGATCATGACATCTGGTCCCATCACTTCATAGCAAATAGATGGGGAAACAGTGGAAACAGTGGTAGACTTTATTTTGGGGGGCTCCAAAATCACTGCAGATGGTGATTGTAGCTATGAAATTAAAAGACGCTTGCTCCTTGGAAGAAAAGTTGTGACCAACCTAGACAGCATGTTAAAATCAGAGGCATTACTTTGCGGACAAAGGTCTGTATAGTCAAAGCTATGGTTTTTCCAGTAGTCATGTATGGATGTGAGAGTGGACTATCAAGCTGAGTGCCGAAGAACAGATGTTTTTGAACTATGGTGTTGGAGAAGATTCTTTAAAGTCCCTCAGACATCAAAGAGATCTGACCAGTCCACCCTAAAGGAAATCAGTCCTGAATATTCATCGGAAGGACTGATGTTGAAGCTGAAACTTCAATACTTTGGCCCCCTGATGCGAAGAACTGACTCATTTGAAAAGACCCTGTTGCTGGGAAAGATTGAAGACAGGAGGAGAAGGGGACGACAGAGGATGAGGTGGTTGGATGGCATCACCAACTCAATGGACATGAAATGAGTCAACTCTGGGAGTTGGTGATGAATAGGGAGGCCTGGCGTGCTGCATGCAGTTGCAAAGAGTTGGACACGACTGAGTGACTGAACTGAACTGAAAACTCTGCAGGTGACGCTAGTGGTAAAGAATTCATCTGCTAATGCAGGAAGGGTAAAAGACAAGGGTTCAATCCATGAATCAGGAAGATCACCTGGAAGAGGACATGACAACCCACTCCTGTATTCTTGCCTGGAGAATCCCATGGACAGAAGAGCGTGGCAGGCTACAGTCCATGGGGTCATGAAGAGTCAGACACGGCTGAAGCGACAGTACACAGGCAGGCTTACATGGGAGTATATTAACTTCTCCCGTTGAATCACATACTTCATTTGTTTTCCCCCTTGACAACTATTATTAGAGAATCTCATGCCTACTAGGAAAGTGTTCCTTTTGGGAATTGTACCTTTATTTTGCAAAACATAAAAAAGAGAATTTTTTTAATAAAAGAATTTTCAAGAAAAAGGTTAAAAATACCATTCAGCTCAGTTCAGTCTGACTGAGATATACTTTAACCTAAGCTGAATGCTCCCTGCTAAATGCTCCAGAATGTGTTAGTTTTGACAAAGTTTCAAGGAAAAGATGTGGGACTCCCAGTAGTACTCTGATCAGTGGCCCTTGACTAATGATTATGAAATTTTCTTCCTGTTTCTCTTATCTGCAGTATGTAACTTCTAACAGCTCTTTTAGCTGTAGCAAAAACAGGCTTGTAGCCTAAAGAAAATTGACTACCAGGCAACAAGATATTTTAATGGCTGTCTAGCCCAAAATATGGGTTACTCTAAAATTTTAAAATTACAACCATGAATCCCCTTTGAATTCCTCAAGGTTTTTCTGACTTTGCCTGTCCCTTTATTCTGAAATACACAAAGATAACAAAAGAATGACAAATCTAAACTGCAGATGGTTATTCCCTTTCTCTCATTTCATTCATTTTTAATGCAGATGATGTGATCTTTGGGACTTAGAGCCATATTTGACAGCTTTTTCATGTTTATTTGGATGGTGAGTTATGCTTCAATTTGGATTTGAGGCACTCTTTCCAAGAATAAGTCATTTGCAATCCATGTATTTTTTAGTGGCTAAGATGTGAAAATGCAGGTTTTATTGTTTCTTTCTTGTGATTTACACTGTTCTACATGAAGAGCTTTTTTTTAAATGAAAGACTCAGTTTTCTTTTGATTTTAGTCAAAAATAGTTGGTTATATTTCTGTTTTTAGTGCAGCATGGCTGAAGAGTGTCAAGACAAAGAAACTATCAAAATAAAGTCCTACTGTTTATTTTAGGACATCAAATTTCTTCAAGTACATAAATAACATCTCATGTGTTTATGATACTAACTCCTTCTTTTACATGTATTTCAGAACCAGTCCCTGGTATTCTGCACAGTCTTGAAGCACAGTAAATGCCTAGTGTCTTACTAGAGGAAAAAAAAAAATCACTTCCATGAACTCTTCCTGAACGCTAAGATGGTCTTTGCCACCAAAGAAAGCTGCTCTTCAGTATTATAGACCTTTAGGCTATTTCTTCTCTTCCAAAGTAAATTTTATTGCAGTTATTTTGCTTGTAAACAAACAAACAAACAAACAACTTTAGGTGACGCTCAGTTTACTATATTGAGTCAGATATTTAAAAATTGTCTTTATCCCGTATTCCTACATTATTGCTTCCACCCTCCTGTTTTCCCAAACAATTTCTCTTCTTATTTTGTGTTGAGATTCAGGATGGAAATAGACATTGAAAGTCCAAAATATGGTCAGAGGTTTGATATATTGAAAACTTCTTTCCTTATAGTGAAGTACATGGAGTGTGGTATTTCCTCTAAAGTAGTAGCAAGCTTAAAAATTTGCTTTAAAATCTTTATGAAACTCTTTTACAAGTCTAGAGAACCCAGGCATTATTTATTTTTCTGAACCTTTGTGATTGCTTTCTATGCAATGGGCACAGTGCTAAGTATTGAGATAGTGAAGGCATCTTGTTGATATTTGAAATTCATTCTCTCTGTCTCCTGACAGTTTAAGTCCTTCAAAATTTTAAAAATCTTTCACTTTATTGACAGTCCAACTTGATCGATTTTTTCTCTGAAATTTTGTAAGTCCTCTTATATCTTTTGGTTAAACCACTCATTTGGCACTTGACTGACTAAATGGACTGTTCCCAGAGAGCAAGACCTATACCTTTCACTCTTATGGTATTTCTGGTATTTAATTAAAAGTGAAATATCACAAAGATGTATGACAAATTCTAATCCCATATATGGTAACAAGCAGCTATGTAACTTTAAATTTATCTTGATACCATTTTCTTTAAAAAAAGAATATAAATAAATTAAATATTCACATTTTTGCTATACTATAACAAAGAAGTCATCAAGTTATTTCTACTCTGGGTTGTAAGATCTGGCCTTATTAGCATCCGTTGATTACATCAAACAAAGAAAATTCTGCGTCCTAGAAAAGAATAGATGGATAGAATTTTCTTATTCAATGTTTTTCTTCTTTTTATTTGAACACTAAAATAAAGCATCTGCTGTTATTTATCCTCTAGTGATAGCTAGCAGCTTCCCCTGTGAATGGGAAAGTAGAAAATTGATATTAATTAACAAGATTTTTCTTGTTGTTGTTCAGTCACTCAGTCGTGTCCGACTCTTTGCAACCCCATGGGCTGCAGCACACCAGGCTTCCCTGTCCATCACCATCTCCTGGAGTTTGCTCAAACTCATGACCATTGAGTTGGTGATGCCATCCAACCATCTCATCCTCTGTCGTCCCCTTCTCCTTCTGCCTTCTATCTTTCCCAGCATCAGGGTCTTTTCTAATGAGTTGGCTTGTCACAGCAGGTGGCCAAAATATCAGAGTTTCAGCTTTAGTATCAGTCCTTCCAATGAATCTTCAGGACTGATTTCCTTTAGGACCGACTGATTCGATCTCCTTGCAGTCCAAGGAAGATTAAATACAGGCAATAATTTATGACTCAACTGCTTGATTTGGGAGGACAGTCATGAGTATTTGCCAGTTTATTGTATTATTAAGACTTGGTGTCAGAAATGATTTTCTTACTCTAAATTCTGCCACTTACTATGTAAAAGAGGTAACATACTGAGAATTCCTGAAACTCTTTAAAAAAATGATGCTACCACTTCCATTTTGTATTGGAACTGGCATATAGTAATTTATGTTTTCATAGAATTGCATTAGAGTAAATATGATGAACTAGAGTATTTGGACCAACTCACTGGCTTCCCTGGTGGCTTAGGTGGTAAAGAATCTGCCTGCAGTGGAGGGGATCCAGCTTGGGAAGATCTCGTGGAGAAGGGTACAGCAGCCCACTCCAGTATCCTTGCCTGGAGAATCCCATGAACAGAGAAGCCTGGTGAGCTACAGGTGGGCTATATGGGGTCACAAAAAGTTGGGCATGACTGAGCAACTTTTGCTTTTACTCACTGGCTAAAGACAGTTTAAGTAGCTGCAAAAAAATAATGAAAATTTTCTTAAGAGCATAGAAGTGAACTTTGATTGAATAGTCTATAGTAGGCCAAATTTTCCACTAAAAACAATAAGAAAAGCCTGATAAAATAAGCTTTAAGATATGTTTGAAGTCATTAAGACTATAACTATTGAAGTAATGACACCAAGAGGCCAAGATCCTGGAGAAATAGCTGTAGAGAGTAGAGCCCAACTGTCTATCATACTTTATCCTGTAAAGAATGTGCTCAATCTTAGTGCTGGGTGAGAAGCCGAAAAATCAGGCAGAGAGTGGTTAGCTGCCAGGAACCAGGTAAGTGAGCAGGGCCCTGGCAATCTGACAGGGCTGGAATAAAAACATCCCAGTGCAGGCAGGATTTGAGAGGCCAACATCCAAGAGAGAAGGGAGGTGCTAAAAAGTGAGCCAAATACTGTCTTTTCCCCCCCTGTAGCACTTACTGAATTCTTAAGGTGCTTAGTGAAAGAGACTAAAAGGTCATTTGAAAATCTATGCAGTTTAAAGGGGTCTGTTGGTGAACACGAGACAGCGATGGGGTTTCTTGATTAGCAGGGAAAGAGAGCATTTTGTGAACACTCAAAGGCTCTAGGTTGAGATCTCTGAGAGCTAGCTTGAAGAGCTGTGGACAAAGAGAGGTACACAATGCCTCATCAAAAGTGCACAACATCCTCGAATTGGCTCATTCCCTGATTAAATACAGTGATCTGCTCCCTCATAGGCTGCCTAAGAAAGGTCAAGATTGATTCTGTCTGAAAGAAGAGAATATTCTTGAATGGCATCAAATGTTTCATGGACAATAGCCAGCATTCAATTAAAAAAAATTAAAAAATTAATGACAAAATAAAGGAACAGAAAAATCAACAATAGCAACAAAACATAGATAATCCAGGTGCTTTAGCTTAGAACATAGATAACAAGAAGAATTTCATCAGAGAACTGTTATCTAATGGAAAAGAAGCAAATGGAAATTCTTGAGTTAAAAAAGCAATAATGGGAATTAATTGACTCAGCATATGGGGTTACCTACAGGTAGGACAAAATTGAATAGGTGATTAAAGTAATGGTGAGTAAAATAATAGGTGAGTAAAAATAATCTGGGCTGAAGAAGGAGAAAAACATATGTGAAAAGTACAGAAGAAAATGCAAGAGACATATGGGACACAGTGAAGACAAATAAAACACATGTACTTGGGGCCATAGAAGGAGAGAGAAGAGGGAGGCAGAAGCAGTATTTTAAGAGATAGTGGTTGAAAATTCCAACTTAAGTTACATGAAACTCAAGTTACATGAAACTCAAGTTACATGAATAAAAAGTACTATGTATCCAAAACAAGTTAAATAAGAGGAAATCCATGCATACCTCAGTGAAACTCAGAAACATAGACAAAGGAAAAGGTCTTGGAAGCAGAGACGTAGAAGGACATTGGAACTGAGAACCAGCTTTTAGACAGAAACAAAGAAATGATTTTACAATGGAATGGCATCTTTAAAGGAATAAAAGAAAATAGCTACCCAACTAGAATTCTATAAAAAGTGAAAATATCCTTTAAAACTGAAGATTAACAAAGGGTATTTACCTTCAAACAAAAAGTAAAAAAAAAAAAAAACAAACTAGTGCCAGCAAATCAACACATGGAATTTCTTAGACAGAAATGTAATCAATGTATTGAAATACATGAAGAAATGAAAGCTCTAGAAAAACTAATTATATGAACAGGTATTGATTGTATAAAACAAAAGTATTAATGTATTGGGTTGCATAAAATAGATGAGGAGTTAAAGTAATAGCAAAATAACATGATAAGAGGGAGGGAAATAAATAGAATAAATGTGTTTTCAGGTGAGAGGTAAAGAAATAATTTATTTCTGACTATAATGAGTCAAAGTTACATATTGTAGTCATTGAAATTATTGTAAAGAATGTATGTATTAAAGCTAATTACAAAAAAGCTAATTAAAAGAAAATTGATATATGGTAAAATAATTCACAAGAAGGAGAGAAAAACATAAAACAAGTGGGACAAATAAAAATAATAAAAGCTAAATATGAAGCAAAATAGGTCAGAGAATACATTTAGTGTAAGTGGACACAAAGCTCCAATTGAAAGACTGGATTTAAAAAAAAAAAAACACATATTTACTGACAAAGACCCTTTAAAGACAGTGACAGAAAGGTTACAAGAAAAAGACTGGGAAAAGATCTATCAGGCAAAAGTAAAACTGGTACAGCAATGATAGGAAAAACAGGCGCCATGACAAGAAGTACAACAACAGACGATTAGCAGAGCTTCATAATGATATAAAGATCAGTGTACTAGAAAGATACAACAGTGTTATATTTGTATGAACTTAATAGCAAAGATACAAAATGTACAAGATAAAAATTAAAAGAATTGCATGAGAAATGACAAGTCAAAAATTATACTGAGAAATTTTAACAGGCCTCTCTGAAGAACTGATACTATTAATAGACAAAAAAAAAATCAGTAAGTATACAGAGAGTGTAAACATTGTGATAAAATTGCCTAGTTGACAAGAATAGATCATTGTTTCCAACAATGACAGAGCACACAATTTCAAGTGCTTTTAGAAGGTGTGTGTGTGTGTGTGTGTGTGTGTGTTCCGTTGCTCTGTTGTATCTGACTCTTTGCAACCCTATGGACTGTGGCATGCCAGGCTCCTCTGTCTTCCCCGGGCAAGAATACTGGAGTGGGTTGCCATTTCCTTCTCCAGGAGATCTTCCCAACTCAAGGATCAAACCCTCATCTCTTTTGTCTCCCACATTGGCAGGTGGAATCTTTACCAACTGAACCACTTGGGAAGACCACATGTAGAATATATATGTACCCAATTTTGGAAAATTGTTCATATGCAGTTGAAATATTTGTGCATTCAATTATTATTTAAAACAAAAAAATGCAGTTTATAAAAATCAATAGGACAATAGTATTAATGGATGTGAGAAAAATACTTTAATTGATAACAGATGCATGACATATCACAATTAATTGTGACTAAAACTGTGCTTAGATAAAAATTATACTGTAAAATTAACAGATTAAAAGCATGTTTATAAGTATGTATTATATTTAGGTATTCACATAGCATGTTAAAGATGGAAGGGCAAATTACATTCAACAAAACTAGAAGGAAGAAAAAATATAAGGACAAAATTGTGAAATAGAAAATATATATATAATTAAAAATTGACTAACAAAAAAAGTTTATCTTTTGAAGTACATAAAATTGATATACTCATGGTAAGACTCTAATTCATCACCAGAGGATGAGAAAGAGAGAGAAGGCACAAATTAGCTTTACTAGCAGCAGTAAAAAGAAAAGAGCCTACAGATATTGAAAATAAAAGTATATGATGAATGGTGTTTTGACAGTAAAGTGGAAACTCTGTATAAAATGGACAGCCTCCTAGAAAAAGAAAATATATAAAACCTGCAACAAGAAATTTAAAAAATCATACAGTTTTACTATATTAAATTCATAAAATCTCAGTTCATATAGCTTTATGATGATTTCCCAAACATTTCAAATAGTTATAACACTAATTGTATAGGAAAGTTTCCAGAGCAAAGAACAATAAGAATAATTTACAAATCATTTAAATTGGTATCATAATTAGCAATTATGTTAGCAAATATTACCAAAATATGGTAAGATCTTGCTACTGTTACCAAATATGACAAGGGTATTATAATAATGAAAAAGCTATAGGTCAGTTTCACATATATCTCTGTGAAAATGGAAAAAATCTAAAGCAATGTCAACATATTAAATTTAGCAATATTAAAAAGAATGATGTGTCATGACAAAGTAGAACTTATCCAGTAAAGAGATTGGCATAAAATTTTCAAATTATTTAGTATTAGTCATCAGACAGAATAACAGAGGAAAATATAAAATTAGTTTTATAAATTCAGAAAAGACATTTGACAAGATTAAAAATTCAGTACTCACTCATGATAAAATTTTAGCAAAGTCAGAATTTAAAAAAGGCTTTTTGCTGTAATATGGTTACCTATAAAAGTCTATATTAGGTGTCATATTTAACAGTGAAATAATAACTATTAGGTCAAAATTAGGAGAACAAAAGATGCTTACATCAATCACTTCTTGTAAGTATTTTATAAGATATCTCAGCCTATGCAATAAGGCAAGTAAAAAAAGTGCTAATGATTTAATTAAAAAAATATGGCTTTTATTATTTGCAGTTTTGCCCAAACATACTTATAATCTATGTTCCAATATACAGATGCAATTCTATAACAATTTTATTGTGAAAATTAACAAGTTGGTTCAAGTTAATTCTAGAATTTGTATAGAAATACAGGGGGCCAAAAATAGCCAAGAAAATACTGAAAAAGAAAAGCTTATGAAGAGGATAAAAGTTGACAGTTTTCCACACTATGTACCAAGATATATTGTATAGGCCAATAAGCCAATTTTGTTTTTTTCGCACAAAGATAAATAAATAGACCAATGGAAGAAAATAGAAAATCCAGAAACAAATCAGAACTTTCATAGTCAAGAGACTTATGACAGAGGTAACACAATGATGCACTGGTAAAAGGATGTCCTCTTTAATAAATGTTCCTAAATTGATTGGGTATCTATCGGGGTGGAGGAGGTTAAGTAAAGAACTTTGACTTCACTTTACCCAGTAAAAGAACAAAAAAAAAAAATCCATTCCAGATAAATCACAGACCTGAATATGAAAGGTAAAACAATGAAGTTTCAAAATAAACATAGAACATCTTGATGCCTTTCAGTTCAGTTCAGTTGAGTCACGCAGTCGTGTCCGACTGTTTGCGGCCCAATGGACTGCAGCACGCCAGGCCTCCCTGTCCATCACCAACTCCCGGAGCTTGCGCAAACTCATGTCCATCAAGTGGGTGATGCCATCCAACCATCTCATCCTCTGTCGGCCCCTTCTGCTCCTGCCTTCAATCTTTCCCAGCATCAGGATCTTTTCCAGTGAGTCAGTTCTTTGCATCAGGTGGCCAAAGTATTGGAGTTTCAGCTTCATCATCAGTCCTTCCAATGAATATTCAGGATGGACTGGTTGGATCTCCTTGCAGTCCAAGGGACTCTCAAGAGTCTTCTCCAACACCACAGCTCAAAAGCATCAATTCTTCTGCACTCAGCTTTCTTTATAGTCCAACTATCACATCTACACATGATTACTGGAAAAACCATGGCTTTGACAACATGGAGCTTTGTTGGCAAAGTATTGTCTTTGCTTTTTAAATATGCTGTCTAGGTTGGTCATAGCTTTTCTTTCAAGGAAAAAGCGTCTTTTAATTTCATGGCTGCAGCCACCATCTGCAGTGATTTTAGAGCCCAAGAGTAGTCTATAATTTTTCATAAAGGACACTAAAAGCATTAACCATAAAGGCAAAGCTTGATAAAATGAACTTCACTAAAAATAAGACCTATGTTCATCAAAGACATTATTAGTATAAAAAAGAGCTTATTCTCTTCAGGCTACTGTAACAAAATACCACTGAGTGACCTATAACCAATGGACATTTGTTTCTTGTAATTCTGTAGGCATGAAGTCCAACATCAGGGTGCTTGCACAGTCAGGTTCTGGTGAAAGACCTGTTTCAGGCTGTGGACTGCCAACTTCACACTGCATCCTGAAAGTGTGGAAGGGGCAAGGGAGCACTGTCAGGCCTCTTTTATAAGGGCACTAATCCCATTCATGAGAGTTCTCCCTCCAGACCTAATCACCTCCCAAAAGTCCCACTTCAAAGTATCATCACCGTGGAGATTCATGATATGAATCTGAGGCAGATACAGATACTCATACTCAGGTGGCGCTAGTGATAAAGAATCTGTCTGCCAATGAAGGAGACATAAAAGATGCATGTTTGATCCCTGGGTTGGGAAGATCCCCTGGAGGAGGATACAGCAACCCACTCCAGATTTCTTGCCTGGAGAATCCCATGGACAGAGGAGCGTGGCAGCATACAGTCCACGGGGTCTCAAAGTGTTGACCATGACTGAAGCAACTTAGCATGCATGCTCATAGATTCTCAGAACATAGCACTCAGTCTAATCCTAAGAAAAACATCAGAGGGATGTCAATTGAGGGACATTTTACAAGAAATCTGACTAATATTTGTCAAAACTTGTCAACATGATTAAGAACAAAGACTGAGAAATTGTCATAACCAAGAAGTGCCTAAGGAAGTGTGATGAATAAATGTAATGTTCAATGCTGAATGAAATCCTAGGAGAGAAAAATTATTATAAACAGAAGCAAGGAAATTCAAATAAAATACAGACTTTAGTTTATAATAATGTGAGAATATAAATGGTTTGAATATAATGTCATTACAAAACTTCACCTGATATACATATATAAAATATTTTTTTTAGTATACATAGACTGTTTTCTCAAAATCATCTTTTACCTTCTACACAGAAAGTCTCAATAACTTTCAAAAGAAAGAAATAATATAAATTAATTTTCTGACCACAGTGCATTTAAGCCAAAAATCCATACATAAGAGATAATTAGAAAATTATGAAATGCTTGGAAATGACAACATTTAGTACTCAAAACAGGTGAGCCAAAGATAGATTCATAATAGGAACTGAATTTTTTGAAATAACTGAAAAGAAAACTGTCACATTTCAAAATCTTTGAAATGCAGTTAAAATAATACTTAGAGAAAAACATATAACCTTAAATGAGTATATTAGAAAAAGTGGAGGTGGTTAAATCAACCAGCACAGTACAAAGAAAAGCTATATATTTAATGGAATTAATTTATTGCATGCACACAAACATGATAAACCCAAAGAAAGTACATAGAGGGGAATAAAAAAGATAGTAATACAAATTAATAAACTAAAAATCTAATAATGAGTTGAAAGAAAATGTAATCATTTGAGAAGAATAAAATTGATTGATTTTCAGTGGCACTAAGCAAGTGAGAGATAAATCCCAAGTTGATGATGTTAGGAATAGACTAAAGGAAAACTAGAGTAGGTATTGCAGAGTAAAAGATAGTGATGGTATTTTAAGGATGATTTTATGCTAATGAAGCTACAAATGCAGAGAACGAGACATCTGTCAGAAAATTAACATCAAAACTGATTCAAGAAAGAATAAAAATTTGAATAACATTAGGAAAATCTAATCAATGATCAAAGATATTCTCACTACTTTATTTTGGATAGCTTGACTAGTAATTGGTATCAATAATTTGAGAAACCTAATTTACATGTATATCATCTCTTGTAGGAAACAAACAAAAAAAAGGTAGGCATAGAGAGAGTACTCCAATTTCATTAATAATAGATACAAATTTTATACAATAAAGGGAAACTTCAAGTTAATTCCATTCAAGCATAGTGATGTAAAACAAAATATTTTCAAATCAAAATCCACAATTATATGTAGAAAGTTTTAGCATGACCAGTTGGGTTTACTTTATAAATGAAAAGATGTTTTAACTTTAAAAAGTTCAGTAATATCATCCACCAAATTAATAAAGGAGAAAATCATATGATCATTCCAATGGTTGAACAAAATTTTTTGAAAGATTCAGTGCTCACATTTAAAATATCTTATCAAACTTGGAAGTAAAAGAAACTGTCAATTTAAAAATCACATGATTTCATAAAATAAAATGTATTCAATTAATGTTTCACACTATTTTTCAAAGTACTTCATGACATCTAGGCATTTTGCTACTTGAACTTATGTAGCAATTTGGTACTATCTTATTTTTATAGAAAGCATTGTTCTTTCAAGAAACCCCAGTAAATTCTTGCTTGCTCTGTCAGTTTCTTGTTTTTATTTCTTAAGAATAAAAGATATAAATATCAAAAAAGGAAAAAAAAACAAACCTCTTTCATTTAATTTTTTCAAATATTTGTCAAATTTATTTCCCATTTTTTTTTCTCTTCTGCATTGAATAAACAAGGTCCATTCTTTAGTAGGAAAAAATAAATGACTATTTGACTACTGTATCATTAGAAGCACAAATCCTCAGTTTATTCTAATCTCATGTATCATTCCTATTAGAGCATGTAGGTGGTTGCAGATGATCACTGCTCACTTTCCATGCTCACATCTTAGTATCCAGAGTCATTAAAACCTGAAAGATGGTATCTTTTGAAAGAGAAATTATTGTACATCTAAAGAGTTCCCATCAAACTGCATATTTGATAAAATAGGACACATATGTGTCCCTGTCCCAGAATATATGAAAATGAAAAAAGCAGATGGAAGAATGGTAAGTGACGTAGCAGAGAAGAGTAGCGAATCTTCATGCCTAAACTAGAGAGTATCACATGTTGAAGGAAATCTGTTTGCACAGAAGAATCCTAAAATTGCTCAGTAATTAGGTCAGCATGTAATACGAAAAGAAGGTGAAAAACAGAAAGGACGTTTGAAAATACACATATGGAGCAATTAGAACACTGGGACTTCACCTCCAACTTTTGTAACCAGGGGACTATTCATCCTTTTTACTTGCAGGGCCTGAGAAGTCTATTTTCAGGAAAATGGAATGAAAGAGCTTTCTGATTCTAAGACACCTAGCCCAAAAGAGGGTAGAAAAGATGGTTTTATGAACATCTCTTTGCTGGAGAGTTTCCAGTTTACTCAGAATAGCTCTCCAGCAACAACAGAGACTTCTGTCCCCAACACTCCTACCCCACCTCTAAAGAGAAGATTGTCATATTCTTGTTTGGTAAACTGCATGTACCAGAGAAAAGATCCACAAATGCTGCCTATGTACAGCTCAGGATGAAAAACCTCGCTAGAATGAAGCTTCATGATTTACACACAGCCCCATGAATGAATAAGATCTTAGTGACATATTCTCAAATGTAAATGAAGAAAGATCACCAGATATTTGAAGAAAACCTCTACCAGGATAGTGGAAAGAAAAAAGAGAAATATATATAAAGGAAATGAAGAAAATGCCTGGGGAGATGTCCAAAAAATAAAATTAATGTTCTAAGAGATAGGGTGGAAAATATGGCATTCATGAAAGAAGAGTGAAATGAGAAAATCATCTAAGAAATATTTAAGAAAAATACTCATGACTGACACACATGCCTCTCCACAAAGACATTCATATATTCATCTAAAGTTCAGCAAAATGAAATAAAAACATTAGATTCATATTAAAGCACATAATCATAAAATTTTAGAACACCAGAGACATAGAGAAGTTCTTAAAAGTTTCTAGAGAAAAAAGAAAATTAATATATTTATTTTGGAAAATCACAGGCCAAAGTATGGAATAGGAAGGTCAGTGGATCCTCCACAGAAAAATTGGAAGCAATGCCAAAATTCTGATTTAAAATGAATTTCAACCAAGGACTCGAGTGATAGGTTCCTAAAAATTCATCTCTCTCTCTCTCTCTCTTTTTTTTTTTCCTGGGATGCAGTGTAGGATTTGGTTTGCTAAAATGAGGGAGTAAACCAAAAAAGAATGGGAAAGAGGGGAATCAACCCAGTGGAGAGGTGATGAAGATTCCTTTCCTATCACAGGAAAGGGGAAGCCAATACTGGTACCCATGCTAAAATCTATGAGAGAATAATGAATCCAGACTGGAGAAAGAGAGTTGGAGCACACTTGATGGAATATTTCTAGGGAAAAAAGAGAAAGAGAATTCATACATGATCAACACATTTTTATGGAAATGTTAGAGGAGGCTGGACTATTTTATTTTGGCTGTGCTATATAGCATTCGGCATCTTAGTTCCCTGACCAGGGATTGAACCCAGAGGCCTCGGCAGTGAGAGCATGCAGTCCTAATCACTGGACCTCCAGGGAATTCCCTGGACATTTTATTTAGTTGTGCAAAGAAAACAAAACTAATGTAAAAGAAAAAAAGAAACAATAATTACCTTGAAGGAAAAAATAACTGTAGAACAAAATATATTCTATGAGGTGTTCTGCAGTGAACACTATTTACAGAGATGGAATAGTAGACACTGAATACATATTGATCAAAAGCAGATGTACAAGGGATGGAAAGAGGGGCAGGACAGAAGTCAGCAAAATTGGATCCTCACTCACCATATTATGTAGTCAATCTGTGATGTAGAATGATAAACAGTAAATAGATAACAGTGCAAAAATAGTATTTAAAAATTCTAATATTTTGCCAAATATAAGTCAATCAAAAAATTTGTAAAAAGAGCTAATGATTTGTAATTAGAGAATAAATGTGGTAGATTTTACTTACTGATGAGCAATTTTTCATAGGATAGGTTTTTTGACATACTTAAAACTGTTTCAAAGTAGTCTTCCAGTCCTTAATGTCTTTGCTAATTATTAGCATTGAATAGCATATTATCACAGAATAAGAAATGTTTCAACTACCCCACATTAAAAAAGCCTGATGAACATTTACATAGGTGAAAAAAAGTACTTATAATTATCTAAGCCTATAATTTAGCTGTGTTTTATGTATAAAAAGAAATCGTTATTTACTTGATTTTGTGTATGTTTTCCAAATCAGTTACACAATGTTAAAAAAAAAAGTATCTTTTTTTAAAGCAGGTGCCTTTATCAAGATTACCAAATGATAATTTAATAATAAAAATATTCATATGGAGTACTGTTTAAAAACAATCAAGTGATATTTAATTCCTTTCATACTTTTCATATCTAATTCACTTCACTTTTTAAAAATCTAGCTATTCATTCCTGACTTAATCCTTTGGCATGACTGAAGGAATTTTTGACACACCCATAGCCTTATCTTGAAGTCAAATACCATGAAAATGACTGATCCAGGTATTCTGGATGACCCAAATGGATGACTCAAAGTATTTCCTCTAAAATTCTAAAAAAATTAAAAAGATGAATTCAGAAAAATTAATTTCGCCTTCCCTTCTGACTTTCATTTCTTCAGAGTTGCAATGTAAAAAGAATATGCATATTTAATAGGATTTAAAGCACGAAAACAAGTCACTTAAATCAACTGTAATTTCTACTTTTTAAAAGTGTACATTTTAGTCTTCCTTTACAGAAAAGAGAAACTCACTCTCTCCCAAAAGATATAACAAGGTATTATTTGATATCCAAATATAAACCTTTGAATTAATCTGAAGTTGTACTTATTCAAGACCATCCCCAAGAAAAAGAAATGCAAAAAAGCAAAATGACTGTCTGAGGAGACCTTCAAATACCTGTGAAAAGAAGACAAGTGAAAAGCAAAGGAGAAAAGGAAAGATATTCCCATTTAAATGCAGAGTTCCAAAGAACACCAAGAAGAGTTAAGAAAACCTTCCTCAGCGATCAATGCAAAGAAATAGAGGAAAACAATAGAATAGGAAAGACTAGTGATCTCTTCAAGAAAATTAGAGATATCAAGGGAATATTTCATGCAAAGATGGGCACAATAAAGGACAGATATGGTAAGGACCTAACAGAAGCAGAGGATATTAAGAAGAGAGAATACATGAAAGAACTATACAAAAAAGATCTTTATGACCCAGATAATCACAATGGTGATCACTCACCTGGAGCCAGACATCCTGGAATGTCAAGTCCAGTGGTTCTTAGGAAGCATCACTATGAACAAAACTAGTGGAGAGTGATGGAATTCCAGTTGAGCTATTTCAAATTCTGAAAGATGATGCCGTGAAAGTGCTGCACTCAATATGCCAGCAAATTTGGAAAACTCAGCAATGGCCACAGGACTGGAAAAGGTCAGTCTTCATTCCAATCCCAAAGCAAGGCAATGCCAAAGAATGCTCAAACTATTGCACAATTGTGCTCATCTCACACACTAGTAAAGTAATGCTCAAAATTCTCCAAGCCAGGCTTCAGCAATACGTGAACCATGAACTTCCAGATGTTCAAGCTGGTTTTAGAAAAGGCAGAGGAACCAGAGATCAAATTGCCAACATCCGATGGCTCATCAAAAAAGCAAGAGAGTTCTAGAAAAACATCTATTTCTGCTTTATTGAGTATGCCAAAGCCTTTGACTGTGTGGATCACAATAAACTGTGGAAAATTCTGAAAGAGATGGGAATACCAGACCACCTGACCTGCCTCTTAAGAAACCTGTATGTAGGTCAGGAAGCAACAGAAACTGGACATGGAACAACAGACTGGTTCCAAATAGGAAAAGGAGTATGTCAAGGCTGTATATTGTCACCCTGCTTATCTAACTTATATGCAGAGTACATCATGAGAAACGCTGGGCTGGAGGAAGCACAAGCGGGAACCAAGATTGCCAGGAGAAATATCAGTAACTTCAGATATGCAGATGACACCACCCTTATGGAAGAAAGTGAAGAAGAACTAAAGAGCTTCTTGATGAAAGTGAAAGAGGAGAGGGAAAAAGTTGGCTTAAAGTTCAACACTCAGAAAACTAAGATCATGGCATCTGGTCCCATCACTTCATGGCAAATAGATGGGGAAACAGTGGCAACAGTGGCAAACTGTTTTTTGGGGCTCCAAAATCACTGCAGATGGTGATTGCAGCCATGAAATTAAAAGATGCTTACTCCTTGGAAGAAAAGTTATGATCAACCTAGACAGCATATTAAAAAGTAGAGACATTATTTGTCAACAAAGGTCCATTTACTCAAGGCTATGGTTTTTCCAGTGGTCATGTATAGATGTGAGAGTCGGACTATAAAGAAAGCTGAGCACTGAAGAATTCATGCTTTTGAACTGTGGTGTTGAAGAAGACTCTTGAGAGTCCCTTGGACTGTAAGGATATCCAACCAGTCCATCCTAAAGGAGATCAGTCCTGGGTTTTCATTGGAAGCACTGATGTTGAAGCTGAAACTCCAATACTTTGGCCACCTGATGTGAAGAGCTGACACATTTGAAAAGACCCTGATATTTGGAAAGATTGAAGGTGGCAGGAGAAGGGGCTGACAGAGGATGAGATGGATAGATGGCATCACTGACTCAATGGACATGAGTTTGGGTAAGCTCTGGGAGTTGATGATGGACAGGGAGACCTGGCATGCTGGACTTCATGGAGTTGAGAACAGTTGAGCATGACTGAGCGACTGACCTGAACTGTACTTGTTCAAGTCCTGATGTGCAAGTCAGTTCTATTTAACAGTCTCATAAACTACATTAACTATATTAACTATAGTTAGTAACTTAATTTTTAGTAATGGTAACTAAATTTTTTATTCATATTGCCATTTCAAATATACATACTGAAAATGAAGAAGTGTGTACAGTCACCATCTTTAACACCTTGTCTTTCCAATTTATAGGAGGGTACTCCAACATTTAGTGTTATTTACTTAATATTTATCTTAACAGGAAATTCAGTAGATTATAATGACAGGTATTCTGGTTTTCAGTACATCAAAGAAGTGACTTCTTTTATAAATTTCAGTATCTCCATCCTATTAGGGAAAAATTTCTCAGATGAATTTTTTATTTTACAGATGAAGAAAAGTAAACTGTGTGATTTTTATTACAGTTTCACAGGAAATTAGAATGTAGTTTAGAACTGGCAACTTAATTCAAGACAGCCTTTACTTATTTTCACATACAGACATTTTTACTGTGCATTGGCTAATTGCCAAAATACAGTACACAAAGCCTCTAAATGAGGTATGGATTCATGGTAAGAACTTGTGGGTTAAAAATAGGGCAGAGAAGCCCCAATTAGCATCTTTATATGAATGAGTTCCAGCCCTCAAAGTTGTTTGAGGGAGGAATCCACAAATCCTCTTTATGCGGAATCCTGAACGAAGCTGAATTGGGAGTGAATCAAAGAAGCCTTTGCAATGGTGATGGTTCAAAATTTTATGCAAAGGTTTGCTGGTGTCCAGTTGAGCTGGAGGAAAAGAGCGTGCTAATGAATTTTTAGTGCTAAAAACATGAGATTTACCTTCAAGATGAGAGAGCAAATACATTTACCATTTAGATTATTTGCGTCTACAACTTTTTGCCCTTAAAATGTCTCTGCCAGAAATGATTTCTTTTAGTAGCTGTACATGAAATTTTCATGGAAAATGAACTCAATTTTACCTTGATTACTCTTTTAAAAGGCACACATATTACTTCAGTCAGTCTTGTGAAATTGGTTCCTTACGTACTCATTTCATAATAACATAATATCCTAAAGTAGCAACGTAGGAAATGAAGCACTGCATATTTTACTTTAGAATTGGTCAGACTGACTTCACACCATGAGAAACAAATGAGGACAGAGAAGAATAAAATTCCAAGAGGTTTCATAATCCCTAAAGAGAAACATGTGATACACGTACATTAGTCACACTCAGTCTATCAGTTAATTTTCCCTTTTTCCTTTTTTTCTTCTTCCTTATATGAAATACTGTGAGCACAGTGCTTATTTTTAAGAAACTCACAGCGAGTTTGGGAGTAGGAAATGCAAATGGATGGTTCCATTTAGGATATACT
The DNA here is from genome assembly GCF_023699985.2 of Odocoileus virginianus. NCBI lineage: Eukaryota > Metazoa > Chordata > Mammalia > Artiodactyla > Cervidae > Odocoileus > Odocoileus virginianus. The sequence continues at coordinate 17,397,911 of NC_069675.1, read as the reverse complement.
AGTTAAAAGGCAAACCCTAACTTCCAGAGACTTAAATGCAGTCAGGTGGAAACCTGAACTATGTACACTCTAGGGCAACTGTCTCACAAGACAAGCTCAGTATTGCAATTTCTTATCAAAATGTGCAACCACTGTTGCCTCAGCAAGGAAAGAAAAATAGAGTTAGGCACTGGTAATCAAATGCTTCACATAACTTTCTCCCTCACATAATTTTTTTGGCCAAATCATATGACCATACCTAGCTTCAAAGTGATGGGGAAGTACATTACAACCATGGGTCCAAAAGGAGAGTCTGATACAGGTGTTCACTAGAAATGTCCGTCACATTAATAATTACAAATAGGGCTTCTCTGATTACTCAGTTGTGAGGAATCTGCCTGCCAATGCAGGAGACATGGATTTGATGATCCTTGATCCAGTTGGATCCCGCATGCTGCGGAGCAACGAGGTCCATGCGCCGCAACTATTGAGCCTGTGCTCTGGAGCCCAGGAGCCACATGGAGCCACATGCGCTGGTGTCCACGTTCCTCAAAAACGAGAAGCCACTGCGATGAGAAGCCGGCACACCACAACGAAAGAGTAGCCCCTGCTCGCTGCAACTAGAGAAAAACCCTTGTTCAGCAACGAATACCCAGTGCAGCCAAATAAATAAATTATTTTAAAAATTACAAGCAAGGTGCCAAAAGGGGTGCAGACACATTTTTTATAATATTGTAAACACCAGCAGAGGTGTTGTTTTAAAAGAGAGTTGGGAGAACTATCTTGAAAAATAATTAGGCATTTGTCAAGTGGAAATGGATATCCAGATAGGATAAATGATGACTGAAATGGCACAAAAAGAAGGGGAAAGAAGAGGCAGAATTTAATGTTATAAGGTTGATTTGAGAATTTTAAAATCTCATTCTAAGGAACATGTATTTTTTTCTCTTAGGAAAGGGGTAGGGGGTTCTCTTAAGGTGTTAAGTCTTAAAAAAAGAGTAAAATGATAACAGTTGTCTTGGAAAAGTCACTCTGTTGGAAAAAAGAGAATGGATTTGAGAGGAGTGAGATGCAGGATACTGTAGTCTAGGCTGGAGGTGATGTGACTGTGAAGTGCATCACCAAACACCGACAGTGGAGACGGATTTGAGACTCTTGGAGGTAGAAACCACATGGTCACTGATGGGGGCTGCTTTCCGCTGGGAACTGTACTGTGCAGACAAATATTCACATGGAAGATCTCTACCTGTAAGGAGATTAAAACCTAACAGGGAATTTAGACATATGAAGAAATAACAACTGTGAAAGTTCAAGTGCTCTGATAAGCAACACTATTAAGAGAATGCCACAGAGAACATTGCAACCTTAGACTGTGGAGTAATGCCAACTTCTGACTTTTTAATTGCTATACCCTAGAACCCTCAGTGTTCTTCTGTGTCTATATATTGACATTGAACTACTTCACATGTCTAGCAAAAAAAAGGAAAAAGTTCTTACCATCAATGACCTGCTTCCAGTTCATTTTAAGTCACCCATTTTCAAAAACTCATCCTGAATATTATTTCGTCCAGAATTACCATACTTTTGAAATAATGAATTTAATAAATCTCATCTCTGACCATACCTTTGCGTGATGATATCTAAAATCTGTACATTCGATGGTGGAAGGTCAGTTAGGGTGTAATTAAAATAGAAACATTCTTCTAGTGTTTAGCCTTTTATGCTGAACCACCAGCTTAATTTGCACCGTATGTTATTAATGTTCCTATCAGACACAAAGACAAACACAACATTGAAGGCATTGCATTGTTATTCCTGGTCTTCATTCTTCCTGTTTCTCTTTTCTTTGCCATCATCTCTGATAATTTCTTCTGTGACACACTGCAAATAACTTCATATTACCATGCCCTTTTCATGCATCTGTATCTGAGAAGATTCTGAAATTTCTGTGCTGTTTTCTTCCCTGCCATTTTCAACTTCTGCTCCCTAGGTGGGAACATTAGGAATGGAAGCAATTAACTCTAGCAAAATATGACCCCCTCTCTTCTTAAGCAAATAGAACTTTATTAGTAAGTCCTAGGGCTAGTTAAAATAAACAAATTTCTATTTATGACATAGAAATATGTCTATCAGGGATTCTTTATAGTAATGTTATTTAATGTAATGGGAACTGACTTAATTATGTCCTGCTTTCTTCGTGTCATTTACTTATGGTCATGTCAGTTTTTATATGACCATTAAATTTTAAACTTTCAGCAGGCAAGCCTTCCATTTGCATCACTCTATACAACGTTTAGCAGAGCTTGGTCTGTTAACTCCTGGTGCTGTGATGTTTTCAGTTTTACTGATAGAATTGAAATTATTTGAAATTTTGGATCAGTAGAACTATTTTATCACCAAAATGGGCCTGCCATTGAAAACAATTTTTGTTAGATAACTATATTGTTGTTCATTAGATATCTACCTATATTGTTTATTAGATACCTATATTGTTTATTAGGTACCTTTGGTGGCTCTGATGATAAAGAATCTGCCTGCAATGCAGGAGACCTAGGTTTGATCCCTGATTTGAGAAAATCCCCTGGAGAACAGAATGGCTACCCAGTGCAGTATTCTTGCCTGGAGAATCCCATAGACAGAGGAGCCTGGAGGGCTGCAGTCCATGGGGAAGCAAAGAGTCAGACACGACTGAGTGACTGACACTATCACTTTCATTGTTGATAAATACTAATAAAGTATTCATATGATGATATGCTGAAATTCCATCTAAGGCTTTCAATAGTTACCAAAACAAATTGAGTAAATTTATTTTCATCTTAATCTTTTACTTTGCAAAAATATTTTGAACTAAATATGCAATTAGTCCTCTGTAGTACTTTTTTTAAAAAGCCAATAATTCATTTGTTCACAGAACCAATCTCTCTATATATTTGAAAGCTAAAAAAAAAGGTGAGTGGAGTTGATACAGTAATGAATCACAAAGATCTGATTCAAGAGAAATTTTAGAAGGTGTTTATATTATAAAGATGAAAAACTAAGGCCAGAAGAGGTCAAGTGTCTTCCTCCAGGAATTCTGACAGGGAAGAGCAAGATTTAGTGGCAAGATCACTGACTTGGAAATTAGAGAGTTCTAGTTTTATTTCTCAATGGCACCCCACTCCAGTACTCTTGCCTGGAAAATCCCATGGACTGAGGAGGCTGGTAGGCTGCAGTCCATGGGGTCGTGAAGAGTCAGACATGACTGAGCGACTTTACTTTCACTTTTCAGTTTTATGCATTGGAGAAGGAAATGGCAACCTACTCCAGTGTTCTTGCCTGGAGAATCCCAGGGATGGGGTCGCACAGAGTCAGACACGACTGAAGTGACTTAGCAGCAGCAGCAGTAGCAGTTTTATTTCTAGTTATGCCAAACATTTTTTATACCTCAATTTCTAACGTCTTGAACAAGAGGGATGTGTTGTATAATCTTCAAGTTCCCTTCCAATTTAAGTCAAATATTTGAAGTTAAATCACACTAGAATTCAAAAGAGTAGTTAATGACTGCATTTCTGAGGGCTAAAAGGATCAGTGTAAAATGGAGAGCAATATCAGAATTAAAGTTGGGCATTGGCAGGGCTAGGCAAGCCAAGAGCAGCCAACATTGGGAAGTCAATTAGATAAGATGCATGTGGCTAGTACGAGAGTAATGCATGTGAGAGAGAGATGAAGTCAAGTCCTGGTCACCCGGGCAGGTAAGCATATATAAGTTCCATTGGATAAGAAGTTCAGGGCCAGTGAAACAAGAGAGCACACAGAATAGGAATCTGGGTTTCAAGAAGTCCGCATATCCTCAGTGGGTATATTTCAGCAACTAAGCCTGCTAAGTTGATACTAAGCCTAGAGCTTTGAGCCCAAAGTCAGCAGTATTCTCAAAGGGTGAACACTCCTAAAACTGCAGATGGCATATCTTCTTAGAGACCAGAAGGAAGTGGGTTGGGAAACAAGAAAGATTCGGATGCGACCCCACTCTTCTGTATAAAATGGACTATAATGTATACTTAATATTCATATTTAATACAGTTAATATTTTAAATTTATATAATATATGCATTATAATGTACTTTACCTTGAAATCTCATTGGAAAAGTTCTGAATCACTGAATAATAACTGGGGATGAAAAATAGATGATGCAGCGAGACAACTAAACTGCTCTGAATATAAAGGGCATGTAAGATGGTGTTGACAGAGTTCTATAGTTATGGGGGATCTGAAAAATAGGGCAAAAGGAGCCAGTACTCCCAGAAGGCATGTTTGAAGAGGGTTTTTCTGAGAGGAACTTAACACAGCTGGAAAATACAATTCTTATAAAAAGATTTAATAAAATATCCATTTCTGATTAATGAAGTATTGGTGTCTGGGGAACTGGGCAAAAATAAATGCTGTCCTTATGTGTCAAGTCCCACTTAGTCTCTGAAAATACTCCCAACACCTAGAAGAGTGGTTCTCAAGTGGTGTTTATAAACAGTAGAGTCTTTGGAGAAACTTACATATTACAAATATCTCCCACCAAACTGCACACACCTACATACATACATGTACAGACACACCTCATATACTGACAGAGGTATAATGTAAAGATCCTGGTATCCCCTTTATTCTTAAAAAAAAAAGAGACAAAACAAAACTAAGAGCTGCTTCCATGTTTGTCTCTGCTTCATAGAAATAAACATGTTTTAATATGTTCATCATGTTTCTTTTATTTACTCGTTGCATAAATCAAAGTTAAACAAACAGAATAATACATAGCCTTATCATACTCCTTTCCCAGTTTTGAAACAGTCCCTTGTTCCATGTCCCATTCCAACTGTTGCTTCTTGACCTGCATACAGGTTTCTCAGGAGACAGGTGAAGTGTCTCTTCTCTCTTTAAGAATTTTCCACAGTATGCTGTGATCCACACAGCCAAAGGTTTTGGTGCAGTCAATGAAGCACAAGTAGAAATTTTTCTGGAACTCCCTTGGTTTCTCCATATTCCAACGAATGTTGGCAATTGATTTCTGGTTCCTCTGCCTTTTATAAATCCAGCTTGTACACCGTCAGGTTCTCAGTTCACCTCCTACTGAAGCCTAGCTTGAAGGATTTTGAGCATTTTCTTGCTAGCATGTGAAATTAGCACACTATATGTTATTTTAACACTCTTTGACATTGCCCTTCTTTGGGATTGAAATGAAAACTGGCCTTTTCCAGTCCTGTGGCCACTGCTGTTTTTCAAATTTACTGTCCTATTGAGTGCAGCACTTTAACAGTATCATCTTTTAGGATTTGAAATAACTCAGCTGGAATTCCATCACCTCCACCAGCTTTGTTTTTCAGTAATGTTTTCTAAGGCCTACCTCACTTGACACTCTTGTCTGGCTGTATCTACATGAGTGACCATACTATCGTGGTTATCCAGATCATTGAGACCTTTTTTTGTATAGTTCTTCTGTGTATTCTTGCCCTCTTCTTAATTTCTTCTGCTTCTGTTAAGTCCTTACCATTTCTGTCTTTTATGTCCATCCTTACATGAAATGTTCCCTTGACACCTTAAATTTTCTTGAAGACATCTCTAGTCTTTCTCATTCTGTTGTTTTACTCTATTTCTTTGTGTTGTTCATTTAAGAAGGCTTTTTAATCTCTCCTTGCTATTCTCTGAAACTCTGCTTTCAGTTGAGTATATCTTCCCCTTTCTCCCTTGCCTTTCACTTCTGTTCTTTCCTCACAAGCTAGAATCAAGATTGCCAGGAGAAATAACAACCTCAGATATCCAGATGATACCATTAATGGCAGAAATTGAAGAGGAACTAAAGAGCCTCTTGATGAGGGTGAAAGAAGAGAGCAAAAAAGCTGGCTTGAAATTCAGCATTAAAAAAAAAAAAGAAAATCATGGCATCTGGTCCCATCACTTCATGGCAAATAGATGGGAAAAAGTGGAAACAGTGACAGATTTTATTTTCTTGGACTCCAAAATCACTGTAGACAGTGACTGCGACTATGAAATTAAAAGATGCTTGCTCCTTGGAAGGAAAACTATGCCAAACCTAGACAGCAGACAGCATATTAAAAAGCAAACGCATCACTTTGCTGAAAAAGGTTGGTATAGTCAAAGCTGTGGTTTTTCCAGTAGTCATGTATGGAAATGAGAGTTGGACTGTAAGGAAGGCTGAGTGCTGAAGAATTGATGCTTTTGAATTGTGGTGCTGTTGAAGACTCTTTAGAGTCCCTTGAACTATAAGGAGATCAATCAGTCAATCCTAAAGGAAATCAACCCTGAATATTAATGGAAGGACTGATGCTGAAGGTGAAGCTCCAACACTCTGGTCAACTGATGCAAAGAACTTACCCATTGGAAAAGACCCTGATGCTGGGAAAAATTGAAGGCAAAAGAGAAAGGGGTGACAGATAATGAGATGTGAGATGGTTAGATAGCATCACTGCCTCAATGGATATGAATTTGAGCAAACTCCAGGAGATAGTGGAGGACAGATGAGCCTGGAGTGCTGCAGCCATGGGGATGCAAAGACTCTCAGATGACTTAGCAACTAAACAACAACAATAAAGGAAGGTATTTTTTTACATTCTGGAATGGAGTTCAGTTCTGGTAGCAGGTGAAAGGAGGCTGGTAATTAAACCTTTCAGGTTTGGAAAGGGTAGGTTCCATCCATGCCCTTCCTGCATGGACTTAGATCTGTGTGCACCTCAGAATTCTCTGGCTTTTGTCCATAGTTATATTCCAACTGGGAGAGATACAGCTCCCCTTAGCAGGAAGCAAATATTTTTCACTTTTCAAAAGGTATCTATTTTGCCATAGATAAGGCAGGAGGATGTAAACCTGACTCACCAGCTGCTCATCAGGAGGAATTTATCTGAAAATGCCCATGAGGAGACAGAACACTGCTGAAAACAATAGCTGAAATGAAAAACTGAAAAGAAAGCAGAAAAACTGGTTAAGCTAGTTTGGACTGTGAAATCATTAGCAACTGGAAACATCATCCTCTTCAGCTGGTCCTCTTCACTCTTCCTCCTGCTTCTTCATCACGGAAGGATGAATGCTAGTCTTAGGAATGTCCTCTCAAGATTGGACATAGAACGCTTAGCCATCCTCCTCTCATCTTAGGGACAATCTTGTGCTTTGCTTTCTCCCATCCATACACCCCCATCCCATGGTTTCCCATTGTACAGTCTTCCGTTCTGGTAGCTTATTAAAAAGTGAAAGTTAGTCACACTGTCTTGTCCAAATCTTTGCAGTCCCATAGACTGTAGCCTGCCTGGCTCCTCTGTCCAGGGAATTCTCCAGGCAAGAGTACTGGTTGCCATTTCCTTCTTCAGGGGATCTTCCTGACCCAGGGATTGAACTCAGGTCTCCTGCATTGCAGCCAGATTCTTTTCCAACTGAGCCATGAGGGGAGCCATAAATAAGGCAGGAGGTAGTTTATATCTTTTTCCGATCATACTGTCTTTTCCTTCCTTGTGTTGTGTCCCCACTGCCACTCTCAATAAGCTATAACTTTCCTCTCTTCTGTTGACACATTTCCCTAAAAAATTCTCTCAAATGGAAGACATCCTTCCTGTTACACTTTTCATATCCTGGTAAAAAATAGTGTTTTCCACTTGGCAGATGCTCTTTTTAGATTTTAGTATTACCAGTATCACTCATCGGCCTCTTTCCCTTTGAAATATGTGCCACTTTTTTATGTCATACTTTCTTAACTTGTTTTTAGTTTACTGTTACCCCAGTTGAGTGTCTGCAATGTGCAAAGTGCTGTGATTGACACAATGCACTGTTGTTGTTTAGTCGCTAAGTCGTGGCTGACTCTTTTTTGACCCCGGGGACTGTAGCCCACCATGCTTCTCTGTCCATGGGATTTCTCAGGCAAAAAATCATGGAGCGGGTTGCCATTTTCTTCTCCAGAATATACTGCATACATACTTATAATAAATAAGGCAGAAGTATAGAAACAGGCTTAGTTGTGTGCTCCAGGACTCAAAGGCAGTCCAGTTTGATGTCAGAAAGTGGTGTGTTTTGAGAGATGTAGATGCAGGTTGGAAAGATTGCTCAGTACAAAAGGTAGAAGGAAAAGGATGATGACAATGGAATTGTCCTCATTGACAACATGAGCGATTGAAGGGGAGCCATGAAGGTTGTGACTGGAGAGTCTGAGGACAACTGGAGATCAAAAATTCATAGAGCATAGGAGTCCTTATTAATTTCTTTCACATCTGTCATGTAGAAGTAGAAGCAAGAAGAGTTTAGAGTAAACTTTACAGTGAACTGTAAGCAAGGAGAGACTAATGGTAGTTGGCGATTCACCATTAATATTCTGTAAGTGCTTGTTTATAAGTTTTCTTAATTTATCATATAAACTCCCACATTTTATTCTCTATGGGATTTAGAAACATGCAATAGGATAATTACTATAAGGAAATCAAGCTTATTGAAGTGAGAAAAGGGGAGGAGTTGACACATGATTTTGAATTTTATATCTGTAGCTAGATCTCCAGATGTTTTAGGAAGGAGTAATGAAGGAAGGACAAAAAAAGGCCTGTAGGCAAACAGATTAAATAAGGACTTTACTGTGGATAGAGGTTCATTGTGTTGGGATAATCTAAACATGAGTCACTCAAACTATGGAAGTTCCTGGAAACAGCATATTCCAGTCCATAAGTATTCCTCAGGTACATTAGTTTTTAAAATTAAGTTATAGTTGATTTGCAATATTATATTAGTTTCAAGTGAATGACAGTGATTCAATTTTTCTATAGAATATACTCCATTTAAAATTATTGTAAAATAATGACAATATTTCCCTGTGCTGTACAATATATTCTTGTAGCTTATTTATTTTATATATAGTAGTTTGTACTTATTAACCCTCTATCCTGGTCTTGCCCCTTCCCCCTTTCCTCTCTTCATGGGCAACCACTAGTTTCTTCCACATGCCTATGAGTCTGCTTCTCCTTTGTTATATTCATTTCTTTGTTTTACTTTTTAGATTCTACATGTAAATGGTAACATAGAGTATTTGTCTTTCTCTGCCTTACTTATTTCACCAAGCATAATGTCCTCTAGGTTCAAATGCATTGCAAATGGCAAAATTTTATCCATTATTGTGGCTGAGTAATATTCCACTATACCTCTCTTCATTATCCATTCATCTGTTGATGATCACAGATTGTTTCCATATCTTGCTATTGTAAATAATGTTGTCATGAACAGTGGGGTGTATATTTTTGAATTAGTGTTTTTGCTTTCTTCAAATATATACCCAGGAATGGAATTGCTGGATTTTATAATAATTCTATTTTCAGTGTTTAGAAGAATTTCCATATTGTTTTCCACAGTGGCTGCACCAATTTATATATCCACCAAAAATGTACTAGGGTTACTTTTAGTCACATCTTCACCATCATTTTTTATTTGTAGATATTTTGATAATAGTCTTTCTGACATGTGTGAAGTGACATCTCATTGTGGTTTTGATTTGCATTTCTCCAATTATTAGTGATGCTGACATCACTTCACATGTCTTGAAGGTACATTATTGACCAGCTATATTGGGTATTATATATCTTGAATTTTCTAGTGCTGAAAAGTTGAGATTTATGGATTACCACCTAATGCACCAGTAGTAAAATTTTCCTTGTGAGATGACTACATCTTCACACACATCTTTATATGTTCTTCACAGTGTCTAGCACAAAAAAATGGAAACTCAGTAACCTTAATAAACAATTTTTGTTGCTGTTGTTAAGTTGCTAAATCATGTCCGACTCTTTTGTGATCCCGTGAACTGTAGCCCACCAAGCTCCTCTGTCCATGGGACTAATCAGGCAAGAATCCTGAAGTGGGTTGTCATTTCCTTCTTTAGGGAATCTTCCCAACCCAAGAATCAAACCCGTGTCTCCTGCATCTCTTGCATTGGCAGGCAGATTCTTAAGCACTGAGCCACCAGGGAAGCCCTTAATAATTGACTCAATGAAACTCGTCACTTTCCCATGCTTTACGTGCTTTGAAGTTCATAATTTTATAATTTTATTTTTATTTTCATCGTTACCTTATTTTTAAGTTTCAAATGCTTTTTAATCAGATAATCATATGTTTTCTACTAAGTATATATAACTCAGACTTTTAAGAGCCTTGTAACCTTGCTCAGGAGACCATCATTCTGATATCATCAGCTGATAGGCCATTACTCTGGCTTTATGTTCTTGTCAAACCCCTACTTCAGGTATTTGTAGCAAATTCCAGTCTTTTGGGAGGTTGTGGAAGAGTGTTAGTACTACTACTACTGCTATAATTAACAGTAATAATTTTGAGCCCATTCTGTATAAGTCAGATACAATCATTACTATTTGACCCATAATAACATGACTTAGTTTCTCAACCCTATGAGAAAAGTAATACTATTGCTATCATTTAATAAGTGAACTCAAGGTATGTTCAGGTGGTTTCTTTTACTTTCTGCCTTTCCTACTTGCAAAGTGGTGGTGAAGAATAGACAGCCATATCATCATTTTTTAAAATTAAGTTTTAATTTTAGAAATAATTAAATTTACAGAAAAGGTATGAGGATAGTAAAGAAAGTTGCTATTTATCCCACATCCGGTTCTCCTTATCGTTCACATTTATGTTAGCATAGTACAACTGTCACATCTAATGAAGCAATATTGGTCCAGTAGTTCAAAGTCTACTCCAATTTTCTTAATTGTAGCTAAAATGCTCTAGGATCCCATTCAAGATTCCACAGTACAGTTAGTCATCATGTTTCCTAAGACTTCTTAAAGTTTGAAAGTTTCTCAGCTTTTTGTTATATTTTATGACAGTTTTGAGAAGCTATTGGTCAGAGATTTCATAGAATGTAGAATGTCTTATGAGTTTCTGATTTTTTTTTTCATTATTTTACTGGGATGATGGAGTTTGGGAAGAATAGCACAGAAGGAGCATGCCATTCTCATCACATCATATCAAGGATGTACACTATCAGCATAAACTTTTGTTTTTGATGTGGACCTTGATCAGTTGGCAAAGGAAATACATATCAGGATTCTCCTCTCTAAAGTTACTCTGCCCACCCCGCTTTCCCTATCATAAATTTTGGAGTGAAGTCACTAGTTGCACTCTCACTTAAGGGGTTGAGGTTATGCTCCACCTCCTCAACAGGGAGTATCTATACAAATTTTTGGAAATATGCATAGATTTATCTGTTCTTATGTATGTATGTATGTACTCACTCATTCAATCATTTATTTATACTAGTGGGAACCCATGGGGGTGTATTTTCTGCCTTGGTTTAGAATACAATACTATATTATTCATTTTGTTCCTCAAATCATTCCAGCGTTGGCCTTGGGAAACTCTTTCATTCAGCTTTTATGTCCATATGCCATACTTCCATTATGTGTTTTTCATGTCTGCCTTTTGAAGAGAGAGGATACTTTATGTGTTCTTTCAATTCTTAAATTCCTATTCAGAGGAAAATTTTAGAGTTTCTGTGTTTTTCTTCAGTAAATAGCAATGCAAAAAGGAGCACTTAAGCTGAATATTACCTTCATTCTATGCCTACTAAATGTATTTGACTGGAGTAGGAAATGGCACCCACTCCAGTATTTGTATTCTTGCCTTGGAAATCCTATAGACAGAGGAGCTTAGCGGGCTATAGTCCAAAGTGCCATAAAGAGTTAGACACAACTGAGTGACTATGCACAGCATATAAGCATTTGAATGCTGCATTATGCCATTTTTTTTCATTTAGACCTCACAGTGCAATGTTTTATAAGCACATATATACTTACTGTTTAAGCCCACAAGTCTTTGTCTGCTGAGCTGTGAATCTAGTAGAAAATGAACCTTAATTATGCTACCTTACATAGTGAGGAAATTTGGCATTGTCTAGTATTCAATTAAAGTCCTTCTACAATAATCTTTACAATCCATCATTTAGAAGAGAATTTTGAATTATTCATAATTTATGTATAAATTATTTTATTATAATAGATCTGCCATTTGAGAATCTTATTCCAGACTATCTATATTGTGATCTATGCATTATATTTCACCATTAGAAGTCAAGTTATTATTTTTTTCACCCATTTTTAATTTATCAGTTCCAGTTTTTAGATTTCTGACATGCTTTTAGCCATCTTAAATTTGAGTGTACTTTTATTTGCTCAGTTCAGTTCAGTTTGGTCGTTCAGTCAGGTCTGACTCTTTACCACCCCATGGACTGCAGCACGCCAGGCCTCCCTGTCAATCATCAACTCCAAGAGTTTGCTCAAATGCATGTCCATTGAGTCAGTGATGCCATCCAGCCATCTCATCCTCTGTTGTTCCCTTCTCCTTCCACCTTCAATCTTTTCCACCACCAGGGTCTTTTCAAAGGAGTCAGCTCTTCACATCAGGTGGCCAAAGTAATGGAGTTTCAGCTTCAGCATCAGTCCTTCCAATGAATGCTCAGGACTGATTTCCTTTAGGATTGACTGATTGGATCTACTTGCAGTCCAGGAGACTCTCAGGAGTCTTCTCCTACACTACACTTCAAAAGCATCAATTCTTCAGCTCTCGGCTTTCTTTATAGTCCAACTCTCACATCCAAACATGACCACTGGAAAAAACCATAGCTTTGACTACAGGGACCTTTGTCTTCAAAATAATATCTTTGCTTTTTAATATGCTGTCTAGGTTTGTCATAACTTTTCTTCCAAGGAGTAAGCATCTTTTAATTTCATGGCTGCAGTCACCATCTGCAGTGATTTTGGAGCCCCCCAAAATAAAGTCTGCCACTGTTTCCACTGTTGCTCCATCTATTTGCCATGAAGTGATGGGACCAGATGCCATGATCTTAGTTTTCTGAGTGTTGAACTTTAAGCCAACTTTTTCACTCTCCTCTTTCACTTTTTCAAGAGGCTCTTTAGTTCTTCTTCACTTTCTTCCATAAGGGTGGTGTCATCTGCATATCTGAGGTTACTGATGTTTCTCCTGGCAATCTTGATTCCAATTTGTGCTTCATGCAGCCCAGTGTTTCTCATGATATACTCTGCATATAAGTTAAATAAGCAGGGTGACAGTATACAACCTTGATGTACTCCTTTTCCTATTTGGAACCAGTCTGTTGTTCCATGTCCAGTTCTAACTGTTGCTTCCTGACCTGCATACAGGTTTCTCAAGAGGCAGGTCAGGTGGTCTGGTATGCCCATCTCTTTCAGAATTTTCCACAGTTTATTGTGATCCACACAGTCAAAGGCTTTGGCATAGTCAATGAAACAGAAATAAATGTTTTTCTGGAACTCTCTTGCTTTATTGATGATCCAGCGGATGTTAGCAATTTAATCTCTGGTTCCTCTGCCTTTTCTAAATCCAGCTTGAACATCTGGAAGTTCACGGTTCACATATTGTTGACCATGTATTGTTTTATTTACTACTTTAAGCATAAATTAAGAATGAGAGAAAGTATTTTTTGTTCAAACAATCACAGTATTGAAATACAAAATATTCTGATTATACTTTTTGAATAAACAGTTGTCCTGTGGCAAAGAATTTTGACCTGAAGGAGCTTTGTATATATGAAAATTTGAAATAAGATAGTCTGATCAGAACACATTTTCATTGTGAAGTATTTTCTAGAATAATATCCACTAGATAAATTCTTTACCAGAGTCCTCTGCAGTATATTTACAATATTTTCAAGGTCAAATAGTGGGTTGAGACCAAACAGCTTGACTCCTCTGATTCATTCAGCAACTGTTTAATATATTCTGTGTACCAGGCATACTTATGTTCTCAGCAATGAACAAATCAGGGAAAGTGCCTAACCGACAATGCTCACAGGTTTGTTTTTTTTTTTTTTTTTTATCAGCACTGCCCAATATAGAAATAATGCAGAGACTGCCCTGCTCGCAGAGTGGACAAGAGTCTGCTTGCCAAGGCAGGGAGAACAGATTCGCTTACTGGTCAGGGAGGATTCCACATGCCACAGAGTGGCTGAGGCTGTGGTCACCACTCCTGAGCTCATGCTCTAGAGCTTGCAGGCTGCACCTGCTGAAGCCCATGCGTCTCGAGCCTGTGCTCTGCAACAAGAGAAGCCACCACAGTGAGAAGCCCTCACACTTGCTGTAACTAGAGGAATTCTGAACAAAGTAATGAAGACCCAGTGCAGCCAAAAATAGACAGATAAATAAAAAGTTAAAAAAAAAAGAAGAACAAATAAATAACGTGGGCCATCAATGTGAGCCACATATATACTTTTGTATCTTCTGGTTGCCGCATTAAAAAACAAGGAACAATTGAAAATAATTTTAATAATATATTTAATTTAACATGATATATATAAATACTGGGGCTTCCCTGGTGGCTCCGAGGTTAAAGCGTCTGCCTGCAATGCGGGAGATCTGGGTTTGATTCCTGGGTTGGGAAGATCCCCTGGAGAAGGAAATGGCAACCCACTCCAGTGTTCTTGCCTGGAGAATCCCTTGGACAGAGCAGCCTGGTGGGTATTATTTCAACATATAATTATGTAGAGATTTATTAAAGAGATATTTTACATCCTTTCTTTTTTATACTACATTTTGAAGATTGGATGTGTATCTTAAACTTATAGCATGTCTCAATTTAGACTAGGCGCTGGTAAAATTCTCCATCGTCACATGTGTATTGGTCAACAGTATTGGTCAACATAGATCTATAGATACCACAATCACAGAAAACTTTAGGGAAACATAATTTATCCTTCAAAGACTTTAATCAAGTTTTCTTCTTTTCTGTTAAATAATAAAATTTGAAGAACAAATGTAAATTTTTGGTATTCTAACAGACAGTTTTAAAATGTTAGTCATTAAATATTTTTACCAAGAGAGTGGGAGAAAATCTCTATTAAAAATGTTTATAAGTATCAGACACCAATGGCACCTTTTCCAACATACTACAGAAATTGAGTTTGTTTGAAAATGTTGACAGAGATCATGCAGAAGTGAATCTAATTTTGAAGGTTCAAATGTATGAATATTACTAATAGTTGATTAATTGGCCTAAAATCCCATAAGCAGGTTGTTCATCCTAATAGTTCTCCCCTCCCATTTAATTCACTGTTTTAATTCCAGCAAGTTGTTATCCCTTCTCTGTTGCTTTCTGAATTTATCCTATACTCTAGACATCTTGAATTGTGTCCTTTATTTAATTCTTAGACAATTTACTGTCTTAGACAAAATTGGTGGTTTAATGATTACTGAAATTCTTTCAAATCTTTAAATGTTCTGTACAATAAGTGGCGCTAGTGATAAAATCCCACCTGCCAATGCAGGAAACATAAGAGACATATGTTTGATCCCTGGGTTGGGAAGATCCTGGAGAAGGAAATGGCTACCCACTCTAGTATTCTCACTTGGAGAATCCCTTGGACAGAGGAGCCTGGCAGGCTACAATCCATAGGGTCGCAAAGAGTTGGATACGACTGAAGTGACTTAGCACACAACACCCAATAATTAATGCTTTTCATGCAACTTCTATCATCATATCAGGGGGAAGAATTAATGGTGAAAAACTTAGAGCAAGTGGGAGAGGTGAGGCAAGGATCCATAAAGTGAAAACCTGGCCAAAGTGTTTTGGTCATAATTCTTATTTTCAAAGTTTAAGTTATCTTCATTGACATACTTCTTCCATTTATGACAGTGATGCTTTTGATTTGCTCCCAAACATCCACATATTGTTAGATATCACTAGTAAAAATAGATATCCCCTCAAATGCTTGTTAAATTCGTATATGCTTAATAAATAGATATAAAAGTGAATGAGTGTGTTGACCAACAAATATTCATTTAGTACACAATATTTAGAATTCAGTTTGTTTGAAATGAATGTGGTGATATTATTTGTAATGGGTGTAAACAAAATTAATTGTTTTGCCAACAACATTAGTTGTTTTGCCAGCATTTCTCCCACCCACATCTGCTACCCACTGTGTGCAAAATTTCTTCTCTTTACCTTGCTGAATAAACCTGATCATAGGGTCATGTGGGGGTGGAATGGTGGTTGGGTGGAGGTTGCTGGGTAAGGTCCCTGAGAGTCTATTTCTAAGTGCATATAGTCCTCCCACATTTCTTTGTGATTTTTGTCCCCTTCTTATACTATTTGGAAATCAGCCCAAGATTTTCCTTCTTCCTCTGATTACATTTTCTAATGCTGTATTTTATCTCTAGGCCATAAATTTAAAGTCTTACGGGAAAAATATTCATCTCCAGAATTGCTTCTCTTTTTGCTCTAAGCATGTAAAGTTTGCCTGAATTTCATAACAGAAGATAATTGTTTTTATTTTGGTCTGACTCTACCTTAATATATAGCTAGGTTTTTCTTGCTTACTCAATTTTACGTCTTGAGCAACCATAAGTGTTTCATTTATTAAGAAAGTATATACCCAATTTTTACTTTGGTTAAAAGTAAGGAAGAAAAGACTTAAGAAATCAAGCAGTATGAGTATAATAGTAAACACTAAGAAAATAGCACAAAGGATAGAATATGTTATTCTCAGCCCACTCTCATGTATAGTCTTGAATATTATGGAAATCAATTCTGGTCACTAGGCGAGCAGTGAAGGAGGCTGGAGATGCCCACCAACAAGGTTTGGCAATGATAGTGTTAGTAAAACAAATGCGAATTCTGTAGCCTGAATGGTATTTTGTCAGATCAGATGAGTAACACATATCTGCAGGCATGCCATAGTTTACCTGTAGGAGGGCTACACAGAGGTTTTTAAGCAACCAGTACCTTTAAAATCACAGTTTTTTTTGTTTTTACAGTTGAAAAGTTGCTCTTAATGATTTAATTGGCTGCACTTCTCTTTTAAGTGGAAAGCCATAAACTAGAACTCTCCCACAGGAGAACAACCTGGATGATGGGAAGGGTAGACAGACTGGAAAAACTAAAGACACCCAGTATTATATTTGCACGTGGTGCCAAAAGGCTAAGCCTTCTCTGTATCGGAGCAAAGCAGGCTTGTGTCACTTTACTAGTTGTTGTTCAGTTTCCAAGCCGTGTTCAACTCTTTGCCACCTCACGGACCGCTGCTCGCCAGGCTTCCCTGTCCCTCACCATCTCCTGGAGTTTGCCCAAGCTCATGTCCATTGTATCGGTGTTGCCATTTTAAGAAGGTACTTTTGAAGTGGCAGAGGTGTGTGGTTAATGCAACCAGAGCTTTTACGAAGTAGTGAATTCCCTACCACGGAAGTGTCCAAGCAGAGTCTGGATGATCTTCTAAGGTGGTCTTTATAGGAAGGATGCTCCCATTGGGCAAGATTTTAATTTACATTTAAGATTCCTTTCAACTCTAAAATTATTCGAAAGTTCTAAAATCTACATGAATATCAGGTATACAGGTTTGAAAAATAAAGGTGGTTCTAACCATCAGCATCTGAAACTTCTTTCATCTTGAAAAGAAAGCATATTTTCCTGCTTCCTTCCCTTCATGGCTATTAATAAATCACTTACAAGAATTGACCACATTTGCTACTACTCCCACCATTTTACCTTTCCACCCACCACATCTCAATCTGCTGAAATCCAGCTTTTGTCTCCTAGGTTCTGTCTGCAATGTGTCTTGTTGAGGTCACTTGAATGCACTTGAAAATTAAATGCACTTGAAAATTCTGAGTCATTATCACACCATCTGGAGCATTTACCCCCTGGGCCACTCCCAGCTCCTTTGTCCTTGTGCCTCTGGGTTTCTGCAGCCTATGTTTGTGTGTTTGTTCTCCCATTTCTTTGGCTACTCCTCTGTCACCTTGAGGCTTCCTCTTCCTTTATCTCTGTAATGTAGTATTCCTGAGCATTCCATACCTGTTTACCATCATGTCACTGGTTACACATATATTATCCTGATGTAACTTAAAGATACAACCTTAATAACTTTATTTTTTCCTCCTGGCAAACCAAAATCCTCTCTCTCTTACATTCCCTGCCCTACCCTGACTATAAAAGTATATATATGTATATATTTATAATATTATACTTTTATAATAAAGTATACTTTTATGTAAAAGTATAATTTTATACTTTTATAATATTAAAACATATAAAAATATTATACATGTAACCATATGTGTATATAGACACATATATTGTTTACTTTTGTTACTTTCCCTCAGACTAATTTTCCCAAACACCACAGTTTTAGAGTTATTAAAAAACAACTCTGTGTCTTCAAGATAGAATGCCAAGGAATAAATTTAGGTTACTGCATAAATTTAGGTCCCCTTTAGTATGTGTGCTATTTTATCTACTGAAATATCTGTTCCTTCTCATTTTAAAAAGGAAGGAATTAGTTTGAACTACAATTGATGGTACAAGTATTTTTTTACTAAATGCAATTACTTTTGCATGTAAAATATGTTTTCTAAAATTTGTACTTTGGTTTTTAACAACTAAAATATAAGGAAGGTACTTATATATAAGCTTTTCTCTATATCTTGATAGTCTGAGCTATATCTTAACTAACATTTACAACCATCCACCAATTTACCCATCTGTCTATACATCTTTTCATAAAACTTTTCTTGAAGAGTTCATAGTTGCTATAATGTCTGACTCATGGCTACAGATGCTATAAAATCTATGTCGAGTTCCTGTGCAGATGCAATTCACTGTAACAAAATCTGCTTGTTCAGTAAAGTTTTGCAACTAGAGTGACTGAGATCTTAATGTCATACCATGAAAGAGATCTGGAAGGAAGGAAGTGCTGGACCTTTAACCTAATTTCTGAAGTGCTTCCATGGTTCCCTGGGTATTGTATTCTAGACTCTCTTTTTATTATTGACTCTTGACCACCATCTGTAACATGGAAATGTTTCTCTACTATGAAGTTTCTCCAAAGCTTCCTGTTCTTCCCTTATTTAAGTGATATCCAAGCACTTAATCATAGAAGCTGTGATTAAGGAGAAAGAATAAAGCTATTCCTCCATCGTGATTTTCTAAAACACTCTAGTAGCCAGTATATATAGTATATTATATAAATACCAGATGTATATATGATATATACCTAAAATTAAAGTGTAACCTAATATTATATTATTACTCGGCAAACATCTTCTCTTACATACTGACTGACTATAAAAGTTATAATTGATATAATTAAAATAACTTTTTAATGAAAGTATTTATATACCTTTATGAAAATATAATTATACTTTATAAGAATTACATATATAAATTTATACATTAACCTCTATTACTAAGACACCATAATTATTTAACTTTGTGTTACATTTTATATCAAATTTTTGCAAACATTTATTATTATCCAAAAAACTCCTGATGTTTCAGATAAATCAAGGAATAAATTTAGTGTCTGAAATTAGGTTCCTTTAGTCATGTGTGACTATTTATGACATGAATATTGTTTCTTCTAGATTTAAAAAATGGATAAGCATTATTTTAACTACAATTGATGGTACCAAATTTTATACCAAATGTCAATATTTTGCATGAAGAATATGTTTTACTAATATTCACTGGGTTTTTACCAAATAAAAGGACAGTGTGATAGCTTTACTCTATATCTTATCTCAGTTGATCACATCCTCCAAATTAAATTAATACACTATTCCACCATTTCCCATCTGGATTATACATCTTTTCATATACTTTGCCTGGGCTTCATAGGTGCATAAGTTAAAGACTCAGCTACAGATGCATCAAGAACACGAGTTTGTCAATCTCCTGAACAGAAATGCTTCAGTAGTTGCAAAATGAGACTGCAGATCTTATGTCTACCAGAAAAATCGGAAGGAAGGAAGTGCTGGACTAACCTAATTTCTGAAGCTTCCACCCTGGGTTGCAATAATTATGACCGACCATCACTGTACGAAATTTTCTCATAGAAGTCCAAGCATCGTCTTCTTAAAGTGAATGCATTACTCAAGACTTAATTTAGAGAAAGAATAAAGCTATTCCTCATCTGATTTTACCTAAAACACTCAGTAGCGGGAATATGTATGATCTTACATGTTACATGTCATAAACAAATATATTATTCTACTTTGTGACCAATTAGACAGTATACCTGGAGCAAAATGCCCAATTAAAATATAGTTAAAGATCCAGGTGAGATAATAACACTCCATCATTCTTGTCTGGTAGAATCCTCTAGCTGAAGACCATGTCCATCAAAGAGTCAAATTCCTGAAGTATCATTGCACTCTCTATAAGACACAATTGAAAGTTGTTGTAATTTTACAAATTTTTGTTTATTTTACTGAGCCTGTACTTTCACTCATATACATTTTGTATTTATTTTTGTTTTATAGTTGAGCTAATTACATTTGACTCCTATACATGTATTTTTGTTATCTTGTATGAATTTAAGGAATTACATATATTGCATCCCATTTTTACTACTTATTTCTCTGGTCTTCAATGTCATCCAGCCAAATTGTCTATGTCCAACATGAGAGACGTTTCACCTGATATAATGTATCATGAGTACTTTCCAGAAAAGTCCCCCTGTCCTTGTCCTGAGACCCAAGTCTTTTCCTCATTGAGTCATCTTTCTCAGATTTGAATTAAGTACACTATTTTCTAAAGTTTCCATCATTAGGATTTATACTTTTCTTTACTTACCTGGCTTATTCCAGTCTGTGTAAAGGCTCCAGTTTCAACCATATCATTAGAACGATTCAAATTCTTGTAACAGGGAGATCAAAAAAATGGCCAAACGACTCACAGTAATTTTTCCTAGGAAAACCACAGACAGAATGGCTACACCACTTGAAAGATGCTACAACATCACTATTAACCCCATAGAAGCAAAGTCTGGAAAGTACAATGAGGTTACTCAACTTAACAACGCAGCAGGGTCTATCAAATTACTAGCAAGTTTTACTTGAAGGATGGCAGATATAGGGAACCCTTTTACATGTTTACTGGTACATGCAAATGTAAGATATGATCATACATCCTGTGATGTTCTAAAATGGAATAGAACTTGCCATAGAGACCCAAGTCAATCCCACTGTCAGGAATCACGAGAAGGGGAAAACCAGATTCTGAGAGCCACATGTCACCAAGAGTCCTGTCCAGCAATGAGTCAAATGCCTGAATGAAGCACGCAGAGCATCAGCGTTGAATGATTGATGACAGTGTGGTACATATACACCATTCTACTTCTTAAATGAATATCAGCCCCTTTGTAATTCTTGCTATTGAATTACAAGAACCAACAAACAGTAAATAATATCCCATTTCCCCAGGATATGGATATGTATACATTTGTGTACACTTAGTGTCTCTCAGCTCAAACTTTGCCCTTTATTTCCCTACTTGTGATACTTAAAATAGACCTTTTAAACATTTCTCCTTAGTTTAATTTAAATTTTTAAATTAGTTAAATTTTCAATTAACTTAGTTAAATTTTCATGGAGACACAGCACAGGTTAAGGGGCTTCTCCTCTTTGTCCGAGTGTATTTTCTTTTTGTCTTACTCTGCAACATTTGGCTACAACATAAAGACAGATGGAAAAAATAGGTAAAGGCAGACGTTTAGTGGTACTCACTCCCAAAGAACTAGGACGTTTTCCCCACTGAGCAGCTTCCTTGGGAGTTCCATGGGCATGCAGGCAGTTCCTGATGAATAATGCGGATGTCCAAGACAGGACGCTGGTAATTTCAGTAGCTCCTCCACAAGTAGCTTCTAGGGGAATTCTTTTTGTTGTGGTTGTTTTTTCCCAGCACTCCATTGGGTAGCTTCATATTGGGTAGCCACAGATATTAGCTTGTGGCATCTTAATGAGCTCCTCTATGAACAAGTGGGCTACAGTCATATCTGCTACAACAAGGTCTGAAATGCAGCCTTGGGGTGGAATCCTTCTCTGAAACTGCCTCTGCCTCCCAAATTGGCATTCTACTTCAATCTTATGGGTAGAGTAGTAGCTGATCCCTGTATCTGCTGATCCTGTATTCTTTGGTTTCATTTTATCCCCTTGATAGCTAATCCCTTGTTACTAGTTAATAATCCTTTATATTAAGCATTTATTATTCAAATTACTCTGCAGTTCCTGTCTCCTGATTTGACCCTGAACCCTATGGTGTTTAAGCAAGTTTACACTCCATAACATCTCACACAGTTCAATTATCTTAATAGAAAGTACAATTAATAGGGCTCTACAAATATATAAGATGTTTTCACTTTCTTTTTTATTATAGACTGACTCTATTAATATCCCTAAAGACCAAAAGAAATCAAATTCAATTAGCATTGATTTTTTTAAAAGATTCCTATTTTCTTGTCATGGCATTGAGCACTTTATATTAATCAATACATTATATAATACAAATGCATAAATAATATACATCTGTAACTACTGAGGTATAGGGCATTACTATAAGCTTTCAGTTTTACATGAAGCAGAGGTAACTAAAAATCAAACTGAGCTATTCTGGATAATAATCTTATACTCCTGGCCATACTATGCTTGTGTGATTTCCCCACACATGTAACCACATTTCCATTAGGTCAGACTGGATGCCAAAATGGGAGAGTAACCAGTTTTCCCAAAGACTTTTTTTCTCTTCTGACTCATGCTTGTTTCATGCCCAGTCTTTCTTTCTTTTCCTATTCATACATTTTTCTTAGAAGAATAATAGACAGGAATTTATGTTCTTTCCAAATCTATATGAACTGGAATAAGTGCTGTCTTAAGGCAATACATTGAATGATTGACTTTGCTTCCTTGATTGGGTTGTCAAAATATTATTATGTGGTAATTTTCTGTATGCAATTCTCCCCAGTGTTGTCCCTGACCCTGGACATTACTGTTAGTCTCTTTTCATTAACTCAGGAACATAAAATTTGTGATGAGAATTCATTATATGTAACCCCAGGAAATCAATATCATATCGACTGTGTGCATTTACATAAACTTTTTTCTGCTCTGTGGTTTAAGTGATGTTAACTATGCTATTGGACTTGCATGAAAAATGTTTTAATAAATGGTGGCAATGAATAAAAACTACTGGCAGTTTGATGCACATTCATTCATGCAGCAGTTAACCTATGGATGTGTAAGACTGATGCCCTCATGTGAAATGGCAAGAGGAGGAGTGGAGAGTTTCTGATTTAGAAGGAGCAATGTTGAATTGATAGCAAACTTCTTTGAAAAGAAAAAAATTTGTGATCAAGGATTAGGATTAGTGCTTGTTTAAGATTTAGAGCTTTGACCTGATTTATTGTAATTTTTGTGCCTGATGAGATAGGAAGATAGTCCCTCTCAGTCAGAGGCAGCAGGATGGAAGAGTTCAAAGCACTCATTCTAGAGCTCAAGCTGTCTGGATTCAAATTTAGACCTTACTACTTTCTAGCTAAGTGATTTTGATTAAGTTGCTTAAGTTTTCTATACTTCAAGTTCCTCATCAATAAATTGGGCATAATAATATTTCATACATGGCATATTCAGAAATAAAAATGATATTTCATTCATATGTTTTTTGATGATTACCTAAAATTGCTAAGCATAAAAACTTAGTATATATAATAAGCAATATAACTATATCATCATCATCATCATTATGAGTGATGTAGAATGTATTAGAAATCAGTACATCTATAGTAGATATCCTCTGATAAACAATTTCAGTCCTATTTTATTTGAGTATATGTTGAATCTGTGGAAAAAAGTCATTGTATTATTAAACTGATAGAAAAACAAAAACAAATTCACCTCTGAATGAAAATAATTTAGAAATGTTCTGTGAAAGAGGAAAAGAGTTTATTCTCTGAATTGGCAGGTATTCAACATCAGGAAACACACTGTAGATAGAACAAGAGAAGGGAAATAACAGAATAGTAACCTGGCCTGGGTACATATAGCAAATGCCAGACTGCCCTCTAGGATCTACCTATAGAATTTGAGTCTGCTTTTCTATTTTGGACTCTTTTCTCCAGTCTTTTCATAACAAATTCAAAGAGACTACCTCAACCAATTTAAGATCATTCAGCTGAACACTGTTCTAAGCTCCAGCAGTGACTGTCAGTAGTGTTGTTTTCAATGATTCTGCATCCCCTGAAAAGAGATAAACCTCAGGATTCCTTGTGTTTTTTGGCTTGTTATTGGTTCATAATGGCAGTTAGTACAATAGTGAACTGGATGTCAAAATATCTTAACTCTTTTTTTTGCTATACTAAACATTTTATAGATGTTATATATTTATACACACATCAGTTCAGTCACACAGTCGTGTTCAACTCTTTGCCACCCCATGGACTGCTATATTTATATATGATCATTTTCTTTGCCACCTAAGAGCTATGAAAAAGAGCATGTGTAAAGAGATTACATGCCAAGGGAGTTTTTTCTAAAAACTCTATAAAAGGAGTTTTATTTTGTTTTCAAAACCTCCATCTGGGAGAACTACCATGTTAATCAGACACTGTGTATATCCAGGAAGATACAAATCTAGGAAACCTTGAGGAGGTTATTTCCAGTAACCCAGGCAAGAAAAGTTAATGACTTGAATTAAAGAAGTAGTAACCGGGGACAAAGAAAAGGGAATCCAAGGGAGATTTTGGAGTTACATTTGAAAGGCTTTGAATTTAAAAGTATCTAAAATGTGGTACAAGAAAGAAACAAGTAACAACAATGACTTCCAAGATTTTGGCTTGAGAAATAGAGAAATATGCTGGAGTATTACATCAAAAAAACTCCAGTGTGAATAGAGGAAAAATGATATTAAACTACTATAATAAGTATATAGTCCAGTTTCATATAATTTCTAGAACCACAGCACAGTGAATTCCAAATTGTAATCCAGGGCAGTTTACAATATTAGGGGACCTGGTCAATGATTCCTAACCTAAATACTGTATGAAAGCTATAACAGTCACTCATTATCTAATGAGTTTCAGTAGAGTTAAGTTTCGAGCTTCTCAGATGGCACTTGTGGTAAATACAGGAGTTTGAGAGTACAGGAGACATGAGATGTGGGCTTGATCTCTGGGTCGGGAAGATCCCCTGGAGGAAGGCATGGACACCCTCTCCAGTATTCTTGCATGGAGAATCCCTTGGATAGAGGAGCCTGGCAAGCTATGGTCCATAAGGTTGCAAAGAATTGGACATGACTGAAGTGACTTAACATGTATGGATGCATAGTTACGTTTGGCAAAATAACCTTTTGACTTTCGTGGTCTGAAGGGTCTTCCTGGTTCCAGAGCACCTCATAAAATTAGCTGAAATCCTTACTGTGACTGCATTGTATATCAGTTTCACCCTCTGCCCAGTCCAGTTTCTTTCACTCTCCCCACAGATGTTAATTCAGAAAACTCCCCAAGGGACTTCTTTTGGCAAATCTCCATCTCACAGTCTGCTTCCTAGGAAACTAATCTGTACATCATTTCAAGAAGTCCTCGTTTTCTGTCCTTTCAGTTTGAGATACAACAGTGTTTCTCAAGCATATGTCTATGATTTTGCTACCTGTATCCTGATACCTAAAAATACCGGACTTTAGAGATTAGTTGAATTTGTTGATCTTTCCTCAGAAATTAATAACAGCCCTGTGAAGTTGATACTAAGGATTAATATGCTTTTATATAATTAATTCCTTTGTAATTGTGGTATTTAACTGTTGAATCTTGTAATTGGTCTTTGGGAAATTTTGATAATGTTATAATCTTATTGGTGAAGTCAAATATGACTGAGAAACAAGAATAACTATTTCAAGATCTTCAGATGTTTTCAGTTATGATAAAAATTATATTTTGTCTTGTTTAATTCTGGTACTATCTGTGAATTAACAGGTTTTGTAATTTAAGTCCCTCAATATTTTAAAAAAACCCTCAAAACAAGGACTATTTTTTTTTTATGTTATTATAATCATAATTTTATTTTTTTTTATTTTTTTATTTTTTTTTATTTGTTGGAGGCTAATTATTTACAACATTGCAGTGGTTTTTGTCATACATTGAAATGAATTAGCCATGGATTTACATGTATTCCCCATCCCGGTCCCCCCTCCCACCTCCCTCTCCACCCCATCCCTCTGGGTCTTCCCAGTGCACCAGGCCTGAGCACTTGTCCCATGCATCCAACCTGGGCTGGTGATCTGTTTCACCCTAGATATACATGTTTCAATGCTGTTCTCTTAAAACATCCTGCCCTCGCCTTCTCCCACAGAGTCCACAAGTCTGTTCTATACATCTGAGTCTCTTTTTTCTTTTTTTTGCATATAAGGTTATCGTTACCATCTTTCTAGATTCCATATATATGTGTTAGTATACTGTAATGGTCTTTATCTTTCTGGCTTACTTCGCTCTGTATAATGGGTTCCAGTTTCACCCATCTCATTAGAACTGATTCAAATGAATTCTTTTTGATGGCTGAGTAATATTCCATGGTGTATATGTACCACAGCTTCCTCATCCATTCGTCTGCTGATGGGCATCTAGGTTGCTTCCATGACCTGGCTATTATAAACAGTGCTGCGATGAACATTGGGGTGCACGTGTCTCTTTCAGATCTGGTTTCCTCAGTGTGTATGCCTAGAAGTGGTATTGCTGGGTCATATGGCAGATCTATTTCCAGCTTTTTAAGGAATCTCCACACTGTTTTCCATAGTGGCTGTACTAATTTGCATTCCCACCAACAGTGTAAGAGGGTTCCCTTTTCTCCACACCCTCTCCAGCATTTATTGCTTGTAGACTTTTGGATAGCAGCCATCCTGACTGGTGTATAATGGTACCTCATTGTGGTTTTGATTTGCATTTCTCTGATACTGAGTGATGTTGAGCATCTTTTCATGTGTTTTTTTGCCATCCGTATGTCTTCCTTGGAGAAATGTCTGTTTAGTTCTTTGGCCCATTTTTTGATTGGGTCATTTATTTTTCTGGAGTTGAGCTGGAGGAGTTGCTTGTATATATTTGAGATTAATCCTTTGTCTGTTGCTTCATTTGTTATTATTTTCTCCCAATCTGAGGGCTGTCTTTTCACCTTGCTTATAGTATCCTTTGTTGTGCAAAAGCTTTTAAGTTTCATTAGGTCCCATTTATTTATTTTTGCTTTTGTTTCTAAAATTCTGGGGTGTGGGTCATAGAGGATCCTGCTGTGATTTATGTCAGAGAGTAAAACAAGGACTATTGATAGCAATACAGTAATGGAAGAAAGGCTAATTACAGGTGAAAGGCTGTTTTTTAAAAATCCTGGTTTCAGACCTCTATGATATCTGCTTTAGCTTTAATTCCTCTTTCCCTACGACATAACCAAGAACTTCAGCTGTGTATTTCTATTTGATACCAGTAAAGCTGTTGGGAACTGACAAGAGGAAAACTTTATCTACAAAAAAAGAGACATCCACACCTCACAGTGCTGGTGGTGGATGAAATTGTGATTTAAGTGATTAGCATGTTTAATATCACTTCTATGTGGAATCTTAAAAAGGGTATTAATAAACTTAGTTACAAAACAGGAAGTAGAGTCACAGGTATAGAAAACAGCTATGGTTACCACGGGGTGAGAGGAGGAGGGACACATTGGAAGATTGTTATTGATACATACACGCTCAGTGACTTCAGTCATGTCCGACTCTTTGCAACCCCATGGACTGTAGCCCACCAGGCTCATCTGTCCATGGGATTTTCCAGGTAAGAGTACTGGAGTAGGTTGCCATGCCCTCCTTCATGGGATCTTCCCAACCCAGGGATCAAACTCGCACCTCCTGTGGCTCCTGCATTGCAGGCATATACTTCATCACTGAGTCACTGGGAAAAGCCTGGCATTGATGTATACACATTACTATATATAAAAAAATAATTAATAAGAGCCTGCTCTATAGCACAGGGGACTCTTCTCAGTACTCTGTAATGACCTATATAAGAAAAGAATCTAAAAAAGAGTGCATATATGTATATGCATAACTGGCTCACTTTGCAGTACACCTGAAATAACACGGCACTGTAAATCAACTATATCCCAGTAAGATTTTTTTAAATGAAATTAATATATATTTTCAGTATATAAAAGTATAACATATTTTGAATCTTTGGACTTAAGATGTAAATGCTTGTGAAGAAGAATAAAATAGGTTTTGTTAAAAATGAGTGGAATGGGTAATGTGAAAGAAGATTTCATTTTATTAAACTTGCAGAGTGAAACATAGAGCTAAGCCCAGTGGAGATGTGATATTGGCTGCCGTGAGAATCCCACTGTTCTCTAGCACTGCGGTGAGCAAACGGTAGATCTTGTTTTATGTGTTTTGCAGAGTATCTATTACATTGACATGAACAGATGTGTACTAGATGATTACATTTTGATGAGCTCAATTAAATCTATGCAATAATGCTTCCAGGGATCTCTTTACCGTGTTCAGGAGGTCAAAAGATGTCAGTAAATTTGTATATGCACATTGTATATGTGTTGGGTGGGGTGAGATGGACTGGGGTTTCAGACAGAAAGCATTTTTAAAAAGTATGTAGAGATTAAGCATACAATGTAAAAGCTTCACTAAAAATAAAATGGTTTTTAGTGGGTTTCTGGAAATTTTTATTTTTGCTTTAAAATATTTTTTCATAGTTCTGCATACATAGTAGGCTACATCCTTTCTACCGACTGCCTAGAAATTGGGACAAAAACATTTAATCCAGCAAAGTACAAACTTCAAAATATTTATTTTGTGAAAAGCAAACAATGAAACCAAACAAACCATGAGAGAGGTGCCTGGAACATCATCCAAACTAGTACATGTTTCAAACGTGTAGGACTTGAGCTAGCATTTGACATTGAATAGAAGCAAAATGTTTATAATTCATTGAAAAAAAAAAAAAAAAAAAACTTGCTTTCTGTCCAGGACAGTTGAAATTGAGGAACAGCCCTGCCTGTCCAAGATTAATTTTTACACTGAGCCATAAAGCTGACAAAACCTCCTAGTGTATATAAATTCATTTTCAGATCTAAAACAGAAATCTGAAACATTTTACAGTTTCATGATCAAAGCTAAGTACCTTTTCCCCCCCTTACTTCAGGACTTATATGGCTTAAAACTCTGACACTATTGTTATTCAATATCTATAATTCTTTTAATGGTTCTTAATTATTTTTCATTTTCTTTTCAGGGTTTTAATTGTTATTACGTTTTGACTAAATTTCTATAAAACAGGTTATCATTGTAAGAGATAAATACCCTGAGTCCCATGCATATTATTATTTCTACAAGTCTCCTATGGACTAAAAATGCATGCTTATAGGCTTTATCATCATCGCCTGCTGAGTTTATCCTTTTCCTATCTGCATGAAGAATGTTTGATGGCATTACCATATAATTTATGATTTTGAGAAAGTTTGTTTTTCACTTATCCTTTCAAATATTTTGTCTCTTTTACTTGCAGTACATGGTATTGTTTATCATTTATATTCCTTGAGAAGCCTAGTACAGGTAATGAATTGCAGAAAAAGAAACTCAAACACAGGTAGCTAACATATTCTGGGTACTCTGGGAGGATAGCTGCCTCAACAGACACTATCCTATGTGAAGTCTCCATAGAACAGAGCACAATGGGATTATGATCTTCATCCCCAGAACCTATGACTGAATTTTTCTGTTCTTGGTGAATTAAAAAGAGTAACTGATATCTATATTAGTCAGTGTATTAGGTGCTTTATATATGTATTAATTTATTCACACACTTACGGGGTCAACATTTGTTGAGTATCTAGTGTCAGAAATGGTTCTTACTTTTGAAAAGTTCACGCTTTTCAAAGACCATACAGAAAAATTATAAAACAAGTGCAATATTAATGCATATTATCCTTTAGGAGATTATAAAAACAGCATATAACCTGGACTCTGACTTTAATAAAGAGAAGAGATAAAACCAGGTGAAGAAACTGAAAAAGAGTTACCTCATCAAATGTCAAGTCCAGATGCTTTCATGAACATATTTCAGATGTGTTTGTAACAAGTAAATTTTGGTAATAGTTGAACCATTTTAGGACATAGAGAAAGAAAGAAAATTAACACCATGAGCTCATAAAACCTATTAAACAGATGAGAAGGTGAATTAAAGGTTTAGACAGTAATTTCATTTCAATTTATAAGATAAATGCAAAAATACAAAGTAAAATAATTCCCTCTGGCTTCCAAAAATATATTAAAATGTCAATATACCAGAGAGCTTTCATTCTAGAAATGCATGACAGTTCAACATAAAAAAGTCAATAAAACACATCATATAATAGATCAAATGATAAGTGAACATATTCATTTAAACTATTATTTGCTTTTTTAACATAAGAGACAAAGCTACCATTTTTTCATATTCCAGATGAGGAAATTATAGTTTGTAAGTTTAATTGATCTGCCCTGGAACTACAGTTAATTTCTGAACTGTGAATAGTCTTGTAATTATGTTTGAAACAATGAGTCCTTATCTTTCAGTGAAGCTTCCTGAAATATTGGCACAGTTTCTGAAATTTGCTTCAGGATAAAATCAGTAATTTGGACCCGGATGAAAGCATAGATGAAGTGAGTCTAGTCACTGGTTGATAATTGTTGATCCAGGTAATAGATAAACAAATGTTTGTTATACTGTCCTTTCTACATTCAATTATGCTTGCAATTTCACTAAGAAAAAGTTAAAAAGATAAAATAACTTGTTTTAGTAACAAATAAATAGTTCCTTTATAGGAACCATTTGAGAATAAGTTTAAAATTTCAATAATGGATGCACTAACAAGCTGAGTAAACTGAACAACAAGCTATTGATTGAATAGGAATGTTAATATCTTTAAAAATCCAAAAATTAATATTAAAAATTTAACAGTTATAAACTTAGCACATCTTTTTATCGTCATCGAATGATGTTTAGTCTCCCACATTGCAGGCAGTTTCTTTACTGTCTTAGCCACCAAGGAAGCCCTTTAAAGTATAAGAGAAAACAATAAATGTGAAAGAAAAATCCACAAATAATAAAAGCAATAAAGAAGTATTCATTCTAATAGCTATTATGCTTTGCTATAAACACAGTTAAAACATTAAAAGCTGAAACCTGAGATGTAAACTATTGACATAACAGAATCAGAAAAATAACCAAGAAATCACAATAATTTATTCTATGATAAAAGGGACATTTCAAATCATCAGTGAAGGAATGGATTATTCATTAATGATTTCAGGAAAATTGTATAAATGATGAAGCAAAAATTAAATGAGATTTTTACACAGTCATTTCTTTAGAATAAACTTCAGCTAAGTTAAAGGCAAATATTAATAGAAAAGGGCTTCCCTTGTGGCTCATCTGGTAAAGAATCTGCCTGCAATGCCAGAGACTTGGGTTTGACCCCTGGGTAGGGAAGATCCCCTGGAGAAGGGAAAGGCTACCCTCTCCAGTATTCTAGCCTGGAGAATTCCGTGGACTGAATAGAGCATAAGGTCACAAAGTGTCGGACACTACTGGGTGACTTTCACTTTTAACTTTATTAATAGAAAAACCATAAATATGCTAGGAACATATTGGTAAATATCTGTGAAATCTTGTGTTGAAGAAAATACCTGTGAGGAAGAAAACAGAAAACATGAAGTTATAGTGAGTAGCTTAGGCCACATGTACATTTGAAACATTTACAAAGCAAACAAATGAAAAATTTCACTATAAAAAAAAAAACCAAAAGACAATTTGTAAAACAATTGCTGCACAAATGTACAGACAGACCGTTTCTTGCAGAATTTTTAGGAAATGAAAAGAATAATGGAAGTAAAAGCGTTTTTTAAAATATAAGTAAGAAATTCCTGCTACAAACCTAGTGGATTCTAAATAAAGCATACTTTTAATGTAGTACAAACTGGATTTGCTGAGATAAGGGAAATTTCAAACACATGATACCCCACTTCCCATAACCAATAAATCCCCTAAAAAGTTAAAGTCAAAATGGAGGACTGAAATTGATGTTGGATGTTTTGAACTGAGGCAAAAGGACAAGTAGGGTGGTTCTGTAGAAAAATGTTGAATTAGCACTAAAAATTCT
The DNA here is from genome assembly GCF_023699985.2 of Odocoileus virginianus. NCBI lineage: Eukaryota > Metazoa > Chordata > Mammalia > Artiodactyla > Cervidae > Odocoileus > Odocoileus virginianus. The sequence goes on along the minus strand of NC_069675.1, from coordinate 17,365,934 downwards.
GAAACAGATTCAGGATAAATCCACTATCAAAGTGTAACATTTTAACACATCTCTCTCAATTATTAACAGATCAAGCAGACAAAATATCCAAAAATACATGTGAGAGGGACAATATAATCAACAGGCATGATTGAACAGACATATGTAAATCTCAGCACTCAGTAATTGGAAAATGTACATTCTTTTACGCACAAGCATCACAGGAGTGGGTGCTTCATGAAGAGCTCTGGTATAAGGCATTTCTAGTACTGTTTTAGATTTTGTAGTTAAAAGAAGGGCCAAAACACATATAGATAATGATGGGCTCAATAATACATGGTGAAACTCTACAGCTGTGCTTTCCAATACAATAACCACTAGTCCCATATGGCTGCTGAGCCCTTGAAGTGATGTCTGTCCTAATTAAGATATGTTTTAAGTATAAAATATACACCATATTCTGAAGACAAGGTGTGAAAAAATTTAAATGCCTAAATAATTTTTATATTTCTTCCATGTCAAAATTGCAATATATATTTGGTGAAACAAATATTATACTAAAATAAGTTAATTCACCTTTCAACTCTTTCTATTTACTCTTTTCTTAATGTGACTAACAGAAAATTTTAAATTATACTTGTGGCTTGCATTATATAAGTATTGGAGAGTATAGTGCTGGTCTAGAGCATTACTCAATTCAGACCAACTGAGCCACTACTCTGCTAAGTTACAAAGTTGAGAAAAAGATGAGTCTCTGTGTTCAAACAATGTTTTTCTGAAGACTTAAATAAAAGGAGAGCTATACTGTTATTACAGATATGAAAGTTCAAAATCATACAAACATCAATTGTCCTCTAATTTATCTGGGATTCAATTCAATTTCAATCAAAATTCCAGCAGAACTTTTCATAAATCTCAATAAGCTAACTTTAAAATTTATCTGGAAGAACAAAAGAGCATGAATGGTTAAACACTCTGAGGAAGAAGAGTGGGGGATATGCATTTCCAGATATTAAAGTATATTATAAGGCTGTATTGATAAACTCAATATGGAATCAGCACAGGGATTGAAAAATATTGACTGAGAGAGCAAAATAAGGATCTGGGAAAAAAAATAGACTATGTTTACAACTTGAAATATCACAAAGGTGGGTTGAAGATCATTGTGGAACTAAGAGACTATTCAATAGGGTGATTGAACAATTAATTGCCCACATACATTGGATCTTTAAAATGGATTCTTGCTTTCCACCGTACACACAAAAAATTTCTAGATGAGGACTTAAAAATTCAAGGAGAATCTCTGAAACCTTAGACAAAAATAAAGAATAACATTTATTTTTGTTTCAAATTTGAGGTAGAGAAAGATAAAATTATGCTAAGCATTAAGTTATGGATAAATTCAACTACTTGCTAGTTAAAAACTTCTGTTCAACAAAAGACAGCCTAGAGATGGTAAAAAGACAATACACAAATTGAGAAATGTTTGTAATATGTGTAATTTACAGAGGATTAGTAACACTTACAAATCAATTAGAAAAGGACAAACTCAATAGAAAAGTAGAAGAAAGACTAAACAGCATCTCACAGAAGTGGAAACATGATAAGAGAACAAACACATGAAAAGATGTTTAATCTCATTAGTAATAAGGAAAATACAAATTAACATTTTGAATATATTGCCATGATTTTGTTCCCCTTGATGATAATTTCTGTAACAATTAAGAAGTCAGACAAATTTGGATATTAGAGAGATGAATTAATAAATTTCTGGTGGAAGTATAAGTATGAAGAAAAATATACTAGCATTATTCTGTGAGGTTGAACATTTGCATTACCTGTGATCCAGCAATTTCACTGCCATGTAAATATACTAGATGCTTTCTTTTTGTCAAGTGTCAAGCAAGAGCTAGGAAAATGTTTGTGTTGAGGTGGGGATGGCAAGGAGGGATGACTTGGCAGAGCACAGAAAATGCTCTATATGATATGATAATGATGAGTTCAAGTCAGTATAACATTTGTCCAATCCATAGATTGTACACCACCAAGAGTGAACTCTAATGCAAACCATGGACCTAGAGTGTTTTTTGATGTGTCAATATAGGTCACTTGTAACAAACAAACCTCTTTGGTGGAGGATATTGATAATAGGGGAGGTTATATTTAAAACTCAATATTCAAAAAATGAAAATCATGGCATCCAGTCCCTTTATTTCATGGCAAATAGATGGGGAAACAATGAAAACAGAGACAGACTTTATTTTCTTGATCCAAAATCACTACAGAGGGTGACTGCAGCCATGAAATTGAAAGACACTTGTGCCTTGGAAGAAAAATTATGACAAATCAAGACAATGTATTAGAAAGCAGAGACATTACTTTGCTGACAAAGGTCTGTCTAGTCAAAGCTGTGGTTTTTCCAGTAGTCATGTATGGATGTGAGAGTTGGACTCTAAAGAAAGCTGAGCACCAAAGAATTGATGCTTTTGAACTGAGGTGTTGGAGAAAACTCTTGAGAATCCCTTGGACAACAAAGAGATCAAGCCAGTCAATCCTAAAGGAAATCAGTCCTGAATATTCATTGGAAGGAATGATGCTGAAGCGCCTATATTTTGGCCACCTGATGCAAAGAATTTACCTATTGGAAAAGACCCTGATGCTGGGAAAGATTGAAGGCAGGAGGAGAAGGGACAACAGAGGGTGAGATGGCTGAATGGATTCGCTGACTCGATGGACATGAGTTTGAGTAAGCTCTGGGGGTTGGTGATGAACAGCGAAGCCTGGGGTGCTGCAGTCCATGGGGTTGCAAAGAGTCAGACGTGACTTAGAGACTGAAAGACCTCAACATATGTATGTGAGAACTGGGAGTATATAGGGCATTTCTGTCCTTCCTTCTCAGTTGTGCTGCAAATATAAAACTGCTTTAAAAAATAAAATCTTTTAAAAAAACCTGTGGCAAAACTACTGTAATAGATGGAAACTTACATTACCATATATAAAATAGAGAGCCAATGGGAATTTGCTGTGTGTCTCAGAGAATGCAAACAAGGGCTCTGTAACAATCTAGAGGGGTGGGATGGGAGGGAGGGGACATACCCACACTTATGGCTGATTCATGTTGATGTTGACAGAAAACAACAAAATTCTGTAACGCGATTATCCTTCAATTAAAAAATAAATAAATTTTTAAAAAAAGAAGGAAGGGAGGAAAGAAGGGGGAAGGAAGGAGAGAAAACAAAGATGAGAAAGAGGAAGAAAATAATGGAAAGATGAGCAATGACAGGAGGGAGAGAGAGGTAGGAAAGAAGGAGATGAAAAGCAAAGAGGGAGGGAGCAAAAGAGAACAGAAAGACCCCATATATATCAATAAATGCATAAGCAGAATGATTTATTCACCCACTTGAGTATTTTGCACATGAAAATCAATGAAATAAAACTATATGCCACAATATGCATGACTAAGCAACCTAAAAAATCTGTTCAATGCTGTGTTTTCAGAGCTCAAAAAGAAGGGAAACTGACAGTCAAATGTCTGTGAATGAATACATATGCCGTAAAAATGTAAAGTTGGACAATTCTCTGGTAGTCCAGTGGTTAGGACTCCACACTGTCCCTGCCAACGGCGTGGGTTCAATCCCTGGTCAGAGAACAAAGATCCCATAAATCTTGCAATGCAGCCAAAACAAAACAAAAGTGAAGCTAAATATAGAAAAATATAAAAACAATATTCATGATGTAGTCACATTTGTGTGGCAGTCAATGAATAGGGAGGAAGACACAGGATAGAATGGTACTGTGAAATGTTAGTTTTAAATTTAAAATAAGCAAAATTTACTTTTTAAATTGGGTAATAGGTTCATGGATATTAGTTTTATGACTGTACTTTAGTTTGTATATACAAATAAGTTACATTTATTCTTTTCTGTATATCACATGCTATCATATTAAAAATAAATAAACAACTAAGCAAACAAACAAACTGTTAGTTGAGGAGAAAGATGACAGTTGCTTTTTCTTTGGCACCTTCCCCTTACTCCTTGACCATCTTCTTTTTCCTTCTTCATCCACAGTTCCATTCTAGAGTCATTTTATTTCCTTAGGACTTCCTCTTTGGTTCACTGAGATATTTAGTACAGAAAAACTTGTGAGGTAATTCAAATCTATGCTCAGTGTGGGGTCTGGCTCCTCATTACTGGATGTACATCAGATTAAAAACAATCAATGAATTCCTGTTCCAGACTGTGGAAATATTGCAAATGATAATTCTATGAGAATTTGTCAAGCTGAACACCCACCTATTTGGTTCCAAATTGCATAAGTCATCTGGAAAGCAGATTTTGTTCCAGCTTACAAGAAACAGCATGGTCCGACATATCTGCAGGGAAATTGGATTTTTCATAATATGTTCTTAAGAGAAAGCAGTAAAAAGAGCTCCATAAAACAGGAGAAGCAAATGCATATGTGCCTTTCTGAAAACGCTGTAAAAGCTGACGATAATATTTCTCCTCTGGGCATTAGATCAATCTCATGCATAAACACTGAAATAGAAAGAGACTTACTAAAGAAATAGATCATTGAATGTCTGAAAGTATTTGTGTTATGGGACTAGTAGAAAAATGGAGAATATATTCTGTCTTTGCAATACAACAGAAGCATTTTAGATGTCAAATATATATTGCTCATTGTCAAGATCCTTTGGGAGATAAAAACTCAGATACATAAGAACAAAAAATTAATTAAAGAATAACAAAGGCTTCCAACCTTGCTAACATAAGAATAAGAAATGATAACCCCAGATAGTGTTCTGAGGGGAACACTTTTGACCCAGTTATTCTTTCTGATTGTTTCTGACTATAGATGACTTGTTCCACCTTCAGAAATGCTCAAGGTGTGCCGAGTAAGATCCTATGTATGTCCTCAGTATTTGCAAATTATTTGGCACCACATTTACAGGTGTGATCACAGAAATATGGTGTTTGGTGAACTGATCTGAATCATGACCTGTGTTTCCTAAATCCTTGCTTCTTGCTATCGGCTATTTCTGCCTCTTCTAATGTTCACTCAGCTTTCTTGTTCTCTGGTATGTCCTAAAAAATGTGACTTTCCTTACATTCTTTGAGAAAAATAAGAGAATGGATAGAAACAGACTATAGTAGACAGAAGTTGTCTTTCAGTGTTAGAGATTACCATTTATGATACATTTGATTTATCAATTTAAAAAAATTAAAGCAATTTTATTTTTCTTTGCTTTTTATTTCAGATCTTTTAATTATAAGAAAGTTACGGTTTATCTTAAGTAATGACATCTCACTGGGAAGGAGTTTGGCATATTGGTTAAAAGTGCAAACTGGTATCAAAAAACCAAAAATTTTTAATGAAATATTTATATTAGAATAATATTTTTCATAAAACCATAAACTCTAATAAAATATGTCTCTCTGTTTACTCCCATCTATACCCACACAGTTGAAGGTGTTTGGAGACAAATATATACCCATGCTAACTAGTATCACTTTGAAGTTGTGACTTCATACTTCAGGGGTCCCTAAGATGGTGTCTGACAGACACACTACGTTTTCTTGACTCATTGATTTTGGCATTCTCTAAGGTGACTCATATCTCCTGTTTTCCTTTCAAAATCTCAACCCTTATTGAGGTTGTCAGTCTTAGCAAATGAAAATACAAGATTCCCAGGTAAATTTGAGTTATTTCTAAGTGCTGTGCATATGTATTTTAAGATAAAAGATTGCACTGGGCATAGTTTTAGTAAGAATTATTCATTGTTTTTTGGAAATATACCTCTGTTTTTAAGAATTATTTTCCCTGATGATTTGACTCTTCTGACAGTTTCTTATTTTACAGAATTTGTTTATAAATTCTTTATAGTCTCTGTTCCATTTACATTGTAACATAGCTTCTACAGTGGTCACATCCAACTTACTTTGTTCTTTTGTTCACTGAAAAATTACTAAGGAGAAAACATACTCGGCATTGGCATTATAAGCCAGTATGGAATTATTTATGGCAAAAAGTTAAGTCTGAGAATTGGCCTTCTAATCTGATTTGTTGAAACACATGATGTCTTCTTGCCTGGCAAAGTTTGCTTTCCTGTTCTTCAGGATTACATGGCAGCCCTTAATAGATGACTTTTCAAATGTTATGCCTTAAATAGAAAAAGCATTGTCTTCAATTTTTATTCTGTTGTTCTTCAAACTACACATATGTGATGATTCCAGTCGTTCCCATGTAACATTTCATATGAAAGAATCAAATTCTTCAAGAGATGATATACATTTCAGTAGGTAGTCATGGCAAGTGGCACAATAATTATATATTTAAAAGAAGAATTCCTGTCCATTCACAGTAATGTCCTTTTGAAAAAAACTCTTGAGATTGAAAAGGATAATGCTTTTTATCAATTGTTTCTTTAAAACATTCCATAGATGCCTTTAAAAATTTTTTAATTTATTTATAGTTTTGGCTGCTCTAGGTCTCCCTTAATGCACGCAGCCTTTTTCTACTTGTGGTGAGTGGGGGCGACTCTCGCTGTATGGTTCTCATGGCCATGGCTTGTCTTGTTGCAGAGCCCTGGCTCTAAGTGCACAGGCTTCAGTATTTGTGGCACATGGGCTCAGTCGCTGTGGTTTGTGAGCTGAGCTGCTCCCCACTATGTGGGAATCCTCTGGAAGCAGGTATCAACGCTGCATTGACAGGTGGACTCCCAACCACTTGACCACCAGGGAAGCCCTACAGGAGTCTTTAAGCAATGACTCACTTAAATAATACTGTTTGCCCTTCTCTCAATTTGCATAATCCTAACGTGAAAGAGGTGATCAACAAGTCAATCCTAAAGGAAATCTGTCCTGAATGTTCATTGGAAGGACTGATGCTGAAAATGAAACTCCAATATGTTGGGGTTACTTCACAACACCTGATGCTAAGAACTGACTCATTTGAAAAGACCCTGATGCTGGGAAAGATTGAAGGTGGGAGGAAAAGGGGATGACAGAGGATGAGATGGTTGGATGGCATCACTAACTCAATGGACATGAGTTTGGGTAAGTTGTGGGAGTTGGTGATGGACAGGGAAGCCTGCTGTGCTGCAGTCCATGGGGTCGCAAAGAGTTGGACATGACTGAGTGACTGAACTAACAAACTAATGCTAAAGACATACTAAAAATTATAAATATGAAGAAAGGTAGAAATCAGTCAATGGCTTATTTTAAAAGTTAACAAAATTTTTTTTGGGGGGGATCCTCTTGTTTAGAACTGAAGTTTAACTTCAGTGCTTCCAATAAAGCTTCAAATACAGTTGGAAATTCCCTCAGCTGTATTCGTTAGAGAGAGCCAATGGATTTTTTGAATGTGAGAGAGCTGAAGAAAACTGAATCCCAACAAAATCACAAAAATCTTTTAATCACTCAGTTTGACAGTGTAAATGTTGAAATTGGAGAACAATTTCATATAACCATTTCATTGTTAATAGAATAAAGGATGCTCTTTGAGCAGCATCTTGCAGAATATGGGCAGAACAGCCAACATCTTTCACAGAATCATTCATGCTTTGCTTCAAGTTTGAATAAATCTTGTGTGTACTTTTACATAGACATTTACCAACATTTGTACTTTTATTCTGCCAAAAGCAGTATGATTTTTTAAAATTACTTCCTAGCTTATAAGGAGAGTTTCTGCAAAAGTTTGCTATTGTTTCTGAGGTCTCAGCTAAAAGAAATTCTATTCTCCATAGTCTTGTAAAGAAGCTTTTTCCATGGTAAAAATGCTGCACAAGTAAACAGAAAGTTTTTTCTGCATTGTGATTATTTGCACCATGGCTATTTTGAAAAATTAAAGGATTTAGATCCTCAATAATCTCAGTAAAAGTAAATGTAACACTTTGTTAACGTTTACCTCCACCTCCACCTTCACCTCCTCCACCTCCACCACCTCCTTATTATTATTGGAGTAAATTTAATTCTGGAACTTGAAAATTGCAAGAGGAGAAGGTGATGACAGAGGATGAGATGGTTGGATGCCATCACTGACACGATGGACGTGGGCTTGGGTGGACTCCAGGAGTTGGTGATGGACAGGGAGGCCTGGCGTGCTGCGGTTCATGGGGTTGCAAAGAGTAGGACACGACTGAGTGACTGAACTCTACTGAGAATCAGAAAACGCTTTTGGTAGGTGAATACTCAAATGGCATTTGATCTGAAAGACTGATGTTAATATACAATATTGAAGGCCATTGCAACTTCTTATGCAATTATTTTTGTTCCTCATCTGAATTTCACTCAATCAACATTTCTGTTATTCTAGCACTATCTTGGTACCAGTTGAGGAAATCATAGGTGTCTTAGGCCAATATGATAGTTTACATATGACTTCCCACCATTCATTTTATTTTATTTTTTATTTTTTTTTATTTTTTTTTTTCATTCATTTTAAATATTCAATGAATAATTGCATTTTGCACAAAGAGCTCCTCCAACAAGAATTTTTTCCGTATTTAGTAAAGTTCACTGTTCAGAAAATTCATCACAAAATTTACACCTGTGTTTTTGTATTTGGGGGATTAAAATTTTAAAAAGTAAACACTAGAAACCAGCACAAGAATTGAACAGTTTGAATATGATAATTCAAGTCCAAATTCACAAGTCCAAACTCATAAGTAACCGTAAAAGTTGAACTGTTGAAACGTCTGTGAACTTGCAAATGCTATATAGTGCCTACCTGAGCAAAAATGTGAGCTTTCGCTTGCCTGCAAGTGAGAGGGTACTTGTAATGCACTGTCTCTGTGAACAAACCAGAGACAATGGTAGGTAAGTTCCTGGGAAGGTTGACTTTCAGAGACTGACAAACTTTCAGAAGAGAGAGTCTTCTGGGAATATGGAATTTCCAGCCGTGTTAGCACGGTCGCTGTAGTAAGGCTGGCCCTGACTGGTTGCCTACCAGAAACATAGAAAGTGACAGAGGCATTTGCCAGTTGGCTACTGTTTAGCTTAGGGCTTTCACTGACTGGCTGACTTTCAAATACTGTGGTTTTATTATCATTGATTGGCTGACTTTCAGAAGTCATAATGATTTGAGTAAGGCTCTTGTTGATTGGCTGATTTCAAAAGAAGTGTACTAATCTTCTGTGTGTGTGCTCAATCCATTCAGTCCTGTTGCACTCTCATGACCCTATGGACTGTAGCCCGCCAGGCTCTTCTGTCTATGGAATTTTCCTGGCAAGGATACTGGAGTGGGTTGCCATTTCCTCTTCCAGGGGATCTTCCCAACAAAGGGATTGAACCCAGGTCTCCTACCTCTATTGCAGGATTCTTTACCTGACAGATTCTTTACCACTGATCCTGTGGGGAAACCCATACTAATCTCGAGTTATCCCAAATAATGGTTGCTTTTTCACAACTTGAAACTTTCTTTAAAGAAAGATCTTTTCCTTTTCTGAATATGAAAAATAAGTACTTTTAATTTTCAGTTCTCTCATTTGGCTTTCTTTCAGCCAAACCTGCAGGATGGACCATAAAGTGCCATCCAATTTTTGTTTGTGGAGGAACAACTTTCAGTTAGGTTGCCATCTAAGTGATTCAGCATGCCAATTAGCATGGTAGAAAAATAGCTCTAACAGTGGAGTTATTTATTTATTTATTGAAAAAAGCTGAGTATAGGATATTTATCATATCCTAACAAAGTCAAAGTGTCCTAACAAAGAAAGGACACTGAAAGATGAACTCCCCAGGTTGATAGGTGGCCAGTATGCTACTGGAGATCAGTGGAGAAATAACTCCAGAAAGAATGAATAGACAGAGCCAAAGCAAGAACAACACCCAGTTGTGAATCTGACTGGTGATGGAAGTGAAGTCTGAAGCTGTAAAGAGCAATACTGCATGGGAACCTGGAATGTTAGGTCCAAAAATCAAGGCAAATGAAAGTGGTCAAACAGGATATGATAAGAGTGAACATCGATATTTTAGGAATCAGTGAACTAAAATGGATTTGAATGGGTGAATTTAACTCAGATGACCATTATAACTACTACTAATATCTACTACTGTGGGCAAGAATACCTTAGAAGAAATGGAGGAGGCATCATAATCAACAAAAGAGTCCAAAATGCAACTCTTGGATGCAATCTCAGAAATGACAGTATGATCTCTGTTCATTTCCATGGCAAACCATTCAATATCACAGTAATCCAAGTCTATGCCCCGACCAGTAATGCTGAAGAAGCTGTAGTTGAAAGGCTCTATGAAGACCTATAAGACCTTCTAACTAGCATCCCAAAAAGATGCCCTTTTCATTATAGGGAACTAGAATGCAAAAGTAGGAAGTCAAGATATACCTGGAGTAATAGGGAAATTTGGCCTTGGAGTATAGAATGAAGGAGAACAAAGGCTTCTAGAGTTATACCAAGAGAATGCACTGGTCATAGCAAACACCCTCTTCCAACAACACAAGAGAAGACTCTACACATGGACATCACAAGATGGTCAATACTGAAATCAGATTGATTTTATTCTTTGCAGCCAAAGATGGAGAAGCTCTATACAGTCAGCAAAAATAAGACTAGGAGGGACTGTGGCTCAGATCATGAACTACTTATTGTCAAATTCAGACCTAAATTGACAAAAGTAGAGAAAACCACTAGACCATTCAGGTATGACCTAAATCAAATTCCTTAAAATTATACAGTAGAAGTGAGAAATAGATTTCAAGGGATTAGATCTGATAGACAGAGTACCTGAAGAACTATGGACAGAGGTTCATGACATTGTATAGTAGGCAGTAATTAATACCATCCCAAAGAAAAAGAAAGGCAAAATGATTCTCTGAGGAGGCCTTACAAATGGCTTAGAAAAGAAGAGAAGGTAAAAGCAAAGGAGAAAAGGAAAGATATTCCCATTTGAATGCAGAGTTACAAGGAATAGCAAGGAGAGATAAGAAAGCCTTCCTCAGGGGTCAACGCAAGGAAATAGAAGAAAACAATACAATGGGAAAGACTAGTGATCTCTTCAAGAATATTAGAGATACCAAGGGAATATTTCATGCAAAGATAGGAACAATAAAGGACAGGAACAGTATGGATGTAACAGAAGCAGAAGATATTAAGAAGAGGTGGCAAGAATACACAGAAGAACCATGCAAAAAAGATCTTTACAGCCTAGATAATCATGATGGTGTGATCACTCACCTACAGCCAGACATCCTGGAATGTGAAGTCAAGTAGGCCTTAGTAAGAATCACTATGAACAAAGCTAATGGAGGTGATGGAATTCCAGTAGAGCTATTTCAAATCCTGAAGGATGATGTTGTTTAAGTGCTGCACTCAATATGCCAGCAAATTTGGGAAACTCAGCAGTGGACACAGGACTGGAAAAGGTCAGTTTTCATTCCAATCTCAAAGAAAGGCAATGCCAAAGAATGCTCAAACTATCTCACAATTGTACTCATCTCACACACTAGTAAAGTAATGCTCAAAATTCTCCATGCCATGCTTCAACAGTACATGAACTGTGAACTTCCAGATGTTCAAGCTGGATTTAGAAAAGGCAGAGGAACTAGAGATCAAATTGCCAACATCCACTGGATCATCAAAAAACAAGAGAGTTCCAGAAAACCATTTACTTCTGTTTTATTGACTATGCCATTCCTTTGACTGTGTGGATCACAATAAACTGGAAAATTCTGAAAGAGATGGGAATACCAGGCCACCTGACCTGCCTCTTGAGAAATCTGTATGCAGGTCAGAAAGCAACAGTTAAAACTGGACATGGAACAACAGACTGGTTGGAAAAGGAAAAGGAATAGGAATAGGAAATTCCTATTAGGAATAGGAAAAGGAATACATCAAGGCTGTATATTGTCACCCTTCTTATTTAACTTATTTGCAGAGTACATCATGAGAAACGCTGGGCTGGATAAAGCACAAGCTGGAATCAAGATTGCCAGGAGAAATATCAATAACCTCAGATATACAGATGACACCATCCTTATGGCAGAAAGTGAAGAACTAAAGAGCCTCTTGATGAGTGTGAAAGAGGGGAGTGAAAAAGTAGGCTTAAAACTCACCTTTCAGAAAACTAAGATCATGGCATCTGGTCCCATCACTTTATCTCAAACAGATGCAGAAACAATGGAAACAGTGATAGACATTTTTGAGGGTCTCCAAAATCACTACAGATATTTACAGCAGACTTGAAATTAAAAGACACTTGCTCCTTGGAAGGAAAGTTATGACCAACCTAGACAGCATATTAAAAAGCAAAAGCAAGGACAATACTTTGCCAACAAAGGTCCGTTTAGTCAAAGCTATCATTTTTCCAGTATTCATGTATGGATGTGAGAGTTGGACTATAAAGAAAGCTGAGCACCGAACAATTGATGCTTTTGAACTGTGGTGTTGGAGATGACTCTTGAGAGTCCCTTGGACTGCAAGGAGATCCAACCAGTCCATCCTAAAGGAAATCAGTCCTAAATATTCATTAGAAGGACTGATGATGCTGAAGCTGAAGCTGCAATATTTTGGCCACCTGATGTGAAAAACTGACTCATTTGAAAAGATCTTGATGCTGGGAACAATTGAAGGCAGGAGGAGAAGGGGTCAACAGAGGATGTGATAGTTGAATGGCATCACCAACTCAGTGGATATGATTTTGAGTAATTTCTGGGAGTTGGTTATGGACAGGGAGGCCTGGTGTGCTGCAGTCCATGGGGTTGCAAAGAGTCAGACATGACTGAGTAACTGAACTGAACTCACTGAACAAAGTCATTGTTGGACACAGGGTAAAATTATTAGATATAGAAAATGGTCTCTATAGTGAGGATACCTGGCAACCCTAGCCTTCACCCTTCATCATCATTCTCTATTCATTGAAAAATAAGCTGAAATAGAAATTCCACAATCTCAGCCTACTTCATGTACCCACTTAAATGTGTTCTCATTTCCCTTGACTATTTTCCAGTAGATAGTATAGATAAATTCTTTGTGTAGTTAATAAAGCTAAACAATTCCAGTTAATCAATCTCATCACCTCTTACACAATCAAAGACATAATTCAACAAACTCTCCTCTTTTTCTCAAATTTATGTCTATAACCAAGTCCTCCTCCAAGACCTCAGACCTGTATATCCAGCTGCCTACTGAATATGCCCATTTGGTTGCCTAATAAGCACTATAGTCTTTAAGTGACCACAACCAAGATCCTAATCCATCCCTCAGGAAACCCCAACAACTTTATCACTAAACCTACACTTCACTTTTTTCCTTTCTCAGTCAAAGATGAAGCCATCATTCTAGTTGTTAACACAAAGTCTCTTCATTCACACTGTCAGAAAATTCAATTTTTCTACCATTGAAGTATATCCAGGATCTAACCAGCCCTCACCACTCCATGATAAACCCTGATACAACCCAATTCCAGGTTACTGCTGTAGCCTATTTATTGGTCCAGCTGCTTCTCTCCTTGCCTTTCCTCAGTCTTTCTTAAAGCAATAGCCAGAGTATTTCTACTAAAAATCAAAACATGACACGACTGTTCTCATACCTTTTACTTACTCACCATCTCACTGAAAGAAAAATGTAAAGGCATTGCTTTGGTCATCAAGGCTGTGGAACATACGCCCCTTGTTAACTCTCCTCTTATTTCTCCTTTTGCTCACTCAGTTCTAGCCATACTGCCCTCCATGCTTGTCAAATACTAGATGCAGTCCATTTCAGAACTGATGTCCCTTTTGTCTGGATAGTCTCATGGTTCCCTCCCTCCCTGAGTGCAGGTTGCTGTTCAAATGCTGCCATCTCATCTGAGTGTGTTGTCAGGATAAAGACTGCAACACTTCAATGCTCCATATTCCCTTTTCCTTTATCTCTATAGCTCTTATCATCTAACTCTGTATATTTGGTTGCTTATTGTCTGACTTCCCTGACTAGAAGGTAAACTCAATGAAGACAGAGGTTCTTGTCTGTTTCCTTTATTTTTATATTACTGATCCTTAGAATTTTTACTTGGGTATTTAATGAATGTTTGTTATTATTGTTGTTTATTTTTGTTGTCATTGTTGCTGCCATTGTTATGAAGCAATATAATCTCAAAGCAAAACCCATTACCTGTCCCGCTAGAATAGCTCTGCCCTATCTCCAAATGGGTCACCTGACAATAGATATTTGATATAATTAAAGGAATATTGTTTGAATATCTATTATCTGTTTAATGTTGACTTAATTTTGCAGTGGGAAGAAAAATAATATGAATACTATGTCTTGTTCTCGAAGAGCTTAAATATTTGGGGGGGGGAGATAGACTATTCATGTAAAGAAATGTTTTAAATGCCTGAATGATAAAATAAATATTAAATCTGATTCTTTCGAACATTTAACAGATATTTTTCTGGGCAGTTATTGTCACTCACGGCCCAATCTAGGTGTCATACATGTAAATAAGCAGAGAGGAGAATGACCCTTCAGAGGTCATATTTTAATCAAATGTGCTAAATCCATTGACCAGAAAAGAATAGCCAGCACTAACGAGAGTGATACTAAAGACAAAATTCAAGAAGTAAGTGGCGTAGGAATTTTGTCTGGACAATATAGACAACCTTCCATAAAAAACTGAAAACTCATTGTCAGTTCATGACCCAGAAATGCCTTCCATCTTGTCCACTCTCATAAATCATGATTCAGGATTCTGTCTACTCATGCCCTGGGTATAAGTTATTCTTACACATAAATCTGTCTCCAGTGGATCTTGTGAGAAATGATATTACTCTGAAATAAAGTTTGAGCCACATTCAAATCTACTTTGCTGATGGAGCATAGATGTGGGTTAATTAGGGACTTTGATTATTTTCACATTATTCTGGCTTTGGGAATGTGGACAATAAGGACTTTTTTCTGTACTTACAAGGCCAGATTTCACAGCTTGTGTTGTTCTCTAACATAGGCTGCAAACCTACTCTGCTTTGGTCTCTGTGTGGAAATGGAAGGCTGTTAATCCTTCAGAGTTGCCCCATCTAACTGCTCCAGTGCACTTAGCTTGCCCCGTTTCCTAGCAACTCGTTCAATCTAATTTGTTTTCCCATAGCATCCCTTCTGCATTTGGCTTTCTTGTGTCTCTTCCTCTTGTTAAATGGATTGATCAGTGTCTAATAGCCTTTACACCACATGTCTATCAAACTAGCTTTCCCCCGGAAGAGCAGGATACTGGGTACCTTCAGTGCAATAATTTTTCATTTGGGTCTGAACATTAATATCAGAGGGCTCCTTGGTCATGTACATTATTAATATTATTTTATAATATAAAAACTTCCATGATGATAAATCTTTTTTTTTTAAATTTTCACTTTCTTCCCCAATGGCTCTTTATTAAAAACTGCGCAGATAATTTTTACTTCTCCACACAGTCTGTAGTTCATCCAAATTATGTGAACTTTCTCATGTGTGAGCAAATTTTTTGTTTATTGTTTGCATTACTATTTCTCTATCTTAAAATGAGTGTTAGGAGAAAGAACTTTAAATACTTTAATGAGTAGTTGATAATGCACCTCCTGTATACAGAATGGTAGCCAGTTTTCATAGAGGGTAAATAAAGAGGTAGCAACTAATTTTATCTAAGGTCAGTTTTTACATGCCCAATTGGATCAATATACTAATACAGATAAATGATAATATTGTGAACTACTCTTTGTACTACATGATAGATTTTGTGTGTGTTATATAGTGGGCCTGCAATAAGACTTACTCCATGAAGTATTTTCTCTTGGAGACATCCCCCCAAGAGAAAGAAGATCAGAGTGATGTCAAGCACATCCACATAAACTCTCCAAGATATTCTACTACTTTATAGCAGAATGAATAAGAAAATGGAAATAAGCCAGTTTATTCTTAGGGAAAGTAAATCTTCATGGAAACCTGTAATGGTAAAATGTTAGGTCACACTAACTGTGATTATTGCTATTTCATAGATTAAAAATAGACTGGATGGATAAATAAAAGTTAACAATCTTTTGGGGGTGAGTGAAGTGCATTTAGACTGCAAATATAAGACTGGAAGTTTCCCTCTACCACAGTGCTTTTCAATTTGAAAAAGATATCAAAACCACCTGAAGAACTTTATCAAAACACACTTGGCCAAGGACCTGCCCAACAGAAGGGTTTCCCTTCACCCAGAGTAGGATTTCAGAGGCACATCGCAAAAAAGTACAATCAAAGACTTTTGCAAAAATAAAGACATATGTATCCAGTACACCAAATAATGTCATTCTGTAATGAGAAGTAGGCATTTTATGTAATGCATAATTAAGGGATACTTTTTAAATAGGTAAATAGTTAGAGGTGAGTAAAATAAATCCTGATCATTGTAAATTGGGATGCTTTCAGATATGAAGAATAAGTTCTTTTATTATCAAAGTACTATTTTAGCATTGCATAGCAACTTGGCTTCTCCCTCCTCATCTTCTATAGGCGTTGTTCAGTATCAGTATCTACAGGGCCCAGAAATTATTCACAGGGGTTCTGATTGAAGGAGTTCTTGCTGTCTTTCAGAAGGCCATTTGCATTGCCAGTTGCTACTTCAAAAATTTCACTGACAACTCAAGTCCATAAATGTCTATCATTCTGATTTTATAAAATAGATATTGTTTCTATGCATACCTGGTTGCAGATATTGAAAAACTGAGATCATATGTAACACATAGAGATATGTATTTTGTCTTGCCTGTGTACTTTCCCCTTACCTGGAAGCTAAGTTTGCATTTAGAAGATACTCAAATGTCTTTCAAATGAATGAGTAAATGAGTGAGTGAATTAAAAAGCTGCTATGTTGCTTGCAGAAGTCTAGCCAGGGATAATTTTGATGCTGAATTTATTAAAAGTTTGAAGTTTTCTAAATAGAACTGGAAAGCCCTATCTTATATACTGGAGTAGGAAATGGTAACCCACTCCAGTATTCTTGCCTGGAGAATACCCACAGACAAAGAAGCCTGGCAGGCTACAGTCCATGGGGTCACAAAGAGTCATACACTACTGATCGACCAAGCACAGCACATCTTATATATACACTGAGGATTTTTCTCTGAAGTGTTTCAAGACTTTGGCTTATAAATAGGGTTTTATTTACCTCAAAAGTCCCAGCTTTCTCTTCATGAAATACTAAGACTACCAAGATTTCTGATTTCAAAATGTAATCTAGAAGTATCCCAGTCTGTCTGATCTTCTGCATTTCACTGAATCCACTTGATTTTGTTCTGATTTGTGAGGGGGCACACCAATTAACCATATTTCATTCTTGGAATTTTTGTCTGATTAATCTGTTTTAGTCTGGCTGTGGGCAGCCCAAAATAATATGCCTAGCTCTTTGCCTCAGAAACTTTACCAACATTTACACTCTATATTCAATTGTTAGAGTTTAGCTGGCGCTATGGCACAAACTTAAAGATCAGCCAGCTTCTCAAAGAACACTGATGTTATCCAAGGTCTACCATCCTTGTGAGTTGTGAACATAGTGAATAGTCCTTTTCAAAGGATGTATATTGTACTTCAGGTGCCATTGTATAAACTCAATCCTTTTTAAACATATTTCACTGTGGCTAACTTGTAGTAGGGGAGTGAATTGATCCAGTTCTTATTTAACAAATTCTCCTTTCTCACTTAAAAAATATTCTATCATCAATTTAAAATACAGCAGTTTTATATTTCTTAAGTGATGGTAGTTAGGTTTTTTCCTGTGGCATTAAAAATATCTAAGTATGTTATATAATTTCCTGAATTATTTTTTTTAACATTTATTTTTATTTATTTATCTGACTGCACAGGGTCTTAGTTGTGGCATGTGGGATCTAGTTCCCCAACCAGGGATCAAACCCAGGGCCCCAGCATTGAGAGATCAGGGTCTCAGCTACTGGACCACCAAGGGGAGCACCTCCCTGAACTGTTTTATAGAATTTATCAATTCATACTTTTGAAAAGGGGAAAAAAAAAAGAAGAAAAACTTTCTTCCCATGGACAGAGTAGATTTCCTTTTTTTTGATAAATGGAAATTCATTAACAGTGCAGCAAATATAACATTGTTATTTACATGAATCTAGTGCTAATTAATCAAGGCAAACTTTGTAAACTATAATTAAAGTGGCAAAAATGCCTAAAGACTCCTGAATTAGATTTCACGTGGGCAAGCTAAATAATCATTGTGGGAAAAAAAAATGGCAATTTCCTAAGAGTGTTAATCATTTGGTCCATGTGATTCATTCTTCCGGTAATTGAATGTAATGATTACAATAGACTTGAGATTGTACTACATTAAGGAAAGGAAAAATTGTGTTTGAAATTAGGTATGTTGATCAGATACTCCTTGTAACTTAAACTAATAAGCAGTGTTACACTGAAAGCAATAAAACCATTTGAACAAAGTCAAGATGATGTTACTCTGCATAGCATGCAAAATCAAGCAACAGAAATGCTTTCCAGTGAATTTTTCCTCTTTCTCAGGATCTGCAGATTTATCCTAAACCTGGCTTAGGGTGTATTATTAGATGCAAATCGTAAAATAAAAACTTGTAGAAGTCATTTATTAAGTGCTTCATGGAGTGGTGGTGGCGGGGGTGGGGGGTGAGTACCCTAGACAGACATCCCACAGTCAGCTAGGTTCCATCTGCCTGACCAAATAGCTCCAGTAGTTGAAGGGCAGTCCTTCAATAAAAATCACAGAGACTGATTGTTAAAAGCCCATGGGTGGGGCTGTGGTTTTAGGCACAGAAATGGCAGCAGTGGGCCTTGTCTTCTATAGTGTTTCTTGATGACTTGCATGATTTGAATGCTTCTTATCACATTTGCAAAACTTTAGGATTCTTGAGCTCAGGATTCACATTTAATATGCCTTTGCAGCTTCTCATGATCTCATGAAGTACACACTGAATTACAAAAAATGCAAAAAAATTCTACTCTACCTGCTCACAATTGTTTCTGGAATCCTACCTGCATTTTGGTGCAGGTATTTTGAGTGAAACATTTCCTTTTATTCTTTACCTGTATTTTAATTCACCTGTTACTATACTGCTTTGGAATAAGTCTTAAATATTTTTATAAATTTAATCTTGTCTGATTTATGAAAGTTAAAGAATTCTGGATTCCAATATAGAATTTTATTACTGTGAAGAACTGTATTTTGAAAGTTATTCAACTCAAAGCAGCATATTCATGCAGAAATCTAAGAAGCACAGAACACTGAAAGACACTCCAATGACTAATAACTGCAACTTTGCTCTCAAATCCCACTCTTGGGCACAATGCTAGATTTTTTGGAAAGGGCTGGTTGCCTCTGGAAACTGCAGAGCAGCCAGAAGAGAAATGATGCCCCATGCTGATTGTGCACTTAATTCCAGTAACAGTGTGCATACCTGGAGAGTATTTTCATTACCTCAACTAAACTCTAAGTTATCTAAGAACAAATGTTCTTATCTTGTTTCTTTAGGATTTTCCCAGTAAGGAATAAAATCATCTGTTTAATGTGTGGGCAAAATGCATTTTGTCTGGATAAGACTGCAGTTATAATGCTAAGTCACTGAGAAATTTCTGTGGCCACTGTGCCCAGTGTGTTCTCTGTTGATATGAACAGATGCATAAAAGTTCATAGTAAACCAAATAATCCCCTTTTCTACTTTGCCATATGCTTCTGAGCCTTGACACTTATAAAGTTATGTGTGAAATAAAGGAAAGCTAGGGATTTCTACTCACTTGTATAAAAGTTCAGAAGCATGTCTCCAAACACTTACAATTTTAATTTATTACATACAGACACAAACTCATACACACACAAGGTATGTAATGTGTATATAAACCTATCAAACAAATTACAAAACAAAAATCACAATTTGGGGAAGCTACTTCCATACTTCTTTCCAGTACCATTACACCGCCTTAAGTAATTATTACCTTCTATCTTCTGCTTGGGCTTCCCCAGTGTCTCAGTGGTAAAGAGTCCACCTGCAATGCAGAAGCCACAGGAGATGTGAGTTTGATCCCTAGGTCAGGAAGATCCCTTGGAGGAGGGCATGGCAACCTACTCTCAGTGTTCCTGCCTGGAGAATCCCATGGACAGAGGAGCCTGGTGGGCTATAGTCCATAGCTTCACAAAGAGTCAGACATGACTGAAGCAACTAAGTTCTTGAGCTCACATCTTCTACTCATCACTCACCTACTTTTTAAATATTGAGTTTACCTGACTTTATTGATTTAGCCCTAAATAACACACCATTAAGCTTTCACTGATTTTTAGTTTTATAGGCATGATATCACACTGAAAGTCTTCTAATATTACTTTTATTAATGTACTTCATTATATATTCATTTGTTTATTATATTCAAGCATTTAAAATTCAAGCATACATTTTCTTATAGAAGTGTTTTATTTTCATTGCCGTGTACTATGCTAATAAGATATTAGGATCGTTCCTGTATTTTTATTTTTTTATATAAATGAACATTGTTGAGCATGTTTCCTGGTATAAGCATGAGTTATTCACTAAGTTATATAACTTAACCTTAAATGTATTAGTATACATTTATAATCTATATATGTAGGTTTATTATGTAGATAATAAATATATATTAATATATAACAACAGTAAATAGATTAAGACATTAAATAAGTATTAACATTAAATATAACAATTTTGTAGTTTTATTTAGCATTCAGCTTGCTCTAATGTTCGATAGCTATTCATATACTTTATTTTCTTTAGGTATATCTTCTTTTTGATTTTTGGGTTTTTTAAAATATCTTCTTGATTCTAATTTTTTATCTGTTGTATTTTCAGAGTATTTGGCACTCCCTTGACTGTTTTATTTGCTGAAGAGTAATTCTTAATTTTAAGGTAGAACTGTTAAACTTTTTCCACATTTTAAAACTCTTATATGAGAAATATTGTTTGTAAGCATAATGCGTCTCTAGGTCATATATGTTGTCACAAGTGCAAAGATTTATTCTGTTTATGGTTAAGTAATGTTCCATTGGGTGCTGTGTGTATACTGCTTATTCTTTAGCTGCTCATCTGTTGATGGATCCTTAGGCTGTTTCCACATCTTGGCTATTGTACAAAATGCTGCTATAAAAATGGGAGTATATATATCTTCTCAAATTAGTGTCTTCATTTTCTTTGGATATATACCCAAGAGTAGAATTGTTGAATCATATAGTAGTTCTATTTTCAGTTTTTTGAAGAACCTCTATAGTGTTTTCTATAGTGTCTCTACCAATTTACATCCTTCCCAACTGTGTACTAGGGTTCCCTTTTCTTCATATCCTCACCAACACTTATTATGTCTTACCTTTTTGATGATAATCATTCTGACAGGCATGAGGTGGTATCTCACTGTGGACAAAGACATGCTATATATTTTCACTTCTGTGTGGAATATATAAAAAAAAAACAAAAACAAAAAAGCAAATATAACAAAATAGACTCACAGATATGGAGAACAAACAAGTGAAGAGTGTTGGAGGAAAGGGTGAAAAGGATTAAGATGTACAAACCACCAATTATAAAATAAGTAAGTCATGGGAATGCAATTTAAAGCACAGAGGATATAGCCAATGATTTTCTAGTAACTTTGTATGGTGTCTAAGTTATAATAATATTGAAGCACTGTGTTGTACACTTGAAGCTATTATATTGTACATCAACTAGATGTTTGTAAAAAGTTTTTAAAGAAATATTTTTTATTTCACAAGTCATTATAATCTTTTCTTTTATACTTTTTAGCATTATGCCTCTCACAGGTACTTAATCCATCTAAAACCACATTTATAAAATGTCGGAAGTTGGGATGTAATGTATTATTAAGTGGATAACTATTTTTTCCAATACCATTTAATTCTTTATCTCTTCAATCATCTTCAGTGCCATGTTAACTGTATTTAAATTTTTTATGCATACTGGGGATTCTTTCTGGGTTTTCTTTTATGTTAAATCTATTAACATATTTCGACCTGAATGTCATGTCTTCTTTACCGAAACGTCAAGAAAATATTTTTAAAATTATTCATTTATTTAAATTGGAGGATAATTACAATACTGTGATGGGATTTGCCATACATCAATATGAATAGGCATACATGTGTTCTCTCCATCCCTCCCCATTCCCTTCCTCCAGGTTGTCACAGAGCACTGGCTTTGGGTGCCCTGTGTCATATATCAAACTCCTACTGGTCATCTATTTTACATATGGTAAAGAATATCAGTTCAGTTCAGTCTCTCAGCCATGTCCAACTCTTTGGGACCCCATGAACCACAGCACGCCAGGCCTCCCTGTCCATCAGCAACTCCCGGAGTCCACCCAAACTCATGTCCATTGAGTCAGTGATGCCATCCAACAATCTCATCCTCTGTCTTCTCCTTCTCCTCCTGCGGTCAGTCTTTCCCAGTATCAGGGTCTTTTCAAATGAGTCAGCTCTTCGCATCAGGTGGCCAAAGTATTGGAGTTTCAGCTTCAACATCAGTCCTTCCAATGAACACCCAGGACTGATCTCCTTTAGGGTGGACTGGTTAGATCTCCTTGCAGTCTAAGGGACTTCCAGGAGTCTTCTCCAACACCACAGTTCAAAAGCATCAATTCTTCAGCACTCAGCTTTCTTTATAGTCCAACTCTCACATCCATCCATGACTACTGGAAAAACCATAGCCTTGACTAGACAGACCTTTGTTGACAAGATAATGTCTCTGCTTTTTAATATGCTTTCTAGGTTGGCCATAACTTTCCTTCCAAGGAGCAAGCATCTTTTAATTTTATGGCTGCAATCATCATCTGTGGTGATTTTGGGGTCCAAACAAATAAAGAATATGTTTCAATGCTATTGTCTCAAATCACCCCGCTCTCTCCTTCATAGGAATCTTAAAGTGAGCCCAGGCTAGTGCACAGAGGCATTTTTTATTCCTTATCTTGCAAATTGTTGGGACAGCCCTTTAAGCTCCCAGCTTTATTCAGAAGACCTAGTTAAATCTCCTCATTTTTCTTGGACCAGAATTTTTATGTTTTGCTTCCGTGAGTATATTAAACCCAGACTTGCTGGGTCCCTATCTGAGATTTTCCATGTGTGATTATTTGCTTTCAGCTCATCTTTCTTGTTTTGAGTTGTCTCTTTTTTCTGGTATATAAACTTTCTCTTTCCTGTTTTCACTCAGTTTCATTTTCTTTTTTTATGATTAGTATTTATTTTTATTAGCATTTCTATTTGTTTGTGGTGAAATGGAGGTTTCCTCTGTGTCACCTCAGTCTACCATATTGATTGGAAGTTTCCCATGACTGAATATGTAATATCTTTATTTTTAAAATTAATTTATTTATTTTAATTGGGGACTAATTACTTTACAATATTGTAGTGTTTTTTTGCCATACATTGACATGAATCAGTAATGGGTGTACATGTGTCCCCCATCCTGAGCCCCCCTCCCACCTCCCTCCCCATCCCATCCCTCGGGGTCATTCCAGTGCTCCAGCCCTGAGCACCCTGTCTCATGCATCAAATCTGGACTGGCAATCTATTTCACATATGGTAATATATCTGTTTCAATGCTATTCTTTCAAATCATCTCACCCTCACCTTCTCCCACAGAGTCCAAAAGTCTGTTCTTTACATCTGTGTCTCTTTTGCATTCTCACATATAGGATCATCATTATAATCTTTCTAAATTCCATATATATGTGTTAATATACTGTACTGGTGTTTTTCTTTCTGGCTTACTTCACTCTGTATAATAGGCTCCAGTTTCATCCACCTCATTATAACTGATTCAAATGAATTCTTTTTAATAGCTGAGTAATATTCCATTGTGTATATGTAACACAGCTTTCTTACCCATTCGGCTGCTGATGGACATCTAGGTTGCTTCCATGTCCTAGCTATTGTAGACAGTGCTGTGATGAAATTGGGGTACACGTGTCTCTTTCAATTCTGGTTTCCTCTGGGTGTATCCTCAGCAGTGGGATTGCAGGATCATATGACAGTTCTATTTCCAGTTTTTTAAGGAATCTCCACACTGTTCCCCATAGTGGCTCTACTAGTTTGCATTCCCACCAACAGTGTAAGAGGGCTCCCTTTTCTCCACACCCTCTCCAACATTTACTGTTTGTAGACTTTTTGATAGCAGCCATTCTGACCGGCATGAGATGGTACCTCACTGTGGTTTTAATTTGCATTTCTCTGATGAGTGATGTTGAGCATCTTTTCATGTGTTTGTTAGCCATCTGTATGTCTTCTTTGGAGACATGTCTGCTTAGTTCTTTGGCCCATTTTTTGATTGGGTAATTTATGTTTCTGGAATTGAGCTGCAGGAGCTGCTTGTATATTTTGGAGATTAATGCTTTGTCAGTTGCTTCATTTTCTATTACTTTCTCCCATTCCAAAGGCTGTCTTTTCACATTGCTTATAGTTTCCTTTGTTGTGAAAAAGCTTTTAAGTTTAATTAGATCCCAGTTGTTTATTTTTGCTTTTATTTCCATTACCCTGGGAGGTGGGTCATAGAGGATCCTGCTGTGATTTATGTCAGAGAGTGTTTTGCTTATGTTCTTCTCTAGCAGTTTTATAATTTCTGGTCTTACATTTAGATCTTTAATCCATTTTGAGTTTATTTTTGTGTATGGTGCTAGAAAGTGTTCTAGTTTCATTCTTTTACAAGTAGTTGACCAGTTTTCCCAGCACCACTTCTTAAAGAGGTTGTCTTTTTTCCATTGTATATTTTTGCCTCCTTTGTCAAAAATAAGGTGTCCATGGGTACATTGACTTATCTTTGGGCTTTCTATTTTTTTCCATTGATCTACGTTTCTGTCTTTGTGCCAGTACCATACTGTCTTGATGACTGTGGCTTTGTAGTATAGTCTGAAGTCAGGCAGGTTGATTCCTCCAGTTCTGTTCTTCTTTCTCAAGATTGTTTTGGGTATTTGAGATTTTTTGTATTTCCATACAAATTGTGAAATTATTTGGTCTAGTTCTGTGAAAAATGCCATTGGTAGCGTGATAGGGATTGCATTGAATCTATAGATTGCTTTGGGCAATACACTTATTTTCACTATATTGATTCTTCTGATAAATGAACATAGTTTATTTCTCCATCTATTTGTGTCATCTTTGATTTCTTTCATCAGTGTCTTATAGTTTTCTATATATAGTTCTTTTGTTTCTTTAGGTAGATTTATTCCTAAGTATTTCATTCTTTTCATTGCAATGGTGGATGGAATTGTTTCCTTAATTTCTCTTCCTGTTTTCTCATTGTTAGTGTATAGGAATGCAAGGGATTTCTCTGTGTTAGTTTTATATCCTGCAACTGTACTATATTCATTGATTAGCTCTAGTAATTTTCTGATTGTGTCTTTAGGGTTTTCTCAGTAGAGGATCATGTCGTCTGCAAACAGTGAGTGATTTACTTCTTCTTTTCCAATCTGGATTCCTTTTATTCCTTTCTCTTCTCTGATTGCTGTGGCTAAAACTTCCAAAACTAACCTCTCTTCTTTCTCATACATGTTTGCTTGCAGATTAGCACACCTCTGAATAAATTATAAAAACATGTGTACATGTATCTCAAAATCCTGTTGTCAAAATATTTGATTGACTATTTTTAGTCAAATTTAATCAAATTTTGATTAACTTGATCAAATTTTATTAATATTTTAATTAAAAAATTGGTGAAATTAGAACCAAATGTTACATTCCTATTATACTGAAATTTAATCAATTTGATATTTGATTTTGATGTTGATATTTGATTTGATATTGTAATTTAATTAAATTTGATTAATATTTTTAATCAAAATATTTGATTTTTGAAATTAGCACTCAAGAGAAACTGATATTTTTATGATGTTGAAAATTCTCATTTTTAGTGTTTTATAACTTTCCATTTTTGTTGCTATTTATAATGATACCTTTTTGTTTGTTTGTTTAAGGCAGATTGTAATTTTCAAATACCACTCAGATAGGAGGCACTGAGTGCCCCAGTGCATGCATGGGAACTTTTGAAGGAGGTAGCCATTATTTCAATCAGTTCAGTCACTTTGGTCCTGTATGACACTTTGAGACACCATGGACTGCAACACAGCAGGCTTCCCTGCCCATCACCAACTACCAAAGCTTGCCCAAACTCATGTCCATTGAGTCGGTGATGCCATCCAACCATCTCATCCTCTGTCATCCCTTTCCCCTCCTGCCTTCAGTCTTTTCCTGCATCAGGATTCTTTTCAAATGAGTCAGTTCTTCCAGTCAGGTAGCCAAAGTATTGGGGTTTCAGCTTCAGCATCAGTCCTTCCAATAAATATTCAAGACTGATTTTCTTTAGGATGGAATGGTTGGATCTCCTTGCAGTCCAAGGGACTCACAAGAGACTTGGCCAACCCCACAGTTAAAAAAAAATTAATTTTTTAGCACTCAAATTTCTTTATAGTCCAACTCTAACATCCACACGTGACTACTGGAAAAATCATAGTTTGACTAGATGCCTTTGTTGACAAAGTAATGTTTCTGCTTTTTAATATGCTGTCTAGGTTGGTCATAGCTTTTCTTCCAAGGAGAAAGCGTCTTTTATTTTCAGGGCTGCAGTCACCATCTGCAGTGATTTTGGAGCACACACACAAAAAATAAAGTGTGTCACTGTTTTCATTGTTTCCCCATATACTTGCCATGAAGTGATTGGACTGGTTGTCATGATCTTAGTTACTATCTTCATTACTTCCAGCATAGTATGCCTCTTATCCTAATCAGAGGGCAGACAGAATGAAAAACACAATCACAGAAAACTAATCAAACTGATCACATGGGTCACAGCCTTGTCTAACTCATGGTGTAGAGTTCTGACATAATGTGGCCCACTGGAGAAGCTAATGGCAAACCACTTCAGTATTTTTGCCTTGAGAACACTATAAACAGTATGAAAAGGCAAAAAGATATGGCACTGAAAGATGAACTCCCAAGGTTGGTAGGTGCCCAATGTGCTACTGGAGATCAGTGGAGAAATAACTCTAGAAAGAATGAAGAGATGGAGCCAAAGCGAAAACAATGCCCAGTTGTGGGTGTGACTGGTGATGTAAGTAAATTCTGATGCTGTAAAGAAAAATATTGCATAGGAACCTGGAATGTTAGGTCCATGAATCAAGGCAAATTGGAAATGGTCAAACAGGAGATGGCAAGAGTGAACATTGACAGGTTAGGGATCAGTGAACTAAAATGGACTGGAATGGGTGAATTTAATTCAGATGACCATTATATCTACTACTATGGGCAAGAATCCCTTAGAAGAAATGGAGGCGCCATCATAGTCAACAAAAGAGTCCAAAATGCACTTCTTGGGTGCACTCTCAAAAATGACAGAATGATCTGTTTGTTTCCAAGGCAAATCATTCAATATAACAGCAATCCAAGTCTATACCCCAATCAGTAATGCTGAAGAAGCTAAAGTTGAATGGTTTTATGCAGACCTACAAGACCTTCTAGAACTAATAACCAAAAAAGGTGTCCTTTTCCTTATAGGGGTTTAGAGCACAAAAGTAGGAAGTCAAGAAATACCTGGAGTAATAGGGAAATTTGGCCTTGTAGTACAAAAGCAGGGCAAAGGCTAACAGAGTTTTGCCAAGAGAATGCACTGGTCATACAAACACCCTCTTCCAACAACAAAAGAGAAGACTCTACTACACATGGACATCACAAGATGGTCAATATCAATATCAGACTGATTATATTCTTTGCTGCTAAAGATGGAGAAGCTCTATACAGTCAGAAAAAACAAGACTGGGAGGTGACTGTGGCTCAGATCATGAACTCCTTATTGCCAAATTCAGACTTAAATTGAAGAAAGTAGAGAAAACCACTAGACCACCCAGGTATGACCTAAATCAAATTCCTTACAATTATACAGTGGAAGGGGGAAAATGGATTCAAGGAATTAGATCTGATAGAGTACCTGAAGAACTATGGATGGAGGTTCATGACATTGTACAGTAGGAAGTGATCAAAACCATCCCCAAGAAAAAGAAATGCAAAAAAGCCAAATGGTTCTCTGAGGCGGCTTTACAAATTGCTGAGAAAAGAAGAGAAACTAAAGGCAAAGGAGAAAAGGAAAGATATACCCATTTGAATGCAGAGTCCAAATAGCAAGGAGAGATAAGAAAGCCTTCCTCAGTGATCAATGCAAAGAAATAGAGGAAAACAATAGAATGAGAAAGACTAGAGATCTCTTCAAGAAAATCAGAGATAACAAGGGAACATTTCATGCAAAGATGGACTCAATAAAAGATAGAAATGGTATGGACATAATGGAAGCAGAAGATATTAAGAAGTGGCAAGAATACACAGAAGAACTGTACAAAAATATCTTCATGACTCAGATAACCACATTGTGTGATCACTCACCTAAAGCCAGACACCCTGGAATACAAAGTCAAGTAGGCTTTAGGAAGCATCACTGTGAAGAAAGCTAGTGGAGGTGATGGAATTCTAGCTGAGTTATTTCAAATCCTGTGAATGTGCTGCAGTCAATATGCCAGCAAATTTGGAAAACTCAGCAGTGGCCACAGGACTGGAAAAGTAAGTTTTCATTCCAATCCCAAAGCAGGGCAATGCCAAAGAATGTTCAAATTACTGCACAATGGCACTCATCTCACACGCTAATAAAGTAGTGCTCAAAATTCTCCAAGCCAGGCTTCAATAGTACATGAATCATGAACTTCCAGACGTTCAAGCTGGATATAGAAATGGCAGAGGAACCAGAGATCAAATTGCCAACATCAAAAAAGCAAGAGAGTTCCAGAAAACCATTTACTCTGTTTTATTGACTATACCAAAGCCTGTGACTCTGTGGATCACAACAAACTGGGGAATATTCTTAAAGAGATGGGAATACCAGACCACCTTACCTGCCTCCTGAGGAATCTGTGTGCAGGTAAAGAAGCCACAGTTAAAACTGGACATGGAACAACAGACAGGTTCCAAATTGGGAAAGGAGTACATCAAGGCTGCATACTGTCACCCTGCTTATTCAATGTATATGTAGAGTACATCATGTGCAATACTGGGCTGGATGAAGCACAAGCTGGCATCAAGATTGCCAGAAGAAATATCAATAACCTCAGATATGCAGATGACACCACCCTTATGGCAGAAAGTGAAGAAGAACTAAAGAGCCTCTTGATGAAAGTGAAAGAGGGTAGTGACAGATTGGCTTAAAACTCAGTGTTTAGAAAACTAAGATCATGGCAGCTGGTTCCATCACTTCATGGCAATAATATGGGGAAACAATGGAAACAGTGACAGACTTTATTTTTGTGTGTGTGCTCCAAAATCACTGCAGATGGTGACTGCAGCCATGAAATTAAAAGATGCTTGCTCCTTGAAAGAAAAGCTATGACCATCCTAGACAGCATATTAAAAAGAAGGGACATCACTTTGCCGACAGAGGTCTATCTATTCAAAACTATGGTTTTTCCAGTAGTCACGTATGAATGTGAGTGTTGGACTATAAAGAAAGCTGAGCACCAAAGAATTGATGCTTTTGAGCTGTGGGGTTGGAGAAGACTTTTGAGAGTCCCTTGGACTGCAGAGAGATCCAACCAGTCCATCCTAAAGGAGATCAGTCCTGGGTGTTCATTGGAAGGACTGATGCTGAAGCTGAAACTCCATTACTTTGGCCACCTGATGCGAAGAACTGACTCATTGGAAAAGATTCTGATGCTGGGAAAGATTGAAGACAGGAGGGCAAGGGGAATGACAGAGGATGCGAAAGTTGAATGACATCACCAACTCAGTGGACGTGAGTTTGAGAAAGCTCCAAAAGTTGGTGATGGGCTGGGAAGCCTGCTGTGCTGCAGTCTATGGGGTGACAAAGAGTCAGACATGACTGAGTGGCTATACTGAAGTGTATTTTTCAAAAACGACCATTTGATTTTCCTACAGTGTTATTCTCTTCCTTTGACACTCCCTCCTGCGTGATTGGCATTTATGTGCCCTGTTTTTAGCCAGAGAAGACTGCCTTAAACCATAAAGTTTAGCAAAATGATACCAAATAACATGAGCCTTTTATAAAAATGCAGTTCTTCTCTACCCTATGTTTTTTGGATACTCACTGCTGGAGCCCACTACTGTTTCATGAGGAAGTGCAGGCAGCCCCCAGGAAGGTCATGTGTAGAGGAAATTAGAAAGTCAATATGTAGCCTAGCGTGAGCACTGAGCATCAAATGGTCATCTTGAAAGTGGATCCTCCATATCCCAACGAAGCTGCTTCAACAGATGCTGTCTCCAATAGATGTAGAAAAGACAAGCTCTCCCCATTAAACTCTGAAAACATTGTAGATTTATAAACAACAACAAAAAATTTTGCTGTTTTAAGCTGCTGAATTTTAGTGTGGTTTGTTATGCACCCTAAATATCTGATTTGTTTACATGTCCTAACTGTGGTTGATAGTGTGTTGTTGTTTTTGTTCTTTATTTGCTAAGTCATATCTGACTCTTCTGGGACCCCATGGACTCTAGCCCACCAGGTTTATCTGTATCCATTGGATTTCCCAGGATTTTCCATTTTCTGGAATGGTTTGTCATGTCCTCCTCCAGGGTATTTTCCCAACCCAGGTATCAGGCATTCCCTGCACTGAGGGTAGATTCTTTACCACTGAGCTACCTGGGAAGCCCTGACTGATAGTGTGAAAGTGAAAATGTAAGTTGCTCAGTCATGAGCGACTCTTTGCAACCCCTTGGACTGCAGCCCACCAGGCTCCATGGGATTTCCCAGGCAAGAAAAACTCCCACGAATTAATTGTATATATACCCACTTTTCCAAACTCTCTTCTCCTAGTATTTTGTTTTTACAGACTTGCAGGGAGGTTCCACATAGACAGTTCTTTCTTCTTCAAATAATAAGTTGTTTTTTGTTTTGTTGTTGTTTCTAATAAAATACAATGTTGATGACAAGTAGTGAAAAGCTCATCTTTATCTTCCTTACCTGGTTTTAGAGAGGAAATTTCAAAATTTTATTTTTAAAATTAGTAATCAGAGGGTTACATCAGCAAGATGGTAAGATAGTAAATTCCAAATCCCCCTTCTTCCCATGGAAACACCAGCTAAACACGAATACATGGACCAATTCACTTAATAATAAGTGCAGAAACCAGTTTGAAAGGCTCCTGCATCCAAAGCAAGTGTGAAACCAGCCCAGTTGAAACTGGTAGGAAATGTCAAACCACCCATTTGCTACAGTTCCTCCTCTAGGAATGGGGAGAAAACTCCCAACTCCTGTTTTCTTCCTGAGAAGGAAAAGAAAATATGGAAACACAAGTCCAAGAATCAGATGTTTAAGAGGTCTATGTGAAGGACTT
Source organism: Odocoileus virginianus (assembly GCF_023699985.2). Taxonomy (NCBI): domain Eukaryota; kingdom Metazoa; phylum Chordata; class Mammalia; order Artiodactyla; family Cervidae; genus Odocoileus; species Odocoileus virginianus. Next base: position 17,334,619 of record NC_069675.1, on the reverse strand, counting down.
ATTTCTGTTTTCCTTGAACCTAAGTGATAGGAAAGGGTTCTACACTGGGGATAAATGACTACACAGGTAGTGATCTGAACTAACACAGACTAACTCTCCATAGTTCCTCTCCCCAGCTCAGTATAGAATGAATGGGAGAAAACCCAAACTCCTGACTATTCCCTGAGGAGGGGAAAGAGTTAGGTACACATCTAATGTTCCAGGTTTTTGTGGGGGCAGGGGCTTCCCAAAGAATTCAGTTCAGTTCAGTCACTCAGTCGTGTCTGACTCTTTGTGACCCCATGGACCCAGCATGCCAGGCCTCCCTGTCCATCACCAACTCCCGGAGTCCACCCAAACCCATGTCCATTGAGTTGGTGATGCCATCCAACCATCTCATCCTCTGTCATCCCCTTCTCCTCCTGCCCTCAGTCTTTCCTAGCATCAGGGTCTTTTCAAATGAGTCAGCTCTTCGCATCAGGTGGCCAAAGTATTGGAGTTTCAGCTTCAACATCAGTTCTTCCAATGAACATCCAGTACTGATTTCCTTTAGGATGGACTGGTTGGATCTCCTTGCAGCCCAAATAATTAGTTTCTGTCTTACCTGTATTGAAGTGCTGAAGGGACCTGCATACTCTCACTGCCTGAGATACAGCTGAGAATGAAAGAAATTTGGATGGCTTGCTGCTACTGCAGAAGACCTGTGGTAAAGCAGAGAGCCAATACAACTAGGTGACCTCAAGGTAGAAATACAAAAGTGAAACACCAGATCAACATGCTAGCTTTTCAGGGAGGCTGCCTGAGGAACTGGTGTCTGTCTTGTCTGACTTCCTGTGCTGATGGTTCCCAGGATACTCTTGAAGTCCAGATGCTGTTGAGAACAAAAAAGAGCTGGGTGACCTGCAGCAGCTTCAAAGAACCTGCAGAACCACATGAAGACACAAGAGGGAGCAGGAGATTATGAGCTCCTGAAAAAGGAAGCCTGCAAATCCCTCTAAAAGGAATTTACAGGCACTAGTCCAGAGAAGATGCGTCAAAAGGAAAGATTTAGGAAGCTGGCAGATCTTTAACTGTGGTGCTTAGTGAAGGTGTTCTCTGTACAAAGCCAGTCCTTAAAAACTGGCTTTTGTCATTCAGTAGCTCAGTCAAGTCTGAATCTGCAACCCCATGGACTGCAGCACACCAGGCTTCCCTGTCCTTCACAGTCTCCTGGAACTTGCTCAAACTCACATCCATCAAGTCAGTGATGTCATCCAACCATCATCCTCTGTCATCCTGTCATCTGCTTCTCCTTCTCTCAATATTTCCTAGCATCGGGGTCTTTTCCAATGAGTAGACTCTTTGGCTGAGGTGGCCAAAGTGTTGGAGCTTCAGCTTTAGCATCAGTCCTTCCAATGAGTATTCAAGATTGATTTCCTTTAGGATTGACTGGGTTGATCTCCTTGCTGTACAAGGCACTCCCAAGAGTCTTTCCAACACTACAGTTCAAAAGCATCAATTCTTCGGTACTCAGACTTCTTTATGGTCCAGTTCTCACATCCAGATTTGACTACTGGGGAAACCATAGCTTTAACTTTATGGACCTTTGTCAGCAAAGTAATGTCTCACTTTTTAATACACTGTTTGGTTTGTCATAGCTTTACTTCTAAGGAGTAAGTGTCTTTTAATTTCATGGCTGCAGTCACCATCCACAGTGATTTTGGAGCCCAAGAAAATAAAGTCTGTTACTGTTTCCATTGTTTTCCCATCTATTCACCATGAAGTGATGGAACTAGATGCCATGATCTTAGTTTTTTGAAAATCTGGTAGAGGTGGATATTTTTTCAAAGTTCAGTTCCCAAACCAAAGTGACAAAGCACAAGAAGAGACAAGGAAATCTGAGCCACTTAAGAAAAATTTTAAAAAATCTTCAGAAACTGACCCTAATGTAAAGTATTAATATATGAATTATCTGATAAAGCATTCAAAATAACGATCATAAAGATACTCAACAAGTTTAGAAAAATGATGCAAGAACATAATCAGAATATAAAAAAAGAAAAAATATAAAAAAGTACCAAGCACTAATTTTGGAGTTGAAGAATACTATAACTGAATTGAAAAATCCACTAGAGTGGTTCAAGAACAGATTTGATTAAGCAGAAGAAAGAATCAGCAAACTCTAAGAGAGAAGTTTACCTAGGAGTATATTATCTAGTCAGAGGAGCAAAAAGGTAAAAGAATTAAAAAGTGTGAAAAAAGGTTTATATGTAAACTTGACTAGGCAATAGTGTCTTATTATACTTCCTGTCAGTCTTCTAAAATTTGATGTAAGTTTCATGAAGGAAGAGGCCATGGCTTTCTTGCTTTTTATAGTGTCTTTGGTTTTTCTGTCACAGTGGTGTGGATACATGTTCAATGAATATATGTTTAATGGTAGTTAAATGAATGGATACATTATCAATTTCATGTGCATTAGGACTCTAGTAACACTATATTCTGCTGCACTTTTCTGCTTCTTGATCTTTCTCCACTAATTATGGTGCTTGCTATATCCAATGCTCTTTTTCCTCTTTTTCCTAGTTCGATCTGGCCGTCCATTTTTGCCGTCTTGGATCTAACAAGAAGCATAACTCATGGGTACAAGAAGGGCATGATTGTCTCATGAAGATGTTAATGCAGTTTCACTGGCCATTTCTGAAATGTGCTAAAATGGAAAATAATCTGAATGAAATGTATATATATATATATATATATATATATATATATCACTTTGCTGTGCACCTAAAACTAACATGATTGTAAATCAACTATACTTTAATAAAAATTGAAAATAAATTTAAAAAATTATGGCCTCTTCTATTGCTTTGAACTGATCTATTAATGCTATCAGAGAGATGGGCATGAAAAAAGGTTTACTTGGACATAAGGTGTTATATTCATTTCCAAGTATATTTTATGAGTAGGTTATAAATCCTGATGATTGGCAGGCTTGGCCTGGACCATGATGGATGCCAGCATATCTTGTAATAATGTCTGTTTGATGATTGGGAAGGAAGCTCACTGAATAGAAACAGTGAAGAAAGCATCATCACAAATTGATTTCCAGATCAACATAGCTGGAAATAAACAGAAAGAAGTGGAAAGCCTTCATTTGCCTTCATCACTGTAGCTAAATTGCAGAGTCCAATAGCTTTTAGTTATTTCCTCCAGATTGCAACCACCATTTTTATTTCACTGGGTGTCTGTGTTTTTGAAGAAACCTCTGCCTAATTTGAAATGAGTTATTTGAATGACTTCCCTGGTGGCTCAGATGGTAAAGCATCTGCCTACAATGAGGGAGACCTGGGTTCAATCCCTGAGTCAGAAAGATCTCCCGGAGAAGGAAATGGCAACCCACTCCACTATTCTTGCCTGGAAAATCCCATGGATGTAGGGGCCTGGTAGGCTATAGTCCATGGGGTGGCAAAGGGTCGGACAAGACTGAGCAGCTTCACTATTTGAATGGAGATTGGTTTGTATAGATATGTTATGGATATAAGGAGAGTTTGGGGAAACAATTGAGTGTAGAAGTAGTAGTATTTCTGCTATCTTTTATATTGTTACTAAACTACTACTAGAAAATTTTGGATCATATTTTATTGTTAAGCATGCTGATTTAGTTTCTGATTATTAACATCTTACTGAAAAAATCAGGGACAGAATGACCTCATAAAACATTTGTGTGGTATATCTTTCAATGAACAGTGATATAAATTGTTCCACAATGGACACAAATATATTTTCACATTAGTCTAACAAATCTTATAGCTCCTGTTGGCTTTTGAATGATCACAACCATTAAATACAGGAATTGAATTATTCCCCAAAGAACTCTAACTGAAAACATTTTGTATGATTCTGAATGGAGCAGCATAGGTGAACCAGAAGCAACTTTAGAATGAGAGTTGCAAGAAATTAGAAGTCCTGGGTCAGTGTATTCTGTACCTCAGTTTCTGAATTCCACTTTATTATTCAACAAGAGTGAATCTGGTATTTACTGATCTGACATAAATGCCTGAGGCATGAATCTGTGAGCCAATGAGGGTCACTTGTTAACTGTTTTTGGTATGTGTACATTAAGGGAAGTTACAGTTTGACATTTTGCTTAGATGGCTTATCATGTGTATCTTCCTCTGTCAACCACTAAATATAAAGGCCTTCAGGTTGGTTTTAAGGCATAAGACACTAGCTTAAGAACAAGTAGTGAATTGGAAGGAACATAGAGTTTCAAGTTAGGCTGGAAAACACTTAACAGCTCTATGAATTTGGATAGTTATTTAAGCAATCTGAAACTCAATGTCCTATCCACTTCACAGCACCTTGTGAAGGTTAAGGAGGCAAAGTACACACAATTCCTGTGGTGCCATCAATTTGATGCCGCCTTTCTTTCTGTCCTGGTCTACACTTCATGTCAGACAGTATGCACTTCAGTCCTTTAGAAAATTTTGCTTGCTGATAATTTTATTCTTCAGGGCCCTCTGAAAATCTACCCATAATTCCTCAAGTTCTAATTAGGCAAATTTTTGCTTCTTTTATCCCCTTCCTAGAATAGGCAAAATTTAATAATTGCATATACTTGTGCTTCTTTAGAATGTTCTGGCTTTAATGGAAACAAGGGGTGTTTGCCCTGGAAAGTGATTTTTGTTGGAGGGTTTCTGCATTCAGCAAGACAATCAAAGAATTTTGCTGCTGTTAGTTTCTACTTAGCATCTTCAAATAAATAACTATTTGAAGCCCACACTGTCATCTGCAGAATGGTGGTAGGTAAAGCCACATTGTTCTTCCTTTCTTCCTTTCAAAGAGAAGTATCTTAAATTTGTTCTGGAGAGATAGAGTGTGCCTTATATAATTGAAAACAAGTGTGTATTGAGCACCTATTATGTGTCAGTAGTCACTGTGCTGGGCTTGAGTTATGACAATAGTAAAGATTCTTCATACTCCAAGGTGGATCTCATTATTAGACCTGCTACATAGCATTTACGATGCAACGTAATGAAATGGCTGCAATCTGACAGGTCTGCGTTGAAGCCTGCTTAAGCAAGGGTTCACACAAAGGGTAAAATTTAAGCTCATAATGATATTAGAGTTTGCCTTTCAAAGGCTGGGTTGGGGTAGGTGAGATCATTGTATTTTAGTCAGAGAAGAGAAATGACATATAAAAGTAAGGAGCTAGGAACGAGCCTGACATTTCCCAGGGATGACAATTAGTTCAGCATCAGCAGAGCCTAGGATGTGTGTGGGAGCAGGGTAGAAGATTGGATTCGACAGATAGGTAGCAGCTGCCTCATGATGGGGAGTCTATGAAACTTTCATAGCAGAAAATTTACTTAATCAGATTTGCATTTTAAAAATAGCACCTGGGAGGCAGTGCTTGTGGAGGGTGAATTCTAAGAGTCAAATCCAAAGTTAGAGGGTTCATTTTCGGGGCTGTTGCAATAGTCTCCAGGCAGAAGATAATAAAGGATGATAGAGAAGGGCTGAGGGATGGGTGGTGCTTTTGTACATATTCATTAAGATCATGAACCTGAGAAGTATATTACTTTAATAATACTCTTAACCTTTGTAATCTTCTGTTTTCTCATTTGTAAAATGACAGTGATAGTACTTCTCCTGCAGAGGTGTGGGGAGAAAATGAACAAGATAGTATATGTAAAGTACTTAAGATAGTAACTAGTAAACAACACATTTTCAATAATTAATATTTAAATGGTGGTATCAAATGCATTGTGTTGTACTGGAACAGAAAGATAAGGGAGAAAAAATTGCCCAGATGTCTACCATTGACTTATCGAAAAGCAGTATTGGAGCAAGGGTAACATCAATTCAGGGCATGTTTAGTTGGAATTGCCTATGGGACAGTCAGCTGATGATGTCCCATTGACATTTGGATATGCAGTGTGTGGAATGCATAAAACTAATCTGAAGGTTTTTCTTTGAGACACATTCATTCCTTCATTTCTCATCTCCCATAGAGAGCAAGGGTTTCCACTTTTATGAAGGGAAGAGTAGTGGAAGAGCTCTCTTTACTCATTTCTCCAAGTCAGCAGAATAGAGGTATTGGAACCGAGTAAGTATAGCACAGGCCGTCCTGTTGTTTTCTTCTCATTCTTTATTCTCTCCCACTCTCTGTCTCTCTGACTCTCTCTCCACTCTGCTCCCTCTTTTTCTTTCTGACTTTGGTCCATGTGTACTAGACTCATTATGGCTTTTTGTTGTTGTTGTTGTCAGGTTGCCCACTAGGACAGGATCTGCACAGCAGTGATGCCTGGGATCTCTGGTTGTTCCAGCTAGAATTGGGTGAGTTCATTCAATTCAAATTGAGAAAAAGTAGAGATCCCAATCTGAACTCAGGGCCAAGGTACAGCAGTATTCCAAACTTACCAGCAACGCCATTGAAAGTTTGTTCCTTAACTAACTTCTGGAGATATTTCATTTTTTCTTTCTCCCACAATTCAAGGGGGAAAATTTGTGATTTAACATTTGAAATCCCTAAACAGATGTGTATGTAGAAGTCATCATTGCAAATATGAGGATAGAAGTTGTGTGAGTGAAATTGCTTAGAGGAAGTTTTAGGTAATGAGGAGAGAAGAGGCAGAAAATAAGAACATTTGTCTTTGGGAGGTCAGCAAAGCTTGCAAAACATAAGGCGTGCCAGGGAAATATGAAAGCCAAGAATGAGAATCAGTTCTCTCTCAAACTGGCATCAAGACCAGTTTATTCCAAATTCTGATCAAAAACAAAACAGAGATATAAAATAAAAAATAAAGGTATGTCATGACAGAGAAGGGTCTACTTTTACAACATGTATTTCCTTGTTTCCCAGACCTACATTCAATGATAAAGACCCAAAAGAGCGGGGGTGTCAAAATATTGTTAGACTGTGTTTAGAGTGGAAAAAAGGGGCTATCAGAACATCACACGCTTTCAGTAACAGGCCCACCTCAGCTAGCTCACCAACAGTTTTTACTCTCTGAGACAGACTGCATTAGAATTTTGGCGGTAGGGTGCAGAATCTAGGTGAAGGATGCTAGAAAGCAAGTGCTTGTTGAGGAGATAAGTGACTATTATAAACAGCAAATGTCCAACCACTTCATGTTGATAACTAGGTGCCACAAATGACAGACCAAATGAAGTGGCTGAAGCTACTGTGTTCACAAAGTGTTCAGGAGCTAAAAGAGAAGTCACTGGAAAAAGAGACATTATTTGTTCTCCAGGGATTTATTAAACATGATGGAAGGAGTCTGCCAGCAATCTCTAAGCCTTTTCATTTGAGGAGGAAGTAATGAATTTTAATTAGCGAGGAAGACCACTTTCCACTAAGAAGAAAGCAAAGAAGACAGGAACATCAGCGCTCATGGGGGATATGTTAAAACACAGAATTCTCCTTGTTAATGCTGAATTAATGGGCACATAATTGCCCTCTGTTCTTCTGAAACACAAAAGCAAAAACCAAAAAATTGGGCTACAGAATGGGAGAAAAAGGAAGGACTGTGCTGCTGAAGTTGATAAACAGGTTATTCTAGATCACAGCATTCTTAAGGCACTGATCATCACTCTCAATAGTAGTTGATGGCACATTTTCAACAACATTTTCTCTGCCTACTGAACATTCCCACAGTCCTCTTTGTAGTAGGGAATGAATAGGGTGAGCCTGCTTGAGACAGGACTTTCTGTCCCTGGCACTCAAATATTATAATTAGGCCCAAATGTCTTGCCTTGGTCATCTGGGAAGATTCAGAAAAAGTAGAAGCTAGAAAGGTAAGATATGACTTAACTCATTGTTAGCTAAGTCTTTTTATCTCTTGCTGGTTTAGACTGTGTGTACATATGCCCAAGTAAATGTGTATTTGAAAGTATGGGGGAGGGGCATTCATTATGGTATTGTTGGATCAGAATTGGTTTTGATTTGGTTTTGAAGGATCTTTTGAGGATAATCAGATATCCTCTTCCATCTTTGTTCAGATATGTTGTGATGGTCCTGAGAGCCCCAGACCCTCACAGATGCTACCTTTGCTAATGGGGCTTTCATCCATTGAGCAGTGGTTGCCAGTAAATCTTTTGGAGTCTGCTAGCACAAAGTTAGAAGCAAGTATATGCAACTATGCTTTGTTGTTGTTCAGTCAATAAATCATGTCCGACTCTTTGTGACACCATGGACTGCAGTATGCCAGGCCTCCCTGTCCCTCACCATCTCCTGGAGCTTGCCCATTGAGTTCGTGTCCGGTGAATCACTGATGCCATCCAACCATATCATCCTTTGTCACCCCCTTCTCCTCCTGCTTTAAATCTTTCCCTGGGTCTTTTCCAATGAATGGGTTCTTCGGATCAGGTGCTCAAAGTACCAGAGCTTCAGCTTCAGCATCAGTCCTTCCAGTGAATATTCAGGACTGATTTCCCTTAGGTGTAAGTGGCTTGATTTCCTTGCAGTCCAAGAAACTCTCAAGAGTTCTCCAGGACCACAATTTGAAAGCATCACTTCTTCAGTGCTCAGTCTTCTTTACAGTCCAACTCTCACATCTGTATATGACTATGGGAAAAACCATAGCTTTGACTATATGGACCTTTGTCAGCAAAGTGATGTCTTTGTTTTTTAATATGCTGTCTAGGTTTGTCTTAGCCTTCCTTCCAAAAAGTGTCTTCTAATTTCATGGCTGCAGTCACCATTCTCAGTGATTTTAGAGCCCAATAAGAGGAAATCTGTCACTGTTTCCACCTTTCCCCCTTCTATTTGACATGAATGATGGGACTGGATGCCATGATCTTAGTTTTTTTTTTTAATATTGAGTTTTAAGCTAGCCTTTTCACTCTCCTCTTACACCTTCATCAAGAGGCTCTTTAGTTCCTCTACACTTTAACACAGTGATATAAATTCACATGCAAATACAATGTTTACATTATGTCTGTAACTGGTTTACAGAGATACAATTTGAGCAGATTGGGAAGCTTCTTGTGCATTTGTGGCCTCCTCTATGAAAATCTGGCTATTCTAAGTAAAAGCTGTGAATACTCCTGGTTATACCCATAAAGGAAGACACACATTCACTTTCTTCTCAGGGAAGCCTTAGAAAACAAGACATGCCTTCTGGCTGCTATGTGATGACATGTCATTGCTATTAACTTGCTGTAATTCCCTGACTGAGAAAAGTTCTGTCCTGACCAGAAAAGTTAAGCTCAGAGAGCCTCAGGAATCTGCAGAATATGGATGAGTTTTAGTTTCACCTTTTCCACGCATTAATTTCACTGTGCCCTTTCTGGAGAGAAAAGAATTGTAAATTTTTCTCACATGGAACAGGGACCTTCTGTTGTGAACCTCTACTGTATTTTGTTATCAGTGAGGTTGGAGGTGGTAATAAACTTGTTTTGACTTTGTTCACTATGATCTCTTTCAGGCCCTATTTGATTAAGGACTAGAAAATACTCTTAAAAACCAGGAATTTCACTTTTAACAATCTAAAACACTTGACTAGCATTTTTAAAATTACAGCTCAAGGTCCAATGGTGAGACAAAATTGCCTTCCTAATGGGTTAGGAATTTACTCAAGAAAGAAAGTGTTTTCTTGAGTTATTATACAGTATTCTTGCCTGGAGAATCCAATGGACAGAGGACCCTGGTGGGCTGCAGTCCATGGGGTCACACAGAGTTGGACATGACTGAGCAACTAACACTTTCACTTTCATTCAAATAAAGCGAAATTTCATTTAGGTCTGTTTGGAGTTAAGACCAGGGCTATCTCCTTTGGATACTTCAAGTTGGTGTACATAAACTAATATTAGCTTGTTAGCAGAGTTTGATGAGATGGTTATTTAGTGTTCTCTTAAAATACACATTTGCAAGGCTCCTACTACATATTTAAGTATATAATGGACTTCTTTTGAATTTCTGTGAATTATCAGCGTTTCTTTGATTTCCATAAGCTATTAGTTTTGTTTTAGAATGATAATGGATGGCTAGTTTATCGTAGTTTCTTTTGACATTTTGAGAAAGACTATGCTAGATTGGCCATAGTTGTCCTCTGCATTGCAAAGATTTTGTCATCCCTACTGTTCTTGCCATGGACTTCCCTGGTGGCTCAGTGGTATAGAATCCGACTGCCAATGCAGGAGACAAGGGTTCAGTCTATGGGTCAGGAAGATACCCTGGAGAAGGAAATGGCAAACTACTACAATATTTTGCCTGGGAAATCCCATGGACAGAGGAGGTTGGCAGGCTAGAGTACATGGGGTCACAAAAGATTCAGACATGACTTAGCAACTAAAAGAACAACAACAACAAAAATGTTCCTTGCCATAGAATGCTAATAATGCTTCCCAGAAACCCTGAATCCTCAAAATCATCTCCAACAATCCCAACTGTCATCTAATGGTACTATTGTCCCTGGTTGAAAAATTACCAATTAATATCAATAAAGTTTGTGGTTCATTATTTACTTAACTTTTTAGTGTGCACAGATACACTTTGGCCCCTCATTTATTAATAAAATATATTGTGAAAATATTAATCAATGATGTTTTATAAAAATAAGATATTAAATAGTCTTCCAGTTGTGTTTATAGTGAAAACACCATTGGCATTATGCACCCATGACTGTGTACTATAAAGATAATGTGAAATATCATTAGGCAGTGATGTGAACTGAATTATACCCTGCCAAAGATATTTTGAAATTCTATCCCCCAATACCCTGACCTTGGGAAATAGGATCTTTGTAGATGTAATCAAGTTAAGATGAGGCCATTAGGATTATCCTTGATCCAATGTGACTGATATCCTTATAAGAACAGGATAAGACAGAGAAACAATGAGATGATGCCTTGTGACAACAGGGGCAGAGACTGGAGTGAATGCAACAAATTCAGGCAACTAGCAGAAGCTGGGGAGGACGAGGGATCATTCTCTGAAGCTTCAGAGGGAATATAGCATTGCCAACTCCTTGCTTCCAGAATTCTGGCCTCCAAGCCTATAGGGAAATACGTTTATGTTCCTTTTAAACCAGCCCCTTTTATGATACTTTGTTCTGTTGTTTTTAAACCATCCAGTTTACACGATGATTTATCAAAGCAACTGTAGGAAACTAATACAGACAAGTTACCTAACCTCTATGTATAACTAATTGTGAAATGGGTCAAGTAGATTAGTTCTAAGCAATAATAAGCTAATATTCATGAAGTACTGGGATGAATATATAATATACAATTGCCATATAATTAGAGTCATTATGTGATAGTTCAGTACACTTTAGGTAGGTGAATTATCACCAAACCATAATTTTCCTTTCTAGAACAACTTTTTAATCCAAGAGTTGGCAAATTGTGGTTCATAGACCAAGTCCAGACTGCCACCTGCTTATATAAATGAAGTGGGGTGTTTTCTTTTGAAGTGGAGCTACATTTGTTTAAATAGTGTATAATATATGGATGCTTTGTACTATAACAGTGTATTTTTATAATTGCCACAAAGGTTTCAAGACTTACAAAACCTAAAATGCTTTCTCTCTGGATGCTTAAGAAAAATTTTGCCAACTCCCTGTTGTAGACTATAAAACTGTTATATATGCTCTTATCCTTGTTTGATTTTTAAATAGTTCAATAATGTATATGCTGGTAGCCAGGTTTCTTACAACTTACTTCTTTTGCTCCATTATAATTTGACCTCTATTCCAACTGAAGAAGGGAATGAGTAGGGTAGATGAGGGATTGGGTCACTCATCCCACATAACTTCAAAATAATGAACAATTTAAAGCTATTGATTTAGATCCTTAGTAGAACTAATGAAAAAAATGAGGACTAAAATAATACATTTTTATTGTCTTCACATTTGCTAATGGGGCTTTATGTAATAATGACACATGAGAGTTCAGTGAGCTTCTAACTAGAAACCACATTTTCCTACTTAGAATCATTTTTCTCTAAAGAAATTTTTCAAGCTATTGATTCCCATATCTAATACTGCTGAATGAATTAAACAAAGCAGTAAAATAAAAGTAATGACCCCAAACTCAAGGGTAAATTTATAAAGTGAAAATTACCAGCTCTTAAAAACATGGATGGCATAATCATTAGGTGAGGAGGTTTATCTGGGCCATCAGCTCAGTGTTTGATATGTATGCTCTGAATGATGAAGCGAGGTCCTTGTTCTCAAAAAGGTCAGAGTCTACCCCTCTGTGATCTTCGAGGGGTTGCTAATATTTATGTCGCTGATATGAGTGAGTTTTAGGCTCTCACTGCAGCTTTCTTTCTAATCCTAAAGAAAATGAAAATTTTAGATTGAGGTGGGACTCTAGATAGTCATAGAATTTGTTCCCAATTTCAAAATCAATGTATGAAAGGCAGGGCAATTGTAAATATTTGCTTTCTACTACATGTTCAATTTTAGATGAGGCTAATTTTTTTTTGTCTGTTTTTGGTGGGTAACAACCAGTTTGACTCTTAGAAAGGTTCTGTTCTTGGTGTAAAAGACAGAACATTTCATTAGTTAGGTTTAAAAACTAAACCAGTTCTCAGTCATCTCAGGTCAAGGTAACTGTGAACTCTGAATTACCTGGAGATAATTTGGAGTTTCTACTTATTCACCTGTGATATGCAGAAATCTGAGGTCCAATAAAACCTCAATATCTTCTGAAAAAGTATTCAAATTCTGTGTAAGGCATGACAATCAGAACTGGCTGGTGATGTGCCTTATTTGTAAATGGATTTGCAGCTGTCAATTGAGACCATTTTAACACTTAGCCAAACAATTTTCTCCAAATTGAGTTCATGTCAACAAAACTTATTAAAGACATTAATTAGTAGACACCGGGCTAGCTTAACCTTCTAGTGAAGAGAAAGAGATGTTAGATAAAATAAATAGAGAGCTATTTTAGAAGGTGTTAGGTATTATGGAAATAAAAGTGGGAAAGATGATCTGATTGCTGAGGTAAGGATGGAGACTTGTCATTTAAAATAGAATAATCAGAGAAGGCTTCACTGTGAAAGTAACCATTGAAAGTTGAAAAACAGTTAATCAAACATCATGTGAGGGCATCTGGGTGCCCACAACTCCAAAGACAAATGCCAGCTCTGTCTCTAGCTCAAGTGAATCATTGATAAAATCTGTTGCACTTTTTTTCATAGAATGGGAAAACAAAGAATTCTCCATCAAAATGAACTTCTATAAGGTTTTGTTATGAAAGACATTAGCAATCATAGCACTGTGACTGTTTTTGATAATATAGTCGAGAGGGAAAGTTTCTCATACTAGGGGTGGACTTTAGCCCCTGTCCCCAGATCTATAGTTATAGTCTTCCCCATTACACATTTGAGCCACCACAAACACAGTCTAATTGAATACTATATGGTCTGTTTTTTGTGGGTTTTTTTTTTTTTTTTGCTGATTTTTAGTAAATGATCACTTTTACAACTGATGAGATCTAATTTTGAGCGTGAAGTAAAGTAAGAGAGCTACATGGGCTAAATGTCAGAACTGCACAGGTCATTCATCTCTCAGAGGTGACTCAGAGGTGGACAAGAGAAGGCATTTCCTACATGAGAATGCCTCATAAAATGCATACATTCAGAAGAAAGAAGGCAGATCTGAGCATGCCCAGATAATCTTTCCCCTGAATTAAAAATTCAGATAAGGAACCCCAAGACCAGACAACACAGAAGGATGGAAAAAGGACAAATGAGTCTTAACAGTTGTGTCCCCTCAGCATAGAAAGGAACTTCTCAGGTGGCTTAATGGTAAAGAATCTGCCTGCCAATGCAGGAGACACAGGAGATGCAGGTTTGATCCCTTGGTCAGGAAGATCCCCTGGGGGAGTAAATGACAATCCCCTCCAGTGTTCTTGCCTGAAAAATCCTATGGACAGAGGATGGGCCACGGTCCATGGACTCACAAAGCATCGGACACAACTGAGCAACTGAGCACGGAGCAGAACATAGAGATGTTTGAGATTGGGGACTTAGAAATTCCACCAATACACTCCTCTTTTACAGAAACTATGGAAATGCAACTTTACAAAAGTCTGTCACACATCCACACCTTGTCAATTTGAATCATGCCATGGGCATGTAACCTAAGTTGATAAGATAACTATACAGATGAGAACTTGCGATTCAATTTAATGTATACATTTGTCTCATGATTGCCAAATACTGGATAAGTGAAAAAGATTTTTTTTGTTTGTTTTAGGTTAAGTCTTGGGTGTTTGGTGAACATAATAACATGTAGAGTTGGCAATTCTTAAAAGTGACTAAGAATGTGACAAACACTCTACAGGCAATAATAAAGCAAGAAGAAATGTTCTCAGAGTAATATATCTCATTTTTTAAAAAGGAAAGTTATATGAGAAGAGAGTATAGAAAGTGAAGACTAATATAGGCCCCGAAGGACACTGCTTTTAAGAATAGGTTGATTCTATGTGATAGCCTGGAGGAGAGGGGAATTTGGGAGAGAATGGATACATGTGTATGTGTGATTGAGTCCCTTCGCTGTCCACCTGAAACTGTCAGAGCCTGATGGGCTGCAGTCTAGAGTCACAGAGAGTCAGACACAACTGAGAGACGCAGTGCACACACACAGTAAATTATTTAGCATATAGTAAAGCCTTGTGAATCTAAAGGTATTATAGAATAAATTGTATATGATATATTTTTGGTAAAAAAGAAACAAAGGGAAATAATAAGCCAGTAAATACATAAAGATAGGGAAGGCTATAAATGCCAAGGCAGGTGGACATTGGACAATTACTTGATAAACTAAAATTACACTAAGATTGGATAAGAGAATGTAAAGATCAAGAGGTTAAAAGTGTCATTGCTGCTGCTAAGTCACTTCAGTCGTGTCCGACTCTCTGCGACCCCATAGACGGCAGCCCACCAGGCTCCCCCGTCCCTGGGATTCTCCAGACAAGAACACTGGAGTGGGTTGCCATTTCCTTCTCCAATGCATGAAAGTGAAAGTGAAGTCACTCACTTGTGTCTGACTCGTAGTAACCCCAGGGACTGCAGCCTACCAGGCTCCTCGGTCCATGGGATTTTCCAGGCAAGAGTACTGGAATGGGTTACCATTGCCTTCTCCGAAAAGTGTCACAGTGAACTCAAAAAACAATTAGACTTTCCTGGAGAACATTAGAAAAGGATGTCTGATGATTCAGTTTCATAAATTAGTAATAGTACCTAACAAGAAAGTTAGATAACAACAAGTTGCCAGAAAGGAGTGGCAAGTAACGAAGCATTTAATGCAGTGCATTACGAGGTTTTAAAGACTGGGCCTGAGTTTGCCAAGTTGACACACACAAGCATAATCATTTCTTTGTTCCTGAAATTAACACTTGGGAATTTCACAAAAAAGTGGAAAATACTAATCATCATAGTTTTTAAGTCAAATTCATTTTTGTTTGTTTGTTTTGATGAACAGAAATTTTGATGAAGTCAATCTTTTTTGTTTTGCTGAAGATGTGTTTTTTATATCTTGTTTAGGAATATTTTGTCTGGGCTAAGGATATGAGGAGAGTCTCCTATGTTTTAAAGTTTTTTTTAACTTTATTTAATTTTTTAATTAAAAGTTTGAAGTATAGTTGATTTACAATGTGGTGTTAGTTTCAGGTGTTCAACAAAGTTTGTGTATGAGTGATATCACGTGATGTGTGTCTTTGTCTGAATTACTTCACTTATGGTATGATTATCTCTAGGTCCATCATGTTTCTGCAAATGGGATTCCTTTTCATGGCTAATATTCCACTGTGTATATGTACCACGTCTTCTTTATTGATTCGTCTGTTGATGGACATTTAGATTGCTTCCATGTCTTGGCTATTGTAAACAGTGCTGTTATGAGCATCGAGGTGCATAATTAGGTTGGAACAAAAATTGTGGTTTCAGACTGTGAATTTTAAATCAGTATAAGTAACAAGGCTCAAACACATCTTTATTAATCAAAATAGGGACGATTGCAATCAACACATTTTGGCCAACAAAAAATAAGTTTTGTTTATTCTTGTAGGGTAAAAACCTATGCTTCAGGATTTGAATAACTCTTGGGAAATATTTTCTGCCTCCTGTTGGTTGTGGAAGCATTTTCCCTGCAAAAAGTTGTCAAGATGCCTGAAGAAGTGGCAGCTGGTTGGTGCGAGGTCAGGTGAATATGGCAGATGAGGCAAAATTTTGCAGCCCAATTAGTTCAAATTCTGAAGCATTAGATGTGTGACCTGTGGTCGGGCATTGTTGTGGAGAACTGGACACTTTGTGTTGACTAGTGTCGGCTATAGGCATTGCAGTTTTCAGTGCATCTCATCGATTTGCTGAGCATGTGTCCCAGATGTAATGGTTTCACTGGGATTTAGAAAGCTATAGTGGATCAGATGGGCAGCAGACCCCCAAACAGTGACCATGACCTTTTTTTGGTGCAAGTTTGGCTTTGGGAACTGCTTTGGAGCTTCTTCTTGGTCCAACCACTGAGAGGGTCATAGCTGGTTGTCACATAAAATCCACTTTTTGTCACACATCACAATCCTATCAAGAAATTCTTTCTTTGTTGTTGTGTAGAATAAGAGAAGATAACACTTCAAAGCGACAATTTCGTTGATTTGCGGTCAGCTCATGAGGCACCCACTTATGGACCTTTTCACCTTTCCAATTTGCTTCAAATTATAAATGACTGTAGAATGGTGGGCGTTGAGTTCTTTGGCAACTTCTCATGTAATTGTGAGAGGATCAGCTTCAATGATGATCTCAGTTGGTCATTGTCAACTTCCAGTGGCTGGCCACCACACTCATCTTCAAGGCTCTTGTCTCCTTTGCAAAAATTCTTGCACCATCACTGCACTGTACGTTTGTTAGCAGTTCCTGGACCAAATGTGTTGTTGATGCTGCAAGTCATCTCCACTACTTTAGGACTCATTTTGAACTTAAATAAGAAAATTGCTCAGATTTGCTTTATGTTTAATGTCATTTCCATATTTGAAAATAAATATAAAATACCCAAGTAATGTCATTAGCAAAAAAAAAAATGCACATTGAAATGATATATAACATAACTAAATTTATTTAAGAATGTATTCCAATATCAAATGGCAAATTCAGCAATGCAAAACAGAAATTACTTTTGCACCAACTTAATACCTTTTCAAATTAGAATTTTTGTCTGTCCAGTTATATGCCCAGGAGTGGGACTCCTGGATCATACAGTAACTCTATTTTTCACTTTTTAAAGTATTCTCTATACTGTTTTCTGTAGTGGCTGTACCAATGAATATTCCTACCAACAGTATAGGAGGGTTCCCTTTTCTCCACAGCCTCTCCAGCATTTATTATTTGTAAACATTTTGATAATAACCATTTTGACTGGGATGAGGTAACTCGGTGTAGTTTTGATTTGCGTTTCTTTCATATTGGGATGCTGATGTGTCCTTTCCTTTACCTATCAGCCACCTGTATGTTTTCTTCACAGAAATGTTTATTTATATCATCTGCCCATTTTTGAGTTTTTTAAATATTGAGCTGAATGAGCTGCTTGCATATTTTGGAAATTAAGCCCTTGTTGATTGCATGATGTGCAAATAATTTTATACCATTATGTAGATTGTCTTTGTGTTTATGATTCCTTTTGCTGTGCAAAAGCATATAAGTTTGATTAGGTCCCATTTGCTTATTTTCACCTTTGCTTCTTTGACTTAGAGAGCTGACCTAAGAAAAGCTTGCTATGATTTATGTCACAATATTTTGTCTATGTTTTCATTTAAGAGTTTTATGCTGTCATGCCTTATACTTAAATCTTCAAGCTATTTTGAATTTATTTTTGTGTATGATGTGAGGGAGTATTTTAACTTCATTGACTTACATGCAAGTTTATTTTTTTTGCCTTTTAAATTGAGCATTATGTTTAATATCAATTTGATTTTTTGTCATGTTTTATAAGATGGGTCCAGGTTCTTAAGAGCTGACTCATTGGAAAAGACTCTGATGCTGGGATAGATTGAGGGCAGGAGGAGAAGGGGGTGAAGAGGACAAGATCACTGGATGGCATCACTGACTCAATGGGCATGAGTTTGAGCAAGCTCCAGGAGATGGTGATGGACAGCGAAGCCTGGCGTGCTGCAGTCTATGGGGTTGCAAAGAGTTGGACATGGTCTGGTGACTGAACAACAGTAATAAAAATATCAATAAAATACTTATAATAACTATAAAATTATTATAATTTTAATTTGTAACATTTTAAAAACATTACTTTTGTTTAAAAATATTATACATAGATGTACACTATTTGCAAATTGAAGTTATAGTAATTTTATAGTTAATATAAGTTATATGGACTTCCCTGGTAGCTCACATGGTAAAGAATCTGCCTGCAATGATGGAGACCTGAGTTTGATCACTGGTCCGGAAGATCCTCTGTAGAAGGGAGTAGCTATTGCGTAAAGAACTTCATGGACAGAGAACCTGGTGGGCTACAGTGTTTGGGGTCATAAAGAGCCAGACACAACTGAGCAACTATCTTTTATAATCTTTTTGTAATTATTGTGATATTTATATTATAATAAAATATCAAATGTTTTTATTATAAAAAGAGTAATCTATCTCTACTGGTTATAATGAAAACTTTGCCATAAATTCAGTGACCACTTATACATAAGGCTATTTATAGAATTTAGTTTCTGTATTTGTGGTCTATCTGCCAATGTTTGTGCTAATATCACACTGCTTTTTATTATTCTTGCTTTTAAAAAGATATGACATCTGTTATTGTAAGCCTTCTAATTTGATTTTTTCTCTTTTTTCCAATATTATTGTTTTGACTCTTCTTGCCCTTTGCATCCCCATATAAATTTTAGGATCACCTAGTCAATTTAACTGACTACTGAAAATGAATTTGTCACTTTGATAATATTTAATACCTATACATTTATATTCCTCAATTTGCTTGGGTCTTTTAAAATGTCTTTCAGTAATGCTTTCTAGCTATCTATATAGAGGTCATGAGCTCCTTTCACTAGTATTATTCCTAGCTGTTTAATGTTTCTAGTGATACTACAAATAGTATCACAAATTAAAATGGAGTTTTAATTTAATTTTCCAAATTTTTATTTTTAGTATATAGAAAAAGTTATTCCTATTAGCCTTCTATACAGATAATTTGCTGCATTTGCTCCCCAATTCTAGTAGTTAATATGAATTGTTTGGATTATTAACTGCTTCATAACCTATATAATCACACTGTGTGTGCTAAGTCACTTCAGTCATTGACTGACTCTCTTGCGACCCCATAGACTGTAGCCCACCAGGCTCCTCTGTCCACGGAAATTTCCAAGCAAGAATACTGGAGTGCATTGAATCTATAGATTGCTTTGGGTAGTATAGCCATTTTGACAATATTGATTCTTCCAATCCATGAACACGGTATATTTCTCCATCTGTTTGTGTCCTCTTTGATTTCTTTCATCAGTGTTTTATAGTTTTCTATGTATAGGTCTTTTGTTTCTTTAGGTAGATATACTCCTAAGTATTTTGTTCTTTTTGTTGCAATGGTGAATGGTATCGTTTCCTTAATTTCTCTTTCTGTTTACTCATTGTTAGTGTATAGGAATGCAAGAGATTTCTGTGTGTTAATTTTATATCCTGCAACTTTACTGTATTCATTGATTAGCTCTAGTAATTTTCTGGTAGAGTCTTTAGGGTTTTCTATGTAGAGGATCATGTCATCTGCAAACAGAGAAAGTTTCACTTCTTCTTTTCCTATCTGGATTCCTTTTACTTCTTTTTCTGCCCTGATTGCTGTGGCCAACACTTCCAAAACTATGTTGAATAGTAGTGGTGAGAGTGGGCACCCTTGTCTTGTTCCTGATTTCAGGGGAAATGCTTTCAATTTTTCACCATTGAGGGTGATGCTTACTGTGGGTTTGTCATATATAGCTTTTATTATGTTGAGGTATGTTCCTTCTATTCCTGCTTTCTGGAGAGTTTTAATCATAAATGGATGTTGAATTTTGTCAAAGGCTTTTTCTGCATCTATTGAGATAATCATATGGTTTTTATCTTTCAATTTGTTAATGTGGTGTATTACATTGATTGACTTGCAGATATTAAAGAATCCTTGCATTCCTGGGATAAAGCCCACTTGGTCATGATGTATGATTTTTTTAATATGTTGTTGGATTCTGTTTGCTAGAATTTTGTTAAGGATTTTTGCATCTATGTTCATCAGTGATATTGGCCTGTAGTTTTCTTTTTTTGTGGCATCTTTGGTTTTGGAATTAGGGTGATGGTGGCCTCATAGAATGAGTTTGGAAGTTTACCTTCTTCTGCAGTTTTCAATGGTATTTTTCACAGAACTAGAAGAAATAATTTCACAATTTGTATGGAAATACAAAAAACCTCGAATAGCCAAAGTAATCTTGAGAAAGAAGAATGGAACTGGAGGAATCAATCTGCCTGACTTCAGACTCTACTACAAAGCCACAGTCATCAAGACAGTATGGTGCTGACACAAAGACAGAAATATAGATCAATGGAACAGAATAGAAAGCCCAGAGATAAATCCACGAGCCTATGGTCACCTTATCTTTGACAAAGGAGGCAAGGATATACAATGGAAAAAAGATAACATCTTTAACAAGTGGTGCTGGGAAAACTGGTCAACCACCTGTAAAAGAATGAAACTAGAACACTTTCTAACACTATACACAAAAATAAACTCAAAATGGATTAAAGATCTAAATGTAAGACCAGAAACTATAAAACTCCTAGAGGAGAACATAGGCAAAACCCTCTCTGACATAAATCACAGCAGGATCCTCTATGACCCACATCCCAGAATTTTAGAAATAAAAGCAAAAATAAACAAATGGGACCTAATGAAACTTAAAAGCTTTTGCACAACAAAGGAAACTATAAGCAAGGTGAAAAGACAGCCCTCAGATTGGGAGAAAATAATAGCAAATGAAGCAACAGACAAAGGATTAATCTCAAAAACATACAAGCAACTCCTCCAGCTCAATTCCAGAAAAATAAATGACCCAATCAAAAAATGGGCCAAAGAACTAAATAGACATTTCTCCAAGGAAGACATACAGATGGCTAACAAACACATGAAAAGATGCTCAACATCACTCATTATCAGAGAAATGCAAATCAAAACCACAATGAGGTACCATTATACGCCAGTCAGGATGGCTGCTATCCAAAAGTCTACAAGCAATAAATGCTGGAGAGGGTGTGGAGAAAAAGGAACCCTCTTACACTGTTGGTGGGAATGCAAATTAGTACAGCCACTATGGAAAACAGTGTGGAGATTTCTTAAAAAGCTGGAAATAGAACTGCCATATGACCCAGCAATCCCACTTCTGGGCATACACACAAAGGAAACCAGATCTGAAAGAGACACGTCACCCCAATGTTCATCGCAGCACTGTTTATAATAGCCAGGACATGGAAGCAACCCAGATGCCCATCAGCAGACGAATGGATGAGGAAGCTGTGGTACATATACACCATGGAATATTACTCAGCCATTAAAAAGAATTCATTTGAATCAGTTCTAATGAGATGGATGAAACTGGAGCCCATTATACAGAGCGAAGTAAGCCAGAAAGATAAAGACCATTACAGTATACTAACACATATATATGGAATTTAGAAAGATGGTAATGATAACCCTATATGCAAAACAGAAAAAGAGACTCAGATATATAGAACAGACTTGTGGACTCTGTGGGAGAAGGCGAGGGTGGGATGTTTCAAGAGAACAGCATTGAAACTTGTATATTATCTAGGGTGAAACAGATCACCAGCCCAGGTTGGGTGCATGAGACAAATGCTCGGGCCTGGTGCACTGGGAAGACCCAGAGGGATCGAGTGGAGAGGGAGGTGGGAGGGGGGACCGGGATGGGGAATACATGTAAATCCATGGCTAATTCATTTCAATGTATGACAAAAACTACTGTAATGATGTAAAGTAATTAGCCTCCACCTAATAAAAATAAATGGAAAAAAAAATAAAAAAAATAAAAAACATTTCACACTAAAAAAAAAAAAAAAAAAAGAATACTGGAGTGGGTTGCCATTTCCTTCTCCAGGGGCTCTTCCCGACCCGGGAATAGAACCCGGGTCTTTCTTCTCCTGCATTGGCAGGCAGGTTCATTACCTCTAGTGAGGATATCAAACTGCAAATAATGATTTTTTTCCCTTTAAACTTTTCTCTTTTATTTTGCTGACAAGATTACTTAGTATATTGTGTGATAATATTTAATAAGTCTGTAATAGCAGAGTTTTTTGTCCTTTATTCAACCTCAGGAGAAATGTGCAGTTATTTACTGTAAATATGTTATTTACTTAGTTTGATTTTGTGCTAACTCTGGGAGATAATGAAGGACAGGGAAGCCCAGTGTGTTGGCTTCCATGGGGTCACAAAGAGTTGGACAGGACTGAGCAACTGAACAACAACCTTATCAAATTAAGGAAATCACCTTTTATTCAAAGTTCGTTGTTGCTGTAAACTTTCATTCAGAGTTTGCTAAGCATTTGTTTTCACACATGTTGCTATTTTTTTAAATTGTTTTTTCTGCATTTGAGATGGTCATGTGACTTTTTTTCCTTTTTGCTATTAATTTAGTGAATTATATTGCTTTATTTTTGATTGTTACAACCATATTAACTGAAAGCTGTGCAACTTGTTTATTCATTTTATCTGTATCATGAAATTTGATTTGCTAATGGTTACTAAGGAGTTTTGCACCTATATTCATGAACAATATTTGGAGAATTTACCAGTGAAGCAAATTTCATCTGGAATTAACACAGTACCAAAGGATTTAAATTACAGATTTGATTTGCTTAATAGGTATAGGATTTTCAAGCTTTTAATACCTTTTATATAATTTTAGTACATTTTTTGAAGTAATTAGCCTATTTCATTGTAATTTAGAATATTGAAATATATCAGTTTTAAATATATTTCTAATGGCTTCACAGTGTCTGTAAGACCTGTAGTTATGTTCCTCTTTCCTTTATTTGTTTTGTCAGTTGGGATAAAATTTATCTTACATTAGAAGTTTATAAATTGTGCCTTACTCTGAGCATATGCAAGCTTGTGTTGGAGTATATTAACTAAATCACTCAGTATTTTTAGTAATGGCTTAATTCTCCACTTACATTATACTCTGTATAATCCCAAAATACATAGCAAAAGCAATAAAGCACATTGCAGCTCTAAAGATTCATTCCTCCCCTAAACTATGTTACAGAACTTCCTTCACTTATTCAGTCTATGACTGTCCCTCTTATATCAGTCTGACTTTGAGCATTTAGTGATTTGCTTTCTATGTATTTCTTAAACTATTCATTGAAATAAAATATAAACTCTGAAGTTTGCACAAGAGATACAGTTATCAAGAAAATTCATGTTTTCTCATGTTAGCAGTAGAGAATGCAGTAATGACAACTTAAATCATGTGATATAGTGAGAGGATAAACACATCCATATACATAATTTAGAGAGTAAAGTGTATTATATTATAATAGAATTGGTAGAAAAGTAATAAATTTTAAAAACTTTATTGAAGCAGCAGGCAGTACAGTTAAACTGAAGTAATAATTCTATTTTAGACAACCAAGGAATTATGTATTATTTTTCATTAGTCTTTAGATAGATTTATGGTATGTAGGGATAGACAGTTCAACCATAAGAATATATACTTAAATAGACACTGTAAAGTTACATCATTAAAATCTGTAAGTTTCTTCAGGACACAGAGTAAGTGCTCAGTAAAAGCCTGATATTGGGTTAATGGGGATTGATTAGTTAATTTTGCTAATCAGGTAAAGATTTAAATTCCTACTTGTACCAAGTGGCACCAAATCATTTAGTCTGTACATAGAGTATAATGTGAAGAATCCCTGTAAGAGGCTTACTTATGTAGTTTAAAAATCATTGGAAATAATGTGAACAAATAGCCATGCTTCTTATCTCATTATAGGATTAAGAAATGAATGAATACTTTTGATGATTTTACCCAGGAAGAATCATGAAAAGCTGTGCAAGTGTGTAACATTTTTAGGTCAGTCTTCAGTGAGGAAAATGAGGAAATGACTCATAACATCTACAGAGGTTCAACTGGCTCCCACATTAATTTTTATAGCACTCAAAGGTATGACAGAAAATCTAGTAACTGGGAATGATGTAATATGCCTATTATTTCATAAAGTTTAGCACTCAAAGGTATGACAGAAAATCTAGTAACTGGGAATGATGTAATACGCTTATTATTTCATAAAGTTTGTTCTAAAGGTGATTACAGGAGAAAATTGAGAAGAAATGCCTATAATCAAAGCACTAATTGAGTTATTTTTAATACACATATTAAAAACATAGGTTAAATGACCAAAAAGAACAAAATAAGAAACACATATTTCATTTAAGAATGAAACAATATGATTTGGAGACTAATAAATTTTATTGGAACTATCTTGAATAACTCCAATATTTCAAGTCTGGGTGCATGGAAGAATTTGGTGAGCATGGGAAGTGGTAGGAAATATGATTTCTGTGGAAGTTAACAAATGATTTTAGAAATTATTCATTTAACAAATACTGGTGATGATCCCTGGATCAGGAAGATCCCCTGGAGCAGGGAATGGCTACCACCTCCAGTATTCTTGCCTGGAGAATTCCATGAACAGAGAAGCCTGGGAGATTATAGTCCATGGGGTCACAAAGAGTGAGACATGACTGAACTAACACTTAACACTGTCAAGGACTTAGGTGCTAGAAATTATGCCAATTCATTGAAATGACAGAATAGTCTTAAGGCCTTTACATTCTACTTGCAAAAATAAATATATAATTTTAGACAAATTATAATAAAATGTGATCACATAATAGAGATACATATAAAAAGTTTCTTGAGTTGAATGTAAGTTTATGATATTCAAAGTTATTGTAAGAAGTTAGATTTCATATATTCCAACACATTTTTTGATCATGTATCATAACCATATATATAGTCATTCAAATATAAGATCTGAAAATAAATATTTGAGAGCATGATTTCAAAAGAATAATTGTAGCTATGAATACTCACAAGTTGTTTGAAATAATAAAAAATGAGAAGCAGAAATGCAGCTTTAATACTGTGGTGCATGCAATTTTGAGAGAGAAAAGAATTATGTTCAAATGAATTAATAAGAAACAAAGCTAATGTAGAATAAAACCAAAAGGGGATAATCTAGAAGTCATGAGGGAAAAAAAAGCTTTAACTAGATAAGAACAAATAAAATGGAAATAGTGGCTTAGATGGTATGGCATCTACCTGCAATGAGGGAGACCTGGGTTCCATCCCTAGGTTGGGAAGATCCCCTGGAGAAGGAAATGGCAACCCACTCCAGTACTCTTGCCTGGAGAATTCCATGGATGGAGGAGCCTAGTAGGCTACAGTCCATGAGATCACAAAGAGTCAAACTGAGCAAATTCATACCCCCAAATATATAATAATAAATTTTATTTACAGAATTTACCCCCAGACATTTCACAGGAAGAGATTTTAATGAAGTGATGGTGCCAAGTTCATTACTGACAAAAAAGAGTTAGCTATCAATTGCTGAGAGAAGTAGTAAGATTTGCTACATTGGGTAGCAAGGAGGAGAAACATCCCATGGTCAGAAACAGTTCCTTAACAACAACCAACCCTCTTTGCTAGTAGGTAACATATTTTGAAAGGAACACCAAATAGAAGCAACAAAGTAGAACCATATAATACCATCACCACTGCTTGTGAATCAATTCAATTCATATAGGGTACTGTGCAAAGTCAGCAACTCTCATCTTTATGTGAAGGACAATATTCGATGATTATCTTGAGTTTGATCTTTATAAAATTTTATCATGTAGCTTTGGTTACCTTGTTATCATTAATACCTTATCAGTGTGAAAAGTGAAATGAAAGTCACCCAGTTGAGTCCAACTCTTTGAAACCTCATGGACTGTAGCCTGCCAGTCTCCTCTGTCTATAAATTATCCAGGCAAGAATACTGGAGTGAGTTGCCATTTCCTTCTCCAGGGGATCTTCCCAACCCAGGGATTAAACCCAGGTCTCCTGCATTGCAGGTGGATTCTTTACCATCTGAGCCATCAGGGAAGCCCATACTTTACCAATACATGCATTTATTTTAAAATCTTGTGAAATTTTCGGTTCCACGCACATGTGGTTAACAGTAAAAGAAATCCAGAAACTTTTCAATTCTTGTGGACCCACTTTCTGAATCATGTCTTCTCTTTATCATATTCGTTGTGTTTTTGAAATCTTTAGTTGCTGTGCCTACCAGTTTAAGTAACCTTCTCAATCAACACTTCCAACTTGAACTAAGCCAAATTTGCTTCTTTATCATACTATATATTCTCCCTACTGTCACTGTAATTCTTTAGATTAATAACCCAGTAAAGTAACCTGTTTCCACTGGCCTTGCTGCCTGAATTTGGCATGGATCTAGGTTTCTGCATCTGTATACTGACGTCAAGTGGTGGTGGTTTAGTCACAAGTTGTGTCTGACTCTTGAGACCCCATGGACTGTAGCCTGCCAGGCACCTCTGTCCATGGGATTTTTCAGGCAAGAATACCTGAGTGGATTGCCATTTCCTTCTGCAGGGGATCTTCCTGATCCAGAAATCGAACCTGGGTCTCCTGCATTGCAGGCAGATTCTTTACCTACTGAGCTATGAGGGAAGACCTACTGTCATCAAAGACTCACCTTATTAAATGCAGCTGGACTTGTCCAATGGGAAGAAGTAGTCATGTCTCCACAAGGAGGTGTATGACCACCTTCAACACCAGAACTCCCCCTACTGATGAAATGAATTAAACACAACAAAGAGGAAAATTTTTGGTTCATTATTAAAAGCTGTAGGTCTTGTTTTCTCGATGTCACCTGGAAATTCCAAATTCTTCTTGTCTTCTATTTCCTAATGTGTCTAATTAAGTTATTTAACTATTTTAACATAAAAGAGCTCTAAAATTTTAAAGGAGTGCTATTTAATTAATTTCCCATTATTCAGATCAGTCAGTAGTCTCTGCTGATCTGGCCTAGGGTTGGTTTATTTTGTTTATGCCCATACATACATACATACAGCTGGCAATATGACTGAAGGCATGGCTTGTCTAGGTTGGCTTCAGAGCTCTGGAATTTCAGTGGTTAATTGTCTAGGGTCCAGGGCTTACTGGGCCATATGTTTGTTTGTTTTTATCATCCAGTTGGTTGGGCTGTTGTCCTCATAGTTGCTTGTCAGCTTTCCTAGAAAGTGAGGAGAAGCACATACAATCTCTTAGGGATTGAATTCAAAACTGGAAAATGACCACTTTAGCCATATTTTATTGCCCAGAGGTCATTACAGGGCCATTTCAGATGGAATGGGTAGGTAGATAGCCCCCACCTCTTAGCAGAAAGAGCTACCCAGTCACATTATAACATATGAGGACAACGATGAGGAGTAGTTAGGGCCATATTTTCATCAGTTTACTTCTTAAACTTAACCCCATCTGATGGACTTACACTCTGCTGACTAGACAGCTCTTATATTAGCTGACTGTCCTGCTCAAGGCATCAACTCAGTCCTGTCAGCTATTCTGGCATCTTCCCAATCTAAAGTATGCAAGAGTCTTCCTGCTCATCTAACTGTACTACCCAAACTGTACTGAGAAGGCCATTTGTGTCACTGATGACAATTCCTTCAGGTGCTTATGGATGACAGAATACTTTATTGCTCAGATTTTTCAGGTGAATCAAATTCTACCATGGAAGTAATTCTCCATATAAAGATTTAAATATCTATGATTCTTTTTACATTCTAGATATTAATTCACATGGCACAAAGGCAGGCCTTTTTCATCAAAAGCATTGATTATTCAATTAATACCTCTGATGCACCCCAACCAAAAATTAGAAACTATCTGACTGTGTGAACATCAGAAAACCACTGAGAAAGCAAACATGCTTGAGCATGGTAATTACTATAATCTTGTTAATGCACCTGGGTAACTTAACAACCCCACCCGCTGAGAGAAGCTATGGATTTCTTTCTTTGTGAATTCTTGCAGGTGTGATTGTGTCGAAGTTCTCTGAGTCTGATCTTAGTTTTGGAGAGATAAAGGAGGAGTTCCGCCACTCTGAATAAAATTTGTTGGATCAGAGGAAGCTGAGTTCTAAGTTAAAAGAATAGACATCTATCAGGAACCAGGGAAGAATCACATACTGGTTAGTTTCAGAGCCTAGGTGTATGTATAAGCCCAGAAACCAAGGGAAAAAAATTATGTCAGAGCAAGAAGAGAAAACTGAAAACCAATAGCTGAAATACCAGGTTGTCTAGTAAAGGGTATCAGTCTTTTCTGGGAAGATGAAAAACCATCTAGCTAAAAGACCTGGGAGGAAATGTGTAGGAATAGATGTGGAAATACACATTCATCAAGAACTTGAATATGGCACAAACCCTACCAGGTACCACTCGGCACAAAGATGAATGATTATTCAAAGAGGAGAAAATTTACTGAAGAATTCAGAAATACTTTCTACAAATCATCAGACAATATGATAAGTTCCTCCTGAAAAAAGAGTAAATATTCACTGGGGGCATGTAGGAGAAAAAATATGTTTGCTGGTGGGGTACTTATACCTGAACTGAACAAGTTGCTTTTTATCAGATTGACAGAGAGATTATTTTAACTAGAGAGACATTAATCATCAAAGAAGTGGAAGTGTGTAAAATTTTTCATTGAATTCCAGGAGCAATAATTTCTCAAAAATAGTCTTTATGATGTAGAGTACCAGAAAATAAGTCTAGGAAAGTTTTAGTTTATACAGGAGTTTTAAATCCCTCAAGTAATTTGCTAAAGGATTTAAAAACATACAAAGCATAAATATGTTAGAATATAACAGGTCTTCTTAGTTGAAAACAATGCAATTACCTTAGATGAAAATGTTATGTTACTCAGATTGTTGCTTAGTCACCAAGTCATGTCTGACTCTTTTGAGACACCATGGACTATAGCCTGCCAGGCTCCTCTGTTGGAATAAAAAGCAACGAGATCATCTGACTCAAGTGAGGAAGGCTATGCAATGGAAAAAAGCAAACCCTGTGTTTTACTTCTTGTATTGCAGAGATTGCTTATCAAACCAAATCTCCTGTAGTTAACAAGTATAAATACAGGACAAAATATAAAAAAAAAAAACTATCTGAAGAATGAATAAAAGCTGGAAGATACTTAATAGAAGTCAACACTTTGAACAAGGCATTGCTATAATATATATTTTTTTAATTTAGCTATTAATCAAAGGTGAATGCCAGTGTGCACCATTTTGGTAGAAAAATCTTCAGTCTTACTGGCTTTGAGAATCAAAGGGCAGGGTTTACTTAAGACAACCACAGTAGTTGGAAAGTTAAGAAGAAAATCCCAGAAAAGAAAGAGACAGAAAGGCAGGGTCACACATTATGTTTAAGAAGTCTGCCTCAATCTCTGGATAATCCCTATACGACGTGGTATACATCAGCCTCTAATCAACTTAGCTAAGGCTGAAATAATTAAACTGAGATTTGAGCTGATGCCTAATACAAAGTGACAAGGTTTTGCTGTTTGAGTGTAAGTTAACCACCTACTTAAAAATCAAAATCAATACTCTTCAGAAGAGGATGAAAAAATCCAAAGTTTCTGTGGTAATTGTTCTGCTTCCTCATCAGCACTTGGAATTATCATACTATTAATTAACTATGTTTTATTTTAGATAGTATAGCAGTTGTGTAATGCTATCTCATTTTGACTATCCCCTGATAATTAGTGATGTTGAAAATCTTTTCATGTGCCCATTTACTTTCCATATATTCCCTTACTGGAAGTATCTGTTATCTTTTTCTGTTTAAAAAATACTATTACTTGTCTTTGCATTAGTCGTGAGTGTTCTTTATATATTCTGAATGTGAGTCCTTTGTTGAATATGTGATATTCAAATTGTTTTCTCCCTGTCTAGAAGTTCTCTTTTAATTCCCTTAACAGTATTTGTGGTTGTTTTTGCCTCAGAGCAAAACCAGTGATTTATTTGGCTGTCATAGCTCAGTGAAGAAAGTTCTTATCTGCTCCATATAGTGTCAGCTGAGGTGGCTTGACTGGGGACTAGTGGATCCATTTCTAGGATGACGCACTTACATGGCTCACAAATTGCTCTTGATTGTTTGTGGGACGCTTCACAGGAGCTGAAAGAAAGGGACCTTATTTCTTTTCCACATGGCCCCTCTGTAAGAACTTCCTCACAGAATGATTGGGTTCCATGAGCAGGTGGTCCAAGAAATGAGCTGCAGGTTTTTTGTGTTTTATTGTTTTTGTTCATCCTTTGTTTTCTTAAAGGCGTGGGCCTAGAAATTGACACAGCCTCACTTCTGCTGGATTCCGTTGGTTAGTCAGTCACAGAACTCAGATTTTAGAGAAGAGAATATAGATCACAACACTGGATGAAAGAAGTATCAAAGAATGTTGAGTGACATTTTAAAACTACCACTACCATTATTTTTCATCAATGGAAAGAGTTGCATTGTTCTTACTCAGACATGTATATTCACTGTAGTAAATAAATAAATTAGTGGAATGCCACATGTAGAACTGTACAAAGCAATTGGCAAGTGGAGGCTATTTTAAATGAGTTTTAATTGTGTAATAATAATGATCCAAATTATACAGAATATGGATTATGGAAATGGTTATTGCTCATTGAAGTATAATGAATTCCATGTAGCCAGAGCAAAGATAAAAACATTAATCAACTTTAGATGTTGTTAGAATATGTTTTGAATAATTAGTGTAAATAAACACCAAAAGAAATTGAATCCATGATTATCAATAGAGTAGGAGGAGAATAAATAAAACTGGATCAATCCAAATGAGGATGAAAAGGAGAAAATAGTAACAATGCATAGCAAACAGCACAGCACACAGCACAAAATATGTTAGTAGAAGTAAATCCACAGACATTAATAATTGAGGTTATATGAAAACAAATTAAAGTTGTCAAAGAAAATTAAATAACCATTAAGCTATAAAAATGCTGACCTTGTGTATCCATATAAAATACACATACATCAGATTTTCCAATAGATATGTAATCATGGTAAAAGATATTAACACACTAGCTTCTGTTACTGAAAAATAATGAAGAACAAACATCAAAGACCTAATGGAACAAATATTGTTAGAAATATAATAAAATGAAAGTATACATAGATCCACTAATTACAGAATGCATATGCTTTAAAATATTTTGGGATATTTTGAATAACTAACCACTTCTATGTCACAAAGCATATATAAACCTTAATAATGATCAGAGAATCAATAATCATTGATTCCAGACCTCATTCTTTGATATATATGAGTAAAAATACCCTTGAATAAAAACTTAAAAATCCCTGCATTAATGTGACAATTTAGAAATATATTATTGCATTGTTTCTATATCAAAAGTAATTCATGAAAGAAATAAAATGTCAGCCCTCACAAAATAGTATATTTCTAAACTTATACTATGTAAGTAAAGGAATATTTATAGAGAGATAGTTCTACAATAATTAGTTTACAAAGTTAGCTTTGTAAACCAAGAGGTTAGAAGATGAATACTGTATTGATACAGAAAAAGGAAACAAAAGTATAAAAGGAGAACATTTAAAAATAAAAAATACATGAACAAAAATGTCCAACAAAATTAAAAGTATATTTTATGAAAAAACAATTATATATGTGTATGTGTGTGTACATATATATATATATATACACATATATATATATATTTCTAGCAAGATTGACCAAAGGGGAAAAGAAAGGCAGAGAAGGGAGAAATAAACATTTGATGAATAACACAGTATTGACTATATATGTAATAAAAACTTAATTCCTGTGAATAGCATTGTAGTTATCTTTCATCTAATTATATATTATCTTATTTAAAACACAATTTTAAGAGGTTAGTCTAGATTTTTATTTAATAAACTTTGTCTTTTGGGGGAAAAAAACCCCTGTAAACTAGTATGTACTGTTGTAGTATGCATAATTCTCTTGGACATATGAGTATATTCTATGAAGCAGTCAAATAATTACACAACTACATGCTCATTACAATATAGATTAAATAAATATTGATAAAGTTTAATTGAGAAAATAATAATCACTCCAATTATTACAGATGATGATAGCTCCTATTTGGTGTTTAATATAAGTAAACTGCGCCCCATTTTGTACAGCATATTTACTTCCCTAAAACATACAAACAATTTTCATTGAGAAAACTACACAGGGAAATGGGATTCCCTGTATATATTATACTAGATTTTGCTCTTATCTAGAATTTATTCTAACAGATCATGGGTGAAAAAACTCATATGCTCATGCTAATCTAAGAAATCTTTTCAAGTTGAGTAGATTTTAATAACCAAGTTACAAAAATTTAAAAGTCAGAAAGAATAGTGTGATTGATATATACACAAAGTAGGATGTTGATTATAGCAAAGACTATAATAATTTTGATCTCTAAGTCATTTTTTAAAAAGTTGGTGAAATTCATGTACTTAGCAAGCAGTTTCTTGAATAAATAATCAGAGGCTTTTAGATCTGAAAGGAATTTTAAAAGCCAGCTATTCAAAGTCTTTAGAAATGGGAAAACTGCCTTCCAGACAAATTGATCTTGGCAATGACATGTGACTAAGCAACAATAAAAATATGACTATCATTCATGTCTCTTTCCTGTCTCTTGTTTTGCAGGACAATATTTATGGTTATGCAGATATATAATGAAATCCTCCTTAAATAATTTGGTTTCAAATTCTGAGAAAAAAATTGCTATGGAAAACTGAGGGCTTCATAAAAAAGAGTGAAATTTATGTGTGAAATTTCTGCCTCCATAGAACTTTTATTCTTTAAAACCTGACAACTAAAAAATATAATTTTAAAGAGTTTACTTCATTTAGAGAGTGCCACATTAGCCATGCTTATAATAAAATTGTTCTTTATTCAATAGCAAAAACTGTGCTTTAAATCTGATAGAATACTTAAATGTATCTACTGCTTTCCACTTGAAATTGAAAGCACTTTAAATATTATATCAATGACTTAAGAAGTATTGACATTAATTAATGGTTTTACCTAAAATTTAAAATATCAGAAGAAAAGAGAGATCAGTTTGTCAAATTACTTTCATACTAATTTAAAAACAAAACAAAAAAAAGTATTAAATAGTACAGAACAATCCAACCCTACATGAAATGAACCAGAAATTTGACCCAAGGATTTTTTGTAAAGTTAAAAAAGGAGATATTTTGTTTGAACTTCATTTAGAAAGTTCATCATCTGCAAAGTGTCCATAATAAAATATATGTTCTACAAGAGCCTAACATGTGGCAAGAGAATGCATTGTGAAACAGAATATTGATACTAATACTATCTGTATTAGTAAGCAGATCTAAACATCTAAATCTATTTACTAAGAATGTAAGAGCATGAACATTGTAAATCTGTACCAAAACTAATGGAATTTGAGAAGCAGAAAAATAAAACTGATATTAAAAGTGAGTTACTTAGGATACAAATCAGCTAAATGAAAAAAAAAATCATAAATGAATGAAAATGTCCTTTCCATTACAACATCCCTGTGAGAGATTCCCAGTGATCATACTTTGTCTTTTTCATGCAATGTATCTAGAAATCTTCACAACAAGCCCATGGTGAAGAAAAGTACTTATAGCATTATTTTCCTTATTAAAGATGGAGAAATGGGTGCTTGGAGAGTTTAAATAACTTGACCCAATTCAAGCACCCAGCTACTAAGTAGCATTGTTGGTACTGGACCCGAGGTACCTCTGCCTCCGAAATCTGTTGTTATTGTTCAGTCGCTAAGTTGTGTCTGACTCTTTATGACACCATGGGCTACCACACACCAAGCTTCCATGTCTTTAACAATCTCCCATAGTTTGCTCAGGGTCATGTCTATTGAGTCAGTGATGCTATTTAACCATCTCATTCTCTTCCACCTTATCCTCCTTTTGCCTTCAATCTTTCCCATCATCAAGGTCTTTTCCAATGAGTTGGCTCTTTGCATCAGATGGCCAGGGTATTTGAGCTTCAACTTCAGCATCAATCTTTCCAATGAATATTCAGGACTGATTTCCTTTAGGATTGACTGATTTGCTCTCCTTTCAGTCCAAGGGATTCTCAAGAGTCTCCTCCAGCACCTCAATTCAAAAGCATCATTTCTTTGGCACTCTTATGGTCAGCTCTCACAAACTTATAATGACTACTGGGGAAACTATGTTTGACTATAAGGACCTTTGTTGGCAAAGTTATATCTCTGCTTTTTCATATGTTGTCTAGGTTGGTCATAGCTTTCCTTCCAAGGAGCAAGCATCTTCTGCAGGGAATGTTTGACGGGAGGATGCCTACGTGGTGTCTCTCATGAGCCCTTTGTCCCTCTTCAAGCGGAACAGCACGCTGCTCCCAGGGACTGAGGTCATTGTGAGGCAGACTTGGGTCTCCTTTAGTAAACATTCTCTTTAAGACAAAACTGCTTAGTCCCCTTCCCCTTTCTTGAGATATGGATTGTCTCCTGACCTTGTGACTAACATTACTCCTTGTTCCCTTGGTAACCATTGCAGTATGTTTGGTTTGCTGAACTCCATCATTTCCGAAAGAAGTTTCTTGTACCACAGCCTATATATACTCATAGAAAAATCATTAAACACCTTTGCTCCATCAGAGTTTAGGTCCCCGGGTCTTTTTTTCCCTCTCTCTCTCTTTCTCTCTTTTACTTTCTTATTGTCAACTCCGTACCACCAGGTTCTGGTCCATTAAAGGACCCCAACAAATGGCGCCCGAACAGGGACACTGGTATACATGGCATATCGGGTGGAGTGACTCATGGACCTATTGAGGTCTGTAAAGACTAAGGCTTGGGTTAAAAGGCTGGCCAGCCCCATTATTTTTCTACTTTACTTCACCACTTCTTTACATTTCAGGGACTTCTGGTTTCATGCCAATGAATAGAGGCTTGCCTTCAAACAGTAGTTGAACATAATCCTTAGTTTCCTCATAAATGCAGTTTTGACTTATAAATTTGGCTCCGGGTCAAAGAAAATGTTAAATGAGCAGCCAAACAAGGAAAAACTATTCCAATTGATCTCTAGCCCCTATGCGCTCTTATTAAGGCTGTAATTCTGCCATTTAAAGGTATATTCTAGCCCTTCCAATATTCAGCAACAGACAAAACACTTATTATAAACATATAAATTAAATGATTAAACTTTACAAAAGGCTCAATTAAAACATTACAAAATATCTCAAAATTTTCTTGCTAGCCCTGCCCTGGCTGTTCCAAATGCTTCTCCTCTGCCAATAGTCGCAACTCCAAAAGTCTCTTTGTTGGAACCTAATGAAAAGTTACATTAATTTTTAAGCTAGACTAGAAGCTGCTATTTCCCATACTGTAATTGGAGAAGAAACCAAAAAAACAGCTAGAGAAATTACTTGCTTATGAGAATGCATATCAGAAATGTCAAAGAGCTATAGCTGCAATTTGTCAGACTAGGATTATTATTGATTATATAAAGGCTTGTCACAATCTAGGATCAAAAACTTAAAAGATGCAAATACTAGCTGAAACAATGCTACAACCTTTTAAAAAGAGAAATGAAGGATGCTTTACATGTGGAGATAAAAACCGTTTAAAAAGGGACTGCCCTAAGAAGGCTAATAAAAAGCCTCCAAAAATTTGCCCTTGCTGCCACAGAGGAATGCACTGGGCCAAAGACAGTAAATTTAAATTTGATATTGAAGGAAAACCTATTCCAAGAAACTCCAAAGAGGGGACCCTCCCAGGTCCCCTACAACAAAAAAGAGGGGCAAATTCTATCTTTTCCCTCAAACCCTCAACGTCCAGCAGTGCTGCCATTAATATACCAGCCCTAAATGATTTTTTCCTTTACCCTTAAGCAGTCCCTTCTAGAGTACCTACTGGAGTTTTTGGACCCCTGCCCCCACAAACCTTCAGGCTTTTACAGGGCTGATCTAATTTGGCTTCTAAAGGAATTACTATTCGGCGTGGAATAATTGATTCAAATTATAAAGGAGAAATTCAAATTATGATGTCAGCTCAGATTCTATGGCAATTCAAAAGGGGGACAAAATTTCTCAATTACTTCTTTTGCCTTACACTTCTATTAACTCCTCTACTAATGTAGGGAGAGGCAGATTTGGTAATACAGATCAAAAACAATCCTTATAGACATCATTGTTATTTAAATATGTCCGACCAAATATAAACATCAAAATTAATGGTAAAATATTTTCTGGACCCCTCAGCACTGGGTCTAATATTATGATTATTTCCAAACAATTTTGGCCCAAATCCTGACCTATACAAAAGGTCTCTTGCCAAATTGCAGGAATTTCTCAAGCCAAAGTACAATAAATTTATCAAAATATTCAAATCTACACATATGATAGACCAAAAGGCCAACCTACAACATTAAGACCTTATGTGATAGATGCACCCCTTAATCTAATAGGAAGGGACTTACTTATGCAATGGCAAACTCAGATATACATTCCACATTTTTCCTAGGGGCCACTGCTCATTTTACAAACAAAACAGTTATTAAAATAACTGAGAAAATTTATGAGCCTATCCCTATTTAGACAAAGCAATGGCCCCTTACAAAAGAAAAATTACAAGCTACTAAAGAACTTATAAGCACACAATTAAAATGGAAACATACTGAAGAATCTTGCTCTTTTTGGAACTCTCCTATTTTTGTTATACAAAGGAAATATAACAAATGGTGTCTCTTAACAGAGTTTAAAAAAGTTAATTCTTTTTGAAACCTGGTTCTGCATTGTAACCAGAGATCCCATTACTATTCCTCAAAATTGGAACATTATTATTACTGATTCACAAGATTGATTTTTTAATATGCCTTTACACCCTTTAGACCGGGAGAGACTAACTTTCTCTCTCCCTTATCCTAATCATATCGGGCCTCATAAAAGATTTCAGTAGACTATGTTACCTCAAGGTATGCTTAAAAGTCCTGCTACTGCTGCTGCTAAGTCACTTCAGTCGTGTCCTACTCTATGCGACCCCATAGATGTCAGCCCACCAGGCTCCCCTATCCCTGAGATTCTCCAGACAAGAGTACTGAAATAGGGTTCCATTGCCGTCTCCATAACAGTCCTAGCATTTGTCAAAATTTTGTAGCCAAGGCTTTACGTCCTATGTGACAAAAATTCCCTCATGCATATATCATTAGTAATATACTATAGCTACAAAAAGGAGAAAGGATCTTTTTGACACTGAATGGCTATGATATTCTTTAGACTCCAGTGAAAACTGATGAAAATAAAATCTTTATTGAAATTGCAAAACCAGTTCTTGATGCACGTGTAGTAAAGGAAAGGTTAACTTGTTAAAATATTTTTTTTTTTTTTTTTTTTCAGGAACTCCAGTTCTGCCTGGGAAACAAAAATAGGCCTAAGAAAAAACCTTAAGTTAACTCTTATCATGTCCTTGGGATACACAGCCCACTCTATCTAGGACTCCAGCAATGAGCAAATTGGTGGAGCTCAAAATAAATAAATAAAAAAAAAGATATTTTAAATTTCATAAGGGGAACTATGTCTATGTATCTAAAATTATCTATGTCTCAATGTATGTTTTTGTTTTTAGATAGTGTGGAGTTGATGGGCTCTATTTGGATTCAGCTTTACATGAACTGAAGGGTGTTCAATGTTGGGTATAATGTTTATTTAATTGTGAATGTGATTTCAATATAATTATTTGTTAATCTAGTAGAGACATGTCTTGAGTCATCAACATTATATAATACTTTTGTTATGCCTTGGTTTGGGGTACGATACGATTGTCCAAAAAAAGGTAACTCTTTATATATATATACAAATATATAGATGAGATGAAAACTTTTAGATAAGCTCTATTAAAAAGAATTCTATTTTTGATAAAATGATATATTCTCTGTAATCTGGAGTGGTCTCTTGTGATCTGAGTGACCCAGGTTTTGGAGTTGTGCTGAACTAAGTAGTAGAAATTTGTTGAATGGCTGGGTCATTTCCAAATGAATTAGGATTTTAAAGCATTAATTGCTAAACATTGGCTTACTCTTACAAGGGGATTTTCTTGCAGAAGAGCTAAGAGATTTTGAGCTCTTAATGAATATAAGTATATATTTGTACTGGAATGGATGTATATACAATATAATATGATTTAATAAATATGTTCAATGATCTATAAAATGCTAACATACAAGACATTTCATGGTTGCTATAGAAAAGTAAAATATGTGCTTTTAATAGAAAGATATAAGAAATGGCAAATAAAATGATGAATACAAAAATATTTTTTTAATTGTTGAAGCATTTATTTAGAATAAAGTAGTATTTGAATAGGCTTTGCTAGGCTAGTTTTTCATTGTCGTTCTAGCTACCACAAATGCTCTTTCTCCAAATTAGGCCAAATTAGAAACAAAAGAAAAATTCTGGGAAAACAACATTTAACAGAATTAACTTTGGTCAGCAGATACATTCAGACTGCAAATATATTGGAAAATGCAGTTAAAATACCTAGGTAGATCACAGTGAAAACCACAAAGTATGATGTGTTTATTTAAAATAAACATTGCATTTGTTTGTTGTGCTATCATATTTTGTTTTGGCCTTTTAACTTTTAAAGATATTTAGTGCTGAAATTTTAAAAAGGCTTATGACAAATGAAAGAAAATTTTATGGCAAATAAATGTAACTCATTGTCCTGAACTTTCTTCCTCTTCCTTCTTACAAGTCTCGATCAATACAAATTCTTCTTTTCTAGGGACAACACCTCTCTAAAGGTAAGACTACACAACATGTTATAACCCACCTATCAACCTACTTCACGATAATGAGAACACCTAATTCTATAAAAACAGACAATGACTCTGCCTATATTTCTAAGCAGTTCAAACAATTTTTACATTCATTCTCTATTAAACAGATTGCAGACATTCCTTATAGTCCACAAACACAAGACATGATTGGACAAACACATTACACACTGTAACTGCAAATAAAAAAGTAAATAAGAGAAAATACACAGGCACACTTTTGTCTTCCTTGTCCAGAGCAAACTTTACTAGATTCTGGTGTAATGTAGTCTTTAAGCCTATAACTATTGTTGGTGTGACTTTATTTCTGTTTCCAATCTGTAGGATTCTTAAAGCAGGGCGAAAACGGCATAAAAAAGAACACCATTTCCCGAATGGATTATTTGTTCCTAAGAATATCAGAAATGTGGAATGTTCGCCTTCTTTTCAGGTCTGTCTTGGAAGTGTAGTCATCTTCTTTAATACACTGAACAGTGAGATTCAACAGTTGCTAAGCTGCATTTCTTTTTCAAGGACAAGGTCAAATATATTTGGATGTGAGCAGCATTTCATTTGTCAAGTTGTTTTGCATCACCTTTTCAATAATTTCACTTAGAAAAAAAATATTTAAATGGTTACTCCTAATCCTTTGCCCCAAATAACACAAACCACAGCCAAATACCAGGCCCAAACAGACTTCTGAATGATTTTTTTCTTTTGGACTGAAATATTTCCTAAGAATGTTTTCATCATTATTGCTTTCCTTTCTTTTTATAACTATTGTTAATATAGCCTTATTTGTTTTAAACTTTTTAAACTTACCACAAAGAGATGTTTTGACAAAAGCAAAAAACAAAAAACAAAAAAAGGAAGTTTTGAAACATTAAAGGACACCTCCTTTCCTTTGCCCATTTGATATCAAGACGGGTTAACTAATCAATGGAAATCTAAGAAACTAATCTTACAGGGAAAGGGCATGCTTTTATTTCTCCAGGTGGATCCAACGAGCTCACATGACTTCCTCTTCAGAAGATTCAGCCTAAGGGAGCCCCCAGCATTCAGACTAGAGATGAAACAGCAAAAAACCCAGGAAGAAAAAATTCCAATACAAGCCATGGCGACATTAAAAATTATCAAAAAACGCCACACTCGACTTCATTGACCTTATGATCTCCCTACTTGGGGACAGATAAAAACCCTTACTAATCAAACTGAAAATCTGATTTCTCAACAGGGAATGCCTCAGAATCCTGAAAATATTTTTCTTCGCTATCCTTGCTTTGCTTGCTTTTGCTTCCCCCGCTCAGGCTGACTTGATTGATCACACTTACTGGGCTTACATACCTAACCTCCCTTTTTTATTGTAGGTTGTAAAATGGACAGATATAAGACCAATCATATCCACTAATGAGTCAACACATATGCCCCCTCCTTGAAACTTGGAGGGGCCCTCTCATCCTGAAGAAAAAGAAAAACTAATTAATATCTTTCTAGGTTATGAAATTCTTCCTTTGTGTATGGGCACAACAAAATTATGCATAAACGTTAGCCGACAAACTTAGGCCTTCCCCTGCCTCCAAAAGAAGACTTTCTGATGCTTCTTGGATTACTTACTGCCCTTTCTTTGTCCATGAATCATGTTTATACTACTAAAACTTTAGGAAAAGAATTAAAGAAAAAACAAAGAACATTATGCAAAGGGTTTACTAACAAAAACTTTAAATATATTCCTGTTCATTGGGACAAATGTCAGGCCAAATCAGGAAAATTAATGTTTATAGCTAATCATACAATTGTCAATTGGGAACCCCATAGTATGTGGTTATTGAACTGCTCAGATGATATTAACAATACTATGCATGATTATATTACTCAAGTAACATGGAAGGTTGCTAATACTACAATGGAACATTACCATGACAGAGGACTTCTTGGCTAGCTTGACGATGGAATGGCCCCCACCTCGTCCTCGAATCATCCTTAATAAACAGATTGGGCCTAAACAATGGGACATCTGAAAACTTGCTGCAAACACCGAAGAACCTGGGACTTGGACCAGACATTTCACAGGGACCAGTCATAGCTATAGCAATTACTTCTTTCACTATAATCAATTATATTTTATACAAGCCTATATTCCACTTCCTTTTGTTGTAGCTATAGGAAATTTACAATTCAATAAGACTTTACATTCTGTAACTTGCATAAATTGTAAATTATATACTTGTCTTAACTCCTCTATTTCCTTAAAAAATGACTTCCTTTTGATTCTTTGATCTTAACATAATCTATGGTTATCAATAAATCTCCAATGGCCCTGGGAAGAAGGTCCCAAGGCTAGACTTGCTTCCCAGTTATTTACTAAATTGCTCTAGTGATCTAAACGATTCATTGGATGGCTGATATTTGGCATTATAGGATTAATAACTATTTGCACCATTGCTGCCATCATTACCATTACTTTACAAACCTCAATTCAAACACGTAATTTTATCCAAAATTGGACTAAATATGTTCATACTATGTGGGCCACTCAGGCTCAAATAGATGAGGATATTAAAAAAGAAATACGGGAACTGAGAACAGCCATCAAATGGGTTGGAGATCAATGAACAGATGTACAAAAGCAGATGATGCTAAAATATGATTGAAATTCTACTCAATTTCATGTTACTCCTGTTCATTTCTATAATAGTGGCTACAACTGGAAACAAATCAAGTTTCATTTACAAAACATATATGATAATGCCTTTCTGAATGTACAGTTATTACAAAAAAGAAATATGTGAAACCTTTTCTAATAATCTGCCCTCTTCCACTAGTATGGGAACTTTAGCTAAACAATTAGCTGATCAATTATCTGGGCTAGACCCACATGGATGGTTTCAAAGCCTTACTCATAACATTGGGTCTAGAACTATAATTTTGGTGATTATCTTAACAATTATATTTGTTGTCTACCGTTGCCTTCATGCAAAGATTGTCAAAACTGCACAAACTCTGATGGTCAGAACTCTTCTTACAAATATTATAAATAAATAAGGGTGACTTGTCAGGGAATGTTTGACAGGAGGACTCCTCCGTGCTGTCTGTCATGAGTCCTCTGTCCCTCTTCAAGCGGAACAGCACGCTGCTCTCAGGGACTGAGGTCATGGTGTGAGGCAGGCTTGGGTCTCCTTTAGTAAACATTCTCTTTAAGACAAAACTGCTTAGTCCCCTTCCCCTTTCTTGAGATATGGATTGTCTCCTGACCTTGTGACTAACATTACTCCTTGTTCCCTTGGTAACAGTTGCAGTAAATTTGGTTTTCTGATCTCCATCATTCCCGAAAGAAGTTTCTTGTACTGCAGCCTGTATATACTCATAGAAAAATCATTAAAGCACCTTTGTTCCATTAGAGCTTAGGTCCCGGGTCTTTTTTTGTCTCTCTCTCTTTCTCTCTTTTACTTTCTTATCGTCGACTCCGTACCACCAGGTTCTGGCCCATTAAAGGACCCCAACAATCTTCTAATTTTATGGCTGAAGTCACCATCTGCAGTGATTTTGGAGCCTAAGAAAAGAAAATCTGTCACTGCTTCCACTTTTCCCCTTTCTATTTGCCATGAAGTGATGGGACCAGATACAATCATCTTAGTTTTTTGAATATTGAGTTTGAAGCCA
This sequence comes from Odocoileus virginianus, assembly GCF_023699985.2. NCBI lineage: Eukaryota > Metazoa > Chordata > Mammalia > Artiodactyla > Cervidae > Odocoileus > Odocoileus virginianus. The sequence continues at coordinate 17,292,065 of NC_069675.1, read as the reverse complement.
GCTTTTTCACTCTCCTCTTAGCCAAGAATTAATTAATTAATTAAATTGTAAAGAAAGGCTCTTTAGTTCCTCTTTGCTTTCTGCCATTAGAGTGGTATCATCTGCATATCTGAGGTTGTTGATATTTCTCCTGGCAATCTTGTTTTCAGACTGTGATTTATCCAGCCTGGCATTTTGCATGATGTATTCTGCTTAGAATTTATATAAGCAAGGTGACAAGATACAGCCTTGCCATACTCCTTTCTCAATTTTGAACCAGCCAGTTTTTCCATGTAAGGTCTGACTGTTGCTTCTTGACCCGCATATACGCGTCTCAGGAGCTAGATAAGGCGGTCTGGTAGTCTCATCTCTATAAGAACTTTCCACAGTTTGTTGTGATCCACACAGTCAAAGGCTATACCTCTAACAATTAATATCTCAGTTGTAATGCACAACTTTATGGCTTTCATTTCATATAAATTGTTGAAATATGACACACATGAATATGTAACCATCCTTCCCTACTTTCTATATATCGCAAGAGAAGGAATGACTTTCCACAGTCTATTTCAAAATCCTATAATTACACTTTGCTTTCTGTGTGCCAACTATTCCTAAATATTTAATACAATCTAGTTTTCTCTTCAGAGTATTACAATTCTGTATTCAGCTACCTATTTGATACCTTAGCACTCATACATTATTTCCTTCCCAATATACAAGTTATCATTAATAATTAATTTATACTTATCATCCATATGAACAAAAAATTCAATTCTAATTTGAAAGTAAAACACACCTACTTGTCTATCTCTTCATGTCTTCACTTAAGTCCAATCCATGGGCTACTAAAACTATTATCTAACAATCTCTTTATTTTCATTTTCTCTCCTTAATTTTTGCTTTCCACACAACAGTTAGATTGATTTCTTATAGTTACTGTTTCAGGATAATTTAGTTTGCCTGAAGTTAAAACTGTATTCTAACAATAAGTTGTCATATTTTCCATGTTTTCACTCTATCAGGATATAAAAACAAAGGAAAATTTTTTAAAGACTTTTAAAAAACAAAGTAATTTACTGCACTTTTCTGAGAACCAGATTTGATGTTGTAGATTAAAATTTCTGATTCCTTTTTGTTATCAGTTTCTATTATTTCTATTTTTTGCATGTTTTAATCATTTCTTATAACATATAAAATAGAAAGCAAGGATTTTATGCCTCTCCAGTGTCCAATAAATGTGTGACTCACAATAATTCTTAATACTATTTGTTGAGTGAATAACATGATTGTATGCTAAGTCATGTCTGACTTTTGTGATCCCATGGGTTGTAGCCTACCAGCTTCTCTATCCATGGAAATTTTTGGGTAAGGGTACTGAAGTGGGTTGCCAATTCCTCCTCCAGGGGATTTTCCTTACCCAGGGCTCAAACCCTCATCTTCTGCATCTCCTGCATTGGAGGCAGATACTTAACTGCTGAGCCTGTTGAGTGAATAAACTTTCATTAATTGGATAATATTCAGGATTTTTTTTAATGGTTTCAATAATTTAGAATTTGGTGTGCATTAACACCAAAATGTTATCTCCATCTCAAGTTGATGTGAGTATATGAATTTACCTCACTGGTATTACACAATAATTAAAATTTCTATAAATGATGGTTTCTGTTGTTTTACTTCACAGTGTTGGCCTCTTTGGTTAGTCATAGTAATGTTGTTGTTCAGTCGATAAGTAGGGTTTGACTCTGAGACACCATAGACTGTGGCACACCAGACTTCCTTGTCTTTCACTATCTCCTGGAATTTGCTCAAACTCATATCCGTTGAGTTGATGATGACATCCAACCATATAATCCTCTACCACCCTTTTCTCTTTTTGCCTTCAATCTTTTCCAGCATCTGGGACTTTTCCATTCCCATCCATTTTAGTTTACTGATTCCTAAGATGTTGATGTTCAGTCTTGCCATCTCCTGTTTGACCACTTCCAACTTACCTTGATTCGTCGATCTAATATTCCAGGTTCCTATTCAATATTTTTCTTTATAGCATTGGGCTTTGTTTCTACCACCAGACACATCCACAACTGAGTGTCATTTCTACTTTGGCCTAGTAATTAGTAATTGCCCTCCTCTATTTCCCCAGTAGCATGTTAGACACCTTCCAACCTCGGGGACTCATATTCCAGTGTCACAATTTTTGCCTTTTCTTACTGTCTGTATCGTTTTTTAGGCAAGAATACTGAAATGAGTTGCCATTTCCTCCTCCAGTGGGCCATTTTGTCAGGACTCTTCACCAAGACCCTTCAGTCTTGGGAGTCCCAACTCAGCATGGCTCATAGCTTCATTGAGTTATGCAAGCCCCTTTGCCAAGAAAAGGCTGTGATACATGAAGGGAATATTAGTAATCACTTATTAGCTAATCCTGACAGCTAAAACACAATTGCACTAGACTCTGAGTATATAAAATATTAAGAAATTCAGCAGATATTTAATTTTGATACATAATTTGCCCTTATATCTGATAGAACAGTCCGTTTCAAATGTTCTTCTTCAGGAAATTTTACCCATTTCTCTAACTTGAGCCCTCAAATCCTTTTTAGTTTGTGTGGAATTTTATGCATTTTCTCAGCCTCTTAGCAGAATAGTCAGATCCCCCTACAACTGTACCCAGTTTCCCTTTATCTTAGTTATTGTTCCTCTCTTTGACTTCAGTAATCACTGCAAAGTTTCCAAATTCTTAATCTTTTGCTTTAGAGATTTTAGAGCACAAATAAAAAGCTCCTTCCCCTCTAGTAGCCTGTCTGACTTTTTCTTTCATAGAGAACCCCAGGAATTTGCTGTAAATAATTCCTGTTGAGGTCAATTGGAGAACATATTGAGAAAAATGGTCACAAACTCAAATACCACCTGCCTGATACTAAAGACTGAAAAGCAAACTTGTAGTTTATTTTAATTGGCACCCTCCTATGAGGGTAAGGGATGAAGTCATTTAGCAGATTATTATAATTATCAGAAACATGTAAGCATACCCCTGTGTTGAATATTTTACTACTTCTCTTATTCATTCAATAATGTATATCATTCTGTAAGTTTTGTTTCATAGAAAATGTCTGAATTAATAATTACAGCCCTTACTAACTAAATATGATGTACCAAAATGGCAATTAAATGTCTTTTAATGAAAATCTGGCTGTGTTTTTATCCTTAGACATGCAAAACTTAAATTATGCATCTATTCCCATAATATGGGTTCTTACTATATATCATATTATATATATTTATTTTTTTGAGAATGTATTTTTTTCAAGCACATTTTCCTTGGGACATATTTTCTGGTTTATACTTACCTATTAATTAGAAATACTGGAAGACACCTAATCCTTTTGTGAATGGGTTGTATATTCTGCAGCATGTAGGTGGGAGAACAAACTCAATAAGCTGAACATAGGAGGTGAAACTACATTTACTAGGAAATATCACTGAAATTTCTTTTTAAACATAGTTAAAAAAATGAGTAAATATTGAGATCTAGAGGATGAGGTCAGAAACAAACTAATAGTGTTATCTCTTTTTAATTATTAATATTTACATTTACCATTAAATGTATTATCATTGACTTAATAATATAATTTTAGATTTTTTAAGGTGCTAAATTATCCTCACAATCAAACATTTAGCCCAGGATGCTTGGTTGCTTACTGGGATATTTAAAGCATAAAAATGATCATTATATTTAGGAAGGCTCAGAGGACCTCTAAGTCAGAATATAGATGTAACACACATTAGTTGTAGTGGTATAGCACATAATATATTTTGTCTTTGTTCCTGGCCTTGGAATTTCCCTAGTGATAGAAATTTTGTTATTCAAAATGCACCCCTTTAGACCACATACACTAAGTTTATGCTAATGATGTAATTTAGGGCGGGGTCCCCATATAGTCTAGTAGAGGGGAAGAGGCTGGAGATTTAGCTCTATAAAACTCTTGCATAAGGATATTTAATGAGTTCTGGGTTGATGAACTGTGGAGTACTGGAAGGGCAGTGTGCCCGAGAGGACCTATAAGTTCCCACTTACCTTCCTGTACTTTGTTCTATTCATATCTTCCATCTGGTTGCTTCTAACTTACAAATGTATGAAATGCATTTTTCTGAGTTCTGTGAGTTCCATAGCAACTTACTGAATCTTGGGAGTATGTTTGTGTGTGTGTGGGGGGGGCATCCTAGGAACTATCAATCAATTGCTAAGTTGATCAGAAATATGGGTGACCCAGGATTTATGACTGATATCTGAAATGGGGCCGTCCTGTGGGATGGGGCCATTAAACGTGGGGGTCTGTGCTAACTCTAGGTGAAAATGAAAGTGAAAGTCACTCAGTCATGTCCGACTTTTTGCGACAGCATGGACTGTATAGTCCATGGAATTCTCCAGGCCAGAATACTAGAGTGGGTAGCCTTTCCCTTCTCCAGGGGATCCTCCCAACCCAGGGATCGACCCAGGTCTCCCGCATTGTGGGTGAATTCTTTACCAGCTGAGTTCACAAGGGAAGCCCAAGAATACTGGAGTGGGTGGCCTATCCCTTCTTCAGGGGATCTTCCTGACCCAGGAATCGAACTGAGATCTCCTGCATTGCAGGTGGATTCTTTACCAACTGAGCTTTCAGGGAAGCGTTAGTCAGAATTTAGGGAAATTGTTGAACACCGAGTTTGTATCTGTCAAACGGAGAACTGCTTGTTAGTGTTGAAAAACACCCTAGAAGTAGCATCACCACGTTGTAAACTGTCTTACAAAATGGACCATACACTATAGTATTTATTCTTCATAATTTCACATTGAGCAATCTAAGAAACTTAATTCAGTACTTGTGTTCGACTCTGTGCGATCTATGGACTGCAGCCTGCCAGGATTCTCTGTTCATGGGATTCCCCAGGCAAGAATACTGGAATGGATTGCCATTTTCTTTTCCAGGGGATCTTCTGGACCCAGGGATTGAACCCAGGTCTCTTATATTTACCTGCATTGGCAGGCAGGTTCTTTACCACTAGGGCCACCTGGGAAATTTCATTAGATAATTGAATTGAAAATTAATTCATTTTTCTTTGGAACCTATTACATTTTGATCTGAAGAATCCATGAATTTCCTTTAAAGTACCTTATTTTTATACAAAATATGGAGCTGCTCATGTTGGAAAATAAATTTACATAACAGTCTTCATTACCAGAATGTAGTAGGTTCTGCCAATGGAAGAAATAATCAAAGGAAACATGGGAGGCAAAATTCTTGTCGTAGATAACACTACTCTTTGAGTCATGAAACAATGAGTTCAGTCCTACTTTATACTTACTTATTATGACTATAGGTATATACTTGCTTATGTTCTGAGCAAGGCTTAACTGTCCAACATGTATAGAAACAAATAATGTGGCATCAACTTTTAAGAAAAGAGTTTTATTGAAAGGTCCACTAGCAAGGAGGTAGGAGGCAAGGCTTTCAACTCTATCTCCTAGATTCAGAGTTAGAGGCAAGATTTAAGGAGTTAAGGGGATTTCACACTTGGAAGTTGATTGGCTAATCATGAATTAGTTGGTATAAGCTATTCCTGCTGCTGGAAACCATGTTTCCCTCATTGAAGGACTTCTACTTCTGAAAGGGCTCTTGTGACAATGTTTCTATCCTTTAAGTTCTGTAGACTGAAGATTCTTGGCTCCAGGGTCATCCTAGAGACACAGGTTCCCATCTTGAACATGTGTAGTGCTATCTCTGAAAAATGACTAAAGGCGCTTAATCAACAAACTGTTTTAAGAAAGCAACACCGAGGTTGCTCGTCAAGGTTGTATGTGTTGTTTCACTTATACTTGGTTATGTGATTTATCTCACTTTCCTTTTATAAACAATGAAAACAGTACCTACTCATTTCAAAGGCTGTCAAAAGAATTAAATGAACTATGGCATTACATAATAACAAGTAGTATACTATCAAGCACACAAAATTTTCTGTCAACAAGATTAGTCATTTACTCTGTTTAGCTGGCACTATCTGAGCAGTATCACTGTAGATAAATAGCTTGATTCATGATGTTGCTATATTTTATGGATTAATAGTCCATTTCCCATTGACAAACCCAAATGTGTGACCAAACCATTTGGAAGAATTTTTTGTGTATTGAGATATGGGGAAGTCATTCTGTCTTATAAATGATTTGGTGTGAATTTTATTCTAACTAGAATAGATTGTCTTATGCCCTGTCAAATATACATTGTACATCTGCTATGGCCATTAAAAATGTATTTAAAAGTCAAAATAGAATAACTGTGGTTCAGGTATCTGAAATGGAGCCAAGGGGCCATTGTGGATGTGGTTCAGGACAAGTTTTTGAGAACTTGAATTTTCTAAATTATATTAAAGCAAGGGCATCACTAGTCATTCTCAAAAGCATATCTGTTAGCTGCCAGCTGCAATCTTACAGTCTCGATGTCTCCCCTTGTAACTAGGCAACCATTCCAGACCCCAACCAATCCTTACTTAACAAGCACCCTTACTTTCCATCTCTAATTATATTTCTTTACAAACCACTTAGGTAATTTTGTGGGTTTTGCCTATTACAAGCCCCTCCCCTGCCACCCCCCAGCCAATTTATAGTCCAGTGGAACACAATTCAAGTACTTCTTGAATCTGTGTCCCCTGGATTATAGTTCTCGGTCTGGCTTAAATAAAACTCTTTTCTATTCCTGTTATAGAATGTTTATTGATTATTTCCATTGGCAGAATATCTGTCTCTTAGGTTGACTTCTGTTACCAAATCTATGCCAGATACAGAAGTCACTAGTAATTTGAACAGGGAAATTTTAATATAAATAATGGATAAGCATACATTTTCTGCAAGAAGTTAGATAGGACATATTTTAGATTGCTGGCTATAAGGTCAATATTATTTTTCAACTACTCATCTCCTCAGTTCAACCCTGTGCTTAAAAAGAGTAAAGCAGTGGAGTAAAGTAAAGCTGCTTTTACATGGAGTAAAGCAGCCATGGACAACATGAAGTGAATGAGAATAGTTGTATTCCAATATAATTTTATTTACAAAACAGAAAGCAGTCAAGTGATATAAAATATTATTAACTAGTAAAAGGAGGTTAACTGTAAAAACATGGTAGAGGAGGACCCCAAATAATATAAGAAAAGCAAATCTAGGGAGACTATATTACTTTTGAGGATAAAGGTGAGAAAAGGAAGAAAGAAATTTGGAAGGACCTCAACCTCCTCATAGGAGACTATATTACTTTTGAGGATAAAGGTGAGAAAAGGAAGAAAGAAATTTGGAAGGACCTCAACCTCCTCATCTCACCCAGGAGGCTGACTTTCAAGCTTCATTGGAGACAGTATGGCTATAATCCACTGCACGGCAGAGGGATTTTCTAGGGTACAGATGATCTGGAACTGAAGCATTGGGAATTCTCTTCTGGGGTACAGCAAAGTTTGCGACAGTTTCTAGAGGCCAGAGCTTGATCCAAATGCAATCAGATTAAAGCTATGGTACATATACACAATGGAATCTTACTCAGCCATTAAAAAGAATTCACTTGAATCAGTTCTAATGAGATGGATGAAACTGGAGCCCATTATACTGAGTGAAGTAAGCCAGAAAGATAAAGACCAATACAGTATACTAACACATATATATGGAATTTAGAAAGATGGTAACAATAACCCTATATGCAAAACAGAAAAAGAGACACAGATGTACAGAAAAGACTTTGGGACTCTGTGGGAGAAGGCAAGGGTGGGATGTTGTGAGAGAATAGCATTGAAACAAGTACACTATCAAGTGTGAAACAGATCACCAGCCCAGGTTGGATGCATGAGACAAGTGCTCAGGGCTGGTGCACTGGGAAGACCCAGAGGGACGGGATGATGGGAAGGGAGGAGGGAGGGAGGATCGGGATGGGGAACACATGTAAATCCATGGCTGATTCATGTCAATGTATGGCAAAAACCACTATAATATTGTAAAGTAGTTAGCCTCCAACTAATAAAAATAAATGAAAAAAAAAAAAGATTTCATGCTACAGGCAGAGCTATAAAAAATAAACAATAAGTAATAGTTTCAAAAGTCTAAGGCAAAATTGTTGCCAATTTAAGATAAAATGTCAGAATTTATGTAAAATACTTATATTATATTTTTCAAAAAGAACAGTTAAAGGCAATACTTTATTCAACCAGCCATAGACAATGACTAAATTGAAGAAAATTGAGAAACCATGGGAAGCAGCATTAAAGAATGACTGGGATAGAATGCAGAAGCCAGAATCAAAGACAGTTAGACACTAGATAGGAAAAAAAAAAAGTGAAAGTGTTAGTCACTCAGTTGTGTCTGACACTTTGAAACATGGGCTGTAGCCCACCAGTCTCTTCTATCCATGGAATTCTCCAGGCAAGAATACTGGAGTGGGTTGCCATTTCCTTCTCCAGGAGATCTTCCCAACCCAGGGATTGAACCTGTGTCTCCTGAATTACAGGCAGATTCTTTACTGTTTGAGTCAAAAGGGAATAGGGAGTTTGCCACAGAATCTTAATTGGATAGAAATTTGGGTCTTTGTCATGCATAATAGCGCAAAATTATAGTCATTCCAATAACAACTATCCTGTTCTCAAATATTAATCCACCATCTACAATACTGGCAGAATGACTCCTGAAGGGATAAATTGTGTAACAATGAAATCTGTAATACAATAGGGTGTATTGTCTGGAAAGGTGTTCTGAGGAGAAACATATTGAGAGAATCTACATAGTCTGGAGACAGACAAATTAGTCAAGAGTAGAGTTTTGCAAACTCCTGCCAAAATTCAGCAGCCTATTTTTGCAAATAAAGTTTTATTGGCACATAATTGCATCTATTTATTTGCCCACTGTCTATAGCTGCCTCTGCTGGTGTCAGAGTTGAGGTCACATAGATAACAATGCTTAAAACATATACTCTCTGGCCCTTAACAAGCAAAGTTATCTGACCTGTGAACAAGAATGTGATCAAATGAAGGACTGATGACTGGTGTAGGAAGAGAAACTGCCTGCTATAAGATTTGTACTTGTGAAAACTTGAGGTATTCAAACTGGAGAAAGCATAACTCTCTAAAGAAGCATTAAAAATACAAAATCTGACATGAAAAGTTGTGATTCATTTTCTTGAACCTCTACACTCTGAAATTGTGGTTAGAGGAAAATCTAATCAGGATAGTGGTCATAGCCAGAGATGATGGTCATTACTGAGCTTTGGAATGTGGGTTGAATAAATCCTCCCAGTACCTAGGTCAACACTGTGGAAAATTTGCTGATTAATTAATGATGTATAATTATATTTTTACCATATTAAGGCTTTTTTCATTTATTCATTCCCATAGGATAAATCTCAGTCTTTAAGTAATAGTTTGAGAAACTTTACATATTCTGGTTCCTGTCTTTGTTTTCAATTCGTATCTCTACTATTGCCCTTTTGCCCTCACAAAACAGAGCTCCATCCTGTCACTTTTATATTTTAATTTTCTATTAAATATCTCTTCCTAATGAGAAATTTCTCTGACCCTTATGTTGAATTAGTCCCCCAATCCTGCTGTATTTCCACATCATAAATGTTCTTCTCTTAGCAAATAGAATTATAACCATATCTGTACTCTCCTTGTGGCCAGAAAAGCTTTAGGCTTTAGGATAACATACCATGTTTGTCTTATTCAAAGCTCTGTGCATTGAGCTTTGCTATGTATATAATATATAAATGTATGAAAAAACTTTGTGAATGCCATCACCACCATCATTATCATTGCCAGTATAAAATATGACATTACATGAACTGTATTTGCATTGTGGTCTTATTTACAATAAAATATTTGAGAAAACAGATTGATTAGAGAAAAGTTGCATTTGCATCATGGGCTTTATAAAATGGCCTGTATGAAAACCCAACTTAATTTTATTAAGTCAGCATTTTGATGATTAGACCAGATAACTATACAAAGGGCTCACAACAGCACCTAGCCCCTTTGAAGCTCCTCAATAACTGCTAGTCACTGTTACCCCAAATCCCTCTCATCCTTTTTCATTTGCCTCCTATGGAGAAGGGAAGAAAAATTAAGATACTGACTCTGGGGAATTCAGTCCACTGTGTAGACATAATGATAATTTTTCAGTTTGGGTAGATTATTTAAGTTTGACAAAGGAACTGCTTAAAAAGAATATTCATCACGGGGATTAAAATTGGTTGCACATGGAAATAGAAGAATGTACATGGGTAATCTTGGTGTTCTTCATAAATTCTCAGCACAATTAAATTTCTTTTTAAGAATTGAATACTCTATTGAAAGATACTGTGATGAATTAGAAAGTGGGAATTGTTTGAGAGGGGTAATGGCATTTTGCACTTGTCTTTTAACAGGTGCAAATATCCCACAATCATTTTTTTAGCCTTTATCATGGCCTTGAGGTTTAGTGCCCTTTTCAGAGATTTCTTTTTCTTTTTTCTTTTTTTTTGGTAGATATTACTCTACCCTTCAAGGAAAAGTAAAGACAAAAAGATCAGATTGAAAGTTGAGTGGTGAAGTTTTATAGCCAAGTATATTTAACATAGAGCCCAGCATTGGAGGGTGAAGTTGAGGGAGGAGAAAAGTGAGATTTCTAATGACAAATATTGCAGACTCCATTCCATACCACCGGAGAAAAGGCTTACTGCTGATCTGTTGGTTAGGTAAGCACTAGAATGACTGGGGGAGGTCAGCTACATTTGTGAACTGTCTGTCTTTGAATTATAGTGTATCCAGCTGTCTTTGTTGCCTTTTGAGATACTCAAGTCAAGATATTAATGCCAGGCAGGTCTCTCCCCATATTGGAAGGTTCATTGGCCAGATCAGGATGTGTCATTACTATTAAAAATATAGTAAAAGAAATATTAGGCAATTTTAATGCAAATATTTTCTGATGGTAAATGTGGTAAAGACACTTATTGCTCATAACAAGGTTCATTATAAGAAAGAGTAGCTTTTCTCTAGTCAGGCATAGTCAACCTTATTTAACCAATAATAGTCAACCAATCTGGGCTTCCCCTGTGGCTCACCAGTAAAGAATATGCTTGCCAAAACAAGAGACACAGGTTGGATCATTGGGTCAGGAAGATCCCCTGGAGAAGGAAATGCAACCCACTCCAGTATTCTTGCCTGGGAAATTCCATGGAGAGAGGAGCCTGGAGGACTATAGTCCATGGAGTCACAAAGTGTTGAACACAACTTAGAGACTAAAAAACAACAAGTCCACCAATCAACTGATAGAAATAAAAAGTATTAACTATAATCCACAATAAAACTTCATAAACAATTAAACAATTAAATATTTATTGTCATATGTCAACATAGTAGTTATGAACCAAGTCCTTTTTGTGTGTACATAGCTTTGGGGATAAATATCATTCAGAAACTATACTGACTACAGAATTAGTACACAATTTAATGTGTACTTTGTAAGTTATGAGAGAAAGAAAACATTACCAAGAAAGAATTCTTTTGATATCTGCTGTGATCTTTCAACTTTTTTATTTGTTTCTTGATTGTTTTCTTATAACTGATTTGGGTGAAAATATCATTAGTGTTCCCATAATGCATGAGATGATGGTGTTTGCAACCTTCCTTCCTCCAGGGAAATCTCTCAGCTTTTTTTTTTTTTTTTTCATTGTCTCTTCTAGTTTCCCAAATCTCTGTTTAATCATAGAATATTTTAGTATAGGAATAGAAAAGTGAGTCTGCCAAAATTTCAACTGAAAAAAAAAAATATATGGGCATACCTAGGAAAAAAGATATAATTTCTAATATTACAAATATTTATTTTACCCTCTACTAATTTCATCATTGACTACTTCGAGGGAGAGTATACTGTTCTCAACTTTGTACATTTCCATTCTTCCTACAAAGGTTAGTTGTATGTAAATGAATTTATTGGCAGTAGGTTAACACAAAATTTAAACCATGTTTATGTACTGTTGAAGTGCTCTGTGTAAATGTAAGAGAAAATAGGGGAAGAATCCTTCTATTTAAGGAGCAAGTGAAGAAATATTAGTATAAGTGAATCATAAAAAAAGGAAGGGATTCTAGAAAAACATCTATGTCTGCTTCATTGACTATACTAAAGCATTTGACTGGATGGAGTGCAACAAACTATGGAAAATTCTTAAAGAGATGGGAATATCAGACCAACTTACTTGCATCCTGAGAAACTTGTATGCAGGTCAAGAAGCAACAGTTAGAACCAGACATGAACAATAGACTGGAGTATATCAAGGCTGCATATTTTGTCACTCTGCTTATTTAACTTATATGCAGAGCACATCATGCAAAATGCTGGGCTGGATGAAGCACAAGCTGGAATCAAGATTGCTGGGAGAAATATCAACAATCTCAGATATGCGTTGACACCACCCTAATGGTAGAAAGCAAAGAGGAACTAAAGAGCCTCTTGATGAACTTAAAAGAGGAGCATGAAAAAGCTGACTTAAAACTCAACATTTGAAAAGCTAAGATCATGGTATCTGTTCCCATCACTTTTTGGCAAATAGAGGTGGGAAGGGAATGGAAACAGTGACAGACTTCTTGGGCTCCAAAATCACTGCAGATGGTGACTGCAGCCATGAAATTCAAAGATGCTTCTCTTTGGAAGAAAGCTATGACAAACCTAGACACATATTAAAAAGCAGAGACATCACTTTACCAACAAAAATCCGTATAGTAAAAGGTAGGGTTTTTTCAGTAGTCCTGTATGGATTTGAGAGTTGAACCATTAAAAAGGTGGAGCACCAAAGAACTGATGCTTTCAAATTGTGGTGCTGGAGAAGACTTTTGAAAGTCCCTTGGACACCAAGGATATCAAACCAGTCAATCCTAAAGGAAATCAGTCCTGAATATTCATTGGAAGGACTGATGCTGAAGCTGAAGCTCCAATACTTTGGCCACCTGAGGCGAAGAGCTGACTCATTTGAAAAGACCCCGATGCTGGGAAAAATTGAGGGCATGAGAATAAGGGAGTAACAGAGGATGAGATGGTTGGATGGCATCACTGACTCAATGGACATGAATTTGAGCAAACTCTGGGAGATAGTGAAGGACAGGGAAGCCTGCCATGCTGCAGTCCATGGGGTCACAAAGAGTCAGACAGGACTGAGCTACTAAGCAACAGTAGAGCTAAGCCAAAGTAGCTGACAAATTTCTTAAAGCGTCCCTACGAGCATTTTTGTTTTCTGGTCTTGGAGAAATAAGTTGCTTGTATTTTTTTTTTTTTTTTTATTTTGGCCTCAATCTCTCTTTTTTCAGCAAAACCTCCATTCTGGATAACATCTCAAAGAGCTCTGAGCAGTGAGATCAAGTAATGAGAATTCCCCATTGCTCATAGCTTAGATTGCTCAGCATTGTTATTTTTGGCAAGGACTTATCTTCAATCAAAGTCAATATTAATGTCAGGAGAACATGGAATTGTCCTTTTTTTAATGTATGTAGTCATGTATGACAAAGGGAAGGACCCCAAGTTAGACACTGTCTCTGGGACAATTTGAATGAATCACTCCACTGATGAATACCACGTTATGAAGACACAAAGCAAATTCCTGTGAGGAAACTGGAGTCAATATTGATCTCTCCCTGACTATACTCAATGTCACATCATGCTGACATTTGAAAGGATTGTACAGCATAATTTTGAATGACAGAGGCAACCCAGCCATGTCAGGGAATGCCCTGTATGAATTGGAGGTTTTTCACATCACATTCTCTGTTAATATTTGATTTCAGGCAGTAGTAAGCTAGCCATTAGTTAGGTTTATGAAAAGCTGACTGCACAGTAGTCTTGAGAGCTTACCTTATCTTTTGGTATTGTTACAATTCTTTCTGCCATTGACTGCTTTATAAGCCTGAACTATATTTTAAATTCTTCTGATTTTAGACTTATGGTCTAAGAACTAAACCTAATGAATTCTTGTAGCAAGCACAATTTCCATTTACTGTTTGGAATACACATTGAATCATTCAGGGATTCTGCCTTCTAAACAAAAGAGAAAATAGAGATTGTAAATAGGGAGATGGAAAAGGAAACTGTGGAAGGCAGTGAAGATAACTAACTGCTATGATACTCAGAAATAGCTTGCCTGAGACATAATGGGAATGAATGGAGATTTTCAAGTATTAATAAGTGCCTTATCTGTATTTTTAAGAAGACAGGATTTTGGAAAGCTCTTAACTGAGTTAAAAGGCCACATTTGTAAAAAATGTATGGAAAACTCCACTGTCTTTAAATATGTGAGATATTCTCTTGTGTAATTGACTAGTTTAATTAAAATGGAAAAGACTTCGAGAGAGAATCGAGCAGAAAGGAAATGGAAAGGAAGTTCAACAGAAAATAAAGACCTTAATCTACTGTGAAAAGACAATGGAGAGTCTATTTTTTCGAGGGCAAAACTTGATGTCAGCCAAAAATAGGTAGGTTGTCTGGAATGGAGACAGAACGTCACTTGTATTGGCAAGATATTCCAGCAACATGTTTACTGTGATCTGCCTTGATCATTTATAGAAAAGGGAAGGAATGGAAAAAGTATTAGTGAGTTTGACTTCCTCTCTTACAAAAAATGGACAATTTCCAAAGTCCTAAATTTTGTAGAGAGTTCACAGGAGTGGAATATTGAAGATATGAAACATTAGAAGATAGAATGATCCTTGTTACCATATAAACTTCAGATGCTTAGATATCATATGCATTTAATTGTTTAAATCTTGCAAAAGGATAATGAAGCTGAAAACAGAATAGGGGAGGGAGAGTCACATGAAAAAATAAAAATAGTGCAGGAAACTGCACAAGAGGAAGAAATGAAAGGGAAAGTAGTGAGGACATAAACCAGACCTAAGTCCTAGTTTGCCTATGTCACCCAGGCCTTCTCAGGCTTCATTCCAGAAAGGAGCACCTGTATCTTTATCTGTCCATCACCCTTCACACAAGTTTCACTTCCCAGCACCTTTCTCCCATCCAAGAAAATTATTATGCTTAAAATTTAGTATTATAAAATGATTTATCCAAAGCACTTTACCTATTAAAGCACAATTTAATGCAGGAAAAGGACCAAAGAATGAGTTTCTAAGGTAAAACCTCTTTCAAACTACCTTTACTTCTTCCTGGATTGTCAATGGTGAGAATCTGACTCAATATCAGTTGAACTTTTGCTTTTTCCAGCAGAGAGACTAAAATAATTTCTAAAATACAGTTATAATCTGTCATAACATAGCACTTAACTCTTTTGAGCCATATAAAATACCTGCTAATACACAATCCCAAATAAATGTTATTTTTAGAACTGTGAAATAACTATTTTTGTAAGGTTTGCAAGCAGATTATTTTGGTGTTCAGCCACACAGAGTGATAATTACCATTTATAACTAATGCTATATTTAAGGGCTTTAAACATAGAAGAAAAAAATGTATCAACATATTCTGCTGTTAATACTCATCTAAATAATATTCATCTAAAATGCATATAATATTTTCTTCATAGTGTTTTCTGTTTCTTAGGCTAGTAGCTTGAAATCAAGCTAGTAGCTTGGTTTGCTTGTAGATATTTAACAATTAAAAAGATCTATTTAAAATAAAGTCATATCTTCACTTCCAACTTGTTTGTGACTAGAAATAAATTTAGAATACAACTAAAGATGGCTTCTTAAGACTGGCATTGTTTATGCAAATTTAGGATAAATTTAAAAATGATTTTAGCTAAATAAGTGAGATAATTTTTTACAAACTTCTATTAATTTATGAATCACAAAAATAACTCTTTACCTGGGTGCTTAAAGATGGTTTTTTTCTTTACAATTCCAAAGGAAAAATCCAAATAAGGTCAGCCTGAGGAATTTGCAGTATCCTAAGCTGGAATCAAGATTGCTGGGAGAAATAACAATAACCTCAGATATGCAGATGACACCACCCTTATGGCAGAAAGTGAAGAAGAACTAAAGAGCCTTGATGAAAATGAAAGAGGAGAGTGAAACAGTTGGCTTAAATCTCAACATTCGGAAAACAAAGATCATGGCATCTGGTCCCATCACCTCATGGGAAATAGATGGGGAGACAGTGGAAACAGTGTCAGACTTTATTTTTTGGGGCTCCAAAATCACTGCAGATGGTGACTGCAGCCATGAAATTAAAAGGCACTTACTCCTTGGAAGGAAAATTATGACCAACCTAGACAGCATATTAAAAAACAGAGATATTACTTTGCCAACAATGGTCTATCTGGTCAAGGCTATGGTTTTCCCAGTGGTCATGTATGGATGTGAGAGTTGGACTGTGAAGAAAGCTGAGCACCGAAAAATTGATACTTTTGAACTGTGGTGTTGGAGAAGACTCTTGAGAGTCCCTTGGACTGCAAGGAGATCCAACCAGTCCATCCTAAAGGAAATCAGTCTTGAATCTTCACTGGAAGGACTGATGCTGAACCTGAAGCTCCAATCCTTTGGCCACCTGATGTGAAGAACTGACTCATTTGAAAATACCTTGATGCTGGGAAAGATAGAAGGCAGATGGAGAAGGGGATGACAGAGGATGAGATAGTTGGATGACATCACCAACTCATTGGACATGAGTTTGAGTAAACTCCGGGATCTGGGATGGACAGGGAGGCGGGATGTGCTGCGATTCATGGGGTCGCAAAGGGTCGGACACGACTGAGCCACTGAACTGAACTGAACTGAAGAGAGCATCAGAAAGCACTTTGAGTGAGTAATCATTTAATCATTAACAAAACACAACTGTATTATTTTGCTGAAATTGATTGAATTAGTTGTTTTAAACTAACAGGAAGAGAAATCCAGTTGTTATGAAATATGCAAACAGTAAAACTGAGTAAGCACATCTTTAACTTTTCACTCACAGTAACCAGAATTCCACTATTTATTACATAAGCCATGGGTTAGGATATATATGGATCTAATGACATAGATGTAATATCTACTGGAAGATCCCCTGGAGGAGACATGGAAACCTACCTCAATATTCTTGCCTGGAGAATCCCATGGACAGAGGAGCATGGCAGGCTACAGTCCATGGGGTCGCAAAGAGTCAGACAGGACTGAAGTGGCTTTGCACGCAAACAATTAAAAGCTACTAGCCAACGATTAATCCTTCTCTGGTTCCTTTTATAATTCCTATGCAGACACAGAGAAAAACGTAGGGGAGAAGCATACCACAAAGCAGGAGGAAAAAATAACACAAATAAAACAAAGGCATACAAAAGTATAATAAAATAAGAATTCAGTTCAGTTCAGTTGCTCAGTTGTGTCTGACTCTTTGAGACCCGATGGACTGCAGCACGCCAGGCCTACCTGTCCATCACCAACTCCTGGAGTTTACCCAAACTTATGTCCACTGAGTCGGTGATGCCATCCAACCATCTCATCCTCTGTTGTTCCCTTCTCCTCCGGCCTTCAATCGTTCCCAGCCTGAGGGTCTTTTCCAATGAGTCAGTTCTTCACATCAGGTGGCCAAAGTATTGGAGTTTCAGCTTCAGCATCAGTCCTTCCAATGAACACCCAGGACTGATCTCCTTTAGGATGGACTGGTTGGATCTCCTTGCAGTCCAAGGGACTCTCAAGAGTCTTCTCCAATGCCACAGTTCAAAAGCATCAATTTTTCAGCACTCAGCTTTCTTCACAGCCCAACTCTCACATTCATACATGACCACTGGAAAAGCCATAGCCTTGACTAGGTGGACCTTTGATGGCAATGTCTCTGCTTTTTAATATGCTGTCTAGGTTGGCTTTAACTTTCCTTCCAAGCAGTAAGCATCTTTTAATTTCATGGCTAAAGTCATCATCTGCAGTGATTTTGGAGCCCCCAAAAATAAAGTCAGCCACTGTTTCTAGTTTCCCCATCTATTTCCCATGAGGTGATGGGACCAGATGCCATAATCTTAGTTTTCTGAATGTTGAGCTTTAAGCCAACTTTTTCACTCTCCTCTTTCACTTTCATCAACAGGCTCTTTAGTTCTTTACTTTCTGCCATAAGGGTGGTGTCATCTGCATATCTGAGGTGATTGATATTGATATTTCTCCTGGCAATCTTGATTCCAGCTTGTGCTTCCTCTAGCCCCGCGTTTCTCATGATGTACCCTGAATATAAGTTAAATAAGCAGGGTGACAATATATAGCCTTGATGTACTCCTTTTCCTATCTGGAACCAGTCTTTTGTTCCATGTCCAGTGCTAACTGTTCCTTCTTGACTTGCATACAGATTTCTCAGAAGGTGAGTCAGCTGGTCTGGTGTTCCCATCTCTTTAATAATTTTCCACAGTTTGTTGTGATCCACACAGTCAAAGGCTTTGGCATAGTCAATAAAGCAGAAATAGATGTTTTTCTGGAACTCTTGCTTTTTTGGTGATCCATCGGATGTTGGCAATTTGATTTCTGGTCCCTCTGCCTTTTCTAAATCCAACTTGAACATCTGGAAGTTCACAGTTTGTGTATTGCTGAAGCCTGGCTTTGAGAATTTTAAGCATTACTTTACTAGTGTGTGAGATGAGTGCAATTATGTGGTAGTTTGAGCATTCTTTGGCATTGCCTTTCTTTGGGCTTCCCTGAGAGTTCAGATGGTAAAGCATCTGCCTGCAATGTGGAAGACCTGGGTTCAATCCCTGGGTCAGGAAGATCTCCTGGAGAAGGAAATGGCAACCCACTCCAGTATTCTTGCCTGGAAAATTCCATGGATGGAGGACCAATAGATAAAACCAATTGGCTAGATAAAGCCAATTCTACTGTAGTTCAGCTAGGAATGCTGTCAAATCAAAAGAGCAAAGAGCATAATTGCTTTGAACACTAGGAGTTGTTTGCATTTGTTAAAAATAGGAGGGGGGATCGGGATGGGGAATATATGTAAATCCATGGCTGATTCATGTCAATGTATGGCAAAAACCACTACAATATTGTAAATTAATTAACCTCCAACTAATAAAAATAAATGGAAAAAAAGAAAAAAATCTACCAAACCATTTACAAAATATTAAAAAAAAAATGAAATACATTAGTAAATGGTTACTGGCCTTGGCTACTCAACAGTGACCTCAAGGACCAAGATTTGCCCCACCACTGCTCCTGTTTTTCTTCCACCATTCTATAAGTTTTGACTTATGCATTTGACTTATTCAGTATCCTTCTGACCTGGATATCACATTTAATGAAGAATGCAAAGGGGGAATGACAAAGGTGTCTTTGATAATAAAAGTGTAAGCTTTACTTCGATGTACCTCTCAGAGACAAGAACTAGATAACATTTTCTTGCCCTTCTTAGATGCAAGGGAAGCTGCAATTTGAGATATTGTTCATTGTTTTTTAATTTTTTTTTTAGCTTCCAAGTTGGGAAATGGAAATGGATACATTTAAATATTCATTCTACCCTGGCTACCATACAATATTCTTGTTTTTTAGTGGCTAAGATGTGTTCCACTCTTTGTGACCCCCTGGACTGCAGAACTCTAGGCTCTTCTGATCACCATGATCTCCCAGAGTTTGATCAAATTCATGTCCACTGAGTCAATGATGCCATCTAACCATCTCATCCTCTGACCACTCCCTTCTCTTCCTTTCAATAGGTAATTTGAACATTCTTTGGCATTGCTATTCTTTGGGATTGAAATGAAAACTGACCTTTTCCATTCCTGTGGCCACTGCTGAGTTTTGCAAATTTGTTGACATTTGAGTGCAGCACTTAAACAGCATTATCATTTAAGATTTGAAATAACTCAGCTAGAATCCCATCACCTTCGCTAGCTTTGTTCATATTAATGTCTCCTAAGGTCCACTTGACTTCACACTCCAGGATGTCTGGCTCTAGTTGAGTGATCACATCATCATAGTTATCTGGGTCATTAAGACCTTTTTGTATAGTTCTTCTTTGTATTCTTGCCACCATGTCTTGATATCTTCTGCTTATGTTAGATCCTTACCATTTCTGTCTTTTATTGTGCCCATCCTTACATGAAATATTTCCCTAATATCTCCAATTTTCTAGTAAAGATTTCTAGTCTTTCCCTTTCTATCGTTTTCCTTAATTTATCTGCATTGTTCACTTAAGAAGGACTTTTCATCTCTCCTTTCTATTCTCTGTAACACAGCATTCAGCTGGGTGTATCTTTCCCCTTTTCCTATTCCTTTTGCTTCACTTCTTTTCTCAGCTCTTTATAAAGCCTCCTTAGAAAGCCACTTTTTTCTTATGTTTCTGTTTCTTTGGAATGGTCTTGGTCACCACCTCCTATACAATGTCACAAATCTCTGTCCGTAGTTATTCATGCATTCTGTCTAGAAAATCTAATCCCTTGAATCTGTTTGTCACCTCCACTGTGTCATCATAAAGGATTTCATTTAGGTCATACCTGAATGGCCTAATGGTTTTCCCTACTTTCTTCAATTTAAGCTTGAATTTTGCAATAAGGAACTCTGAGCCACAGACAGCTCTAGGTCTTGTTTTCACTGACTGTATAGAGCTTCCCCATCTTCATCTGCAAAGAATATAATCCATCTGATTTCACTATTGACCACTTGGTGATGTCCATGTGTAGAGTCTTCTTTTGGAAGAGGGTGTTTGCTCTGACCAGCATGTTCTCTTGACTAAACTCTGTTAGCCTTGGCCCTTCTTCATTTTGTACCACAAGGCCAAACTTGACTGTTACTCCAGGAATCAGGAATTCTTGACTCCCAAATTTTTCATTCCAACCTCTATGATGAAAAGGGCATCTTTTTTTTTTTTTTGGTATTAGTTTTAGAAGGTCTTATAAGTCTTCACAGAGCTGTTAACTTTATCTTATTCAGCATCAGTGTTTGGGGCATAGACTTGAATTACTGAGATATTGAACTGTTTGCTTTGGAAATAAACTGAGATCGTTCTGTTATTTTTGCGCTTGCACCCAAGTACTGAATTTTGGACTCTTTTGTTGACTATGAGGGCTACTCCATTTCTTCTAAGGGATTTTTGCCCATAGTAGTTAATATAATGGTCATCTGAATTAAATTGGCCCATTCCCATACATTTTAGTTCCCTGATCCCTAAGATGTTGATGTTCACTCTTGCCACTGTCTGTTTGACCACGTCCAATTTACCTTGATTCATGAACCCGACATTCCAGGTTGTATGCAATATTGTTTTTCTTTTTTTTTTTTCCATTTATTTTTATTAGTTGGCGGCTAATTACTTTACATCATTGCAGTGGTTTTTGCCATACATTGAAATGAATTAGCCATGGATTTACATGTATTCCCCATCCCGGCCCCCCTCCCACCTCCCTCTCCACCCGATCCCTCTGGGTCTTCCCAGTGCACCAGCGTCAAACTTAACTTTCACCACTAGACACATCCACAACTGAACTTAATTTCCAGTTCAGCCCAGCCTCTTCATCCTTTCTGGAGCTATTTCTCTGCTCTTTCTCTGCAGTACATTGGACACCTTCCCATCTGGGTGGCTCATCTTTTGGTGTCATATCTTTTTGCCTTATCATGCTGTTCATGGGGTTCTCAAGGCAAGAATAGTGGAGTGGTTTGCCACTCTTTCTTCCAAAACGTGGACCATGTTTTGTCAGAGCTCTCCACTATGACCCATCCACCTTGGGTGGCCCTGCACGGCATAGCTCATAGCTTCATTGAGTTACACAATCTATGCAATCCCCTTCGCCCTGACAGGGCTGTGATCCATGAAGGGGGTAGAATACTCTAGTGATGACCTAACATCTATATATGCACTTCAAAACACACCAGTGTACATTCCACTTAACCAGTTTCTGTATCCAGTTAGAAGTCTATATCTGTGTTTTCCCCTCTATGAGGTCCAGATGTGATCCTTCAACTTCCATTGACCTATATATAAGCTAAAAGGTAGTTTATTTGCTTCCAAAATATCCTACAGTGATAGAGAAAACAGGGGTTAACTGTTAAAAAAAATCTGGAAAATGAAAAAAACAAGTACAGTAAATAGCTGACCCATGGCTCGTGTAAAATCAATGGATCAAAATTGGTGATTTCTTTGTTTTTTTGTTTGTTTTTTAAACAGAAAATGATGGGTTGTTTGACTAAACTCCAGTTGTTAGTTCTATCTTTAAATATATAAATATATATATATTTTTGTCTGAGAACTTTCACTGTTGCTAATTCTGCCATTTAGGGGGGTTATTTAAAGAATGATTTTTTTTTTTAACTTTTTATCGTGAAACATATCATACATACAAAAAACAATGCACTGATTTATATGTTGTTTTAAATATATTGATAAAATAATAAAACAACCAGGGAAAGTCTCTGGTGGCTCAGATAGTAAAGAATCTTCCTGCAATGCAGAAGACCTGGGTTCGATCTCTGGATCAGAAAGATTCCCTGGAGAAGGGAATGGCTACCCACTTCAGTATTCTTGCCTGGAGAGTTCCATGGATAGAGGAACCTGGGGGGCTACAATCCATGGGTTCACAAAAAGTCAGACTCTTAAGAGTCCCTTGGACAACAAGGAAGTCAAACCAGTCAATCCTAGAGGCATTCAACAGTGACTATTCATTGAAAGTGTTAGGGGAAGCACACTGACTAAAACTGCTCACCCTGGCCAGGCACCATAGTAACCATTTGCATGAGTTGTTTTATGACAGGAGATCCTGCTAAGGAACATGGAACTAATAAGCCACAACCAACCAGAAGAGTTCAGGAAAGGTCGAAAGGAGACAGCACATGTCCAACCACCTCCCAGAATTCTTCTCTCTGGCATCCATCTTGGCTGAACAAGGCGTGCACCACCAGGAAGGACTCTGAGTCAAATGATTGGCCAAAGACAACCCAGAAACTAATCCCATCACCATAAAACCTGAGACTGCAAGCCATGTGGCAGAGCAGTTCCCCTGGGTTCCCTTACCCTCCTGCTCTCCACCCGGGTGCCCTTCCCAATAAAATCTCTTGTTTTGTCAGCATATGCATCTCCTTAGACAATTCATTTCTGAGTGTTGGACAAGAACCCCATTTCAGGCCCTGGAATGGGTCCTCCTTCCTGCAACACAAGGATTGATAAGCTGAAGCTCCAATATTTTGGCCACCTGATGCAAAGAGCCAAGTCATTGGAAAAGACCCAAATACTGGGAAAGATTTTGGGCAGAAGGAGAAGGGAAAGATAGGATGAAATGGTTGGATGGAATCACTCACTCATGGACATGAGCTTGAGCAAGCTCTGAGAGGTAGTGACAGGGAAGCCTGGCCTGCTGCAGTCCATGGGGTTGCAGAGAGTCAGACATGACTTAGTGCTGAACAACAATGATAAAATAAGCACGTATATCCACTATCAAGCTCAATATAAAGACTAATACTTCTATTAGTATTTAATAGCCTCCATGAGCTAACCAGAGAAAAATCTCCTTTTCCTCCTGAAAGCATAATCTATTATAAAATTGCCATTAATTTCCCCTTTGCCTTTTATGTTTCTGTTGTTTCAAAAGCTTTTCCTTATGCCTTTACATAAATGGGACCAAAGCATACATATTTATGATTAACTTTATTCACTCAACATTATTTTAAATTCGTCTATATTGGTGAGATTAGCTATAATTTTTCTCTGATATAAATTCTGCAACATATTTATCACTCTTCTTCATTATAAAGCTTTATTTTTTCTTTCCAGCTTATTTTACTACGAGTAATGCATCTATAAACATACTCATGCATGCATCTTGATACAAATGTGAAAAATGTTCTATTTATCTGGAATGAAGTTTTTGAGTCTTTGGTAAGATCATCTTTGTGTTTACCATTTCTGAAATTCATTTAAAAAATGTGTACTACACTTGCAATATCTGTTCATTATAATTTATCCATTCTCATAAACACAATCTTGTGAAATATGCTTTTAGTTTGTATTCTTATGATAACCAATAAGGATGACCATCTTCTTAAATATTTTTGGACATTCACATGTTCTCTTGTTCTTGTATATTCTTGTATTTTGTCCTTTTAAAATTTTTATTACTGCCTTTTTTTTTTTTGCATGATCTTTGTCTGTACTCTAGATAGTAAGTTTTTTATTTTTTTTATTTTTTAACAAATGTCTTCTCCCAGTTTTGAGGTCAATTTGTTGTTTATTTTCCCTTTGATTTAATTCTTTTAGAGTTTTAAAACATTCATATTATGAACAGAAGCTCTGAATGTTTTACTGTAAAATCTGTTCCTTTAAAATTGCTCCTTTTGTCCATATTTGTGAAATTATTCCCTAACCAGATGTCATAAAAAAATTCTGTGAAGTTTTATCCTTCATGTTTAAGTCTTTAATCTCAAACCTAGGTATAAACTTGGGATCCAATCATATTTTTTCTGTGGATTATGTCAATAAATGGAGATGATACAAATAAAAACAGAGGCTTTCTAGTCAGAACTGAAAGTAGAAAGGCAGTCCTTTGCCATTACTTGCATTTCACAGAGACCCAGATGCAGGCAGGGGAGTGGAAATAACATCATGATAAATTATAAAAATGGATTCAGGTAAGTTTTGATTGGATACTGTTGGAGGCAGACTAACTAGAAGTAGGACATCTTACATGATCAGTTTGAGGAGCACATTAGGCTTGCTCTGGTTGGTCCAAAATTGAAAGCCCGGGCAAAAAATATGGTAGTGGTACCAACTGCTACGGATTCTGTGGCTTGACTTCTCAACTGGTTGCTGTAAGGTTGTGAGTCAGAGTCCTATTGTTATCTGAGGTCTGGCCATTGCCCTATCATATTTTCAGTCTCTCAATAGATAATTCATTTTCCCTTCACCACTTGTTGAAAACTCTCCTGTCTTTCCCAACTGATTTGTATAATCCACCACCTATTTCCTTATATGTATGAATTTTTTCAGGGCCCTCAGCTGTGTTCCATTAGTCTATTTGTCCACTTACGGGCCAGCAGCATGATGGCTTAATTATCATTGCTTTATGATCATACTTGTTACCAAGGAATAAATCTCTGCTTGTTCTTCAATATTCTCTTAGCTGTTCTTGGCCTTTTATTCTTCCATGTAAACTTTAGGATCATTTCTAAGATTTGTGAAATTAGTAGTCTTTCATAGATGAGATATCACTAAGGTACTAAGGTACTGTGTATTCCTATCCAAGATTATTGTGTACCTATCCCTTTTTTAAAGTTTTTAAAATACCTGGAAATAGTTTTAAATCACTTAACAGTTAACTCTGATGTAATTTGTATGTTTTCTTGCTATGGCGAATATATTTTGCTTAAATTTTCTGTTGTTTGCTAGTGTTGACTCCTGATGTAAAGTTATATGAGCCTGATGTTTCCTTTAAGGGAATATTTTTCATTACTGATTCAATTTCCCAACTGGCTAAAGGACCAGCTTTGAGAATTAGTATTCTTCTAGGAAAAATCTATTTAACCATAGCTTTATTTTTCTCTTAAAATTTTCCTATACATTCACTCAAATAACATCGTTTTCTGAGTATATCAGCTAGTCACCTGGTGGAAGTCGGTTTGTATTGAGTCGTTTCTGTGAGGGGATATGCATAAATGTGTTTTCACTAGAATGGCCATTTACTATGAATATAGACTGACCTTTCCTGCTGAACCCATAGGATGGCACCATCACTCTCCCTGGGTTTAATTGAGCATGGTATAATAAGCTCTGTTTCTGATCACAGAATTTCTTTCATAGCAAAAGAAGTAATGCTGCATGCTCAAGCCTATGCAATTCATAGGTCTTATCATGCTCCCCACTAGACAGAAATAGGTTGACTTAGAAGCCAGCAGATCTATTTAAAGCAAAACAATGATTCTAGTTGAGAGAAAACCCTTGTCTGTTTAGTGTTCTGTTGTAAAAGCAGGTGATCTATTATCTGAACCAGTTACCATTCTATACAACTCTTTCTCCTGTGAAAAAAAAGTCCAAAGCTCTAGAAATCAAGGAGAGGAAGTTGGGATCCGAGATTAAGTTAGAAACTAATTGAATTCCTGTTTCCGAGGCTCAGGACTTCAGTTTCTGCAGGGCTGGCATTTCTACCTGGGGACTCTACAGTGGTTCCATTGACTTGGGGGTGTTAAGATACTGCTTAGCTGTTAAATTTTCATGCCACCGAATTTACATGCATTAGAGGGAATTACAGTATTACCTCAAGATACTGATTCTGATTATTAAATGAAAATAGAGCTGCTACCGGAGTGGTACCTGTGAAACACAGGGGATCCTCTGAGACACCTCCTGGTACTTCAAAGTGCACTGCAGACAGTGAATGCACAAACAGAGCAACTCGGTTCAGGTAGGTGCTTGGAGGGCTCCCCCCCCCAACAAGAATGTAGTTTTGAGTTACAACACAAAGTAAAAACACCAAAAAAAAAAAAAAAACACCCCAAAACTCTAGCTAGTGAAGCCATGTGCTAAAGGGAAATGGAACTTGAATAGGGTAGTAAAGAAAGAAAGAAACAAGGTCTGTAATAGTTTTCTATTTTTTATTATTTGATCTGTGAAAAGAATGCATACATATGTCTCTGTTTCTAGCCCAATTTCATCTGTTTTTCTCTCCCTTTAAACTACTATATTTTATAAGGTAGATTGATGATAATTAACCCTTAAGTTGATCTCTAAGTTATAGGATATCAAGTTGGGATTATTATGGGGCCAGAAAGGAAATTATCAGCACCCATGACCTGTTTAATGATTTCAGAGACATGGGGTCCAACATTGTGCTCAATACAATATATTGTTGAATTGTAAATAATTTTAAGGTGCTTTCTTAAATTTAAAAAAGCCTAATATTGTTGATTTTCCCTTTTTATCAATCGTGCGTGTGAATATATCTTCATAAGAGAATAAGCAATGTATACTTAAGTTTGGGCTTCCTTGATGGCTCAGCAGTAAAGAATCTGCCTGTAATGAAGAGCCAGAGGAGACACAGGTTGGATCCCTGAGTCAGGAAGATTCCCTTGAAGGAGGGCATGGACCCATTCCAATATTCTTGCCTAGAGAATCTCATGGAGAGAGGAGCCTGGTGGGCTACAATCCATAGGGTTGCAAAGAGTTGGACATGATTGAAGTGACTTAGCATGCATGCATGCACATACTTAAGTTTAGCAGGGTTAGAATTTACAAGAATTTATGCTAATTTTATCATAGTTTATATTCTTTTCTAATTTGTCTGTAAGGAACAAAAATTATTTGTATAATAAAATACAATAAAAAAATTAAAATAATAGTTTAGCTGGAGAATTAAATTTTGTAGCCATTGATTATGCTACCTTAGAATATGAAATTCCATAAAAGTTATATACGGGAAAATAGGTTTATATTGGTATTGCCATCATAAATTTTAAGTATTTCAAATTAAATTATTTTAATAAACTAGAAAGATATATATGAACACATTAAAATTTACCTTTAGATTATTGTGAACAATACACAGTATTTCTGTGTGATTTGACTTTCCTGTGTTTTACAAATGTCTAACCAAAGTTGTGTGTTACTTTGTAATATTACAGCAAATTGTTACTTTTAATGAAGTTTTTTCAGAAGTAAGTTCTTATATTGGGTTGTATAAGTAAGGTGTTGAATACAAATTAGATATTTTTATTAGTAATAATGCATACTTAGCTATCAGTTCAGTTCAGTTCAGTCACTCAGTCGTGTCTGACTCTTTGCGGCCCATGGACTGCAGCACACCAGGCCTCCCTGTCCATCACCAGCTCCCAGAGTTTACTCAAACTCATGTCCATCAAGTCAGTGATGCCATCCAGCCATCTCATCCTCTATCGTCCCCTTCTCCTCCTGCCCCCAATCCCTCCCAGCATCAGGGTCTTTTCCAATGAGTCAACTCTTTGCATGAGGTGGCCAAAGTATTGGAGTTTCAGCTTCAGCATCAGTCCTTCCAATGAACACCCAGGGCTGATCTCCTTTAGAATGGACTGGTTGGATCTTCTTGCAGTCCAAGGGACTCTCAAGAGTCTTCTCCAACACCACAGTTCAAAAGCATCAATTTTTTGGCGCTTAGCTTTCTTCATAGTCCAACTCTCACATCCACACATGACTACTGGAAAAACCATAACCTTGACTAGATGGACCTTTGTTGGCCAAGTAATGTCTCTGCTTTTTAATATGCTGTCCAGGTTGGTCATAACTTTCCTTCCAAGGAGTAAGTATCTTTTAATTTCATGGCTGCAATCACCATCTGCAGTGATTTTGGAGCACCCAAAATAAAGTCTGACACTGTTTCTACTGTTGCCCCATCTATTTCCCATGAAGTCATGGGACCAGATGCCATGATCTTAGTTTTCTGAATGGTGAGGTTTAAGCCAACTTTGCATGTGTAAAATGAGCTAGTGTTACTGCTTTTTCTTTTTCTGTGACAAGAGTAATTAAAGCTCATGTAGAACATGTTGTACTCTACACAGCATAAGCTCCAAATTAGCTATAACTATAATTATGGTCACAAGTATTTCTCATTGTATTAATTATAATAAGGGACTTAGATAATCATGTACTTTATTTTTCCACCTACAATACATTTCAGTTTTGCTTCTTTGCAGCACTAATATTTCTGTTTGGCTTGCTGACAATAACACCTGTTTTCACAAATATTTCTAGTGATTTCCAAAAATTTTGTTACCCTTCTACAATAAGTAATTTGTGGCCTTGTGTATTTCAGATTGATGATATAATCTCAGCCCTTTAATATCAATGAATTGTGACATTTTTGTTCAGTATTTATTTTCAATTTATTTTCATGAATATTTTATGGAAGAAAATTTAAGACATACTAAACTAGAATATATTAACAACAGGTTAAGGTACAATATTTGGTTAAGAAACAATGCTGAAAAAACTAATAGTTTGTGAATCTTAAAGTGCCTGTGTGTGTATATCTATCTTCAAAATCATTTTCTGAAATGTTTTTGGATAGAATAGTATACAATTTCAAAATATACTGACATCTGGAAACTATCCTATTTATTTAATTATCTAATTCTAAGGTTAATTGGTTAGTGAGTGTTTATGATGTCATATTACTAATTATTTAATTTTTAATGATATTTGAATAAGCTCTTATTTGGAAGTATGCAATAAAAATGTCTATTTATCATTGTATTTGGCTAGACAAATAATTTTTAAGCAAAGATATTATAAAGATACAATACCTTGATATTGTAGAAAACTTTTAAGTAGTTTTAAAATGTAATACTGAGATCACTGTAAACAAATGGTAATTCCCTTCACAGACTTTTAAAAATGAGATACTACTAAATAATGAATTAGTTAAGATATAAAAAAGAGCAACCTGTGCAAAAGAAGATTGATAATTTTTCACTTCTTTTATGTGAGAAGAATTAAGCAGTTGATCATAGTCAATTCCAACTCAATTGGTTCGAACATAAAAGGGTGTGTTACCTCAAAAGCAGAAAGTCTATATAAAGGATAAGTTTCCATTGTGATGTAATTGGGCTTTGGCCTGATTTTATGTAATTCTTTTGGCTTTACACTCATGTCATGTGCTGATTTCATCTTCAAAGTAGAAACAAGACAAGTTCAAAAGGAAAAGAACTGTCTCTGATTAGTGTTCATTTAAATTTAATAAACATTGTTATTGTATCACTTCAGGAAACACATATTGCATCAGTTCTAATACAGGCAATGCTTGTGGTATTAATGCTAAGGGTTCTCTCTTTGTTTAATGCTGAGTTATCACTTAGCTGATGGTCACCAAATGTTTCCAATGTAAAATGTTTTCCTTTGTAATAAGTACTCAGTTGGGACCTACTTTGAGAACCTGTGAACATTTTTTTAACCTCAACAACCTTTAAGTTCCGCTGATGATACTTGTTTCAGTTACTAACTACACTGGTGACTGGAAAGTGGTAATTTCTAATTCTGATTTTTTTTTTTATTTGATAGTTAAGCACTGTTGTTCATAAAGGTGATTTATGCCCTTTTCTTTGCCATTCTCTCTAACATTTTTTCTCTTTTTCTCTCTCTGTTTTTCTCATTCTCTCTTTTCTTTTTAAAAAATAATACCATATTATGGATCCACTTGTTTAATATGTAATTCTTTAATTGTTTTACTTGAATTTCAAGTGGTCCCAAATTTGGCCAGTTGGAAAGTCTTCAGATTTCTTGGTATTATTTTGATATAACTCATTTAGTCTTAAACATGTATAGGTTTCCTGTGTACTTTTTCTAACCTAGAACTCAGATCAGCTATTTGCTAATGTCCTTATTTTGGGAAATGTCTCTTGCAAATCAAGATCTCGATACTCTGTGTGCTTACTGTTACCAAGGTATCAGTCTTTAAGCATATTTTATGGACTGAATACCGAGTTTTTCCATTCAGATACAGTACTATGGGACTTTTATTTTTATTTCACACTTGTCTCCTTTCTCTTTTCTAGGCATATTCATGTGCCTGACTGTAAAAATTTTTGCATGACAAAGTATACTTCTACTTATTTGGATTATACTGGCTGCATGGACTCTATGCGTGGCCCCTTGCAAAAAATGCTACACTTTCCTTCTCCATAAGCCAGTGTCAGTAGATTGACTTTACTGCATGCAGATGAACAGATCCAACTTGGGTTCAGTAACAGTAGTTTCCATCAGGAGAAAGGCAGCTTGGAAGCTGAGTTGGTAAGTAATCCTCTACGCGTGTTGAGTTGAAGTTCAGAACATGAGGTGAGAAAGAGCAGCTCCTCCATATTCCACCTTGAATATCATCTTCAGTATTTCCTCCCATCACCATCTTGAGTAATTGTCCTTTTGCATATGAATCTAACAGCTCAAGTCAGATAGACAGATGGCCACAGTGCATGGATTTCCCAGGTAATCCAAACACAAGCAATTAGGAGTGCACTATATCTTAATATCTTAGATTATAGGAAAAATAATTTGAACTAATGTTTATATTTGGGGGGCTAGAGGAAAATTTTGATATTATCAAAGAGATATGTTTATTTAGCAGCATGAACAACACATCTTATTTTAGAGTTTGAGTGAGTTGAAACAGTAGACACTGTTATCATTATACATGCTTCTCAGATATTAAAGTAATATAATATAATTATAGACTCAAGTGATCCTTGTGAGGATTTAAGTGCTTTAGTGTGACCTTATTATTAAACCTCACATTTTTATTATACTGTGAAAAAAGTCACATAATTATTTTCTAGTAGGGAATTTTCTTTTTTATTTATAAATATTATCAACCTATTTTGCCATCCAAATAAAAGACACTTTGCTTTTGCATACATAGAATCAAAATTAATTGTTTTTATTTTAGAGCTTGTTTATTCTATGATCCTAATAGTTTTGCTAAATAATGAAAGCCATTTTCCATTTACCTGATATCTTGAAAGTATTTTGCAGAATGGTAAAATGGAACCATGCAAGATAATAGCTTTATTACATTCTGCATTCTAATAGACCAGTGACATAGAATGCTAAAAGTTTTCCTGTGCCCAATACAAGTTGACTAAAATCAATGTCATGTAACTTCATTTTCATACTTATTTCTTTTTTTTATTTTGTCTTTTCAAATTCTGGAATTGTGTTGGCTCTTTGATCTAGAGTCAGTCATCTTTTCTTCAGTGTTTCAAACCTTAATTCCAAGTTAGTTCCCATATTCAAACTAATGTTGCAAGTATGCTTTTCACCATACAACATTTTATGAGTGACTTACCTTAAAATATTAACCTCACTCCTTATCATTTCATCATTAATTTCTTTGTTGTTGCTAGCTTCTTAACATCCTACAGAGCCACAGTTCTATAAAACATGATGTGGGCAATGATGATCTAATAAACCCTTCTGGAAAGAGCCATATTAGTTCTTCTCAGCAAATATACTTTGCCACTTAATACTTCAGTAAAGATCCATAGGCATAGCATGTAGACCTTCAGAAGAGAAGGCTTTAAGGATTGACAATTCCTACTTATTATTATATTACAAAACTGTATGGTACAAAACCTGTGTCGTACTCTGTTTTCCCACATATCACCTAATATCATTAAGCCGAGTAGTATGTTAAGAGCAGGGATACTGAAGATAACTGCTTTGTTTTGCATCTTCAGTCAGTTCAGTTAAGTTCAGTCACTCAGTCATGTCCAACTCTGCGACCCCATGAATAGCAGTAACCCAGGCCTCCCTGTCCATCACCAACTCCCAGAGTCTACCCATACTCATGTCCACTGAGCCGGTGATGCCATCCAGCCATCTCATCCTCTGTCGTCCCCTTCTCCTCCTGCCCCCAATCCCTCCCAGCATCAGGGTCTTTTCCAGTGAGTCAGCTCTTTGCATGAGGTGGCCAAAGTATTGGAGTTTCAGCTTCAGCATCAGTCCTTCCAATGAACACCCAGGACTGATCTCCTTTAGGATGGACTGGTTGGATCTGCTTGCAGTCCAAGAAACTCTCAAGAGTCTTCTCCATCACCACAGTTCAAAAGCACCAATTCTTCAGTACTCAGCTTTCTTCACAGTCCAACTCTCACATCCATACATGACCCCTGGAAAAACCATAGCCTTGACTAGACAGACTTCGTTGGCAAAGTAATGTCTCTGCTTTTTAATATGCTATCTAAGTTGGTCATAACTTTCCTTCCAAGCAGTAAGCTTCTTTTAATTTCATGGCTGCAATCACCATCTGCAGTGATTCTGGAGCCCAAATAATAAAGTGACACTGTTTCCCCAACTATTTCCCATGAAGTGCTGGGACCAGATGCCATGATCTTAGTTTTCTGAATGTTGAGCTTTAAGCCAACTTTTTCACTGTTCTCTTTCACTTTCATCAACAGGCTCTTTAGTTCCTCTTTACTTTCTGCCATAAGGGTGGTGTCATCTGCATATCTGAGGTTATTGATATTTCTCCCAGCAATCTTGATTCCAGCTTGTGCTTCTTCCAGTCCAGCGTTTCTCATGATGTACTCTGCATAGAAGTTATATAAGCAAGGCGACAATACACAGCCTTGACATACTCCTTTTCCTATTTCGAATCAGTCTGTTGTTCCATGTCCAGTTCTAACTATTGCTTCCTGACCTGCATACAGATTTCTTAAGAGGCAGGCCAAGTGGTCTGGTATTCCTATCTCTTTCAGAATTTTTGACAGTTTATTGTGATCCACACAGTCAAAGGCTTTGGGCATAGTCAATAAAGCAGAAATAGATGTTTTTCTGGAACTCTCTTGCTTTTTCGATGATCCATTGGATGTTGGCAATTTGATCTCTGGTTCCTCTGTCTTTTCTAAAACCAGCTTGAACATCTGAAAGTTCACGGTTCACATATTGCTGAAGCCTGGCTTGGAGAATTTTGAGCGTTACTTTACTCGTGTGTGAGATGAGTGCAATTGTGTGCTCTGGTTAATTCTAATATATGATCTAGCTGGACTACTTAACCTTTCTCTGAATGAGTTACCTCACCTGTTAAAGGGAATAATAGGCCTAATTCATGTGGCTATGATGAGGATTAAAGGGTATATGTACAATTCTTACAACAGTACCTGGCATTTGTAAATTTCACTTATATTTTGCAATCATGATTTCTGCATGTGTATGGGTGTGCCAAGTCACTTCAGTCATGTCTGACTCTTTGCAACCCCATGGACAGTAGCCAGCCAGACTCCTCTGTCCATGGAATTCTTGAGGCCAGAATACTGGAATGGGTAGCTTTTCCCTTCACCAGGGGATCTTCCTGACCCAGGGATCCAATCCCAGTCTCCTGCATTGCAGCCAGATTCCTTATCATCTGAACCACCAGGGAAGCCCCATCAATAATTGACTATACCATGGTGATTCTTATATTGTTTTCACTTTTACTGAAAACTTTAAGCAACTGCAGAGAGAATGAATTTTCAAAAATTAGTATTAAAAAATGATTGCCCTAAGAGGAGAGCTACACTGACAGAATTCACGGGATGTGACCAGCACAGAACACAGAGAAAATCCCTGGATGATTGAAGAAAAACAAGGAAAAAGAAGCCCCAGAAGGAGTTTCCTTAGGTGCTACTTAACTAAGGATTTTGATAATATTTAAGTGTGGAGAAATTTTGGGTTAAATCCTTTTAGGGGAAGAGAGTGCTAAAGAAAAAAATACACAGTAGAAAATGATAGAAGGTTATTGAAATTTCATAACAAAACTCACTAATTATTATATCTAACTTATTTCTGTAGTTGTAAGTAATCACAGAGAATATACTGCTTAGCATGTATTTATGTATATATACAAACATATATATGAAGTGAGTGAAAGTCACTCGGTTGTGTCTGACTCTTTGCGAACCCATGGAATTCTCCAGGTCAGAATAAGGAGTGGGTAGCCTTTTCCTTCTCCAGGGGATCTTCCCAACCCAGGGATCAAACCCAGGTCTTCCGCATTGTGGGCAGATTGTTTACCAGCTGAACCATAAGGGAAGCCCAAGAATACTGGAGTGGGTAGCCTATCCCTTCTCCAGGGGATCTTCCTGACCCAGGAATCAAACTGAGGTCTCCTGCATTGCAGGCAGATTCTTTACCAACTGAGCTATCAGGGAAGCTCCAAATATATATATACATATGCTGCTAAGTCACTTCAGTCGTGTCCGATTCTGTGCGACCCCGTAGATGGCAGCCCACCAGGCTCCAGTCCCTGGGATTCTCCAGGCAAGAATACTGGAGTGGGCTGCCATTTCCTTCTCCAGTGCATGAAAGTGAAAAGTGAAAGTGAAGTCACTCAGTCGTGTCTGACTCTTCATGACCACATGGACTGCAGCCCACCAGGCTCCTCCGTCCATGGGATTTTCCAGGCAAGAGTACTGGAGTGGGGTGCCATTGCCTTCTCCATATATATATATATATATATATATATATATATATATAGTTATGTTATATATATAATATATATATATATTTATATATATATATAGTTTTATTATATCTTCTGGATTGGTTTCATTTATCCTAAATATAATTTATAAGTCACTCATATGTACTTTAGTAATAGCATTTTTTTAGTGTGACCAGATCAGGACAACTGACAACATATGCATCTCTTTCCTGCTCCTGATTTTTAAGAAAGACAGGAAAACTACTTAATTACAAATTTGTAACATAAGATGAACAGTTCATAGGCCCTAAAGTCTGAACATATCTTTACAGACAGAAGGAACTAAATGTTTCCACAGGAGTCGGTTTGTGTTAATGATGGAAGTAGCGACTTGCTTAGAAGCAGCAGCTGAAGGAGCAGGGAGATCTCCCAGGCAGCCGCCAGTGTTACAGTCCAGGTAAGAGAAACAACCAGTCACCAGGCAACAGACAGGTGGATGCCCTGGAGAGGACGTAAAGAGGGCGCTGCGTCCCACACCAGAAGATTAGTTACAAATGCATATTTCATGCTGTCCCAATAATCACTGGAGTAACCTTCATGAGGGCAAAGAGGCTGACTGCATTGTCTTTTTTTGGGACGTCTATACCAGACAATGCCGGGTATACAATAGGCCCTTAGTAAGCATTTGTTCGGCTTCCTTGGTGGCTCAGCTGGTTAAGAGTCCACCTGCAACGCAGGTGACCCAGGTTCAATCCCTGGTTTGGGAAGATCCCCTGGAGAAGGAAATGACAGCCCATTCCAGTATTCTTGCCTGGGAAGTCCCATTGACAGAGAAGCCTGACAGGTTACAGTCCATGGGGTCACAAAGAGTCAGACATGACAGAGTATATGCATGCAACAACAGCAATGCAGCAAGCATTTGTTAAAAATAATTAACACATCTTTGCATAATAGGCTGTAGAAAGAAAATAAGATGTCGTTTAAGTTTGGCTGTTCACGTTTTACATCACTGCTATACATAAACTGGAACTGAACATTTTATTAAAAGTTGTGAGATTCAACTATTATTGGGAGATGTAAAGTTATTAATGAGCTTTTCAAATACCAAATATTTCTGTCAAACAGGTAAAAAAATGATTCCATTATTAACTACTGTTCTTAGGAATAGAGAGTGGTTTTACGATGATAATTTCAGATGGAGTCCAGGTATGGGGACTGGACTGGATGTACTTCTTACAAGGCAATCTTTCTGGTCATAATGTAGTGCCACAGAGATTGGTAGTTGGGGCTTATTCTCTGTCACATCTCAACATCTTGACAAAGTGGCCAGCACAGGACAGGTCATCAATAAGTGGTGAATTAATATTTGAATGAATGTGTAATTTTGTTTTCCAAGAAGTGAAAATTTATGTTACATTTTCTGTTTTCTGCCTCCACATTTTTTCCTCCTAACTTGTTTATATATTCCAAATTCTCTAAATACTTAGGCATCCAGACTTTTTAGCATATATATTATCTCTTCAAGCAGAAATTAGCTACAGGGTAAAATGTCTCTGCTTTTGCCTGGCATTTGCTATCTACTTTCTAAACATCTTCAGTGAGCTTAAGGCTCTGGGAGGAGACAAACCAGTTAACAAATACCTGCAGTAACATTTTGTACTGAGTGATAAAAATTCTGCTTAGGTTCTGAGAAAGCAAAGGAGCAGCAGAAATGCTCCAGGAAAGTGATGATTATGACTAGATATTTGTAAAGCCATCCAGTGAGCAGGAAAAACTGGCTTTCATTAGCATTTCTGGGAAAAGGCTGGTGTATTCAGAGTTTCAAGCAGGGCAGAAAAGCAAACCTAAATCAGATGACTAGAGCCTTTTAGTCATTGCCTTATAAATATACCCAAAACACATTTATAGAGAGCCTGTTATATTCTAGACTCTGGCAATAAAGCTGTGAAGACAAATCATTGCCCTTATGGGCCTTATACTCGAGTGGTAAAGACAGGCCTTAAAAAGAAAAAAGAAAAAAGAAATGGATAGCCTGATAAACAAAAAGTAAGCACTAAGAGAAAAATAAATCAAGCAAGAGGAATAGGAAATAATCAGCAGGCAGTCAGGTAAGATGACATTTATATATGATCATGAAGAAGAGAGAAATGAGCCAAGTGGATAGGACAGAATGTGGTGGGAAAGTGCAAAGAAAATGCAATTGTCAGCCAATGCAAAGACATAGAGGAGGGGTGTTTCTGGATAGTGTGGTGAGAGAGGAGAGTATAGATTTGGTCAGTGAGGCAATGATGTCCCACAGCCCAGGGGGACTTATACAGCATAATGATGACTTGACTTCCACAATGGCTAAGTGGGAGGTGACTGAAGGATACTGAGCTGAGGTTTGGAACAATGTGACCTACATTTTGACAGGTTTACATGTGTGCAAAGAGGAGTTTGAGTGAACTCTAGGAGATATTGAAGGACAGGGAAGTCTGGTGTGCTGCAGTCCATGGGGTCACAAAGAATCAGACATGACTTAGTGACTGAACAACATGTATGCTCAAAGAGGAAGGACAAGGTCTAGGAGTGTCCTGAAATCAGCTGAGGAAAATGTTTTAAAGAAGATGGTATTATCACTTGTGCCCAGTGTCATCATTAAGTCAAATAAAAGTTGCCTTGAGAACTGACTATTAGATAAGGCAAGAGAGATGATGTTGCTAAATCCACCAAAATGGCAGGAAATGTTGCAGGCAGATGTCTACATGGAGAAGTCATATGAGAGGAAACAAAAAAGAAAATCTTCACAAATATGTTGTAAGTAGTATGGATACAATCTTGAAGGGGTCAAGGGGGCCATGAAATAATTATTTTCAGGGAGTTACAGTGGTTTGTTTTGAATGTTTGCTGGGTGTTCTGCAAGCCAAGTGGCAGAAAGATTGGAAAGGATGATGCAAACCTCCTTGAGTTCCATAGGAAGCCTTTTCCAATGGGCCATTCAAAAGATAAGCATGGAGATCAGGATGTTTTGAAAGTGTGAACCAGTTTTCCCAGAGAATGCAAATGAATTTTTTGTATTATGTCACATTTAAAAATTAAATGTTTACTTGGCTGTGTTAACTTTAATTAGCTTGTTATATGTGACACAATGCTGGCCAATGAAGTAGCTAGTTTGCTTACTATGAAGGTGGTTGGCTGATAGAACCTCATTTCAAGACCCCAAGTCTCCTTTCTGAGCAGTGACAGTTATTTATATAGGCTGATAGATTGACGTTAGGAATTCAGATAGTGATTGTTAAGTTGCATCATCCTTTGTGCAAAGATAATAAACACACTCGGTGGAGGCAATGCCCTTGGCCTCATTAGCTCTGTTTTCTAACTTCTCCACATATTCTTTGCTTCAGAACAAATACATCAAGGGTTGCCAACTACTTTCCGTTTTGTTTTTTTTTTTAAGTTCCTCCCAATGTTCTATCATTCATCTCCCTTCAATCAAATCCTATGTGTTTCTATCTTAAAAAGAAAATAGAATGACCCTGGTGGCTTATTTGGTAAGGAATCTACCTGAAATGCAGGAGATCTGGGTTTGATACTGGGTCAGGAATATCCCCTGGAAAAGGAAATGCCAACCCACTCCAGCATTCTTGCCTGGGAAAACCCATGGACATGAGGAGCCTGGCAGGCTACAGTTCATGAGATCACAAGAGTTGGACATGACTTAAAGACTAAACCCTCAAAGCATTTATCATAAGGGTTTTGAAAACCCTGACCAAGTGGCCCAGGAAGACTTGACTGGTCACCCTGAGTCTGTGCCCTGCCCTGAAGAATGGTTTCTGCTGTAAAACTACAGAACTTTCCCTTGATTCTTGTCTTTTGGGTTTTCCCACAGGTGGTAAGGCATTTTCATTTTAAACCAGAGTTTGAGAACACAATTTGTGGGCTCATTATGAAAACGAGCAATACTTTTTAAAATAGTTTAGGGATGAATGGGTTTTTAGAATAAATAAGTTTTGTGTGAGACTTTAACTTAATGGATTGTAACCTTAAGTTTGTATGGCAAGTTTGTTCATATTCCAGTGGAGTGAGTGCTCAGCCCTTTAGTCATGTCTGACTCCTTATGTTGTGTTTTTGACTTGATTAATTTGTTTTGTTTTGTTTTGTTTTTACACTTAAATTGAAGAAAGTAGGGAAAAACCACTAGACCATTCAAGTATGACCTAAATCAAATCCCTTATGATTATACAGTGGAAGTGACAAATAAATTTAAGGGACTAGATCTGATAGAGTGTCTGATGAACTATGGACAGAGGTTTGTGACATTGTACAGGAGACAGGGTTAAACAACATCCCCAAGAAAAAGAAATGCAAAAAAGCAAAATGGCTGTCTGAGGAGGCCTTACAAATAGCTGTGAAAATAAGAGAAGCAAAAAGCGAAGGAGAAAAGGAAAGATATACCCATTTGAATGCAGAGTTTCAAAGAATAGCAAGGAGAGATAAGAAAGCCTTCCTTAGTGATCAGTGCAAAGAAATAGAGGAACATAATAGAACGGGAAAGACTAGAGATCTCTTCAAGAAAATTAGAGATACCAAGGGAACATTTCATGCAAAGATGGGCTCAATAAAGGACAGAAATGGTATGGACCTAACAGAAGCAGAAGATATTAAGAAGAGTTGGCAAGAATACACAGAAAAACCATAAAAAAGAAGATCTCCATGACCCAGATAATCACAATGGTGTGATCACTCACCTAGAGCCAGACATCCTGGACTGTGAAGTCAAGTGGGCCATAGG
This sequence comes from Odocoileus virginianus, assembly GCF_023699985.2. Lineage (NCBI taxonomy): Eukaryota > Metazoa > Chordata > Mammalia > Artiodactyla > Cervidae > Odocoileus > Odocoileus virginianus. The sequence continues at coordinate 17,252,489 of NC_069675.1, read as the reverse complement.
AAGCATCACTACAAACAAAGCTAGTGGAGGTAATGGAATTCCAGCTGAGATATTTCAATTCCTAAAAGATGGTGCTGTGAAAGTGTTGCACTCAATATGCCAGCAAATTTGGAAAACCCAGCAGTGGCCACAATCCCAAGGAAAGACAATACCAAAGAATGCTCAAACTACTACCCAATTGCACTCACCTCACACGTTAGTAAAGTGATGCTCAAAATTCTCCAAGCCAGGCTTCAGCAATACGTGAACCGTGAACTTTCAGATGTTCAAGCTTGTTTTAGAAATGGTAGAGGAACCAGAGATCAAATTACCAACATCCGGTGGATCATTGAAAAAGCAAGAGAGTTCTAGAAAAACATCTATTTCTGCTTTATTGACTATGCCAAAGCCTTTGACTGTGTGGATCACAACACACTGTGGAAAATTCTGAAAGAGATGGGAATACCAGACCATCTGACCTGCCTCTTGAGAAATCTGTATGCAGGTCAGGAAGCAACAGTTAGAACTGGACATGGAACAACAGACTGGTTCCAAATATGAAAAGGAAGACGTCAAGGCTATATATTGTCACCCTGCTTATTTAACTTATACTCAGGGTACATCATGAGAAATGCTGGGCTGGAAGAAGCACAGGCTGGAATGAAGATTGCCGGGAGAAATATCAATAACCTCAGATATGCAGATGACACCACCCTTATGGCAGAAAGTGAAGAAGAATAAAGAGCCTCTTGATGAAAGTGAAAGAGGAGAGTGAAAAAGTTGGCCTAAAGCTCAACATTCAGAAAATTAAGATCGTGGCATGTGGTCCCATAACTTCATGGCAAATAGATGGGGAAACAGTGGAAACAGTGGCTGACTTTATTTTTTTGGGCTCCAAAATCACTGCAAATGGTGACTTTAGGCATGAAATTAAAAGACGCTTATTCTTTAAAAGGAAAGTTATGACCAACCTAGACAGCATGTTAAAAAGCAGAGATACGGCCAGCAAAGGTCCATCTAGTGAAGGCTATGGCTTTTCCAGTGGTCATGTATGGATGTGAGAGTTGGACGATAAAGAAATCTGAGCACTGAAGAACTGATGCTTTTGAACTGTGGTGTTGGAGAAGACTCTTGAGAGTCCCTTGGACTGTAAGGATATCCAGCCAGTCCATCATAAAGGAAATAAGCCCTGTGTGTTCACTGGAAGGACTGATGTTGAAGTTGAAAGTCCAATACTTTGGCCACCTCAAGTGAACAGCTGACTCGTTGGAAAAGACCTTGTTGCTGGGAAAGATTGAAGGTGGGAGGAGAAGGGGATGACAGAGGATGGGATGGCTGGATGGCATCACCAACTCAATGAACATGAGTTTTGGTGGACTCCAGGAGTTGGTGATGGACAGGGAGGCCTGGCATGCTGCGGATCATGGCGTCACAGAGAGTCGAACATGACTGAGTGACTGACGTGAACTGAACTGAACTGAACTCAACTTCTTGTGACCCCATGGACCATCACCTTCCAAGCTCCTTTGTCCATTGGATTTCCCAGGAAAGAATAGTGGAGTGGTTGCCGTTTCCTTCTCCAGGGCACTCTTGTGTCCCCTGAGTCTCCTGCATTGCAGGTGGATTCTTTACCACCGAGCCACCAGGGAAACTCTATGTGACAGGGACAGAGACCCAAATATTTTCAGGGATCAGACAGATAGACCAATGAATGAAACTGGCTGGCATGTGACATTAGGGAGTGGTGGAACCTGGAGAAACACAGAGTGCCTTCACCACCCAAATCATAGGAGGAGAGTGTGGGAATGATGTGCTAGAGTAAAGGAACAGAAATATTAGACTTTAGGATATATGGAGAGGAAGCTGTTATTTCATTCTTGGAGCTGAGAGCAGAATACAATAGTAGGGGTTGGAAGATAAAATGGAAGATGGAGAGCAAAGTAGAACCAGGTCAGTAGACACAGGGTGAGGAATAAAAGCTTAGGATAAGATTGGCATGATAATTCACTAGGTACAGGAATTCATCTCTATGAAATGATGACAGTCTGAGCCCACCTCCTATGGACACCCCTATGTTACTGACCAGTGTTCTTGGCTTCCTCAATCAATAGAAATTGATAAGAGACCAGACGAGAAATTCTGGCAAGGCTTTACTGGGGTCCCTGTAACAGTGAGAGGAAGTGAGAAAAGTAACAGGTTCCCTTGCTTGTTCACCAAGGCAGGGTGAAGCTGGTTCCCTTTATGCTGTGAGGGCAGGGGCGGGTTCAGGGGTTAAATGGGAGGGGTGGTGTAGGTGGTTTGCCCACCCCTTTGGTGGCGCTGTGTGCAGGGGGCATGTGCAGTACACTGCTTTTGCTCCCAACTCTTCAAAGTGTTGTTGTTCAGTCACTTAGTCATGTCAGACTCTTTGTGAATCTGTGGACTGCAACATGCCAGGCTGGCCTGTCCTTCACCATCTTCCGGAGTTTCTCACACTCATGTCCATTGAGTCAGTGGTGCCATCTAACCATTTCGTCCTCTGTCATCCCCTTCTCCTCCTGCCTTCAATCTTTCCCAGCATCAAGGTCTTTTCCAATGAAAAGGGGCCCTTGGTTTTTTAGTCTTTTTGAATCTTGTTGTTCATAATTGGTCCTAACTGGGCATGCATGCAGTTATTTTTAGTCCTTCAGAGTTTCTTTGTATTCTGCACCAGAAGACATTGTCTAGGTATAAGCACCCAGCCCGTTTCACCTGTGTCCTTTAGTAGATAATGAACTGATAGACACTCTTTAAAGGGCCAAAGAGTAAATATTTAAACTATGTGAGTTCTGCGGTCTCTGTCCCAACTTCTCAACACTGTCATAGTACTGTGCAGAAGCAACTACTAAAAATGTGGAGAAATTTGTGTTGTCAGTAAAGCCTTGCTTATTGAAATGGGTTATAAGTCAGATTTGGCTCATGGACTAGAGTTTGGCTGGCCTCTGTTACAGATGATGAAGCTGCTGCTATTTTGAGAGATGCTGACAATCACTTAATGCTCAATTTAGAGTGGTTGCTCTCTCTATTTAAAGCCCCTGATTTCTGTACATTTGATTGGATATTTCTGGACAAATTCAAGACAGTTCTTAAGATAGTTACAACTACAAATAAGCCTTCAAATTTTCTAGTAATTTTCATCATATGTATTCATTCATTTATTCACCCAACAAATATTCATTGGATTTCTATTTTGCCCTTAGCATCGTCCTTGCTACTAGGAATATAGGAACAAGAAAGATAGATAAAGTTTCTGATGTCAAGGATAGTTAGTTTATTGGAACTGTGATTTAATTTGCTGTTGTTCAGTCACCAAGTAATGTCTGACTCTTTGCAACCCCATGAACTGCAGCACACCAGACTTCCCTGTCCTTCACCATCTCCCAGAGTTTGCTCAAACTCATGTCCATTGAGTCTATGAAGCCATCCAACCATTTCATCCTCTGTCATCCCCTTCTCCTCCTGTCTTCCATCTTTCCAAGCATCACGATCTTCCAATGAGTCAACTCTTTGCAGCTGGTGATTTAATTGATGAATATGAAAAATGACATCTTGAGTCACTTCCGTCAGAGAGAGTGGAAATTCTCTGGAAACTTTTCCCCTGGCACTCGGGAAAGAACGTATCTTGGGCAAAATAAAGAACTGAAGGAGAGGAGTCTGAGTAGAGAGCATTTCTGTCTGCACTCCTGTCATTGACTCTTCTGAGGTCTAACTGCAGAATCCGTCCCTCAGCAGAATCAGGAAACGGGCAGTTATGGCACCTGATCTTCCGTGGTGCTAGTGCAGAAGACAGGAGGGAAGAGCACTCTCCAGATAAAAACTTCCTTACCTGCTTTTCTGCTTGTTTTATTCTCATGGAAAATTCCATTAGGATAGAGTACAGAGTTTAGCTATTCTAAAATATGATTAAAATGGTGATTTTTCCTGGGAGATGAGGGCCAAATATATTTTTTTAAAGCCATGATAATGATTTTTCGTCATGGTCTGAAAGCAAAGAATAAACTGGTTAAAACACTTGATAAATCCCACGATATCAGTGCCAGTGCTTAGCAAAAGAGCTGAGGGCTAAAGTGCCCCATAAAGCATTCCATAGTAGAAGTGATGATAGTTATAGTAAAATAAAATAGGATGGTAGGCCAAAGTGAAGATTTACTGCAACTTCTCAAACAATATAATAGCGAAAAGAGTGGGATGGATTTCTTTTTTCTATATGATAGTTCAGCAGCCCACAATTCTTCCTTCTGTTATTTTTAAAAATAAATCTTTCACAGTTCCTAAGTGTGCCGCTGGTAGCCGTGCAGTGTTATAGTTTGAGGTAATCAAGAACCCTGAAGGCAAATACTTTTCAAGGTTTTTAGATCAAGCATGAGAACATAATCCTTGTGAATGTCATTTATGCTATATTTCTATCATGGTGTCAATTATTTATGTACATTCTCTGATCTTGATGCATATTGCCATGAAGGAATGGTTGTACAGTGGATGTGCATGGAGGATGAGGGAAGATATTTATAATGGGATGGAAATTGAGTGGTTATGTGAGAACAAAAAAGAACTGGAAATATTTTTTTTTAAGTAAAATAAAAACTTCAAATATCTCAATTCAGTAGGTACTTTTTATACTGTAATAATTTTTTCCATATAGATCTAAAAAGATTATTAAACACATAGGTGAAAGAAATCTTCCATTCTAGTTGGTTTGCTGCTGCTGCTGCTGAGTCGCTTCAGTCGTGTCCGACTCTGTGCGACCCCATAGACGGCAGCCCACCAGGCTCCCCCATCCCTGGGATTCTCCAGGCAAGAACACTGGAGTGGGCTGCCATTTCCTTCTTCAATGCATGAAAGTGAGAAGTGAAAGTGAAGTCGCTCAGTCGTGCCCGACTCTTAGTGACCCCATGGGCTGCAGCCTACCAGGCTCCTCCGTCCGTGGGATTTTCCAGGCAAGTGTACTGGAGTGGGGCGCCATTGGCTTCTCCGTCTAGTTGGTTTACTGTCTAACAATGGGGACACTGCTTGGGTGGTTTAATTGGATTCATAAAATGGAGTAAGATGATGTCTGATTACTTTGATTTATTTAATGAAATATCAGTTTAGCTATTTGATCATTACTAATCTTTTTACTTTTCAGCTTCTTTAAATGATTGTTTAAGCAAGTAATGAGATTTTTAATCTTCCCCATCATAGAGAAGTTACACAAACTTTTTTAACCTACTTACCTGGGCAAATTTGATCACACACACACACACACACACACACACACACACCCCCTATGTTTAGAGGCTTTCCTGATGGCTCAGCGGTAAAGAATCTGTCCATCAAGCAGGAGATGCGATTTTGATCCCTGAGTCTGGAATATCCTGTGGAGAAGGAAATGATATCCTGCTCCAGTGTTCTTGCCTGGGAAATCGCATGGACAGAGGAGCCTGGCGGGCTGCAGTCTAGGGAGTCATAGAAGAGTCAGACACGACTTAGTGACCAAAAGACAACAATGACCCTATGTTGGCTATGTTTAAGGTGAAATATGTATTAACATATTAATTAGTTCATATGTTAAGGTTTTTACCTACATTGCTTTGAAATATCAGGAGTTTAAATAATTTAGTTATTGAAACAGCAAATCAAAGGAGATAAAAATTTAAACTCTCATTTAACATGAATGCAAATAGCATTTTTGGAATAGATCATTGTCACTATCATTTCATTATCATTCCTGAGGAAAGGGTGTATTTCACATTAGCAACAATTCAACCAAACAATTTTTCATGAGGCTTGAACATTGGAAACTAATATATGTTAAATACTAATAGCTTATGGTGAACGACGTTGGATTCGTGATCTCCAAAGATTTAGCTTCGGGACCAGGCACCAGGCTTGATCACTCAAGATTTTTTAATAACAGAGTTTTATTAAAGTATAAAAAGAGACAGAGAAAGCTTCTGACAGATATCAAAAGGGTGGATGGAGAGTGCCCCACTCCTGCTAGTTTTAGCAAGCTGTTTTATGTCTGTTAGAAAGTTATTGATCAGATAAGAGAGACACTTCAAGGCTGAGGGAGTTTCACCAGGCCCCTCTCCCACAATATGCATTTTTGAGATAAGATGGCATGAGGTGTGTCATCCTCCAGCCATAAAACAATTGATATGAATACCGGTTTGTTGAGCTATTATCAGCCAAAAGTTAGTCTTAGGTGGAACCATTTTGAAGAAAGGCAAATTCCAAAGCAAATACATAGTCTCATTAACAGAGCTTAAGAAAAAAACATTTCTCTAAGAAAAAAGCATTGGTTAGCACAAGATTTGAGAAAAGTTAAGTTTCAGGTGTCATCATAGCAACACAGAATTTTAAGAGACACTTGAAGCCTGTTTCCTCCATTTGGAGACTCCTGGCCTTTCTGCCTGTTACCCTCTCAATATTATGAGGTTGTACTTTAAATGAGTTCTGATGCAAAAGCATTACCCTTCAGCATTTTTTGTAACTTTGTTTGATGATCTAACATATTTTAAGACAGGATTTGCTGATTCTTTTTGACAATGGTAATATGACATCTCAGGTAGTGAATGTATACCTATGTCATTTTAATAGGGTTTGAAAGTATGTGTGTATTTTGTTCTCTTATAAGCAAGATATGAAGGAGCATCAAGATTTTTATCATATACCTAATTTTACATGAGCTATCAAAGCACTGTTTTTTTTCCACTGTAATATGTTTTGAATATAATTTAGATTTCATCACCACCAATGCATATGCAGAAGACTAATAGGCAAAATAAGCAAAGCCCTAATTAGTTTCTCTTATGTAAATATTTTCTGGATAGCTATTTTCCTTGAAGTATTATGCCTGACATTTTAGTGAGCACCTAGAGGACTAAGATGTTATTTGTTCCCAGTGGAAGAAATAGAGCAAAAGAATAAATAGTGGCATTATAGGGCAAAAGATAATTGCTCTGGGAAAAGAATAATTCATTGCTATGGAAATTCATGAGTAAGCAATTATAGTTTTATTAGGTGGAGGAGGAATCAAAGGGTTTTATACAGAATGTGACATTTGAGAATGACCTTAAATAGTATTTCAAAAACCAAACAACAGGCAAGAGACTTCTAAGGGCCAAGAATAGCATGAGACAGAAAAGCAAGGGCTGTGTTCAGGAATGTGTATAACAAGCAACCTACTAGTGAGATGGGCTTCCCAGGTTGCTCAGTGGTAGAGAATCCTCGCCTGCTAATGCAGGAGATGTGGGTTTGATTCCCCGGGTTGGGGAGATCTCCTGAAGGAGGAAATGGCAGCCCATTCCAGTATTCTTGCCTGGGAAATCCCATGGACAGAGGAGCCTGGTGGGCTGCAGTCCACAGGGTTGCAAAGAATAAGACATGACTGAGCACACACATGCACTGCTGATTTATTAATACAAATGGGAAGGCAGAGGAAGATTAGGCTTAAGATGCAGGCTGGGATCAGATGGGGAGGGAGGCAGGAGGGGGGATCGGGATGGGGAACACATGTAAATCCATGGCTGACTCATGTCAATGTATGGCAAAAACCACTACAATATTGTAAAGTAATTAGCCTTCAACTAATAAAAATTAATGAAAAAATAAAGATGCAGGCTGGGCACACCGTAACAGGCCTTGATCCATGTGCCTACACTTAATTCTTTGTCAATTAAAGTTATAATATCTTATTTATTTTAGCAGTGGGTTGTTATAGTCAGAGCTGCAACTTCGCAAAACTATTTTCCCTGGTGTGTTTGAAATCTCCTGAGAGTACCTTTGGAAATGAGAGTTTGGTGGAGATCTCAGCTTTTAGAGGATACCTGAGCCTCAGCTAGGATGGCCTCAATGTTAATAGCGTTTAACTGCATGAACTTACTGACTGGTGTCCGGACCTTTGCTGTGAAATCATAGGAAAAAAAGACATGTCTCACTGTGTCAGAGTTAATCTCTTAAATATGCAGATAGTAATATGTTACTTTCTTTCAATGGACATTTATTGCTCTTGTGGGGGAGGAATCAAAATCTCTTCCATGGATGATAAGGTCCTAAATAGTCTTCTATCAATTTTCAGATCTTTATCATTTCTGTCTCTGCTTTGGTCACCTTAAGCTTTGAATTTCTTAAATGAGCCAAGATACCCCCTTGGAGCAACTCTTCCAATCTTCCCTTGCTGCCTTTCTATTCTTCTGCAATCTCAGTTCTGTAATGACTTTGTCAATGGAAATTTCAAATTTATTGTATTATTTTTCTAATAAGATTTGTTTGAGGTCTGTGTGCTTCACATTGGTGATGCTCATTCCAATCATAATTTAGTATTTATTTGTCTGCTTTTTGATTAATATTTCTCCAGAATAGACTATAAACTTGATATGTCTAAATGCATTTATATATCTATATATATTTTTCAGCTACCATTCATTGTGGCTAGAATAGAGTCATCAACAAATATTTATTGAATAAGTAAAAAGAAAAACCATGTATTCTGCTTATTCTAGACTAAAAATTATGGCTATAAAAATATACATTAAAAAGTACTCATTTCAATTGGCCATTTATATTGAACTGATCAGGGCATGCTTTAGTATAGGAAGAATGTATATTATCCTATTGTATGAATGCACTACAATTTATATCTCAATACTATTCTTGACCAAATATTTGGTTGTTTCTCATTTCTGTATTACAAATAATGCTGTTTTATTGCTCTTAGACTTGTCTTTAGGTATTTATTTTAGTAGTAACTTGTATCAGAATGCTTGCTAAATGCATATCTTTAATATTGCTTATTTATTACTTTTACATTTGCAATCATATTTTCTGCAAATAATGAAAGTTTTATCATTATAACAATTCTTATTATTTATTTTTATGAATCTTTCATTTCTGTTCTATTTCAACATTATCTTACCTATTCTTGATTTTTTGAATTTCCACATAAATTTTAGAAGCATGTTGATAATTTGTATAAAACTGCAACTGAGTTCTTAATTGTGGTTGCATTGTATTTGTAAGGCGATTATAGTATGGGTGGTCATGTAGCACATCAAGTATATAAAGATTACAACAGGGGACCATTTGAAAAAGAAATATACAATTATCATACTGAGAGAGATTTGCAAATATATCTTGGAATTAAAAAGAAAAATTACCATGAAAAATGAATAGGGAAAAATTAATTGAGTTAATATGCTATTATAAGCATTTTGAGGAAAAAAAATTAATTCAGTTCAGTTCAGTCACTCAATCACGTCCAACTCCTTGTGACCCCATGAATTGCAGCATGCCAGGCCTCCCCGTCCATCACCAACTCCCAGAGTTTACCCAAACTCATGTCCATTGGGTCGGTGATGCCATCCAACCATCTCATCCTCTGTCGTCCCCTTCTCGTCCTGCCCTCAATCTTTCCCAGCATCAGGGTCTTTTCAAATGAGTCAGTTCTTCACATCAGGTGGCCAAAGTATTGGAGTTTCAGCTTCAGCATCAGTCCTTCCAATGAACACCCAGGACTGATATCTTTTAGGATGGACTGGCTGGATCTCATTGCAGTCCAAGGGACATTCAAGAGTCTTCTCCAACACCACCGTTCAAAAGTATCAAATCTTTGGTGCTCAGCTTTCTGTATAGTCCAACTCTCACGTCCATACATGACCACTGGAAAAACCATAGCCTTGACTAAACAGACCTTTGTTGACAAAGTAACGTCTCTGCTTTTTAATATGCTGTCTAGGTTGATCATAACTTTCCTTCTAAGAAAAGGAAGTCTTTTAATTTCATGGCTAAAGTCACCATCTGCAATGATTTTGGAGCCATAAAAATAAAGTCAGCCACTCTTTCCACTGTTTCCCCACCTATTTGCCATAAACTGATGGGACTGGATGCCATGATCTTAGTTTTCTGAATGTTGAGCTTTCAGCCAACTTTTTCACTCTCATCTTTCATTTTCATCAAGAGGCTCTTCAGTTCTTCTTCACTTTCTGTCATAAGGGTGATGTCATCTGGATATCTGAGGTTATTGATATTTCTCCCAGCAATCTTGATTCCAACTTGTGCTTTCTCCAGCCCAGAATTTCTCATGATGAACTCTGCATATAAGTTAAATAAGCAGAGTGGCAATATACAGCCTTGACGTACTCCTTTTCCTATTTGGAACCAGTCTGTTGTTCCATGTCCAGTTCTAACTGTTGCTTCCTGACCTGAATATAGGTTTCCAGGAGGCAGGTCAGGTGGTCTGGTATTCCCATCTCTTGAAGAATTTTCCACAGTTTGTTGTGATCCACACAGTCAAAGGCTTTACCATATTTAATGAAGCAGAAATAGATGTTTTTCTGTAACTCTCTGGCTTTTTTGATGATGCAGCAGATGTCGGCAATATGATCTCTGGTTCTTCTGCCTTTTCTAAAACATTTTTAAAAAAAATTAATGGAAACCTGCAAAATAAAGTTAAGATTGTATCTCATAACTATAATGTGAGAAGTCAGAGAGACAATAATTATACAGGATTAAACCTATAAAATATAATTTCATAAAGTTCAATACACTAGGACATTATATAGATTTTTAAAAATGGAAATGATTTCTCTTAGTTGAATATCAAAAGACAATGTGTATTTTGTTCTCATTTTTCTTTTCCTTTTTTAAAGTCATCTGGTTTCTCACATATTAACAGCATCAACTGGGCAGTAAATTTTACCATGAGAATCAGTGCATATTAGAAAAAAGAGGAAACGTGCCTTGAATAATCTGTGGTAAACAAATTTCAGTGCTAGATTCTGTTCAGTATCAACATTCCAATAATACTACTTGTGGATATACCACACAAATCTTGAACCAATGCTACAACTCAGAAAAAAATTGCTTTATACATTGATTATATAAGAAAGTTACCTGAGGAGGTACTTAATTTTGTCCAAAATTTAAAAATGCATAGAATCAAGAAAGAGGAAAGACAGGCCTTATGAAAAAGATAGTTCAACTCAAGAAACCAAAGATCAAAAGTCTTAGAATGAAATCTGTATTATAAACCTAGATAAGAAGTATAGATTTCTGTAGGAAGAATAAAGGTTCAGGAAAAAATAATAAAAATGTAAAATAAAAATTAAAAAATTGATTAATAGATATAATTGAAACTTGGAATACATCTATTTCCAGACATATATTGGCACAAAAGGAAAAAACAAAGTGAGATAATTCCAAATTCCAAATATATGTCCTACAAGATAATTATACAAGCAAACTAAAACATGATATAATTTTAAGCAATTGTTTGTGTATAAGATAAATGCATTTATTTGATATGACATCAGGACTATTCTCTTTTGATTGAATTAAGAGTCCTGGCATTGCATTCAGAGAGAAGGAAATATATTTTTAGAAGACTATTCTAACCTGGTATAGGACAATTTAATTCCAAGTTAATGAAGTTGTCATTTACTGATTTCTAATTTTAAAACTTAACCAGCAAACCAAGTATTAAAGATGATTGTTGGATCAAGGAATGTTATTTGCCTCCCTAATTTATTGTTTTATATTGCATACTAACTAATTATGTATGAAATCAATGAAGGGGATTAAGAGGTACAAATTGTCAGTTATAAATAAGTCTCAGAGATGTACAGCATAGGGAATATGGTCAATATTTTATAACAACTTTGTATGATATCTAATATATAAAAATTTTCAATCACTTTTTGTAAACCTGAAGTGAATATGGTATCATCAGCCAACCATACTTCAATAAATAAAAAAATAAGTTAAATTAAATAAGTGAATACTTACAAATAGAACTCTAAAACAAGAAAACAAGACCTCTAAAACAAGCAAAAACAAAACCAGGAGCTGACTGTGGCTCAGATCATGAACTCTTTTTTGCAAAATTCAGACTTAATTTGAAGAAAGTAGGGAAAAGCACTAGACTATTCAGGTATGGCCTAAATCAAATCCCTTATGACTATACAGTGGAAGTGAGAAATAGATTCAAGGGGTTAGATCTGATAGACAGAGTACCTGAAGAACTATGGAAGGAGGTTCGTGACATTGTACAGGAGGAAGCGATCAAGACCATCCCTAAAAAAGAAATGCAAACGGGCAAAATGGTTGTCTGAGGAGGCCTTACAAATAGCTGAGAAAAGAAGAGACACTAAAGGCAAAGGAGAAAAGGAAAGATATTCCCACTTGAATGCAGAGTTCCAAGAATAGCAAGGAGAGAGAAGAAAGCCTTCCTCAGTGGTCAATGCAAAGAAATAAAGGTAAACAATACAGAGGGAAAGACTAGAGATCTCTTCAAGAAAGAGATACCAAGGGGACATTTCATACAAAGATGGGCACAACAAAGGGCAGAAATGGTATGAACCTAACAGAAGCAGAAGACATTAAAAAGAGGTGGCAAGAATACACAGGAGAAGGATAGAAGAAAGATCTTCATGACCAGAAAACCATAATGGTGCAATCACTCACCTAGAGCCAGACATCCTGGAATGCAAAGTCAAGTGGGCATTAGACATCACTACAAACAAAGTTTGTGGAGGTGATGGAATTCCAGTTAAGCTACTTCAGATCCTAACAAATGATGCTGCAAAAGTGCTGCATTCAATATCCCAGCAAATTTGGAAAACTCAGCAGTGGCCACAGGACTGGAAAAGGTCAGTTTTCATTCCAATCCCAAAGAAAGGCAATGGCAAAGAATGCTCAAAGCACCACACAATTGCACTCATCTCACACGCTAGTAAAGTAATGGTCAAAAATCTCCATGCCAGGCTTCAACAGTATGTGAACTGTGAACTTCCAGATGTTCAAGCTGGATTTAGAAAAGGCAAAGGAACCAGGGATCAAATTGCCAATAACCGCTGGATCATCAAAAAAGCCAGAGAGTTCCAGAAAAACATCTATTTCTGCTTTATTAAATATGCCAAAGCCTTTGACTGTGTGGATCACAACAAACTGTGGTAAATTCTTCAAGAGATGGGAATACCAGACCACCTGACCTGCCTCCTGAGAAACCTGTATGCAGGTCAGGAAGCAACAGTTAGAACTGGACATGGAACAACAGACTTGCTCCAAATTGGAAAAGGAATATGTCAAGGGTGTATATTGTCACCCTGCTTATTTAACTTATATTCAGAGTACATCATGAGAAATGCTGGGCTGGGGAAAGCACATGCTGGATTCAAGATTACCAGGAGAAATATCAATAACCTCAGATATGCAGATGACACCACCCTTATGGCAGAAAGGGAAGAAGAACAAATGAGTCTCTTGATGAAAGTGAAAGTGGAGAGTGAAAAAGTTGGCTTAAAGCTCAATATTCAGAAAACTAAGATCATGGCATCTGGTCCCATCACTTCATGTCAAATAGGTGGGGAAACAATGGAAATAGTGACAGACTCTATTATTTTGTGCTTCAAAATCACTGAAAATGGTGACTGCAGCTATGAAATTAAAAGACACATGCTCCTTGGAGGAAAAACTATGACCAACCTAGACAGCCTATTAAAAAACTGAGACATAACTTTGCCAACAAAGGTCCACCTAGTCAAAGCTATGGTTTTTCCATTAGTCATGTATGGATGTGAGAGTTGGACTATAAAGAAAGCTGAGCACTGAAGAACTATGGTTTTTTACTGCGGTGTTGGAGAAGACTCTTGAGAGTCCCTTGAACTGCATGGAGATCCAACCAGTCCATCCTACAGGAAATCAGTCCTGAATATTCACTGAAAGGACTGATGCTGAAGCTGAAGATCCAGTACTATGGCCTCCTGATGTGCAGCACTGAGTCATTGGAAAAGCCCCTGATGCTAGGAAAGATTGAAGGTGGGAGAAGGGGATGACAGAGGATGAGAGGGTTGGATGGCATCAGCGACTTGATGGACATGAGTTTGAGTAAGCTCTGGGAGTTGGTGATTGACTGGAAAGCCTGGCGTGCTGTAGTCCATGGGGTCACAAGTAGTTGGACACAACTGAGTGACTAAACTGAACTACAAATAGAATTTAATTTGTTAGATGAACAGGCTGCTCAGAATATCAATAATCACAGGATATGATTATTTGAATATGATTATATGACCAAGTAATAAGACAAAAGCAGAGGTGATATGAATAAACTTCAGGAAGTCTCCTTGAAAAGAAGAATGCTTATACTTGTTTCTCCTGAATTTTTATTTTTTTGTACTTGCTTGCAATTCTTCTCTGATAATTAGAACTACATTACTTGCTTTGGATCATGTTTGATTTTAAAAAGACACTTGTGCACCAAAATGATAGAGAAGAACAACAGAGGAGCCTGAGACCCTGGAGAAATGGTATCTGACAGTGAATGCAGTAGTTGACCTTCCTCATCTGCAGGTTCCACATGTACAGATTCAGCGAACTATGGCAATGTTCAAATAAAAGCTCCAGAAAATTCTAAAATCAGAACTTTAGTTTGAAGCATGTTGCCCACTATTTACATAGAATATACATTCTATTTGGTATTAGAAGTAATCTAGAGATGATTTAAAGTACAGTTGTCCCTCTGTATACAAGGGATTGATTCCAGGACCCATGCTCAGATATCAAAATTCTTACATGTTCAAGTCTCTTGTATAACCTTTGCACATTCCCGAGTAATCTTTAAACCACCTCTAGATTGCTTGTAATGCCTAGTATAATGTAAATGTTCGGAAAAAAAGCTTTGCTGGTGCACAACAAACTATAACTTTGTTTTTGGAAATTTCTGAAATTTTTTTTCAAATATTTTTCATCTAAAGTTAGTTGATTCTGCAGAGGAGGAAACCATGGATAAGGAGGCCCAACTGTATTCAGGAGGATATGTATATATAACAATATACTACATAATTTTTGTAAGGTACTTTACATCAGTAGATTTTGGTATCCATGGGGGTGTTAGAATGAATCCTCTGCAGATACCAAGGGATAACTAACTACTATCTACCCCAGAGTTCTTTATTAAGAAAACTAAATCTACTTCTGTATTCTTTAATTCTGTGTAATGTGGTTTTCCCTCTATTATATGTGGCTGAAACCAATCTGTTAACTTTGAACTTGGATGACAAGAGTAATTTATTAATAATGATGACAATGTTGGTAATAGTAAGATGCAAGGATTAGAAAATGTAAGGGTTTAGAAGTATTAGAGTAATAGCTACTCTGTCAGTCTTATAAAGAGTAAAGATTAGAAAAACAATAAACTAAGAAATAAAGATTTAGCAATATTATGTAAAGTCACAAGTGTTAGAAAGCATATGAAGAAATATGACTTAACTATATATTCAGCAGTACATGAACCAAGAACTTCCAGATGTACAAGCTATGTTTAGAAAAGGCAGAGGAACCAGAGATCAAACTGCCAAAACTTACTGGACCATAGGGAAAGCAAGGAAATTCCAGAAAATCATTTACTTCTGCCTCATTGATGATACCAAAGCCTTTGACTGTGTGGATCACAGCAAATTGGAAAATTCTTTAAAAAAAAGAGATGGGAATACCAGGCCACCTTACTTGCCTCCTGAGAAACCTGTATGTAGATCAAGAAGCAACAGTTAGAACTGGACATGGAACAAAGGACTGGTTCAAAATTGGGAAAGGAGTACGTCAAGGTTGTATATTGTCACGCTGTTTATTTAACTTATTTCTATGCAGAGTGCATCATGAGTAAATCTGGGCTGGATGAATCCCAAGCTGGAATCAAGGTTGCCAGGAGAAATAGCAATAAAGTATAAACTATATCAATAACCTCAAATATACAAATGATACCACTCTAATGGCAGAAAGTGAGGAGGAACTAAAGAGACTCTTGATGAAGGTGAAAAAGGAGAGTGGAAAAGCTGTCTTGAAACTCGGCATTCAAAAAACTAAGATCATGGCACCTGGTTCCATCACTTCAAGGAAAATAAAAATGGGAAAAACTAGAAGCAGTGACAGATTTTATTTTCTTGAACTAAAAAATCACTGTGGATGGTGTATGCAGCCATGGATTTAAAAGACGTTTGCTCCTTGGAAGGAAAGATATGACAAGCCTAGGCAGCATGCTGAAAGAAAACAGAGATGTCACTTTGCCAACATAAGTCTGTATAGTAAAAGCTATGGTTTTCCCAATAGTCATGTAAGGATGTGAGACTTGGGCCATAAAGAAGGCTGAGCACCAAAGAATTGATGCTTTCCAACTGTGGTGCTGGAGAAGACTCTTGAGAGTCCCTTGGACAGCAAGGAAATCAAACTTATCAATCCTAAATGAAGTCAACTCTGAATATTCATTGGAAGGACTGATGCTGAAGCTGAAGCTCCGATACTTTGGCCACCTGATATAAAGAGCCGACTCATTGGAAAATACCCTGATGCTGGGAAAGATTGAGGAAAGGAGGAGAAGGGGGCAGCAGAAGATGAGATGTTTAGATAGCATCATTGACTCAGTGGACATTAGTTTGAGCAAACTCTGGGTGATAGTGAAGGACAGGGAAGTCTGGCCTGCTGTGGTTCATGGGGTAGCAAAGAGTCGGACACAGCTTAGTGACTGAAGAACAACAGCAATAATAATTTGAAACAAAGGAGTGGGGATGAGGAGTATAGTATCAGTAAACTGACTTCTTTTGACTTTTATTTTTAGGAGTAAATGATACAAGAAAAGATATATAATTGAGATTTTTATGTTTATTCTATCTGAATAAAAAAACTCTCTAAACATAAATTGAAATATATGTTGAATAAAAAAAGTAATAAAACCATTAATAACTGAAATAGAAGATAGAACTACTTATTTCTAAGTAAGACCAAGAATAATAATCCTGTGAACAATTCTCTAGTCTTCAGGTTTCATCTTCATCAAGTGTTCACCATATCTTTTTAAAAGATTTTTACATTGACTATTCACTCTTAAATGCACAGTATCAGAATATTTCTGAAAATTATTTAACCTTCATCAGACATACTTGATCGTTATGGTTTCTGTGATAGCACCATTTGACAACCTGTAAATGGTTTGATCATTCACCTACCTATGTGAGTGTTTGGTTTGTTCAGTTTTCTTATGCATACATAAAAATACAACTAAGAACATATTTTGAAGAATTCAATAAAACTCCAATTGAACTAGAAATATTGTCTGCTCTGTGTACGTGTGTTGAAATCTCATTCCAGGTTCTGTTTCACAGAAATTGTTCAACTTGAATGTAGTCTTTAAATATTCATTATTTAATATAAATATTTAAGCATTTAATATAGGTAGCTGACCTCTAAATAACTGCTGATGCTGAAGCAATCACCAGGCATTTTTCTTTATTTTTTTTTCCTTTGTACTTTGCTGAAAGTTTTCAATATATAAACTATTTTTTTTGGCAAACATTCTTAGGTAATACGTAAAATGCATGTAAAAACATATCAAATATGAGCCCAATAGATGGGTAGAATACTAGACTTGTAAAGGTGTAATGAATTGATGTTTATACTTGTCCAATATTAAACAAAATCCCTTGAGTGAGTAATAGTGTTTGCTCTTCTATTCGACTATAAAGTCCTTGAAGGTACACTTTCTGAGTTGCTTGTCACTGTATCACTTGATCCTTGTATAATGTCTGAACACTCACTACCATGAGTATGGTAAATACTTAATGAGTACTGAGTGTGTGATAAATATGACTCTTGAGTCACAAATTCAAGTGCATTAGTAATATAAAACTTATTTCCTGATAACATTAATCAAACCTAATAATCATATTGGTCTATTTTTCTGCCTTGAAAAAAGTGAAATCTCATTCGCCTTAAGGCCATTTTTACTGTTAAAACTTTCAAGGTGTCTATAAATTACTTCAGAGCTTCCAAAACACCAAGTAATTTGGGAGTTGAGATCTATCTGGATTCTCAGTCATAAAGTGTCTATGTTGGAATTCATGTTGACATCTGTACTCCAATCTTGCCTTTATTTAGGGCACTTGTCCCCTTTTAAAGCCATCTTCACAATTGTGATTCATTCCTACTGGAATCCATGTCATCTACCCATTGTACATTACTGGATCAGAAAGGGGTGCTCTGAGAATGCCCCAGTCTCTTTCTGCCTGAACAGATCCACCCTGTTCTCCATACTCCTTTCCCTGCTCTATATTAAGAGTAAGGATTTCAAGGTTGTTAGTGCTTTTCTTAGAATTATTCTGAGTGGTTTATGTACTGATTAGTCACATACTCTTTGAAGTTCTCTAGTTTATGCCCAGAAACTTTGAATTTGTTCCTGTTATTTGGTTATCTTGTATCTTTCCTAAGACAAGGAGAGTAAAATATTGGTCTGCCCAAATTAAAGGGTAATAGATAGAAATTTATAGGTAACAGGCTAATATATAGATATATAATAGCAATTAAGTGATTGAATGAAATAGTGCTTTATTTTTTTCTGTAGTGTTTTCACATACAATGCATCAGATTTACATAACCTTATAAGACATCAATCATATGTACTTTAATTGCATAGATCAGTACATTGGTTCAAGGAAATTAAATGGCTTTCCTAGATCCCATCTGCTATTGACCCATTTATTGATTTTTCAGTTTCAATAATTTTAATTTCTAAGAGACATATGACTCTATTTAGGTATATATATGTATATATATATATATATATATACATATATATATAGACACACAATAGTCTTCATTTTATTTATTTCTACTTTGAATAAATATGCTTACACTGTGCCTAGGGGAGTTTGTTTTTGTTTGTTAACTTTTCCTTCTTAGTATCATTTATGCTTTATTTCTTCTTATTTTAATCAATAAATCATTAAATTTATATCATTTGGAGTTTTAAAGGAGGCAATATTTTGAGACTTCTGTTGCAGTTATTTCCGAGAAATGGTGCTTCTTGAAGACAAATGCT
This sequence comes from Odocoileus virginianus, assembly GCF_023699985.2. NCBI lineage: Eukaryota > Metazoa > Chordata > Mammalia > Artiodactyla > Cervidae > Odocoileus > Odocoileus virginianus. The sequence continues at coordinate 17,233,651 of NC_069675.1, read as the reverse complement.
GGTCTGACCATTTTCAGACCACCTTATAGTATAAATTTGGGAGGGCAAACTGTATAATAAATATTTCTCTTTCTATTCAGAAATAAAACTCAGGGTTTTTCTTGAGCTTTTTCTTGTTCTCCTTTTTCTTTTTCTAAGAATATGTTGAATATTGGTGTGGAGGTCGATAGGATTTTTCTTTACCCATAAACTGAGGGATTAGGCCATTGTGATTCTAGCTCCATGAAGATCATTTTCTGCTAGACTCCTCTATGTCTTCTATCCCATGGGCTGCAGAACTATGAAAATCAAAGTTAACGGTTCTTGGAATTGAAGAATGCCCACAGGGCAAAGGCAGCTTCACTGCTCTACTTATATTTCTGGAGTCTAACTTTCACTTAGTATTTGACCTCTGAGGATTGCTTCTTTTCTTTCTAGTTAAAGGATGTATTTTAAAATAGACTGAATACATCCAACAGTTTTAGTTGTTTTAATCAGGAGGGACATTTAATACATCCTATCTCCTAAACTATTAATGACATAAGTCTAATGCTCTACTATTTGAATACTAATTTACTTTCAATTGTAAATACTACTAAATTTTGGTGCACATTTTTAAATAGACTTATAAGAATAGTGCAATAAGTGAAATGATTGGGCAAACAGCATGCATATAGTTAAGACCCTTGATTTTGTACTGATAAATTGACCATAAATAAGTTTTGCCAATTACACAGAACCAGCAACACAGGATAGGAAACTAAATAAAATTACTATTCCACCATTTTACTTTTGAAATACAGAAAACTAATAGGATCTTAATATTGGAAACCTTATTTTGGGAAGTTTTTTGGTGTCTTGGTAGTTAGGATTCCCAGCTTTCACTGCCAGGTCCTGGTCAGGGAACTGAGACCCCGCAAGCCATGCAGTGCGACCAAATGTGTGTGTGTAGGCTTTCCTGGTAGCTCAGCTGGTAAAGGATCCACCTGCAATGCAGGAGACCCTGGTTCGATTCCTGGGTCAGGAAGATCCCTAGGAGAAGAGATATGCTCCCCACTTCAGTATTCTTGGGCTTCTCTGGTGGCTCAGATGATAAAGAATCTGCCTGCAATGTGGGAGGCTTGGGTTCAATCTCTGGGTTGGGAAGATCCCCTGGAGGATGGAGTGGCAACCCATGATAATATTCTTGCCTGTGGGATCCTCATGGACAGAGGAGCCTGGTGGGCTACAGTCCGTGGGATCAAAAAGAGTTGGAGATGACTGAGTGACTAAGCACAACACAATATATATATGGGTTTCCCTCGTGGCTCAGCTGGTAAAGAATCCAGCTGCAATGCGGGAGACCTGGGTTTGATCCCTGGGTATACATATGTATATGTACATATATACATATACACGTATGTATATATATATATATATGTATGTATGTGTAAATACATATACACACATATAATGTGCACATATACATTTATGTGTATATATAATGCATATATGTATATAATATATACACATATAAATGTGTATATGTATACATAAATATATGTATATATATATAGATACATATGTTTCTATTTCATAAAATTATATGTGTAATTTTAGCTAATTTAAAAGTTAAATGTAGTAAGTTAAAAAATTTTAATGGGTGAGAAAGAGAAAGTTATGGTTGCATAACCAAGCCATAGAAAGATAGTATATGGGCTGATGGTGGTCTCTGAATAGATATGTCCATGGTTTAATCCTTAGAAACTCTGAGAGTTATTTTATCTGGAGAAATGGGTATTTATAGGTGTGATTAAGCTTAGTATCTTGAGAGAAGGAATTTATCCTGTATTTTCTGGGTGGGCCTAAACACAATCACATGTAAACTTTTAAAAGAGAGGTTAGACCAAGAAACATCAAAGGAGACACACACAGAAGAGAAGGAGATAATCTGAACTTGAAGGCAGAGACTGGAATGTTGTGGTCAAGGAATGCCAACAGCCATCAGAAGCTAGAAGAGGCAAGGAATGGATTTTCCTATAAAGCCCCCAGAGAGAGTGTGGTCCTAATGACAATTTGCATTTGAGCTTCTGGGTTCAGGACTGTGAGAGAATAAGTTTGCCATTTTTAATGCCACACCATTTGTGGCAACTCTAGGAAACTAATACTGGTGGTGGTGGCAGTTTAGTCGCTAAGTTGTGTCTAACTCTTGCAACCCCATGGACTGTAGCCTGCCAGCCTCTTCTGTCCATGGGATTTCCCAGATAAGAATACTGAAGTGGGTTGTCATTTCCTTCTCCAGGTGATCTTCCAGATCCAGGGATGGAACCTGGGTCTCCTGCATTCATAGGTGGATTCTTTACTAATTGAGTCACCAGGGAATTTCTCATCTTTTTTCTTATTCATATGTATTTCTTTAGTCACCTTTATTCTACAGATCTCTGTGTTTGTATGGCATCTGACAAAAGATCTAGTAAGAAAGACATTCAATTTGAAGTTTTATGTTCTAGAAAAACTTTTTTTTTTTTCACCAGTTTGGCTTTCCAGTCCTTGGACAGACCATCATTACTATCTATGGGGAGAGTCACCATGATTGGTTGACCATGAGTTACCTGACTATTCTTTTGAACAAATAAGAAGCATTTGTGGCTATCAGACACTAATAACACCATCTGAATATTTTACAAAAGAAGGGAGAAAATTTTCTGAATAAAGCCCTATATAAATGCATGAATGTCATTCTAGCTCAGTCTTTTATTCTGCACGACACATTCACATATACACAGTAGTAAGTCCCATATCTAGAAAATGTTGAACTTTCATTTCAGGAAGACTCTTTCTGTGTCATTTGCATCTCTTTCAACCAGAAAACACCAACAGTTTAATTGGCAATAGACAGATTCTGCTCAGTGTCTGGCCTCTGTTGTAAATGATGAGGGTGACAAAGATGGATTATTTTATGAGCTGTCACAGTTGTGCCTCATTGAAGGTGGTAACAAATCTACTGGCCCAGGCTCTCAGTGGGCTTTATAGAATATCCCTAGAACCCCCCTAATAGGCAAACTTGAATTATTTTCTGTTGCTGTCTTCTATGTCATATTAAATTTTTAGTCTTAGTGAAGAGAGTTATGTCAAATTTTGGAGATCCAGTTGTTTCAAAAAAGATGTTTCCATGATTATCAACTGATATTGTCTAAATAGTTTATTTTCAGATGGAGATTATGATGTGGCTCTTCTAGCCTCTACCAAATATACATGGAGTTATTCTATTAGTGTATTCTACACTGCTGAATGTTGAAAAAAATCTGTGAAGAACTGTAAGAAAGATAGACTACATGTAAATAATCTCTAGAATTTCAATTAAATAAGATCCCAAGAGATCTAGATATAATGGACACATACATAGTTGAGGATGAGACCTGGATCAACTATTTCTATTAATTATGCTGTGTCATGCCTGGAATTCCCTAAATATGATGTGGAAAGAATGGATATTAGAGAGATAGAGACAATTTCAATATATGTAACCTGTTATACAGGTAGTGGTAAAGAACTCGCCTGCCAAACTAGGAAGCGTAAATGATGTGGGTTCAATTCCTGGGTCAGGAAGATACCCTGGAGGAGGGCATGGCAACCCACTCCAGTATTCTTGCCTGGAGAATCCCATGGACAGAGAAGCCTGGCGTGCTTCAGTCCATAGGGTCACCAAGAGTCAGACACGACTGAAGTGACCTAGCACTCATGTACAACCTATTATACTTCAGTTCAGTTACTCAGTCATGTTCGATTCTTTGCAACCCCACGGACTGCAGCATGCCAGGCCTCCTTATCCATCACCAACTCCTGGAGTTTATACAAACTCATGTCCATTGAGTTGGTGATGCTATTATACTTGGAAGCGTGTAAAGTAAAGAAACAACGAAAGCTATGCAAAACATAGGGATAGGATGGTTTGCACTGTAAGCTGTCAGATAAAATTATGTCTCAGACTTTACCATCTAGCAGCAAATTTTACATTCCAGAGGTGAGCTAGTCAAAAATGGATAAATTTCATGCTTCACATAAACTACGGTGACGATTTCAGAGATCTAGAGAAGAGTCATATCACATTCTGAGATACACTTAGCAGATGAGAGAAATGATATACTAGTGGCATCAATTGAACAGCAAGTTGTGCGTGAAGCAGCATAAAACATTAGCTTGGAATTTGATGTGCCAAAAATATGAAATTAAATATAATAATGAATAAATCTGAGAGCCATTCCATCTCCAAAGCAATTCTCACATTTTTCAACAAGAGAAATGATCTATCAGCACATGACTTCTGTAGGAAGTTGTATAAAAATTCTTGAATTCTCAGATATCATGGACAGCCAATTATGTAGAGAAAAATAATCCATGCAAAGCTAGTAGGTTATTAAAGAAAATGATTTTTCATCATAAAAAATTAACTCTTAGCTACCTTTAAAGAATTCATATTTACAGAAATATGATCACAAAAGGAAAAACAAGTTGACTATCTGTGAGAAAGTCTCGAGGGATGAAAATTTTGTTCCTAACTTGATTTTAGATATGTTCAAAAAATAAGTAGATAATGATGTGGCATATATTGTTGTGTTGTTTAGTTGCTCAGTCAGTCATGTCTGACTCTTTTGCAACCCCTTAAAATGTAGCCCATCTGGCTTATCTGTCCACGGGATTTCCCAGGCAACAGTACTGGAGTGGGGCCACTTCCTTCTCCAGGGTATTTTCCTGACCCAGGAATTGAACCCGTGTTTCCCACATTGGCCAGCGGATTCTTTACCACTGAGCCATCTGGGAAGTCCTGGTGGCATATATTAGAATCCTACAAAGAAAAAGTACTTATATTTTTGGACTCTTGTGTCTAGAACAGTGTCTAGATCCTACATTTTTGTTCAGTGGAATTTAATGCTAAATCTCATAGGGACTCATAGATGGTCAAAAGGTTTGGCTTGCCTGTATCTTTCTCCCACAATCTCTGATGGATTGGGTGACTCTGCTTGTATGATGTCAGTTAGATTTAAAATAAGGGTATTCACTCCATCTATTGAGTGTTTTCAAGCATCAAAATTTAGGGTTTCAGTAAACCAAACATTCAGTTAGTGAAATGACTCACTTTTCATCTGACTCTATTCTTTGAGATTATATAAATCAAGGTTTGGAAAGCAATGACTTATAGGTGAACTATAGTCCACAGGTCAAATCTGGTTTAATTCTTCTGTTTTTTTAAATAAAGTTTTATTGGAACACACCCTGCCCATTTATTTAGACATTATCTATGACTGCTTTCTTGCCACTACAATAGTTTTAGGTCCTTGCACCAGAAACCACAGCCCACAAAGCTGAAAATATTCATTGCATGGCTCTTTATAGAAACAGTTTACAATCCCATTCTATCTGTAGTAAACTGCAAATCTTTTGTTCCAGTGTCTTAAGAAAAAAAAGCAAAGTAATGCTGAAAGTTAGGTCCTATTTTAAAATTGGAAATTCCTCTGACCACTGAAACACAGGTAAATAATGTCATTCAGAGCAGTCATAAAAAACAGTTCAGGGATTGGAGTGCTGGTAATGAAGAAAAGTAAACTCTTATTCAGGAAAACATTTCAAATTAGATACTATTGAAAATTAAGGGAAACAGGAGTAGTAGTCTCATCTGATCTTTAGCTAAGAGATTAAAGAAAAAGGCAAAGCTTCTTCTGCTTACTCTTGGATCTGATCCTGATTAAACAGTGGTTGTGAATGTTTTGTTTTTTTGAGTCATAGGTAAGAATGAGGCTGTTAGTCCTGCTCATTCAGGTGGAAAACTTCCCCCACTCCACGTATTCCTCAGAGTGAATGATTGGTTTGGGAATTTTGGGAATCCTCAGTGATCCATGTTATTTTAGTCAATCCAATAATCAAATTAAAGTGATTGTGTAGCAATCTAATTAATCATTCATTGATCTGAAATTATAGTTTAAAAAACAAATACATTGGCTAAAAAATTATTGATTTGTTTTGATTATGTCCACAGAGGAGCTATAATTTCTTTAACAGTTGTCTGAACATAATTCATGGAATTACCTGCTTGCAGTCATAATGCAAACATGATAAAAATGTTCTATAGTCTCAACTTTCAAAATATACCAGGAGGAAAATAAAGGCAATTATTTTTTTTCCAAAAGATATATTGAACAAAAAATCATTTTAAGTGAAAATAGTGGAATGAAAATGCACTTAAATAATGATTATAGTGGTATATATCTGTCCTCAGACAACATTTTGACATTTTTAATACTATACATGGAATGGCAAATAAGATTCTGTTGTAGCACAAAACAAAAGTTTTAGAGTCAAGACCAGATTTACAAAAACAGACAAAAACCTGGCTTAAAATATCTGACCCATCCTGGTGAAGTAAGTAACATTTGAAAGTGTCAGGGGTATGTTGCTGACTTAGATCCTTCTTCAAGATTGAAGGGCTTTTTCTCTTTCAACCCCCATGGAAAGGAGGTTGATAAGTGTCAGCTGTCAGACCTCTCAAGAAACTATCCTTAGCTAAAGAGAGTCGCCTCTCCCAAAGTCACACCTTCTTTCCAGGACAGCCTCCATCCAGTGACTGGACAGTAAGTTGTATAAAGGACTAGACACTTTGTCGCAACTCAAGGGAAATTCTGTCTTCAGAGTTCCATGGAGGGTTGCCTGAAGCCCTACTGTGACTTCTCCACAACCTAAATTATCCCTCTGTCAAATCTTCTTCTTTTTCTCCCCTGTAGCAGTGATCCCAAGAGAACTCTTTAAAAAAATTATTCATTTCTTGGCTGTACTGGGGCTTGGTTGCTGCATGGTCTTTAGTTGTGGCGAGCAGAGACTACTCTCTAGTGGAGGTGTGCAGATTTCTCATTGTGGTGACTTCTCTTGTTGCAGAGCCCTGCTTCTAGGGCATGCAGGCTTCAGAAGTTGTGGTGCTTGGGTCCAGTTGCTCCACAGTATGTGGGATCCTCTCAGGCTGGGGACTGAACCCATGTCTCCTGCACTGGAAGGCAGATTCTTTACTCCTGAGCCACTGTGGAAGCCCCCAAGAGAGCTCATGAATTACCATCCACCATGCTAAATCTCTGGGCTTCCCTGGTAGCCCAGCTGGTAAAGAATCCACCTGCAATGCAGGAGACCCTGGTTCAAATCCTGGGTCAGGAAGATCTGCTGGAGAAGGGATAGGCTACCCACTCCAGTATTCTTTGGCTTCCCTGGTAGCTCAGCTGATAAAGAACCTGCCTGCAATGTGGGAGACATGGGTTGGATCCCTGAGTTAGGAAGATCCCCTGGAGAAGGGGAAAGCTACACACTCCAGTATTCTGGCCTGGAGAATTCCATGGACTGTATAGTCCATGGAGTTGCAAAGAATCAGACATGACTGAGCGACTTTCACTTCACTTAACTTCATGCTCATCTCCAGGCTTCCCTGGTGGCTCAGGGGTAAAGAATCCACCTGCAATGCCAGAGATGCCGACTGGATCCCTGGGTCTGGAAGATCACCTGGAAAAGGAGATAGCAACCCACTCCAGTATTCTTGCCTGAAAAATCCCATGAACAGAGTTGCCTGGTGGGCTGCAGTCCATGGGGTTGCAAAAGAGTTAGACATGATTTAGTGACATAGCAACAATAACAGTGCTAATCTCCATCTCATTTCTGCTTCCTATTAAGAGTCAGTGATTGGAATAGGCTAAGAAAGTGCACATTCAGATTGAATTTTTGGAGACAGAGCACCCAAATCCTGCTGGCAATGAAAAACCCAATTTAGTGGTAGGTGGAAAACGATAGCCTCTGGCTCAAATCAGCTGACTGATGTGCCCTGGTACAGACATAGTGACTGATATCAAGTTGTTATGTAACCATCATGTGTTTGGTTCTGTTGCACTTCCCAAATCATGAAATCAGAGGTTCACTGAAATTCTGTTATAACATGGAAGTTGTGCACTTGGAATTGAGCATTACTAGTGCCAAAAATGATGTTTGTCATACAAGCAAGTTTACTCAGACTCCAAGCTCAACACGATTGTTGAATCAGCATCTCTCCTTCAGCTCACTTCTATGGTGACTTATTATAACCAAGGGATGGAGGCAGAAAACAAGGTCAGATCATTTCTCTGATCTAGGTGCTTAGTACAACTGAGTACAACTGAAAATGTATTGCAGCTGGTAATCCACTTTAGTTAAATGGAAATAACTTGAGTCAGTACAGTTATCCTTTGGTGTCTGTGGGAGATTGCTTTTAGGACCCACTGGAGATCCATGAATACTCAATTCCCATTGTCGGTTCTCTGTATCTGCAGTTCTCCATTCATGGATTCTGAAGGCCAGAGGGCCAATTATATGTAGATTCATGAGCAGTGGCAAATGGCCTGGGGAGGGTGCTCAGAGGTTGAACAGAGGAAAAGAAATGGGTTGGCAAATTCATCAGAAGCCAAAAAGAGAAAAATTGGAAAATTGGTAAGGGCATCTGGAATAGCACCATGGGATGTGCCTACAGGAATGGCCACAAAGTGTAAAAATCTTTGTATTTCATGTTAATGCCCACTGGTGCATATCCACCATGGAAGGGTTACTACATAGCCAACTAGAGTATGTATGCCTTGGCTAGTTGACATCAACCAGCCTTTGTATTCCCCTCTCCCCCAATTCTGGCACAATGAATGAATGGACAGAAGAGTTATGGTAGCATTATGGGCTCAACAGCATGGATTCCCACTTGCCAATCTGGTATAGGTAAGGCAGTTTATGGGTTTCAGCCTGTCAGCAACAAAGTTCAAGTCTAAATCTCCGATTAAGTCTCCTCCCTCAAGGAGAATAATCATATCCTTTGTAGCAGGTTTATTACATTAGACCCCTTCAACCTGGAAGGAATAGTGATTTATTTTGATGAACACTGATACATATTTTAGGCATGGGTTTTTCCTTCCTGCTTAAAGGGCCTTATTCAGGATGGCTGTCAAGGGACTTGTGTAAGTATCTGATGCATTTACATGGCATCCCCAAAAGTATTATGTTCAATTGTATTTTTGGTCCTTAGTATTATTTTCTAATCAGCCATATTAGCTCTCTGGTGCTATGTAATTTCACAGCCTGTCTAACTTAGTCTGTCTTACAAATACAAAATTTTATAAGGAAAAAAGGAGGTCAGAACAATCAGCGAAACTACAAATAGCTATGTGGGCCAATTGTTGGTCAGCTTTCCATTTAAAAAGCATGGAAACACTGAACAATAGTATTCTTCTATTTATTTCTTGCGGCCTGACCTCTTGTCCAACTATGACCATTACATTGTCTTCTAACTCTGTTCAACTTAAACACTACTGAGTGTTGTGACTGTTGTTCTTGAACTTTTAATAACTATCCTTTATTTGGGGTAAAGCATGTAAGGGCTCCATGATAGCTCAGTTGATAAAGAATTCGCCTGCAATGTGGGAGACCTAGGTTCGATCCCTGGGTTGGGAATACCCCCTGGAGAAGGAAAAGGCTACCCACTCCAGTATTCTGGCCTGGACAATTCCATGGACTGTATAGTCCATGGGGTTGCAAAGAGTAAGACAGGACTGAGTGATTTTCACTTTCATGTAAGGGAACTGGATAAGAAACATGCATAGCTGGGAATGCAATGGGGATAAGAAAATAAATGAACAAAGTCTGGCTCTGATCTGTAACTGAAGTGTTTGAATCTTGTGGAAGAGATGGTTTATTGATATCAGTATTTATTCTCCACTTTTGTTGTTGTTGTTGTTGTTAAGTCACTCAGTTTTGTCTGACTCTTTGCGATGCCATGGACTGCAGCACGCCCGGCTTATCTATCCTTCACCATCTCCTAGAGCTTGCTCAAACTCATGCCCATTGAGTTGATGATGCCATCCAACCATTTTGTTCTCTGTCCTCCCCTTCTCCTCCTGCCTTCAATCTTTCCCAGCATCAGGGTCTTTTCCAATGAACTGGCTCTTTGCATCAGGTGGCCAAAGTATTGGAGCTTCAACTTCGGTATCAGCCCTTCTAATGAATATTCAGGGTTGATTTCCCTTAGGATTAACTGGTTTGATTTCCTTGCTGTCCAAGGGGCTCTCAAGAGTCTTCTCCAGCACCATAGTTTGAAAGCATCAATTCTTTCAACCTCAACGTTCTTTATGGTCCAACTCACATCCGTACACGACTATTGGAAAAACCATAGCTTTGTCGAGATGAACATTTGTTGGCAAAGTGATGTCCCTGATTTTTAATATGTTGTCTGGGTTTGTCATTGCTTTTCTTCCAAGGAACAAGCACCTTTTAATTTCATAGGTATAATCACCGTATGCAGTAATTTTGGAGCCCAATAAAATAAAGTCAGTCACTGTTTCCATTTTTTCCCTGTATATTTGCCATGAAAGGATGGGAGCAGATGCCATGATCTTCATTTTTGGAATGTCGAGTTTAAGCCAGCCTTTTCAGTCTCTTTCACTTTCATCAAGAGACTCTTTAGTTCTGGTTCACTTTCTGTTATTAGGATAGGCTATCTGCATACCTGAGATTATTGATATTTCTCCTGACAATTTTGATTCCAGCTTGTGCTTCATCCAGTCCACATAAGATAAATAAACATAAAATAAACATAAGATAAATAAACATAAATGCACATAAGATAAATAAACAGGGTGACAATATATAGCCTTGATGTTCTCGTTTCCCAATTTTGAACCAGTCCTTTGTTCCATGCCCAGTTCTAGCTGTTGCTTCTTGACCTTCATGCAGGTTTCTCAGGAGGCAGGTAAGATGATATGGTATTCCCATCTCTTTAAGAATTTTTCATGGTTTATTTTGATCCACACTGAAAAGTTTTAACATAGTCAATGAAGCAGAAATAGATGTTTTTCTGGAATTCCTTGCTTTTTCTTATAATCCGAGAGATGTTGGCAATTTGACTTCCGATTCCTCTGCCCTTTCTAAATCCAGCTTGTACATTTGGAATTTCTCATTTCATCTATTCAGGTTTTAATTAAGACTCTGGCTCCCTCTATGATGCAGCTAGATAGTATTAGCAGTTAAGAGACCATATTCCCCAGGCTCCCTTGCTATCACTTTCTAGTATATAAGCAAAGTGATTTGTTCATTTCTGGCTCACATCCTTAGAGCAAGCTGCATTCTCTCCACTTCCTCTTTCTTTTTTCGATCTCCAGGAAATAAATAAACCCAGAGAAAGATACTATGTTTCAGAGATGAGAGTCATTCCTTAGACTTCCATCTTCCCTCAGTCACTGTATTTTTGGAAATCTCTTTATTATAGCTACTTAGTTTAAACCATAAGAATAAATGAGTCATATTAATCAATAAATATATGAAGAAGGAAACAGAAGTGCTGTTAATAGCAGTGTGGGTTGCTCCTGTCTTCCCCAGGAATCAAAAGTAATGTATTTTTCAGGAGTATGGTGAGAGGTGCATAATATAAATAGAAGCAAGGATCTATAGGAAAATTTAATAAAGGAGGTAAGCTTAGAATAAGGAATGGCAACAGTAGAAATATACAAAATTGACTTTATTATTTAAATACACAGCCAGTATTTCTGGTTATTTATTTTAATGAGAGTGCCTTTTAATTTTTATTTACTTTTTTGGCTGTACTATGAGGCCTGCAGAAACTTAGTTCCCCAACCAGGGATCGGACCCTTACCCCCTGCAGTGGAAGCTTGGAGTCTTAACTTCTGGAACCTCTGGAAGTCCTTGCTTCTGGCAATTTTATATGAACTTCTAATTGGACATGGACACCTCAAGTTTAATATAAATGTTTACTCTTAGAGTCTAGTCCTGATTTCTTTATTCTTTCCCAGGTGTTCAACTCTGAGCTACAATGCAGAGTCATGAAAAGGAGGGGCCCATGGTATGTGCTACATTTAAAAGTATGTTCCTTAGACCCATTTAGACTTGATTCTGTCCCTTCACATACTATTGCTTCACTTACTGTTACTAGACTCTTTGAATTTCAATTTATGGGTATGTAAATGAAGATACTAACACCCACAACGGAGAGTTAACATAAGGTTTAAAGGAATAAAAATTCAATCAGTTCAGTTGCTCAGTCGTGTCTGACTCTTTGTGACTCCATGAACACATTAGGCTTCCCTGTCCATCAATAACTCCCAGAGCTTCCTCCAACTCATGTCCATCAAGTTGATGATGCCATCCAACCATCTCATCCTCTGTCATCCCCTTCTCCTCCCACCTTCAATCTTCCCCAGCATCATGGTCTTTTGTAATGAGTCAGTTTTTCGCATCAGGTGGCCAAAGTGTTGGTGTTTCAGCTTCAACATCAGTCCTTCCAATGAATATTCAGGACTGATTTCCTTTAGGATGAACTGGTTGGATCTCCTCGCTATTCAAGGAACTCTGAAGAGTCTTCTTCAACACCACAGTTCAAAAGCATCAATTCTTTGGTGCTCAGCTTTCTTTATAGTCCCACAGTCACACCTATACAAGACTGTTGGAAAAACCATAGCTTTGACTAGGTGGACCTTTATTGGCAAAGTAATCTCTCTGCTTTTTAATATGCTTTCTAGGTTGGTCATAACTTTCCTTCCAAGGAGCAAACACCTTTTAATTTCATGGCTGCAGTCACCATCCGCAGTGATTTTGGAGCCTGAGAAAATAAAGTCTGTCACTGTTTCCCTTATTTCCCCATCTATTTGCCATGAAGTGATGGGACCAGATGCCATGATCTTAGCTTTTTGAATGTTGAGTTGGAAGCCAGTTTTCTCACTTTTCTTTTCCACATTCATCAAGAGGCTCTTCAGTTCCTCTTCACTTTCTGCCATGAGGGTGGCATCATCTGCGTATCTGAGGTTATTGATATTTCTCCTGGACATAATGTCGACAAATCTTACAATCTTGTTGGCAATCTTACTCAGCAAATGAATAAAAAATCTTAGCTAAATGGAAAATTTTATTTTGCTGAGTTTTTCTAACAAAAAGTTAAAATAATATAAATAGATACATTTTAAAAAGAAATAAAAAGATTTAGAACATTCCCTGGCACATAAGAAACACAGACTTAGACAGTTTGTTGTTACTACTGTATTATTATTATTGACAATAAAACTGTAACTGATGCTTGTTTTCTTCAGTGACCAAAACCGACTGATATTAAAATATCTGAATATGGAAACATTTTTATTTCTATCTCATATTGTAGGATTTCTCCCCATGAGAGAGAAATACACAACTAGAAATAGAAACAGTGAGAAGCTTGTATCTACTTTCCTATCTCTTAGTGATTACTGAACCAAAGACATTTTTTTAGTGTGGAAACTTGAAAGTCAAATCTCCAGAGTCCTTCATCCATGCAGAGTGCTATGAAATTTCTCTATTTTTCAAGTCACAATTTAATATGGGTCAAAGTCCTGGTGTTTAATGATAAATGGCAGTGAGAATGGCCTCTTCAAATGACAATAAATTAATGGCAAAGACCACAGATCTGCTGAGCTGCTTACTAAGCTTTGAATCTAGCAAATAGCTTCCTACATGTATATTAGAATTTTTAGATAGATTTTCCAGTACAAAGAGGCCTCATGTTTATAAGTATTCAGATGGACTATTTTAAGTTTTAGGAACTTTAAATGAGATAGGTAGAGTTCCTGAAGAAAATACTAAATCACTGGAGCTGAACTTTAACACCTGTTCTACAGCTAATTAGTTGAATTAGAGTCACTTTGTAAGAGAGTTAATCAATTCTCTTGCTTTAGCTGCCCCAATGCTTCTGAAATTTGCTGATGGTATCATTACATTGGAAGGAGACACTCTGAATTTTAATAGGAGTATTTCTTTTAAAATCTTTGTGGTACAACAAAAACAAGCATTAGTGTATATGTGCGTGTGTATATATATATATATATATATATATATATATATATATATATATATATATATTTTCCCCCCTGCAAAATAAGGACTTTACCAGGGCAGGATTATGCCTTTATCTGAACAATAGAATGAGATAACATAGCAATCAAATGTATCTTTGTTAAGTACAGCTTGGTAGACACTGTGCCTAGTGCAGTATCTGGCATAGACAAAGATTTAACTAAATATTTTCTAACATTGTTTGTGTAAGTAGTAATACAATTATCTATTTGACAAAATGCCTAAATGCAGTGGGTTGCTAACTATATAATATAATATAAAGACCCTCAGGAAAATGTTTCCTTCACATCCAAAAATATTTTTTCATTAAAATTCTCACATTAAGTTATGACTAAAATATCCTGTGACAAAAAGGCAAGAGAGTGCAGTTTTTATTTTAAATGTGTATAAATATTTTCTTGGACTCCAAAATCACTGCATACAGGGACTACAGCCATGAAATTCAAAGATGCTTGCTCCTTGGAATGAAAGATATGACCAACCTAGACAGCCTATTAAAAAGCAGAGGCATCACTATGCTGACAAAGATCCATATATTCGAAGCTATAGTTTTTCCAATAGTCACGTATGGATATGAGAGTTGGACCATAAAGAACATTGAGTGCCAAAGAATTGATGTTCTTGAATTGTGGTACTAGCGAGGACTCCTCAAAGTCCTTTGGATTGCAAGGAAATCAAATGAGTCAATCCTAAAGGAAATCAACACAGAATTTTCATTGGAGGGACTGATGTTGAAGCTGAAACTCCAATACTTTGGACACCTGATACAAAAAACTGATTCATTGGTAAAGACCCTGATGCTGGGAAAGATAAAAGGCAGGAGAAGGGGATGACAGAGGATGATATGGTTGGATGGCATTAGTGACTCAATGGATATGAATTTGAGCAAACTCTGGGAGATAGTGGAAGACAGAGAATCCTGGTGTGCTGCAGTCTATGGGGTCACAAAGAGTTGGACATGACTTAGGGACTGAATGACACCAAAACATGTCTATCAAATGTAACTTTCTGAAATGCAGCTTGGCAGATACTGTACCTATTGTGGTATCTGTCATAGACTAAGATTTAACTAAACATTTTCTAACATTATTCATGTAAGTGGTATTATAATTATCTGTTTGATGAAATACCTAAAAGCAGTGCGTTGCTAACTGCATAATATAATGTAAAAGCATTCAGAAAAATGTTTGTTTCACACCGCAAAGTATTTTTTCATTGAAAATCTCACAAAACTTATCACTAAAATGGCCTGTGACAGAGAGGCAAGAGAGTGCAATTTTTAGTTAAATATGTATACACCACTACCACACACAGACACACACATGCACAAACATATTTGGCAATTACATATCTGGCCTATGACTAAGGACTTTAAATATATTAACTCATTTAAACCTTGCAACATGGCTCAGTACTGTTATTAGCATCAGTTAATTTTCAAATCATTTGATTCACAGTTCTTTTTTTTTTTTTTAAGAAATCTCCATACTCTTCTCCATACCCTGAGAAAACCATAATTGGAAAAAAAAAAAAAAGAACACATGTACCCCAATGTTCATCCCAGCACTGTTTACAATAGCCAGGACATGGAAACACCCTAGGTGCCCATTAACAAATGAACAAATAAAGAAACAGTGGTACATATATGCAATGGAATATTACTCAGCCATAAAAAGGAATGAATTTGAATCAGTCCTACTGAGGTGGATGAACCTAGGACCTGTTATACAGAGTGCAGTAATTCAGAAAGAGAAAAACAGTTATCATATATTAATGCATACATATGGAAATTAGAAAAATGCTACTGATGAACCTATTTGTAGGGCAGCAGTATAGATGCAAATATAGAGAACAGACTTGTGGACACGGCACTGGGAAGGACAGGGTGGGACAAACTGCAAGAGTGGCATTGAAACATATACATTACCATATGTAACTAGTAGCCAGTGGGAATGTGCTCTTGAGGCAGGGAGCTTGTGACAACCTAGAAGGGTTAGGTAGGGTGGGATGTGGGAGGGAGGTTCAAGAGGGAGGGGACATATGTATACCTACGGCTGATTCATGTTGATGTATGGCAGAAACCAACAGGATATTGTAAAGCAATTATCCTCCAATTAAAAATAAGTTTAAAAAAAAGCAAGAAAAAATTTTGCAAGCATTTGAAACGCTCATGAGTTAGTCTGATAGGGTTGTGAGGATGCTGGGAATTCAATGACAGAATTCTATTTTGGAAAATTGGATCAATCTAGATGCTAAGGATATAATTAAGTAATTCACTATTTATACTGTACCTACTATGATTTAGCAATATCAAAATATATAGTGCTCTTCTAAATCTGACACTATTGCATGCAAGACTTATTGGAATAGTATATGCAAGGCATAAAATGCAATTCACTATAGTATGTAATATATCCAAGAGGCAGTGAGAAAAAAAATGCCTTCAGATAAAGTGAGTTGAATTTGCATAAATGCCTCCAGCTTTATTGACTCTCTACATTAAACTATTATTTCCCTTAATCAGTTCATATTCAGTACTCTACATGAGTGTCACTAAAGAACTGTGAGGGGACTTTGGATTAGGCTTTAATTCTTGAAACCTATAGAATTTCTGCCATTGTGTGAAAATTATAATACCATTGTGTATTTGTGTGACTTACTATCTGTCTTCTATGCTGTAGTGTTTTGGGGTTTTTTTTTTGTATTTATTTATTTGTTTGGTTGCCTCGTACCTTTGCGGCATGGGGAATCTTTGCATCTGGGCTTCTTTCTAGTTACAGCACAGGCTTAGTTGCCCCCACAACATGTGGGATCATAGTTGCCTGACCAGGGACCAAAAGAGTCCGATATGATTCAGTGACTAAATACAGCAATAACATTGGATTGTAACCTAAAGTATGAAATAAATATACATGAGTTCATATGATATGAATAAATGATTGAAGAGATATATTAATTTAAGCAAAATTACAAATATTGTTTAAAGAAATGTTCCAAATTAATTTATATAAATTCTTATCCTCAATCTCAAAGTGAAGACTACTTCCCCTTTCTCCCTTCTCTCCCCAGTTGGGAGCTACACATAATGACTTACTTTCAAAGAATAGCATAAGTAAAGGGAAAACTTTACAGTGTAGAAGAAAACCTTTAACTTTACAGTGTAGAAAGCTTGGCTGTAAGATCAAAGATAATGTCATCAGTGATAATTCATGTCAATGGTATGTACTCCTGAAATAATTGATGAAAAGAACACTTCTGTGTTATTCTTCCTCCAAACAACCAACTACAATTTGGGCAATGAGAAAAACACCACACAAAATCCAGATTGAGGGATAGTTTACAAAACACTTGACCAGTACTCCTCAAAATCATCAAGACTGAAAAACAAAGAAAAATTTAGAAGCCGTCAAAGGTCGAAGGGAACTAAGAATATATAATGATTAAGTGCAGTATGAGATCCTGGCTTGAATCCTAGAAGAGAGAAAAAATGTCTGACTCTTTGTGATTCCATGGACTATACAGTCCATAAAATTCCCCAGGCAAGATTACTGGAGTGTGTAGCCTTTCCCTTCTCCACAGGATCTTCCTAACCCAGGGATCGAACCCAGGTCTCTCACATTGCAGGCAGATTCTTTACCAGCTGTGCCACAAGGGAAGCTCTAGAAGAGAAAAAAAATAATGTCTTAGATGAACACGTGAAGTATGAATAAATTTTGGACTCTAGTTGATAATGAACAATTCTGGGATGGGGTCTATGGGAACTTTCTACAGTTTGTAACTTCTTTGGAAATCTAAAACTATGCTAAAATTAAAAGTTCATTTTAAAATATGTATTGGTCATACTGATTCAAGTATTAGTGACCCAAATAACTGTGCATGCATACTCAGTCGCTTCAGTCATATCAACTTTTGCGACCCTATGGACCATAACCCACCAGGCTCCTATGTCCATGGGGAGTCTCCAGGCAAGAATACTGGAGTGAGTTGCCATTTCCTCCTCCATGGGATCTTCCCAACCCAGGGATAAAACCCACATTTCCAATGTCTCATGCATTGGCAGGCGGGTTCTTCAGCACTAGCTCCAACTGGGAAGCCCCTAAATAACTCTAAACTTGTGAAAAATTAATAGGAAGTAAAAGCTACCTGAAGGCACTGGAGAATAGACAAATACAAGCAATTTTAGAGAAGTATTTACACTAGGAAAAGGGGATGACTCTTGGTTTGGAGTTTTCATCCTGATACCAAGCCACAGACACAATGTAAAGTGACTGATACTCCAATAGGAAGACCTTAGTCACTTCCTTCTGGCCTTAAAGAACCAAAGGACAAGGTTCAGGAAACCATAGTTGCTAGATATCAATAACCTCAGATATGCAGATGACACCACCCTTATGGCAGAGAATGAAGAAGAACTAAAGAGCCTCTTGATGAAAGTGAAAAAGGAAAGTGAAAAAGTTGGCTTAAAGCTCAACATTCAGAAAACTAAGATCATGGCATCTGGTCCCATCACTTCATGGCAAATAGATGGGGGGAACAGTGGCTGACTTTATTTTTCTGGGCTCCCAAATCACTGCAGGTGGTGATTGCAGCCATGAAATTAAGAGACACTTACTCCTTGGAAGGAAAGTTATGACCAACCTGGATAGCACATGAAAAAGCAGAGACATTACTTTGCCAACAAAGGTCCGTCTAGTCAAGGTTATGGTTTTTGCACTAGTCATGTGTGGATGTGAGAGTTGGACTATAAAGAAAGCTGAGCGCTGAAGAATTGATGCTTTTGAACTGTGGTGTTGGAGAAAACTCTTGAGAGTCCCTTGGACTGCAAGGAGATCCAACCAGTCCACCCTAAAGGAGATCAGTCCTGAGTGTTCATTGGAAGGAATGATGTTGAAGCTGAAACTCCAATACTTTGGCCACCTGATGCGAAGAGCTGACTCATTTGAAAAGACCCTGATGCTGGGAAAGATTGGGGGCAGGAGGAGAAGGGGACTACTGAGGATGAGATGGTTGGATGGCATCACCAACTCAATGGACATGGGTTTGGGTGGACTCTGGGTGTTGGTAATGGACAAGGAGGCCTGGCTGGCGTGCTGCAGTTCATGGGGTTGCAAAGAGTTGGACACGACTGAGCAACCGAACTGAACTGAACTGAAGGGAGAAGGAGGATCATGAAAAGAACAGAACTGGAAGGAAAATCTCTGATTTTTTTTTTTCTATAAACTTTGCCCAAATCTCTGAATGAACTCTGAACCATACACATGTAGGCAGACTTGCAACAGCTTATCTCAGATAACTAAACGGTTATTCAAGGTGACTCCAAAGCACAGAGTTTGCAGTTTGAGTCTATAAATAAGTTAATTACCCCCTATAATGACAAAGCTCATATTTATCAAGGATAATAGAAAATTAACATTCTAGAGGGGGACATATCTACATGTATTATTTGAGATTATTCTGTAAGAAATATGTATTGATTTAA
This sequence comes from Odocoileus virginianus, assembly GCF_023699985.2. NCBI lineage: Eukaryota > Metazoa > Chordata > Mammalia > Artiodactyla > Cervidae > Odocoileus > Odocoileus virginianus. Next base: position 17,214,282 of record NC_069675.1, on the reverse strand, counting down.
TTATTTATGTATCCTTTCACTTTTTTATATCTAGGTTGGCTCATATGCATTTATTTTACACTTTGAGTAAATTCAGTATTGTGCTATTTATTTTGTTGTTCAAATTGTTCCAACCTTGCCTTTGGACCTCTTTCACAGTGACTCCTAAGTCCCTCTGACATGTATGTATCCTTTTGTTTCTGTGATCTGGCACGACTAGATGTTCCTTGCTTATCTTGTGTTTTCTCTGCTCCAGTCCCTTTGGTGTGGACTCTACTCAGTAAGAATCCTAGAAAGATTTCTTGTGTAACCTGAAAAAAATATATAAGAAAATAGATGTGCAGTTATAGCTAAAAAAATTTGGAAAATTGGTGGGGAGAGTCATTACATGGGTTCATTGAAAACAGTGAGACTTATTATACATAGGAACTAAATATATTGTCAACCTATAGTAAATAAAATACTGTTAGCATTTATACTCACAGATAAACAATATAGCAATTTAAAATAATATGTAATTTAGAGCTTATAAATTCACAAAAATAAATTCATACATATAACAATCACCACATATAGTGTTAGTATGAAAAGATGAATTAGTCAATACATCAGATTAGGAAAACTGTCTCTCCTTTAGAAAACATTAAATTAGTTTATTAGCATTGTTGTTGTTGTTCATTTGCTAAGTCATATCCAATTCTTTCACCCCATCGATGCAGTATGCCAGGCTTCCCTATCTTTCAGTATCTCTCAGAGTTTGCTAAAATTCATATCCATTGAGTGGGTGATGCTATCAAACCATCTCATCCTAATAAAGGCAAGCACAATATCAACATGGAAGCCCTAATTAAAATGTATTTATACAAATATACAAATAAATATATAGGCTAATATGTCCATGGAAGGAAATAATTTCTAAAGAAAAAGAAGAGTTGAATACATGAAGGATAAGAGTAGATAAATTTAACTACCATAATATTTAACATATCTGTGTGCAATACATAAAGAAACTACATGAAACATATCCAACAAATTATTAGTGTTCAAAATTTTACTAAAGGCAAACAATTTAATTTAAAGGATACAAATGAACTTCTTTATAAAGCAGCAGTAGAGCCACAGAAGTAGAAAACAAGCTTACGGTTACCAGGGTATAAAGGGAGAGGGGGATAAATTCGGGGATTGTGATTGACATATACATACTACTATATATAAAATAGATAACCAGTGTGGACCTACTGTATAGCACAGGGTCCTCTGCTTAATGCTCTGTAATGAACTTTATGAGAAAATTAAAAATGATTGGATATGTGTATGTGTATAACTGATATAATTTGTTGTACACCTGAAACTAAAACTATATCAAAATATTCATGCATGCGTGCTATGTCACTTCAGTCATGTTCCACTCTTTGTGACCCCGTGGACTGTAGCTTGCCAGGCTTCCCTGTCCTTCACTATCACCCCCCAGAGTATGCTCAAACTCATGTCCATTTGAGTTGGTGATGCCATCCAACCGTCTCATCCTTTGTCATCCCCTTCTCCTCCTGCCTTCAATCTTTCCCAGCATCAGGAATTTTCCCAATGAGTCAGCTCTTCCCTTCAGGTGGTCAAATTATTGAAGCTTCAGCTTCAGCATCAGTTCTTCCAATGAATATTCAGGGTCAATTTCCTTCAGGATTGATTGGTTTGATCTCCTTGCTGTCCAAGGGACTCTAAAGAGTCTTCTCCAGCATGACATTTTGAAAGCATCAATCCTTCAGAGCTCAGCCTTCTTTATGGTTCAACTCTCACCTTCATACATGACTACTGGAAAAACCATAGCTTTGCTTATCCAAACCTTTGTCAGCAAAATGACAAAATTCCTCTGCCTTTTCTAAATCCATCCTCTGCATCTGGAAGTTCTTGGTACACATGCTGCTGTAACCTAGCTTGAACAATTTTGGTCAGAACCTTACTAGCATGTGAAATGAATGCAATTGTCTGATAGTTTGAACGTTCTTTGGCATTGCCCTTCTTTGAGATTGGAATGAAAACTGACCTTTTCCTGTGGCCACTGCTGAGTTTTCCAAATTTGCTGGCATATTGAGTGCAGCACTTTGATGGCATCATCTTTTAGGACTTGAAATAGCTCAGCTGGAATTCCATCACCTCCCCTAGCCTTGTTCATAGTGATGCTTCCTAAGGCCCACTTGACTTCACATTTCAGGATGTCTGGCTCAAGGTGAGTGACCACACCATCATGGCTATCCGGGTCATTAAGACCCTTTTTTGTACAGTTCTTCCATGTATTCTTGCCAACTCTTGATCTCTTCTACTTCTGTGTGGTCCTTACCGTTTCTGTCCTTTCTTGTGCCCATCTTTCCCTAAAACATTCCTGTGGTATCCCCAGTTTTCTTGACGAGATCTCTAGTCTTCCCATTCTATTGTTTTCTTCTATTTCTTTGCATTGTTCCCTTAAGAAGGCTTTATTATCTCTCATTGTTATTCTTTGGAACTCTGTTTTCAGCTGGGTATGTCTTTCCTTTGCTTTTAGCTTCTCTTCTTTTCTTAGCTATTTGTAAGTCCTCCTCAGACAGTTATTTTGCCTTCTTGCATTTTACCTAAGAAGGGTCATAGCTCAATAAGCTCTGTTGTGATTAATACTACCAAATATTTGAAAACAATTAAAAAGAATAAAAAATATTTACATGCATTATCAAACAAAGATTTCCAAAATTTTATTGTTTTAGGAAAACAATCTTAGAAGAAAACATATATACTATAACATTATTTGTGTAAAATATAAACAATCACAGTGATAAAACTATTTTATGGCTATATGTGCACATATATGGAAAGCACATAGAAGGAAAATATATACAGCCTTATGAGATAATTAATATGAGGGAGAAATTTGGAAGAAAGTGAAGACTTGAGCTTATCTGACATACCTTAGATTTTTATAAGGAACCCGTATTAACATACTCATGCAATTAGAACTAATTTGAAAGTACTACAGAAGAATGCTGCTGCTGCGGCTAAGTCGCTTCAGTTGTGTCTGACTCTGTGACCCCATAGACAGCAGCCCACCAGGCTCCTCTGTCCCTGGGATTCTCCAGGCAAGAACACTGGAGTGGGTTGCCATTTCCTTCTCCCTACAAAGAATAGGTACTGTTTAATCCATCAAATAAGTGTATTAAATGACATAATGTGGTAAACGTGTAGCACTGAGCCTGGCTGACAGGAGTATGTCACGATTGCATGTAGCATGTATGTGGTAGTATGTTGTGCTGTGCTATGCTTAGTCGCTCAGTCATGTCCGACTCTTTGCGACCCCATGGATTGTAGCCTGCCAGCCTCCTCAATCCATGGAGATTCTCCAGGCAAGAATACTGGAGAGCGTTGCCGTGCCCTACTCCAGGGGATCTTCCCAACCCAGGGATCGAACCCAGGTCTCCCACATTGAGGCATGCCAAAATGTAGCATATGATAGTAGGCAAATGATTGTTGAAACATATGTCACAAAAATATTAACAATATTTTAGCCTTTGTATAAAAAAAAGAGAAAGTCCTTTGATATCTAAAAATGGAAAGATACACCTCTAATGATAAAAGTAAGTGTTTTTCTAAAGCAAAATTATTACATCTTCCTTAAAAATCATCTCTACTAATATAAAGACAAAATAAAGTTTCTCTATAATCACCATAATTATATAACATTGTTCAAAAATTCTGGCCAATGCAACAAGAAATAAATTGAATCAAAGCAATGAGACAGAAGACTATAGTTATATAAACACTGGAAAAGAGGACCACATTTTATCTTTATCATTTAGTGTGTTTTTTTTTGGGGGGGGAGGAGTGGAAAATAAATGGGTAGAATTACAAGTGCTGTTCTAAAAACTGGGTTTCTGCCTAACTACTCCCATCCCAATTTGTTTTGTATGTAAATATCATCAATGGTGGCTTCTCTATAGAAACAAAGTTTAAAAACTTTTAGAACCATAAATTAAATAATACCATAAAACTTCCATAAAAGTGCAAAAGAGTCTGTAAACATCATCAGTGAAGTGAATCAGTGAAGTTGCTCAGACTCTTTACAATCCCATGGACTGGAGCCTTCCAGGCTCCTTCATTCATGGAATTTTCCAGACAAGAGTACTGGAGTGGGTTGCCATTTCCTTCTCCAGGGGATCTTCCTGACCCAGGGATCAAACCCAGGTCTCCCACATGGCAGGCAGACACTTTACCATCTGAGTCCCCAGGGAAGCCCATCATACCTTGGCTTAAAAGGTCCTGCATGCTCTTGTCTCAGATACCACTTTCATCCCGCTGACTGTTGACGTATTCCTTGAAATTCTTGCATGTTTTATTTCAACCTTTTAAGGTATAGTACACAGCCACAAATGAGCATACACATCTTGACATTTTTGACATTTCCCAATACCTAACCTTGTATCTGTCCCAATCCTGATTCCTTGGCAGATTATATTTCTATAGATAAGGGTGAGTCCAGGGTCTCTGGCCTTAGCCTTATAATTTTTCTTTCTGTAGTAGGAATGGATTCATATTTTATGGGCTCTGATATTTATACTCTTTGGAGGGCCATCTTTAAGAAAAGTGATTTAACATTACAGATACCAAATTAAATTTATCAATGTGTATATATTTAGGAGAAAAGAAACTGAACAGATTATAAACATTTAAGCTGACAAACACTATAAACTACACAAAATGAAACTAATTAGCTGTCTAGTGCATATCTACTTTTTTTTTTATATTTTGGGGTTCATTCTAATGATTGTGTTCTATAAGCAAATTACTTGTAAAGTTTTGTCTAGGGAAAATCAACAGTTATTTCAGTTTTCCCTTTTGTGTGGCAAATATAAATTTATTTTTTTATTACTACAAGTTTAAAAGTGTTTTTCAGCTTCACATCTGGCTGTTGCTAAGGCTACACACATTACTCTCACAGCAGATTTTTTCTGAGATAGTGCATCTTAGGATCAGAGGAGCTTCCTGGGAACTATAACCCTTTGCCTGCTTGACAAGAATCCAAAGACCCTCATGCAGCAGTTGGTCCAGCTTAGCCAAGAAACTTTGGTAGGAGTTGAACCCCCTCCCACCAAGGGGCAGAACAAAGCCTTCTTCAGGTCTCTTGCATCATTGTGAAGTTGTAGCTGGTCCTTTTCTCACATAATTTGATTTATTATTTGGAATATGGGAGTATAGTAAAGGAGACTCTAAATTTTACCTTAGACTTTGGTCTTACAATCATTGATTCATTTCAAAAAGTCTTGATATAAATCAGTGCTTGCTCATTATACAAAAAATGTAAAGTATAGAAAATATAAAGAAATAAGATACTATTGCCTAGAGGCAACCATAGCTAATATTTATATTTATTTCCTTCCAATTTATTTTTCTATATAGTTTACATAGTCATGAAGATGTTGGACAAATATTTATTATTTGGTCTTATCATTTATGAACTTGTTCCCAAGGCATTAGAATTTCCTAGCTAATATTTATTTTATGTTATGACTTATCATATTATTTTATTAACTGGATGCATCATAATTCACTGTTTCTCTACTATTGGTTATTTAAATTATTTTGTCCCTGATATGTTAGCCTGTCATCTTTGTGCTTAAACATTTGCCTATATTTCTTTTTATTTATTGCATAGATTTTTAAAAATAGAATTATAAGATTTAGAAATAGCAATGTTTCTAAGGTTCTAGATATATATTGTCAAGAGTCTTCTAACACATTTTCACTTACAACTTCAGTACATAAGATCACCCATTTCATAACACCATTTCCAGCACTACTAATGAATCAAAACAGAATAATTTGAGAAATATAAAGTGATGCTTACTTAAATGTATAGTATTTACTGATTTTTCATGCTTTCCTATGTTTCAATTTCAAACTGCCTATGACTTCATTTTAATACTTTATTTATGATCAGCTGATCACATATAAGTGAAAGTAAAAGTTGCCAGTCATGTCCCACTCTTTGGGAATCCATGGACTGTAGCCTGCCAAAGCTCCTCTGTCCATGGAATTCTCCAGGCACGAATACTAGAGTGGGTATCCATTCTCTTCTCCAGGGGATCTTCCCAACCCAGGAATTGAACCTGAGTCTCCTGCATTGCAGGCAAACAGTAACATCTGGGCCACCAGATGTGCACTGATGGTGCACAATAGATGTCATCAAAAGTCATTCATTACAGAGATAAATATTACATCTATCCAGGCTTCCTTACTTCTATTTTCCATTTCAAAAAAATATTCCCACTCTTGCTAGTCTGACCTTAATTAAAATACCAGCACCATAATTTTTAAATACTTTTTATATTGATGTTGTTTTGTAATTTAGGTTTACAAATAACTAAGAGAGTAAGTCTCACCCTTCAAGAAAGTGGGAAATTAAATGCACAGATAGGGTCTATCTATCTATCTATAATCTATCTATTATCTCTCTATCATCTTTAAAAGTATCAATACTAAGGAGCATATGCTCCAGATGAATCACATGAAGCAAATGCAGGTTTGAGAGAGTGAGTGATCATTAAGGCTTCTACAGCTTCATTCAATTTCCTAGAGGAGAACTGTGAGTCTTGGTGGAAAGGTAGGTCAGAGAAGAGCAGAAAGGACATGAAAACAAAAGAATGAGAGAAATGAACAGAAGTTTTCAGGTGGGTGAGTATCTCACAAGTACAGGTAAGAAGAGGTGGAACTGATTTGACTAGATATGTAACTTTAGTTGTATTCAGATTCTGCTCCCTGGGGACCACATAGCATATTCTCTCTCCTACATCCCTGGCCAACCATAGTGAAGGGAGAGCTATAAGTGAGAGAATGGCTCCCAACACTTCCCCACAATTCATCCCCCACCTTGTTCACAGCAACTAGTTTCATCTTCTCCCCTGTAGAAACCCTGTGTGGGATTTCCTGTGAATATAGCCATGCTTTGTCCAAAGAATTTTAAAAGTTCTGTTGTAGAGGCAGAAGTATAGAAAACAGCATGTAGAATAAGTGTGAGCAGTATACTGGTAGGGGAAATACACCAGAAAAGCAGAGGACAGATTTAATTGAAGGGAGCTTGCCATAAAGAAATGAACTTGAAGATTGTTGCAAATGTGCAACACTCCCCATCATTGATCATTGACAAGACATCATTAGTTCAAGAGTAAAATGACAAACTCCCTCTTGGGTAACATTAGCTTGAATTTTAAAAGGGAAATATTAATCTATGAGACATTAATGCAGATATCCTAGATTTGATGATAGAAAAAAATTCAGAAAGAACTTCAAACTTTTCAGACTGGGAGATTAAGGGTAAAAATGCTAAGTAAAAAAGAAGAGAAGGGGGGAAATGAGAGGAAAAAAGATGAATATTGATAGAATTTTCTTACATAATTAAAATACCACGTTTGTATTTCCACAGTACAAATTTATTAGTTTGAAGGAACGTCAGAATATTTAAATGGATTTGTTCAGCTGTAGCTAGAGTTTGCAGACTGCTGCATATCTACCATCCAGGAGAGGGGTTTTTGCAAATCTTTATAAAGATAATAATGGTGGATATGTCTCCTGATCAGAGAGTTTAAAATGAAAAAGGGAGGATATGATACATGAGCCTTGAGATAATTCCTTGCTGAACACTGAGCCATAAATAGATCCATTCAGGTAAAGGAGGGTAGCATGGATTCAATGACAATTGCCCCTCTGCCTTTGCCCCCTACACAAGTCCAGGCTTCTTCTTCCAAACCCTGGGGTTTTGGTTTGTTTCAGAGTAGAGGACAGGAGCTTAACTGCTTCGAGTCCTAACTCCTTTGCCTGATCTTCAAATTACTGTATAACAATGACAACAATGACAACAGCTCTATTTAGACACCTCCTGGGAGGTCTGACTCCTTCCTGTTCCTTCAGCACTGTAGAAATGTTCTAATCTTCTACTTTACATGAGGGCAATGTCTATTAATTTTCTCCTGTGATTTGTGCCCCAGTAGAGTCTGTTTCAGCTTCCCAGGTGGTTCAGTGTTAAAAAATTTGCTTATCAATGCAAGAGTTGGGAGTTCAATCCCTGGGTCTGGAAGATCCCCTGGAGAAGGAAATGGCAACCCATTTTATTTGTTTATTAATCATATCAATTTCTTAACAAAAGGGAGTTTTTTGTCTAGGGGATTCCATGGACAGAGGAGCCTGGCAGGCTACAGTCCATGGGGTCACAAAAGAGCAAGATGCAACTTAACAACTTAACTACAACAAAGTCTGTTCAAGTGGCTGCTGGTCCATACTTCCTACCTGACAACCTCCTGTGAGTCTTTGTTTCGAAGACGTTAGTCCTCCAAAAATAGGAAGACCCTTTTTACTCAGGTTCACACTTATGAACCATCAAAGAAGCTCACCAAGATCCATTCATAGCATAATATGGGACAGTAAAGACTCCATGTTCCAGGTTCATTAGGAGGGTATTTTTTGGAAACAATCAGCCTTTCATTGGACTTTCCTTCACTTTATTGCCTACCTAATCCTCACTGAGTCACAATTCAAAATCAGGCAAAAACACTATTATACCTAAGCAAATCATATCTCTTTATTTTTTATTGCATTTCAAAATCAGTATCACATAGTTTAGTTCTCATTCTCCGAAGTCTGTGGGTCTCTAATGGCAAGAACTTTTTCTTAATCCCTTTTTATATTCTTCATAATGTGTGCTGTGGGTTTATGCAGGTAGGGTGTTCTTCATAAAACTTGTTCATTTGGGCATTTATTTAAGGTTGGTGGAAATAGCAGATAATTTAGAAAAAAATGGATCCAAAGGTTATTAATAAGATAGAAACTGCTGCTTTCTGATACTTTGGAAATGTAAATATGAAAAGTTAATGATATTAGCATGTGAACTATTTCTGCTTTTAATTTTAAAAACCTATTATGACTTAGAGATTAGCCAGCAGTGTAGGGGATGAAAAGCAGGTACAAGAGTTGTAAACCACCAAATAACCCCTTTCCCTGTTCTCTTCTCCTCATCCTACCCTTCTGCTCTTCTTCCCATCTCCCAAATCAGAATCTATAACTCTCCACATCCCCTTAGGCTACACTGGGCTCCCAGACTCCTTGTTTCAGGCTCCTGTTCATGCCCCGAATCTGGATTATGGTTGTGCCATTTGTTTCACTGTTTTACATTGGTTTCTCTTATTCTGAACTATATTCTGACTCAAATTAATCTTGTCATACTGTCTTTCAAAGAGAAACTCATGGATTTATATATATATATATATATATATATAATTTGGATTGATCGTGACATTGCAAAATGATGGGATTGAGTTGTTACAAAATTAATCTCTTTTTGTCCATAACACAGTTGAAAACAAAAAGGCCGCATGAAGTTCTTTTAACCTTGTTTTCTGAGTTTGACTGACAGATTGTTGATAGCAACAAGAAACATATTTGGTGGTAAACTGATAATTTGAAGCCATATATGGATATAGCATAAAGTACTACTAACTAAGTTGTTCTAAGAACTAATACCAAAAAAGGTATCTTTTTCAATTTAGGGGACCGGAATACAAAAGTAGGAAGTCAAGAGTTACCTGGAACAACAAGCAAGTTCAGCCCTAGAATACAAAATGAAGCAGGGCAAAGGCTAACAGAGTTTTGCCAAGAGAATATAATGGTCATAGAAAACGCCTTCTTCCACAACACAAGAGAAAACTCTATACATGGACATCACCAGATGGTCAGTACTGAAATAGATTGATTATATTTTTTGTAGCCCATGATGGAGAGGCTCTATACAGTCAGCAAAAAACAAGACCAGGAGCTGACTGTAGCTCAGATCATGAGTTCCTTATTGCAAAACTTGAGTTTAAATAGAAGAAAGTAGGGAAAACCACTAGGTCATTCACGTATGACATAAATAAAATCCCTTATGATTATACAGTGGAGGTGATTAATAGATTCAAGGCTTTAGATCTGGTAAACAGAGTGACTGAAGAACTATGATCGGCGGTTTGTTGCATTGTGCAGGAGGTGGTGATAAAACTATTCCCAAGAAACAGAAATGCAAAAAGGCAAAATGATTGTCTGAGGAGGCCTTACATATAGCTGAGAAAAGAAGAGAAGCTGAAGACAAAGGAGAAAAGGAAAGATATATCCAAATGAATGCAGCTTCCAGAGAATAGCTAGGAAAAATAAGAAAGCCTTAAGTGAACAATGCAGGCAAAGAGGAAAACAATAGAATGGGAAAGATCAAGGGAACATTTCAGGCAAAGATGGGCACAATAAGGGACAGAGACGAAAAGGACCTAACAAAAGCAGAGGAGATTAAAAAGAGGCAGCGTGAATACACAGAAGAACTATACAAGAAAGGTCTTAGTGACCTACAAAACCTTGATGGCTTGATCACTCACCTAGAGCCAGTAATCCTGGGTGTGAAGTCAAGCGGGCCTTAGGAAGCATTATTACAAACAAAGCTAGTGAAGGTGATGGCATCCCAGCTGAGTTATCTCAAATCCTAAAAGATGATACTGTGAAAGTGCTGAACTCAATATGTCAGCAAATTTGGGAAACTCAGCAGTGGCTATGGGACTGGAAAAAATCAGTTTTCATTCCAATACTAAAGAAGGGAAGTGCAAAGAATATTCAAATTACTAGACAATTGTGCTCATATCACATGCTAGTAAGGGTATGCTCAAAATCCTTCAAGCTAGGCTTCAGCAGTATATGAACTGAGAACTTCCAAATGTACAAGCTGGATTTACAAAAGGCAGAGTAACCAGAGATCAAATTGCTAACATTCATTGGATCATAGAGAAAGCAAGGGAATTCCAGAAAAACATCTACTTCTGTTTCACTGACTATGCAAAAACTTTTGACTGTGTGAATCCCAACAAACTGTGGAAAATTTTTAGATATGGGAATACTAGACCACCTTACCTGTCTCCTGAGAAACCTGTATGAAGATCAGGAAGCCATAGTTCAAACCAGACATGGAAAAACTGACTGGTTCAAAATTGGGAAAGGAGTATGTCAAGGCTGTATATTGCCATCCTGCTTAATTAACTTAAAAGTGAAAGTTTTAGCTGCTCTATCATTTCAAACTCTTTGTGAACCCATAAACTATAATCCATCTGGCTTCTCAGTCCAAAGAATTCTCGTGGCAAGAATACTAGAGTGGATAGTCATTCCATTCTCAACTGAATTTTCCTGACACAGGGATTGAACCCAGGTCTCCAGCATTGCATGCAGATTCTTTACTATCTGAGCCACCAGGGAAGCCCTATATGTAGAGCTCAATTCAGTTCAATTCAGTTACCCAGTCATGTCTGACTCTTTGTGACCCCATGGACTGTAGCACGCCAGGCTTCCCTGTCCATCACCAACTCCCAGAGCCTACACAAACTCATGTCCATCACGTCGGTGATGCCATCCAACCATCTCACCCTCTGTCATCCCCTTCTCCTCCTGCCTTCAATCTTTACCAGCATCACAGTCTTTTCCAATGAGTCAGTTCTTTGCATCAGGGGGCCAAAGTATTGGAATTTCAGCTTCAATATCAGTCCTTCCAATGAATATTCAGGACTGATTTCCTTTAGGATGGACTGGTTGGATCTCCTTGCTGTCCAAGAAACTCTCAAGAGTCTTCTCCAACACCACAGTTCAAAAGTATCAATTCTTTGGTGCTCAGCTTTTTTTTATAGTCCAACTCTCACATCTGTACATGACTGTTGGAAAAACCATAGCTTTGACTAGATGGACCTTTGTTGGTAAAGTAATGTCTCTGTTTTTTAATATGCTGTCTAGGTTGGTCATGGCTTTTCTTCCAAGGAGCAGTGTCTTTTAATTTCATGACTGCAATCACCTTCTGCAGTGATTTTGGAAACCAAAAAAATAAAGTCTGTCACTGTTTCAATTGTTTCCCCATCTCTTTGCCATGAAGTGATGGGACTGGATGCCATTATCTTAGTTTTTGTAATGAAATGCTGGACTGGATGAATCACGAGCTGAAATCAAGATTGTTAGGAAAAATATGAACAACCTCAGAAAAGCAGATCATACCACTCTAATTTTAGAATGTGAGGAGGAATTAAAGAACTTCTTGATGAGGGTGAAAATGGAGAATGAAAAGGTTGGATTAAAACTCAGCATTCAAAAATTTAAGATCATATAGTCAAGGTATGGTTTTTCCAGTTGTCAGGTAACGGTGTAAGAATTGGACCATAAAGAAAGCTGAGTGCTGAAGAATTGATGCTTTTGAACTGTGGTGTTGGAGAAGACTCTTGAGAGTCCCTTGGACAGCAAGGAACACAAATCAGTCAATCCTAAAGAAATTAACCCTGAATATTCATTGGAAGGACTGATGCTGAAGCTGAAGCTCAAATACTTTGGCTGCCTGATGCAAAAAGCTGGCTCATTGGAAAAGACCGTGATGCTGGGAAAGATTGAGGGCAGGAGAAGAAGAGGACAACAAAGGAAGAGATAGTAGGATAGCATCATTGACACAAAGGACATGAATTTAAGCAAACTCCAGGAGATAGTGAAAGACAGGGAAGCCTGTCATGCTGCAGTCCATGGAGTCATGAAGAGTCAGACATTATTTAGAGACTGGACAACAAAGATTCTACAGCTAAATTGATTCAGAATGAAAAAAAAAAATCCTTGTGAACTACTTAATATATCTGTTTATATTTTAAGCTCAGAAACCTGAGACAGATATTCGTTCTCTGAACACAAACTTAGGATAATCAGTTAACATGTTGGAAAGAATAGAGTTGGTCCAAAAGACCCAAATTGAATCTATATTCTGTTACTTACCATCTGAGTGACCTCAGATAGTTCAGTTCAGTTCAGCTGCTGAGTCATGTCTGAGTCTTTGTGTCCCCATAGACTGTAGTGTACCAGGTTTCCCTGTCCATCACCAACTCCTGGAGCTTGCTCAAACTCATGTCCATTGAGTTGGTGATGCAAGTATGAAAAGTATGAAATGATGCTAGTATGAAAACTGTATGAAAAGACCTTAGACAAGTTGTTCATTTCTCTGAATTTCAGGATATTCTATAAAATCCACTTGATAAAAAGAACCTGACAACAAATTTGTATTTGTTTGTTTTTTAAGAGGGGGGGTTGAAGGGCAGGTCTGAAAATGCCATACATCATTTTCATGTATAATTCATTGGCCAAGTCAGTGACTGCAAAGGAAATGGAAATGTAGTGTAGCTGTGCATCCAGATAGAAAACACACACTCTCAACTCCCTCCCAGTCTCTCTGGAAGTCAAAACCTCATCTCAAAGTGCAGGATCTCCAGGTAAGAAGTCTCTTCTCCCCACAAGATTCTGATGTGGCTCCCAGTGATCTAATGACGCTCCAAAATACAGCCAATTCACCATGTGGGAGGATGCATCTAAAGCACATAACAGTAGCTCTCAGTAAACAGAGAGAATCCTAGCCACAACAGTTTTGTCTGTAGTAAGTCTGAAATCTTGCTAGGCTGCTTGTGTAAAGACTTCCTCAGTCTTCACACACAGTTCTGTCCTCTGGGAAGAATCCCCCTGGTCCTTGTTTCCTGTGGACCATTACTTTTATTGCCCAAGTTTAATGTGGAAAAATAAGTTCGTGATTTTGAGTGGGTACTTTCTTAAATATACTGATACTTAGTCCTAAAGTCAGTATCTTATTTAATGAAGAGACATTTCCAGGAAGCCAAGGAATGTCCAAGGATGCTTGCTACCTTGACTATTACATTATGATATTGATATTATATATTGATGATTATTATATTGATGATATTACAATCATCATCATTGTACAAGAGATTTTAGTCAACTCAATTAGGTAAGAGAAGTAAAACATAGAAGCATGATTTCGAAAATCATATGATAGTATACTCAGAAAATACCTAATAAATACTCATAAAACACATTCCAACAAATGAATTTAGTGAACAAACAGAAAATAAAATAATATACAAAATCTACAACTTTCATTTACCCCAATAGTAAACAAATAGAGGATATAATGGGCTTCCCTGATGGCCCAAGCAATGAAGAATCTGCCTGCAGTGCAGGAGATGCAGGTTCAGTTGTGGGTCAGGAAGAAATCCTGGAGGAGGAAATGGCAACCCACTCCAAGATTTTTGCCTGGGAAATCCCAAGGAGGGATGCCTGGCAGGCTACATTCCATCGGGTCGCAAAGAGTCGGACATGACTGAGCTTGTGATGGATGAGAAGACATACTATAGTAGCAACAAAAATATTTAAATGTAAAGCAGTTCAATTCCAGGAAAATAAGTGACCCAATCAAAACATGGGCCAAAGAACTAAACAGACATTTCTCCAAAGAAGACATACAGATGGCTAACAAACACATGAAAAGATTCTCAACATCACTCAGTATCAGAGAAATGCAAATCAAAACCACAATGAGGTACCGTTTCACACCAGTCAGAATGGCTGCCATCCAAAGTCTACAAGCAATAAATGCTGAACAGGGTGTGGAGAAAAGGGAATCCTCTTACACTGTTGGTGGGAACGCAAACTAGTGCAGCCACTATGGAGAACAGTGTGGAGATTCCTTAAAAAACTGGAAATAGAACTGCCATATGACCCAGCAATCCCACTCCTGGGCATACACACCGAGGAAACCAGAATTGAAAGAGACACATGCACCCCAATATTCACCGTGGCACTGTTTATAATAGCCAGGATGTGGAAGCAACCTAGATGCCCATCAGCAGATGAATGGATAAGGAAGCCATGGTACATATACACAATGGAATATCACTCAGCCATTAAAAATGATACCTTTGAATCAGTTCTAATGAGGTGGATGAAACTGGAGCCTATTATACAGAGTGAGGTAAGCCAGAAAGAAAAACACCAATACAGTATACTAACACATATATATGGAATTTAGAACGATGGTAACAATAACCCTATATGCAAGACAGAAAAAGAGACTCAGATGTATAGAACAGTCTTTTGGACACTGTGGGAGAGGGTGAGGGTGGGGTGATCTGAGATAATGGCATTGAAACATGTATATTATCATGTGTGAAACAAATCGCCAGTCCAGGTTCGATGCATGAGACAGGGTGCTCAGGGCTGGTGCAGTGGGATGTCTCAGAGGGATGGGATGGGGGTTCAGGATGGAGAACACATGTACACCCATGGCTGATTCATGTCAATGTATGGCAAAAATACCACAATATTGTAAAGTAATTAGCCTCCAATTAAAATAAATAAATTTTAAAAATAAATAAAAATTTAAAAAAGAATAGAATGGATAGTAGTGCTGGTTGCACATTGCAAATGTACTTAGTGTCACTGAATTGTAAATTGAAAAGTGACTTTAAATAGTAAGTTTTTCATTATGTATATTTTACCACAATAAAATAAAAAAATGAAAAAAAAGTAAAGCAATAAATGCTGCTTTTTACAGCTTTATTAAGGTATTAGGAACACATTTCAAAGAAATATACAAATCTCCACAAGGAAAATGTTTAAGTACTCCTAAAAGACACAAAATTAGTATCCAGCAAATATTGATATTCCTGTTTCATGAGCATAAAATAAAGTAAGCCATAAATAAAATGAGGCAGAATTATAAAGGCATAAATGTAGAGCGTGACTAGTGTAGCCTGCCAGGCTCCTTTGTCCCTAGAATTCTCCAGGGAAGAATACTGGAATGGGGTGCCATTCCTTTCTCCAAGGGATCTTCCTGATTCAGGGATCAAACCCAGATCTTCTGCATTGCAGCAGTGAGATTCTTTACCATCCAAGCCTCCAGGGAAGCCCCAAATGCAGAGATTGGCTGGTAACACATCATACGCCCATAGTAATGGTGTGTAGATGGAGACATCTGATTCTCTAGTGACTTCCTCCGTCTTCCCTTCCTTCTTTTCTCCCTCCCTGTCTCCTTCTCTCCCTCTCTTCCTGCCTTTCTCTCTCTCTCTTCCTTTTTCTTTTTTTTTTATCTCCATTATGCTGTGTACTCTGCTTTGTGATTCAGCCAAGTACTGACATGTACTATCTCAGTGGAAAGAAAAAACAAACAAAAAACTAGCTTGGTGAATGAACTTTTTTTTCTGACACAGAGCAGAGTTAAACGTTCACAGGATGCTATCCATAAGGTGCCCGTCTGTGCTAGCTGATTTATGAACTATCTAGAGAGGGTACCAGCACTCCTCAGCTTATGTTAGCATGGAATTAAATAATACACTGTCCAGAAATCGCTACAGCTTCAATTGCTTATAAATTATTGTTAAATCCATAATATCAAAAGCACAGGAGACTACCCAGTGTTCTTATGATAAATTATACCTGCACAAATACATATATGTACACACATGCACACTTATAATTGCTTCTGTGCTGTATTAAAAATGAAAGAAAACTTAATATTGCTGATAATCACTTGTATTACCTCAAAGTATAAGATTTAATGTTTTAGAGTTGTCAGCAGGTGCTCTGTTAATGCTGAACTGAACAATATTCTGCAGAATCTTGCTGTGCCCTTTGGAAGAAAACCAACAATAATGGAAAGGAAAATTAACTATTAAGAAACCTTGTGCATGTGTTCTCAAGAACCCAGATCTTAGCATTTTCTATTTCCTTTCCCTTGCCAAAGATTACACTTTGTACCAGGGAAAGCACTGACTGAAAAAGTAGTAAGTGACAGATATTTTCTAAAGCTCCCTTGTGATTTTACCCAGCTCGTAAAATGAAGAATTGAAGCCAGAATGCTGTACTTAATAAAATAATATTACCCATTTTTTAAAACTAGCTATCCTCAAGTAACTGACCTTTTTCTTTTATTTTTATGCACTTTCTGAAAATTGTTGTGTTTTTTTTTTCCTTAAGAAGAATGTGGTAGGATTTTTTCTCCCTTTTTCACTTTAGGTAGGATGCAGATAAAAGCAGTTTTAAGGGAAAATCCCCTCTAGAAATATTAGCTGTCGTTGAAATACATTTATTTTTCTGTTTTGGCAATACTTTAAGATTATTGGCAAGGGCAATGTTATCCATTAAAAAAAGAGAACTGATTCATTCTAGGGGAGATTTTCTAAGCAGTTCCTAATTTATTGTCCTAATTTATTGAAATTGAGAATTCTTCCCCTGGAAATGTTATCCAATTAAATGAAAACAAAAGGAGGTAAATGGAATTTTATCATGAGTTCAAGAACAGAGATGGAGCAGAATAAAAAATTGAAAAATAAGTTGCCACCTCATTTTTGTCTGGATGATACATCCTCTTCCCCAACATCAAAATGATATGTATTGTGAAGCAATCATTTTAAAAAATAGATTTTAATACTTGAATGAGTACATAAGTCATAAGTAAACTTATAAAGCACTCATGAAAAAGATGAATCTTACTCTTGTGACACAGACACCTTCATCTTTTCCAGTGAGTGTTGATTCATTTCCGCTTTATTGTGCCTCACAGGTTTAGCTGTGACCTAAGAAGCTTGCATGTATTAAATACTCTCTATAACTCAAAAGTCCGTTTCATGTCTCTTCCCTGAATTACATTGTGTGTGAGGATCAGGAGGGTAGGTCACCAGGTAGGAGTGCATTTAGAAATGCCTGCTGTGTGTTTCAAGTTTTCCTGTCAATGGGAGATGATGTTTGGGAAATGGAGAACAGCCTGATGGTTCTTCTTTTCAAAGAGGGTGTGGAGAGGTAAATGTTGTATTATTTTATTTGGTACCTTCCTTTGAGAACAGAATTCAGAAAAAGGATTTGGTCATTGGACTCATTCTCTCCAGTTCAATTCTCACCCTGAACAAGCAGTTTTGCATTTCAATAACCTCTTTTCTTGACTGAAGCAATACTTGTAGTGGTTCTTTGAGCATGGAATAAGGGGTAGCAAAAAGCAGTTTTGTTTCTTTGGATGTTTGTGGAGTGAAAGAAAGGAGGAACTAACAAGCATCTATGTAATGCGACTACGAAAGATACAGAAAAGCTATTGAAGTATCATAAAGAGTCTTGGATGAGAATGGAAGAATATTAAGACCACTCAGCATTATGCCATAAATTCCAGCAGCATAGGAGAGAGGGTACAGAAATATGGTATAGTATTTCATGACTGGATATTGGGAAAAGTTGTTCCATGATACAATTTTACCTAATGAGGTTTTAAATAAATGAAAATCATATTACTGAAATTTAACTATTTTATTGGTTGATTCCCTGCAAGTAAGCCCCATAATAAATACTTCAAAGTAAGAGTTTACTTGTCTTTGAAACCCAAGTAATAGCTTGAGAATTTTTGTTATCCATAAAAGGCAAAAGTGTCTTTATTACTTTCTTGACTTTTTGTTTAAATTGGTGAATAGTGTTTTAAAATATTGTGCTGGTTTCTGCTGTCTAACGAAGTCAATCACTTATATATATTTCATGTATCCCCTCCCTCTAGGATCTTCCTTCCACCCCATTCTATTCCACCCATCTAAGTGACCACAGGGCACAGAGCTGAGCTCCCTGCACTGTACAGCAGATTCGAAATAGCTATTTTACATATGGGAGTGGGTATATGTCAGTCCCAATCTCCCAAATCTTTCCATCCTCCCTCCCTCCTGTCCCATATCTACATGTCTGTTCTCTGCTTCTGTGTCTCTATTCCTAGTATTACTTGTTTGCTGTTTTTGTTGTTCAGTCCCTAGCTCATGTCGACACTTTGTGACCCCCTGTCCTTCACAATCTCCCAGAGGTTGCTCAAATTCATATCCATTGAGTCAGTGATGCCATCCAACCATCTCTTCCTCTGCCTCTCTCTTCTCCTTTGCCTTCAATCTTTCCAAGAATCAAGGTCTTTTCCAATGAGTCAGTTCTTTGCATCAGGTGGCCATAGTATTAGAGTTTCAGCTATAGCATCATTCCTTCCAATGAATATTCAGGGTCAATTTCCTTTAGGATGGACTAGTTGGATCTCCTTGCAGTCCAAGAGACTCTCAAAAGTGTTCTCCAGCACCACAATTTGACGCCATCAACTGTTTGACACTCAGCCTTCTTTACAGTCAGTCCAACCCTCATATCCATACATGACTACTGGGAAAACCATAACTTTGACTATACGTGCCTTTATTGGCAAACTGATGTCTTTGCTTTTTAATATGTTGTCTAGGTTTGTCATAGTTTTCCTTCCAAGGAGCAAGCATCTTTTAATTTCATGGCTGCAGTCACTGTCTGAAGTGATTTTGGAGACCAAGAAAATCAAATCTGTTACTGATTCCACTTTTTCCCCTTCTATTTGCCATGAAGTGATGGCACTAGGTGCCATGATCTTAATTTTTGGATGTTGAGTTTTAAGCCAGATTTTTTTACTCTCCTCTTTCACCCTCATCAAGAGGCTCTTTAGTTCCTTTTCACTTTCTGCCATTAGAGTGGAATCCTCCGCATATCTGAAGTTGTTGATATTTCTTCCAGCTTGTGATTCATCCAGCCCCTCATTTTGCATGATGTACTCTGCATAGAAGTTAAATAAATGGTGACGATATGCAGCCTTACCTTACTCTTTTCCCAGTTTTAAGCCAATCAGTTGTTCGGTGCCTGGTTCTAACTACTCCTCTTGATCCACATACAGGTTTCTGTGGAGACAGGTAAGGTGGTCTGGTATTCCTATCTCCTTAAGAATTTTCCACAGTTTGTTGGGATCCACACAGTCAAAGGCTTTTATGTAGTTAATGAAGCAGAAGTAGACATTTTTCTGAAATTCTCTTGCTTTCTCTGTGATCCAACAAATGTCTGCAATTTGGTTTCTGGTTCCTCTGCCTTTTCTAAACCCATCTTGCACATCTGGAAGTTCTTGGTTTATGTACAGCCAAAGACTAGCTTGAAGGATTTTGATCATAACCTTACTATAATGTAAAATGAGAGCAATTGTCTGATATTTTGAACATTCTTGGCATTGTCCTTCTTTGAGATTGGAATGAAAATTGATCTTTTCCAGTCCTGTGGCTACTGCTGAGTTGTTCAAATTTACTGGCATACTGAGTGCAGCACTTTCACAACATTTGGAATTTGAAATAGCTCAGCTGGAATTCCATCACCTCCATTAGCTTTGTTCATAACAATGCTTCCTAAGGCCCACTTGACTTTACACTCCAGGATGTCTGGCTCTAGGTGAGTGATCACACCATCACAGTTATCCTGGTCATTAAGATCTTTTCTGTACAGTTCTTCTGTGTATTCTTGCTACCTCTTCCTAATCTCTTCTGCTTCTGTTAGGTCATTATCATTTCTGTCCTTTGTTGTACCCATCCTTGCTTGAAATGTTCCCTTTATATCTCCACTTTTCTTGAAGAGATCTTTAGGCTTTCTCATTCTATTGTTTTCTGCTATTTCTTTGCATTGTTCATTGAAGAAGGCCTTCTCTCTCTTTGCTATTCTCATGAAGTCTTCATTCAATTGGGTATATTTTCCCCTTTCTCCCTTGCTTTTCACTTCTTTCTTCAATATTCTTCAAATATTTGTAAGGCCTCAACCCCTTTGCCTTCTTGCAGTTCTTTTTCTTTGGGTTGGTTTTGGTCACTGCCTCCTGTACAGTGCCTCCTTCCTTTTTTGGTCACTGCCTCCTTCCTTCCTTTCTTTTCCCATTTATCTATAGATTTGGATAAAACCAAACAAATAAAACAAGTCTTCAATTTTCTATTTTAATTGACCAACAATTCAATATTGAACCTCATATTTCATGATTAGAAAACATGCTAGGCAATAGGAACACAATTAAGAACAAGATTGATACATTCTTATCCTCTAAAAGCTTACATTGGAGTTTCAGGACCCATAACTTCATTAACAAAAGCATTTCAATAATTTTAAGTACTGGAGAAAAAAAATTAACAAATAACATGTAATAACAAGTACTCTGTGTTTGGGGTAGATTTCCCTTCAATAAATCAGGCAGAGAAAGTTTTCTGAGGAAATAGTGCTTTACCTGAAAATGAAATACAGTCTCTGTCCATGGGATTTTCCAGGCAAGAGTACCGGAGTGGGTTGCCACTTCCTTCTCCAGAGGATCTTCCCGACCCAGAGATCGAACCCGGGTCTCCCTCATTGCGGGCAGACGCTTTACCATCTGAACCAGCCGGGAACCTCAAGGAGCAATAAAGAAGCTAAGACAGAGTTTTGGGGGGAGAGAAAGCAAGTGCAAGATGGAGAAACTGTGGTGCTAATCAAAAAGAGAAAAGGAGACGAGTGTGGAAGGTGGATCTGGGGGAGATGACAGTATGTTCTTTACTCCAATCAGAATTAGAAGCTATGGAAGGATTTCAAAAGGGAAGCCATACAATCTATATTCAAATATTCTTGCTCAGTACTGGAGTGGAGTCCACAGTAGTGAAGGAGTGAGATCAGAGGGCTCCCTGTGGGTAACTGTAACAATCCAAATGAGAGAGAACTGTGGGGTGGGTTAGGGCAGCAGCAATGAAGCAAGTGAATTATGTTTGATTAGACAATATATGAGATTATATATTAAAATGACTAAAAACGTTGGATCTGGAATCAGACTGCCTGGGTTTAAATCCTAGCTTTAATCACACTAAATTTTTATCTTGGGCATATCACTTAATCTATTTGTTTGTTTGTGTATCCTTATAAAAGAAGGACAGCTCCTATTTTATTTATTTATTTTGGGGGGATTCATAATGTATTCTATATCAAGCACTTAGAACAGTCTGAAGCATAGAAGTCACTCAATACATTAGCTACTAATACCACTATGTTAGATTAGATCGTGAAGGGGAACAGAATTTCTCACCCCCAAATATATCTTTCTGGTATAAGGATTATTTTAAGCTGATTATTTTTAAGAAACAACAGACACAGAAGCTCTGAAAACCAAGTAGAAGTTCCCCCTTTTTAAGATTCCTAAAATTTATTTTATTTTTTGTCCAGTTTATTGATATGTAATTGGCAAAGAGAACTGTATAAGTTTACGCTATACATAATGAATTGATTTACATACAGTATGAAGTGATTATCATTATCAGTTTATTAAACATCCATCATCTAAAAAAGGAAGACAATTAAAGAACCAAACAAAAAAAAAGTTTCCTTGCAAGAAAGACTCAGAATTTATTCTTCTAACAACTTTCATATAAAACTTTGGTCATTACTGGTGGAGACAGCACTTACTTAAATATGCTAACAACCATACCTT
Source organism: Odocoileus virginianus (assembly GCF_023699985.2). Lineage (NCBI taxonomy): Eukaryota > Metazoa > Chordata > Mammalia > Artiodactyla > Cervidae > Odocoileus > Odocoileus virginianus. The sequence continues at coordinate 17,192,144 of NC_069675.1, read as the reverse complement.
CCTTTGTTTACTGGACTTTGCCTGATAATTCTCATAACTGGTTCTGAGAAAGTTAAAGCTTAGGGCCCTTTAAGAAGGAGGTGAACATTCTCCCTCATGTTTCCCTTAAGCCTGTGCAACATCTTATCTTACCCGGAACTGGCCTTTCTTCAGGTCCAGAGCTAGTGACTACACAGCACAATACCCTACTTGTAGAAATACTTTTCTTAGACTCTATGTTAATGTTTATAATTGTAACAAAGCTTGCCTGGAACCTGTTTCTCAAGACTTGTATCTCTGATGACACAGCAACAGTATATCTAGCCCAGAGACATTGCCAGGAACCTGTTCTCCCTGGCTAATCTTGTCCCAAAGTTATCTCAGGATGTATGCCTTGGGAAAAACTCTGTTGGAACTTTTACAAACCTTGAGGTGTTATTTTTATCTATTTTCAGCAGCTAGCAGAAGAGTATATAATGCCCTATCCAAACTAGCAAGGCAGGGTACTCTCCTACCCTTTTCTGATATTTTTCTCAGAAGCTTTTTCTGTTACTTTCACTTTAAATAAAAATCTACATAAAGCTTTGAGTGACAGACTGTCTTGGGTCCCAGAGTTAAATCTTCTCCTTCGGAGACCATGAATCTGGCGGCAGGTTCACCATACATTTAATCTATCTATTCCCTTACCTCCAAGTCTTCTTTTGTCTTTAGCTGAAGATGGTATTTAAGGTGATGGCCTGGGCTATTTCAGGGAATTACTTAGTAATTAAGGGCTTCCCAGGGGGCTCTAGTGGTAAAGAATCTGCCTGCCAGTGCAGGAGACACAAAGATGTGTGCTCAATTCCTAGTTTGCGAAGATCTCCTGAAGTAGGAAGTGGCAACCCACTCCAGTATTCTTGCTTGGAAAATTCCATGGACAGAGGAGCCTGGTGGGCTACAGTCCATGGGGCCACAGAAAGCTGGGCATGGCTAAGCTACCAGATAGACACATAGCACACACGCTCTTAATCATCTCTTTGGTTTTCTCTTGCTCACACATTTGATGATGGTTTATAGTAAAGGAAGTGTCCTCATCACATATTGCCTTAATGAATAATTTTCCATATCAATTTAGCCAAAAATGAGCAAAAACAAGAACAATAAAACTGAGTCTTGGCCAAGGTACAGAAAGAATTTAAGTGCTCTCCTAGTAAAACTATAAATTGAAATTTCTTCTGTGAAAGTCATATTGGTAGTGTGCTCAAAACAATTTCACTTGCTCATCCCATCTCTCAGAATGTATCCTAAGGCTAGAGTCAGATTTGGAGATGATTCACTTTCTGCTCATGATCCAGACAGCTTCCCCTACATGTTGTTAAAACAAACTCTTGGCCAGCATCTAAAAACATAAAATCAGCAGCACCAAACAGTAGTAGCTTGGCACATAGCTGTTATTATTTACTATCCGATATTGGATAAGTTACTACAGAGTCAACATCTCTATATGGATAGTCACTCACTGATTCATTAAACATATGTGAAAAATCTGACTGAGTGGCAAATGTATAGCTCCAGTCTAGACCACTTCCCTCAAATCTAGGCTTGTGTAACTTTGGCCTATTAGACATTTCAACTTGAAAGTGTAATAAGTGTCTCAACTTAATATGCCCTGAACTGATCCCGTCTCTTCCCACAACTTCTTCGAGATGCTTAGGTTAAAAGGTTGGATCATCCTTCACCCCCAGCATTATGTCACACTTGACATTCAATACGTTGGCAAGTGCTGTCAGCTCCACCCTCACTTTTTAACCACCTTTGCTGCTACCAGACTCTTTGAAGCTCCCAGCGTATCTTACCTGGATTAGTGCAAAAGCCCAACTGAACTTCTTTATGCATGTTTGACACCTGTATTTTATTTTCAGCTTAGTCCTCAGAGTGATAGTTGTAAAACAAATCAGGAGAGGCTGCTTCTTCTATCAAAACCCTTCAAATAGCTCCCCAGCCTCCTCAGCATACAAATCACTCTGCTTTCAGAGGTATATGAGTCCCATGTGACTGGCTCAACACCAGTTCTGCCCTTTCTCCCAAAATGCTCCCCTGTGTTTATTATGGTCAAAGATATACTTGCTTCTTTGACGTTCTTTGACTATATCAAACACAGATCTGCCTTAGGGCCTTTTATTCTCACTTTCCTTCTATCCAGGATTCTCTTCATGACATCCACAAGACTTGTTCTTTCACAACTTTAACTATCTGCTAAAATACCATCTTTTCTTTAAGATCTTTCTTTTTCACCCTATATATAATTGCACACACTTCCAGCTCTCCTTACTGTTCTTTATTTTTTTCTTAATTTGTATACCTGTTCATATCTGTATATTATCTTATGTAATTGTGTAATAATTAGGTTTTTTTTTTTTTTGCTTCTAAACAGAGAAATCCAGTTGTGCAAAGATATTTTTTTTTCTGCCTGAGACAAAACAAGTGTGCAATTATTGACATAGGTGCTCAGTTGTGTTCGACTCTTTGTGACCTCATGGACTTTAGCCCTCCAGACTCCTCTGTCCATGGAATTTTCCATACAAGAATACTGGTGTTGCCATTTCCTTCTCCCAGTGACTTTCCTGACCCACCTGTGTCTTCTGTCTCCTGTGTTTTCTACTTGGCAGTCAGATTCTTTACCACTGCGCCACCTGGGAAGTTGTGTCATTGTTGGCTAGTGAATAAATGTGCCACGTACCAAGTAAAATAGTGGCTTAATTACAGCATCTATTTTTATATTTTATGGCATCATTATTTTTTAGCCATGTCTGACTGTTTGCAATCACATGGACTATGGGAGGCCAGGCTTCCATGACCTTCACCATTTCCCAGAGCTTGCTAGATGGAACTCATGTCCATTGAATCTGTGATGCCATCCAGTCATCTTGTCGTCTGTCATGCCCTTCTCCTCCTGCCTTCGAATTTTCCCAGCATCAGGGTCTTTTCTAATGAGTTAGCTCTTTGCATCAGGTGGCCAAAGTATTGGAGCTTCAGCATCAGTCCTTCCAATGAATATTCAGGACTGATTTCCCTTTAGGAGTGACTGGTTTGATCTCCTTGCAGTCCAAGGGACTCTCAAGAGTCTTCTACAACACCACAGCTCAAAAGCATCATAGCCTACTAAAAAAGAATCTGTTAATTCAGGAGGAAAACACTGAAAATCTAAAGAAATATTTTCAAAAATATTTTAATATTGAGTTGGCCAAAAAGTTCACCCGGATATTTCCGTTATGAACATATCCGAATGAACTTTTTGGCCAACCAAATACAGGTTTCCTTGTCCACACTTGATATGGAAGTATGATAGCCTTTGACCTCAAAGGAATGAAACAGACTTTGACAAGGAAAGCATCACCTGGAGTCTGGTAGCCTAATTGGTTCAAAAACCTGGAACATTATTCTATGTCCAAGACTTAAAAATGCCTTTGCTTCCCCAAGGGGTGTTGATGGAAGAAATAGTGACTGAATTCCTTTTCCACTAACCTGCCTGTAAAGAATGGAACTTAGCTTTAAATTTTAACTGATTATATGAATTAGTGTGTTATATCTTGCACCATGTTTTTTTGTCACATATTTATGTTGCTTTTTATATTATTATGTATTTATACTAGGAAGTTAAATTTAAATTAGGAAGTTTATTAGGCATAGAATGAACCCATCTAGGCATTTGCATTTCTTGAATTTCCAGACCTCTAGAAGAGCTCTGGTTCTGGAAGCAGCCTGTCAGTCATTAGACTCATTTCTAATCTCTCTCATTTCTATTCTTAATCTTGGTGGGTACTTTCCAAAAACAAAATGTCTTGTCAAAGTCACTAACAAATTTCTAAATTTAACCAACTTCCCATGTAACTTTAGAAGAAATACAGTGTTCTGTTTGGTTATAGGCATGTGTAATGGTGAACCATCTCTCAGGTAAAATTATTGTGATGCTAAAAAAAAATTGTGTTGTTTCCCAACTGAGCCCTCAGCAATAAGACATAAAAACAAGCCTTCATATCACTTACATGCATATTTTTGTCAGAATCTGTTGTTTCAAGAATAGAGAACCTTTCTGGGGCTGGGGGGAGGATTTGCTGATACATTTTCAGCACCAACTCTAATGTTTGGCCCAGAAATATATGTTCATTAATGAGTGAATGAGACCCATCTGCTTGTTTACTCTGATGGTTTATCATCAGAACACATTCAAGGAAGAGCTGAGAGGCAAGTTGCTTTCTTAATTAGGTATTGACAAGAAACTGAACCCCCATGTTTCTTATATGCAGTGCTGAAAACCTTCCTTCAATTTCCTTGCTATATTTTATAGTTATCCCCATTTATGGATTAACCTCCATCCCGAGCTAGAATTGACTTTTGAGGGCTATGACATTGTTTGTCATGTTCACACTCTGGCATTCTTTATTGCCATATTCGTTTTCCAGTAAGATTTTGAAATTCAGATGGTCCTTGAAAATCATTTATTTGTAAGCTATTTTTCCTTCCATTTGTGACATTATATGATCTATTTGCATAAGGTTATTAATGTATCTTTAATATATAATGACTACACAATCATACCTTGAAATTGAGTTTTCCTTGTTGTGTTGTACACAAGATATCAAGGAAGGGGGTAAATGTGTGGGAGATTCAGTGAACTCAGTATCTAGTCATGAACCTCAGAAGAACATCAGTTCACTGAGGTGAAGTTTTGTAATCCAAGTCTTGAGGCTGATTGGCTTCAGCAATCTGCCACCTCTAAGGGGAGGGGACACTGACCAACTGGATCCTTTTGTTTTGTTGCATTTTGTTGTTGTTCAGTCACTGTCTTATCTGACTCTGCAAACCCACGGACTGCAGCACACCAAGCTCCTTGTCCTCCTCTCTCTCCCAGAGTCTGCTCAAGTTCATGTCTATTGTGCTGGTGATGCTATCCAACCATCTCATCTTCTGGTGCCTCTTTCCTTTGCCTCAACCTTTCCCAGCATCAGGGACTTTTCCAATGAGTAGGCTCTTCACATCCGGTGGCCAAAGTATTGGAGCTTCAGCTTCAGCATTAATCCTTCCAGTGAATATTCAGGGTTGATTTTCCTTAGGATTGACTGGTTTGATCTCCTTGCAGTCCAAGGGACTCTCAAGAGTTTTCTACAATTTGAAAGCATCAATTCTTCAGTGCTCAGCCTTCTTTATGGTCCAACTGTCACATGCATACATGACTTGGAAAAACCATAGCTTTGACTCTAGGGACCTTGGCCAGCAAAGTGATGTCTCTGCTTTTTAATATGCTGTCTAGATTTGTCATAATTTTTTATTACAGTTAGAAACATATATTTTTCATAAAAATTTGGACATATAGCATATCTTAAGATGTCATGTCTATAAAAATGACTTGTATTTCTGACATAACCCTTGAAATAAATTGAAGAACAATTGTCATCATTTTAGGGATTCCCAGGTGGATAAGATGGTAAAGAGTCTGCCTGCAATGCATGATACCTGGGTTTGATTCCTAGCTTGGAAAGATCTCTTGGAGAAGGAAATGGCAACCCACTCCAGTATTCTTGCCTGGAAAATCCCAAGGATGGAGGAGCCTGGCCGGCTATCACAAAGTCCATGCTATCACAAAGAGTCGGACAGGACTGAATGGCTTCACTTTCACTTTTCACCATTTAAATGAGGCAAAAATAAAAATTCCCCAAATCATCGAGATTACAAAGAGAGAGCAGTTTCATCATGGATATTACCTGCTTGGACCTAGCATTTGAATTTGCAGGCTACATTAATGAGATCTATAATCTCAGCTAAATCTATAGTTTAATACAGTCATTTGTGAATAGGAATGTAAATAGAATAATACAGAGAAGTTTTATTGAACACCTGTGAAAACAAAATAAATTGAACAAAATGTCTCAGTTCTCCAGAGGGTGCATTCCTTCAGAAACCTGAATAGGGAAGGCATTCTATTATATTGGATTTTTGCTGAAGGAAAGCCTATAGCCTCTTAGTTGAGAGAGGAAGAAACAGAATGTGGAATACCACACAGATCTTTGTATTGATCAAGAAGAAACTGCGGTTTTCTCAAGAGATACTGGTCACAGAATTCTACCAACCATAAATTACTGAAAATAGTTTTACAAATGCTTTTATGGTACCTCAAATTCATATAATAGAGTGTACTATCAAATCAATTCATTTTTTTAACTCTTAGACTGCATTATCTTAATTTGAATTGTTGGTGAACCACTGTGTGTGTGCAATCAGTTACTCAGTTGTGTCCGACTCTTTGCAACCCCATGGACTATAGCCCACCAGGCTCCTCTGCCGACAGGGATTTCTAGGCAAGAACACTGGAGTGGGTTGCCATTTCATCCTCCTGGCAATCTTCCAGACCCAGGGATCGAAACTAGGTCTACAGTGTCTCCTGTATTGGCAGGTGGATTCTTTACTACTGAGCCACCTGGGAATCCCTAACCCAAGCCATTCAGCAATTGTAGGGATGAATAGTGTATATTACCCATAAGTCTGACCACCTGAAGAATGAAATAAAAGTTGTAAAAGAAATTGTGAATTGAGTTCTCCATAAATTAAATACTACTGAATGATTCTATACTTGCAGGTACACTGCATGAATATCTTTGTATCATGGAAAGAGTTATCACACACATGATATCACACAGATTTATATCCATAAAAGATTGGAAATGTAAGAATTATAGCTCATATAGCAGTAGCTAAACTGAACATACTATTTCCAGCAATAATATAATATTTATAAGGCAATGGTTATCATTACACCTATACCTTTTATTCACTTCAAGTTGAGATATTCTTTTTCGAAATAAACAAGAACCTGTGATGAGAAAGCCCAGGTGTTTAGCAGATAGACAAGAAAACCTTGTTAATGGCTAATTATAGAAGCTAATATATGCTAAGCATTTTCTTCCTAGATGTTTTGCAGAAAACTTTGCAGTATTATTTTATTGCATTATCAGTAGTTCTTATTATAGGTGAGATGAATAAGGATTGGAGAGGTAACATGACTTGGCAAAGGTCACAATACTAAAAGTCACTGGGACTGAGATTGATGCTGCAGACTGCATGGCTCTGTTGTGGACCAATGTATACAATGCTTCTTCATTGTGGTAGAATAAAGACCATGACCCTGGAACCCAAGTAGTCTCTCGTTCTTTGTACGTTACCAGGTGGGTGCTAAGGACCCACAAAAGTCAGCTGGATGATGAACTGAAAATTTCAGCTTGAACTTTCTATTTCCCATCAGAACTTCAAATGTTTGTTTTTATTTTTGTCAAAATAATTTCCAAAATGTTTTTTATTCTTAAATGAGAAAGCTTCCTACTGAAGAATGTGCCAAAATGTATGCTAATAATTTTATTATCTTTCATTCTTTAAGTATTTTAAAGCATCTGCTTGATTTAGTCACATTATGGATGCTAAAAACTCAAAATAAATATATCATACATGGATTTTAATTTTTCTAGTCACATAAATTATAATACCATACAGTGAAATTAAAGCTTTATAATAAAAAAAGAATTTGCCATTCTCTAAGGGACATAGAGATTTAAAATTTTCAATTTATTAGCAATGGCAAAAAACCCATTTATTAAAGTGCAAATTTTAAGTGACTATGGGAATACTTTTTAAAAATGAAAGTATAGTTTTACATTGGTAATCAGAGTATATTAGAGTTGAATTAAATCAGTCGGCTGCTTCACTAAACATTCTAATCCAGAAAAGTCATTGATTTAGGGTTAGAAACATTGTACCACTAATACTGCATATTGGATGTTGAAATCTAAAGAAGAATGAGGGGGGGAGGATGAAGTAATAGAGGAACAGAAGAAAAATGGATAATGTTTTGGCAGATACATCCAATTTTCTTCAAAATATTTCATCCTGACAAATATTTCTTCCAAATATAACATCCTGACCAATATTTATCTACTATAGACCATCCATGTACATTTTCTCATTTCCCTCAAAAGTCAAATAATCCCTTTGAATTTCTGTTTTATTTCAGATTGCATACTTTATGATATTTTAAAAATTCAGCTTCATATTATAATTATCTGTGCACCTGTTTTATTTATTCTTTTTGACTGTACATACTTTGATGCCAGACTTGTTTTTGCATCATTAAGTACATTTTTTAATACATGGCATATTCCAATAAGTAGTTGTTCCATTAAGTCCACTTAATGGGGTTTATCAAAGGCTATTAGACTAATCAAAAAGGCGTTACAGTAATTTTTTTTGTAGTAAATTTCATATAAAATTTATCAAGGACCTGAAATCTTCCACAAGAATGCGCTTGGGAGTCAATTCTCTCCCAGCCAGCTTGAGATGATTGCAGCCCAGATGAGACTTTGCAGCCTTGTGGGAAACTCTGAGCTGGAAGTATCTAGCTAAGTCATTCTCTGATTCATGAGACCCAAAAACTATGAGATAGTGAATATTTGTGGTTTGAAGATACTGAATGTTGGGGTAATCTGTTACCGTAAGAGATTACTAAAACACAGTTACATTTCATTTTACTGTATTATATGGTATATTATTACGGCTTCCCTGGTGGCTCAGACAGTAAAGAATCAGCCTGCAATGGAGGAGATCTGGCTTTGATCTCTGGGTGGGGAAGATCCCCTGAAGAAGGGACTGTCAACTCACTCCAGTATTCTTGCCTGGAAAATCCATGGACAGAGGATCCTGGTGGGCTACAGTCCTTGGGGTCACAAAAGAGCCAGACACGACCTACAGATTAAACAACATTGGTATATTATACATTAAATTATATGTTTTATTATGTGAAATAGAACCTAGCATGTGAGAAGAGATAATTTGCCTGAGAAGAAATCTTTGAATCCAGTTTTACTAGAAAGTTGGTTAGGATGAAAACAGAGAGGACAGGAAGAAAAAATATTGCCATAGTCCAGAAGGAGCAGACTTTATGCTTCCTAGAACTGACTAAGAGGCAAAACACAGTGGTAACAATAACGTGCTTCAGAGCATGGGTTCTGGTGTCGGACTTTGCTTCAAAATCCAGATTAACCACTTGCTAGTTGTATGACCAGGACAGATGTGTTCCACTATCCTAAAACACTGTTTGTGCATACTCAGTTGCTCAGTTGTGTCTGACTCTTTGTGATCCCATGGACTGTAGCCCACCAGGATCCTCTGTCCATGAAATTTTCCAGGGAAGAGTCCTGGAGTGGATTGTCATTTCCTTCTCCAGGGGATCTTCCCAACCCAGAGACTGAATTCACGACTCTTGCATCTCTTGTATTGGCAGGCAGATTCTTTACCACTGTACTGCCTGGGAAGACCATAACATAGTTTGAAAAATAAAAAAAATATTAACTTTACTTGTTTCACTGAGTTGTTTTGAGATTTTAATGTGTCACTACTATCCAATCATTAAGCAAAAATATCTGGCACATGATGATTAATAAGTGAGAGCTATTATCATTAGATTAATCATCATTGCCATCACTGTTGCTGATAGGAGGCTTGAATTCTGCAGTTCATTTCTAGAAGTCTTGGTCTGTAAAAACCAATATATTTGACAAATTATTACTTCAGTCATGTACAGTTTCTTCTTTCATGGTCTGAAAAACTCTTAATCTAACATATTTTACTGTTCTTTTCATTTTATAGTTTTTCAGATACATTATTATTTTATAAAAATATGTAAGACCATCATTATTTTATAAATAAGGAAACTAAGGCTATGAAATTTAGAAAATAAATATGTTGGGCATTTACTATGCGTTGGAAAAGGAACTGGGGCCTTATATTTACTTGCTACCCAGTGATTTTTAACAGAATTTCTGGAATCTAAGTCTAGTCTCTCTCAATAACACTATCTGTCATTCTGACCAGTAAACATGTTCACTTAGTTATAAATAGCACATCACCATATGTTCAAAAAGTGAAGAAAAGCAAATGTGGCATTTTCATTATATATAAAATTTTTCAATTATGCAATGACAAGAGTTTGTAAAAAATTAGATATCTTGTCATGAAAATTAACACTACAATAAACTATAATTCAATAATATGGGGGACTCTAAGAGAAATTCTTGGAATGTAATTATAAAGAAAGCTAAAGAGTAGGAAAAATAAGTATGTATATGATGAAACAATGGATTTTCAAAGAACTCAGAGTCAACTTTCAAACAAGAGTGCAAATGATTTAAAGATTGGAATATTTTTGACAATCACAAAGATGTATAAGAGATATTAATAAGGGTAAAGAAAATAATAAAATGTAGATTGTAAAACAATTTGCTTTCAGTATTTTAAACTTATATCCAAAGTAAAAAGAAATCAAAAAACCTCATTACCAAGAAAGGATGGCATATTTTTAATGTATGCCAAAAGGTACCAAATCTTACCTGGCTTTCATCTACTTCAATAAGAATGATCTTTAGATTTTTAAAGATAAAAATAATTTAAGGGAGGATTTGCAGAACATCATCATCAACATATTAAAATAAGTATTTTCTGTCTTCTCTTCAAAGAACACTGATGTAGACAAGAGCATCTTTGTGAAAGTCAAAGAGTGCAGCAGAGAAATTCCAGCTCACCACTGGAGCAAAATATATTCAAGATCAGATAATTTAAAAGGAATTCTGAAGTGTGCTGAGATACCTAGATGTATGCCCAATAGCTCAGTCGTGTCTGACTCTTTGTGACCCCATGGACTGTAGCCTTCCAGGCTCCTCTGGCCATGAGATTTTTCAGGCAAGAATATTGGTGTGGGTTTCCATGCCCTCCTCCAGAGGATGCTTCCAATCCAGGGATCAAACCTGTGTCTCCTGTGTCTCCAGCACTGCAGGTGAATTCTTTACTGCTGAGCCATGGGAGAAGCCCCATGAGATTTGAATATGCACATGCAAAGGAACGAAATTAGACCCCTATCTCATATCACTCACCAAAAATAACTCAAAATGAAGTAAAGACATAAACATAAAATGTGAAACGGGAAGAAAACAGAGTCAAAGTTCCTTGAAATTGGTTTTGGGAATGACTTTCATCAAAAACATAAGCAATAGAAACAAAAATAAATTAGCAGACTACATCAAACTGTATAGCTTCTGCACAACAAAAGAATATCAACAAAATGGATAATGTTTACTGTGGGTTTGTAATATATAGCTTTTATTATGTTGAGGTATTTACCTTCTATTCCTGCTTTCTGGAGAGTTTTTATCATAAATGGATGTTGAATTTTGTCAAAGGCTTTTTCTGCATCTATTGAGATAATCATATGGTTTTTATCTTTCAATTTGTTAATATGGTGTATTACATTGATTGATTTGTGGATATTAAAGAATCCTTGCATTCCTGGGATAAAGCCCACTTGGTCATGATGTATGATCTTTTTAATATGTTGTTGGATTCTGTTTGCCAGAATTTTGTTAAGGATTTTTCCATCTATGTTCATCAGTGATATTGGCCTGTAGTTTTCTTTTTTGTGGCATCTTTGTCTGGTTTTGGAATTAGGGTGATGGTGGCCTCATAGAATGAGTTTGGAAGTTTACCTTCTTCTGCAATTTTCTGGAAGAGTTTGAGTAAGATAGGTGTTAGCTCTTCTCTAAATTTTTGGTAGAATTCAGCTGTGAAGCCATCTGGTCCTGGGCTTTTGTTTGCTGGAAGATTTCTGGTTACAGTTTCTATTTCCGTGCTTGAGATGGGTCTGTTAAGATCTTCTATTTCTTCCTGGTTCAGTTTTGGAAAGTTATACTTTTCTAGGAATTTGTCCATTTCTTCCAAGTTGTCCATTTTATTAGCATAGAGCTTCTGGTAGTAGTCTCTTATGATCCTTTGTATTTCAGTGTTGTCTGTTGTGATCTCTCCATTTTCATTTCTAATTTTGTTGATTTGGTTCTCCTCACTGATGAAAGAAATCAAAAAGGGCACAAATAGATGGAGAAATATACTGTGTTCATGGATTGGAAGAATCAGTATTGTGAAAATGAGTATAAACCCAAAGCAATGTATAGATTCAATACAATCCCTATCAAGCTACCAATGGTATTCTTCACAGAACTAGAACAAATAATTTCACAGTTTGTATGGAAATACAAAAAACCTCGAATAGCCAAAGCTATCTTGAGAAAGAAGAATGGAACTGGAGGAATCAACATGCCTGACTTTAGGCTCTACTACAAAGCCACAGTCATCAAGACAGTATGGTACTGGCACAAAGACAGAAATATAGATCAATGGAACAGAATAGAAAGCCCAGAGATAAATCCACATACCTATGGACACCTTATCTTTGACAAAGGAGGCAAGAATATACAATGGAAAAGAGACAACCTCTTTAACAAGTGGTGCTGGGAAAACTGGTCAACCACTTGTAAAAGAATTTAACTAGAACACTGTCTAACACCACGCACAAAAATAAACTCAAAATGGATTAAAGATCTAAACATAAGACCAGAAACTATAAAACTCCTAGAGGAGAACATAGGCAAAACACTCTCCAACATGAATCACAGCAGGATCCTGTATGACCCACCTCCCAGAATATTGGAAATAAAAACAAAAATAAACAAATGGGGCCTAACTAAACTTAAAAGCTTTTGCACAACAAAGGAAACTATAAGCAAGATGAAAAGACAGCCCTCAGATTGGGAGAAAATAATAGCAAATGAAGAAACAGACAAAGGATTAATCTCAAAAATATACAAGCAACTCCTGCAGCTCAATACCAGAAAAATAAATGACCCAATCAAAAAATGGGCCAAAGTTCTAAACAGACATTGCTCCAAAGAAGACATACAGATGGCTAACACATGAAAAGATGCTCAACATCACTCATTATCAGAGAAATGCGAATCAAAACCTCAATGAGGTACCATTACACGCCAGTCAGAATGGCTGCTATCCAAAGTCTACAAGCAATAAATGCTGGAGAGGGTGTGGAGAAAAGGGAACCCTCTTACACTGTTGGTGGGAATTCAAAGTAGTACAGCCGCTATGGAGAAGTGTGGAGATTCCTTAAAAAACTGGAAATAGAACTGCCATATGACCCAGCAATCCCACTCTTGGGCATACACACCGAGGAAACCAGATCTGAAAGAGACACGTGCACCCCAATGCACGTTGGGGCAATGTGCATGTTGCAGCACTCTTTATAATAGCCAGGACATAGAAGCAACCTAGATGCCCATCAGCAGACAAATGGATAAGGAAGCTATGGTACATATACACAATGGAATATTACTCAGCCATTAAAAAGAATATATTTGAATCAGTTCTGAGATGGATAAAACTGGAGCCCATTATACAGAGTGAAGTAAGCCAGAAAGAAAAACAACAATACAGTATACTAACGCATATATATGGAATTTAGAAAGATGGTAATGGTAACCCTATATGCAAGACAGAAAAAGAGACACAGATGTACAGTACAGACTTTTGGACTCTATGGGAGAAGGCGAGGGTGGGATGATCTGAGAGAACAGCATCGGAACATGTATATTATCAAGTGTGAAACAGATCGCCAGTCCAGGTTGGATGCATGAGACAAGTGCTTGGGACTGATGCAGTGGGATGTCTCAGAGGGATGGAATGGGGAGGGAGGTGGGAGGGGGGGTTCAAGATGGGGAACACATGTAAATCCATGGCTGATTCATGTCAATTCGTGGCAAAAACCACTACAATATTGTAAAGTAATTAGCCTCCAACTAATAAAAATAAATGGAAAATAAAATAAAATAAAATAAAATACTAGCTAAAATTTTTTTAAAAATGGAAAGGCTACAAACAGAATGGGAAAATATATTTGTAACCCAGATATCTGAATAATGGGTTAATACCTAAATATATATATTGAACTCATAAATCTAAATGCAAAAAAAATCTAAATTATAAATGGGTAGAGAATTTAAATAGACATTTTTCCAAAGAAGACACACAAATGGCTGACAGATATATGAAAAGATCTTGACATCATGAATCATCAAGGAAATTCAAATCAAAGCTACAAAGAGATATCATCTTATATCTGTTAGAATGGCTTTTATCAAACAAATAAGTGTTGGCAAATGCGGAGAAGAGTAAACCCTTGTGTCTGTTGGCAGGAGTGTAAATTTTTCAGTCACTGTAGAAAACAGTGTGGGGTTTCTTAAAAAAAAAAAAAAAACAGGAAAAAATGGCAATTTTGTGAGATTATAGATGTGTTAACTAACCCTATTGTGGTAGTCATTTCATTATATATATGTATCAAATTATCACCTTGTACATCTTAAATTTACCCATGTCATATTAATTTTATCTCAATAAAGCTGAAAAAAAAAGAAGAAATTATAAACCCAAATATGGAGTATCTAGTGACAGAGGCAAATATTTAATTTAGGAACTTTTAATCTCAGTAGGACCAATGATTGTCACACAATGTTTCTAGAGAAAATTATCATTTTCCTATCTGTGAAACTATAGAGAAAAAGAAAGAAACCAGAATAATATACATGTACACTTATTTTCTTTTCCTAAAAGAGAAAATCATAGTTTCTAAAAATTGTACAAAAGTGTATTAACAAATATTTTGTTTTCATTTATCATTAAATAATGTAAACACTGAGGCCAAAAAGAGTTCAATAAGGACAGACTATTTCAAAGTAACCTCACTTTTCTTTAAAAATAGGATTATTGAATTTTTAAGTGAAGGGAATGTTAGAAATATTATATCTTAACTTTAGTTTAGATACACATAAACTTCAAGGAAAAATGTTTTACATGACATATTTACAGAAAAGATGACAAAAAGTTAATGGTGATACTGTGTGAGTGATTTGTTGTTGTTTTCACAGCCACATCTGAAGATTTTCAATTTATTTATTTGTTATCCCTGAGAAAGCTCTTGATTAACATGACTTAGAGCAACTTCTCCCAAGTCATATCTCAATCTTTTTAGGCAATTATATAAATATAGATTTCATAGTTGTCAGCCAGAAATTTGAATGGTAATAAGTATTAGGTTGATCAAAATATTTGTTCATGTTTTTTTTCATGAGATATTATGGAAAAACCCAAGTGAACTTTCTGGTCAATCCAATATATATAAATGAAAAACAAACAAACAAACAAAAAAAACACATTTTTGAATATGTAGAATGAAACCACAGAAGAAAGCAGGATGAGATTCTATAGAAGCAGGTTAACAGGTATTAAAATAATCAGTGAGCAACATGTAAGATGGAAAGACCCTTCAACAGATAGTCCTTCACCAAAAATAACTAAAAAACATAGAATAGGACTATGTAGAGTTAACAGAGTGTCAAAAATTATACCAAAAGAACTTTCTAATATTATATACTATTTGCAAGCAACAAGTTAACTTGCCCTTCATGAACCCATAGCTTCGTGAACCCTGAGAGAAGACAAGAGATTCCTGGGTCAGAGACAAAGAAGAGTTTGTTACTCATTAAGAAACCATGAAAGGAGCATCATTTTTTGCAAGTTCCTTAGGGTTCAGTTCCCACAGTGTGAGGTAAAGGTAGGTAGGTGACAGCTGCATAAGAAACGGGTTGCATTTTGGAACTGAAACCAAGTTTGTAATAGACAGTAAACAAACTTGCCCTTTGCCCCAGAAGGAAACATTTTTTTATTATACTGAACAGTAAACAAAATTTTCCTGGCTGTGGAGCAGATATAATACCTCCCAAAGCTGTTTGTTATACAAACATCTTTGATAAAGTAATCTGGGCAAAAGGGCAGTTAGCCTCTTTGCTTGCAAGCCATGCAGTAATGTGAGAGCCACAGAGAATTATATCTCAGTGTTAGAGCTTTGAAAATACAAATACAAGATTGATATCAGATTTTAAACAATTATAGCTTAACAGAACACTATATTTGTCACATCAAATGGATTATTTTATTCGAATTTGAACACCATATTTTGAAGCACATGGTTCCCCGATGGCTTAATGGTAAAGAATCTGCCTGCTGATGCAAGAGATGCAAAAGATGTGGGTTTGATCCCTGGGTCAGGAAGATCCCCTGGAGAAGGAAAAGACAGCCCACTCTATATTCTTGCTGGGATAATCCCATGGACGAGAAGCCTGGCAAGTGACCGCCAATGGGGCTGCAAAGAGTCGGAAGTGACTAAGTGACTGAGCGCAGGCACATTTTGAAGCACACTAAAGCAAATTAGAGGGCATTCAAACCATCAAAGAAGTGAAGTTAACAGATGAAATGACTTAGGCAGAAGACCCTGGAGTGCTCTGGGTCACCAGAGGATGGCATGGATTCTACTTACCTTGCAGAATACTCTCAAGTTTCACTGGGAAGGACTTAATAGGCTTATAGTCACAATGACAATTAAGTGGGGGGACTATGGAAGAAAAATGGTTAATATGTCCCTTCAATCTGGGCCTAGAGTTAGATGAAGCTAGAGTTAGATGTAAGTGTTAAAAATGTCTTGCCTAGGTTACTGTGATGGCTGTATTCACACTATAGGCACAACAGGTAGTATATTGCTAGTAAGCATGTAGGTGGTATTTGTGTTAGCAATTTGAGTTTCTAATCCTCAAGTAGTGTGAATTTACATATCTTTATTATGATATCTCAATGCAAATTGATTACAGTCATTGTAATTTTAAAGATTTGCTAAATTCAAACAGTAAAAAATGCAAAGATGATTTATGGAATTTTTACAAAATATTTACCTATAGGTAAATATGTGTATATAAGCTCCTTGGAGAAGAAAATGGCAACCCATTCCAGTATTCTTGCCTGAGAAATCCCACGGACAGAGGAGCCTGGCCGACTATAGTCCACAGGGTTGCAAAGGAGACTGATATGACTTAATGAATAAACAACAATAATTATTTATATGTGATATATATATATAACACATATAAAATAAAGTTTGCTATTTAAAAATTTCTTCTCTATATATTATTTGTACTTTTTTTGAAATTAAAAATTTTACTATGAGGTAATTGTAAGTTTATATGTAGTTATTACAAGTAATGCAAAGAGATCCCATGCACACTTTACCCAGTGTGCCCCAATGTAACAGCTTGCAAAGTTTTATAAAAGAGAACTATTCATGAGGAGGTTATTATGATAGTTTGAAACCAACTGTATAACTAAGACCTTGGCTGTTTAACCCCATGGGAAATTTTCTGAGAGCTTGAGCAATGTGAGACTCTGGAAGGCAGGCCCTATGAGGCAGTCAGTTTCCCTCAATCTCATGGCACTTGAGAGAGAGGATCTGGCTGAGGGGAGACTATACAACAAACATGGTAGAATTTGCACTCCAGATCACTGAAAAATATGTGGGCAGAGAGCAACCTCAAACCAGTTCAATGCTATAGTAACTGTTTTAATTACATATTTAAAATATAAAAATAGTACATTTACAAGTTAGTTCATGTAATTACCTGTATGACCAAAAAATTTCAAAAATTGGACAATATGATAAATTAGATCAGCACTCTTTGCTGCTGGTCACTTGTTTCCCTGCAGTTTTATAACTTCTAAGCAAAATTTCTGATTCTCTTAATTTGAATTTAGACTATCTTATGAATCTTCAGACAGATACTTTACCACAGGTTTATCCAAAGACTACTTCGATCTCCCAGTGTCTACCCTGAAGGTCCATTCTCTATAACATCCATATGATGTTATTTCTTATTACTTAACAAATCTTAGCTCTTCCAATTAAATACTATTTTTTCCTATGAGT
This sequence comes from Odocoileus virginianus, assembly GCF_023699985.2. Classification (NCBI taxonomy): domain Eukaryota; kingdom Metazoa; phylum Chordata; class Mammalia; order Artiodactyla; family Cervidae; genus Odocoileus; species Odocoileus virginianus. The sequence goes on along the minus strand of NC_069675.1, from coordinate 17,174,446 downwards.
GAAAAGGTAATCTTTTGCTTCTATCTTCTATGCTCATTCTTTAGCTAAACTATTAGTTTCTGAGGCTAGGTAGTTGGGAAGGTGGGAGGAAAATTGATCAATAGTATTAACTTCACTTCATGATTTGGTTTCAGAAACATGTAGATTAAAACTGGCTTCCAGTCAAGTTTGAAACTTGGCGATTTTGTGGCAGGGGAAAGGGCAAGAGAGAGCGGTAATATCCTGTCTCCAGTGAGTTCCTGGGATGGGCTGACAAAAGAGGGTCCTTGGCTTTGCACAGGAAAGAATTCAAGAGTGATCCATGGTAAAGTGAAAGAGAGATTAAAATATGTATTTAAATAAATAAACATTCCATAGTCAGAATACAGTCCAGCTCAGAAGGTGAAAGTGGCCCTAATGTGTGGAGGTAGTTAGTTTCTATGGGCTGAGTAAGTTTATAGGCTAACCAGTTGGAGGATATTCCAAATATTTTGGGAAAGGGGCACAGATTTACAGAAATTGGGCCACTGCCCACTTTTTGGCTTTTTATGATCAGCCTTCAAACTGTCAGGACACCTGTGATTGTGTCATTTAGATGCACATGCATTACATGTTAATATCTTAATATTATTAGCAAATATTATTAACAAAAATAGTGACGTTATTTGGGAGTTTTGAAGTGACTCATGAATTGTGTAAGAGAAGCCATGAAGAAATGAAGCTCATTTCCTATCAAAAGCAGTTCATTGTGAATCATTTTTAACTTTAAGAAACTGACCAAAATTCTTTCAACTACTTTTGAGTCTTTTAAGAAGTATACTGTATGAAAAATAATAAACAAAAATCTCAATTAAAATAGAGTAGGGAGGCCTGAAAGAAGAGCTTTCAATCCTACAACAAGAGTAGAAACCAACAGGAAGTTGCAAGATTTCTTCTTCTTACCTGGCATGGTCTCAGCGAATGAAAGGCTGTTACAACTCAGTCAATGAAAAGCCACTATATTTCTAACACTCAGTTCCTCTAATGGACCCTTTTTACTCTAGCCATCCCAATTTCCTTAACCTTTTTTTAAAGGAGTTCTTTCCTTGTTGTATAGGACTTACACATGGCTTGCCATGGTTGCAGATCCCAAACTGCAATTCTTTGCCAATCTCAAATAAGACCATATTTGCTGGAGAAATAACTGGCAGTCTATTTGTTTAGGATCAACAACTGCGGCAGTCAAATAACTAGATCTGACTTTCATCAATAATAGCAATCTCAGAGTAAATAAAATATAAATGTCACCTCCTCAGAGAAAATTTCTTGACCAGTCAACCTAAATCAGATATTTTTATTTTATGCCTTGCAGCAACCTAAAATTTCCATTATAGTAATTACACTTTTGAAATGTATGTGTGTGTGTTGAAGCTATTTGTCTTTAAATTAAAGTTCCATGACAATGGGTAAGTTAATACTAATATTATTCACATTTTATGAATGATGAAGAAGTTGTTCAATAGATTAAATTTGTTGAGAATACACAGTTCATAAATGGCAGAGGCAGAATTCAAACCCTGATCTCACTAATAGAAGCAGAACAGCTTTCAACCACTTTGAAAGTGAAAAAAAAAAAAAGTGTTGGTCACTCAGTTGTGTCCGACTCTTTGGACTATAGCCTGCCAGGCTCCTCTGTCCATGGAATTCTCCAGGCAAGAATACTGCAGCAAGTAGCCATTCCCTTCTTCAGGAGATCTTCTCTAACTAGGGATCAAATCCAGGTCTCTTGCGTTGCAGTTGATTTTTTTTTTTTTCTATCTGAGCCACCAGGGAAGCCCTTCAACCACTTTAAACTGCTTCTTATTTCATGCAAACATTCTTTACATTCAACGGCCACCTGTGCATAAAGTTGAAGCATGAAGTACCACATTTATTTTCCTGTTGTCAACTACAGATTAGCACTCGCCAAGAGCATCTGCAAACAGCTGAGCCACAAGAGCAGGAGCATTTGCCACCTGCCTCTGCAGAGACTGAACCCTGTGCTATTGCAGCCGCCAACCTTCAGGACCCCCCGAGGGGAATGGAGGCTGAAGAGTTAGGTGCTCTGTGCTCCAGGGAAACCACTGAAACAGGTCTTTAGCTAGTTATTTCCAGGAACTGATTTCATGATTCCAATCTTTGCATCACTTCATATCTGGAAAATCACTAAATCCCTTCATGGTAGCATCAGCTCTCATGACTAGCACAAAACCTTTTGTAAAGTAAACACTGGATTGCGTTGAACTCTCCCTTCACCAAAATCTTATATATTGACCTTCGCCCACTACTTCTTTACTGGAACTCCAGTGGCACAATTGGTTAGTGCACAGTACTTACAAAACAGTGTGCTTGTGAGCAGTGCCCAGGTTGTGAGTTTAAACCTCATCTGGAGCAACTTTGGACTGCCCTGGTAGCTCAGCTGGTAAAGAATCCTCCTGCAATACAGGAGACCCTGGTTCGATTCCTGGGTCTGGAAGATCCACTGGAGAAGGGAACAGCTACCCACTCCAGTATCCTGGCCTGGAGAATTCCATGGACTGTGTAGTCCATGGGGTCACAGAGTCGGACATGACTGAGCAACTTTCACTTTCACTACCTCTTTGGAGCAGTCTCTCAGAGCTATATGAGGTGCTCTTTCCTGGGCTGCAGTCATCATTTTGCCTCAAATAAAACTTAACTTGCAACTCACATTGTGTATCTTTTTATTTGACACTGTTTTTCTGTGCTTTCCTATGTGTAGTGATGGCTATATAGATTAAAGCATAATCATGTTAAATTAGGAAAAATTGATTAACAAATAAATGTGATGTGAACAAATGTTTAAAATATAAAAGTAAAGTAAAAAGTAAATAAATAAATAGTAAATAAATAGAAATAGAAAGTAAAACATATTTTAGTTTTAAGTTTTAGCAATAGTATTAAAAGATACAACTTGAATATACTCAAGTCTGTTCCTTTTCAACAAAGCAAGTATAATGGTCCAACAGTTTGGTTATCCTTCCTAATAAATGTCATAAAAAAGGAGAGATTTAGCAAAGATTTGATTATTTTAGACACAAAAAGTCTAGTTGATACTTACTGTCTTAACTATTTTAAATGTAAGGGAAAGAATGAATATAACAGTAATTTTAAAGATGGAAAAGTAAATTATTTCAAAAATTGCAGGTAATTACCTCAGTGATAGCAGACATGCTAATTTCTATTGAGTTTTTTTTAATCTACTTTTTCAAAAGTTATCTTCTTTCTTTTAAAATCTTAATAAGGTTTTTCTCCTCCAAATATAGTGTTGAAACTTAAATCTTATTAATTTTTAGAAAATGTTCCCAGCCAATCTAATTACTGTATAACTCATATTGGATAATTTGTGAACCATATCTCAACAGTTTTTTGCTTTAAAATTACTTTAAAATTGTTTCTTAATATTATATACATATATTAATCAGAACATTTCACTGTTTATTGTTACTGAATGCAAGTTCAGGCGGCCCTATGCACAGTGAGGCTGAACAAACTGAAACATCAGAGTTTGGAACAGAAAAAGTTTTATTGCAGGGTCAAGCAAGGAGAATGGGAGGTTTGTGCTCATAAACCCAAACTCCCCAATGGTTTTGGGGAGAAGTTTATATAGTCAAAATTTGGGGTCAAGGATGTAGGGTGTGTGTTTTTTTCTAATTGGTTGGTGGTGAGGTAAGAGGACAGTGTTCCAGGACTCTCAATTATTGGCCTTCTGGTTTCAGTGAGTGTAGGGTCTCAGCACATAGTTATCATCTTCTACCTGGGTGAGGGGCCTTAGTTTCTGCAGAACTCAAGGACATTCTATGAGGAGGAACCAAGATCCTGCTTTCATCCCTGCTCTATCTTGTTTTTTCATTGCTCCTTCTTTGGTTTTGCATTCCTTTATTTTTCCCAATTAGCAACTGTTTCAGCTGGCCCAATGGTATGCAGGGAAGGTCTGGGGGCTGAAATCTTTTTCCTACAAATAAGAGTTGGAGGGGGCACATGCAAGTAAAAAGATCCATATGCTATAACTAAAGATTCTGAGTGCTGCAACTGAATCCCAGCACAGCCAAGTTAAAAAGAAAAGAAAGGAACAAAGGGCATAGAAAGAATTTGAATACAAAGGACGGAATTTTGGGGGGTGTTGGGATCATTTGGTATCCTCTCAGTGTTGGTGGTTAAAAGAATCTATGTCTGTGTGCAGGTTAATGTAACTGTGCACCCAAAATAGTGAATTTTGCTGCATATAAATTTTGTAAAGGAAAAATAAATGAATAAACAAATGAATCATTATCAATCTACAATCAGTATGTGTCTGTGCACAGTCATGTCCAATTCTTTGCAACCCCATGGACTCTTTGTAGCCCACCAGACTCCTCTGTCCATGGAATTTTCCAGGCCACAATACTGGAGTGGGTTGCCATTTCCTACACCAGGGAATCTTCCTGACCCAGGGATCATACCTGTGTCTCTGCATCTCCTGCATTGGCAGGTGGATTCTTTACCACTGCACCACCTGGGAAGCCCTACAATAGCTATAGCAAATTAACAATTAGCTTAATGTTATTGGGAACCAATGTTTTTTAGCGTAAGAGTAATAGATACAAATGTAAAATCATCCAAGTTAAATAAAATCTCAGCAATATTAATTTTGAATAGGAAATATCATTATGCACTCAATTTTTTCTAAAAATACATACCTTAATTGTCTAGAAGCTATGAAAACTAACTAGCAATAAAACATATAGCAGTTAGATTGCGATCTCCATATAGAATTTCATATAAAAACAAACCAGGGTCCCTGAAGAAACAGCTGATTTCAGGTCTATGACAGAAAAGAGATAAAAGAAGCTCATAAAATTTGAACCAGAAAGCAAGTAATCTATCAGAAATGTATGGGATTATGTTAGGACACCAGAGTCAACTTGAATAGGCACAGTGGCCAAAGATGGGACCACATGAGCATCAAATCCATGGTGCTCAGTGGTTGCTTTATGTATATGTATATACATGTAAGTTCTTGAGTCATAATGATACTCAAAAAATAAAAATTAAGACATTCAAAGGGAATTACTGATAAATTTGGCAGTTGTACAACAGCTTATTCTGAAAGCTAAGGTATTTGGAAAGACAAACTTCAATCCTTCTTCTATATGAATTTCCTCCCAGGGTAACCAAATCTATGATATAATGTGATGAAGTGAAGTTCTTCCTTGGAGAAGAACTCCAGTTAACAAATGCCAAGAACTATAAAGTATCTGAGAGTTTACTCTACTTTCAGGCTTAGAATTTAGGTTGCCACAGTTTTGTGGATGCTGGCAGAAGACATGAAACTTCTGAGTAATAGCAAAAAGACAGTTTATTACTCATATCAATAGTACTATAGTAACCATTTTCTTTCACTGATTCCCCAAGCTTCAGCTCTCACAGGGTTGTGTGATGAAGTCAGAGGATGTCAGCTATTTAGTGAATTGTGTTATGGGAAAGGAATCCTAAGCTTTAGAAACAATAATCTTTTTTTTTTAAATTTTTATTTATTTATCATTTTAATTTGTCTGTGCCAGGATTTAGTTGGGGAATGTGGGATCTAGTCCCCCTACCAGGGATTGAACCTGGGCCCCCTGTATTGGGAGTACAGAGTCTTAGTCCCTGGACCACCAGGGTAGTCCCAGAAACAATAATCTTTTATAATGGATTTCAAACAAACTTCATCAGTTTTGCTCCAGAAGAACTCATTTTCTTTGTTACCCTGGACAGTAATAAATCTGCCCTCTGCTCAAGGGTGACTTGCCATCTCTGTCTCCTGAACTTGTTCATTAAACATATATCCTTAGGGATATTCTAGAGCAAAAGTCATCAATGTCACTACTCTCAATATGTGGAGCAAAGCAAGAGACCCAAGGAGTACTGACTCCCAATCCTCAACGCAGAAGAAAAATTAAATTAGGATATCGCTATTTTGCAACTTCTAGTAGAATAATGTATCTTATCAGTGATTATCAGTGGATATTGAAAATGATTAAGGTGATGGTTGATGAGAAACTTACAATTAATGGATTGGGCTGACAAACCTAAGTTCATTGACCAAACTTAAAATCACTGTATATGAAATAAGCAGACATCATTTACCTACTGGTGTGATGCAATTGGAAATATAAAGCAACACCTATATTAGATTCTTGCAAAAATAATTGAACCAGAATATTAGCAATCTTCTAATTGCTAATATTAATAAAAGTTTAACTACTTCGTAGGAGGAAATAAGAGGAAAAAGTGTATATGTTTAAAAAACATGATGATCTGATTACCAGGAAGTGGAAAATTCTGTCCCAGTTTCACTAATGTATAGATAACATTTTAAAAAATCTTGTGGAAGGAAAGTTTTTTTTTTTAATTAAGAGATATAGTAACCAAATGTAATATGTATATAATATTACAGGATGTTCTAACTTTTTTGAACAAAATGATAGACAAGTAAGATGGTTTGGAGAATTACAGTAATTTGATTATAATCTGGGTGTTAGATACAAAGGAATTATAAATAATTATATTAGATCTGCCATGGGTTTTAAGGTCCTTATTTTTTTAAGATATCCTGATATACAGATAATAATATTCTTGGGATTTATTTTAAAACATTTCAACAGAGAAATAAGGCAAGAGAGGGAGGAAGGAAGGAAGGGAAAAGGAAGGAAGGGAAAAGGAAGGAAGAAAGGGAGTGAGGGAAGAAGGGAGGGAGAAAAGGAAAGAAGGAAAGCATTTTCCATAAAAGCTAGCAAACATTTCTGAACAAGAGCTTACCTGCTATTATTTGCCTTGAAAATGTTTTTGGAAGGAAAATTTTCCCTTCTATGACTTGACTTGAAATCCACCTTAATTTTTTTTAAAATAAGGTATAAGAGGATTTGTTTTCAGTGTCACAGTCTGGAGGAAAAAAAGAACAAAACCCTAAAATTATAGTGTAAGTACTGATATTACAGCCGAACTCTATACAGTTTACAGTTTTTTCAGCTATCAGACTGCTAAAGACAAATGTGAAAGGCACAGAAGTGGAAAGCAGCCCAGACTTACTGATATTAAACAAAAAGACAACACAGTTGTATGGGGATTAAATCAGGACAAAGAAAAATGCACGACAACCATTTTGTAAGAAGTGAAAACATGTTTAGAATCCATTAATCCTAAGGAAAGTGTACAGGTTTCAAGGACAGAGCCCTGCTTTGATAACGCATGACTGTTAAATTCCCAGGGTCTGTATAAATTTTGTAAACCCCTCTATTTTACAAATTAAAGGTTGATTTATTTTTTTGCAACAATAATATATGTCAAACTAATAGGAAAATTAAAGAGAAGATGACATGCGAGTGCGGATATATCCATATATTAGCAGCAAGGTTAACCAGTCATTTAAGAAGAGTTATCTTTGCGGGGTTCACAGCGAAGTCCTTCTGTGTGGTTCTGGGGAGTCAGTGCAGAATCTTCAGAAGCTTAGAGAATTGTGTTGTGTGCTTCATTTCCTTGTCATTGCTCACTGAAGTCCCTTTGAAGGAGCATTTTTCCTTTTCTGAGCTGGTGATGCTTCCTGTCTTTATGAGGCATGCATGGGTGCATGCGAAGTCGCTTCAGACATGTCTGACTCTTTGTGACCCTATGGACCACCATGCTCCTCTGTCCAGTAGGCATGAATACTGGAGCAGGTTGCCATGCCCTCCTCTAGGGGATCTTTCCAGCCCAGGGATTGAACCCATGTCTTTTATGTCTCCTGCGTTGGCAGGCTTCTTCTTTACCACTAACACCACTTGGAAAGCCCCCTTGATGAGGCAAACACACTCAACTGATTTATGATAATTTGCTTCTTTCTTCCCCAAAGAGAGAACTGGACCAAATGCTATTTTGATTCTGGCCAAAAAAAGTGTTTAAGCCTGAAGAGAGTGGTGCAAATCCTTGCTTTGATTTGCCAGAAGGATTGCTTTTCAGTTACTCCAAGTATATGGATTGCTTCTTCAGTGGAGCGGCCTTTGCCATATTTAGATGGTCCATCTCCATGAGTCCTAATGTTTATAAGTATCTTTCCCTGATGCTGGGAGGAATTGGGGCCAGGAGGAGAAGGGGATGACAGAGGATGAGATGGCTGGATGGCATCACCGACTTGATGGGCATGAGTTTGAATAAACTTCAGGAGTTGGTAATGGACAGGGAGGCCTGGTGTGCTGAGATTCATGGGGTCGCAAAGAGTCGGACATGACTGAGCGACTGAACTGAACTGAACAGATCTTTATTAAGGTGTGTTTCTCTTGTGTATGAATTTTAGCTTCAGAGCAATTCAGTTGATTGAAGTGCCCCATCCATCACATAAGATTTTACTTTTCTCAGTAAGTTCTTATTGGCTGCTTCTTCTGCATATGCTTTGTAGGCTTTTAGAGTGCACCACGCTTAAATCATATATCACTTTGGTATTTAAATCAATGAATTTAAATTACTATATAATGATTACTTTCAATTTGACTTCACTTAAGGAAGATGATATAATTAAACATGTTTGTTTGATCAGGTCTTGCAAATGAACCTACACATTTACATTAGGTCTCTATGAGATGAGTTAATTCCCTTGAGCTTTTATACCATTTGGAAAGTGTTGTCAGTTCTATGGCTCAGTCAACAGTCTTTCTTCCCACCCTTTCTCCTTTCCTCAATCTTCTCCCTCTTTTTACCTCTTTTCTTACCACTTTCTCCCTAGCCCCATACCTACCTTTTTCTTTTTCCCTTCCCCTATTTCATGCTTATAGTGTACCCAATACTACTCTAAATAGTTGAAATAAAGTATTGGATAACTTAGAAGCTGATCTGACCTGTATTCCCAACCAGATACCAGTTACACTTGCTCTCTTCCTGTGCCCAGGGAACTTGCAGTATTGGTCAGGGAGGTTTTGTGGAAATTGAAGGAGGAAATTATTTCAAAGAAAACCAGTATGTCCTAAGCTATCAAGAAGTTGACATGAATGAGAATTATAGACAACCAACCTAGGAAATTTCATATATGGTGTTTAGCATCACAAGTTCAGCTGGGAACATTTTACACATCTTCCATGCTTTCACATTCTCATTTTTCATTGTACTTTCCTGAATATATGGCATATAGTTATAAAAACTGCTTCATGTCTATCATTTTATCAGCTGTGTAATATCTCTGTGTGTTTCTAATTTGTTGATTTTTCTCCTCATCATGGGCTATATATTCTTGCTTCTTTTACTGCCTCACAAATTTTTATTGAATGCTAGAGATTATGATTTTACTCTTTTGAGAGATGATTAATTATGTAGTCCTCTAATTTTGAGCTCGGATACAATTAACTTGGTTGGAAGCAGTTTAATCCTTTTAAGTCTTACTTTTGATATTTTTTTATGTGGGACCAGAGCACTTTAAAGTCTAGGGTTAGTTTAGTTCCATTATTGAGACAAAATGTTCACCTTCTGAATACTCTACCTAATGGCCTCTATATTGTAAGTTTTTCCACTCTATGTGATGATAACCCTAACTATTCTCAGTTCTTTGTGAGCTCTGAAGACTGTGACACCTTGTCCTTTTTGGTGGTTCTTTCCCAGGCTGCACTGACCAGTACTCAATTGAAAACTCAAGGGGAACCCTCTGAAAATCTCCAGAGCTTGAGATCTTTCCAGGCAGCTGTCTCTCTGTAGTACTTTTCTTTTTATGTCGCTCTTCCCTCTCTATCAAGCAATCTCTTTGGATTATATTCTACAAATTCTTGCCAACTTAGCCTCCTGCATTCTCAACTGCATCTCAATTTAGGAAGCCTGCTGGCCTCTGCCTGGATTCCCCCTTGTTCTGTGTGGCCTGGAAAAGTTGGGGCAATAATTTCATCGTCTGGTTTGTTTCCCTTATCTCAGGCATCAATGCCTTGTGCTGAAAGCATTGTCATTTACATTGTGTCCAACTGTTTTAGTTGTTTAAGAAGTTATAGTTAATTCTGTTACTCCATATTGACCAGAAGCCTCATAGCAAGGAGTTATAGCTAAGTTCATCTAAGATTAGTAACTTACTTAAAAAATCACATATTTAGTACAGGTAGAAGGAACTGGCAACCCACTCCAGTAGTCTTGCCTGGAGAATCCCAAGGACAGAGGAGCCTGGCAGGCTACAGTCAATGGGGTCTCAAGAGTCGGACATGACTTAATGACTAAATCACCATCACCAGAGGAATAGGAAAACCCTGATCTCTTATACAGAAGTTCATATCAATTTTTCTCTTGTGTTTGACCACATTCTAGATCTTACAAAGGAACCTTTCTAACAGTTGATTTCTAACAGATCGGAAGTAGGTGGTGGGAACTGAAGGTGGTAAATGTAAAAATTTTTCCAACAAGGTTGAAAGTAAGGGAAGAAAAAGAAAACAGCCTGAAAGAGAGAAATTGAAGCCTCAAGAGAGTGTGTCAAGACTGAGAGAAACTTGTATTTGGTATATAGTTGCTCTCAATCTGATGGCTCCCTAGTAATAAAGAGAGATCAACAATACACCGCCAACCCAGGGCTTAAAGGACTAAACGGGTGGAAAGAGTCTTATGAAAAGTGGGTCAGAGAATGCTTGCGGGAGGAGGCAAGGCTTAAGCAAATCCTTGAAATGCTCACCAAGGACACAGAGAAATAAAAGACACTAGGGACTTCACTCTAGTGGAGGAGGATGAAGGCAAGGGACCTGAAAAGGTATAAGCTGTGTTTGCAGGACAGTGAGAGGATGAAAGCAGGTAGAGCAGAGAATTTTGTTCTCACTCTCATTTCCTAGATTTCTCTCCAGGAAGCGTATCCATAGGATGAGGAGTCTGTGGCCAAGGATGACAAGCCGTTGGTTTGTCTAATCCCCTCCTCATGCATGCATTGTCAGCTATCATCCAATATAATTTACAACCCTATCTGTGTAGGGGAACTTGGAAGGTTTTGGTGGGAACCATTAAGACTATAAGGCGAACAATGTATACCTGATAATTTTGTCTATAAATAAATGAGCTCAGTTTTCCTCATCATAGGTATATGAAGAACATGTCCCTTTTGTCTCTGTTACAAACTATTCTCAAGAGAAACACCTCATCTTGCCATCCTTTTCCAGATTTATTTCAGCCATCACTCCTCCAGAAACAAATCTTCACCTTCTGGGCGGGGGGGGGGGGAGCTCTGAGCTATAAGATGAAGATATAATCAATTTCACTCTTCTGGACTTTTATTTAACCTCTAGCTACAACTACTTTTCCTTAACACTTACATCCCACCAGATAATCACAATATAATTGATATTTGACAAAAATGCATATGGATCAAAGAACAAGTTTGCCTTTAAAGGCTACAATACCTAAACAAAAGAAGAAAATGAAAAAAATTTCAAAAAAAAAAATTTCAATTGGAAGGATTTTTTTTTTTTTTTTAACATAGGACTAACTGACTATTTTGGAGGGAGAGTATTTCAAGGAGCCTAGAGTCCTGAGGGAGAAGATAATGGCAACCCACTGCAGTACTCTTGCCTGGAAAATCCCATGGTCGGAGGAGCCTGGTAGGCTGTAGTCCATGGGGTCGCTAGGAGTCGGACACGACTGGGCGACTTCACTTTCCCTTTTCACTTTCATGCATTGGAGAAGGAAATGGCAACCCACTCCAGTGTTCTTACCTGGAGAATCCCAGGAACGGCAGAACCTAGTGGGCTGCTGTCTATGGGGTCGCACAGAGTCGGACACGACTGAAGCGACATGGCAGCAGAGTGCTGAGAAATTAGTCTAGCTTCAGGAAGTAATTTCTATTGGTTTAAGAAAATCAATTACCTGTCTTTAGACTATGGAACCCATTCCTTTTGTGAGGGGGCCATACTTGTTGCAAAGCAGTCAGCAGGGTCATAACTAAGGGTGAGGAGGGAAGGGAGAGGCAGGGCAGATCCCCTGGGGAGGAGAGGAGGTGTTAGTGGTGTGATCACAGAACTCAGAGTGTCGTGCAGAGAAACAAAGCCAGAAACAGGACTGTTTCAGCCTATGGAATTGAGTGCTGGGTGTGGCTGAGGATATAGTGAGTGTCTATTTCCTGTAAAGGTAGGTAAGTGGATCTAATTCTCTGCAGAGGTTTTGTTTTTTTTTGTTTTTTTTTTTTTTTTTTTTTTTTTCCCCCAAGAGTTAGAAAAACATGTTAGAACCAAAGATAAATTAGTTGGTACAAAGTTCACAAACTTGAATACAATTACCCCTCATTCATATAACACCCAGGTTATTTTCTAATGCAGAGTGTATATGACTTTGTGTGTGTGTGTGCCCACTAAACTGCTTTAGTTGTGTGCAACTCTTTGGGATCCCATGGACTGTAGCCTGCTGGGCTCCTCTGTCTATGGACTACTCCAGGCAAGAATAGTGGAGTGGGTTGCATGCACTCCTCCAAGGGATCTTCCCAGCCCAGGGATGGAACCCACTTCTCCTGGGGCTCCTGCATGCAGACAGATTCTTTGCTGCTGAGCTACCAGGGAAGCCTTTAAATGAAGAAGATTTACATTAAAGATTAACTGTAAGGGGAAAAGAACAGTAGGAAAAGCAGACAAAGGAATACATGTAAAAAGAGAATAATAGTAGGTATAAAAAATTAAAATAAAAAAAAGAGAAAAGAAAAAAAAATAAAAAAGGAAAACTCCACAGAACTGCAAAAGCCCAACATAGAGGAAGAGGCTTATAACAATAAAAAATGTGACTGATGAAAAAAAAAAAAAACTCCAAAGCTTAATTAGATATCATAGTGCCAATAAAATAAATAGCTACAACAGATGTAAAAAAAGGAAAAAAAGAAAAAAGAAAAAAATCCAAAAGAATCTACAGAACAAGTCAAACCATAAGAATAATAAAGGTTTTTCTTGAGTCACTGTTGTTAGAGTCCTTTCCCTAGCTGGGAGTTGCAATCCACCTCACTTCCCTAGCATTCTCTCCATCACAGTGCTGATTTCTTGACCTGCTGTGCGGGCAGCTCAGGTTCTAATCTGGTCCTACTCCTCTGTGTTTTTGCCTCCAATGTCCACAGCTATCAGAAGTAGTGTATTTTCCTTTATGGGAGCTCTCATTGTCCTTTTATATATTTCATAGACACAATCTGCCTAGTTGATCATGTGGATTTAATCTGCAGCTTGTATACCTGGTGGGAAGGTTTTGGGTCTTTTTCCTTAGTCACACTGCCCCTGGGTTTCAATTGTTGCTTTATTTCCACCTCTGCATGTGGGTTGTCCTTTGGGATTTGCTCCTGAGGCTGCCCTGGGGGACTTGGGTTTGCCGCTGTGAAGTCCAGGTATGGAGGTGGTGCAGCTGCTTGGGTCACAGGGGTTCTGACAGCAGCAGGTACTCAGGGGAGTTGGTGGCTAGGGCAGCAGGAAATAAAGTGCTCTAGAAGGGTATGGTAACCAGTATTGGCCAATACACTCCAGTATTCTTGCCTGGAGAACCCCCTGGCAGAGAAGCCTGGCAGGCCACAGTCTACAGGGCCATAAAGAGTTGGACACTACCGAAGCAACCCTGCGTGCACAGATGCAGGTTTTTATTTATTTATTTTTTTGCCTCTGGCAGCTCTGCCCCAGTGAGAGTTGAATGTGAAGACGGTGCAGCTGCTGGGCTTGCGGGGACCCTGGTAGCACCAAGTGTGCAGGGACATGAACTGCCTCCACCCCAGGAGTTATGGCCCTGATCAGTCTATTTTCAAGCCTCTGGTAGCTGGTGATCAGAAGGCCTCTTTGTCCAGTCTTTCTCTGTGGCTCTGAACATTTAGGCACTTAGAGGACTCCGTTGCCTGGGGTCCTTCTCTGTTGTTTGGCATGACAGACACTTAAAGGGGCACCCTGGGTGGGGTCCTACTATGTAGTTCAGTGCACCAGGCATTTGATGGGCCAGCCTCTCCATTGTTCAGCTGCTGATGCTGGTATTTGTGGAGAGAGAGGCTATGGTGTTGGTTCCACCCCCTACGCATGACTCAGCAGTATCACCTTTCTCCCATGGTTGCCCGGCGGCTTTCCTCCATAGGTATTTTCCACCACTATCTTCTCCCTCACATCCCCTTGATCTACCTCTCTGCAGTCAACAGTAGCCCTCACCCTGGGATTGCTCCACAATCCCTAAAGTCCCAGCTACTGCTCCTCCCAGGGAACCTGTGTCCCTGTCCCGGGTATGTATGGCTGTGGCAAGGACTGTCTGATTCTCATTCCATTTAGGCTGCCACAGACCAGCTGTTTCACTTTCAGCCTTAAATGTTTCTCTTCTGACTCAGACAATTGCCACAATATGGAGATCAGACCCCTGCTACAGGTCCCTCACCTGGCGAGGGCAGGTCCAATCTTACTAGGCTTTATAGAATAAGTTCATTAGAGTTCCTTCCTCTGCAATTTTTTGGAATAGTTTGAGAATGATAAGTGTTAACTCTTCTTGAAATGTTTGGTAGGTGATAGCTAAAATAACTGCATTTTGAAGAATTAACTCATGCACTGTTTAGCAAATATAAATTTTGTGTCCAAGGCACTCTAACAGTACATGAGTTACAGTATAAGGGTTATAGTGTGAGATACTTAAGTTGTAATCTTTGTTTTCAATAGGATTTAAATCCAAATAAGAATGTCAATAATTAAATAAGTGCAATGAAATTTTCTATCAATATGGAGGCAAATGCCTGGCATAAATTCTGGCAAATAATACCTGCTTAATAAATATCTATTTAAAAACAAATAGTAGAATTGATGCAAGTATGTGCCTGGAAAATTGAATGACAGTTCTGTGATCTGAGGAAGGTTCAGGTATTATTATAAGAGGAAGTTTGTCTAGAAAAAAATGCAGGAGTTAGCCAATGGTGAGCACAGAGGAGGATAACATTACAGGCACAAATGTTTGACCAGAAATCAAGAAAGGTACACTGTTGAAGTGTGTTCACATTTGGCAGGAATTCTACCCCAGAGGATGCCTCTGCACATTGCAAATGTTCAGAGGGAGTGTTCTGGCTACTTCTCACCTTTCCCAAGATGAGGAGAAGTACTTGTAGTCAGTTGTCCTTGGAAATTTTCTTAGTTACTAACATGTTGGGAATTTGCCTAGTTAGCATTGAGAAAGCTATTTGTTCATTCATGAAACCTTACATTTTTGCATTTAAATACATTTATTGAATGAATGTTTACAGTGAAAATCTATGTTACTAAGTCTGTAAGGTTTTGCATCTCAACCTGTTTCCCAGGAATAAGAAGCATCTGCATCACCTAGGAGCTTGTTAGAAATACACATTATCAGGACCAGCCTCAGACTTATTGAAACAGAATCTGCATTTAAAAGAGATTTCCAGGTAATTCATATGGATAGATCTGAGAGAAACAAAGAAAGCTTGCCTAGAGCTTTCTGGAACTTAGTCCAATAGGGGAGATAAAATATACGAAGGAACAAGTATACCACAGTACTAGTGCCCAAGTGGCACAATGTCAATATGTGTGACAAAACCTACATTCTTTGAAGTTAGAGGAATACTGATTTAAAGAATAATTTTAGATGCTTATTTGCTGTGTGAACTTGGACAGTTTATTTTTCCTTTCTCTGACTCAGTATCTTTACCTGTGGAGTATTAATGGTGAACACTTTACTAGGCTGTTTAAGAATTTGGAATGACCCATGTAAATCCCTAGCATGGTATCTGGAGCAGAATACATAATGATGAATGTTATGGAAATTTAAAAGTTCACATTTTGCAGGTAGACATGATGTTGTAGATATATCTTCATGGAAAGATAACATTTTATATCTCTTATTGATAGAATTTTAATGTAGAGAGTTAAGAGACTGAGTGACTTTCACTTTCATTTTCACTTTCAAGAATGCACAAGGAAGGAGATGTTCAACATTCTAATCATGATTTTCAACTAAGGGAAGCTATATTTCTTACACAAACAGATAGTACCTGAGAGTCAAGGACTTTATATGTTACAACAGATCATCCATCATGCAATTTAGATCTAATTGTCAATTTAGACCAATTGTCCATCTGCAAACTCAATAATATAGCTTAAACTAGATAGGTTGTTCAGATACATTACTAAATTTATTGTTTCAAAATACTTTTAAAACAAAATCCTTTTCAAAATAAACAAACTGCCTCTTGTAGTTTATTTATTCAGTTTAGAATTAAAATTAAATGACTTAGCCTTTTTACTGTTGGAAGCATGGTGACACTTTATAAAAATATTGAAATTCAATCAAGGATATTCACAATGAATGGACAAATAAAAATCATACACCTTAGAATTCATTGCAATTTGACAACTGAAGGATTTTTCTTGGGAAAATAGAGTCTTGTATGTATTATGCCTTGTTTGATTGAATAAATTGTAACTGAGTAAAATAATTTCATCAAACTTAACTTTGATTATCAAAGCCAGCATGCCTTCTCAGGATGCATTGGCAAGAACTACCAACTCTCTCACACCATGGAGCAAGACTGGGAAAGTGTCTAATTTAAGCTGATGAGGCCAGAATTTATCCTTCCCACTTCTTATTTTGTTAGGGGAACCTCTGAAACTGCCCGCCTTGGCTAGGCTCCATAGTAACACTTGCATGAGTTGTCTTAAACAGGAGGTCCTGGTAGGGAACGCAGAGCTAACAAGCTACCACCAATTGGAAGAACTGGGGAAGGCTCAGAGGTTAAAGCATCTGCCCACAATGTGGGAGACCTGGGTTTGATCCCTGGGTCAGGAAGATTCCCCTGGAAAAGGAAATGGCAACCCACTCCAGCATTCTTGCCTGGAGAATCCCATGGATGGAGGAGCCTTGTGGGCTACAGTCCACGGGGTCACAAAGACTCGGACACGACTGAGCGGCTTCACCTTCTTTCTTTCTAAAGGAGAGAGAAGACTCCAGTCCATATGTCCTACCAACCTCCCAGAATCCTTCCCATTGAAATCCATCTTGGCTGAGTTTGAGCAGGCCAACAGGAAGGGCCCTGAGTCAGAGTGATTGACCAGAGACAACCCAGAACTAACTCAATGACCGTGAAACTCTAGACAACAAGAAGCCGTATGGCAGAGCAATTCTCCTGGGTTGTCTCACCTTGCTGCTCTCCACCTGGGCACTTCCCAATAAAGTCTCTTGCTCTGTCAGCACATGTGTCTTCTAGGACAATTCTGTTTCTACTGTTAGACAAGAGCCCACTCTCAAACCCTAGAAGGGGTCCCCCTTTCTGCAACAATTTCATTACAATTTTGCTAAATATTTCATTAGAAGTTCTATGGTTAACACTTACTGTAGAATTGTCCAAATTATAAGGGAAAACAAGCCTACCCAGGGAGAAATGTGAGTATTGTTATTTACTATTCCAACCTTTCCTTCCTCTCCCAAAGCCCTGCCTAGCTAAAATGAAAGTGTCCTCAGAGGGCAGAAGGAAGTTGCAAGGAGACCAGATATAAGGTAGAAAGACAGACTTTCACTTCCTAACACTATAACCTTGTACCTCCAGGCCTTGTACATTTCCATCTGGCTCTGGTTATGCTTTTAATCAATATACTGGTTTTCTTTTTCTTTCCTTTTTCTCCTTTGGGAGCCTGTAAGATAGGTTATTAAGGACTTTCACCTGCCTTCCACATGCCTTAGTCAAGAGAGTGGAAGTTTTGCTGCAGGCAAGAGATAGATGAGCAGTTTGAGCTGCTGAAATCTTTTAGATTTGGGGATTTGATGAAAGCCATAAGGCAAGGATTTCCACCATGTGTTTTATGGGCTAGAGGGAGACTTTCAATATTTTATATTTTATCTATAATATTTTATATATTATAAAATATAAAATGTATTTCACATATAATAAAATATAAATTCAAAATAAATATAAATAAATAATAAGATGAATAACAAACACACATAGTTTTATAAGAGATCTCTAAGCACCTTGGTTGTTTTGGAGGGAAAAAAATGATAAAATGACTAGTTCACAATTATTTCACAAATTTTATATGTAAGAGTCAGACTTTCACCAAAATACTACCACAAGCTTAAAAACAACACATATTTTTATCAATGACCACTTGGGCAGTTTCTTTTACAAAACTCCATTTACATATTGCTCCTCACCTCAAGCACAGTATTTTCCCATCTTTTTAGTGCTATCATTTTCATTTCCTAAAATTGCCAATTGCATTGTTTTCCTTATTTTATATCCTGAATTACAATAAGAATTCTAGTAGCTCAAAAATAATGCTTTAAAGCACACAATTAGCCAAGGCATAATAAAAGCTCATAAATTCTATTAATCGGAGAATAGAACGTGAATCTTTCTTTGTTCAAAACACTATATCTGCAAGTGGGGTGGCTTTATACAGCTGTTCAAAACAGAAAGTGAATGAGAAGTACAATGTAGACGTCTGAAAATTAGATTTTTGTTGGTAAAGGCAACCATTGTACTCCTAGCCACTGCTGTCCTGTGTGTTAAAAATTTGGCCAAAGTGTCTTGAAGCCATAGATTATTTTCCTGACATTTTCAAATGAAGCATAGTAGCCTCTCTGTTGTGTCAATAGATTTTTCCCAGACAAGTGCAGAATAACGTTGTCTAGGGTGATTTTGATAGATACAGTCACTAAAAGTAGAGATGATAACAAATCTATGAAAACATTATTTGAAGTTGCTTTCCTCATGACAAAAAATTCGTCAATTGCCTGCACAGTAGTTTAAGAAATAGCCAATGAAGGTGCCCTCGCAGAACAGCAAAATGAACTATTGTCACAATCCTTAATCAAATGGACTTTTTAACCATCCAATTTTAAGTACTTTAAATAGGAAATGCAAGTACTATCTTGTGTGCAAAACTGCAGATATTTAAATTTACATTTTGCTAAAACTTCAGTATATGAATCTATTCTTGGCACATATATGGTGAGTATATATTTATCATTTGAAGCCTTTATGTGGCTGTACACAGTTTTATTGCAATAAAGGCTGATGGAGCAGTGATGCAAAGAAGGATGCTGTGACATGAATAGAGGTTTGCACCTGAGTGCCTGGGCACCCACTGCTTTAATCAGTTGGAAGATAAAAATATGTTGTCTCATCTTGGTTCCATATTAAAGAAAATAGTGCAAATTATAAGTACCATTGAATCACAGCCACAGAGTAGCCATCATTTTCACTGTGTTCTTTGGATAAATTGGCAGGAAGCAAAAGATTTTTCTTTTCCAAAGTAAAGCAAGCCAGCAACAAGCTGACAAGCCACTCAAATACACTGTAAATGATGGATGGGATAAAATTTTCCTGAAGGCATAAATAATGCCAGTAAAGAGTGTTTATATAATTCCTAATGCCTTGTTCCAATTTGAATAGTTCAGTCATTTAATTGATTTCTTGAAGAGCTTTAACCCATTATTTTGAAACTAAAATATGATTTCAACTTGGTAGATGAAACTACCCGGGCTTAGTAGGCAGACAAATATTTGGTGCAAGTGACTCAATTGCTGAGAAAAGTATTCTTTTCACAACTTGATACTTGTTTTCATTTGACTGTGAATCACAGCTTTGTGATAAAATCATTTATAGAACTGAAAGCAATAAATAAATGGATTAGGAATCTATTCATCCTATCTTCCAAGTTGAACCATTTTAACTTGCCAGTTTTTGAGTATAATAGACTTGTCAATTTAGTTTATGATGGATTCATGAAAAGAATTTTATGTAAAAGAGTCTTTTTTTTAATGATTTCATGATTGTTCCTAATACAGAGGACCATCTAATATAGCCATCAAATAGTTATTCCAATTCCAGACCACATGTAAATTATACCACAGTATAATATAGCAAAAATAAAAAATTATAAGAGAAAATAACAGGATCATGGTCAAGGTACTCATCATGAAGTTGGGTAAAGGAAATTTATAGAAATAAAAATTGTATATACAATTTGTATCACTTTTATATCACCTGAGGAATTGTTTCCATCCACAGAAATCTTGTTTTTCTGAATTTATATAACATCTGTCATTTATATCATTGTCTTATTTTCTGGTCTTGTGTTCTTTTTTATTTGATTTATATGCATGTCATATATGACTCTTCGTATTTATCTTAAGGCAGACTACTAGAGCAAATTATAGCCCATGAGCCCAGTAGCCCAAAGCCTGCTGCCTATTTTTCAAAATAATATTTTATTGTTATAAAACCACACCCAATTGTTTACATATTATCTATGCTTATTTCAGATCAGTAATAACAGAATTGAATAGTTGTGACAGAAACCATACAGTTCAAGAAACCAAAGATATTTCTTTTTATTCTAGCCCTTTTCAGACCCTTGTGCTAAAATATTAGTTGTTCAGAAATTTACTAAATTTTAAAATACTTAATGAACGAATTGTCTCCAGTTTAATACTACCTGATATTTTTATAGTGAATTTAATCAACCATCTATAATTACCCTGACAGACACTTAGACCAAGAACTATCTTCAGTCAAGTTAAAACCCAATTGGAAAATCATGAGCAGGTATACATGAATCAGAAGCATTACTGTATTTACTACTGGTTTGGGTAGTTAACCTGGTAAATTCTTATGAGACTGAAGCAACATATTTTGACAATTTCCATTTAGCAACCCCAAACTGAGTCTCCAAAATAAGACTGCAGCTCCTCAGAAGAGCTACGTTCTCCCCAAGCTGACCTGAGGTGCCATAAATCATAGTGACACAGTGTACTCACCCATACTACCTAATGTAAGGATGGTCCCCTAAAGCACATTCCAGTTTAGTCTTATCATTAAAGGCACCTTGGGGGACACTGAAGACTCTATGGCCACTCAAGTCATTTTCTCGGTTGTAAGTGAATGATTTTTAAATGCAAACGTTTTCTGTTAAGAGAGCAAAGTGAAGCCAGCCTGTTTTGGAACATTTTATTGTTAATAGTCAGCTTTGGATATGATGCGGGTAGGAGTTCAGTGTCATAACATTTTCAGTCACACCCAGAACCTTCAATCTGTGAGATTAAAGTCAGCCTATCTTTAAATTCTTGCAGCACATCTCCATCCTAGTTTACTCACAAATAGGAGGGATTTATGTTTTCATTTGATGATCAGAATAATGTGATTATTTCAATCACATGGCCATATTTTCTTAGCTTTGCATATAGCATGTTTCTGATACCTGAAAAATTTCAGGACCAAAGAGATCATTAAATGTCTAAGTATTTAAAATAATAGATTACAAGCTTGCATTTAAAAATCATACTTTTAGAGACAGGTTAGATATTAAGGAACATCTGGTCAAACATACTCATTTTACAGATGGGGAAAGAGGAGAGACAGGTGATTTGTTGAAAATACAGTAGCTGGTCAGGAGGCAGACTACATGCCTTTCCTCCAGTTCTGTCATGAGAGAGCTACACACTGCTGTCTTTAATCTCTAAAGAAGATTTCAACCATTTTACACATCTTTGAGAAGACCTGGGCAGCTAACAAAATTGGAGATTAGATGTGAGAAGTGATTTGCCCAGAGTCAAGTCTCAGGTAAAGGCTTGAGCATCTTCTCCACTTGTCACCAGACTCCCACTGAGGTTGCTAGTTTCTGCATGAAAGCCTGTATCAAAATTTTCATTTTGCACACAATCAAATGATGTATTTTGTAGCCAGATGGCCACAGGGTACGATTAATTGCAGTATGCACTAATTTAGATGTTGTAGAAATTAAGACATAATTATGTGTCGCTAAAACTATCTGCACACATCACACATAAACTTAGACTACTCTAGCTGCCATAACACTGCCCTAAAGAAAAACTGAGAGTGAGAAAATCCATTTCTCTAGGACAAAATTTTCATTTTCTACTTATCGAGGTGGTACAAACTACTCAGATTCTGACATTTTTGACTTGTGGTCTTGAACCCATTCTTTTGTCACAAAGAAGCCTTAATATAATCTTGTAAAATGATAATTTGCCTTCTTTAGTTCCTACACTTCACATATCTTTATCTTTAATCTTCTCTAACTTTTGCTAGTTTATGAGCACTGTGTGAGGAGCAGAAATCATTAAAAAATATGGGACTATGTATACAATAAGTTATAAATAAATACAAATCTAAAGTCTGATATCTCATTTAATAAAGTATCATCAAAAAAACCACTTGGAATTGTGCAGAGTGGTTTCATGTGCCTTTTTTCTCTAAATTGTACCTTTTCCATATTTCTTTGATGTGTTCCTTCAGATTATAAATGATCTACAGGAATACTGAGCAAATGGAAGCAACATTTTGAGGATCATAGATTTTTTAAAAGATGCAAATAAATCAATGAAATAAAACAGTTAAAGTTTCATCTTAATACTATCACTAGTTTTAGAACAGGTCAATTTTTATGTTGCACATATAGAGTTTCCTCGAATTTTCAGTTCTAGTAATGACTAATCATTTATGTTCTAAGTTTAAATCAGTGCTAATGTTTGTGATGGACAGGGAGGCCTGGCGTGCTGCGATTCATGGGGTTGCAAAGAGTCGGACACAACTGAGCGACTGAACTGAATGTTTGTGTGTGGGAAGAGGAAGAGTGGTGTTGCATGTGTGTACACGCACGAGTTTAAGGGGGATGGCTACCGCTGATCAAATCAATTTACCTATCATAACGGAATGAGATATTTTTCCTTTAGACATATTGTTTGCAACTACCGTCACATCACAGTGTCCACAGTCTTTTTGTTTTCTTTCTTTTTAAATATTTAAAGTGGCCATAGTGTTTTTCTTCTCTCATAAGATAGCAGTATGGCAGAAAAAGCCAGAGTTTTACTCTAATTGTATATTAAAAAATTTTAATCCAGGAAGGATGACTGTCTTTCATTGTGTGTAATGGAGAGCAATTTTTGAAATCCTAGGTTCCAGCTGTGCCTACCATCTCTTTCTGAAGGAACCAGCCATAGGAAATCATTTCTGTGTAAGTTTCTTTCACTTTTTTTCTGTATTTTTCTGTCTTGGATACAGTAGATTGTGGGGCGAAAGCCAGAACCAATCATCGATTCATTGTTAACAAAGATCAACTATCCAAAGGTTATTTGATATAAGATTCCCCCAATAGTAGTGTACTGTATTGGATGGTAGAAAATGGAATCAGGAAACACTGAAGTGAAGTCTACACAGAAAACATAGCAAGAGGATAATCTACCCTCTTCTAAAAAGATTGAAAGAAAACTTTGTCATTAAAGTTGTTAATATACCCTGAAGAACAATAAGAAGCTTCCTGTCATCCTTGACATTCTGACAATCCAGTTGATAAGTTGCTGGGACCATGGTGACTATTGTGTTGTAAATTACAACAGCCTCATGGTTCTTAATTCCTCTAAGCTCTCAGTGATAAAACTTATATCCAAAATAAATAAATAAATAAATAAATGGAAAAAAAAACTGGGAAGTGTTTAAAAAAAAAGTCCATTCCCTACACTTCAGCAGAACACTCATAAAACTGGAAAAGAACATAGATGCCACCACTGATAATCTGCTTTTGATCTTCATTAGTCAGAAGAAAAGGGAAGACTAGAATATACATTACTCATAATCTTTCCTCTACTAACCTAACTTTCTAGATGTGTCTCAAGTTATAATCCTACCTTTCATTATTCACGTCAAATTAATTACTTGGTAATCCACCCAGAAATAATTGCTCATAGCGCACACACAGTTCTTTCTGCTCTAGCTCTTTCCAGTCCCTCTCTTATTGTCTTTGACAAAACTCCACTCATCTTTTAAGATTTGGCCAGAATGCCTTATTCACCAGCAGACTTTCCACAATACCTGACCACACCTCTCTCCCCCTTCCACATGTGCCTTGCACATGTTTTCTTACACTGTTTTGTATCAGTTGCTTTGACACCTATCTCCTTATCTCAAGTGATTATCTGCCTTTTAGGGAAGTGATCCTAATTCTATTCTCTCTATTCCACTGGGCATAGAACAAAAGCCTCCACATTGCAGGAGCTTCAAAATTATAATGAGTTGACCGAAGGTGAAGCAATTCTCATTCTTGCTGTCCAATTATGCCATGTTTTCCTGTTTACTAGTCAATGGGGCAATTATTGACTGTTCATGATAAAAAAATTAACTTTATTCTTTTAGAATGTCATGTTTCAAAATAGTCATTTGCCTTTAATTCTTCTCAAAATATGGTTCAAGCAGAATGAAAAGATTCCCTAAGAAAGCCATTTAGTAACTAGGAAAAAATATAAAATTTCCTAACTAGATCATAATATAAAATTTCCATAAATACAATGGGTCTTGCCATGGCACAATAAACCTGTTAATTTTCTTGTGTCTCCTTTTAATTTATTATCCCTGTAAGCCAGCATTGACCACAAGCAGATTTCATAAATTTCACCCTGAATAATTCAGACTATGAAGAAAATAATAATTGCTCTTCTTTGTCTGATTCCTTTCTAAGTTAAGTTGCTTTTTTAACAAATTTTTTGCAATCATCTTAAACTTCTAAAATTTTGAGACTTCAATGAAGCTTAGATAACATTAAGCTATTATTATACAAAGTTAGTAACTGAACAGTAATAAATCTATGTAAATATCTTTTTACTCTTTTTTTTTTTTTCTTTTTTGCCTCTGTAGACTATATTGCTTTCCCTTGTGCATCTGAGGCTCTCAGATTCTCACCTCCACTTCTCCCAGAATAATCTGTAGCTGTTGGCTTGTCTGTATGTTCCCTTACACTTAACTTTTCTTGAAATTTGGTACCATGTCTCATTAACATGAGTATTCAGTATCTACCAGAAACCTATTGGACACTCAGTAAAAGTTTGGGGAAGGAAAAACAACTTGTTTCAAATATACAAGATATGTATCTGATTGGACTTCCTTGATGGCTTAGATGGTAAAGAATTCATCTGCAATCTAGGAGACTGAGGTTCGATCCCTGTGTCAGGAAGATCCCCTGGGGAAGAGAATGGCTACCCACTCTAATATTCATGCATGGAGAATTTTATGAACAGAAGAGCCTGGTGGGCTATCTGATTAACATCTAAATATTTCTGATGAATAGCTTAAATTCAAGTTTAAATAAGTCATAAGTTATCTTTTCAAATATTAATTAGTCTTTCATTTACCAGTAAATTATGTTAATCTTTTTTTGTCTTTTCTATTTTCAGTTTAATTCCCTCTCTTGAAAAACCACACCCAGTTCAGCAACCAAAGAAAAATGATAATAAACAAATAATTCCCAGTACTTTTTCTATATTCATAAAATTACATCTGAGTAGTTAAGGCAGCATTATTTGATTTCTAGGTCATGAAACACAAGATTACTTCGAGAAATAATGTTAGTTTAATCAAATTCACAATGAAAACATATTTGATACTTCCATAAGTTTCATGTTTTTTTTTTAATATAATAGAATGTGTTCTCTATGTATTTACAGATAAAATTGTGTGTGAAATTAAACACACTTTTAATATTTTCCTTGCAATATACTAGTAGCTTCAAAGTAAGCAATTATTTCTAAAAAGCATTTCTTAACATTTTGTTTTGTACTTTCATGTTTGTTGAAACATGATCTATCAGTTTTAGAGAATAACTGCAGGTTAAGACAATAGTACTGTTTTTTTTGTTGTTGTTGTTGTTGTTTGTTTTGCTTTTTTGACTAAAGGAGAAACTTGGAAAACTCTAAGGAGAACTGGCCTTCGGATCTGTACAGAATGGGCATGATGTCTGTCCGTGAATTTGGCTTCCCCACTTTTGTTTATCATATACTGAGCATCTGTTGAGGAATATTACTGAATACTCTCTGCAGTTGAGGTCTATGGACTCCATGTGCAAACCTTCCTAGGATGCTTATTAGAGATAGAATTGGGATATGAGATTGCCTGAGAAGTGAATGTACAGTTCTGATGAAGAAGGAAAAATATCACATTTTCCTACTAAGTACAAGAAATGCATACATCATTAGTTTTTCCTACCTTTCCTTTGGCTTCAGGGTTATGAATTTCATTTCTTCTGAATTTCATAAAAGGAGGCAAGTGAGAGAGTCCCGTGTCCCAAGAACTTAGTGGGCTGTAGTTTTGTCATCAAAGGAAAAGTGGAGAGGGAGAAACGACTACCTTCTTTCTGTAATGCTCCTATCATCAACCCCTCTTCCATGTCAGGCAGGGAAAGATTTTGTCCCTACATGGTCATGCCAGGGCTATTATGGTGCAATGGGAATGAGCAACAAGGCAGTAACATATGCTAAAAATGGCAAATCATTTCAGGTTTCAGTGTAATGTCATTTTTTTCTTATAATTTTGTTTCTAATGTGCTTAGAGGAGCATATCCTAGGAATCAGCTTATTGAGTTGTATGTAGGTCTTCTTATACCCACCATTGTTCTATTGTTTTCAGGCATGTCCCATGCTTCTGCTGAGTAGTTCTGTAAATTTTCAATTTGCTGATTAGCTAGCTGAAGCTCTGAAAATGCCGTTCTTGGCTCAATTTGCCTTATATAGCTGGACTCTATCTTAGATATCAGTGCAGGTCTGCTGCCTTCTGTATTGGATAATCTGTTAAAACAAATAACATAATAACAGTTAAGCCCATTATAATTTCCTCATCAAGAAACAGTATCTAGACACAAATTTTATTTATTAATAAAATAAATATTCTGAGATGCAGCCCAGTCTTAACATGCAATGACAGCTTTTAAATAATCGCAAGGATTCTATGGGCACCCCTATTATTGTAGATGTTTTAATTATATGAACCTAATTATCCACTGGGGGTTACTGATGCCTAAAGAGTGGCTCAACCAGTCTGTGCTACAAGAGCATATTATGTTTCATTATTTTATTTATTTATAGATTTTTCTGTATTTTAATTTATAATGTATTTACGTAATTACATGACAGTTTCAAGGCAAAAATACCTTGGGGGAAGCAACTTGTGGCACTCAGAATCTTGATATTTTAAAGAGTATTGAATGAATCAACTGTAAAGTAAAAACCAATTTCTGAAAATGCAAAAAGGATATATTAGTCTGAGGCTTATGATATATCAAAGCAGAGACATCTTTTAAGCATCATCTGTGGAGGCTTTTCATAGTTTTGCTGGCTATAAAGCCAGCTAGAGTAACACAAAAGGAAAACAAGATAATTCTCCAAACTGAGGCCACTGAACAGAGAAGCATTTCTGAAAGAGACCCTCAGAAAAATGAAACCAAGGAAGAAACCATCTGATAATTGAACACCTGTCCAGGAATGTTAAAAAATAAATTTACAGGAATATAAAATGAACCTTGAGTTAATATTAAATATCCCAATACTGGAGTCTAATGAATGTCCAATGCCCTCCATTTTCAGGACTAGTTAATTCAGAAAGTGAGTTGTTATACACTCTTTAGTGATTCCAACTTCCACGGCCACTGTCCTACTGTCTATATCAAACAGCATATTTAAAAATTTGTGAGTCACTATACTGAACATCTGACACATACAATATTGTACAGCAAATATATTTCAAAAAATCAAAGATCCCATGTGCCACAGCTAAGATCTGGCACAGTCAAATAAATAAATCATAATTTTAAAGGCTTTCAATCAAGGCCAAAAAAAAAAAAAAAACCCCAATATTGAAAGTTCAATAAACATCTCCTTAACCTAAACAGTCCTTCAACCCAGTAGATGATATCCAATAAATAACAGATATTTATTAAAAGCCCTGACAGAATGTTTCAATAGTTGGAAGATCAGCAGAAACATATTGACACAAAAATTCTCAGTATAGAAATTTCCTCCCACCTCAGGCAGATTTGTTGCATGTTCTCCCTGGGTACCTGATAATTAGTGCTATGGTAAAGTTTCTCCCTTGATCATATAAATATTTATTTTTACCTATATGGTTTCACAGGGCTTGATCTCTTTCTCCCCTTTATCTTCTCCCGGTTCTGGCTGCCGTCCTTCAGAGCCCGTCTGGCTGCTGTGGTGGGTTGCCTCTCATGGGAGCCGTCTCAGGGTGACTTTACGGCATCTCACAGCAGATCGTCAGCACCTGGGCCGACCGCTGTCCCGTCTGTGTGTCACAGATGGAATCCGGACAGTTCCTGGGTCAGCTGTGTGTCACCCCAACCCTGGCGCCCCTCAGCAAACAGAGTTCGTTCCAGTTGCCTTCAGAGAATGACTGGGTTTCATGTTTTACTAGGATGTATTTATTCCGTGGATTTTTGAGTGGTTTAAATTTTTTTAACATTAAAAAAAAAAAAAGGTGGCTCAGTGTGAAGAATCCATCTGTCAATGCAGGAGATGTGGGTTCAAATCCCTGGGTTGAGAAGATTCCCTAGAGAAGGAAATGGCAATACACTCCAGTATTCTCGCCTGGGTCCCATGGACAGAGGACCCTGGCGGGCCACAGTCCATGGAATCACAGAGTCAGACATGCCTGAGTGACTGAGTGTGCATGCACACATGGTTTTAACCACTAAACTTCAAACTGTTTTGTTAAACTGGTGTTTTACATGAGATAACTGGAAGAATAGAAATAGAATAAATTATTTCATGAAGCAGAAGGGGAATAGTTTGCAATATACACCCCATTTTCATTCTATCCTGTGTTATTAATTACTATATGTGTATGTGTGGGGTGTATATGTGTGAAAATTAATCATACATACAATTATTTGCTAAATAGCACTATATAATGAGCACCAGAGTTATAAATGTGGCTAAAAGAAAAGTCTAAATACTGATGAAGATTATGTTGTAGAGAAAATAGGGCATGTGATGGAACTGAAAGCAAACTTCCATATTCTACTAAAATCTGGAGGATTATTTTCATGTGAGGTTAATAAATCCTCACTCACCTTTACTATTACATAATTTAAGATGGAGAAAGCCTACTATAACATTGAAATCTGGCTTCAGGTACAGAAAAATATTAAGTTATCTACCAGATCTTTATAAATTAAAACATTAACATATTTTTAATGAATATTGATCTTGTGTTGAGCTCTATATAGTCAGCAAAAACAAGACCAGGAGCTGACTGTGGCTCAGATCATGAACTTCTTATTTCCAAATTCATACTGAAATTGAAGAAAGTGGGGAAAACCACTAGACCATTCAGGTATGACCTAAATCAAATCCCTTATGATTATACAGTGAAAGTGAGAATTAGATTTAATGGACTAGATCTGATAGACAAAGTGCCTGAAGAACTATGGATGGAGGTCCATGACATTGTACAGGAGACAGGGAACAAGACCATCCCCAAGAAAAAGAAATGCAAAAAAGCAAACTGGCTGTCTTAGGAGGCCTTACAAATAGCTGAGAAAAGAAGAAAAGCAAAAAGCAAAGGAGAAAAGGAAAGATATACCCATTTGAATGCAGAGTTCCAAAGAATAGCAAAGAGACATAAGAAAGCATTCCTCAGTGATCAATGCAAAGAAATAGAGGAAAACAATAGAATGGGAAAGACTAGAGAACTCTTCAAGAAAATTAGAATACCAAGGGAACATTTCATGCAAAGATGGGTTCAATAAAGGACAGAAGTGGTATGGAAGTAACAGAAGCAGAAGATTTTAAGAAGAAGTGGCAAGAATACATAGAAGAACTGTACAGAAAAGATCTTCACGACCCAGATAACCATGATGGTGTGATCACTCACCTAGAGCCAGACATCCTGGAATGGGAAGTCCACTGGGCCTTAGGAAGCATCACTACGAACAAAGCTAGTGGAGGTGATGGAATTCCAGTTGAGCTATTTCTAATCCTGAAAGATGATGCTGTGAAAGTGTTGCACTCAACATGCCACCAAATTTGGAAAACTCAGCAGTGGCCACAGGACTGGAAAAAGTCAGTTTTCATTCCAATCCAAAAGCAAGAAAATGCCAAAGAATGCTCAAATTGCTGCACAGTTCCACTCATCTCACATGCTAGTGAGTATTGCTCAAAATTCTCCAAGCCAGGCTTCAGCAATATTGTAAACTTCCAGGTGTTCAAGCTGCCTTTAGAAAAGGCAGAAGAGGAGGGAGGAGCTAAGATGGTGGAGGAATAGGATGGGGAGACCACTTCGTCCCCCACAAATTCATGAAAAGATCATTTGAATGCTGAGCAAACTCCACAAAACAACTTCTGATCACTAGCAGAGGACATCAGGCACCAAGAAAAGCAGCCCATCGTCTTTGAAAGGAGTGCTGTGTGGATGGAGAAGTCTTGAGGCTACTGGAAGAATAAGACTGAAATCTAGAGGCAGAGGCTTAAGCCCAAAACCTGAGAACACCAGAGATCTCCTGACTACAGGCAACATTAATTAATAAGAGATCATCCAAAAGCCTCCATACCTACACTGAAACCAACCACCACCCAAGAGCCAATAAGTTCCAGAGCAAGACATACCACACAAATTCTCCAGCAACGCAGGAACATAGCCCTGAGGGTCAATATACAGGCTGCCCAAAGTCACACCAAACCCAGAGACCCATCTCAAAACTCACTACTGGACACTCCATTGCACTCCAGGGAAGAAATCCAGCTCCACCCACCAGAACATTGAGGCAAGCTTCCCTAGCCAGGAAACCTCCACAAGCCAATCATCCAACCTCACCCACTGGGAGAAACCTCCACAATTAAAAGGAAACACAGTCTACCAAAAACAGAAAGGCCACCCCAAACACAGCAATCTAAACAAGATGAAAAGGCAGAGAAATACCCAGCAGTTGAAGCAACATGAAAAATGCCCACCAAGTCAAACAAAAGAGGAGGAGATAGGGAATCTACCTGAAAAAGAATTTAGAATAATGATAATAAAAATGATCCAAAATCTTGAAAACAAAATAGAATTACAGATATATAGCTTGGAGACAAGGATAGAGAAGATGCAAGAAATGTTTAACAAGGACCTAGAAGAAATAAAAAAGAGTCAATTAAAAATGAATAATGCAATAAATGAGATAAAAAACTCTCTGGAGGGAACCAACAGTAGAATAATGGAGGCAGAAGATAGGATAAGTGAGGTAGAAGATAAAATGGTGGAAATAAATGAACCAGAGAAGAAGAAAGAAAAAAGAATCAAAAGAAATGAGGACAACCTCAGGGACCTCTGGGACAATGTGAAATGCCCCAACATTCAAATCATAGGAGTCCCAGAAGAAGAAGACAAAAAGAAAGGCCATGAGAAGATACTCGAGGAGATAATAGCTGAAAACTTCCCTAAAAAGGGGAAGGAAATAGTCACACAAGTCCAAGAAACCCAGAGAGTCCCAAACAGGATGAACCCAAGGTGAAACACCCCAAGACGCGTTTTAATCAAATTAACAAAATCAAACACAAAGAACAAATATTAAAAGCATCAATGGAGAAACAATGTATAACACACAAGGGGATTCCCATAAGGATAACAGCTGATCTTTCAAAAGAAACTCTTCAGGCCAGAAGGGAATGGCAGGACATACTTAAAATAATGAAAGAGAATAACCTACAACCCAGATTACTGTAACCATCAAGGATCTCATTCAGATATGAAGGAGAATTCAAAAGCTTTACAGACAAGCAAAGCTGAGAGAATTCAGCACCACCGAACCAGCTCTTCAACAAATGCTAAAGGATCTTCTCTAGACAGGAAACACAGAAAGGTTGTATGAACGCGAACTCACAACAACAAAGCAAATGGCAATGGGACCATTCTTATCAATAATTACCTTAAATATAAATGGGTTGAATGCCCCAACCAAAAGACAAAGACTGGCTAAATGGATACAAAAACAAGACCCCTATATATACTGTCTACAAGAGACTCACCTCAAAACAAGGGACACATACAGACTGAAAGAGAAGGGTTGGAAAAAAAATACTTCACACAAATTGAGACCAAAAGAAAGCAGGACTTGCAATACTCATATCAGATAAAATAGACTTTAAAATAAAGGCTGTGAAAAGAGACAAGGAAGGACACTACATAATGATCAAAGGATCAATCCAAGAAGAAGATATAACAATTATAAATATATATGAACCCAACATAGGAGCACACAATATGTAAGGCAAATGCCAACAAGTATGAAAGGGGAAATTAACAGTAACACAATAATAGTCGGAGACTTTAATACCCTATTCACACCTATAGATAGATCAACTAAACAGAAAATTAACAAGGAAACACAAACTTTAAATGACACAATGGTCCAGCTAGACCTAATTGATATCTATAGGACATTTCACCCCAAAACAATCAACTTCACTTTTTTCTCAAGTGCATATGGAATCTTCTCCAGAATAGATCACATTCTGGGCCATAGATCTAGCCTTGGTAAATTCAAAAAAATTGAAATCATTCCAGTCATCTTTTTTGACCACAGTGCAGTAAGATTAGATCTCAATTATAAGAAAAAAATCTATTAAAAATTCAAAAATATGGAGGCTAAATAACAGGCTTCTGAATAACCAACAGATCATATAAGAAATCAAAATATGCATAGAAATGAATGAAAATGAAAACACAACAACCCAAAACCTATGGGACACTGTAAAAGTAGTGCTAAGGGGAAGTTTCATAGCATTACAGGCTTCCCTCAAGAAAGAAGAAAAAAGTCAAATAAATAACCTAACTGCTAAAGCAACTAGAGAAGGAAGAAATGAAGAACCCCAGGGTTAGTAGAAGGAAAGAAGTCTTAAAAATTAGGGCAGAAATAAATGCAAAAGACCAGAAGAAACCACAGCAAAAATCAACAAAGCTCAAAGCTGGTTTTTTGAAAAGGTAAATAAAATTGACAAACTGTTAGCCAGACTCATCAAGAAACAAAGGGAGAAGAACCAAATCAACAAAATTAGAAATGAAAATTGAGAGATCACAACAGACAACACTGAAATACAAAGGATAATAAGACTACTACCAGCAGCTCTATGCCAATAAAATGGACAACTTGGAAGAAATGGACAAACTCCTAGAAAAGTATAACTTTCCAAAACTGAACCAGGAAGAAACAGAAGATCTTAACAGACCCATCTCAAGCATGGAAATAGAAACTGTAATCAGAAATCTTCCAGCAAACAAAAGCCCAGGACCAGATGGCTTCACAGCTAAATTCTACCAAAAATTTAGAGAAGAGCTAACACTTATCTTACTCAAACTCTTTCAGAAAATTTCAGAAGAAGGTAAACTTCCAAACTCATTCTATGAGGCCACCATCACCCTAATTCCAAAACCAGGCAAAGATGCCACAAAAAAAGAAAACTACAGGCCAATATCACTGATGAACATAGATGGAAAAATCCTTAACAAAATTCTGGCAAACAGAATCCAACAACATATTAAAAAGATCATACATCATGACCAAGTGAGTTTTATCCCAGGAATGCAAGGATTCTTTAATATCCACAAATCAATCAATGTAATACACTACATTAACAAATTGAAAGATAAAAACCATATGATTATCTCAATAGATGCAAAAAAAGTCTTTGACAAAATTCAACATCCATTTATGATAAAAACTCTCCATAAAGCAGGCATAGAAGGAACATACCTCAACATAATACAAGCTATATATGACAAACCCACAGCAAACATTATCCTCAATGGTGAAAAATTGAAAGCATTTCCCTTAAAGTTAGGAATAAGACAAGGGTGCCCACTCTCACCACTACTATTCAACATAGTTTTGGAAGTTTTAGCCACAGCAATCAGGGCAGAAAAAGAAGTAAAAGAAATCCAGATAGGAAAAGAAGTGAAACTCTGTTTGCAGACGACATGATCCTCTACATAGAAAATACTAAAGACTCTACCAGAAAATTACTAGAGCTAATCAATGAATATAGTAAAGTTGCAGGATATAAAATTAACACACAGAAATCCCTTGCATTCCTATACACTAACAGTGAGAAAACAGAAAGAGAAATTAAGGAAACAATACCATTCACCATTGCAACAAAAAGAATAAAATACTTAGGAGTATATTTACCTAAAGAAATGAAAGACTTATATATAAAAAACTATAAGACACTGATGAAAGAGACCAAAGAGGACACAAATTGATGGAGAAGCATACTGTGTTCATGGAGGAGAAGAATCAATATTGTGAAAATAGGTATACTACCAAAGGCAATCTATAGATTCAATGCAATCCCTATCAAGCTACCAATGGTATTCTTCACAGAACTAGAACAAATAATTTCACAATTTGTATGGAAATACAAAAAACCTCGAATAGCCAAAGCTATCTTGAGAAAGAAGAATGGAACTTTAGGAATCAACCTGCCTGACTTCAGACTCTACTTCAAAGCCACAGTCATCAAGACAATATGGTATCTGGCACAAAGACAGAAATATAGATCAATGGAACAGAAGAGAAAGCCCAGAGATAAATCCACGTACCTATGGACACCTTATCTTCGACAAAGGAGACAAGAATATACAATGGAAAAAAGACAACCTCTTTAACAAGTGGTGTTGGGAAAACTGGTCAACCACTTGTAAAAGAATGAAACTAGAACACTTTCTAACACCATACACAAAAATAAACTCAAAATGGATTAAGGATCTAAATGTAAGACCAGAAACTATAAAACTCCTAGGGGAGAACATAGGCCAAACCCTCTCCAACATAAACCACAGCAGGATCCTCTATGAACCACCTCCCAGAATATTGGAAATAAAAGCAAAAGTAAACAAATGGGACCTAACTAAACTTAAAACTTTTCGCACAACAAAGGAAACTATAAGCAAGGTGAAAAGACAGCCTTCAGAATGGGAGAAAATAATAGCAAATGAAGCAACAGACAAAGGATTAATCTAAAAAATATACAAGAAACTCCTGCAGCTCAATACCAGAAAAATGAATGATCCAATCAAAAAAATGCGTCAAAGGACTAAACAGACATTTCTTCAAAGAAGACATACAGATGGCTAACAAACACATGAAAAAATGCTCAACATCACTCATTATCAGAGAAATGCAAATCAAAACCACAATGAGGTACCATTACACGCCAGTTAGGATGGCTGCTATCCAAAAGTCTGCAAGCAATAAATGCTGAACAGGGTGTGGAGAAAAGGGAATCTTCTTACACTGTTGGTGGGAATGCAAACTAGTACAGCCACTATGAAAAACAGTGTGGAGATTTCTTAAAAATCTGGAAATAGAGCTGCCATATGATCCAGCAATCCCACTCCTGGGCATACACACCGAGGAAACCAGAATTGAAAGAGACACATGTACTCCAATGTTCACCGCAGCACTGTTTATAATAGCCAGGACATGAAAGCAACCTAGATGCCCATTAGCAGATGAATGGATAAGGAAGCTATGGTCATATACACAATGGAATATTACTCAGCCATTAAAAAGAATTCATTTAAATCAGTTCTAATGAGATGGGTGAAACTGGAGCCCATTACACAGAGTAAGTAAGTAAGTAAGCCAGAAAGGTAAACACCAATACAGTATACTAATGCATATATATATATATGGAATTTTAAAAGATGGTAATTATAACCCTATATGCAAAACAGAAAAAGAGACACAGATGTATAGAACAGAATTTTAGACTCTGTGGGAGAAGGTGAGGGTGGGATGTTCTGAGAGAATAGCATTGAAACAAGTATACTATCAAAGGTGAAACAGATCGCCAGCTCAGGTTGGGTGCATGAGACAAGTGCTCAGGGCTGGTGCACTGGGAAGACCCAGAGGGATGGGATGGGGAGGGAGGTGGGAGGGGAGATTGGGACGGGGAACACATGTAGATCCATGGCTGATTCATGTCAATGTATGGCAAAAACCACTACAATATTGTAAAGTAATTAGCTTCCAATGAATAAAAATAAAAAAACAAACAAACAAACAAAAACAAAATTCTAGAAGAGCCAACCCAGAAAAAATGCAAAAAAAAAAAAAAAAAGGTGGGGGGCGCAGAGAAACCAGAGATCAAATTGCCATATCTGCTGCATCATGGAAAAAACAAGAGAGTTCCAGAAAAATGCCTATTTCTTCTTTATTGACTATGCCAAAGCCTTTGACTGCATGAATCACAATAAACTGTGGAAAATTCTGAAAGAGATGGGAATACCAGACCATCTGACCTGCCTCTTGAGAAACCTGTATGCAGGTCAGGAAGCAACAGTTAGAACTGGACATGGAACAATAGACTGGTTCTAAATAGGTAAAGGAAGACATCAAGGCTGTATATTGGCACCCTTCTTATTTAACTTATATGCAGAGCACATCATGAGAAACGCTGGACTGGAAGAAGCACAAGCTGGAATCAGGATTGCCAGGAGAAGTATTAATAACCTCAGATATGCAGATGACACCACCCTTATGGAAGTGAAGAAGAACTAAAGAGCCTCTTGACAAAAGTGAAAGAGGAGAGTGAGAAAGTTGGCTTAAAGCTCAACATTCACAAAACTAAGATCATGGCATCCGGTACCATCACTTCATGGCAAATAGATGGGGAAACAGTGGAAACTGGCTGACTTTATTTTCTTGGACTCCAAAATCACTGCAGACACTGACTGCAGCCATGAAATTAAAAGATGCTTACTCCTTGGAAGGAAAGTTATGACCAATCTAGACAGCAGGTTAAAAAGCAGAGACATTACTTGGTCAACAAAGGTCCATCTAGTCAAGGCTATGGTTCTTTCAGTAGTCAGGTATGGATGTGAGAGTTGGACTATAAAGAAAGCTGAGCACTGAAGAATTGATGCTTTTGAACTGTGGTATTGGAGAAGACTCTTGATAGTCCCTTGGACTGCAAGGAGATTCAACCAGTCCATCCTAAAAGAGATCAGTCCTGGGTGTTCATTGGAAGGACTGATGTTGAAGCTGAAACTCCAATACTTTGGCCACCTGATGTGAAGAGCTGACTCATTTGAAAAGATCCTGATGCTGGGAAAGTTTGAGGGCAGGAGGAGAAGAGGATGACAGAGGATGAGATGGTTGAATGGCATCACTGACTGAATGGACATGAGATTGGGTAAACTCTTGGGAGTTGGTGATGGACAGGGAGTCTTGGAGTCTGTGATTCATGGGATTGCAAAAAGTCAGATACCACTGAGTGACTGATCTTGTGTTGAGAGCAAAGAAGAGTAAGTATTCTGCCCGTAGTTATACTGAAGCAGTATCCCCATCTTGTGTAGTGTAATAAAGGGAAGGTATCATATTTATGAAAATATTTTCTTTTTACTATCTCTGAGTAATAATGTTGTCAGGGATGTGTGTGTTTGAGTATGTGTGTCCATATCCTTGTTTGATACAATACTGAGGTCCCCAATTAAATGACCAAGAAGAATTTGTAACAAGATTTATAGTGAGGAAATGCCTAAATTTATGGTTCCTATATTGGGTTATTGTTCCTGCTTTCTCAGTTAATAATCTAGACTGAACAGTTTTTCTTTTGCAAAATATGATATTGAAGACTATCACTTTTCAAATGCCTTAAACTGAAGGAAATGGATAGATAATTTGCATAACCAGCATTTAATATGGAATATGGTGTTTTCTAAAAGATGATTATGCTTGTCAGGTAAGGTTTGAAAGAGTCACTCTCTCAAAGAAATAAAAGCCCTGAGGCGAATAAAAAGTAAGTGCAAACAGATTCCCTGCATCAAGCCCATTTGTGTACACCTGCTCTTTATCTAGTCTGTGAAAACTGTCCTGTGAATCATATAGTTCTTCATTTTGTCCATACTGCATGGGTTCCCTTGGTTTACTCCTAATTCTTGATACTAGTGTGTAAGGATCAAGAACCAAAACAGGGACTGAAACCTGGTAGTTGCAGTTAAGTGTAATCATCAAAGTGAAAAGTGGCCCAGAGCTGAATGGGGAGCAGTAGGGAAGTGCAAAAACTGGGTCATGGCTCAGTAAAGGATGTGAGAAAATGTTCTTTTCTAGATTCACTGGCAACACACAATCCTGGCCAGACTAAAGGTGGTGGAGGTGGAAAGGAAGCATCCTGGTGCTTGAGTTACAAATGCATATAACTGAAAACTCTACAAAGCAGTAATCCTAGATGCCAAAGATAAATGAGAAGATGTGTAGAAGTGGTCTGGTTGGGAAAAATTTCATTGTGGCTGTATGATTATATTTAACTACAAGAACTACAGTGAGCATGTTACCTTTTGTACAAGCCTTTTTATTAACCTTATTTTAATTTTTTTAATTTCACTTTTGAGTTTTTACACTTTTCCTGATTATTCCATGTAAAGTGGAAACTAGACCTATTTAAAAGATATACACAAATCTAGTGTATCAATAACTGGGGTTTTTCTGTAGGGGCAGCAAGAATTTATGAATGTGTTTCTTATATTGACTCCATATGAGAGCAAAGCACCAAAATGAATGAAAAAAATTAGGTACTATTTCTAGCTGTTTTGGTGGTGCAGTGTGGGAGACCCAGGTTCAATCCATGGGTTGGGAAGATCCCCTGGAGAAGGATATGGTAACCCACTCCAGTACTCTTGCCTGGGAAATCCCATTGACAGAGGAACCTGGTAGGCTATGGTCCCTGGGGTTGCAGAGTTGGATATGACTGAGCAATTTCTTTCTTTTCTTTCATACTAAATGCTCAGGTGTTAGTTCTATCAGGGGAACATACTACAGATTAAAATAACAGAGTATACATTTTTCCCATTCAGTAGCCATTGCTAATTTCTTATGCAATAAATCAAGATAGAAACAGGATCTACCCTGGGTACAAGATCTTCTAATACTGCTTACTCTTCCCTCTTCTTAAAATTTAGACTAGAGTTGTCATAATGTACATTATTTTACAGATGATACAATCTATTCATGATGATTCTACTACCTGCTTTTGAAGTCTATCTCTGTAAACTTTATATTGGAATATAAATTGGCCTTTTAAGTGATACTATTTGTTTTGTAGCATTTTTGCCTGAAGCTTTCTGTAAATCTAAAGTCTCTATAAAGACTTAAGAGGGCTACATTTTGAAAATGCCATCTGATTTAATATGATAGCTTTTCTTCCTTAATGAAAACATTTTCCATTTCTATGCAAGTGTGTAGTCTTCAAATTATCATAATTGCACATGTTAAGGTGCATTATGATGAAAAGCCATTCTATTAAACATGATTATTTTCCCTCAGTGCTAAGAATTTTATATATATATATATATATATATATATATATAAAATCTGGAATTTTATAATATTCCTACTCATAAGAGAATTGAAGACAGCAAAGATTAAAAGAAGGCAATCTAATTTAATGGTTTGCAATTATAGTTGATGAAGAAATATGTTAACAAGGGGGAATAACTAGGATTACTTCCTGTTGGAAAAAAAAAGTGAAATCAAAGAAAGTAAAATGAAAATTGTTGCCTTCAACCTGTTTTTTCCCCGTACTGACAAAATCACCATAAACCAGACATAGATTAAGGAGTTTTATTCTAAACAGGCACCTAAATAGTATGAAATGATGTCTTTATAAAAAAATAAGATGTTTAGGGTGTTATGAATATGGACACTACATGTGATGTCATAGCCAATGAAAACAGAAATAAAATGATCATTTAAGTCAAATTTATCAATGTAAACTGAAGTGCACATTCTATCTCAGTATGTCTCAACAATGTGTTGTCTTGGAATATTGCAAATTAAAATAATAGGATTTTTTAAATTCAGAATAAGATTTTTTTCATTGTGAAATGATGCAATCTTCAAAAATATGAACTACTATTGCAGAAAACACAATCCAACTTTCATTCTGAGTGATAGCCATCAATTTAATTAGGATGACAAAATGTTGATATTTTATGTATTTTTAGTGAAATTATATGTAGGTTGAACATGGAAAATTAGAGAATTTTTGACCTTGCATTGTGTTGGTAGACTGTCTTCAGGTAATAAATTGAAACTTGTTCACAAACAATGTAATAAGTCATCTGGAAAACATAGTAGCTCAAGTTCTCCAAAAGGTAAGTAATGCTTTTCTCATTGAATCAAAAATTGTACTAAATGGAGACAGAAATGGTTTGGAGCTAAAACAAAATGTAACAAGTCACTGGGCAGGACTCATGTAAAACTTTTATAGGTTGTCAAAGTGACAATGGACACTTGATAAAGAGAATAATGAAGAATTTCAGGTACCTAAGAAAATAAACTGGGAGAAATCTTTGTATGTTTCATATTGTATTCAAGAATTGATTTTGATGCATCTTGAAAAAGAATAAGCATAGTTTTTTTTTAGTCTACTAACTTGAGTGAAATCATACAATAAAAATAAAGATGTCATTTAATGCTCTAATTCTTGCTACAGAAATTTTGTTTGACCTATTAGTCTAGTATCGAGTCAGAAAGAACTATTTTCACATTGCCAGTTCCTGGGTTTAAATGGAAAACTGTTTCCATCTCAAGACAGTATTTTGGCATGAATCATACTTCTCAGGTCACACTCATGATTACAAAATATTTATTAAGAGCTCCCCCTTCACTTTCAAATATGTTCCAATTTGGAAAACAAGATCATTACATATTTAGGAACCCTGAGGCTGGCATTTCTAAATACTAACCACACTCACTTTTTTCCTAGTTTGTCTCCATTCTGTTTATTGTTCCATGTATACCTACCTAGATCATCTTGCCCACAAGAAATGCATACAAGGATTTGTTTCAAAAATATTCATTCAGTTAAAAATGTTTAAGTTATTCTAATATGAAGAGACTTCAGATCTTTTCAACAAAAATTAGTTTTGGTATATATAAGTTCATGATATATTTTTGCTGTTGTTAATGATAATGTTTCTTTGTTTTTGCCCATTGCAGATTCAGGTCTAATTTCCCACAATATATCAAGAGCAAATATAAATCATAATGACAATCATACATTATTCAGCTTACTATATAAGAAGCATCATATATATGAATGTATGTATATATATATGTAAATATGATTTGTTTAACTCATGCATTTTTAAACAATATTTTGAATGAATTATATGATGCCCACAGTCTCTAGATGTTCATATATAATAAGTCCTTATTCCTCTATGCATAATCAATGAAGATATTTATATTATCTATCCAGTCCTTATAAATATTTTTGTGACAAATTATAAATGCTTAACATTTAAATTAGTAATAATATTTCAGTATAATAGAAGAAACAAAAACATCTTTGAATAGAGTCTGAATTCTAGATCAGACTTTGCTACTAATTAGCTTGTTGACCTTGGATATCCTAGTTAGTTCAGGCTGGTATGAAAGAATACTGGTAACTGGGTGGCTAAAACAGTCATTTATTTCTCACAGTTCTGGAGTCTGGAAAGTCCAAGATTAAGGTGCTGGCAAGTTAGGTTCCCGGTGAGAACCTTCTTGCTGATCTGCAGAGGCCTCCATGGATCAGTGTTAAAGAATCCACCTGCAATGCAGAAGATGCAGGAGATGCAAGTTCGATCCCTGGGTCAGGAAGATCCCCTGCAGGAGGAAATGGCAACCAACTCCAGCGTTCTTGCTTGCAAAAATTTGATGGGCAGAGGAGCCTGGTGGGCTGCAATCCATGGGGTCTCAAAGAGTAGGACCCCTCTAAGCACACAGGCACCTTATCCCTATGTCCTCACCTGGTGAAAGTGAAGTTGCTCAGTCGTGTCCGACTCTTTGCGACCCCATTCCATGGAATTTTCTAGGCAAGAACACAGGGGTGGGTTGCCATTTCCTTCTCCAGGGGATCTTCCTGACCCAGGGATCGAACCCGGGTCTCTCGCATTGCGGGCAGACGCTTTACCGTCTGAGCCACCAGGGAACCCCTCACGTGGTAGAAGGTGTTATATATCTCTCTGGGGTCTTTTATAAGGCACTAATCCGCTTCAT
The DNA here is from genome assembly GCF_023699985.2 of Odocoileus virginianus. Taxonomy (NCBI): domain Eukaryota; kingdom Metazoa; phylum Chordata; class Mammalia; order Artiodactyla; family Cervidae; genus Odocoileus; species Odocoileus virginianus. The sequence goes on along the minus strand of NC_069675.1, from coordinate 17,132,687 downwards.
GAGAGCCCCTCCATCATGGCTTACGTGCTTCCCCATAGGCCCCACTTAGTAATAATACTTTATGAGTTGCAATTTCAACATACAAACTTTGGGGGAACACAAACATTCAGACCATAACAAGCACTCATTCCATCATTAGGCCTCCACACTAATGACCTGATTACCTCTCAAAGACTCTACTTTAAAGATCCATCACATTAGGAATTAAGGCTTCAATATATGAATTTAGTTGGGATACAAACATTTGGTCAATGGGAATGGGAATAGTACTTCTTATGCAAGTATCTCTATTTCTTCTGAAAAATGGAAATATTACCTACATTTCCCAATATATCCAGATTATTGGAAATGTGATGATAAAGCCCGACACAAACAATAAGTAGCATTGTATTCTCACAAGCTCTAGGAATATTTCTATATAATAAAATGAAAACATAGTGAATCCTTCTTGCTGAACAAATAGTCTGATATTTGGTGACCAAGGCAAAGATACGTAAAAATAGAAAATGCATCCACTATTTTTTTTTTCTCTAAGGAGACTTATTTTGTTGATTCTAGGGTTTTGTTCCCTCACTCTATTTTGCAGCCAGACTGTTTTCACATCAAATGAATTAAAGATGAGCAGGTAGCAGTGTCCTGCCTCTGCCTCATTGAGGAGGTAAAACACTCTATGTGCATCTTTCCGAGGACGCGTGTCAGTGCAAAGGGGTCATTCCCTCCACGTCTTCTGTCTGTGCTTTCCCTCCAGCTGAATGCTGATGCAGCACTGGACATCTGACCCTTTTGCCCTGCTTTCCAAGGCCAGGGGCTTGAATGCAGCTCTTTAGCAAGCATATTCTCTCATTTGTTCTTTATTCCTTTCTTCCCTCGTAGGCATGGGTTGACAAAGCTTGTACAAGCAGCAGTTGGAATGAAAAGGGTAAAAGACACTCAAAGATTTTAAAGAACAGCTCAATTGGCCTGTTCTCCCTTTTGTTACATTTCGCCTGGCAGCTGAACTGACATTGGCTCCCCTTTCTCCGGGCATACAAAATCCCACAGCTCTCCGTGGGCCATCTGAGACATGAGTCCAGGGGAGTGCCTCACTCCAGACTGTTCACATCATGAGCATTGTTGCAGCTCCCTGCTTTTCATCTCTATGAATAAAACTGGCCAACTCTTTTTTAGTTAAGCTCTCCCGGTTGACTGAATGCCACAGTAATGTTTCCCAAAGATGTTCGGAGGGGAATTGAAAGGGCTCAGAGTAGGAAAAGGCAAATAAAATCAGTGAAGAGTGACAGACAAGTAATCCTGAGTCTGATTGCTTGTCCATATTTAAGTGTTGAAATACAAATTTCTCAATTCTGCCACAATACCGTTCCCTCCTTGAGACCCATAAATTCAGAGGCAGTTGATGAAGCTGAATCTAAGTCATGGTGTGGCTGAACATAAAAAGTTTGTAGTTGTTCAAAATTTGAAGTCTCGTGTTTCTTTTATATTGAGATACAAATTTAATTTAAAAAATGAAAATTTTAGTTGAATGTTATCTATATTAATGCTGGATGATAAAAGTAAGCAATAGAGTTCATTTAAGAAGATGTTTTAGAATCCATTTTCTTGGAGTTAGTAGGGACCTCCATATTTATCTAGTCTAAACTGCCATCCAATTCCACTACTTTTTACAAAAAGTTCTTACTGAGACTTGCATTGGAAAATTTCAGGCTAATAATTCATGATCTTTTTTGGCCATTCTTTTAATAGTTGAGAAAATTTGGCCTGAAAGCTATTAAATGCCATCATTTCTTCAAGATTAGACAGACCACTTCTAAACTATATATATATTTTTCTTTTTTTTATTATAGAACACAATTAAATAACAAAAGTGAGTCAAGAAAATAATATGGTAAAACACCCTTGTATTCATCACTCAGAATCAGCTAATGTTAAAGTGCTGTATTCACTTCAAATTAATTTTAACACAAACAAGACAGTAGAAAAAGTGAAATTTTCCTTACAGTCCTCCCCAGCCTATTTCCTTCACTTATGTTTCAGAGGAAAAGATTACTATAAATGTGATGTGTATTATTTTGGCCCATGTTTGTATACTTTAACACATACAAATCCACAACATAGTTTTACTTTGTTTTTTAATGTGAACCCTCCCACATCATAAGTATAGTTTTGCAGCTCTAGGTTGTTTATGTTTTGGTATTCATCAATGCTGACCCGATTTTGGTCTAGTTCATTTATTCACTTTATCTCTGACCTAGTAGTGTACTATGTGTTTATAACATATCATTTCATAATCAATGTGCACTTAGGTATTTACCATTATGTCTCAAACTAACAATGATACTATGAATATAAGCTTTCAGATCTTATACATGTGAAATTGCTGCCTCGATAGAAGTATTCTCAATTTATTTGGGATTGTGAAGGTCCCTATAAAATTTCTTAAGTAAACTGTATTTCCCTAAACAGCATTTGAGTTCCTCTTATCTCACATTGTAAACAATAATTGGTAATTTGCAAATTTTTCATCCTTATGGATGTGGTAAAACATCTCTCTGTTGCTTGCCTGATTAATAGTGAAGCTAGCATCTTTTTATTGTTTATTTTCTAAATGACTCTTTTTTTATGTAAAACACTATTTCATATACATTGCTCATATTAAGTTGTGGAATAGTTTCTTATTGATTCAAGGAGGGCAATTTTTGCATTCGGATACTTATCTTTTTTTGGTGATAAGAAATATAAATGAAGTCTCACCATCTGTCACTTGTTTGGAATTTGACTATAGAAATTTTAGTATTAATTAATTTTAATTTTATGCCATCAAATATATATTCTTTTATGTGTAGTGCTTTTATGTATGTTTTAAGAAACTGTTTTCCTCCAGAGTCATACAGATATTCATATATGTATATATATATATATTTCAGTTATTTGGATTGCATATATTTATTCTGCAGTTTCTAACCTATAACAATTTGAAGTGGGCTTCCTTTGTGGCTCAGTCATAGAGAATCTGCCTACCAATACAGGAGACAAGGGTTCAGTCCCTAGATCAGCAAGATTCCCTAGAGAAGTAAATGGCAACCCACTCCAGTATTCTTGCCTGGGAAACTCCATGGACAGAGGAGCCTGGTGGCTATAGTCCATGAGTTCATAAAACAATTAGACACGTCTTAGTGACTAAATAACAACAACAAAAACAACAACAATAATTTGAAATGAGTTTTCTCCTTTACATGGACAAAAAACATTTTCCTGAGCAATTCTCTATGTGATAGTCTTTCAAATATCGAATTATCACATTATCTTGACTTCTTTATTTATGGTCTAACAGCTCATCCTTACAGAGTGTTTAGACTGTTAGTTAATATTCCATTTCTCTCCATAGACTGTTCTCAGTCTTTCTTTCTTCGTCCATGAATATGCCAAATAGAACTTTACAGAGCATATTATGTTACAACTGATTTATTAAATTTAGAACAGATTAATTCTTCCTTTGTTTCAGATGTTGTATTTTACTTCATGCAGCCAGAATTTCAATGTGTGAGTAGTCATACTACACACTTGAATCCTTTTGTGCACCTGACGACTAAGACCATTTTTATCCTTTTATATGGTGTACTACTAATGACAACTTCCTCCTCCAATTCTTATAAAATTTGCTGGAATATAATGCATTGATATTTAACTAATTAATATTGATTAAACTCCATTTTAAATTATAATCTGATATAAATTAGCTAAATTTTGATTCTGTCAAGTAATATTTGTCCCATTCTACAAGTTGTGTGTGTGTGTGATCTTTCCATTTAGAATTTTAACTCACTGTCTTGCTATCTGAAAAGTTATATGAATTTGAGAATTTTTTTTTTTATGTTTCAGAGTATCTGTAAAATGGGAATTAGAATACTACCTCTCACTGTGTTTGTGTATTAAGTAAGATTTGTCGTTGTTATTGTTCAGTTGTTCAGTCATGTCCAACTCTTTGAGGCCCCATGGACTGCAGCACACCTGACTTCCCTGTCCTTCCCTATCTCTGAGAGTCTGCTCATGTCCATTGAGTCAGTGATGCTATCCAACCATCTCATTCTCTGCCACCCCCTTCTCTTCCTTCCCTCAGTCTTTCCCAGCATCAGGTCTTTTCCAGTGAGTCAGCTTTTTGAATCAGGTGGACAAAGTATTGGAGCTTCAGCTTCAGCATCAATCCTTCCAATGAATATTCAGAGTTGATTTCCTTTAGGATTGATCTCATTGCTGTCCTGGGGTCTTTACATGTATTATTTTACATATAGTATTAAGATAATACACGTAAAGACCCAGTCCGTAGTGTCAGCCTGAAAAGAAGGGCTTATTCAGGGCTATTTTCCTTGTGTGTGGGTGTGTCTTGATTACTTTCAGTTGGGGGATACATGATACTGGCCTTCAGCATCTTTGCTTCACTTCCTGTATCCCAACTTTCCTCAGAACTCTCTGAGGGTAACCTGGGTTTTCCGGGTGCTTTGCTTTGCTCTTCCACACGCCTTGCTGCAGAGATTTTCCTTTTTCCTTCCCATGAGAACTCACTTGCCACTGGTTCCTCTCCTTTGTATATCTGCCACAGTGCTGTCTGTATCTATTAAACTAGATCAAAACATAGCTGCCATTATTGTATAATTAATCAAAATTTAAGTGCTACTTAAAAACTAAAAGCTAATTATTTTAAAATTACTTCCCCCAGATACACACAAACACACACACATTGTATATATTTCCTTTGTTGAGCTGTGGTAAGAGACTGAGATTCCCCCACTGTTTCTCAAACCAAGGTTAATAGACAGTTTTGAATGTAAATTCTTCAGTTTAACACCCAAGTAAAATAAGTAGAAATAGGTTTTCTAAGCCTGATGATGATTTTGACACATTATTCAATAAAAGCATTGCCATCAGTTGTCTGAATAACTTCAGTCTGTGACCGAGGATGAGTTATGTCTCCCCAGTGAACCCATCCCCACCTCCCCACCCCTTCAAAGAAGAACAAAGAAATTGAAAAATGCCCCAAGGTCAACAGGACTAGAGAATAAATGAGTGCTTGGAAACCTGTGCCATTTGAATAGTCTCTGTGGCCTCCCCATTGTTCCTGGGCAAAACTTGGCATCTTTATACCTAATTGGCATCTCACCCTCAGGGATCTTTATTGAATTTTCTACTCTGCTGACACATTTGAACAGTGTTGGAACCAGTATTTGAAAGGGAGCTTTAATCTCTTGAAGGTGATGAAATGCTGTCATCCTTAGACAAAGTGTCTGTCACGAAGGGCTCAGAACAAACCAACAAAGAAGTCAGTGCCAGGGAGGGACTGCCTCTTTGGATTCCCTTTGTCTGTCTCAGGTGTTCTCATTTAGTCTGCACGCAATGGAGTGGGTGTTTACTTACAATATAGTATTTGAACCAAACTTTTGATTGATTACAAATGTTTTGTGTACACAAAGATAAACGCATTTATGCATGCTTCATAACAGACACTTACAATATACCTTTCTAAATGAATTACTAGATCCCTAATTATTCTCAGATCTTGACTTTCTCAGAGGACACAGAATTCTGGATTACACTCTCTGGAAATGGAACAAGTGTTTGTCAAGTGACTGAATTAATCTAAAGCTCAATGACTTTATGGATTATGCCTGACACTTTTGCTTTCAGTTCAAGAGTTGATTGCTAACTGTTGGTGACTGTTTTTATTAAAGTCTGTTAATATATCAATCACATTTTGGTAGAACTAAGGTAAGGATATGTCTCTGCAGATATGTGGCTTCTGCAGTAACAGTCAATGATGTCACTTCAATTTACTTTGCTTTCCAAGGTCTCTTTTCCTCTTTTTTTTTTTTTTAAACCTTTTTAGTACCTCTGCAATGTGCTAACAGACCCTTATGAGATCAGTAAAACGGACAATCAAATTTTCCCAGCAGAAAGCCATCAGATAGCCAACAATTGATACTGGTGATACTGATACACTCATTCATGCATATAAAACATTTATCGATAATTAGTTGATACAAATACATTGATATGCACCAAAAATGGTACAAAAATGTGTAGGACAGAAACAACTCACTGGAACATGGATACATGCACATGCACACATATACCTTATTGATTTATTATAAGCACACTATAAAAGGACAAATTCTGTGCCAACATTTCCTCAGAGAAGAGGAAATAACTAGTAGGCTGGGGGTATCAGTGAAAATGATGGTCAAAATTACATTTAAATTCTATCCTGAATCAGAGATAGTGGCCAAGTTGCAGAGGCAGGGTATGAAAAAAGAAGGTACCTCTATAGCGTGATCAGAGACATAATATGTGAAAGGTCGATGCTTTTTCAGGAGCTGCTAAGCACTTAAATTTCAGTGAGAGGGTTTTTTTGGTGTTTGGAAACTTCCTCTATTACAACTCCCTTCCCGGGACGGGTCTCTGTCCCTATCTCTTTTGACTCTCTTTTTATCTTTTATATTTTGTCCTACCTCCTTTCGAAGACAGTGGGCTGCTTTTCTGGGCTCCTGATGTCCTCTGCTAGCTATCAGAAGTTGTTTTGTGGAGTTTGCTCAGCGTTCAACTGTTCTTTCGATGAATTTGTACGGGAGAAAGTGGTCTCCCCGTCCTATTCTTCCGCCATCTTAGCTCCTCCCCTAAATTTCAGAACTACAATTTGATGGACTTATAGAAGGGAAAATATAGGATGAGTACATACGGGTACTCTCTGAGTATCAGATAAAAACCTTCAAAGTGGTTTGAAAGACTGGAAATCTGAATCATTTTGGAGCAGAGTGGACTGGATTCTTAAAATATCAACTTGGTTGCTTTGTGTGAAATTGATTGTAGGAGGGACAATGAAGGTGAGGGAACAAGTCACATAAGCAGCTACTGAAGTAAGTAGTGTGACAGGTTGCATGTCAAGGTGCTTATCAAGAGTAAACAGCTTACAAGTAAGAGGCATATACAAGTTCAAAAATAATAACAATGCATAAGGTAGCACTGAATGCTATTCCATCCTCTCAGACCTTGATTACTATGAGTTAGACTACCTGAATATAAATTCCTATCCACTTATTTGCTAGCTGAGGTCTTTGGGTAAGTTATATATCTTTTTGTTGCAGTATACCCATCTGTAAAATGGGGATACAATGATAGAAACTACATTAAAGGCTGCTACGAAGATAAAATTAGTTAGTACAGTTAAATCTCTTAGCTTGGTTCCTGGTCTACAGGAAGAGAAATAATGAGCACATTGTGATTTAATTCTATTTTGTTAGTCTTGCACATCACCAAAGTGATCAAAGCCAACTTTGTGGTTAAGGAGAGGAAGAAGCTTTCTACATTGTAGTATTATGGTCTAATTTCAAGATACCTTGTAAAATTCCACCCCAAAGCTGGAAAGATGGAGAGATAGTAGCCAAAATGATTGTGGGTGTTTTGATGCTGGTATTCCAATGTCTAGCTATTGCCATAATTATATGAGCTATATACCTCAATCCTTGAGACATATTTTACATCGTTATTTTATAGAATAGCAAATAAATTCAACAGAGCTATATGATTTTCTGAGATCCTATATATTCAGAAGTAGCTATGGACCTGAACTATTCCCATCCAGAGGCCCACAGTGGGGCCTTATTTTTTGACTTTTAGCTCTCCATTCAGAGTTACAAAATTGTTGGGCAATTAGTGTAAATATACTTTATAGCCTGTGATCAGAAGATTTTGGGTCAGGTCCAAGATCTATTATCATTCCAATCCTATCAGATAAATCCTAATTGATTATTAATAGAATAAGGAGTGTAGGGCAAGACTTTTGACCCCAGCATAGTGGTCTTTATACAGTATACATGATTTTGAATCACGTATGAACATTCTTTTTTTATTTTTCCTATAGACAAATAAAAATTACCAACACACAAGTAACATACACCCCCACACACACAAACACACACACATACACACTGTTTATTTACCCACATCAATATTTACCCATATAAATGTAAGTGAAGGAAAAATTGACTTAATTTGCCTTCTCTTGCTTTTTTATACTTTAAGAACTAAGCCCTCCACAAGTCTGCATGCACATATTTTGGGCACATTACCTTGTTGGAGAGTTTGCTTTTCAAAATAAATTCAAAAAGAATGCTTAAGGTGGAAGATTCATAGCAGAGCATTTATCTGGGTAAAAAAAAAATCTAAATCACAGTGTAATTTTTGAGTAAGGAAAACAGTGAAGAGCCTTGTGCTCCATATGATCCTATGATCAAGTAAGAGTCAGAACGTATATTCTGGGACTCCGCTGCTGTTCAGTCACATCAATGGACTGTAGCAAATTGGAAGAAGTAAACCATTCAACCATATCGGAATCCAGAAGCCTGTATAGACGCCGCCTTGACCTTTCTACCAGTCTTTTACCACCCAGTCTTGTCTGTGTTCAAGGCAGTAGTTAGCACCATCACAAATGTTCTCAGCCAAGAGCAGTGCATTTGTCAGTTACTTTCACTTCCTTTGGGGCCTTTGCTGACTGAATGACAAAGCCCTATTTTTATTATTTTTGACAGATTAGGCTTTAGATTTTGTTTCTCTGGGGATATTCATTGTTGTTTGGTCACTGAGTCACGTCTGACTCTTTGTGACCCCATGGACTGTAGCCCCCCAGGCTCCTCTGTCCATGGGATTTTCCAGGCAAGAATACTGGAGTGGGGTGCCATTTCCTTCTCCAGGGGATCTTCCCATCTCAGGGCTTGAACCCATGCTCCTGCTTGGTAGGTGGATTTGTTACTACTGAGCCACCAGGGGAGCCAAGGGATATTCATACAAGTGTTTCAGTTGCTTAGTTTATGTATTAAAATTGCCTTACACAATGGGGGCAATGCCACGGAAGATTTTTGTTGCTTTGGTTTAAGAAGCTAAACAATTATCTCATCCTTCTTTCCTCTCTCCCTCATTCCCTCTCCTCCTCCTCTTCTTTCTTCTCTGTCTCTCCCAATGGTGCTCTCTCTGTGTTTCAGAAATTTCAGAATGTTTTGTGGCAATGAATTTAGGTGGTTGCTGTTCCAGATTATCTAGAATCAAATATCTGACATCCATTATGGACAAAATATTTTACTTTGAGAGAAAACCTTTGCCAGCTTGATCCAATGACATTTTCTTTTAATAATTTAAAATGTATGTGTAATTAACCCAATTTTAGAAAATAACTGAGAGTTTTAAATTCATACCCATAGCAAACACATATGCAATGAACATATTCCCCTAAAAGTATATTTATGCTATTTATCCTTTTTCTTTCCGTATAGAAAATAGTTTCTTATTAGCTTTATATGCAGCCCTCTGACATGCCTATAACTGTATCAACATGACATAATAAAATATTATATACATTTAAAATAGATGTACAAAAAAAATAAAATAGATGTACAATTAATTTCAAAAGTGCAATGAAGTATATTAATCACATATAGTTATATGCCACATCTACAATATATATGTGGATATATCTATATATAATATGCATCTACATATACACTACTATTATTAAAGGCTATATATACATATATGGCTTTTAAAACTATGTACCATACATTTGCATATATATACATATTATATTTATATTATATAGAGAGAGATCAAATGTTCCTAAAAATAAAATGTTTAGGAAAAATAATTATGATAATCTTGTAAATAATACTATGAGGGATTTTTTTGGGGGGAACAAGATAATAGGCAATCTATAAAAATATGAACATCTGTAAATAAACTAGGGAATAATTATCCTCATAATTCAGATAAGCCATTATAAATAATGTCATTAATCACTAGCAAGGTCAATGTTATGCTAAATGTTAGAAAACACTTTATAGTAATTACTTTATCATGCATGACTTACCACCAACCTTGGGTTAGAAGATAGGAGAGATGTGTAAGGTGGTGTTGGCTGATAATTTGGGGATTTACAGATAATCAAACAAAATTTACTCTAACTAAAAGTTAGCTAAAATGGTCAGCTTGAGCTTCCTCTTTGTCAGAGGCTTTCAGTCTTCTTTCCCGGTGCACACGGAACTTCCTCGGTGCAGCCTTGGAGGAGGGTTTGGGCTGGCAGTACTTCTGTTGAAAGCAGAGCACCTTTAATTTCATCTGTTTGATCCATTGTAATTTCATGTTTGATTTTACTGGAAATAAATGTCTCTACTCACAAAAGAGTGTTTACAACCAGTGACCCAAATATTAACTATACTGACATTTCCTCTAAACACTTTGTATTTATGGGCACAACCTGAATTCTTTATTGTGGTTGAAGGAGCCCACTTGTGTCATCCAGCGTCTTCATTCTAACCTCCAAGCAAATTGAACTAAAGTACCTGGATTTCCCCAGTGCTCTCTTGAGATTCAATTCTTTGTTATCATTACTTTCTTTCCTTGGACTTGTCTTGTCTGTGACTGTTCCCCTGGCTACCACCTTCTCTTCAATTGTTTCCTTTTTTATAACAAACAGATCATATGAGACAAGACCTCTTCACAGATGTTTAAGTTGTAGTAGAGTGTTGGTAACTGTAAGCACAATGTTGTATAGCAGAGCTCCAGACCATTTGCCTCTTGCATGATTGAAAAACTCTGCATGTTTTGAACAGCAACCCTCCAAGTCTTCTTATCCTTAGACCCTGGCAACCACTGTTCTACGCTCTGCTTCTAACTTGTAAGAGTTTGACTACTTTAGATGCCTCAGAGAAGTGGAATCATGCAGTACTTGTCTTTCTGTGACTAGTTCATCTCACTTGTCACCTTGTCTGCAAGGTTCATCTAAGTTGTTGCATATGACATGATTTCCCTCATTTTAAGACTGAATAACATTCCTCCTCCAGTTTTTCTTAAGTCATGATCAGCAAAGCACTTACACTGTTCTTGTTACAGCTTCTAGTGTTCAAGTATTTATTCAACTTTGTTGTGTTCACCTGTTTGCCTATCTTTCTTTCTTTCTAATTTTAAAGCTTATTCAGTTTTGTTAGTCCTAATATAGTTCTTAGCACACATTAGACAGTCAATAAGTGATGTCACATTAATGAGAAACTTAGGAATATTTTTGGAAGGGAATGTGAGAATGGCCCAGCCTTCTTTAGTCCCTGACAATCAAATATTTAATGAACAGATTTGTGTCTTCATCATTCACTAAAGAACAATTTATTGGACAGTTTGTGATTGAAAACACCTCTATGGAGCAGAAACCAAAGTGAAATATAAAGCAATGGATGATGCTAGAGTTAAGACGTGTGCTCCAGGTGTCAATTTGGCCAGTGTTTTCCATCCTGGCTGCATGTCAGGAATTACCAATAGATTCAAATACCCTTGATAATTCCCTACTCTAGACTAGTTTAAGTAAGAAGTTGAAAAAGAAGTGTGTGTGGTCTGAGCATCAGTTTTTAAAAAAGAGCTCCAGATATTTCTATTTTAAATCAAGGGGGAGAACCATGGAAACAAAGTGTTGGCCAGATATTCAACATACCCAATGTGCTCCATCCTTGCTTGGGAGGTAGCGATGACTCCTTGTTGTATTGAAGTACAACAATAAATTACAAAGCTACACCTAACCATTATTGGGATCAATGGCATAAAAATAAGTCTCAGCTGTAGGGATGTGGGATAACACATACATAGCCAGTGACCATAAAATTGAACACACTTTTCTCCAGTTATGGAGTAAATATTCTAGTATTAGTGATTCAACAGTGGACAGAAATCCAAATAATCAATCTAAGATTCATATTTCTGGGAGGTCGGCCAAGACACTAGTGGAAAGCAATATAAACTTGATAGAATATATGGAATGAATTAAGAAAGTGAAAAATCAAGCAAATAAACAAAAGTACCTCCTGTCTAACCTGAGCTTACAATTAAAATTAAAGGAACACATGACAAGATCTCATACTAACAAATATAAATGTATTAGGAAACATAGCTGTATATTAACAATCATAGATTCAAATCACCATACAGAAGGTTAAAATAAAAATACAAAAGATAAAATAATTTTAAATAATTTAAAAAGTAATTTCAAAGGGATTAAATTTAGAATAATAATCAATAAACAAAAATAAATATGTTTTAGATATTGGTTACATAAGAACAAAATGTAGCATCTCAAAGTGAAAAAAGTCTTCTCATTTAAATAAAAAAATATTCTCAGTAGATATGACCGATTTCAAACTGAACACGTTAAAAGGGCATTTAGTGAATTGATAAATGTACTGAAGAGATCACCCAGAAGCTAGCATAGAAGGATAAAAATAAATGGGAAATAGAAAAGGAAGATTTTGGATCTCTGAGGAACAGATAGATTGAAAGGCCCAGCAGATAGATTGAAAAAGTCCAGAAAAGTAGAAGACAATGAAAAGTACAGAACCATTACATGAAGAGAATTTTCTAAAAGGGAAGACTAGAATTTTGAAATTGAAAAACCTATCAAATATTTATCAGGATAAAGGAAATAAGTCAATATCTAGACTCATAATAATGAAATATATAACATTAAAAATAAAGAAAAAATATGAAAATTTTCAGGAATAAAAGCCTTTAATAAAATTTATATCAAAAACATACTTCTGATGGATAAAAACAGAGAAATAACATCAAGTGCTAAGGTAACTTATCTGTTAGCATAAAATTCTATAAAAAGGGCACTGAGAGGGAAAGTATGACAAAAAGGAAATGGTGTACATAGAACTTGAAATTTAAAAGGTATACATATATGTGTGTGTATACATGTATGTGTATATACATACACAAAGCAATCATACACAAGTTATGCATATATAAACAATTATATAAAAAGTTTGTATATATATGTTAAAAAATTACATGCATAAATACTACATATTATATAATGATATTTATACATCTTACTAAACTATATTCTCTAATGCCAGCATAATCTTGATAGCAAACATACCAAAAGAAAACACTTAATCATGAGCAAAATATAAAAATTAATAAATTTTCCAATAAATAAAAATTCTAGTCATATATTAAAACCATAATGGGTTTATCTCAGCAATTAAAAAATCCATCACATTAACATATTAAAAAAGGAAAATAAAAGATTCTTGGTATATGCAGAAAAATCATTTAACTAAGTTCAATTCTTATTTGCAATGAAAAGGAATCCTCCAGCAAACTGGAAATAGATAAGAACTTTATTAAGAAATCTCATGAAGAGTATACAGTATATGGAAATTCAATAACAATTATGCCAAATGTTAAAATTTTAGAAGACCTTTGGGAATTATCAGAAAGAACTAATGGATGCCTGCTATCACCTCTTCTCTTCAACACTGTGCTAGAGATAGAGGCTTGGAAATTAGGTATTCTTTCTGTGGTGAGGCAGTGGGACTCTTGAGATATATGCAAAATGCAATTTCAGTTTTGTCTCCCTCCCCCTTGTACACTTATTCTGTTGTGTCAGTTCTCATTTTGCCAGTAGGTAAAAAATCAGATGGATCTTTGATTTTTCTGTCACTTTTTGGAAATGATACCACCCTTCTAAGTCAGAAGTCAGAAACTGCAAGAGTCCTGTCCAAAGTCTACATCAGTTTTAATCCCTATTCACAGCTAACACAGGGCAGCTAGAGCAGGTTACAGGTATGCGGGTACTTTGGTAATCCACTCAGGGATAAGGATATAGTTGATCTTTGTCTCTTTCCTGCTCTTCTTATTTCTTCTCTTCACATAGTCAGCCGAAGTTTGTGATACCAGTGATATCTAAATGGTGAAAGAAGAACCATAAGGGCAATATGAGGTTCACATCTGATAAGGAAACTTTATAGGTGAATTTGTCCTCTCTGGACCAGGCAGGTATTTATAATTGAGTCTTTCTCTTGAGGGAAACTTCTATAGGTGCTTCAGAAGACTTGATCTGTAGTATTCAACTTCATTCCTTGTGATACTGAGTAATGTGTTTACCACTATATTACTCTTCCTTTGGTTCTGCCTTGATTTCATTTTCTTCTTTTCTTAAACTTTCTAATGGATCACAAATACCTTTGCAGTAGGTCCTTTGGGGCAGATAATAAATGACTCCTTGCAAGCTCTTTCTTCTGTGTGTGCCGCTTGTGTTTTGTGGAACATGTCCCCTGCCGTGAGAAATGTAGCTATTTCCTGATGCACTAGAATCTGTTTCCTTCTCTCTCCTGTCAGCTCAGATTCATTGTCACACATTTATACATCCATACCTCTAGAGTCCTCAAGCCCATATCAAACCATAGCCTGCAACCTCCAGTGGGTGTGTGTCGCGTTCACTGAGTGGCCTCCATGAGGCTAGTCTCACTAAGCGTAATACAACGTATCCTTCTTTAGAAAAGAAAAATAATAGGAGGATGCATTGACTGCAGACATTATAGGTCTGAAATTTCTCATGATAAAATGAATTACTCTTTAAGTACCTACTTTGATGAATAGAAATGTAAAACAGGGGTTATTAGGCATGAGATAATGGTAAGGAATACATTTTAGTCTTTCCCACTCCTCCTCCTTTCTCCTTCTTCAAGGTACCCCTTAAATAAAGAACCACCTTGAGAAAGACAAATTGAAAGGGCAAGACATCATTTATTAGGAAAGAGCATTTCTGCTTAATGGCCCCTTGAGTAAAGTGTTTCTTTAGGATATCACAGCTCATGTGAAGGCAGATTTAAAGGCCAGGGCATCAATTAGAAAACCACAGTCTTGCTGCCTAATCTCTCTTTGTACAGCTTATTTTAGCAAGATAAAAATACCATCAAAATAGAAAATGAGCACTTGCCAAACAATTTCAGCACTTCCCTTAGGCCACGATGCTCTATACTGTCAGACACAGCATTTCTGAGCTCCTGGTAAAGCTGGAAAGAATTACATAATATTTTATGTGGTTTGTTGCTATCTGCAATGCTGATTTAAAGAAACAGACATCAATGATGAACAGTTCACTACTGAACATCTGCCCTGGCAATGACAAGTTTTAAAAGCAAAGTGACAAACTTGAACTATGAAAATTTCATTGTTAGGACAGAATGAACACTGAATATAAATGAAAAAGTTGACATATAGGACTTAAAAAAATTAAAAATGCACTGGTTTTTTTTTTTTTTTTTTTTGGAAAACATACTGTTAAGGAAATAAACTGAAGACTGGGAGAAAATATTTGCCATGTATTTATCTGTCAAAGGACTTGTCTCCTACTATTTTAAGATTCTACATCAATAAAATTAAATTAATACAGACACACACATATCACTCATGTTTGCAGTACTCTTTGTACAAACTCAGACATAAGAATAATCTCAGTTTCACAATACTGCTTCTTCCAATGCCGTCTCACAGCTGTGATAAACCTAGCCTGGTCACCTTCAAAATAAATGGACTGAACTTTGAAAAGAGATGGCAGAGTGTCAAGGAGGTTAACAAAAAATCTAACTGGAATCTCAGAGAAAGAAAGAAAGAGAATGTCATAGAAAACATAACCAAAGAAATATTGACTGAAAATTTGGTAAATGTGACTAAAAAATCAGCATACCCAAGTTCAATGAGCTCCAAACCAGATAGATGCATGTAAAACCATACATACATATAGTATTCAGTAAAACCTTACCTCTTGATGACTGTTATATCTGTCTTTTACACGGGTATACCCAAGCAGTAGAAAAAATATATACAACTGGTCATGTTTATATCATTCTAATGCATAGAATTTGCTTATTTACTTTGTTGCTCTGGTCTTCGTTGCTGCATGCAGGTTTCCTCTAGTTACAGCAAGCTGGGACTACTCTGCTGTGGTGTGCGTGCTGTTCTTTGCGGTCGCTTCTGTTATTGCAGAGGATGGATTCTAGACGCATGGCCTGCAGTCGCTGCAGCACATGGGCTCAGTAACTGTGGCACGT
The DNA here is from genome assembly GCF_023699985.2 of Odocoileus virginianus. NCBI lineage: Eukaryota > Metazoa > Chordata > Mammalia > Artiodactyla > Cervidae > Odocoileus > Odocoileus virginianus. The sequence goes on along the minus strand of NC_069675.1, from coordinate 17,116,773 downwards.
GGGTTTAGTTGCTGGCAGCATGTAGGACCTTCCCAGACCAGGGATGGAACCCGTGTCCCCTTCATTGGCAGGTGGATTCTTAACCACTGGACCACCAGGGAAGTCCGAGAATATGTATTTTAAAAGGTGGTCATTGTTGCCCATGAATATCCAGTGTAGTTAGAGAATTACCTAAAGAACAGGGATTAAACAGAGGAAAATATTACACTTATCTTTTTTAACTTAGAGAAAAGTATACAATATAGAATCATAAAATACACAAAATTGAATGTTTAATAGTTTAATAAAATTGTGCATGTTTAGTATCTTTATAATTTTCCTCATTTCATGAAAGTATTGATTACTTTGAAAACATGAATCTAGATTTTTTTTTTACATATATAATGATTAGTTTAGGCTTAGGTAAAATAGAAAAATATGGCATATGTTACTTTCATTTTTAACTCATTGTCTTTAAACATGATTTTGCTAGTGATTTCTCTGCATGATTTATTTTCAAAGTAACATAGTCACTACATTTTTAGTGCTTTAAAAACAATACTATAATTTTGTTTTATATCTCATGCAGAAAAATAGAGTATTTGCTAGTACAATGATAAAAGCAAAAATCTCATTTTAAGGTCTATGTTTGAAATGTAAAAAGAGATGCTCAATTTAACTAAAATTACTCACCTAGAAGATGTAGTATCAAAGATGTGATTAGATTTGATAAGAAAATATAATGCATAAGATCAAACAGCCAAAAACAATAAAATTCAAGAACATTTAATGGACCAATACTAATTCTGCTTCTCAGAGTAGTATTAGGGCTCACCTTCACAAAGACTTATAATACTAAGCACAACATGAAGAAAAACTATGGTGTGTCCAAGTGAAAATCTAAAAGGATCTCAGAAACCATTCAAAATGTTCCCAGAAAGAAAAACTATAAGTCAACAGGATAGGAACTCAAGGGGTCAGTCTTAGTGTGGCAAAAATACAAAGAGGCAAAGATAAGTAGAAACCTAAGTGCTATTGAGAATCAATATAGATAAACCAAGTCCATAGTACAAGAAGAAGAAAAAATATGTTTGTCATTTGAAAACAAGTTGAAATAAAAACAGTGGGGAAGGAAAAATCTGGAGATTAAACTTTCACTACTACATAGCTGAAGGAAGTCACAAGAGCACATGGTCATCACTCAAATCACAGGAACTTGCCAGATAAACTACAAAATATGAGATTAAGAAAATCAGAGAGCAGAGGTTACAAAGAAAACTAAATTAACTAAATTACAGAAAGTGACAAGCCCTATCTTGGAGAATAGAGAAGCATGGCTTCTTCCATTTTTGTCAGAGAGCTGTTAAAAAGAAAGATCTATCATAAGCAGAAATAAAGCAAACATCTAATGAATTTCTATATTAGCATGTTGTTTAGTGTGATGGGTTAGTAACCTGAGAGCACCAGTGAAAATTTTTATCTACCTGGCACATTTCTCTCACAAACCTTCTCACATGTATGACACAGTATGATGAAGACTGAACGCATAGTAAGACAGCAGACAGAGTTTGCAAAATGAACTTTCCTACTTGAGAATCAAAGTTCTTCTCAAGTTGGATTCAGGACAGAAAGGCTCAGAGAGATACTGAACCAAGTCACTGAATTACCCCAGGTGGCCCTAGTGGTAAAGAACCCGCCTAGGCTGGTGATCTGTTTCACCCTTGATAGTATACTTGTTGGATGCATGAGAGGGGTGCTCAGGGCTGCTGCACTGGGAAGACCCAGAGGGATGGGATGGAGAGGGAGGTGGGAGGGGGGGTCGGGATGGGGAACACATGTAAATCCATGGCTGATTCATGTCAATGTATGGCAAAAACCAGTACAATATTGTAAAGTAATTAGCCTCCAATGAATAAAAATAAATGAAAAAAAAAAAAAAAAAGAACCCGCCTGCCAATGCAGGAGACACAGAGACTGGGTTTGATCCCTGGGTCTGGAAGATCCCCTGGAGTAGGAAATGGCAACCCCACTTCAGTTTTCTTGCCTGAAAAATTCCATGGACAGAGTTGGACGTGACTGAGCATGCACGTGCCACACACACACACACACACACACACACCTTTGAAACTCATCAAATACCTGCACACCCAGTCGTGTCTGCCTCTTTGTGACCCTGTGAACTGTAGCCCACCAGGCTCCTCTGTCCATGGAATTCTCCAGGCAAGAAGACTGGAGTGGGTTGCCGTTCCCTTCTCCAGAGGATCTTCCCAACACAGGGACTGAAACGCGGTCTCTTACATTGCAGGCAGATTCTTTTCCATCTCAGTCACCAGGGAAGCCCTTTTGCAACTAAGGTAAGGAAGTGATTTTTTTTTAGATGAAGAAAGTAATGGGTGGAACAGGAAAGTAGAATGAATTTTGCAGAAATTCAGAAAACTGGTAGTCAAGCTGAAAAACAGAGAGAAATATCCCACAGTTAAGAAAGTTGAGGGCTGAGTTGTTAATTGAAAAAGAAAAAGTCTACAGAATATTCATGTTTGCATCTCAAGATCTAAAAAAACTGTTACAATTTTGCCTTCAGAATATTTGAACTTAATAATGAAATGAATCCAAACTAAACATTCCAAAAAGCTGATTCATCTCAACTAGAGACTAGATTGACTTAGCACTACAAACATGCAGCCTTAAAGAGAAGACACGCCTTTAGTAGCCATAAACATCATTAACTGAAAACTCTATAGTTTTTCCAGTCTGTCTAGCAACAAAACATTTACATGACACTTTTTAATTAAAAAAAATTTTTTTTTACATGACATTTGATAAAGCATGAAAAGAGAATCCATGGTCAAGAAAAAAGAAAGTTAGTAGAGGCAGCCCCAGAACAGATACAGATGACTTAATTATCAGAGAGGGACTTTAAAGCAATTGATAAAGATATTAAAGGATCTATTAACACAGCAATATAAACTTAAACAAAAATAAATACGTACAATGATATGTATTAATCACAGAAAGATTATGTTGAATAAAGATATATACGTGTGCTCAGTTGTATCTGACTATGTGACTCCATGTACTGGGGACCACAAGGCTCCTCCATCCATGGGATTTCCCAGGAAAGAATACTGGAGTGGGTTGCCATTTCCTCCCCCAGGGGATCTTCCCAACCCAGGGATGGAACCCATGACTCCTGTATTTCCAGACAGACACAATAGAGTACATATTATATTTTTTGGTTTGCATGATTTTTTCTTTAATGGAGAAAACAGACTATATGGGAATAGAATATGAATTTTTTACCCTATGTGGAGTGGGAATTTGCTTGAAGGGAAGTCAGGGGGTCTTTCTGAGATGAAGGAAATGTTCAGTCTTGAACAAAATAGTGGATGTCTGAATGTATGAATGTATCAAAACTCATTTAATCTGTGAGTATTTCAGTATATGTACATTTTACTTTAGAGGGAAAAATATAAGGAGATTTAGAGTAACTACAAGAATACTGCTGAAGAGATTTTTAATGGCTGTTCTGGCATAAAGTCAACTCTAGGCATACTCCAACCTGGCCATTCCACATCTTGACTGCTGTATTTCATTTCAGGCATTAAATTTATAATGCCTATCAACGTGTGCATTTATAGAGGATTATAGAGGAGGAGGAGGATGGTTCTTAAAATATCTTTATGGAAGAAAAGAAGAAATAGGTGAAAATGCTTACAGGGAAAATAGAATATGCCTTGGTAAGGAACTGGTAAATTTTTTCCAGTCACATGAAGTAGCACCTATTAGATTAGTTATGTGTGAGGCTTAGAGGTGCAGCCATAAATTGATGGAGCCCAAGGATGATGTTTTTATTTTTTATCCATGCAAACATGAAATCAATCTGAATTTAATTTTTGTGATAGAATGAAGACCGTATATCTTTGTGTTTTTGGTTTTATCCAAGGACGGAAAAGAAACATTATTTTTATTTTAGCTGCACCAAAGGCAAAGGCGTATCCTAACTTTATTACTGGACCCATGCATCAGAGTCAATATAAAACCCAAAAAAGTGCTGTAAGTTTGGTAGCAATACCACCACCGCCCTGTAAAAAATGACAAAAGGCAGAGAAAAGGTCCTTATGTGAGGCCCTGATGATAGCACCAGGCTTGGCCTCAGTCATCCCCTGTGCCCAAATAGAATTTTTTTTTAAAAATTTGGACTTATACGGTGGTAGAGGAGATTAAGAAATACACAAACTAAAGATATTTATTAGGTAAAATAAAAAGAAAATCCTGCTGCTTATTATAGGAGTAAACAAAAGGAGGAAGTCAACAATCACTCCTAGGTTTGGGCTTGTGTTATTGGGTGGAAAGTTAACCACTGGCTATAAAATTTTAAAGTATAGCTCTACATACAAATTTAACATTATTGATATTATTTGAAAGGCAAAAATATATTCTATATGTCTCCAGATTTTATGGTCACTGTCTATATATGTCTGTGTATGTTAAAAGAACAAGCATTAAAAAAAAAGAACAAACATTTTAAAAGATTATTTTGTAGAGAGAATCTTCATGTCTCTACCTGTGTACAAGGCATATCAAATAAATGTTGGAGCATTTCACTTCAAAAAGTTGTACCCTTGAAGAGGTTCAGGAAAATCTCACCTACAAAGTTTCACCAGATTGGAAAAACAACAAAATAAGTCAGGTATCTCTGATTTCAAGAATTTATTTTGATATCTGCAGTAGTTTTCTTTCAAGGGCTCAAAAAATGTGTGAAGGGAACAAGTATAACTTATTGATTTCTTACAGTCCACTGTAAGACCATAAATATGTTCATTTTTGCTTTTAATTAGATGAACTTGTAAAAATTGTGTCATTGAGAAATATGGTGTTTTAAAATATTTTGGATAAAGATTTAGAAATGTTTTTAGATACTGCTTTATCTGAAAATAGTTACAAGATGTTGGTCAAGTCTCACATTTCTTGGAATAGTTTTGCACTCGTGAAATTAAATGATTTGACTAAAATAATTCTAACACATGTCCTGAATTCCCAATTCTATGATTACAAAAGACTAACCTCTTATCATATGATTTAGGATACTTTTCAGTATGGTGGCATGATAGCAGCTGCTTGTCTTTTGGTCAATGAATGCAGTTAATCCTTTTGCATAGAAGTGATAGCTAGAAATGTCTCTGGGACTCCTTCACTCATATATCTATCAGGTATTATCTCTGGGATAAAACAGAGCAGTGAGAATTCCTTCTTTTCCCACTACAGGATTCATTCTGCTCTAATTTAACCAGAAAGCTTAAGATGAGCAATGCATATGGTATATTCCTTGAATAGAGTGAGCCAATTAATTTATAAAATATACTTACATTTTTAAATTATATAGTTTACCTGACATTCTGGAAAAAACTTAGCCATACATTCACAAATTTTAGTATGATTTACCATAGAGAACATACACAGACCAACTACTTTCTATTGATATTACTCAACATTTAAGAATTCTTTTACTTAAATAGCTAGGAGGTCTGTTGTTAGCATGTTTGCATTTGTTCTTTCTTTAGCCAAGATGTCCCCACTAAAGACATAAAGTAGATTTCAAGATGCTGCCATCTCCTTGTCTCTTTCCAAGCATACCTAATAATATTTGATTGCTTGTATACTGGCTTCCCAGGTGGTGCTAGGGGTAAAGAATCCTCCTGCCAATGCAGGAGATACAAGAGATGTGGGTTTGATCCCTGTGTCAGGAAGCTTCTCTAGAGGAGGAAATGGCAACCCGATCTAGTATTCTTACCTGGGCAATCCCATAGACAGGGGAGCCTGGCAGGTTACAGTTCATGGGGTCGCAAAGAGTCAGATATGACTGAGCACACACACACATATTATTTGTACTCAAGTCAATGTTATCTTTTTGGAAAGCTGTGTTGGCCACTTCTGCTCTAAGCTGATCGATTGATGACTGATCACCTTAATTCAATTAGAGATGTGTTGTTCTGGGCTTTCTGGGTGGCTCACACACACGATATGCTGAAACTGGGTTTCATCTTGGGCTTCCACGGTAGCTCAGACAGTAAAAAATCTGCCTGTAGTACAGGAGACACAAGTTCCATCCCTAGGTCAGGAAAATTCCCTGGAAAAGGAAATGGTAACACACTCCAGTGTTCTTGCTTGGGAAATCCTGGGTTTTATCTTTGGTGAGACTTAGTTTACTTCTGCTATATGTTAGTTGCTCAATCATGTCCAACTCTTTGTGAGCCCATGGACTGTAGCCCACCAGGCTCCTTTGTCCATGGAATTCTCTAGGTTGTCAGTTGGCTCCCAGAGTTTTCAACTGAAATCTTGATATTTCTCATCCCTTCCTCTGGCAGGTTTAAATCACTTTTCTTAATTCCTCATGCTGTTTTTCCAACATTGTATGCTTATGTTTTCACTCTGACTCCTTGGAATTCCTGAATAAGGTAAATGCCATGAGTGCCAAAGTAACCATACACTTGAAATTCCTTGTCTCCACCAAAAGCTCTGCTGAATATTTTGCCCCTGAGACAACTGATCTGAATTTCTTACAAATATATCTATTGCTCTGGTTATGTTTGAGTCTTTTGCTTGTTACCTCATCCTACCTCTAAGTAGAAGTTCTAATGTGCCTACCAAATGAGGTGGCATTCTTCAAAATTTAAAAGTTTGCAAGGATTCTAAAAATAATATGCCTCTAAAGAGTGTAGTTTTTAAATGAAGTATGCATTCTGAAACTTTGTAAGAAATTACATTATTTATTTTTTAAAATACTGATAGCAAGCCATATTCTATACTTTACATTAAAATTTATGTTAATGTAGTACTTCAATGCATGAATTATATGTAAATAACTACTTAAATAGCTGTTTCATAGTAAATAAAATTCATCATTAGGATGAAAATGATCATTTATGCTTGCACATTGGCTTTGGGAAGGATATACAATTTGCCTCTTTTTAGATTTACATTTAAAATAAAAACCTATTTAGATAAGTTACCTTGAAGAGTGCATAAATTAACAAATCTTTTAGAAAGAGTACTATTGAATATAATTAGCACCTGAAGACTAAGAGGTGGTTTTAGTATCCATGGTTACAGTGTTATTACTGAGAATTCTGTCCCTCCTAACAGAGCAGAGTGAGCTATTTATCTTTTTATCACTCAAGCATTGGGAGGTAGAATCATATAGAAAATGACATCTTCATATTTCACACCATATCATTTTTATGAGTGTTAACTGATCATGTTATGTTTTCTCAATTTTTTTTCAAAACTATGGAGGAGACAGGAATGGAACAGGTAGCTAGCTGGTCTTCGGTGAAAATGAGGCCACAATTTGATGAAGTGAGTAAAAGACTGAGCGTAGTTTGGGACTTGCTTTATTTAGAAATAAGCATTTCATTACCAGGAAAAACAAAGGAATAAAGAGAATGATTTGGTGGCTTGATGATGTGTATGTGTGCTCAGTTCTGTCTGATTCTTTGTGACCCCATGGACGGAGCCCACCAGGCTCCTCTGCCCATGGAATTTCTCAGAAAGGAATATTGGAGTGGATTGCTGTTTCCTACTCCAGGGGATCTTCCTGACTAGGAATTGAACAGAATCTCAAACAGTTCCTGAATAGCAGGTGGATTTCCTTACATGCTGATCCATCAGGGAAGCTCTAGATGAAATTTTAAAACTAAAGAGATTACCCAAAAGGAAATATAATGTTTAAAAAGAAAAATCTGAAGATAGAAACTTAACATAGCTTTTATATAAAATAAGATATTGGTTCAATTCAGTTCAGTTGCTCAGTCATGTATGACTCTTTGCGACCCCATGGACTGCAGCATGCCAGGCTTCCCTGTCCACCACCGACTACTGGAGTTTAATGTCCATCCAGCCATCTCATCCTCGGTCATCCCCTTCTCCTCTTGCCTTCAGTCTTTCCCAGCATCAGCATCTTTTCCAATGAGTCTGTTCTTTGCATCAGGTGGCCAAAGTTTTGGAGTTTCTGCTCCAGCATCAGTCCTTCCAGCGAATATTCAGGATTGATTTCTTTTAGGATTGACTGGTGGGATCTTCTTGTAGTCCAAGGGACTCTCAAGTGTCTTTTCCAACACCACATTTCAAAAGAGTCAATTCTTCGGTGCTCAGCTTTCTTTATAGTCCAACTCTCAGATCTATACATGACTACTGGAAAAACTATAGTTTTGACTAGATGGAATTTTGTTGGCAAAGTAATGTCTCTGCTTTTTAATATGCTGTCTAGGTTGGTCATAGCTTTTCTTCCAAGGAGCAAGCATCTTTTAATTTCATGGCTGCAGTCACCATCTGCAGTGATTTGGGAGCCCCCCCAAATAAAGTCTCTCGCTGTTTCCATTATTTCCCCACCTATTTGCCATGAAGTGATGGAACCAAATCACAGTGACTAAGATCATGCTTTCTGAATATTGTTTTAAACCAACTTTTTCACTCTCCTCTTTCACCTTCATCAAGAGGCTGTTTAGTTCTTCTTCACTTTCTGCCATAAGGGTGGTGTCATCTGCATATCTGAGGTTATTGATATTTCTCCTGGCAATCTTGATTCCAGTTTGTGCTTCATACAGCCTGGCATTTTGCATGATGTACTCTGCATATAAGTTAAATTAACAGGGTGACAATATACAACCTTGATGTACTCTTTTCCTGATTTGAAACCAGTCTGTTGTTGCATGTCCAGTCCTAACTGTTGCTTCTTGACCTGCACACAGATTTCTCAGGAGGCAGGTTAGGTGGTCTGGTAATCCCATTTCTTGAAGAATTTTCCATAGTTTGTTGTGATCCACATAGTCAAAGGCTTTGGTGTAGTCAATAAAGTAGAAGTAGATGTTTTTCTGGAACTATCTTGCTTTTTTGATGATTCAACAGATGTTGGTAATTTGATCTCTGGTTCCTCTGCCTTTTCTAAATCCAGCTTGAACATCTGGAAGTTCACAGTTCACTTACTGTTGAAGCCTGGCTTAGAGAATTTTGGGCATTTGCTAGCGTGTGAGATGAGCACACACTATCTTTTTTGAATAGATCATCTGTGTATTCGTGCCACCTCTTCTTAATAACTTCTGCTTCTGTTAGATAATATTTGTTAAATATTCACCTCCTCCAAGTTATTCTGGAAAATCTGTTTAACAAAAGTCAAAATCATGGACTCTAAGTTCTTTATTTGAGATTCTATTTGATCTATGTGTATTATATTGTTTTACTTATTATGATTCAAATATATTTAGTAATTAGGGCACATTTAGGAATAATTAACATGCACTATTATACATTCAGAATATGCTATATTCTTATTTAATCACACACATACACACCTATCTTGCATATGTTTTGTAAGAATGGCTCTAAAATCCACATTTTGTGTCCTTGTGAATTAATTCTACCTATGTTTCCGACTGCTTATTGTAAGAAAATGTGTTACTAATTGCTTTTACATAATTTTATATATTTTGTCTTAACTTTAATTGACTGATTATTCCTATTCTTTTTGGTTGATTTTTTTTTCTAGAATTTTTTAGGGTTTTTTTTTTAGGTTTTCAAAGCAGATGGTCAAAATTTTCTCTTCATTCCATTCATTACTAAAGCTTTTATTTCTAAGTCATATTGGATTGATTAAAAATCAAATTACACAATCATGTAGAAGCAGGAGATTTTATCCTTCTTTGATTTCAGTAGAAATACTTTATTTTACCATTAGAAGTACTTTGTCTATGACTTGAGCCCTAATCTTCCTAAGGCTTTAAAATTTATAGTGTCTTAAGGTTTTCACATGTGTCTGTGTGTGCATATGTGTGTTTTCAGTTAAGAATGGGTACTGAATTTGAGGTCTTCCCTGGTGACTCAGATGGTAAAGAATCTGCCTGCAATGCAGGAGACCTGGATTCAATTTCTGGATTGGGAAAATCCCCTGGAGAAGGAAATGGCAACCCACACCAGTATTCTTGCCTGGAGAATTCCATGGACAGAGCAGCCTGGTAGGCTACAGTCCATGGAATGGCAAAGACTCGGACATGACTGAGCAACTAACACACACACACTGAATCTGAATTTAAAAAAAAAAATGTTCTTTGTTTGGAATCATGATAATCATGTGATTTTTTCCCTCCTTTGTACATTAGTTAACATAATGATATGCAGTATTTGCATGTACTTTAGGTGTAAATGATATAACCAATAAAATATATTTCTAGACCTTTCTTCTGGAAATGTTCTGGCAAGTTCCTTAATGTAATTGATTTATTATGACTAAATTCCAGAAGATTTCAGAAAGAAGGAATCTAGCTTCTTATAGGTAGAGGCCAGATATTTTATTTTTTAACTTAAGTGTCTTAGTTAGGATTCAGGGAGAAAATATACATAATCTAGATTTAGGACAATGAAATAACTAAAAGGTGAAATAGCAAGAAATGTTCATCTCTAGGGCTAGAGGGACAAAGAGTAAATTATGTAACTAGATATCAGGAGCTCCTGTCAAACCGGTGGAAACTAGAAAAGTATTAGCTCCTTTTGGTTAGAGCTGAGATCACAGAAGTTAAAAGTTGTCTAGTAAAGATTCAGCTGCTCCAAGAAAAAGATGAAAAATATACCATTTTGTCCCACCTCCCAACTTTGTCTTCTGCTGAAGACACTCATTGACTGAATTGCCTTAAAAACAAGTAGGCAAGAGATGATTTATAATCATGTAATTTTCTGCAATGCAGAGCAGGACAGGAAAGGGTTCAGAATGGATTCCAAGGCAAATAGAAAGATGACCAGAACCCTGCGGATGAAAGGTACTGTGTTTTGTCTGATGGGAGGGGAAATTTAGGAACATCTACAGAATAGCTGTGTCACAGTCCAAAGGGTTTAGAAATTTACCTGTCATTGCAAAGTTGTAACTTTTATTTCAAATTAACTATTACTTTGTTTGAGATTCCAGGAAACTGTATCATACCTCTAATAATATGAAATTACGATGCTAAAGCACTAATTGTGTATTCATTTTATTTAATGCAATATTAGAATTATCTAAAGTACTTGCATAATTTGTTTCTTCTCTCAGTAGAGAGAAATGACGAGCAATATTAATCTGAAATCACACAGCTGAAATTAGACAATAAATTATTTGGCATTATAAATTTGATTTCCTACCCCAAAATGAATGTATTAATTTGAGCAATTTAAAACTCAATTGAAATTGTTTTGAGAAGTCAGGCTTACAACCTATTATGGTCTCTCGGAAGAAGTCTTACTGACAGTTTTAGAGAAGCTGCAGGGACAATTGGAAAAGACAAATTTATTTCTCCTGAGCCAATATCAACAGCACGGGAACTTGAGATGCTTATCACAGAGGGAGGCCGGTGACTCCTGTAATGGGTAACTCTGATGTGCTGAGTGACATTGAGACTGTTTTTTAAGTATTATACTAGTTTGAATATAGCCTTCACCCCTTTAATTGACATATTTATATGTGCAATTAAAATACTCTTCTGACCATATATGTATAGAGAGAAAAACATTTAAACCTGTATGTTTTTGCTTTAAAGTTTACTATTACCAGTGATAGAAAATCAACTTGGCAACCTGTGAAATGCCTCATTAACAACACTTCCCCTCCAAAAAAGAAGAAAGGAAAAACATGTTCCATTCATTTGTCATAAGTATGTGTATAATGGTTAAAAAGGAGAAACAAGGCTATTGGATTTCATTTGGCAGAAATAATACCTATAGAAAAAAGTGTCTTTTCATAGGGAAAGGTCACAACATCTAGAGAAAATCAATTCTAATGCGTGTATTGACCAGTGTTTCCATTGAGGGCTTTCTTCACATACAAGCACAGTCATCAACTGTCTGTGGCCCTAATTTAGAGGTCTTCTAGGAATACCTTGACTCTTGGAGGATTTGATTTCATCAATCTAGATTTAAGCATTCTCAAAGCATACATTTTTATTTCAAGTGGGTAAAGAAAGGAGGAAAATTGATTAGGACTTCCAGCAGAGTTTTCTGTTACTTATTTGTAACACACGTTTATTGAGCATATATCTCTATGAGGTCAATTTGTAAACTGTTTTGGGTGTTTTATTTATCAAAAAACTCTTATGAAGTAATGAAGTAGCTACCTGTGTGTGCTTAGTCACTCAGTCCTGACCAATTCTTTGCCATCCAACGGACTGTAGCCTGGCAGGGTCCTCTGTCCATGGAATTCTCCAGGCAAGAATAATGGAGTGGGTTGCCTTGCCATCCTCCAGGGGGTCTTCCCAACCCAGGAATTGAATCCAGGTCTCCTGCATTGCAAGTGGATTATTTACCATCTGAGCCACCAGGGAAGCCCAAGTAGCTACATATACCACTTCAATTTACAGAATTCAACTTACACTTCAATTTACTGATGATTGCAGGGCTCAATTAGTTTACCAATTATCATACTGCCAAGAAATAGTGGACTGTATGTTCAAACCCAAATCTGTCAGAATCCAGGATCTGACTATTTAAACATTTAAAAATAATTCTTCAAAGTTTACTATCTACATTTGGAAAGAAAAGAAGGGTTAACAAGACTCAATAACTTATAGAATAAAAATCCAGCTATTCATTTGAAGAATTAGAATTGAAATCTAGATATTCCATACTATGCCATTCCACTCTGAAACTGTAACATAAAATGCCTCAGCATCACAGTGTAAAAGAAACAGAATGTTTAAATGCAGAAGACTTTGAAAGGAGAGGGACTCAAAAGCCTGTAACGATCCAGATAAACACAGGTAGCTCACTTATTTGTGAACGATTAATTCTAACTGAAGAGAACTTACATTCCTCAAAACTGAAAACCAAACCTAAATTCTCAATGTGCTCAGCTCAACCTCTGCAATTTAATAGATTTCTTAGCTCTGATGTTGAAATACCAAAGGGTAAACATACAACATATGATAGTATCACCATCACTAGCAGCAGCAGCAAAATAAAACATATTGAACAGTTGCTCTGGGACAGGCAATGAGTTTACTTAATATACCATGGAATATTTTATTATTACAAATAATATATTTGTAAGTTATCCCCATGTTGTAGTTGGGGAAACAAGCTGAAACTTGCTAATCAACATTTCCAAGACCACACAGCTAGGAAGTTCAAGAGCTGGTACCTGAATGTATATTGTTGAACTACAATGTTCACATTCAACTATTAAGTAATGTTTATGCTAGTCTAGTTAAAAGTTCAGTACGTGACTACATATAATTAGTTTATTAAATATCATTAGATATATGCAATAAACAGTTGGGAATATTTTAGTGATACATATATGTGGAGAGATGAAGAGAAGATAATCCACTGTGTAAGTGGTAGGAGAACTCTAGATGATGTGATGGTAACTGTTTCTTCACTACTCAGTGAGTGCTGCTGCTGCTGCTAAGTCACTTCAGTCGTGTCCAACTCTGTGCGACCCCATAGACGGCAGCCCACCAGGCTCCCCCGTCCCTGGGATTCTCCAGGCAAGAACACTGGAGTGGGTTACCATCTCCTCCTCCAATGCATGAAAGTGAGAAGTGAAAGGGAAGTCGCTCAGTTGTGTCTGACTCTTAGTGACCCCATGGACTGCAACCTACCAGGCTCCTCTGTCCATGGGATTTTCTAGACAAGAGTACTGGAGTGGGTTGCCGTTGCCTTCTCCGACTCAGGAACTAATACTCATAAATTATAAACTAGTGCGAAATCTGGTGAGATATTTCTATAGCTATGACAATGACTTTGCAAAATTTTCACCACTGTATACTTACAGAGTACTTACCTCTGAAAAGTAAAAAGCTCAGTTTGTAGACTTATGCAATTGTCACTTCAATTTTTTTCTCTGAGTCCTCTGCTGCTAATATTCTTTAAAAAATATAATAAACATAGAAAGTCATTCTCCAGTCATTGAGGGATTTTGGATAAATATTTCTATAATATTTAGGATGGCAAAATATCTTTACAAGTTGACATGATGTATATCCAACCCATCAACGATACAACCTGGGGGTAGAGTATACTTTTATACAGTGAAACTCATTTTTTCAATCTAATTGTCTGAACTTCCTGTGACCATTATAATTATCAACCACGTTCACACAAAATTGCTGAAGGTCAGTACCTCTAATATTAAGTCATGTCATACAGAATTTAAGTTTAATGACTTCAGATGAAGTTGACAGATTGTGAATAAGAATAGGTTGCTATTCTGTCAATAAACGTTGGTATCATTGACTGAAATAATGGTCGCCACTGAATTAAGGTTGTGTTCTAATGACTCTCTCCCCATGACAATCAAGAAGACTTCTGGTACAAGATATCACACATATTACTCTAACTCAAGGAGATTGAAAACAATAGATATGTTCCCAGTGAATAGCAACTCTCAAGAAATGATTGAAATATTTCCTGGTTGACAGTGTCACATTCAGCAGAAAGATAATAATTCTACATAGACTTCTCTTTTTCTTTATCATAAAGTCTATTGCTGCATTTTATTAAGTGTGAATTTATACCATAATTATTACCATTAGTCTTTGAAATAGCTCATGCACAGGCCAGCTTTCTTAAAGTGTTTTGACATTTTGAAAGCCCATAGTCATTTTCCCTCATCTTATTAAACCTATGTCCCAAATAGCAAGCTGTTGTTCTCTGCCTTGCCAGGGAAAAGGATGCAATCAATTGCTTCTTACAGGTTTTAAACATTTTATTAAATAGGTATTATTTGTGCTAAATCACATAAAAGGTGGCTCATGACTTAAACTTTTCCAGGTTTTCTTTGAAAAGAGGGGCTCAGGACAGAGTCCAGGTTGAAATAATGCCGAGTTATCTAACTCATAATAATCTCAGAGTAAGGGGGAAAAAATCTCCTTTTTGGTGAATCAAATCAGGGAAAGAAGGGTCATCCTTAGAAGAATCATCTCCAAGATATTTTCTTAAATAATATTTCTTCTTGGGCATAAAATTATCTAGGGATACGATTTCTGTCTTGGATCCCATCCAAAGCAATAGGATAAAATGGGAGGAAGTAGAAAGGAAAAGAAGTAAAGGCAGGTAGATAACTTTGATCTACCGCTGTGGTTCTCTGTCTTAATAGGCATTCCTTTTTGAACAAGAGATTTGTAGATGAGAAAAATTGAGATCCACTCTTTCCTTTTCCTGACTTCTGTCATACTTCTACACTGATGACTTGCAAGACACTTCCAGTTTCTGGATGAGAAATTAGAAATTATGTTTTTCTACATGAAGGTATGTAGTAAATTTATCCTTAAATTCTACAGCTTATTTATCCAAACACTTTTTCTCTGAATAAAATTTAATACTGGATGTATTCCTCAGTCACTAACAGTCCTCTGAAATAGGGATATTCTATCCTCACTTGGGTTCGATCCCTGGGTTGCGGAGATCCCCTAGAAAAGGGAAAGGCTAACCACTCCAGTGTTCTGGCCTGGAGAATTCCATGGACAAGTCCATGCGGTTGCAAAAAGTCGGACACGACTGAGCAACTTTCACTTTCACATCGTCACTTGAGATCTTAGTTACATAGCATATTTTGTGATGCTTTCTAAGTTAAATAGTTGAGACAATATAAGTTCTTCACACTCTCATGTTACATGTCATCATTTCTTTAATTCATTTTTTGTTATTGTTGAAGAAATGTCTCTTTGTTACATAATATGGCATGGATTTACAACTCTTCCCACATACTCTTTAGTTTCTGTCTACCAAGTATATGGACAGTCAATAAAGGCAGTCTCAAAAGTTCATTTATAAGTTGGTTGTCTAGCAGTTGGAGTAAATTTTACCATATAATCAATGTAATAAATAATAGTTCACCAGTCAGATTTTACTAATGCAAATTCTATATACTGAGATCAATGACATAAAAATATATGAGAATGATATAAATGGAGATATCCCCTCTGCCTAGGATGAACACAAATAAAATTTTGAAAACAAAACTGTAATCATGGTAATTTGTTCTGTTTCTTTAAGGACTTCATCCTCACCTCTTCAAACCCATTTTCTCACCATGTACACTCTCAATACTATACAACCAAGGCCTGCCCCAAATCAACCCAATTTTCTTGCCTTATGCTTCACTCTCTAATTTGAAATCTCCATCCTCCTCAGTCATAACAGTTTGCTTTTTTAAGAAGAAAAATCAGGCAAAGGGATAAAAGAAGTCAAATTCACTTCAGTTAGACTATGAGGGATGCATAGATATAAACACTTTAAAGAAGATACTCTCACTTTTTTATTGTCTTCTACTTAGGATAGTGCTTAACATATAGTCAAAGTACAATATATAGCAATATTTATTGATACTATAATAATCTGTATTAATCTTAAATAATAGCTATTGTCTAACATTTACTACTATCTCATAACTATGTTTTTATCGTCTCCTGCCGTAAACTGACTTCTCATTATTTTTCATTTTTTTTCTAAATTTTAAAGAATTTGACTTATTTAAGAGGACCAACATATATTGAGCACCTCATATGCTGTAGGTGTATGGGTATGATCACTCACCTAGAGCCAGACATCTTGGAGTGTGAAGTCAAGTGAGCCTTAGGAAGAATCACTATGAACAAAGCTAGTGGAGGTGATGGGATTCCAAATGATCTATTTCGAATCCTAAAAGATAATGCTATAAAAGTACTGCACTCAATAAGCCAGCAAATTTGGAGAACTCAGCAGTGGCCGCAGGGCTGGAAACTGTCAGTTTTCATTCCAATCCCAAAGAAAGGCAATGCCAAAGAATGTTCAAACTGCCAGTTGCTCTCATTTCACAGGCAAGCAAAGTAACGGTCAAAATTCTCCAAGCTAAGCTTCAACAGTATGTGAACTGAGAACTTCTAAATGTTCAAGATGGATTTAGAAAAGGCAGATGAATCAGAGATCAAATTGCCAACATCTGTTGTATTATAGAAAAAGCAAGAGCATTCCCCAAGCCTCTACTTCTGCTTTAGTGACTACGCTAAAGCCTTTCACTTGTGGATCACAACAAACTGAGAAAAATTCTTAAAGAGATGGGAATACCAGACCACCTGACCCACTCCTAGAAATCTGTGTGCAGGTTAAGAAGCAACAGTTAGAGCTGGACATGGAACTGTAGACTGGTTCCAAATTGGGAAAGAGTACATCAAGGCTGTATAATGTCATCCTGCTTATTTAACTTATATGCAGAGTACATCATATGAAATGCCAGGCTATATGAAGCACAAGCTGGAATCAAGATTGCTGGGAGAAATATCAATAACCTCAGATATGCACATGACACTACCCAGAGGAACTGAAGAGCCTCTTGATGAAAGTGAAAGAAAGGAGTGAAAAACTTGGCTTAAAACTCAACATTCAAAAAACTAAGATCATGGCAACCGGTCCCATCACTTCATGGCAAATAGATGGGGAAACAATGGAAACAGTGACAGACTTTATTTTGGGGGCTCCCAAATCACTGCAGATGTTGATTGCAGCCATGAAATTAAAAGATGCTTGCTCCTTGGAAGAAAATCTATGACCAACATAGACAGCACATTAAAAAGCAGAGATATAACTTTGCCGACAAAGGTCTGTCTAGTCAAAGTTATGGTTTTTCCAGTAGCCATGTGTGGATGTGAGTACTGGGCCATAAACAAGGCTGAGCACTGAAGAATTGATGCTTTTGAACTGTGGTGTTGGAGAAGACTTTTGAGAGTCCCTTGGACTGCAAGGAGATCCAACCAGTCAATCTTAAAGGAAATGAGTCCTGAATATTCATTGGAAGGACTGCTGCTGAAGCTGAAGTTCCAATATTTTGGCTACCTGATGTGAAGAGCTTACTCATTAGAAAAGACCCTGATGCTGGGAAAGCTTTAAGGCACGAGGAGAAGGGGATGACAGGGGATGAGATGGTTGGATGGCATCACAGACTCAGTGGACATGAGTTTGAGCAATCTCCAGAAGATGTTGAAGGACAGGAAGGCCTGGCATGCTACAGTCCATGGGATAGCAGAGTCAGACACAACTGAGCAACTGAGCAATAACAGTGCTCTAGGCATTTTAGAAGTTTTCTATAAATTTTCCCAAATTAGAATAAAACCTACAGAGTAAATATTATTCTAGTTTTTAAATCAGAAAACCAAGGCTTTGTGAGTTTACAGAATTAAGCCAAGAGGGTCACTATTAGATTTAGCATTCAAACCTAGTTCTGAGTTCAGATTCTATACTCTTTCTGTCAAACTGAAATAGGAAATGAGTTAATAACTAAAATTATGGTAAATGTAGCAAAATGAAAATAAAGATTTCAGAAAATATAGAAGAGTGTTGTTTTTGTTTTTTTTGTGGTGGGACTCTTGAAAAAAATTCTAATGCTGGGAAAGATTGAGGGCAGAAGGAAAAGGGTGTGACAGAGGATGAGATGGTTGGGTGGCATCATCCAACCAATGGACATGGGTTTGAGTGAACTCTGGGAGGTGGTGAAAGACAAGGGTGCCTGGAGTGCTGCAGTTCATGAGGTCACAGAGAGTTGGACATGACTTACCAACTGAACCTCTGCTACTGCTGCTAAGTCACTTCAGTCATGTCTGACTCTGTGCAACCCCATAGACGGCAGCCAACCAGGCTCCTCCGGCCCTGGGATTCTTCAGGCAAGAATACTAGAGTGGGTTGCCATTTCCTTCTCCAATGCATGCATGCATGCTAAGTCACTTCAGTCGTGTCAGACTCTGTGTGACCCTATGAACAACCACCCACCAGGCTCCTCTGTCCATGGGATTCTCTAGGCAAGAATACTGGAGAGGGTTGCTGTTTCATTCTCCTAACTGAACCTCAACAAGACTGAAAAACAATTTTTAAAATGGATGAATGAATGGTTTTCTAATCATCAAATACGAAGATTCCTCTTTCTTAACTTGAGAAAATAAAACCTTTATTGATACAATTTTTCTCTTAGTGCACAAATTGGCTTGTATTTTTATGTCTTTCCATGTACAGCCCTAAAATATTTCATTCTTTTCACTTCGATACTTATAAATGGTGGTTGACATTTCACATATCTGACAAAGCTATGGTGTTTGATAATAACAAAATTTACTAACCTAATTTTCTATGTTCTATGAATAAAAAATGCAAATTGCTCACAGGCAGTTTCTCTGTAGAGGAGGAATAGTAGAAATTAATGCAATTTCCTGTGATTTGCCTCAAGCCAGGAAGCTAATCTGAATCGTTCATACATTTTTTGTCTTAACATAGTAGAAGGGCTCTTGCCAGAAATTACCCTGATGGTTGACTCTCAAAACACAAGTTGGGATTTGGCTTCCTGGTTTTGAATCATATGCAGGAATTAAATACTTCATTTATCCTCTTCCCAGGAGATTATCTGAATGTGGTAAGTCACCATTACTCTACTGTATGGCTTTTCAGACCAGTTGAAAAGAATTATACCAACATTATTTGATTCCTTTCTGATTTGGCTCTTAAATATCAAGATCTCTCTTATAGGAAATTAAAACACAAGTTTAACCATATAGAGCTTTAATCATTAGCCCAGTCTATCTCTGTGACATTTTGAATCCAGGGGATTAATTTATTACTTCCTTGCATTTTAAATTAAAAAATTCTTTTACTGGATTAGCTTTGAGTTAAAGTCTGTGTGAGTTAAAGTATGGCCTTGAAAGAAGTAAAAATGAATTTCATGATTTAACTTAGGTACGAAGATTGAGTCATAATGTCTTTCAGTCTAGCTGTCTTTTTATTTTTCCCCCTCATAATTATTGTATTTTGTTAAGGCTAGATTATGCTGCAAATTATTAGTGAATTAAAATAACAGAGGTGTGATTTTCTTGAATAGTCAGCAAATTCAGTCAGAGACCCAACCAAAACAGCACTGGGAGAGAAACAGAGAATCTAAGTCATACAGTGACTTTTCACCCTCTGCAAGGCAGTGAGATACCCTATGTAATCTCCCAGTTTGTTGTCCAAAGCAATTCTCAGTAGCATGCCTATCTCCAAAATCAAGTGAGAAGTGCAGCTTACCATGTGCACCCAATGACAGAGCCCCAGAAATGTGTGATGACCAGTACCAATGACTACCACATGGTTCTTTATAGCACATGTTTCCTTTTCTCTCCCAGCAGCATAGAGGTTGCGATATCAAATCCTCACACTGAAAAATCTGGGCCAGAGTAGACTGAGCTACTTGCTTGCTATGGAATCTAAACCAAGTTTCTAAAACTCAGTGCCTGTTTCTTCATCTGTAAATGGTGAAAAGCAATGACTCCGCCATCACAGGCAAATTTCCAGCTTTTACAATGAGCTGTTTTTCAGCATTTTTCTTTTTATCTTTATTATTTCTTTACCAGCACGCCACCATCTTAATTAATTTAGCTTTATATCAGGTTTTGATGTGTGGAGGGCAAGTATACCCTTACATGTCTTCAAAATTGCATAGGCAATTCTGTCCTTTGTTTTCTACATGAACTTGCAAAACTTTAAGAAAAGGTATTTAATATTTACACTGAAGTTAAACATTAGTTAGGTAACAATTGACCATTGTATGATATTGAGTCTTTCTAGCCACTAACCCTAATATGTCCTGCAGATTGTTCAGTTCTAAATATTTTCTAATTAGCATTGTTGTTCATTGTTCAGTTGCTAAGTTGTGTCTGACTCTTTGTGACCCCATAGATTGCAGCATGCCAGGCTTCCCTGTCCTTCATAATATCCTGGAGTTTGCTCAGCCTCATGTCCATTGAGCCAGTGATGCCATCCAACCATCTCATCTGTCGTCCCCTTCTTTTCCTGTCTTCAATCTTTCCCAGCATCAGTGTCTTTTCAAATGAGTCAGCTCTTCTCATCAAGTGGCCAAAGTATTAGAGCTTCAGCATCAATCCTTCCTGAATATTCAGGATAGATTTCCTTCAGGATAGACTGGTTTGATCTCTGTGCAGTCCAAGGGACTCTCGAGAGTCTTCTCCAGCACCACAGTTCAAAAGCATCAATTTTTTGGTGCTCAGCTTTCTCTATAGTCCAACTCTCACATCCACACATGACTACTGAAAAATCATAGCTTTGACTATAAGGACTTTTGTTGACAAAGTGATGTCTTTGCTTTTTAATATGCTGTCTAGGCTGGTCATAGCTTTTCTTCCAAGGAGCAAGCATCTTTTAATTTCATGGTTGCAGTCACAGTCTGCAGTGATTTTCAAGACCAAGAAAATAGAATCTGTCACTGTTTCATTTTTTACCCACCTACTTGCCATGAAGTGATGGGACTGATGCCATGATCTTCGTTTTTCGAATGCTGAGTTTTAAGCCAACTTTTTCACTCTCCTCTTTCACTCTTACTAAGAGACTTTATTTCCTCTTTACTTTGGTAGCTTCACTTTCTGCCTTTAGAGTGGTATCACCTGCATATCTGAGGTTGCTAATGTTTCTCCTGGCAGTCTTAATTCCAGGTTGTGAGTCATTCAGTATGCATGGTGTACTCTGCATATAAGTTAAATAAGCAGGGTGACAATATATAGCCTTATCATACTGCTTTCCCAATTTTGAACCTGTCTGTTGTTCCATGTACAGTTCTAACTTTTGTTTTTTGTCCTTCATGCAGGTTTCTCAGGAGACAGGTAAGGTGCTCTGTTATTCCCACCTCTTTAAGAATTTTCCAAGCTTTGTTGTGATCCACACAGTCCAAGAGTTCAGCATAAGTCAGTGAACCAGAAGTAGAAGTTTTCTTTTTTAATTTCCTTGCTTTTACTATGATTTAGTAGATACTAGTAATTTGAAATCTTGTTTTTCTGCTTTTTCTAAACTCAGCTTGTACATTGGAAGTTCTTGGTTTACGTACTATTGAAACCTAGCTTGAAGGATTTTGAGCATTTCCTTGCTAGCATGTGAAATGAGCAGTTGTTCCGTAGTTTGAGCATTCTTTGGCATTGCCTTTCTTTGGGATTGAAATGAAATGTGGCTCTTGGAGGAGGACACAAACAGAACCTTGTGTACAGTAGGACCCAAGGAGAGGAGTAGTGATGTCACAAGAGACTGAGCCAGACCTGCCTGTGAGCATCTGAGGGTCTCCAGAGGAGGAGGCGTGGGTTGGAAGTTGTGTGCTGTGGGGACAGGGGACTGGCAGAAGCAGTTCTGGGAGGCGTGTGTTGACATAAGTCCTTTTTAGAGGTCGCCAACCTAGAGGAGGGCATGGCAACCCACTTCAGCATTCTTGCCTGGAGAATCCCCATGGACAGAGGAGCCTGGCAGGCTACAGTCCATGAGGTCACAAAGACTCTGACACAACTGAGGGACTAAGCATATAGTAGCCCTACCATCCTGCTCCTGCTAAGTCACTTCAGTCGTGGCCGACTCTGTGCGACCCCATAGATGGCAGCCCAACAGGCTCTCCCATCCCTGGGATTCTCCAGGCAAGAACACTGGAGTGGGTTGCCATTTCCTTCTCCAATGCATGAAAGTGAAAAGTGAAAGGGAAGTTGCTCAGTCGTGTACGACTCTTAGCAACCCCATGGACTGCAGCTCACCAGGCTCCTCCGTCCATGGGATTTTCCAGGCAAGAGTACTGGAGTGGGGTGCCACTGCCTTCTCTGACAGAGCTTGTAAACTCCAGGATTGGCTTCAGGCCAAAGGGCTACCAGGGAGGGAACACAGCCCCACCCATCAGCAGACAATTGGGTTAAAGATTTAGTGAGCACGGCCTTGCCCACCAGAGCAAGACTCAGTTTTCCACACAGCCAATCTCTACCTTCATGAAGTTTGCACAAGCCTCTTACCCTCATCCAGAAGTAAGAACTATAATCTCACTACCTCCAGAAAGAAAACCACAATCACAGAAAGTTAACCCAAATGATCACAGGGATCACAGCCTTGTCTAACTCAATGAAACTATGAGCTATGCCATGCAGGGCCACCCAAGACAGATGGGTCATGGTGGAGAGTTCTGGCAAAACATGGTCCCCTGCAGAAGGGAATGGCAAACCACTTCAATATTCTTGTCTTGAGAACACCATGGTCAATGTGAATTAGCATTACAATTTCTTAATTAATCCATTTATTATTTAGCAGCATTTCTTTTAAGTTCCCCAAATTGTATTTTATAATTTGTTTTATATTGATTTCTAGTTTTGACATGTATTTAAAGAAAATTATACATATGTTACTGATTCTTTGGTATTTATTATTTTCTTTATGGGCCAGTACATAGGTATTTAGGAAAAGTGTCATTGCTGGAAGTATTCCATGTAAGCACACTTAAAAAATGTGTCAATGCTCTGTGTTAGTATTTTAATCATTTAATTAAATGATGTATTTTAATCATTTATCTTTTTTTTTTTGCTTAATGATTCAATTATTGAAATAGATGTCTTAAAACTTCTAATATGATATGGTTGTCTTAATTTTTCTTTACAATTTCATCATGGCTGCTTTGGATACTTTGCAGATCTTTAGTTATCTGCTACCCATTCATTCAGAATTATTTATTTTAAGCAGATTGTTTCTCATTAATATGTAATAGATCTTTATCTTCATTGTCTTTAATTTTTGGTGTATTTTTTCTGATGTTATTAAAATAGCTATTCTACTTTCTTGCTTTATCATTTACTAGTACACATTTTCTTCCCATTTACTTTTAAAGTCCACATTGTTACACTTTATATATGTCTCTCTTAAACTCTATTTAGATGTTTTATTGTTTTGTAATCTGAGTCCCTTTCTCTTTAACAGTTAAGTTTATGTACTCTCTATTTATTTTGGCTATAGATATATTTGGTACCATTTTTACCATATTTTGGCCAACAGTTTTTCCCATATTGCTGTGTGTGTATGTGTGTGTGTGTGTGTGTGTATTTGATCGTTCAGTTGTGTCCGATTCTCTGTGGCCCCATGAAGTGTAGCCTGCCAGGTTCCTCTGTCCATGGAATTTTCCAAGCAAGAATACTGGAGCGGGTTGTCATTTTCTACTCCAGGGGATCTTCCTGACCCAGTGACTGAACCCTCATCTCCTAGGTCTCCTGCATTGGCAGCTGGATTCTTTACCACTAGCACAAACTGGGAAGCCCACATTACTATGGGGACATATAAAGATCTAATATAGTCCTTTTAACTTCAGCTAATAATTTGTTGTTTATTCCCCTATAAGAACAATTTTCACCTTTTTTGCCATTATAGATAGTATTGAGGATGCTTGTATACATCTCTTTGTTTACATATATGAGAGAAATTTTGGATAGATGCTGAAAACTACTGGTTTTAAATTTTACATCTTTAACTTTAGTAGCAATCACTAAGTTGCTGACAAAAGTGGTTGTACAAATTAAAAACCCATCAAGTATTATGTTAATTTATCTTGAATTAATAAATTATCTCCTTATTATTAAAATGTACCCAAGTAAAAGTATTGAAATTCATACTACAAATTAAGGCTTGAATGCTAATAATACTGAGATTATCAGATTACTCCATAAAGGGTTCTTTTTCCCCCAAATGTTTTAAAAGTACTCTGATTCTTTAGTACCTGAAAATTTCTTGATTACTCTTTGATTGCTTTCCAGTGGAATAGCTCTGTTCAGTATTTGTCAATTTTTATTCCTATCCCTTGTCTAACTTCTGCCACTGACAATCTCCTCTGCCCCTGTGATTTTTGTGATAGGCCATTTAGTCCAGCTTTCACATTGGTGCTGGCCTAAATGAAAATGACTCCTTCCTGCTTCATCTTGTCCAGTATTATCAACATTTGGCTATCATTATCTTTCTGATATCTTAAACACAATCTTAAAATAAGCCAACGGTGTAATATAGTATTAAAATCACTTGTGTACTCCTACTAGATGGTATTAATAGAAGTTTACAGAATAGAACATAAAACTATTAAACTTGTCTTGCATATCATTCAAACCATAGGAATTAGTATAGTGTTAAATTCTGAGTGCCACATTTTAAGAGAGGAACTGAAAAATAAGAGAGAGTACAGTGAAGGGAATCCAGAATGGTGAGCTGATGGAAATGCATGAAGCACAGTGGGAGAAAAAAGAAAAGAGAAAGAAAGTGAGAGAGAGAGAGGGGGAAAAAAGCAACAGCAGCAGCAGCCTAAGAGTTTCTCCCCAGAGAAAAGAGGTCTTAGTGAAGACACACGACAGCTGTCTTCAAATATCTGAAGCGCTGTCAAGGGACAAAGAGCATAAAGTTAGTCTTTGTCACTGTTGAGGGCAGAATCAGGATTAATATGTGACTTAGAAAGACATGGTTCCCAGCCCATTTAAGGAAGATACTGGTCACTGTCACGTTAATCTAATAAAGGAACTATCTGCCTTGAGACATAGTAAATTCCCCAAGTTCTGTATCTTGCAGTATATAGTAGATCACTAGAGGAAGGAGGATTTTTCACCATCTTTAAAATATCTCTGAATCAAATACCCAAATGGAGAAAAATATATATATTTTAATATGTGCATTTGTGTGTAAACAGTTAGTCCTTATATGTGTTATCATATAAAATAACATTGAAATAAATATTTTATATGTTTAATGTATATTCAAATGCTTTGACTAGTGAAAGGGAAAGTCACTCAGTCATGTCTGACTCTTTGTGACCCCATAGACTATACAGTCCAGGGAATTCTCCAGGCCAGAAAACTGGAGTGGTTAGTCTTTCCCTTCTCCAGGGGATCTTCCCAGCCCAAGGATCAAACCCAGGTCTCCCACATTGCAGGCAGATCCTTTACCAGCTGAGCCACAAGGGATGCCCACTTTGACTAGAGCATTTATTATAAATAATATTCAAAATGGTACCCCAAAATCAATGCTTTGTATGTATATTACTTATTTATAATTTTAAGTCACAAAATTGTACATTCAGAAATACAATTAATTGCATTTTAATGCTAGAATGCAAAAATGACATTCAATAAATTTCAAAGAGAAAATTCACAACCCTTTAGCACTTAATACTGTTGTTTGCAATAAAAAGACCTATAAAACTTCATGAATTAAAATGTCTTGAGAAATTCTATAGTGCAGCTGATGAGGACATACTGAGTGAGTCTTTAGAATGAGAGCATTGCATGTCATCATCCACTAAACTTGATTACATTTCAAATATAAATATTCCCATTGAGTAAGAGAACAAAGTTCTCTGTGGAGTTCTAAAATTTTGGTCATGTTAGGAATTTTCATAAATTATTAACAAAAATGCTAGTGGTATGTCCATTCATTGATATTTGAAACCTGCTAAAATGTGTTTTCTTCCTTCCAAACTTTCCAATGCTTTCTTTTCCACAAAACCTCGGGTTTATTTGTGCATTCATGCTCAGTCGCTGTGTCACGTTCGACTCTTTATGACCCTAGGGACTGTAGTTCACCAGGCTCTTCTGCCCATGGGATTTTCTAGGCAAGAATACTGGAGTGGGTTGTCATTTCCTTCTCCAGGGGATCTTTCTGTCCCAGGATTTAACATGTGTCTCCTGAGTCTCCTGCTTAGGCAGGCAGATTCTTGACCAATGATCCACCTTGGTCTTTTAACCTCAACTTTTTCTTTTTTTTGTAGGTAGATCTCAGTGGAAAAAAATACAATTAAAAATAGACACTCAATTTAATAAAATTATATCAATAACAAGTATCTTATCAGACTTATTAATATTATAATCACAACACATCAAGGTAAGAACAGCTCTCTAGGCTGCCAAGTATTGCAAACAACATTTCCATAAGACTTTTCCATGGATGGACAAAATTTAATGAAGGTTATACTATGCAATATAAAAAAGATGATAAATTTATACAAAAAATAACATTTTCTAAGAAAAGACAGTAAAAGATTTACCCCGAATTTTAATAAAATGAACACATAATGATTCATTATACTGATTATTTGGAATCTACTCTGATAGAAAATAGAAAGATAATCAGTTTTTAAATCAGGGATGAAGATGAGGATATTACTCTCAAAAGAAGCTTTGATTGTTGAGAATTGCCACAGATAGAGATCAGATTCTTACAAGTCTTCTGTAAGTTGTATTGAAATGTCAACCCTTTCCAGTAATCTTGCCTGGAAAATTCCATGGGCCAAGGAGCCTAGTGGACTACAGCCCATGAGGTCACAAGGAGTCAGACAAAACTGAGCAACTGAGCAGACACATGTTATATTGACAGGACAAGAAGTAGTACTGAATCCCCATCATAAGAGCCAAATAATAATTATTCTTTTC
The DNA here is from genome assembly GCF_023699985.2 of Odocoileus virginianus. Taxonomy (NCBI): domain Eukaryota; kingdom Metazoa; phylum Chordata; class Mammalia; order Artiodactyla; family Cervidae; genus Odocoileus; species Odocoileus virginianus. The sequence goes on along the minus strand of NC_069675.1, from coordinate 17,089,582 downwards.
TTTGCTACAAATATAAAAACTGGATTTGTCTTGAGTTCTCACAAATTTTCAAGGTATGCATATTAAAATTAATAAAAGTATACAAATCCTATCTAATCATTAAAATGTTTAAAAATCTGAGAAAATAATGGAATGAAGGTTATCACAAGATGATTCAATTTAGTAGAGAATCCTGAAAGTTAGAGGTCTAACATTACCTAAAACTATAGGAAAGAGAGCTGAAATTTTACTCATCCTGAAGAATATAAAGGCAGACATTATGAAGAGAAAATCTGGCACTAAAAGAAGAGGTTGTTATAACTGAAAGGCATTATTATCATTACTGTTTAAGAATGCCCCAACACAACTTTGTGCTTAATGGCCCCAAGTAGCAGATGTGCTCTTCCCCATAGACCCAACTTTATATCAATGTATCTATCAATGTAGCCTGCAATTGCGTTAGTTTTTTCAAGCAGCCACAAGAAAAATCACAGTCAAGTAAGAAATTAAAGAGAAATCATAGTCAGGTAAGAAGGAAGAGAACAGAGAAAGAGAGAGGTAATGTTTACCTATTCTGGTTTGCACACACGTGTACTACTTTCATGGGAAAACATAGAGAATACTTCTATTCTAAAGTAGCTTTTTTGTCCCCCCACCTCCACCCCCAAATGGCTATGAGAACCTGGGTTGATGTGTCAGTAAAATTAGCCAGTGCAGTGTCTGAGTGGGTGATTGATTATTAAAACTTGTCCTGTTTTATGCCCAATGCTGAATTCATGTGACAATTTTCAGATGGGGAAAAAAGAGACAGAGAAAAGAAAAGGAGTGTCAAGTGCTTATTTGAAAAGGTGTTTGTCTTTTGATTGCATATAGTCTATTTATTTTCATTGCTGTTTTGCCATGAGTGGCCTTGTGAAAATCCTACCAACTGGAGTAGAGGTGTTCCAGAGCTAATATGTTTCAGAGCTAGTAACTGAGTGACCTCAAATAATGAAGCCATCTCTGCTCTTTCAACATTATCCATTTAAGCTTAAGAATAAGCTACTCAGAGCACAGAAAAATTTATATGCGTTTATTGGAGTATCAGAGATACAGCTATTGTGAAGCTACATGATTAAAAAAAAGGAAATAGAAAACAGCAAGGCATTCTGGAGCATATTAATGATGCCATAGTTATGACACTCATAACGTGACCTCAAAGTCAGCAGTAGTCTGGCATTTATTATGAGTGACCCAAAGTCCTTTACGAGGGCCACCTATTTGTTATTTTTTACTAATCTAAATCAATGGTTATCACCAAATCTGGCAATATCTGGAGACATTTTTGGTTGTCCCACTGCCAGTAAGAGAGTTGACTCTTACTGGGATCTCTTAGTAGAGTTGAGGGAAGTTGCTAAATATTCTATAATTCATATGTTAACCTCAAAACATAAAAAAATCTGTCTCCAGGGTTCAATAGCCCTTTGTTTTAGAAAGACTGGCCTAAATACAAATTCTTATTTCCTTCTTTGTCTCTTCTGCAAACATATCTGCCTACAGAAACCAATGATAAGGCTGCAAACCATTTTTTGAGGAAGATTATTATTAAGAATTATGTCAATATTTATGAAGTATCACTGTCCTATTCAAAGTAATTTAGAATATTACTCCCTCACATAAAAGGCATAATCACCATTAGATTTCCAATATCTTGAGAACAAACATGATGGAGTATGTACCCAAACTAAACTTGACTGAGAATTTCTTAATTATTTCAGTAATTCACTAAACCAGTTTGAATTATTTTGGGTATGATCTGCTACTCTTGTGTTTATTCTACATATTTGCTTGCAATTTGCATATATTGCATCATTTTGTAGGTCAGGAATATGTTATTTCCTTTTGGATATCCTTTATCAGTTAACTTTCAGAATAACTATGGATGGTAGAATTATTTCTGTGAACATTATGTAGTGAGAAAACCAAAGGTATGGAAAGTAGATGACTTGCACTTCTACTGGCATACCTCATTTTATTGCACTCACTTGTTTACAGCTTCCAGATATTTCATAGCAACACTGAGTCAACAAAGTTCATCAACATCATTTGTCCAGTGGTATATGCTCTCTTCAGGGCTTCACTGATGACTCATTGGTAAAGACCCCATCTGCCAATATGGTAGACATGAGTTCAATCCCTGGGTCAGAAAGAGACACTGGAGAAGGAAATGAGAACCCACTCCAGTATTGTTGCCTGGAAAATCCCATGGACAGAGGTGCCTGGTGGGCTACAGTCTATGGGATTGCAAAGAGTTGAACATAACTGAGCTACTTAAAAGAAAAGAAAGAAAAAAACAAAAAATGTGCTCACTTTATGTCTCTGATATTTTGATAATTCTTGCAATATTTCAAACATTCTCATTATTATTATAATTGTTATGGTGATCTGTGATCAGTGATCTTTTTATGTTACTTTTATAATGCACTGAAGGCTCAGGTGATGGTTAGTGTATTTTAACAGTAAAGTATTTTTAAATTAAGGTATGTGCATTTTCAGACATAAGGCTATTGTTCATTTCACAGAATACAGTATAATAAAAACATAATTTTTATATACACTGGGAAGCCAAAAACGTTGAGTGTCTTGCTTTTATTGTGATATTTGCTTTATTGGGGTGGTCTGGAACCAAACCTGCGATATCTCCAAGCTATCCCAATCTTTGATTGTTGTTGTGCAGTCAGCCAGTTGTGTCTGACCCTTTGAGACCCCATGACTGCAACACGGCTATTTTTGATGACTAAATTGTAAAGCCATGATTAAAATTTTGGTCTTCTGCATTCAAAGTAATTCTCTTATCACTTTTAGAGACTGGTGATAGAAACACATGAACCCACACTTAAGCAAAGAATTTAGAGAATAAGAGGGGGGATCTTAGGTAGGTATGTTAGGCTGCTGCTAAAACTTTATTATACAAGTCACAAGGTGTAGGGACGATACAAAAGAGAGTACCAAAGAGTGAGTATATGAGCCTGCTTGAGATGGAAGCATCACCTTCCAATATGTTTCAAAGTCAATAGTGATGCAATCTATTACTAAATGTGGTGAATGCACATCATAGAATCTTAAATAAGATAAATCATTTCTTCTGGTTAGAGGGGAAGGAAATTAGAGTTAACTACAAAGAATTTCAAGAATCCTCTATATTATTCAATCAGAGAAGTCATATAAGGTCATATAAGGATTTTCAAAGTAGAGAGAATAGCATGAGTAAAATCGTAGGAGCAATATTTAACATGGTGCATATGTGCTAAGTTGCTTTAGTCATGTCTGACTCTTTGTGACCCTATAGACTGTAGCCTGTCACACTCCTCTGTCCAAGAGATTCTCCAGGCAAGAAAACTGGAGTGGGTTGCCATGCCCTCCTCCAGGGGATCTTCCTGACCCAGGGATCAAATCCACACTTCTTATGTCTTCTCCTATTAGGTTCTTTACCACTAGCACTACCTGGGAAGCCCATTTAACACAGTTCCATAATGAAAGTGAACTGTGAGATGTTTGGATGGATGGCTAGTATTAGTAAGATCACTAAGTCTTTGAGCCAAGAAGTGTTTTGATGTTATTTTAAAGGCAAAGGGGAAGCACTTTACAATTATTTTAAAAAAATGATCATTTAGTTGTTCTTTTGAAATAAGGCAGCATAGCATAATGGTTAAGTGACTAGTCTCTTGAATCAGTTGGTAGGACTGATGTTGAAGTTGAAACTCCAATACTTGGGCCATCTGATGCGAAGAGCTGACTCATTTGAAAAGACGCTGATGTTGGGAAAGATTGAAGGCAGGAGGAGAAAGGGATGACAGAGGATGAGATGGTTGGATGGCATCACTGACTCAATGGACATGGGTTTGGGTAGACTCCGGGAGTTGGTGATGGACAGGGAGGCCTGGTGTGCTGCGGTTCATGGGGTCACAAAGAGTCGGACACGACTGAGCAACTGAACTGAACTGAACTCTTGAATTAGATATCTATTTCTGCAACATAGAATATAGCCTTGGGCAACTGACAACTTTTTCACCTTTAAAATAGGGATAATAACTATTACCTATACCACTGTATATGTGTGCGTGTGTGTGTGCGTGTGTGTGTGTGTGTAATCAATAAGATAACCTATATTAGATTATCTCTTACACATTGTAATTACAGAGTGAAAGGAAACTATCACTATCAATACCAGTAATAAGCATTAAATTTTTATTTTGGAAATGTCACTTTGAGTACATTTTGGAGAAAGTTTTTTAGAATAGTTAGACAGGGATAGGCTTCCCAGGTGGCACAAGTGGTAAAGAACTGGCCTGCTAATGCAGGAGACATAAGAGATTTGGGTTTAATCCTTGAGTCAAAAAGATACCCTGGAGAAGGGCATTGCAACCCACCCAGTATTCATGCCTAGAGAATCCCATGGGCAAAGGATCCTAGTGACTACAGTCCTTAGGGTTGCAAAGAATCAGACACAACTGAAGCAACTTAGCATGCATGCAGACAGAGATGAAAACAATTTTTAAATGTCCTTGGTGTATACAGATAAGAAATTAAGATAAAGTAAGTCAATGATAAAATGCATAGAAGAAACTGGATTAGATCTAGTGATGCTAGGTAGATCTGATAAATTTTATTGACCAGGTAGATATGGGAAATGAAGGAAAGGACTCATGTTTCTATATTTGGAAAACTGAATATTTTATTCATTGAGATGAGGTACAAAATGAGGTTAATGGTAAAATGGTAGAGCACGGTAAATTCAATTTTGAACATGTTGCATTTAAAGATTCTATTAAAGGTGTGAGTAAAATAAATACTTCAGTTTGTGGAATATATATACTCAAATAGAGAATAACATCAGAAATATGAATTTGAGAGTTATCATTAAATTTAGTGGGGGAAAGTGTTTTTTCTCAGTTGTGGGAGATAGCTTCTGGACTAGTCTTTCCTCAAATTATCTTATTTACATCTGATTATTTGAAAGGACAAACCAGATATGAGAAACTTATCTTTCATTCTCCTTTATCTTTTTGGTCATGCTATCTATAGAAAGCATGTGCTCTTGAATGTTCTTTGTCATGTGATGTGCTTTGGAAACAAATAATATTTCCACAAAGCATACCGCAGTCATCCATTATTGCCAATGAATAAGTGGGTAGCTCCTCGCTTTATTATGTTATTTTCTGACATTCAACATTCCCAAATATATAGCTCACTTTCAAAGACACTGGTCATTTAAAAAATGTAAATACGATGTTTTTATTTCTACCCACCTACGTCTCTATCTTCTTTTTCTATATGATCAGAATCCAAATAGAGAAGAAGGGCACTCTTTATTGGACTCCCTCTGAGACTATAATCCACATTTATGTTACACCAGTCAAAACTACTGACATCAGTGAATAGAAAGTTTTTAGAAAAATTACCTTAAAAGAGGAGATGGAAAACAGGGGAAATGAGAAGTGAATCAAGTGGAAGAAAGAGAAGGGAAGATCTGTTTCTATGAGAAATCAATACAGAATCAGGACTATAGTATCATGGGAGCCGCAGCTATGTGGCTACAGAGTGGGGAGCAGCTGAGAGGAGATACCTTATGTCCAAGATCAGTAGTGGCGGCCGTGAGGAGATACCCCATGTCCAAATAAGGAGCAGCAGCTGCACTTTGCTGGAGCAGCTATAAAGAGATACCCCATGTCCAAGGTAAGAGAAACCACAGTAAGATGGTAGGTGCTGAGGAGGGCATCAGAGGGCAGACAGACTGAACCACAATTACAGAAAACTAGCCAATCTAATCACATGGACCACAGCCTTGTCTAACTTAATGAAACTAAGCCATGCTGTGTAGGGCCACCTAAGATGGAAGGGTCTTGCTGGGCTGTTCTGATAAAATGTGGTCCACTGGAGAAGGGAATGGCAAACCACTTCAGTATTCCTGCCCCGAGAACCCCATGAACAGTATGAAAAGGCACAAAGATAGGACACTGAAAGATCCATTCCTCAGGTTGGTAGGGGCCCAATACGCTACTGGAGATCAGTGGAGAAATACTTCCAAAAAGAATGCAGAGATGGAGCCTAAGCAAAAACAACACCCAGTTGTGGATGTGACTGGTTACAGAAGCAAGGTTTGACATCATAAAGAGCAATATTGCATAGGAACCTGGAATGTTAGGTCCAGGAGTCAAGGCAAATTGGAAGTGGTCAAACAGGAGATGGTAAGAGAGAACGTCAACATTCTAGGAATCAGCGAACTAAAATGGACAGGAATAGGCGAATTTAACTCAGATGACCATTATATCTACTATATCTACTCAGATGACATTATATCTAAGGCAAGAATCCCTTAGAAGGAATGGAGTAGCCATCAGAGTCAACAACAGAGTCTGAAACGCAGTACTTGGATGCAGTCTCAAAAACAGGGTCTCTGTTCATTTCTAAGGCAAAAAAAGTCAGTATTACAGTAATCCAAGTCTATGTCCCAACCGGAAATGCTGAAGAAGCTGAAGTTGAATGGTTCTATGAAGACCTACAAGACCTTTTAGAACTAACACCCTAAAAAGATGTCCTTTTCATTATAGGGGACTGGAATGCAAAAGTAGGAAGTCAAGAAACACCTGGAGTAACTCAGGCAAATTTGGCCTTGGAGTACAGAATGAAACAGGACAAAGGCTAATAGAGTTTTGCCAAGAGAACACACTGGTCATAGCAAATGCCCTCTTCCAACAACGCAAGGGAAGAGTCTACTCATGGATACCACCAGATGGGCAACACTAAAATCAAATTGATTATATTCTTTGCAGCCAAAGATGGAGAAGCTATATACAGTCAGAAAAAAAACAAGACTGGGAGCTGACTGTGGCTCAGATCATGAACTCCTTATTGCCAAATTCAGATTGAAATTGAAGACAGTGGGGAAAACCACTAGACCATTCAGGTATGACCTAAATCAAATCCCTTACAATTATACAGTGGAAGTGGGAAGTAGCTTTCAGGGACTAGATCTGATAGAGTGCCTGAGTAACTATGGATGGAGGTTTGCGACATTGTACAGGAGAGAGGGATCAAGACAATCCCCAAGAAAAAGAAATGCAAAAAAGCAAAATGGCTGTCTGAGGAAGCCTTACAAATAGCTATTAAAGGATGAGAAGCAAAAAGCAGAGGAGAAAATGAAGGATACCCATTTGAATGCAGAGTTCCATAGAATACCAAGGAGAGACAAGAAAGCCTTCCTCTGACCAGTGCAAAGAAATAGAGGAAAATAATAGAATGGGAAAGGCCAGAGATCTCTTCAAGAAAATTAGAGACACCAAGGGAACATTTCATGCAAAGATGGGCTCAATAAAGGACAGAAATGGTAGGGAACTAACAGAAGCAGAAGATATTAAGAAAAGGCAAGAATACACAGAAGAACTGTACAAAACAGATCCTCATGACCCAGATAATCATGATGGTGTGATCACTCACCTAGAACCAGACATCCTGGGATGTGAAGTCAAGTGGGCTGTAGGAAGCATCACTACAAACAAAGCTAGTGGAGGTGATGGAATTTCAGTTGAGCTATTTCAAATCCTAAAAGATGTAGTGAAAGTGTTGCACTCAGTATGTCAGCTAATTTGGAAAACTCAGCAGTGGCCACAGGACTGGAAAAGGTCAGTTTTCATTCCCATCCCCAAAAAAGACAATGCCAAAGAATGCTCAAACTACCACACAATTGCACTCAGCTCACACTAGTAAAGTAATGCTCAAAAGTCTCCAAACCAGGCTTCAGCAATACGTGAACTATGAACTTCCAGATGTTCAAGCTGGTTTTAGAAAAGACAGAGGAACCAGAGATCAAATTGCCAACATCCTCTGGATCATCAAAAAGGCAAGGGAGTTCCAGAAAAGCATCTATTTCTGCTTCATTGACTATGCCAAAGCCTTTGACTGTTTGGATTACGATAACTGTGGAAAACTCTTCAGGAGATGGGAATACCAGACCACCTGACCTGCTTCTTGAGAAACCTGTATGCAGGTTAGGAAGCAACAGTTTGAACTGGACATGGAACAGACTGGTTCCTAATAAGAAATGGAGTATGTCAAGGCTGTATATTGTCACCCTGATTATTTAACTTATATGCAGAGTACATCATGCAAAATGCTGGGCTGGATGAAGCACGAGCTGCAATGAAGATTACTGGGAGAAATATCAATAACCTCAGATATGCAGAGGACACCACCCTTATGCAGAAAGTGAAGAAGAACTGAGGAGCCTCTTGATGAAAGTGAAAGAGGAGAGTGAGAAAGTTGGCTTAAACTCAACATTCAGAAAACTAAGATCATGAAATCTGGTTCCATCACTTCATGGCAAATAGATGGGGAAACAGTGGAAACAGTGACTGGCATTATTTTTTTTTGGGGGGGGGCCTCCAAAATCACTACAGATAGTGGCTGCAGCCGTAAAATTGAAAGATGCTTACTCCTTGGAAGGAAAGTTATGACTAGCTTAGACAGCATATTAAAAGGCAGAGACATTACTTTGTCAACAAAGGTCCATCTCATTAAGGCTATTGTTTTTCCAGTGGTCATGTATGGATGTGAGTTGGACCATAAAGAAAGCTGGGCAGCAAAGAATTGATGCTTTTGAACTGTGGTGTTTGAGAAGACTCTTGATAGCCCCTTGGCTCTCTGCAAGGAGATCCAACCATCCATCCTAAAGGAAATCAGTCCTGAATTTTCATTGGAAGGACTTATGTTGAAGCTGAAACTCCAATACTTTGGCCACCTGTTGTGAAGAGCTAACTCATTTGAGATGACCCTGATCCTGTGAAAGACTGAGGGCAGGAGGAGAAGGGGATGATAGAGGATGAGATAGTTGGATGGCATCACCAACTCAATGGACATGAGTTTGAGTAAACTCAGGTAGTTGGTGATGGACAGGGAGGCCTGGTGTGCTGCATTTCATGGGGTCACAAAGAGTCGAACACGATTGAGTGACTGAACTGAACTGAACTGAAGCAATGCCTCAACTAATGGAAATTTGTCTAGTTTCTTCTGTGGAATTTCTTTAGTCCTGTATTGCATATCTGATTAAGCATTGAGTGTTAAAAGGTTTTAATATGGTCTGCAGAGGTAAAGGGGCCAGATTACACCATGAAGTGAAACAGTTTTGCACACCAGTGTCTGATGATCTCCATATTCTGAGTTTAATGATCAGAGATAGACAGTAAATAAGTGTTCTCATCACTGAATTAAAATAACAAGTATGTTAAGTACTATGAAGGGCAAAGATTTATTACTACCAATATGTAGGACAGGAAAACCTGTAGGCTGTGAGTCAAAGAAGATCAGAGACTAAGAGAATTGCAGCTGTTAACTATGTTGAATTAAAATATGAATGAGACTTAGAGCCTCATATAATAAGATGAATCCCAACTAGAGAAAGGGATACCCCATCATTTATCTAAAATATGTTATAATAAAACTGCATGATAAATTAATGTTGAGATTAATTTAGTCCACCTGTAATTCAGGCTAATTTAGTACTGTGTATTCTCATGTTGGCACTTTTATCTTTGTATATTGATTTTAAAATTAACTTTATATACCTGAAATAGTCACTTTCTATTATTATTATTAAGAATGAATATTCTTTCCTTCCCAAAATAAGGTTGGTAGAAAAGATTTTGTGAAAATTCTCTTTGAATATATATTATTCTTGGCCTCTAACATCTCACCTCAGATTAGTTATCAAAAACATCTAAGCAAATAATGTAAATTTCTTCTCCCCAGTTATTAAAGCAGCTTAGTCTTTATATTACTTGAATGAAGTTATCTCCAGGTTTTTATCATTCAACTAATGTGAGAAGATAGGCAATTTCCCTTTTAAGCCAGTCTCTTCCATAAGGTAGTAATTATAGATTCCCTGACAAAAGTTAATGAAGAAGAAAACCACCATACTTGTTTCACCACTATTCTATTCTGATGTGACATTTCCTTCAATTAAATTAATCTAATAAGCACAAAAGTAAGCATTTGAAAGAAATTTCTTGGGACTAGGCCTAAGGCTTAGAGTATAGTGAAATCACTGTTCTTTTGGAGTCCTAATTTAGGGAGTTCCTTGGGGGTTTCAATGTATTGAAAAGTTATTTTTTATTTGTTTGTTTGTTTTTGGATGCTAGATATTTCTTTAGTAAAAGCAGACAAGAATAGTACGCATGAAAAAATGGAATTTGGTTGGAGAAGGCTCCTAAATAAGTATACTTCTCGTGTTACAAATAGACTTCACACTCTGCAGGTTGCATTATAACTACACAATAATTGCAGCCTGTGAGTATTTAGAATCAATTATTTTCTATGTTCCAAAGTCAAGGCAGGCCTGACCACATCACAGCATGATTGTTATGGTCAGGATCTATAACATTTACTTAAAAAAAAAGCTTTAACTTCACACCACTAACCCAATTTCACAATGAAATACAATAGCCAGTGAATTAAATATGAGCCAGTTCTGAATATGTACTAAAGCAGATAGTTATACTTCTTTACTTACTTTAGAAATTAATTTCAGCAAAATATCATAGTTGATCCAAAGAACCCCTGAAGACAAGAAAGAGTTGGGGAGAAAATAATCTCATGTTTTGAGGATATATCATCTTGGAAACTTCTGAGACACGTTCCTTTTCTACCATTGTTTTTCCTTATCTGTGTACATAGTGTGTAGATTGACTATAACTAGCCAGCACAGATTAAAAGTACACTTTTCTGTTTAGATGGAAAAGTCTGTGGGCCCCTGTGATTCTTCACCAAGTTTTTCCCTCATCTGAGAGGACAGTCTAGCCCAGTGTTTCTAATACTAGTTAGGGCAATCCCAGGCTTCCCAGATGGCTCATGGTAAAGAATCTGCCTGCAGAACAGGAGACGTGGATTTGATCCCTGGGTCAGGTAAATCCTCCGGAGGAGGAAATAGCAACCCAGTCCAGTGTTCTTGCCTGGGAAATCCATGGACATTGAGGAATCTGGTGGGCTACTGTCCCATGGGGTCACAAAGATTTGAACACGACTTAGCAACTGATCAGTGAAAACAACGGCAATCCCAAGAAACATCCAGTTATTTTTCCCAGAAACTCACTCACTTATTTTGTAAGTAAATATGGAGGGTGAGTTAAAATATTGGAAGGTAAGACAGTGCCCAGTCGAGCCCATGCAATTTTGGTTATACGAGGTGGGCGGGATATAAGGAGGAAATCTGAGAATTACCACCTGGTTAGCCTCTCATGAGTATGAGGGGATAAAGTCACAAGAAGATAAATCTAAGAATTTTTATGGAGTAATTTTAAGGAGAAGTTCTAAAGGTGATTAAAGAAATTCTCTACACACTTCCAGAGCTTTCAATTTTACCTACCAATTTCAGAACACAATATCTTAACCAGCTGTGTGTGCTGTCACTTCAGTCGTGTTCAACTCTGTGTAACCCTATGGACTGTAGCCTGCTTGTTCCTCTGTCCAAGGGGTTTTCCAGGCTAGAAGCCTGGAGCAGGTTGCATGCCCTCCTCCAGTGGATCTTCCTAAGCCAAGAATAAAATCTATGTCTCTTATATATCCTGCATTGGCAGGTGGGTTCTTCATCACTAACACCACCGGGGAAGCCCAAACAGCACCCCTAAGTAATATTACAAATACTGCCAGAAAGCTGAGAATCAATTATATTTCTCACCTATGGTGAATTTACAGGAATTTACATGTATTTAGTGCTTTAACCTCGTGTTCGTGTCCATTATATATTGGTACAACTATATAATTACATTAATGTGTAATTTATGTTTATGTAAAATGCCTTAAGTCCTTTTTGAAAAAGTTATTTAAAGTTGTACTATGACATAATGTCTTTAAAAATTCTCATGATGAAAGGTCTTTGAATGTGCCTGAATTACATATGAGATATTTAAGCTGATTTAAGGCAGGAACTGTTTTTTCTTCACCATTATATATGGAATACCTCACAAAATACCTTCCAGGTAGTAACAGTTTAACTAATTATTCTTTTTGCTGAGTTTGGTTATTGACTTCCCACTAAGTGTAACATACTATGCTAAGAATACTTTGATTTTAAAAATACACTGTAAATTTAATAATACTCTCAGTATGGTGTGAATGATTGAGAAGGGAACAAGGAGTATGTGAGAAAAAAATCAATTTCTCTATTTTTTCCTACTCAAATTTTAGGTTTTCATTTTTAAGTATGGTTGAAATCTTAGCCTTTTTTTTACATCAAATCTTGCCTCAAAAACACTTTCTAATTTAAATACAATCCATTTGAACTTAGATATTTCTTCCCTTTTAGGTCTTGTTCTTTTGAATTATTTAGTAGAGTATTCTTAAGGCAATTAAAGGGATCCATTCAGTAGGATTTAAGCCAACAAATCAGTCAGCAGTTTTCGGTCACCTCATAAAGCAGTTAAGTATTACATCCAGTCCATGTATTTGATATTTCACATGCCTTCTTAATAGAGCTATCAATTTTCTGATTTTCAAGCCAACTGACAGAGTTAATACCCCCAAGGGCTATTGCAGTGTTAAGCTCCTAAAATTGTTTTAGACTCACCCATAAATTAGACTATAGCCCAATCATGTACAATTTTATCCTTGTGCTCCTTGAAAAAGCATGAGCTCAATGTTCCAGAAACAACACTCTTTAGAAAAATAACCTATTGGATCCATTGTCTTTTATTAAATTTTGATACTGATTAAATATTCAGGTTCATCATAGCATGCTATAAGTTACATAAGCAACAATAAGGTACTATTTAACCTATTATTTTTGAAGTTGATACTTTGAATATTAGCAGAGCCTGACATATTCCAAGACAAATACAAAGTATTCAAAATGTGAGTGGAAGGCTGAACAACTGATCTGTCTATGATCATTTGCACTGCGTGGCTAGAATAAGGCCTAACTTCGCAAAGAGATAAAGCTAAATTTTTATACACTGTGATTAAATCACATAATGATTGTTGACTGAAAATTATCCCTCCTCAAGAAAGGAAATCCCAGAAAAAAATATAAACTATGACAGAGTAAATTTTGAAGTTTTCATGTCTCACTCACTGGCTCATGTTATCCAATATATGTTTTGTGGTTTGTTAATAATCATCTCTGTGTCTGACAAGAAGTTTGTTCCTGAGTCAGCGTGTATGAGTCAAGTAAGGTTTTGGATATCAGTGAGACAAAAAACAAAGGAACACACACAGTTTCTACCACTGTTTGTGCTCATTGTGCTGTCGCTAAGCCGTGTCCAACTGGTTTTGACTCTATGTTCTATAGCCCACCAGTCTCCTCTGCCCAAGGGATTTCTGAGGTAAGAATATTAGAGTGGGTTGCCATTCTGCTCCAAGGGATTTTCTCAGCCCAGGAATCAACCCAGATCACCTGAGTCTCCTGCATTGGTAGGTAGATTCTTTACAACTGTGGTACCTGGGAAGCCCTCATATCACTGTTTCTACATTAAAATAAATTCTGTCCCAGAATAATTTCAATAGGACTCTTAAGGAAACTTTTCTTTGACTTAAGACATTTGAGTTGAAGAATATGAAAATATGCATGAAACTATCTGTCTACACTCATGTGCACATAAAGTTATACTAGAAAGAATGATACAGTGTAATCCAGCTCACTTCTCCCCTATCCTGCCTCCAGTTAACTGGAATAGCTATTCACGAACTGGAATAGCTACTCTAAGCTATTTACCAGCTGCATCCTAGTTACAAATCTTAAAGATAGGTTTTAGCCCTGAAACTACTTGACTAATCTTCAGTACTTGGTTTTATTGACTGGTCCCACTCCCACCCATACAGCTCCTTTTTGAACTGATCCCACTTCATGTGTTCCTGTGACACTCTGGTTTTCCTACTCGTCTCTGTCTGTCCCACCAGGGGATTTTCTTCCCATGACACTATCAATTCAGTTTAGTTCAGTCACTCGGCCATGTCCACTTGGCAACCCCATGGACCACAGCACATCAGGCCTCCTTGTCCATTACCAACTCCTGGAGTTTACTCAAACTCATCTCCTTGGAGTCGGTGTTGCCACCTAACCACCTCATCCTTTATCATCCCCTTCTCCTCCTGCCTACAATATTTCCCAGCATCAGGGTCTTTTCAAATGATTCAGCTCTTTGCATCAGGTGGCCAAAGTATTGAAGTTTCAGCTTCAACCTCTGTCCTTCCAATGAACACCCAGGACTGATCTCCTTTAGGATGGACTGGTTGGATCTCCTTGCAGTCCAAGGGACTCTCAAGAGTCTTCTCCAGCACCACAGCTCAACAGCATCAATTCTTCAGCGCTCAGCTGTCTTTGTAGTCCAACTCTAACATCCATACATGACTACTGGAAAAACTATAGCCTCGACAAGACGGACCATTGTTGGCAAAGTATTGTCTCTGCTTTTTAATATGCTGTCTAAGTAAGTGAAGTCACTCAGTCGTGTCTGACTCTTTGCGACCCCATGGACTGTAGCCTACCAGGATCCTCAATCCATGGGATTTTCCAGGCAAGAATACTGGTGTGGGTTGCCATTTCCTTCTCCAGGGGATCTTCCCGACCCAGGGATTGAACCCGGGTCTCCTGCATTGTAGGCAGATGCTTGACCGTCTGAGCTACCAGGGAAGCCCATAATATGCTGTCTGGGTTGGTCATAACTTTCCTTCCAAGGAGTAAGCATCTTTTAATTTCATGGCTGCAGTCACCATCTGCAGTGATTTTGGAGCCACCCGCAAAATAAAGTCAGCCACTCTTTCCACTGTTTCCCTATCTATTTGCCATGAAATGATGAGACCAGATTCCATGATCTTAGTTTTCTGAATGTTGAGCTTAAAGCCAACTTTCTCACTCTCCTCTTTCACTTTCATCAAGAGGCTCCTCAGTTCTTCTTCACTTTCTGCATAAGGGTGGTGTCCTCTGCATATCTGAGGTTATTGATATTTCTCCTGGCAATCTAGATTCCAGCTTGTGATTCATCCAGTCCAGAATTTCTCATGATGTATTTTGCATATAAGTTAAATAAGCAGGGTGACAATATACAGCATTGACATACTCCATTTCCTATTTGGAACCAGTCTGTTCCATGTCCAATTCTTACTGTTGCTTCCTGACCTGCATACAGGTTTCTCAAGAAGCAGGTCAGGTGGTCTGGTATTCCCATCTCCTGAAGAATTTTCCACAGTTTATCGTAATCCAAACAGTCAAAGGCTTTGGCATAGTCAATGAAACAGAAATAGATGCTTTTCTGGAACTCTCTTGCTTTTGCGATGATCCAGAGGATGTTGGCATTTGATCTCTGGCTCCTCTGTCTTTTCTAAAACCAGCTTGAACATCTGGAAGTTCATGGTTCATGTATTGCTGAAGTCTGGCTTGGAGAATTTTGAGTATTACTTTACTAGCGTGTGAGATGAGTGCAATTGTGTGGTAGTTTGAGCATTCTTTGGCACTGCCTTTCTTTGGGATGGGAATGAAAACTGACCTTTTCCAGTCCTGTGGCCACTGCTGAGTTTTCCAAATTAGCTACATACTGAGTGCAATACTTTCACGACATCTTGTTTTAGGATTTGAAATAGCTCAACTGAAATTCCATCACCTCCACTAGCTTTGTTCGTAATGATGCTTCCTACGGCCCACTTGACTTCACATCCCAGGATGTCTGGCTCTAGGTGAGTGATCACACCATCATGATTATCTGGGTCATGAGGATCTGTTTTGTACAGTTCTTCTGTGTATTCTTGCCACCTTTCTTAATATCTTCTGCTTCCGTTAGGTCCCTACCATTTCTGTCCTTTATTGAGCCCATCTTTGCATGAAATGTTCCCCTGGTGTCTGTAATTTTCTTGAAGAGATCTCTAGCCTTTCCCATTCTAGTATTTTCCTCTATTTCTTTGCACTGGTCAGAGGAAGGCTTTCTTGTCTCTCCTTGGTATTCTGTGGAACTCTGCATTCAAATGGGTATCTTTCCTTTTCTCCTCTGCTTTTTGCTTCTCATCCTTTCATAGCTATTTGTAAGGCCTCCTCAGACAGCCATTTTGATTTTTTGCATTTCTTTTTCTTGGGGATTGTCTTGATCCCTGTCTCCTGTACAATATCATGAATCTCCATCCATAGTTCCTCAGGCACTCTGTCTATCAGATCTAGTCCCTGAAATCTACTTCTCACTACCACTGTATAATCATAAGGGATTTGATTTAGGTCATACCTGAATGGTCTAGTGGTTTTCCCCACTTTCTTAAATTTAAATCTGAATTTGTCAATAAGGAGTTCATGGTCTGATCCACAGTCAGCTCCCAGTCTTGTTTTTTTTCTTTTTCTGACTGTATATAGCTTCTTCATCTTTGGCTGCAAAGAATATGATCAATCTGATTTCGGTGTTGACCATCTGGTGATGTCCATGTGTAGAGTCTTCTCTTGTGTTGTTGGAAGAGGGTGTTTGCTATGACCAGTGTGCTCTCTTGGCAAAACTCTATTAGCCTTTGTCCTGCTTCATTCTGTGCTCCAAGGCCAAATTTGCCTGTTTCTCCAGATCTTTCTTGACTTCCTACTTTTGCATTTTCCAGTCCCCTATAATGAAAAGGACATCTTTTGGGGGTATTAGTTCTAAAAGGTCTTGTAGGTCTTCATAGAACCACTCAACTTCAGCTTCTTCAGCATTTCCGGTTGGGGCATAGACTTGGATTATTGTAATAGCAAATTTTTTTTTGCCTTGGAAATGAACAGAACCCTGTTTTTGAGACTGCATCCAAGTACTGCATTTCAGACTCTTTTGTTGACTATGATGGCTACTCCATTCCTTCTAAGGGATTCTTGCCTTAGATATAATGTCATCTGAGTAGATATAGTAGATATAATGGTCATCTGAGTTAAATTCACCTATTCCTGTCCATTTTAGTTCGCTGATTCCTAGAATGTTGATGTTCTCTCTTACCATCTCGTTTGACCACTTTCAATTTGCCTTGACTCCTGGACCTAACATTCCAGGTTCCTATGCAATATTGCCCTTTATGACGTCAAACCTTGCTTCTGTCACCAGTCACATCCACAATTGTGTGTTGTTTTTGCTTTGGCTCCATCTCTGCATTCTTTCTGGAGTTATCTCTCCACTGATCTCCAGTAGCATATTGGGCACCTACTGACCTGGGGAGTTCATCTTTCAGTGTCCTATCTTCTTGCCTTTTCATACTGTTCATGTGGTTCTGAAGGCAAGAATACTGAAGTTGTTTGACATTTCCTTCTCCTGCGGACCTCTTTTTGTCAGAAATGTTATCATTTAGATCGCTTCTGATTTTTACAGCATAATTATTAATATTTTTATGTCAGCAATTTGAAGGTATTATCCTGTTGTCTCTAATGTATATTGTTGCTGATGAAAAGTGCACTTGATAAGTGCTCTCTATTTTATTTCACGCAATTTTGTAGATCCTTTATAATCTGCAGTTCAGTTACAGATTTATTTTATTAATCACCTTTAGGACTGAGTGTAATTTTTTACCACCCCCCCACAAATATTATTTCTTTGTTAATTCTTCTCACTTTTGTCTCTGTATTTATATTAGGAATATACTGGGATTTCTGAGAGTAATCCTGTGTATCCTAAACTTTCTCTGCATCATTTCAATTTTGTCTATTTGTTTTAAATTCTTGAACTATCCTCAGTTTACATAAAATATTCTATATGGGCGTTCACCCTTGTTTATTCTGATTTTCAGCTTTTCTATTAAAAAGTTTTAATCTAAACAAGACTTTGTATTTGCTAATTCTTAGCTTCTTTATATTTTACATATATGCCATCATCTCTTCTAGTAATAACTGCTAGTATACAATGATTGATAATGTTGCACCAGCTACTAAATCCTTTAACAGTAGTAAATCCCACATCAACTCAATGGGAAACTGATGGCTGGAGGGTTAAAGTGCACATCTAAAGTCACAAAGATAGTGAGTGATCCTCTTAAAATTTCTACTTTGTTGATTTGAAGAATTGTCTGATCTTTCTCCGCACTTCACCCCCTTTTAAAAAGATGTTATTAACCCCTTTAGTTCTTTACACATATCACATGTTTATTTATAGTCCCTCTCAGAGAGCTCTATTTCCCAATCATAAGTCATCCCAGTTATTCATTTTATAGCTGTCATTCTTAGTATTGAACTTCCTCATGTATCCACTGGTTAAACATACTTGTGGTCAAAGAGTTCAAACTTCATGGAGTTCCATCTCAGGCATCTCACGTGGGTGGTGCGTGCAGATGCCTTCCAGAGCATTGTTTCCTGGTTACCTCTGCATCTTTTCTACTGAGTCCATCAGTTCTGAAACAGATTGTATGTAAAATTTTATACTTAGGGTTTCTCTTAATATCCTATGTGATTTTCACAAAACTGATCTTCAAAATTGTATTTTAGTCTTAGGGTGTCAATTATTCATGACTTCAACTCTCCTTACTTCCAGAACAAAACTCTAGACCAACATTTATAAATGAGGTCAACATTTCCTGAAATCCAGCTTCAGACTGGGAGTCCTCTTCCTGCTACTTCAAGTACGCTGCCCTTACTCTCATTTTGTAGACATTTCTTTGACTTACAAGTTCCTTATCTGGTTACTGTACAATACCAGTTGCTCAGTTTTGATGCTTGGTTAACAAAATGATTATGAGGTGCTTTTGGTTGTGTTTGTGGTTTTGTTTTGTTTTTAGCCTACATGGGCATTTCCCTTTTATCTCTGCAGTCTCAGAGATATATTTTTAATATTTTAAATATATATATATATTGTTCACCATTTTCTATGATTTAGACCAGGAAAATATTTTCTGTTCTGTTCAATGTAACATCTTGGTCTAAAGTCCATCCTTTTAAATTTAAACCTGGTACACTATGAATTTGCTCTACAAACAGATAATCAAAACTTTCCTGGATAAATGACTGTGAGTTTGATCCTTCAACATTTATCTCTCTCCTGAAACCAAGCAAGAAGGTATTTGTTTTTAATACAGAAACTTAATGCTTTCTTCTTTGTAATTTCAGTTCTAGGGATGAGTCAATTATATCTCTTCATGAACAGTAGGAAAATGATGTAATTGGTCATGAGTTTACTGTTCTTCAAAATTTATTATATTCTCCATTGCCGTGGATAGTATGGAATTAGGTAGGATGTATTTGGAGAAAGTCACACTCAATATGAGTGGCTTTAGTAAAATGTGAGAAGAAAATATTCATCTGTTAAAAGTTCTATGTGTGCATCTATTGGGTAAGAGAATTTTCTATATGGTAGCCTGAATCTTGGAGAACAAAAAATCAACTCACTCCAGTATTCTTGCCTAGAGAATCCCATGGACAGAGGAGCCTGGTGGGCTGCTGTCCATGGAGTCGCACAGAGTTGGACACGACTGAAGTGACTTAGCAGCAGCAGCAGCCTGAATCTGAGCCTTGCGTGCTCAGGTGCCTCAGTTGTGTCTGACTCTCTGTGACCCTATGGACTGTACACTCCCAGGTTCTTCTGTCCATGGGATTCCCCAGGCAAGAACACTGGAGTGGGTTGTCATGTTCTCCTCCAGCAGATCTTCCCAACTCAGGGATCAAACCTGTATCTCTTGTGTCTTCTGCATTGCAAACAGATTGCTTACTACTCAGCCACTGGGGAAGCCTGAATCTGAGCCTGGGACATCTACAAAATATTTCCAGAAGTCATATAATGGCAAAGAAAATTCAGCCAAGTTGTTTCTCTTTCATGCAGTTTCCTTTTATTCCCATTAGAAGTCTGCCAGCTATATTACACATAGAATTAAATGAAGTAAAGAGTATTCTCAGTTGATCTCTTTGATTAAGACCCTGTTCATTGAACAGGAAGAAATGACAGGGCAGTGAGTCCTCTTTAAAATGATTTCAGAATATTGAGAAGGTCCTTCTTGGGTCAAAGCCTGACAATATTATGTTTCAGATTTCCAAGTCTCAAAATAAACCACTAAATTATTGTGTGCCAATTCAATGTAAGATTTATTTTACTGCTAAGACTCTTAGTTTAGTAGAAACACAAAAGAGATAATGATCCTCAACTAAATGCTGTATTTCAAGAGGTCCTTGAATGAAAACTAAAAGAAGTTTCTCCACTGTACTTGTGTCTTGAATGTTTTGGCAGGTGTAGAGAAAATTTGCAACTGGCAAATGATCGATTTAATTTGACGAACACTTAATGGGAACTCTGTGCCAAGCATCCTGATTTTCTGAGTGATTAAGTGGAGTCTGTGCTTTAGAAGAGCTCCCATGCTATGGATGAGATATATGTATAAGCAATTAACTTTAAAACAATGTACTGAGTGTTGGAATAGCAGTTCATAAAAATGCTCTCATAACGGAACTGAAGAATTAATTAGACTCGTTTTAGGGAGATCAAGGTCTAATCCATAATACACGTTGGGATAACATGGGAAGGGAAGAGTTAAATTTTATTATGACTGGAAATATTCTGATACTTCTCTTCTGGTATTGGGGAGGGAGGCTGTTCTTCTACTAGTGAAAATAACTCCCCATGCCCAGAATGATGTGCTGTAACTTATAAGAGTAAGTTATATCACTCAGGTACATTGGGAGACCCTCCCCCAAATCATTAACTGTCACTAACTTATGTCAATATAGTGGAAGCAAAAACCTGGGGGGAAAAAGAGTCAAAGGCATGACAAAAACTGTGGGACACTTAAATGCACCTGGGCTTGTAATTCATTCATTTATTCAACACTTTATTATAGAGGAGTTGAGTTAATTTCCCACTTCATTCAAGTCTGCTTATATGTCAACTCATACATGAAAACTTTCTTGATTTTCTGATAGAGGATTCATCGTCATTCTTTATTACCTTACTCTGTGTTATTTTTAGCGCTGATGTACTATGTATCTGTATACATAGTATATACCGTATTTACTGGTACTTCCCTGGTGGTTCAGGAGGTAGAAGCACCTGCCTACAATGCGGGAGACCTGGGTTCAACCCCTGGGTCAGGAAGACCCCCTGGAGAAGGAAACAGCTACCCACTGGAAAATCACATGGATAGAGGAGCCTGGTAGGCTACAGACCAGGGGCTCGCAAAGAGTCGGACGTTACTGAGAAACTTCACCTTGACACTTTGACTATATATACTGACATACTATGTCATACCTGACATACTATGTATTTCTTTCCTTGTTGCTTTCATGTTTCCCTCCTACTAGCATATAAGCTGCCTGAGACCAGAAGTTTTACTTGTTTTTCTTACTGCTGTATTTCCAAAGCCTTGAACAATGTCTATATATGGTAGGTGCTCAGAATGCCTGATTGACTTTTGAATTACTTATATTCCAAATTATCTACTATGTGTCAAATATCATACTAATATTGTGAGTGAGTGAAAGTATCAGGAGATGAAACTTGAAAGATATCTTAGGAATAAGCCTTAAAGGACTGTACATAGTGTTATATACCAAATATGAGACTTTGTTCTAATCCATGAATATTGTCTATTTGCTTGCTATTTTTTTCTAAGAGACTTAATACAACTTGTAGGTCATCAAACTATGAAGGCGATGACTCCCTGGCTGCTTCCTGTTTTTGTAAATAGTCTTATTGGAACACAGCCACACCTATTTATTTACTTGTGACTATGAGTCTTTCCTGCTACTAGAGCTGATTTGAGTTGCTGTGGTCGGGAATGGATTGCGTGAAAACCTGAAAAGATTTATTATGTGAACTTTTATAGAAGTCTGTTAACCTAAGAGAAAATGGAAGCAGGAAGACCAATGAAGAAACACTTGCAAAGCTCCTGGCAAGCAGGGATGATGGTGTTAATGGAGTGAGAGAGAGTTCATAAGACTTGTTGAATAAACAATTGGAATGAAGTGAAGAAAGGAGTAATAAGGAACTGTTCTCCCACACAGAAGGATAATGGGGGCATAATGGAAGGAGTCAGTGGTACCTCCAGGTGGCTGAGAATGTTGGATAATATGTGGTCTAAATCTAGGGGAAACAGAGTTTCACCCTAGTAAATTCTGTGATCACTTGTTCATGCTCTGCAGAGGGTGTGTACTGTGCTAAGTTGCTTCAGTTGTGTCCAACTCTTTATGACTCTATGGATGGTAGCCCACCAAGCTCTTCTGTCCAAGGGATTCTCCAGGCAAGAATACTGGAGTGGGTTGCCATGCATTTCTCCAGGGGATCTTCCCGACCCAGGGATCAAACTTGCATCTCTTGTATCTTCTGCATTGGCAGGCAGATTCTTTACTATCATTGCCACCTGCAGATGGTACAGATTTCAATCAATGTGTTTGCTTGGTAACTAAAGATGTCATTATTCCCAATGGAAACCACTTTCATCCTCAAAAATGTTCTACAGACATGCATTTATCCCACAATCTTCCCTCTCATGACAAAATTCTGTGTTTTATTTATAGGCAATATATAACTATAGCTCCTGGTGGCAGGGGATTTCTGAGCTGCTGAGAAGGCATGAATTTAGTAATTCAGTAAATGAAAAAGAACCTAAGTAAGGATAGATCCCAAATGAGTCCTGGGAAAATTGGAAATAACCTCAAAGATAATTTTCACTGAGACTTGAAGATCATTGAGATTGGTTTCAAAATAAATAACCATGAAAATAATTATGTTTTGATCCTGCATATTGAAAAATATTAGTCACAAACATAATTTTTGAAGTTTTCTCAAGTAATATTTACAATTAAATATAAAGGTGACAAGTACATAGGATTTTCCAAGTAGAACCTTAATAAATTGTTGACAAGGACATATTGCTATATATAAATTTCAGCATACTTCTGAAACCATGATTTAAAATATGTATTTTTAAATCTTCAGTGTCTTTATCTTTTATTTCTGAGATATCAATAGGTATGTGTATCACTACTAGATTGTTTGTGGTTCTAGTCTTGTGTCACTGATACCTTGGGAAATTTATTGACCTGCCATTTTTCAGTTTTTCTCTCAAAAACCCTGTGAGATTTTTCTATGCTTTATAAACACCAAATATCAGGCCTTGGGATCAGAAGTCATCAATCATAGGGCCTGGAGAAATATCAGAAGGTGCTATATTTGAGAATACAGAGTTTTGTAGGCCAGATAGATCCAGTTTCATAAAAAAGGTCCCACCATGTAACTCATTCAGCAGATTACTTAAACTCTCTGGGTCTCCATTTTCATGTAAAACATGGACAAAAATGCATATTTCCTAGATCTCTAGGGGTATTTAATACATCTGTGTGCATAGATCATTAAATCCAGGTTCTAGCACAGAGTAGATGCACAATAAACAATAGCTTATACAATCGTTGCCCTCAAATTTTGCTGACTTTTTATTCTTGAACTTTGCTAGGCTTTCTGGTACCATGATAATTTTTTTTTTTTATTATTTCCTAAGTTACGATGGCTAATTTCTCTGTTCTGCCTGAATATATTTGTTTGTTCTACCATTAACCTATCCACTATTCTTGAACCATTGTTCACTTTCCTGAACCTGTGTTGTACATGATACATCTCTTGTCTTGCCATTTCCAGAATGTTATAAATATTTGTATCTAGTACTTCCTAGGCTCCTAGAATCTATTCACTTATGAAAACCTAAAGAAGGTGTTATATTCAAGTGTGACCATATAATTTACAATCAAACAGGGATAACTGGAAATCAAATATGAATGCTATTTCTAATTACAGCAGGTCATCTGGTGTAAGGTTTTCCTGGTGGCTCAGTGGTAAAGAATTCACCTGCAATGCAGGAGACCAGGGTTCAATCCCTAGGTTGGGAAGATCCCCTGAAGAAGGAAATGGCAACCCAATCCAGTATTCTTGCCTTGGAAATCCCATGGACAGAGGAGGAGCCTGGTGGGTTACAGTCCATGGGGTCGCAAAGAGTCAGACATGACTTAGTGACTAAACAACAATAGCAACAATCTGGTTTAAACTAGGACCACTTAGGACAAACAGGTATGCATTGTCCTCATATTTAAAAGCAAAGTTACTTCTGAAAATTTACATTGAAAGCACACATACAAAGCATTTCCTCATTGCCGTCTAACATTTGGGACCTTGCAAATTGTTTCATTTTCTAGAAAGTGCTGATTGGAATGGTTTCCGCACTCTCAGGTCAGCTTTATGTAGTAAAATGGAAACTGGCTCAATGCCCAAATATTTGCAATTGAAAGATGCAGGTGATATTCTCAACAGCAGAAAACCCAAAGGAACTATAAGGCCAGGTAATCGCCTACTCTATGTTACCAAATCACATCGACCATTTTGACAGTGGGGCTTTATAGTGATTCATTTCGTTGTCCAAATAAAGATTGATGTAGAAGGCCAAAACTAAATCCCCCTCATTTTGCCTACCAAAATACAAACAGTGCCAAAACTCATGAATGACTGCAGAGGCAATTAATCTGAATCACATACCAGATAGCTACAGTCAGTGCAGTTTCTCTGCGAGTGCACTGGGTTCAATTTAAAATGGCAAAGTAAGGGTAAATAAATCAATAGGTTGTTCTCCTAGATTTCTGTTGTATGTGTAGAGTAGCTGAGTATTAGAGTTGGAAGAAGTTCCCATTAAGCCAGTGAACATTCATCCAGCAGATGCTCTGTGTCAGGCACTGTGCTTGACACTTAGGGCACTGTCCTTGGTTTGTGCTAAGATTAAAAAAAAAAAGAAGCAGACATTTGTGATGCCTGTCACTGCACATCACTTAGGTTGTTGGGACATATTTATTAACTTCAGTCTTTCTGTACTTGACAGATATGTGGGGTGGGGAGGACATAAACTTTTTTTCTCCTTCATTAAAAGAAATGGATAAAAAAAAAAGTAATGGATCATTTATGCCTCTCAGGAAAAGTGGGCATTATTTTCTTGTCACTTGAATACTGAAAAGGAGCTTACGTTCCTGGATTTCTGCCACCAGTTTATTCCCTCATGGGAATTCTGTGTTGTTGGAAAAAACTCTATTACCTTGACAGAGCCACCCACCACAATCCCATCTCACAGGTCTTCCTGTCTGCTGGATAGACGATTTGTGTCTGAGAGTCTGTTCTCTCCTCTTCCTTAAAGTGATCACACAAACTTGAGAACTAATGACTCTCCATGAATTTAGGATTAATATCTAACAGTAGCCAGACTCCTGTGCTAACCTATCTCATTGATTCCCTTCACTCAGAATTCTTGTCTTGATTGATACTTTGCTCCTTTGTGAGTTTATAAAATTGTCTGCAAGGATTAGCATCCTTGGTCAGTCTAGGTATTAGTTCACAAAGGCTGAAGTAACAAATTGCCACAAGTTGGGTGGCTGAAAACAACATAAAGTCATTCCCTCTTAGTTCTAGAGGCTAGAGGTCTGAAACCAAGGTGTCAGCAGGGCCATGGTTTTCCTCTGAGAATCTGAATGAAATCCTCCTCTTCCTCTTCCCAGCTTCTGGTGGTGGCCATCCATCCTTGGATTCATTGACTTGTACCTGCATCATTCCAGTCTCTGCCTCTGTTATATGGCATTTTCCTCTTTTTATAAGAACACCAGTCATACTGGATTAGGAACCACCCTAACAACCTCTCCTTAACTTCATTGTACCTGCAAAGACTGCATTTCCAAATAAGGTTACATTCACAGGTACCCAGGGTTGGACTTTGTGGGTCACAATGAAACTAACGCAACCTATGATACATAAATCTATTGGATAGTCTGCTTTCAGAAAAACTGCAGAATCAAATAAAGCAAACACTCTATTCATGGAACGTGTTCTTTGATATCTAAGGCAGAATGAGTCTCTCTCTTCGCTTACTCCTAAGTCTGGTGTTATAATCTTGGCCATGAGTCATGCTTGTCTATTTGTCAGTCTCCTACTCCATGGAGAGGATCTTGGAGAGCAACATAGTAAAGAACAAAAATGCAGGCCATGGAGTGAGCATCAATTTAAGTTTCAATTTCCTCATTAAGCAGGCTGTGAGGTACGCTATCTAGTTATTCTAACACTAGTCATCCATCTGCCATCATCTCTCCTCAATACTTTGTTTTTTGAGAGGGATTATTTGATTTGCATACCAAACTATCAGACTTTATGCATGACAAATTGAATTGATAATTTGAGCCTTTGGACGTTATCTTTCTCCAGTATTTGCTTCATTTTGGCAGGCAGCTAGACAATAGGGATAGCATACCATATAAAGTTTGAACTGAGAGGGCTGGGTGATCCAGTGCATTTCTAGCTTATAATTCTGCAAAGAAGGTAGTCCTTTAGAAGTTGCAAATAAGATCCTGGACTTTTCTCAGGGACCTTCTTCATCTGATTCTTGCTTTACTTTTTTGTCCTCTAAATCATGTAAGCCTCCCAGAAATTCTTACTGATTTCCTTGTAATGATACATTGTATCTATTGATTTACAAATGTTGAATAAGCCTTAAATTCCTGGTATGAGCCACACTTGATGATGTATTAGCCATTTTATATACTGCAGAACTTGTTCACTAATATTTTGCTAAAGAGACTTGTGTCTCTATTCATGAGAGATACTCACTTGCAGTTTTCTTATAATGTCTCTATCTAGTTTTGGTATTACTGTAATGCAAGCCTCATAAGATGAGTTTGGAAATATTTTTTTCACTTTTATAATTTTGACAGCGATATAGTATTGCTTAAAAGTGGTATGATTTCTTCCTTAAATATTTGGTAAAATTCATCAGTAAAATTATCTGGGCAGAGGGTTTTATTATTATTGTTTTATTTTATATGTAAATATATGCTTACATACATATTTTATTTTACATTCATTATATGTGTGTGTGTGTGTGTGTGTGTGTGTCTGTGTGTGTATTTAATCACTAATTCAAAGTTGTTAATAGTTACAGGGATATTCAGTTTGCCTATTCTTCTTTGGGTAAGTTTTAGTACTTAGCTTCTATCAGTAAATAGGTCCATGACATCTAAGTTATCATAGTTATGTACACAGAGTTGTGTATAATATTCTCTTATTATCTTGTTAATTTCCATGGGATCTATGGTGATAAGGAGGGCAAGGCAACTCATTCCAGTATTCTGGCCTGGATAATCTCATGGACAGAAGAGCCTGGCAGGCTACAGTCTATGGAGTCACAAAGAGTCAAACAGTGGAGGCAACTTAGCATAGCATAGGAGTGGTGATGATTGCTGCTTTACTTCTCATACTGATAATTCCTGTTATCTCTCTTTTTTCTTGGTTACTGTTTTGTTGTTCTTGAGTCAGTAAGTCATGTCTGACTCTTTGCAACCCCGTGAATTGCAGCATACCAGATTTCCTTGTCCTTTACTATCTCCCAGAATCTGCTCAGATTCATGTACACTGAGTCAGTGATGGTATCTAACCAACTCATCCTCAGCTGCCCACTTCTCCTTTTGCCTTCAGTCTGTCCCAGCATCAGAGTCTTTTCCAATGAGTTGATTCTTCAAATCAGGGGGGCAAAAGTATTGGAGATTTAGCAATAGTCCTTTCAATGAATATTCAGAGTTGATTTCCTTTAGGATCAGCTGATTTGAAATGCTTGCTCTCCAATGGACTCTCAAGAGTCTTCTCCAGCACTACAATACAAAAACATCAGTTGTTCTGAGCTCAACCTTCTTTATGGTCCAACTTTCACATCTGAACATGACTACTGGAAAAACTATAACTTTCAGTATATGGACCTTGATCAGCAAAGTGACGTTTCTGCATTTTAAGACACTACTTAGGTTGTCATAGCTTTCCTTCCAAGGAACAAACAGCATCTAATTTCATGGCTGCAGTTACCATCCCAGTGATTTTGGAGCCCAAGAAAATAAAATCTATCACTACTTTGAATTTTTTCCCCTCTATTTGCCATGAAGTGATGGGATCAGATGCCAAGATCTTAGTTTTTTGAATGCTGAGTTTTAAGCCAACTTTTTCATTCTTCTTTTTCACTCTCATCAAGAGGCACTTTAGTTCGTCTTTGCTTTCTGCCATTACAGTGGTATCATCTGCATATCTGAGATTGCTGATATTTTTCCTGCAATCTTGATTCCAACTTGTAATTCATCCAGCCCTCCATTTCGCATGATGTACTCAGTTCAGTTGTGTCTGATTCTTTGCAACCCCATGAACCACAGCATGCCAGGACTCTTTGTCCATCACCAAATCCCTGAGTTTACCCAAACTCATGTCCATTGAGTTGGTGATGCCATCTAACCATCTCATCCTCTGTCATCCCCTTCTCCTCCTGTCTTCAATCTTTCCCAACATCAGGGTCTTTTCAAATGACTCAACTCTTTTCATCAGGTGGCCAAAATATTGGAGTTTCAGCTTCTACATCAGCCCTTCCAATGAACACCCAGGACTGATTTCCTTTAGGATGGACTGATTGGATCTCCTTGCAGTCTAAGGGACTCTCAAGAGTCTTCTCCAACACCACAGTTCAAAAGCATCAATTCTTCAGCGCTCAGCTTTCTTTATAGCCCAACTATCATATCCATACATGACTACTGGAAAAACCATAGCCTTGACTAGACAGACCTTTGTTCACAAAGTAATGTCTCTGCTTTTTAATATGCTATCTAGGTTGGTCATAACTTTCCTCCCAAGGAGTAAGCATCTTTTAATTTCATGGCTACAATCACCATCTGCAGAGATTTTGGAGCCCAATAAAATAAACTCAGTGACTGTTTCCACTGTTTCCCCATCTATTTGCCATGAAGTGATGGGACTGGATGCCATGATCTTAGTTTTCTGAATGTTGAGCTTTAAGCCAACTTTCTCACTCTCCTCTTACACTTTCATCAAGAGGCTCCTCAGTTCTCCTTCACTTTCTCCCATAAAGGTGGTGTCATCTACATATCTGAGGTTATAGACATTTCTCCTGGCAATCTTGATTCCAGCTTGTGCTTCATCCAGTCCAGCGTTTCTCATGATATACTCTGCATATAAGCTAAATAAGCAGGGTGACAATATACAGCCTTGATGTACTCCTTTTCCTATTTGGAACCAGTCTGTTGTTCCATGTCCAGTTCTAACTGTTGCTTCCTGACCTTCATACAGGTTTCTCAAGAGGCAGGTCAAGTGGTCTGGTATTCCCACCTCCTGAAGAATTTTCCACAGTTTATTCTGATCAACATAGTCAAATGCTTTGGCATAGTTGATAAAGCAGAAATAGATGTTTTTCTGGAACTCTCTTGCTTTTTTGACAATCCAGTGAATGTTGGCAATATGATCTCTGGTTCCTCTGCCTTTTCTAAATCCAGCTTGAACATCTGGAAGTTCATGTTTCACATATTGCTGAAGCCTGGCTTGGAGAATTTGAGCATTACTTTACTAGCGTGTGAGATGAGTGCAATTGTGCGGTAGTTTGAGCATTCTTTGGGATTGGAATGAAAACTGACCTTTTCCAGTCCTGTGACCACTGCTGAGTTTTCCAAATTTGCTGACGTATTGATGTTCCTCTGCCTTTTCTAAATCTAATTTATACATCTGAAAGTTCTTAGTTCACGAACTGCTGAAACCTAACTTGAAGGATTTGGGGCATAAAGTTTCTAGCATATGAAATAAGCACAATTGTATGGTAGTTTGAACAGTCTTTGGCATTGCCCTTTTAAGGGATTGGAATGAATCTCTTCCAGTGCTATGTCTTCTGCTGAATTTTCCAAATTTGCTGTAAACTGAGGGCAGCACTTCCATGCCATCATATTTTAGGATTATAAATAGTTCAGCTGGAAATTTGTTACACCCACTAGCTTTGTTTTAGCAACCCCTGTCTAGAGGTTTCACCTACCCTGTTTAGATGTTTCTTACTTTTATTTTTAAAGAACAAAATTTTTGTCTTCCTAATTTTTTGTTTTTTTTTTCTTTTTTCAATTTCATTGTTTTCTGCATTAACTTTTAATATGTTCCTTATGTTTGCTTTAATTCACTCAACTTTTCCAGTGCAGTAAGGTAGAGACTGAGGTTATTGATTTTATATCTTTCTTCCTTTCTAATATATACATTTAATGCTACAAATTACCTCTATAAACACTGATTAAGCAGCATTTCAGAATTTTTGCCATTATAAATTTCAGCTTCATTTAGATGTAAATAAATTTTATTTTCTCTTGGGTCATCTTATTGTTCCCCATGGATTACTTACATGCGATTTTAGCCAAAAGGCCAAGAAGCAATGCTCATGGATTATTTACATCAACTAGTTGGGGCTTTTCCAGCTATCTGTCTGTTACTGATTTCAAATTTAATTCCATTATATGATCTTAAAAGTACTTTTTACAATTTCTGTTCTTTAAATTTGTTAAGGTATATTTTACGTATTTGCTCATGACCCAACTTGGTGAATTTTGTGTGTGAGCATGAGAAGAATATGTACCCTGCTATTATTTGGAGTGTTCTATAAATGTCAATTAGGTCAAGTTAACAGATAGTGCTGTTCAAGTCATCTATATTCTTACTGATTTCCTGCCTGTTTGATCTATCAGCTATCAAGACAGGAGTATTGAAATGCCAAACTATAGTTGTGGACTTGTCTATTTCTTCTTTAATTTCCATTAGTTTTTGTCTCATATATTTTGAAACTCTTATGGTATATTAAAAAAAAAAAAAAGCTATCTTGATCCAGTTTTGAGGCCCTGGCTTGAGATTAGTTACTTCCTCTTCTTGAGCATCCAACAAAGTCCACATTCGCAATCATTCTATTGAACATCTCACTCTCACACTCTGGGCCACTAAGTGCCTGCCCTAATCTCCCCAGTGAGGTACTAGAGAATCAGGAACAGCCCCATGCCCCAGAGCTTGCTGAAATTAATCAAATTCACCATTTTTAAACCAGCTTCTCCTGTCTTTTCCTTTTATTCCACAGAAACCTGAGTGGCCCTACATGCTGTACTGTGTTATTCTCAGGAGACTTTAAGTTAAATAAACTATAAAACTTCCCCATCTTTCCTCTCTTGATCTGTGTCTGGCCTCATCATACTTTACCAGGGTAATCTGGTTAAAACAGTCGCTAGATACATACATGTTTAGGAATTTTATGTCTTTTTTTATAAAAGTGATCTCTTTGTCATTGTAAAGTGTCCCTGATACCCTTCTTTTGCCCGAAGTTGGCTTTATGTGAAATTATAGCTACTACAAATTTCCTTTGATTAGTGTTAGCAGGTTATATCTTATTGCATCTTTTTACTTTTAATCTGCTCTTTAAAAAATTATCAACTTTATATAGACAGCACTTAGTTGATTTTTTCAATCCAATCTATCAATCTCTCCCTTTTAACTGTAGTTAAACTATTTATGTATAAAGTGATTTTCAATATATTTTGATTAAACTTTTCTTTTTTCATTACAATCATTCATTGATTAGTTCCCCACAATTTTTTTAGACTTCCCTATTTTAAGAGAATTTTTGTGCTTCAATTTTATCTAATCTATTAAGCTATCAATTATACTTAAAAAGTAGTGTAGCAAAAGACTGCAAATTAGATTGTGAATAATCTAAAGCTACTTAGAATAGTACCATACTGCTCATGTGTTGTGCAGGAAACAGCAAAATATCTATCCCATGTTCCTCCCTCTCATCCCTGTTTCACTGTTGTCATTGATTTCACTTTTTTTTATTTTTTATTTTTTATTTTTTTTTATTTTTATTTTTATTTTTTTTTTAATTTTTATTAGTTGGAGGCTAATTACTTTACATCATTACAGTAGTTTTTGTTATACATTGATATGAATTAGCCCTGGATTTACATGCACTCCCCATCCCAGTCCCCCCTCCCACCTCCCTCTCCACCCGATCCCCCTGGGTCTTCCCAGTGCACCAGGCCCGAGCACCTGTCCCATGCACCCAACCTGAGCTGGTTATCCGTTTCACCCTAGATAATATACATGTTTCAATGCTGTTCTCCTGAAACATCCCACCCTCTCCTTCTCCCAGAGTCCACAAGTCTGTTCCATACATCTGAGTCTCTTTTTCTGTTTTGCATATAGTGTTATCGTTACCATCTTTCTAAAGTCCATATATATGTGTTAGTATATTGTAATGGTCTTTATCTTTCTGGCTTACTTCGCTCTGTATAATGGGCTCCAGTTTCATCCATCTCATTAGAACTGATTCAAATGAATTCTTTTTAATGGCTGAGTAGTATTCCATGGTGTATATGTACCACAGCTTCCTCATCCATTCGTCTGCTGATGGGCATCTGGGTTGCTTCCATGTCCTGGCTATTATAAACAGTGCTGTGATGAACATTGGGGTGCACGTGTCTCTTTCAGATCTGGTTTCCTTGGTGTGTATGCCCAGAAGTGGGATTGCTGGGTCATATGGCAGTTCTATTTCCAGCTTTTTAAGAAATCTCCACACTGTTTTCCATAGTGGCTGTACTAATTTGCATTCCCACCAACAGTGTAAGAGGGTTCCCTTTTCTCCACACCCTCTCCAGCATTTATTGCTTGTAGACTTTTGGATAGCAGCCATCCTGACTGGCGTGTAATGGTACCTCATTGTGGTTTTGATTTGCATTTCTCTGATAATGAGTGATGTTGAGCATCTTTTCATGTGTTTGTTAGCCATCTGTATGTCTTCCTTGGAGAAATGTCTGTTGAGTTCTTTGGCCCATTTTTTGATTGGGTCATTTATTTTTCTGGAGTTGAGCTGGAGGAGTTGCTTGTATATTTTTGAGATTAATCCTTTGTCTGTTGCTTCATTTGCTATTATTTTCTCCCAATCTGAGGGCTGTCTTTTCACCTTGCTTATAGTTTCCTTTGTTGTGCAAAAGCTTTTAAGTTTCATTAGGTCCCATTTGTTTATTTTTGCTTTTATTTCTGAAATTCTGGGATGTGGGTCATAGAGGATCCTGCTGTGATTTATGTCGGAGAGTGTTTTGCCTATGTTCTCCTCTAGGAGTCTTATAGTTTCTGGTCTTACATTTAGATCTTTAATCCATTTTGAGTTTATTTTTGTGTATGGTGTTAGAAAGTGTTCTAGTTTCATTCTTTTACAGGTGGTTGACCAGTTTTCCCAGCACCACTTGTTAAAGAGGTTATCTTTTTTCCATTGTATATCCTTGCCTCCTTTGTCGAAGATAAGGTGACCATAGGTTCGTGGACTTATCTCTGGGCTTTCTATTCTGTTCCATTGATCTATATTTCTGTCTTTGTGCCAGTACCATACTGTCTTGATGACTGTGGCTTTGTAGTAGAGTCTGAAGTCAGGCAGATTGATTCCTCCAGTTCCATTCTTCTTTCTCAGGATTACTTTGGCTATTCGAGGTTTTTTGTATTTCCATACAAATTGTGAAATTATTTGATCTAGTTCTGTGAAAAATACTGTTGATAGTTTGATAGGGATTGCATTGAATCTATAGATTACTTTGGGTAGTATAGCCATTTTGACAATATTGATTCTTCCAATCCATGAACATGGTATATTTCTCCATCTGCTTGTGTCCTCTTTGATTTCTTTCATCAGTGTTTTATAGTTTTCTATGTATAGGTCTTTTGTTTCTTTAGGTAGATATACTCCTAAGTATTTTATTCTTTTTGTTGCAATGGTGAATGGTATTGTTTGCTTAATTTCTCTTTCTGTTTTCTCATTGTTAGTGTATAGGAATGCAAGAGATTTCTGTGTGTTAATTTTATATCCTGCAACTTGACTGTATTCGTTGATTAGCTCTAGTAATTTTCTGGTAGAGTCTTTAGGGTTTTCTATGTAGAGGATCATGTCATCTGCAAACAGCGAGAGTTTCACTTCTTCTTTTCCTATCTGGATTCCTTTTACTTCTTTTTCTGCCCTGATTGCTGTGGCCAAAACTTCCAAAACTATGTTGAATAGTAGTGGTGAGAGTGGGCACCCTTTTCTTGTTCCTGATTTCAGGGGAAATGCTTTCAATTTTTCACCATTGAGGGTGATGCTTGCTGTGGGTTTGTCATATATAGCTTTTATTATGTTGAGGTATGTTCCTTCTATTCCTGCTTTCTGGAGAGTTTTAATCATAAATGGATGTTGAATTTTGTCAAAGGCTTTTTCTGCATCTATTGAGATAATCATATGGTTTTTATCTTTCAATTTGTTAATGTGGTGTATTACATTGATTGATTTGCGGATATTAAAGAATCCTTGCATTCCTGGGATAAAGCCCACTTGGTCATGATGAATGATTTTTTTAATATGTTGTTGGATTCTGTTTGCTAGAATTTTGTTAAGGATTTTTGCATCTATGTTCATCAGTGATATTGGCCTGTAGTTTTCTTTTTTGTGGCATCTTTGTCTGGTTTTGGAATTAGGGTGATGGTGGCCTCATAGAATGAGTTTGGAAGTCTACCTTCTTCTGCAATTTTCTGGAAGAGTTTGAGTAAGATAGGTGTTAGCTCTTCTCTAAATTTTTGGTAGAATTCAGCTGTGAAGCCATCTGGTCCTGGGCTTTTGTTTGCTGGAAGATTTCTGATTACAGTTTCGATTTCCTTGCTTGTGATCATTTTGTTAAGATCTTCTATTTCTTCCTGGTTCAGTTTTGGAAACTTATACTTCTCTAAGAACTTGTCCATTTCTTCCAAGTTGTCCATTTTATTGGCATAGAGCTGCTGGTAGTAGTCTCTTATGATCCTTTGTATTTCAGTGTTGTCTGTTGTGATCTCTCCATTTTCATTCCTAATTTTGTTAATTTGGTTCTTCTCCCTTTGTTTCTTAATGAGTCTTGCTAATGGTTTGTCAATTTTGTTAATTTTTTCAAAAAACCAGCTTTTAGCTTTGTTAATTTTTGCTATGGTCTCTTTAGTTTCTTTTGCATTTATTTCTGCCCTAATTTTTAAGATTTCTTTCCTTCTACTAACCCTGGGGTTCTTCATTTCTTCTTCCTCTAGTTGCTTTAGGTGTAGAGTTAGGTTATTTATTTGACTTTTTTCTTGTTTCTTGAGGTAGGCCTGTAATGCTATGAATCTTCCCCTTAGCACTGCTTTTACAGTGTCCCATAGGTTTTGGGTTGTTGTGTTATCATTTTCATTCATTTCTATGCATATTTTGATTTCTTTTTTGATTTCTTCTACGATTTGTTGGTTATTCAGAAGCGTGTTGTTTAGCCTCCATATGTTTGCATTTTTAATAAATTTTTTCCTGTAATTGAGATCTAATCTTACTGCACTGTGGTCAGAAAAGATGACTGGAATGATTGCAATCTTTTTGAATTTACCAAGACTAGATTTATGGCCCAGGATGTGATCTATTCTGGAGAAGGTTCCGTGTGCACTTGAGAAAAAGGTGAAGTTGATTGTTTTGGGGTGAAACGTCCTATAGATGTCAATTAGGTCTAGCTGGTACCATTGTGTCCGTTAAAGTTTGTGTTTCCTTGTTCATTTTCTGTTTAGTTGATCTATCCATAGTTGTGAGTGGGGTATTAAAGTCTCCTACTATTATTGTGTTACTATTAATTTCCTCTTTCATACTCGTTAGCGTTTGCCTTACATATTTCGGTGCTCCTATGTTGGGTGCATATATATTTATAATTGTTATATCTTCTTCTTGGATTGATCCTTTGATCATTATGTAGTGTCCATCTTTGTCTCTTTTCACAGACTTAATTTGAAAGTCTATTTTATCTGATATGAGTATTGCGACTCCTGCTTTCTTTTGGTCTCCGTTTGCGTGGAATATTTTTTTCCAGCCCTTCACTTTTAGTCTGTATGTGTCCCTTGCTTTGAGGTGGGTCTCTTGTAGACAGCATATATAGGGGTCTTGCTTTTGTATCCATTCAGCCAGCCTTTGTCTTTTGGATGGGGCATTCAACCCATTTACATTTAAGGTAATTATTGATAGGTATGGTCCCGTTGCCATTTATTTTGTTGTTTGGGGTTCACTTTTATACCACCTTTCTGCGTTTCCTGTCTAGAGAAGGTCCTTTAGTATTTGTTGAAGAGCTGGTTTGGTGGTGGTGAATTCTCTCAGCTTTTGCTTGTCTGTAAAGCTTTTGAGTTCTCCTTCATATCTGAATGAGATCCTTGCTGGGTAGAGTAATCTAGGTTGTAGGTTATTCTCTTTCATTACTTTAAGTATGTCCTGCCATTCCCTTCTGGCCTGAAGGGTTTCTATTGATAGATCAGCTGTTATCCTTATGGGAATCCCTTTGTGTGTTATTTGTTGTTTCTCCCTTGCTGCTTTTAATATTTGTTCTTTGTGTTTGATCTTTGTTAATTTGATTAATATGTGTCTTGGGGTGTTTCGCCTTGGGTTTATCCTGTTTGGGACTCTCTGGGTTTCTTGAACTTGGTTGGCTATTTCCTTCCCCATTTTAGGGAAGTTTTCAGCAATTATCTCCTCGAGTATCTTCTCATGGCCTTTCTTTTTGTCTTCTTCTTCTGGGACTCCTATGATTCGAATGTTGGGGCGTTTCACATAGTCCCAGAGGTCCCTGAGGTTGTCCTCATTTTTTTTGATTCTTTTTTCTTTTTTCCTCTCTGCTTCATTTATTTCCACCATTTTATCTTCTAAGTCACTTATCCTATCTTCTGTCTCTGTTATTCTACTCATGGTTCCCTCCAGAGTGTTTTTGATCTCATTTATTTCATTATTCATTTTTAATTGATTCTTTTTTATTTCTTCTAGGTCTTTATTAAACATTTCTTGCATCTTCTCAATCTTTGTCTCCAGGCTATTTATTTGTAACTCCATTTTGTTTTCAAGGTTTTGGATCATTTTTATTATCATTATTCTAAATTCTTTTTCAGGTAGATTCCCTATTTCCTCCTCTTTTGTTTGACTTGGTGGGCTTTTTTCATGTTCCTTTAGCTGTTGGGTATTTCTCTGCCTTTTCATCATGTTTAGATTGCTGTGTCTGGAGTGGGCTTTCTGTATTCTTGTGGTTTGAGGTTCCTTTTTATTGTGGAGGTTTCACCCAGTGGGTGGGGTTGGACGATTGGTTTGTCAAGGTTTCCTGGTTAGGGAAGCTTGTGTCAGCGTTCTGGTGCGTGGAATTGGATTTCTTCTCTCTGGAGTGCAATGGAGTGTCCAGTAATGAGCTTTGTGATGGGTCTCTGTGTTAGGTGTGACTTTGGAGAGCCTGTATGTTGACACTCAGGTCTATGTTCCTGCGTTGCTAAAGAATTTGCGTGGTATGTCTTGTACTGGAGCTTATTGGCTCTTGGGTGGTGGTTGGTTTTGGTGTAGGTATGGAAGCTTTTGGATGGTCTCTTATTCCTTAATGTTCCGTGTGGTCAGGAGTTTTCTGGTTTTCTCAGGATTTGGGCTCAATTCTCCTGCCTCTGGATTTCAGTTTTATTCTTCTAATAGTCTCAAGGCTTCTCCAACTATACAGTACTGATAATAAAACTTCTAGGTTAATGGTGAAAACATTCTCCACTGTGAGAGACAACCAGAGAGGTTCACAGAGTTACATGAAGAATAGGAGAGGGAGGAAGGAGATAGAGGTGAGCAGGAGGAGAAAAAGGGGACTCAAGAGGAGAGAGACAGATCTACGCAGTTATCTGTTCCCAAAGTGTTCTGTGTGGCCCAGACACCCACAAAGATTCACAGAGTTGGATTGGGAAGAGAAGGGGAATGGAGGAAGTAGAGGTGTTCTGAGGGAGAATAACAAAGATTGAAAATCTAGTGTAGAGGTTAGACTCTTTGAAATACAATATTTAAAAACAAAAACACAAAAAAATTTAGAACTGTATATGAAGTTCAGTTTAAAAATAGGGTTTCTCTCTCTTTTTTTTTTTTTTTTGTGGCTATAGTGAAATGAAAATGAAAGTTAAGGAATAATAGAGGAGTATTAGAGGACTCTAAAAGGAAATAGGAGAGAAAAACAAGAAAAAGAAAAAAAAAAAAAGAAAAGAAAAAAAAAATTTTTTTTTTCCCCAAATAAAAAAATCGTAAAAATATATGAAAATAAAAGTTGAGGAGTAATGGGGGAGTAATAGGGAATTATAAAAGAAAATGAAAGAGAAAAAATAAAAAATTAAAAAAAAAAAAAGGGAAAGAAAAAAAATTTTTTTTTTTAAAAATTAAAAAAAAAAAAAATGTACATATATATCTAGGAATTTCTCTGAGGTTGTTGCGGTCAGCGTAGGTTCAGTTCAATTTCAGATAGCTCCTCTTTCCAGCTTATACTTCTCGATATCTGTAGGCCCCTTCCCGTGTAGCCGGTGTTACCTTCAGGGATTTTAATCTGTTGCACCGGTCCTTTCTGAAGCGGTTCCCTTTGTTTATTTGGCTTCTGTTTG
Organism: Odocoileus virginianus; assembly: GCF_023699985.2. Classification (NCBI taxonomy): domain Eukaryota; kingdom Metazoa; phylum Chordata; class Mammalia; order Artiodactyla; family Cervidae; genus Odocoileus; species Odocoileus virginianus. The sequence continues at coordinate 17,051,396 of NC_069675.1, read as the reverse complement.
CTGTCTCTTTGGTGTCTAATTTCCGCCCTGACACAGGCGGGCAGAGGTGATCTCTTATTTAGGTTCTCTAGTTCAGTTCAGTCCTGCTACAGGGAGGGCGGGGCGCTGCAGACAGATACAGCTCTGTGTGGATAGCGCTCACCGTGTTCCGGCCACACTGGGTTTGCCCCGCTCACGGGTGTCTGTGCTTTCGCCGTCTACACTGCTCAGGCTCCCGGCTGCTCTATATGGAGCGGGCCCTGCGTTGAGTGCGGTTCCAGTTTTCGGGTACTCCACAAAAGCGCAGATTCGGTTGCTCCTGCGTTTTGTGCCTTCCCCGGCCTGAGCGGTTCAGGCAGCCAGAGGCTTGGGCGCACTCTCCCGGGTGCAGTACGCCTTATCCCTCCGCGGCGAGCGGCCCAGGTAGCCAGAGGCTTGGGCGTATTCTCCCTAGGTGCGGCGCGCCTTTTCCCTCTGCGGCGAGCGGCCCAGGCAGCCAGAGGCTTGGGCGTATTCTCCCGGGTGCGGCGCGCCTTTTCCCTCTGCGGCGAGCGGCCCAGGCAGCCAGAGGTTTGGGCGCCCTCTCTCACCGGGTACGGCGCGCTTTTTCCCTCCGCGGCCCCAGCGCGCGCCGCCAGTCGGGTCTCAGGAAGTCTTTAGCTAGAACCCGGAGGCCTGTTTGCAGTGTGGGAGGGGGTGGCTTCTCAGGGGCTGCGTTTGCCCTTTTCCCCTCCCCCCTGCCTCCTACCTCCAGCGGGGATGGGCCGGCTCTTCTCTGGAGATTCTCAGTCCCTTTGTTTTGCGAACCGCCGGCAGTGTGTTCGGGCCGGTTAATTTTGTCCCTTGCTATCCCACAGTTTAAAAAAAGCTCCCTCCGATTGTTCTCAGGGTCTTCGGGCCGGACCTCACCCCAAGCAATGCCGCCCGCTCCTCTCCGTTCCGCCCCGCTTGTTGCTGGCGGGTACGGGCGTCTGGGGTACTTTTCTGCTGGGAGTTGCTTTTAGGCACGTAATCTGTGGGCCTTGTTTAATTTTTCCTCCCAGTTACAGTGCCGAAAACTTCCCCCAGTCCCGCCAGTGAGAGGGTTTCCTGGTGATTAGAAACTTCCTCTATTAAGACTCCCTTCCCGGGACGGGTCTCCGTCCGTAGCTCTTTCGACTCCCTTATTGTCGTTTATATTTTGTCCTACTTCCCTTCGAAGACAATGGGCTGCTTTTCTGGGCTCCTGATGTCCTCTGCTAGCGATCAGAAGTTCTTTTGTGAAATTTGCTCAGCATTCAAATGTTCTTTTGATGAATTTGTAGGAGAGAAAGTGGTCTCTCCGTCCTATTCCTCCGCCATCTTGGCTCCTCCTCTTGATTTCACTTTTATATATGCTCTACATACTCAATACTTTGTTACATGATTTCTTTAAACATTCAGTTACCTCTTATATCAATTTAGGATAAGAAAAATCAAATCCTGTATTTCACCCTTATTTATTCCTTTTCTGAGTTATTGCTGTAGTTCTTTGGGTTTCTTGCACTCCAGTTTCATTCAATTAATTGGATCTTCGGTTTTTAGGTTTTTCAATAAATTTGAAAACTTTTCCACCATTATCTCTTCAAAGAATGTTTAATGGACTATTTATATATATATATTACATTACTTGAAGTTTTCATAGATCACTGATGATATATTCATTTTCTTCTAAAATTTTTCTTTATTTTTTATTTTATTTAATTAATTTTATTTTTTCTATTTTTCTTTATTTTCTAAATTTTCTTTATTTTGTGTGGCATATTTTCTGTTGTGTAGTCAGCTTTACTAACCTTTTCTTGTGCAGTATCTACTCTGCTGTTAATCCTATGCAGTCAACTTTTCAATTCACACACTAACATTCATTTGTTGAAATTGATTTGGTTCTGCTTTTTCTATATCTCTTAGGTTTTAAAATATGGATAATCCAAAGGGGGTAGAAATGTAGCAGTGGTTGCAATGAACTGAAATTTAAGAAGCATACTTGGATATTTTAGTCTCTTGATGCCAGTGAAGCAACAGGCAAAGAAGGAGGATGCTATAGTGGCTGGGGTGATTGATTCTAACCATCAAGAAGAAATCAACTTGTTTTTACACAGTGCAGATAAGGAAGACTATGTTTGGAATGCAGAAAATCTAAGGAACGTCTTATTACTATGTCCTTAGTGCTAGTAATTACAATAAATGGAAAACTATAATAATACAGCTTAAACAGGACTGTTCAGGAGTGAAGTCATAGTCATTTAACATATATATTACTTGCTTAAGGAAAAAGCCATTTAAATGTCTAGCGAAAGAAAACTGAAAATGAAAGTGCTAGTTACTCTGTCGTGTTCAACTCTTTGCGATCCTAGGGACTGTAGCCTGCCAGGCTCCTCTGTTCATGGAATTCTCCAGGCAAGAATACTGGAGTGGGTAAACTTTCCCTTCTCCAGGGGACTTTCCCAACCCAGATCTCCCGCATTGCAGGCAGATTCTTTACCATCTGAGCCACAAGGGACCATCAGGAAGAGAAAGTAGGTATAAATACCAAATACAGCCATGTGGTGACCAGTTGCAGAAGTGAGAACAGTAATTGTTACAAGTATGTTTTTCCTAATTTTCATAAGCATATATTTCTATATACAAACCTTTTTTTGGGGTGGGGGGGGTTTCCTTCAGTCGTTTTATCTACTCATAGTCTAATACGATATTTGTTGATAATAGTTAACTTTATAACTTTGTATGAAAAAATACAAAAATCCATTTAGCACATAATGACTTCATTCAAATCCCTGCATTAAGAGACTTGACTGAGCTCAAGCATATATTCTAACAACTTAATGTCTGTCCCTAGGATGACCCCAGCCACCCTCTAAAATGCCTGCTAAAGAAAGCTCAGTGCTGCCAGGAAAAGTTAATGTTTGTTCTAGCCAAAACCTGGTGATTGGCAGATAGGCCCCTGAACTTCCTTTTAGAGTAGTTAATTTAGAAAGTTTGCAATTATAAATCCCTTCTCACTTTTGAGAGGCAAATCTTCCATCAACAAGCACCATCTATTCCAGGACCTAAGAGGCATCTCTTTGAAATGCAAGCATCCAGGAAAATAGCTCTCACAACACATCCTGCTCAGGTGCAAGGGTAAGGACCTAAGGTGGGGAGCACCAGGCTCCAACTTGTACTACTGCCTCCTGTCTAAAAGATAGGAGAAGTTCGTATCTCCTCCAAATAAGCACCAATTAGCATACCTCATGATCTAGTCAAATAGAGCAAATCCCCTTTCTACTCTTCAGTACCCTTTCCCTAGCACATCCCAGCCTTCAAAAACTATTGTGCCTTTTGTTTCTGTGAAACTGAATTCACTTCATGCTGGAATCTTCTCTTTTGCAGTAGTAGTTACTGCCCTTTTGGTTTTAACTGGGCTTCCAGGTGGCTTAGATTAAAGAATTAGCCTGTTAATGCAGGAGACACAAGAGACACAGGTTCAGTCGCTGGGTCAGGAAGATCCCCTTGAGGAGGAAATGGCAACCCACTCCAGAATTCTTGCTTGAGAAGTCCCAAGGACAGAGGAACCTGGTGGGCTGTGTAGTCCATGGAGTATCAAAGAGTTGGACATGACTGAGCACACAGCCATAGAGCTCTAACTAGTATCTTTATTGTTTTGACTAGTGTCTGACTTTATTTTCAAAACTACTCAATATCAAAAGGATGATGATGAATCAGTCAGTGGCAGTAGAAACTGTGTCTTCTGAAGAAAGGTTTAGCATATTTTTGCTTGTATGTAAAATAGTTGTATCATGTTAAACAGTAAATAAGACTATGTTCTTGTCTTTATTTGGAATTAAATATCATAAAAGAAGTTAGTTGGGTGTTGATAAGGGCTCGACTGATATTGCAATACTGGAGTGGGTAGCCTATCCCTTCTCCAGTGGATCTCCTGACCCCGGAATCAAACCAGGGTCTCCTGCATTGCAGGCAGACTGTTTACCAGCTGAGCTACCAGGGAAACCCGTGTGGAATAGCTATATCATGTTAAACAGTAAATAAGACTATGTTCTTGTCTTTATTTGAGATTAAGTATCATATAAGAAATTTGTTGGGTGTTGATAAGGGGTGGACTGATATTGGTGCTATTAATAAACATAAATATAAGCTAACAATTTATAAAAAATCCATGAAAAACATTATGTGTGAAGTACATAGATATCACATAATAAATGATCTTGGGGAGTTGCTAACTGATCTGGTTTAGGAAGATAAAGATCTGGAGCAATCCCTTCTCATAAGAGAAAATGAACTGAGAAATATGACCTTACTGGAACAATATAGAAGACTGAATGTGATTCTTGCTGCCCTACAAAATGGAACTTTCTGAAAAGTGTGATTATAAAAATCACCTGATTCAAAAGACATATTCCAGAACTCTGCTTCCCTTCCTGTAACACTGATTCATATATCTCCAGGGGGAGTGTCTAAGAAGCTATTTATTAAGCATTTGTATCTCAAGATCAGGTAGACTGGGGACTTGCTACACTAAAGAATGGTGTTGTTTATTGGCATATTTTTATAACCAAGTTTAAATTTCCAGGGCTCAAATCTAATATTTTAGGAGACTAACACTGATGAATAATCTCAATTAATCCTCAAATGACAAACTGATATTGGAATACTAGACTGGGTAGTCTTTCCCTTCGCCAGTGGATCTTCCCAACCAAGGAATTGAACTGAGGTCTCCTGCACTGCAGGCAAATTCTTTACCAGCTGAGATACCAGGGACGCCCATATGGAATAGCTGTATCATGTTAAACAGTAAACGTGACTATGTTTTTGTCTTTGTTTTGGAGTATTAATCAGTGTTAGTCTCCTAAATATTAGATTATGAATCCTGGAAATTTAAGCTTGAAAGCATGAAAACAAAAACAAAAACTATACTTTCCCTACCAAAATTGTTTTTCAAAAAATGAAGTTAATGCTTCCAAATACTTCCCATTAAAACAGAGAAATTGAAAGCAAGGAAGTAATTACTTAAATCCTCTTGAATATAAACACTATAATAAATTAGACTATTGCTTATTTTTGCAACATTTAGTATTCTAAATGTAATTGTATGTTAACAAATTACAAATTTCTTAATTAGGGAGAGGATAGCAGACAAAACTTTGTCTCAATTTTTTTCCCTTGAATTTATTGACTTGCTTTCAAAATCTACTCTTGTTAAAAATCATAATTTGTCTTTTCTTCATATCTTTAAATTCTTAAATTTGTTAACTTCAGTTTACACAGTTAGATTTCCAAGTTACATACCTAAAACTTCCCATTCTTTACTTTGACTCTCTAAAAGTGGTTTTATTTAATATCATTTTTTTCACTAGAGAAATTAAATATAAAATATGGGTACAGATTGTTTTATAAATCTGAATGGTAGAAAGAATTCTTTCCAATCCAAAATATTTTTTTCTACTTCAAAACACATTTATTCTTCTCCAATATATATTATGTGGAATTGTTTTTAATCAATTTGCTTGTTCTCTTTGGACAGTCCATAAGAAGATGTTTCATTGGGCTCCAATTCTTTATTCAGAATTGCTTTTTGGTAAAATCCTTACATGTATAATGCCATGTCATTAATTTGAATTACCTCAATGTTTGGGGAAACTTTTATTATATGCTATTCTTCAAGGGTGAAAACTTTCTTAACAAAATAATACTTGAAAGTTAATATAAAGCAGATCAAGCTAGAAACTACAAAGCAGAGTATATATGAAGAAATTTAAACATATGCTAACATACTTCAATGTAAAAGAGGACACTGAATTTTAACTTTACTGTGCCATTCTTAGCTAGTCTAATTGATAACAGTTTATTTATGATTATAGTTTATGGATATATGAAATACATGACACCAATATTAGAAGCAGTTAAAGGGATGAAGTAGAAATAATTTGTATATTAAGAGAAAAGAAAAAATACAATCATATACAATGCTGATTAAAGTTAGAGAAAGCAGTAAAAGAGAGGAAGACAAAAAGTAAACAAAGAACAAGGGAATAAATAGAAACATTTACAGATATTATAGTAACCCAATTATATCAATAATCACTTTAAATTTGAATGATTTAAATACACAAATTGAAAGATTAAAAACTAATAGAGTATATTAAAAACCTCAACTGTATGCTGTCTATAAGAAACCTATTTTAACTATAAAAATATACATCAATTAAACATAAAGGGGTGAATTCCTATTTGCTTATTTTTGCCTTTGTGTCATATGCTTTTGGTTGTCAAATCCAAAACATCATTGCCAAGACCAATATCAAGGAACTTTTCCCTCATGTGTTCTTTAGTTGTTCAGTTGCTCAGTCATGTCCGACTCTGCCACCCCATGGACTGCATCACGCCAGGCTTCCCTGCCTTTCACCATCTCCTGGAGCTTGCTCAAACTCATGTCCATTGAGTCAGTGATGTCATCCAACCATTTTGTCCTCTGTCATTCCCTTCTTATCCTGCCTTCAAGCTTTCCCAGCATCAGTCTTTCCCAATAAGTTGGCACTTTGCATCAGGTAGCCAAAGTACTAGAGCTTCAGCTTCAGCATCAGTCCTTTTAAATAATATTCAGGATTGATTTCCTTTAGGATTGACTGGTTTGATCTCCTTGCAGTCCAAGGGACCCTCAAGAGTCTTCTCCAACACCACAGTTCAAAAGCTTCAGTTCTTTGGCACTCAGCTTTCTTTATAGTCCAACTCTCTCATCCATACATGACTTCTGGAAAAACTGTATCTTTAATTAGATGGAACTTTGTTGGCAAAGTAATGTCTCTGCTTTTTAATATGCTGTCTAGGTTTGTCATAGCTTTTCTTACAAGGAGCAAGCCTCTTCTAATTTCATGGCTTCAAGTCACCATATGCAGTGATTTTGAAGCCCAAGAAAATTAAGTCTCTCACTGTTTCCACTATTTCCAAATCTATTTGCCATGAACTGATGGGACTGGATGCCATGATCTTCATTTTTTGAATGTTCAGTTTTAAACCAGCTTTTTCACTTTCCTCATTCACCTTCGTCAAGAGGCTCATAGTTCCTCTTTGCTTTCTGCCATAAGGGTGGTATCATCTGCAAATCTGAGATTATTGATATTTCTCCTGGTAATCTTTTTTTTTTTTTTTTTTAGCAGTTTCACAGTTTCAGGTCATACATTTAAATTACATTGCTCCTGTAGATTGCCTTGAGTAGTACAGGCATTTTCAGAACATTAATTTTTACCACTCATTTACATGAGATATCTTATCATACTTTTGTATTCCTTAAATTTTTTCATCAATGTTTTACAGATTTCAATGTACATATCTTTCACCTCCTTGATTAAATTTATTCCTGAGCATTTTATTTATGCTATTGTAAGCAAGGTTGTTTTCTTAATTTCCATTTTTGATAATTTCTTGGTAGTATATAAAAATGCAACTGATTCTTGTATGCTGGTTTTGTGTCCTGCTACTTTACTGCATTTATCAGTTCTGAGTTTTTTGGTAGAGATTTTAAGTTTCTTTTTTAATATAGAAGTTCATATCATATGCAAACTGTTATTTTTATTTTTTTCTTTCTGATTTGGATGGCTTATTTGTTTTTTTACTAATTTCTTTGTCTAGAACTTGTGATGCTGTGTTGAACAGAAGTGGTGAGAGTGGCACCTTCGGCTTGTTCCTGATCTAGAAAGAAAAGTTTATAGCTTTTTACTGTTGAGTGTGATATTAGTTGTGGGCTTGAAATATGTGAGACATATTATGTTGAAGTATGTTCCCTCTGTGCTCACTTTGTTGAGAGTTTTTATCATGAATGGATACTGAATTTTTTCAAATGCTTGTTTTCTGTATGTACTGAGATCATATGATTTTAGCCTTCATTTTATCTTTAATTTATCTACATTTTAATGTGGTGTATCATATTAACTGATTTATGTGCATTGAAACATCCTTGTATCCCAGGATAAATCCCATCAGAACATGGTATACTATCCTTTTAATGTGCTATTGAATTTAGTTTGCTTTTGTTTTATTGAGGGATTTTTCATCTATGTTCATTAAGGATATTAGCCTGTGATTTCCTTTTCATATAGTATTTTTGTCTTGATTTGGTATCAGGGCAATAATGGCACCATAAAGTTAGTCTGGTTAGTGTTTCTTCCTCTTTAATTTAAAAAGTTTCTGAACAGCATGGGAAACAATCAACAAAATTAAAAAGCAATTTATACAATGGGAGAAAATATTTGTAACTGTATATCCAATAATAGGTTGATTATATATATATATATATATATGCTCGGTAGGAAAAAAATCCAAAACAAAAAAGAACCCAACTGAAAACTGAGCAAAAGGCCTGAATAGACATTTTTCTACAGAAGACACACAAATGGTCAATAAGCATATAAAAATTACTCAATACACTAATCTTCAAGGAAATGCAAATCAAAACCACAATGCTATATCACCTTACACAGTAAATGACTCTGGAAGCTAATACAACAGTGTCTATATGTTAGCACAACTACTTATGGTACACTGGAGTGTACAAGAATACTACAGTGGTTTGTCATTTCCTTCTCCAATAGAAGAAAGTACAGTAAAACTTATACCAGGGAAGAAAGAAGAGAGATGTCACTTTGAGATGAAACTGAGTCTAGAAATTGTTTAATTTTATTACTTTGTTTTCTTGATTTCTCTCTCTCTCTCTCAATTCTTTTTGCTCATTTCCCTCATTGTCTTGAATTCTTGCTAGATCTTTTAAATGCAAATCTGTAGGTTAAGTTTTCAAATACATATTCAAACTTGACAATTGAAAAATCAATTGCTTTAGTCCTCTTCATTCCATTTCACTCTTTTATCTCAATTCTTCATTTCAATAATTAATTTGGACAAAATTAATCCTATAATTACCACTCAGTTTATTTAGTTAAATAAAAGTGACAGCACACACACATTCTATTCAGTTGTGTGATATTAGGACAAATTTGTAAGAAAATTTGTTTAGCAATGCTAAAGAAGAAAAGCAAATTGAAACAAGTTCTGAAGCAATATCCCATGATGTATCACATAAATTTGCAAGGTGTAAAATCTCTAAAGGCATGTGAGTTGTAATTTATAAATGTTGTGTCTAAAGTGTCCTTGGGAGATTCCTTTTTTAAACCTTTCAATGTATCTTAACAGTTTTCATCTGCTGCAGAACTTTCAAGTTGATACAAATGTGTGTGTGTGTGTGTGTGTGTGTGTGTGTGTGTGTGCATGCGCTCAATCATATCTGACTCTTTGCAACCCCATGAACTATAGCCCACAGGTTCCTCTGTCTATGTGTTTTCCTAGGCAAGAATTTCGGAGTGGGTTGCCATTTCCTACTACAGCGAATCTTCCCCATCCAGGGACTGAACATGTGTCTCCTGTGGTTCCTGCATTGACAGGCAGATTCTTTATCAATGGACCACCTGGGAAGCCCAAGTTGCTATTGTACCTTAATAAAGAGAATGCCTAGGACCTTTTTAATATGGGACTTACAGATGAATTGGAAATAACCTTGTTGCTATGGTTCACTTGATAGCACTTAGTAGTCCAGCAGGTCACGGCTTAAAAACTGACACCATAGTGGTAATTCATAACCAGTTCTAACTGCGCTTCCAGCACGGTTCTGGGTCAAAAGCATTATTACCCTTCACTTCTAGCTCATATATGTTTCAACCCATCAGTTTTACTTTGATAAATCTTCTCTTGAGAATAGAATGTGATGTTTATCCTGGAAAGATATGTGTGAAGCTGTACCCAGTGGATAAGAAATGGTTGTAAATAAGCAGAAAGACAGACTTACATATATCCTAGAATGATAAGTGTGAAGATACAGTTAGTGGATACATAAACAAAGATAAATTCTTTCCAATTTATCCCATTTAGTCAATACACACACACACACACACACACACACACATACACACCCTCAAATACACCCAGAGGATAGTATAAAATATAAGGAACTATGAACAAAGGGTGAGAGCAATAACTCATGTTCCCATTTTCTAAAATAACTATACTATATCTTACCTCCATTAAATCCGGCTCTCCCCAACCTTTCTCAGCTAACAACATTGCTTCACTGTTTTGAGAAGATAAAAGTTCTCAGACAGAGCTCTCTGCTCTCTTCACTGTGTCCATGTGCATATTCTCCTTTTCACTGTGTCCATGTGCATATTCTCCTTTTCACTGTGTCCATGTGCATATTCTCCTTTTCACTCTTCTACAAGGCTATGAAACACCTTGCTTCTGTCAAAGGAAAATCCTTGCGCTGGGATAATGAACCCAATTCCATATACTTCACCTTTACAAGAACTTCAATCTTACACATTTTTTTTTTTGGCTTATATCGTCAGGAATTGTGTTTTACTGGGACAGTGTCTTAATATGCTTCATCAATATTGTATTTTATTATCTATATTACTTCCACTTTTAAAATAAAAAGTTCAGTAAGATAGATACCTAATAAAGAGTATAGTTAATTTTAGAATGATATTTCCAATGATAAGTTTAAGCCATTTTATTGATTCTGTATTTTACTTTTTATCAACTTACCCTTAACTAGACATCATAACGGAGAAGCCAATGGCAACCCCCTCCAGTACTCTTATCTGGAAAATCCCATGGACGGAGAAGCCTGGTAAGCTGCAGTCCGTGGGGTTGCTAAGAGTCGGACATGGCTGAGCGACTTCGCTTTCGCTTTTCATTTTCATGCATTGGGGAAGGAAACGGCAACCCACTCCAGTGTTCTTGCCTAGAGAATCCCAGGGACGGGAGCCTGGTGGGCTGCTAGGTCTATGGAGTCGCACAGAGTCGGACACGACTGAAGCGACTTAGCAGCAGCAGCAGACATGATAATATGCTAATAATTATAATACATTCATAATGTGTCCATTCATTCCACCAATACTTATTGAACATTTCTTGCAGATATAGTTCTAGATGTTGGAGACTCAAAACTAATATTTTTGCAATTTTGCAATTCATATTGTACTGAGCAGTATTGGAAGCAACATAGGGATGATAAATAATAAATATAATAAAGAAATAAATTATAATGAACATTAGAGAGTGATGAAAATGAAACTCGCTCAGTTGTATCCAACTCTTTGCCACCCCATAGACTATATAGTCCATGGAATTCTCCAGGCAAGAATACTGGAGTGGGTAGCCTTTCCCTTCTCCAGGGGAATCTTCCCAACCCAGGAATGGAACTGGGGTTTCCTGCATTGCAGGCAGATTCTTTACCAAGTGAGCTATCAGGAAGGTGACAGGTTGTGAAAAAAAAAAAAGAGTGAGAGAATGGAAATTGAGAAGGTATTGGAACTTTTAAATAAATGCTCAGATGGGCCTCTCAGATGAAACTATGCAAAGATAAGAAAGAGAAAAGGAGTGACTCTTTTAGACACTTGGATTAAAATATGTTCCAGGAAAGGAAAAAAAAAAGAGCTATAAGGTATTGGGGTAGTTGTAACAGAGGAAATGAGGTCAGAAATATAAAATATGGCCATACTGTGAGAGCCTTTAATGCCATATTACGGACTGTAGTTATTTCTATAGAAAATGGTAGGTGGTTGGAAGGAGGTTCACGAGGGAGGGGACATATTTGTATACCTATGGCTGATTTCATGCTAATGTATGGCAGAAATCGGGCTTCCCTGTTAGCTTAGCTGGTAGAGAATTCACCTGCAATGCAGGAGACCCCGGTTCAATTCCTGGGTTTGGAAGATCCCCTGGAGAAGGGATGGGCTACCCACTCTGGTGTTCCTGGCCTTCCCTGGTGGCTCAGCTGGTAAAGAATCCACCTGCAATGCAGGAGTCCTGGGTTCGATCCCCAGGTTGGGAAGATCCCCTGGAGGAACGATGGCAACCCACTCCAGTATTCTTGTCTGGAGAATCCCCATGAATAGAGAAGACTGGCAGTCTACCATCTGTGGGGTCACAAAGAATTGGATACAACTAAGCAATTAAGCATAGCACAGCACATGGCAGAAACCAACACAATATTGTAAAACAATTATCCTTTAATTAAAATAAGTTAAAATGTAAAAAATAAATTAAAAATAGTAGGTAGTAGATGATTCTCAGCAGAAAAGTAATATAACTTGTTTATGCAGAATTACCTGGATATTGGTATATTTTAGGGGAGCAGGCAGAAGCAAGGTGTTGGATATAAGGCTAATTCAATGATCCAAGAGAAGTTTGATTATCAACATTGGAAGTGGTAAAACCTATTTGTACTTTGAAAATAAATTCAAGATATTTCCTGGTGGATTAGATGAAAGGAGCAAGGAGGGGATGAAAGGAGTCACGGTGACTCCAGAGTATCAGTTTCTTTGTCAAGTCCGACTATTTGCAATCCATTGACTGTAGCCCACCAGGCTCCTCTATCCAGGGAATTCTCCAAGCAAGAATACTAGAGTGGGTTGCCATTCCTTTCTCCAAGTGTCTTTAATTGAGCAAATTGAAAAGACTACTGTCATTCATTCAGCGGTACAAATCTATGGGTGGTGCTGATTTGAGGTCAGTGTTTAGTTAGAGAGACAAATTAGATATGAAAGTTATAATGGTGACTAGCAGGTTGAATATATTAGTTTTGGTTTTAGGAGAGTGGTCCATTCTGGAGATATGAATTTGGGAATCATCAGCATATAGATGATATTTAAAGAAATTAGAATGGATGAGATTACCAAACAAGTGAGTTTAGGTAATCAGAGAATGGAAGAGGTCTAAGAAGTGAACATCTGGGCACTTCAGATTTGGAAGGTCTAGGAAAATAGGAAAAGTGAGAAAATGAGACTAAGAAACACTATAGAGGTAAGAGGAAAAATAAGAGTCATGTCTGACTCATGTCAAATGATTAACCTTAATAAATGCTGTTGCTAAGTCAAGTGAAATTAGAACTGAGAATAAAATAAGGGTTTAAATAATATAGAGGCTAATGATATGCTTGGATAATAGAGTACAATAGAAGTGGTGGGAAAGAAAACTTGAATTTAAGAGAATACTATATTTAAGAGAGATTGGTAGAAAAGATAATAGTTTTTGCATAATAACTATGAGGATTTGTCAGTAAGAAGTTCTGGAAAAGCAGAGAATAGGCAGAAATTTCAGGAGTCAATGTCATACGATGAACAGTTGCCCAAGAGGAGGAAGTCTTAATCTAAACGCAGGACAAGAAAGGAAAGTGAAAGTGTTAGTCGCTCAGTCCTGTCTGACTCTTCGTGACCCTGTAGACTGTAGCCCATGGGTAGGCTCCTCTGTCCATGAAACTCTCCAGGTAAGAATACTGGAGTGGTTTGTCATTCCCTTCTCCAGGGGATCTTCCCAACCAAGGGGTTGAACCCAAGTCTCCTGTATTGAAGGCAGTTCTTTACCACCTGGGCCACCAGGAAAGCCCACAAGAAAGGACAAAAGAGAAGATATTTTGAATCAAGAAGGAATATTCACTAGGAGTTCAGAAACTGCAGTCTTGCAGAGGCTTTAACTTACTTGAATTTCTACAGACGCACATACAAAAGTAGATTTTACTTGGCTTAAACATGATGATCTACCCAAGCTCAATATTTCTTGGTACACATTAAGCAGTACAGCCAATATTCCTGGGTTATGCCTCATTTGAACTTCATAAAATATCTTTAATGAGCAAATTTTCTTTCTCTTTTTCTTAATTCATTTTCCAGGTCAAATTATTGCCCACACATTATGAGAACACAGAGGTTAATTTTTGAGGAATTAATGTATTTTTAAAGTATACAGTAGGAAAGAAATATTAAGAATTAAACTAAGAAGTGAAAGATACATTACTATGGCTAATGTTATTAGGCCTTAGACTTTAATTTCATTCTTTAGCTTTCCAAATTGAATTTAAATGTTCTGAATTAGAAATTCTCCCCTTTGTAAGTCATGTGTTATCTGTTAAATAAATGAATGACATTATTTTACATATTATCTTAGCCATATTATACAGACGTTTTATCAATGCAACAACAACCAGGAGGTTGGACTTTGATTTTGCAGCCTCTTTTATTGCTATATTTCTAATTTTATTTCCATTTGTTTGATATCCATTGAAAATACGTTACCATTAGAAAGTTTTAGGTGTATCTATTTTTTTTTAATTGAAAACCAAGCGAAATTAGCTGATTTGCTTTAAGGAGTATGCTATTTTAATTACTGTACATTTAGCTATTATCAATATTTGCTATGCCTATTATTTATTAATTAGTAAAACACATTTAAAAATCATCAAAATTCATTTCCTAATATTAGTGAACAATGGGATAACTATATCTTACTGGAAATCTTTAAAATAAAGTTTATGACCCACTGAAAGTGAAATTCTTCAAACTACTTCCCTATTTATATATCTTATTGAAGATAATACCTGGCATTGCCATTCAATATTGCATACCTGAAGAGTCATCACAGGCTCAACAGTTTGTTACAAACAAGAAAGAAATATTTGTTGCATATAATTCATAAGAGAAATGCAGACTCACCTTAGAGAATATAAAATACAAAGCATAAAAGAAAAGGATTACTTTCATTTATAAAAATAGTAGCTATCAGTATGATTTATATGTTTATCAATTCTTAAATGGAAAAAAAGATACTGATGCAAACCATAAAAATTTAAATCCAGAATGGTTAGAACTCAAACTTGCATAGATATTCTCAAAATGTGGACAGTTCCTGTTGTTTTATTATTTGGAATGTTCACTTTCAATCTAGTTATTGATATGGCAAAAAAATAACTGTGGACTGTCTTCATATACATTTCAGACAGAGGTATGCCTCTTTGTCTACCGTCATTATTTAACAGAAAATTGGTCTGGTTATTTTGAACGCAAGAACAAGTCCATATTACTAGAGAAAATTTATTTTGGATATTTACATCCTCATTTTAGATATTCTAAGTATAATGTTTTCTTTGTCAAATTTTTTCTTTCCCATGCTTGGCCAGTTATATCCTTCTGAACTGTAAAACATATAAGAGGTTATTAACTGGGGAAATATATGAAAAATTTGATGAGTTCAGGGCAGTTCTAGCTTTGTTTCATTGTAAACTAGGGAAGCGCCATGATAAGTGATTTGTAGAATAATTTAAATACCTGACAACGAATTAGATGAATCTGACATACTGTCCTATTGTAAGTAATAGCTATAGAAAAACAAAAAACAAATCTTGTTTACATTCTAGGCATATTTACCCTGAGGACTAGTAACTTAAAACAGATGAGGTAAAGAGGAAAAGAAACATTTATCTATCACTAATGGCTGTTTTCATTTTGAACTAAAAGGACATGTCTGTACTTTTCAGTAATAACAGAATCTATCTCCAACTGTCAGTCTCAAGGAAAAAAATGTTGTTCATATAAAATTCATAGAACTAAAGGAGTTCCTGTCATAATGCTTTCAAGAAAGCACTGTCAAATCTCTTTGGGTCTTTAGTTTAAATGTCATTTCTAGTCTACTGCAGGGATTTTTAAAGTGTTTCAGCATCAGTTTTTTCCTAGGGGTATATCAGGTCTTTCAGAGAATTTATGTTTTTTAATAGAAGACACTGTACTGCCAGTCTTTGTGAAATACCCTTCCAGATAGTGTCATTTGTAAATGACTTACAGGAGAAAATATGCAAGAATCTTTAATTCATTTTCAAGCGGTAGAAAATGGACAAAGATTGCAGGATAAGTGTTTCATGAATAATGAAGTTAACCCCACAGGGAAATTAGAGTGGGATACTCCTATAATCTTAGTCAGTGAAGGGAAGGATTAATTATGATTCAAAACTATCCTGGGATTCCTCCAAAGGGATTCCAATATTGGAAAACTCAAGTGATTTCATCCTATGCTGGATCAAAACAAAAGACAATCAGGTTACGGTAAGCCTGGAAATGATCTCATAGGGACTTATTAATGTCTTAATCCCTTTTACCAACCTTTCCTAAAACAAATATCCATATATATCTTTGATGTTCTCTTTCCCACTTGACAAGTCATAATTTGTTTCAACTTTTATAAGATGCATGCCACAAAAGTGATATCTTCCTTTCTTCCCAAAATACTTTGAAAATGCTTCTTCTGCTAGACTTGCTCTTAGAAAATTGTTGTCATCTACTCCAAACATTAGTGGAGTCATTATTTTCATGACCTGCCAAAGCTGTTAGCCTTTATTATCACAAAAACTATTTAAAGCAGTAGTTTCCTCCATATATGTTATTGTTAGCATTTTTATTTCAGCTTATTATTTATTTAGTCTTCATGATTCTTATTGTGAGTTAGTTAACAGCAAGGCTTCTCTGATAGCTCAGCTGGTAAAGAATCTGCTTGCAATGGAGGAGACCCTGGTTTGATTCCTGGGTCGGGAAGATCCCCTGGAGAAGGGTAGGCTACCCACTCCAGCATTCTTAGGGCTTCCCTTGTGGCTCAGCTGGTAAAGAATCCACCTGCAATGTGGGAGACCTGGGTTCAAATCTAGGTTGGGAAGACCCCCTGGAGAAGGGAAAGGCTACCTGCTCCAATATTCTTGCCTGAATGAATTCCATGGACTGTATAGTCTACGGGGTCACAAAGAGTCAGACAGACTGAGCAACTTTCACTTTCACTTTTATCCCAGATGATGCTAGTGGTAAAGGACTCACATGCCAATACAGGAGACATTAGAAATTGGGCTTCCATTCCTGGGTTGGGAAGATCTCCTGGAGGAGGCACAGCAATTCACTCCAAAATTCTTGCCTGGAGAATACCGTGAGCAGAAGAGCCTTTCCATGGAATTTCAAAGAGTTGGATAGGAAAGTGGCTTAGCACACACAAATAGCAACCAAATGAAACAAATTAAATATTTGCAGTGTGAGTAAGGAGAAATGTTTTGAAACTGAAATCAAATGGATATAATAAGTGCATGGTTGTTTAAAGTATTATATTATGTCCAATCTGGAGACAGAAATCATGTAATAATTTAAATGAAAGAGCAAGATTAAATCTCAGTATTCTGATGAAATGAAAATAACTTAAATACATTTATAAAAATGCTCAGTGAGTTTAGAAAAAGAATGCAGAATCACATTAAACACTTCAAAAAAATTTAGAAAATATAAAAAGAATCAATCAGAGCTGGACAATACAAAGCTGAAATGAAAATGGAGGGAACCAACACCACATTAGGTGATATGGAATATCAATCAGTATCATATAAATGAAAATCACAGAATCATTTTAAGTGGGAGAAAAAATCATTTGACAAAATACAATATCCATTTGCAGTAAAAACTCTTAACACAATGTGTATAGGGAGGAACATACCTCAACATAATAAAGGCCACTTATGACAAACCCACAGCTAACATCATACTCAATGGTGAAAAGCTAAAAGCTTTTCTTGTAAGATCAGAAGCAAGACAAGAGTGCTTGTCTTGCCACTTTTATGCAACATAGTACTGAAAACTCTAGCCATGGCAATTAAGCTAGAAAAAGAGAGAGAACATCTAAACTGGAAGGGAAGAAGTAAAGCTGTCACTATTTGCAGATGATATAATATATACAGAAAACCCTAAAGATTCCACTAAAATCTATTATAACTAATAATTCAGTAAAGTTGCAGAAAATAATATACAGACACCTGTGGCATTTCTATACACTAATAAAGAAGTATCAGTGAGAGAGATCAAGAACATAATCACATTTACAATCATATCAAGAAGAACCAGATATCTAGAAATAAATTTAAACAAGGAACTGGAGGGATTTTTGATGGCTCAGATGGTAAAGAGTCTGCCTGAAATGCGGGATACCTGGGTTCAATCCCTGGGTTGGAAAATCCCCTGGAGAAGGAAATGGCAACCCACTCCAGTATTCTTGCCTGAAGAATCCGTTGGATGGAGAAGCGTGGTAGGCTACAGTCCATGGGGTCTCAAAGAAACGGACATGACTGAGTGACTTTACTTTTACTTCTGAAAACTATATATCCTGAAATATATATATATATATATATTCTGAAAAATATATATATGTATATATATATATATATATATATATATATTCTGAAAACTATAAGAAATTGATGAAAGAAATTGATGACAAAAATAAATAGAAAGATATTCTTTGTTCATGGATTGAAAGAATATTGAAAGAAATGCCCATACTACCCAAAGTGATCTACAGATTCAGTGCAATCCCTAGTAAAATAGTAAAAAAAAAAAATGTAAAATATCTGCACCTGGAAAACTACAAAGCATTGCTAGAAGAAATTTACAGAGACAAAAGTAAATGGAGGGACCCATTATATTTCGGGACTGAAAGAGTCAATGCTGCTACAATTGGACATGCCAAATTGATCTATATATGGAATACAATCCCATTCAAAATTCTAGAAAACTTTTTGGAAGAAATTAACAAGCTGATTTTAAATTGTAGATACAGGTAAACAGTCAAGAAAAGTCAAAACAATTTCTAAAACCAGAACAATTTAAGAAGACTTATTTCAATAGTGCAATAATCAAGACAATGTGATCAAGATGAAGCATTGGGCAATAGGACAATAAAAGAGGATAGAATCCAGAAATAGATTTACTCTTACATGGTCAACTGATTTTTTATAAAATCTCCAGCCTAATGCAATAGAGAGAAGTCCTGTCAATAAATGATGGTGAGGGGGAGATGAAGATAGCAGAGTAAGAGGATGTGGAGTTCACCTCCCGCCATGAATACATCAAAGATACATCTACCCGTGGAACAATTCTTACTGAAAAATAATCAGAAATTGGCAGAGAGACTCTTGTACAAGACTGCAATAGGGTAGGGAGGAAAGAAAAGCAATCAAGTTGGGACTAGTGAGCCTGGGAGGGAACTCAGAGAAGAAGGGATTAAAAGGGAGACACCTGCCTTGGGAAGGGAGCACAGAGAGCCACAGCAAGGGCGTTCCAGCCCCTGGATCCTCTGTGGAAGCTCCGCTCACTTGGCTGGCTGGAGGAGAGCCGGGGCTAATAGGAGGGCTGGGGACGCCAGGGCGCAGTGGCCTTTGTTGGCGCTTACTTAAGCAATACCTTAGCAGTCTCTCCACCACAGCTAACCTCCCAGTGCGTCCCGCAGCCCTGCAGAGTGCTTTCATCACAGGCCAGGCGTGGTGGAAGCAGGGAGAAGGGATCAGCCGCGAAAGACAAAGGGGACTTGCCGCCCAGGCTCAGTCTGAACTGAATGGCCACAGATACCTAAGCAGGTAGCTCATTTCACCTCTGTCTGCACCTGGGCCCCACTTATTTCAGCACTCCCCTCCACTGGGGTAAACCCACACTGAAAAGGAAGAGTCTGTTTGAGCCAGGATCTCAGAACTTCTGCTCCAAGCAACTGACAGGGCGGCCTCCACTTCTGACAGCATGGTGGTGATGGCAACTGAGCAGAGAGGAAGTTTGTCTTCACACACAGCACTCCTTCTAGCCCCTCCACCTGCAGCTCCATTCCCTCAGGTGATAGCTTCCAGCAGAACCTGAGGAAAGGCAAGAGGAAGCCTCCAGGTCTCTTGCCAAAGGCTCTTACAACTCAGTATAGAATAAATAAATAAATAAACAGCCAAATTAAAAAAAAAAATAGCAGAAGACCTAAATTGGCATTTTTCCAGAGAAGATATATAAATGGTTAACAGGTACATGAAAATATGCTCAACATCACTGCATCAGAGAAATGCAAATCAAAACAGCAATGAAATATCACCACACATGTGTCAGAATATCTGAGCATTCAAAACACAAATGGAATCACAGGCCTTAATTCCTTCTCCCTAGTATATATATATATACACTATATTAATACATATGTACTATACGTTAAATATATACCTTACATATTCTCTCTGTAGATATATGTGTGGATGCATGGTAAGTCGCTTCAGCTGCGTCTGACTCTTTGTGACTATGGACTGTAGCCCACAGGCTCCTGTGTCCGTGGGATTCTCTAGACAAGAATGCTGGAGCGGGTTGCCATGCCCTCCTCCAGGGGATCTTCCTGACCTTAGGATTGAACCTGCGTCACTTGTGACTCTTGCATTGCAGGTGGAATCTTCACCACTGAGCCACCAGGGAAGCCCCTATAGATATATAATACATTAAATATATGTTTAAAACTGTATATATTCACATAAAGCAGAGGGCAGACACTTTGTTAAGGTTTATTAATCTGGGAAATTTCACCCCAGGAAACAAGCAAATATGGTCTGGTTTTGAATTTACTTAAAATTCTAAGAAAATATTGGAAAATTTTCTCCAGAGACAAGTCATTTAGTGGCTGAGCTAGTGTGAGGTTTAATTTATCAGATTAGTATAAACCATATTTACAAGATTCCACTAAATAGTTAAATCCATAGCCACCTTATTAAAAACAATACAAAACCTCTTAGCTATCTCTTTTCTTGTTTCATTCTGTCCCAGTGAACTTTCATCATTTCTTACTGTCTCATATAGATAATAATTTATTTTGCTTATTTTTCTCTCCCATTAGATGGTAGACTTCATGAAGGCAAATGTTTTGGTACCTTCTTTGTTTTCCTCGTATATGAGTGTCTACAATAATACCAGACACATTTTAAGTGCTCAGTATTTTTCCGATAAGTATATGAGTGAATGAATGAACATAGAATTCTTTTCAGAAAGGAGGGCTACTATTCTCATGAAACTTTAAGGGATATTTTTCTCTTATGCACTTTACTAGAAAGGAGGGGACATATTTTTCAGTCTTGATGGGTGGTGCACATCAGCTAGTGAGAGTTAATCACCTGAAGTCAAGTGCTTGAGACACTTTGTTCTGAATCCTTGTAGTTCTTATTGTCTAGTGGCCTTAGGATCCGCAGGAGGTTATTTATCCTTCTGTGTTTCACTCCTTGAGAGTTAACCAGAAGCCAGAAGTAACAGCAATAGCCTGTTTCTGGTAGCAAAAACTTTGAAAATTCTCATACCAGTATTACTGAGCTTTTCTGCCTATACGAGCAAAGTTTCTGAAAACCAGATGCAGCATGGGGAGGTAAAGAGTGGTTATTCCTAAAAAGTTGTTTTACATACTTTGACTTGACAGCAAATGATAAACAAAAAGTCTAGGAATAGCTCAGAGAGGCATCCTTAGGAAATTTCAAATTCCCATAGATACAGAAAAGGTTAAAATTATTACTTTTAAGCACTTTAAAAGTATCATTTAATTTTCACAACCATTCTCTGATATAGAGAGATCCCCATTTTACAAATGTTAGGAAGTAGAGTTACCAAGAAGTACAGTAAACATGCTAAATATCACACAGCCAGGCAACAGTGGAGCTGGGATTTGAATCCACGCATCCTGACTCCAGAGTCTCTGTTCTTGGTTGCAGTACCACATTGCTACACAAAAATAAGTGTGAGATCCTGAAAGTTGGTGTTAAAGAAAAACCACAAGGATTAGGTATTTTATTTCACATCAATATTGTTTTAGAGGAGTTCAAAATGTGTTTTATAACATTATCTTTTCTAACCAAAACCATTGTTTCTATTTCTCATTGCCTATTTTAATAAATGTGAATAGTAGTCATCTAGTAACACAAATTAAAAAACTTAGACTCATTTAATATGTCTACTTCTTTTATACTTCCTACGTCTGCTGCTGCTGCTGCTAAGTCACTTCAGTCATGTCCAACTCTAATCAGTGCCAAATCTTGTGATGTATTTATATGAAAGATCAAAACAACTTTAATTTTTTTTTTTTGCTAATTTTGTAAGGTTTTAATTTTTTTAAACTTTTAATTTCACATTGGAGGATAGCTGATTGAGAACTTTGTGATGGTTTTAGGTGCACAGCAAGGTGACTCAGTCATACACACACATGTGTCCATTCTCCTCTCAACTCTCCTCCCATCCAGGCCACATGACATTGAGCAGAGTTCCTTGTGTATACAGGAGGTCCTTGCTGGTTATCCATTTTAAATGTAACAGTGTGTACACGTCGATCCCAAACCCCCTAATCATTCTTCCCTCCATCCTTCCCCACTGGTAACCATAAGTTTGTTCTCTGTGGGTCAAAGCAACTTTAATTTACTAGGCACCTATAATCACAAACTGTACAAGTACAGAAAAGGTAACATTATTAAAGAACCAAAACTAAAACCAGAAAAACTCAATAATCCTCTCAACTGTATCCCAGCTTTTAATATAATATTTAGCATATATTTATTATAAAAATTTAATTATATAGATATATAACATAATTTAAATATTCATAAATAAGATACTAAGTATGGTCTCATTATAAATTTATTTTATCTATTTTTTCTTGATTTATCTGTTTTAGGATATCTGAAATGATGTTCACCAAATGATAATGATGGATTTTTCTTCTTTATGCTTATAAAGTTGACTTTTAAATTTATTATTTGTATTTTTTATATTTTTAAATGTTTTACAATTCTCATGCATATTTTCCAGTGAATATAATGCTGTTATTCTTAAAAGCAAATGTATAAAATCAAAACAGAGTAAGCTCAGAACCAATATTTTCTGATTCTAAAACAAAGCAGCACCAATAACAATAATAGCTAGCAATGACAGCAACAATACATGGAAATAAAATTTTAAGCAGTTTTTCCTCTAAAACACCTGCTCAAAAGTAAATTATGGGCTTACCATAAAGAAAGAATGGATGCAGATTGACATAGAAAGTTATTGAAAATTTTAATAGTTTAGTGAATAGACTATATGGATTATATAGTGTAAAATACATTTCTGCCAAATATTTATTGATTGAGCAATATATACCAAGAATTAAAGGAGATATAAAGACAAGAAAGCTTCAGTTTTGCCATTAACAAGTGTATGATTCAATAGGGAAGTAAAGATATGTTTAAAATTTATTTTAAAATAGAAGGAAAACTGGGAAGGGCAAAACTATACTTTGCTGAAGGGATTAGAAAAAAAATATATTGGGATAAGTCAATAACTGGAAAAATTATTTACATGGCAAATCTCTGAATGTATCATACATATAATCTCTAAAACTAGTCAATATTATTTGTAGTCATTAATTGCTGCTCTAACAATTATCTCATATTTAGTAACTCAAAACAACACAAAGTTATTCTCTGAAAGTTCTGTAGATGATAAGGCTGACATATGTCTCACTGAGTTAAAATCAAGGTATCAATAGGATGGCATGCCTTGTTTTTCTAACTTTTGGAGGCCTTCCAGTTCACATTCCCTGGCTCACAGCCTCCTTCCCCTATCTTCAAAGCCCACAACATTGTATCCCTCTGACCATTCTTCATAATCACATCTTCCTCTGACTCCAGCCTGGAAAAGTTCTTTGATTATAAGGAGCCACTGAGAGCACCCGAATAAGCCAGGATAATTTTTCCAACTCAAAGCTGTTCATTTAACCACATCTGCAAAGTCTCTTCTGTCCAGTAAGTAACATATTCCTGAGTTGAGTTCAGCCGCTCAGTCGTATCCAAGTCTCTGTGACCCCATGGACTGCAGCACACCAGGCCTCCCTGTCCATCACCAACTCCTGGAGTTTACTCAAACTCATGTCCATCGAGTTGGTGATGCCATCTAACCATCTTATCCTCTGTTGTCCCCTTCTCCTCCTGCCATCAATCTTTTCCAGCATCAGGGTCTTTTCCAACACATTCCTAGTTTCTGAGAATTAGAACACGGGCATTGTTGGGAGTCATTATATGGCCTTCCATAATCTGCCCTCTGGATCCCCAAAACTCATGTTCTTCAGATATGCAAACTACATTCATCTCATTCCATCTCCAAAGCCTCAAGCCATTGCAACATTAATTCAAAATACACCCAATTAAATTTCATCTGCTCAACAACACCACATTTTATCATCTAGATCAAGAATGTCGAGTATGAGTGAGACTTGGGGTATGATCCATTCTGGGGCACAATTTGTGGACATGTGAAATTTAAGAAATAAATCTGGTGGTGGGACAGGGCATCGGCATAATAGTGATAAATATTCTGAGTGAGAGAAATCACATTTTCTTGTTATGAAGCTAAATTTCCCTTGGCCTCTTTCCATATTTTAAATTTAATATTGACATTCATCTGCTCCCAGATGCAGGGCCCATAAGAAAGCTCAAATGCCACCCTTGTTGCTGAAAGAGCAAGAATAACTGAATATATTGAAGAAAATCAATTGTCATGTGAAACATTAACCAGGAAAATTCTTTTCCAGCTTAGAAGTCAAGGCGGCAGAGCATGCATGCCTCCTTTTTTTTCCTTACATGATAAAGGCCCCATTGGTTTGTTTGGGTCATGGGAGGTTAGGTGAAGTTGAGATGATGCTATAAATGGTTGCAAGGAAATATGAAGATTCTCACTTGTATAAAACTTGGTCAAGTTATTAGGTAACTACTAGTTACATTTACTAAAATAGTCAATGAGAAATAGGAGCAATGATTTTGGTGAGAAAAAACAATATCATAAAACATACTTTGAACTCCTCTAAAATAATGTTGGTATGAAAAACATACCTAATCCTTGTGGTTTTTCTTTATCACCATTCTTTTATAATCTCACATTTATTTTTGTGTACCAATGTATTACAGTAAACAAGAATAGAGATGCTGGAGTCAGGATGCCTGGCTTCAAAACAGACTTTGCCTCTTTAAAATGTAATAAATAATTCTGCACCTCCTTATTTCACAAAAATGCCTGTCATTACTAGAATTACTAATGCTCAGGGAGTCTGGTCCTCCCTTTGGATTGAGAGGGAATCTGAATGCCTTTTCCAGGGATGTGCAGAGTATGAGGCCTTGATTCCCTACTGCTTGATCCAGAGATATTTTCTTTTTTTCTTTATCCTGAGAGATTCCATTAACCAATCTCAGTGGAGTGTCTGAGAATATGTGCTTTTCTGAGATGGGAGACTAGCTTCAGGGATCCATAGAAATCACTAAAGCTATTTGCCATGGGTCTCTACTACTCTCGATGCTGGGCTGAGTTACACTGAGAAATACCAAGAGGCAATCCATGAATGTGTCTGGTAGAAATATGACTGACCCTTAATCCTGATATCCTTCTGCAGCTTTGAAAGGCCACATACTCTCAATTCTTCTCTTGCTTCCTTTCACATTAGGTTTCTCTCCTGTTCAGATTTATTGTCCCATTAGTTACAAATGAAAACTCAAATTTTCAGAGTCCTAATATGAAATTTAAACATGGGAGAGAACTATGAATAAATAAAAGTTAAAATATTTAATATTTGATGTAAAAACCTATGAAAACTATTAGCTCATTAAAGATCAGGTATTAAAAGTAGTAGTACCTTCTACATGTTTTAGTAAATGGAACTGCACTGCAGCAAATTCACTTTTATTTGCTGAAAATTGCTAAAAATAACTTGATTTCAGCTCAGGTAACATGTTAAAATCTTCTTCCTATGGATCAACAGGCTCAACCTGAATTCCCAAGCATTCTCCTGACTGTATTACTTTTACTTTTGATTCATTCATCATTTTGACTTTTAAATCCCAGAGTCAAATCATATTAGAGACAAATGCTTGCTATTAGTAGCAGGCAGCTATTTGGTTCATTCACTTATATCCAATTGTCAGTCATCTTCTGGTTATAGTAGATCTGTCTTATTCTATTTTAAATAAGTTTGTCTGTAGCAGAATAGAGAATATCCTGATACTACTGTATCCTTATTAGTGTTTTTCTTCTAGCTGATGATACCCTGTTTCCCATTATATGGTGTACTATTGTTATATTCTGATAACAGATCTGTTTATCTTGCCCCTTATAGCTTACTGTGGAACAATTCAATTAAAATATTAATAATAATAATACTTCAAACACAAAAAGATTAGAGAAGATGATCTATATACTTAAAATATGTTATACATATACATACAATTTCAGAGTGAGCATAAGGACAAAAAATATTAACAGAGAAGAAGTCATAGCCAGGATTTTTGCCCTGCATATGTTAGCTAGAGAATATTGCCCTCTGCTGTTTAAAATTTGAGACTTTCCAGTAGAAATGATTGAACTCTACTGGAGTTTTAAAGAATTCTTACCTTTAATATTCAGAGATTCTTCTCATAAATGGTTTCCTTCAGAGTAGGAAAGTATTACTAACAATGATAAAAAGTTAGATAATGTGTATTTTCCCATTTTTAAACTTACAGATATCATGCTCTCTCTCTAAGTATGAGGTTTTATTGTACTCTAGTATACATTTCTAACCACTTTGGTAAATTACAACAAAGGTTAATATTATTTCAAAATCCTATTAGTGTGTTGAACCAAACTCAAATGTATTCCAAAAAAGCTTCTGTGTTGGCCTTTTAAAGAAGAATCTCAGCAAGCTGTGAGTCAAGTGGGTGAAAGACCTTCAGCTGAATATGTGTAACACCCACATTGCTAAGTTTTCTCTCTTCTCACTTTACCAAAGAACTATGTAATTGCTTGATGTTTTGAGATATGGTATTGCCAAACATTTATAGGCAAAATTACTGAGAAATCAGGAAATGATAGCTGAACACGTGGGAACAAATCTTTCTGCTTCCGTGCTGTGCTGAATTTGAGGCTGTTCAAGCTTGCTTGGTAATGTGGCAGTAGGGGAAGTGAAAATGGGATCTCAGTTCCAACAGCAATTTACCAGAATGGTTACAAAAGTCTAAATGATGGCACATTAGGGTTGACATGTTTTTGACTGCAATTTAGCATAGAATTGCAAAGAGTTTGTATTGTATTGACTCCGAACTTGAATAAAAGCTTCCAGAATAGTCAGAGACAAACATCTGCTCATTTGGCAATCTTCAGGATCAATGTAAATTCATTGGTCATACCAAATACGTCATACCTCAAATGTGAAAACATCCATAATTATGTTACTTTGCATTACATACATCTGGATCTATAATGAATTCATTTCTTAAGAATCAGAAGAAATAGACAAAGCTCCTTTCCCAATTCTGTATTTTGTAGATGCATTTTGAGCCCATTTATTTCCTATTTTTATTACCTAAGAAAGGGATATTTCCAAAGATGTCGAGGAAACCGATTTGCCTTTAGGAAGATTCTATGTGTTCTGTTTCACACTATAATACTAAGAAATCCTTACTGTCAAGATACTTCCTGATTGCATTTTAATCTAAGACGTGTCTAATGAACTATGTGTAATGATTCATTTATTTTAGTTAAGGAAACAAGGTGAACAGTGAATTTGTTAAGGTCACAGAAAATAAGCAGTAGTGACAGGACTTAAACTCATGTTTCCTCCTGTTTCATAGTGTTCTTTATTTTGAGGGTTTCTCCATAGTTTAAATGTAAAATTTGCTAGAAAGAAGTAAATGCTTTCTTGATCAGAGTTTTATTTCAAAATTTAGTTCCTACTAGGGCATTTATATTTATATAAATACATTTATATTTATATATATATATATTATAGTTTGGGTTTATTTTCAGTTCTTTATTTCTTCAATGTTGGTCAATATGAGCTGTATTCACTCTAGAAATAAAGTCAATATCTGTTATAATTTAACAGTAATCTAGGGAACACACATTTTCTATTATCAGTTATAAACCACAATTTGAAAGAAACTCTATTCCTAACAAGCCTACAGTTTCACTGTGGCAGAGAAAACTGGACACAATAGCCACTAAGAGAGACTCGCGTGTGGATACATGTTAAAAGAAAAATGAGGTAGTGCTTTCCATGTTTGCTTGATATTAAAAAAATCACTTTTGATAATGATGCATTTCCTTACACATATTTAATTGACATCGACATTTTTGTAAATGGTTTAAATTTCTGTTTATGTGTGGTGATGTTTCCATCACTAAGTCATGTCCAAATTTTTTGTGACCCCATGGACTGTAGCCAGCCAGGCTTCTCTGTCCATGGGATTTCCCAGTCAAGAATACTGGAGTGGGTTGCCATTTCCTTCTCCCTTGGATCTTCCCAATCCAGGGATCAAACCCATGTTTCCTGCATTGCAGGCAGATTCTTTACCACTGAGCCACCAGAGAAGTCCTTCATAAACAAAACTTAACTTTTTATTTGCAATGACAAAAAGTAAATTTTTATTACAATTGCTTTTAAAATAAGGTTGATCAAAAACACTTAATTAGAAAATTTTCAGTTATTGAATACAAAAAATAAAATACTGAAAATGCTTCTCTTTGAGATTAAAAATGCTTTTATAGTATTTTTATCAATATAGGGATGTGATTTACTGCTAGAATGAGACTAGTTTAGCATTGACTTAATTTTTTTGGAATTTGTATTTGAAGTATTGGAAACCTTCTATATGTCAACAAATATAGAAAAATGGCAGGACTTTTGATATGGCAATGTTACTCAAGCATTCAAAGTGTTTTCACATTATATACTAAAAGTCATGTGATTTTTTGCAACTGATTAATGTTGGAATGGTACTTAATTTGAAAACACTGGATTTTTCTTCAATTTTTGTTTACATCAAAGACTTTAAACCATGGATTTTAGAAGGATTGTTTCCAGACATTAAAGTTAATTATTCCCTTCATTCCTAATTAAATATCTTACAACTATATTCACTACTCTTTCTTATAAACTTGCTTTGCCTATGGAATAGAAACTAGTCAAAATTGTTTTAGAAGTTTGGCTAAGTGACTTGGTTGGATACTCTGTTTTCAGGAGTACAGCTTTATTTTGTAGATGTTAAAAACAACAACTACAAAAGCCTTTGATGAAAAGTTTCATAGAGGAGGAATTAGCTTCTAATAACTTTTAGGCTGTCTCTCATAAATTAGCCATTTTACAATTTCTGGGAGATGTCATTAAAATAAAATTGCCAATGCTTCCCCACCCCACTCTATAATTTGTATATCTTGAATTTGATTTCAAAACATCCTTACTCATTTCACATATATCACCTCACGTACTGTGCCTCACCCTAAACATGTTGCATGAGCCAGGGAAATTAATGAAGACTCTTTTCATGATGCCTTCATTAGCCAAGCATCCTCAGATAACAAAACCTTATCTTTTTTTGGTTCATTCGTCTGTTTGCCTTTCAATGCACTGTAGAAAGATTACTGATGACTAAGAGTCTTGCATTTCTTCCCAAAGTGAGAAAAGACAATTATGTAAAAGACAGAAATAGAACCAATATGAATCTTTTCAGTTACCACAAAAAATACAAGTATGTTAATGGATTCAAGGAATGACCGAGTCTATAAAATCCCTCCTGCTGTATATTCCTTAGGAATTTTCTTTACCTGATTGAAAATAGGTAAAGAAATTGTCATACCAACCCAATTGTTCATGGAAAAGAGTGTATAGAATCATGTAAAAGGAAAAAAACTGTAGGATCTGATGTCAAGAAAAATTTCTACAGATGATGTAGGTGTGTTCTGCACCCATAAAGATGAAAAGGAGCTTAGAAAGCAAATAATTCAGGATAGGCACTTCAGCTACAGCTAAACACAGCAAAGATTTTTAGGATCATAAGTCATGGTGTTTTGGGGAGAGTGAAGAGCATAACTAAGAAAGTAAAGAATTTGCTTAGCTGGGTTAAGAGGTATGGTTAGAGAGGTTCTTTGTACCTCAAGTTGGAGAAGGCTGTGCTTAAACTTTATCTGGTAGAAAAACACTTCTCAAAATAGGAACTTTGGACAACATGCTCTAGAATCACTTGGGAGAACTACTTAAAACACAATCTTGACACCAATTTCAAACCTTCTCAAACAAAATATCTAAAATGGTTGGCTGCTGTTGTTTAGTTGCTAGGTCATATCTGACTCTTTGCAACTCCATGGACTGTAACCTGTCAGGCTCCTCTGTCCTTGGGATTTCCCAAACAAGAATACTGAAGAGGGTTAACCATTTCCTTCTCCAG
The DNA here is from genome assembly GCF_023699985.2 of Odocoileus virginianus. Classification (NCBI taxonomy): domain Eukaryota; kingdom Metazoa; phylum Chordata; class Mammalia; order Artiodactyla; family Cervidae; genus Odocoileus; species Odocoileus virginianus. The sequence goes on along the minus strand of NC_069675.1, from coordinate 17,021,521 downwards.
AGGATCTTCCTGACCCAGAAATTAAAGCAACATCTCCTGCATTGTAGGCAGATTCTTTACTGCTGAGCCATGGCATCTGCCTTTAAATCAAATACCTACATGATAGCTAAAAAGGGTATAAGTGGTGAACCTCTGGTATAAGTGTTTGGAAATACTACAAGATTTTGAGCACAGAAGAATATTCATGACTCAGAAGCTTTGTGGCTGCATCATCTGGACTAGGTGGACTGCTAGGTGGTCTGTAGAGAAGTTAGATGAATCAAGGGAAACTTTAGGTTTCACATCTGAGTGACTATAAAATGATGCTGTCACTGGTTGAGGGGTGCCATGCTTAGGGGCTAATGAAGATCCTGCTTAAATGGTCATTACTTCATAATCTAATTTGGTTTCTGTTGGAAATTTATCATGTTGGAGAAGACTCTTGAGAGTCCCTTGGACTGCAAGGAGATTCAATCAGTACATCCTAAAGGAGATAAGTCCTGGGTGTTCATTGGAAGGACTGATGCTGAAGCTGAAACTCCAATACTTTGGCCACCTCATGCGAAGAGTTGACTCATTGGAAAAGACCCTGATTCTTGGAGGGATTGGGGGCAGGAGAAGCAGGAGATGACAGAGAATGAGATGGCTGGATGGCATCACTGACTCAATGGACATGAGTTTGAGTAAACCCCAGGAGTTGGTGATGGACAGGGAGGCCTGGCGTGCTGTGGTTCATGGGGTCGCAAAGAGTCAGACATGACTGAGTGACTGAACTGAACCGAACTGAAATGAAGCTAATCATTTGCTCACTTATATCTGATTCTGTCAAATTTTCTGTCTGCCATGTATGTTTCTCAGAACAGAAAAATAATCACTTAAAATATATTTATTAGTTAATATATATTGTATCATAAAACAAATCAGAGAACTAATGAAAGATTATTTACATTCTATTATATGTAAGCACTGCATTTTCCCAATAGTGTGTACAAGTTAAAAAACCAAAAAATTATAATGCAACTTGCTTCTCCTGATATACTTGAGAAATGCATCATTCATCTTTCTTTCTAAATCCACTACCATTTGATTTGGCCTTTCACTGACCTTAATTTCTCTGGAAACAGCCTCTTGTGGAAATGCTTCATGTCAGGTTTACTCAAGGAAGGAGGCAGAGGGGAAAAAAATTTGTAATAAAGGTTTATTGAGGAACTAACTGACATTAAAATGACCTATTCACTTCAAAATTTTGATTATTGGCCAGAAAGCCCAGAACAATATTATAAAATAATAGAAAGGTTGATAGGGGAAAAAGAAAGAGAGAAAATGATGAAGACTCATTTTTATTCTTAAATTCCTTATTTTTAACTCAAGGGAAAAGTAAACTCTGGGTAAAAAAATACTGTATATAAGAATTCATTTCCTAAAGATCAATTATATGTCAGTTAAGTTTTATAAATAGCTCAAATATCCTTCTTACCAGCTTTAAGATTTTTAATTTGCTGTTTGAACACTTTTTGGTGTTTTAGGAAAGTCCCTCTCAATATGCTGAATAAGCACCAAATTCATCCTAACCCAGTCCTTTCCAAATGCTTCTATTTCACTCTGCAATACCTGAATAAGAAGTATTAAAATGAAGCCATCCATTAAATATATTCATATAACTTTTACATAACATATAATGCATGTGACCATGAGAAAGAAGCTGGTGTATATGTAACAGTATTCAAGGCACTCATGTTAGACTTTCACCAAATTAGGATCAAAAATCTTCACCCATTCCTTCCTGTCATCTCTTCCTGACTACATGCAGATTTTGTAATCTAGTTATAGTCATGACTGTTAATGTGCATAGTGTGGCTAATTTCAGGATTCTGAATATACTGGAGCAAGCAGGATTTTATAATTTAATAGGAGAGATAATTCAGAAAGAAAAGAATTATTATGACTCCTATGCAATACAATGACAAAGCATACAGAGATGAGAGAACATTAAAAAGGGTTAGTTTTTCACTTTCACTTTATCATTTTATATAAAAGCTTAGGCATGATAAAGATAGCTAGAGAAAAAAGGTCAGGAAGGAATAGTCAAGGTCACTTACACCTGAGGATAGTGTTGTTGGCGCCAAATAGAAATTCCAAACAAGTCTGATATGGAAAGGTGAATCTGATCAGAGTCAAGCCCCTGATTTTAGAAAGAAGCATTCCATAAAAACATGTTTGTTTCATTTGAATATTCATCAAATAAACAAATTTTTCTCCAATCAGTTATAAGAATTGAAGGCATCTCATCTAATTGTAGTTAACCTACCATGAGATGATTGTTAAAATGGTTGTTACAAAGAAAAGTGAAAGAATTTAGTGAACTCTGGCATTTAATACTATTGAGGACTTGGAGCAACAGGAACTTTCATTCATTGCTGATGGAAATGCAAGTGGGTACAGACACTTTGGAAGAGGGTTTGGACATCTGTTGCAAAACCTAATATGCTCTTATCCTATGATTCAGCCATCATGCTCCCTGGTATTTGCTCAAAGGAGTTGATAATATGTCCTCATACAAAGCTTCACATGGATGTTTGGAGCAGCTTTATTCATAATTCCCAAAATATGGAAGCAAACGAGATGTACTTCAGTAGGTGAACTGAAAAATAAATTATGGTATACCCAGACAATGTTATTTAGAGATAAAAAGAAATGAGCTGCCAAGCTGTGGGGGAAAAAAAAAAATGTAGGAATCTTACATGCATATTACTAAGTGAAAGAAGCTAACCTGAAAAGGTTACATACAGCATGATTCCAAATATATAATTTTCTGAAAAAGGCAGAACTATGGAAACAGTAAAACAATCAGGTTTGCCAGGTTTGGGGGTAAGAGGGATTAATAGGTGGAGTACAAAGCCTCTTTAGGGCAATGAAAATACTCTGCATGGTGGAAATATGCCATTAGACATTTGTCCAAGCCTATAGGCGAAACCTGTATGTAGGTCAGGAAGCAACAGTTAGAACTGGACATGGAACAACAGACTGGTTCCAAATAGGAAAAGGAGTACGTCAAGGCTGGATGTTGTCACCCTGCTTATTTAACTTATATGCAGAGTACATCATGAGAAACACTGGGCTGGAAGAAGCACAAGCTGGAATCAAGATTGCCAGGAGAAATATCAATAATCTCAGATATGCTGACAACACCACCCTTACAGCAGAAAGTGAAGAGGAACTAAAAAGGCTCTTGATGAAAGTGAAAGAGGAGAGTGAAAAAGTTGGCTTAAAGCTCAACATTCAAAACTAAGAAAACTAAGATCATGGCATCCGGTCCCATCACTTCATGGGAAATAGATGGGGAGGCAGTGGAAACAGCATCACATTTTATTTTTTTGAGCTCCAAAATCACTGCAGATGGTGATTGCAGCCATGAAATTAAGACACTTACTCCTTGGAGGAAAGTTATGACCAACTTAGATAGCATATTAAAAAACAGAGACATTACTTCACCGACTCGATGGACATGAGTTTGAGTAAACGCCAGGAGTTGGTGACGGACAGGGAGGCCTGGCATGCTGCGATTCATGGGGTCGCAAAGAGTTGGACACGACTGAGGAACTGAACTGAACTGAACATGGCATCTTTAAACTCCTTGTAGTTTATGTAGTTTATGCAACTTTTTGTTTGTAATACATTTCTGGAGAGAAGATACACAGTTTCATCATATTTTCAAAGGCATTCCAGAACACTCATGAGGGACTGCTGTTCCAATTGTTTAGGACTGCAGATAGTGCTAGTTATTTCATAATATCCTTAAATGTTGTACTAGAGTTACCAAGAGAAAACTAGATAAGGATTAATAGTTGAAGAAAGATAACATGCCAATTACATGGATATGATAAAGTCGGTTATAAATTCTGTGCCTCAGAAGTGATCACAGTGCATATGATATAGTCCTGTGAGATACATTTACAAGTAATGTAAATTATCATATATTTGATGTGGATGTGGAAATTAGTAGCGAGATAAAGGATGGCTAAGTTTGTATCAATTATATTGTTTCTTGGTTTACAGGATAGATGGTTACACAGACTGAGAAACAAGTGCTCCAAATTACTAAATGATCTCTTTGCTACCTAACATATGTCAACATGGATTCCTAGAGAGCCACTTTTCTTTCCAAAAGAATCAGTTCAGTTCAGTTAAGTCACTCAGTCGTGATCGACTCTTAGTGACCCCATAAATCACAGCATGCCAAGCCTCCCTGTCCAACTCCCGGAGTTTACTCAAACTCATGCCCATCGAGTCGGTAATGCCATCCAATCATCTCATTCTCTGTTGCCCCTTCTCCTCCTGCCTCCAAACCCTCCCAGCGTCAAGGTCTTTTCCAATGAGTCAACTCTTTGCATGAGGTAGCCAAAGTATTGGAGTTTCAGCTTCAGCATCACTCCTTCCAATGAACACCCAGGGCTGATCTCCTTTAGGATGGACGGGTTGGATTTCCTTGCAGAGATCCTTGCAGAGAGCCAAGGGGCTCACAAGAGTCTTCTCCAACACGACAGTTCAAAAGCATCAATTCTTCAGTGCTCAGATTTCTTTATAGTCCAACTCTCACATCCATACATGACCAGAGAAAAAACCATTGCCTTGACCACACGGACTTTGTTGGCAAAGTAATGTCTCTGCTTTTTAACATGCTATCTAGGTTGGTCATAACTTTCCCTCCAAGGAGTAAATGTATTTCAAATTCATGGCTGCAATAACCATCTGCAGTGATTTTAGAGCCCCCCCCCCCCCCAAAATAAAGTCTGACACAGTTTCCATGGTTTCTCCATCTATTTGCCATGATGTGCTGCGACCAGATGCCTTGATCTTAGTTTTCTGAATGTTGAGCTTTAAGGAAACTTTTTCACTCTCCTCTTTCACTTTCATCAAGAGGCTTTGTAGTTCCTCTTCACTCTCTGCCATAAGGGTGGTGTCATCTGCATAGCTGGGGTTATTGATATTTCTCCCGGCAATCTTGATTCCAGCTTGAGCTTCTTCCAGCCCAGTGTTTCTCATGATGTACTCTGCATATAAGTTAAATAAGCAGGGTGACAATATACAGCCTTGACGTACTCCTTTTCCTATTTGAAACCAGTCTGTTGTTCCATGTCCAGTTCTAACTGTTGCTTCCTTACCTGCATATAGGTTTCTCAAGAAGCAGGTTAGGTGGTCTGGTATTCCCATCTCCTTCAGAATTTTCCACAGTTTATTGTGATCCACACAGTCAAAGGCTTTGGCATAGTCAATAAAGCAGAAATAGACTTTTTTTGGAGCTCTCTTGCTTTTTTGATGATCCAGCAGATGTTGTCAATTTGATCTCTGGTTCCTCTGCCTTTTCTAAATCCAGCTTGAACATCTGGAAGTTCACAGTTCAAGTATTGCTGAAGCCAGGCTTGGAGAATTTTGAACATTACTTTACTAGTGTGTGAGATGAGTGCAATTGTGTGGTAGTTTGAGCATTCTTGTGATTGCCTTTCTTAGGGATTGGAATGAAAACAGACCTTTTCCAGTCCTGTGGCCACTGCTGAGTTTTCCAAATTTGCTGGCATATTGAGTGCAGCACTTTCATAGCATCATCTTTTAGGATTTGAAATAGCTCAACTGGAATTCCATCATCTCCACTAGCTTTGTTCATAGTGACGTTTTCTAAGGCCCACTTGACTTCACGTTCCAGGATGTCTGGCTCTAGGTGAGTGATCACACCATCGTGATTATCTGGGTCATGGAGATCTTTTTTTGTACATTTCTTCTGTGTATTCTTGTCACCTCTTTTTAATATCTTCTGTTTCTGTTAGGTCCATACCATATCTGTCCTTTATCGAGCCCATCTTTGCATGAAATATTCCCTTGGTATCTCTAATTTTCTTGAAGAGATCTCTAGTCTTTCCCATTCTGTTGTTTTCCTCTATTTCTTTGCACTGATCAGTGAGGAAGGCTTTCTTATCTCTCCTGGCTATTCTTTGGAACTCTGCATTCAAATGGGAATATCTTTCCTTTTCTCCTTTGCTTTTTGCTTCTCTTCTTTTCACAGCTATTTGTAAACTGTAATGGCTCCTCAGACTGCCATTTTGCTTTTTTGCATTTCTTTTCCTTGGGGATGGTCTTCATCCCTGTCTCCTGTATAATGTCACGAACCTCCGTCCATAGTTCATCAAGCGTTCTATCAGATCTAGTCCCTGAAATCTATTTCTCACTTCCACTGTATAATCATAAGGGATTTGATTTAGGTCATACCTGAATGGTCTAGTAGTTTTAACTACTTTGTTCAATTTAAGTCTGAATTTGGCAACAGGGACTTCATGATCTGATCCACAGTCAACTCCCAGTCTTGTTTTTGCTGACTGTATCGAGCTTCTCCATCTTTGGCTGCACAGAATATAATCTGATTTGGGTGTTGACCATCTGGTGATGGCCATGTGTAGAGTCTTCTCTTGTGTTGTTGGAAGTGGGTGTTTGCATGACCAGTGCGTTCTCTTGGCAAAACTCTATTAGCCTTTGCCCAGCTTCGTTCCGTACTTGGCCAAATTTGCCTGTTACTCCAGGTTTTTCTTGACTTCTTATTTTTGCATTCCAGTCCACTATAATGAAAAAGACATTTTTGGGGTGTTAGTTCTAAAAAGTCTTGTAGGTCTTCATAGAACATTTCAACTTCAGCTTCTTCAGCATTACTGGTTGGGGTACAGGCTTGGATTACCATGACACTTAATGGTTTGTACTAAAGTACAAAAATAACTGCATCAGTAATTGGAAATGTTCATTATATCAACTTTGCTTTATGAAATGTCAGTTCAGTACAGTTCAGGTGCTCAGTCATGTCCTACTCTCTGCGACTCCATGAACCTCAGTAGGTCAGGCCTCCCTGTCCATCACCAACTCCCAGAGTCCACCGATGTCCATCAAGTTGGTGATGCCATCAACCTTCTCATCCTCTGTTGTCCCCTTCTCTTCCTGCCCTCAATCTTTCTCAGCATCAGGGTATTTTCCAATGAGTCAGCTCTTTGCATCAGGTGGCCAAAGTATTGGAGTTTCAGCTTCAATATCAGTCCCTCCAATGGACACCCAGGACTCACCTCCTTTAGGGTGAACTGGTTGGATCTCCTTGTGGTCCAAGGGACTCTCAAGTCTTCTCCAACAGCTCAGTTCAGTTCAGTCGTTCAGTCATGTCCGACTCTTTGCGACCCCACAAATTGCAGCACGCCAGGCCTCCCTGTCCATCACGAACTCAGGAGTTTACTCAAACTCATGCCCATCGAGTCGGTGATGCCATCCAGCCATCTCATCCCCTGTTGTCCCCTTTTCCTCCTGCCTCCAATAACTCCCAGCATCAGGGTCTTTTCCAATGAATCAACTCTTCGCATGAGGTAGCCAAAGTATTGGAGTTTCAGCTTCAGCATCAGTCCTTCCAATGAAAACCCAGGACTGATCTCCTTCAGGATGAACTGGTTGGATCTCCTTGCAGTCCAAGGGACTCTCAAGAGTCATCTCCAACATCACAGTTCAAAAGCATCAGTTTTTCGGTGCTCAGCTTTCCTCACAGTCCAACTCTCACATCCATACATGATCACTGGAAAAATCATAGCCTTGACAAGTCGGACTTTGGTGGCAAAGTAATGTCTCTGCTTTTTAATATGCTGTCTAGGTTGGTCATAGCTTTCTTTCCAAGGAGTAAGCGTCTTTTAATTTCATGGCTGCAGTCAGCATCTGCAGTGATTTTGGAACCCCGCAAAATAAAGTCTGACACTGTTTCCAATGTCTCCCCATCTATTTCCCATGAAATGCTGGGACCAGATGCCATGATCTTAGTTTTCTGAATGTTGAGCTTTAAGGAAACTTTTTCACTCTCCTCTTTCACTTTCTTCAAGAGGCTTTTTAGTTCATCTTCACTTTCTGCCATGAGGGTGGTGTCATCTGCATATCGGAGGTTATTGATATTTCTCCCGATAATCTTGATTTCAGCTTGTGCTTTTTGCAGCCCAGTGTTTCTCATGATGTACTCTGCATATAAGTTAAATAAGCAGGGTGACAATATACAGCCTTGACGTACTCCTTTTCCTATTTGGAACCAGTCTGTTGTCCCATGTCCAGTTCTAACTGTTGCTTCCTGACCTGCATACAGGTTTCTGAAGAGGCAGGTCAGGTGGTCTGGTATTCCCATCTCCTTCAGAATTTTCCACAGTTTATTGTGATCCACACAGTAGAAGGCTTTGGTGTAGTCAATAAAGCAGAAATAGATCCACAGTTCAAAAGCATCAGTTCTTCGGCACTCAGCTTTCTTTATAGTCCAACTCTCACATCCATACATGACCACTGGAAAAACCATAGCCTTGACCAGAAGGACCTTTGTTGGCAAAGTAATGTCTCTGCTTTTCAATATGCTATCTAGGTTGCTCATAACTTTCCTTTCAAGGAGTAAGTGTCTTTTAATTTCATGGCTGCAATTGCTATCTGCAGTGATTTTGGAGTCCAAGAAAATAAACTCAGCGACTGTTTCCACTGTTTCCCCATCTATTTCCCATGAAGTGATGGGACCGGATGCCATGATCTTAGTTTTCTGAATGTTGAGCTTCAAGCCAACTTTTCCACTCTCCTCTTTCACTTTCATCAAGAGGCTCCTCAGTTCTTCTTCACTTTCTGCCATTAGGGTGATGTCATCTGCATATCTGAGGTTATTGATATTTCTCCCGGCAATCTTGATTCCAGCTTGAGCTTCTTCTAGCCCAGCATTTCTCATGATGTACTGCATATAAGTTAAATAAGCAGGGTGACAATATACAGCCTTGACGTCCTCCTTTTCACATTTGGAACCAGTCTGTTATTCCATGTCCAGTTCTAACTGTTGCTTCCTGACCTTCATACACGTTTCTCAAGAGGCAGGTCAGGTGGTCTGGTATCAAGACATAGTTAAATGACACTATGTAGAAAGGCTCTGTAATATATACAATTCTATAAAAATCATAGTTTTTTAGGTTATTCTTATTGTTTGTTAAATGGTTTTTGCCAATGAACTGTAAAAATATATATAGAAACTATAATAAATGACATGTTTTAATAAAATACAGTTGTTTTGAAAGGCATACTTAACATAATATCATGCCCTATGGTTCTTCATGTGTATATATTTTATATACATACAACCACATATGCATGCATACATATGCATATCTATATACACATATACGTATATCCATAAGGCATATATAGCTTTATGAAGATAAATATGTTTATATAATCTAAAAAGCAAAATATGTGTTCATACACATTTATATAAATATATAATCATTAGCTAAAAATTATAATATCCCTACATAAGTATAGAAACTCTAAATAATACTTTAAATCTCTAGTTTATTGAAAATTATAGAATACATTCTCTTCATGAGTTAATAGTGTTAACTATTTTACTTAATCAGAGTGGTCAGTGATTTGAGAGACAAACATTGCCAACTAATTAACATTAAGTAAAATGTACTTTATTAAAAAATATACTGAAAATATTCTGAGGGTAACTTTGAGAACATTACACTATCAATGATTGAGATTAACTGTATTATTATATACAGGTTTCTCCTGTCTTAAATGCAGAGTTATTATGTAATAGCTCCACACTCTAGAATGCTAAAGGTTAGACTTTTTGGTACATGCCAGACCTTAGGTATAAATGACAAAAATATGTAAATTCAATACTTTCTATTCTAGTTTTCTAAAAACAATACCATTTGACATTTTTATTTTATCTTAAAATACTCTTACACTTAAATTCCTAAAGAGGGAAAAACTTGTACACATCAATGTTTTGATATGAAAATATGCCAAAAGGAGGTAAATAACATACCAGCTTACTTTCCATGGAAGTGTCAGGCACCATGGTACTCATTTCATCTTTATATAAATATATTGTTAAAGAGTAAATCCTGTATAAAAGCCAAGATGTATTTAACTCCAAATACAAAACAGAAAAATAAATAAACTAATAGCTAAACATTCTCGATGTATAACGGTCTAATATTATAATTAGAAAAGCAATTTTTAGTACTTGCAAACAATGATTTCAAAGAAGTATTACATGATTATAGAGCTGATATAACCATAACTATACTGATACCAAAATTCTTCAGGTTATTAAGATGTACTAAAAAGAGGGACATAGTCCAAAGAAAAGATATCTACAAGTTCTTTAACATTGGAAAGCTTGAATTGTATTGAAATGGAGTGAGCTTTTTCTTTAAAACATCAAAATAAACCTGCTCTACACACACAAAAGGGGCTTTCCAGGTGGCTCAGTGGTAAAGCATCTGCCTGCAAAACAGGAGACTTGCAGGAGACAAGGGTTTGTTCTATGGTTTGGGAAGATTCCCTGGAGAAGAAAATGGCAACCCGTTCTAGTATTCTTGCCTGGAAAAGCCCATAGACAGAGGAGCCTGGTGGGCTACAGTCCATGGGGTCACAGAGATTCAGACACAACTGACTAACTAAACAACAATGACACATACAAGGGTATCATCACAATCTTTGTTATGTATTTTACTGACTGAGAACATCAAATACCTGTTTATTTATGATGGAGAGGTGAGTTTGATACCAACTACTCAAGTATGGATAGAAATGAAAATGATTTTGAAACATTTTATTCTTCTGATTCCAAGTAGATATAATTTCTCTGTATATAAGGCAGAGTTTGCAGCAATTGAATAAAATTAAATATATTCATTGTCATCTAAGACAGAAATTGGAGAAGGCAATGGCAACCCACTCCAGTACTCTTGCCTGGAAAATCCCATGGACAGAGGAGCCTGGTAGGCTGCAGTCCATGGGTTCACTAGGAGTTGGACACGACTGAGCGATTTCACTTTCCCTTTTCCCTTTCATGCATTGGAGAAGGAAATGGCAATCCACTCCAGTGTTCTTGCCTGGAGAATCCCAGGGATGGCGGAGCCTGGTGGGCTGCCGTCTATGGGGTCGCACAGAGTCGGACATGACTGAAGCGACTTGGCAGCAGCGGCGAGATAGAAATTAGTGAAACAGAATGTCACAAAAATTCATAGCTGGAGATACAGAGGATGGAAAATGGTTTTGTAAATTAAATGGTTATCAGACCTATAGCCTTCAAAACATCTTAGTTATGAAAAATAAAATATAGAGTTATTGAATAGTAAAGTAAAAGTGAGTTTTCATTTTTGCAAAAGAAAATTTAAACAATAAAAACATAAAAATAGTAAAGGTTTAAAAGGTAACATGGAGAATAAATTGAATACATTTTGAAAACAAAGTAAAATGTATACTCTGAGAAATCTGTCATCTGTAGGATGTGAGAGTTTGAACCCTGAACAAGTATTAGTCTTTCTCAAATACTTACTGATCATATTCCAAAATGCTAAGTAAATATTTTTGAAATCAATGTTAGATACATAGTGCAAAGTTGGGAAGAATCTTAAAGCATATTTTTTGGGGAGCCCAAAGCTTCCTAATATAATTTCTTCCCTGAAAGGTGCTAAATTTTACAAATAGCAATTTCTTATATTTTTCATTTTAGTTTATTTTTTATCCCTGCATATGTTCTCCCAGCTAAGGCACTGGTTTATATGGGTGATTGTGTTTTGTGGGTATGCATGTGTATTCTAATAATAAATGAAAATGGAATATCCCAACTCCAAAGATATGCTGTTTCTTAAGATCAAAATACTAAGGCCGGAAGTGGTGAAATGTTCAGTTCAGTTCAGTTATTCAGTCGTGTTCTATTCTTTGTGACCTCATGGACTGAAGCACACCATAAAGCTTCCCTGTCCATCACCAACTCCCGGAGCTTGCTCAAACTCATATCCATCGAATTGGTGATGCCATCCAACCATCACAGCCTCTGTCATCCCTTTCTCCTTCTACCTTAAATCTTTCCCCAAATCAGGGGCTTTTCTAATAAATCAGCTCTTCACATCAGGTGGCCAAAATAGTGGAGCTACAGCTTCATCAATCAGTCCTTCCAGTGAATATTCAGGGCTGATTTCCTTTAGGATGGACTGGTTTGATCGCCTTGTTGTCCAAGTGACTCTCAAGAGGCTTGTCCAACTCCATAGTTCAAAAGCATCAATTCTTTGGCTTTTAACCTTCTTTATGGGCCAACTGTCACATCCATATATGACTACTGGAAAAACCATAGCTTTGACCATACAGACTTTTGTTGGTAAAGTAGTGCCTCTGCTTTTTAATACGCTGTCTAAGTTTGTTATAGATTTTCTTCCAAGGTGCAAGTGTCTTTTAATTTCATGCCTGCAGTCACCATATGTAGTGACTCTGAAGCCCAAGAAAATAAAAGTCTGTCACTGTTTCCCTTGTGTCCCCATCTATTTTTCATGATGTGATGGGGGCAGGGTGCCTTGATCTTAGTTTTTTAAATGTTGAGTTTTAAGCCAACTTTTTCATTTTCCTCTTTCACTTTCATCAAGAGGTTCCTTAGTTTCTTTGCTACTTGCCATAACGGTGGTGTCATCTGCATATCTGAGGTTATTGACATTTCTCCTGGCAATCTTAATTCCAGCTTGTGGTTCATCCAGTTGAGCATTTCGCATGATACACTCTGCATATAAGCAAGGTGACAATTATACAGCCTTGATGTATTTCTTTCCCAATTTCTAACCAGTCCATTGCTCCATGTCTGGTTCTAACTGTTGCTTCTTGACTTGCATACATATTTCTCAAGATGCAGGTAAGGTGGTCTGGTATTCCCATCTCTTTAAGAATTTTCCATAGCTTGTTGTGATCCACACAGTCAAAGGATGTAGCGTAATCAATGAAGCAGAAGTGCCAGATGTTTTTCTGGAATTATCTTTCTTTTTCTATGATCTAATGGCAATTTGATCTCTGGTTCCTCTGCCTTTTCTGAATCCAGTTTAAATATCTGGAAGTTCTTGGTTCATGTACTATTGAGCCTAGCTTGGACAATTTTGAGCATTATGTTGCTAGTTTGTGAGATGAGTGCAAATTGTGCAGTACTTTGAACATTCCTTGGCATTGCCTTTCATTGGGATTGTAAAGAAAACTGACCTTTTACAGTCAGTCCTGTGGTCACTGATGAGTTTTCAAATTTGCTGGCATATTGAGTGCAGCACTTTAACAGCATCATCTTTTAGAACTTGAAATAGCTCAACTGAAGCTCCATCACCTCCACTACCTTTGTTCATAGTGATGCTTCCTAAGGTCCACTTGATTTCACACTCCAGGATGTCTGGCTCTTAGTGAGTGATCACACCATCGAGGTTATCTGGTCAAGAAAATCTTTTTTTTGTATAGTTCTTCTGTGTATTCTTGCCACCTCTTCTTAGTATGTTCTGCTTCTGTTAGGTCCATACCATTTCTGTCCTTTCGTGCCCTTCTTTCCATGAAATTTTCCCTTGGTATCTCTAATTTTCTTGAAGAGATTTCTAGTCTTTCCCATTCTATTTTTTCCCCTCTATTTTTTTTTTTTTCATTGATCACTTAAGAAGCCTTTTATCTCTCCCTGCTTCTTTGGAACCTTTCATTCAGGTGTATATATCTTTCATTTTCTCCTTTGCCTTTAGTTTCTCTTTTCTCAGCTATTTGTAAGGCCTTCTCAGACAACAATTTTGCCTTTTTGCATTTCTTCTTCTTGAGGATCATACAATGTCACGAACCTTTGTCCATAGTTCTTCAGGCACTGTATCTATCAGATCTAACCCCTTGAATTTCTTTGTCACTTCCACTGTATAATCATAAGGGATTTGATTTATGTCATACCAGCTTCCATAGTAGCTCAGCTGGTAAAGAATTCACCTGTAATGCAGGAGGTCCCGGACAATTTCTGGGTTAGGAAAATCCACTGGAGAAGGGATAGGCTACCCACTCCAGTATTCTTTGGCTTCTCTGGTGACTCAGCAGGTAAAGAATCCCCCTGGAATGCAGGAATCCTGGGTTTGATCCTTGGGTTGGGAAGATCCCCTGGAGAAGGGAATAGCTAACCACTCCAATATTCTGGCCTGGAGAATTCCATGGACTGTATAGTCCATGGGGTTGCAAAGAGTCGGAAAAGACTGAGCAACTTTCACTTCACTCACTGAATGGTCTAGTGATTTTCCCTACTTCAATTTAAGTCCGAATTTTTCAGTAAGGAGTTCATGATCTGGACCACAGTCAGCTCCTGGTCTTATTTTTGCTGACTGTATAGAGCTTCTCCATCTTTGGCTGCAAAGAATAGAATCAATCTGATTTTGGTATTGACCATCTACTAATGTCCATGTGTAGAGTCCTCTCTTGTGTTTTTGGAAGAGGGTGTTTGCTATGACCAGTGCATTCTAATGGCAAAACTCTGTTACCCTTTGCCCTGCTTCTTTCTATAGTCTAAGGCCAAATTTGTCTATCACTCTTGGTAATTTAAGTATGCTCTAAAAATTACAAAAGTGGGCAGGATGAAGTGTAGGCATCAGGTCCCTTTTGCTCATGAAATTATGAGAGAGTCAATTCTTAGGCAGGTTGATAAGAAGTTCGGGGGTCCCTGAGGAGAGAGAGGTCTTGGGTTCTCGAGGAGGAGATAGAGGTCTGGAATTCTCAAGCAGGAGGAAAGGACAACCCCCCCCCCCCCCACATTACTTAGTCTTAGTCACATAAAGCATTTTATTTCTTTAAACTGGGGACTGATGATTACACAGCAAAGAACTCAGTTTAAACTCTGTACTAGGGATTATATAACAACAGTGCATCCTGTTTGAGGACTGCTTCTCCTTCATGAAAACCTTCTCACTAATCCTGATATCTTAAAATGTACATTATGGGAGTGAGTCTGGTAGGATCTTTCTATTGTTAAGTTCTAATCCTGTTATACTAAAATGTAAATTGTGGGAGTGGGTCTGGTAAAATTTTCACAAACTTGAGACATTCTTTGATTTATTGTAATAACTAATTAAAAGTATATAATCCCCTTGCTAAAGACCAGTGAGTGGGGCACTCTCCACCTCCTTCTGATATCTATGTCAGAAGCTTTCCCTGTCCCTTTTCACTGTAATAAAACTTCTCCCACACAAGAGCCCTGAGTGGTCAAACCTAGTCTCTGGTCTGGAAGCTAAATCTTCTTTCAAGATCACAAATCCGACATCCTTCACTAAGCTATCAACTGGACCATGTAGTAACTGACTGATCTCAGACATCTCAGTGCAGCAAAGAGATTTAACTCCTAGTGTTTCACTTTTCTTATTTAGGTTACAAAGCTAAACAAAACTTTGTCTTGTTGTTGTTCGGTTGTTAAGTCGCTCCGATTCTTTGTGACCCCACGGAATGCAGCACGCCAGGCTATTCTTTCCTCCGTTATCTCCCAGAGTTTGCTCAAATTCATGTCCATTGAGTCGGTGATGCTATCTAACCATCTCATCCTCTGCTTTTGCCCGAATGTAACCACTGTGCATCAGTTTTGTTCATAGTAATGAATTTTCAAAAATATACTGACACTTAGGATTAAATTTTAAAGAATTATAAAACAAGAATGATCACAGTAGTCATATGTTTTAATAACTATCCACCTGATTCTTGTGTGCCGCTTGTGAATTGAGATTTATTACCTTTCATCCTGTTTGAAGTTTTCAGTCATTTTCAGGGTCTAATCAATGAGGATTTTTACCTTAAACCCACCTGAGTTCATGACACGCTATCTTTAAAACTGTTCTTTAAACAATACAGAAACTGTACATTCCATGATTACAATTTTCATTCAGCATAATTAACTTTAAATGACTTTTTTTTTCTATTTTCAGAATTTAAAGTAATCCTTAAATGGTAAAGATTTGCTATCATTACAGACGTAAAAAGGAAGAAGCAATCCCCAAGAACACTTAAGTAACTATTTTGTACAATGATAGCATGATTCCAAGGTAACTGAAATGACCAGTACTTTGGGAAATATTAAAGTTCTAATACATTTTTAAAGTATTTTCATTATTTTGTAGTGACAACTGATACTAAAAATAGGGAAATACAAATTATAATTTCTCTCAAACATTTCTAGTAATTGTGGAAAGAGTTTGTATATTAAAATTCAGCAATTCAATTCTCCTAAATTGGAACTGCTGAAATTTAATCAAGATTGAGTAAATGTTTACTGTTGTACTGTAAAAAAAATAAAAACCTTAAAATGCACTGGGGCATATGAAATTTCAAGGGTCATGGTTAGCATACATAAAATAAATTAAGAATTTTAGTGCATGTTGTTATTATCAAGTGAAACTTGGCAATTTTCTACTTTCAAGTCACTTTATTTCTCCTGAATTCCCATTCTCTTTTCCCCGTCTGTCCAATTGCTCTTTTCCTTTAACTCAAATACATTTTCACATGAATCTTTCCTCAATATTTTGCTTGATTTCTCTAAAAACCCACCATAACTTTGCTTGTATTTCAGGAAATACCACATTAAAGGAAATCTCATATTATCCACCTGCCATTCCTACGATATTATAATTTTGTTACATATAAGGACAAAGTTTTTTTTTCTTCTTCTTTCTATTGTCCACAACACTTACTAGGGTTTGGACTGAAGTTTTTAAGCAAATATAACTTCTGAATGAATGAGAAGTTCCTTAGGACATAATCCTTCCTTAGGAATATTCAAATATCATCAGCAATGGAAAAATTCTAAATACTTAAGGATACTCACTATACATAGAGAACTATGTTCAGATAGAAGAAACTTGGAAATAACTGGAACATTTAAACCATTACAGTAAGTCATCCATCATGGGAATAGTCAACCTTAAAAATGGGAATATTTTACTGAGATGCAATTGACATAAAACATCTCGCGAGTTTAAGGTGGAGAACAAAATGATTTGATATATGTTTATATTATAAAATGTTTACCATAAAATGTTTAATTAACACCTATCTCTTCACATAGTTGCAAATCACATGCCAGTTATATCTCAATAAAACTGGGTGTGTGTGTGTGTGTGGAGAATTGCCAGACACATAGTAGGCTCCCAATAAATATTTGTTTAAAAAAGGAAAGATGCATGATTTGAGACAGACTATTAAAGGAGTAGGAAGCAATTCTGCTTTGAATACAGTAGACCATTAAATTCTTGGGAATAGAAAATAACCTCTCTGTCCCCAAATCCTTCACTTTAACTAAGGTATTGCATTTTCCTATCAGCTTTGAGGAGCCATAATGAATCCATTCTACTTTAGAAATAACTTCAGCAAAATAGAGACACAACCAAACTGAAACTAAGACTAGTTTCATGACCCAAGCTCATAAAACTGTTTCCAGCATCTTAGAGCTTTTTAACTAATTTGACCTTTTAAAGTTACCATTGAACCTTGTGAAAATAGTATTTATGAGAACATTTTAAACTCATTTAGTTTTTGATTAGAATAGTCATAGCAATTTTAGATGTGAGGAAGACAGGTTAAGTATCTTTCCCTCAGGTTAAATGGAATTAGCATCTCCAAAATAACACATTAGTAGTCTCCAGAATTTGGATCACATATTGAAGAAAACATTTTATAAATTTATAAATTATAAATGTTTACTACTTAAAAGTCACATGACCTACTATCAACACAAATACTGCATAAACTGAAAATATGTGTTGCTCTTTAATCGGTAATAAATATTCACTATAATTCTATTTTTAAATTTTATCCATTGTGCTTGAATTTTTTCATCTGAAATATACTCATACATATACTCGAGGGTTGTTGCAAGAATTACATTAACAAATTAATATCTCATGCCTAGAATAATAATTCAACAAATGCTAGTTACTCTTATTATCATTACATCCCAGTGAAATGTATGCTCTACCCTTCAGGGTTCACACAGGCTACTTTGAAGACCACCCTTTTAAACTGTTGTTATATTCTGTAATTATGTATGTTTTCTAGTTTTTCATTCAGCGTCTTAAAATTTTCACATTGCCTAATATTTCAGTCTTCTCTTGGAATTAAGAGAATGCAATGTATTAACAAATTGGATTATTATATATTCAAAATATAATTAAAAGCCATTTAACGTTGGCCAGGATATATATCCTTCTCTATATCTAGATGTTTGATTCTGCCCTTTTTCCTTACACCAAAAGATTACTGTAAGAAATGGAGTCTAGTGTGTAAAATTATTTGAAATCTATTAAGAGAAGCAAGGAGGCTAGTGCACTTTGAAAACTAACTGTATTGGAGGCACTATGCTTGGTGTTTTTTATTAAATTCATGAATAAATCAAATATTAATGAATCATCATTATTATCATATTCATTTGGGAAATTAGCTATGTCTATAAGAGTATTGCTAATGATTATGAATATTTGACTTAATTGTTTAAAAGTTAAAGCCCTAAAGTAAATAGTAATATGCTGGTAAGAATACTAGGCATGTCACTTTCTTTTCTTGTAGTGTCTTTGTCTGACATCTTATTAGGGTAATGCTGGTCTCAGACAATGAATTTGGAAGCCTTCTTATTCTTCAATTTTTTGTAATAGTTTGCAAAGGATTGGTAGTAATTCTTTAAACAATTGCTAAAATTCACTAGTGAAACCAAATGGTTATAGGTTTTTCCTGTTGGGGATATTTTTGATTACTGATTTAACTTTTTTTACTTGGTATTGATCTGTATAGGTTTTCGATTTCCTCATAACCAGTCTTGATGAAAAATCACATGATCATTTCAATAGATGAAAAAAAAAAAAAGAAGAAATTTACCTCGACAGAATAAAAGCCAGATGTGGAAAGTTCACAGCTAACATCATATTCAACAACAACAACAGAAAAAAAGTCTGAAAGCTTTTCCTCTAAAACCAGGAACAAGGAAAGATGCCCATTCTCATCATCTCTATTCAACATAGTACTGGAAGTTCTAGCCAGAGCAATTAGACAGAAAAAGAAATGAAATACATCTAAATTGGAAAGAGGTAAATAATATTTGCAGATGACATGATTTTACATGTAGAAAACCCTAAAGAGTCCATAAAAAATCTGTGGGAACTAATAAGCAAAGTCAGCAGTATTTCAGGATGCAAATAAACTTACAAAATCTATTGTGTGTAGTTTCAGTTATTAAGATGAATAAGTTCTAGATATCTGCTGTACAACATTGCACCTATTGTTAACAATAAATGTACTGTACACTTAAATTTCGTCAGAAGCATAAATCTCATGCTGAGTTTTCTTACTATAATAAAGAATTTTTTTTTTAATCAATCCATCATAAGATACTATTAGGACAATGAAAAGGCAAGCTACATATCAGAACAAAACATAGGCCAAACACAGTCTGATAAAAAGACTTATATTCGGATTATTTTTAAAAAGTATAATATAAATGTAGATAGTTTATAAATAGACACTTCACTGAAGTGAATATATGAATATTCATGAAAGATGTTGAATATGAGTATTCATTAGAAAAATGCTTCCCTGGTCGTTAGGATGGTAAAGAATCTGCTTGCAATATGGGAGAAGTGGGTTTGATCCATGGGTTGGGAGGATCCCCTGAAAAGGGAATGGCAAACCACTTGAGTATTCTTGCCTGGAGAATTCCATGGACAGAGGAGCATGGCAGGCTACAGTCTATGGGGTTGTAAACAGTCGGACATGATTGAGTGACTAATACTTTCACTTTCTTTCACTAGAAAATGCAAATTAAAATTTTGAGTCACCATCATACATAGATTTGAATGACTGGAATTAAAACTCAAAACCAAAACCAAAAATGCTGAAATTACCAACTCCAGGGGTGTACATATTACAGAATCGAATGCTTATATTTTCTGTTAGGAATGTGATATACTTCAGGACATGGAACAACAGACTATTTCCAAATCCGGAAGGGAGTATGTCAGGACTGTATATTGTCACCCTGCTTATTTAACTTATATGAAGAGTATATCATGAGAAGTACTGGACTGGATGAAGCACAAGCTGGAATCAAGATAGCCTGGAGAAAAAAATCAATAACCTCAGATATGCAGATGACACCACCATTGTGGCAGAAAGCTAAGAAGAAGTGAAGAGCCTCTTGATGAAAGTGAAAGAGGAGAGTGAAAAAGTTGGCTTAAAACTCAACATTCAGAAAACTAAGATCATGGCATCTGGTCCCATCACTTCATGGCAAATAGATGGGGAAACAATGGAAACAGTAGCTTTTTGGGGGGGCTCCAAAATCACTGCAGATGGTGACTGCAGCCATGAAATTAAAAGATGCTTGCTCTTTGGAAGAAATGCTATGGCCAACCTAGACAGCATATTACAAAACAGAAAGATTACTTTGCCAAAAGTGGTCAGGCTAGTTAAAGCTATGGTTTTTCCGGTAGTCGTGTATGGATGTGAGAGTTGGACTATAAAGAAAACTGAGCACCGAAGAATGATGCTTTTGAACTGTGGTGTTGGAGAAGACTCTTGAGAGTCCCTTGGACTTCAAGGAGATCCAACCAGTCCATCCTAAAGGAGGTCAGTCCTGAAAATTCAATGGAAAGACTGATGTTGAAGCTGAAACTCCAATACTTTGGCTACCTGATGTGAAGAACTGACTCACTGGAAAAGACCCTGATGCTGGGCAAGATTGAAGACAGGAGGAGCAGGGGATGACACAGAATGAGGTGGTTGGATGGCATCACTGACTCTATGAACATGAGCTTTAGTTAAGCTCCGGGAATTTGTGAGGGACAGGGAACCCTGGTGTGGTGCAGTCTGCTGGTTCGCAAAGAGTTGGACATGACTGAACAACTGAACTGAACTGAACTGATCCTTCAGGAACTTTGAACTGGCAATTTCTTATAAAGTCAGACATAGACATCATACTAACCAGCAAACTTACTCCTAGTTTCTTGCCCAAGAGCAAAGAAAATTGATATATATCTTCCTATAAAAACTTTATTCATAATCTCACTAAACTGGAAACAACATAAATATGTTTTTTAGCTGGTGAAAGTATAAATAAACCAGTTATATCAAAGAACAGAACAGTACTTAACTATTCATACACACAAAGTTGTGAATAAATAGAAAGTATATTAGGCCAATTAAATGAAGCCATACTTATATTGTATGCTAAATACTATGTACTCTATGATTCCACTTATGTCACATTCTGGAAAATCCAAGACTTTTTTTGACAGAAGACAGTTCAGCGGTTGCTAAGGGGCTGGAACTGGTAAAAGGGTTGAAAAGAAATGGGGAGATTTAAAACTACTTGTTACCTAGATCATGGCACTTGACTAAATGTATCTCTCATCAGTCATGTATTTAAACACAAAACATGTGAATTTTGCTTTATGTAGATTCAGTTCAGTTCAGTCGCTCAGTCGTGTCCGACTCTTTGTGACCCCATGAATCGCAGCACGCCAGGCCTCCCTGTCCATCACCAACTCCTGGAGTTTACTCAAACTCATGCCCATCGAGTCAGTGATGCCATCCAGCCATCTCATCCTCTGTCGTTCCCTTCTCCTCCTGCCCCCAATTCCTTCCAGAATCAAGGTCTTTTCCAATGAGTCAACTCTTCGCATGAGGTGGCCAAAGTATTGGAGTTTCAGCCTCAGCATCAGTCCTTCTAATGAACACCCAGGACTTATCTCCTTTAGGATGGACTGGTTGGATCTCCTTGCAGTCCAAGGGACTCTCAAGAGTCTTCTCCAACACCACAGTTCAAAAGCATCAATTTTTCGGCACTCAGCTTTCTTCACAGTCCAACTCTCACATCCGTACATGACCACTGGAAAAACCACAGCCTTGACCTTTGTAGATGAGGCCTTAGTAAATCGGACTTCAAAATAATTGCCCAAATTTAGTAGTGAGATCTATTTTTATTGTATATAAGTTGTGCTAATGAATTTTACATAAAGAGATATTCTTAAATTTTATATTTTATGTATTTTGTCAAAAATAGAACTCTTTGTTTTTAATTGTTTATTTTTGACATCAGAAATGAAAGCTTAGAAATTATAGTGATTTGATACCCAAGTTAAATTCTCAATAGAATTTTGGGATTATTAATACTGTTTTTTCAGTCATGATGTTACTGAGCAATGAACATATGAATTTGACATAAAATCAACTTAGTTTCTCATTTCAACTCTGCCACAATATGGATAAAACTCAATAGTGATGTTGTGACATTTAATTAAGTCCATGTATTGAAAGCACTGTTACACAGTTGGCACTTCTTAGGTACTCAGTAATAATTAAATCTTCTCTATTGTAAATGAAGATGCGTCAGTTTCAGTAATTTACTCCCAGGTCACAGCCAGGATTTACTGAATGGGGAAACTAAACACAGGTTTCTGACACTACATTCCATCATATCTACACATACAATACTTATCCTAACACTTCACTATTAACTACTCTCGATGCCTCATTGAAAAGTGCCTTATATGAGTAAAAAATAAAGCAGGACAAAGGCTAACAGAGTTTTGCCAAGAGAGCACACTGATCAGATCAAACATCCTTTTCCAACAAGAGACGACTCTACACATGGACGTTATCAGATACTCAATACTGGAAGCAGATTAATTATGTTCTTTGCAGCCGAAGATGGAAAAGCTCTATACAGTCAGCAAAAACAAGACTGGGAGTGGACTGTGGCTCAGATCATGAGCTCCTTATTGCCAAATTCAGATATTAAATTGAAGAAATTAGGGAAAACCACTAGGCTATTCAGGTATGACCTAAATCGAATCCCTTATGATTATACAATATAAGTGACAAATATATTCAGGGATTAGATCAGGTACTTATGGAGAGTGGCATTAATCAAAACCATCCCCAAGAAAAACAAATGCAAAAAGGCAAAACGGTTGTCTGAGGGGGCCATACAATAGCGGGCCTTGGATAGCATCATTATGAACAAAGCTAGTAGAGGTGGTGGAATTCCAGCTGATCTATTTCAAATCCTAAAAGATGATGTTGTTAAATTGCTACACTCAATATGCCAGCAAACTTGGAAAACTCAGAGTGGCCACAAGACTGAAAAAAGTCAGTTTTCATTCTAATCCCAAAGAAGGGCAATGCCAAAGAATATTCAAGCTACTGCACAACTGCATTCATCTCATAGGCTAGTTTCCTTCTTCAGGGGATCTTTCTGACCCGGGGATCAAACCTGGGTATCCCGCATTGCAGGTAGAAGCTTTATCATCTGAGCCACCAGGGAATCCTAATACTGGAGGAGGAAACGACAACCCACTCCAGTATTCTTGCCTGGAAAAGTCCATGGACAGAGGAACCTGGCGGGCTCTAGTCCATGGGGTTACATGACTGAGCACACATGCATGAGGGTGGGGGGAGATGGGCTTGTAGCAATAAACGGGTAGAACTAAAAAAAAGAAAGAAAAGAAAACACTCTGATGCTGTGAAAGCTTGAAGGCAGGAAGAGAAGGGGATAACAGAGGATGAGATGGTTGGATGACATCACTGACTCAATGGACATGAGTTTGAGAAATCTCTGGGAGATGCTGAAAGACAGGGAAGCTGGTGTGCTGCAATCCATAGGGTCGCAAAGAGTTGAACATGACTGAGAGACTGAACAAAAATAGGAAACAGAGGATAGACACAGGTTCATGAACATTGACTCTATATATCATCATTGCATTAAAGTAAAAATAGAATAAAGAATATTAAAAGAAAGCCATTAGATTTTTAAAATATTTCTTTCATTTCATCAGAGCATTGATAAGATTGGACTACCTATTTCTCAAGGTGTTTGGTTTTTAGTTTGTTTTGTATAGTCTAATACATAAATGAACTAATTATTTCTTTGGAAAAAGTATCAAGAATGAATCATGTTTAGGCAGCAGAAGAAATTAAGCTGCTGTTGTGACTTTGATAAATGGAATGATCCCTAGATGTATGGTTACTACAAACAGCCTTACTAATTGCTAGATTTCCATTGCAAATATAGAAAAGTGTAACTCAGTTATCTTCCATAGAACATTATTTACATTGAGTAATAATAGGCTTTGAAATGTGCATGTGAACATGAAGAATATGTCTGTGATCATCTAAGTTCGGGAAATTTTATGTCGAAGATTGAATTTCTTTAATAAAGGACTTTTCAGAGCCTTTAATTTTATTCATGTTGAGCCCCAAGAGAAAATATAGAATTATATAGTGTATTGCAACATGGAACTTTCTTATATAAAATATTTAAAAATTTAAATATTAATGCCCTGAAAGAAATATTTTGTGAAGCATAAGATTATGTATATTTAGAGCAGTCTTGGAAATAGTGCCAAATGATCATTGATACTTTATGCTGAATAAGGAAATTAGATGACTTATTTCCATCTATCATTGTAATTTGTACAGTTGTCTGAATGCAATGGAAAATTCTGAATGGCATAATACATTTTGCACATGTATGATAGATGACTGTGGAGAAATGTTTCACTCTATTGAATTCACAGTAGGAGAGAATTATTGATAACTCAAAATCAAATTTACTGTTAAATAAATTCTGAAGTATGAAGTTTACATGAAAGTTCCAAGCACAAGCAGCTTTGCATAAGCAAATCTATTTGTCAAGTATAGAAAATTAACTGAGAAAAAGGCAAATATCATGAAGAGAGGACTGGAGTTATATCCAGGAAGTCTGGTGTCCTTGTCCAGATCTACCATTAATTATCAGTGTGTTCTTGCATAAACGAATTAGTCTCTAACAGGGTTTGAGAAATTTATAGCATTTACTGACATTTTTCTGTATGTTTCCCCTATTTTAGGTTCACTGAGCTTCATTTTGTTGTAGTTTTATAGTTTTCATTAAATTTGAAAAAAGTCAAAGTCATTTTTTTGTCTTCTCTTCTGAGACTCCAATTACAAATTTATTAGACCACTTTAATTTGTCTTATAGATTTTAAATGTCTGCTTATTTTTCTTATTTTTATATTTATTTTTTAATTTTTATTTTCTTATTTTCTTATATTTTCTTATTTTCTTATTTTTCTTTCCTTCACTTTTTGGCTTTATTTTGGATAGTTGCCATGACATATAATCCAGTTCAACAATCATTTTTTTTTTGGTAGTATTTAGATTTATGTTAAGCTCCTCCTATGGTTTTTTACCTATGATGCTCTATTTTTAATCTCTACCAGTTCCATTTGTTTCCTTGTATAATCTTTATTTCTACCTTCACTATTTTAATATTTCCTTTAATATCTAAATATATTTATAGAAGCTCTCTTAAAGTTATTGTGTGCTAATTCTATCGTGTATTGTATGGATATGTTTCTATTGACTAATATGTCTCCTGCGTGAATGAGTGCCAAGTCCACTCTTTGTGACCTAGTGGACTGTAGCCTGCCAGGTTTCTCCGTTCATAGGATTCTCCAGGCAAGAATACTGGAGTGGGTTGCCATGCCCTTCTCCAGGGGATCTTCCCAACCCAGGGACTGAACCTGGGTCTCTTACGTCTCCTACATCGGTAGGTGGATTCTTTAACACTAGAGCCAACTGGCAAGCCCAATATGTCCCTTATTCATGGCTTCCCTGGTTGCTCAGATGGTAAAAAATTTGCCTTCAATGCAGGGGATGTGGGTTGGATTCCTGGGTCAGGAAGTTCCCCTGGAGGAGAAATAACTCACTCCAGTATTCTCCCCCAGAGAACTCCATGGACAGAGGAGCCTGGCGGGCTACAGTCCATGGGGTCTCAAAGAGCAGGATACAACTGAGTGACTAAAACACACACACACACACATACACACACACACACACGTGCAAGGGCGCATGCACATGTGCATAATAGATTCTTCGTTGTTTTCACATCTAGTTATTTTTTATTGAATTCTGAACTTCATGAGGTTACATTGCTAAGCACCTAGATTTGATATCTTTCTTATAATAGTGTTAAGATTTGCTATAAAACTCCTAGAGGAGAACATAGGCAAAACACTCTCCGACATAAATCACAGCAGGATCCTCTATGACCCACATCCCAGAATTTTAGAAATAAAAGCAAAAATAAACAAATGGGACCTAATGAAACTTAAAAGCTTTTGCACAACAAAGGAAACTATAAGCAAGGTGAAAAGACAGCCCTCAGATTGGGAGAAAATAATAGCAAACGAAGCAACAGACAAAGGATTAATCTCAAAAATATACAGGCAACTCCTCCAGCTCAACTCCAGAAAAATAAATGACCCAATCAAAAAATGGGCCAAAGAACTCAACAGACATTTCTCCAAGGAAGACATACAGATGGCTAACAAACACATGAAAAGATGCTCAACATCACTCATTATCAGAGAAATGCAAATCAAAACCACAATGAGGTACCATTATACGCCAGTCAGGATGGCTGCTATCCAAAAGTCTACAAGCAATAAATGCTGGAGAGGGTGTGGAGAAAAGGGAACCCTCTTACACTGTTGGTGGGAATGCAAACTAGTACAGCCACTATGGAGAACAGTGTGGAGATTTCTTAAAAAGCTGGAAATAGAACTGCCATATGACCCAGCAATCCCACTTCTGGGCATACACACCGAGGAAACCAGATCTGAAAGAGACACGTGCACCCCAATGTTCATCGCAGCACTGTTTATAATAGCCAGGACATGGAAGCAACCCAGATGCCCATCAGCAGACGAATGGATGAGGAAGCTGTGGTACATATACACCATGGAATATTACTCAGCCATGAAAAAGAATTCATTTGAATCAGTTCTAATGAGATGGATGAAACTGGAGCCCATTATACAGAGTGAAGTAAGCCAGAAAGATAAAGAACATTACAGTATACTAACACATATATATGGAATTTAGAAAGATGGTAACAATAACCCTATATGCAAAACAGATAAAGAGACTCAGATGTATAGAACAGACTTGTGGACTCTGGGAGAAGGCGAGGGTGGGATGCTTCAAGAGAACAGCATTGAAACATGTATATTATCTAGGGTGAAACAGATCACCAGCCCAGGTCGGGTGCATGAGACAAGTGCTCGGGCCTGGTGCACTGGGAAGACCCAGAGGGATCGGGTGGAGAGGGAGGTGAGAGGGGGGACCGGGATGGGGAATACATGTAAATCCATGGCTAATTCATTTCAATGTATGACAAAAACTACTGTAATGATGTAAAGTAATTAGCCTCCAACTAATAAAAATAAATGGAAAAGAAAAAAAAAAAAAAGATTTGCTCTAGCAACTTCAATTTACTTGAAAATCAGCCTGATCCTTTTGAGACTTATTTTTAAATTTTAGTAGAAATACAAAGTAATCTTAACTTCAGGCTTTTTTAATTTATGGCAATGGTAATGACTTTTTTCATGCCTGTGTTTATTAATCTAGGTATTTCACCAGGTTTTCCATTCCTCTAGTAAAGAATTTAAGTGTATCCTAATTTTGTGTGACATCTTGGTATTTGTAAGGGGCTTCCCTGGTGGCTCAGATGGTAAAGCGTCTGCCTGCAATGCAGGAGACCAGGGTTTGATCCCTGGGTCGGGAAGATCCCCTGGAGAAGGAAATGGCAGCCCTCTCCAGTATTCTTGCCTGGAAAATTCCATGGACGTCAAAGCCTCATAGGCTACGACGTCCATAGGGTCGCAAAGAGTCGGACACGACTGAGCGACTTCACTTTCACACTCTTTCTAGGTATTTGCAGTTTCCTCAGTAATTTTTGGGGGGTCCATTTTCATGGAGTTTCATCTTAAACATGTGAAATATTCAATTACAGACTCCAGGGGGCTCTCATGAGGATGTTTAGATATTGTCAGATTTTGTCTACACTGCTCTAGCTCCCCCTGCCTCATCTTCTCTGAAAGCCAGTTTCTAATTTAAATCAGTTAGCCATCTATTATGCCACAGTTGCAAAACTGCTTTAGGTGGAAAACCATAGAGACTATAGCACTCATATCCAGTTTTCCCTTTTCTCAATGAGTACTATAAATTCAGTTATCTAATTAAAAAATTATAGTTATTTCACATATTTTGCCCAGTTTTTCCAGTTTTTTAATTGATTTTGTTTAGAGGAGTATTCTTAGTACCAATTACTTTATCATAGTGACCCACCTTAAATTTGATTTAATTTCATTCCATAAAATTGTCCATGAACTCTCAGTCCTTAATTCTAGATGAACATTTAGACCACTTTCCTTTTCTCAGATAAGTCACAATCCATCAGGAAGACATTTAGGGGAAATTTGTTCATGTTTTTTCTAAATCACTATTTTTTGCATATTTCCTTACTTATGTTTAAGTAACATTGTTATGTGTATTACAATGTTTTGATTTAGAATATCGAGGAAGAGCCAATTTAGAACTTACCTGTTTATGTAATTTTATCTTAGAATTTTGATAATGCTTTATTTGGTATCCTTCAATAGGAAAATGTGGTATTTTGCTCATCCTCAAGGATAACCATGAGGAGTAATTTTAAAAGACAGGGGAAAGCAAAGCAAAGGAGAGGAAAATAGAATGGCTTCAAATATCTCAATAAATGTAAAGTATGCTTTTGTATCTTTCATTTAAATTATGAAAACTATACATTAAAGAGTTATTACCAATATATTTACATGACTCAAACTATTTTATTAACCAGTCTCAAAACTGGTAAATTCTTTTAAAAGATACACATTTTCTCACTTATGAATGTATTCTCATGTTTGCTTTTTTCCTATATACTATGAACATATGGCTGGATGGCATCACCGACACGATGGACATGAGTTTAAGTAGACTCCGGGAGTTGGTGATGGACAGGGAGGCCTGGCGTGCTGCGATTCATGGGGGCACAAAGAGTCAGACACAACTGAGCGACTGAATTGAACTGAACTGAACTGATGAACATATAGCTCCAATCAATTGTTTTCAAGGGTTTGGTTTTTTTTCCCCCTTCTAGATAATTACTTCTGCACTGCACATACAGAAGAAGAAAATATTATAATGGTTTTTGGTATAAACATATAGGTGTATTGATTTGCCTAAACTAGATTAATATGGAAAGAAGCTTAAAAGAAATTATATCTATTCCTAAGTTCCTTAGTAAAAGAATATTACCTAAATAACTGTATTTTAAAAGGTAACATTTTATTGAGGAGTGACTTTTTTAGAAATACACATTAAAAAAGATTTTTTTGCTAATATAATATGATAATATGTACTCTTGGCAGCAGCACCAATTTTCGTGATGAATTGGAGATTGGAGTCAGTGATCTGAAGAGGAGAACAATATGAGCTACAGTTCACCTGAGCCCCCAGATCATTTCCAAGTGGGAAACGTTGCTTTATAGATGCCTGAATCCTTGCATCTAGAAGAGTATGATGAATCATTCTGACAAATGCCCTGGCAAGTAAGTTGATAAAAGGGAGAGGTTTAGATATTGTGCAGCTGGGTAACCTGGTCTAATACAATTATAGAACTGAAACTTCTTTTAAATATATATGATTGCATACAGTCATTTTATATACAAAGCTCTTAAAGCCTAGGAAATTAAAGTAGCATCATCAAGGACACAGTGTTAGTGCTTAATTAAGCTTGGACATAAATATACCTCCAGATTTCTCAAAACTGCTTAGAAAAAAAAAAGTACACAGTCACTATTATTAAGTTTTTGGAAGATATAAGAGTACGACAAAATTATTGTCATTCATTTCCTCTTTGCACCTCTTCCTTTCTTACAAAGAGATTTTGTTAGGGAGAGTATTCTAATATTTCAGTTTTGTATAGCAATTACTCTTGTCAGGTTGTTTTTACATCAATTGTTTAATTTGAATTTTAAAAAACTTTGTGAAGGACAGGATAAACTGGTATCTTTATTTAATAAAACTAGGATCTTGTCAAGAATATCCGTCTTTTCCATCACTATCCCTGACTTATTTTAATAGCCTTACTGTATTCAGGGAATGTGTTACTATTACATGTGTTGTCTTCTTGACTTATATTAGAACTCAAATTACCAGACTCGTTTACTTCTAGGCCCTTCCAATCAGATGTACATTATGAGAGGCTCCTGTTTGAAGTAAAATACAAAAGGAAGGAGACTGTGCGGAGCGTTCATTTCACTGGTATTTGTGAAGACAGAAATTTATCCATGATGGGTATCAGTCAAGTTTCAGTCTCAGGAAAGGTAGTGGCCCTGGTGGAAGGAATTATCTCATTAGAGCATTCCTGCAGTTTAGTCCTTTAGCTACCCCCATAATTTGGAAAGCAACCTAATAAACTTTAACAAATCCCTTTACAAATTAAAATAGTCAGAGTTCCTTCTATTGTTTGCAACTAACAATGATAATAGATTTGACACTTGCCTATAGTGACACAGTGGCAGAACTGGAGTGAAAAAAAAAATGATGGGGATAAGAGTGCTTATGAGAGTGACAAAAGCAACATTTTATCATCCTCTATGTACCTAGTCTTCAGCCACTCACCTATTAAAACAATATCTAAAACTTCATAACTATTTTTAATTATTTTATTTATGAGAGTTTGGGGAATAAAACAACTTCATGAGATGAAACTTTGCATGAAAATTTTTCATGTATCCTAAAATTTTGAAGCAATTGTTAGAAAGTCATCTAGCTCATGGGGGCCACTTTTGAATATAATGCCAAAGAATGCCCAAACTACTGCACGATTGCGCTCATCTCACATGCTAGCAAAGTGATGCTCAAAATTCTCCAAGCCAGGCTTCATCCTGGAACCGTGAACTTCCAGATGTTCAAGCTGGTTTTAGAAAAGGAAGAGAAATCAGAGATCAAATGGCCAACATCTGCTGGATCATTAAAAAAGCAAGAGAGTTCCAGGAAAACATCTATTTCTGTTTTTTTTTTTTTTTTTCCATTTATTTTTATTAGTTGGAGGCTAATTACTTTACAATATTGTAGTGAGTTTTGTCATACATTGACATGAATCAGCCATGGATTTACATGTATTCCCCATCCCGATCCCCCCCTCCCACCTCCCTCTCTACCCGATCCTTCTGGTTCTTCCCAGTGCACCAGGCCCAAGCACTTGTCTCATGCATCCAACCTGGGCTGGTGATCTGTTTCACTATAGATAATATACATGTTTTGATGCTGTTCTCTCAAAACATCCCACCCTCGCCTTCTCCCACAGAGTCCAAAAGTCTGTTCTGTACATCTGAGTCTCTTTTTCTGTTTTGCATATAGGGTTATCATGACCATCTTTCTAAATTCCATATATATGTGTTAGTATGCTGTAATGTTCTTTATCTTTCTGGCTTACTTCACTCTGTATAATGGGCTCCAGTTTCATCCATCTCATCAGAACTGATTCAAATGAATTGTTTTTTAATGGCTGAGTAATATTCCATGGTGTATATGTACCACAGCTTCCTTATCCATTCATCTGCTGATGGGCATCTGGGTTGCTTCCATGTCCTGGCTATTATAAACAGTGCTGCGATGAACATTGGGGTGCACGTGTCTCTTTCAGATCTGGTTTCCTCAGTGTGTATGCCCAGAAGTGGGATTGCTGGGTCATATGGCAGTTCTATTTCCAGTTTTTTAAGAAATCTCCATACTGTTCTCCATAGCGGCTGTACTAGTTTGCATTCCCACCAACAGTGTAAGAGGGTTCCCTTTTCTCCACACCCTCTCCAGCATTTATTGCTTGTAGACTTTTGGATAGCAGCCATCCTGACTGGCGTGTAATGGTATCTCATTGTGGTTTTGATTTGCATTTCTCTGATAATAAGTGATGTTGAGGATCTTTTCATATGTGTGTTAGCCATCTGTATGTCTTCTTTGGAGAAATGTCTGTTTAGTTCTTTGGCCCATTTTTTGACTGGGTCATTTATTTTTCTGGAATTGAGCTGCAGGAGTTGCCTGTATATTTTTGAGATTAATCCTTTGTCTGTTGCTTCATTTGCTATTATTTTCTCCCAATCTGAGGGCTGTCTTTTCACCTTGCTTATAGTTTCCTTTGTTGTGCAAAAGCTTTTAAGTTTCATTAGGTCCCATTTGTTTATTTTTGCTTTTATTTCCAATATTCTGGGAGGTAGATCATAGAGGATCCTGCTGCGATTTATGTCGGAGAGTGTTTTGCCTATGTTCTCCTCTAAGAGTTTCATAGTTTCTGGTCTTACATTTAGATCTTTAATCCATTTTGAGTTTATTTTTGTGTATGGTGATAGAAAGTGTTCTCGTTTCATCTTTTACAAGTGGTTGACCAGTTTTCCCAGCACCACTTGTTAAAGAGGTTGTCTTTTTTCCATTGTATATCCTTGCCTCCTTTGCCGAAGATAAGGTGTCCATAGGTTCGTGGATTTATCTCTGGGCTTTCTATTCTGTTCCATTGATCTATATTTCTGTCTTTGTGCCAGTACCATACTCTCTCTATTTCTGCTTTATTGACTATGCCAAAGCCTTTGACTTTGTGGATCACAATAAACTGTGGAAAATTCTTAAAGAGATGGAAATATCAGACCACTTGATCTGCCTCTTGAGAAACCTGTATGCAGATAAGGAAGCAACAGTTAGAACTGGACATAGAACAACAGACTGGTTCCAAATAGGAAAAGGAATACATCAAGGCTGTATATTGTCACTCTGCTTATTTAACTTATATGCAGAGTACATCATGAGAAATGCTGGCCTGGAGGAAGCACAAGCTGGAATCAAGATTGCTAGGAGAAATATCAACAACCTCAGATATGCAGATGACATCACTCTTATGGCAGAAAGAAAAGAAGAACTGAAGGCTTCTTGATGAAAGTGAAAAAGGAGAGTGAAAATGTTGGCTTAAAGCTCAACATTCAGAAAACTAAGATCATGGCATCTGGTCCCATCACTTCTTGACAAATAGATGGGGAAACAGTGGAAACAGTGTCAGACTTTATTTTGGGGGGCTCCAAAATCACTGCAGATGGTGATTGCAGCCATGAAATTAAGAGATGCTCACTCCTTGGAAGGAAAGTTATGGCCAACCTAGATAGCATATTAAAAAGCAGAGACATTACTTTGCTAAGAAAGGTCTGTCTAGTCAAGGCTATGGTTTTTCTAGTGGTCATGTATGGATATGATAGTTGGACTATAAAGAAAGCTGAGCACCGAAGAATTGATGCTTTTGAACTGTGGTCTTGGAGAAGACTCCTGAGATTCCCTTGAACTGCAAGGAGATCCAACCCTTCCATCCTAAAGGAGATCAGCCCCAGGGTGTTCATTGGAAGGACTGATGTTGAAGCTGAAACTCCAATACTTTGGCCACCTGATGCGGAGAGCTGACTCATTTGAAAATACCCTGATGCTGGGAAAGATTGAGGGCAGAAAGAGAAGGGGACGACAGAGGATGAGATGGTTGGATGGCATCACCGACTCAATGGACGTGAGTTTGGGTAAACTTCGGGCGTTGGTGATGGACAGGGAGGCCTGGCATGCTGCGATTCATGGGGTCACAATGAGTCAACACTACTGAGCGACTGAACTGAACTGAAATCACTGCAGATGGTGACTGCAGCCAGGAAATTAAAAGACGCTTGCTCCTTGGAAGTAAAGTTATGACCAACCTAGACAACATATTAAAAATCAGAGACATTACTTTGCCGACAATGGTCTGTCTAGTTAAAGCTATGATTTTTTCCAGTAGTCATGTATGGATGCAAGAGTTGGACTATAAAGAAAGCTGAGCACCAAAGAATTGATGGCTTTGAACTGTGGTGTCTGAGAAGACTCTTGAGAGTCCCTTGGACAGCAAGGAGATCCAACAAGTCCATCCTAAAGATCAGTCCTGAATATTCATTGGAAGAACTGATACTGAAGCTGAAACTCCAATACTTTGGCCACCTGATACAAAGAGCTGACTCTTTGGAAGAGACCCTGATGCTGGGAATGATTGAAGAGAGGAGGAGAAATGGATGACAGAGGATGAGATGATTGGATGGCATAACCGACTCAATGGACATGAGTTTGAGTAAACTCCAGGAGTTGGTGATGGACAGGGAGGCCTGGCGTGCTGCAGTCCATGGGGGTCACAAAGAGTTGGACACAACTGAGCGACTGAACTGAACTGAATGTTTGCAAGTGCTTTTATTGTTACACACTTTTCTGTATTCTAATTCCCATCCAAACAAATTATTTTCAGTACAAGAATCTATTTTGAGTGTTTACTTTCATTAAGTATCAAGTAACATTGCAAAGTATTTTCTTTTTTCAGAAAAACTTTACATGATGGGTAAATGAGAACTTATTATTCTATCATTTTTGACTAATATTTACTTGTATTTATTGTTTTGTCTTTAAGAATAATAAACATTTCAAAGCAAGTTAGACTGCAAACAATAGGGAAATGATTAAAAATACTGTCAACCTCATGTATTACAATATTATACAGTCATGAAGCACAGTAAATTCAAAGCATATAGAATAAGGAAATGCTCACAATAATAAACATTTAAAAACAAATATGGATAATTTCTGCTTCAGAGATCACAGGTTTGTCAGGGCAAAGGGGTTTGCATTACTCAATGAAGCTATGAGCCATGTTGTGCAGGGCCACCCAAGACAGAGGGGTCATAGTGAAGAGTTCTGACCAACACGGTCCACTGGAGGAGGGAATGGCAACTCACTCCAGTGTTCTTGCCTGGAGAAAGGCAAAAAGATATGACACAGGAAAATGAGTCCCTTAGGTCAGTAAATGTTCACTATGCTACTGGGGATGAGCAGAGGGAAATTGCTGATAACTCTAGAAAGAATTAAGTGGCTAGGCCAAAGTGGAAATGATTTGTTTGTTGTGAAAATGGTTTGTTGTGGATGTGTCTGGTGGTGAAAGTGAAGACCAATGCTATAAAGAACAATATTACATAGGAACTTGGAATGTTAGGCCCATGAATGAAGGTAAATTGGATATGGTCAAGCAAGAGATGGCAAGATTGAATGTCAGCATCTTATGAAATGGTGAACTAAAATGGATGGTAATGGGGAAATTTAATTCAGTTAACCATTATATCTACTACTGTGGGCAAAAATCCTTTAGAAGAAATGGAGTAGCCCTCATAGTCAACAAAAGAGTCTGAAATGCACTACTTGGGTGCAACCTCAAAAATGACAGAATGATCTCTGTTAATTTCCAAGGCAAACCATTCAACATTACAGGAATACAAGTCTATGCCCCAACCATTGTTGCTGGAGAAGTTGAAGTTAACCAGTTCTATGAAGACACGCAACACATTCTAGAACTAACACCAAAAAAGCTGTCCTTTTCATCATATGGGATTGGAATGCAAAAGTAGGAAGTCAATAGATATCTGCCTTAACAGGCAAGTTTGGCCTTAGAGTACAAAATGAAGCAGGGCAAAGGTTAACAGCATTTTTTCAAGAGGACATGCTGGTTATTGCAAATGCTCTTTTCCAGCAACCCAAGAAATGGCTCAACATGGACATCACCAGATGCATAATACCTAAATCAGATTGATTATGTTCTTTGCAATCAAAGATGGAGCTTTATACAATCAGCAATAACAAGAGTCGGAGCTGACTGAGGCTCAGCTCATGAGCTTCTTACTGCAAGATTCAGAATTAAAATGAAAATAGTAGGGAAAACCACTAGGCAATTCAGGTATGACCTAAACCAAATCCCTTATGATTATACAGTGGAGGTGAAGAATAGATTCAAGGTACTAGATCTAGTAGCCAGAGTGCCTGAAAATCTATGGATGTAGGTTAGTTAACATTGTACAGGATGTAGTGAACAAAGCTATCCCAAAGAAAAATAAATGCAAGAAGCAAAGTGGTTGTCTGAAGAGTCTTTACAAGTAGCTGAGGAAAGGAGAGAAGAAAACGGCAAGGGAGAAAGGGAAAGATATACCCAATTGAATGCAGCATTCCAGAGAATATCGACAAGAGATAAGAAGTGTTTCTTAAATGAACAATGCGAGGAAATAGAGGAACATAATAGAATAGGAAAGACTAGAGATCTCTTCAAGAAACCTGGAGATATGAAGGGAACATTTCCTGCAAGGATGGACACAATAAAGTACAGAAACTATGAGGATCTAACCAAAGCAGAAGAAATTAAGAAGAATAAATAGAAGAAACATACAAAAAAAAAAAAGGACTTAATGAACCAAATAACCATTATGGTGTGGTCATTCACAAAGAGTGGACATCCTGGTGTGTTAAGTCAAGTGGGCCTTAGGAAGCATTACTATGAACAAATCTAGAGGAGTTTATGGGATTACAGCTGAGCTATTTAAAAATCCTAAATATGATGCTGCTAAATTGCTGCACTCAGTATGTCAGCAAATTTGGAAAACTCTGAGTGGCCATACGATTGGAAAAGTTCAGCAAAAACATTCATACCAATCCCATAGAATGGCAATGCCAAAGAATGTTCAAGTTAGCATACAATTGCACTCATTTCACATTCTAGCAAATTTATGCTCAAAATCTAACCTAGGCTTCAGCATTATATGAACTCAGAAATTTCAGATACACAAGCTGGATTTAGAAAAGGCAGATGAACCAAAGATCAATTTGCCAACATTCATTGATTCATAGAGAAAGCAAGGGAATTAAAAAAAAAATCTATTTTTGTTTTGTTGACTACTCTAAAGCCTTTGATTGTGTGGATCACAACAAAGTACGGAAAATTCTTAAAGAGATGGGTGTACCAGACAAACTTACATGTCTCCTGAGAAACCTGTATGTGGGTCAAGAAGCAACAGAGCCAGACATGGAACAATGGACTGTTTCAGAATTGGGAAAGGAGTATGGTAAGACTATATATTGTCACCCTGCTTATTTAACTCATATGCAGAATACATCATGTGAAATGCCCAGGCTGGATGAAGCGCAAGCTGGAATCAACATTGACGGGAGAAATATCAACAACCTCAGACAGCAGATGATATCACTCTCATGTCAGAAAGTAAAGAGGAACTAAAGAGCCTCATGATGAAGGTCAAAGCTGGCTTGAAACTCAATAGTCAAAAAAACTAAGATCACGCATGGCATACAGCTCCTTCACTGCATGGCAAATAAAAGGACAAAAAGTGGAAGCAGGGTCAGGTTTTATTTTCTTGGGCTGCAAAATCACTGGGAATGATGACTGCAGCCATGAAATCAAAAGACAGTTGCTGAGATCTATCTCCCATCTCCTGTGTCTCCTGCACTGTGGACGGATTTGTTACCGCTGAGCCATCAGAGAAGCCCTCCTTGGAAAGAAAGTTATGACAAATCTAGGCAGTGTATTAAAAAGCAGAGACATCAGTTTGCCAACA
Organism: Odocoileus virginianus; assembly: GCF_023699985.2. NCBI lineage: Eukaryota > Metazoa > Chordata > Mammalia > Artiodactyla > Cervidae > Odocoileus > Odocoileus virginianus. The sequence continues at coordinate 16,984,373 of NC_069675.1, read as the reverse complement.
AAGGTCCATATTGTCAAAGCTATAGTTTTTCCAGTAGTTATGTATGACGGTGACAGTTGTTCTATAAAGAAGACAGAGTGCTGAAGAATTGATGCATTCAAATTCTGGTACTGGAGAAGAGTCTTGAGAGTTCAAACCAGTCAGTCCTACCTGAAATCAATCTTGAATATTCATTCGAAGGACTGATGCTGAATCTGAAGCTCCAATACTTTGACCATCTGATGTGAAGAGTCAACTCTTTGGGAAAGACCCTGATGCCAGGAATGTTTTAAGGCAAAAGGAAAAGGGTTGCAGATGATGAGATTCTTAGCATCACCAACTCAATGGACATGAATTTGAGCAAATGCTGGGACATAGTGGAGGACAGAGAATCCTGGCATGCTATAGTCCATGGAGTCACACAGAGTCAGGCATGACTTAGCAGCTTAGTGACTGAAGAACAACAGCAAATAGATATTTTACTTAACACAAAAATTGAAGATGTAGGATACAAAACTGCAATCCCAACTTTTCTGTATATTCTTTACAACTATATGTATATTATCTATCCTCTCTATACTATTTACTTTTATGCCATCCATTTTGAAGTTACTAAAATGTGTACTTATTAGAAACAATAAAGACATTTCCCTTTGTAATTTTATTCATAGTGTTGAAAGGAAGCTGGTAAATATCTATTCTATATTGCCTTCTGGTATTTCCTGGAGTTCTAGTAAATAACTGAACAATGTAATTAACAGGAAGGGTCTTTTTCACTTTTAATATATGTTCTTATGTATAAATGACTTCTCAGAGATTATGTCTGATTAGTGAATTGGCAGAAAGTGAAGAGGAACTAAAAAGTCTCTTGATGAAAGTGAAAGAGGAGAGTGAAAAAGTTGGCTTAAAGCTCAACATTCAGAAAACTAAGATCATGGCATCTGATCCCATCACTTCATGGGAAATAGATGGGGAGAAAGTGGAAACAGTGTCAGACTTTATTTTTTTGGGCTCCAAAATCACTGCAGATGGTGACTGCAGCCATGAAATTAAAAGACACTTACTCCTTGAAAGGAAAGTTATGACCAACCTAAATAGCATATTAAAAAGCAGAGACATTATTTTGCCAACAAAGGTCCGACTGGTCAAGGTTATGGTTTTTCCAGTGGTCATGTATGGATGTGAGAGTTGGACTGTGAAGAAAGCTGAGTGCTGAAAAATTGATGCTTTTGAACTATGGTGTTGGAGAAGACTCTTGAGTCCCTTGGACTGCAAGGAGATCCAACCCATCCATCCTGAAGGAGATAAGTCCTGGGTGTTCAATGGAAGGACTGATGCTGAAGATGAAACTTCAATACTTTGGCCACCTCGTGCAAAGAGTTGACTCATTGGAAAAGACCCTGATGCTGGGAGGGATTGGGGGCAGGAGGAGAAGGGGGCGACAGAGGATGAGATGGCTGGATGCTGTCACCGACTTGATGGGCATGAGTTTGAGTAAACTCTAGGAGTTGGTGATGGACAGGGAGGCCTGGCATGCTGCTCTTCATGGGGTCGCAAATAGTCGGACATGACTGAGCAACTGTACTGACTGACTGACTGACTGAGTGAATTGCTCGTATCAGTTATTCATGCTGTATATCATCAAGAAAAGAGACTCTGACACTTAAAGCACATGTGTACACACAAACCACTATAATCACCATCATAACTTTAACATCAGAATTCTGTTGGTCTTTATCTAAAATCTAAGTTGTATTATAATTAGGTTTGTGCTACAATATTTAAGCTTCATGAAAGTAAGAATTTTACCTGTTTAATTTATTTCTGAATCTTCATATCCAGAAAAGGGTCTGGAATACAGTATATGTTTATTGAATATTTTTAAATGGAGTACAGTAATGTGTTTATTGAATATAATTTCAAAAATTTAACAGTGTATTTCCAATATTAATTGATTTACTATATAAAAGAGAATAACTCAGTTTTTACAATTAACTTTATTTGAAACAAAGCAACTTTTGAATACAAACTGGCAACAAAAATTGGGCAAACCTCTTTTGGTCTACTCAGCATGACCATCTCTTTACATACTCTTCACTCATTTCGTTTATTCCAATTTTACTAAATTAAAAGTTAAACTAAATTATTTCCTTCCTTCAGTAGAGAAATGTATGTGTGTATGTATGTGTTTCTGTTTAAACTCAAAGTACCTTTTTCAAAGATTTGCTTTAATTTATTCATTTACTGAGTACTTACTCTACCTATAAGGTAGTTATGTGAATGCATAAAATCATGGTTTCTTATCGTTATCATAATCTGACTTGGGTGATATTAAATTGTTTTATTTTTAACTGCTTATATGTCTCAGAACTACAACAGAAGTAGATATAAAATGCTATTTGAGCAGAATGAAGGACATTCATTTCATTCCAAGGAGAGGGAATTCTATAAACTACACTAAAAATTGTGTAAATATATCTAAATATAATTATTTGTTTCAGAATTTGAATGTAAGATTATGAAGCATTTAGCTTGAAATATAGAATGGTAAAGTGAAGTGTTAGTCACTCAGTCATGTCCAGCTCTTTGCAACCCCATGGACTGGGGCTCACCAGGCTCTTCTGTCCATGGGATTCTCTAAGCAAGAATACTGGAACGGGTTGCCATTTCCTTCTTCAGGAGATCTTCTCAATCCAGGGATCGAACCTGGGCCTCCTGCCTTTCAGGTAGACTCTTTACCATCTCAGTCACCAGGGGAAAATTTTTGGCTTTACACTGAATTATTTAACTACAACTTAAATCTACAAGATTCTTGGGAAATCATTCATAGTCTGTGTTAAGAATTTTACAGAGAAAATATTGAATAAAGTGGTTATGATGTGATACTAATGCTGAAATTATCAGTGTATTTTCCTCCATGAATATAGGAGGATACAGGAGGAAATAGATGATGTTTTGATAGCAAGGAAGTCCCTCTAGTCTTTGTTGTTGTTTGGTCGCCGAGTCATGTCCAGCTCTTCACAGTCCCATGGACATCAGCACAGCAGGCTTCTCTGTCCCTCACCGTCTCCTGAAGTTTGCCCAAGTTCAAGTCCATTGAATGGGTGATGCATCCAACCATCTCATCCTCTTCACCTTCTGCCTTCAATCTTTCTCAGTCTGAGGGTCTTTCCCAATGAATCAGTGTTCCTTAAATATAAATCTATTTTAGATTCTTCAGTTCTTCTGCCTTATAGTGGTTGTAAGCTTGGGTTTTGGTGGCATTCTGATTTAAGTTTGAGTCACAGAAGTCCCATTCCCCAGTTGTCTCTTGAGCATGTTACTGGAGTGTCAGCTTCAGTGTGCCTTTCTCTAGAATGGGAATATTAGTAATTTCTGCTCCATATGATTATTTTGTGTATTAAGTGGTATACTGCACATAGAGCACTTTGCTAACTGCCTGATCTGTAATATGTTTTCAGTAAATATTAACAATCACCACCACCGTCAACAATGTCACCATCAACTCACGCCTATGACAAAACTACCACCACTATTACTGCTATCACCGCTGATATATTAACATTCTTCTAACTAAAATGTTTGTAATTAGGAAAACACATGTTAGTTGGCTTCACTGCTGTCTACTCAAGCTAATATGAATTACCAGTGAATCAAAGTGTCTAGCCAGGACTTGGATTCGGAAAACCATAACTACTTGAGTCACATTTCTATATCACAATGAATCATACTGTTTTATCTGCAATGTGTTACTTGTAATTTCTCTATACAGTGTACTCATTGTGGTCATGAAATGCAATGGGGGGAAATGCATGCACAATATACTGGAAGCAAACTATAATTCAAACTCATCAGTTACTTGCTATACAGAAGAAAGACCAATTTTCCTGTATCTTTAATTGAAAATAGAAAATCAAAGTGTAGTTTTCTTGTTGATCATCTATCATCCTTGGGGTTTCTATTTTAGACAAATGGACATTCAGATTGAAGGAGTCTGAAAGTTAATTCTTGTTAAAAATTGACTGTAGAGAAAGAAAAAAGAGGCTTAGAATATTGTATAAAAAGAATGGTGAATATAATAGAAATTATATTGATAAAGAGAAGTATATTGAGTATAATATACAGTGAACATAGTAATTAAATTAATGAATTTGTGGAGGATAGGCATTAAGAAAACTGATATATTAAGAAAGATAAGCCTGAAGAGCTTCTATGTGTTAGCAACCCCAGAAATATGAAAAACCAGGAACACTTTTAGTGTTCAAGGAAATGGAGCATAGGGCAAAGCTAAAAACTGAAATACACAGACACTTCTCCTGGTTGCTGTGGTTACGGGTCTTCCTACTCTAGTTAGCTTAATATAATGAAAAAAATCTAAATGAAAATGAAATAAACAGTAATTAGTCACAAACATTTTGGGTAAAAGTTTGGAATAGATTTGTGCTGTCTTCAAGGAAAAGATGCTATCACAAGGGGATGGTGAGAAAAGAGATTGTACTGAGTCCATGAGATTAAAAGGCTGTGAGCTCTGTCAAACCTTTTAGATATCTCTGGTTTGTGCAAATAAACAGAGTGGCTATCTGCTTGGGCTTATATCAATGCAATGTAGAAGGAACCCTGGTCTGGCAAAGGGAGTTTTCTTTCTGGCCATTTTGGGAGAAGTGATTTAGTTAGTAATGCTAACTGCTTGAAGCCTTCCCCACTTTCCCTGCGCCTCGCTTCCACCAAGGAGGAAATATATTCTGAGAAGGAGCCACCTGGACAAAATGAAGTTAATGTTTTCCAGTAATACAGCATTCTGTGAACAATTCATTCATAAAATTCATATGGGCCAAATTCTAATTGCCGGCAACAGTTCTAGCACTGGGGATAGGCAATGAACAAAAAAGATAAAGTTGTCTACATTCATGAAATGTATATTCTAGTTCATTCATGAAATGAACTAGAGATAAGATTGCCAACATCTATTGGATCATAGAAAAAACAATGGAATTCTAGAAAAACCTCTACACTGCTTCATTGACTTTGCTAAAGCCTTTTACTGTGGGATTACAACAAACTGTGGAAAATTCTTAAAGACATGGAAATACCAGATCACCTTACATGTCTCCTGAGAAACATGTATGTAGGTCATGAAGCAACAATTAGAACTGAAAGTGGGACAACAGACTGGTTCCAAACTGGAAAAGGAGTACATGAAGCCTGTATATTGTCACCCTGCTTATTTAACTTATATGCAGACTGCATGATGTGAAATGCCAAGCCGGATGAATCACAAGCTAGAATCATGATTACTGGGAGAAATATCAACAATTTCAGATATGCAGATGATACCACTCTAATGACAGAAAGTGAAGAGGGACTAGAGAGATTCTTAATGAGGGTGAAAGAGCAGAATGAAAAGATTGGCTTAAAACTCATCATTCAAAAAAGGAAGATAATGGTATCCAGTCCCATCACTTCATGGCAAACAGATGGGGAGAAAGTGAAAACAATGGCGGATTTTATTTTCTTGGACCCCAAAATAACTGTGAACAGTGACTGCAGCCAAGAAATTAAAAGATGCTTGCTCCTTGGAAGAAAAGCTATGACAAATCTAGTGAGAGTATTAAAAAGCAGAGACATCATTTTGCTGACAAAAGTTCATATAGTCAAAGCTATGGTTCTCCTGGTTGTTTTGTATGGATGTGAGAGTTGGACCATAAAGAAGGCTGAGTACTGAAGAATTTATAATTTTGAATTGTGGTGCTGGAGAAGACTCTTGAGAGTCCCTTTTACAGCAAGCAGATCAAACCAGTCAATTGTAAAGGAAATCAACCCGGAATGTTCATTTTAAAGGACTACTCGTGAAGCTGAAGCTCCAGTACTTTGACCACCTGTTGTGAGGAGCCAACTCATTGAGAAAAAACCCTGTTACTTGGAAAGATTGAGGGTAGAAGGGGAAGGAGGTGACAGAGAATGAAATTGCTGGATGGCATCACTGACTCAATGGACATGAGTTTGAACAAACTTCTGTAGACAGTGAAGGACAGGGAAGATTGGTGTGCTGAATTCCATGGAATCGCAAAGAGCTGGACACAACTCTGTGACTGAACAAACAAAATAAAACCACATGGTTATCTTTGGATATTTGTAATTAAGTGTAGATATACTTCAAATTTTATATTCTGATATTCCATAGCATGGATGAGGCTTAATTTATTTAATTATTTCTCTATTGCTGAACCTTTATTTCATTAAGATTTAAAATCATAGTTGTTATGAATGTACTCACTATAAATATTAAAATGAATAAAAGAAATACAAGTATAAATCATTTTCATTGGCTTATGTGCATCTGTGACCTTGAGTAGAGTTCTAAAACTGGCATTTTATATGAAAGGGTATGGGCATTTTGATTCTTAGAGATACTCTTAAGTGAGTTCATTCACTCATGTCTGACTCTGCAATCCCATGGACTGTATGGCCAGAATACTGGAGAGATACTATTAGATTCACCTAAAAAATGATTTATGATATCAAAACCAGAAAAATGATATTAATACAATCCATAGAGCTTGTTTAGATTTAACCAATTTTTGATGAACTCATGTGTGTGTGTTTTAATTTTTATCACATTGTAGATTTATGTAGCACCGCAATCAAGATACAGAACTGTTTCATCACTACAAGGTTCTCTCATGCTGTCTCGTTGTAACTACACTCATCCCTTCAATTTTTTGGAATTGTCTTTTTAAGTTCAGTATAATTCCCTTGAGATTATATCAAGTTGCTGTACGGATCAATAATTTATTCCTTTTAATTGCTGAATATTATTCCATGGTACTGATTACCAAAGTTTGTTTAAACATTTACTTTTTAAAGATATTTAGTTTCCAGTTTGGAGCTATTACAAATAAAGTTGCTATAAATATTACTGCACACATTTTTGTATAAACACAAGTAAACTTTAATTTTCTGGGATAAATGCCCAAGTGCAATTCTTAGGTCATAATGTAAGTGCACATTTAGTTTTATCAGAAACTGCCAAACTATTCTTCAGAGGGGTTATATCATTTTATATTCCTACTGGCAAAGCATGAGAATAAGCAGTTTTTCTGCATCTTAATAAACATTCGGTGTTACCAGTATGTGTTGTTTATTTTAGCAATTTTGATATTTAGATAATCCATTTTTTAATCATTATAAGGCAGAATATATTTTGTTATTTGCATAAGTAGATAAGTTGGGCATTTTAAACATATTAAAAAGGAAAAAATGTGTACACATCTGCTAGCTATTTTAGTATATAATTATAAAATGATGAATAAAGGTGCTGAAATTAAATGGTGGAATAGTGCTGAATTTGATTCTAAAAGTCATAATTTCAAATTTATGCTCTGCTATTTACTAGTTATGTAATCTCTGGTATGTCCCTTTCGCTAATATTCCTTTTTCATATGGTAGAGTATATGAATGCCAACTTTCAAGTTTTAGGTGAGAATTAGACAAAATACTGAGTTAAGCTACTTATAAACCTTAAAGGATCACTCTTATTTTCAAATATTTGATCTGTGTAGAAAATATTAAGTATGGCTACATAATTTTTGATAAGGAATATGATACTGTGATCCTACAGGAATCCACAAAGTTAAGCTAAGTTGGATATGTGTGACAGCAAGAAACAGTTCAGACACATGCTACTACTTGGGAAAAGCACTGAATAGTCTTTTTAAAAATGTACCATATATGAAATAAAGAAACCCTCTGATGATTCACATCAAATTTTTTCTTTTAAATTGTTAGATTTTAAATTAAATGGATTAAAAAAAATCTAGAATCTTTAAACAAATTCTTTTGACAGTTTTTTCTTCCCCTATTTATTTTTATTAGTTGGAGGCTAATTACTTTACAATATTGTAGTGGGTTTTGCCATACAGTGACATGAATCAGCCATGGATTTACCTGTAGTCCCCATCCCAATCCCCCCTCCCACCTCCCTCTCTACCCGATCCCTCTGGGTCTTCCCAGTGTACCAGGCCTGAGCACTTGTCTCATGCATCCAACCTGGGCTGGTGATCTGTTTCACCCTTGATAATATACATGTTTCGATGCTGTTCTCTTGAAACATCCCACCCTCGCCTTCTCCCACAGAGTCCCAAAGTCTGTTCTGTACATCTGTGTCTCTTTTTCTGTTTTGCATATAGGGTTATCATTACCATCTTTCTAATTCCATATATATGTGTTAGTATACTATATTGGTCTTTCTCTTTCTGCCTTACTTCACTCTGTATAATGGGCTCCAGTTTCATCCATCTATTAGAACTGATTCAAATGAATTTTTTTTTAATGGCTGAGTAATATTCCATTGTGTATATGTACCACAGCTTCCTTATCCATTCGTCTGCTGATGGGCATCTGGGTTGCTTCCATGTCCTGGCTATTATAAACAGTGCTGCGATGAACATTGGGGTGCACATGTCTCTTTCAGATCTGGTTTCCTCGGTGTGTATGCCCAGAAGTGGGATTGTTGGGTCATATGGCAGTTCTATTTCCAGTTTTTTAAGGAATCTCCACACTGTTTTCCATAGCGGCTGTACTAGTTTGCTTTCCCACCAACAGTGTAAGAGGGTTCCCTTTTCTCCACACCCTCTCCAGCATTTATTGCTTGTAGACTTTTGGATAGCACCCATCCTGACTGGCGTGTAATGGTATCTCATTGTGGTTTTGATTTGCATTTCTCTGATAATGAGTGATGTTGAGCATCTTTTCATGTGTTGTTTAGCCATCTGTATGTCTTCTTTGGAGAAATGTCTGTTTAGTTCTTATAGGTGCTTAAATGAACCAGGAGAAACAAAAAGAGAACAGTACCATTTTGGATGCCCATCATCTAACAAATAGATCTACCAGTCCATATTAATCTAAAAATTAGAGGGAAAATACTGTTTTCAGTTTCTATGAGTCTAACATAGTATATTGTTTTTGCAATTGTTAATAAGTCAATGAGAAAATTGCAAATGCCACTAAAAAAGCAATTTCAGCTTATTTTAAATTGCTGAGCTGAGAGATTTTATAGCCAATTCTAGAAACAGGTGTTTTTTTTTTTTATGATAGTGTTACTCTCTATAATAACTGTATAACCATTCCAAAATGAAACATTTTATTAATACTAAATAATCCCAGTGATGATGATGTAATGGCCAATTAAAGGTAATTTGCTTTGCTTATATTCCAATGGTAATATGAGTAACTTTATCAATTATTTTCATTGTTGTAAAATGTTGATGATTTCCATGTATTAATGTCTTCACACTGCCATAGAATAATGTAAAATGCAATAGTACATAAAATGTTCCATCACTTTTATTCTATTGTTTCCATAAACTCTTATAGAGTGTTATTACAGATCTCTTTTATACTGAACCTACTTTATGCTAAACATATTATGAATAGTCATTGCTTATTCTCATAATACCTCTGTCTAGGTCGGTTTTAAGATAGAGTCACATTAGGACTTACCTTAGGTGAAATGGTGAACTTAATAAAGAATAACTTTGGTGCAATGCTCCATTTCTAAGTGCAATGTCTCAAATACCTTTTGCCATCATGCCTATCAATTATAATAAACATCTCTCAAATACATTTTATGAATAACTTCACCTTTAACATTTGTATTTATTGAGGTTAAATTATGTATAAATATTAATAACTACTGATCAACCTTTCTTAAGATTAATCATTGAGATTTTCCATCTCACAACTATTCCCTGCTCTCTTATCCCACTCTTTTCTCCTTTCTTAGCCTCCTATTCATGAGAGACTTAGTATTCTCTTTCTTACTCATTACATACCTGCACATTTTATACCCAAAGGTCTCAACAAAAAAATCTAATTTAAAGGGACATTTGCCTTCCTTCTTCAATGTCTTCATCTATGGCTTAAATTTAGTTGCCTAATTGTGTGTTCTCTACTACAGGAAAAAAATTAATAACTGTATATTATTTTAGTACAAGTGTATATCATAATAAAAGTAACCAAATTCCTACTGATGATGTTTGGTAGTTTTAGAATTTCAAGTATTTTTTTTTTTTTCAAGTATTTTTAAATGCTAAAATAAACTCATGAAATAAGCTCTTATTTTAATCCTTATAGGAAATTCTTAGAAGTACAATATTTGAGAAGCATAACTATTCTTTAAAAAGTGCTTCTCAGAAGAGTTGCAGAAATTCATGGTTAGATGAATACACACACAGACACAATGTTCATACACAAATAGGCATCAGGAGACTCAACTCTTCTTCACATTTGCTAATCCAGGGCATTACAGTTTTTATTAAATTTATACAACTGTGATAGGAGAATGTGAATCTCAGTACTTAGTTATATTATTTATTATCCTGAGGTTTAAAGTTTATATGTACATATATTTAATATTCAATATTTACTGTTCTGAAAGTTGCCTTTATGTTTATGTCCATTACCTTTTTCAATAATATCAAAGATCATATTTTAGGAAAATTATTTTGGCATCACATGTTACTAAGTTCATTTAGGAGAACATCACAATATTTCTTGAATGGGCCATGATGACATGGATTACAGTGGTAAGGTACAAATATAAAGCAAAGGCAAAATGGAGAAGTTATGAGATAAATGCATGGTCAAGTGGCTCAGAAAGGTTTAATGCTAACTGAAAGGAGAATTAATCTGGGATAAAGATCATGGGTGCTTTGTTGAAGGTGGATTCAATATGAGAGTGAGAACATCCAAGCAGAAATGACCCAAAAGCAATTACAGATATGGGACAGCATCTCAACTGAGAGGACAAGCCCTATTAGTTATTTTTAGATTCCTACCAACTGAACATTACTATAATTAAACACTCAGAACATATTGTTTTCAATGTCAAAATGCATATTATACAACCTTAACCACTCATCGATGCCCAAAGGGAGCATGACATATGTGATGAACTAAACAGCATTCATATAAACATAGGCAAAAATGTCAACAGATAATTCCAAACAGTAGGGTTTCATCTTGACTAATAAGGTTTTCTCAATAACCTCAGATGTGCAGATGACACCACCCTTATGGCAGAAAGCAAAGAGGAACTAAAGAGCCTCTTGATGAAGGTGGAAGAGGAGAGTGAACAATCTGGCTTAAAACTCAACAATCAAAAAGCGAATATCATGGCATCCAGTCCCATAGATGTGCAAACAATGGAAACAGTGAGGGGCTTTATTTTCTTGGGCTCCCAAATCACTGTGGCTGGTGACATCAGCCATGAAATTAAATGACGCTTGCTCCTTGGAAGATAAACTATGACTAATCTAGGCAGCATATTAAAAAGCAGAGACATTGCTTTGCCAAAAACAGTCCATCTAGTCTAGTAGTCATGTGTGGATGTGAGAGTTGGACCATAAAGAAAGCTGAGTGCCGAAGAACTGATGCTTTTGAACTGTGGTGTTGGAGGAGATTCCTGAGAGTCCCTTGGACTGCAAGAAGATCCAGCCATTCAATTGTAAAGGAAATCAGTCCTGAATATTCATTGGAAGGACTGATGCTGAAGCTAAAGTTCCAATAGAACTTTTTTCATTAGAAAAGACTCTGATGCTGGGAAAGATTGAAGGCAGGATGATCAGCGGATGGCAGAGGATGAGATGGTTGGATGGCATCACCAACTCAATGGACATGAATTTGAGCAAACTCTGGGAGATGGTGAAGGACAGGGAAGCCTGGCATGTTGCCGTCATGGGGTCACAAAGAGTCAGAGATGACTGAGTGACTGAACTGAACTTAACTGAATAAACTTTTGATGAATACATCTTTGTATTCTATCAATAAGTTGTGATTATCAGAATGTAAGCAAATGAAACAAACCGTCCAGCAAGATTTGCAGCAAGAGAATTTGAAATTATCATAATTTCCTATTTTGTGCCAAGGCTTTTATCCTCTCTCAATTGCAGAAACTTAATTACCTCTGGAACGAAGATAAAGGTAGCTGTCTAAACAAACAGCAGCTTCCCTCTAATTGTACTCTATTATTCTGTTTCATACCTCCTGCCTCAAATATCATAGCCCAGAAACGTAGCATACTAGGATGGGGAAATGGGTGAACCAGTGAAAACTACAAAAAGCAAAGTGGTGAAACCTAACTGCAAAAAAAGGATTAAAATATTGATACAGTTCATCATATATTTAAGAGAACCTGGAAAATTGTGTATAACCTGCAAGTATCAGGCTCTAAGGTGACTGTCATGAGAAGGGCAGGAAGACTGGGGAGTAAGTCTAGGTCCAGGCAGTTCTTCCTGTCGTTCAGAGTTCAGGCTCTGTTCTAGATGAGCTACAGAAGTTTAGAAGCTGTTTGGGAGAATTGAATGAGAAACAGTCTAGCTCCGAGAAAATTGGTTAGGTGAAAGGACTGAAAAGTGAGTTACTGAGTTTCTTTGTAATTTACCGAGTTTCTTTGTAATTCCACTGGTGCAAATACTAAGAAATAACTTGACAAATACATGCGAGCTGACATGAGTCCTTGAGCCCTTACTGAGAGGGGTGGAGGGGTGCTCTTTGATAGGGCTTGCCCATCTCCAGCCTGTATGGTACAGTACAAGAGGGTCACAGCTTACTTCAAGGCCTTCTGTGAGGTGGAGAGGAAGTCAGGTATTTCTTCTAGCCTGAATATTTCTGGTTTGTAAGGTCAGAGTGGCCAGCCCTTCAGTGAGCTCTATATCATGGTGGACATCTCTGGTAAGCTGAACAGAGCGTTAGAATGTGCTGAGACCCTGACTGATGCACCATTATGAGCTTTGCAGAAAAAGCCCACAGCTACACTTCAGATTGCTTGAAGTGAAAAAGTGAAGTTACTTAGTCGTGTCCGACTCTTTGAGACCCCATGAACTGTAGCCTACCAGGCTTCTCCGTCCATGGGATTTTCCAGGCAAGAGTACTGGAGTGGGTTGCCATTTCCTTCTCCAGGGGATCTTCCCAACCTGGGGATTGAACTTCAGTCTCCCGCATTGTAGGCAGACGCTTTACCCTCTGAGCCACCAGGGAAGCCCATAGATTGCATAGACAAAGTAAAATAAACAATACATATACAATCAACCAAATATATTATCTGCTATGTTTAATCGCATAAGGGAAACTTACAACCATGGTTTAAAATATAGAAGCTGGGAAGGTTACAATCCATTTGAAAACAGCCAAGTAAGAATTAAAAAAGACAAGATCTCAGAATGATTCTAAAAAAATAAATAAGCTCTTTCATTTTTTTTCATTTTTAATAGGTGCATGTTAAATGCCCTAGAAATGTGATGTACGCACATTTCTACCTGTACATCTCTAATTGTAATCATCTTCTAAATGATGTTACACATAGGGGCATAAATGTTTCCAATATTATCACTCTCAATGTACTTTCATATATAACATGATCATTCTTTTATTGCTTTTTTGGTGACTGTAGTATCATTTATTTTTCAGTATAGTCTATCTCTTTGCTAAGTAGGTCTTCTAGTAAATCAGTATTATGGTTTTATTTTTTCACTGTGGGTTTAAAATTTTTATTGATTACTTCTGGAAAAGTGAGACTCCTACAAATTGCATTAGCTGAAAAGATCAATGGCTCATTAGACTGGCATTTTATAAAGACCTAGACTCAATGCTTCAGGAGAGGGCTGAAAAAAAATTACCTTTCATAAAGCACCTGTCCAATTGTTCAATATTATACCACAGGGGAAATTTTTTCCTAATTCCAGCTGGTTATCATTTTATGCTTTGAAACACAACAATTGATGATGCTTGTAATTTTAGCTTGGCTTGTAAAACTGCACATAGTTTATTATTTATAGTCACATAAATGCCCATTCTATTGTTTTAATCTTCCTAAGATATTGGCCACCATAATTTGCACCATAATTTGCACCATAATTTGCAGCAGGCTTCAAAATAAATACTTTGAAGAATGATTTCTGAGAAAAACAACAATTTTGAGTTTAACCAAAATAAAAATGCATAGAATGAGTCTTCCTGGCATTAGGGCATCCCAGATTGTCCTGTTACAAATATATGATAGAGCAGGGTGATAAGAGCAACCATGGAAATGGTTTTCCATGTAATATATATAATATCTTCCTTCTATGCTGCAGTTATATATAAACAATGTGACCTGATTCTTTGCTTATTTCCACATCTAATGTTTGTATTTATTTATAAGGTCATTATTTATAAGGTCATGATCATCTTCATGACTTTAAGGGAATCATTTTCTTTATGAGTTTCACTTGATTGCTATGTCTTGCCATCTGCATCATCTGTAGATGCTGATACTTTCATCCTACAGTCTCAGCCATACCTAGGTTTTCAGGGGTTTATTCCTGCCAAATTTGCAGACAAGAATACACAAAGTCATATCTAGTGAATCTGGATTAAACTTTGCATTCTGGGTATTTACTAAGCCCCTATTTCCTCTTAATCCCTACCATTTTTTGATGCTCCATGCAAGCTAAAGTCTACTCCATGATCTTAAAATTCATATGTTCACTACTTTAGGAAATCTCACTAGAATTCTGTATTTTTAGTTTTGTTCTTCCATGACTTTACCATGAGCCTTTTTCCTGAGGTCTAGAACCGTAATGAGAGTCTGTTCCAAGAGATACTTGGTCATGTACAACTAAGATGTTTCCATGCATCTGTCCTGAGTATTTTCACTATCTGAGAAATCTGCTTTCCTGTCATAGCTATAATTATGAGCATCTTTCTATATCAACAAAATGGTGAGAGCCATTATCAAGTGTCAATCTGTCTAATTTTCTCAAGGGAGTCCCTAGAGTTTTCTCTTCATAAAAAGAATATTTAAGTGTAAATTATTTAAGAAAATAATCCTGTCCTCCAGATAAGATATTTTATTGCTTTCAATGATGGAGATTTAATAGCTTAGGTCAAATGAACAGTGAAAAGCAACCGTGCTTTCTAAAGGCCATTGAGAGGAAGATTTTTTTTTTTTTTTCCTTTTCCTCTTTCTTCAATTGTCTCTCTGGTGCCTCAGATGGTAAAGAATCTGCCTGCAATGTGGGAGACCCAGGTTCAGTCCCTGACTCGGGAAGATCCTCTGGAGAAGGGAATGGCTACCTTTGGACTGCAAGGAGATTCAACCAGTCAATTCTAAAGGAAATCAGTCCTGAATATTCATTGGAAGGACTGATGCTGAAGCTGAAACTCCAGTGCTTTGCCACCTTATGCAAAGAATTGACTCACTGGAAAAAGACCCTGATGCTGGGAAAGATTGAGGAGAAGGGGACGACAGAGGATGAGATGGTTGGATGGCGTCACTGACGCGATGGACGTGAGTTTGAATAGACTCCAGAAGTTGGTGATGGGCAGGGAAGCCTGGTGTGCTGCAGTCCATCAGGTCACAAAGCGTCGGAAATGGCTCAGCGACTGAACTGGGCTGAACCCACGTTAGTATTCTTGCCTGAGGAATTCCATGGACAGAGGAGCCTGGTAAGCTATACCGTCCATGGGCACAACTGAATGACTACCATTTTCGGTTTCACTGGTGTGAAATTTGGAAAGCAAGATGCCTGAGGAGATAGGGTAACAGTCTTTTCTCCCATGGAAAGCATGTTTTCATCAACATGAGGTATGTTGAGGTTACTGTAAATGAACAGCTGACAGTGAAGGTTTCTGTGTATTTCATGCTGTCTTTCATATTGATAGCCAGAGGAGTCTTGGAAATGATAATTTTTAATCCTTTATAAAAGAATAAAGTGAACACATGCTCAAGTAATTTTGAGCAATAGGAAATAGGATAGCAGATGTAAACTAAACTTACTGGGAATAACAGGGAAAGTAAGAAATTTTATGGGCTTCCAGGGGGCTCAGTGGTACAGAATCTGCCTGCTAATGCAGGAGACACAGGTTCAATCCCTGGGTCAGGAAGATTCCCTGGAGGAGGAAATGGCAACCCACTCCAGTATTCTTGCCTGGAAAATCCCATGGACAGAGGAGCCTGGAGGCCATGGCCCATGGGTTTGCAACAGTGTTGGAAATGACTTAGCAACTAAACAACAATAAACTTCATAAAGTTCATATCTCCTTATAAATACAGTTATCCTTCAGTATCCATGGAGGATTGGGTCCAGAATACTGTCCTTTCTCAGCCAGAAATATCAAAGTCCAAGGATTCTCAAGTTCTTTATGTAGAAGGATATAGTATTTGCATACAATCAATGCTCATACTTCCATACACTTTAAATCATCTCCAGATTATTTATGATAACTTATATAATGCAAATGCTATGTAAGTACCTATAAATACAATTAAATATTATGTAAGTGGTTGCCAGGGCACCAATTTCTAGAACTTTCTGGAATTTTTTTCCCAATATTTTTGATCTGAGATTGATTGAATCTGTAGATGTGAAACACAATTACAAATGGCTACAGCTGAAGTTCAAATAAAATGATTATTAAATTGAATTTTAAATATTATACAGCTCATATTCATAATAAATCTTATTAATTCTGAAATTACTGTTAACACTTTTTGGCAAGCAATCTGAAGATATGAAATACTTTTCTCTCATATTTTCCACAGATGTGGAATACTTTTATCTAACTCCCATATAGCAGCTTCAATTTATCCTGAACAAATATACAGAGTTGAGTCACATTTTGGAGAAGAATTCTGAATTCCCTGGGGAAAGTCTTATTTCTGTGAGCATTACATTAGCAAAGTAAAATTTCTATTATTTTGTAATCTTCTAGCATAGATAGTGGTTTCCAAGCATGCTGAGATGGTACATTTGGGAATGCAATTCATGGCAGAATCTATACAGATATGTGTATAAATATGGGCTTCCCTGGTGGCTCAGAGAGTAAAGAATCCTCCCACAATGCAGGAGACCTGGGTTCAATCCCTGGGTTGGGAAGATCCCCTGAAGGAGGGCATGGCAACCCACTTCAGTATCTTGCCTGAAGAATTCCCATGGACAGGGCTACAGTCTATGGGGTCACAAAGAGTCAGACACTTTATTGATTAAATAAATCAATAAATATGTTTGTGTTTATATTAATATCCATCTAAATAGATTTGTGTACATATACATATATACAATTATTTTCTCTTTTATGATTATGAATTTTTGATATATGATGCTGGTGCATAGTCAGTTCTTATTTAGAAATTTACAAACAAGTGTAGCGATTTCAAACTGTATAGGTAACTCAGGTGCTTGTTTAAAGAGCACATTTCCCCCAGTCACTGCCACAGAAATTCACATTCCCTAGTGTGAAATAGGGCGCACTGCTCTACATTTTTACAAATCTTTCTAAGTAGAATTTTTGCAGGTTGAAAAGTAATTTTTGTATCTATTGGGAAAAACGACCAAGACAATATTATCAACAACAATAGGAAGTCACTGATAGTATTCAGTAGGAGGAAAATAGTCTGGTTCTGAGCCATGATCAAGAGTTCATGTCCAATAAAGGTGAATATGGCTATTTGGAACCTGACAAAGATAGGTATTTTAATAAGATTGCTTGAGGCAAACAATGTAGGGAGGAAAAGGGTGATTAAAGTGTCTAGGCAATTCGTTAATATAAACACATATGACTTTTTATCATAAGAAACAGTTTTCTTGGCCAAATCGAACATTTGATTAATTTCTTGTTCTGTTCTGAGTTACATTTCTGTGATTTTTTTTTTTCTCTCAGTCTGTTAGAATGAGGTGTTTTCTGTTATTAAGTATTCTAAGAAAAGGATATTTATGGATAAAATTTTAAAGTTTTATCTATATATTCTAAGTATTTTAATCAAATAAACCCACAGCCACACACATTCATTTCTTTCACCACTTAAATACCAATCACAATTGTCTATAATATCAATAGAAGTGCAATCAGAAATTTAACTATAACTAGTGAAGACACTATAATTCAGAATTGAGGAAGAAGGGACTTTCCCTGTTACATTTTGTAACTAATATAATAAGAATTCTTTGAAACTGTACATTCTGAGACTGTATCAGCCTTTGGCTACCCTATAATCGGTTTTCATTATAGTCTGAAATTAAACAGTGATAAAGCTGACCCAATTTTTGACTAACTGCCCAGGAGTTGGGGAGAGTTAAAAGCAATGTAAAATCTTAGAGGTGATGTTATTTTTGAATGCAAGTGAATTTTACCTTCTTTTGCCTCAAGGGAGAAAAATGCCCAGGGAATTTTGTTGTCATCAAGAGCAGCTGAAAGACATCAGGATCAATTTGAATTTCTAACACGATACACAGTAATGAAATATGAATGCATGTAATTCAATACAAGAATTTGTGTGTGCATGAATAATAGATGGTACCTGTGCTTCCTATTTCCAGCTATTACCGCCCCTTTGGCTGTTTTCTCAAAAATATGCACCATAAACTGAGTTGGTATTAGTACTCCAGTGTATTAAGAGTCTATGAATTCTGAATGCCACATCTGTAATGCAGTATATATATATATTTACAAATAAGTCCTTTTATTTGTATATTTAAAGATTAAGAAGCTGAAGCACTATCTAGTAAAGATTATACATGTAGAATTCATGTTTTTCAATTTCATAAGAGAAAAACTAGACATCCAGTGAATTACCAAAGTCTTAAGAACTACCAGGTAATTGTAATTCTATTGAGTTTTTTACTATGTGAGAAATATATGCTCAGTTGGACTGTTTAATTCATCTATAATAATGTTAAAACACTTTCTTTTGTTCCTAAATGTGGTACCTACCTTCTTGTAAGCCAATATCTTTAATTCACATAGGCAATAACAAATAAACAACTCTCTCTGGCACTGGCTGTTTACTTCAAACAGCCAAACTTTCCATGGGCATAACTAAATGTATGAATTAGTGCAAAACACACATTTCTCTGAAAACTTATGGAGTTATATCTTCCAGTAAAACTTGAATATCTTAAAAGGCATTTATACTGATAATAATAGCTAAAATCTATTAAATTTCTACTATATTTATAATATATAGATATGGGATTGTTAATCTAGTAAAAGCCATACAAAACAACTATTATTTAATATCAGTTTTGCAGATAAGAAAATAGGTTTTTGGAAAAATTAAGTAATTTACACAAGAGATTTTAGGTTTATTATATAGTTAATGGGTACCAGAAGGAAGATTTAAACATATTTCTGAAAGAATCCAAAGACTGATTATTTTGTTTGTTTGCTTAATTGGCCTTTTTTGAGTGTTTTATGATGAGTATCAATTTTAATGGAAACAGATATTACATCTTACCCCACAAAATAGATGACAGATTTTGTAACTGTTGGGTTAAAGTTAAACAGTTGCTTTATTATAAGATTTCTCAGAATGCTTAGTACTTTAATAGGCAATGCAGATTTCTAAGAGAGAAATAGATGATTTGCCATTTTCTAAACTAACATGAAAAAGGTCTCTTTTTTCAAAGGGGATAATTTTCTATTAACTATAAATTTGTAACACATTCTACTCTGCTTCAACGGTACTGCATATTTATCAATTAGATCAGTTGATAGTTCCCATGAGTACTAAAAATAAATACTTACTGACTGGCCTGATCAAGCAATTAGAATAAATGCAAATCCAAGTATATTTTGGGCCTTTTGAAAATGTCTCATTTGCTCCCCAGACTCTATGCCCCAAATTTTGTCATTATGGAGGCCACACATGCCCCACTTGCAAGTCCTATCTTCCTCTAGTCATTAGGATGAAGTCTCACCTCGCTCTGTAGAGATTCTCACCAAATATTCTGTGCCAGTATAGACATGGCCAGCACTGTGATGCCAACCCATCAGACTCTGCCCTGGTTAACCGAATGCTCACTTTGAACTCTTTGGACTGAATGTTTGCCTTGATAATATGTGGTTAATAGACCCATGAAAAAATAAATTCTCAGTCTCACTAATTATCAAAAATTGCCAAATAAAGTAATTATGAGGAAATTTCCTGTTTAATTGAACAGAATTTGTTAAAAATATAATATTCAGCATTAATTAACATGTAGTTGAAAGGACATCCTCCTACCCTACTAATAGGGATGCAAATGTATGCAATTTTTAATATGGCATTTTGACAATTTAAATCTAAAATTTCTAAGGCATTCAAAATCTTAGAGAGTGATTTTTTTTTTTTAAACTGGGAATAAACAGGTTTTGAAATTTGCAGGCAAATATTTACATTTAAGATGTTTCTTAAATTTTGTTATGGTAGTGAAAATACAGAGTGAATAAATTAGTTATATATTCCATTCAAAATAAAGTAAAATATAGTTATTAAATTACTACAAAAATGTTAACAGCATGGAAAATGTTTATAATATAATGTCATGTTAAATATAAAAAGAAAGACATTTATATGCAGATTTCCTCAATTTGTGCCAATATGCAATTAAATGTTCTAAGATATTTCTGCAAACTGCTTATAAGTGGTAGAAAACTAATAGGGCTCAAAAAATCTTTTTTAATTTTTTAAAAACTCTCCAAAATTACTGTAAAAAAATCAAGCATTGAAAATATTTTCTTTTGCATTATCATCAATCACATTTTTGTGAAGTAAAAACTTAAAGCATTATCATTTGTTTTTTTCATTCAGCAGCTTCTTTGGGCTTCGAATTCTCAAATATTACTAAACATTTCATTTATGTATGTATATCTTTACATATGATTAGTTTTAAGAGAATTTTTACAAATACAGATTCTTGAAAACCAGGAAATATGCAGCTAACTTTTGATTGTCTCACCCTTTTTAATTAAATATTTTTATATTCTAATCTTCAATCTTTCCATATGTACCAATTCCAATATATATGCAGATCTACCTGGGAACAGTCATTTTAGGAAAATCATATTAAAAATCCTGCAGTGGTTCTCCATAGTCAAACTACTTTTAGTCTTAACAAAGTCAAATTAAGTCCCAACAGTTTGAATAGCTTTCAAGAGAACTTGATGACTGTGCTGGGTGCCCTTTATTGCTTATTGCCAGTTCTACACTGATTGTCACTTGTAAGTTGCTTGAAATGTTCTTTAGTCTTGTTGGTAGGGACTTCTGTTACTCTAGTGGATTCTCCTCTTCCAGGAAAGGGAGCCACGCTTTCAAGTTTTCCGGATTGTCTCACTTCTATCCCAACTTCTACATCACAATATTTGCTCAGATTGGAAAACAGAAATTGCTCAAATGGTAAGGACCAGTTTACTCAGGAGTTAAATCTAATTCTAAAGTATTGTTTGAGCCAGATGGAGTTTCAACTAGCTTTTACACTATTTCACATTAAAGTACACTAAATTCTATGAATCTCTGCTATTGTCAGCTTCCATTCTTGCAAGACTATTTCAACTAGACTTTTAAGCTAACTATTTACTGCAGGTACCGTAGAAGCAAGGTGACTACTACAATGATATTCACAACAATGATTCCATTTCTGGCTCTCCAGTTAGACCAGGAATCACAGTCTTATTATGTTTCAAGGAATTTATGACTATTAAAAACAAAAATGAAAACAAACACAAAAAAAACTTGCTTTAAAATACTCAAACTGCCTGAACCCTGCAGGTTCCCAGGAATTTAGGACATACTTTATAACTGCTCATTTACATCTATGCCACAATAAAATCAATATTTGGAAGGAAGTGGATGATAGGGGGCTGGCAGGGGCAGAGCACAAGATATTAAAATTCAAGTAGTCTTCCTGCAAGAATATGATATTTCATGCCAAACACAAGAAAAAAGAACACTGATGAATCATCTTTTCAAAAGAAAACTAGAAAAATTAATTTTGGAGTTTATAAACTTCCTTTTAGCCATCTAACATAAACTAAATACTATAAATTACATTATCTCATATTAATTTATTTTATTTACATCTCCCCCAAACCCTGTAAGGTAGATATTATTACTCTGGGCTTTTAAGGTACAGAAATGCTCTGTGGTCAAGTGATCAGTCAAGATTACACAGATTTCAATAGTTTGACTGAGATTATAATACAAATAATCACCCCAAATCCATGTTATTTCTGCTATATCACACTATCACTGAACCATAGATATTAGGGAAAATATTCTGAGTAGACATCAAACAAATTACTGCTGAAATTTCATGAATTCTTTGGCATAATGTTAATGCATTCCTGTTTATAAAAGAAATTCACTAAAATTTTATAAAATACAAAAATGTATAAAAGTAGAGTATGAAAAGTAAAATTTTATAAATTTATACACAGTGCAAACTAGTACAGCCACTATGGAAAACAGTGTGGAGATTCCTTAAAAACCTGGAAATAGAACTGCCATATGACCCAGGAATTCCACTCTTGGGCATACACACCGAGGAAACCAGATCTGAAAGAGACACGTGCACCCCAGTGTTCATTGCAGCACTGTTTATCATAGCCAGGGCATGGAAGCAACCTAGATGCCCATCCACAGACGAATGAACAAGGAAGCTGTGGTACATATACACCATGTAATATTACTGAGCCATTACAAAGAATTCATTTGAATCAGTTCTGATGAGATGGATGAAACTGGAGCCCATTATACAGAGTGAAGTAAGCCAGAAAGACAAAGACCAATACAGTATACTAACGCATATATATGGAATTGAGAAAGATGGTAACGATAACCCTGTATGCAAAACAGAAAAAGAGACACAGATGTACAGAACAGACTTTTGGACTCTGTAGGAGAAGGCGAGGGTGGGATGTTTTGAGAGAATAGCATTGAAACATGTATATTATCAAGTGTGAAACAGATCACCAGCCCAGGTTGGATGCATGAGACAAGTGCTCGGGCCTGGTGTACCGGGAAGACCCAGAGGGATCAGGTGGAGAGGGAGGTAGGAGGGGGGATCGGGATGGGGAACACATGTATATCCATGGCTGATTCATGCCAATGTATGGCAAAAACCACTACAATATTGTAAAGTAATTAGTCTCCAACTAATAAAAATAAATGGAAAAAAATTTATACACAAAATAAAATTTATAACTCACTGATAAACCTTTTTTTGAGAGGCAAACAAAGTTACTAATGGGAACACATTAGCATGAGATTAATTGTTCATCATCACCATATTACACTTTTAATGAACTTTGGAGTATAAAAAAAACCAATTGGAGCTGGCCCAGTCTCTATTGGATGGCAGCTATATAGTCATTTACAACTATTTAAGTGAATTTTATTCAAGTATAGTTGAGTCAGATGCTCTTAGCACACTAATACTAGAGCTATTGTTTTATCCTCATGGAAAAAGTTAAAATGATGAGCGCGCATGCACGTACACACACACACACACACACACACACACACATGTATATTCTCATTTGAAATTATACTTGATGTCACCAAAGAATGACTAAATAATGATTATCCTGGCAAAAAAAAAGAAATGCAATTATTGTGAGCTCACACCACAGTCTAATCTTAAATAGAGGACATGAGAATTCCTCTAGATGTAGACTTCAGAGATTGGGCTCCATGGAAGGTATTGAGGGACATCAAGAAGACAGAGTGAAACAAAAGAATAGACTTAAGCTTTGAAGTTAAATTATAGCTTTTGTCCCTTCCATAGTTTTCTGCTGTGTTGAGATCAACCAGAATTTTAGTAAGGAAATTGGCTACTTGTCCTGGAAGAGTCACTTCTATTTGAACAATAACTACTACTGAGCCTCCTTACTGGGTCTCTGGTGGGGACAAAGATGAGGGTCATGAATTAGCCCTCCCTCTCACCACCCCATGACTAGATGAAGTCATCACTGCTTAGATGCAACAACAGACTTAAATGCCATTAACACATAGAGACTGTAAAAGTAACTTCTTGCTTTCAGGCACTCATAGGTACAGGGGTAGCAACAAAAATGACATGATATAAAATTCAAGGTCTATTATTATTACCCAGTATTATATTCAAAATATTTTCTTATGTCATCTAAATTCATTGAAATCGTGACTTTAAGACAACACAGTTTAGTCATATGGAGTTTCAGTTGTGGTCATTCATTCATTCATTCCCTTGAAGATATCACCGGTATTTTGGCTTTATTTTTTAAATGTAGTGATAATGTTTTATGTAGAACTCTGTGCTTATCCTTAGGATACATTTCCAGCAGTTATTTACTGAGAAAAAAATATTTAACATTTAAAACACTCTTGATATACATTGTCAATTTTTCCTCTCAAGAGAGAGTTCTTTTTTATACCTCCTGCCAGCAGAAGAGCTATCTTTTTATTGCACTCTTGCCGACACTGAATATTATCTTTAAAAATGTATCCTGTGTCTTAAATTTGAATTATTTTGATTACGGGACAGTATAGTTTTATGCTTATTTGTTTTTTATATTTTTTCAATATGAACATTAACAAAATTATTTACTTTCTTTTTTATTATTCTGCATTATGGAATTGCCACAACCATCTCAAATTTTTAAAAAATCACTGTTAAAAGGCAGCAAAGAATAATGCAAAATGTAAGCACTTTGAGTACAGAAAGACCTGGGGTTCAAATTCCAGCACCAAGACTTATATGACAGCAGGTGTAACATCGTTGGGCCTCCTATTTCTCATCTTTAAAATGGAGATAGTATTTTAAAATCTTTGTGATTTCTATGCATTTAATATAATCTATATATATGTATATAATTCTAGCTTGATATATAAATAGTATGTATATATATTAAAGCTCTTATCAAATATGAATTTCTGTCTATGACACCATAGACAACATATTTTATTAAATATAGCTTGTCAAATTAAACAGTTTTTTGAGAATTTTATATTGCTTTATGTCTTCAAATGAATTCTAATTGGTTTGTTTCATTTACCGGTTGCACAGTTTTCAACATTTTTAGATAAATAGTTGATGCTAGCTTTGTCTGCAATATACCCCAGTGTTCTGGAAGGAATGTGGGTGGAGAAGAGAGAAGTGATGTGGATGTTTTAAGGGAAGTTGTGCTTGGTAAAGGAAGAGCGGGTTTCAAGGTAACCCTCTTTCTAGACAAATTTAATGGGACTTCCTACTCAATTTTAGTACATCTAAGTGCTTACCTGGTGGCGCAGGCAGTAAAGAATCCTCTTGCAATGCGGGCGACCTGGTTTCGATCTCTGGGTTGGAAAGATCCCCTGGAGAAGAGAACAGTTACCCACCACTGGAAAATTCCATGGACAGAGGAGCCTGGCAGGCTATAGTCCATAGGGTTATAAAGAGTAGGACATGACCAAGCGACTTTCACTTCACTTCAAGAAGCATAATGGTACAAGAAGTGATGTGAATATGTAGGAAGATTCTGTTTGTGTGTGTGCATTTGCTTAGAAGCAAGTGAACATACAGAAAGGAAAGCAACTTCAAAGACCAGTTGCCCATACTCAGAATTTTACTGGATTGAAACCAATTTAATCCTTTAATTTCTAAAAAAATTGATAAAAAAATCTAAAGTGGCAATTCCATGGAATCTACTCAGGAAATTAAAAACAAAACAGGCTTTCACATAAACCCTTAAGTCTCTCTAACCAATCCAGTACTTTTAATCAGGAAACTTGACCATACCACACAATTTGTTGTGTCATGTTTTGTTACTAAAAGTGTAGTCTGAAGAATGATAATATTCTTTTCACTGGAAGCTTTTTATAAATGGAGAATATTGTTTCCACACCAGACCTACTGTATTCAAACCTGCATTTTAGGAGGATATCTAGGCATGTTAAATGTAGGTCATTGTGCAAAGAACAAATACTTTTACAAATTATATCCAAGAAATTGCATTAGCTCAGAGTTTATATTAGTATTAAAGTAAAAAACTGCCCCTGTAAATCCTCAGCAAATCGTTTTCTCATCAAGTAATTATTGGCAAATACAATATGTCAGAAACTCTTTACAAACTGAAAACAATACTGAAAAAAAAAAGCACATAAAAATTCCCATCCTATGTAGCTAATGTTCAAGAATATGGGAGACATTCAGTAAACCAAACACCAAGTGAGATATGTCAGCTTGTATTAGTTGTCATGGATTTTTAAAAAGTGGCAATGTAAGAGTGATAGTTATTCTAAATAGGTTGATCAGGGAAGGCACCAATACTAAGTTAACTTTACAGCAGAGACTGAAGGAGGTGAAATAGAGAGTTATCCATTTATCTCTAGGTAATATTTTCCAGGAAGCACACATAGCAAGTGCAAAGGCCCTGAGTCAGGAGAAGTCTTGTCCTAAAGAAGAACCAGGAGACTGATGTGTCTGAATGGCTTCATCAAGAGAGAGTTACAGGAAGTAAAGTGGTCTGACAGGTAGCAGATGGCCAGCTCACATACTGTAGGACATTGTAAGAACTTGCTTTTACTCTGAATGAGAGGTAAATAACTGGATGATTTTGAGCAGAGGCATGACAAGATCTGACTCACATTTTAAAATATCCTGTCTTTCTCTATTGAGAACATAGAGTGGGTGGCAAAGGAAAAAATGATCCCTTAGAAAGTCAGGACAGTAATTCTGAGCAGAGCTGATTGCAGCTAAATGAATCTTGCAGGAAGAGGAAGCAGGATTTACAGTTTAGGATGAAACTACAGCTCTGAGAAGAGCATACTTGATGCTACTGGATGGTGAAAGGGATTTGCCGTTCTGCTGATCCTCACTAACACCACCCAGGCAAAGAATTTGGGTCAGAAGACGGAGTACTGCTGCCTGCTTCCATCTCTTGTTAAAAGTCAGCTCTCATTGGCCCTCCCAATACCAATGCAAGAACACTTGAGCACCACGGCTTGCTTCCACCAGGCGGTGAGTAGAAAACCAGCTCCTCACTTAAGCCTACTGAAATTGCAAGGATAAGGAGGTCAGTGTTTCCACTCCAGTTTGACTAAAGTAGGACACGTGTTGTCTGAAAGGTTTTCTATACTCTTAGGCTGCTCCTTCCATGTCCTACTCAGTGGGAAAGTACACTTTCCTGGATGCTTTTGTCTGCTTCTTTTTGTCTTTTCTGTACCAGTTTTTAGTTCTGGGTTGGAGGCTTTTCTATAGCTCCCTGTCTGGGAGGCAATGAAGGATAATCAGGTAATTTACCACAGTGTATTTCCTCAAGATGCAAGGTTTTCTGATCAGTCATTCTTTTCCTTTCTACATGTGTTAGTTTTTCAAGACTGTCAACATATTACCATAAACTTGGCAGCTTACAACAACAAATACATATTCCTTAATAGGTCTGGAGTTTAGGTGTTTAAAGTCAAGTTGTTGGCTTGTATATGCTTCCTCCAGTGTTTTTTAGAGTGTCTTCCTATGCCTCTTCCAGCTTCTGGTGTCTCCTGGTATTCCTTGGTTGTGGCAACATAGCTACAACTTCTTCTGCTCCATCTTACATGGCTTTCTCCTCTCTCTGTCTTCCATAAGGATCCTGGTTATTAGATTTAGAGTCTTCTCTAATCCAGGATGATCTTCCCTGGATAGCCTTAATTTGTTTACATCTGCAAAGATGTAAATACAGATAAGTTCATATGTGCCTTCTCTAGAGGTGACCTCCTTTGAGCTTGATAACATGTCAACAAACAGGAAGCCTTCAGGCCTGGGCTTAAGTTCGTATGTGCCTGCTCTACAGGTGACACAGCAATATACCTAGAAGTTGGAAATTAATATATTTTGAAGGGATATGATTCAAACAACTACAACTTTCATAGCTTTCTTATATTAATATTTGTTTGTTGTGCTATGTCAAATATGTTTTATTTGCAAAAGGAAGAGCCTGAGGGAAGTGGGGCTACTGTAAAACATTTCATTTTTAATACTTAGCTTTTTGCTTGTGTGTTCTATTGAACATTGCTATATTGTAACAGACTTTTACATTGTTTTTTGAATGATAGGAATAGACAGAGTTCTGAACAAGAAAATAATCCCTTATTGAAACAAAAAATAAATGCCTTGAAGGCCTTTATCTTGGTTTATGAATTGTGTCCTCTCTTTTCTCTACTTAACACTTATATCAGTTTTCTTTGGCCACCAGAGCGCTTCATAACAAACCCACCCCAAAATTCTGTTGCTTAAATGATAATTTACAATCATTTATTAATAGGATCAAAATTTTACTCTTAGATCAACTGGGTGATTTTTCTGATCTCAGCTGATCTAATATGGTTTCAGCTGGTGTCACTGAGATGACTCACTGTTTGCCATTTGTTCCTCATCATCTGGAAAACTGTGGTGGACATGGTCTCACTGGTAATGGCAGAGGGTTGGAGTGAGCAGAAATGTGCAAATGCTTTTATAAGCCTCTGCATCGTGTTGGCAGAAAAGGTTATATGGCAGGGTCCACAGTGAGAGTGGAAGGACAAGCCTGCATTAAAACTGGGGTCATGCATCTAGTCAGTCTACCATGTGCTACTCTTATTCTGGAGTGCCAAATAGCATGTATACAATGATATCATCTTCAAAAAGAGAATGAGTTTCACAGAGTCCACTGACTAATCTCAAACACAAAATTCATGTCAAGGTACATGGCAATATACCTATATACTATATATATATATATATATATATATATATGTGTGTGTGTGTGTGTGTGTGTGTGTGTGTGTGTGTATGTGTGTGTGTGTGTGTGTGTATACATACATACATATATATATATTGCTCTCCCAGAATTTTCTTTTCCTTTAAAATGTAAGTAGCACTTTCATCTACATGTACCTGATCAATAAGTGAGAAAAGAATTTTATTTTTTAAGGATTTTGATATATTGTTGGAGTGAGAGAGGATCAAGACATAACTTGCCCTTTTCTGCTGAGAATCTCAACTGGTGTTGTTGTATCCCTAAAGAGAGATTCATGTTCTAATAACAACTCCTCCCTTCTGTACACAATCAAAACTTTTATTCCCTCAAGACAAGTGTCTATGCACATTTGTCCTTCAAAGTTTCCAAATTTAATTCACATGGGGGAATTAAACTGATATAATGTGTTAATCCAATAGCAAATAACCTGTAGTTTTTATGTCAGGGTAGAATTTTAACAGAGATATTCTGAAGTGAGAGGACTTTAATGATTGAGAAATCTTCCCAGACCTGGAGGCTTCCTATTTGTTGACATAAGTTATCAAGCTCAAAGGAGGTCACCTCTTGATTCCCTTAGTTTGGTTTTCAAAATTGGACACCTTAAAGCATTTCAAAGAGCTACCAATGAAACTAAACAATTCATTGATCTTAGATACTCCCTCTAGTCACAGAAGAGACCTAAAGCATAGCTAATTTAGTCAGTGCAGATGAGATGCCTTAAATTTTTGTGGTGGTGGCCTCATTTGGAAGTGTGGGAAGGAGAGGGACTATAAACTTGTATATGGGAAATTTTCTACATTATATATTTTAGTCAGTTTGCTTTGGATAAAATGACTAAGCATTGTACTGAACATGTTTACTCACTGTGAGTTGTTTCTTTTTTTTCTTAGTGACAGAATATTTAGAATAAAATCTGAAACATATTTTTGTCAGTCAGGTGAACTAGAATTAATATTGCTACAATCTCTCATTATTATAACTTGCTTCTGAAGCAATGAAAAGCAATTGAGTCAATAACTCAATTTCCAATTCTTTGAATAGATATGAGTATATGATACTAGGCATTATATAATGGGTAGAAAGGCCATTTAAAAAACCCAAGTTTGCCACTTCGTATAAGATTCATGGAGAAAGAAACCTATGAGGCCGAGATCCTGCTCCAGTAGGTTGGAACTGTGGCATAGGCAGTATCATAAATGTACTGAGTCTAGATCAAGTGATGGAAACTTAACATGCATGGTTGCTTACGGGCTACTTTGAAACCCAACTAGACACTCATGACTTCCTCTGCAGAAAAAAAAAGCAGCTGTACCAAAAACACCAAGGACAAGGTGAATCTTGTTATGACTCTAAAGAGAGAACACTGATAACATTTATTATCAACTGGCTTCGCTTGTGGCTCAGCTGGTAAGGAATCTGCCTGCAATATGTGAGACCTGGGCTCAATCCCTGGGTTGGGAAGATGCCTTGGAGAAGGGAAAAGCTACCCACTCCAGTGTTCTGGCCTGGAGAATTCCTTGAGCTGTATAGACCATGGAGTCGCAAAGAGTCAGACACAACTGAGCAACTTTCACTTTCATATCCCTACGGACGATTAGGACTGGAGTTGTAAGTATATATTGCCTTGGTACCAGCACTGGGAAATTAGATGGGAGATAGCAATCCCTCCATCTCTTTTCTTATATGGACACTACACTCAATATTTAGGTCTATTTGTATTTGCAGGTGCCTGTAGTGTGTTCTCACTTTCAGACACAGTCTGAAAGTTATACCCTTTGTGCCATCAGTATTCCAGCAACTTAGGAACCATTTAAACTATTCCTTATGGATGCTTTTCCAATTATTACAAAAAGCTCACCATTCTCTCTTTTCCTTACTTTTTTATATAAATGGGTACAGTTTGGTTTTATAAAATATTTTACAGGCTTATAATTTGTTTTTGTTTAAAAGCTTTAAAGCATCAGACCATTTTGCATATGAATATAATGAGACACAATCCAAATAAAAATGTCAACTTTTAAGGCATTCTTGTTATTGTGACAATTGTGTTTGGAAATGTGAATATATATTTGTATATATATTTTATATAAATTTTGAATAAATTTTAAGAAGTATAGTAAGATTACCTAAGTGTTATTATTACAGTGTGTCCAGGAGAGGCTGACCTAATTACAGAAAGATAAGCATGTCTGAAAGCTATTTCTGTAATGAGTCTGGTTTTTGTCTTACTTGGTACACTTGTGAAAGTATATGAATTCACCTTGCATTATTTTTTGAAAAGAAATTTATGTGCTTTTTATTTACTGCATATGATTATATTCTAGAATTCATAAGACTTAAAAAATTGATTTGAATATCTTGGTAAGCCTGGGAGAGCTATGTTCAAAGCATCATTATTATGAAAGTACTTAAATAAGAAGCTACCATGGTATTTAAAATCAATATTCACTTTTTCTACCAGCTGCTTGCTGGGTCATATCAAGCAAGTTTTATCATTCACAGCTGGAACTGCTCCAGCTGGGCACTCTGCAGTAGAGTTGTTCTTTGCTTCAAACCATTCAGAAAGTTACCTCTGTACTTCCACAATGTTTAAATGACTCTTCTGGCAATTATTCAGGCAGATTTTTTTTTTTTTAGGAGAAAATACCCTTTTTCTTTAATCAAAGGGCTAACCCCTACTGTTTTAACGAATATTACTTTTTTCATTTAATACTGTGAGGGGAGATTATTGTAAAAAGAAGCTGTTTTCATCTGTATAAAATAATTTATAAACTCCTGATTTATTTCTCTGGAAACACTGTAAAGCAACAGCACTCTGGCATGTGAAGATGATGAAGAATTATTTAAACAAAAGTTCTTCCCTCCAGATCTTAATAGATGAGACTGACACAGCTATGGAATTAAAACATGAATCTATTTTTAATATTTAAATATGAATAATTTGTTAAAAACTAAAGAAGGGCTGAAAAAATACACATAGCTAATCAGAAATTCATACAAATTCTATTTTAATGCTCAACAAACTGAATGCTATCATGTACTGTAGAAGTGTGTGTTTTTTCAAGTTTCATGGAAAATTAGTTTTTTTTTCCCTCAATATATTAATCCTTATAACCTCAAATTCCTACTTGAAAAAATATGGAGTAAAATTGTTCATTTCAAATGTCAGCTATTTTTGTTATAATGTCATTTTTATTTATTGATGAAGTTTTGCAGTGTGTGACAAAATTTATGGTCCTTAATTACATACAATGTGCTGCTTGAGACAAAGTTTTCCCAGTGTCTATTGTCAGGAATGGACCAGACCACTTTACCTGCCTTCTGCAAAACCTGTATGCAGGTCAAAAAACAACATTAGAACCAGACATGGAGCAATCGACTGGTTCCAAATTGGGAAGGGAGTACATCAAGGCTGTATATTGTCACCCTGCTTGTTTAACTTCTATGCAGTGTACATCATGTGATATGTCGGGCTGGATAAAGCACAAGCTGGAATCATGATTTCTGGGAGAAATATCAATAACCTCAGATATGCAGATGACAGCACCCTAATGGCAGAAAATGAACTAAAGAACCTCTTGATGAGGGTGAAAGAGGAGAGTGGAAATTTGTCTTAAAACTCTACATCCAAAAATCTAAGATCTTGGCATCTGGGCCCATCACTTCATGGTAAATAGATGGGGAAACAGTGGGGGAAAAAAAAAAAAAGATGAAACTTTCTCAACTGCTTCAGGATATATCAGTAACATTGAATCTAGGAGGTGATAGACGACCAGTTGGTAAATCCACCTTACCCATGGGCCTGGTCCTTACAGTGAGCCTTCTTGTACATCTATGCCTACCCTCAGTTGGGAATCTTTTAGATCATTTGGTGAATGAGTCAGGCACACATGTCTCAAATGTGGAACATATTCACAATACAATCCAGACAGGTCCAGCTACCATTCTGCTTCTTTATGTTAAAATACTGTGCAGCAAGACCTTCACCGAGGAAGTTATGACATATAGACTTTGTCAAATTGGCAAGATTTTACTGTTGTGTGGGAAATTACCCACATTGATATGCATGAATTTTGCCAAAGTATCTCAAGTGGCTCTCACCCTTAAAATGTAGACTTAGATTTGTCATAGGATCCTACAATTCAACTCCTGTATATATGTGCAAGAGAAATAACACTACAGGTTTATACAAAGATGTGTGGACTAATGTTCATAGTAGTATTATTCATAACAGCTCAAATGGGAGAAAACTCCAAACACTCATTATTGTGAATGGAATAAAATATCCATATAATAGAGTATTACTCAGAAATTTCTACTTGAGTATTACTCAAGTGTAGTAATATACATTGTACAGTACAGTTGAACCTTGAATATATTGTGGTAAATGAAAGAAACTAGACACAAAGGACCACATAATGCATGATTCCATGATATGACATGATCCCCAAAGGCCAAACTATAGAGATGCAAAGTAGATTAATGATTGTCTGAGGTAGGAACAGGAAGTGATTAAAATGTTCTAAAATTTTGATTTCAGTAATGGTTATATAATCTGAAAATTAACTAAAATTTATTGAATTATCCACCTAAAAGGAGTAAATTTTGTAGATTATACCTCAACTAATCAGTTTTTAAAAGTCTATCAAATAAGGTTATTCCAGAAAATTCTTAATTGAGGAATAAAAGCAATTTTCATTCTATAGTCATAAAGAGCACTAGGCTAGGAAGTCCTAACTCCCTAGTTTAGCTGCATTCATTGATGTCCAGTCAAGATTGGTTAAATTCCCAGAAACCATTCTATATATTAAAACCAAATGGAATTTAAATCAATAAATTTTTATACAAGTGAAAGTAGAGGTGATAAGTCAGAGGGGAGAATGAGGCAACAAAGAGATCAGCAGGAAGCTAATTTTAATTCTCTTCTTTAATTTTCTGACAAGTGGAAGCTGTGGCTTACTAGAAGCTGGAGCCCTGGGGGACCTACAGTCATTGCTGGAGAAGTCACATGAGGCAGAGATAGAACAAAAACCACTGCAATATTGTAAAGTAATTAGCCTCCAACTAATAAAAATAAATGGAAAAAAAAAAGAATTTTCCTGGAGTCTCTTTTCCCACCATCCTCTTATCTGGCATCTTATCCAGTGTCTCTTACTGGCTTGACTCGAATGATAAGCCATGTACATAGAATTTGTCATCTTCTTTGCTACACACAACAGAGAAAAAAAAAAAAGGTAGGAATGAATCTGAGGCAAAGATGTGCAGAACTAGAACAATGGTACTTAAGTTATTTTGCCATTTATTTCCAGCTTAACCTTTTGCCCATACCACTTTTGATAACACTAAGTGCTATCTGGGCTTTAGACACCTCTATGGCATTCTGTCTCTAGCCCATCTCAGATCTTGCATCAAACATCCAGGCTTCTCTTACTGTACTTGTACTCAGTGACTATGTTCACCTATAAAACCACTGCAGAAAGTAAATACGCTATGGTTCAATTTACAAACAAAAATCACTTTCTTAGTTTTTAAATGATCTTGTGTTTTATTGTCCCAATTTGATTATAACTATCATGAAGACAGGTTTATGCCATAGGCATTATACCCAGTTGTCATTGTTCAGTGGTTCAGTCTTGTCCAACTCTTTGTGACCCCATGGACTGCAGCACGCCAGGCTTCCCTGTCCTTCACCATCTCCTGGAGCTTGCTCAAACTCATGACCATCGAGTTGGGGGGTGCCATCCAACCATCTCATCCTCTGTTGTCCCCTTCTCCTCCTGCTTTCAATCTTTCCTAGCACTGGGGTCTTTTCTAATGAGTCATCTCTTCACATCAGGTAGCCAAAGTAATAGAGTTTCAGCTTATACTAGATTGTACACATAGCTTATCCACTACCATGCCCCTTGTTAATAGGGTTTCTAAAAGAGAAGACGCAGGCCTTAGTAGCTAGGATACTTCATTTTCCCTTAGTAGCTGTTTATGGCTCTGCCTTTTATCAATTAGTCTAATGTTTCCAGAATCCATTACATTTCTTCTACAAAGCAAAGCAAATACACTGAAAAGATTCTGGGCTGCCAGAACCAGATTCAGAATCTGACAGTGTCACTTCTATGCCTAGATCATCTACTCACTGTTTGCATGTGTCCTTTTGACAGTAAGAGCTATTTGTTAGTCAAGATGATCCAGTACTTTCTTCCTTCTAAGTCTATTCTTCTTCTGCTTTGATAGGACAGCTAGTACTTGGAGCAGCAGCCAGCAGTTAAACAATACAAAACTTTAGGCTGAAGATAGAAGTGTTAGCCAAGTTTCAATCTTGGTGTTTACTGATTATTTCTAAATATTTTAAAAGGCTGATAAATTCTGGTTTAGAAGAAGTTTTTCCAGGGTTATACATACAATTTTCTTGGCTTACACTGTTAGTAATGTGAAAATAAGTATTGTACTGGGAAACACCATGAAGAGGACCAGTTGTGAGAGGAAATCAAGCATTTATATGTAACCAACCAATGAAAGGGAAAAAACAGTCAAACCAATTAGCCCAGTTGGCTAATGGTCTTTTTAATGAGAGATATGGACAGCAGCGCTGTTAGCTTGGGGGGCATAATCTTATGTAGCGTGATCTAAACTTCCTCAATTATCCTGAGTTCTCACATGCTACAGTTTATTCTAGATGACTGTGGCCTGAATATAAAGCTCTGGTTTTATATCCAGTTTATCAGTAATAGCTTGTTGGAATTATGTCTGATAGTTAACACTATATCTAATAATGCTATATTCACTACAAGGTGGGCTAAAGCCATTTCAAGGTGTGTATCTAAATCTTTCAAAGGTAATCTGTGTAAGTTACTCACTTTATAAGAATTGAAATGGCATAGTTGACATAAAGGAAGAATTTATTAGTTGAATTATTGGAATAAATATTAATATCATTTGGATTTAAAAAGTAGTCTCATTATATATGAGATAGATATATATATATATATATATATATATATATATATATATATGATGTGAATAGAGTTATCTGCAATCACAGATAGAACTGGGTCAAAATGAAATTCTACAGCTCTGAGAACTTTCAAATCTACTACTTGAGTTTCAATATTGAATCTTCTCAAAATTAATCAGAATATATTAGAATATAATTATGTCACAATCTTTTATCCAGAAAGTTCAAATGCAAATGTATTGCCTCTTTGTGGAGTATAGAGATTGGTTAGGTAGGAGAATTGTAATTTAACTGAGAGTGCTATATTCTTACTCATTTATTCAAATTAATATAATTATCTAACTAATTAGATAGAAGCATGACTTGTTCTATTATTCATTACATGTGAAAATTCTTCCCAGAAAAATATAACTCAATGAAAAACTTATCTAAAGATTGACATAAAACTTAAAATATATACCAATGAAACAGTAGTAATTTAGAAATAATTTTGGTTAAATGAAGTGAAGAAAATGGAAATAGGTGGATTCTACCATTGATTAGTTATTTAAAAGATTATTTTGATTACAGGAAGTGGAAAAAGTATGTAGCATTCTGTGCTTATCATTATAGAAATAATTGAATCAATTTGTCCATGTTGAGAGATTATGGTTTACAAATTAAAAGAATATTAGATTATGCCTTTAATTACTATCACTATATACAAGAGCATTAAGGAAGAAAAATATACTTATCAATTACAATTTTAAACTTTAATGATATGAGATATCTATCAATCAGTAAGTATTCATTAAATTCTGCATTAGGTTTTTAAGCAAAAAAGAAGTAAAGGACATAGCATTGTGTATTTTTATTCTGTACCAAAGCAGCAGGTGGATATTCCTAGTGTTGTGCATTTTCTTTCAATTTATAAGTGCCAGAAAGTGTTATATTAAATCATATTACAAAACTGTGGAGAGTTGTTTATTTCATATGAACACAAAACTATTGTAACTTGCAAACAGCAAAATGATATGCTTTAAAATAAGATCAACCAGCTTATTTTTCATGATTTATAAAAAGGTACAAGATAACTACATTTTATAATGTGCAAGATGACCATTCTTTTCCTTTGTACCCAAATCCTTGCCTAATTTAAAAACTTAGTATATGATCTATGAACTTAGATGTGTACAAATATTTTGTAAGGCACATATTTATACACTAAAATAAATTACTTTTCTTTCCTATGAGTTAGATGAAAATTTGAACAACTGAAAACTCTTTAACTCTCAAGTACAAAACCCACTCCAGTATTCTTGGGGTTCCCTTGTGGCTCAGCTGGTAAAGTATCCACCTACAATATGGGAGAACTGGGTTTGATCCCTGGGTTGGGAAGATCCCCTGGAGAAGGGAAAGGCTACCCACTCCAGTATTCTGGCCTGGAGAATTCCATGGACTATACAAGAGCCTGACAGGACTGAGTGACTTTCACTTTCACTTTTGATTGCTTGTTTGAATTAATTTTTTAAACCTGGTCATTTTATCCTTACTACGAAAAATAATTTTGTTTTTTGTGTCCAATCATCAAAAATCCAATTCTTCAGCCATTTTCAAGTCATCTGTTACAGAATGATCCTAGGAATCAAAATTGAACTCTAGCACACATCCTTCACTTACTGAATCTTTAATATGCCATAGACATGAGACACAATATTGTACCAATAACTCCCTGTGCTCTTTCATAGAAAACTGTTTTATGATCTGTTTTATATACATGTGTGTGTATGTGTGTATGTGTGTGTGTGTAATTTTACCTTGGTTCATGGGAAATTAACTGAAGTATTATTTTCCTAACATAATTTCTGTCCCTAGAGCATAACGATAAATTTGAAATCTGACACCTGTGATGCTTTCTTGGATTCCCTTACTTCATTTGGTTAGAATTCACAACTCAGTATAACCTGAAACTGCAATAAGATATCATTCTCTCAGACAAATGTTAGATCAATGTCTAATATAGAGGGACCTTTGAAGTTCAATGAAATGTATTTGTGCTTTGTTTGCAATCTTACCATGAGGCCTGAGTCCCTGCCATTGAAATTTAACATTACAACTAACTTCTACATCTAATATATCTGACTTTGATTTCAACCAAAATGTTGCTGCTGTGTTTACCATATTGTCTTGGTCCTTTTGTGGACGAGTCTTCAAACATGCTTCCATCTTTGCCTTGACTAAGTTCTAAACGCTGTTTAATGTGGATCTAGATACTGATCACGAAACCATTTAACACCAAATTTCCCCTTTCTACTTTCCCACTTATATATTATTTTGCTATGACTACCTATTATGTATCTACTAATCACCCATTGCTGGAACCATGAGTCTTTATCCTCCTGAGTTGAGGTTCTGTTTTTCAGTGACACCAGAGTTGATAGAGTATAAATTCTGACTTTGTGTATATATATAAAACTGATGTAGACATTTAAAAACTCTGCATAATTTGCATAAAGTAGGCAAAGGTCACTGAGCAGAATACAGTTAATATAAATAATGGCAGCTAGTTTTCCCAGTTTTATGATTAGTTATTAATTTTTAAATTATTTTCTGCACACTTATAGAAAGCATTGTATGTGACTCATCAACTAGTGAACATTAGCATTTTGGACTATTAGGCCAAAAAGTTTTCAGACATTCATCATTTTACAGATGAGAACAATAAAGCCTATAGAGAGCTTTATACATGCATACATACATATAAGCAAAGCAGTTAATGCTAGATTCAGTCCAAAATGCACACTTCAGAGTCTAAGACTATCATTGTTTTTGTTTTGGACTCATTTGCTTTAAGAAATGGTTATTTTAAGAAATGAAGATATCAACCTAAACCAGCAGTTGTTAATTAGTATTATAAGATCAATAATTAGGCATTTAAAATTTATATTTCTGTTATAACTGCACAGGTGAGGACCACAAGCAATTATTACTTCCAGTCACCCAGAGATACCTTTCATGTAGTGAGATCTAAGCTACTCCCTCACAGATGGTCATGTGACAGCATTCCTTGTCAGATACAATTTTCCCTAACTTCAACTTGTGCCTCTGCCTTTATATAAAATGGTCCTCTTTCCACCAGCTTGTGATTATTCTCCTTTGAAAGTGAAAGTTGCTCAGTCCTGTCCAACTCTTTGCAACCCCATGGACTATACAGTCCATGCAATTCTCCAGGCCAGGATACTGGAGTGGGTAGCCTTTCCCTTCTCCAGGGGATATTCCTGACCCAGGACTCGAAGCAGGGTCTCCTGCATTGCAGGTGGATTCTTTATCAACTGAGCTATCAGGAGAGCCCAGGGAATCCTCCTTTAGTTCATTGTAAAAGTCATTTAGCTCTTATCCTATTATTCATTATCTCCTAGAGAGAAGCCCAGTGGAACTGATTTTCATTCATCTTCATTTCATGTTCCTGGGATGAGACAAGCTCTGGTATTTCACTATTAGCTATTTTTAATATTAGAGGTGATACATTAATAATGTCATATATTTTCTTGTAATGAGGTATAAAAATGATGGTTTTAACAGTTTTTACTTTCCTGAAAATATTAGTTTGGAAAGTTTGGCTTCTGTTTTGGAAGATTTACTTTTGGTTTGAAAGTTGATGCCAAACTTTTTCCAAATTCTTTTTGTTAACCCACGTAATAATAACCCAACTTCATGAATATAGTCTCCTTTCCTTCAAGCGGCATGCAACTGAAACATTTTTGAGACCACTATCATGGATGTTTTTTATAAGAAGTAGTGCTTCTATACAAGGCAAATATAAATATGCTTATTTTAGGAAAAAACTCCTATTTACTCTATATGGTAAGCAGATAATAAATGTGCATTTTAGTTACAGTTGTTTGGTTCCTTTCAGTTCAGTCACTCAGTTGTGTCTCTTTGTAACCCCATGGACTGCATTACAATTGTTACTATATACGAAATTTCTAAAGACACTATTTTATGTACTTTTCTAATGATTTGATAAACTCAACCAAAGTTTCTGAAATTCTACAGTGGTGAATAGAAATGCAGATCCTCATCTGCAGGTATATGAAAATACACTTAAATGAGATAAAAGCAATATTTTGAAGTGTCATCTAAACATGAGTTGTACTAAAGATATGTAATAAGTAAGCAAATGTTAATTCAGCCTTTTATTCTTCATATTTGAGTATGATAATTGATGTCTTACTGCAAAATGACTATTTTTTATTATAGGATAAATATTAGGCTGTGGGGGTTAAACTGACAGAAATAGGGAAATCTTTTTGAACACTGAGTTTGGAAATAATATGTCTTACTTTTTAGGTAAATAAATCTGCTGGGAATAAGAAGTATACATTGACATTTCTGGAAAGGCTTAAAGTGATGGATATTGATCAGAAATGTTTTCATAATAAGAGAGAGAGCTTCACATCCAAGATGAGGTGGCCACTTTTCCAGATTTCTCTTCCTAAATATTACTAAAAACTCTTAAATTGTATATAAAACAAACATAATAATAAACTTGAAGGCAGAGAAAAGGTAAATTAGTTAGGGACCTTGAGATTCAAATAACAAGATGACAGTGAATTCCTTTGGTTATCTTTTTCCTTATATACTCCAGACTGGGTGCTGGGAAAGCCAAAAACCCAGAAATGCAAATAGCCAAAGACCAAAAAAAAAAAAAAAAAAAAAATCCTCAGTCCTCCAAAAAATCTGATTTCTCTAGCCAGAAGACGGTAAAAGAATTGTACTAGCAAGGCAAAATATTTTTAACAATTAAGTATGCTACTGCAGCCAAACTCCATGAGGTTGAGGGAAGGAAACTCTCTAGTACAAACTTGACCTTTCTCAGCAAAAAGAAGTGGAGAACCTATTCTGCCACCCTTAAGTGAATACTGTCCTTTTCTCATGTTTTTAATTATATTGCTACAGGCTGATTGTTCATATATGTGTGGATTTATTTCCAGGCTTTCTATTCTGTCCCATTGATCTATGTGTCTGATTCTGTGCCAACACTGTACTGTTTCAGCTAGTATAGCTTTGTATCAGAGGTTGAAACAAGGAGCAAAATATCTCCAGTTTTGTTCTTTCTCAAAATTATTTTGTCTGTATGAGGTCTTTCGGGTTTCATACAAATTTTAGAATTCATTGTTCTAGTTCTAGGAAATATATCATTTGCACTTTGATAGGGATTGCACTGAATGTGAATATTGCTTTGGGAGGTATGAACATTTAATTCAGTTCAATCAGTTCAGTCGCTCAGTCATGTCCGACTCTTTGCGACCCCATGAATCGCAGCAAGCCAGGCCTCCCTATCCATCACCAACTCCTGGAGTTTACTCAAACTCATGCCCATCAAGTCAGTGATGCCATCCAGCCATCTCATCCTCTGTCATCCCCTTCTCCTCCTGCCCCCAATCCATCCCAGCTTCAGGGTCTTTTCCAATGAGTCAACTTTCCGCATGAGGTGGCCAAAGTACTGGAGTTTCAGCTTCAGTATCAGTCCTTCCAATGAACACCCAGGACTTATCTCCTTCAGGATGGACTGGTTGGATCTCCTTGCAGTCCCAGGGACTCTCAAGAGTCTTCTCCAACACCACAGTTCAAAAGCATCAATTTTTCGGCACTCAGCTTTCTTCACAGTCCGAAAAACCATAGCCTTGACTAGATGGACCTTTGTGGGCAAAATAATGTCTCTGCTTTTTAATATGCTATCTAGGTTGGTCATAACTTTCCTTTCAAGGAGTAAGCGTCTTTTAATTTCATGGCTGCAATCACCATCTGCAGTGATTTTGGAGCCCCAAAAAATAAAGTCAGCCACTGTTTCCATTGTTTCCCCATCTATTTGTCATGAAGTGATGGAACCAGATGCCATGATCTTAGTTTTCTGAATGTTGAGCTTTAAGCTAACTTTTAGCAATACTAAAAGTATATGAACATTATAGCAATGCTAATTCTTCCAATCCATGAGCACAAGATGTCTTCCCATTTTTGTGGATCTTCTTCAGTTTCATTCCTCAGTGTTTTGTTGTTTTCAGTGTACAGATCTTTTACCTCCTTGTGTATATGTGTGTTTGTATATATGTGTGTGCGCATGCGCTTAGTCGCTCACTCGTGTCTGACTCTTTGCAACCCTTTGCACCGTAGGCCACCAGGCTCCTCTGTCCATGGGGTTTTCCAGGCAAGAATAGTGGAGTGGGTTGTCATTTCCTCCTCCAGGGAATCTTCCTGATCTGGTGACTGAACCCACATCTCCTGTCTCCTGCATTGCAGGCAGAGTTTTTACCCACGGAGTCACTGGGAAAGCTTTACCTCCTTGGCCAAATTTATCCCTAGGTATTTTATTCTTTTTGATTCAATTAGAAATGGGATTGTTTTCTTAATTTCTTTTTCTGATAGTTTATTAGTATATAAAATGCCACAGATTTATGTTTATTGATTTTGTATCCTGCAACTTTATTGAATTCATTTATTAGTTCAAAGAGTCTTCAGTGGAATCTTTAGGCATTTCAACATATAGTTTTTTGCCATCTGCAAATAAAGACAATTTTACTTTTACTTTTCCAACTGGGGATGCTTTTTTTCCCTTGCTTAATTGCTATGGCTAGGATTTTTAATACCATGATGAATAACAGTGGCCAGAGTATCTTTCTCTTGTTTCTAATCTTAGAGGAGAAACTATCAGTTTTTTGCTGTTAAGTATGGGTTTGTTATTTGTGGGTTTATTATATATAGCCTTTATTATGTTGAAATATGCTCCTTTTATGCCTACTATTTTGAAATTTTTTACCAGGATGGATGTTAAATTCTATTCAAATGCCTCTTCTGAATCTATTGAGATGATCATATAATTTTCATCCTTCATTTTTTTTTTACTGTGATGTATCACATTGACTGATTTGCAGATGTTGTACTAAGTTTGAACTACTCTTACACCTCTGTAATAAATCTCACTTGATCATGGTGTAAGAACTTTTAATGTTTATTGAATTCAGCTTACTAACATTTGTTGAGGAGTTTACATCTATGGTCATCAAGGATCCAGGCCTGAATGTCTTTTTTTTTTGTGTGTGGTGATTTTTTCTGCTTATAGAACTGGCACTTCCTCAAATGTGTTTGGAAAGTTTCCCTCCTCTTCAATTTTTTGGAAAACTTTTAAAAGGATCGGGGAATTAAATATTCTTTGAATGTTTTGTAGAATTCACCAGTGAGGCCATTTGGTCCTGAACTTTTCTGTTGGCAGGTGTTTGATTACTCTTTCCATCTCATTATTGGTAATTAGTATATTTAAATTTTCTAGTCCTTCATGATTCAGGGCTGAAAAACTATTTCTAGAGTTTATTGATTTCTTCCAGGTTGTCCAATTTGCTGGAGTGTAATTGTTTATAGTAGTCGCTTATGATTCTTTGTATTTCTATGGTATCAGCTGTAACTTATTCTTAACCTTATTTGCAAAAACATAAATTTGAAATGGTCATTATATTACCTATCATATCAAATACTCACTTTGCCTAAATAATACCCTCTTGGAGCCCTTTGTTCCCCAATTTTTATTAGATATTTTTCTTTTGGCTTGTAGCATTGTTAATCCTGAGGATTCTCATTACTGTTGTTTTTTATTATCACATCAAATGTTTTTGCATACCTTTTATTTATTCCTCTTAGTAGTTCACTTTCTCATTTAATGAATCTATTCTCAAATCACCTTTGAAAAAGAGATGGCCTCAGAAAAAGTTAGAGGTATATTATGTGAAGACATTTTGTTGTTCCCTCCAGTGACTGATTCAATATTTTGAAGGAATATGATTACAATACATTTTATCAAGATTGCCACGGGACATATCAATAACTTCTGATGTAAAGATGACACCACCCTTATGGCAGAAAGAAAAGAGGAACTAAAGAGCCTCTTGATGAAAGTGAAAGAGGAGAGTGAAAAAGCTGGCTAAAAACTTAACATTCAAAAAACTAAGGTTATGGCATCTGGTCCCATCACTTCATGACAAATAGAAGGGGGAATGATGAAAACAGTGACAGACTTTACTTTCTTGGGCTCCAAAATCACTGCAGACAGTGACTTGAAGCCATGAACTTAAAAGACCCTTGCTCCTTGGAAGAACAACTATGACAAACATAGACAGCATATTAAAAAATGGAGACATTA
The DNA here is from genome assembly GCF_023699985.2 of Odocoileus virginianus. NCBI lineage: Eukaryota > Metazoa > Chordata > Mammalia > Artiodactyla > Cervidae > Odocoileus > Odocoileus virginianus. The sequence goes on along the minus strand of NC_069675.1, from coordinate 16,940,748 downwards.
CTGCTGACAAAGGTCTGTGTAGTCAAATCTATGGTTTTTCCAGTAATCATGTACGGATGTGAGAGTTAGGCCATAAAGAAGTCTGAGCACTGAAGAACTGATGCTTTTGAACAGTGGTGTTGGAGAAGACTCTTGAGAGTCCCTTGGACTGCAAGGAGATCCAACCATTCAGTCCTAAAAGAAATCAGTCCTTCACCTGAAGGAATGGTGCTGAAGCTGAAATTCCAATAGTTTGGCCACCTGATGAGAAGAACTGACTCATTGGAAAAGACCTGGTGCTGGGAAAGATTAAAGGCATGAGGAGAAGGGAATGACAGAGGATGAGATATTTGCATGACATCACCAACTCAATGGATATGAGTTTGAGTAAGTTCCACGAGTTGATGATGGACAGGGAAGCCTTGTGTGCTGCAGTCCATGGGGTCAAAAAGAGTCGGACACAACTGAGTGACTAAACTGAACTGAATTATATTTATTCTCTAAAATTTTGACTCTATTCTCTGTCTTTTTCTAAAGCTTAGAATTGCCATTGAGACATCTAAAATTTAACTCATTGTTATTCCTTTTGTTTAATGTCTCCTTTTTTCTTTCTTTCCTGATTGTTTTTTTGCGGGAGGGCTTTTTAAAAATTTTACATGATGTAAGCTTTGGTCTTTATTAATTTACATCTTTCAGCATCCCTCAGACCATCTATTTACTATTTATTTAATAATATCCTCTATTCTGTGTTTTCTGTTCCATTTTTCAATCAGTATTAACTGCATGTTGACCATCACATACAACTCTTGCCTTTGAGTGTTTAGAGCAGTCTCTCACTTTACTATTAACAATTTATCTACTTATTATTTTAATTTGCCTATTTTAAATTTTTAAAAGCACTATATTATTTTAAATTTTCATTTTTAAGCCACTTTATTTTCATTTTATAAATTCAATACCTAATATCAACTTACATAATTCTGAAGATATTATTTAGATTGTTATTGTTGTTATCTCATTTTTCCTGAAAAACTTTTTTGCAGGAGAAATGTTCGCCATGGTGTATCTTAGACTTTCTCTGTCATGACACACTTTCCTCAGACTGTTAAAGTCTTAGTCATTCACTGTGTCTGACTCTGCAATCCTGTGGACTATAGCCTGCCAGGTTCCACTGTCCATGGGATTTCCCAGGCAAGAATACTGGATTAGGTTGCCATTTCCTTCTCTAGGGGATCTTCCAAACCCAAGACTTTTCTCAAACAGCTAATTAATTATTAAACATCCAATCATATTTTAGAATGAAACAGAGGCATGTGTTTGAGAGATTTCAGTATGTAGATGTAGTTTGTTTCTAGCAAGAAACTAGTGGTTATAACAGAATTCACATTGCCAAAAATTAGATTTTCTCTGATATAACAGTGAATTAGTTTCTAGGGATGCCCCAATAAATTATCACCAAAATTGTTGACTTAAAACAATAAAAATTTGTTCTCTCACAGTTTTGGCTAGAAGCCTAAAATCAAGACGTTGCTAGAACTGCACTACCTCTGAAGGCTTTTGAGGAGAATTACTCTTTGCCTCTTCAAAATTCTGATATGCCCATGAATCCTTGACTTGGAATTGCATAATTCCAAACTCTTTTTCTGCTTTCACATGACTTTCTCCTCTGTGTCTATGTCTTCTCTTCTTATAAGGACAATCTTCATTGGATTTTGTGCCCCACTTAGAAAATTTAGGATGATCTTATCTAGAGATGCTTCATTAAATCTGCAAGGGTCTTTTTCCAAATAAGGACAAATTCAGAGTCTGAGTAAATATATCTTGGGATGCCACCATTCAACCTACTACCAACAATATATAGTAACCCTTCAAGAATCTTAAGTGAAGACTGCTTGTTAAAAATAAAAGACTCCTTTTAGAACAGGCGAAAAGTTCAATTTTTGTCTGGGTTTTGGTGAGAAATATTCTTACTATCATGATTTAAGCATGAAGAGTGGAGTGGTTGGCCGTTCTTATGAATACTTCAGTTGATCTTGTTCTTCGCAGCCTCTCCTCTCCATTGTGGTCTCAGTTACACTTGCCTCTTTTGAGACTGAAGCTCCTCTTGCATTCTGCCATAGAGGTTAGTACTCTTAGTGCACTCCACTCAAATACATAACATCGTATTCATGAGAATTGCCATAACATAGCTTCCCTCTTCATGGTCATCCATCTGTGTTTTTCCACCTACATTTTCTTCTCCAGAAAACTTTCAAAACCTGAGGTTTACAAATCTCTCTCATTTTCTTATCAATGAAGGATTATACTTAAAAATATATAAACTGTTATTTATATGAAATCTCCTATAAAGAGGTACAAAAGCTTATCCTGTTAATGATATATCAACATTCTAAGTCTTATTTTTCTTTATGAAATACAAGTTAAAATTACACTTAATAGTATCATTTGCAAGATTAAATGCTATATGTGTAAGGAAAATTGTCTATATGGTCTAAGATTTTCTATATGGAAGTGTTCAATAAATATTAACTATTATAGAAAATAAGTCCCTATCCAGATATTTAAAGAATTGGTAAGTCATTTGAAAAAATTTTTTTCCATTTATTTTTATTAGTTGGAGGCTAATTACTTTACAATATTGTAGTGGGTTTTGCCATACATTGACATGAATCAGCCATGGATTTACATGTGTTCCCCATCCCAATCCCCCCTCCCACCTCCCTCCCCATCTCATCCCTCTGGGTCTTCCCAGTGCACCAGCCCCGAGCACTTGTCTCATGCATCCAACCTGGGCTGGTGGTCTGTTTCACCCTTGATAGTATACTTGTTTCAATGCTGTTCTCTCAGAACATCCCACCTTCGCCTTCTCCTACAGAGCCCAAAAGTCTATTCTGTACATCTGTGTCTCTTTTTCTGTTTTGCATATAGGGTTATTGTTACCATCTTTCTAAATTCCATATATATGCATTAGTATACTGTATTGGTCTTTATCTTTCTGGATGACTTCACTCTGTATATTCACTTAGATTTCCTAATAGATCATTTGCTTATTTACTTCACTTAAAAATGTAGATATTAATTATCACAGATTTTGTTTCACTGATTTGCTACTGAAACGTCAACTAAATGCAAGAATGTCCTGTTTTTAATTTCAATGCAATTTCCTGGAACTTGCCAAAATAGCATTTGTCATTTCCCATCCCACCAACTTTGAAAGGAATATACATTAATACATAAATAAAAATTGTGTAGTTCTTTTCCTTAATTTTATCATGCATTAATCAGCTTAAAGGGAAAGCGTGCAGATCATGCCACTTGATATTTAAAAATTAATAACTATAAGCAGAATTTTGAAAGACAGTCATAATTTAGTGTTATGCTTGAATAAATTATACAACATTCAAGGACAGTTGTTTATCATTTTAAAAATTAGGCAACTTGTTTCCCCTTGGGAAAATAAAGGTTGATTTTCTGTTTACTGAGGTTAATTAAAGTGCAAAGGTATAATCTACTCACTCTCCTCAAGGCAAGAAGTTACTTTATTTCTGAGCCTGTAGTAGTCATGCCAAAGCAATAAGAGTAATTATTGTGTTTAGTAATAAGTAGATTTTGGAGTATAAGCCTTTAATAGATGAGAATGTGTTTTGTTTTAATCTGTATCCATAATGATGACACAGTCCAGGCACACAGTGGGCACTCAATATATGGGTACTAATATAACACTTTTACTATTATTCATGGTCCACTGTCAGTCAAGTGAATTTTTGGAAAATGTGTCCTACATAAAGCAATAACACTAAGATGCTACATTTATATATGAATATAGTTCTAACACAAAACTTTAAAACTATACTGTTTTATTGTTTTAGTCACTAAGTCATCTCTGATTCTTTGTGACCCTATGGACTGTAGCCTGCCGGCTCCTCTGTCCATGGAATTTCCCAGGCAAGAGGATTGCAGTGAATTACCATTTCCTTCTCCAGGGGATCTTCCCAACCCAGGGACTGAGCTCTTGTCTCTTGCATTGGCAGGTGGATTCTTTACCACTGATCCATCAGAGAAGCCTATACATATGACAATATTTGGCTTTGAAATGGAGGTAGTAGATACTTTGCCTCATATATTTCTGATTTTAAAGTAACAATTATTTATTGAGTACATTTTATATGACTCACAGTACCTAGCAAAGGTAGCACGCAAAACAGTAAAAGTCATCTTTCCTCTACTGAAAAAGACCACTGCTTCATTAGTGAGATGTGGGCTTGGTCATTAGAAAAACGTCTAAGAATCCAAAAATTTGGTTAAATAAAACAATTTCATCAAATGAATTTGTTGACTATAAAAAATAATCTTGTGGGTATGTGTGTGTGCTCAGCCGTGTTTGATTTTGCTACACTCTAGTTTCCTCTGTCCATGAGAGTTCCCAGGCAAGAATATTGGAGTTGCCTTTTTTTCCTCCAGGGACTCTTACTGACCCAGGGATCAAACCCACAATCTCTTGAATTGACAGGTGGATTCTTTAGCACTGAGCCACTTGGGAAGCTCCTATATAAATCATCTCACATAAGAATATTTAATGTCATGGGACATATTTATGACAAGTATAGGTCATCAAACAATACATATAATACATTGGCAATTTTGCTGAAAGAAAAAGCAAAACAAACTATTCACTGAAATGCTAGTGGTTGTTACCTCTTGTAGGAAGTACTAGCTTTCATTTTAAAATGTTTCTATGTTTCATTAATGCTGTAATTAGTTTAAAAATAGAGTACTGCTAGAAAATAGTATTCAAACAACGGATTCTAGATTTAATTGCTGAAATGAGCAGGATAAGGTTAATACAACTAAATTGTTGAGGCTAATAACAGTCATTAGCATTAATTTGAAAGCAAATCATGTTTCATCTTGAGACAAGTATTCTGCACTGCTAAGCACACTCACAAAATATGTCTTTGAATATAGCATTCTGATAATTATACAATGGCATGACTACTTTCATGCAAACATCCTGATGTGGAAACACTTTGATAAGACATAAGAAGTCATTTCTATTGAATTTCATTTTTTAAATATAAGGAATGTACAAAACAGACATTCACACTACATCTATGACTAACACTTAAATTATCAATTACCATACATTCATCTTAGTAGTGACTAGAGCTCAGAAATAGAATGTACTAGACATGGATGATAGATCAAAAAAGAAATAAGAATTGAGCATTTATGTTATTAAAAAAAAAAAAAAACAGCATTGCTTTGATAGAAGAAGAAACGCATCTTAATCTTCCAATGTTAGAGTCCATGATGGAACAATCAGGACCGGGCTTCCTGCCTTAAGCCACCAGAAAAAAAATATACAAAATATATGAAACTGTCTTAGAATTCTGGACAGCACATAATTCTGGATCTGTATCCATCAGAAATAGTCGACAAACAAAAGTAACTTTAAAAAGGCCTGGGTTCCTCACTAAAGGTATATTCTAGCTGCAGAATAGGGAGTACAGTCACAATCAGGACATGATGATATTGCCAATTAGGGAATCAGGTAACAGAGTCAATGAGACTGTGGAAGATTGAAGTTGTAGAGTTCCAAGTTACAGGAAAAAGGTTCAAAATCTGAATAGGGTGTTCTCTCGAATCTTTGCTAAATACATAGCAGTGTATGTAGAATGAAACACCATGAATAGAGCGACATGCAACCAGGGAACAGTGAAACTGAACAGTTTCCAAACCTTCCCCAGAGCTCGGAATCATCTGACAGTAAAGAGATGGAAAAAGTCCCACTGCGAAAAACTAATCATAAGAAAGTAAAGTTGCTATCTTTCTATCCAAAAAAGAATACATTTTATAATGGTAAAGGTATAAATTTGTTATGAAGATGTAAAAGTAAATCATGTCAAAGCGCCGTGTGTGTGTGTGTGTCTGTGTTAAGAACACATGAGATCTACCTCTGAACAAAAAATTTAAATACACAATACAGGATTATTAACCTTAATATTATGTTGGCCAAAAAGTTTGTTTGAGATCTTACGGAAAAACCCAAGTGAACTTTTTAGTAAACCCAATATATGTAACATTATGGGAATTCCTATTCAATAAAGGTTTAGAAGAGTCAGTTCAGATTTGTATAAAATGCTTTCATTCACTTATCTAATGGTTTCATTACATGAGAAAACAGTTCTCTGTTTTAGTGTAGCAATTCTAAATTATAAATATCACATAAATTCAACAGCAAAATCATTCATGGGATAATCATAATCATTTCACAAAACATGATAAATCTGTACTACATTAAATAAATAAAAATTCACATTTGTGAAATTTGTTATGGTTTGTGATTATAGCAACAGTATATGACATGGACATTGTCATTTTTAATAGATAAAATTATTTTCCTTACAACTTTCATTCATCTTTGTTTCAAAACATCTTTATCAAAGAAAATGTTCAGATACAATATATTTAAATTACTGATCAAGATATTTATTTTCAAACATTGAAATAAGTCGCTTCAGTCGTGTCCGACTCTGTGCGACCCCATAGACAGCAGCCCACCAGGCTCCTCTGTCCCTGGGATTCTCCAGGCAAGAACACTGGAGTGGGTTGCCATGTCCTTCTCCAATGCATGAAAGTGAAAAGTGAAAGTGAAGTCGCTCAGTCGTGTCCAACTCTTTGCAACCCCATGGACCGCAGCCTACCAGGCTCCTCCGTCCATGGGATTTTCCAGGCAAGAGTACTGGAGTGGATTGCCATTGCCTTCTCCGTGAAATATTACTATTGTCAGTATAATCAAGTCTAACAAATTTCTTAATTAGATACAATGTTCTAGATAGTCTTATTTTGGGTATGAAAGTAGTTCTACAGTAATGATCTAGTTGCTTTCTTTAGTGCACTTCTCATTGTTCTAGGCACCTTTTTCTCATGAAGCTTCTTCTCTTCCAACATTTAAGAAAAATTTTGTTCTGTTGGGTATCTTTTTAAGTAGTGTAAATGCTAATACTAACTGTAGTTTTAGTTTCTCACTAAAACTACATCACCACCATAATTAATCAGTTGCATTTTTGTATTTTTTATGTAAATAAACATTACAAATACCAGCTATGAAAGGTATACTTGTCCCCTCTAACTAAAACAGTTTTATAAATCTTGGTGCTTTGGTTCCTATGCAGCTAATACTTCTGACTTCTGTGTAGATAGACTGGATGACCATTTGATATCATTCTAGTAATTTTATTTTAATATATGTTATAATTCTCTGCAGTTAATTATTGTGAATAATTTATTCATGTTAACATTTTAAAAAGCTGAGGGTTTACTCTATTACATGATAGTGTCATTTTTGTAAAGCACACACAAGCTATAGAAAGTCTATGGGATTATGCAGTTTAAGGATGAACAGGAGAAAATAACTCTCAATTTAAACCACTGATGTGGATTATTATATATATTGCAATTCATCTATGTAAATTTTATTGAAGTAACCCTAAGAGTGAATCAGGATGAGCAAAAAGCAAAAGCAAAGCAAAAAAAAAAAAAAAAAAAAAAAGTCTATTACTCTATGTTAAACGGCTTGTTTTCCAATACAAATAAAGAGAAATTCTACTTTGTCTTTTTGGTAAGATGGAAGCCCAAAAAGTGAAGTTACAATGCTGCTGAATATAAAATTTTAATATTGATAGCCCACCAAAAAAAATAGCATCCAAAAATGCTCTGTTCAGTACTTTTGCTTGACAAAGTTGAGAACTTTTTTAACCACCAACAAATTTTCTACCCACCAAAAAATTGTTACTATTTTACAAGTTCTGATACAAGCTACTGATATCAGGTTCATTTCTATATCATAAACTTTATTGTTCTGGGACATGGTCTGTGACTTTATGGGAACCATCAAATTAGTACCCATAAGTGCTGAGGCTACATTTTTCCCTTGGTCTGTTTGAAAAAGGACATCAGTTGCATTCCATAAACTTGTTCATAGAAAAATAAAATCTGCATTTAAAAAGGTATCACATAGCTGACTTGTTATCCATTTAATTCACTTCATCATGATTCTATTTTCATTAATTTAATCAATATTAGTAATTTTTTCCAATGACAAATGTAGCATCTTGTTTTATAAAAAGCAATTGATAAATGCTTTAGAACTGGACTGAAAGGAATTTTAGCAGTTAAAAACATAATAATGAGAAGAATATTATTAAAGTAAGATCAGCATGGCAATTATTTGTAATCATGGTTTATTTAGTACTGTAATTATGCTGGATGTACTGAAATCTCCAGTTTCTGGTAGTTTGTGACTTATGCTCAACCCCCTACAGAGGCATTGCCCCCAGAATTGTACAGATTTTAAAAATAAGGAATTTATATCGCCAGTTCCAATGAAATAAATACATTTTAAGTGCCTCATTTTCTCAGAATGTCCCATGCCATTGTAGTGGAATTAATCTGATATTTCTTAGCTTGGGCAGGGAATACACAGAACAGCAAAGGAGAAAATGCAGGTGAAGTTAGTACTATGCCCTGAACATAGGAAGTATTCAGTAGGTAAATTGTATTCTCATTGTCATTATTATTTTTCTCTCCAAACAATGAAAACCTAATCTACACTTGATTTTTCAAATATTGTAATATGTTGTCTTAAAGGCCATATCTTTTTTTATACCACACAGGTTTGGCATCACAAGCCTAGGAACATAGCTAGTATTCAATAAACATGTCAAAAACTGGACTCAAGTTCCCTTTCAGCTTTAAAATATTGTGAGTCTCTGGATGGTATTGAAGTGGTGACTTGCTGTCTATACTCTGAAAGCAAGTCATTTGGAGCAGCATAGCTCAATCTAGCATCAAAGATACCTTATTGAATTGTGTCAGTTGTTTGTTTATTGACAGTGGGATAGGTGTTATTTATTGGTGTGCAGAGGTTAGCTTTTGCCTTTAGCAAGACTCTAAAGAAATCCAGCATCTTCAATGAAATAAGATCAGACTCCTTTGGGAAACTAAAGCTATAAAACAGGTATCAATTTACTTCAGTCATGCAGTTGTGTCAGATTCTTTGTGACCCCATGGACTGCAGCACACCAGACTTCCCTGTCACCAATGCTTACTCAAAGTCATGTCTATCGCGTTGGTGATGCCATCCAACCATCTCATCCTCTGTTGTCCCCTTCTCCTCCTGTCTTCAATCTTTCCCAGCAGCAGGGTCTTTTCCAGTGAGTCAGTTCTTTGCATTGGGTGGCCAAAGTACTACTGTTTCACCTTCAGCATCAGTTCTTCCAATGAATATTCAGGACTGATTTCCTTTAGGGTGGACTAGTTGGATCTCCTTGCAGTTGAAGGGACTCTCAAGAGTCTTCTCTAACACCATAGTTCAAAAGCATCAATTCTTCAGTGCTAAGCTTTCTTTATAGTCCAACTCTCACATCCATACATGATTACTGGAAAGACCATAGCTTTGACTAGATAGACATTTATTAGCAAAGTAATGTCTTTGTTTTTTAATATGCTGTCTAGGTTGGTCATAGCTTTTCTTCCAAGGAACAAGTGTCTTTTAATTTCATGGCTTCAGTCACCATCTGCAGTGATTTCAAAGCCTAAAAAATAGAGTCTGTCACTGTTTCCATTGTTTCCCCATCTATTTGCCATGAAGTGATGGGACCGGATGCCATGATCTTAGTTTTCTGAATTGTTGAATTTTAAGCCAACTTTTTCACTCCTCTCTTTCACTTTCATCAAGAGGCTCTTTTCCAGTTCTTCTTCACTTTCTGCCATAAGGTTGGTGTCATCTGAATATCTGAGGTTATTGATATTTCTCCCAGCAATCTTTATTCCAGCTTGTGTTTCATCCAGCCCAATATTTTGCATGATGTACTCTGCATATAAGTTAAATAAGCAGGGTGACAATATAGAGTCTTAGCATACTTCTTTCCCAATTTGGAACCAGTCTGTTGTTCCATGTCCAGTTCTAACTGTTGCTTTTGTACTTGCATACACATTTCTCAGGAGGCAGGTAAGACAGTCTGGTATTCCCATCTCTTTCAGAATTTTCCAGTTTGTTGTGATCCACACAAAGGCTTTGGTGTAGTCCATTAGGCAGAAGTAGACTTTTTTCTGAAACTCTCTTGCTCTTTGTATGATCCAATGGATGTTTGGCAATTTGATCTCTTTTCTAAGTCCAGCTTGAACAACTGAAAGTACACAGTTCATGTACTGTTGAAGGCTGGCTTGGAGAATTTTGAGCATTACTTTGCTAGTGTGTGAGATAGATACCACAGTAAGAAATCTCAATCTAAGATTAAAAGGGGACAATCCCTTTAAAAGCACTTTAAATGACAGCTGGAGAACCTGACCAGATGCCATTGGATATTTGTTTCTTTTGACTCTACATAGGTGAAACTATGTAGGAGCTATGTATCATACCACAGTTATTTTTTAGGGCTTCTGGTCTTTGCCGACTCCATTTTCCTATCCTTTGATTTTTATTTTGTGATCTCAGTCTGCTTTTATGTCTCCCTGAACATGTTCCTTATTTCTTTAGAATGTATCTCTTTCAAAGGTGATCAATATAAATCTGATCCTGCCCTAAGACTCTGAATATTTCTTCAGAGATAAATTTCAAAGTATTGTCTTGTTTTGAAATTGAGTAACATTTAATTCTGATTATCCTTACACTGTTTATCAATGGAAGAATCTAAACCTATATCTTTCAATAAGAATTTATATATGAAGCAATTTTTAAAATTTTGTTTCCAAAGAATTTTCTCATTTTTGTATTAAATTTTCTTTGAATTTCTAAGTTCTTATGCATCAGCCTACATCTTATTCTTCCCATAAGCATTGCAAAAAATTATTTTATGTTTCAATTTATTCTATAAACAACCACTAATTGATGAATCACATATTATTTACTAGATCAATCTATGCATTTCATTCATATTCAGTTTAACCTAATGATGGCTCCTACATAACTGGCAAAGCTCCTAAAATCAGAGGTCTGTGGGGATGAGAGGAGGGGACAGAGGCTAGTCATTATTGGTGTGAAATAATATATTTTAAACATGACGTTGTTTTTTGGATTTTTGTTCTGTTTCTCTCTTTCCTTCTTCTTCTTTGTTTTATTTTTTGTATGATGAAGGAGACCAGATGACCAGTTTGACCAGCACAATCTAGTTTACAAGAGTTATCTGGAATAATTATTACCACTGTTTTCATTCTCAAAAGTATCATTATTTGCATGATAAGTTGTATGGTAATTCACAGAGCACTCAAGTGGAGGCAAATTTCTCTGCATTTTTTGGATCAACCACACATCTTGTGTTCTGCAGAGTCATCTAGAAACATGCATTCTATGAATTAGGGGCTTTATTCTCTGTGAACCACTCTCTTGATTATAATGTATTTTGTGCAACCATAAACCCAAAGGTGAATATGAATTGAAATTGAGGAGTAATGTAAAATACTTGGCAGTCAAACATTTCTTATTGAGTTTCTAGTTTCAGGGAAAATTACTATTACATAATTTCATTATAATTGATTTAGAGAAGAAATTGGCAATAGAATAAAAAAGGAAGAAGAAATGTGAGAGTATTCTCTTTTTATTTAAAGAGTAAACTAATGTTTTTTACTAACAAGTGGAGGGAGAAATGAGAATTTGATCTATGTATTAGATTTCTCTATAGAATGAACCCATTAGTTAATGCCTATCTTCTAAAAAATGAAAGAAATACCTTTGTTAATCACACTTAAGATCAGAAGTTTCCAAGTCAGGGCTTTAAAGACTGAACTGGTTTTCAAAAATCTTCTGAGATATAAACTAATAGGATTTTATTCTCAATAATATTATAAACTAGTAATTTTAATAAGGTTTTATGTCCTTGCTTTTTTCCTAACTGAATGTATACTTATTCTTTTCAAACTTTAACAAACTGTTTTATTAACATTCTATAAAGTTATTATTCTCAGATCATATAATTTCATGTCAAATTAACAGCCTATAAAGAAAATTCAATTTAATTAACTAAACTGATTATATTGTTGTTAAAGAATAAAGTATTCTGAAACTTTTTCTCTAATTAATTGCTTTTACCTAAAAAATCTTTTTTCATATTAGCAACTTAAATGTATTTATTTGCTGAATTGAAGAGCATTATTCCTACCCCTTTAAAACATAAATACTATTTTCTATTATATGAGTTAATTTTTCTTCTGCTATAAATAAGCTTCAGCTTCTTTGCATATCTAAAAGTGCCAGCATTTTTCTTTAAGTCTCCTATTTTGTTTCTTCTTGAATCAGCTCTTCAGTAAACTGAGTCATATCCATGCCATGTAACATAAAGCATGTTTCGATGCTCTTTAGTGAAATTGGCATATTATATTCCAATAAATATACAAACTTTCCTACTACATTTTAATTGTTGTTTTTTTTGTTGTTCATTTTGTTGTTGTTCAGTCACTAAGTTGTGTCCACCTCTTTGTGGCCCCTTGGACTGCAGCACATCAGGCTTCTCTGTCCTCTGATATCCACCCGGAGTTCCCTCAGATTCATATTCATTGAGTTGGTGATGCTATCCAACAATCTTATCCTCTGCTGCTCCTTTTTCCTTTCTCCTTCAGTCTTTCCCATCATCAGGGCCTTTTCTAATAAGTTGGCTCCTGCCTTCAGCTAGCCAAAGTATTGAGGCTTCAGCTTGAGTATCAGTCCTTCCAACAAATATTGAGGGTGATTTCCTTTAGGATGGACTGGTTTGATCCCCTTGTGGTCCAAGGGGCTCTCAAGAGTCTTCTCTAACACCACAGTTCAAAAGCATTGATTCTTTGTTGTTCAGCCTTCTTTAAGGTCCAAGTCTCACATCTGTTCATGAATACTGAAAAAAATCATAACTTTGACTATACAAAATATTGTCAGCAAAGTGATGTCTTTTCTTTTTAATACATTGTATAGGTTTGTCATATCTTTCCTTCCAAGGGACAAGCATCTTTGGATTTCAAGTTTCAGTCACCAGTCAGTGATTTTGGAGCCCAAGAAAATAAAATCTGTCACAGCTTCCACTTTTTCCCCTTCTGTTTGCCATGAAGTGATGGAACAAGATGTCTTGATCTTAGTTTTTTGAATGTTAAGTTTCAGGTCAGTTTTTTCACTTTCCTCCTTCACTTTCATCAAGAGGCGCTTTAGTTCCTCTTTACTTTCTGCCATTAGAGTGGTATCATTTGCATATATGAAGTTGCTGATATTTCTACCAGCAATTTTGATTCTAGCTTGTGATTCATCCAGCCCACCATTTTGCATGATACATTCTGCATAGAAGTTGAATAACAGGGTGACAATATACAGCCTTGAACTCCTCTCCCAGTTCCAAACTAGTTCATTTTCCCATGTCCAGGTCTAACTGTTTGCTTCTTGACCTGAATACAGGTTTCTCATGAGTCAGGTCAGGTGGACTTGTATTCCCATCTCTTTAAGAATTTTCCAGTTTATTGTGATCCACAGAGTCAAGGGCTTTAGTGTAGTTAATGAAGCAGAAGTAGATATTTTTGTAAATTCCCTTGGATTTTCTATGATCCAGCAGATGTTTGCAATTTGATATCTGGTTCTTCTCCCTTTTCTAACCAAGCTTGTTCATCTGTAAGTTCTTGGTTTATGTATTGCTGAAGCCTAGTTGAAAAATCTTGAGCATAACCTTACTAGCTTGTGAAATAAGTACATTGTCCAGTAGTTTGAACATTCTCTGGCACTGTCTTTCTTTCAGATAGGAATGAAAACTGACATTTTCCAATCTGGTGACCACTCCTGAGTTTTCCAAATTTGCTGACATGGAATGCAGCACTATAATAACATCATCTTTTAGGATTAGAAATAGCTCAGCTGGAATTCCATTTCCTCCTCTAGCTTTATTTGCCCTAATACTTCCTAAGACCCACTTGATTTTCCACTCAAGTGTGTCTGGGTCTATGTCAGTGACCACACCATCATGGTTGCCTCTGTCATTATTGCCACCTCTTCTTAATGTCTTCTGCTTCTGTCAGCTCTTTACAGTTCATGTCCTTTATTGTGTCCATTCTTGCATGAAATGTTCCCTTGATAATTCCAATTATCTCGAGAATATCTTTAGTCTTCCCCATTCTAGTGTTTTCCTCTACTTCTTTTCATAGTTCATTTAAGAAGGCCTTCTTATCTTTCCTTACTATTCTCTGGAACTCTGCACTCAGTTGGGTATATACTTCCCTTACTTCCTTGCTTTTCCCTTTTTTATTTCCTCAGCTATTTCTAAAGCCTCCTCAGACAACCTCTTTGCCTTCTTGTGTTTTGTTTCTTTCTCCCTTCGGGAGGGTGTTGGTTACTGCCTCCTGTACCATGCTATGAAACTCCATCGACAGTTCTTCAGGCACTCTGTCTAACAGATATGATCCCTTGAATCTACTTGTCACCTTCATGGTACAATCAGAAAGGATTTGATTTAGGTCATATTGGAATGGCCTTGCAGTTTTCCCTACTTTCTTCAATTTAAGCTTGACATTTTCAATAAGAAGCTCATGATCTGAGCCAGCACGGGAGTGGCTGTAAGGTGATACCACATGTCCAAGGGCAGAGAAGCCCCAGCAAGACAGTAAGTGCTGCAATGGGTGAATTTAACTCAGAGGACCATTATATCTACTACTGTGGGCAAGAATCCCTTAGCAGAAGTGTGGTAGCCATCATAGTCAACGAAAGAGTCCAAAACACAGTACTTGGATGGAATCTCAAAAATGACAGAATGATCTCTGTTCATTTCCAAGGCAAGCCATTCAATATCACGGTAATCCAAGTCTATGCCCCGACCAGTTCTGCTGAACAAGCTGAAGTTGAACAGTTCTGTGAATACCTACAAGACCTTCTAGAACTAATGCCCCCCCCAAAGATGTACTTTTTATTATAGGGGACTGGAATGCAAAAGTAGGAAATCAAGAAATACCTGGAGTGACAGGCAAATTTGGCTTCAGAGTACAGAATGAAGCAGGGCAAAGGCTAACAGAATTTTGCAAAGATAAAACACTAGTCATAGAAAACACCCTCTTTGAACACCACAAGAGAAGACTCTACACATGGACATCACCAAATTGTCAATACTGAAATTAGATTGATTATATTCTTTGCAGCAAAATATGTAGAAGCTCTATACAGTCAGCAAAAACAAGACCGGGAGCTGACTGTGGCTCAGATCACAACTGCTTATTGCCAAATTCAGACTTAAATTGAATAAAGTAAGGAAAACCACTAGACTATGAAGTATGGCATAAATCAAATCCCTTACAATTATCCAGTGGAAATGACAAATAGATTCAAGGGATTAAGTGTGATAGACACAGTGCCTGAAGAACTATGGATGGAGGTTCATGACATTGTACAGGAGGCAGGTATCAAGACCATCCCCAAGTAAAAGAAAGGCAAAAAGGCAAAATGTTTGTCTGAGGAGGCATTACAAATAGCTGTGAAAAGAAAGAAGAGAAGGGCAAAGGAGAAAAGGAAAGATATAACCATCTGAATGCAGAGTTCCAAAGAATAGCAAAGAAACATAAGAAAGCCTTCTTCAGGGATCAATGCAAGGAAATAGAGGAAAACAATAGAATGGGAAAGGCTGGAAATCTCTTCAAGAAAATTAGACATACCAAGGGAACATTTCATGTAAAGATGAAAGGTTCAATAAAGGACATAAATGGTATGGACCTAACAAAAGCAGAAGATATTAAGAAGAGGTGGCAAGAATACACAGAAGAACTATGATCTTCATGGCCCAGATAATCAGATGGCATGATCACTCACCTAGAACCAGATATACTGGAATGTGAAGTCCATTGGGCTTTAGGAAGCATCACTGCAAAGAAAGCTAGTGGAGATGATGGAATTCCAGTTGAGCTCCTTCAAATCATAAAAGATGATGCTGTAAAAGTGCTTCACTTAAACACAGCAGTGGCTACAGGACTGGAAAAGGTCGGCTTTCATTCCTGTAATCAGAAATCTTCCAATAAACAAAAGCCCAGGACCAGACGGCTTCACATCTGAATTCTACCAAAAATTTAGACAAGAACTAATACCTATCCTACTCAAACTCTTTCAGAAAATTGCAAAGGAAGGTAAACTTCCAAACTCATTCTATCAGTTTCCATTCCAATCCCAAAGAAAGACAGTGCCAAAAATGATCAAACTACTGCACAATTCCACTCATCTCACACGCTAGTAAAGTAGTGCTCAAAATTCTCCAAGCCAGGCTTCAACAGTTCATGAGCTGTGAACTTCCAGATGTTCAAACTGAATTTAGAAAAGGCAGAGGAACCAGAGATTAGATTGCCAGTGTCCATTGGATCATGAAAAATAAAGGGAGTTACAGAAAAACATCTATTTCTGCTTAATTGACTACGCCAAACCCTTGACTCTGTGGATCGCAACAAACTGTGGAAAATTCTTAAAGAGATGGTTATCCCCATCACCTGATGGGTACCATCATCAGGTGGCACCCCAGACCACCTGACCTGCCTCCTGAGAAATATGTATGCAGGCCAGGAAGCAATAGTGAGAACAAGAAATGGAACAGAACTAACAGACTGGTTCCAAATCGGAAAAGGAGTATATCAAGGCTGTATATTGTCACCCTGCTTATTTAACTTTTATGCAGAGTACATCATGAGAAACGCTGGGTTGGATGAAACACAAGCTGGAATAAAGATTGCTGGGAGAAATATCAATAACCACAGATATGCAGATGACAACACCCTTATGGCAGAAAGCCAAGAACAAAAGACCCTCTTAATGAAAGTGAAAGAGGAGAGTGAAAAATTTGACTTAAAACCTAACATTCATTTTATTTGCATATAGCTGCTAGTGCTAGTCTCTTATGATCCTTTGTATTTCAGTGTTGTCTGTTGTGATCTCTCCATTTTCATTTCTAATTTTGTTGATTTGGTTCTTCTCCCTTTGTTTCTTGATGAGTCTGGCTAATGGTTTGTCAATTTTATTTATGTTTTCAAAAAACCAGCTTTTAGCTTTGCTGATTTTTGCTATGGTCTCTTTTGTTTCTTTTGCATTTATTTCTGCCCTAATTTTAAGATTTCTTTCCTTCTACTAACCCTGGGGTTCTTCATTTCTTCCTTCTCTAGTTGCTTTAGGTGTAGAGTTAGGTTATTTATTTGACTTTTTTCTTGTTTCTTGAGGTAAGCCTGTATTGTTATGAACCTTCCCCTTAGCACTGCTTTTACAGTGTCCCATAGGTTTTGGGTTGTTGTGTTTCCATTTTCATTCATTTCTATGCATATTTTGATTTCTTTTTTGAGTTCTTCTATGATTTGTTGGTTATTCAGAAGCATGTTATTTAGCTTCCATATGTTGGAATTTTTAATAGTCTTTTTTTCCCCCTGTAATTGAGATCTAATCTTACTGCACTGTGGTCAGAAAAGATGACTGGAATGATTTCAATTTTTTTGAATTTATCAAGGCTAGATTTATGGCCCAGGATGTGATCTATTCTGGAGAAGGTTCCATGTGCACTTGAGAAAAAGGTGAAATTGACTGTTTTGCGGTGAAATGTCACAATTTGTATGGAAATACGGAAAACCTTTTATAGCCAAAGCAATCTTGAGAAAGAAGAATTGAACTGGAGGAATCAACCTGCCTGACTTCAGTCTCTACTACAAAGCCACAGTCATCAAGACACTATGGTACTGGCACAAAGACAGAAATAAGATCAATGGAACAAAATAGAAAGCCCAGAGATAAATCTACATGCCTATGGACACCTTATCTTTGACAAAGGAGGCAAGGATATACAATGGAAAAAAGACAACTTCTTTAACAAGTGGCACTGGGAAAGCTGGTCAGCCACTTGTAAAAGAATGAAACTAGAACACTTTCTAACACCATACACAAAAATAAACTCAAAATGGATTAAAGATCTAAATGTAAGACCAGAACCTATAAAACTCCTAGAGGAAAACAGGCAAAACACTCTCCGACATAAATCACAGCAGGATCCTCTATGACCCACCTCCCAGAATATTGGAAATAAAAGCAAAAATAAACAAATGGGACCTAATTAAACTTAAAAGCTTTTGCACAACAAAGGAAATGATAAGCAAGGTGAAAAGACAGCCTTCAGAATGGGAGAAAATAATGGCAAATGAAGCAACAAAGTATTAATCTCAAAAATATACAAGAAACTCCTGCAGCTCAATTCCAGAAAAATAGATGACCCAATAAAAAAATGGGCCAAAGAACTAAACAGACATTTCGCCAAAGAAGACATACAGATGGCTAACAAACACATGAAAAGATGCTCAACATCACTTATTATCAGAGAAATGCAAATCAAAACCACAATGAGGTCCCATTACACGCCAGTCAGGATGGCTGCTATCCAAAAGTCTACAAGCAATAAATGCTGGAGAGGGTGTGGAGAAAAGGGAACCCTCTTACACTGTTGGTGGGAATGCAAACTAGTACAGATACTATGGAGAAGAGTGTGGATTCCTTTAAAAACTTGAAATAGAACTGCCATATGACCAAGCAATTCCACTCGTGGGCATACACACCGAGGAAACCAGATCTGAAAGAGACATGTGCACCCCAGTGTTCATCGCAGCACTGTTTATAGTTGCCAGGACATGAAAGCAACCTAGATGCCCATCAGCAGATGAATGGATAAGGAAGCTATGGTACATATACACCATGGAATATTACTCAGCCATTAAAAAGAAGTCATTTGGATCAGTTCTAATAGATGGATGAAACTGGAGCCCATTATACAGAGTGAAGTAAGCCAGAAAGAAAAAGACCAATACAGTATACTAATGCACATATATGGCATTTTAAAAGATGGTAATGATAACCCTATATGCAAAACAGAAAAAGAGACACAGAGGTACAGAACAGACTTTTGGACTCTATGGGAGAAGGTGAGGGTGGGATGTTCTGAGAGAATAGCACTGAAATAAGTATACTATCAAGGGTGAAAAAGATCACCAGCCCAGGTTGGATGCATGAGACAAGTGCTCAGAGCTGGTGCACTGGGAAGACCCAGAGGGATGGGATGGGGAAGGAGGTGGGAGGGGGGATCTGGATGGGGAACCCATGTAGATCCATGGCTGATTCATGTCAATGTATGGCAAAAAACCACTGTAATATTGTAAAGCAATTAGCCTCCAACTAATAAAAATAAATTAAAAAAAGAATAAAATAAAACTCAACATTCAGAAAACTAAGATTATGGCATCTCGTCCCATCACTTCATGGCAAATAGATGGAGGAACAATGGAAACAGTGACAGACTTTATTTTGGGGGGCTCCAAAATCACTGCAGATGGTGACTGCTGCCATGAAATTAAAAGATGCTTTCTCTTCGGAAGAAAAGTTATGACCAACCTAGACAGCTTATTAAAAAGCAGAGGCAATACTTTGCCAATAAAGGTCCATCTTGTCATAGCTATGGTTTTCCCAGTAGTCATGTATGAATGTGAAAGTTTGGCTATAATGAAAGCTGAGTGCTGAAGAATTGATGCTTTTGAACTATGGTGTTGGAGAAGGCTCTTGAGAGTCCCTTGGACTGCAAGGAGATCCAACCAGTCCATCCTAAAGGAAATCAGTCCTGAATATTCATTGGAAGGACTGATGTTGAAGCTGAAACTTTGGCCAACTGATGGAAAGAACTGACTCATTAGAAAAGACCCTGAGACTGGTGAAGACTGAAGGTAGGAGGAGAAGGGGACAACAGAGAATGAGATGGTTGGATGGTATCACTGACTCAATGGACATGGGTTTGAGTAAACTCCAGGATTTGGTGATGGACAGAGATTCCTGGTTTCCCTCAGTCCATGGGGTTGCAAAGTGTTGGACATGACTGAGAAACTGAAGTTAACTGAAGTAACCTAGCCACAGTCAGTTCCAGGTCTTGTTTTTGTTGACTTCTCCATTTTGACTGCAAAAAATATAATCAGTCTGGTCTTAGTATTGACTATCTGGTGATGTCAATGTGTTGAATTGTCTTTTGGGTTGTTGAAAAAGGGTGTTTGCTATCACCAATGTGTTCTCTTGACAAAACTCTGTTAGGTTTTTCCCCTGCTTCATTCAGTACTCCAATGCCAAACTTGCCTTTTACTGCAGGTATCTTTCAAATTTCTATTTTTGCATTCCAATCCCCTATGATGCAATGAACTTTGTTTGTTTGTGTGTTAGTTCTAGAAACTGTTGTAGGTCTTCCTAGAACCAGTCAACTTCAGCTTGTTGGTGTCAGTGCTTGGGGCATAGACTTGGATTACTGTGATGATAAATGGTCTGAGATGGAAATTAACCAGGATCATACTGTCATTTTTGAGATAGCACCCAAGTGCTGCATTTTGGATTCTTTTGTTGACTATGAGGGCTTCTCCATTTCTCTAAGGGTTTCTTGCCCACAGTAACAGATGTCAGGGTCTTCTAAATTAAATCCACCCATTCCTCTTCATTTTATTTCACTGATTCCTAAGATGTCCATGTTCAACTTGCCATCTCTTGCAGGACCACGTCAAATTTGCCTTGATTCATGGACCTAACATTCCAGGTTTCTATGCAGTATTGTTTTCTATAGCATCGGTCTTTACTTTCACCATTAAAGACATCCACAACTGAGCATCATTTCTGCTTTGGCTAAGCTGCTTCATTCTTTCTGAGCTATTGGTAATTGCTCTCTGATCTTTCCCAGTAGCATATTGGACACTTTCTGACCTGGTGGCGGGGAGGGGGCGGGGAGCGGCTTATCTTCCAGTGTCGTATCTTTTTGCCTTTTCACACTATTCATGGGGTTCCTGTGGCAAGAATACTGGACCGGTTTGCCACCCCCTCCTCCCTGGACTCTTTTGTCAGCACTCTTCACTATGACCTGTTTGTCTTGGGTGGCCCTGTATAGCATGCCTCACAGCTTCATTGAGTTATGCAAATCCCTTCACCACAACAAAGCTGTGATCCATAGAAGGGTATTTGAACATAGGATTGTTATTTTAATATATGCTACCAGGGACCAAACTGACTGATACTTGATTGTGACTGGGGCTTCCAGGATGTCGCTAGTGGTAAACAGCCCACTTGCCAAGGCAGGAGACATAAGAGACGTGTGTTCCTTCCCAGTGATGGGAAGATTCCCTGGCCGAGGACATGGCAACCCACTTCAGTATTCCTGCCAAGAGAATCCCATGGTCAGAGGAGCCTGGTAGGCTACAGTGCATAGGGTCGTGAAGAGTCAGACACAACTGAGGTGACTTAGCGTGCACAAACTCTAAAGCATATATTCTAGAGTCTCATAATTAAACTATTGGTGGAAATTCTTCTATAGGATTCTTTTTTGACAAATTTACTGACAAATAAGCACTTTGAATTATCCGTAATGTCGCTTAGAGATATATAATATTCTACCCTATTTTTTTTGATAGATATGACTTACTTTTAGAACATCATAAACTAATTTGCTACTTTTGAATTGATTACTTAATACACATGTTGAGCAGCATTGATTTTTTTTTTTTTTTTTTTTGCTGGTATTAGAATGAGGGACTCTGTGCTTCGGGAAACTGAATTTTTTTTTTTCTGTTTTTCTAAATTACATAAAATTAAATTTAATTATCATCTTTCTGATTAAGAGATCACTTCATCTTGAATAAAATTAAAATGACAATTTATAAAGGGATTTATAAAAGGAGACAGTATATTCTTTGGGTGTGTCTGTGTGTATGTGTGTGTGTATGTGTTTGAGTGAACACATTTTCTATTCATTTGTTGCTTCTAATCAAACAACTAGCTCACAAGTACAACTACATAGAACAGATGGCAAAACCTTTGCACATTAGACTTTATATCTGAAAAGGAGACACTTTATTTTAAAATTGCCACTTGGGAGCATAAAGTGCTCTCATGAGCAAAACACATTTTACACTTTAAAGTCAGTCCATAAAATAAAGGCAGATGTTTAAATGACTTCTTAATTAACACAAAGCAAACATTTA
This sequence comes from Odocoileus virginianus, assembly GCF_023699985.2. NCBI lineage: Eukaryota > Metazoa > Chordata > Mammalia > Artiodactyla > Cervidae > Odocoileus > Odocoileus virginianus. The sequence goes on along the minus strand of NC_069675.1, from coordinate 16,918,773 downwards.
CCTACACTGTGGGGATGAAGCACTGCGATTGATGAACCCTTTAAAATAGCCTGGGACATGTTTTGTGTAAAACAATACCAAACATTTTATCTTTTAGGATTTTTCTGTATTTTGTTAAAAAAAAGTGATTATTATTTACCCACAGTTTCATTAATTTGAAACTGTTGTAAAAATAATAGCTGTTATTTTCTAGTTTGATTAAAATGCTTTTTGAAATAAAATGTACTTGAGTCTAAAGCATACTATAGTTACAAACAAATATTATCTTAAATTAATTATATGCTTAGGTTGCTGCTTTAGCACTGAATACTTTTATTACCCAAGGAAACATTCATTACGGGATTTGAGAGATGGAGATAGTTCTCAAAATACCTTCACAAAAAAATATGCAGAGTATATTGCTTACAAGATATAATGACAGGTAGCATAAATGCTGGAATAATCATCTAGAACAGAGAGAAAAATAAAAATAAATTATTTACACTTACAAGAAATTAATTTGGGGGAAACAGAGTATGTTAACATATATTTGAAAGTTTAAGGTGACAGGTTAGAAACGAACACCAGCTCACTATACAAGGTGAGAGAGCTCAATTGTGCTTCCTACATGCATGGGGTCTGTCTACTCCTTTACTGTCTCAAAGTAAAGGATTAGAAGTGGTGTGAGAAATTACTAAGAGTCAGAATGCACAGGGTTCACTGTGAAATTCTATTAATATAAATAAGTTTTCTCTGCTCTGATGAACACAAGAAAAACAAGGAAATGATAGTGCTCTGTTGGGACATTTTTATAATTAAACTAATATAAGGAGATATTACAAAGAAAGAAGACCTACTGAACATTCTAAGGGCTTTTCTTCTATAACAAGAAGAAAAGTGACCTGCTGACTGGAAAAAGATAGAATAAATACTAACAATGAGAATCAGGATCAAAGGCAGATGTTCAGGAAAAAAGAAAACAAACAGAAATTAGCATCTAATATCCAAAAAGGAAGTGGTGATGAAACTGAATTTTTGTTAGAGATAGGGTAACACATAAAATAATACTATGCAATGCCATAATGGATGAAGATAGAAATCATTAACCAAGGATTATAATCAACGTAAGTTTTTTTTTCCTAACCTGAAAAATCTTGGCGATTTATATTAAATAATGGCTTCTTTGTAACAAAGGACCCAATAAAATAGTTTCAGTTCATTGATTTCACTTGTATTAAATGCCATTATTTTGAACAATTAGCAAAGATTATTTTGAAATCTAGCTGGCAGACATTAAAAATTATTTTTAAAGTGACATGTCAGAAAACTATAGGCTGGGTAATGATTTCTGAATTTTCTAGAAGTGACAGAATGTGAGTTCCAAAATCACAAACCAGGTTTTGTGATCACAAAAATATCCTAGATCAAAATATCTTACAAAATCCAATGTTTGGGGAGAACGAGATGGCGTAGGAGTAGGTGGATGTGGAGTACATCTCTCTCCATGGATACATCAGGAACACACCTTCAGACACAGAAGTGCATGCAGAACACCAGCTGAGAGTGAACAGGACTGCCTGAGCAGTGGAAAAGAATATATAGACCCACGCAAAACTCGGTAGGACAAAGGAATTAGGGGGAAAATCAGGAGTGTTAGTAGGACTGGACCTGCCCATGGCAGATGGGGGAACTGAAACAGGGGTCCGCTCCCCATATCAGGGCAATCATCTGAGTCAAAGGGGAAACATTTAAGGAAACATTTAACACTGACGGTGAAAGAGCTGATTTGTGGCAGCTTAACTGGAATGAGAATCAGACAGTCTTTGCCACAGCCATACATACCCCAGACAGGGACGCAGATGCCCTGGAAGGTGCAGCAGGTCGGAGCTGAAGTTTAGGGATTGTGGCGCAATCCCAGGGTGAGGGCTGCTGTTGACTGTGGAGAGACGGATTGAGGGGATGTAAGAGAGGAGACTAGTGGGAAATGCCTGTGGAGGAAAGCCAGGCAGCCACGGAAGCAAGGCGATACTGCTGAGTCATGCGCAGGGGTGGAGCCCTCACCTTAGCCTCTCTCTCCCCACATGCAAGCACTGGCAGCTGAACAATAGAAAGGCTGGCTTGTCAAACACCTGAGGCACTGAACTATAGAGCAGGACCCCACCCAGGGGGCCCCTTTAAGTGCCTGATGTGCTGAACAACAGAAGGACCCCAGGCAAGGGAGCCCTCTATGGGCATGCAGGGGCAGAGCTACGGAGAAAGACTGGCCAAAGAGGTCTTCTGATCCCCAGCTACAAGAGGTTCAAATAAAGACTCTGACAGGGCCATAACTCCTGCGGTGGAGACAGCCCATGTCACTGCACACTTGACGCCCCCAGGATCCCTCCGAGGCCAGAAGCTGCACCATCTTCATGCTCAACTCTCACTGGGGCAGAGCTGCCACAGGCAAAAACAAACAAACAAAAAAAAAAAAATCTTGCATCTATGGGCACAGGGTCACTTTAGTGATGTCTGGATCGTTGTGACCCTGTAAACTGTGGCCTGCCAGGCTTCTCTGTCAGGGAGAGGAGTTCTCCAGGTGAGAATACTGGAGTGTATTGGCCAATACTGGTTGTCCTTACCCTTCTAGAGCACTATATTTCCTGCTGCCTTAGCCGACAACTCCCCTGAGTACCTGGTGCTGCCAGAACCCCTGTGACCCAAGCAGCTGCACCACCTCCACACCTGGCCCTCACTGGGGCACACCCAAGTCCTCCAGGGCAGCCTCAGGAGCAAACCCCAGTGAACGACCTACATGCAGAGGTGGAAACAAAACCACAATTGGAACCCAGGGGCAGTGTGACTAAGGAGGAAGACCCCAAACCTTCCTACCAGCTGAACAAGTTGGGGATTAAATCCACATGATCAACTAAGCAGACTCTGTGTCTATGGAATATATATAAAGGTCATTGAGAGCTCCCACAAAAGAAAATGCACTAGCTCTGATAGCTGTGGACATTGGAGGCAGGAATACAGAGGAGTAGGACCAGATCAGAATCTGAGCTGCCCGCACAGCAGGGCAAAAGATCAGCACAGTGTTGGAGGGCATTTTAGGGAGGAGAGGTGGACTGTGATTCCCAGCGAGAGAAAGGATTCTGACAGCAGTAACTCAAGAAGAAACATTTATTATTCTTATGTTTTGACTTGTTCTGTAGATTGTTTTGGATTCCCCCCTCTTTTCCCCCCATCTCTGTTGGAATTGTTTATTTTATTGGCACTATGAAATCTAAATAATCTTTTGAGGATTTTCTCTTTCCTTTTTTTCTCAGTCACACTTTTTATTGCTGTTATAAACCTCTGCCTCTAAGTAGGGCTTTTGCAATTCTGGGGAGTTTTATTTATATTTTTTTTCTTTTTTCAATTTTAATTTTTTAAATCTATTATTATTTTTTCTACATTGATTCCTTTGTTTGCCTTCCCTACTGCTCTTTTCCCCTTGCAGTTAATCTTTTATGTACATAAATATTTATATACTGCTATTTAACATTACGTATCTATTTTTTCTTTCTTTTCTTTCTTTCCTTTCCTCTCAACATAGTTGTGAGTTTTATTTTCATTGCTTTCTTCCCCAATTGCCACCTTGTTTTAGTTTTGTTTTCGAGTTTCTACTTTAATTAGCTTTGTTCTAGTAGACGTAATTTTTGGTTTCCTTTGTTCACCAGGTCAATCTATTGTACTTTATTTTTGTTGGACTATTTTGATTTTGCTTATGGGTGTACATGTATATGTGTACATTCAGTCACATGTTTCATTGTTATTATAAACATCTGCCTCTATGTTGGGCTTTTGCAGTTCTGTGGAGTTTTCCTTTTTTTCTTTTTTCTTTCTTCTTCCATTTTTTTTTCTTTTCTGTTTTTCTATTTTTAATTTTTAAGCCTATTATATTTTTTCTACATTTATTCCTTTGTTTCCGTTTCCTACTCTTCTTTTCACATTGCAGTTAATCTTTAATGTATGTAGATCTTCTTCATCTACCTCTATTTAACTTTGCATATCTTTTCTTTTTTCCTTTCCCTTCTTCTTAACATATTTGTTAGTTTTGTTTTCACTGCTTTATTCCCTACTTGGTAGCTTCCTTCAGTTTTGTTTTCCAGTTTGTGCTTTGTTAGTTTTGTTCTTAATTGGTAAATATAAATTTTTATTTCCTTTGTTCGCTGGGTCAATCTAATGTACTTTATTTTTGTTAGACATTTTTTACTTTGCTCATGGATGTATATGTATATGTGTATACTCCATTATTTTAATTCTTATTTGCCTGATTTTTAACTGGGGTTCTTCTTTGGTTTCTCATTCTTGAGTATTTGTTTTAATCTCACTTAATGCCACAACAAACCACTTGTGGAAACTTTGTTCCTGTCCAGAGATCAAGCCCTGAGCCTTTGGAGTGGGAGCACTGACTCCAAGGCGCTAGACCACCAGAGAACTAACCCTAGGGAGCATCAGATAGTGAGAACTCACACAAAGGAAACCACTGAATACAAGACCCTGCATCACCACCCACCAGTAGTACCCTGTAAAGGACATATATGACAAGCCTACAGCAAACATTATTTTCAATGGTGAAAAACTAAAAGCATTCCACCTAAGATCAGGAACAAGACAAGGGTGCCCACTTTCACCACTATTATTCAACATAGTTCTGGAAGTCCTAGCTACAGCAATAAGAGAAGAAAGATAAATAAAAGGAATCCAGATAGGAGAAGAGGAAGGAAACCTCTCACTGTTTGCAGATGACATGATACCATACAAAGAAAACCCTAAAAATAGTATCAGAAAATTACTAGAGTTAATCCGTGAATTTAGCAAAGTTGCAGGATACAAAATCGATACACAGAAATCTCATGCATTTCTATATACCAACAATGAAAAATCAGAAAAAGGAATCAAGGAATCAGTTCCATTCACCATCACAACAAAAGGGATTAAAAATCTAGGAATACTTACCTATGGAGACAAAAGAACTGTATATAGAAAATTATAAGACACTGATGAGAGAAGTCAAAGATGATATAAACAGATGGAGAGGTATTCCATGTTCCTGGATAGCAAGAATCAATATTGTGAAAATAACTATACTACATAATGCAATCTACAGATTCAATGTAATCCCTATAAAATTAACAATGGTATTTTTCACATAACTAGAACAAAAAAATTTCACAATTCAAATAGAAACAAAAAAGACCCCAAATAGTCAAAGCAGTCTTGAGAAAGAAGAATGGGACTGGAGAGCTGACTTCATATTATACTACAAGGCTACAGTCATCAAGAAACTATGGTACTGGCACAAAAACAGAAACATAGAGAGGGGAACAAGATAGAAAGCCCAGACATAAACCCATGCACCTATGGGTACCTTATTTTTGACAAAGGAGGTAAGAATACACAATGGGGCAAAGACAGCCTCTTCAATAAATGGTGCTGGGAAAACTGGACAGCTACATGTAAAAGGATGAAATTAGAACACTACATAACACCATCCACAAAGATAAACCCAAAATGGATTAAAGACCTAAATGTAAGACCATAAACTATAAAACTCTTAGAGGAAAACATAGGCAGAACACTCGCTGACATAAATCAAAGCAAGATTCTCTATGACCTACCTCCTAGAATAATGAAAATAAACACAAAAGTCAACAAATGGGACCTGATTAAAGTTAAAAGCTTTTGCACAGCAAAGGAAACTATAAGCAAGGTGAAAAGACAACCCTCAGAATGAGAGAAAATAATAGGAAATGAAATAACTGACAAAGGATTAATTTCCAAAATACACAAGCAGCTCATACAACTCAAAGCCAGAAAAACAAACAACCCAATCAAAAAGTGGGGATAAAACCTGAACAAACATTTCTCCAAAGAAGACATACAGTTGGCTAACAAACACATGAAATAATGCTCAACATCACTCATTATTAGTGAAATGTAAACAAAACTGCAGTGAGATATCACCTCACATTAGTCAGAATGGCCATCATCGAAAAGTCTACAAACAATAAATGCTAGAGAGGGTGTGGAGAAAAGGGAATGCTCTTGCACTGTTGGTGGGAATGTAAATTGATACAGCCACTATGGAGGATGGTATGGTGATTCCTTTAAAAACTAAGAATAAGACCACCATATAACCCACAAATCTCACTCCTAGGCATATACTCTGAGGAAACCAAAATTGAAAAAGACACATGTATCCCACTGTTCATTGCAGCACAATTTACAATAGCTGGAACATAGAAGCAACCTAGATGTCCATCGACAGATGAATGTATAAAGAAGCAGTGGTACATATACACAATGGAATATTACTCAGCCATAAAAAAGAACACATTTGAGTCAGTTCTCATGAGGTAGATGAACCTAGAACCTATTTTACAGAGTGAATTGTGTCAAAAGGAGAAAGATAAATATATACTAATGAACATATACAGAATCTAGAAAAATAGCACTGAAGAATTTAGGTACAGGGCAGCAGTGGAGAAACAGACATAGAGAATAGACTTATGGAGATGGGGAGAAGGGAGGAGAGGGTGAGATGTATAAAAAGAGTAACATGGAAACTTACATTACCATATGTAAAATAGATAGCCAACGGGAATTTGCTGTATGGCTCAGGAAACTCAAACAGGGGCTCTGCATCAACCTAGAGGGGTGGAAGGGGAGGGAGACGGGAGGGAGATTAAAAAGAGAGGGGATATATGTATACCTGTGGCTGACTCATGCTGAGGTTTGACAGAAAATAACAAAATTCTGTAAAGCAATTATCCTTCAATTAAAAAAAATAAATAAGAAATATTTAAACTTGTATATTATTATCTGCTATCATGTTAAGAGAAAGAACAAAATAATGAAGCAAGAAACATATCCTTCCATTTTGGAAGAACATAATTAGATAGGAGAGATGAAACACAAATGATCAATAAATCAAGCATGCTGTATTAGATATATGTAATGAATATCTGTAGGAAATATCGTAAGTTATCTGACAGTTTAATCAGCAAGCTTGTTTGCAGGAATCAGGGATGATAAAAAATATGTCTAATTTGGTCTTGGAAAATCAGTTGGCATAAATTTTAAATTGACTGTTCATATGACCATTTAAAAATATATATAAGATGTAAATACAAAAAACAAAGGAGTTTTTAACATCAATTATGCTTCTTTTTTTAAAAGATAATTTGGGAAAATTGTATATTGTACATATTTATAAATATATTTGAAAAGATATTTCATGGTCTACTTATGTAAAAATTTTAGGCTAACAATGTTACATGTAGATTTTATAATTGGTTTTATAGCTATACCTAAAATATTAATTAATAGATCACTTGTCAAAACAATAATTACTGAAAAAGTGATACATATTTTGTAACTGTTGTGTTCACATTGTGAACAAAGACTTAAAAATATAGATGATCCAAAACTAAAGGCAGGAGTTGGCTCAAATGTTGGCTGAAAAAGAAAAGATTCAACACGTCTTGAATTTTGATAGTCAATACAGAGTTACAATCCTCAATAATAAGATACATTTTAGAAATATGAATGTAAAGTAATGAAGAATTTGAGTTAAAATAATTAACTATAGATGTATAGTTTCAAACCAAGATTACATTAAAAAATAATGTCTTTTATTTGGCAAAATATATTCTAAGCCATAAATTGGATGGAGCTGCTTTAAAAACTAATAAAATCATTGACACATATTTTTACATTTACATAACTAAATCTTAGACTAAGATAATGTAAATGGAGAGCCAGGACCTAGAAATACATTAGTGCTAAACTTCTGAGTCGAGTTCTGGTATCACAGTATGAGAGGAGCAATGCATTGTCAATCATTCAAGATCAGAGGCTAAAGAAATAAACCAAAGTAAATAGAACTTTTACATGTAAAAATAAAAACATTAATTGGAAAACAATGGTGTCTTCAGTTCAGTTCAGTCGCTCAGTTGTGTCTGAGTCTTTGTGACCCCATGGACTGCAGCATGCCAGGTCTCCCTGTCCATCACGAACTCCTGGAGTTTACTCAAAAGCACGACCATTGAATCATTGATGCTATCCAACCATCTCATCCTTTGTCATCCCCTTCTCCTGTCGTCAATCTTTCCCAGCATCAGGGTCTTTTCAAATGAGTCAGCTCTTTGCATCAGGTGGCCACAGTATTGGAGTTTCAGCTTCAACATCAGTCTTTCCAATGAACATTCAGGACTGATTTCCTTTAGGATTGATTGGTTGAATCTAAGGGATTCTCAAGAGTCTTCTCCAACACCACAGTTCAAAAGCATCAATTCTTTGGTTCTCAGCTTTCTTTATAGTCCAACTCTCACATCCATACATGACTACTGGAAAAACCATAGCCTTGACTAGATGGACCTTTGAGTGTCTCTGTTTTTAATATGCTGTCTAGGTTGGTCATAACTTTACTTTCAAGAAGTAAGCACATTTTAATTTCATGGCTGTAGTCACCATCTGCATTGATTTTGGAGTCCCCCAAAATAGAGTTAGCCACTGTTTCCACTGTTTCTCCATCTATTTGCCATGAAGTAATGGGACTGGATGCCATGATCTTAGTTTTCTGAATGTTGGGCTTTAAGCCAACTTTTTCACTCTCCTCTTTCACTTTCATCAAGAGGCCCTTTAGTTCTTCTTCACTTTCTGCCATAAGGGTGGTGTCATCTGCATATCTGAGGTTATTGATATTTCTCCTGGCAGTCTTGATTCCAGCTTGTGCTTCATCCAGTCCAGCGTTTCTCATGATGTACTCTGCATATAAGTTAAATAAGCAGGGTGACAATATATGGCCTTGACATACTCCTTTTCCTATTTGGAACCAATCTGTTGTTCCATGTCCAGTTCTAACTGTTGTTTCCTGAACTGCATACAGATTTCTCAGGAGGCAGGTCAGGTGGTCTGGTATTCCTACCTCTTGAAGAATTTTCCAGTTTATTGTGATACACACAGTCAAACACTTTGGCATGTCAATAAAGCAGAAATACATGTTTTTCTGGAAATTTTTTGCTTTTTGATGATCCAGTGGATGTTGGCACTTTGGTCTCTGGTTCCTGTGCCTTTTCTAAAACCAGCTTGAACATCTGGAAGTTCACGGTTCACGTATTTTTGAAGCCTGGCTTGGAGAAACTGGTGTCTTCAGAGGTTTCAAAATGTCATGAAGAATGTCTTTACCATACTGCGTTAGAGGACAGTAGAATCAGAGTGTGAAATTCAGGTGAACATTTGAGTTTCAGAGAAGACATAAAACTTTAATACAGTTAGATAAAAGCAGTCAATCCTAAAGGAAGTCAACCCTGAATATTCACTGGAAGTATTGATACTGAAGCTCCAATACTCTAGCTACCTGATACAAAGAACTGCTCATTCGAAAAAACCTGATACTGAAAAAAATTTAAAGCTAAGGGAGAATGGATAGCAGAAGATGAAATGTTTAGATATCATCACCAACTCAATGGACACGACTCTGCGCAAACTTTGGGAGATAGTGAAGGACACGGAAGCTTGGCTAATTGCAGTCCATGGGGTTGCAAAGAATCAGGCACATTATCAACTGAACAACAACAAATTCTCTAAAATGGTCTGCTTTTTAAAATTTAATTTCACAGCTGCAAAATTGCTCAAGTAAAGACTGACACACACATAATAAAAATCTCACACCACACATAAGTGTGAGATCAGAATCTAAACTATAATCAAGGACAAGATATATGGAGCTAACAAATCATCTTAAAATCTTACCTGGTGTGAACAAAACACTTGAAGTGTCAAAGGTAAGCTCAATGTTTTTCATTTTTTTTTATATAAACAAATGTGAGAATGTCTGGCACCATTAATCATTAGGGAAATACAGATTAAAGATATTAATTTGCCACAGTCATAAAGATAAAACTACACACCAATAGAATATTTAGAATTAAAAATGCTAACCATACTCAGTGTTGATAAGTATTCACTAGAACTTTCTATACACTGTCGATTGAAATATGATATGTAAAATCAATTTGGCATTTTCTTATAAAGTTCTTCATATACCTACTACATGACACAACCATCCTGTTCTTAGATATTTGCCCAGGAGAACTAAAAACAAATGACTTCATGAAGACTTGTGCATAAATAATCATAGTAGCTTTGTGTCTAATAGCCCAAAACTGGAAACAACTCAAAAGTCATTTCATCAACAGAAAAGTGGGTAAACAGATTGTTTTGTGTACATACAACTAAGTAATATGAAGAAATAGACTACTATTGATGCAACACCAGCATGAAGAAGTCTCAAACTAATTATACTGATGTAAGGAAGACAGATTACATACTGTATGACTCAATTTTGTACAATATCTAGAAAATCCAAACTGATCTACATGATGGAAAATAAATTAACTGTCTGAGATATAGGGATGAGAAGAGCAGGATAAAGGGATTATATGAAAGGGAACAAGAAAAATTAGGTTATGATAGATAAGTTAATTCTCATGATTGTATAAATTGTTTCTCATCAAGTTGTATGCATTAAATATTTATAATTTATTTCAATTATCCAAAAATAAAGGTATTTAAGAATTAATTATAGTAATAAGAGAATGTGTGATTATTTATGTGTATGTAAATAATGTATATGTGAGTATATGCATATGAAGAATTAGCGTACTTACAAATTCCCCCATCCTCAAACCACTTAAATCTCCCAAAATTTCTATAGTTAAGAGGTTTTCTGCCAATGTAAAGGAAATATTTTTTAAATGGTGACCTCCTTGGACCTCAAGGTTTTGAGTCCCAGATTATTAAATTGGTATCCAAAAAGTTCCCTCTTGTTCACTTCTCCTTCTCCAAGTAGAGAAGTCAATAATCAAATTTAGCACCTTTCTTTCCTTACACATAGGCTTTTTTCTTCAGTTTGATTGATTAAATAATCACTTATTAAGCCACTACTACAAGTGAAGTACTGGCAAAATAGTTCACTTTATTGTAATACGGGTAGTTAAATCAAGAAACATCTTAAACTCAGGAACAGTTTAGTGTATTTGGTCTAAGGATGGTCCCAGGAGTCAAGGGGAGGCTGGTGTCCTCCGCTGACTTCTGACTCCTCTTCCTCTCCATTCCGTAGCACTCTTTAAGGATTGTGACCTGGCACTTCCTCTCTGTGGCTCTTGCGGCTTGCACAGTGTGGGGCATTTTTAGGTGCCCTAGGTGGGTTAATGGTGGGTCAGTGGTGGCACGCTGCAGGGTTGGGGGCCTGAGTGCAGCAGTGCTGCATGGGGCCTTTTGAAGGAGGTCCCCATTATCTTCATTACCTCCACCATAGTGTGGGCTCAGGTGAAACAACAGGGAGGGAACACAGCCCCACCCAGCAACAGAAAATTAGATTACAGATTTACTGAGCATAACACCACCCATCAGAACAAGACCCACCTGCCCCCTCAGTCTCTTCCATCAGGAAGCTTCCATAAGCCTCTTATCCTTACCCTTCAGAGGCAGACAGAATGAAAACCACAATTACAGAAAACTAACCAAACTGATCACATGGACCACAGCCTTGTCTAACTCAGTGAAACCATGAGCCATGACATGTAGGGCCACCCAAGAGGAATAGGTCATGGTGGAGAGTTCTGACAAAATGTGGTCCACTGGAGAAGGGAATGGCAAACCACTTCAATATTCTTGCCTTGTGAACCCCATGAACAGTTTGAAAAAGCAAAAAGATAGGGTACTGAAAGGTGAACTCCCCAGGTCGGTAGGTGCACAATATGCACCTGCAGATCAATGGAGAAACAACTCCAGAAAGAATGAAGAGATAGGGCCAAAGCAAAAACAGCACCCAGCTGTGGATGTGACTGGTGATCGAGGTAAAGCCCGATGTTATAAGAGCAACATTGCATAGGAACCTGGAATGTTAGGTCCATGATTCCAGGCAAATTGGAATTGGTCAAACAGGAGATGGTAAAAGTGAATATTAGCATATTAGGAATCAATGAACAAAAATGGACTGGAATGGGTGACTTTAAATCAGATGACTATTATATCTACTACTGTGGGCAAGTATCCCTTTGAAGAAAAGGGGAAGCCCTCATAGTCCACAAAAGAGTCCAAAATGCAGTTATTGGGTGCAGTCTCAAAAATGACAGAATGTTCTCTGCCCTGTTGGCCCTAATGGCAAACCATTCAATATCACAGTAATCCAAGTCCATGCCCCAAATAATAATGCTGAAGAAACTGAAGTTCAATGGTTCTATGAAGATCTACAAGTCCTTCCAGAACTAACACCAAAAAAAAAAAAAAAAAAAAAAAAGATGTCCTTTTCATTATAGGGGACTGGAATGCAAAAGTCAGAGGTCAAGAAATACCTGGAGTAATAGACAAATTTGGTCTTGGAGTACAAAACGAAGCAGGACAAAGGCTAATAGAGTTTTGCCAAGAGAATGCACTGGTCAGAGCAAACAAGCTCTTCCAACAACACAAGAGAAGACTCTACACATGGACATCACAGATGGTCAATAGCAAAATCAGGTTGATTATATTCTTTGCAGCCAAGATGAAGAAGCTCTATACATCAGCAAAAACAAGAGCAGGAGCTGACTGTGGCTCAGATCATGAACTCTTTATTGACAAATTCAGAACTAAATTGAAGAAAGTAGGAAAAACCACTAAACCATTAAGGTATGACCTAAATCAAATCCTTACAATTTTACAGTGGAAGTGACAGATTTAAAGGAATTAGATCTGACAGAGTGTCTAAAGAACAATGGACAGAATTTCATGACATTGTACAGGAGGCAGGGATCAAAAACATCCCCAAGAAAAAGAAATGCAAAAAGGCAAAATGAGGAGGCCTTACAAATAGCTGAGAAAAGAAAAGAAACTAAAGACAAAGGATAAATGGAAAGATATACCCATTGGAATGCAGAGTTTCAAAGAATATCAAGGAAAGAAAAGAAAAACTTCCTCAGTGATCAATGCAAAGAAATAGAGGAAAACAGTAGAATGGGAAAGACTAGAGATCTCTTCAAGAAAATTAGAGATACCACAGGAACATTTCATGCAAAAATGGACATAATGTAGGACATAAATGGTATGGACCTAATAGAAGCAGAAAATATTAAGATGAGGCGCAAGAGTACATAGAAGAACTATACAAAAAAGATCTTTATAACCCAGATAATCATGATAATGTGATCACTCACCTAGAGCCAGACATCGTGGAATGTGAAGTCAAGTGGGCCTTAGGAAGCATCACTAGGAACAAAGCTAGTGGAGGTGATGGAATTCCAGTTGAGCTAATTCAAATCCTAAAAGATGATGCTGTGAAAGTGCTGCACTCAAAATGCCAGCAAATTTGGAAAATGCAGTCCTGTGGCCACAGGACTGGAAAAGGTCAGTTTTCATGCCAATCCCAAAGCAAGGCAATGACAAAGAATGTTCAAACTGCTGCACAATTGCACTCATCTCACATGCTGGCAAAGCAATGTTCAAAATTCTCCAAGCCAGCCTTCAACAGTACGTGAACTGTGAAATTTCAGATGTTCATGCTAGATATAGAAAAGGCAAAGGAACAAAAGGTTAAATTGCCAACATCCACTGGATCATCAAAAAAGCAAGAGAGTTCCAGAAAAACATCTACTTCTGCTTTATTGACTATGCCAAATCCTTTGACTGTGTGGATCACAACAAACTGGAAAATTCTTAAAGAGATGGGAGTACGAAACCATGTTACCTGTCTCCTGAGAAATCTGTATGCAGGTCAAGAAGCAACATTTAGAACTCTACATGCCACAGCAGACAGGTTCCAAATCAGGAAAGGAGTATGCCAAGGCTATATATTGTCACCCTGCTTATTTAACTTATATGCAGAGTACATCATGCAAAATGCTGGGCTGGATGAAGCACGAGCTGCAATGAAGGTTACTGGGAGAAATATCAATGACCTCAGACAGGCAGATGATACCACCCTTATGGCAGAAAGTGAAGAACTGGAAAAGAGGCTCTTGATGAAAGTGAAAGAGGAGAGTGAAAAAGTTGGCTTAAAACTCAACATTCAGAAAACTGAGATCATGACATCTGGTCCCATTACTTCATACAAATAGATGGGGAAACAAAGGAAACAGTGACAGACTTTATTTTGGGGGGCTCCAAAATCACTGCAGATAGTAACCGCATCTTCCAAGACACTTGCTCACTGAAAGAAAAGCTATAGCCAGCCTAGACAGCATATTAAAAAGCAGAGACATTACTTTGCCAGCAAAGGTCTGTCTAGTCAAAGCTATGTTTTTTTCCAGTAGTCATGTATGGATGTGAGAGTCAGACTATAAAGAAAGCTGAGAACCAAAGAATTGATGCTTTTGAACTGTGGTGTTGGAGAAGACTTTTGAGAGTCCCTTGGACTACAAGGAGATCCAACCAATCAATCCTAAAGGAAATCAGTCCTGAATATTCATTGGAGGGACTGATGTTGAAGCTGAAACTCCAATACTTTGGCTACCTGATGTGAAGAACTGACTCATTTGAAAAAACCCTGATACTGGGTAAGATTGAAAGAAGGTGGAGAGGGATTGACAGAGGATGAGATGGTTGGATGGCATCACTGACTTGATGGACATGAACTTGAGTGGCCCACAGGAGTTAATTATGGATAGGGAAGCCCGGCGTGCTGCAGTCCATTGGGTCACAGAGAGTTGGACATGACTGAGGGACTGAACTAACTGACTGAACTGACAGGGATTTACAGTTCTCAGCTTTAACTGGAAGAATGTGTGCTCTGTGAAACCTTACTTCCTGCTCATTTGCACCAAAGCCTTTGGTTTCTCACTTGTTTCAGAATATAATTTTGAACAAGATAATTCATTATCTTAGATATTTGATTGTTCTCTCTTTCTAAATATCTCTGAGGATGTAGTTTATGTTTCCTATTAATTCCTTCCTACTTACAGGAACTGGCTTAACCTAATTGAATACTCTTGTTCCCAACTGATTCAAATAGCTTTTGAGTGGAGAGGGCCTTTGGAAGGGCAGTTTTCCTGCATAGATAAGATTGATTAGTCATTCCTCAAGCAGGGAAACATGATCACTAGAGTCTATTTTTGCTTCTCTTTCTTGAATTGATAAACTAACAAATAAAACTAAATAGCTTACTATGCAATATATGCAGTAAACCAAATTACATAAACAATTAAACCACTAAAAAAATAAGCAAGTTGAATTAGCTAGAAAATGTATGACATTTCTGCTTAAACTGATTTTTTAATATTTATACTATGACATAATTACCCTTTCCCTCTATAGGATATTTAAAATAAGTAGCTAAAAATGTCTTTCCTAAAAATTAAATTGCTTTTCCTTTTTTTAAAATTTTATTACTAAGACTCTATTTAGTCTTCTTTTGTTAAAATAGAATATTGTTCAATTGATGCAATGCTTTCATTTAGTTGCCATGGTAACAAAAAACAGGCTTGAATTAAGACCCTAGGCAGTAAAATTAACCAAAGTTTAACAAAAGCAGCTCTCTTTATTTAGTTAGGTTTTTTAATAAACTTTACCAACAAAGGTCCTTCTAGTCAAAGCTATGGTTTTTCCAGTAGTCATCTATGGGTGTGACAGTTGGACTATAAGGGAAGCTGAATGCTGAAGAATTGTTGCTTTTGAACTATAGTGTTGGGGAAGACTCTTGAGAGTCCCTTGGACTGCAAGGAGATCCAACCAGTCAATCCTAAAGGAAATCAGTCCTGAATATTCATTGGCAGGACTGATGTTGAAGCTGAAACTCCCAATACTTTGGCCACCTGATGCTAAGAGCTGACTCATTTGAAAAGACCCTGATGCCGGGAAAGATTGAAGGCAAGAGAAGGGGATGACAGAGGATGAGATGGTTGGATAGCATCACTGACTCAAGGGACATGAGTTTGAGTAAACTCCAGGAGTTGGTGATGGACAGGGAAGTCTGGCATGCTGCAGTCCATGGGGTCACAAAGAATCGGACACGACTGAGTGACTGAACTGATTGACTGACTGACTGACTTAATTAACCTGGGTGAACTTAGCACATAACAAACCCTTAAAATTGTTTTTCTCATGGACATGATAGAACAAGATGTCCCCATAAGACCACTGTTTAACACAATAAGGCATTTAATAACATAAAGGCAAAGTTGAAAGTTGTCATATATCTCGTGGTCAGGTTAAATATATCCTTCTTGGGGAAGTATATGCTATTTTGGGCTCTTCAGGTTTTCCTCTGAGGCAGATAGATATAGAAGTAGAGACAGAAAAAGAGAAGAGAGATAGAAACCAACAGAGACTTACTTTCTTTGAGGACCCAGGTGAGATACCAACTGTCAAAACATTTTTTGTTTGTTTTTTGATTAGAATAATTTAAAGACTTAGGAAAGAAAGCAACTTAACAGAGGTTACTTAAAAGTAGCTTCTGGTGACTCCTTATATAGTAAATGATGTGTTGTTCAGTCGCTCAGTTGGCTCCCACTCTTTGTGACCCCATGAACTGCAGCATGCAAGGCTTTCTTGTCCTTCACCATCTCCTGGACCTTGCTCAAACTCATGTCCATTGAGTTGGTGACGCCAGCCTACCGTCGCATTCTCTGTCAACCCCTTCTCCTCCTGCCTTCAATCTTTCCCAACATCAAGGTCTTTTCCAGTGAATCAGCTCTTTGTATCAGGTGGCCAAAGTATTGGAGCTTCAGCATCAGTTCTTCCAATGAATATTCAGGGTTGATTTCCTTTAGGATTGACTGGTTTAAGCTCCTTGCAGTCCAAGAGACTCTCAAGAGTCTTCTCCAATACCACAGTTCAAAAGCATCAGTTCCTCAGCTTCAGCCTTCTTTATGGTCCATCTCTCACATCCATGCATGACTACTGGAAACACCATAGCTTTGCCTATATGGGCCTTTGTCAGCAAAGTAATGTCTCTGCTTTTTAATAAGCTGTCTATGTTTGCTATAGCTTTTCTCCCAAGGAGCAAGCATTTTTTTTTTTTTTTTTTAAATTTCAAGGCTGCAGTCAATGTCCGTGGTGATTTTGGAGCCCAAGAAAATAAAGTCTGTTACTCTTTCCACTGTTTCCCCATCTATTTGTCATAAGGTGATGGGACTGGCTGCCATGATCTTAGCTTTTTGAATGCTGAGTTTTAAGCCAGCCTTTTCATTCTCCTCTCTCGCCTTCATCAAGAGACTCTTTAGTTCCTCTTTTCTTTCTGCCATAAGGGTGGTGTCATCTGTATATCTGAGGCTGTTGATATTTCTCCCAGCAATCTTGATTCCAGCATAGTAAATGATTATCCTCTATTTAAAATATACTTTGCAGTTTCAAATTTTAATGTAGAAGTCTTAAGAATAAACACTTTATTTCTTCTGAGAATATGAAATTTTTAAAATTTAATTTGATTTATTAAGATGCCAAAATAGAAACATTTTCATGATTTGCTTATTAGTACATATTTTATCTTCATACATTAATTGCAATAGTTTTTTTTCCAATTTCTTGTTTATCCTCTGTCTTGTGTTTTAAAATTCAGTAATAAATTACAGAATAACTATGCTAAGTATAATTTTGCTTAAGTCTAGAATGTGCAGAATGAATACATGGAAACATAGACACCTGCTAATTCCAAGTTTCAGCCAAGGTTTATTCTAGGTAGACAGGCTACCACTGAAGCTTTTACCTATATTTTACAACCATGTTTCTCTGTAGGTAGCATGACTCCTGTAAACTAAGAGTATCAGATAGGTCTTTTAATGTGTTCAGTATCTCTGATTTCCAAAGATTAGCATTATATGCCATGATAATACTACCGATTCGTGATTATTTACTACCTTGATTATGTACTACAGAAATCTGGTGCCCCTTCATGCCAGTATAACTTATTTTATAATTTATGAATCAAAGAGAGGCATTTATGATTTGTACTTTTTTGAACATTAGATACTGTGCTTAGATAATTATGGATTTAGCTTTGTAAGAATGTTTTAATGTTATAAAAAATTATCTCACTCATACTAGTAAAACAGTTTTAGGCCCATAGGAGACCTAAGTTTTATGCAGATGCTTCTGAATAGAAAAATAATATGGGGCATTGCACTTTAGCTGTTGGATATTAATAAGCTTAATAAAATAAAGATTGACTAAGATAATAATGGTAGCAAAATTAAGTCCATGTCATGGGATAATAAGCTGAGTAACACTGACATTCTAGCTGTAGTCATGTCAATTTTTTCTAAACCATTCTTGTTATCCAGAATTACATGTCTCTTGTAATGTTTCTGTAGTTCAGGAAAGCTGATAGCTACCAATCTGTTCCTTGTTTCTATGAGTTGAACTTTTAGATTCCTCATAGAAGTGAGATCATACAGTATTTGTCTTTCTTGTCTGACTTAGTTACCCTGGTATAATACCTCAAATTTCATATACATAGTCATAAATAGAAAGATTTTTTCTTTTTTTTAATGAATGAATAATATTCCATTGCATGTTTATGTCTATCAGTTCCTTTTGATTTATAGTGTTGTTCAACTCTGCTGTTTCTTTATTAATTTTCTTCATTGTTGAGAGTGAGATGCCAAACTCCCCAACACTTATTGTATTGCTGTTTGTGTCTTTCAGTTCTGTTAATATCTGCTTTATATATTTAGGTATGTTGGCAATATAATTATTTACAACTGTGACATCTTCTTGATGGATTGAACTATTATTAAGTAATGACCTTATTTGTCTCTTTTGACCATTTTTAGCTTAAAGTCTACTCTTATAAGTATGGTTATCCTGTTTTCTTTTGGTTACCATTTGCTTGAATATCTTTTTTTCCATCATTTTACTCACAGACTAAGGGAGTCTTTAAAGCTAAATTGTATCCTTTGTAGAAAATATAGAGATGGATCATGTTCATCTATCCAGTCAACTATTTTGTGTCATTTGATGAGACAATTTATTTCATTTATGTTTAAATGAAATGATAAGTTCATTTTTGATTTATTGATAGATAAAGTCCACCTAGTCTCATTTTGTTAATTGGTTTCTGATTGTAAATACTGTGTTTTTTATTTTTGTTTTCTTTTTTGTTTTGTTTCTTATTTTTTCAGTCTTCTTTTGTGATTTGATCAGTTTTTATAGTAGTATGTTTTGAATTCTTTATTGTAAACTTTTTCTTTTGTGTAATTACTGCAGGTTTTTCATCCACAGTTACAATGACATATAAAATATTTTATATTCATAACAACCCATGTTAAGCTGATAACTTCAGTGGCATATATTAGTTTTATAGTTTGAGTTCATTAAACTGATAAAGCAAAAAAATAAAAATTAAAAAAAAAATTAAAACCCCCTGAAATTCTTAAGAGTTATGAAAACAAGCAGGCTCTCTGCTATGGATGTCAAGTACTATTGCTACAAGATCTGTTTTATGTTAATGGGTTACACAACCCTGAATGATATGTCTGGCTTGGGCTGTACTCTCCTGCTCTGTTTCCACTCCTTTTTTATTTTAATCAAAGGACAAGGATGATGATATTATCACATGAGTGATAATCATTCTTTGATCAAAAGTACATGACTCAGTGGGCTTCCCTGGAGGCTCAGTGGTAAAGAATCTGCCTATCAATACAGGAGATACAGGTTCGATCCTTGGGTGGGAAAGATCACCTGGAAAAGGAAATGGCAATCCACTCCAGTATTCTTGCCTGGGAAACCCCATGGATAGAAGAGCCTGGAGGGTTAAAGTTTATGGGGTGACAAAAGAGTCAAACATGACTTAGCGACTAAACAACAGTAGTGACACATGACTCAATTTTGCTTTAAGTAGCACACAGGCATAGAGGAAGGAAGTTTAATAGTTATTTAAAATTAACTGGGAGTATTAGTGTGTGGTCCATGTTAGAGTCTATCTAAGAGTAGATAAAGAAAAGATTGTTATTTGCTTCTTATGTTAATAAGTGCTTTTTTTATTGCTAATATTATTATATAGTCATTGGAATCTGCATTTTCTGTGAAAATAGGTCAAGTTCCATCTTTTCAGTAGAAGCAAAAATATAAGAAGTGTGAAACATTTGTACTTTAAATGTTTTAGCTTTCAAAAATCACCATTTATCACATGGTCAGTCAAGCAAAATGAAGATAAATGTAAAAAGAAATATAAAATTCATTTCAAATAAGTATTTACTTTAGGCTTAATGAGCTAGTTGTTATATATTTAATGAGTTAACTGGTGCATATTAATTAAATCTCAATTGTTTGTTTAAAATCTTTCAGGGAATTTCATGCCATCTGGTTAACTTACTTTAAATGACAACAGCGATAAGTACTTAATTGCATTCCTATTAATGTATTTTTGTTTCTAAACATGTGAGACTTATAATGAGCATTTCATAAGCTTTACTAAATGAATCTTGTATAGATAAGAATAAATGTGTTAACTCCTTGGTTGCTAAAAGTAGGTGTAAAATAGTGCAAAGACATCATTAAATGTGATTAAAATTGTTATTTGAAAATAAATTATCACAGTTTAGGGGTGAGTTTCTAAAAATGTCTCCCTACTTTTTTTCTTTTTAATTTCCTGCCATGTATCCACAGATGTTAGATTTCACTTTCTCTGTTTTCTAAGCCCCCGAAAAGAAATGTTGTTAACAAAGATAGACACAATTGTTCACCTCCGTGTGACACTGAATGGAAACGTTTAAAGCTCCTGTTTTGAGTTATTCTCCAAGTGTGAGTGATGTGGGCAGGTAGAAAACTATAGATATACATCAGTCAATACGCAATAGAATATTACTCAGTTATAAAAAGGAATGCATTTGAGTCAGTGCTAATGAGGTGGATGAACCTGGAACCAATTATACAGAGTGAAGTAAGTCAGAAAGAGAAAGACAAATACTGTATATTAACACATACATATGGAATTCAAAGAGATGGTACTGACAATCCTACATGCAGAGCAGCAAAGGAGATGTAGATATGAACAGACTTTTGAACTCAGTGGGAGAAGGCAAGGATGAGATGAATCAAGAGAAGAACACTGAAACATGTGCATTATCACATGGAAAATAGATGCCCAGTGCAGATTTGATGCATGAAGCAGGGCACCCAGAGATGGTGCCCTTGGACAACCAGAGGGATGGGGTGGAAAGGTGGGGGGAGGGTGTGGTTCAGGATGGGAGGAACACATGTATACCTGTGGTTGATTCACGTTGCTGTAAGGCAAAAACTATCACAATATTGTAAAGTATCCCCCAGTTAAAATAAAATAAAATAAAAATAAAAGTATCCTCCAGTTAAAAGAAATTTAATTTTAAAAAACAAACAAGGGCATTTTGAAGAAAATATAGGCAGGCCACAAGTGATGATAAACTGAATTGTGAAAGTTGTTTGCAAATGGATAGTTTAAACTTGGAAATAATCTTCCTTCCTATAAAAAAATCACATTCATCAGATTTGTTTCCTTGGCCTGCCTGCAAATAGAGGTGATGCACAGTGCCACAAAACCCATGTTTAAACTAACGCTTTTCAAATTGCAGGGCAAGATTCCACTCGTAGTTTTGAATTAATTAAATAGACAATAACCATTTTTTTTGCTAAGTGAAAACAGAATATATCAAGTAAAATTCTACTTTTTTGAGGATAATGAATTTGTGACACTTTTGTTTTATTTTTATAAACATATCTATTTTATGTATGTGAATTATGTGTTTAAAGTTTTGCCTATACTGAACTGTGAAATCAAATGTGTTTTATAGCCAAAAGTTTGAAAACCATGGGTTTAAACCTTTTTAAAAAGCCAATAACTGTCTCTACATTCTATCCTTGGCACAGTCCAAAAAAAAAAAAAAAAAATGTGTCTACCAAACTATTTTTAAACATTTGAGTCTATGGCTTCACTAGATAAGCAACACGAACTGCATTTAGAGTTGCATTGCAATAAACACTTCAACAAAGTTAATTCTGTATTTCTAAAAATAGTTGTCATTTTGCTCTAGGTAATTAGACTTCAGTGGCAAGTAGTCCAAGCAGATATAATACATTTTACTGACCTTTTAGAGTAACAACTAAACCAAGCATTTTAGGGTTGTAGGTGATGTTTGTGGGGAAAAAGACATTCTTGATCACTCTTTGTCAGCTCAGGAGCTCAGTTGCATGAACCCTCATTTCTCCAAAAGGGGTGAAACTTACGGGAACAAGTCATCTTGACTAATAGGTCATGCCCGTGCATTTCTCCAGGTGTTAGGAATTAAGAATATTCTCTGGGTCTGCTTTGCTGAGAACTGCATGTTTTCTCGGAGAAGGCAATGGCACCCCACTCCAATACTCTTGCCTGGAAAATCCCGTGGATGGAGGAGCTTGGTGGGCTGCAGTCCATGGGGTCGCTAGGAGTCGGATACAACTGAGCGACCTCACTTTCACTTCTCACTTTCATGCATTGGAAAAGGAAATGGCAACCCACTCCAGTGTTCTTGCCTGGAGAATCCCAGGGACAGTGGAGCCTGGTGGGCTGCTGGGGTCGCACAGAGTCAGACACGACTGAAGCGACTTACCAGCAGCAGCATGTTTTCTAGTATGGCTGTACATTTCACTAAGAATGCTGGACCTCGGGAAAGAAAGTTGTAAGCAGGCATATGAGAGGCTCTCTATCCTTCACTCCAGACTCCGGGTCACTGAGGGTGTATAGAAGAGAAAGGGACATGTATGAATCTATTTTCTATTCACCGAAGATGGAAATATGAATAAATTTACAATTTAGGGCAAGATGAGGCTAAGACAGGGTTTCCCAGGTGGTGTTGTGGTAACAATGCTGGAGACAGACAAAGGTTCAGTCCTTGGATCAGGAAGATCCCCTGGAGGAGGGCATGGCCACCCCTCCAGTATTCTTGCCTGGAGAATCCCATGGACAGGGGAGCCTGTCTGTGGGCTACAGTCCATGGGGTCACAAAGAGTCAGACACAAATGAAGCAACTTAGCACACGCAAGGTTGAGAGAGACTAATGCAGAAGGAACCACAGATTTGTTATATTAGATGTGCGACAGAGGTGTTATGGGGAAATGTGAAAACCTGTAGGAGGCCCCTTTACATTTTGCTTTCTTACCATTATTTGAGTTTCATTTAGAAAATAAGAATCTTGAAGGAATTAGGGGAAAGGAAAGATGTAAACATGAAGTCATATGATGAATAATTATAAGAAAAAAAGCAGAATTAGATAGGCTACTTTGGCTAAAGAGAAACCAGAAGCCACATTGGCATTTATTTTGTTCCTAAAATTAAGTCCAACCTTTACCACGGGCAGTTGTGAATAATAAGCAATGGAATCTGATCTGTTTAATTACACAGAAGATTATATTGGGCTCACAGATTGTTAGAAGATCTATAGATATAGGATTGAATCTAAGCTTTGAAAAGTAATACAAAAAATGTGCCAGAAAACTGATAGAATGAGGCAGCCACAACTGATGTTGCCATTTGTTCTGCTCTCAGAAATCGGACAGTCCTCTAGCAGTTGCTGCAGACAATACTGATAACACTTTTCATGCAGAAACTCCACCTAAAACTAACATTTTCCTTGATACTGGACAACCTGGCCACAAGCCTTGCTGCAAAATGATGATCCCAGGCAGATCCTGTTTCCTCCTCTTAGCATTTCTGAAGAAATGCCTCCTTTACAGGTGCCCATGGTTGGGTGCGTGGAGCCTTAGTCACCTGCCTATGTTTGGATTCAAAGAAAGAGGGAAAGCTAGTTTCCTGGGTTACTTTTTAAGAAGGCTGAACTTATCAGTCTAAGATTCCCCATCAGAGCAAAAGACTTCAAAATATGCTAAGAAGCCTAAAAATACTACTCAGGATAATGTGCTATTTCTTTCTTTTGGAAAAGTTTCCTTCAAGACCTTTAGATGACTGTCTCTGAAAGTCAATGCAGTTCAATTTCACCTTTCCAGAAAGGCTTAGTTAAAACGCCCTGCCTAAATCAGTCTCTCAGCTTGCCATTCCCCTCTGTCAACTGAAATTGTCTGTCATGGAATTTTACCAATATGTGAAAAGTTTAATCTCTTTTTCCTTCCTTCCTTTCTCCCTCCCTTCTTCCCTCCTTCTCCCTTTCTTCTTTCTTCCTTCTTTTTCTTTCTTTCCCTTTTTCCTCTTTCTTCCTCCCTCTGTCCCCTCCTCCTTCTCTCCTTTCTTTTTTTCTTTCTTTTTCTTTCTTTTGTATCACTCTGAAAGAAGAAATAGTGCAAGACTAGGATTCTGTCTTGTTCAAAATCTTTTGCCATAACACAGAGCAGAGCAAGGTCTGGCACATGCTGTGGTGCAGCAGATACTTGTAGACTGAATTATTGAAGAGAAAGGGATAATAGGAAAGAATTGGACACCTAGAGCCTCCAAACAAATATCTAGAGGGTTGGGAGTTCTAGAATATAGGGGGAACATGAAAGAATGCAAATCAAAAGAACTGCTAAAGCAGCTTCTCTGTCTTACCCTATACTCTGGTCTCCAGAAGTACAGGTGGATCCTGACTGGATGATTGTTTTTTCATTCATTATTGACACAATAGATAATTACTGTTAACTTTATGGGAAGCACCAGGCTTGCACAATTCTGTTTTCCTTCTATTTATGTCCTCAGTCCTACAGATTTGTTTTTTTCAGCATCCTTGTTGCTGCCTGATTTTTAAATCAATGTTTATCTTGATGTTGACCAAACCCCTTGGTGTTGGAGTAACATGATACAGTAGGTAAGCCAAAGGTTCTGATGCCAGCCTGTCTGGGTTTGAGTTCTAATTCTCCCATTATTTTGTGCATGAGTTATTTAACTACTTTCCTACTTCCCTCACTCATATAATGAAGATGAAAATGGTAGCCTTATTGTAAGGTAGTCATGAGTATTAGATGAATGAACATAGGTAAAGCAATTGAAATGCTGCCCGACAAGTAACAAGTTATAGGAAAGTATTTGTTGCTATTATAACTTGGATTATGTTTCTAATAATTTTCTCATTTCTCTGTCTCAGCCTTACCTCCTAAACATTTAAATGGTCAATTATGCCCTCCTTTTTTTGTCTTGTCATTATTTCTGGTTTCTTTTACTGAACTTTTCCCTTGATCTAGCATACTGGCATGAGAAGAGGCCAAGGAAAAATTAGAAGGTTTATCTAGGAATAAGATGGAGCAGGATACCAAGACTAATCTTTCCCTATTTCACAACAGGATACAATCCTGGCCTATTATTTTTTTCCTCTCTTCCAAGGGACAAAATTAAAAGAGTTCATCAGACATCCCCAGTCAGATATGGAGAGTGTTTTATTCCATTTAAACAAAAGAAATTTTGAGGCAAAAATAAGGTGGAATGATTCAACTAGTATTAAGTCACATATAAATCTCCCTTTTCATTTACCAAACACAAAAGGTTCAGATCATTCAAACTTCATTGCTCAGATCTACTGCCAGCAGCCCCTTAAGTCATTTCCCCTGTAACTTCCTGTCTGTTGCAGATAGCTATATCTGTTGTGAGAAGCAAATAAAATTGAATTTATTTTTTAAAAGTATGGTGCCTGGAGTATGTGATATAGACTAGATATATACATATATGTTTGGTTATGGGTGCTTGAGACTGTATCTGTGCTTATTTTAGAGCATTCATTGTCCTGCATGCAAGTATTTTAGTAAGAAATATGAACATATACATAGGTAAAGGCTGCTGTATTTTTTTCAGAAAGAATAACCAATAGAAGAAAGAGGAAGAGACTCTGAACACAGATATGGCAATGAGTTATCTGTTTGAAAATAATTATTTTTTATTATTCACCTCAATTTTAATATAAAGTTAATATTTTCTACAAGTTTTCAAATCAGCATTTCTTGTTGGAAGTACCTTTCAGCTGCTTTATCTTTATTTAAATATAGGCTAACACCTTATTTCATTTAAGAAGGTACCAAAAGTTTGCTAGTATTTTTATACATATTTTACAGAGAAAATGTGAATATTTATGCATGTGGTCCTACTGACCTTATGTTTGAATTACAAATGTGGAATTACAGGTTACAGATATATGGTAGGTACTCATCTTTTATTGCTGCTCTGATATTTACATCTGCTTAGCAGTAACTTACTGCTAGAAAGCTCCGATTCTAACATGAATAACAACAGCTGAATGCAGCCTATTTATTTTCCCATCATCTTTTTCAAAGTAGCTTTCCACAAATTTAGAAAAGTGTCTACCTTACTTAGCCCAAGTTATTTCAGTGACATGAAGGTACCCTGGAATTGCAATAAAACAAATGGAAGGTCCTTTGAGTGCATTTCAAGTGGACATTTTTCAACAGTTTCTAGTATCAATCTACTTTTTCTTCCTGTGAAAGTGTGAAGGTGTGCTGAGTATCAATAAAGACTTCAGAGACTCATAACCACTGTCTGAAGAATGTGTTTTGTTCTGTTCCAGAACAGAGTGCTTCATGCTGAAAACAGATGTGGGTGTTTGTCAAAATCTATTGATAGCTAAGACAAAATCAGTACCTATAGTTTGCTCTTTGGTGAACTGAATAACAGAAAGATAAGTAGTCACCATTTGGAATTTAAAATGTAACACAACCACTTAAAAATAAGAACTTGTTTGAAGATAATACAAGCAGAAAAACAGACACTATGAAACTTAAGCTTTATACTTGCTAGTATGCACAATGATATCTTCTTCTAAAAGGGGAACCTGAGTACTGCTCATGTGATAGTGCTGAAATGAGTGAACACACAATTAAACTCAATGAGAATGAGGCTGAAAGAGAGGCTCAGCTGCAGATCTACCCTCAGGAAGTAGTTTAAAATATTGGCCATTTGGTACCATCTGTTGAATTCCATACCCTAAAAACAATGCTATTCAGAACTCAATTTTGTGAGCCAGGAATGAAGGATGTCTCTTACAGGGATCATTTAACAGAATTCATTGAACAGAAGGAAGACCAGCAGAGGGACAGTGAAATCTCTTCTGACCACTCCACACCACATTAATTTGAAATGGACTGAGAAAAGATAAGCATTAATTCGTTCTCGCACACACATGATCCTCAAATTTACTCCATAAGTAGAGAGGTCCATCATACTGTACATAATAAGTAAGCAAGAGGGAAAGTGTGGTATGGTCAGATCGTTTGTTCAGTGATTTATACAGATACTTATGGAAGCTTGTATAATGTCACTACAGCAGTGAAAGCAGTTCTATTGTTCTGGATTATGTTAAATTTAGAGATTCTAGATACATCTTTGAAATGGCCATCACTGTGGATTTTCTTGAACTTACTAATTGGTGGTTATTTCTTGAACTTACTAATACTCTTTTTATGCAGTGAAATAGCCAATGACTAGAAAGCAAAGACAGCAAACAAAATACAGGAAACAAAATTAGTCTTCCTGAAATTTGGAATTGTCTAGTTTTTATTGGAGAATTTATCAAAACATTTTAAAATCTTTGTTGATTTTGCCACTATATATCTTGTATTTATTCTCATACAGATTGTTCTATAGATTATAAGCAGCTAATTTGTCACAATCTACTTTTAATTAATACTAATTTAATTTTAGTACAATACAGAAAATTTACTTAAATAGAATTTTATCCTCTTCCCTCCTTTATGCTATTACTGTCAAGTATCTCTGTCTTATACACTCATGAATACAATGTCATTATTATCTTATACCTCCGTGGAGCAAGAACTGGAGTGGGTTGCCATGCCCTCTTTCAGGGGATCTTCCCAAACCAAGGATCAAACCCAGGTCTCCTGTATTGCAGGCAGATTCTTTACCATCTGAGCCACGAGGGAAGCCCTTGATAGACCCCGGATTTCTAATTAACAGTGTTTCTCATTTCTTCCTCTACCACACACAGTTGGAATTTTCCATCCCTCTGGCCTCAGGTCTCCACTATTATTATGAGCAATCAGCTTTTACTTTCATTATTGTTGTGCAACAAAAGCAGTGCTCTTTTCCTCTTTCATTTTACAAGATTCTTCCTTTGATTTGCTGTTTACCAGTTTGACTGTGATATACTTGGTGTGCACTACTTTGGGTTTATCATGTATGGATCTGTGGATTTGTGATGTTTTATCACTTTTGTGAAATTTTAGTCATTATTTTCCAAAAATGTTGCCCATATTCTCTTCTATTTCTCAGTTCAGTTCAGTCACTCAGTAGATTCTGACTCTTTGTGACCCCAAGGACTGTAGCATGCAAGGCTTCCCTGTCCATCACCATATCCCGAAGCTTGCTCAAACTCTTGTCCATCAAGTTGATGATGCCATACAACCATCTCATCCTCTGTCATCCCCTTCTCCTCCCAACTTAAAATTTTCCTAGCATCAGGGTCTTTTCCAATGAGTCAGTTCTTCGCATAAGGTGGCCAGTGTATTGGAGTTTAAGCTTCAGTATCAGTCCTTCCAATGAATATTCAGGACTGATGTCCTTTAGGATTGACTGGTTGGATCTTCTTGCAGTCCAAGGGACTCACAAGAGTCCACACCAACACCACAGTTCAGAAGCATCAATTCTTCAGTGTTCAGCTCTCTTTATAGTCCAAATCTCACATCCATACATGGCTACTGGAAAAACTATAGCTTTGACTAAATGGACCTTTGTTGGCAAAGTAATGTCTCTGCTTTTTAATATGTTGTCTAGGTTGGTCATAGCTTTCCTTCCAAAGAGCAGGCATCTTTTAATTTCATGGCTGCAGACACCATCTTCAGTGATTTTGGAGTCCAAAAAACAAAGGCTGTCACTGTTTCAATTGTTATCCCATCTATTTGTCATGAAGTGATGAGACCAGATGCCATGATCTTAGTTTTCAAATGTTGTGCTTTAAGTAAACTTTTTAACTTTCTTCTTTCACTTTCATCAAGAGGCTCTTCAGTTATTCTTCATTTTCTGCCATAAGGGTGGTGTCATCTGCATATCTGAGGTTATTGATATTTCTCTCAGCAATCACCATTCAAGCTTGTGCTTCATCCAGCCTGGCATTTCACATGATGTACTCTGCATAAATGCTAAATAAGCAGGTGAAATATACAGCCTTGACATACTCCTTTCCTGATTTGGAAGCAGTCTGTTGTTCCATGTTCAGTTCTAACTGTTGCCTCTTGACCAGCATACAGATTTCTCAGGAAGCAGATAAAGTGGTTTGGTACTCCCATCTCTTTAAGAATTTTCCATTTTGTTGTGATCCACACAGTCAAAGGCTTTGGCAGAGTCAATAAAGCAAAGCAGATGTTTTTCTGGAACTCTCTTGCTTTTTTGATGATCCATCAAATGTTGACAATTTGATCTGTGGTTCTTCTGCCTTTTCTAAATCCATCTTGAACATCTGAAAGTTCACAGTTCACGTACTTTTGAAGCCTGGCTTGGAGAATCTTGAGCATTACTTTGCTAGTGTGTGAGTTGAGTGCAATTGTGCAGTAGTTTGAGCATTCTTTGGAATTTCCTTGCTTTGGAATTGGAATGAAAACTGATGTTTTCCTGTCCTGTGGCCACTGCTGAGTTCCAAATTTGCTGGCATTTTGAGTGCAGCACGTTCACAGCATCATCTTTTAGGATTTTAATTAGCTCAGGTGGAATTCCATCACCTCCACTAGCTTTGTTCATAGTGATATTTCTTAAGGGCCATTTGACTTCACATTCCAGGATGTCTCTCTCTAGGTGAGCCACGACATCATCGTGGATATCTGGGTCATGAAGATCTCTTGTATATAGTTCTTCTGAGTATTCTTCCCACCTCTTCTTCATATCTTCTGCTTCTATTAGGTCCATATCACTTCTACTCTTTATTGTGCCCATCTTTGCATGAAAATTTCCCTGGTATCTCGAATTTTCTTGAAGAGATCTCAGTCTTTCTCATTCAATTGTTTTCCTCTATTTCTTGGCACTGATCACTGAGGAAGTTTTTCTTTTCTTTCCTTGATATTCTTTGGAACTCTGCATTCATATGAGTATACCTTCTTTTCTCCTTTGCCTTTAGTTTCTTTTCCTTTCTCAGCTATTTGTAAGGCCTCCACAGACAACTATTTTGCCTTTTTGCATTTCTTTTTCTTGAGGATGTTCTTGATCACTGCGTCCTGTATAATGTTATGAACCTTGGTCCATAGTTCTTCAGACACTCTGTCTGTCAGGCCGAATCCCTTGAATTTATTTGTCACTTCCACTGTATAAATGTAGGGATTTGATTTAGGTCTTTTTTGAATGGTTTAGTTTTTCCCTACTTTCTTCAATTGAAGTCTGACTTTGGCAATAAGGAGTTCATGATCACAGCCACAGTCAACTCCAGGTCTTGTTTTTGCTGTCTATATAGAGCTTCTCCATCTTTGACTGCAAAGAATATAATCCATCTGATTTTGGCATTGACCATCTGGTGATGTCCATGTATAGAGTCATCTCTGGTGTTGTTGGAAGTGGGTATTTGCTATGTCCAGTGAGTTTTATTGGCAAAACTGTTAGCTTTTGTCCGGCTTCATTTTGTACTCCAAGTCCAAATTAGTCTGTTTGACTTCCTACTTTTGCATTGCAGTCCCCATAATGAAGAGGACATTTTTTGGGGGTGTTACTTCTAGAAGTTCTTGTAGGTCTTCATAGAATCATTTAAGTTCAGCTTCTTCAGCATTACTAGTTGGGGCATAGATTGGATTACTGTGATATTGAATGGTTTGCCATTTTGGGCCAACAGGGCAAAATCATTTTTGAGACTGCACCCAATAACTACGTTTTGGCTCTTTTGTGGACTATGAGGGCTACTCCATTTCTTCAAAGGGATTCTTACCCACAGTAGTAGATATAATGGTCATCTGAGTTAAACTCACCCATCCAGTCCATTTTAGTTTGCTGATTCCTGAAATGTCGACATTCACTCTTGCCATCTCCTGTTTGACCACTTCCAATTTCCTTGATTCATGGACCTAACATTCCACGTTCCTACTCAGTATTGCTCTTTATAGCATCAGATTTTACTTCTATCACCAGTCACATCCACAACTGGATGTTGTTTTCTCTTTGGCTCCATCTCTTCATTCTTTCTGAAGTTATTTCTCCACTCTTCTCCAGTAGCATATTGGGCACATACTGATCTGGGGAGTTCATCTTTCAGTGTCCTATATTTTTGCCTTTGCATACCATTCATGGGATTCTCAAGGCAAGAATACTAAAGTGGTTTGCCATTCTTTTCTCCAGTGGACCACATTTTGTCAAAACTCTCCACCATGACCTGTCCATTTTGGGTGGCCCCACATGGCATGGCTCATAGATTCATTGAGTTAGACAAGGCTATGGTCCATGTGACCAGTCTGGTTAGTTTTTGCGATTGTAGTTTTCATTTTGTCTGCCTTGTGATAGATAAGGATAAGAGGTTTATGGAAGCTTCCTGATGGGAGAGCCTGACTGAGGGGGAAACTGGGTCTTGTTCTGATGGGCGGGTGTAATGTTCAGTAAATCTTTAATCCAAGTTTCTGTTGATGGGTGGGGCTGATTTCTCTCCCTGTTGTTTGACCTAAGCCAAAACTATGGTGGAGGTAATGAAGATATTGGTGACCTCCTTCAAAAGGTCCCATGCATGCACTGCCACACTCAGTGCCTCTGACCCTGCAGCAGGCCACCACTGACCCATGCCTCCATCGGTGATTCCTGGCCACTCACAGTCAAGTCTAGGTCAGTCTCTTGTGGGGTCACTGCACCTTTCTCCTGGGTACTTTTGTGCACAAGGTTTTGTTGTGCCCTCCAAGAGTCTGTTTCCCCAGTCTTGGGTAAGTTCTGGGGGCTTTATGTTGGGGTTAATGGTGACCTCCTCCAAGAAGGCTTATGCCACACCCATGTTTGCTGTGGCCAGAGCCCCTGCCCCTGTGGCAGGCCACTGATGACCGTACCTCCGCAGGAGACACTCATACACCTAAAGGCAGGTCTGGCTTAGTCTCTGTGGAGTCTCCTTGTGCACACAGGGTTTTGTTTGAGCCCTCTGAGCATCTATTTCTCAGACTCATATATATAGTAGTATAGTGGTGCAAGTCACTCAGTTATGCCCGACTCTTTACAACCCCATGGACTATACAGTCCATCGAATTCTCTAGGCCAGAATTCTGGAATGGCAGCCTTTCCCTTCTCCAGAGGATCTTCCCAACCTAGGGATCGAACCCAGGTCTCCAGCAATGCAGGAGGAGACTTTACCAGCTGAACCACAAGGGAGGCCCAAGAATACTGGAGTGGGTAGACTACCCCTTCTCCAGTGGACCTTCCCAACCCATTAATTGAACTGGAGTCTCCTGCATTGCAGGTGGATTCTTTACCAACTGAGCTATCAGGGAAGCCCCACATATATTGGAATATACATCAACAGAAAATATGCATCAAAAAGAGAAAGAAAAGAAATAAGAAAAGCAAATACTTAGAGATCATTGGGACAACATCAGCATCAGAATTTTTAGTGAATATATATATATGTATATATATATATATGAATTCCTAGTGCATATACATATTGTGTATGCAATATATATATATGAATGCTGATGTTGTCCCAAGGATCTCTAAGTATTTGTTTATTTTTCTTATTTCCTCTCTTTCTCTTCATGAAGAATACTTTCTATTGATGTATATTCCAATTCACTAATTTTTTTTCTCTAGTTACTGTAAATCTTTTAAGACACTCTAATAATTATTTCACATCAATTAGTATACTTTTCATTTGTAGAACTTCTGGGTTTTTATTGTGTATATTTGTGGTTGTTTGCTTGTTTGTTTTGCTTTTGCTTCCTGCATTTCATATCTTTGCAAATACCACTGCTATGTTTACATCTCTGAAAACCTATCAAGCTCTGTTCTGCAAGAGACAACAAGTCTCACCTCTTTAGGGAAGAGATTTCTAGTAGTGATTAGTAGGCTTTATCACTTTCTGAGCTTCCAAGCACTTGGATATTTTTGTTCTGATATGTTTTTATAAACAATGTCAAATTCTGGATGGCATGATTTTGTACACTTTGACACATCTAGTGTATTATTTTACATATACTGCCTGCTCCGTGAAAAGGTTGCTTCCAGCTGAATATCATTCTACTAATAATCATATTATTGGACACCTTATCTTCGACAAAGGAGGCAAGGATATACAATGGAAAAAAGACAACCTCTTTAACAAGTGGTGCTGGGAAAACTGGTCAACCACTTGTAAAAGAATGAAACTAGAACACTTTCTATCACCATACACAAAAATAAGCTCAAAATGGATTAAAGATCTAAATGTAAGACCAGAAACTATAAAAATCCTAGAGGAGAACATAGGCAAAACACTCTCCAACATAAATCACAGCAGGATCCTCTATGACCCACCTCCCAGAATATTGGAAATAAAAGCAAAAATAAACAAATGGGACCTAATTAAACTTAAAAGCTTTTGCAAAACAAAGGAAACGATAAGCAAGGTGTAAAGACAGCCTTCAGAATGGGAGAAAATAATAGCAAACGAAGCAACAGACAAAGGATTAATCTCAAAAATATACAAGCAACTCCTGCAACTCAATTCCAGAAAAATAAATGACTCAATCAAAAAATGGGCCAAAGAACTAAACAGATATTTCTCCAAAGAAGACATACAGATGCTAACACACACATGAAAAGATGCTCAACATCACTTATTATCAGAGAAATGCAAATCAAAACCACAATGAGGTCCCATTACACGCCAGTCAGGATGGCTGCTATCCAAAAGTCTACAAGCAATAAATGCTGGAGAGGGTGTGGAGAAAAGGGAACCCTCTTACACTATTGGTGGGAATGCAAATTAGTACAGCCTCTATGGAACACAGTGTGGAGATTTCTTAAAAAACTGGAAATAGAACTGCCATATGACCCAGCAATCCCACTTCTGGGCATACACACCGAGGAAACCAGATCTGAAAGAGACACGTGCAGCCCAATGTTCATCGCAGCACTATTTATAATAGCCAGGACATGGAAGCAACCTAGATGCCCATCAGCAGATGAATGGATAAGGAAGCTGTGGTACATATACACCATGGAATATTACTTAGCCATTAAAAAGAATTCATTTGAATCAGTTCTAATGAGATGGATGAAACTGGAGCCCATTACACAGAGTGAAGTAAGACAGAAAGATAAAGACCAATATAGTATATTAACACATATATATGGAATTTAGAAAGATGGTAACGATAACCCTATATGCAAAACAGAAAAAGAGACATAGATGTATAGAACAGAGTTTTGGACTCTGTGGGAGAAGGTGAGGGTGGGATGTTTCGAGAGAACAGCATCGAAACATGTATATTATCTAGGGTGAAACAGATCACCAGCCCAGGTTGGATGCATGAGACAAGTGCTCGGGTCTGGCGCACTGGGAAGACCCAGAGGAATTGGGTAGAGAGGGAGGTGGGAGGGGAAATCGGGATGGGGAATACATGTAAATCCATGGCTGATTCATGTCACTGTATGGCAAAACCCACTACAATATTGTAAAGTAATTCACCTCCAACTAATAAAAATAAATGAAGAAAAAAAAAGAAAACACCAGACAAATCCAAACTGAGGGACATTCTACACAGTAACTGGCCAGTACGCTTCAAAAGAATAATAGTCATGAAGAACAAAATGGTCACAAAGGATGGAGGAACTCTCCCAAACTTGAACTACCCCAAACTTGTTTGGGAGGAAACTCAAGAGACAATTAAATGCCACGTGAGACCCTGGATTAGATTATAGAACGAGAAAGGACATGAGAGGAAAACTGGTGAATTTCAAATGAGATTTGCACATTATTCAACAGTATCGCACCATTATTATGTTCCTGGGCTAGATCATTTTTTTTATTGTTTCACAAGGTGTTCATATTAGGGGTAGCAAGTAAAAAACTAACTGGATAAAGGAATTCTCTGTACTATTATGGCAACTCTTTTGCAAATCTAAAATTATTCTCAAAATAAAAAGTTTCTATAAAAAAAATCATACTATGATATTACTTAAACTTTTGCTAATCTCACTATTTCCCATCATGAATCACAGCCTGGTCTTGGCAAAGTGGCTCACATAACTCAATGAAGATTTGAGCCATGCTATGCAGGGCCACCCAAGATGGGTGGGTCATAGTGAAGAGTTCTGAGAAAACATGGTTCACTGGAGGAAGAAATAGCAATGCATTCCAGTATTCTTACCAGAAAAAACTTCTTGAATATTATGAAAAGGCAAAAAGATAAGACACCAGAAGATGAGTCCTCCAGCTCAGAAACTGTCCAATATGTTACTGGGGAAGAGCAGAGGGCAATTACTAATAGCTCCAGAAAGAATGAAGTGGCTGGGCCAAAGCAGAAATGATGCTCTGTTGTGGAGATGTATGGTGGTAAAAGTAAAGTCCAATGCTGTAACGAACAATATTTCATAGGAATCTGGTCTTATGAATCAAGGTAAATTGAATGTGGTCAAGCAGGAGATGGCAAGATTAAATATTGACATCATAGGAATCAGTGAGCTAAAGTGAATGAGAACGAAAGTGAAAGTGAAAGTTGCTCAGTCGTGTCAGACTCTTCATGACCCCTTGAACTATACAATCCATGGAATTCTGTAGGCTAGAATACTGGAGTGGGTAGCCTTTCCCTTCTCCAGAGGATCTTCCTAACCTAGAGATCGAACCCAGGTCTCCCTCATTGCAGATGGATTCTTTACCAGCTGAACCTCAAGGGAAACCCAAGAATACTGGAGTGGGTAGCCTATCCCTTCTCCAAGGGATCTTCCTGACCTAGGGATCAAACTGGGGTCTCCTGCTTTGCAGGCGGATTCTTTACCAACTGAGCTATCAGTGAATGAGAATTGGCGAATTTATTACATTTACTACTGTGGGCAAGAATTCCTTTTAAAAAATGGATTAGACCTCATTGTCAAGATGAGTCTGAAATGTGGTACTCAGGTGAAACCTCAAAAATAACAGAATGATCTCAATTTGTTCCCAAGGCAAACCATTCATAATCACAGTAATTCAAGTCTATGCCCCAACCACTAATGCTGAAGAATCTGAAGTTAAACAGTTTTATGAAGACCTACACGACTTTCTGGAGCTAACACCAAAATAAGATATACCTATGGAGGATTCAAGTCAATGTATGACAAAACAATACAATATCGTAAAGTAAAATAATAAATAAATTAATTTTTAAAAAATATTTTTTTTAATCGTAGGGAATTGCATGTAAAAGTAGGAAGCCAAGAGACACCTGGAATAACAGGCAAGTTCAACTTTGGAGTGTTATGCCCGATGTCCAAATCCCCGAGCGGGAAGAGAGAAAGCTACCAAGAGACAATGCAAAACGCAAGAAGAAAGTTTATTGCTAGCTCGAGCTAGGGCCCCCGCTGTGTCCAACGCAGTGGAGCACAGGCTGAGAGCCCCGAGCCCGGTTTTCTACCCATATTTATAGAACATCCAATTTCAAACATAAGCAGGGGTCACTCAGCAAAGCGGATTGGTTACATGCTTGCGGGGGTCCTTTCATTGGTCAGACATTCGCGCGCGCGGGATTTTTTCCGTAAACAAGTTCTGATTGGCTGTATCTGGGTGGCCTGATAATCGTCCTAGTTGCCAGAGGAGGGCCTTTCCCTTCCTGCCTCTGCCTCCTATCATGGCATTATGTTTGCTCTTCCTACATTCCCCCCTGTCTTTTGATCATAGAGAGGAATCTTCCTCTTTTTCATTTTGGCTTACCGGCCGGTATTGTTGCCTCAGCATCATAATCTGGATAGTATTTAGCCGTGCCCTAATAAAAGTGATTAGTCTATTTAAAATGCAAGGTCCAATTGTAAGTATTAGTATTAGTAGTAAAAGTGGGCCCAGGAGGGTTGAGACTAGAGTGGTCAGCCAGGGTGACCAGGATCCAAACCATTCCCACCATCCCCGTTGGGCTTCCCGTTCCCTCTTGCGTTGCGCCAGTCCCTCTCTCACTTTTGCCATTGAATCCCTTACCACACCTGTATGGTCTGCATAGAAACAACATTCTTCTCCCAGAGCTGCGCAGACCCCACCTTGCTGGAGAAAAACTTAGTCTAATCCCCTCCTATTCTGCAGCACCACCTCAGACAAGGAAGTCAAAGACTTTTCTAGGTGGCTGATTGATTCTTCTATGCGAGTTAGATCCTCATCTATAGCAGCTCGGTGGGAGGAAAACCCTTGGCCTTGCAGAGACAGTGAAGCTATTCCTGTCCCTGTCCCTGCCAGCCCAAGACTGAACAAGGCTGCCACGGTGATCGCACTGACTGGCTCTCTTTTTTCTCTCAGCGTTTCCCGGTCCCAATGTGAGTAAATAACCTCTTCAGAGTGGTATAAAATTTTTGGCATTATAGCAACCAGGACACAAAATTCTTGACTCTGGTTAAAAACCTTCACATTCAAACATGGGGTCAACCCAGTATGTGAACAGATCCACCATCCTCCAGCCCCTGGTACAATCCAGTCCTTTCCTTGGAGGCCTAGATTACCCTTAGTCTGAGCACAAAGGGAAGTCTTGTCACGTGGTACTGTGCCTAGGCAAAGTCCTTGTCCCCATACCTCTTTCATCGTGAGGCCAACCTTACGTTCTTCCCATCGACATTGGGGTGGATTCTGGCCTGAAGACAAGTTGTAGGAGACGTTGAGGCCTATGGCCTCATAAAAGGGGGGGGGGGGGCGAAGATTATAGCACAGCCAGCAGGATTGGGTTGCATTAGGGTTGGTACGGTTTAAAGTTACAAAAGCTGCATTCACCAAAGCCCATAGAGGATCCTGGAAGGCTGGACTAATGGTCACAATCAGAGGGCTAGGGGTTCCCGTCAGGTTGTTTTCAGGGCTTGGAGTGGAGGAGGGGTTAAATGCTTCCTGCGAGCTTGATCTAGAGGGGCTAGGCCCTGAGGCCCCTTTTGGCTCCCGTTTCTGCTCGCCCTGAGCCAGGCTTGTGCAGGGAGGAACCTGCGATTTCTTGCTCCCCTTCTGTTATGACTGTATTGGGACCCACACTATGTGTCTGCACTGGCTCAATGACCTGTCTTATGGTCAATAACCCACTCGGATAGGGACCGGGCCAACTCACGTGGAGTTGAAATCCCCAAGTCAGTCCGGAGGTCCACTTGTTTTCTCTTTTTGCCCTTTCTAGGTTAAACTGTACCCGTACTGTCGATGACTGTGGTAGCGGGAGCCGGCTCTGCTGGCCTGTGAAGGAAAAATTCACCAAGTCTCGATTTCCCACATCCCATTTGTGGGGCCCGTCACATGAGGTTACGCAACTCCAGCTAGCACAGTAAAAGCTTTCTAACCCCCCCCCCCCACATGTTTTCCAGTTTCCCTTAATGCCACCAGGACAGGCGTAAAACCCTGACATCCATTGATATTCCCCATCCGTTCTGACCCACCCTGGTCCAGTATGAAAAAGTTGCCTGAGATCAAAGTATAGGTCTGGCCACCAAGTGTTAATGGGATGTATCTCCGAGGTCTGGTTGAGCACTTCGTGGGTCTGTCCGTCGTTGAGCTTCCAGGTAACCTTGACCGGCTGGTGGGGGTTGGTCTGGAGGCCGTGAGAAGTCATCCCTGGATTGATGAGGGCTGCCATCAGCAAGAGAACTAGGAGGCTTCCCGGCGGGTGAGCTTCAGTTTTAAAGGATTTGACGGATAAGTATTCGCCTTCCATTCTGTTCGTGCCTTATCTCGTTCCTCTGGCGTGGCCTGCCGCACGTGATTGCAGTGAACCCAGGGTCCAATCCCGTCAACCTTGACAGCGGTAGGAGTAGTCAAGAGAACAGCATAAGGGCCTTTTCATCTAGGTTCTAATACTCTAGATTGGTGTCGTTTTACCCAAACCCAATCACCCGAGCTAATATTATGTGCGGGGAGGGCCCTCTCACTTTGGTCCTCGTATACCTCCCGGATCAACTTCCAAACATGGTTATGCACCTTGCTTAATGCCATTATTGTTTGCCGGAATTGTCCCAGAGCAGGGGGTGGCAGGCACTTTCCTCCAAAAATAGGATACACAGGAGGGGGTCTTCCATACAAAATCTCAAAGGGGGTAAGATTCAGCTTATAAGGGGTGTTACGCGCCCGGAAGAGTGCGAAGGGAAGGAGGGTCACCCAGTCCCCGCCAGTCTCTATTGCCAACTTTGTCAGTGTTTCTTTTAGGGTCCGATTCATTCTCTCAATTTGTCCCGAACTCTGGGGATTATATGCACAATGTAACTTCCATTTTGTCCCCAGAGCTCGGGCTAGTCCCTGCACAACTTGGCTCACAAAGGCAGGTCCATTATCAGAGCCCATAGTCACTGGCAGCCCATACCTAGGCACTATTTCCTCTAAGATCTTTTTAGCAACCACTATTGCTGTCTCTCCCTTAGTGGGGAAAGCTTCCACCCACCCCGAGAAGGTATCTACTAGAACCAACAGATAGCGGTACCCATACTTTCCTGGCCTTACCTCAGTAAAGTCTATCTCCCAGTGTTGCCCTGGCCCTTCCCCCCGGTACCTTGCTCCTAAGTGTTGCTTCTTCTCTGTTCTCGTTAACTGGCACGCTTTACAGGCTTGAATTATCTCTCGTACAGTTGCCTTTTGTCGGGGGAACCTCAGGCAGGCCGTCTGGAGAAGTGTCAAGGTCTTTTTCTCTCCCAAATGTGTGGTTGCGTGTAGGTGTTCACACAAGTGACGACCCAGGGTGGCAGGCAATATCAGGTTGCTGTCTTGGTCCCGGTACCATCCATCTTTCTCATCCTTCTGGAGGGTGGTGTCCTTATTGATCCAGTCGAGATCAGGGTGGGAGTATTCGGGAATCGGTGGCAAGGCCCCCATACCGGGAGGGGGAAGTTCCACGGTTAATATGGGGGCGACATAGTCTTGGCTGGCTGCCCTCCGAGCGGCCGCATCAGCTGCCCGATTACCTCTTGCCTTTGGGTCTTCCCCTTTTTGGTGCCTGGGAACATGCACTATAGCTACTGCTCGGGGCAATTGGACAGCTTCTAGGAGCCTGCGAATCTCAGGCAAATTCTTGACTTCCTTTCCCTCAGCTGTCCGAAATCCCCTTTCTTGGTATATGGGGCCCTGGATGTGGACAGTGCTGAAAGCGTACCGACTGTCCGTGAAAATGGTGACTCTTTTCCCTTTTGCTCGCTCTAGAGCTTGTATTAGGGCAAGCAATTCGGCCTTCTGTGCAGAAGTATTTGGGGGGAGTGTTTCAGCCCATATCGTCTGCCCAGACTCATCAACTATGGCGGCCCCCGATTTTCTTTGCCCGTCCTTGACATAGCTGCTCCCATCGGTGAACCATACTAGCTCACTGCTGCTTAGTGGCACATCAGTTAAGTCTTTTCGTGCCGCCAGGGCCTCAGCCAGTATCTCACTGCAATCATGGAGAGGGCGGTCTTTCTCTGGGTTAGGTAGGAGCGTGGCTGGATTCAGGAAGCAAGGGGTCTGAAAACGCACCCGTGGGGCATCGAGCAGCAGGGCCTGGTAATGTGTCAAGCGGGCATTGGAGATCCACTTACCCGGCGGCTGCTTCAAAACCCCTTCGATGGCGTGGGGGGTGAAAACCGAGAGTTGCTGCCCATACGTCAACTTGTCGGCGTCGCGGACGAGGAGGGCAGTGGCTGCAATGATGCGAAGGCAAGGGGGCCACCCAGCGGCCACTGGGTCCAATCGCTTCGACAGGTATGCTACTGGCCGTTTCCATGGTCCCCATTGCTGCGTCAAGACCCCCTTTCCTATTCCTTGCTTCTCATCTATAAACAGTTGGAATGGCTTGTCTGGGTTAGGCAGGGCAAGAGCAGGGGCTTCTAGTAGGGTCCGTCTGAGTGTTTGGAAAGCCTGTTTCATGGGCTCAGTCCAGGTCCAGTTTGGAGTCTCTTTGCTTCCTTCATATAAAGGCCGAGCCTTCTCTGCAAACCCCATGATCCACAGTCTGCAATATCCAACAGTCCCCAGAAACTCCCTCACCTGGCGGGGGGTCTTGGGCTCTGGTATCTGTAATATTGTTTCCTTCATGGCCTGGGTTAGCCACCGTTGCCCCTGCCTGATCTTATACCCCAAATAGGTGACCTCTTGCCGGGCTATTTGTGCCTTCTTTGCGCTAGCGCGATACCCCAAGGTGCCTAGGGTTTGTAAGAGGTCCCCGGTGGCACGGCTGCATGCCTCCTCCGTGGTTCCAGCCAACATAAGGTCATCTACATATTGTAGCAGAATGACCTCTGGGTGGCGAGTCCGATATTCATAGAGGTCCTCACTCAGAGCCTCATTAAACAAGGTAGGGGAGTTCTTGAACCCCTGTGGGAGGCGGGTCCAAGTTAATTGTACTACCGGTTGGCCCTCCCCCTCGGTCCACTCAAAGGCAAATATCTCCTGGCTCTGGGCCGCCAGGGGTAGGCTGAAAAAGGCATCTTTCAAGTCCAGCACAGTGTACCAAGTGTACTCAGGCAGCAGACTGCTCAGGAGGGTATATGGGTTAGGGACAGTGGGGTGGATGTCACTCACCCGCTTGTTGACTTCTCGCAGGTCCTGGACAGGTCTGTAATCTGTCCCCCCTGGCTTCTTCACTGGCAGTAAGGGGGTGTTCCAAGGGGATTGGCACCGCCTGAGAATTCCGGCATCCATGAGCCGTCGAATGTGGGGAGTGATCCCCCACCGAGCCTCCTGGCTCATAGGGTACTGTTTCACCCTCACAGGAACTGCCTCGGACTTTAGCTCGATGACGATCGGATGTCTCTGTTTGGCCAGTCCCATTCCTGCCGTTTCTGCCCAGGCCAATGGGTATTTATGGACACACGGTTGTACTTCTGGTGCTATGACCTCTGAGGGCTTAGGCGCAAAAAGTCTGTATTCATCCCTTAAGGCTAGGGATAAGACATGTATCGGCTGTCCAAGTCCATCTGTGACTGAGATTCCCCCAGGGTCAAAATGGATCTGAGCATTAACTTTAGTCAACAAGTCTCTTCCAAGTAGAGGGGCTGGGCATTCTGGTATCACCAGAAACGAATGGGACACCTGGTGGGTCCCCAGATTTACTTTTCGTTCTGTGGTCCAACAATATCTTTTTGTCCCCGTGGCTCCTTGCACTATGCTGGTTTTCTTAGACATTGGTCCCAGCTTTTTATTTAAAACAGAGTGTTGGGCGCCAGTATCTACCATGAAGCCAACGGGTTTCCCCTCCACATTTATGGTTACCCAGGACTCGGGGAGGGGTGCCGAGCCTTGACTCCCCTAGTCACTGTCTTCTCCCATGTATAAGGCCCGATTTTCGGGGGAGACT
This sequence comes from Odocoileus virginianus, assembly GCF_023699985.2. Classification (NCBI taxonomy): domain Eukaryota; kingdom Metazoa; phylum Chordata; class Mammalia; order Artiodactyla; family Cervidae; genus Odocoileus; species Odocoileus virginianus. The sequence goes on along the minus strand of NC_069675.1, from coordinate 16,876,518 downwards.
TTCTCCCTCTGGGCCATTCCTTTCCTTGCGTCTCTCTTAGGGCACTCGTGTTTCCAGTGCCCCAGTTCCTTGCAGTAAGCACATTGATCTTTCTTTAAGGTCTGTCTTTCTAGCTTCTCTTTCTTTCCCGCTTGTCGGCCCCGAAGCTCCCTCGCTCCTGGTCCGGTTCTTATCCCCGCAAAAAGAATCTTGGCTAGCTCCTTCTGGTTCTTCTGGTTCTCCCTCGTCCTATACTCCCTATCTTCTTTCCTGATCTTTTCTGCTAGTTCTCTCTCCTCCCGTCTAATCCGTTCTTCCCTTTCCTCTGCAGTCTGTTATTGAACACTTTCTCAGCTGCTTTCAATAAGCCTTGTATTGTCTGCTCTCCTAGCCCCTCTATTTTCTGCAGTTTCTTTCTGATGTCTGGAGCTGCGTGGTTTACAAATGCTAGTATCACTGCGGCGCGCGATTCGTCAGCCTGGGGGTCCATGGGTGTGTATTGTCTAAAAGCTTCCGTTAGCCTCTCTAAGAAGGCTGCCGGACTTTCAGTGGGCTCTTGCCTCACCAGATTTACCTTTGCCAAATTGGTTGGCTTCCTTACTGCAGCCCTCAGGCCAGCCATCAGAGTCTGGCGGTACACTCGGAGACGCTCCCTACCTTCCACCCGCTCGAAATCCCAGTTAGGTCGCAGCAAGGGAAACCCCTCGTCCACGAGATGAGGCTGAGCAGTAGGTCTCCCGTCGACCCCGGGGACTCGTTTTCGCGCCTCTGCCAGGATTCGCTCCTGTTCCTCCGTGGTGAAGAGTACCTGTAACAACTGTTGGCAATCATCCCAGGTGGGGTTATGAGTAAACAGAATAGAGTCTAAGAGGTCAATGAGGCCTTGGGGCTTCTCCGAGAAGGGGGGGTTTTGTGTTTTCCAATTGTATAGGTCACTCGTGGAGAAGGGCCAGTACTGATAGGTCCGTTCTCCGCCCGGGTTCGCTGGTCCCACCCGGACGGGGAGTGCCTGAACAGTGGATGACGGTAACTCTGGGTCCCCAGGGTCTTGCATACTCCTATCTCCCCTAGTCCTTCCCCGGGTCCCCAGTGCTGGTCCTCCCTCGTGGTCGCCCCTTGTCGCCCTTCCTGATCCTTCCCATCCACCCGGGGGTTCTAAGGGGGGCACGTAAGGTGGGGGTCTTGCTTCTGTTTCTAAGTCTATTAGGTTTGGGCAAGAGGAATCCTGAAAGACCGGTTTTGAGCTCTCTTTCTTCTTAGTTTCTTCCGAAGTGAGTTCCATCACCAGGACCTGTGGATTAGAAGTTCTGTGGACGAAAGGTTTTAACCAGTTAGGCGGGTTTTCTACTAGATCTTGCCAGACCACGATATAGGGGACCTGGTCTGGATGGCCCCAGGGATCTGGTGTCATTATCTTCTCTTTAACTGCCTGTATTATGGAGGGTTGGAACGTACCCTCTGGGGGCCATCCAACCTGGAAGGCTGGCCATTCTGCAGAACAGAAAGTCATCAATTTACTTTTCTTGACTGACAAAGACAGGTTATGGGCCCTGGCTCTCACATCTGAAAAATGGTTGGTCATGAGAGAGAGTGGGGTAGATTCTCCCTGACCCATGGTCAAGGAATAGATGGTAGGGAAGAAAGAGAGAGAGAGTAGTCACTGAGAACAACCACCAAAAATCCTATCAGGAGTGGTGGCGGCCAAGAGGTTGGGCTTATGGTATGCTTTTGGAACTGTTTATGTGCCTGCGTCGTTGCACGGAAGTTTTCTTGCTGGGGGCGGGCACCCTAGGGGTTTCTGGCCCGTTCCGTGACCCCCTTATCCTTTCACGGGAGTCTTCAAGTGGCAGGCGCTCTAACGGCTCTTAAGTGCCTGACCCGTGCCCACACCAAGAATTTTAGGCCACATTCTCAGTTTGAGATATTAAGGGGGAGCTTCACCCGGTCGGGCTCTAGTTACTTAGGCTCACTTTTGTTGGGCCTTCAGAGTCCACCAGAGTGTAGCCCTGGCCAGGACCCATCAATTGCCCTCACAATTGTTCGCCCGTTCACTGAAGCTCCCAAAGAGATTAGGAAATTGAGACCAGATCAGACAAAACGAAATAGCGAATGATACACCAAAAGAAGACAAGAAGCGAGACAATGCCGGCACTCACACAAACACGGAGCGGCGTAGACAAACACACGGACAGACAATTGTCGGCCGACAACCAAGTGCTAGGTCTCTGGGGGGGTGCACTCCCCCGTAACAGACTCAACTTACCAAACAGTGTCCACTGGTCAACTGCCGCGGGATCAGGGGACGAAAGACCCCTTTCTCCACAGAGCCGGTCGCCCTCCAGCGTTTTCGCTGGCCTTGGTCTCACACCGGCAGGAACGTTCCCTTAGTCCTGCACCAGTTACCTCCCTGCTCTCCTAGCAGGCCCCGGTTTCACACTGGATTTCCCTGACCTGACTGGGTACTGGTACCGTTTGGATTCTTCCTTCTGTCTCGGGAGGTTTCTCTCCTCGCCAAGGGATCCCGGACGAGCCCCCAAATGTTATGCCCGATGTCCGAATCCCCGAGCGGGAAGAGAGAAAGCTACCAAGAGACAATGCAAAACGCAAGAAGAAAGTTTATTGCTAGCTCGAGCTAGGGCCCCCGCTGTGTCCAACGCAGTGGCGCACAGGCTGAGAGCCCCGAGCCCGGTTTTTCTACTCATATTTATAGGACATCCAATTTCAAACATAAGCAGGGGTCACTCAGCAAAGCGGATTGGTTACATGCTTGCGGGGGTCCTTTCATTGGTCAGACATTCGCGCGCGCGGGATTTTTTCCGTAAACAAGTTCTGATTGACTGTATCTGGGTGGCCTGATAATTGTCCTAGTTGCCAGAGGAGGGCCTTTCCCTTCCTGCCTCTGCCTCCTATCATGGCGTTATGTTTGCTCTTCCTACAGGAGTACAAAATGAGGCAGGGTAAAGAGTAACAGAGTTTTGTCAAAAGAGCACGCTGGTTGTACTAAACACCATTTTGTAACAACCCAACCCACTGGACTTTGCACATTGATATCACCAGATGGTCAATACTGAAAACAGACTGATTATGCTTCTTGCAGCTGAAAATGAGAAGCTCTATACAGTCAGCAAAACCAAGACCTGGGGCTGACTGTGGCTCAAATCATGAACTCATTATTGCAAAACTCAGGCTTTAATTGAAGAAAGTAGGAGAAAGCTACTAGGCCATTCAAGTATGACCTAAGTCAAATTCCTTATAATTATACAGTGGAGATAATGAACAGATTCAAGGGATTAGATCTGATAGACAAAGTGCCTGAAGAATTATGGACAGAGATTCATAACACCGTACAGAAAGCAATGACGAAAACTATCCCAAAGAAAAAAAAATGCAAGAAGTCAAAGCAGTGGTCTAAAGAGGCTTTCCAAATAGTTGAGAAAAGGAGAGAAGCAAAAGGCAAGGGAGATAGGAAACATATATTCAACTGAATGCAGAGTTCCAGAGAATAGCAAGGAGAGCTAAGAAATGGACAGTGCAAAGAAATAAAGGAAAACAATGGGAAACAGTAGAGGTTTCCTCAAGAAAATTGGACATATCAAGGGAATATTTCATGCAAGAATGGGCAAAATAAATGACAGAAATGAAAGGACCTAAAAGAAGCCAAAGAGATTAAGAAGAGATGGCAAGCATACACAGAAGAACTATACAAAAAAGGTCTTAACCCAGATAACTATGATGGCGTGGTCACTCACTTAGATCAAGTCATCCTGGACTGTGAAGTCAAGTGGCATTAAGAAGCATTATTATATACAAAGCTAGTGAACGTGATGGAATTCCAGCTGAGCTGTTTAAAATCTTAAAAGATGATGCTGTTAAAGTGCTGCACTTATTATGGCACAAATTTGGAATACTCAGCAGTGTCTATAGGACTGGAAATGTTCAGTTTTCACTCCAGTCCCAAAGAAAGGAAATGCCAAAGAACGCTCAAACTACTGTACCATTTTGCTAATTTCACATGCTAGCATGGTTAGGCTCAAAACGCTCCAAATTAGGCTTCAGAGTATATGAAGTGAGAACTTCCAGATATGAAAATCTTATTTAAAAAAGGCAGAGGAACTAGAGATCAAATTGTCACCATTCTTTGGATCATGGAGAAAGCAAAAGAATTCCAGAAGATCATCTACTTCTACTTCATTAGCTACACTAAAGCCTTTGACTGTTTGATCACAAGCTGTGGAAATTTCTTAAAGAGATGGGATTACCAGACCAACTTACTATCTCTTGAGAAACCTGTATGAGGGTCAAGAGCAACAGTTAAAGTTGGACATTACCAATGATCTAGTTCAAACTACGAAAGAAGTGTGACAAAGCTGTATATTTATTTCCCTTCTTGTTTAACATATATGCAGACTATATTGTCAGGAAGCATTTAACAAGAGGCTTCCTGTGTGCTGTTTTGGATCTGTCTGGAACCCTCTGGCCCTTATTAGTTCCTGACTATTCAGGAATTAAAAGGAGAGGCACACCTTTCCCAGGGCTGAGGAATCCAGGCATTTCTTATTATGATGATAAGTACCCTCTTCCTTTTTATGAACCATACGGTAAAAGGTGATTGCTTGCAACTCTCTCTTTGATAGGGATCGCATTATGTTTTGTAAATCTGGAATTTTAATCTTTATCTTTGCTGAGAATAACTACCTTATTCCCACACTTTTTTGATTAAAACACCTTTGCTCCATCAGAGCTTGGGTCCCTGTGTCTTTTTTTCTTTCTATTCTTTCTGTCTTTCTCTCTCTATCTATTTCTGGCTAATTCCTTGGAGCACGGAGGCCCGCTGACCTCACTTTCTTGCCCGGCTTCTAAGACCCTCTGGAGAAGGCGCACTGCGCCTTCACCCACTCGAGAGGGCGCCCGGTGCCTGCGCGCAGCAGCGCGAGCCCTGAGAACAGGGCGCTGTTGGCTTTGCGCGTGAACCAGGGGATGTCAGCCTCTTCACTTTCTTATCGTCGACTCTGGACCACCAGGTTCCAGTCCATTAAAGGACCAACACTATATCATGTGAAATACCAGGCTGGATGAATCATAAGCTGGAATCAAAATTGCCAGGAGAAATATCAACAACCTTAGATATGCAGATGACACCACTCTAAGGGCAGAAAGTGAAGAGGAACTAAAGAGCCTTTTGAGGAGGCTGAAAGAGGAGAGTGAAAAAAGCTCGTTTGAAACTTAACGTTCAAAAAACTAAGATCATGGCGCCTGGTTCCATCAGTTCATGGCAAATAGAGGGGGAAATGTGGAAGTGGTGACAGATTTTATTTTCTTGAGCTCGAAAATCACTGGATGGTGAATGAAGCCATGAAATTAAAGGACATTTGGTCCTTGGAAAGAAAGCTATCAAACATAGTGCATAGTCATTTAGTCATGTCCGAATCTTTGTGATCTCATGGACTGCATCCTGCCAAGCTTTTCTGCCTGTGGGGATTCTCCAGCCAAGAATACTGGAGTGAGTTGCCATGCCCTCCTCCAGGGTATGGCATGTCATGGCATGTCAAACCTAGATAGCATAATAAAAAGCAGAGAAATCACTTTGCCAAAAACGCTCATATAGTCAAAGTTACGTGTTTTCGTTTTTTTTTTTTTTTTTTTTTTTTGAGTAGTCATGTATGGATGTGAGAGTTGCACCATGAAGGCTGAGGGCCTAAATAATCGATGTTTACCATTTGTGGAACTGGAGAAGTCTCTTGAGAGTTCTTGGACTGCAAGGAGATGAAACCAGTCAATCCTAAAGAAAATAAACCCTGAATATTCATTGGAAGCTCTGCTGCTGCTAAGTCATGTCAGTTGTGTCTGACTCTGTGTGACCCCATAGATGGCAGCCCACCAGGCTCCTCTGTCCCTGGAATTCTCCAGGCAAGAATACAGGAGTGGGTTGCCATGTCCTTCTCTAGTGCATGAAAGTGAAAAGTGAAAGTGAAGTCGCTCAGTTGTGTCCAACTCTCTGCAACCCCATGGACTGTAGCCTAACAGGCTCCTGCATCCATGGATTTCCCAGGCAAGAGTACTGGAGTGGGTTGCCATTGCCTTCTCCGTATTGGAAGAACTGATACTAAAGCTGAAGCTCCAATACTTTGGCTACTTATTGCCAAGATACAACTACTTGGACAAGACCCTGATGCTGGGAAAGGTTAAAGGTAAAAGGAGAAGAATGGAGTGGCAGAGGATGAGATGGTTAGATGGCATCATCAACTCAATGTACATGAATCTGAGCCAACTCCAGGAGATGGTAGAGACAGTAGAGCTTGGCATGCTGTAGCCCATGGCATCACAAAGAGCTGGACACAACTTAGTAGTTGAATAACGACAAATCTCACTATTGTCCTCATAGTCTTACTCTTTTAGCAGCATTTAATATTTAGCCTTGTTAAAGATTGTGAAGAGTCTTATCTGTAAGCTGTAAACAATTATTAAATATTTCATACTTTAGGATGCTTTTCCCTGAGATAATTGTTTTAAGATTATCATGTTAAGACACCTAGGAACAAACTGAGGTCTATATGAATAGCATCCATTGTGGTTTTATAGAATACGACCTATACATACATGCATGGGGTCTTGATCCTAAACAGTAAATACGACACTGATTCATCTAACTGAAAAGCCAGAGGCAGAGGAAGTTCAAGTTTGGTTTAACTCCAATATTTGTGCCTCCAACTCTTGGTTCTGCCTGTACTATGTCCTTCTTCCCATGAACAGGTTTTAGCCTCTAGCTAGCATCTCTGATCATGGCTAATGTCTATAAGTGCTTCAAGATAGCAGCCATATACCATGATATCCTGAAACAACTGAAAATGCAGGGAACTTTTTAGAGTTCCTGAGCTCATTACTCTTTCCAGAATTTACATGTACTTTTAGGCCTGTCTGAGCTAAACTTGGAGTGGGTAGTTGGAAGTTGAAGGTATATTTTAAATGAAAAAGAGATTGCAATAGGAACCAAAATACAATTATTTTAGAGAAAATGCAAATTGATTAAGCAATAAACTATACGAATTACACCTGGGTACTTAAAAGATGTGAAAAACCCATATTTCATATGCTTATAATTTTTGTAATGAGCCTAATAAATTATATCTTGACTGTGCCTTCAAGGTTTTTTCCATCAACTATCCTCCTCCCCTTTTTATTCCTGGCTAAATTTAAAAATAACTTGGTTTATGTCCTGAATCAAAATTTTATCCCTATTATTTTCCTTGTATAATCAAATTACAAATGTTTTTGGGTAAAGTGTAAAATTAACATTCCAACTAATCATATTTTATAGTCATGTAGTATAAACATTTAAAGTTTAAATGTTCAACTTTTTTATTTTATATTTGTTAGCATGGAAAGGCCTTTCATATTTTTAATTAGGTGTTTCTTCCTCCATTTTCAACAAGTAAAATATCAACTTAATAGAGAAAGATATTCATCCATCTGAAAAGTTAATGAACTGACCAAGGACACAGAGTGAGGCTGACAAGAATTTAGTATCCATACCAACAGGGTTGAAACTGCCCTACCAAACTGAGCATAACATGCTTGATTTGGAATTTGAGGTCATACTGAAGACTGATTGCTCGGCAATAAATCTAACCCACAGGGAAGTAATATTAATAAGTCATTAAGATGGCTAAACATAAAACTGGCTATGCAACTATTAAGGCTGTTTTTTTTTTTCTTTTTTAATGTGAAGGTAAAAACCATTATCAAGATGTGATGTAATGAATAACAATAAATAGATATTTCTCTAGTTGATGGTCAAGAGAAGAAAGGTTACATATACTTATTTATGCCAATTTCTCATTTACATCACTTAAGGATAATCTTAATTGTCAAATATACTAAGATCTCTCCTTTAAAAGTGCTTTTCTGAATTTGAACTATAGTATTGTTTCCAGTACAAAATGCATTTAAATGTACTGTGCACTAAGCTTGTTAAACCCGGAAAAAGTGAATGCATCTTCTGGAAAAAAGTACACCTCTTGGAAGAAAATTTAGGAAACCGGGATGCTGCTTGAGCTGAGAGATTAAAAATCATTTACATGGTGTTTTTTTATAATTAATATTGAAAGAAATATAAGTACAAGAAATATTTTCTTGATAACTGTACAAAAATTTATGGAAATTTATTTTGAAGAACTACTATCTTAGAGTCTGAATGAGATATCTTGAAATACACTTCACTTCTTAGAGGTTAACTCAACTGTCTTGTGAAGAACTGATTTTAACAAGGACATCCAACTGATGAGCAAACCCAGCTATATGTCACTTATGCCATGTCCAGAATCAGTTTGTCTACTCAAAATAAAAATGTAGCTATCTTTCCCATTTCCTTTTTTGCTGTACTTACTGACTTCAAACAAAATGAAAAAAGGATATTAGCCACCAACTAATAAAAATAAATGGAAAAAAATAAAAATACATGTATTCAAATATAAAAAAAAAACAAACCCAAAAACAAAAGGATAATGGAACCAGGTAAGAAGAAACTTTTCACTGGTACACTAAAATAAAATATATGCATATCTGAAAAAAGGATAAAAATTAACATCAAGTAGGAGTTGAATATAGGTGTTGTGAAAACCAACAATCATTTATTGAATATACTAAAGCAAAGAAAAAATCTAGAGTGGAATTTTATTATCAAACCAATATTTTTTAAATTCACAGGTGCTTTTATGGTCCTCATATTCAGCTGCTTCTTAGAAGTTTATGTTTTATTTCCAATTATAAAAATCAACCAGGAATATTGAAGAACACATGTAAAAAGATGGTGGATAATATAAACATGCAATTTATAAAATAGGAAATCTAACATACATAACAAGTTGTACTCAAACTTATTAATAATCACAGAAATACAAATTAAAATCACAATGAACTGTCTTTTATATTGACTTGGCCAGAAAAATTAGAAGTCTATGCATGGCCTTGTGCTGGCAATGATGTTGGTATATAGAAATTCTGACACAGTGCTGAAAAGAGCTTAGCCTAAAACAGTCATTCTGAAGAGACCTTGGAAATAGTTAATCATTTAAATATACACACAACCTATGGTTAGAGTGACCACACAATTTGGATACTGAAAGAGGATGCTATTTATGTTTACTCTGAAACAATAAAGTTAAACCAAGTTAATTCCAAGTAAACAAAAAATATGTCACCTTACTTACGACCCAGTATATTTGTTCTTAGGTATATGTTTCAAAAAGTTTCACTCAAATTATTTGTAGGAATGTGGATTGGCTAGAGTCTGTCATACAGAGAGAAGTGAGTCAGAAAGAGAAAAATAAATATGTAATATTAACATATATGTGGAATCTAGAAAAATGGTACATGCATACTAAGTCACTTAAGTTGAGTCTGACTGTTTGTGACCCTATGGACTGCAGTCCTACAAGGCTCCTCTGTCCATGGTATATTCCAGGCAAGAATACTGGAATGGATTGCCATTTCCTTCTCTAGGGGGATCTTCCTGAACCAGGGATCAAACCCACGTCTCTTATGTCTCTTGCATCAGTAGGCAGGTTCTTTACCTGGGACACAGGGCAGGAATAGATCCAGATGTAGGCAATGGGCATGCAGACACAGTGGGGAAGGGAAGTTAGGATGAACACGGAGACTGGGACTTACAAATGTATACTACCAGATGTAAAATAGATAGTCAACTTGCATATAGCACAGGAAGCTCAGTTTGGGGTTTTGTGGTAACCTAGATAGATGGGATTGGAGGTGGGGGCAAAATTCAAGAGGAGAAGGATATATACATAAAGCTGATTCACATTGTCTTATAACAGGAATTAACACAAAACTGTAAAATGACTATATCCCTATTTTAAAAAATCTTTAGGTGTAGACATAGAAGAATCATTATGGAAAAGCAATAATTTATTTTAATACTCAAATCTTAACTAATATGACAATTTGATAATCTTAATTTTTATTAATGCTTATTTGATTTCATTAAGCTTAATACTTTAATATATTTGTTAGTGATGACTACTTCCTCTTTTGTAATTTTTAACGTTTTTTCTTTGAAAACTCAGTGCTTTGTTTACTTGTATGAATGATTCATGTTTTCCAATTTATAATGAGCTTCTTCTTTTGACTTTTGTTGTAATATTGGATCCATGCTATGAATTCTCCTAAATAAAATTTTAAAATCTTTTCATCAAATTATTTTAAATGTCCCTTGATAGTTTTATAAGATTGCACTAAACCTAAAAGAAATTTTGAAGATTTATCATACTTAATTCAGTTTTCCAGCAGTAATAGGACTCTTGTCTTCTGCTATTGTGTTTCTCAGTATTGATTTGTTATTTATTTTGTATGATTACAGTATATGCCTTACTAACCTTAAATCCTCAGGAATGTGTGGTTTTGTTGCTGATGTTTTTTCTGCAATAAAACTTAAATTGAATACTTAATTGGTTATCTCAAAAAACTTAATTAAAGATTGAAAGTATTTCATTACAGAACCCTTGATCATTCCTGCAGCCCATTTGTACTGAGAACGTGGTTGTGGAGTTCTAACAGAGGCAAGTAGAAAGAATTGTTCTTTGTTTATATTGAGTTTCTGAAAACGAATTCAAGTGTAACTCAATCTAAGTTCTTGCTTTCTACTTAGGTCAAGAAAAACTGCCTGGTTTAGGGTTTTTGTTTGTTTGTTTGTTTTTATCTAAGAAACAAACAAAAATGCACGCTCAAAACAACCAAAATCCCATCTAAACTTGTATGTTATTTAATTAACACCTGAGGAGTTATTCAGCATTTCTTTATAACAGATATACTTCTAGACACAAGAGAGAGGTTGCAAATAAAATTAATGCTCTAATAGATTCTAGATTCCAGTGGAAACATAATAGGCATAATGAGGATAACTAACAAATAATCAGCTCAGTTTCAGATATTGGAAATCCGTGAGGACAACAAAAGAGACATTACCGTAATAGCAAGTTGGGTTGAGAATATGTTGTTTTAAAAGATCATTAAAGAATGTCTTTTTTGAGGAGGTGACAAATAAGCTTGAACATGGTTGGTAAAAAGGAGGCATCTATGAGAAGATCTTCATAGCAAAGGGATGGGGAAAAGTGGAAACTGTGATAGATTTTCCTATCTTGGGCTCCAAAATCACTGTGGATGTTGACTGCAGCCATGAACTTAAAAGACATTTGCTCCATTAAAGGAAAGCTATTACAAACCTAGATAGCATATTAAAAAGCAGAAACGTCATTTTGCCAACAAAGGTCCATAGAGTCAAAGCTACGGTTTTTCCAGTAGTCATGTATGGATGTGAGAATTGGACCATAAAGAATGCTTTTGAACTGTGGCACTGGAAAGGATGCTTGAGAGTCCCTTGGACTGCAAGGAGATCAAATCAGTCAATCCTAAAGGAAATCAACCCTGAATATACATTGAAAGGACTGATGCTGAAGCTGAAGCTCCAAAGCTTTGTCTATTAGTTGTGAAGAGCTGACTCATTGGGAAAAAAAAGAAAAAACAAAAACCCTGATGCTGGCAAAGACTGATGGCAGGAGAAGAAGAGGGTGACAGAGTATGAGATGGTTGGATGACATCACCAGCTCAATGGACTTTAGTTTGAACAAAGTCTGGGAGATAGTAAAGGATAGGGAAGCCTGGCATGCTGCAGTCCATGGGGTTGCAAAGAGTCAGATATGACTTAGGACTGAACAACAGAAAAAAGAGAGAGAGAGAGAGAGAAAATCTAGGAGTAGAGATTTCTATGCTTAGAGAGGCAAGAACAAGTATCCTGGAAGAGTAGCAACCTTAAGGTGGCTAAGAAAAAGAAAGAATACAAGCTTGGTTGGACATTGGATCAATGAGATGAGAAGCACAAGATAATATTATAGAATTTAGCAATAATCAACATTTTTAAGATCTTATATCCTTAATATTTACTTTAGAATACTTGAATTCAAAGAAAAATATGATGTATTTAAAAGATATTTTTCTGCTGCAGTTTACAGAAAAATAATTATAGAACAGACACATGGAGATCAGTTAGGAGACAAATAGAGGGTATCCAACATTACTAGTTAACAGAGAAATGTAAACTAAAGCCACAACTAGATACCATGCTAATCAAAATGGTTATAGGTAGACAATACCAAGAGTTAATGACAATGTAGAGGAAAATTCTCACATATTGCTTATTTGAATGTGATATGATACAGCCATTTTGAAAAAACTCTTTGACAGTTTCCTATCTTGTTAATCATATACCTATTGCATGAAGCAGTAATTCTATTTATAAGTATATCTCTAAGAGAAATGAGGGTGCATATACACACAAAGTCTTAAAGCAATGTCCACAGAAGTTTTACCCAGTGAGAAAAAAAGGAAACAATCCAAATTTTTATCTGTAAAATAATTCGCAAAGTTCAGTTCAGTCTAGTGACTTAGTCATGTACAGCTCTTTGAGACCCCATGGACTGCAGCATGCAAGGCCTCCCTGTCCATCACCAACTACCAGAGCTTACTCAAAGTCATGTCCATTGAGTTGCTGATGCCATCCAACCATCTCATCCTCTGTTGTCCCCTTCTCCTCCTGCCTTCAATCTTTCTCAGCATCAGGGTCTCTTCCAATAAGTCAGTGCTGCACATCAGGTAGCCAAAGTATTGGAGTTTCAGCTTCAGCATCAGTCCTTCCGATGAATATTCAGGACTGATTTTTTTTTTTAGGATGAACTGGTTGGATCTCCTTGCAGTCCAAGAAACTGTCAAGAGTTTTCTCCAACACCACAGTTCAAAACCATCAATTCTTCTGTGCTCAGCTTTCTTCCAACTCTCACATCCATATTTACTACTGAAAAAACCATAGCCCTGACTTGACTAGATGGACATTTGCTGGCAAAGAAATATCTCTGCTTTTTAATGTGCTGTCTAGGTTGGTCATACCTTTTCTTCCAAAAATAAGTGTCTTTTAATTTTATGGCTACAGTCATCATCTGCAGTGATTTTGGAGCCCCAAAAAATAAAGCCAGCCAATGTTTCCACTGTTTCCCCATCTATTTGCCATGAAGTGATGGAACCAGATGCCATGATCTTAGTTTTGTGAATGTTTAGCTATAAGCCAAATTTTTCACTCTCCTCTTTCACTTTCATCAAGAGGCTCTTTAGTTCTTCTTTACTTTCTGCCATAAGTGTGGTATCATCTGCATATCTGAGATACTGACATTTCTCCTGGCAATCTTGATTCCAGCTTGTGCTTCATCTGGCCCAGTGTTTCTCATGATGTACTCTGCATATAAGTTAAATAAGCAAGGTGACAATATACAGCCTTGATGTACTCCTTTTTCTATTTGAAACCTGTCTGTTGTTCCATGTCCAGTTCTAACTGTTGCTTCCTGACCTGAATACAGATTTCTCAAGGTGGTTCTGGTATTTCCATCTCTTGAGGAATTTCCCACAGCTTGTGGTGATCCACACAAAGGCTTTGGCATAGTCAATAAAGCTGAAATTGAGGTTTTTCTGGAACTTTTGGATTTTTTTTTTTTTTTTTTGATGATCCAGCGGATGTTGGCAATTTGATCTCTGGCTCCTCTGCCTTTCTAAAACTACTTGAACATCTGGAAGTTCACTGTTCACGTATTATTGAAACCTGGCTTGGAGAATTTTGAGTATTACTTCACTAGCTTGTGAGATGAGTGTAATTGTGTGGTGGTTTGAGCATTCTTTGGCATTGCCTTACTTTGGGATTGGAATGAAAACTGACCTTTTTCAGTCCTGTGGCCACTGTTGCCTTTTCCAAATTTGCTGGCATATTAAGTGCAGCACTTTCATAGCATCATCTTTTAGGATTTGAAATAGCTCAACTAGAATTCCTTCACCTCCACTAGCTTTGTTCATAGTGATGCTTCCTAAGGCCCACTTGACTTTGCATTCCAGATTGTCTGGCTCTAGGTGAGTGATCACACCATTGTGATTATCTTGTTCATGAAGATCTTTTTTGTACAGTTCTTCTGTGTATTCTTGCCACCTCTTCTTAATATCTTCTACTTCTGTTAGGTCCATGCCATTTCCATACCATTGCATTCACAAAGCATGCTATATTAATACAACTGAATTCTATGTAGCAAATTTAGCAATAACAAGGTAAGAAATACTGTTATACACAAAAAATATTGTCAAAAGTATTGAGTGAAAGGAGTCAGATATAAAAGAGTACACACCATATGACTTGATTTATATGAAATTCAAGAACAGAAAAAAATTAATATGTGGTATTTGAAATCAGAACAGTAGTAGACTTTTGGCAAAGAGTTGAGGGTAGGGCAGACTGGCTGATGAGTTGTATGAAGGAATTTTCCATGTAATATAAATGCTGTATATCTTAATTTTAGTGATACTCTTATGAGACAAAACTCAATGAACTCTTCACATCATATCTGAGTATTTTAAATTCTAACAATGAATAAAAATAATTTTGTGGTAGGCTCAATACAAAGGTTGTTCACACTGAAAGAAAATGTTTCCCTTGCTCTGCCCTCAGTTTTGAGGATGACTCAGTTGTTTAGGGCTCTGGTATGTGACTTGGTGAAACATTTTTGTCCTCTCCTTGGATGTACATATGAACAGAACAGATTTTGTTCACAGAATCACAGCAAAAACCACCTAATGGGTCTTGAAATATGCCTGTCAAATGATGAAAAGGATTGTGCATGTGTGATATGTGAAATACAGAAATGTTTTGTATCATGATTTATGGCAGTGCTGCATAAAATTCTAAAACCTTAGGCCTTTATACAACATTACGCCCCACAATACCTGCCTTCTAGTTCAACAGAGACAATTATTTTTATTATAATTCACTTTCCATTGCTATCATATAACTCTTCTATCAACCACACATGATTTACCTGCTTCTTGATTCAAATCACTATGATATACCTGGTCCAGGTGACACCATATAGATTTCAGAATGGAAATATATCACTCCCTGTGAAGCAGATATAAGAGAACAGAAGAAAAATAAAATGATTCTGGAAAAAAAGAAGTGTAAATGGAAAAGGAAAGTAGTGCATTAAATTTTTTTCTAATTTTATGTGTTAATCAGGAGAAAAGTTAAATATTTGAAACACTGTCATTTTTTTCCTTGGGGTTTTCTGGTGCAGACTGGAAGACCTGCTAGACAAATTCCAAAAGAGCTGTAATACTAGAAAACTGTTATGTTAAATTATGCATCTATCTTCAAAACCCCAATGGAAAAACCAAAATGGCCTTGCTATACTTTTGAGAAGTTCTCTCCTCATGTGCCCACATAGGCATTGTATGGATGACAGTGAACATATGGTTCTATTAATGTGTCAACGATTAGAGTTTAAGAAGAGAGAATATCTATCCGGCCTCCACCTGGTAGACACATTGTGGTAGAAAACCAGGAGCAGAAGCAGGAGCTAGTTTCTAAAAGTAGCGTCTTTTAGGGGTTTAGGGCGAGAGATAATGGAACAATGAGTTCAGACCACATATAAGAACAGAACTTTGACCATAATCTTGTAGCCACCATTCTTGGAATCCAAACCACAGCCTCTGCAGTAATGGGCTTAAATTAGTCAGTACTTAGGTAATGACTGCCAGGTTCCCAAATTTTTACCCCTTATTCTTGTTTCCAACTCAAGATCTACCAGAGAAATCCATACACACTCCCTAAACTCATTGCATAGGATGCTGG
This sequence comes from Odocoileus virginianus, assembly GCF_023699985.2. NCBI lineage: Eukaryota > Metazoa > Chordata > Mammalia > Artiodactyla > Cervidae > Odocoileus > Odocoileus virginianus. The sequence goes on along the minus strand of NC_069675.1, from coordinate 16,860,815 downwards.
ATTTCTAGTTAGCCCACCTCCAGGTTGTCCAGACCAATATCCTGTAATCAAGACATAATTGAACAGTTCCTTTTTTCCCCCCACTGTAAAGCTTTCCCATTCTCTTTCCTGCCTTTGAGACTGCCAAACGCAAGTGATGGTGGCTGATTTTCTTGCTATAACAAGATCTGAGTAAATAGCTTATGCTTGTTCTCATTTAGGTGGTCTTTGCTTCCTACAAGGGACAATATATAGCCATAGCTGTCCCTTTGCCTTCCTTTCTCCTTTATTTGAAGGAGCAAGTAGGAACTGATAGCTCAGTGAAGATTATTAAAGGGCTCAATGAAGATAGTGAGGCATTTAGGAGGAGATTTAGGAAATTGCAAGAGTCAAAAGAGTAGAGATTTCTAAAAAGGAAAGTGAGACTAATAGTACTAATTCCCACCAAAAGGTTAAGTAAACTGAAAGATGAGAAAGCCTATTTGATTTTGCATTTCATAAGCCATTGTTGAACACGAAAGAGCAATTTCAGGTGCAGTGGAAGACAGGGAAGGCAGAATAAAAGCTAAGTGTAATGTCATGGAGGTGTGGAGGCATCAATAGTAGAAATGCTTACAGAACAACAATTGAGAGATTTTTTAAAAGACAGAGACCTTAGAATGTCATTTAGGATGGTGTAGCTCAAAGACTTAGGTATTGTTTCTATGGAAATGAGAGATGAAAATACCAGACTGGAGAGGAGTTGCAGGGAGAAAGAAAAGACAGGATTAGAGAAACAAGAAATATGAAAATAGTGCCAGAACTTAGATTTAGTGAATATTTACTGCTAGAAGGAGTAATATAAGAACATAAACCAACCAAGGGAAAAGAAAAATAGGTGTTTGCATCAGCAAAGGACCAATGGAGGGATGCTAATCCCATTATGTAATTTAGCAGATGACCTAACAGAAACATAGCATTTATAAATGAAACAGACAAGGATATTGGAGGATACCCAGGATAAAAGGGGTCACAGAATCCTGAGTAATGGTATATTTTTTTAGCATTACCTACTACCAGCCCAAGCCCTAAATTGTTACGACAGTTTCACCATTATTTTAGACAAAACTAGCTCCTATTGAACTGATTAATTGCTTTTTGAAATGAGTTCAAGCGTACTTAAGGAAGTAAGAAATGTCTTTAAAAGATTAGACTTTGAAGTTAGACTAGGCTCCTATTTTCAATTCCCTACTCTGCCATTTTCTGTCAGTGTAATTTTAGACAATTATTTAACAACTCTAAATCTCAATTTTTTTTTTAATCTGGGAAATGCAAACAGCTATTCTACCTCATAAGGATAAAAAGTCGATGGAGTAAAGTTTTAGTATCTCATCTGGCTCAGAGCTGATGATAAAAATGAAATGTTTTTACACTTGGATAAAATGTACTGTACTGCTTCTTTGATTAAGTTTGTTGTTGTTGCTTAGTCGCTAAGTCATGTCTGACTCTTTGTGACCCTATGGACTGTAGCCTGCCAGCCTCCTCTGTCCATGGGATTTTCCAGGCAAGAATACTAGAGTGGGTTGCAATTTCCTTCTCTAGGGAGTCTTCCCAACCCAGGGATTGAACCTGAATCTCCTGCATCTTCTTCATTGGCACATGGATGCTTTACTACTGAGCCACCTGGAAAGCCCTTGATTATGTTTAGCAGCTTTAATACTTCACACATAGAAACACATATCTACATACATACATACATACATACATCTGTACATACATACATGTTAGTCACACAGTCATGTCCAACTCTTTGCGACCCATGTACTGTAGCTCACCAGGCTCCTCTGTCCATGGAATTCTCCAGGCTAGAACACTGCACTGCTAGCCATTCCCTTCTCCAGCTGATCTTCCCAACCCAGGGATTAAACCCAGGTCTCCTGAATTGCAGGCAGATTCTTTACTGTCTGAGCTACCAAGGAATCACCACATGAATACCTACACATATACACATAAGACAGGCAGGACAGGAGTTATTATCACTGTTTTACACAAGAGGATGTTAAAGGTTCAAGGATGCTAGGCAATTTGTCCAGGGTCTAATATTGAATAACACAAGCAGAAATCAAATCCAAGATTTCTGATGATCTGATGTCTTAGAAACCTTAGATTCATGGGTAGGCTTATGAGGCTGCAGTCCTCCAAGAAATGTGGACATTCTTTCAATGAGTCTAGAAAATCTTCATTACGTTTTAAAGAGAGAGCCAGAGTGAGTGCCAAGAACCTCTGGTTAGGAGTAGTCACACCTTAATCCAGTCATGAACATATTCCTGTATGTTAGAGTTCAGAAGGATCTCTTATTTTGCATAAGGTGAAAAATGTCTTTCCCAGTTTGCAATAGAAGAGCTCCTAACACCAAGTCCTCTAACTAGTAATCTTATCACTACACAATCTGTATATTATTTGTCAAATATAATGGAGAAAATAGGTCCTGCTGAAATAACTTGTCAAGAAAATAACTGACAAGACATTGAGAAATGGAGTCTAATGGAAAAAGGTTACTTGTGTTTACAATTTCACATATTTATTCCTATATATGTTTGCCATCATTTAAAGGAGGTTCTTGTGCATTTATGACTGTTATTTATGGTATATTTATTCCTAACCTATAAACAGTCTGCTGACAAATGCCAATGTCACTTGTTCTTTATGTTATAATTTCATGCATATTTTATAAAAATAAGAAAAGTATATAGATAATAAATCCACTTAAAATATTTTATAATATATATATCTCCCACATTAACCAGTGAATTCCTAGAACATTTGTAAAAGGCAATTATTAGTTTCTATAGATTATAAACAAAATATATTTGAAGCATCTAAGGAATATATAACATTTTTAATAAATATGAAAATTAGTTGCTATGGCATGATTTTTATGTTAAGTGTTTTTTTGCACATTTAAAATATAATTTATATTTTCAAATATAAGAACTGTAATGATATATATTCTTCAGCTTGCTAACTTGCTAAATTATTGATTCATTTCTACAGGAAGGTATATGGGAATGCACTCATCATAATTATGAAATATGGACTTCAATTTCCTGCCCCTGGGAGCTGCAATAAAATATTTTCCAAAAATATGAAACTAATGGGAAAGGAAATTTCTCCTCTAATGCGGTATCATAGTGGAATATAGGAAAGATATGCAACGTTACTAAAAGGAATACACTCTAGGTAAGTAGAAATTAAGGATTAGCATATTTAAAGAAAGAATATGTCACCCACCAAACTTGTTGCTTATTCAGAAAACGAAAAGGAAAATTCATAGAGGTAAACATGAGCTGAATCCAACCAGGCATTATTTAGAATAAAGAAATATCTCTAAGTCAAAGAATTTAGCTTGCATTGTCCCCAGAAAAGTACACACCTTGTTATCTTAGCATGAGACAGTTGAATATCTAAATTATATAACTAACAACTAAATCCAAGTTGAAAAGCAGCCTTTTGCTGTTTAATTTATTTGTTGAATGCTTATAGGAGTCTTGCCTGGCAGTATCCTATTTGGTAGTCATTTGCTATATGTTGCTGAGGACCACATGAAATGTGGCTGGTCCAAAATGTGATGTACAGTAAGTAAGTATAAGATACACTTTGAATTTCAAAGACATAGTACAAACACTACATAAATATCTTAGCATGTTTTTGTTGATTGCATGTTAAAATTATATTTAATACATATTGTGTGAAATAAATTATAGTACTAAAATTTGTTTCATCTGTTCCTTCTTATTTTTCTAACATGGCCTCCAGAAACATCTAAATTACATATGGGGCTCCCACTTGTGGATTACATTATATTTATATTGGACATCACTGGTCCATACCAACAGAGAACAATAATAGCTATTCCCTACTCTGTCTATATTTTATGTTGTATGCTTGTTAAGAGGCATTCTTATTATAGAAAATTTCATAGGTAAATCTGGCTATAAGGCAAGAGAAACTGGTATGTGGATTTTAGATGTTTTGTTCCTTTACAATCTACACTGATTAAATATTTTAAAGGAAACATTTTGATTTTGAACATCAGTGTCATAAACTTTTTTGGCCTGAATCTGCCAATAAGAGCAGCATCTACTCTTGGCCTGCTAAGGAATCATATCTGAGTTTACACTACTAAGGATCAAATCTTAAACTAGGATACACTGACTATAACTATGTTATAAGATCAGCCTTTTAGAAGACAGCCAGCTGTCCAGTGTTGCCCAATGAAAAATCACATCTCATTTCATATGTGTTTATGTGTATATCCTATTGTTACACTTCATTATAATTTTCTAAAATTATATAGTTTATTCTATAATTCACTTCATATTTAGTATTTTTAATAAAACTTGTGCATAAATATAGGGCTTTCCTGGTGGCTCAGCTGGTAAAGAATCTGGCTGAAGTGCAGGAAGCAATGCATAAATATAGTTCAAGAGTCATTTTTTTCTGTATCCCACATACATTTGCTGTTGCCAAAAGATCAGCTCTTCCTTTTAATCTTTTAACTGATTATGTTTTATTTGCCTGTTTCTCTAAATACCTTGTCTATGTTGCTACTTCACTTTTCAGTTTTAGTCATTGTCTACGGAACTTGAGATTTTGTTTTCTTCTGTGAATTTTATCCCTCTACACATACACAGAAATAGGCTCACTTATCATGCAACTCTGTTTCCCATTCTACCATCTTCCAAATAGTTATAATTTTGGTGAGATTATAATTCATAACAAAGTGGAAGCTAATGCATGTGTTTAACTCACCATCTCTAAGGGGTATTTGAGTGAGATATGTATACTTGAAGAAAAAAAATCAGAGTGTGAACTTAGGGGCATTACTGCTAAGTGAGAAATCAGGATTAATAGTTCACTGAGTAAGAGGCATCAATTAAAAAGAATCATATGAGTTATATCACCCCCAAATTGCTTTCGCTCACCTATTTAATTTTTCACTTATGATCTTGCTAAAAAGACTCAAAGTTGGAATCTCCTGCCAAAATTTTAGAAGGTGAACCTGTCAATGAAAGCCTCACGGAGGAGGTAGACTTGAAGGCAGCCATGCCTTTCATTGAACACAGACCAGTGAAATGAGATGTACAGGAAGGCAGCTCTTTAGATATCAAGATCAGCAGCTCTGATGATAAACTGGATGAGATGTAACAGCCAGCTGGCCCTTCCCCATATCCTTTCAAAGAGTAAGGGCTTAGATAAGTGAAGAGTAGAGGCAAAGGTTTTTTTTTTTTTTTCTGGTGAGTGTAACAATTATGGGCAATGCATAAAAGTGGCAAGGCACAGAACATGTTCTGTAGGGGAGTGAAAAAAGATAAAGGTGTAGAAATAAAATCAAACAAGCAAAGGTGAGGAAAAGGTCTGACAGAATGTCAAATTCAAATTCTTGTCCAACGTAGGGGTCCTTCAAACACTTCTATAGCTTTAATATTCAGAAAGATGGGTCATTCTGATTTTTCTAAAGGCCTCTGTGGGTGAAAAAATGCTTTAGCAGGAACTGTGTTTTGCTTTTGTTTTTTAAAGTAGAATTTGTCTTTCTCATATTAAATTATCGAGGGCAAGTTAACAGGTATTAAAACAAAATTAATACATATATATAAGGAGATACACAGGAAACTGAATGTCACTTATCCTTAGTACATTGAAGTCCAACACACATGAAGCTCAATTAAAAGACAATATTTTGAGAAAACTAGGGACATTTTACTAGTGTATTTTAAAATTCTACATAATTGGTAAGCATTTAATTCTGGCCAAATACTGATAATTTGTGTTTTTAAATTATTAATATTTTTCTTGGTTTCTCTGTGGGCCCGTGACAATACAGATGGCACTCTTTAAACATTTATTAAATGCTTAGGATTTTTATTTAAAGAAAAGGAGAGAAGGAAAAAGAAAAGAAATATTTTAGAGACCTGGATGATCATATTATCAACCAATTGAGTCTATGGCTCAAATGAGGAATTCATGCACAGTGTAATAATAGAGTCTGGCTTCCTTCCCAACCAATGACATGTTTGTCAGGGTCTACTTCTTATCACAAAGCCCTAAGAAAATGAGAAATTGGTTTTCTTTACAAAGAAGTTGAAGATGACGATAATAGATAATCTTCTAGCCCTCACTGTATTCCATATATTCTCGCAATTGAATGAAGAGTACATAGTGCGAAATGCCAGGCTGGATGAAGCACAAGCTGGAATCAACACTGTCAAAAGAGATATAAATAATCTCAGATATGCAGATGACACCACCCTTATGGCAGAAAGTGAAGAAGAACTAAAGAGCCTCTTGATGAAAGTGAAAAAGGAAAGTGAAAAAGTTGGCTTAAAGCTCAACATTCAGAAAACTAAGATCATGGTATCTGGTCCCATCACTTCATGACAAACAGATGGGAAAACAGTGAGAGACTTTACTATTTTGGGCTTTCAAATCACTGCAGATGGTGACTGTAGCCATGAAATTAAGACGTTTACTCCTTGGAAGTAAAGTTATGACTAACCTAGCCAGCATATTAAAAAGCAGAGACATTACTTTGCCAACAAAGGTCTATCTAGTCAAAACTATGATTTTACCAGTGGTTATGTATGGATGTGAGAGTTGGACTATAAAGAAAGCTTAGTGCTGAAGAATTGATGCTTTTGAACTGTGGTGTTGGAGAAGACTCTTGAGAGTCCCTTGGACTACAAGGAGATCCAACCAGTCCATTCTACAGGAAATCAGTCCTAAATATTCATTGGAAGGACCGATGTTGAAGCTGAAACTCCAATACTTTGTCCACATGATGTGAAGAACTGACTCATTTGAAAAGATCCTGATGCTGGGAAAGATTGAAGGTGGAAGGAGAAGGGGATAACAGAGATGAGAAGGCTGGATGGCATCACCGACCCAATGAACATGAGTTTGAGTAAACTCTGGGAGTTGGCGATGGACAGGGAGGCCTGACATGCTGCAGTCCACGGGGTCACAAAGAGTTGGACATAACTGAAGGATTGAAATGAACTGAACTGAAATGATACATAGTGTGGAAGACTTGCAGAGAAGTCTATCCTATGCAAGTCTTTTTTTTTTTGAAGAATAGTAACAATTTTCAATACAGCCATTTAGTTTTATAGTTGTTAGTATAGTGTTTGCTATGAATTAGAATATTTGTCAAATGCAGACTGTGCTATTTGAGGGTGTATTGAGGGGAGACTTGGGGATTCTTGACATGGGCATTCATCTGGAACACTTTGGAGGAAATCTTTGACAACTTTACTTTTAGCTTTGACAACTAAAATGAAGTACATTGTTTTGATAGACAATTGCTGCATTCCATAGGCAAGCAGTCTATTATTGTAATGGAAGAAGGACAGGTGTTATAGCAGTCATCTTTAAAGTTTGTCTTTTTTGTTGGTTCCATGGAGTTGTTTGGATAAACTACTAATAGCTGAATATTTGTCAGTGTGATTTTGTTTTGTTTCTTTTCCCCTTGCTTTAAGCTGAAGTTCATTAAATTAATAGTACAGAAGGAAGTCAGGATGGAATAGCTGGTTGATAAAAATCTAAGAAATGTCACTGGTCAAATAAACATTTTTCAGGGATGCATACTTGAGTATAGTCATAGAGAGAAGGCATAATACACAAAGAGCAAATAGCTCTTCTCTCAACTTCTTTCTAGGGGCAGAACTGAGCATGTGTTCTTGGATGAAAATAGCATTCTCATTCTCTAATGATTTAGGAATGAAAGCTTGATGCACAGCTCCAAAACCAGCAAAGTTATGAAATAAGATGAATGGAAAGCTGATGATTTATAGTTATTGAAGCAATTCTGTTGCCCAAGTCAGTAAATGAATAGTTTTCCAAATTCACTATTTCTTTCTCAATCCACTTTCTCCTGCGCATCTCTATGGGTCTTAGGATGTTTCGCTTCCTCCTGATTAATGGAGCATATATATTTGCCATACTTCATTCCACTTGTTCTCTTCTAGAATTATGGATAGCTTATTCTATGATTCTTTCTAGTTCTATTTACACTGAAAAATGCTTACATCATATAAAATTATAAGAATTTGTTTTGTTACAGGCAAACTGCATTTGAGAGGTAGTTCACCGAAATATACTTAGCTACTTTAAATATACACATCTATGAATATGTGGTATAGATATAATATAGATAGATAGTGTATTTATATATTGTTGTTGCTCAGTTGCTAAATTGTGTCTGATTCTTTGAGACCTCATGGACTGCACCACGTCAACTTGCCTGTCCTTCACCATCTCCCAGAGTTTGCTCAAACTCATGTCCATTGAGTCAACGATGCCATCCACCCACCTTATCCTCTATTGCACCCTTTTTCTCCTGCCCTCAATGTTTCACAGCATCAGTGTCTTTTCCAGTGAGTCAGTTCTTCCCATCAGGTAGCCAAAATATTGGAGCTTCAGTATCAGTCCTTCCAATGAATAGTCAGGGTTGATTTTCTTTAGGATTGACTGGTTTGATCTTCTTGCTATCCAAGAGACTCTCAAGAGTCCTCTCTAGCACCACAATTCAAAAGCATCAATTCTTTGAAACTTAGCTTTCTTTATGGTCTAGTTCTCACATCCATACATGACTACTGGAAAAAAAAATAGCTTTGACATACAGACCTTTGTCACAAAGTGATGTCTCTCCTTTTTAAAATGCTTTCTAGGTTTGTCACAGCTTTCCTTCCAAGGAGCAAGCAATTTTTTTAAATTTCGTGGCTGCAGTCACTGTCTGCAGTGATTTTGGAGTCCAAGAAAATAAAGTCTGTCACTGTTTTCATTTTTTTCCCCCATCTATTTGCCATGAAGTAATGGGACCAGATGCTATGATCTTAGTTTTTTGAATGTTCAGTTTTAAGTCAGCTTTTTCACTCTCATCTTTCACTTTCATCAAGAGGCTCTTTAGTTCCTCTTCACTTTCTGCATAAGGGAGGTGTCACCCACATATCTGAGGTTATTGATATTTCTCCTGGCAATCTTGATTCCAGCTTATGTTTCATCCAGCCTGGCATTTCGCATGATGTACTCTGCATATAAGTTAAGTAAGCAGGGTGACAATATGCAGCCTTGCCATACTCCTTTCCCAATTTGGAACCAGTCTGTTGTACCATGTCCAGTTCTAATTGTTGCTTCTTCAGCTGCATACAGGTTACTCAGGAGACAAATAAGGTGTTGTGGTATCCCCATCTCTTTAAGGATTTTCCACAGTTTGTTGTATGTACATAAATATGTACATAATATATAAAATGCATGCATATTTTATAATATAAACTACTGTATAAAATATATAACACATACATAGTAGATATATATGCAAAATTTCATATATACATATATATGTGTGTGTGTGTATACCACAAATAAAATTCTATTTTGGCTTCTTTCTGAATATAGATACAAACTTGACTTGGACCCATAGTGCACTTAATCATTCTCTCCTTATCTTGCTAGTCCACCCTTACTCTTACCTAGGCACACTTTAAAAATGGGTGGAACGGTGAACTAGCTTGGTTCTTGAGAACTACGCCAAGTTTAAATTTTCTACTATATTACTGAGCTAAGGAAATATACTTTCTGAATTCAGTTTGTAAAAATTATACACCCCATTTAAATATTTCCACCATAGCTCCCCACTTCAAGAGCAATTACTGTAACTATATGCTGAAATTAGTTCAGATTTTCTTGCTGAGTTATATGTTATTCCTTGACAGAGCAACAATGACATTTTACGATCTGTAACAACAGAACTCTGCGGCTATTATTTGGAACCAGATGTTAAAGACCTCTCTGGATGTTTTAACTACAATGAATAAGTCTAACATCAAAGTGCCCCCTGCAGAAACACAGTGTGAGACTGAGAATTGTCTTTTCCTACCAAGCTTTACTTGCTCAGATGAAACTGTACTAAAAGATTTTCACATAATTCTCACGTAATCCCATTCTTGATCTTTTGTTTCAGCTGCAGGTTTTCTTTAACTTTTCCATCACAATGTCCCCCAAAGCACAGGAGATTGAATGTGTGCCTTCGGGCGTGCAAAGGCAGAGCCTAAAGCAGCTCAACAAAAAAACTGTCTTCCAAGTCACACATTCTCACATTTTTGTCTCAAACTTTCTTGTGAAATTAGCATTTTATTCTATACTATAAAGTATCTCTTCTCTGAAAATAAATAGAAAGCTTTAAATTATTCAGTATTGAGTGAAAATGGATTATATGGACAAATTTATTGTATTTGTGATAGCAAATTAACATATGCACTCAGATGTATGAATACACAACTGGGAACATAGCTTGAGTCCCCTACCTTGAGAAAGAAGTACCAATAAAATCATTGTTAAGTGGTGCTCAGAACGAAAAGTATTTCATCGGAATACTACAGCAAAAATTTTATCAACAAGAATTCAAATTTTTCTTGTTTTTATTTTTTAATGTAAAATTTATATACAATAAAAATAGATCTTAAGCAAGCATTTATGGAGTTTTAAATAATACATATGTATACCTATGCAAACCAAACTCCTACCATCTTACAGAATGTTAAATTCACCCTGTGTGTATTAGTTGCTTCAATCATGTCTGACTCTTTGCAGTTGGCAAAGTAACATCTTTGCTTTTTAATATGCTGCCTAGGTTTATCACATAGCTCTTCTTCCAAGGAGCAAGTGTCTTTTAATTTCATGACTGCAGTCACCATCTGCAGTGATTTTGGAGCCCAAGGAAATAAAGTCTGTCACTGTTTCCATTGTTTCCCCATCTATTTGCCATGAAGTGATGGGACCAGATGCCATGATCTTAGTTTTTGAATATTGAGTTTGAAGCTAGCTTTTCACTCTCCTCTTTCAACTTCATCAAGAGGCTCTTCAGTTCCTCTTTGCTTTCTGTCATAAGGTTGGCATCATCTGCATATCTGAGGTTATTGATATTTCTCCTGGCAAATTTGATTCCAGCTTGTGCTTAATCCAGCCCAGCATTTCGCATGATGTACTCTGCATAGAAGTTAAATAAGCAGGGTGATAACAATTTGGAACCAGTCTGTTGTTTAATGTCAGGTTCTAACTGTTGCTTCTTGATCTGCACTCAGGTTTCTCAGGACACAGGTAAGGTGGTCTGGTATTCTCATCTCTTTAAGAATTTTTCACAGTTTGTTATGATCCACACAGTCAAAGGCATAGTCAATGAAGCAGAATTCAATGCATTTTTTTTTTTTTCTGGAATTCTATTGCTTTTTCTATGATCCACCAGATGTTGGCAATTTAATCTCTGGTTCCTCTGCCTTTTCCAAATCCACTGGTACATCTGGAAGTTCTCGATTCACATACTGTTGAAGTCTAGCTGGGAGGATTTTGAGCATGAGCATCTTTCAATTTTACTTTACACTTTAAACATTCTTTGCCATTGCCCTTCTTTGGGACTGGAATGAAAACTGACCTTTTCCAACCCTTCAATGGATATTCATTCCTTTCTCCAAGGGATTTTCCCAAACAGGAATTGAACCCAGGTTTCCTGCATTGTAGGCAGATTCTTTACTCTCTAAGCCACCAGGGAAGCTTAAGTTCACGCTAATGTTTCCTTATTCTCCTTTCCAGTCAATCCCAAATCCAATAGCCCCTGAAACAATCACTGTTCTTATTTTGTCAGTCATTATTTTGCCCATTATAGACTTTCATTATCAATCAGTTCAGTTCAGTTCTGTCGCTCAGCTGTGTCTAACTCTTTGACACCCTATGGACCGCAGCACGCCAGGCCTCCCTGTCCATCACCAACACCCAGAGTTACTCAAACTCCTGTCCATTGAGTTGGTGATGCCATCCAACCATCTCATCCTCTTGTTGTCGCCTTTTCTTCCTGCCTTCAATCTTTCCCAGCATCAGGATCTTTTCAAATGAGTCAGTTATTTGCATCAGATGGCCAAAGTATTGGAGTTTCAGCTTCAACATCGGTCCTTCCAATGAATATTCAGGATTGATTTCTTTAGGATGGACTGGTTGGATCTCCTTGCAGTCCAAGAGACTCTCAAAAGTCTTCTCCAACACCACAGTTCAGAAGCATCAGTTCTTTGTCGCTCAGCTTTCTTTATAGTCTGACTCTCACATCCATACTTGACTACTGGAAAAACCATAGCCTTGACTAGACGGACCTTTGTTGGCAAAGTAATGTCTCCACTTTTTAATATGCTGTCTAGGTTAGTCATAACTTTCCTTCCAAGGAGCAAGTGTGTTTTAATTTTATGGTTGCAGTCACCATCTGCAGTGATTTTGGAGCCCAGAAAAATAAAGTCTGCCACTGTTTCCAGTTTCCCCATCTATGAAATAATGGGACCGGATGCCATGATCTTAGTTTTCTGAATGTTAAGCTTTAAGCCAACTTATTCACTCTCCTCTTTTACTTTCATCAAATACCTCTTTAGTTCTTCTTTGCTTTCTGCCATAAGGGTGGTGTTATCTGCATATCTGAGGTTATTGATATTTCTTCTGGCAAACTTGATTCCAGCTTGTGCTTCATCCAGCCCAACATTTCTCATGATGTACTATGAATATAAGTTAAATAAGTAGGGTGACAATATACATCCTTGACATATTCCTTTTCCTATTTGGAACCAATCTATTGTTCCATGCCAAGTTCTAACTGTTGCTTCCTGACCTGGATACAGATTTCTCAAGAGGAAGGTCAGGTGGTCTAGTATTCCCATCTCTTGGAGAATTTTCCATAGTTCATGTTGATCCACACAGTCAAAGGCTTTGCAATAGTCAATAAAGCAGAAATGGATGTTTTTCTGGAACTCTCTTACTCTTTTGATGATCCAACGAATGTTGTCAATTTGATCTCTGGTTCCTCTGCCTTTTCTAAAACCAGCCTGAACATCTGGAAGTTCATAGTTCACATGTTGCTGAAGCCTGACTTGGAGACTTTTGAGCATTATTTTTCTAGTGTGTGAGATGAGTGGAATTGTGCATTAGTTTGAACATTATTGGGCATTGCCTTTCTTTGGGATCAGAATGAAAAGTGACCTTTTCCAGTCTTTTGGCCACTGCTGCATTTTCTAATTTGCTGGCATATTGAGGGCAGGACCTTCACAGCATCATCCTTTAGGATTTGAAACAGCTCAAGTGAAATTCCATCATCTTCACTAGTTTTGTTCATAGTGATGCTTCCTAAGGTCCATTGACTTCACATTCCAGGATGTCTGGCTCTAAGTGAGTGATCACACCATTGTGATTATCTGGGTACTGAAGATCTTTTTTGTACAATTCTTCTTGTATCCTTGCCAGCTCTTCTTAATATCTTCTGCTTCTGTTAGGTCCATACCATTTCTGTCCTTTATTGGGTCCATCTTTGCATGAAATGTTCCCTTGGTGTCTCTAATTTTCTTGAAGAGATCTCTAGTCTTTCCCATTCTATTGTTTTCCTCTATTTTATCTGCACTGATCACTGAGGAAGGCTTTCTTATCTCTCCTTAGTATTCTTTGGAATTCTGCATTTAAATGGGTATATCTTTCCTTTTCACTTCTCTTCTTTTCCCAGCTATTTGTAAGGCCTCCTCAGACAACCATTTTACTTTTTTGGCATTTATTTTTCTTGAGGATGACCTTACTCCCTGTCTGCTGTACAGTGTCACAAACCTCCATCCATAGTTCATCAGGCACTCTGTCTATCAGATCTAGCCCCTTAAATATATTTCTCACTTCTACTGTATAATTGTAAGGGATTTGATTTGTTTTATGCCTGAATGGTCTAGTGCTTTCCTTACTTTCTTCAATTTAAGTCTGAATTTGCAATATGGAGTTCATTTCCTGAGCCACAGTCAGCTCCCAGTCTTGTTTTTGCTGACTGTATAGAGCTCCTCAACCTTTTGCTGCTAAGAATAGAATCAATTTGATTTCAGTGTTGACCATCTAGTGAAGTCCATGTGTAGTCTTCTCTTGTGTTGTTGGAAGAGGTGTTTGCTATGACAAGTGTGTTCTCTTGGCAAAACTCTACTATCCTTTGCCCTGCTTCATTCTGTACTCCAAGGCCAAACCTACCAGACAGATAGAAATAAAAGCAGCAAATTAGGCAAAATGAGACAACAGAGAAGCATGTTCCAGATGAAGTGAGAAGACAAAACCCCCAAAGAAGAACTAAGTAAGTGGACATAGGCAATCTACCTAAAAAAGAGCTCAAAGTAATGATTGCAAGTATATTCAAAGAACTTATCAAAATATAAAGGAAAAGAACAAAAGAAACAAGGAACAAAAAAATAAAAATAAAAAGAAAGAAAGAACTACAAATTACCCCCAAAATGGCAATGCTTATCAATAATTTCTTTAAGTTTAAATGAATTAAACACTCCAATAAAAATACATAAAGTGGCTAATGAATTAAACAAACAAAGAAAAAGCCCATATATATGCTGCCTATAGTCATGTCAAGCTGTTTTGGGACCCCATTAGGCTATAGCCCATCAGACTTCTCTATCCATGGAATATTCCAGTTAAGAATACTGGAGTGGGTTGTCATTTCCTTCTCCAGGGGATCTTCCCAATCCAGGGATCAAACCTATGTCTCCTGTATTGGCAGGAGGATTGTTTACCACTGAGGCACCTGGGAAAAACAACAATATATAAATGACAGAATATTACTCACCCATAAAAAAGAATGAAATCATGCCATTTGCAAGAGCATGGATACACTGAGAGGGTATTAAGTGAAATAAGCGAAATAAGTCATAGAGAGAAAAACAAATACTGTATGTATGTATATATGATTTCATTTATATGTGGTATCTAAACAAACAAAACAAATGAAAAAACATAACAAAACAGAAACCAACTCATAGAGGACAAACAAGTACTTGCCACTGGGGAGAAGGATAGAGGGAGGAAAAATGGGTGAGATACAAACTTCCAGTTGCAAGATAAATGAATCACAGTTACGAAATGAACAATATGGGGAAGACAGTCAATAACCATGTAGTATCTTTATATGGTAACATTTGGTAACTAAATTTATTATAGTGATTGGTTTGAAAAGTACATAATATCCAATTACTGTGTTGTATACCAGGAACTAAAATAATGTTCTTGATCAATTATACTTCAAAAACAACAAACTAACTCACATAAAAAGAAATAATATTTGTAGTTACCAGTGGAGGGGGAATTGGATAAAGATAGTGAAAAGTCATTTTCTTATAGATATGGGTGCCACTAATTATTCTACCTGCGAAGAAAGTTGAGCGCCAGAAAATTGATGCTTTTGAACTGTGGTGTTGGAGAAGACTCTTGAGAGTCCCTTGGACTGCAAGGAGATCCAACCAGTCCATCCTAAAGGAGATCAGTCCTGGGTTTTCATTGAAAGGACTGATGCTGAAGCTGAAAGTCCAATACTCTGGCCACCTGATGTGAAGGGCTGACTCATTTGAAAAGACCCTGATGCTGGGAGGGATTGGGAGCAGGAGGAGAAGGGTACGACAGAAGACGAGATGGCTGGATGGCATCACCGACTCGATGGGCATGAGTTTGAGTAAACTCTGGGAGTTGGTGACGGACAGGGAAGCCTGGCGTGCTGCAATTCACGGGGTCGCAAAGAGTCAGACACGACTGAGCGACTGAACTGAACTGAATTATTCTACCATTATGCGAAGAGCCAACTCATTGGAAGAGACCCTAATGCTGGGAAAGATAGAAGGCAGAAGGAGAAGAGGATGACAGAGGATAAGATGATTGGATAGCATATCCGAATCAATCGACATGTGTTTGAACAAGCCCCAGGAGATGATGAAGGACAGGGAAGATCAGCGTGACTGTAATCCACAGGGTCACAAAGAGCTGAGCAGGATGTAGAGACTGAACAACAACAGCAATTCTACCCTATATCCTGCTACTGTAGAAGAGCAGATTCCTTGGGCTTCTACTTGAGTGGCATGAAATTCTAGTAATTCCAAATTTTTCTCCATGTCTTAACCTCTAACTGTCCCGCTGTGACCACTAATAGCAGAACATTTCTTTCTTTTCTATGAAAATAGCCTATCAAATTTATGATTGAATTTTATAGACAGAGATTTACTCTGTAACTACAACTGTTAAATAAAATATTTAGCTGAAATATTATATACAGTGTTCTCAGAAAAAAAGCCTACCTTTGATCATTTTCTACCTGGTGTTTTGATATTTGTTCTCCTATAGCAAATATTCAAATAATAATTGATAAGTAATTTAGAGTTTGGTAAAATTGTAATGTATTTATGAGCAAATGAATCTACAAATATTGTAAAATAATAGATGCTGAGCTAGTCAGAATCCAGATTAACAGTTATAAACCATTGCCTACTATTTCTCAGTAATATATTAAAATTGAAGTGAGGAATAATACATAGGCCTATCATGATAATTTTTATGGAAAATGAAAATAACATCCCTTGCATTGTTCTTTTCAAGATTAGTTTTACTTATAATCAAATGATCAAGATTATGGGGTTTTTATTTTAGATTTTCAAGCAATAAGTAAAAAATGTTTCCTTCAAATTTCTGACCCTGGAGAAGGAAATGGTAATCCACTATAGTATTCTTTCCTGGAGAATCCCATGGACAGAGGATCCAGACAGGCTACAGTTCATGGAGTCGCGAAGAGTTGGACAGGACTGAGCGAATAAGCAAGCACACACATGAACATTTCTGAAGTGCCTAATCCAAACACGAAGCTTCATTTTACCTCTTTGTTTAAATGTTCCATTGTGTTAGATGTATTTGACATTCTAGGCATCCTATTGTATAAAGATAATTGATCATTATTTGTCTTCACTTGGGAAAGCTTAGGCACTAAGACAACAATGTCTTAAAGCTTTACTGAGGGATCATCTTATTTCCTACAGCCTTTGAGAACATAAACTTTCTAATTCTCCTTCAAACTAATTCTTTATTCCTCAGCATTTTATTGTTTTTGATTCTATTATGGATGGAAGGTTTCTTTATTTCCTTTATAGGCATATTTTATTGTTAGTGTTTATAGACATGTATCTGGTTTCTGGATATTGATTTTATATCTTACAACTTTACTAAATTTGTTGATTAGTTTCAATAGTTTTGGGGTTGAGTCTTTTAGTTAATATTTTTGGTATATAAGATCATATTAGCTATAAATAACAATTTTGTTTTCCTCTCCAGTTTGGATGCCTTTTATTTATTTGTCTTGCCTAATTGCTCTGTGTGCTAATTCCAGTACAATGCTGAATAAAAGTGGTGAGAATGGGCATCCTTTTCTTTTTCATGATCTTGTAGGTAAAGGTTTTAACTTTTCAGTGTTGAGTATGATATTAGCTATTATTACCTAAGGATAAATTACTGACTACTTAAAATTATGCAAAACAAAAAAAAAGAACAGGTAGATTATTATTAACTCACTAGCTTTCTGAAATAGTGAGTGTCTTACAAGTTTTGTTGCATGGAATTCAGAGGTCAACAATACCTTCAGTAATCTCAAAATGCCTCCTCAAAAACATTTGTACTATGCTTTCCTGGTTATCAAAAACAAAAACTCTTAATAGTGAGAAACTAAGAACTCATCCCTGAAAATCAGGAACAACTCAAAAATATCCCTTCTAACCACTGCTTTTCAACATCATATTGGAATCCTAGTTAATGTATTAAGACAGGAAAAGGAAACTAAAGGATTTAGATTGAGAAAGAAAGAAAACTCTTTGCTGCAGATGATATGATCATTTTTTTTTTAAATAAAATCTTTAAAAATTGGCAGAACATCCCTATCCTGGGACTAATAATTTAGTATAGAAAAATAACAGGATACAAGATTAATATACTAATAATTAACTTTCTATATAATAGCAGTACATAACACTATTACAATTGCACACCTAAAATGAAATATTTTGGTATAAATTTAACAAACTATGCATAAGATTTATATGAGGAAAATTATAAAACTTTGATGAAAGAATTCAAAGAACTAAATGAACAGAGAAATATTCCATGTTCATGAAAATTCAGGAAGACTCAATAATGTCAACATGTCAGTTCTTCCCAACTTGATATGGCTTTTGGATGGTAGTAACACTGAACACAGAGAATGTCTAGTGATTAAATGTAAATATACTTAAATATTGATTAGAATAATAGTAGCCTGTATTTATTTGCAAAAATATTTTAAACTATTTATACAGAAGAAGTACTTCATTTATAGGAAAATGTTATTTAACATTCTTTATTATAGAATCTAAAGAAAATAATAAGCACTTTAAATGAATTGTCTTCATAATTCCCAGGACATTAGATAGTTAAGCATATAAAAAAAAGTCTGCATGCTAATCTTAAAACATTAAAATCTTTAATATTCTAATTTCTGCTCTATCTTGAAGAGTATATACATTTTTTTTAGAAATAAACTCTCAAAGGATAGTATCACTCCACCATAACACTTTTATTCAGAATTCACAAATTCTGATTTTTTTTTTATTTTATGCTTTAAGAGATGTCACATATTACATATCACTTTTGACATTTTTGTTTTTCTTGGAATGTTTAGAAATATTTTGTGTGGCCACACCATTGAGAAACAGTTTACATCAAGAAAATAACAGATCAACACTTTAAATCAATGCAAAGCTCTACCCCACTTAGCGACTAATGAGTTACAATACGTCCCAGAAGCCAATCAGAATAAAATTAAGGAAACAATTTGTTAATGCTACTGCTTTTCTAATTTGACTCAAACTTAACAGTAGTCATTTCAATCATTCCTCCTTTCAATCAATAGTTATTTAATATTGATATTTGTGTGAGGAAAAATACTAAGCACTGGACATAAAATACTGATCATACAGACAAGGTTTCTAATTCAATGGAGACAAAGAAAACTAAATAAAATAAATGAAAGAATTTCAAAACATAATTCATTATAGAAAGAAATATACCAAGAGTGAGATTAATAAATAATAAGCTTGTGGCGGGGGAGTAGATGTACTTTATAAAGAGTAGCAAGGCATGTGAGAAACATAAAACTCCCAGTGGATGTGGGACAAACTGATGAATGAACCCTAGACTCTTTGGGAAATACCACAACTTGGAAGTAATGAGGCTCAGAAACCTGCTAGATTTTTCAAGGTCATCAACCTAATAAATGAATGATAGAAGCAGAATTTAACTTAAAGGATTCTTTTTAAGTCTGCATTATTATTATTACTTTTTATCATGCCCTGCACAGCTTGTGGGATCTTAGCTTCCCTGCCTTGTACAGTGAAAGCATGGAGCTCTAACCACTAAGACCACCAGGGAATTCCCTAACATGGGATTTTGTCTCCAATTGCCACATGAGATTATAATATTGAGTAACACCCACTCAGAAATTCTTAAAAAGTTGAGAACTAAGACAATGGGATGCCCAGAAAGAATAAAGAAGCAGCCACATGAAAATGTTAATCCTTCATCTGTTTCATTTATTAACATGGTATGGGCTGGCAATTTCAATCAAAAAAGAAACAAGCAACTTTGTAAAAGAGAATAACATGTTCTTTGGAGTCAGAAAAAAGTGGAATTGAATGAAAAATTGCCATTTACTATTTGTGTAATCTTCTGCTCAGTGAATAATGTACCTGTGACTTGATTTTTTCATTTTCACAGGTTAACAGTTACCATATTGTTATATCCTTAAGATTAAAATAGACAATATAAGTGAAAGCACCTCACATATTCAGTTCAGTTCAGTTCAGTTGCTCAGTGATATTGAGTTTCTTGTGACCCCATGGACTGCAGCACTCCAGGCTTCCATGTCCACCATCCACTCCTGGAGCTTGCTCAAACCCATTGTCCATCAAGTTGGGGATATCATCCAACCATCTTCTCCTCTGTCGTCCCCTTCTCCTCTTGCTTCCAATCTTTCCCAGCATTGGGGTCTTTTCTAATGAGTCAGTTCTTCTCATCAGGTGGCCAAAGTATTGGGCTTCGGTTTTCAGCATCAGTCCTTTCAATGAATATTTAGGACTGATTTCCTTTAGGATGGACTTGTTGGATCTCCTTGCAGTCTGAGGGACTCTCAAGAATCTTCTCCAACACCACAGTTCTAAAGCATCAATTCTTCCACACTCAGTTTTCTTTATAGTCCAACTCTCACATCCATACATGACTACTGGAAAAACCATAACTTTGGCTATATGTACCTTTGTTGGCAAAGTAACATCTCTGTTTTTTAATATACTGTCTAATCTGGTCATAGCTTTTCTTCCAAGGAGCAAGTGTCTTTTAATTTCATGACTTCTGTCACCATCTGCAGTGATTTTGGAGCCCAAGAAAAAAGTCTGTCACTGTATTCATTTTTTTCCCCATCTATTTATCATGGGGTTATGGGACCAGATGCTACAATCTTAATTTTTTTAATGTTGCTTTTTAAGCCAGGTTTTTCACTCTCCTCTTTCACTTGATCAAGAGTTTCTTTAGCTTCTCTTCCCCCTCTGCTGTTAGGGTGGTGTTATCAGCATACCTGAGGGTATTGATATTTTTCCGGGCAGTCTTGATTCCAGCTTTTGTTTCATCCCACCCAGCATATCTCATGATGTACTCTGCATATAAGTAAAATAAGCAGGGTGACAATACACAGTCTTGATGTACACTTTTCCCAATTTGGAAAAAGTCCATTGTTCCATGTCCGGTTCTAACTGTTACTTCTTGACCTGCATACAGATTTCTTAGGGGAAAGGTAAGGTGGCCTGGTATTCTCATCTCTTGAAGAATTTTCCACAGTTTGTTGTGATCCACACAGTGAAAGACTTTAGCATATGATAACCTCACATGTTAGTGCACAGTAATTGTACATTCATTTAATAGTATGACACAAAATTCATTTTTTTACTCAAAGAATGTCTAAATACTAATTCTCTTTTGAGATGCCTTCTGAATTCCATTCAAAGCCTTTCATTACACGCATAATCAACCCAAGAAAGATATGGATTCATAACTTGTGTTTGAGAGGAAAGAAAACCCCAGTGACCTCTTCCACATAAGAAATGCAAGAAATCATTTTAATTTAATTTAGGGTAAGTAATGAACTCAATTTGTTAAAATTACTTATATTCTTTGAGAAAATTAGATATGAGTAAAATGAATCTAATGTTATTTGCTCCTATATGAGGAGCATGTTTATTTATTCACATGAGTCACATATCAGAAATTTTACCAGTTGTTTCAATAAAGGAAGCTGGACAATAATTTTTTTCTCCAGATATAACTTATATATGTGAATTCTTTACTTTTGCAAATAACATTGTCAGGCTAATGTCAAATTTGTGTTCATACTTTCCAGAATACATGAGTATATTCTATATATTTGCAAACATAGTATATACTGTCTCACTTTACATATATATATATATGTGTGTGTGTTTGTGTGTATATATGTATGTGTGTGCATATGAGTATGAATATATATACACACATATATTAAATATGTGTACACACATATACATATGCATACATATGTATACATATATAGTGTGCATGTGAAATATATAATCATATGCTTATATTTTATATATGCACATTATATATGTATGTGTTTGTGTATATGTATGGGCCTTCCCAGGTATTGCAGTGATAAAGAATCCACCTGCCAATGCAGGAGACTGAGACGCAAGTGATTCAGGTTTGATCCCTGGGTCAGGAAGATCCCCTGGGGTAGGAAATGGCAAGCCATTCTAGTATTCTTGCCTGGAAAATTCCATGGACAGAGGAGTCTGCTGGGTTACAGTTCATGCGATTGCAAAGAGTTGGATGTGACTGAGAGACGGAGCTCACGCATGCACGCGCGCGCGCACACACACACACACACACACACACATATATACACACACAAACATAGCTAGAAGCCCTAGTTATAGGATAATAATCTAGTCATTATTAATATTAATACTTTGAGTCACACTATTTCTTATCTGGTAAATGGCAATGATAATATCTAAATAAGAGAGTGTCTATAGGAATTAAAAGAGATAATATATGAGAAAATCAATTTATAAATTGAAAGAATATTTGTTTGCAGATGCTCATTGTTACTATTCATTTTTAATGCATTTCAGCCACAGAAATTATTTTTTCAAGTGGTTAAATTCATTTACAACATTCATGTTAGGAACCCATAGCTCTCCCTTTCTTCTCACATGCAAAAACTGTCAACAGAATATAGCCAAAGGCAACATTTTTCATTCAATTCATTTCAGTTCATTTAAAAACTAAATAAATGAAACCAAAATTTCTTCCTTTTTATATTTTACTTCTTGTTAATCAGATTACAGACCATTCCAAAGTGGGATGAGTTGTCTGTTCTGTGGTGGTAGAAGGGAAATTTCTCCGATAAAAATGAGAAGATGTAAGAAGTCCCACAACAGGCAGAGTGTCCCTTGTTAGGACTACTCCCATCCCTGCTGAATCACAATTGCTAACACTTCCTGAGAACTGAATGTGCAAAGCACCTGTTCTATTTAACTCATATGGGTTCCCCTAGTTGGTTCAGCAGTTAAGAATCCATCTGCAATGCAGCAGACTGTCTGAAATACAGGAGACACAGGTTTGATTCCTGGGTTGGGAAGATCGCCTAGAGGAGGACATGGCAACCCACTCCAGTATTCTTGCCTGGGAAACTCCATGGACAGAGGAACCTGGCGGGCCACAGTCCACGGGGCTGCAAAGGGTAGGACACGACTTAGTGACGACACCACCGCCACCAAAGCTTATAACAACCCTGTGAGAGTTACTTACAATTTCCTTTTTTGCATTATAAAGATGAGGAAATTGATTCTTTAGGAATTTGGAGACCTGAAACTAATGAGGGTCAGATTTGGATTTAATTATAATTTGTATCAGTTCAGTTCAGTTCAGTCACTCAGTCATGTCCAACTCTTTGTGACTGCATGGACTGCAGTACACCAGATCTCCCTGTCCATCATCGACTCATGTCCATTGAGTCAGTGATGCCATCCAACCACCTCATCCTCTGTCATCCCCTTCTCCTCTTGCCTTCAGTCTTTCCCAGAATCATGGTCTTTTCCAATGAGTCACTTCTTTGCATCAGGTGGCAAAAGTTTGGAGTTTCAGCTTCAGCAGCAGTCCTTCCAATGAATATTCAGGAATGATTTCCTTTAGGATGGACTGGTTTGGATCCCCTTGGGGACTCTCAAGATCTTCTCCAACGCTACAGTTCAAAAGCATCAATTCTTCAGTGCTCAGCTTTCTTTATAGTCCAACTCTCACATCCTTACATGACTACTGGAAAAACCATGGCTTTGACTAGACAGGTCTTTGTTGGCCAAGTAATGTCTCTGCTTTTTAAAATGCTGTCTGTGTTGGCCATAACCTTTCTTCCAAGGGGCAAGTGTTTTTAATTTCATAGCTGCAGTCACCATATGTAGTGATTTTGGAGCCCAGAAAAATAAAGTCAGAAACCGTTTCCACTGTTTCCCCATCTATTTACTATGAAGTGATGGGACAGGATGCCATGATCTTAGTTTTCTGAATGTTGAGCTTTAAGCCAACTTTTTCACTCTCCTCTTTCACTTTCATCAAGAGGCTCTTTAGTTCTTCTTCACTTTCTGCTATAAGGGTGGTGTCATCTGCACCTAAGGTTATTGATATTTCTCCCAGCAATCTTCATTCCAGCTTGTGCTTCATCCAGGCTGGAGTTTCTCATGATGCAATCTGCATATAAGGTAAATAAGCAGGGTGACAATATACAGCCTTGTTGTACTCCTTTCCTGATTTGGAACCAGTCTTTTTTTCCTTGTCCAGTTCTAACTATTGCTTCTTGACCTGCATACAGATTTCTAAGGAGGCAGGTCAGGTGGTCTGGTGTTCACATCTCTTTAAGAACTTTCACAGTTTGTTGTGATTCACACAGTCAAAGGCTTTAGCATAGTCAATAAAGCAGAAGTAGATTTTTTTCTGAAACTCTCTTGCTTTTTTGATGATCCAGCGTATGTTGGCAATTTGATCTCTGGTTCCTCTGCCTTTTCTAAATAATTTGTATACCCTTAACTAATATGCCAGTTAACAATGATGAACTTGAAACTCCAATTATAGGTTTAAACTGATCCAGATGCTACACAGTTTCACAGGATTTGACAGGAATCCACATTGTATATGAGCCATAACATAGTCTCTGCACCCTTATGGTTCTCACCAGGTCTCATTCCCCTGATTTTGTAGATTGGGTTTCATGGTTCAATATATTCTTTCCCCTAAATTATAAATTGTTAAAGAAATAAAACTGTGAACATACTACTTTTTATCTTCTGCTTTATAAAAATTATTGTTTCATTCTCTGGGGTAGACTTTTTGTTATTTTTAAGCAAAATAGCAAACACCATAGGAACACTAGATACTAGTCAGTAAAACGTTATTAAATTTGTTCAAAATCACTGGCAAAATTTGGTTAAAGGAAAGAAGTAGAACACAAACAATTGATTATTTCAGATGTGTTCCTGTAGCCTGAAAATACTGCAGCAAAATCAGTTTAATTTGCCTTGACTTTGGGTAACATTTGCCTTTTCTATTATAAAAAAAAGTACAAGGCATTCTCTTTCATGAAATTTAAAAATAACTGACAATCTTTAAACTTTAATTTCTGCAAAAGGGAGAGAAAAACAATTCAGTTTACTAAAATTGACTTTGTGTTAAAAATATATTTAAGATTATGTTTTAAAAGCAGTGTCAATTACTTCTTCAGCCCAAATAATACTGTTTGGTGAACACTTAAAGACAAATACTTGTGGCTTGCCAAATAAGACAATTGCATTTCTGGCAATTCATCCACTAGCTTTGTTGATTAAATTTTTCCAAGTAACATGTAGTATTGGAAGTCTTTTAAAGTGCAGGAAATTGGATAGAAACAAAAATTAGAACAATTCAAAATATTTATTTTTAATAATTTTTCTGTTTCCTCTACTGTGTTATCTCAAATTACTCTTATATAACAAATTAACAAATAATTCATAATAGAAGTGCCTACATTGAAGGTTTTCCCTTGCTTTTCACATTTCTTCTTTTCTTCAGCTATTTGTAAAGCCTTCTCAGTTAACCACTTTGCCTTTTTGCTTTTCTTTTTCTTTGCAGTGGTTTTGTCCTCTGCCTCCTGTATGTACCACCGTCCATAGTTCTTTAGGAACGCTGTTTACTAGATTTAATCCCTTAAATATATTTGTCATTTCCACTATATTTTCATAGGTGCTTTAATTTAAGTTGTACCTGGTTGGCATAGTGGTTCCCTGCTTTCTTTAGGTTAAGCCTGAATTTAGCCATTAGAAACAGATGATATGAGCCACAGTCAGCTCCAGGTCTTATTTTTGCTGACTGTACACAGCCTCTCATCTTTGGGTACAAAAAATGTAATCAATTTGATTTCCATATTGACCATTTGGTGATTTCCAAGTGTCAAGTTGTCTCTTGTGCTGTTGGAAAAAGGTGCTTGCTATGACCAGTGGATTCTCTTGGCAAATTTCATTTAGCCTTTGTTCTGCTTCATTTTGAACTCCAAGGCCAACCTTGCCTGTTACTCCAGGTATCTCTTGACTTCTTACATTTGCATTCCAATCCCAATGATGAATAGAACATTGTGTGTGTGTGTGTGTGTGTGTGTGTGTGTGTGTGTGTTAGTTCTAGGATGTCTTCTAGGTCTTCATAGAGCTAATCAACTTCAGCCTCTTTGGCACCAGTGATAGCGACGTAGACTTGAATTACAGTGATGTTGAATGGCTTGCCTTGGAAGCAAACCAAGATCATTCTATCATTTTAGAGTACTGCATTTTGGACTCTTTTGTTAACTATGAGAGCTACTCTATTCCTTCTAAGTGATTCTTGCCCACAGTAGCAGATGGTCATCTGAATTAAATTCTCCCATTCCTGTCCATTTTAGTTAACTGATTCCTAAGATGTCCAATGTTTATTTTTACATTGGTCTTAAAGTGGTCTCCTGATTCACCACTTTCAATTTACCGTATTCATGGACCTAACATTCCAGGTTTCTATTGAATACTGTTCTTTGCAGCATCAGATTTTACTTTCATCACCAGACACATCCACAACTTAGTGTCATTTCCACTTTGGCCCAGTCGCTTCATTCTTTCTGGGGCTATTACTAGTTGTCCTTCACTCTTAGTAACATATTGGATGCCTTCCAACCTGGGGGACTCATCTTTCGGTATCATATCTTTCTGTCTTTTTATACAGTTCAGTAGGTCCTCATAGCAAGTATACTGGGGTTGTTTGCCATTCCCTCCTCCAGTTGACACGTTTTGTCACTCTCCACTATGACCTGTCCGTCTTGGGTGGCCCTGGATGGCACGGTTCATAGCTTCATTGAGTTACACAAGTTCCTTCACCATGACAAGGCAATGATTCATGAAGGGATTGGAGGTTTATAGGAATACTGTGACCAGACCAATGTGAACAGTTTTAAGAACAAAGGATTCTGGAACCAAGAAGTTTGCAGCAACCAGCCTCATCCCCTCCTCTGTTAGTATAAAGGAAGCCTGAATTCTGACTCAGTAAGATGGTTCTTTGGGACAATAGTTCACCATTTTCTCAGTCTCCTGGCTTTCTGAATAAAGTCACCATTCCTGGCCCCAAACCTCATCTTTCAATTTATTGGCTATCCTGTGGTGAGTGGTATAAACTTGGACTCAGTTACACTTCTGGCCCTATAAAAATCAAGACAGCGTTAGTAGATGTTCAGGAAGCCTGCTTTCAACTTGAATCATTCACGTTTTTGAACTTTAGGTTCTTTGAGATAACATTCTCTCTTTTTTTCTTTAGTAAATGTAAAACCTCAAAGATGGGTGCTTTAATGCATTTTTTTCTCTGATAATTCCCATAAAGTTCTTAGAAATACATATTACTAACCTCATTTCAGGGATGAAGAAAATAAGTCTCAAAGAATTAGAGTAACATATTTAAATTCTCACAATAAGGAGTAACAGTGGATCTGGAATTCAAACACAGTTCAACTGATTCTAAAGCCTGTGATCTTAACCACTACAAGATTTTATACAGCAAGAAGTCTAAGAAGCTATTTATAGGCCTTTTCTCAATAGGTTTTCTTTTCTTTAGTCATATAGTGATGGTAGGTCATATACTTACCTTGCTCAAGAATTCTAATCAGGCAAAATTCAACAAAATGTGTAATACTTTAACTGTGCTAGAATTTACATTCAATCAAAAAACACTTATAGATTTTCTTCTGTGTAAGTTTTATTGTGTTGAGCACCACATGAATCAATGTGAACTTGGTACTAAAAATAATGTAAAAAAGAAATATTACAGAATGACTTTTGTGATAACTTCATGAAAAGTAAGCGAATTTTATTTTTTCCTGGACCACCTGAATGTTTCAACTAAATTAAATACCTGTAATCTCCAGGTGTTTAATTAGAAAATAAAGGGCAGGCCTCCATACCAGGTGCAGTGAATAAATGAAAAAATATTTTAAAAGAATACATGGCAATAAACCAAGTCCCTTCATTGCTTCACTATTCATTTCTCATCCCAAGGTAGAAGATTATCATACTGAGAACAGTGGGATTTAGCTGGTAATAATCAGATGTTATTTACACATATGAGACCAGAAATTTGTTGATCCAGGTTTTTGTTTCACTTATTTAACTTTTTCTTATCAAGGAGATCATGAGTAACTGAGTTGGATATCAAAGCTTTTTCTGATAAAGCAAAGCATGCAATCAGTTGCAATATATACAATCAGCATACAATGGATTCTTGCTAATCCATCCAACATCACCAGTTCCTGTCAATTACAAAAGGCCTAGGTCTTCTCTGGGCCCTCCACTCTCAAGTCTGGTCATTATTTATTAGCATATTACTTTTTAAATATCTGATTGCTTAAAAAAAACTGATTGATAAGGAAAGTTATTCATATCTATTACTGATTCTATCACTGTATCAGAGAAACACATCTTCCAGTAGCAAAAGTTAAATTATAAATCTGGCCACATTATGGTACCTGTTACAACATAATCTCTGTTACACTGCATGTTGCAAACTTCAATCTGTATATTTTCATCATCTTGAATGATAGTTTGGCCTAAAATAGCATCTATCAAAACTTCATAGGGTGACTGTGAAAATTAAATGAGTTGATATATGTAAAGCTTAGGACAATACCTGACATATTGTAAGCACACTCAAACCCTAGCTACTATTCTTTGTATTGTATTGTGTTTATGCTGTCAAGAGTGCAATTCTCCAGGGCAGAATACTGGAGTGGGTAGTCATTCCCTTCGCCAGGGGATCTTCCAAGCCCAGGGTTGAACCCAGGTCTCCTGCATTGCAGGCAGACTCTTTACCATCTGAGCTCCCAGGGAAGCCCTGAGAGCATGCAAAATGAATAATCCTCAGGGAACATTCTAGACTGCAAAAACTAAGTCTTTTTATCATTTTATCCCAACAAATGTCATAAAATTATGAATAGAACTTTAAAGAAAGATTCTGGGGACTTTACATTTAAGATGACAGTATCAGGACATGAATCCCCCTTTTATGTTTGAGCTTAGAGGGAGGGTGAGAAATAGACACATCAACACTTCAATTAATCTAGGGTACACTATAACCCCAGGTCCAATGTATGAAAAGAGTTGTTAGAACAAGTAAATGTTAGAGGAGACATGCCTGATGCTGCAGGTGCAGACAATGCTGGAAGAACCCAGAGGTTTCTAGGCCAGGTGCCTCATGCCTCACCCTGAGGGACAGAACAAACACCACTGTTAGGAGGAAGGATACCAAGGGGCATGGGTTGCTGAATGAAGATCTTTGGACCCGTTAGAAACTACAGTTTATAGGCTCAGGGATAAATAAAAGAATTTACAGATGTCCCATCACTGAAGGGCTTATCCAAAGGGGAAGCACATTGGAGAAGAGTCTGAGTTGTGAGCAAGGCTATAACTTTAGAAATAAGAAAAACCTGGGAATAAAGAAAATGAAACCAAAGCACTTGCATTCTCTCTTTCTCTCTCTCTCTCTCTCTCTCTCACACACACACACACACACACACACACACACACACATATACAACTAGAAGTACAAAGTAAATAAAGGGAGCATGGCATGGCAGGAAGAAGAAAGACATGAAAACTTAACTTCATTGCTGCTCAGGAAAATAGGTGGAAAAATATAATGGCACCAAAAATGAAGGTCACACTGAGATATAAAAAGAGGTAAGTTCCAGAGGGCAAGCCTAAGAAAAAACTAGTTAAATAACTGAAAATGATTAAGAAGTTAAAAATACATCAAATGAGAGATATTGCCTTCACAAAGACAAAAGCTGAAAAAAAAATATTTTAATAAATTTCTTTTAAATTTGTAATTGCGAAATTGTTCAGAAATGAAAAATAAACTTGAATCCAAGAGTAGAGGAGGGAGTACACATATCTCTACAATAACAAACATGAAATCATAAGTGTCAAGATATTTCCTGGTAAACTGCTATGATTTTAAAGATGAAAGACAGAGACAGAAACAAAGAAGGACATGTTCTTACACACCTAGGAAGAGATCATATAAATAGGCTCTCCTGAACATGTAAACAGAAAATCCCATGCTAGCTTGACTTTCTCCACCACACAAGCTGTCCCATTCTTTCCTGCCCCCTTCCTTGCACACAAATTGGACTCAAATCAGTCTGTTGAAGTGATTTACTATGTGATTGTAGGGATCTTCTCAAAAAACTACTGATAAAAAGAAACCTGCCAAAACTTGGGTTTCATGGAAAACAAGAAAAATCAATATTAAGATTGTATAAAAATGAAATATGTTTCTAAGCAGGGCTTTTAGTCCACTACACAAGGTTGCAGCCCCATGGTAAGCATTTTGACATTATAATATGGAATTCCATGCCTTGCCTCTGCAATTAATTGCATTTCATGAAAAATCAAACTCAGGAGGAACCAAAAGCTTTGTTATTCAGATTATGATTTTATGTGATCAGAAGTATTCCTCTGTGTGTGAGCCTAAGGGGTATAGAATAATGAGGCAGCACATAAGGCGGGAATTTATTCCAGGGACAAGATCATGCACAGGTTGGGCTGAGACAGTGTTCTAGGATTTAAGTTGCTAGTTTACAAAACAGTTTCATGTTCCCAAGCTGAAGGGGCCCATTGCCAGTGTGTACAAGTCCTGAAACTCATTAAACTTTCCACAAAATAAACTTTCAGAAAGACACCCTAAACCATGAGTTTCTATGAATGGTAAATGGTAACAGGAAGGGAAAAAAACAAAAACACATTAGTTTAGGTCCTTTCTTCCTCCACTTTCTAGATTTGCTGGTAAGACTTTTCAAGGACTAATTATGAAAAAGTTATGGTTTAATTGTACACTATAAAAACAGGTGATGGAAGAAGATGGAAAGAGAGCTGGCAGGAAGGAAGTGAGAGAGGGAGGAAGAAAGTGAGGGAGAGAAGGAGGGAAGGAAGTGAGGAGGAAGAAAGGAAGATAGACACTCAGGATTCAAACCAAACACATTTATTTTGACAGGATCTTACAAAGAGAGAATCAAATAAAAGATGTTGGAAACATCCAATCACTTTGGCCTAACTGCCTAAAGTTAACTTCTATGAGCCAATTTCAAAAACAGTCCTTGCAATATCATTCTCATCAATTAATATTTATTGACTGGCTACAAAGGTACATGACACATGAAGAGATAAGATTAACTTCCTTTCTTTACCCTTCTCTCTGGAAAATGAAGCTAGTCCAACCTTCAAAATATCTGCCTGAGGAGAAAAAATGGACCTGCTCTAATAACCTGAACAAACATTATTTCCAGAACTAATTTTCCACTTATCTGGCTCTTGCCTTCCAAATTTCCAATATCCTGTGATGTCTGATAGCAATTTAAAACTGCAAGTCACTAAGTACAAACTGGCACAGTCTAGAGTATGTTCTGTGTTCTTTTCATTTATTTAATACCTTGTATTTTTAAGAAGTTGAAATATTAGTCACTCAGTCATGTTCAACTCTTTGCAACCCCATAGACCATAGCCCACCAGGCTCCTCTGCCCATGAAATTCTCTAGGCAAGAATACTGGAGTGGGTAACCATTCCCTTCTCCTGGAAATCTTCTCAAACTATGGATCAAAGCCAGGGCTCCTGAATTTCAGGCAGATTCTTTACCTTCTGAGCCGCCCTGGTGTATTTTAAAATTCCTTTTAATAGCAATTACTTCAGTTATGCAAAGTAGTTATTGTTTTTACTGATTAACAGATAGAAATCTAAAAATTTTAAGTGACTTACTTTAGGTCTCCCAGTTCATTTGGGCTTCAAATTTGCTGATACTAAGGCCTATGTTAATAAGGACACCCGCTAACTCAAAACTATATTGCATGCTGCAGAGTAATTTTATATTACTTTTCCTCTTTATCAACAGCTTCCTTCTCCAAGTTGAAAAACAAAGAGATAGAGTATCTAAAAGCTTATTGTTGAGTGATAGGTCCTATGCTGAATATGTTGCATCTATTGTTGTATTTATACTCAAAAGAAATGTATGGGATAGGTGTTTGTATACTCTTATTTTAGATGAAGCAGTTAATGCTTGCAAATTAAAATTGCCTATTAAGTGGTAGATTTGTTGTCCGAATCCAGGTCCTCAAACCCCAAAGCCCATGTTCTGATCTACTTTAATACATTTGCCTTTTTGGTTTGCAGAAGCAGCTAAATTAAAAGCATATATCCTCTGGATTTATATATTGTTTCAGATGATATTTTGCTATATTTTTATTTCTGGGTCATATAAACCATAAAGGTCAGATTTCTAAATATGTTGGTTAAAAAAATACTTTATTCTAAATCACTTTAGAATAAAATTCTTATGATATATACTCCAAATGTCTTTTGATTTCAACTTCATTCAACAAAAACTTAGTGATACATACAATGTAGAGAGAAATATACGTGAAACTTTGAGAACTAAAATGTGAACATGATAGACTCTAATCCTGAAGGACAGGTGATATTGTACTGCAAAGTCCTGGTGAGCAAATCTAACTAGAGACTGAGTATGATTCTTTTGCCAATTAATTTTGTTATACTTGTAAATCTGAATTACACATGCCAGATAGAATCATACAAACAGCACACAAAAAAATGAAGCTATCTTCTTTTCCATCAATAGTACTTTATCAATTTCATACAGAACTCCCAATACATAGCAGTAAAAAGTTTTGAGAATTCTTTATACCTTTTTACAACCCATGACACTCTAAAATATTGGGCTATAACATTTTATAACCTTTCTTGTTGTAACACCATGTTATTTCTACCGTAATGTTGTTGGCAGCAAAATTTGAAGGAAAAAAATTTACAGGTACTTTTCACAGCAATTGTAGATTAACACTTTCATTATTAAGTTTTTCAGTGTTTGCTTATTTGTAGGTTTCATTAATTGATAATATTACTGGTAGCTCACCACCTATTTCTGCTGTGATAAAAATTCCTACTTCAATTTGTTCACAGAATACCTAAACCAAAAACTGAAAATAAGTGTATCTTGTGGTATAAGGAAATGTAAGACTGGGTTTGGGGTTATTGGCAGACAGCTACCATACAAATTACATGAAGAGGATAGAATATATTTGAGCTTTGCTCTGGGAATCAAAAATTAATAGTGTCCTCATTCTCCTACATTTGTAAGCTTCTCAGACTTAAAAGTTTTTCCAAAAAAAAAAAAAAGTTTTTCCTAAGAAAGTAGGACCATTTTGCTTTAGTTTCTCAAACTATCTTCATATTATAACTGTTAAATCAAATAATCCCTGTCTAATTATTTTATTTATTAATTCAACAAATATTTATCGCTGTCTACTATATGTTATGTACTGAACTAGATAGCTTATGTACAAGATTAACCAGGGTCAAAACTGTGCCTGCCTCATTACCTGAGAGACTGGTGAGGGATCCAGATGAGTGAATAGGAAATAATACTGAAAAAAAAAAAAAAAAAAAAAACCAGAAACTTCAGTTAGAGTTGGGAGACCAGAGGGGAGGGGATGCTGTCACACTCTGAGTTAATAGCAGAGCCAAACAGAAAGAAAAAACACGTCCCTTCTTTCCTCAAAAAGACCCAGTCAATGAGAAGCCATGGATTCTTTGTTTACTAAAACCCTTCCAACTTCTTTTTCCTTTCTATAAAGGGTTCTCCTTCCCTTGCTGTGGGGACACTTGCACATGACTCACCATGACTGTAGAGTCTGAATTTCAGTTCTCTGCTGATCCCCAAAAAGCCATCTTTGCTGGAGAAATGTATGGCAGCCTATTTGTTTCAGGTCAACAGTAACATAAAGCAGTGATGGCTACCGGTGGGTAACAGAGAATAGCATGGCAGTCCATGTAAAAGAGAAGCACTACCTCAGTTCAATTCAGTTCAGTTGCATCCGACTCTTTGCGACCCCGTGAATCGCAGCACGCCGGGCCTCCCTGTCCATCGCAAACTCTTGGAGTTTACTCAAACTCATGCCCATTGAGTCAGTGATGCCATCCAGCCATCTCATCTTCTGTCGTCCCCTTCTCCTCCTGCCCCCAATCCCTCCCAGCATCAGGGTCTTTGCCAATGAGTCAACTCTTCACATGAGGTGGCCAAAGTACTGGAGTTTCAGCTTCAGCATCAGTCCTTCCAATGAACACCCAGGACTGATCTCCTTTAGGATGGACTGGTTGGAGCTCCTTGCAGTCCAAGGGACTCTCTAGAGTCTTCTCCAACACCATAGTTCAAAAGCATCAATTTTTCAGCACTCAGCTTTCCTCACTGTCCAGCTCTCACATCCATATATGACCACTGGAAAAACCATAGCCTTGACCAGATGGACCTTCATTGGCAAAGTAATGTCTCTGCTTTTTAATATGCTATCTAGGTTGGTCATAACTTTCCTTCCAAGGAGTAAGCATCTTTTAATTCCGTGGCTGCAGTCACCATCTGCAGTGATTTTGGAGCCCAAAAAAATAAAGTCTGACACTGTTTCCACTGTCTCCCCATCTATTTCCCATGAGGTGATGGGACCAGATGCCATGATCTTAGTTTTGTGAATGTTGAGCTTTAAGCCAACTTTTTCACTCTCCTCTTTCACTTTCATCAAGAGGCTTTTTAGTTCCTCTTCACTTTCTGCCATAAGGGTAGTGTCATCTGCATATCTGAGGTTATTGATATTACTCCCAGCAATCTTGATTCCAGCTTGTGCTTCTTCCAGCCCAGCGTTTCTCGTGATGTACTCAACACTTGCCAAATACAGAGAGGTCTACTTATGCAGGCTGAGATGTCAAGAATGCATCTATTTAGCCAGGCAGCTTCTGGCGGAGAGGGAGGAAAATACTGCTTTACTTAGAGAATGGCTCATGCAGAAGCTGAGGGCTGAGGAAGGCTGAGGATGCTCAGGACATTGGAAATAATTAAATTGAGTGGTACAGAGTAGGAAGAGGAGTGGGTGGCAATTGCTCAGAGGATATAGGTGTGAGCAGCCATGTATTGAAAGTCTTGCAATGCTTGATAGGGACAATGAACATTATTTTAAGGGCAATGGGTATTCATAAGTTTAAATACATGTGAGATATAATGACATTTGTGGTTTAGAAAGATTACTTTGATGACAATAGTAAAAATAGAAGTAGAGGCAAGTAGAGAAAGTAAGAAAGTGAGTCAGAACCGGTTAGAACAGGCAAGTCAAGAAAGCAAAGTGATTTGAGCTACATTTGTGGAAATTGCATGGAAGGTCATTTACCCAGATAGTATACATAAACACAAGGACACACACACACATTCATACGTGTGTATCTGTATCCTAAGCTGATTGTTAGCTATATATTTGTGTTATTATTTATCCTTTGTTAGATCATGAGACCCAGAGAAATGAACTCTGCTTTCTGCCAGATTGTAAAGTCCATGATAGCTCATCAAGTCCTTGATGATAGAGAACAAAAATTAAAGCAATAAATACAATGAAGGTAAAGAGAGTCGAATTTGTTTCTCTAAATATATTGTAGAATTCTCATGAGATGTATATAAATAATAAATAAACTACTTAAATAAACTCCTTGAGATTAAAGATTATATAATGCATTTTTAAATTACTCTACTCCAGAGCTTTTTAGGAATATTATTATTGGTTTTTAAAAAGAAAGCCACTTCTAGAGCATTTGGTACAAATTTATGGTGAACATAATGCTAATAAAGTTCACTGGGTTGAGACTTATCTTCCTGGAAAGAATTTGAGCATTGCAAGGAAATAAAAAGAGGATAAGAATAAAATCCCTCTTTAGTCATTCATTACATAACTAATCTTTTAAAAATTCTAGGAAAAATGATTTTTTTAATCTTTTTACTTTGTTTAATATATACATATGTGTATATATATACATATATAAATAATCCTCTTCAATATTTTTTTATGATAATGTGTCAGCTACCAATCCACACAAATGATATGGTAATGCTTTGTAATATGAACTAATTTTCCTGTAGGAATTCAGCCTACAGTTTGAGATGGGTAATACTTTTTCAACTTCAGGAGGCAAGCTGTTAATTAAATCATTAAAACTTTGAGAACTGACAGAAATGGAGACCACCATGAATCAAGTGCATTTCCAACCTAGTTGTGTAGGGAAGTTGATTTGTGGCCATAATTTCCTGGGCTGTATCTAGAAACTAATAATAGTAGAGTGATAATCACAGTAAATCAAAAGAATACTACATGACTAAAATAGCAGTAAAGAGTAATTTTAATAGATGTCATATTTTCCATTTAATTAAATTGAGTGTCATAAATACAAATAGTTAATAAAACTCAAAACGAAGAAACAATCAGCAGCAATTCCTTGGGAAGTTGTTTTACCTACTTTTGAGTTGATGACAATGGGTTGACAGATAATGTTCCATTATATCCAGGTGGGCCTTTTTAGTAGATTAAATGCTATCTCACTGGTAGAAACTTGGTTTTGAAGTATTTTTTGACATGTATCTGCTGTTGCTGCTGCTGCTAAGTCGCTTCAGTCGTGTCCGACTCTGTGTGACCCCATAGAAGGCAGCCCACGAGGCTCCCCCGTCCCTGGGATTCTCCAGGCAAGAACACTGGAGTGGGTTGCCATTTCCTTCTCCAGTGCGTGAGAGTGAAGTCGCTCAGTCTTATCCGACTCTTCGCGACCCCATGGACCGCAGCCTACCAGGCTCCTCCGTCCATGGGATTTTCCAAACAAGAGTACTGGAGTGGGGTGCCATTGCCTTCTCCTTGACATGTATCTAGGTTCCATTTATTGTATGTGAGTACTTCCATGTGACTTAGTAGGCTTTCCAGGTGGCACAGTGGTAAAGAATCTGACTCCAGTGCAGGAGATACAGGAGACGCAGGTTTGATCCCTGGGTCAGGAAGACCCCCTGGAGGAGGAAATGGCACCCCACTCCAGCATTCTTGCCTGGAAAATCCCATGGATGGAGGAGCCTGGGGGGCTACAGTTCATGGGGCCAAAAAGAGTCAGACATCACTGAGCGATTGAGTGCATCAGAGCATGTGACTCAGCCTAAAATTT
Organism: Odocoileus virginianus; assembly: GCF_023699985.2. NCBI lineage: Eukaryota > Metazoa > Chordata > Mammalia > Artiodactyla > Cervidae > Odocoileus > Odocoileus virginianus. Next base: position 16,824,260 of record NC_069675.1, on the reverse strand, counting down.
GTCATTGGGCCATTTGTTTTCCAGCATACTTTCATGCTATTTCTAGTCTCTACAGGTTGCTTAGGCATCGCTACCCCTGAAAATGGATTTCCTAACAATGAACTGTGAAATCATTTCAGTGCTAATTTCTTTCTGGCCTACTGCCCAGGACACTCCCTACTTAATTCCACCATCATGTTCTTTGGTGGTGGAAACACCAGACCACTTAAGTTAATCCTGATCCTGTCTTGCAAGTAACTCCAAAGAGGATGCTGCACCAAAGGCACTGATTTGAAGTCAGAGATACTTGTGGTTAGGAATTTTCAAAATGAAGAAATAAAAGGTGGAGGAAAAGGAAAAGGAAAAAAAAATGTTCTATTGTATAAACTTGACTCTCCCTAGCACTTCAGTTTTTAAATTCTATGTATATTTCTTTGTTCTTCAGACCATATGTTTCAAAGATTAAATAAACTATTTTATGCAAGCAGTTTGTAGAAACCTGGCTACACTACCACATCTTGAATAGTATTTGGTAGTTCCAGACACAGTTCAAAGATGATTAATGAGAAATAAGCAGGAAAATAGGGCCTTTGGATGGCAGTGACACTAAACTCAGGGAATGTCTATATTTAAATATGTTTAACTACTGAAGAAGGTGCTGTGTACAGTGAATCAGCAGTGACTAGTTTAAGATATACAGCTGGGTCAAAGCAAATCCAATGCTCTGGTTTTCCTTACAGAACAGCGTAGAAGAGATACTCATCTTTCCCAAATGAAGAGAAGACAAGTTGCTAAGGTTCCTCTGAACTAAAATAATGGGTTGGAGTTTCTCCTCATATGATAATGCATTTCTGTATATCCATATACAGAAACTCAAAAGCAAAATGAATAATTTGGTTGAATGAAACTCATTTTTTCAGTTTGTAAAAATTTTCTAGAAATGATATAGAGCATCAACAGCTTCCTGAATAAAAAATAAAAAAACTATAGTTGAGTAAAAATTATGAAAATTGTATGTTCAAAATCTTGAAATATTTTTCAGAAAAATATCTACTCCTGCTTTATTGACTATGCCAAAGCCTTTGAATGTGTGGATCACAACAAACTGTGGAAAATTCTTAAAGAGATCGGAAACAGACAACCTGACCTGCCTCTTGAGAAATCTGTATGCAGATCAAGAAGCAACAATTATAACTGGACATGGAACAACAGGCTTCTTCCAAATAGGAAAAGGAGTACTGCAAAGCTTTGTATTGTCACCCCACTTATTTAATGTACATGCAGAGTACATCATGTGAAATACCAGACTGGACAAAACAAAACTGGCATAAAGATTGCTGGGAGAAATATCAATAACCTCTGATATGCAGATGACATCACCCTTATGGCAGAAAGCGAAGAACTAAAGAGCCTATTGATGAAAGTGAAAGAGTAAAGTGAAAAAGTTGGCTTAAAACTCAACATTCAGAAAACTAAGATCATGGCATCCAGTCCCATTAGTTCAGTTCAGTTCAGTTCAGTTCAGTTCACTCACTCAGTCATGTCTGACTCACTGTAACCCCATAAATCACAGCACGCCAGGCCTCCCTGTCCATCACCAACTTCCAGAGTCCACCCAAACCCATTCCATTGAGTCAGTGATGCCATCCAACCATCTCATCCTCTGTCATCCCCTTCCCCTCCTGCCCTCAGTCTTTCCCAGCATCAGGGTCTTTTCCAATGAGTCAGCTCTTCTCATCAGGTGGCCAAAATTTTGGAGTTTCAGCTTCAACATGAGTCCTTCCAATGAACACCCAGGACTGATCTCCTTTAGGATGAACTGGTTGGATCTCCTTGCAGTCCAAGTGACTCTCAAGAGTCTTCTCCAATACCATAGTTCAAAAGCATTAATTCTTCTGCACTCAGGTTTATTTATAGTCTAACTCTCACATCCATACATGACCACTGGAAAAACCATAGCCTTGACTAGACGGACCTTTGTTGGCAAAGAAATGTCTCTGCTTTTTAATATGCTGTCTAGGTTGGTCATAACTTTCCTTCCAAGGAGTAAGCATCTTTTAAATCATGGCTGCAATCACCATCTGCAGTGATTTTGGAGTCCAGAAAAATAAAATCTGACACTGTTTCCCCATCTATTTGGCATGAAGTGATAGGACCAGATGCCATGATCTTAGTTTTCTGAATGTTAAGCCAACTTTTTCACTCTCCTCTTTCACTTTTATCAAGAGGCTCTTTAGTCCTTCACTTTCTGCCATAAGGCTGGTGTCATCTGCATATCTGAGGTTATTGATATTTCTCCCAGCATTCTTGATTTCAGATTGTGCTTCATCCAGCCCAGCGTTTCTCATGATGTACTCTGCATATAAGTTAAGTAAGCAGGGTGACAATATACAGCCTTGACATACTCCTTTTCCTATTTGGAACCAGTCTGTTGTTCCATGTCCAGTTCTAACTGTTGCTTCCTGACCTGCATACAGATTTCTCAAGAGGCACACAGTTCAGGTGGTCTGGTATTCCCATTTCTTTAAGAATTTTCTACAGTTTATTGTGATCCACATGGTCAAAGGCTTTGGCATAGTCAATGAAACAGAAATAGATGTTTTTCTGGAACCCTCTTGCTTTTTCAATGATCCAGTGGATGGAAATTTGATCTCTGGTTCCTCTGCCTTTTCTAAAACCAGCTTGAACATCTGGGATTTCACGGTTCACATATTGCTGAAGCCTGGATTGGAGAATTTTAAGCATCACTTTACTAGCATGTGAGATGAGTGCAATTGTGGGATAGTTTGAGCATTCTTTAGCATTGCCTTTCTTTTGGATTGGAATGAAAATTGACCTTTTCCAGTCCTGTGGCCACTGCTGAGCTTTCCAAATTTGCTGGCATATTGCATGCAGCACTTTCACAGCATCATCTTTCAGGATTTGAAATAGTTCAACTGGAATTTCATCACCTCCACTAGCTTTGTTCATAGCGATGCTTCCTAAGGCCCACTTGACTTCACATTCCAGGATGTCTGGCTTTAGGTGAGTGAGCACAGCATCGTGATTATCTGGGTCATGAAGATCTTTTTTGTACAGTTCTTCTGTATATTCTTGTCACCTCTTCTTAACATCTTCTGCTTCTGTTAGGTCCCTACCTTTTCTGTCACTTATTGAGCCCATCTTTGCATGAGATGTTTCTGTGGTATCTCTAATTTTCTTGAAGAGATCTCTAGTTTTTCCCATTCTATTGCTTTCCTATTTTTCTTTACATTGATCACTGAAGAAGGCTTTCTTATCTTTCCTTGCTATCTGGTCCCATCACTTCATGGCAAATATAAGGAGAAACAATGGAAACAGTGAGAGACTTTATTTTTTGGCTCCAAAATCACTGCAGATGTTGACTGCAGCCATGAAATTAAAAGACGCTTGCTCCTTGGAAGAAAAGCTATGACCAACCGAGACAGCATATTAAAAAGCAGAGACATTACTTTGACAATAAAGGTCCCTCTAATCAAAGCAATGGTTTTTCCAGTAGTCATGTAGTCATGTATGGATATGAGAGTTGGACTATATAGAAAACTGAGCTCCAAAGAATTGATGCTTTTGAAATGTGTTGGAGAAGACTCTTGAGAATCCCTTGGACTGCAAGGAGATCCAACCAGTGATCCTAAAGGAAATGAGTTGTGACTATTCATTGGAAGGACTGATACTGAAACTGAAACTTCAATGTTTCGGCCACCTGATGTGAAGAACTAACTCATTGGAAAAGATCCTGATGTTGGAAAAGATTGAAGGTGGGAGGAGAATGGGACAACAGAGGAAGAGATGGTTCAATGACATCACCGACTTGATGGACATGAGTTTGAGTAAACTCTCGGAGTTGGTGATGGACAGGGAAGCCTGGCTTACAGTAGTCCATGAGGTTGCAAAGAGTCAGACATGACTCAGCAGCTGAACTGAAGCCCAAATAAATAGCACTTCACATTACTTTCTTGAAAGAGAATGAGATGCCTCATCTCCTACATACAGATAGTTTATAAGTAAGTACTTTGAATACAAATATAGTTATTCATATTGAATCAAATTATAACCCCTAATCACACTGACTATGTTAAATTAGAACTCATTAAAAACATTAAATATAAGTGATACCAAATATCCTATATGTAATTAGATATCACTACTTAAAATATTCAATAAAAATTTATAACTGTGAAAAATTTTCAAATGGAAACCTAATATAGTTTTCCCTGTTTAATATCTCCAACTATTTTAACTTTTTCATGAATAAGAAGATACAAATAGCTGAGAAGAAAGGGAAATCTAACTAAAGAAGTCCAATATATTTCAGTTTGTTGATTATTCAAAAATAGAATTGTAACTCAGTAAAATCATAAGGCCCCTTCCTTTTAAATTTTGCTTTGATTTAGTGTTTTAATTTTGTTTTTTCACTACTTATAACCCAATAAATTACTATAAAGTATTTGTCATGACATGCCACCATAGTTGACGATAGATGGAAGAAAAGATGAATTAGAGGAGGAAACAAGGTTAAATAAGTGATGGGAAGGAAGAAGAGGAGATTATTTCATGAAATAACTAAACCAGAGTAGTCCTTCAGTGGATGGAATACAGTGAGAAAGGAGTAAAAAACTAATGGAAGGCAATGAAATAGGTGGTGCGTTGTTGTTTTTCTTTTAAATCTTAATGTGGGAAGAATGTTTCTTAATGTGGAAAGAATGCTTCAGCAATTTCTCCTTATTCTTTTATCCCCTCTAAGGCAAGGACTTCCCTCCAATGATCACAAATATACAGATTATTTCACTCTATATCACTTGTACTGATGCCTTCTTTATATATAGGCACTCAGTCATGTCCAGCCTTTACAACCCCATGGTCTGCAGCCCACCAGGCTCTTCTGTCTATGCAATTTTTCAGGCAAGAATACTGGAGTGGGTTGCCATGCCCTCCTCCAAGGGATCTACCTGACTCAGGGATGGAGCCCACATCTCCTGCATTGCATCTCCTAAATTGCTTTATCATCTGATCCACCAGGGAAAAAGTGTGTGTGTGTGTGTGTGTGTGTGTGTGTGTGTGTGTGTGTGTGTATTATAGACATGAATAGATGTAATATATTAATATATATCTACATAGATAGATGGGCTTCCCCGGTCACTCAGTTGGTAAAGAATCCACGTGCAATGCAGGAGACCCCAGTCCAATTCCTGGGCCCAGAAGATCCCCTGTAGAGGGCATAGGCTACCCACTCCAGTATTCTTGAGCTTCTCTAGTGGCTCAGAAGGTAAAGAATCTGCCTGAATTGCAGGAGACCTGGGTTTGATCCCTGGGTCAAGAAGATTCTCTGGAGGAGAGAATGACAACTCACTCCAGCATTCTTGCCTGGAGAATCTTCACGGACAGAGGAGCCTGGTGGGCTACAGTCCATGGGATCACAAAGAGTCAGACATGATTAAGTGACTAAGCACAGCACAACATAGATAGATATATTAATGGTCTTTGTGCTTCTCCATTGCTGGTCCAAAGTAGCTCAGTGTTTTGAAATAAATTTACTTAATTTTCAAAATCTGTGTTATCATTACTGTAGTGAAAAGCATGCTTCTTCTCCTTTCTCTAGAAGTCTTAAGCTAGTGGTAGACATCTGTACCCTCAGAAGAATCCTCTGTCTCCAAATGTAATGCCAAGGCTAGTATTCAATTAGTTGCATGGAGCAGAATTGTCTTGCAAAGGCAATAAGCAGTGAAAAGCAGATAAAATAGTTTAGAATCCACCAGAAATGAAAAAAAAAAAAAAAGTATTGTTCAAAAAGGAAGACAGTTTCATCTGTCTAATAAGTCAAGAAGACATAAAATATCTGTTATTTGTTTTTTAAGCAAGGTCAAAAGCCCACTATTTCTCAAGGGAAAGCATCTCATCCTTTCATTTCAATTAACCTTATAAAGCAGTCAATAAATATTTTTGAAAAATACTTCTGGCAGCTGTAAAGGCAGAAATTGTTTTAAAGGAAGTTTTTTATTAAGATAAATGGAGACCTGTGTTGAGTTTAGTGTTCAATCAAATTTCCAAGCCAAGAATCTGAAAGATGAGTTTCAAGGGAAAGTGCCACAAAAGCTGACTTGAAGACCCCTCTTCGCCTCCTATAAGACCCTGCACAGTTGTCTCGGGATGATACACTTCTATGTTTTCCTCCTTTACTGCTCACACAGAGCACTTCACTTCTGGTCACTAAATGTGTGGGGAGTTTTCCCCTACCTCAGTAATTGTCTATGACACCAGTTGGGTGTCCTGTAGTTCTATTCGGTTCTGACACTATCTACTTGGAGTCAGCATCAGATCCCACAAGTTAATGCCTCAGTTCTACAAGACTGTCCCCAACTTCAGATGCTAATTACAAGTCCCAGATTTTCTCCTGTACTTTAGATCAACAGACTATAAATTAGGGGTCCCATGACCCCCCCCACACCTTGGCTTCAATAATTTACTAGAATGGCTCAGAGAACTCAGGGAAACACCTTTGCCATTTTACTATCAAGGGGATTCTCTGGTGGCTCAGATGGAAAAGTATCTGCCTGCAATGTGGGATACTGGAAGTTGATCCCTGGGTCTGGAAGATCCCTTGAAGAAGGAAATGGCAACCTACTCCAGTATTCATGCCTGGAAAATCCCATGGATGGAGGAGCCTTGGGGAGCTACAGTCCATAGTGTCACAAAGAGTCAGACACAACTGAGCAACTTCACTTTCACTTTCCCCCATCTATGGGCATTGTGGATGAAAGATAAGTGAGGGCTCTTCAGTTTCCAGTGATAAAAGATATGCTTAAGGATACAAATGAATAGCCAGAAGAAGAGGTACATAGGGCAAGGGGTATGGAAAGAAGCTTCTATACCTTCTCTTTGAACACTTTCATTTGTACACCAACCTGAGAAGCTCTCTAAACTGTGCACTCTGCACTCTTGGGAATTCTGTAGAGCCTTCATCATAGGCTTAGTCAGTCATTAACTCAGTCGCCAGGCTCTCGCTTCTCCTTGGAGGAAGTGGGGTGGGGAATGGATATTTTCAAGGTTCTAATCATGGCTTGGTTATTTTGGGGGACCGATCTTCATCCTGAAACCATCCAGGACTCCACTAACAGTCACCTCAACGGAACAAAAGACACTCTTGTCATCCAGAAAATTCCAAGAGATTAGGACTGCAGGGTAGGAAAACAAAAACAACACAAGTGTTCAAATAAAAGATGATCCTTGTGTTATTATCATTTAGGAAATTACAATGATATTAAGAGCTCTGTGCCAAAAAATGTAGGCAGAGGGGAAAAATACATATATTTTCAGTTATTTCACAATGAGAAATGTACAGAACTGTTTCAAAGAGAAAGCTAGTCTCTTAAAGAAATCACCAAGGTCATCTTTTTTCCTTTTCTGATATAAAAGATAAAATTGTTATATAATATTTTTAGCATTCTTCATATAGTGTATCTCTAGTCTTTAACTTATCCCAAGGCAGAATTGTTACAGAATACTGTGATTCTATATCTAATATTTTGGAAAACTAACACAATATTAATTTTCAAGCTAATCTAATAGATTTAATGATCATAATGCTCATATAGGGTAGGCTTTCTGTAACAAGATACTATGATGTCAATGTTATCATTAGCTAAGAATATTTCAAAATTTCCTAGAGAAGGTAAAAATAAACTGAAGAGCTTGGTACATCAACAGGAAAGAAATAAGGACCTAGAGAAATGTATATATTTTTAAGTAGCACCATGAAAAACAGAGACAATATCATCACTTCTATTATTGAATTAAAATCTTACTCAGAAATAAAAATTCTAAAACTTTGGAAAAAAATATGAATATATTGGGTTAGCCAAAATATTCATTTGAATTTTTCCATAAGCTGTAACAGAAAAACCAGAAAGAACATTTTTGGCCAACTCAGTATTCTACACAAGTGGATGGGTATATGATATGTTTCAAGACCATGTCTGTGACTAACCTTTGTTTATAGAATATTTATATTCTACACAACATTATAATTAACACTTGATGATTTTGTTATCAAGATACTCATTATTATAGGAAAGCCTATCAACTTGAAAAATTTGCTGACTGTAATAAGTTCAGAAGAGAATGGGATCTAGAAAAACTAAATCAGTCTACATTAATAAATCACTATTATGTGTCCACATTCTAAACAAGATTTAGCAATAGAAATTCAAAATATATTATAAGATTTACCATGTAGAGGTTTCTTTAATGAATAAAAATTAGAAATCACATAGGTCCTCATACAAACATTGATTGTTTCATAATTTTAAAAAGTTACCATTACTAGATAGATGAGACTGGAGAGAGGAAACATTAAAAATAAAACATGTACACCTGTGGCGGATTCACGTTAGTGTATGGCAAAGCCACTACAGTATCATAAAGGAATTAGCCTACAATTAAAATAAATAAATTTATATTAAAAAATAAAATAAAATTTTAAAGTGAAAAAGGTTCAGTAGAGACCATAGATCGGAGATAGATGGGATACTTTGAGTCTCAGTACTCAACTTTTTTGGTATGTTACATGAGTTTCTGAATGTTACAATCTTTTTCCCTTAAAAATCACTTAAGTTCCCCATAATATCTATAGTTTAATGTGGGTATATTTTCATTTATTCTAAACACACCCTTGTCTCTGCTGATTCCACTTCAAAGAGAGAAAATAAAAGAAGGAATAAAGAAAAGGAAGGATGGAAGAGAGAAGGACGAAAGGTTTCGCTGAATCTGCTGAGACATACAGCATCTTGATACCCATAGGTTGAGTGGTTTTTGATGTTCAGATAGGTGACTGAGTTGGAGACAGGACTTGGGTCAGGATTTTGTGAAGACATATCAGCCAGGGTGAATCAAATACATAACTCAGAATACTTATCACAAATGTATCCCTCACTGCTGGTAAGAATAATACTGGAGAAAAGGAACAATCCAGAAAGGGTTCACAAGATTCTTCTTCAAGTACAAGGACTACCCTGAAAATACACCAGATCATTTTCATTAATGGCGATGTAAAACATGATGCATAATGGAGCAAGTATGTGATTAGACCAAAACCGGACAACTGAAGTTCAAGTCAAGCTTCCATGGACTTGACAATAGACAACACAAAAGACATTCCCTGGAATTTTTAAGGCACTGATATAACATGAAGTACTACACAATACATCCATTTATTAATCTTTTCATTCATTTCATAGACTTATAGAAGAAAAATCTAAGCAAAGCACACAACTATAGGGGATGAGATCCAAATATAAAAATGATGACATGAATATTCCCCTTAGGAAACTTACAGCCTACTGAGGGACAAGGAGGAGATCAACTCTGCATACAATTATCTGTAATGCAATGAACCCACAGTAAGTGCCAGGGCAAGGTTATAAGTAAAGAACCAAAGAATTTCACATGAGAGGAACATTGATTATAGATGGGAGATAGTAATGTCTTCAGTAGACTATGCCTTTGAGCTGAACTTTGAAGAGTGGGTCTGTAGCAGTATTTAGTCAGGGTATTCTACATAAAGAGCTACTACAAAGGTATATAGGCAATTGGCACAGAAATATATATAAAAAATCAGAATGGGTATATATGCACAGACAATTGGAAAGACACTTTAAGAATTACTCGGTGCATTTCCATTGACCCAGCAGTTCTCTCTTAGTAACTAGCCCGAGATGCACTAATCTGAATACACAAGGTGGTAGGTGATATGATGTGGCAGACTTTTAAGAAATGTTGTTAAGTAAGAAGAATATACAGAGCCCACATAATGTGTGTAGCATTTGTGAAAAAAAAAAAAATAAAAACTCACACATTTTATAGGTGCCTGTATATAATTATGCACACACATGTTTTCTGAAAGGAAACCTATGAAATTAGTAGCATTGGTTTCCTCTGAGAAATGTAACAGAATAGAGGTAATAATGTTAACTTTATGAGAAAATGGATTTGTGCATTGCTTTTTTAAAATTAATTTATTTTTTAACTGAAGGATAATCACTTTACAGAATCTTGTTTTCTGTCAAACCTCAACATGAATCAGCCACAGGTATACATATGTCCCCTCCCTTTTGAGCCTCCCTCCCCACCCACCCCTCTAGGTTGACACAGAGCCCCTGATTTGAGTTTCCTGAGCCACACAGCAAATTCCCATTGGCTCTCTATTTTACACATGGTAATGTAAGTTTCCATGTTACTCTTTCCATACATCTCACCCTCTCCTCCCCTCTCCCCATGTCCATAAGTCTATTCTCTATGTCTCTTTCTCCATCGCTGCCCTATAAATAAATTATTTAGTATCATTTTTCATAGATTCTGTATATATGTGGTAGAATACAATATTTATATTTCTTTTTCTGACTTAATTCACTCTGTATTAATAGGTTCTAGGTTCATCCACCTCATTAGAACTGACTCAAATGCATTTCCTTTTATGGCTGAGTAATATTCCACCATGTATATGCACCACAACTTCTTTATCCATTCATCTGTCAGTGGACATCTAGGTTGCGTCCATGTTCTAGCTATTGTAAATTAGTGTTGCAATGAAGATTTGTGCATTTCTCGTGTGATCGAAACTAATTAAAGGTATTGGGTATTAAAGAGTGTATGTAGATGAATGGTCCACTTGATTAAATAACTGAAAGCACTCTTTCTTACATTTTTTTCAGTCCTCCAGAATGACCTTGTTTTTACTGTTTTTTTACTGATTACCCACTTGACTTTGCATAAATATCTTTTCTTGGTAAAGTGCTTTTCTTGGTAAAGTAGGGTACACACTTTCTTAGTTGTGTTAGAGTTTTCTTTTAAGAATTTTACACAAAGTACATCACAAATATCAAAAGATGAGAATAAAAAAACACTTGATTTTTATCATCTTCTCTTCCTGTCTTGAGGACATACTATCCTTGGAATGTGGTGGCTAAATGTGTCACTTCATAAGGTATTAGAAAAATCCCTACTAATTTTGGCGAGAGAATTGGTGAACAGAAATGCAGTGACCACACTGGATTCTGGCAAAGATACTAGGATCATTTCTCTGTCAAAAAGTGCTACGAATCTGTTTCAGGTATATGAGGTTAGAACCTCTGTTTTGCATCTCGTTGGAAAGCATGGCTTCTGTCAGCACCGCAGGTCTTAACAATGTGTTCTGAGACTGAATGACGGGGTTTAAGCAGAACGGAAAGTGTTACTTATTTCCCTTCCCACCTCCTTCCGGTCCCTGGAAGCAATTCCCCCTTTACCCTGAAGGGTCACCTCTGAAGCAGATATGGGTAAAGTCCTGCATCCCTGACAGTGGCACCCTGATGCTGCTAAGACTAAAGCGTCTAAGTGCCAATTGTGAAGGAAGCGGTTACAGCAGTGGGGGTGCAGAGACACGGATAGAATCCTTCTGCAGAGAGGGTGAGATTTGTTTCAAATGTTGTATTCTGTTGCTCCATTAATTTAGTAATATTTAGAGGACTTCAGCAACTATATTTGAGATGGGGGGAAATTAGCATAGCCTTGAATTTTTATTTCAACCTGTAAAATATTTAGGACCTCCACATATATCCTTCTAAATAATGTAACTTGTCTTTATTAGACATCTTTGCTTCATTTCAACCTTTGGTGCCTAAACTTCATTTTGTCTCTTGAATTATTAAATTTCAGAGAAAAAAAATCTGCTATCCTAGACACTGGTCTGACTGTAACACTTTCCCATACGTCAAATACTCCTCACTAGTCAAAAAGTTTGCGCGAGCTCTGGTAGGTAGTGAAGGGCAGGAAAGCCTGGTGTGCTGCAGTTCATGGGGCTGCAAAGAGTTGGACACGGCTTAGTGACTGAAAAAACAATGACAGTCAAAAAGAGTCCTGGAAAGATGGATTTGTTCAGCCCCAAACATTGGCTCTCTGATTTCCTGAGTTGTACATCAAGATATGAGTGCTAGTAACACTCTGTGTGGTGCCCAGGAGGCTGGCACTGTCCCATTCCCACCAGACCCTAGGAGGGATACCTTACCTGGCACTTCAAGTTGGCATTGCTTCTCTGAATGCTATTATAGGAAAAACTGAACGCCAGAACAGGGAAACATTTTGCGGCATAAACTCCAGAGGAATATTTAGACCAGAGCATTTGCTGATCCATATGTTTTTACTATGGCTGTTATTTTCATTTTTACAAAGGTAGGAAATATGCCCAATAAAGAATAACCTCGAAATGATTTCTGCCTCTTTTGCAGATTTGCTTTGAACGTATCAGGAACATACGGAAAATCCCCTTGAATTAAAAGAACATTTTGATTTGATTGTATGCAAGTTTGCATTTATACTATCTGATCGTTAGAGTTTATAGAGTCTCTTAATTTTGCATTTCTGTTTCTCTGGCTTTGGGTCTAATAGCATGAGACAGTGGGGAATGAGGTTGTAGCAAGAGTAATCCTTCCAGGTGGCTCTCCAATGAAAAAGGGGGTGACACTAGAGGGATAAAGGATTGTGATAATACAGCTCCGATTACTGAAGGAAGGGCCACAAAGAAAATTCTGTCTACAGATAAAGGAGGACATACTGAGGCTGTAACTGCTCTGGGATATTAAAGGAAACTATGCCTCTCCTCAGTCATGGCTTATATGCTGCAATACATGTCTACATAATTATAAGTTCCAAATTTTATTGCACTTTGAAGAAAGAGAAAGGTTAACACCCCCATCCCTATAGCTGTCTGTAATGAAGAACTGTCATTAAATGAATACCAAATATAGGTGTTCCATATACATAAATGGGCTTCCCAGGTGGAGCTAGCCTTAAAGAACCTGCCTGCCAATGCAGGAGATGTAAGAGATGCGGGTTTGATCCCTGGGTTGGGAAGATCACCTGGAGGATGGCATGGAAACCCATTTCAGAATTCTTGCCTGGAGAATCTCATGGACAGAGGCGCCTAGCTGGCTATAGCCCATAGAGTCACACACAGTCAGACACAACTGAAGCACTTAGCATGCACATACAGAAATATTCCAAACAAGACATGGTTTAAAAAAAAAAAAAAAGCAATAGCAACTTATCAGGACTGGTGTTCTAGGTGCTTCAAAACATGAAGAAAATACTCAATAATTTGTCTTAAATGCTTTGCAATCTCTCATTAGCCTAACAGTGAAGAAGACTAGAACAAATAATTTATTGAGGTTTCTTTAATATCCAACTGTTTATAACTTTCAAACTAATACTTAAAACAATTTACTTTCCCCTTAGGTGCCACTAAAGAATATGAGTATCATATGAATTACTCTTACCACCTTCTACCCACAAAGCAAATTCAGTCCATGTTATAATTAAGTGATGTAGTGTATTAGTCAACACAATAAAATGATCATAGGTCATTACTTCATGTAAACTGCAAAAAAAAAAAAAAAATTATGTTCTGTTTTCTAACAAGACATGACACATTCATCTCTTCAAATGTAAACATCTTTGGTTACACAGCTATGAAGGACACCATAAATCTCTGTCTACACTGGGAAATTGTTTAATTATTTTCTCATTTAGTATGTGTCCTAAAATGATAACTTATACTATTCTGATTAGAACAAGAAGTCTTGATTTGTAGGATATGTGTATGGGCAAGCAAAAACACACACAGTAAAGCCTAATTTGATGAAGGAAACTGAAAACATTTTCTATGTTTATTAATTTTTGTAGATAGTAAAAACAAATGGTGGTTGTCCTCAAAGATAGATAGATAGTGTGATTTTATAATGACAACTAAATTATAATTATACTGTTATGACACATATATCACAAAGATTTTTAAGGTTCTTATTTTCTGTTATCTCTGAATTCTGAAATAGCTAGTGAAAATACTGATATTCCATATTGGCTAGATATGCTCATTTTCTCATTGTAAAGACCAACGGAAAATAGCTTCATCATTTTTGAATTAAAAAAAAAGTTTTACCAAAGCTGTTTGTTCACACAGTTTACTGGTAGATTTTAAGATGAACAATCAAATAGCCATGCACAAAGGAAAAAGATACTATGTTCCTAGATTTATGTTCTTAAGTTTGACTTTCCATTGCTAAGCATCTTCCATGGATGATTTACACACCCTTACATAACCATATATTGAGGACTACTCATTGTTAGTAATTATCAAAATAAATTGTTCTAACTAGAATTGATTTTTGTATTCAACCTAACTACTGGGTTCATTAGACTCACTTAATGCTTGAAGTAATATATCCAAAAATCAAAACTCTTCTGACTGTGGCCATGATATAATAACTTATACCAGACTAGTCCTTCTACCATAAATAAGTTTAAAGGAGGACAAAACATACTAAACAATACTTTTCAGACATTGTAGAAAAGGCAGTGCAGGAATGTGATTCTTAACAAAAGAGAAATATGTGTGGTAATTCCTCGGGTTACTCCAGCTTTTTGCTTTAAGGTACATTCCAGACAACAATTTAGGGAAATGGAGCCTAAACTAAGCACAATGATACTGCTGAGCTGAGGAAGCAGAATTCTGAGCTCAGTCTACTGAAGTGGCTGGTAATTGGAGGAAAGGCAGTTATTGCACAGAGTCTGTCTTTGGATACACCTTAAACTGTGCAGAGATGCAAGATGAAATTGCATAAGGTCTAGTTACTGAGAAGTTGAGGGCTGAACAAATATTACATGGGCCAAAAAAACACAAGGATACATAGGAATTTCGGGCTGACAGAGTAGAGAGGCCATGATAAATACCTTAGATTTTCAACTGAGATTCCAAAAGGTCATACCTTAAAAGAAGAACTACTTGCACCATTTTGTAAAACCTAGGCTTACTCTGACAATGGTTAAAATCAAGCTTGATTAGTATCACATTAGTCCACCAGTAAATTAATTGCCTCTTTTTATTGTGGTAAAGAATATTCACCCACAGACTCAAAAACCTGAATGAATCTTAAGAATCATTGAGAAAACTATTCCTAGCATATTATGGTCAAATTGTTCAAAAATAATGATGGAGGGGAGGGGAAGTAAATGGGAGCTAAAGGAATTACATGCCTAACAAGAATGATGAGAAATACTAACAACTTTTCTTTAGAAACAATGCAAGCACAGACCTGTATGGAATGATATTTTTAATGTTCTAAGATGAAAAATATCTCCATTCTAGAATTCCACATCAAGTAAAACACTATTAGAAAAAGGAAGATGATATAAAGACATTTTGAGATAAACCAAAGATGAATTAATTTTGGCCAGTAATATACAATAGGGGGTTTCCCAGGTGGCAATAGTGGTAAAGAACCCATCTGCCAATTCAGGAGCTATAAGAGACATGGGTTTGATCCCTGGGTTGGGAAGATTCTCTAGAGAAGTGAATGGCTACCCACTCCAGTATTCTTGCCTGGGGAAATCCCATGGACAGAGGAGTCTGATGGTCCACAGTCCATGGGGTCACAGAGAGTCAGACAGGACTGAAGCGACTTAGCATACAATACAAGAAATGTTATAAATCGTTCTTTATGTACAAGGAGTACTATGCAGATAGAATCTTGGATCTACATAAATAAATTAAGAGAACCAGAGAAACATAAACTGAATGTCTGTGTCCCTCCAAAGTTCAAGTGTTTACATCTAATTCTCCATATAATGGTATTTAGAAGAGAGGCCTCTAAAGGTAATTAGGTCATGAAGGTAGAGTCCTCATGAAATGGGATTAGTGCTCTTATAAAAGAGACCTCAGAAAATTCTCTGATTTCTTCCACCATGTAAAGACTCAGAAGAGAGATGGTCATCTATGAAATAGGAGGCAGGCCGTTACTAACTGCAAAATCTGTCAGTGCCTTGATTTTAGACTCCCCAGCCTGCAGAATTGTGAGAAATACATTTATGTTGTTTATAAGCCACCTAGTCTATTGTATTCCATTATATCAGATAGAAAATCACAGATACAGAGGGCCACAATTAAATCCTTTTAGAATTTTCAGTTTTCAGTTTGTAAGTTGTAATGAATGTTATTATTGTTCCTATATGAACAAATCATTTGTTTTTGAACATATCTAATCCCAGTGACGGAGAAGGCAATGGCACCCCACTCCAGTTCTCTTGCCTGGAAAATCCCATGGATGGAGGAGCCTGGTGGGCTGCAGTCCTTGGGGTAGCGAAGAGTCGGACACAACTGAGCGACTTCACTTTCACTTTTCATTTTCATGCATTGGAGAAGGAAATGGCAACCCACTCCAGTGTTCTTGCCTGGAGAATCCCAGGGACGGGGGAGCCTGGTGGGCTGCCGTCTACGGGGTCGCACAGAGTCGGACACGACTGAAGCGATTTAGCAGCAGCAGCAGCAACATCCCCAGTGAAAATCTTCTCACTTCCCTCCCATCCCCCACCACCATCCTCTATATTTTCAATGATACCAACCTTTAACTAATCCATTTGTTAATTTTAAGAGACCTGCTGTTTTCAACTATCATTATATTTATCTGTTGTTAACATTAAAAATTGATATAGTTCCCTTAACTACCAGTTCTGTATTATTTTATTCACTTTTCTTCATGAAAATATGAATCAGTTGTTTAAAAACAGATTACATGCCTTTTGTTTATTTTTCCCAGTTTAAAAAAAAATGACCTCGGATATAAAGAAAGAACACAAACACTTAAAGTCAATTTTGGTTTAAGTTTCCAAACAAGCTATTATCCTGCATTAAGACAAGGAGAATTCTTTGTAGAATGTGACTATGTTCCTGCAAAGGAAATGTTCCCTGGAGGAAATGCCATTGCCCCAACTGTCTTATGTATCCATTTTTTCAAACATATTTCAATATGAACAACATTGAAAATCCATTCTTGAGAATGGAAAGTAGATGAACTTTTGAAATCTGGGTAGGCTCCAGAATCTAAGACAGCTCCAATTGAGTGGCCTTGTTCAGGGACAATTTGCCCATATTTTTAGATACATCAGACTGATGGGAAGAAAAGCCAAAAGTATCATGTGAAATGACAGAAATATTTGGCAAAATGCAACCTGTGATTTTATTTTCCCTGTATCCTCCAGCATATTGGGGATGTTATGCACTGGGAGTGAATAAATAAGTACTTATGAGAGCTCTTCTTCCTAGCTGGCTCAGCACTTGACAAGCTGGGAGCGATGGCAAGGGATTTAAAACAAATAAAACCAGCTATGACAGAAGTAACAACAGTGACAAAAAAGATAAACCTTCCTATCTTCTCATGTTGTTCTGGCTAAATTATCATTTAAGTATCCAAACAGCTGTGCCTATGCTGTGTTGCCAGCTGATCCAAAATTAAGTCTGCTTATAACTATCAGTCCACCAGAAAAATGAGGGCTAACTTATGGATGAGTTTAACAATTCATTTCCTACATCTTGATCTCTTTATAAGGTTGTTTATCTCAGTTATTAGTGACAAACTAGATAATTTTACATTACATTGTAGTAGTAGCCATAGTAGCAACAGTAATGAATCAAGGTAAATTGGAAGCGGTCAAACAGGAGATGGCAAGAGTGAACATCGACATTTTAGGAATCAGCAAACTAAAATGGACTGGAATGGGCGAATTTAACTCAGATGACCATTATATCTACTACTGTGGGCAAGAATTCCTTAGAAGAAATGGAGTAGCTATCAAAGTCGACAAAAGAGTCTGAAATGCAGTACTTGAATGCAATCTCAAAAATGACAGAATGATCTCTGTTCGTCTCCAAGGCAAACCATTCAATATCACAGTAATCCAAATCTATGCCCCAACCAGTAATGCTGAAAAAGCTGAAGTTGAACAGTTCTATGAAGACCTACAAGACTAGAACTAGCACCCAAAAAAGATGTCCTTTTCAATAAAGGGGACTGGAATGCAAAAGTAAGAAGTCAAGAGATACCTGGAGTAACAGGCAGTTTGGCTTTGGAGTACAAGATGAAGCAGGGCAAAGGCTACTAGAGTTTTGCCAAGAGAACGTGCTGGTCAGAGCAAACACCCTCTTCCAACAACACAGGAGATGACTCTACACATGGACATCACCAGATGGCCAATACTGAAATCAGACTGATAATATTCTTTGCAGCCAAAGATGGAGAAGCTCTATACATACAATCAGCAAAAACAAGACCGGGAGCTGACTGTGGCTCAGATCATGAACTACTTATTGCCAAATTCAGACTTAAACTGAAGAAAGTGGGGAAAACCACTTCGACCATTCAGGTATGACCTAAATCAAATCCCTTATGACTATACAGTGGAAGTGAGAAATAGATTTAAGGGACTAGATCTGATAGACAGAGTGCCTGATGAACTATGGACGGAGGTTTGTGACATTGTACAGGAGACAGGGAACAAGACCATCCCCATGGAAAAGAAATGCAAAAAGGAAAATGGTTGTCTGAGGAGGCCTTACAGATAGCTGTGTAAAGAAGAGAAGTGAAAGACAAAGGAGAAAAGGAAATATATTCTCATTTGAATCCAGAGTTCCAAAGAATAGAAAGGAGGATAAGAAAGCCTTCCTCAGAGATCAATGCAAAGAAACAGAGGAAATCAATAGAATGGGAAAGACTGCTGCTGCTAAGTCGCTTCAGTCGTGTCCAACTCTGTCTGACCCCATAGACGGCAGCCCACCAGGCTCCCCTGTCCCTGGGATTCTCTAGACAAGAACACTGGAGTGGATTGCCATTTCCTTCTCCAATGGGAAAGCCTAGAGATCTCTTAAAGAAAATTAGAGATACCAAGGGAACATTTCATGCAAAGATGGGCACAATGAAGGACAGAAATGGCATGGACCTAACAGAAGCAGATGATATTAAGAAGAGGTGGCAAGAATACACAGAAAAACTATACAAAAAAGATCTTCATGACACAGATAACCACAATGGTGTGATCGTTCAAATAGAATGACACATTCTGGAATGCCGAGTCAAGTGGGTGTTAGGAAGCATCACGATGAACAAAGCTATTGGAGGTGATGGAATTCCACTTGAGCTAATTCAAATCCTAAAAGATAATGCTGTGAAAGTGCTGCACTCAATATGTCAGCAAATTTAGAAAACTCAGCAGTGGCCACAGGACTGGAAAAGTTCAGTTTTCATTCCAGTCAAAGAAAGGTAATGCCAAAAAATGTTCAAACTGCCACACAATTGCATTCATCTCACACACTAGCAAAGTAATGCTCAAAATTCTCCAAGCCAGACTTCAACAGTACATGAACCCTGAACTTCTAGATGTTCAAAACTGGATTTAGAAAAGGCAGAGGAACTAGAGATCAAATTGCCAACATCTGTTGGATCATTAAAAAAGCAAGAGAGTTCTAGAAAAACATTTATTTGTGCTTTATTGACTATGCCAAAGCCTTTCATGGTGTGAATCACAACAAACTGTGAAAAAACCTTAAACAGATGGGAATATCATACCACCTGACCTGCCTCCTGAGAAATCTGTATCAGGACAAGAAACAACAGTTAGAACTGGACAGGGAACAACAGACTGGTTCCAAATCGGGGAAGGAGAACATCAAGACTGTATATTGTCACCCTGCTGATTTAATTTCTATGCAGAGTATACCATGAGAAATACTGGGCTGGATGAAACACAAGCTCAAATCAAGATTACCAGGAGAAACATCAATAACCTCAGATATGAAGATGATACCACCCTTATGGCAGAAAACAAAGAACTAAAGATCCTCTTGATGAATGTTAAAGAAGAGAGTGAAAAAGTAGGCTTAAAACTCAACATTCAAAAAACTAAGTTCATGGCATCTGGTCCCATCACTTCATGCAAATAGATGGGGAAACAATGGAAACAGTGGGAGACTTTATTTTTAGGGGCTCCAAAATCACTGCAAGTGGTGACATTATCCATGAAATTAAGATGCTTGTTCCTTGGAAGAAAAGCTATGACCAACCTAGATAGCATATTCAAAAGCAGAGACATTATTTTGCCAACAAAGTTCTCTCTAGTCAAAGCTATGGTTTTTCCAGTAGTCATGTACGGATGTGAGAGTTGGATGATGAAGAAAGCTGAGCACCAAAAAATTGATGCTTTTGAACTGTGAACTGTGGTGTTGGAGAAGACTCTTGAGAGTTCTTTGGACAGCAAGGAGATCCAACCAATTAGTCCTAAAGGAAATCAGTCTTGAATATTCATTGGAAGGACTGATGCTGAAGCTGAAACTCTAAAACTTTGGCCACCTGTTGTGAAGAACTGACTCATTTGAAAGGAACCTGACTCTTGGAAAGATTGGAGGTGGGAGGAGAAGGGGATGACAGAAGATGAGATGGTTGAATGGCATCACCGACTCAATGGGCATAACTTTGAGTAAGCCCCAAGAGTTGGTGATGGACAGGGAGTCCTGGCGTACCTCAGTCCATGGGGTCGCAAAGAGTCAGACACGACTGAGTGACTGAACTGAACTGAACAGAACTGTAATAAAAATGTGTTATATTTGTTAAACATGATAAAATAAGCATTGTTGTAGATCCTCGGTAGACAGTATCACATTTAATCCTCATATCAAACCTTTGGTGCTAGTTCTATTTATTATTCTATTTGAGAGGGAATTTATTAAATTACCTAAAGTCACATAGCTAAAAAGAACTGGAACAAAGATTCAAACAGCCCGTTTGATTAGAAAACACAGTCTCAACCTAAACTAAGCTATAGCATCAGCTGTATCTTGCAATACCCTCAATTCTCAATTACAAGCTTGATAATTTGTTCTTGGTGTAACTTAGCAAGTTATTGAAACTTAGAAAGTTATTGAATACAACTTTCATCCTTGAGAGGGAAAGCAGATTTCCTATGCCAAATAGGTATCTGCCCTTGAGTATATTCACGGGTGCTGTCCGGGCTATGTTGCCTTTTCCGTAGTAGATGCGGGAGGCTTCTGGAGAATCCCAGAGCCAGCATCCACATGGCATCAATTATGCCACAAATAAGTATGAGGCCGCTGAATGTGCATATTTCCCCTGTGAGTGCTTGCCATCTTGTTCTCACATAAGGAACAAAAAATGTTTCAGTGTCCAGTCCAGGTGGGAAAACCCAAGGATTTCCCTGAAGTTGCTTGGAGGGTATACATTAAGTAAACGGGTGAGGAAAAGACCAGAAAAGGGAACAAACAAAACAAAACAAAAACCCAAGGATCCAAAAATGAGCATCACTGCAGTAACACAGAGCACATTTCCTAGGTCTCACAGCCAAAACAATTCTGGCAAGCAAATGAATTTCTACATTATTCCAATCAAGTGGCAGTAAACAGATAGCTGGTATTTCTCACCAAAAAAAAAAAAAAAAAATTACTCTGCTCTGGCCCTGAGATATAATACACAGTCAGGAACTACACATTTGCTTCAGTTGCCTCACAATAATTGATGTACATTAAGCTATTTTCATTGTGAAAGAAGCTATTGTAATTTCTTTTCCCTGTAGCCAATCTAAAAACCCACAGAAGGAAACCGTTGGCTTGTCTAGATGTCAAAGCCAGTACCTTTGTTGTCTGCATTTGTGGCATAGACCAGCTGGTTTTCAAAGTAGTTAAGACATTTAGGGTACATGCAATGAGATTGGCCTTACTTGAGGCAATGTAATTACTCTGCTTATTCATCTTAATGATCTTATAAAAGAGATTGAGTTATGATGCTAGTGAAAACCAAGGAAAGGGGTCTGGACAGGCAAATGCAACATTCCTGAGAAGCAGAATGTGAAGCTGGTAGGTAAAAGATAAATCAGGGTTTGGGGGAGGCAGCTCCCTGTCATATAATGGAAACCAAGTGGATGAGGAAGTGTTTTTGCTAGTAGGTATCCTTTGTAGCCCTGAGCCATTCAAATGTAGTGATTCATTTTTGATGGAGAAAAATCTGTGATCATTGCTTTTGGATAATGCTTTGTGGTTTCAATCTCAGGTCAGGAAGATCCCCTGGAATATGAAATGGCATCCCACTCCCCAGCATTCTTACCTGGAAAATCCCATGGACAGAGGAGTCTAGAGGGCTACAGTCCACGGGGCCGCAAAGAGTTGGACATGACTGAGCAAATTGACTTAGCACATAACTCTATCTACTTTGGTTTTATGAACTGAACCACATAACAATCAGAAAATAGGTTTTAAGACTCTTAGAAGTTAATTCAAACCTTAACCCTAGGGCAAAAATCTCTTTCCAGAATAATCCTGACAGATGGTTACCCAGTATCTGATTAAATATTGTGGTTGATGAGTCAGCTTTACTTTTAGAAGCATCCTTTTCAATAATTGGGTTTGCCTGATGGTTATAACATCTTCCCTTAAAGAGAGTAGAAATTCATTTCACTGAAACATTTGATAAGTTCTAATTCTTTCTAAGCATTCCATACTAATTTTCATTTCTTGTCCTTTATTTCAATTTTGAGTTCATCAAACATATCATCTTTAGATTTTTTTCCACCAAAAAAATTCACCCATTCAGAAGATAATTGTAGAATTAATATGTGGTAGACACTGGGGATACTACAGTGAATAAGATACATGGTGTGTTACAGAGTTTATAGCATAATGTGGTTACAGAGAGGTAGACAGTTTTGTAAATTATGATAAAATTTCCTAGGTGCTATGATAGCATTTGGGAGGGGCAGCTAATTAGGTTTAATACTTCACATGTTCCTCATGTGTGTAGTTTACAAATCTCTTATCACTCCAGATATATTCTAAGATATCAATCATTTCTTTGAGAAGCTTTTGCAAAGCAAACTACCAAGGTGAAAAGACAACCCTCAGAATGGGAGAAAATAACAGCAAATGAAACAACTGACAAAAGATTTATCTCCAAAATATACAAGCAGCTCGATACCAGAAAAACAAACAACCAAATAAAAAAGTGGGCCAAAGACCTAAACAGATATTTCTCCAAAGAAGACATACAGATGGTTAGTTAACACATGAAAAGATTCTCAACATCACTTACCATTAGAGAAATGCAAATCAAAACTACAATGAGGTATCACCTCACACTGGTCAGAATGGCCATCATCGAAAAATCTACAAACAATAAATGCTGGAAAGGGTGTGGAGAAATTGAAACCCTCTTGCACTGTTGGCAGGAATGTAAATTGATGCAACCACAATGGATAACAGTATGGAGATTCCTTGAAAAACTAGGAATAAAACTACCAGATGACCCCACAATCCCACTACTGAATATATACCCTAAGGAAATCATAATTGCAAGAGTCACGTGTACCCAAAAGTTCTTTGCAGCACTATTTACAAAAGTTATGACATGGAAGCCACCTAAATGTCCATTGACAGATTAATGGATAAAGAAGCTGTGGTATATATATATATACAAACATATACATAATAGAATATTCAGTTCAGTTCAGTTCAGTCACTCAGTCATGTCTGACTCTTTGCAACACCATGAACTGCAGCACGCCAGGCCTCCCTGTCCATCACCAGCTTCCAGAGTTTACACAAACTCATGTCCATTGAGTCTGTTATACCATTTAACCATCTCATCCTCTGTCATCCCCTCTCCTCCTGCCTTCAATCTTTACCAACATCAGGGTCTTTTCCAATGAGTCAGCTCTTCACATCAGGTGGCCAAAATATTGAAGTTTCAGCATCAACATCAGTCCTTCCAATGAACACCCAGGACTTATTTCCTTTAGGATGGACTGGTTGGATCTCCTTGCTGTCCAAGGGACACTTAGAGTCTTCTCCAACACCACAGTTCAAAAGCATCAATCCTTCAGTGCTCAGCTTTCTTTATCATCCAACGTTCACATCCATACATGGCCACTAGAAAAACCATAGCCTTGATTAGATGGACCTTTGTTGGCAAAGTAATGTCTCTGCTTTTTAATATGCTGTCTAGGTTGGTCACAACTTTCTTTCCAAGGAGTAAATGTCTTTTAATTTCATGGCTGCAATCATCATCTGCCGTGATTTTGGAGCCCCCAAAAATAAAGTCAGCCAATGTTTCCACTGTTTCCCCATCTATTTGCCATGAAGTGATGGGACCAGATGCCATGATCTTAGTTTTCTGAATGTTGAGTTTTAAACCAACTTTTTCACTCTCCTCTTTCACTTTCATCAAGATGCTCTTTAGTTCTTCTTCACTTTCTGCCATAAGGATGGTGTCATCTGCATATCTGAGGTTATTGATATTTCTCCCGGCAATCTTGATTTCAGCTTGTGCTTCTTCCAGCCCAGTGTTTCTCATGATGTACTCTGCATATATGTTAAATAAGCAGGATAACAATATGCAGCCTTGATGTACTCCTTTTCTTATTTGGAACCAGTCTGTTGTTCCAAGTCCAGTTCTAACTATTGATTCCTGACCTGCATACAGGTTTCTCAAGAGGCAGGTCAGGTGGTCTGGTATGCCCATCTCTTTCAGAATTTTCCATAATTTATTGTGATCCACACAGTCAAATGGTTTGACATATCCATGAAGCAGAAATAGATGATTTCTGGAACTCTCTTGCTTTTTCAATGATCCAGAGGATGTTGGCCATTTGATATCTGGTTTCTCTGCCTTTTCTGAAACCAGCTTGAACATTTGCAAGTTCACAATTCATGTATTTCTGAAGCCTGGCTTGGAGAATTTTGAGCATTACTTTACTAGCTTGTGAGATGAGTGCAATTGTGTGGTAGTTTGAGCATTCTTTGGCATTACCTTTCTTTGAGATTGGAATGAAAACATTACTCAGCCATAAAAAGGAATGCATTTGAGTCACTTCTAAGGAGGTGGATGAAACTAGAGCCTATTATATAGACTGAAGTTAGTCAGAAAGAGAAGAAAATTTATCATATATTCATGCTTATATATGGAATCTAGAAATATGGTACTGATGAACTTATTTGCAGGACAGAATGAATGTGGAGAACAGACTTGTGGACACAGGGTAGAAAGGAGAGGGTGGGACAAATGGATAGAGTAGTATGGAAACGTATACATTACCACATATAAAATATGTGCAGTGGGAATTGGCTGTATGACGCAGGGATCTCAAACAGGTGCTCTGTGACGACCCAGGGGGGTAGGATGGGTTGCAGTTGGCAGGGGGTTCAAGCGGGAGGGGACATATGTAAACCTCTGGCTGATTCATATTGATGTATGGCAGAAACCAACACAATATTATAAAGCAGTCATCCTTTAAATATAAATAATGTTGCTTTTTTAAAAAATAGAATAGTTAAAAATCTAATACTGCAATGTGGATGTACTGTCAATCATAAATGAACACTGTAATATATTTTAATGAAGTAACCTAAAAAGTCACTTTTCATTTATAATAATACCTGTTTTCCTATGAACTTTTACCCAGTTAGATGATTTTGCTATGCACGTGGGCTTCCCTGGTGGCTCAGTGGTAAAAATTCTGCCTGTAATATAGGAGACGTGGGAGATGCAGTTTCAATCCCTGGGTCAGGGTGTTATGTAAATCCTAGATAATAATATTTATTCTTGTTTAGGTTTGTCTTATAGCTGTCCACCAAGAGGTACAACCAACTTGACATTTTTCTTTTGTTGTTGTTTAGTTGCTAAGTCCTATCTGGCTCTTTTGTGACCCCATGGACTGTAGACCACCAGGCTCCTCTTTCTATGGGATTTCCCAGGAAAGAATATTGGAGTGAGTTGTCATTTCCTTCTCCAAGATATTTTCTGACCCAGGGATCAAACCTGTGTCTCCTGCATTGATATGTGGATTCTTTACCACTGAACCACCAGTGAAGCCCATTCTTTTATTATACTACATATTAATTATACATTTCCTTTTTAACTGACCAATACTACCTCCCATGCTATTATCTACTGTAGGATTAAAGACCTACAGTACTGCAATTAATTTTTGCATTTCTACCCAGTTGATATAACTAGTACGGTGAATATTTAAAGAGCTAAATATGGCATTATCATTCACAACTGAATATATACAAAATATGCAGATACAGGTTATTTTTAAAAGATCAAATTGATAGAACCAATGATAAAACAATGACTAAGGTAAATAATAGTATGAAAACCATTTTGTGCCATTTTGAAAATCTGATTTTTTTAAAGATTATTACTAATATTTTAATGTTTTGCTTTGATACTTTAAAAATATTTTCTGAAACATTGTTATATATCTTCTTTCTGTCTTTCCACCTATCCATAAGATTAACTGAAGCCAAATAGTAATTGTTCTTATTTCATAAATAAAAGCTGTCATGAAACACCAAAAAGCCAAAGTCACAGATTGTTGATAGCCTGTGCTAAGTCACCTCAGTTGTGTCTGACTCTGTGTGACCCTATGGACAGTAGCCCACCAGGCTCCTCTGTCCATGGGGATTTTCCAGGCAAGTATACTGGAGTGGGTTGCCATTTCCTTCTCCAAGTGCTAGTAGAAACAAGACTAATAACCATAATCTTGAGACCTAGTGGTCATTAAATATACTATGAGCATGCTAGTCACTTCAGCAGTGTCAACTCTGCCACCCCGTGGATTGTAGCCCACCAGGCTCCTCTGTCCATGGGATTCTCCAGGCAAGAATACTGGAGTGGGCTGCCATGTCCTCCTCCAGGGATCTTCCCGACCCAGAGATTGAATCTGCATTTCCTACCTCTCCTGCACTGGCACGTGGGTTCTTTAACCACTAGCACCACAAATATACTAAAGCACAACCAAACCTTAAGTATGTGTGATTATATGCCTGTAAGCAAAATAATTACCCTTGGTTTTCTCATTGACAATTTCACTCCATTGGATAATGACAAAATAATAGCTCAAAAGCAAGCAGTATTCTTTGCTAACTCAAATGTTATGTGATTAATTGAGAGAATATACAATGAATTTCATTAGGATGGATTTTTCAGCAAAATACAAAAATGACCAATGCATGCAAAATTCAGCAAGTATAAATTCAGAAGTTTCAAGGTGGATGGCATTGTACAAAGTATAATGAACTTTACACCTCTTGGCAACATTTCCATGGTTAATAAAAGTTAATCATTCCTTAAATAAAGATATGTGAGCACGTCAACATACTATAAAGGAGTCCAAAATCAAGCCACTTTAATTTTCACTTTTTGTTTCCTTCTTACTAATAGGAAAACTATAAACTGGGACTTTCGATAAAATCAGAGCCTTTGATGTGGCCATTTATTTTTAAAAGACTTTCTATAGCATACCAATTGCTGAATCTAGAAGCTCACTATTGATATTCCATTTAATAAACTAGCAAACCAGACACATTTATTTTAAATTTCAAGTTTAATTAAAAGATAAGACTAGAGTGACAAAATGGCAAGGGAAAAGAGGGATGTTGAAAATTTTTGTTTATTATTGCAGAGCAGCTGCTTTTATTTTTAACTAATCTCCATTAATGTCAAATCGAAGGCAGGACTTCTTATAGGTTTTTGCATTTGCCTTGTTACCTGCTTCCCTCAGGAAATTACTGTGCACTTCCTCATTCTGGGCTGAAATCCTATGTGAGCTCTCTATTGTCTAGCTAAACAATTCTGAGCAATAGTTGACACAGTTACTTTTTAAATTAAAACACAATTATTTAATTAGCAATATTTACTAAGAACCTCTGTTTAGGTTTAGGGTTGTTAAGCAGTGAGTAAACAGACCAACAGAAGCAAACAAACAAAAAGTCCTATCTTGCTGGAACTTACTTTATAATGAATACACATTTCAGACTCAAGTAAAGCTACATATATTAAAAAGTCAACACAAACAGAGACTCTGTTAACTGTTAAGACTAAGTTATGAAAAAATAATTGCTCACATTTTCAAAGATATTGTTTGGATGTCTACTTTGTCCAAATTTTTAAGTATCTGCCTTTAAGACAAAGATAAGAAAAGGCTTGCATAGGTAAAGGAGAAATGGGAAGAAGAAGAAATTTGCAGAATAGGTCTAAAAAGTGTCTGTAAATTGTGCCAGGAGAAACTAGCTCCTCAAGACTTGGCTGTTGCAAAGTTTGTTAGTAAATGAACCACAGGCTCTCAGAAGCTTCTGAGTTACATCAAGATCTTCCCATTTCCTAAAGTGTCCAAGATATGGATAGGAAAGAAAAATTAAAACTAATGCGGAGTTCCTGGTGGTCCAGTGTTAGGATTCAGCACTGTCACTGCCATGGCTGGAGTTCAGTCCTTGGTCAGGGAACTAAAATCCTGCAAGCCATGTGGCTCAACCAAAAAAATAAAATAAAACCAATGCAATAGCCCTATATAGATTTCTGAGCCCACACACTTCCTAAGGATAAAAATCATGCAGTACATATAAGAGAATTTCCTTTTGAGACAATGCCATATTTTCTAGTAAGTTCAAAATACATGCAAACATTACCTTCTAAAAGAATTCAACATTTATTAATTGTATTAAATTATGGAATCATAATGGAAAAAAGCTCATTAAAGGCCAAAAATTAGTTTTATTCACATAGCATATTAAAACAGCAAAGAAATTGACCACAAAGCACTTACTAAAGCATTTTTACAAATATGATCTCATTTGATCTTCAGTACAAGCTATTATAGCCATTATTTTACAATCATTATTCTACACATGAAAAAGATAACAGATTGAATGGCTGACCCACGTTGATAGAACTAATTGATATTCAAATCATAACTCCAAACCACATGGAATTTCCACTGGATTGATATAGTTTTTCAATTAACTGGTCAAATGCAGAAGATTTTGTTAGATAAAAAACATACTTTTTTAGGCAAGTTGAATATTATAATGATGGCTATTTCCTTATATTGTCCTCTTAAATATTTTAGAGGTCAATGTATTCTAATCATAATCTCCCATCTAGGAACAAAGAAAAACAAGGCAATTCAGTCAAAATAGCATATCACTTGGGCAAAATTATATTTTATTAGTCCTTAGACAGCAGACCTACTATTATTGATATTTACCAAGCCTTTAGGACACTCGATAATTTCAAGACTTCCCTGCACATTTTGGTAGGTTGTTCTGTAATCACAGAGGTATGCAGTGTAATAGATGTTTGTTCTGCCTTTGAGTGACAAGCTCCTTACCAGAACTTTAACTAGAAGTTGAAGGAGTAAAAATGTGAATACAGGAAAGTCTAGATATCCTGCAATGAGGTTAGGAGATGGTAGGTGTGGGATTAAGAGTGCAGGTTTTTAAGTTAAACATATATGAGTTCCTATCCCTATTCTTGTATATATGGGCAATGTGAGATTAGAAATTTTAATTACTTTCTCAAAGCTTCAATTTTTTCTAATAAAAATTAATAATAATATATAACATGAAGGTTAAAGAACATATAAACAAGTACATAGAATTTGACTAATCACATCTGCTTTTCAAAGTATTATTAACATTATTAATCCCCTTCTCTCCTACTCTAAATTTTATGTATTGTCATGAATACATATGTTCCTTTTTGGATTTATGTGGAAACATAGATAATCTAGGCTTACATAACAAAGAGCAATATTTTCTTTTTTTTTATTTAGAGCAAAAATATTGATGGAATTGAGATACTTTACATAATTGAAGTATTTTATTTAGCTTACTTCTTAAAAAAATTGAGAAAGCAGAACTTTCATTATAGGGCTTTAGTATAGTTGAAACTCAGAAGAGAATATCAAAGGAAGACACATGTCATATATTCTTTATTTCCAGAGAGATGATATAGAGTCAGGCTTTTCAAATTATCCTAAACTTTCTAGGTTCCAGATTTTAGGATAATCTGGAACAAGAACTAAAATTCATTAAGTTAATTTTGCACTCAGACAGAATCTGTAAGGCAAATTTCCTTACAGAGTTAAGTGATTTCCTTGAAATAAAGTTAAATAAAAGAATTTATGGCAAGCTTCTCTGTTTAAGAGACACAGATTAACACAATATATAATCTTTGGCTTTAATAAAAGATAGAACTGCTGTTCAAATGAATGCATCTTTATAAGGGAGAAGAAATATTAATAAATGTGGCTCAGTGAGGGGCTGGGATAATTATAATTATGCCTTCAGTTCTATTGCATTCTGGTGATCTAAATTAATATAAGAATTGTAATTTAAGAGAGATCCTAATGGGCACAAAGTCTTTTCATTCAGCTATTCTTCTCAGGTATTATATGTCTTAAGCAAGCATTTGGCAGGTGCTAAATTGCAGTAAATTCATGATTGAATTCTCTAACAGGTACCTGTAGTGGTGATAATCAATTGCTCTGGTTAAAGTGTGAGCCATGTACTTCAATCATTTCTGACACAGGCACTATAGCCACAAAAAGAAAAAGCAAAAGGGGTAGATTTTCCCATGCAATTATGATAGCAGCGGGGGGTTGCAGAGGGCAAGCACTGTCCCAAGGTCAAGTAATTCTGATTTTTAACTGTATCTCCATCTCTCTCAATCCTGTCTTTAATAGGAGTTCAAGGGAGGCGCACGGAAATCTATCCCTCCTGCAGCCCCAAACCTCCCAGCAGTCCCAGAAAAAGCTACTATTTGAACTCAGAACCTGCATTTCTTTTCAGTTCAGTTCAGTCACTGAGTCATGTCTGACTCTTTGAGACCCCAAGAATCGCAGAATGCCAGGCCTTCCTGTCCATCACCAACTCCTGGAGTCTACTCAAACTCATGTCCATCGAGTCGGTGATGCCATCCAGCCATCTCATCCTCTATTGTCCCCTTCGCTTCCTGCCCCCAACCCCTCCGAGCATCAGGGTCTTTTCCAATGAGTCAACTCTTTGCATCAGGTGAACAAAGTATTGGAGTCTCAGCTTCAGCATCAGTCCTTCCAATGAACACCCAGGACTGATCTCCTCTAGGATGGACCGATTGGATCTCCTTGCAGTCCAAGGGACTCTCAAGAGTCTTCTCCAACACCACAGTTCAAAAGCATCAATTCTTCAGCACTCAGCTTTCTTCACAGTCCAACTCTCACATCTATACACTGGATAAACCATAGCCTTGACTAGATGGACCTATGTTGGCAAAGTAATGTCTCTGGTTTTTAATATGCTATCTAGGTTGGTCATAACTTTCTTGCCAAGGAGTAAGCGTCTTTTAATTTCATGGCTGCAATCACCATCTGCAGTGATTTTGGAGCCCCCAAAAATAAAGTCTGACACTGTTTCCACTGTTTCCCCATCTATTTGCCATGAAGTGATGGGACCGGATGCCATGATCTTAGTTTTATGAATGTTGAGCTTTAACCCAACTTTTTAACTCTCCTCTTTCACTTTCAAGAGGCTTTTTAGTTCCTCTTCACTTTCTGCCATAAGGGTGGTGTCATCTGCATATCTGAGGTTATTGATATTCCTCCCGGCAATCTTGATTCTAGCTTGGGCTTCTTCCAGCCCAGAGTTTCTCATGATGTACTCTGCATATAAGTTAAATAAGCAGGGTGACAATATACAGCCTTGTTGTACTCCTTTTCCTGTTTGGAACCAGTCTGTTGTTCCAAGTCCAGTTCTAACTGTTGCTTCCTGACCTGCATATATGTTTCTCAAGAGGCAGGTCAGGTGGTCTGGTATTCTCATCTCTTTCAGAATTTTCCACAGTTTTTTTTTTAGAGACTATTTCTTTTAGAGACTATTAAAGTTGATCCTCTATATTTAAGTCACCACTAGAAGCCTAAGCTTGTTAGGTCATCTCTTATCACATGGACTCTCATACTCGTTAGGCTGCATAATATCATCTGATTCAAAATCTTGTTCCTTCCATCATGTTCTCTGGAACTCAGTGTATATTATCAGCAAAACTTCATATCAACTGCTTCTCTCTATTTTTTTTTCTCTAATGAAGTGTAGATGTTCTATTGAATATACTACTGAAGAAGACAGTCTCTGTGCTGGTGTATCTTTTCCAATACCCACCTACAGCTAAACCTAAAGGAGATGGTTCTTCCTCACTACTTATTGCCTCTTCCCTAAAGCAGAATAAAAAGACATTAAATTGCATACAACTGATACTTCATCTGTGCTCCTTTGAGGTTACCTCTCTTTATCCAGTGCATATATGCTTTTACTGAAGCATTTTTTTTTCACCTGGCTTACAGTTCTTTTTCCACCCTGACTTTCTTCATTATTCTTGGTCCTTTTAAATAATTCACCTATCTCCCTGTGTCTCTCATCCTGTGTCCTCACTGCCAATAAATTTATTCTCATTGTCACCTCAACTGATCATTTTCACGGTCATTGACTAGACAGTATCTTTTCCAATATTATTGTACCTCATAATATTTATTTCAAGTGTCTCAACTTATGGCACAATCTTTCTAAGTCACCACTCATGTTTCAGACTCATGAAACCTACCAACTTTTCACTGTCCTTCGTGTTCTCTATTTCATCTACAACCATTTGGTTTTCATGAATCATCTCCATACTAAAATATCTTCAGACACAGTCAACTCTTTTTTTTTTTCATTTATTTTTATTAGTTGGAAGCTAATTACTTTACAATATTGTAGTGGTTTTGCCATACATTGACATGAATCAGCCATGAATTTACATGTGTTCCCCATCTTGATCCCCCCTCCCACCTTCCTCCCCATCCTATCCCTCTGGGTCTTCCCAGTGTACCAGCCCTGAGCACTTGTCTCATGCATCCAACCTGGGCTGGTGGTCTGTTTCACCCCTGATAGTATACTTGTTTCAATGCTGTTCTCTCAGAGCATCCCACCCTCGCCTTCTCCCACAGAGTCCAAAAGTCTGTTCTGTACATCTGCAGACACAGTCAACTCTTGATTTCTTTCTTCCTCCATCACATTCTGCTGGCGAAGCCTAATTCTGTTATAGCCTACTCTGTTCCTACCATACAGTCAAATCCAACAGCCTCACTTAACTAGACCGACCTGACTGGACTCATCACACATCAATGTCTTAAATGTTCCCTGGAGACTCAGTGCTGCCTGACATTCCTATTTCATTTCTCTTGTCAGTCCTTTCTCCTCCTGTCTCTGCCAACTATTTCTTACTTTAGCGAATAACCTTTGTTCTCATTTTCCAGGAACAGAAAAGAAAAGAGAACTACAGCATGTTCCCATGATCAGATCTAGTGACATCCTCACAATATTTGAATCCAGAACTCTTATTGTTCCACTTGTGATGGATAACATCACTTTGATTCTATTAAAGGAACTCATCCCTTGTATTCTTAATCCCATCCTCTCTCTTTCTCCAGAATCTACAGTCTTCCTCTCTTTTATATCTTTCCATTTAACAGACACATTGTGTTGATCCCTATATCCTCTTTCATGAGCCCCTCCATTTCCCTGTCCCTCTCACAGGAGGTGTCTATAGTCAGTATTATCTTTGTTCTCCTTCTATGACGTCTTGACCTCTCTCATCAGCATTGTGTCCTCATTTGTCCTTTGGAATTACTATTGCATGTGTTACTAAGGCCTCCACACTGCCATCGCCTCAGCCATCGTCTCACCTTCTCAGTAACATCTGATGTAGTTGAACATATTCTCTACCTTGAGTCATTTTTCTTAACGGTTTCTGAGACACTGCACTTTTGTGGTCTGTCATGTACTGCCTTGGTCACTCTTTCCTTGTGTCCTTTATTGACATCTCTTTTAAGTCCCATCAGAATCCTGGGACAACCCCAGGGCTAAATATTCAAACTTCATCTACTTTGTATCTACACTGCCTCCCTTGGTGATCTCATTTAAGATTGTGATGTTAAATGTATCTTTACCATACTCCATTTGATGACTCCAATGCACATATTTAATCACATTTCCTCCATTTTTTTTCACATTGTCATATAACTACTTAATTGACATAGTCACTTAGAATTCTAAAACAGGCATCTCAAGTATAGAGATTGCTCTGCCAGGAGGGAGGTTTGAAAATACCTGTGATTGTAGCAGGTATCTAAGACATCCCCCTTCAGCCTCCATAGGCCTCTATGAAACAATATATTATATTCTCAATGCTAAGATTAAATTGAGTTGAAAGTTTGTCTCATGTGAAGAGATGAAGACTACAATATTTTTTTGTCTGACACCTGAAATTGGATGATAGAAGAACCCAATATAAGGCAAACTCAATGTTCTGATGGCACTCCCAAATCATTTTTGAGTTTAAATTATTTTCTTGACAGTATTTAACATGGAATTAAAAATAAGTCATGCAGGCCTTACCCCTTGGTACAACTAAAATCTCCTAGATCTGACTCTACACCTGGAAAGAATGAGTAGACAAACAATAAGCAATCAAAGCAATGTTACTCTATTTCTATGAATATAATTGCTGGAGAACCATGACATATTGCATGGGTAGATAGGTTCACTAGCAATGACTGCCTGAATGTGTAATGAAAAGAGTGTGGATTTTAAAGAACAGTAGAGTTGTTTGTTTTTTCTTCTTTAATATTCTTGAGTCACAGAATAATTACTTTTGGCAGCTTTTTCCATGTTTGTAAATGAGGTGATAACATTTGCCTATAAGGTTGCTGTGAACATGAAGGTACTATGTGCAAAGACCTAATTATGTTAATCATAATAACAGATGCTCAAACATTTTAGTTTCCTTCCCTACTCCTGTGCATACTCATACAACTTTGTTTAGTCTAGTACAACATATTTTCAAATGTCAGATAATTAGATAAAACTTGATGATTTCTTAAGTTCTACACTGTCCTTTCTAACAATTGCAGCTTATTGTTAATACAAGTTAGAAAAAGATAAAGGGAGTAAATAATAACTTTTACTAACCCAACAAAGTCAAAGTGTTAGCCACTCAGTCATGCCTGACTCTTTGTGACCCTAGGGACTATAGCTCACCCACCAGGTTCCTCTGTCCAAGGAATTCTCCAGGCAAGAGTAGTGGAGTGGGTTGCTATTTCCTTCTCCAGGGTATCTTCCCAATCTGGGAATCAAACCCAGGTCTCCTGCATTGCAGCAAATTCTTTACTGTCTGAGCCACCAGGGAAACCCAGCAAAGTTAAAAGACTTATTAAATAGAAAGTTATGTTCTAAGCTGGTTCAAGAGAATACACTGTGACTGAGGTGTATGTGGATCACAGAATCCATTTGTACAAGTGTGTATGAAAGTAGAAACTACTGAGATATCACTTTGCCACAGTTATGTATTCATATCTTTAGAAACTCCCCATTTTTTTCTTCCTAAGATTGTCTCAAGTTAACTTATCTCTCACTTTCAAAGTTAAAACCATAAACACTAGAGGGATCCTTGTTAGAGATGTGGATGTCAGCTGATAGAAAGATAATCAGCACAGCTTTGTAAAAACGTTGCCATTGTGTGCCCATAAACTGCCCTAGCAAACTCATACACACTCCAAGGTAAGTCGATGTATAATGCACTCTAGTAACAATAACTGTAAAATACTGACTAGTGAACTGTGAGCGTTGTGTTGAGGATTCATCAGTGTTCTGGTTTGCTTGCATATATTAGTCATTTCTTATATCCTTATAAACTTAGTGCACATTATTTAGCTTGTAGCTACACATTTTAGATAGTTGCTTTGGGGGTTTGATTACGTATTTTCACCTTCTCTGGTACATTTTACCAGCTGATATTGGATATGCTCGTTTACAACTAATTTTCCCACAGGCTATAATAGTAAGAAAACAGTCTATCATAATCCGAGACAGAGACACTCTGAACACCAGAGTAACAGAATTGCACAAATGAAATAGCCAGTGTTTGTCTTTGGGTTTATCCTTATTTAAAATGTGTCCCTAAATTCTTTTTTCCTTCAGATGCTTGTGAATTACAGTCACTCTGTTGATGGGCCAAGAGAAAACCCGGTGAGCCATGATATCAACTTCAGGGGCCTGTCAGTCAGTATTCTACTTCACAAAGTATCAGGGTCCAAAGCGTGATTGATTTTTTTTTCATTTTATTTAATTTATTTATTTTTTTCAGATAGCACAATCACCAAACACTGAAACCATTCATGTTTCTTTCTCTATGCTAGCTGAATTATTAATCTTTCTGTCAAGTCTAATTTCTGAACCTCAGTTTAATTCTATTTCAGCAGCTAATGCCTCTATTAGCCTCACTGAACTTGAATTCTGATGCTCCTTTGGCCATAGGCTGTTGAGAAACTGTTTTTCAAGTACTTAGCAGAAAAGCTCTATGCTTTATTGACTCAGATTTTAATTTCAAATACTATTCTTACTGATCACGTACTTGAAAAAAATGTTCTAAGAGGCTTTCCTCATGCACCGAAAGATTATTGTTAAATTTCATATATGTCACGGACATAAGTATAAGAAATTCTTTCATTCTTTATACAACTTCATTCTTTATACCTCTTATAGATTCCTGGGAATCATGGTTCTAAAGGTGAAAAAGTAATAACTTTAAGAAAGCTGATAGCAAGAAAAAAACTGATTTGTACCAAAAAAAAAAAAAAAAGAAAGAAGA
Organism: Odocoileus virginianus; assembly: GCF_023699985.2. Classification (NCBI taxonomy): domain Eukaryota; kingdom Metazoa; phylum Chordata; class Mammalia; order Artiodactyla; family Cervidae; genus Odocoileus; species Odocoileus virginianus. Next base: position 16,787,907 of record NC_069675.1, on the reverse strand, counting down.
GAAACTAGGAACAGATTTCACTATTTCTGAATACTCCAAAAGCAAATCAGTTTAGTCACTCAGTCGTGTCTGACTCTTTGCAACCCCATAGACTACAGCATGCCAGGCTTCCTGGTCCATCACCAACTCCCAGAGCTTGCTCAAACTCATGTCCGTGTCAGTGATGCCATTCAACGATCTCAACCTCTCTCATCCCCTTCACCTCCTGCTTTCAATCTTTCCCAGTATCAGGGTCTTTTACAATAAGTCAGTTCTTCACCTCAGATGGCCAAAGTATTATACTTTCAGCTTCAGGATCAGTCCTTCCAAAGAATATTCAGGACTGATTTCCTTTAGGATGGGCTGGTTTGATCTCCTGGCTGTCCCAGCAGGGTGACAATATACAACCTTCACATACCTGTTTCCCTATTTGGACCCAGTCTGTTCCACTTCCAGTTCTAACTGTTGCTTCTTGACCTACATACAGACTTCTCAGGAGGAAGGTAAGGTGGTCTGGTATTCCCATCACTTTAAGAATTTCCCAGCCACACAGTCAATGGCTTTGGTGTGTCAATAAAGCAGAAGCAGATAGTTTTCTGGAACTCTCTTGCTTTTTCTGTGATCCAATGGATGTTGGCAATTTGATCTCTGGTTCCTCTGCCTTTTCTAAATCCAACTAGAACATCTGGAAGTTCACAGTTCATGTACTATTGAAGCCTCACTTGGAGAATGTTGAGCATTACTTTGCTAGCATGTGAGATGAGTGCAATTGTGCAGTAGTTTGAACATTCTTTGGCATTATCTTCTTTGGGACTGGAATGAAAACAGAACTTTTCCAGTCCTGTGGCCATTCCTGAGTTTTCCAAATTTGTTGGCATATTGAGTGCACCACTTTCACAGCATCATCTTTTAGGATTTGAAATAGCTCAACTGGAATTTCATCACCTCCACTAGCTTTGTAGTGATGCTTCCCTCTTGACTTTGCATTCCAGGATGTCTTTCTCTAGGTGAGTGATCACACCACCATGGTTATCTGGGTCATGAAAATCTTTTTTGTATAGTTCTTCTGTGTATTCTTGCCACCATTTCTTAATATCTTCTGCTTCTGTTAGGCCTATACTGTTTCTGTCCTTTATTGTGCCTATCTTTCCTTGAAATATTCTCTTTGTATCTCTAATTTTCTTGAAGAGATCTCTAGTCTTTCCCATTCTATTGTTTTCCTCTATTTCTTTGCATTGCTCACTGAGGAAGGCTTTCTTATTTCTCCTTGATATCTTTGGAACTTTGCATTCAAATGGATATACCTTTCCTTTTCTCCTTTACCTTTCACTCCTCATATTTTCTCAGCTTTTTGTAAGGCCTCCTCAGACAACTATTTTGCCTTTTTGCATTTCTTTTTCTTGGGGATGGTCTTGATCACTACCTCCTGTACAAGGCCACTAACTTCCATCCATAGTTCTTCAGGCACTCTCTCTATCAGGTCTAATCCCTCTAATCTATTTCCAGAATCAAATTAAAATATAAATTTCATGTTTAAGTGAGAATATGACAAATCCAAAAATTAAGAAAACATAATGTAAGTAAAAGATCAATAGAACTGAATGAGATGAATTTATACTTTGAGATTGCCTCACTACTTCAGCACACACATTATTTATGACAGTGCTATATATTGAACCAGTTAATTAAAAAGTCCTAATACTTACTAGCGTGTTGTCACCAATAGTAACACAATGCTGAATTGCATGAAACAATGGTGCTTCAGAAAAAAGTTTTCTACAATGTTGTTGAGTACATGAATCAACAAAGCATATTATTATATTGTTTGGGGAAAATTATAGCAAAATTACCAGTATCTTTTCTAGTCCAATCTCTTGATGAGATTATATAAATATCCTTAAAGTTATTTACTCCAGTCCCTTTCCTTCAGTGAGAGAATGTATAATTCTTTACAATAATGGTCATCCAATTTTTGGAGGAACCTAATGCAAAGAGAATTTCTTACAATGAATTTTTTTGTTATAGCTCATCTGCTACCCAAAGGCAATGCCAAAGAATGCTCAAAATACCATACAATTGCACTCATCTCACATGCAAGCAAAGTAATGCTAAAAATTCTCCAAGCTAGGCATCAGCAGTAGGTGAACTGAGAACTTCCAGATGTTCAAGCTGGATTTAGAAAAGGCAGAGGAACTAGAGATCAAATTGCCAACATCCATTGGATCATCAAAAACAGGAGAGTTCCAGAAAACCATCGACTTCTGTTTTATTGACTATGCCAAAACATTTGACTGTATGGATCACAACAAACTTTGGAAAATTCTTAAAGAGATTTCCATCTCTTCACCTGCCACTTTACCAGACCACTTTACCTGCCTCCTGAGAAATCCATATGCAGTTCAAGAAGCAACAGTTAGAACCAGACATGGAATAACGGACTGGTCCCAAATTGGGAAAGAAGTATGTCAAGACCATATATTGTCACTCTACTTATTTAACTTATATGCAGAGTGCATCATGTGAAATTCCAGGCTGGATGAAGCACAAACTGGAATTAAGATTACCAGGAGAAATATCAATAACTTCACATATGCAGATGACACCACCCTTATGGCAGAAAACAAAGAGGAACTAAAGAGCCTCTTGGTGAAAGTGAAGGAGGAGAGTGAAAAATCTGGCTTAAAACTCAGAATTCAAAAACTAAGATCATGGCATCTGGTTCCATCACTTCATGGCAAATAGATGGGGAAACAATGGAAACAGTGACAGACTTATTTTCTTGGATTCCAAAATCACTGCAGATGGTAACTGCAGCCATGAAATTAAAACATGCTTTCTCATTGGAAGAAAAGCTATGATCAACGTAGACAGCATATTAAAAAGCAGAGTTGTTACTTTGCAGACAAAGGTCCATCTAGTCAAAGCTATGGTTTTTCCAGTAGTCATGTATGGATGTGATAATTGGACCATAAAGAAAGCTGAGCACTGAAGAATTGATGCCTTTGAACTGTGATGTTGGAGAAGACTCTTGAGAGTCCCTTGGACTGCAAGGAGATCAAACCACTTAGTCCTAAAGGAAATCAGTCCTGAATATTCACTGAAAGGACTGATGTTGAAGCTGAAACTCCAATATTTTGGCCGCCTGATGTGAAGAACTGATTCATTGGAAAAGAGCCTGATGCTGGGAAAGATTGAAGGCAGGAGGTGAAGGGGACAGAGGATGAGATGGTTAGACGGCATCACTGACTCGATGGACATGAGTTTGAGCAAACTCCAGGAGTTGGTGATGGATAGGGAAGCTTGGCGTGCTGCAGTCCATGGGGTCCCAAATAGTCGGACATGACTGAGTGACTGAACTGACTGCTACCCATTGACACCATGGTGACAATAGGAACCACACAGTAAATACATTTCCTCCTTTGTTACTTGACAGCTTTTGAGATTTTCTGAAATTTCCATCTTTAGCTGGCATTCAGCCAAAATGAGACTTTGCTGCTATTCAGTTTCTCAGTCAAGTCCTTCTCTGTGTGACCACACGGACTCCTGCATGCCAGGCTTCCTTGTCCTTCTACTGTAATAGTCAACTAATGGCATCACTCATGGTTTTTTTGTTTGTTTATTATACAAATGTTTTGCTTTCTGGGGAGCCTGTGGGTACCAGAACACCACTGAATTTCACCCATTTTGAAGTTTAATGAATACCCTGAACTCTCTCTAGAGAAATAATACACAAAAGTTTTGTGTTTGACCCAATTTAAAAAATTCAGATGTTATTTGTGCTTTAAATTTCAGGATCATCCAGGAAGAGAGAAGATTGATGGCAGAACCTTAGAGGAAAATAACATTTTAATACAAAAGTAGAAGAGGGATTTTTGAAGAAAAGGACAAGCCACAGAGAGAGGGAACAGAGCAAATAGTGGACAATGTTTTCAGAAGAAAGTTGTGAATTGTGCTGAATGCTGGACAGAGTCAAAGCAGACTGAGGCGTGAATGTGTTCTTTAGATTGACCACCTACCTTGTAGTTACACTGATATGCTAGGGATAGAAATCAGGCTAAAGGGCTAGGGGAAGGTTCAGGAATGAACAAATGAGCATTGAGTTGAAAACGCAGGAATTAAGTGAACATTACTCCAGAATCTTATGTATAAAATAATCAGGAGAACTTGGGTGGTAACCGTCATGTGGACACAAGGTGTGAGGAAAGCCTTTAAGAAGTGTAGAAATGTGAGCTTGCTCGAATGCTAGTAGGAAAATGCCAGTGGAATGGAAAGCTGAAGATAAAAGAGAAAGAGAGAGAGTAACAGAAGATCGGTTTCTAATGAGGAGGGAGGAGTGGATGGAACACAGAGCATCATTAAGTGATCTTCTCTTCATTTCCCTTCTCTCCTGCCAGACATAGGCTTTTCCCATAAGACTTTGTAACAGTTTCCTGTAACAAGTTGCCACAAACTTAATGGCTTAAGACAACACAAATGTATTTGCTTATAGTTCTGAAGGTTAGAAGTCCAAAATGGTTCTCATTGAGCTACAGTCAAGGTGTTGGCAGGTCAATGTCCCTCCTAGGGCAGAATCTGTTTCCTTATATTTTCAAATATTCATGACCCTATTCCCATATCTGCAAGGCCAGCAACTTCAGAATAAGTCCCTCTCATTCTGCTATCTTTTTAGTTCTCATTCTTCTGCCTTTCTTGTTCTCTTATTAAAATCTGTATGATTACATTGGGCTCATATCGATAATCCAGGATAATATTCCTTAATTCTATCTACAACCTTAATTCCCCTGTGCCATGAAACTGAACACATTCACAGATTCTGGGATTAGGTCGTGGATATCTCTGGAGTGAGGCTATTATTCTCCCTGCCACACATACCCCTCCCCATTTCATGCTCACATGCCACTCTACAACATTTTTACATTCCTCTGACTGGAGAGGGTGGAGAAGGGAAAAGTCTTCAATTTCTATAAAAGTTACTGATACTGAATTGAATGCTTTATGGATTCTCACTCACTTAATGCTCACTGATCTGTGAGGGGAGGTATTCTCTTAAATGTACAGTTTATGAATTTGTCTTGTTTCAAACCACACAGTCATAAGTGCTGGTTTGGGGGTGAGAACCCAGAACTGTCTGATGGAATACCTAGAGAATGATCAACTTAGTTGATATTGTCAACTTATTGATGTTTATGTAGAATAAAAATACTTACACATGGAAAGAAATATAAAAGTAACATACATATAAAATGAAAAAAAAAATCTTTTACAAGGCAACCATTCTGTAATAAACTTTCTTTGCTACAATACTGTCTTAATACCCACCACTTCTAACATATGAAGAACTGTTCATCAAGGAGATATATCATATTTACTTAACAATTGGGAATTTAATTGTTACCAGTTTATAAATGGGCTCTTACTTAAGACAGTAAAAATGATATTAAAATAAATAACCACACCTTTGCTCAGGCCTCATTCCAGTTCTCTTCTTGATGTCATCTCTTTTTCCTATAGACTTTCTCTCTTCTAATCTAAGTCCTCTCAAACTTTTTAAAATGGCCCAAGTTTTCATTCTTTGAAACATTCACCCTCTGGGCTCTAGATTTCCTCCTTTTTCCAGAACTCAAAACATTATTTGCCTTTACAGCTTTTGAAAATATTTCATTTTATGTTTTGACCTTTATATTTTGCTGCAATATAACATTAATGGGTACTTCTCAGTGGCCACCTGAGGACAGGGATCTGCGTTGTGTTTGAATTTTCATTTCCTGGTTCCATCTTCTGCAATGCATGCATATATTATGGAGGACTTTAGTTTTGCACTATTAGCCTTTAAGCCAATAACTGAATATTAGCAGGTGTTCAAGGAGTTAATTTTATTAAATATGTTTATTCTCAGATATATGTGAAAAGGATTCTGCATTTTTTTGTTGAAAATAATAAAATATTTTAGGCTATCAGATATCACATCTGAGTTTTGCTAGTCAATCCCTTCTGAATAAAGAATATACTACTTCACCATTCAGTTCCCAAATCCTAGAAACATGCTGATCTCACAGTAGACCTCAACAAATATTTGTTGAATGAATGTGTACTTGTGTGAAAAACATATTGGGGAAAAAAGTCAATAAAATTTAATATATGGCATAGAATGTATTTACTTATTTGACTACAGAGGAATAGTCAAATAGTGAGAAAACAGATGAGTCTTTCTAAACTTAATACATCAGTTTAAGTCTACATTCTTTAAAAAAAAAAAAACTATATGCATTTATGTACATCATTTGTATTTGTGCATCATTTTTACTTCTCTTATAGGTAAAATCTCATTTGTGCCTAGTGTATGGTTTATGTGAGAAACTATCTAGGTTTACCAATCCATTGTGATACAATGGTGTGCATTTACAATGACCCAATATCTACTGCCAGATAAACTCTATTTTCACAGCAGTACATTAGCACCTGTCCTACAAGAGGTGCCTCAGAAAATCATAGGAGATCAAAAAGGAGAAATAACATAATCAATAAATCCAGCCTAGAAACTATTTTGCTGAATATTAAGGTTCTCCAGTTCTGAACTTTGAATACCCGTTTTGAATACTTGTAGCCATTTCCGATTACTGCCTTCCACGCTTCCCCTCCTTCCTCTTCTGTCTCCCCCTCTCCTCTCCATCTGACCCCCCAGCCGTATTCTTTCCTCCTCTTTCTCTCCCTGTCTCTGTCTCTCTTTCTCTACCTGTGTTTCTCTGTCTCTGTATCTCATTCACTTTTGTTTTCATGTAAGAGAGAAAGGTAGCTCAATATTTACTAAAAATCTCCTCAAGATGTCTTTAGAACCAGAAAAATTCCTCCCCAAAGCGACACATTATATCACAGAAAGTTTTGGTCTGATACATTTACTAATTTGCATTAATTATTTGTTAGCACCTGGGATTCCACAAAAAGTATTATTTAATTTCTGCCCTACTTCTGGGTGACTAATTAGCCATTCTGGTGCCTTTTCTTCAACAAAGAAAATCTGACCCAATATGATGTCCTTTTCATCTGTAAGACAGTCCTATCAGTGGGAAGGAAAGAAACCCTCTTTTAAATGTGGGGGGAAAAAAAAGAGCAGAAAAGGAAGGAAGGAAGAAGAGAAGAAGAAAGGAGGGGAGAAAATTAAATGATCTTTTTAGGTGCTATTTATTTCAAATATAACTTTGACTCAGAAATTTAGAATGTATTTCTCAAGGGACAACAGGAATCAAAACAGCAGTGTCCAGAAATCTTACTTTAGGAGCTCACACTCTCATTGGAACTGCCAAAGATACACATCATAGGTGAGCTTTGAAACCAGGTATATTAGGATTAAGAACCAAGATATATCTTCATCAAAGTGGTGGAAAGCAGTTTTGGTTTACTGTGTTAGTTTATTTAAATAAGCCATTATTTATTATAACAGGACAAGTATTAAAAAATCTTGGCTTTCAGGTGAAATCCTTTTGCCTGAAATGAAATGTAATAGACCAAAGTTTTTGTTTTACACTGAGTTCCTTTGATCCTTGTGGAGAAATGTAAAAACATATGTGTTCCTTTTTAAAGAAAGCCACTTCTTAAATTTACAAAGTTGAACAGTGCCTGATTAATCAAATGATAAAAAGATGACTTATCCATTCAGGATAACATCAAAATTATGGTGAGGAGAGAGAGGTGCTCATCTTGGGCAAAAACCTAACAGACTGTTAAACAACAACAAAGAAAATCAGTAAACTACATATCATCTTTAAAAACTAAAATTTATGGGAAAAATCCATGATGAACAAAATATTAAAAATAAAGACAGGATCTGATAAGCCACATTGATTCTAGGGCATAAAAAGAAAAACAAAAGCTGCACCTATACACATGCTTTTGTATTTTTTAAATGATAAATTTCTCCAGAATGTTAAAGCAGTTGGAAAAAAATTATTTTAATGGTGATAAGATATATCAAGATATATTAACCTTAAAATTTTGTTTATATTAAAAGTACTGGGTTTCCCTGGTGGCTCAGTGGTAGCGCCTGCCAACGCAGGAGTCACAAGTTTGATCCCTGATCAAGATTCAACATGCTATGTAGCAACTCAGCCCCTGCTTTACAGCCATTGAACATGGTCTCTAGAACCTGGGAAACACAAGTGCTGAAGCCAACACACCCTAAAGACTGCACTCCACAACAAAAAACACTGCAAAGAGAAGCCTGTGCACCGCAACTCGAGTGTAGACTCTGCCCTCCAAAACTAGAGAATTGCCTGCGCAGCGATGAAGACCCAGAAGAGCCAAAAATAAATAAATATTAAAAATATTATTATTTTACACATTTTCAATGGTTAATTTCCTTTCAAAATTAGATTGTGAAGATTTTATTGTTGAGTGTGCCTTCATCAAAAGCAAGAGACTAAATTTACATATACCAAAAATATAATTTCATAAGATGGCTTAGCATTGGACTAAGAGAATGTTTACATTTTGCTATTTTAAAACACCAAAACAAAAATCATTTTGAAGTAAACTATCTGGATTACTGAGTTTCTTTGGACCCTTGTAAAATTTGCACTAATATGAAATGCCTCACTTTTCCCAAGCTAGTCTTGATCCTGAAGAGAGAAAACTTTAATAATATGGAACAAACATGTCAGTAATCAGTCACACTTACATGCGTAATTTCAAATCAAGATCAACTACCATTATAAGGAATGTTCATGGTTATAGATCTTTAAAAGGAAATACTTTTCTTGACACGAAGTCAAAAAACACATAATTAACTCACAATGATTATCAAATCTCTCATGATTCCCAGATATGTTTTCAGTGATACATCTATCTAGGAGAAGATTTTACAGTGAAATTTTCAAAGATTCATGCCAAATCACCCACAAATATATGAATACTCACAGAAGTCTGACAATATTTCATTATTCTCTTCACCTGTCCAGAATATTTTTGATATACTTTGTATTCTTTCCTATGTGGGATGGAAAATTATAAAATCTACTCTTGTGTTTAATAAAAGAATGTATTTTTAACAGTTTAATTGAGTTTCTTTTTTTATTTTGGAGTCCTAATCTTTAACTGTAATACATATAATTGATGAATCAGGGGTTCTCTCTATCACTATTCCCAACCAACATCAACAAGCACATCTGTATTTAGTGTAACCTTTATTACAAACTTCCCCTTTGATTATTTATTACTTATTAATGACCTAAATATGCATTGCCTTTTAAGTGAATGATTTTATTAAAAGACTATCTACATAATTATTATTACATCCAAAATTATAAGAATTATTGTAAAATCAAAAACTACAGATATCTGCATGAATTGCCTTTTAGTCTTATACTGGGCTGTCAGGTAAATATAATTTACCCTGACTCATCTTTTCAAAGAATATTTCCATTTCCTTCTACAATTTGAATATTGCTGCCCACTCCCTCCACCATTTGATGTGCTGCTCTACTCACTCCTACATTTAGAAATCTTTCAAAGACCTAAAGTGAAAAACAACATCTTTCTTAATACATGGCCAAACCCATAGAATTCTACTTGGTATGTTAGACCCACATTATTGGATTAGTACATCTAGTCCATATCAGGAGAGTCACCACATTTTACATTGCTTTTTTTGTAAACACTAGAGGTCACATATAGACAAAAGGGACATAGAATTGTACAAAATCTGGAAGACATATTCTATTAAAATTATGACAATGGATACTTTATTGCTGGCTTCAAATTAGGAGAGCTCATTCACTATCTTTCATGCCCAGCACTTTTCCCTGGATATTCCACTACAATGTGCCAACCAGCTTTCATGGCCAAACCAGAGACATCTGTTGTGAGCACTCTTGGCTCTGAACTTGAACACCTGGTTGTGGGTGATCCTGGCATCCCGGCGCCTGGGGAAGGATGATAACAAGTTAACCCTGGGGCAGAGTCAGGTGACCAAATCTGAACTCCAGACTTTTTGGATTGAGTTCAGGGTCCTTGGGTCAGGAAGACTCCTTGGAGAAGGGAACAGCTACCCGCTCCAGTATTCTGGCCTGGAGAATTCCATGGACTGTATATGGGATAGCAATGAGTCAGATGAGACTGGGCGACTTTCACTTTCATTTTCACTCAGGGTTCTGTGTAAACAGCATGACATCATTAACTAATATCATTACTGTTGCATATATCTCTTTCAGAAGAAAAAATAATCGACTTGTTGTTGAACTGATTTTTTTTCACTTATTTATTTTAATTGGAGGCTAATTACCTTAAAATGTTCTAAACTTACAGTTACCAGGGGAAGGGTGGGAGAAAGGGATAGTTAGGGAGTTGGAGATAGACATGTGTACACTGCTGTATATAAAATGGATAACTAACAAGGACCTACTGTATAGCACAGGGAACTCTGCCCTATATTATGTGGCAGCCTGGATAGGAGGGGAGTTAGGGGGAGTTTGTATGTGTTTGAACATATAGAGCCATATATGTATATGAATGACTGAAAACTAAAATAAAAAAGAGTGGATATTTTAAAAAATAGAAATAAATAAAATGTACTAAGGAAAATTCAGAGAGTTTAAAACACCCTGAGTTAGCATTCTACACTAATATTAACCACAATAGCAAAACTAATGACATATAAGCTGAGTACCAATTGTTCGGGAATAGTGCAGTTTAGTGTCTAAAGAGGTAGGCTATGAAGCAAGACTCCTGTGGACCCTAACATGCGATTTAAATGTCACATATATTAATATCACTGGACTAAAGTTTAAATTTCTTCCCTTTCAATTGAATTCTCACTCCACTGCCTTGTGCTGTTACTCAAGATTGTTTAGGTGTTTTTTTTTTTTTTTTTTAATCAGTTTTCTATTAGTTTTTTCTGGTTTCCTTAATGTATACATAAAGAAACCTACATGTAGTTTTACCTTATCATTATGAACACTTCAACAGCACCTGAAATTTAAAGAATATAATATTAAAATAAGTTTCTCCTTATGTAGAGATGAACATATAAAATTCCCCTTCTGCTTTGGAAAGTCATAAAACTAGAGCACTAGGCAATAAATGGGAAAGCATAACATAGAATATGAAGAATTAAATCTAAAAGCCTATTGCAGTCCTCCCTGCAGCTTCATTTATATAATGCACAGAATCTTATCTCCCATTAAAACATTCCTATTATCGCAGGCCTTATTTGCATTAATAAAGAGTAGGAATTTTGTGAAATAAAAGAGTTTTCTTTCTCTTTATTATTCCTTGTAAATGTTTGTACATACCTATTTTTAAAATTAATATGTAATATATATGTTTACATGTATCTATACACACATGTACACAACTAATATACACAATTCATGTTATATAGTTTCCTAGGAATTTTTATCTTAACAATGGGATAACTCTCCCTTCTGATGACTGCTTTTGTCCCTGATACCTTAAAAACCTTAAAACATCCATGAAAAATTGAGTTACATTTCTTTAACTGTGCAATCTACACAGCTATCAAGTTTATCTGTCCCAGAGCTTTATCTGAAATACAACTCAAAACTGACAGTAGATCCAGATGTACAGCAGGGCTCTCCTGGGTCACAAAATGTAAAGACTGTGAAGGGGCACTGCAAACAGAAAAGGTTAGTTTGCAGTAAAAATTGCAGAAGTCTCCTGAGTCTCCTTGGCATCATTAGGTTTCCCTTATAGATTGTTTTAGTGCTAAAGACCATCTTAAAAGAAAAAATACAATATAAATTTGATGCTTAAACAAATGGGATTCTACTAGTCAGTTTCTAATTTTTCAAGATACAGTCCTTCCTCCATATAGCAAGATTTTACTGTAATTTCACCTAGCTCATTCCATATCTACCTCCCCAATTCATAGGACTTTGGAATCCTTTAGACAGGGAGATTATTTTGTCTTACCTACATTTCAATTTCCTCATTTTACCATATGGAATGCCAAAGATATAGTAAGGTCATGGTAAATGTTAAATAAATGAATCTCTAACCATGGTTCTCAATATTTAAAATTCATGTTTCCCTATATCAAGCATAAAGATAACCACCACATACACATACCTTCCACCAAAGGAGATGTGAAAACTCCTCAAGGCCCTCACCCATATAGTCTGGACTTTTAAATGTCTACATTCATTTTATACTGACTGTAGCTACATTGCCAACAACATAATTTATCCAAAGTGTGAATTTAAATATTTTGCCTCCTGCTTTTAGTACACAATGGCTTCCCTTAGCTCTTAGGAAAAACCTTATTTTTGCCCACTTATGGTTCCTGCCTCAGTTGCCAATACCATTTTGGCCCCTTATTCTCCCATGCCCAACATTACATATCTGACACTAAACATGCAAAAAAAAAATGCCTGAAATATTCAATAAATAACTGCTGAATTAATGTAATTGGAGCAAATAATAACCTTCATAGGAGATCTCCTTTAGATACTTCTACCACTTAAGTTCAAGTTACCAAATTAGATAAAGAAAAAAAAATAAAATAAAACAACAACAACAAGAGAAATTCTAAACAAGTTAACCTCAATCTGAGATATAAATCTGAGCAAAGAGAAAACCCCCATGACCCTTCCTATCTCTAGTTCCACCTCTATCAACTTAAATCTATTGTGTGTCAGAATACCAAGGACAGAATTCTCTCTCTCTTCTTTAGATCTTGAGTGAACTTGGACAGTACTAAACCTCTTTATATCTCTTTTTTTTTTTCTTTTTAATCTTAACTAGTAACAACAAATAATGTCTACCAAAATACTATTGTATCATGTAGCTGTATTAAAATACAAATCATTCATTATAATAGTTCTTAAAGCATTTAATTTACTCAATATGTGTTAGGTACAATTATTCCTCTACATTCACTCTACACTTAATGAGTACCTATTTTATTTGTGTATACATACATACATATGCAAATTTATTTATAGAGGTATATATATGTATGTATATATACATACATACATATATATATATATATATATAATGTCTGCCTGCCTGCTAGGCTTCAGTCATGAAACCTCAGTCATGTCTGACTCTGCAACCGTATGGAATGTAGCCCGCCAGACTTCTCTCTTCATGGAATTCACCAGGCAAGAATATTGGAGTAGGTTGCCATGTCCTCCTCCAGGGAATCTCCGCAACCCAGAGATCAAACCCACATCTCTTATGTCTCCTGCATTAGTAGACTGTTTCCTTACTAATAGTGCCACCTGGGAAGCCCATATATATGAAATCTCAATTTGGGGATTCAAAGATAAAAAGCAATAGAGCCTTTTTCCCTCAAGAAATGTCCTCTCTGACACAAAATATGTGCAAATGTACAAAAACTAACCTGACCTGCTAGAGACAGAGTAAGACCAGTACAGAGTACAGAGGAAACTGGAGAGAGTTCTGCCAACGATTCACCAAAAAATCTTCATAGAGAAACTGACTGGTTAAAATGAATTTTAACAGATACAGCAAGTAAGAATGGCTGAAAGAAACCATATAACCACGCAGATAAGTTAAGACCAGGAAATCTTAGAAGACTTTTACACTGAAATTAAATGCTTGGACTTGATATCATCATCAATGGAAATTTTTACATGGTTTTCAACTATTAACAGAAACTCGATGATCATATACTTGGTTTTGAGAAATCCCTCTGCTCTTGTAATGGAAAATAAACAACTACGAAAAGCAGAACAAGAGAAGGTGATTTCAGAATCAAGGAAGTAGTCCAATGTGGGCTCCCCAGGTGGTGCTAGTGGCAAAGAACCTGCCTGTCAATGCAGGAGACATAAGAGACGTGGGTTCAATCCCTGGGTCAGGAAAATCCCCTGGAGGAGAACATGGCAACCCACTCCAGTATTCTTGCCTGGAGAATCCCATGGACAGACGAGCCTGTTGGGCTACAGTCTATGGGGTCGCAAAGAGTTGGACACGACTGAAGCCACTGAGCACAAATGCAGTTCAGTGTACAGGAGGGGAATAAAGGAGGTGGGATTTGAGGAGTCGGTACTGTCTTTTTCATCCTCTGCTTTAGTCTGCCAGAGATATCATAACAAAATACCACAGGCTGGAAGCCTGAAACAACGGAAAGTTAAATCCTCATAGTTCCGGAGCCTGGATGTCCAAGATAAGGGTGTCAACAGAGCTAGTTTCTCCTGGGGCCTCTCTCCAAGCATGACCATTTTCTCTGCGTGTGTACACTCCTGGTATCTCCTTTTTCTTATAAGGACATCAGTCCTGTTGGAACGGGGCCCCACACATATGACCGCACTTAACCTAAATTAACTTCTTAAAGCCCCATCACAATGCTGCTGCTGCTCCTAAGTCGCTTCAGTCGTGTCCGACTCTGTGTGACCCCATAGACGGCAGCCCACCAGGCTCCCCCGTCCCTGGGATTCTCCAGGCAAGAACACTGGAGTGGGTTGCCATTTCCTTCTCCAATGCATGAAAGTGAGAAGTGAAAGTGAAGTCGCTCAGTCGTGTCCGACTCTTCGCGACCCCATGGACTGCAGCCTACCAGGCTTCTCCATCCATGGGATTTTCCAGGCAAGAGTACTGGAGTGGGTTGCATTGCCTTCTCCGCCCATCACAATATTCAGTCACACAAAAAGTCTCTGCCAACTCTTTTTGACTATTTTCATTTGGACTGTCTTACTATATCTTTTGCCATATTTTATATCCTTTGCTCCCTTTTTATCGTTCATGTGTCCTTTCCTCATCTTCTAAGCCATACGTGCTTTACCCTCATGTAGGTCTTGAATTCATACCTACTGTCATTTTCTCTGGCTATCTACTCCTAAAATTCTCTTCTGCTAATTTTCTTGTAAGGAACTGAGTGGAAACAGAAGTTTCTATCGGGTCAAGAAAGGGAATTTAAGAGAGGTGAAAAATGCTAATTTTCCTTAATAGCAATTTCCTAGGACTACGTGTGTGTGTGAGTGTGTGTGTGAGTGCATTCAGTCGTTCAGTCATGTCTGACTTTTTGAAATCCCATAGTCTGTAGGCTGCCAGGCTCCTCTGTCCACAGAATTTTCCAGTCAAGAATACTGAAGCCATTTGCCATTTCCTACTCCAGGCAATCTTCCCAGCCCAAGGATGGAACCTGATCTCTCGCGTCTACTTCAATGCCAGGTAGATTCTTTACCACTGTGCCACCTGTCTTAAATCATCTTTGCACTTCTTTTATTGAATGGTTTAAGTAACTGCCTGAAATTTCCAGGAGTATAAATAAATAAATAAACAAATGTACCTGGAGAATGAAACTTTCTGGTGTATAAATGAAATCAAAGCTTATTTGTTTATGCACATATTGCTGGAAACAATTATCTCCTTATCTCAGCAGTGAGCTAGTTCAGTGACTATGGCTTATTCAGAAATTTTTCATGCTTTGCTAACAAACCATTAGCAGAATTACCAGTTCATTTGCTCTAATTTTGAAAACTACTTCCTTAAAACTCACTATTGTTCCAAAGGTTTGTAATCACAATAGGATATTTGAAAGTCAGATTGGGATGTAATCCATCAAAATCAGATATTGTGGAGGATATGTTTATAGAGATATTCTTACATAAGAATAACTTTAACACAGCCTCAAAATGATCTCAGAAAATAATTGCATATTCAAATAGAAATGCTATAATGGCTTAATATTTGTTTCTCTTCATTCCTGAGTTGTTTTGACTTGTTTCACATTCTTTGCTTTTGTTTTTGATGATGGTAATAGTAATAAATCCTTGATCCCCTTTAAGATGAATGTTTAAAATGATTCTTTTCAAATGACTGTTCTTTATCTGTCATTGGCCTTTCGTGTTACTTCATCCTTCTCCTTCTCTTTTTCTTTTCCTCCTCCTCTTGCTCAGTAATCCTTGCAGAATTGTATTATACATGCATGGTATTCATGCTAGTTTCTTTTTGTACATTGCTCTTCTTCAAAGTAGAAACAGAGCTATTCAGTTCAGACAGCGAACAATTGTTCAAGAATATGATGTTAAAAAAGTGAGGTAATAAACTTGAGAATGCCACTATTTCAACTAGGAAATCAGTTTCTCATCACATTATTCCTGCCTCCTTGAAATTGCCACATTTTATATGAGGGCCACATTTTATATGTCACAACTTAATCAACTGCTTGATAATATAAAACTTATTTATCTCAATTAGCTGAAATATCAATACTTGCTTTCCTTCCTTCTTCCAGCTTTCCTCAGATTGACATCATTTCTCCTGGTTAGAACTCTGGATTAGAGAAAGTAAGAATGGCATATTTGTGTAGTTCATCCTCCAGCCCAAGTTCCCATGGAACTCAGTGGAGTGCATGAAGTTTCTAAAGGGATACTTCTGACCTTGCTTAATTCCTATAGATGTCTTCAGATGCTGATGTTCAAAGCAAAGAATGATTTATATGATCTTTCAGGATACATTTGTTTTCTACTCCAGTGTTGGTATTAATCAAATCTGATTGTCCTCTTCAACTGGACTAACTTATACTCTACTACATCTGTATCGTACATTCTGTTATATAATTTGAAGTTTATATCATTCCGTGGTTCTATCAGAAATGTTATTATTTCCTATGCAACTTGTCATATTTTAACTACATTTCTATGTAGTATCTTTAATCCATTAATTCACTAATTTTTACCTAGAGCCCACCAAAGTAGTCAGCTAACCATCAGCTTAGCTGTTTAATGCTTGAGACATTGCAGGGAGATTAGACAGTAGATTTTCAATGAGTGGATATTAATTAATTAGTTAATTAAAAATCAGCACTTTGGCAAACTTTTTAGGGTCACTGTGTCCTAGCGATTGAGCTGCACTGGCACACTCCCTTTTTCTTCTTTATTTTGCACTCCAAGTATGATTTCCATATATTGCCTATGACATTAAGAACCTGGGAATGAACTCACATGGGATCAAGCAAGAAGCAAGTCCTGTTAAGTATCATCACTGATAAATAGTTAATAATATCTTACTAAAAGTATTACAGATAATATCTTGAATATATATTGTATTTATATAATCTATATAGTTTTATATAATCAAGAATATACATAATCAAGATATCATAAACCTGATTAAATATTTAATATCTTGATTATGTATATTCTTATATTTTCAAAGTTCTCTTATAATTTTGATATTTGATTCAATACTTCTCTAAGGCAGATAAAGATAGTGTATTTATTGTCATTTATAAACCAGGAAACAGAGCCAAGCAGTGTTTAAGTGACTTATACAAGGTCACAGAACTGGTAGTCAAAATATTCATTTAGTATATTCCTTTAGTTAATAATAACTATGCAAAAATAGCAATGACTTTTCCTTGTAGTTTTCTCCTAAGGATCTATTAGTTACTAGAGAAGTGATGAAATATTAGAAAAGTAATTATAAAACTTTATGGAAATACCAAGTATTTTAAATTACAGCAATATATTCTTAAAAAAATCATCAGTGGAGCTGACTTGATAAATCTGTATCTAAGACAACTTTGGTAATAATATTTAAGAAATCAATTATTTATTATCATATAGAGGGAGAAGATATCTGGTCAAAATTCAATTAAGAATTATATAAAAATAACAGCCAAATAATTAATACAGATAATTAAATATTGCAATATTTTATATTCAATATTTTATTCTATCATTTTATGTGTCACTAACAAAATTACTTATGTTACTTACACTGTTTCTCTAAGGAACATTTTTTTTAATTGGAGGATAATTGATTTACAATGTAGTGTTGCTTTCTGCCATACAACAAAGTGAATCAGCCATAAGTATCTGTATAAAACCCATTCTTTTTGAGTCTCCCCCACCCCAGGAACATTTTTGAACTTTATCTATTTTTATTGCTTTGTTGCTATGCCCTGTCTTTTCTAGATGGTACCACAAGTATACCCTGATTAACTTTAACAATTGCATGCAGCTTTGCTAGCTACTCTAATTGCAAAATGAACTTATTGTCTTTACCTTTGATACCATCTAGTTTCTCATCAGTAGGGAGAAATTTGTATGAAAAGATATTACTCATGTAAATGCTTCCAAATTATTGCAAGGAAAAATTAGACAATGGAATCAATATTGAACTCATTAGAAGAAAGATGCTATATAAGTACAAATTATTATCATTTTGTCTGACAAATACCATTAGTTCATTATGAAGTATAGTATTCAATTATCTATAATATGCAACAGAAATGACAGCCTTTGTTAGGTCCTGTTAAAGTGTTATTCTGAAATTACTTTTTAAATTTATCTGGCACTACAATTGTGTTATTAAAGAAAGAATGGACTTCACTTAATTCAGAAAATTCATTGTTTCTTTCAGAATAAGCTAGCTTAAATAGAAAATTCCTTGAATATAATTCTGTGTCTCTGTAGGTACAATTGCAGTCATGATAAATTCAAGGATCTTGGTATGTTTTACATGAAATAATACAATATTGTTAATAAGTGAACTATGAAAAGTTAAGAATATATGGATGTATATTGTAATTGCTGGAGGAATCATTTTTTAATGGGAGAAAAACCCAATAGCTACAATGTCAAAAAAAGTAAAACAGAATTCTAAAAAAGATCAAATAATAAAATGAGGCAGGATATAAGAAACAGAAAATAGGTTGAGTAGAAAATATAAATCAGAATTAAACCCTAAACATATTAATAATTCCATTAAATATTAATGGACAAATCTCACCAATTAAAAGAAAAAGGTGTCAGAATAAACCACTTTAATTAAGGACAATCTATCCATATATGTTGTTCACAAATGTATGTGAATAGAAGATAAATGGACAGAAATCCCAAGCAAAGATTTTTTAAAAAGAAGCCTGAAGCAGCTATATTAATATCCTTCATGAAAATAGATTTTTTAAAAATTTCTAATGAAATTATTAACATTAAGTTTAATGATCTACAAAATGATAATACAACTAGATAATCAACTAGAATTTTACCCAGGAAAGCAAGAATGGTCTAGCATCCAAAAATCAATGCACATAATAAATCATATTACTAGAATAAAGGAGAAAAAAATCTAAGGTAATTTTAATTGATATAGTATATAATTTGGAAAAGTTCAACACTCTTTCAGGATAAAAATGACTACTTAAGTAGAAATGGAAGTGAGCTTTCACAACTTGATTAAAGGCATCTGCAAAAAGCCTATAGCATGTTCAAGCTTGAAAACCTCTATACTTTCAACCTATGATCAGGAATAAGCAAGGATAACCTTTTCATCACTTTTTATTTAACATCATACTAAAAATTTTAGCAAATTCAATAAGAAAAAATAAATAAAAGTCATAGAAAATGGAAAAAATGAATAAAACTCTTATTTATAGGTGAATAATAATAGATGTGTAGAAAATCCTAAGAGATTAAAAACAAAGCTATTAGAAGTAATAAATGAATTTAGTAAGGTTTTGGAATATAATGCTAACATACATAAAACATTTCTATTTCTTTGTACTAGGAACAATTAGAAAACTTAAAGTTTTATAGAAACATTAAAAAAGAAATAAATGTAGTAAAAAAAAAAAAAAAGGATTTGAGAGCTGAAGTTGGAAACTACAAAACATTGCAAAGAGAAATTGAGACAAATGGCATGAGGGCCCATTTTCATCTCTTGGAAGACTCATGTATATTGCCTGGAGAAATATCAATAACCTCAGATATGCAGATGACACCACCCTTATGGCAGAAAGTGGGGAAGAACTAAAGAGCCTGTTGATCAAAGTGAAAGAGGAGAGTGAAAAAGTTGGCTTAAAGCTCAACATTCAGGAAACTAAGATCATGGCATCCAGTCCCATCACTTCATGGCAAATAGATGGATAAACAGTGGAAACAGTGGCTGACTTTATTTTGGGGTGGCTCCAAAATCACTGCAGATGGTGACTTTAGCCAAGAAATTAAAAGACACTTACTCCTGGGAGGGAAAGTTATGACCAACCTAGATAGCATGTTAAAAAGCAGAGACATTACTTTGCCAACAAAGGTCCATCTAGTCATGGCTATGGTTTTTCCAGTGGTCATGTATGGATGTGAGAGTTGGACTATAAAGAAGGCTGAGCACCAAAGAATTGATTCTTTTTAACTGTGGTGTTGAAGACTCTTGAGAGTCCCTTGGACTGCAAGGAGATCCAACCAGTCCATCCTAAAGGAAATCAGTCCTGGGTGTTCACTGGAAGGACTGATGTTGAAGCTGAAACTCCAATACTTTGGCCACCTGATAAGAAGAGCTGACTCACTGAAAAAGACCTTGATGCTGGGAAAGATTGAGGGTAGGAGGGGAAGGGGACGACAGAGGATGAGATGGTTGGATGGCATTACCGACTTGATGGACATGGGTTTGGGTGGATTCCCGGAGTTGGTGACGGACAGGGAGGCCTGGCGCACTGCGGTTCATGCCGTCGCAAAGAGTCAGACATGACTGAGTGACTGAATTGAACTGAACATATATAGTAAGACTAAAATACTCCTCAGATTGATTTATAGATGAATTTCACTATAAACCTCAGGACATATAGAGAGATTATTCTGGAGACTATCTCAGAGCTCCTCCCAGTTATCCACATTTTGAGATGGAGCAGCCCTACAGTAGAACTGAGACTTGGAGGGTAGCAGCATCTCTGATATCCTCTGAATTACTAATAAAAGACTCCGATATAAATAACAGCCATTTGTATTTCTTGACTAATCTGCACTTGAGCATTCATAAGTAGTAGTTGTAATATTAATTATAAGAATTGTTTAAAAAGCCCTTCATAATTTACAGATTATATACATGAGCATTATTTTATTAGATGGTTATATATGCCAAATAAATTAGGTATCTAAGTCAATGAAACTTACCTGGGGCTGAGGAGGGGAGGAGGAGAAATGAACAATTACTAATCAATGGGCATCAAATTTTAGTTAAGAAGTTCTAGAGATATGCTGTAGAACACTCTACCTATAGTCAAAAATACTCCGTTGTATGCATTAAGATTTTTAGAAGGCTTGTTCTCATTAAATTAAAAGACACTTCATCTTTGGAAGAAAAGCTATGACCAACCTAGACAGTATATTAAAAAGCAGAGACATTACTTTGCCAACAAAGATCCATCTAGTCAAAGCTATGGTTTTTTCCAGTAGTCATGTATGGATGTGAGAATTGGACCATAAAGAAAGTTGAGTGCCAAAGATTTGATGCTTTTGAACTGTGGTGTTGGAGAAGACTCTTGAGAGTCCCTTGGATTGCAAGGAGATCCAACCAGTCAATCCTAAAGGAAATCAGTCCTGAATATTCATTGGAAGGACTGATGCTGAAGCTTAAGCTCCAATACTTTGGCCTCCTGATGCGAAAAACTGACTCATTGGAAAAGACTCCGATGCTGGGAAAGGTTGAAGGCAGGAGAAGAAGTGGACAGCAGAGAATGAGATTGTTGGATGGCATCACCGACTTAATGGACATGGGTTTGAGTAAACCGCAGGCCTGGCATGCTAGAGTCCATGAGGTCATAAAAAGTCAGACATGACTGAATGACTAAACTGAACGGAATTGAGTTCTCAGTAAGTGTTTTACCACAACAAAATAAAGGACATTCATTTAGTAGCAGCATGGACTATAGAAAAGTAAAACTCTATTCTTATGATAGTAAGAAGTAGTTTTCTCTTTCCATCACTCAAAAACATGAGCAAAGATCCTCATCTATAATATGAAAGAAAATGATATATGCCACATCTAAGCAATGTTGATTTTATAATTTATGTCTTGAGTCAAATGGATTTCACAGATAAAAGATTATCTGAAAAGCAAACAAATAAGAAATCTTGTTTACTCTACTTGGGCTAGACCAATGATGATGAAAGGACCAACACTGATAACTGATTAGTCAATACAATGATGTTGCTTTGGCTAAGCTCGGTCTGATTACACTCCTTTTTATTCTTTTCTCTTGTGTTGCTGTATAGACATTATCAACTTCTCAGTCAACCCACTGAGGCCGTTCTGGTACAACAGCAGTACAATTATTTTTCTAAATGATTTCATTGATTTATTTTGACAAAGAATAACTTTTTAACTCAAATGCAATTCTTGGTTTCTGAAATTTCACATCAAAATAAAAAATGCAGAAGGAAGCAAAATGAGCTTCCCATAGAGAAAGAATGAAGAACAGTTCGCATTCAATTTCTCAAATGCCATATGCTCTGTGGATTCATTTTGCAATCTGGAGCTGAGGGCTATAATGGCTCATGCTGGGTAAAAACATCCGTTAAGAACAGACATGTGTTGGTGAGCAACTGAGGAATGCAGACACTTGGCACTCACAGATTACAGTCTGAAATAACAGTGAAAGTGTCCTAGCAGAAAAAAATATAAATATCTTGGCAAATTTTCAACATTATGCAAAAAGTAGCTCCAACCTTTGGAATTAAGTTATCCTTAAGGAGAGCCCAGTAAATTTTGTTTTTCATGAACACCTCTCTGCCATTCTCTCTCCTGGACTTCATTTGTTGTAAGAATGCTGTCATTTTGTGATTATGTATGTATATAAATACATTAGAAAATTTATTGATCCTATAAAATGGAAATTAAATTTCTGTCTAATCATTCACATTCAAGACTTCCTATTACATGACTTCTGCATCCAGACATACACACACATACACACACAGACATTATTTTTACATGCTAAGTTTAAAAAAATTTCTGTAACACTTTATTTCTATACTTAGCAGACTTGGCTCTGTGTGTCAGTGACTATTGTGAATTTTTTGTAGGGGTGTTAGTAGATGAGGACTCCTCTACATTATGAAGTAAATATCCATGGAATATCAAAATGCATTTAAGTCTTAATCTTTTTTGATTAAGGTTTTTATGTTTATATAAAATGTTTTCTTGAGAATTGTGATCACATATAAAATACTTAACAAGGGCAATTGGTTCTCAAGGTGTGGTCCCTTTAAAGGATTCAAAAAGTCAAAACACCTTTCATAATAATATTAAAACATAATTTTCACTCTTATTCTCTTACAAGTGTACAATGGAGTTTTCCAGAAGTTGGATAAGTGTGAGGTTACCTCAGATTGAATGCAAAAGTTTGCATTTCCTTTCTTTCCTGACTCCCCTGCCCTACTCTCCATTTCTTTTCATTCAAGGCAAGAGTAATGCTTACTTAAGGTTCATCTTTTTTTTTTTTTTTTGATTGACAATGTGGTGTATTTTTATTTAAATGGATTGTTCACTTGCTCCTCTGAAACATCTTGTAACCTTGACCTTTATATTCCCTCAGCGTTTTACTATTCTTTTATTTTATTTTATTTTTATTTTTTATTTTTTTCCATTTATTTTTATTAGTTGGAGGCTAATTACTTTACATCATTACAGTAGTTTTTGTCATACATTGAAATGAATTAGCCATGGATTTACATGTATTCCCCATCCCGGTCCCCCCTCCCACCTCCCTCTCCACCCGATCCCTCTGGGTCTTCCCAGTGCACCAGGCCTGAGCACTTGTCTCATGCACCCAACCTGGGCTGATGATCTGTTTCACCCTAGATAATATACACGTTTCGATGCTGTTCTCTTGAAACATCCCACCCTCGCCTTCTCCCAGAGCCCACAAATCTGTTCTATACACCTGAGTCTCTTTTTCTGTTTTGTATATAGGGTTATCGTTACCATCTTTCTATGTTCCATATATATGTGTCAGTATACTGTAATGGTCTTTATCTTTCTGGCTTACTTCACTCTGTATAATGGGCTCCAGTTTCATCCATCTCATTAGAACTGATTCAAATGAATTCTTTTTAATGGCTGAGTAATATTTCATGGTGTATATGTACCACAGCTTCCTCTTCCATTCGTCTGCTGATGGGCATCTGGGTTGCTTCCATGTCCTGGCTATTATAAACAGTGCTGCGATGAACATTGGGGTGCACGTGTCTCTTTCAGATCTGGTTTCCTTGGTGTGTATGCCCACAAGTGGGATTGCTGGGTCATATGGCAGTTCTATTTCCAGCATTTTAAGAAATCTCCACACTGTTTTCCATAGTGGCTGTACTAATTTGCATTCCCACCAACAGTGTAAGAGGGTTCCCTTTTCTCCACACCCTCTCCAGCATTTATTGCTTGTAGACTTTTGGATAGCAGCCATCCTGACTGGCGTGTAATGGTACCTCATTGTGGTTTTGATTTGCATTTCTCTGATAATGAGTGATGTTGAGCATCTTTTCATGTGTTTGTTAGCCATCTGTATGTCTTCCTTGGAGAAATGTCTGTTGAGTTCTTTGGCCCATTTTTTTGATTGGGTCATTTATTTTTCTGGAGTTGAGCTGGAGGAGTTGCTTGTATATTTTTGAGATTAATCCTTTGTCTGTTGCTTCGTTTGCTATTATTTTCTCCCAATCTGAGGGCTGTCTTTTCACCTTGCTTATAGTTTCCTTTGTTGTGCAAAAGCTTTTAAGTTTCATTAGGTCCCATTTGTTTATTTTTGCTCATTTCTAAAATTCTGGGATGTGGGTCATAGAGGATCCTGCTGTGATTTATGTCGGAGAGTGTTTTGCCTATGTTCTCCTCTAGGAGTTTTATAGTTTCTGGTCTTACATTTAGATCTTTAATCCATTTTGAGTTTATTTTTGTGTATGGTGTTAGAAAGTGTTCTAGTTTCATTCTTTACAGGTGGTTGACCAGTTTTCCCAGCACCACTTGTTAAAGAGGTTGTCTTTTCTCCATTGTATATCCTTGCCTCCTTTGTCAAAGATAAGGTGACCATAGGTTTGTGGATTTATCTCTGGGCTTTCTATTCTGTTCCATTGATCTATATTTCTGTCTTTGTGCCAGTACCATACTGTCTTGATGACTGTGGCTTTGTAGTATAGTCTGAAGTCAGGCAGATTGATTCCTCCAGTTCCATTCTTCTTTCTCAGGATTACTTTGGCTATTCGAGGTTTTTTGTATTTCCATACAAATTGTGAAATTATTTGTTCTAGTTCTGTGAAAAATACCGTTGGTAGTTTGATAGGGATTGCATTGAATCTATAGATTGCTTTGGGCAGTATAGCCATTTTGACAATATTGATTCTTCCAATCCATGAACATGGTATATTTCTCCATCTGTTTGTGTCCTCTTTGATTTCTTTCATCAGTGTTTTATAGTTTTCTATGTATAGGTCTTTTGTTTCTTTAGGTAGATATACTCTTAAGTATTTTATTCTTTTTGTTGCAATGGTGAATGGTATTGTTTCCTTAATTTCTCTTTCTGTTTTCTCATTGTTAGTGTATAGGAATGCAAGAGATTTCTGTGTGTTAATTTTATATCCTGCAACTTTACTGTATTCATTGATTAGCTCTAGTAATTTTCTGGTAGAGTCTTTAGGGTTTTCTATGTAGAGGATCATGTCATCTGCAAACAGAGAGAGTTTCACTTCTTCTTCTCCTATCTGGATTCCTTTTATTTCTTTTTCTGCTCTGATTGCTGTGGCCAAAACTTCCAAAACTATGTTGAATAGGAGTGGTGAGAGTGGGCACCCTTGTCTTGTTCCTGATTTCAGGGGAAATGCTTTCAATTTTTCACCATTGAGGGTGATGCTTGCTGTGGGTTTGTCATATATAGCTTTTATTAAGTTGAGGTATGTTCCTTCTATTCCTGCTTTCTGGAGAGTTTTAATCATAAATGGATGTTGAATTTTATCATTCCAGTCATCTTTTCTGACCACAGTGCAGTAAGATTAGACCTCAATTACAGGAAAAAAATTATTAAAAATTCAAACATATGGAGGCTAAACAACACACTTCTGAATAACCAAAAAATCATAGAAGAAATCAAAAAAGAAATCCAAATATGCATAGAAATGAATGAAAATGAAAACACAACACCCCAAAACCTATGGGACACTGTAAAAGCAGTGCTAAGGGGAAGATTCATAGCATTACAGGCCTACCTCAAGAAACAAGAAAAAAGTCAAATAAATAACCTAACTCTACACCTAAAGCAACTAGAAGAGGAAGAAATGAAGAACCCCAGGGTTAGTAGAGGAAAGAAATCTTAAAAATTAGGGCAGAAATAAATGCAAAAGAAACTAAAGAGACCATAGCAAAAATTAACAAAGCTAAAAGCTGGTTTTTTGAAAAAATAAACAAAATTGACAAACCATTAGCAAGACTCATTAAGAAACAAAGGGAGAAGAACCAAATTAACAAAATTAGAAATGAAAATGGAGAGATCACAACAGACAACACTGAAATACAAACGATCATAAGAGACTACTACCAGCAGCTCTATGCCAATAAAATGGACAACTTGGAAGAAATGGACAAGTTCTTAGAGAAGTATAACTTTCCAAAACTGAACCAGGAAGAAATAGAAGATCTTAACAAAACGATCACAAGCAAGGAAATCGAAACTGTAATCAGAAATCTTCCAGCAAACAAAAGCCCAGGACCAGATGGCTTCACAGCTGAATTCTACCAAAAATTTAGAGAAGAGCTAACACCTATCTTACTCAAACTCTTCCAGAAAATTGCAGAAGAAGGTAAACTTCCAAACTCATTCTATGAGGCCACCATCACCCTAATTCCAAAACCAGACAAAGATGCCACAAAAAAAGAAAACTACAGGCCAATATAACTGATGAACATAGATGCAAAAATCCTTAACAAAATTCTAGCAAACAGAATCCAACAACATATTAAAAAAATCATACATCATGACCAAGTGGGCTTTATCCCAGGAATGCAAGGATTCTTTAATATCCGCAAGTCAATCAATGTAATACACCACATTAACAAATTGAAAGATAAAAACCATATGATTATCTCAATAGATGCAGAAAAACCCTTTGAAAAAATTAAGGTTCATCTTAGATTCCAGAGTGCTAAAGGGATCAGAGAGGAGTGCAAAGATATGCAGTATTTCTTTGAACTGGTTCTTTAGCTCCAACTCCAACAAAACACAAAGAGATCAGGAGCTCTGGAAAGAAAGTCTTTCTAGAGATGATGCATATCCTGGAGATAGAGACCTTTTATGTTTTGATTCTCAGAAACCTCAGCATATGGTTTTGAGTGCAGAAGAACAAGATACCCTAATAGAAAATACAGTGCAATATGCTGTTACTTTTGAGGTTTCACACCAAGTTTCTTGTCAAAGTGGCTTTTAAACAAACTTGACCTCAAACACAAATGCAAGTGAAATTGTGATAGAGACTGGTAGAGTCAAAAATATGAGAAATTAGAGATATTTTGATGAAATTATTTATGGTCACCTAGGAAAACTCTCAGCTTCCCTGGTGGCTCAGATGGTAAAGAATTTGCCTTCAATATAGGGAAACTGTTAGAACAAAACTCTAGGCAGTATTGGGGCAACAAAAGGAAAATAAGACAATTTAAAATAAACACCATTCTGCTTAAATTCTATTCTGACTCTCTCACATGAGTTTACATATGTTTACACACATTCATTAATGGTTATATAATTGTACATTTGAACTAATAAAGGAATTATCTGGAGAAATATATTTGCAAATTTATAATCTGAGTTAACCATTAACATATTATAGGGCTTTGTGTTAATGACCTATCCTCTCTAAAATTCAATATTCTCTTTGAAATAAGGAATGAAACTACAATAAAGTGTTGCCTATGCCTGAGA
The DNA here is from genome assembly GCF_023699985.2 of Odocoileus virginianus. NCBI lineage: Eukaryota > Metazoa > Chordata > Mammalia > Artiodactyla > Cervidae > Odocoileus > Odocoileus virginianus. Next base: position 16,760,279 of record NC_069675.1, on the reverse strand, counting down.
GCCCTATACAAAGGAAGATAGAATCATTACCTTCCCATTACTTTTTTACAAGAAGTACATTCCACATTTCATGCTATTACTCAATATTTCTAACCAGAAGCTACAAATGCAACTACATTCAGTCTCTTAAGTTTTTATTTTAAATCTTTATTTAGTGATTATAGGGTGCTTCAGAAGTCATAGAGATGGCAATTCTAGTTAAACAATAAGATAGTTTATAGAGTGTCATTATTTTACAGTATCACATTCTCTACCACAAATTCATGCTCATTTCCCTGGTGGGTGTTAAGGTGAATTACTCATGTGGCTTAATTTTTCTTTGCAATGCCACATGGACTGGCGGGTCTTAGTTCCTCAGCCAGAGATTGAACTCAGGCCTTCTAGAAGGAATCAATGCAGAATGTCTGAGGCAGAGAAGAATGAATCAGTGAGCTGGAAGATAAATGGTGGAAATAACTTCTGAAGAGCAGAATAAAGTAAAAAAAAAAAAAAATGAAGAGAGCTGAGGACAGTCTCAGAGACCTCTGGGACCTAATCAAATGCACCAACATTTGAATTATAGGGGTCCCAGAAGAAGAGAAAAAGAAAGGGTATGAGAAAATTTTTGAAGAGATTACAGTTGAAATTTCCCCACATGGAAAAGGAAATAGCCAATCAAGTCCAAGAGGCACAAAGAGTCCCATACAAGATAAATTCAAGGAGAAACACACCAAGACATATACTAATCAAATTAACAAAGACTAAATGCAAAGAAAAGAAAAGTGAAGTTGCTCAGCCGTGTCCGACTCTTTGCGACTCCATGGACTCTACCTACTAGGCTTTCCATCCATGGAATTTTCCAGGCAAGAATACTGGAGTAGGTTGCCATTCCCTTCTCCAGGGGATCTTCCTGACCCAGGGATTGAACCTGGGTCTCCTGCATTGCAGGCAGATGCTTTATCATCTGAGCCACCAGGGAAGCAAACACAAAGAAAGAATATTAAAAGCAGCAAGGGAGAAGCAACAAGTAACATACAAGGGAAACCCCATATGCTTAACAGCTGATCTTTCAGCAGAAACTCTGCAGGCCAGAAGGGAACTACAGGGTATATTTAAAGTACTGAAAGAGAAAAATCTACAACCAAGATTACTGTACCTAGCAAGGATCTCATTCAAAATTAATGGAGAAATAAAAAGCTTTTCAGACAAACAAAAGTTAAGAGAATTCAGTACCACCAAACCAGCTTTACAACAAATGTTAAACAGACTTATATAGTCAAGAAATACAACAGAAGTAAAAAATCCACAAAATCAACCCAAACAATTAGAAAATGGCAATAGGAATATATATATATATATTAAATATATATATATATATATTAAATATATATATATATATAATTACTTTAAATGTAAATGGATTAAATGCTCCAACCAAAAGACACAGACTGGCTGAATGGATATAAAAGCAAGAATCAAATATATGCTGTCTACAAGAAACCAACTTCAGACCTAAAGACGCATACAGACTGAGAGTGAGAGGATGGAAATATATATTCCATGCACGTGGAAAGCCAAAGAAAACTGGAGTAGCAGTCCTCATATCAGACAAAATAGACCTTAAAAGGAAGAATATTACAAGAGATAAGGAAGGAGACAACAGATATATCGAGGGATCAATCCAAGAGGAAGACATAACAATTGTAAATATCTATGCACCCAGCATAGGAACACCTCAATACATAAGACAAACACAAACAGACATAAAAGGAGAAACTGACAGTAACACAATAAATTGGAGACTTTAACACTTCACTTACACCAAAGGACAGATCATCAAAACAGAAAAGTAATAAGGAAACACAAGCCTTAGATGACATTTTAGACGAGATGGATCTCATTGATATCTTCAGGACATCCCATCCAAATGCAGAAGAATACACCTTCTTCTCAAATGCACATGAAACGTTCTCCAGGATAGACCACATCTTGGGTCACAAATCAAACCTCAATAAACTTAAGAAAATTGAAATTGTAGCAAGCATCTTTGTGACCACAGTGCTATGAGACTAGATATCAATTACAAGAAAAAAACTGTAAGAAACACAAACACATGGATATTAAACAACATGTTTCTAAATAACCAACAGGTTGTTGAAGAAATCAAAAGAGAAATCAAAAAACTTCTAGAAAAAAATGACAATGAGAACATGACAACTCAAAACCTATGGGATGCAGCAAAAGCAGTTCTAAGAGGGAAGTTTATAACAATACAATGTTACCTCAAGAAACAAGAAAAACATCAAATAGACAAACTAACTTTACACCTAAAGCAACAGGAAAAAAAGACGAAAAAAAAGTTAGTGGAAGGAAAGAAATCATAAAGATCTGAGCAGAAATAAGTGAAAAAGAAACTAAAGAAACAATAGTAAAGAATAATAAAACTAAAAGCTGTTTCTTTGATAAACAAAATTGACAAACCCTTAGCCAGACTCATCAAGAGAAAAAAAGAGAAGAATCAAATCAACTAAATTAGAAATGAAAAAGGAGAGGTTACAACAGACAGTGCAGAACTACACAGTATTATAAAAGACTATTATGAACAACTATATGGAGATAAAATAGATAACCTGGAAGAAATGGACAGATTCTTAGAAAAGTTCAATCTTCTAAGACTGAGCCAGGAAGAAATAGAAATTATGAACCAATTACAAGCACTGAAGTTGAAGCTGTGATCAAAAATCTCTCAAAAAACAGAAGCCCAGGACCAGATGGCTTCACAGGAGAATTCTATCAAACATTTAGAGAAGAGCTAATGCTTATCCTTCCAAAACTCTTCAAAAAATTGAAGAGGAACTTCTTCTTTAGAAGGATAGGCATTAGCTCTTCATTTTACGAGGCCATCACCACCCTGATACCAAAACCAGACAAAGATGACACAAAAAAGAAAACTACAGGCCAATATCACTGATGAACATAGATGCAAAAATCCTCAACAAAATTTTAGCAAACAGAATTCAGAAACACATGAAAAAACTCATACACCATGATCAAGTTTGGTTCATTCCAGAGATGCAAGGATTCTTCAATATATGGAAATCAATCAATGTGATACACCATATTAACAAATTGAAAGATAAAACCATATGATCATCTCAATAGATGCATAAAAAGCCTTTGACAAAAGTCAGCACCTATTTATGATTAGAACCCTTCCAAAAATGGGCATAGAAGGAACCTACCACAATATAGTGAAGGCCATATATGATAAGCCTACAGCAAACATTATTCTCAATGATGAAAAACCGAATGCATACCCCATAAGATCAGGAACAAGTCAAGGGTGTCCACTTTTGCCACTATTATTCAATGTAGTTCTGGAAGTCCTAGCAACATCAATCAGAGAAGAAAAAGAAATAAAAGGAACCCAGATCATAAAAGAAGAAGTAAAGCTCTCACTGTTTGCAGATGACATGATACTGTACATAGAAAGCCCTAAAGATAGTATCAGAAAATCACTAATCAGTGAATTTAGCAAAGTTGCAGGATGCACAATCAATATACAGAAATAACTTTCATTTCTATATACTAACAATTAAAAAATCAGAAAGAGCAATTAAGGAATCAATTCCACTCACCATTGCAACAGAAAGAATTAAATATCAAGGAATAAGCTTACCTAAGGTGACAAAAGAACTGTACACAGAAAATTATAAGATACTAATGAAAGAAATCAAAGATGACATAAACAGATGGAGAGAGATTCCATGTTCCTGGGTAGGAAGAATCAATATTGTGAAAATGACTATACTACCAAATGCAATCTACAGATTTAATGCAATCCTTATCAAATTACCAATGACGTTTTTCACAGAACTAGAACAAAAAATTTCACAATTCATATGGAAACAAAAAAGACCCCAAATAGCCAAAGCAGTCTTGAGAAAGAAGAATGGAGATGGAGGAATCAGACTTCCTGACTTCAGGTTATACCACAAAGCTAGTTATCAAGACAGTATGGTACTGGCACAAAAACAGAAATATAGACCAATGGAACAAGATAGAAAGCCCATAAATAAACCCATGCACCTATGGGTACTTTATTTTTGACAAAGGAGGCAAGAATATACAATAGGGCAACAAAGATAGCCTCTTCGATAAATGGTGCTGGGAAAACTGGACATCTACATGTAAAATGATGAAATTAGAACACTTCCTAACAGCATATACAAAGATTAACTTCAAATGTATTAAAGACCTAAATGTAAGACCAGAAACTATAAACCTGTTAGAGGAAAACATAGGCAGGACACTCGATGACATAAGTCAAAGCAAGATCCCCTATAACCCACCTCCTAGAGTAAGAGAAATAAAAGCAAAAGTAAACAAGTGGGACCTGATTAAACTTAAAAGCTTTTGCATAGCAGAGGAAGCCATAAGCAACGTGAAAACCCTTAATGGAAGAAAATAATAGAAAATGAAACAACAGACAAATAATTAGTTTCCAAAATATACAAGCAACTCATACAATTCAATATCAGAAAAACAAATAACCCAACCAAAAAGTGGGGAAAAGACCTAAACTGGCATTTCTCCAAAGACGACATACAGATGACTCACAAACACATGAAAAGATGCTCAACATCACTCGTTATTAGAGAAATGCAAATCAAAACCACAATGAGATATCACCTCACACCAGTGAAGTGAATCAGTGAAGTTGCTCAGACTCTTTGCAATCCCATGGACTGCAGCCTACCAGGCTCTTTTATTCATGAAAATTTTCAGACAAGAGTACTGGAGTGGGTTGCCATTTCCTTCTCCAGGGGATCTTCCAGACCCAGGGATCAAACCCAGGTCTCCCACACTGCAGGCAGACACATTACCATCTGAGCCACACCAGGGAAGCTCCTAGTCAGAATAACCATCATCAAAAAGTCTACAAACAATAAATACTGGAGAGGGTGTGGAGAAAAGGGAGCACTTTTGCACTTTTGGTGGGAATGTAAATTGACACAGCCACTATGGAGATTCCTTAAAAAACTAGGAATAAAACCCACCATATGACCCAGCAATCCCACTCCTATGTATATACTCTGAGGAAACCAAAACTGAAACAGACACACGTATCCCATTGTTCATTGCAGCACTATTTACAATAGCTAGAACATGGGAGCATCCTAGATGTCCATCGACAGATAAATGGATAAAGAATTTGTGATAATATACACAATAGAATATTACTCAGCCATAAAAAGGACCATGTTTGAGTCAGTTCTAATGAGGTGGATGAACCTAGAACCTATTATACAGAGTGAAGTGAGTCAGAAAGAGAAACATAAATACCATATTCTAACACATATATACAGAATCTAGAAAAATGGTACTGAAGAATTTATTTATAGGGCAACAGTGGAGAAACAGACATAGAGAATAGACTTATGGACATGGGGAGAGGGTAAGAGAGGGTGAGATGTATGGAAAGAGTAACATGGAAACTTACATTACCATGTGTAAAGTAGATAGCCAATGGGAATATGCTGTCTGGCTCAGGAAACTCAAACAGGGGCTCTGTATCAACCTAGAGGGGTGGGATTGGGAGGGAGGTGGGAGGGAGGTTCAAAAGGGAGGGGGTATATGTACACCTATGGCTGATTTATTTTGAGGTTTGACAGAAAACAGCAAAACTCTGTAAAGCAATTATCCTTCAATAAAAAATAAATAAATTTTTAAAAAGAGGCAAGCCACCTAATCTATTAAATCAAAGATAATATGTTTTTAAATATCAAATTTATTTATGATTAAAAATTAGACTTATTTATGTGGCTTGATTCCTTGATGAAAAATTGTGTGTGCTACATATGTTAATCAGCAAAACTATCCACCAAGCACTTATAATTGGCACCTTTTTAGACGCAATCTGTAATTTTCTTGAAGTGTGAATTTATCTATTACTTATTCAGTAAGTTATACAGAAAGTAGAATAGCTGAGGGAAGGGGCTATGTTGGTGGAGGAAGAATACCCTGAGCTCACCAATTCCCACAGACACACAAAAATTATAATATTTATAATTACAGAACAACTATCAACATAAATGATGTGAAGACTAGCAGAAAAGATTTTCCACAACTAAAGATATATCAAAGGAATAACAATGAGATAGGTATGAGGGCAAACTCTTGGTACAGTCTAGACCTGAATCTCTGGAGAACTGACCCACATGGAGGAGGAAAATTACAATTGTGAAAGTTCTCCCCCAAAGTAAGAATCTGAGGCCCCACACTGGGTTTCCATGCCAAGGGATCCTGCACCAGAAAGAAGAGTCCCCAGAATATCTGGCTTTGAAAAGCATCAGGGCTTGTGTTTAAGAGAGCCAGAGTGCTGCAAGAAAGAGAGTATCTGCTCTTAATGGATATGTACAAGATTTCACACATTCTGAGACCCAGCACAAAGGCAATAATTTGAAAGGAGCCTGAGTCTGACACTTGATCTTAGAGAGCCTTCTCAAGAGACAGGAGGCAACTAGGACTCCCCCTGGGGACATAACTGCTGGTGGCAGCCATTTTGAGTAGTTTTTTCTACCACAAGGACACTGGTTTTAGAAAACAGCTTTTTGTGGTCCTCCTTCTAGTGTACTAGTGTATTAGTTCCAGGAACTCACCCACCCATCAGTGGATTGACACTACTCCTGTGACCTCCTAGGACCAGCAGTCAGCCCTACAGGGACACAACGTCACCCACAGCCAGCTGGCACCAGCTCTGAGACCCCCCCTGCCACCACAACCTTCGATCCTGGCTCATCCTACAAGCAAGTTGGTGCCAGAATGTGATCCCCTGGGCCACACAGCCAGTCATACAAGGACAAGGCCCTACCCATTAGAGGCTCTATGCAACAGGACCAGGATCAGCCCTGCCTACCAGCAAGTCCATGGTAGTCAGCCCAGCCACAATAGAAGGGCCCAAACAGCCCACATAGCAGGCACCATTAGAGCATATAGCTCTGGTGAACAGAGGGACGTGTGTTGTTGGGCACCATGGAATGTCTCCAACATAAGATCACTTCTCCAAGACTGGAAAACTTAGCCAATCTACCTAATTCATACAAATAAACACAGGGGATTAGGCAAAATGTGGAGACAGAACAATGTTCCAAATGAAAGGACAAGACAAAACCTCAGAAAAATAACTAAGCTAAGTGGAGATAAGCAATTGACCTGATAAAAAGTTCAAGGTAATGAACATAAAGACACTTTCTGAACTCACGATGAGAATGGATGCACACAGTGAGAAGTGTAACAAAGAGTTCAAAAGCATAAAGATGAAACGAATAGAACTGAAGAATATAATAACTGGAATTAAAAAAAATACACTAAAAAGGAATCAATGGTAGACTAGATAATATACAGGAACTGAGCAGTTAACTGAAAAGCAGAGTGGTAGAAATCACCCAAGCTGAACCAAAAGAAAGAAAGAAAGAAAGAAAGAAAGAAAGAAAGAAAGAAAGAAAGAAAAGAAAGAAAGAAAGAAAGAAAGAAAGAAAGAAAGAAAGAGAGAGAGAGAGAGAGAGAGAGAGAGAGAGAGAGAGAGAGAGAGAGAGAGAGAAAGAAAGAAAGAAAGAAAGAAAGAAAGAAAGAAAGAAAGAAAGAAAGAAAGAAAGAAAGAAAGAAAGAAAGAAAGGGAATTTGAAAAAATGAGGATACTTTTGAAAACCTCAGAGACAACATCAAGCTTATACCCATTTGCACTTTAAGTGTCTCAGAAGGAGAAGAGAGAGAAAGGCACAGAGAAGTTATTTGAAGAAATAGCTGAAAACATCCCTAACCTAGGAAAGGACATCCAAGTCTAGGAAGCACCAAACAAGATGAAACCAAATGGGTCCATGTCAAGACACATTGTGATTAAAATGGCAAAAATTAAAGATAAAGAATATTAAAAAGACAGCAAGGGAAAACACAAGTTTCATAAGGGTAACTCCCATAAGGCTATCAGCTGACTGTTCAGCAGAAACTCTGCAGGCCAGAAGGGAGTGGCATGGTACATTGAAAGTGATCAAAGGGAAAACCAACAGCCAAGAATACTCTACCAGACAAGGCTTTATTCAGATTTGAGGGCAAGATCAAAATTTTATAGAGAAGTAAAAGCTAAGAGTTCAGCATCACCAAACCAGCTTTACAAGAAATGTTATGGGAAATTTTCTAAATGAAAAATAAATAGCCAAAACTCAAAATGTGAAAATTATGAAAGGAAGAGTAATCTCATTGGTAAAAGCAAATATACAGTAAAGGTAGTAAAGCATTCAGGTATAAAGCTAGTAGGGAGGTTAAAGATAATAGTGGTAAAATCATATATATCTATAATAAACAGTAAAGGAATAAATAAGGCAATCAGATGTAAAATATGATATCAAAAACAGTAATCATGAGGGGAAGAGAATTAAGTGTGCAGGGTTGTTAAAATGCATTTGAAATTAAGAGATCAGCAACTTTAAACATTTACATTTGGAGTATACTCAGATGCCAGTATTTAAATGCTAAAGCATTTTTACCAATAGTAAATACTAGTTCAGAGTGGATAGAGATAAATAAAACTTTGAGGAACAGGAAATTGTCTCTCATCTAGGGAGAAGTGAGTGTTAGATTGAGATTTGAAAGTTGGCTTAAACTGGGGAGACAGAGAACAAAACATTTAAGATGAAAAGAGAATTAAAATAGATTCAGAAGTAATATGAGTTTATGAAACAGCATAAAATAGTATACCAAATAAGACTGAATGGACAAAAGTAGAAGAAAGATGTTGAGTGATCTTGAAAATTAATGCTGTATAGGTAGAAACAGCTTGAATAAAACCTTGAAAGTCAGGCAGGGACTATACACATGGTTGAAAACCAAACGCTGTTAAAAGCTTTTGAGATGAGAAGTGATGTTTTTAAAGCAGGGCTTAAGGAAGCTGGAATTTCAGAGGCCAACACAGGCTGGAGGCTAGAGCAAAGGCCTCTGCGGGGACCTCACTCTGAGATGGATGTGCCAGCAGTAGAACTGAGTAAAAGTCATGGAAGAAAACTCGGCAGTGTGACGTGGTGACAGATACAAATTAGACAATCATACAGGAGGCTGCAGCGCAAGTGATGCCAAGATCTTGCATCTAGCTAACTGGAAACATGTTCTCTCCTCAGAGAAAAGGAAGATAGGGAAGGAGGTAAAGTCCGTATAAAGTCTGAGTTGGTTCAATGCAAATGTGCAGGTCCAGACATCCTTCCATCATTCTGAAGTCACATGACTGGTGTTGGGGGGTAGGGGGCATTGGAACAACACACAGGCAGAGACGAGTACAAGAGAGATACGCTAGCAAATCTTCATTTTAAAGAGGCCAATAAGACTGAGGGACAATAAACCCAGAGGAGCAAAAGATTTCACCTCAAAGAAAGCCACATCATTGAGAGCAGTCAGGTTTGGAGACCAGACTTTCACAGTGAGCAAGACACTTGCTCCCAAGGTGAAAGGGCTAATCTTTCACCTTGGCAGTTTTCTCCTTGTCATTGTTTATTTTCCTTGTTATAAGGCAGTGTCAAAGATTTGAGGTATTTAATAAATCAGAGAGGAGAAAAGTACCCACTTATATCACTGTGTGGTCTAGTCCCTAAGTCGCATCTGACTCTTGCAACCCCATAGACTGTAGCCCGCCAGGCTCCTCTGTCCATGGGATTTTCAAGGAAAGAATACTGGAGTGGGTTGTCATTTCCTTCTCAAGTATATCACTTTGCATCTGGTTAAATCAAGGTGAGAAGTGAGAAGGAGAGAGGAAAAGCTTCTCTGAAAAAGGATGTTTGAAGATATGATAACAGGTAAGTTCCACAAATGGAACACACAAGAAAAAAAAAGATGACACTAAGAACTCTCTTAGTCAAGAAACTATTAATAACACCAACCACTGAGTATGTCAGAAAATAAAGAGGATAAGAAGAAATGTAAGACAGTTACTGCAAGTATAACATTATAGAATAAAAATGACATTATTAATATACTGTACACATACTATGTGTAAGTCACTCATCTCTAATTTTGCATGGAGTCAATTACCCAGACAAGAGATGTAGGTGAGAAAAAATTAAGCTTAGGCAGAGTAAGCGATGAAGTAGAAATTACACAGCTAAAAAGTTCTAGAAACAGAATATGAATATTCCTTATACTTGCCATACTCTGTACCACTTTCTACAAAGTGGGGAAAGTAGTATTTAGCACACACAGGTAGGTGTGATGGTCAGGAAAATTTTGCAAAGGAAAACACTTGGCATACCTTCTAGACCATAGAAAAATGAAAGTTTCAATTTGTCCCTGAGGAGCCAAGGGGCATCACAAGGTTACTGAGAGGCTGAGAAGTGGAAGGAGGGAAGGAAGTTGACAATGAGAAGGTTGGAATCAGGGAGAGGCCCATTCAGATTAGAGTTTATAGCAGGAGAGGGAATGAGGGCAGAATTGGATCCCTGGCTTCTGTGCCCATCCTCCAATTAGTCTAAGACAACTACCTACACACAGCATGTATGTATATATGTGTGTGTGTGTGTGTGTGTATGCACATGTAAAACATTTACACATTGCAAAAGCATGAACAAATTGCAGCCTGGTGAAATTCTAAAACACCGTGTAAAAAAAAAAGCTTTTACCTTCTACCACTGCATGTTCTAACAATATCTACAACTTCCCTCTTGAAAACAGAGCACCCAAAGGAACCGTTCCCTCTATCTGGTCTCTTAGGGCAAATAGCATACAGGTTTAAAAGTGGATGTCATTAGCCCCAAACAAACAATGACTGTAAGGCAGCTATTTTTCCATATATCATTCTACCTGAATCATTTGATCTGTGAGACACTTTATGTCCTCTGGTAAAGGCCTATAACAAAACTAGGGAAGCAGTGTCTTCTAGGGCTTCAGATATACTGTATCTTCAATTCCACTTCTTAGTGGAAATAATCTTACAAGAACAGGTCAAGTGCATTTTCAAATCAGTAAAGATAAGAAGTCAAGACAGTATTTAGAAACAAAGGCATTATCAGTTCAGTCTCTCAGTCCTGTCTGACTTTTTGTGACCTCATGGACTGTAGCACACTAGGCCACCCTGTCCATCACCAACTCCTGGAGTTTACTCAAACTCATGTCCATTGAGTTGGTGATGCCATCCAACCATCTCATCCTCTGTCATCCCCTTCTCCATCTGCCTTCTATCTTTCCCAGCACCAAGGTATTTTCAAATGAGTCAGTTCTTCACATCAGGTGGCCAAAGGATTGGAGCTTCAGGTTCAGCATCAGTCCTTCCAATGAAGATTCAGGACTGATTTCCTTTAGGATGGACTGGTTGGATCTCCTTGCAGTCCAAGGGGCTCTCAAGAGACTTCTCCAGCACCATAGTTCAAAAGCATCAATTCTTCAAGGCTCAGCTCTCTTTATAGTCCAACTTTCACATCCATACATGACTACTGGAAAAACCATAGCCTTGACTAAATGGACATTTGTTGGCAAAGTAATGTCTCTGCTTTTAAATATGATGTCTAGGTTGGTCATAACTTTCCTCCCAAGGAGTAAGCATCTTTTAATTTCATAGTTGCAGTCACCATCGGCTATGATTTTGGAGCCCCCCAAAATAAAGTCTGTCACTGTTTCCACATCTATTTGCCATGAAGTGATGGGAATGGATGCCATGATCTTAGCTTTCTGAATGTTGAGTTTTAAGCCAACTTTTTCACTTCTTTTTGGAGCCCAGAAAAACAGTCAGCCACTGTTTCCACTGTTTCCCCATCTATTTACTATGCATTACTTCTTGCTTGCACCTGTCTCCCCTGATAGAATGTAAGCTATGTAAGTGTCTTAATTGTTTTATCTTGTTGTGTTTGTTTCTTTCTTTTTGATTATTGTCCTTTGATAGTATCTAGAAAAGATTCATAATAGGTATTAAAAAAAAGCCTGATCAATGGATGAACAGATAAATGCATATATGAAGGGTCTTTCACTCCCTGCTTAGTGTGGATAAACTGGCAGTTTATATTTGAGTTTATATTTGAAGGTTACATCTCCTTCTTTTTTGTTTACTGTATATATTGGTTTCACTTGACTTAAACACATTCATACCATTCTCACTTCATGAATGCATTCAGACATTCATTTGGTAGGCACTTACTGAGCACCACTGGGCAACTATCCTTCTCTCTCAAGTGACTCTTCTGCTGTCTTCATAAAAGGTTGAGTAAGGAACAACTCCAAATACTGTTATAGAAACACATAGTCTCCTTTAGTTAAGATTCTGATGTCCAGAGTGGGAATTCCAGAGAAGTAGCATCCCTAGAGAATGTAATTTTGACAAGGGTTGTTTCTCAGGATGTTAACAAGAGGTCCACGTCTACTAGCAAGAATCCACTCAGTCAGTAGTGTAGTCAGCTAGCCAGTTATAGCCACGGGTTTTAGGTATGTCACTAGGCACCTTTCTGGAACTTTCCTTGAAAGATATCTGGAGTATACCCATTACCCTCAGTATATTCTCATTTCTTTAGTTCTGTTCCCTGGAACATAATGCCGCCTGGACCATGAAAACATGACTACACATAAAAATGATAGGAAAGTGAAGACTAATGATTTGAGCTTGAGGAGGATTTGAGTACATCGTCCATCCTACTTCTGAACTACATGGTACTAGACTTTCAAAAAAGAGAAAACCATAACTTATTTAAAACTTTATTACTTGGGGACTTTATAATATCCATGAAAAGAATTATTTCTAACAAATACAAATTCAAACTCTGTCATTTATTAATTTTATGAACATGCACATAGTCCTCAGTTTTCTCGTCTTTAAAGTAAATGGAGAAAACTCAATCTTTTAGTTTAAAGACTACTCAATGGGCTTCCTCGGTTGCTCAGTGGTAAAGAACCCATCTGCTATGAAGGATACCTGGATTTGATCCCTGGGTTGGGAAGATCCACTGGAGGAGAGGCATAGCAACCTACTCCAGTATTCTTGCCTGGAGAATCTCCATGGATGGAGGAGCCTGGTGGGGAGCCAGAAATCCCACTCCTGGGCATACACACCGAGGAAACTAGATCTGAAAGAGGCATGTGCACCCCAATGTTCATCACAGCACTGTTTATAATTGCCAGGACATGGAAGCAACTTAGATACCCATCAGCAGACGAATGGATAAGGAAGCTATGGTATATATACACCATGGGATATTACTCAGCCATTAAAAATAATTCATTTGAATCAGTTCTAATGAGATGGATGAAACTGGAGCCCATTATACAGAGTGAAGTAAGCCAGAAAGATAAAGACCAATACAGTATACTCACACATATATAATGGAATTTTAAAAGATGGTAACGGTAACCCTATATGCAAAACAGAAAAAGAGACACAGATGTACAGAACAGACTTTGGGACTCTGTGGGAGAAGGCGAGGGTGGGATGTTCTGAGAGAATAGCATTGAAACAAGCATACTATCAAGTGTGAAACAGATCACCAGCCCAGGTTGGATGCATGAGACAAGTGCTCAGGGCTGGTGCACTGGGAAGACCTAGAGGGATGGGATGGGGAGGGAGGTGGGAAGGGGGATCAGGATGGGGAATACATGTAAATCCATGGCTGATTCATGTCAATGTATGGCAAAAACCACTACCATATTGTAAAGTAATTAGCTTTCAACTAATAAAAATAAATTAAAAATAAATAAATAAAGTATATAGGCTGTTCTTACACCTTAGAGGATTGTAGGATCCATTGTACTGGAGGAAAAAATAAAATTTTCTGTATCTCACAGAAGAAATGAGTGTCTTTAGTAATTACCAGTCTTATCTAGACTCAAGTCTCATGATCAAGAAAAGAGTAAAATGTCATAAATTAATACAGCTTTTTCAGTTGATTCATGTTAAAGTACAGATATATGTTTTGAGATCCAATGTCTTTAGGATAGAGAAATGAGAGACATACCATGGATTATTTATTATAATGAAAACATTCCAAAATAAAATTAGGTTGATTAAGGAATATCATTGGAGCATTAAAATATGATTAATATAAAAGATAAGATCAATCATGAAAGTCAGCATGTAGGCATGAAATTCAACCTAGTACCTGATATAAGGTGGAAGATACATTTCCATGTTTGCCTAGTGGGCAAACTAAGTGGAAAACACGACTAGTTAAAAGAGATTATTGTCTGTGAGAGAAGGTATACTAGGTTGCTTCCCAGGTGGTGCTAGTGGTAAAGAACCTGTCTGCCAGTGCAGGAAACATAATAGATGCGGGTTCAGTCCCTGGTTCAGTCCCTAGAGGAGGACATGACAACCCACTCCAGTATTCTTGCCTAGAGAATCCCATGGACAGAGGAGTGTGGAGGGCTGTCAGGGGGTTGCACAGAGTCAGACATGACTGAAGTGACTTAGCAAGCACGCTGGAGAAAAATAGATTTAGTGCATACCAAATTTATTTCACAATTGAAATTAAGAAAAAATATCTTATCTCCAAATAGTGATATGCTAAGCTGCAACCAATCTCAGAGGATTAAAGAACTAGGACTAAGCCTAGATTAATTAGATACTTAACTGTAGCTTCACTGATCATATCGCCTATGTCTTAGGGTTGAGGAAGGCTTGATTTTTGTGATTTAATGAAAAATTTTTATCTTGAATTCAATTTTCTTGATAATCACAGAAAAAGAGAGCTTGTTTTTGATGTTAGGGATGTGTGTGTGTGTGTGTGTGTGTGTGTGTGTGTGTGTGTGTGTTTTCAGAAATAGTATTGGCAAGGGGATTCTCAGCACATATGCTACTATTCAATGTAGCCAAAATCCCTATATTTTTCCACCCTACTTTTCATACTACACATATGTTTACAAACACATGTGCTCACACGTCCCACATAAACATTCCCTGGAGTACATGTATTTGTGCTCACTCAGTTGTGTCTGACTCTTTGTGACCTTGTGGACTGTAGTCCACCAGGCTCCTCTGCCCATGGAATTCTCCAGCCAAGAATACTGGAGTGGTTGTTATTTCCTCCCCTTTGGGCATCAAACCTGCATTTCCTGTCTCCTGTCAGGCAGGTGGATTCTTTCTTTACCAATAAGCCACCTGGGAGGCCTCTCTCTGAAGTATACTTATCATTAAATTTCTATTAGTTAAAAAGAAACATAGTTTTTGCAGGGATAAGTGAGATTAATTAGTGGTACAAGTGATGGAAGAGTCACCTAAATTGAGTCCTAACTCCTTACTCTTCTGAGATTGGTTTTAGCTCACAATATCATACATATGCTACATAAATATACTACATAAAATAAAAAATTGGAAGTTGTGTTAATTTAAAAAACTCATATGGGTTCCTTGTGTATCAGGAAATATTT
Source organism: Odocoileus virginianus (assembly GCF_023699985.2). Classification (NCBI taxonomy): domain Eukaryota; kingdom Metazoa; phylum Chordata; class Mammalia; order Artiodactyla; family Cervidae; genus Odocoileus; species Odocoileus virginianus. The sequence goes on along the minus strand of NC_069675.1, from coordinate 16,744,916 downwards.
GAATATATTATGTATTAATATTCATCCATGTCACATGAAAATGGCATACACAGGAAGACAAATGATTTCCAAATATATTTTAACAAAGTGATTAACAATCCTAAAGGAAACTGAGATTGGTTATTTATATTTGAATCAGAATTACATATTATAGTTACTTGGGCTTTTGTTTTTCTTCTGGGGCTTATTAAAATGTTCAGAATAAAATGTATATGTCAATTCCTGTACTCTTATTCACATTCAAAACTGGAAATACAGTTGGTTAGGGATACACTTCCTCTCATCACATTCAAAAGGAAGAGACAGTTCACAAACTAGCAAAAATAAATAAATCTGCTGCAAATCCTTTCTATTTTCTCTCCCCCATCAGCAGTTTTGGAAAATCTTTCCACTGCCTTCTCCATCTGATTTTGGTACAGGAAGCCATGCAAATTGTTGCTTAAGGAGAAGTCATAGCAATAAATCCAGAAACTTCTATTTACCTCATAAGGAAAACATAGGAACACAGACACACGTAGGAAAGGTGTCTTTTCCCCTAGAGACAGTCATGTTCATCAGTGTTGGGCAAACCTTAAATTTACATTTTCAATGTCTATCCCCTCTTAATTTATAGATAACTGATTTGTTTACTGAAGGACACAAAAAGCCATCTTTCCAGATTTATAAGTGAAAGGGTCAACATTTGCTGGGCTATTTAAATTCTGGAGTTTCTCAAGAGATGCTAGAGACACTGTAACTTTCAGATGATCTTAAGTATTATGTTTCATAAGTGTTATGCTGGTTCATCTTTATCTAACATTGACTCACTTCCAGAAGGTACATGGGCAGCTGTAGTGCTGGGAGAATTGGCATTTTGCCCAGGTATCCAAGGCACAGACATCCGAGATGTCTGTGGAGACATCTGCACAGACAGCCAGAATTACCTCTGCATGTAATCCTATAGTTTTGGCACAATTTTTAAATTTAAAGCAACATGTTTGTCTAACATCACTTAGAGTTCTTCTTCTACCAGAATTCTTTGTTGTTGTTCAGTCATCCAATTGTGTATGACTCTTTGTGACTACAGTACGCCAGGCCTCCCTGTCCCTCATCATCTCCTATAGTTTGCCCAAGCTCATGTCTTTGCATTGGTGATGCTATCCTGCCATCTCATCCTCTGACCCCTCTTCTCCTTCTGCCCTCAATCTTTCCCAGTATCAGAGACTGTTCCAATGAGTCGTCTATTTGCATCAGATGATCAAAATACTGGAGCTCCAGTTTCAGCATCAGACCTTCCAGTGAATATTCAGGGTTGATCTCCCTTAAGATTGACTGGTTTGATCTCCTTATTGTCTAGGGGATTTTCAGGAGTCTTCTCCAGAATCAGAGTTTGAAGGCACCAACTCTTTGGTATTCTGCCTTTACGGTCCAGCTCTCAAAACTATATGTGAATACTGGGAAGACAATAGCCTTGACTATACAGACCTTTGTTGGCAGAGTTATATCTCTGCTTTTCAACACACTGTTTAGGTTTGTCATCACTTTCCTGCCAAAAAGCAATCATCTTCTGATTTCACAGCTGCAGTCACCATCCACAGTGATTTTGGAGCCCAAGAAGAGGAAATCTGACACTATTTCCACCGTCTCCCCTTTAATTTGCCATGCAGTATTGGGGTTGGATGCCATGATCTTAGTTTTTTTCACATTTAGTCTTAACCTGGCTCATTCAATCTCCTCCTTTACCCTCATCAAGAAGCTCTTTAGTTCCTCTTTGCTTTCTGCCATTAGAGTGGTATTATCTGCATATCTGAGATTGTTGATGTTTCTCTAGCCTATCTTGATTCTAGCTTGTAATGTATCCAGCCCAGCATTTCCCATGAAGTGCTGCTCAGCATATAGGTTAAACAAACAGGGTAACCAGAATCCCTTGACAGGCCAGCAGAAGTGTTGAATACATGATGACACATTCAACTCTGTGAGTGTATGCTCCCCATCCATTCCTACTCATTGTTTAGTATAATGAAGGACTTTTGCTCTCTGGGGGAAAAAAAGATTAGAGCACCTAGAACAGAGTCCCTTGAAAGGTAGCTTGATCAGTCCTTCTCCATGTTTGGGCGATTACATGAGAATGGTCTTAGACTAGAGTTCAACAAGCTTATTAAGTCCACTGAACACTTCCTGTATACTCAAAGCACAAATAGGAGAAGAAAAGAGGTATAACAATCAAATGAATAAAGACCTGATTTCAAACAAAGTACGCGTAGTTATTATCTGTAGAATCCTAGACAAAATATAGTTTTTCAAAATACAATTTCCTTATCTCTAAAATGGGGAAAAATAACACTTGCCTTATTGGTATTACTCAGCTGAGGACAAATATTGCTTAAAATTGGGTAACAGATAGTTCAAGACTGTAAATACCCTGGAGTAGGAAATGACTGCCCATTCCAGTATTGCTTGGGAAATCCCACTGAGAGAGCAGCCCTGGTAAGTTACAGTCCATGGGGTTGCAAAGAGTCAGGCATGACTGTGCATGCTCACATGCGCGTGCACACACACACAATGTATGGCTCAAGACTGTAGCCACTATAGAGACAGTATAACTTGTTTTAGACATAGTGAGCACACAGTAAATGTTTGCCAATCTGAAATCAGAGATGCATTCAAGCCTAAATTTAAGGCCCTGTGTTATGTGCAGTCCTGACATCTGGTACATAGGTGAGGGTTTCAGATGGCCTAATGACAAATTGCCCTATCCCCCCTACTTTGTGGATGAGGTCCTTTAGCTCAACAATCCTCCTTATCATGGGGACAAGGTACAGTTGCTGCTTATCTCTCAGTAGCAGGTTTCAGTTCTTTGCCAGCCCTTTGAATTATAAAAAAAAAAAGCAACAAAAAAACAAAAAAACTTCCCACTCCCCACAGGAATAAGGAGTCACCTCATCCTCTCAATTCTAAAAAGGCTGCCTCCCACAGCACCTAGTTTTTCACTCTTCCCTAGGGCAACCCCATGTGGCCATGAACGGCCTGTGGGTTCTCTCCTCCATACCGTGAGATATGTGATCAATAAATTGCTGTCTATTTCACCTGTCGAATGTCTGATGTTTTGTGTGTGTGACCATCCCCATAGTCTCATATATGGGAATATTCCCATATATGGGAATTTGTTCCATACCAAATGGCTGATCAGGAAATGATTAAAACACTAGGTAAATATTAATAAAAGAAGGTGAGCAAATGAGGGGCAAAGGGGAAGAAAAGTAGGAGAATGCATATAATGGGAAACCATGATCATAAAGAGACTCACAGGGAGAGGGTAGCCAGCCAAACTAGCCTTAAAAATTGCTTCTTCCTAAACTCTGTGGCTCAGAGGTAAAGAATCTGCCTGCCAATGAAGGGGAAAGGGGTACAACCTTTGGGTCAGGAAGATTCTTTTGAAAAGGAAATGGCAACCCACTTCAGTGCCTGGGAAATCCTATGGACAGAAGATCCTGGCGGGCTACTCCTGGTCCATGGGGTTGCATTGAGTCATACAGGACTAAGCAACTAAACAACAATATTCTTAATATACTCAAAGAAAAGGGAAAGAGACAATAATATTTTTCAACACAAATCATTATATGGCTTGATGGGGACATTTTTGTCAAAAGCAAACTGGCAATTTTGTTTTTTTATAGATGAAGAGAAAGAAACAGAAGTCTTGTATGCATTTATTTTAAGACATATTTTGTAAGATCAGCAGTGTAACTGGTGTCCTTTGGTGTATCAGTGTGGGTTGGTGAATGTGGGCAGAGAGCCTGGTTTTTGTGAAGAAATCTCACTTTGGAGGCTGACATTTAGCAATTTTGTATTAGTTATGTCTTCTTTGCATTGCTCAGAGGACAGGAGGGCTTCATAAATACAAACTTAATTAACTGTAAGGACTAGGTGGCGGATTTGAGATGAAGAGGTGGGGAGAGTCCACATTGCCATGTTCTTCAATGAATCAGTATGGTTAAATAAATGGGAAAGTCATGATGAATCCCCTGCAAAAGTTCACTCTAGGTTTTAGGAAGATGCTGCATGTAATTAAAATACTTATGAAACAGTCCTCTGCTTCTCTACAGGGAATAATCAGGTCAGGAACAGCAGAATTTGCTTTTTCCTTAGAACCCGAATTAAACAAAGTAAATAACTCTTTTGACTTAAAAAATTTTACTTTATTACATTCATAAAAATCTGTCCTCTTAAGTCAAAAAGCCTGACATCCTATCCAGATATGACCAGGAACAAGTAATAGCCTCATCATGTAACTGAAAAAAAAAAAAGAAACTCATGAGTAGCCTCCCAAATTCCCTTAACTCAAGATTGCCGTATCTCCTTAGTTAATTATTTTGTCTTTTAGATCATATGCATATTTATATATTTATTCAGTGATATCATCAAGAACATCTGACATGCTATATTACTTCTTTTCCGCCCCTCCCATTAATTCCTTCTTTAAAAGATCTCATAAGAAACAAAAAAAGGTTGAGGTGTCTTACTTACAAAGAATCACTCTCCCCTTTCATACTAATCCCTTCTCATTCTCCAATCTCCCAGGATATGAGATTTTCACCCTCCTTTAATGGGGTCAGAGATACTATTTCTGTAAACAGTGAATTTCATTAAAATTGATCTGGTCTGTAGAGTGATAGTGCTGGATGCAGCTCTGATCTTTAAACTGCTTATATACTGTGAGTTACATTTTAAAGAAAGCATGACCCAATCTCATCTCACTGCTCTTTGGTTATTGATACATTACAATTTTTTTCGCTGACATAGGTTTTATTGAATCAGCTAAACAAAAAGTAAGGCCTTATGAGGAACCAGGATCAGCCAAGTGAATTTTTATTATAAACATCAATCCTCTGTGTGCATACTTGTGTGCATAAATGCACGCTTCTTGGGGTGGGGCTGAGAATGGTTTTGAAATGAAAGAAAGAACAGAGAAAGTATGATGGAAAGGCACCAAAAGTAACACCAGTTACAATGCTGTTTTGCAGAGGAAGAACTCTAGTTTTGAATCTTTACTAAGATTCATAGTTTATTTCTATACATTTCCCAGTGATTATATCAACTCCCTCAACATTCTCTCTCCCTTTCTCTGACTTCTCCACTGTTATTACCATGCCCCTACCAGAAACACTGGCTAACATATAATCTGGTGCTTATTTTTCATGAACATGGTTGAAGTCATTTAAGAAAAAAAAAAACAAAATCAGAAACAAGAGCAAGACAAATAGCCCATCCCCACTACTGCTTTGTTTAAATCCAATTCATATTGTATTGGAAATAGTTCTTTGACTATTTTTTTGGCTGTTCTTAAACCCAGATGGCACTACTGGTAAAGAAGTTTCCTGTCAGTACAGGATACATAAGAGACCTGGGTTCGATCCGTGGGTCAGGAAGATCCCCTGGTGGAGGGCATGGCAATCTACTCCAATATTCTTGCCAGGAGAATCCCATGGACTATAGCCAAGGTCCAGTAAAACCAGAAATTAACAAAACCCTGACAGAAGTGGCTCTAACATAAGGTTATGAAACAGATGGAAGAGAATGTAAAAGAAATCAAAGTTTTATAGGGAAACCCAGAAATGGAGATAACCTTTGTTTGATCTTTTAATTCTGTTATTGAACAAAAAGGAAACAAAATGTCTTGGAGGATAGCATTTTAAATGGACCAAAGTTTCTTGAATTTGAATATAGCTATAATGGAACATGAATTTTGTATTCTTTGAGAGTTTCATGCTGGGAGAGGTGAGAAATATTATCATTTGGAGCCAAATTTGATGCCTGATAAAGATCATTGTGCTTAATCAAGGCTATGCTTGTCTTTGTTTCCATTCCTGGAAAGGTAACCGATGCTCCCAGGGAATAAACCACACCTCCAAGCATCCATACAACCAAAATATTAACACTTGATGTTGGGATTCCATTGTCTGTGCCTCTCTTGCTGATTCACTAACACTCCATTGTAAGACACTGTTCTCATCTCTAACCAGCCCCTATCAACCCATTCAACACTAATTGGCTTACTTCCAAAAGCAGATTTTCCTGATGATTTTCAAAGGGATTAGGCACATTTCTTCTATTGCAATATGACTGCAGGCAGAGAAAGAGGCTAATTTAGTTTCCTCTTAAATTGGATTCTTTCTTATATGAAAGTTGATTATTCAAGGATCTGGGTGGACTCCTGTAAAAGCCCAAGTTAAGGTCAGCTGACTGTCTGGTCGATGGCCTCATTCTTGCCCATATTTGTGTTTAGGCATCTTCAACTTTAAGATGCTCTTAGGCAGTTCCTTGAAGAAATTTTCCTTCCTGTTAGTACTTCTATCAACTGAAAGTACTTTTTTAAAATTCTATATTGAGTGGGTATATTGCACTCTACTGAGCAAATGGAGCATATAAAAATAAGGATGATTAGGGCTTTTCTTTCAGAGTTATAGTCTAATGGGAGAGTTGTCTTGCACATAAGCACTCATTTCCTGGGGATTCTCTTTCATATCATTCACATCTTTATGACTTCTCCCCAGAGCAAAGTCTAACCAATCTTATAAATAATTTATTGTAATGAATCAACCTTCTTTGAAAACTAACAATTGTTTTTAAAAAAGACTATTTTTGGGCCGCTATGTGCAGCATATGGGATCCTAGTTCCCCAACCAGGGATTGAACCTGTGGCCCCTGCAGTGGAAGCAAAGAGTCCCAACTACTGGACTGCCAGAGAAGTCACAACAATTGCTTTTAAATAATAACTCTCTGGAGAAATTAATAACCCAGATGAATAACTCCAGAAGAAGGAATGTCAGGAATTCTAGCACATTGCTTTTAGAGGTTTGGTTTAGAGAGGTAACAACAGCATCTCTTAAGTGACATCTGCCTATTTCTATCTAGCTATATGGCTAACTCTGACTTGTGATATATCATTATCACTTGCAATCAACTAAATTTTGCTCCAGATATCTGACCCACTGCATATGTAAGGCAGTGGCATTACTTTTAATTTTCACCTTCTACGTACAGCTTACTGTGTTTGGTGTCTTTACAAGATGGTATTTTAGGAGAAAAGCAGTCCTTATGTGGCCTGAATAATGTCAGACTTTTCACATTATTAGTATGCGGCTTTGGGTTATGGAACAAGGTTGCCAGCAGACTTGAAGATGTGTTTAGAATACACACAGTGTTAAGAGCCTTTTCAATGATTCACAGCAGTTACAATTTTTGCTTTTATTAAGCTAGAGCAATTGAAGAGGAAAGATGCTTTGCTTTTTCTATAGGAAAGAGGGGGTGAGGGGGAGGCCTAGTATCTTAACTCAAAACCAAAATATTGAGTATATGCAAATTTGCCCTTTTACAGTAATATAAACCAAATTGTTCACTTCCACATAAAGAGAGGAAAAAGGGACTCCCAAGGTCATGTTTCCTGAATGCTTAATTGTACAATGACAATTCAATGACCTTTCTGAAGTATAGAAATATGAAGATCAACCTGATTTGCTTAGTCACTGGTAATGTTATCATGATCACACATAAATATCAATGATATGAAAAGGAAAAGAAAAAAAAATGCCAATTCAACTATTTAAAATAAACTACTATCTTTGTGGTGCAGAAGAAACTGGCATACTTTGAATCAATTATACTCTAATAAAATTTTGAATCAACTATACCTCAATAAATACTTATTTTTAAGAAATAAAAGAATCTTTATTGTTTGTTTTAGAAGCAATATGTTGAGCAAATGAACAGTCAAATAACCAAAGAGAAATACCATACATCAACTAGATACTTTTAAAAAATAAAAAGTAAAATAAAATAAACTACTATCATCTCCATTTTAGTAAACTTTATATGAATATCTTAATAAACTGTTTTCCCTTGAATCCTCCCTTAGACATTTATGATTAAAGTCTGATCATCTTCTGAAGACAAAGTAAGAAGATGAAGACAAATGTTTGCATATAGCTTTTGCATATGTGTAAGTAAGTCCCCTTTTGAAAGTTAGCAATTTGGGAAACAATTTGAAAACACTGGGACAAGGAATATACTATACAGAAAAGTATCATATAACATTGCTAATGCTTCGGGAAAATTATAAATACCTATTATAGACTAAATTAAGACTAAATCTCAAGCATTATAGTTGAGCTGCATTTATTAACAATTATCAAGGGTAAATATTTTTAAAATTACCTTAATGAAATATTCAGGAACATGAGTATCTGTGCCACAAGCATAACCTTTAAATATTAAAATTTAGCACTCTGTCTAGTGAGGTTTCAGGAACGTTTACCTCCTAGGAGGGTGTTAAGAACCACTTTGGTTCAGAAATCACTCAAAGTCTACAGCAAAAAGAGAGCATCTCTTGAAAATGTATGAAGTTAAAATTTTTCCTTGATTATAAGAACAGTAACACCCATATTGGAACATTTATGTACAAATATAACTATATATGCTTTCTCTTCAACTAAAGGTAGCCACAGGTAATAGTTTAATTTTATACTTTAAGGTCTTTGAATGCAGTTAAAATCATACAATATGTTAATATATATTTTTCATTTAAATATAAGCATTTCCTTACAAATTAATGTTTCAGCTCAAAGAGAGCAAAAATTATGTTTTCTTTAAAGGACTCAGGAATAAAACTCACCCTCGGTTTTTATTTAGACTCAAACAGCATCTTTGATCCTGGTCAAAAGAAGCTGAGAGGAAGTCATTACTATTCAACAATTCAATACTTGAATTTTTTTTAATATGTAGAACAGAAAGATTTGAGGAATTATACGAAAGAAACTGGGGATAAATCCAAAAGCTTGTCATAATAATATGCATCCCTGTAGTAAGAGGGTTATTTTGGTTTGCAGCTCAGCTCTCAGAAACTGGTTTAGAAACTACCCAACTCAATAAAATAAGAGAAATCTCATCTTGTACTACTTATAAATGAAAAGTGCATTTCAATGGGTTCACCTGCCATGTACTATGACAGGAATTTTCCCAAATATGAATTAATTTAAATCTTCAAACAACCCATATAAATGAAAATATCACTCCTAATATTAACACTCAGCCTCACAATAGCTAATAATGATAATATTAATAGCAACTGTTTTAGTACCTGCCACTCAAATACTCATTTCAGGAATTTACTATGCATTTGAAATGCATTATCTCATCTAAAATTTAGTGTCAAACATTATCATGAAGGTAGATATTTACTCCTATTTTATAGGACACAGAGGCTCAGAAAAATTAAGTAGTTTGTCTGAGGTCATTAAGCCATTAGATGGAAAGAACTGTCAGCATCAAACTCAGAGCTCTCTGATATCATCATCTGTACTTTCTCCTTCTATATATCCTGGTACATTACAGTTCTGAAACATCAACAGAGTAGGCAGATTCTACATAAAATGATACTTCTGCTTGAAAATAAATATCAATATGCCTGCCTGAAATCCCCCTCCCCTGGCATGACCCTTTTTTTTCCCCATGAAAAATCTTATCAAGCAATACTTTAGGTTGTGAAGAAGCAGAATATTGTTTTTGGCAACAAGCTCAAACTCGGTCCCCATAAAATGGAGCTGGCAAAAGGACGTTAAAAGTGCATGTGAGATTCAACAACAATGTGTTCAACTGCTACATACCTGTTGGTAGGGACAAAATCCAGAACACTAACCAGAGAGCAAACGCTGATGAGGACATAGAGCAACAGGAATTTTCATCTATCCCCAGGGGGAATTCAACATGGTACAGCCACTTTGGAAGATAGTTGGTGGTTTCTTACATGACTAAACATATACTCTCATCATACCGTTCAGCAATCCCACTTCAATCTATTTACCCAAAGGATCTGAAAACTTATGACTACACAAGAACCTGCACACAGATGTTTCTAGCAATTTAATCCTGTAATTGCCTAAACATGACAACAATCGACATGCCCTTCTGTAGGTGAATGAATAAATGAACTGTGGCATATCCGGACTATTGAATGGTACTCAATACTATTTTAAAAAGAAATGAGTTGCCATGAAAAGACACAGAGAAAACGTAAATGCATGAGGTCAACCTGAAAGGCTACATACTGTATGATTCCAACTACATGATTCTGGAAAAGGCAAAACTACAGAGACAGTAAAAAGCTCAGTGCTTGCTAAGGATTAGGGTGGTAGAAGGATAAAAAATGCATGTGAATACCAAACATCAGAAATTCACTTGTCCACTTTGCCTTGGCTTAGTCATGTTTATGTGCGTATGTGTACATGAAGCAAAACGTAGGCAACCAGCATTATTTAGTTAGACAAAATTCATCCAGCACACAAAATCATTGTTTTGACTTGAGAATTTTCCAAGATGCAATTTGCATGAATCTCACTTATTGGCTAATTGTTCAATCATATCTTTCCTCCCTTGCCTGGATGAGCACAGTTCTGAAGCACAGGGACTGGTGTGCTACTCTGAAAACAGAGCCAGGAAAAAAACCACTGTGTGAGATCCTTTCATGGGTTGTTCACCCTGCAAAGCCACCAGCTGCGGTTGATTTTCTTTCTTTATTTCTATGTTAACATCTTTCTTTTCTTGCTGTCATATTTTTGTCAATCTTGCCTTACAATTCCCTGTATCTGCCAACATTTGGCTGCATGAAGTAAATTTATTGTTTTCCCTGCTCTTCATTTTCCTCTCTACTTCCTTGATACTTTCAGACAAAAAATGCTGGGTTTTTTTCCCTTAAAATGATAGCAATGGGTTTCTCTTCTGTTGATTCTAAAGATAGGTGCTATCCACTTTACCCTCACACTTGCAGAACTAGATACATAAGTGATTTTAAAAGTTGATTGGTCTCACATAAATATTTTTGTACATGTTTTTCTTTTTCTGAGTAGTGTTGATAGTATATATGTAGAACATGAAAAAAAATATGGCTATTTATCATCTATCTCAATCATCTATCTGTGATGGTTAACTTTATGTGTCAGCTTCACTGGGCACAGAGATACCCAGATAGCTGGTAAAGATACCCATTATTTATGGGTGTGTCTGTCTGATTGTTTCTGGAAGAAATTAGCACCAGTGGGTCCCTTATAGCAGTAGCCCTCTGGTTCAAGCCTTCAGATTTGAACTGAATTTCATCATTGGCTTTCCTCATTCTCCAGCTGTCAGAACACCTACTGTGGGACTTCTTGTCTTCCATAATCTGGTGAGCCAATTTCTACAATAAATCCCCATATAGATATGTTTACATAAATATAAAAAATTTACATAAATGTATATATATATTTACATTCATTCTATTGGTCCTGTTTCTCAGGAAAACCCTGACAAATACACTCTCTAACTTTTCTATCCATAAACATATTTATTATTTTAAGTATATATAAATGTACACATGGTGTATATGCACATATATGTTACAGTAACATATGTTATAACTATGTTGTAGTCTTGGAAATTGAAAATGAAAGTTCAATGAGATTTTTGTATGCAAAGCCCAAATGAGATACTAGGCAGTTATTTTACTGAAGTACACATTATTTAATCCCTGGTATATCTATTTCTATTTTTAAAAGATTTTAAATAGATGTATGAAGCTTTAAGGGCTTCCCTGGAGGCTCAGTGGTAAAGAATCTGCCTGCAATGAAGGAGAAGCAGGAGCCACGACTGATCCCTGAGTTGGGAAGATTCCCCTGGAGGAAGGCTCGGCAACCTATTCCAGTATTCTTGCCTGGAGAATCCAACGAACAGAAAAGCCTGATGGGCTGCAGTCCAGAGAGTGGCAAAAAGTCATACACAACTGAGACAACTGAGCATGCATGCATGAAGCTTTAAAGAAAGAAACAACATCAAAACAAAAAATAATTTGAAGAAAATTTGGTTTATTATTGCTATGCTTGGTGTTGTTTTAAACACAGTCTCTATTAAATTGTCCAGGTGAGTACAATAGTCAGGGTTCTTCAAAACCAATAGGAATATATATAAACACATATATTTATATGCAATGGCATATGTATTATATTTATATGTATATATAATTGTATATTCATATATATGTAACTGAGAAAGAAAGAGATTTATTATAAGAAGTTAGCTCATACAATTAGAGGCAGAGAAGCCCCAGATCTGCACGCGGCAAGATGAGAGGGAGAGGCTCAGTGATACAGTTTTAGTCCACACCCAAAGCTCTGAGAACCAGAAGAGCCAACAGTGTAAGTTCCAGTCTAAGTGCAGGAGATCAGTGTCTCAGCTCAACAGTCAGGCAAGAATTACTTTTTACTCAAACTTTTCATGTCTTCACTTACTTAGATGAGGTCCACCAAGGGAGAGTACATGCTTTATGCAGCCTGTCTATCCAAATGTTGATCCCACCCAAAAACACCCCTACTGAGACACACAGAAAAGTGTTTGATCAAATATCTTGGTACCCCATGGTCCAGACAAGTTGACACAAAAAATTTTACTTTTATACTGAGTGTTTCTGTAGTAACCAAAATTTACTAAGAAAGAAAACAAAGTAACCTGAGCCATTATCTTGAAGCCTTGAGTAATGATGTCATTATTAAGTATATTTTTAATCAATTTTTTGTTAAACTAATCATAATCTTTTAATGACTTTTTCCCTCAAGCATTTATTGAGTACCTATTACATTCTTGGTCTCCCTGTGTATTTGGTAAGGGGAATGAATACTTTTACTACAGAGCTTTATAAAATTTCAAAATAGGAGATTGCTTGAATCAACTGTGGTACATAGATACATTAAGCACAGTGCAGTTATAAAAATAATAGAGGCCTCTATGAGCTGATACACAGTGTATCTAAAGGATACTAAGTAAAAAAAAAAAACAAGCTTCAAAAAATATGTATATTTATGTATATACACACATACCTATATATTTATGTATACATGACCTGAATGAAATTCAGGATTGAAGAATGGTTCACTTCAGAGGTAAAATACAGCATTTATCTTACTACTGAAGAAACAGGGACTCAGTCAGACAATGGCCTGAATCCAAGATCAGAGATCAAATCAGAAGCAATACCTTCTACTTCCCAACATGGACAGACTTGGAATGAGCAGGGAGAAAGCTAGCATGAATCCTGCTGGAATGACTAGTAACTACAGTGATTTTATTGTACCCCAGTTCTCGATGAAGATGCTCTGTCCCAGTACCTGCTGATGGCTATCTTTACAAAAGAGTGATTTCCCCACAAGGCACAGCATCACACCACTCACTTTGGAGAATAAGTCAGATAAGTGATTCTGAAAGGATGAGTGGGAATGATTACCATAGGCTGCTTCACCTTAAAACCAGGAGAAACAGAATCCTCATCACAAACAACACTCTTCTCTAGCAGGTCATTTATTGTTTTGCACATTGTGTCCACTTACATGATTTTGCTTCTTATTTGCATTCAGAGAAAAAGTTGGAAATTATAGAACTGTGGGAGTTACTGAACACAGATTTCAATTTAAAAGGAAGGTACATTGACTAGTCCCTTGGATGCACATAGAAAATTATCCGGTGTATATCATAAATTATTTTTTAAAAAACCAACAATACTCAACATAAAGTGATTCACAAAACAAAGATAGACCTTGTCTCATTTTTAACAGTATAATAAAGGGAGGACAAATAGATGAAGCCTCATAAAAGATTAGGAGATGTTATTAATTTAATTCACTCACTGCGGGTGTGATTACAGCAATTTTTCACAATTTCATTCATCCTCAAATGTTTACAACATCTTTCTTACTGACTCTATATTTCTAAATCCAAAACTAAATTTCCATTAATGATATAAGAATACAAAATCAATGAATTGATTTTTAAGGTGCCCAGGTAGATAAAACTCTTTCAATATATAAAGCATGAATTTAGAGAACACATAAGTGTGAGTATGTATGTGTGTATGTGTGAGAGAGAGAGAAGTAAAACTTTCATACATTCTTTCTGTTTCTTTTCTAAGATTATATCAAGCAAAGGGAAGAATGAGGGCTCCAGAATAATTGTATTAGTCTCACCTTTACTGCACAAACTTCCATAAAAGTAAAGTTTCATTGTTGGGATTCCAGCTTCTTCTCTATCCAACTGAGTTTACAGATCTCAATTCTCCAGTCTATAGGACAGAGACTTTTTCCACAATTACTATCTCATAATTCATAGTAGGTTACATGGTTATTGCCCTTCAGAACACAAAATTTTGATGTTTATTTTTTAATGAATGTATAATCTTACCATCAGCTCAAAATTTGAACTTCAAGTAAACCTATTTAAATAATCTTATCTCCAAATGAGTACATACTTTATAGTATAAAATAGAAGCATTCCTTATTATGGGACCCTCATAGCTCAGTGGTTAAAGAATCTGCCTGCAGTGCAGGAGATCCTGGGTTGGGAAGATTCCCCAAATGGCAACCCACTCCAGTATCCTTGTCTGGAGAATCCCATGGACAGAGGATCCTGGCAGGCTATAGTTCATGGGGTCACATGAGTCAGACACAACTTAGCAACTAAACCACCAGTACTTGTTATTTCACCTGGTAATGCAGGAGAACAAAATGACTATGCAAGCTGAAACTGTAAAAAACAACCTCAAAAATCAATGAGAAAAATGTGAAAAGTCCTGTGATCTTTATATGGTTTTTCCAAACATTAAAAACTCTTTTACCATTGGTTATAAATGTATGAAAAATTTAAGAATAGTAAAACTAATATTTAGTTAGTATAATGCAATTTTAAAGTTAGAAATATTGATAATCTGTGTCATTTCTTTTTGAGGAGATTTGAACTATCAAAGTTAGTTTGAACAATGTATGCCTTCTTCTCATTACATAATTACAGTATAGAATAAGCATCATTTATCTGACTTGGTAGTTTATCATGTTCCATTCTAAGTTGGGGTATCTAAAATTTTATTCTTTGTGTATTTAATATTGTGAGATATCTCCCAGAGTTCTTCTACTGTGAAGATTTTTTGCCAATGCTAATTCTTCTAGGATATCTTCATTTTTCTCATCATGCTGTTTCTCAGTTGTGTTCATAAGTCTCTATTCACGAACTTTGTCTGGAAGAGTAGTGGTATGAATAATCAGTACTTCTTTCCCATATCTTTTATATTTGATTTGAATTTCACTTTCAGCATTACTTTCCATTTCTATGTTGCACTTTCATCTTTTGAGGACAATATCCTCTTTCAGTTACCCATTTTTGTAAAATTTTATGTGGATTTACATCACTGGAAGGCAAGAAGACAACATATTTTGCTGCCTGTATGTGAACTGAATAACAAAATATCATGCAGCAAATAATTATTGACAGGTCTTTAAAGAAATGATGTGATTATCCACTTATCATGATGGACTCCTGTTATTCACATAGTGATTTGTGGACTGAAAAGGTAGCCATGAATTTTGTACTTCATTTTATTATTTTGGTAACTGAAATTTAAACTATACTGTGGAGAAGCTGATCTAGTTCTAAACTGTAAAAAGCAAGGATTCCCTATATATTTATATATATATATATATAAATATGCATGTACCTATGCATGTAAGATTACTTTAAATATGAAAAAAAAACCTTGTTCAAAAAATAATTCAAGGCATATAGTCCTAAAAATTTGTTTGATCTTTAAGATTCTTTTTCCATTCACTCTTCCTTGAAAATTATCAGAACAGGTGTGGTGAGACAGCAATCTGGAACTTCAAAACATATGACAGGAAGCACCTTTCCAGGCCAACTGCTCCTTGGCTACTATCAATATCCAATAAAGATGTTCTGTGTAAGCCCGTTCAAAAGTATCTTTTCTCCTGTAAATAAACAGATGTCAGCACCCTTTAACTCTGCAAAATTCCATTTGATTTGCTAAATTTACTTCACACAAAAATGGAGTTAATGACCATTAATGCATATACCATAACTAGCATTAAAATAGCTAAATGTTACTATATAGCATTGAACTTCATGCTCTTGGAGCAGCGAAATACAAGATGACTATTTGCTGTGCAGTAGTGCCTTCACAGATCTCTTTACTCATCAGAGAAACTACAGAATACTGGAGAAAACTCAGAGATAGGCTCTGAGATACTCCTTACTCAGATTCAAACGTAAGATTCAGCTCATGAATGCATGGTTTTTCAACAGCACAGAAAAGTGCTGCTGCTTGTTCGTCTTCCTCTCATTGTTGTCCTCTTCCCTTTAACATCACTAAAGTCTGTCTGAACCACAGTCATTTTCTGTTAGCTGAGCTATGTAACCATTTGTGCTGATGAAAAGATCACATGTGTCAGACAGTGGTAGCATTGGGCATTCTAGGAAAGGTGAGCTTGAGCTAAGAGTTTGGGTTATATACAGGTCTTAGAAACACCCAGATTCTCCTGGTTAATCAATGTAAGAGAATGGTAGACAGAAGAATGTTGCTGTACTAAGTTCACTTCTTACAAAGTCTGAGGCTAAAGAAGATATAGATACTAAGGTCAGTAGAGGTGGTCTAATAGAGAAGATAAATGTCGCTTTCAGCAAATTAGTTAATAGTAGTCTTTTACTAATAAGGCTTCCCTGGTGGCTTAGAGGGTAAAGCATCTGCCTGCAATGCGAGAGACACAGATTCAATCCCTGAGTCAGGAAGATCCCCTGGAGAAGGAATTGGCGACCAACTCCAGTACTTTTGCCTGGAAAATCCCATGGACGGAGGAGCCTGGGAGGCTGTAGTCCACGGGGCCGCAAAGAGTCGGACATGACTGAGCAACTTCTCTTTTCACTTTCACTAATTGTGTACACAAAATAGATGATGACTCTAGCACTGACCCTGGAAATATCCAGCAATGGGGTTCAGGGACAACTCTCAAAGAATTCAATTAAACACTACCTGAGAATTGAAAATAGCAACAAAGTCACCCCAGATCCAGACAAAAAATGGGTTGCACTTGAAAACAACTGACACGTAAGTCCCCACTTCCTAAAGTTGTCCATTGGTTTTAGATTCAAATATGAAAATAAATCTGCTAGAGAAAATAACTACATGTGGAATTGTCATTATGAAGAAGGCAATAGCTGTCTAATTTATTATAATGAAAATTGTGAGGTTGCACTTACTTTAGTGGAAAATTGATCTATGATACTTTGGAAAGAAATTGCACTCTGACGGATTGGCAATATCCATCGTAGGCATGAGAAGCATGACTCACAGCACAAGTGTATTTCCCAGTTCTGGACTAACCCTATAGTGGGAGTAAAGGGAAGGATTAATGCTCAGGGCCAGTGAGTTGGAGGTAAAAGACAAGCAAGCTTCTATAATTAATCTTATTCAGAATTGCACTCTGACAATTCTCCCTTCTGCTTTTCTTTCCCAGTGGGGCATCACATGTGCTTTGGTTATCTGTGGAGGACTCCAAAAACGCTTAGTATGGGGTGAGTTAGGAGTTAATCCTAGGGTATGCCAAGATTACAGAAGAAGCAGCACTTGTGTATAAGAAAATCCTATTTGCTTTTCTCTCTGGAGTTAGAATACCAGGGTGTCGGTGCTCTGGGGATATTAAATTATTTATATGAGGGTTATTAGTCTGTGGTTAGTGAGTCCTTATTGAAAGTTATACATGCCAGCAACCTGCAGTGAAGCTATGTAAGACAGTGTTCTTGCTAAATTATTAAGATATAAAATGAATAATGAAGGCCCTCTTAGTGGAAACTAACCTGAATAAAAAGCTGTTCAAGACAGGGAAAGAAAAGTGAGAGTTGGATAATGAGTCATTCCATCACTTATGGGAAAGTAAAGCAATCTTTTTCATAAATTAGTGGATGATGGATATATTCATAGCAGATGAAACACAAAGCAGCAATACTTGGACCTACTGCACTCTGAACTTTTAACAAGGGCATCGTTGAGGGCACTGATATTCTCCCTGCCAGTGTTTTATTGGACGATGGTGCTGTTTTGTCTGTCTTCTATAGCCATAAGTCTTACCTCCATTCAAGTGTGTCTTTCAACTTACCTTATCTTATCCATGGGAAGGGAAAACATAGGCAGTTCTTAAAACAAATACAAGGATAGCTCATTTGTTATTGTTTTTCCTTGGACCTTAGGTTCACACTCTGTTGTTCCAAGGTTCCTACTTTATTGTTTGTCATTTAGTTGCTAAGTCTTGTCTGACTCTTTGCGACTCCATGGACTGTAGCCCACCAGGCTCCTCTATCCATGGGATTTCCCAGGCAAGAATACTGGAGTGGCTGCCATTCCCTTCTCCAGGGGATCTTCCCAACCCAGGGATCCAACCTGTGTCTCTTGTGTCTCCTGCACTGGTAGGCATTGGCAGGTGGATTCTTTACCACTGAGCCACCAGGGAAGCCACCTTCTTATCACCTCTGTGTAAATATGATTTCTAATCTTTATTGTGTATTATCTCCCTTCCTAGGTCTGTGACTCATGTCCCTTCATTCCTATTGTATTAGCTTCCAATTGCTGCTGTAATAAATTACAACTAAAGAACCTTGAAAGAATACGAATGTATGATCTTTCTGTTCTTGAGATCAAGATTCTAAAATGCTTTGGCAAGACTTCACTCTTTCTAAGTGCTAAAGAAGAATCTGTTCACTTGCCTTCTCCAGCTTCAAGAGCCTCCCCATATTCATTGGTTTATAATCTTGCATCATTCGGCCCTTGTTTCTATCATCATATACTTTCCCCTCCCTCTGCTTCCATAGTCACATCATTTTCTCTGACTCTGCCTTTTCTGATTCCTTGTTATAAGAACTTTATGATTACACTGAGCCCAAGATAATCTGAGATAATCTCCACATCTCAAAATCCGTAATTTAGTCTCATCTTTAATGAGACTTTTGCCAGTTAAAGTAACATACTGACCAAATCTGGGGATTAAGATATGGATATCTTTTGGAACGATTTTCCAGTCTTCCACATCTACGATCCTATTCGATCTTGTCATTTTGATATATCCTAACCCATGTCTGAGAACTTGCTCTTTCACATAGTTCTGATATCTGCATTTCTTTCACTTGATCTCTTGTGTTTCCTGCTCTTGAACTTGGTTTGGACCCTTTCCACTTGCTCTGTTTAAACTGGTGTCTTTAAATCCAAGCCTCTTGCCTGAAAAATTTCCTTCTTTCTTGTGTTGAACTTCAGGTTTTAGAGTCAATCAGTATATTTAAAGCCAAGCATCCCTCTCATAAATAAAGGCAGAAATTCTTGATCAACTCACAGATTCTGAGGCTGTGGTCCTACCCGAATGTACCCATTTTCAATCCTTATGGAAAGAACATATTCTGCCCTGTGACTTTAACTGTAACTAAGTCTAACCCTGGAGCCCATGTGTTGTATTCCTAATCCCAGCATCTGTGGCCTGGACCTACCCCATGGCTGAAAGCCTGTCTGAGACACTTTGAATTGGCATCTTGAACAAGTAGAATTTTTCCGAAATTTCTCATTGCTTTTGGTGCAATGTCAGCCAATCATGCAATGTAAATCAGCCTAACAAAAGTGAGAGAAGCGGGAAAAAGAAAACCCAAAACAACCAAGCCAAAGACCTCTGCCCTATTTAAAGTGAAATGTTTTATTTAGTCTTTCTCACCTTTTTATCCTTACCTATTCTGTGTCTATGCCTATAGAACAGCAAGTTCTCAGGTACCAGAGCAAATTCCTCGCAAATACAGAAATGTCTGACAATGCTTTGCTTGCCATTTGTCCCTGTAGATGTTATATGATTTCCCATGAGCTTGTGATTATTAAGCTGACTACCTGGCCATAGATGTGGCTTCAGTTTGCCACACTTTGTAAAATCTCTTTAAAGATCTGCTGCTCTGATTTACAACACCAATATTTGTCCCAAATGTCCACAAGGAGATTTCTAAACTCTAACTCATGGAGCCACATATGGAAAAGGAATTTTCTGCTCAATTGTTTGTAAAACTTGGGGAAGTGTTTCTTCTACGAAAAAAGACATCATTACCCTTTGGAATGATTCATCAAATGGAGGAAAAGGACAGAAAAAAGTCTTGGGTAGTTACAACAATGACATTCAACATAAAACGCCACTTTGTAATATGATTTGTTTTCATTACACCAAATAAAATGTGTTCTGAAATGTTACATTAAATAAAAGTTTTTGGTGTGTTTTTTTGTGCTTGTTTTGTATACTTGAGGCTCATGTCAATTAAAGGGTCTGAGACACAGTCTTCTATCTAGAATTTTCCCACTCTTTGCATAAGTTCCAATGCACATGTTCTCTTCCATTAAGATGAATTTCTTAATTACATTTTTCTATGTAGTCTCACTTTTTTTGTGGTTTATTTGTTAAGAGAATTAAGCACAGAAAGAAACCAATGAAAAGGAAGACAGAGGAAAAAATAGAATACAGTGGAATTATGTAAACAAAGATGAAATTTGGTGTAGATATAAATTTGAGAATGTTGTAACAGCCATTGGAAAGATGAAGGATATTCAAGTTTACTTGGAGGAGAGAACTGTTTTAAAAATTTGGAGAACTTTATTTAAACATGAGTAACTTTCTGGGTGCTAAATCTAAAATATTTCAAATTCCTGTGCTTCTGCTATCCTCTCCTGCCAGGTTTCCTGGACTTTGTAGGATTCAAAACCTTCAGATGAAACCTAGATGATGGAATCTTTTGGAAATATTATTTATATAAAAAATTAATTAATTTTGTTCTACTTTCTAAATTATTATATTTAATTTTTTGACAAGTATAGCAAATGAAAAATTGGCAATCAAAAAGTTGATTCACTGGTGTTTTATTTTGTTCTGTTTTCTGACTGAAAAAGAAATATAACTATATTCATATCCCTGGCATTGGTCCACTTTTCAGGGCTTAGGTGTTGATTATTATTTAAATAGATAATGTTATGGGTATTAATTAAGATTTTCATCTTAAAAATTTTTTCCATGAGGAAGCAGAACACTTCTGACATTATTAAATAGTATATTAATGAGAAATCATGAACAATGGTTTTCTCTCCTGTACTTTTCATCCAATATGTTAGAAATGAAATTGTTATGGTTTGTTCTGTCTCTGCAACAGGGTTCCTCTGTCATCTTCCAGGACAGGCTGTCATCTGGAGCCCAGTCATTTTCTCCATGGGAGCCAGCACTTTCCCACTCATCTGTAGCTTTTTTCTACTCTTTTCTAAAATGTATACATTTTGACAAGAGATTACAGACCTGTGACTTTACAGAGGAGCCATCTGAAATAACAAGCCTTTTCCTTAGAGGAGCTCTCTTGGAAATTTTCTACAGATGCTACAGAAGGTATAGATGTTATAGATTACTCCCCATTTGGCATTTGTCTCTTTTCTCACTATAATTCCATTAACTCTCCTAATGTTGCCCAAGTCTGATCTTTCATCAGTCAATAGCTTTTGACCACATAGTTTGTGCTTAAATAATTGCTTATTGAATTGCTTTCTGAAATTAAGAAGAACCTTTGGTCCATAACACAAGGCACAATAAAAGAACTGAAGACTATTCCAAGAGTGGACTTGGTTTACTATGGTACGATTTTAAAAGTCTCAGTTACATAAACAAATCTGAATTTGATATAATTCACTGATCCAAGGCATCAATCAACAAATACTGCTACAGCACCTACTTTTAGTCCCAGCAGCTTATCTGCATTTATATTTTATGTTTTCTGCAGTCAACCTTATTTTTCCCCCTCAAATATATATAATGCTTTTTCCAAATGTAGATATTCTTTTTCTGATCAACTCTTATTCTACTCATAATTAACCAGTTATGATGATCCCAGTGCCTGTATTGTTTGTAATTGAGTTATTGCAGTGTCAAAAGTAGTGCTGTCACCCCAAAACAGAATCAAAGACACTCTTCCATAAACTAAAATGAGTCTTCAATAATGACATCTTTCTGCCTGAGCTGATATGGATATTCATACTGTATGATTCCCTATGTTGATTCAGCAAACATACAATAGGTGCTAAACATCTACCAGATATACTGGGCTTTAGCAGGCATGTGAATGGGAGATTAGAATACATTTGGAGATCTCCTTTTCAACTCCATGAATAATATATTTTAGATGTGGAAACTCATTTGCATCAAATGTCATTAGTTATTTTTAAAAATTTCTTCCAGACTAATTCAATAAGGGGCTGTACACTGTCGTGGCCAAGAGTATGGGCCATGAAGTCCTACGGCCAGAGTTCAAATCCCACCCTTGCTAGC
The DNA here is from genome assembly GCF_023699985.2 of Odocoileus virginianus. Taxonomy (NCBI): domain Eukaryota; kingdom Metazoa; phylum Chordata; class Mammalia; order Artiodactyla; family Cervidae; genus Odocoileus; species Odocoileus virginianus. The sequence continues at coordinate 16,722,711 of NC_069675.1, read as the reverse complement.
TAGGTGAACTTGGGCAAATTAGTTAATGTCCCATTGCCTCAGTTTTCTCATTGATAAAATATATAAGAATTGGGTCATATTAAAGACAGTAACACTTCTGAAACATTACCACAGCTCTTGGCACATGGAATATTTGTTACACATACAAAAATAAAGAGAGTGATAGAACAAAATAAATTCTTGATTGGGTCAGTTTCTTAATTGGTTTCTTTAAACATGTGAAAGTGATTAATATTCTTTTGTGATCCTGTCCTTACATTTTGTCCTTTTGTGATCCTGTCCTTACTACTTTTGCTTATCGAACTTGGGATTCTAATTTAGAAAAAGAATGTGTGCTGAGATGGGAGATCTACATTTTCACTAAGCATGGGAAATCTTAAAGGCATCAAGTTTAACCTCAGTCAGGACTTGAAAGAGATCAGAAGAATCTCTCTTCCAGTGGAAGCACAAACAAATTATTGCAGTCATTTAGTTGAAGCAAGATTATTGTTTCTCAGTTCCTGATTCAGTTTACCGCAGTCTTCTGTGACCTAGTAGAGATTACAGCATGGGTAAATGTCAAGAGAGTACATGAAATTCACAGTGAATGTATAAGGAATTATAGACACTTCATGGGAGTGTTTCTTGTTTTTCCAATATGAATAAAAATATTCTGTCTCCTTTGGAACCACCAATGTTGACTCCATCTGAAACCACTTAACAAGAGAGAAGGGTGTGAAATTGACTCTCATATATTGTATACCTAGGTGCTGTTTCTATTATTACAGAGTTAGTGATATTTGAATTTGTTTGAATTATTCTCTTATTGTCAAAGTTCATGCTTATTTGTAATTTTTACCTGGCCTTGTTTGTTTTGTTGTTGTCATAGATAAAATAAGAAAGAAGTGAAAATTTGAATTAATGCATCTATGTTTCACGGTTATGAAATATAATTACCTTATTTCTTATGTACATAAAGAAATATGTGGTTTGGGGTGTGTGTGTGTGTGTGTGTGTGTGTGTGTGTGTGTGTGTAGCAAACTTATGACTCTGTGGATGCTATAAAATTGTTGTATTTTGGATTGAGTTGGGTAGTGATATTACTCACAGTTTATAACTCAGCCTTCACATGTATTTTTCTTAAACATTAAAGATGCTATATAACTGGTAGTTCCAATATCAAATATCTTGGCTGGAAAACTGATTATTTCATTTTAAACTGTGTTTTTCTTTGTCCCACTAACATTCATATAAATAAATCAGCTCATTTATCTCTAAATTTTAAGTTATAATGTATTTTTCATGATATATCAATTTATCTGTCAGCCCACCCTCACATAAGAGCACTACTCTGACAAATGATGCTTCCTGTAGCATAGTCTGACTGCTCATAGGCTAAGCGAGCCCCTCTGCTACATTCTGTTAATTACTCTACATTTGTGTTTCCAGGTGATGTGTTGCTGAGCAAACACACCAACAAGATGGAAAACCTCTTTTGCCTACTGAGTTTGAATAAGGATGAATGTGTTTAGAGGTCACAATTCTCTGAGCTAGTTGGGTCTGTGGACTCTGGCCTGAAGAGAAACAAATTTGCGTTACCTATAAAATGTGGTTTGCCCATGCTTAATTCTATTAAAGCTAGTATCCATAGAGTATATAAAAATTATTTTAAAATGTCAAAATACAAATCACCATTATCCTCATATCATTTTCCTACTTTTCTGATACTACTTTGAATTATCAGCATTTGGCTTGATATTTTAACATGCAACCAAGATAAATCTTGTTGATAAATAAGCAATGTTGGTAAATAAGCAATGATCATCAATACCAGATTAAACAGCTTAAAAATTAAAAACAAATAAACACTGATGTTTCCTGAGATCCACTGTGAAAGCATTGCTCATTTCCTTTTTTTAAGTGCCGTTCTTCTAAATGGCTTACCTTACTTCTCATACAGTAGGTAGGCAAATTAGTCTAAAGGAATCTCTTTTCTAATTTCATTTCCTTCAAGAGGACTTTTTTTCCCACCATTTCACCTTCTTGACTTTTCCGTCCTTGTATTGATGGGGTAGTATATTTCTATTACCTTTGCAGTCCTTTTTCATTCCCCTTACAATTGAATTTAATTTAGTCTGCCATTCTAGACATGAAGTGTTGGTCCAACTGAGTTATTTAAGCTCAAAAAAGTACAGGATTTTTATTGCACCTATTCAAGCTTTACATGTGACAAGTTTGTCAAAGATGGAAGCCCAGGGTTATTTTTAAAAGAGGAAATGATTCTCTTATGTTTGCGACTTTGGATAATGCATATAATAGAACCGCTAACCACCCTTACCCCTGACCCCTATGATCTCCCAGACCATCTAGTAGCTGTTAATCTATGAAATTTACCATACATTTTTCCTTGCATCTTAACCTTACATTAAATGTTTTTCTGCCATATAGATATCTGAGCCACTTAAAAACAAATGGCCTATTAAAATTACATGGTCTAAAGGTTGTTTCAGTGCAGAGAGCACAGTTTTTACCTCCACATCTGTTACAAACATGATTCACTATCTAAGCAATATATATATCTGCATGGTAAGCATGTGAGAATATGATTACAGCCAAGCAATATAGGAGGTTCTTTTCCCTATGTCATATGAGAAATCACAGGAGTTCAGACTAAATGAGTGGCAGAGGAAATGTATAAAACACACATGATTAAAGAGACCAAAGCTGTAGAGATCAATAAGATTTGATGACCTATTAGAAGGGGCAAACTAGAGAATAGAGATGTTAAAGAAACAGCTGGGTATTATACCTGTTATACCTGTTTTTTCCTGATGTAACCACCATTTGGATGAAGTCTTACCTAGGAGGTAAATAGATCTGATACTCTTGAAATATCTTGCAATGCTGTTAATCAATACTTTCTGTAATCAGTGCTCCAATGTAATTATGGCTTTTGTTTTTACAGTGAAAAAATGGCAAAGAAGAAGAAATGTTTTACATGTTTTAAAATAGTACAGTGTGGATATCTGGGGATTTTAAAGAGCCCTGTGTTTGTTAAAAGAAGAGTGTTGCTCAACCTTAAAAATAAGTTGGAACTGAAACCAAGTATAGATATTTTAAAAGTTTACTCTAGCTCTACTCTTGATTATCTCAGAACAATATTATTTATTCTGTTCAATCTACATAACATAGTTGACAATGTTGGAGATATTTCATAGTTAACATTGCTGGAATACTTTCTGTCAAAGTTTCAGTGTCTAATTGGAACATGAGAATCTTTAAAACAGAAAAGTCATTCTTTATCTTTAAAACAAAAAGGGTTTATATCTTCAAAAGACCTCTTAAAAGAAACTTTGCCAAAGATTATCTTTTTTATGGGTAAGGAGGAAAATTACTTCATCCAAGTGTAAGTAATATGAATAAGAAAATTCTCATTGCAAAAATTTGCTAGGGTTCCTTTATTTAGCTCAATTGCACTCAATTGGCTATAGTGATAAACTTCAAAGTTAGCAGTAGTGGAATCTTCTTCCATGTAACATCAAGCTGATACTGAAGAAAATTGCTGCTATATTTTCTAAGTTATTAACCTTTACAATGAGATATATTTTTATACATAGAAAAGAATTTTCTCCTCTATTTTAGTGTGAACTTAAGTTAGAGATACTAATCAAATAAATAAATTGAAATCAAGCCATACACAGATGTTTTCTTTTGTCCATTCTACATTTGCTTAACTTTAAGCTACATATTGGGAAAATGTAGGAAATGTTTTAAATTCTTTTACTGATTATAATAAAAGTGATTGCATGAGTTAAAGTATAAGCCTTTTTCTCAAAAGTGTGTGACAGCCTCAAAATCATTATGTCTGAATTACCTCATTCAAACTCCCTCTTCCTTCACTGTGGTTTAAGCCAACTTCCTGACAGAAAGCAATCACAAATGCTTTTATCCATTTGTTTCCCTTCTGCCTTAGAAGATTTTCCATAGTATTGCATGCCCAGGTTACCCAAATTTCCTCTTTTAATGTTCCCATGAGTTGATCTCCCATAAATGTTTCCACAGTTTAACCCCTCCCAACACCTTGCTCAGATTTATCATGGTCTGCTTGAGAACTTCTTTCTTCTAACCTATCTGGATACAGAATTCCTGCAGCTAAACTCTATGAGTTCTCTCAGTTTATGTGCTTATCCTGCATAAACCCTCCCTTTGTAAATAATTATTCCAGGCTTTGATTTGACAGTTGTTTATCTTATTCACATTTATCATCCCCTATCACACACAGTAAAATGTATGAGTTTAGATTAAGACAGCTAGAGCATAAAATAAAGTTCCCAGCATGTGACTTGACTTGATTCTCTGAAATTCAGTATTTGCATCTGCATTATAGGAGCAATAATATTTATCCCAGAGTATTGTGTGAGTCTAACATGAATAACATAAGACACTTTGCTGAATGCCTAACACACTGAAAGAATTGAAAAAGTGTCAGCCAGTCTCATGCTCAATAACTTTGTTTTTCTACTGTTTTTGTGTATCTCCAGGAATTGTAAACTAAGGTGAGATATAGTGAAATAGGCATGGGATTTGAAGTTAAACAGATCTGTGTTAGTAATCTGACATAATTTATTATCTATGTGACTTTGAGTAAGTATCTTACCCTCTTTAAGTTTTGTAGTGATGATTCAATAACATTATATATATATATATATATATATATATATATATAATACATGGAAGCTAAAACAACATTTTTCTTTATTAAATGTCTACTGAACATGTAAATGAGTGATATCCATTGGCCTTAATAGTGTCAAAATATTTTCAAAGAACCATTCACAAAGGTTTATTTATCATATATCGACAGTAAAATGTACTAGGCACTAGGAAAAATTTCAAATAGGCCTGGTAAGGACCGTTATCTATTTGTGTGGTATACAATATAGCACTGCCTGCCATTAGATTGGTTAAAAATTCTTTGTAACCTTAGCAGGTATCTCTTTCTGCTCAAACCTAAATTATAATTCATATGCATCTGGTATTTCTGGAAAATTGGTGAGTCAAGCCTTCCCCTAATCAATTTCTATAACTCCCCCACTACATGAGACAATTATAAGTGCAGCCATGAGAAAAGAAAATGAATGTTTAGAGTAAGATATTAGAACATTGCTCCCTGGCTTGGGAAAATCTCCTGGAAGGCATGGTGACCCGCTTGCCAGGAGAATCCCAAGGACAGAGAAGCCTGGTGGGCTGCAGTCCATAGGGTCGTGAAGAATCAGTCACAGCTGAAGTGACTTAGTGTACACATATGCATTCAGGGTCAGCAGCAAAAATGTTTGCAAGGTGGATCCTGAAATAAGCCACAGAAGAAGAGCACCGCTGAAAGTGAGTGGGATGGTTGGAAAGCATCCACTGTTCCAGGCTAAGTGACAGGGAATAGCACTGGTCAAAGTTTTGAGCCTCAGTGTGGAGATGGTGCGTCTGGATTATATAAGAGATGATGATTTTGACAAACTCAATCATATAATCTGTAATTTTCCCCCCACTGCAAGGTTGTGTGTTAGTAAAAAGAAAGTATTAGTTGGGTCTTACATATTAGTATTAATAATAACTTAACTATAACAATCAAAACAAGAATAGTTCATTTTAATATTTATCAGATTAAATGTGCATTTCTTTTTAGTAACTTTTTGTTTTTGACTGCACAGCATATGAGATCCTAGTTTCTGATTGACCCCTTGCCCTCTTCTTTGGAAGCTCACAGTCTCAACCACTGAACTACCAGGAAAGTCCCATTTTTTTTTTTAGTAACTATTTTTAAAATGTGCATTTCTAAAGTCAAGTTCTCATTACTTACTAACTTCTCAAAGGGTAGTATTTCAATGAATTTTATGAAGTCAACAGAATATGCATTATAAGCATATAAACATTAATTGCATTAATAAATTTCTAATGCATCTTTAAGTATATGATCCCTTCAAAACTTTTCATTATTTTTTCAAAATCATGTAGTGATAAAATTACCCATAAATAAAAAGTGATACAATATATATGAATGTACAAGGTGCTACCTTGAAACTAGCTTATAAAAATTAATTGTTAATAGAACTTGTTTTCAGTTCATAAAATGCATTTATTTCACTTACTCTTGAAATATCTGACAATTGGAAGCATACTATTATTGTACTGGAATAAAATTCAATTAAATCACAAAGCTACATTCCTTCCTTCAGAAATTTTCAGAGAAACAAGGAATAGCTCTTGAGTAGAGATCATGTCTGGATATTCTGTGGAATCATGGTGAGAATATAATGAAGGTGAAGAATTAATTGGAAAAACAAGCTGCAACACTGTAATGTTATTTCTAAAAACAGATATGATGATTGACACATGCCCATGAACTTTCTGAATGAAAGTAGATGGAAATTTTTTGCCACTTGACATTAAAATTCCAACAGCAAGTACCTGTGGCTGTATCCCAAGCTGAGTAATTCTATTTCATCCATAGCATAAGCATTTGATGATTTTATGCTTCTCAATATGTCCTGCTTTCACAATTTCACCCAGCACTACATTAAAAAAAATTCTAATACTAAAATGGCAAAATCAGAGAAGGTCAGCAAAAAGGCAATCAATTAAAATTGAAACAAAGTAGACACATGGAGAGAGACGTTTCAATACACAAATAAATAAACCTTCACCTTGAATGAACTTTGAATTCTATATAAAAACAGTCTAGACATATTTAAGAGAAAAACTCTAGTATGAGCTTCAGGCTCAGTGATTGCTAGGCATTATATGCAAAAATGTAGTGAAAAAGAGAGGGGAAAAAAATCTGCTGCTATGATGAGTGATGGGCAGGCCTATGACCAAGAGTTATTTTCTCTCTTTTCATAAAATCTTCCAGTTGAACTCAGTGTGACAAAAAATATCTGGGTCCAGGCTATTCTGGGATCACTTTGGTTTCCTAAGTTTGATATTGGCTAGTAGGCATGAAGTTTCATAACTCCCAAAGTCCTTTAGATACCTTGCTAATTCAGCATTAAAAGAAAGTGTGGCCAAATTGTTTTTTACTGCTTAATCAAGTTTGCCATGCTAGTTTGTTTTAATATACAGTGTTGAAAAAAAATGTAGAATTAAGAGTTAAGATTAAGAAACATGATTCAGAAAAATAAATTTCAAAAGGAGTATACCAATTAAACTGAAGAAGTAATCCATGATCTTCAAGCATTGAATACATATTCAATTAAAAGAAAGAGGTCAACAGCTGCTATTTTGCATAAGCTGTTAAACTTTTGTACAACACAGTCTGCTGGAGAAACAAGTCCTGTGATCCTAGCTGCATGAGTAAGGTTGTGGGCAGGTGCAAAAGCTAGCTGGGAATCACAGTTAGCAAGTTGGGCTCCTTAACAAGGAGCAAATTCTCCCTCTCAGAGATGTTCTGTACTGCCATTAATACTCTTTTTTGGAAAGTTCAGTGAGCAAGGAAAAGATAGGCCACTGGATCTCACTGTATTATTCTATATGTATTACATATTCTGGAGTAACTAGGATGGGAGAAGGATGCAATTTGTGATATTTCTCCCCTTTGCCCTCATTCTTGTGGGTCCTTGTGGTAAACCTCCCTCAGAGAAGATAATCTGTGTATCCCTAGAAACATCAAAGTACTTGATCTTTTATGAGAGACAAACAGAGGAGTATAAGCATCTAGATTCTGAAATTGTTATAGTATGAGAGACCATTGCCAAATCAAGCTGAATTCAGAGTAAAATTTTTTTTAAAAAAAGTTAGTTTCAGTAACAATGTGTTTTAGTATTGAAGAGAAATTTGAATTTTACAGAGCACCATATGCAGCTTTCATCACATTTTTGATCCCCAAAGTAGCTTTTATCCCCAGTTCAGTTCAGTTCAGTCTCTCAGTCATGTCCAACTCTTTGCGACCCTATGGACTGCAGCACGCCAGGCCTCCCTGTTCATGACCAGCTCCTGGAGTTTACTCAAACTCATGTCCATTGGGTCGGTGATGCCATATAACCACCTCATCCTCTGTTGTCCCCTTCTCTTCCTGCCTTCAATCTTTCCCAGCACCAAGGTCTTTTCAAATGAGTCAGTTCTTTGCACCAGATGGCCAAAGTATTGGAGTTTCAGCTTCAACATCAGTCCTTCCAGTGAATATTCAGGACTGATATCCTTTAGGATGGACTGGTTGGATCTCCTTGCAGTCCAAGGGACTCTCAAGAGTCTTCAACATCACAGTTCAAAAGCATCAATTTTTCGGCATTCAGCTTTCTTTATAGTCCAACTCTCACATCCATACATGACTACTGCAAGAACCATAGCCTTGACTAGACAGAACTTTGCTGTCTACGTTGGTCATAACTTTTCTTCCAAGGAGTAGGCGTCTTTTTATTTCATAGCTGCAGCCACCATCTGCAGTGATTTTGGAGCCCCCAAAAATAGTCTGCCACTGTTTCCACTGTTTCCCTATCTATTTGCCATGAAGTGATGGGACCAGATGCCAAAAGGCCTATTTTGATCCCTAAAGTACTTTGATCCCCAAAGTAGCCCCAAATAGAGGAATAGCCATTATACTTTTACAGATGAAGAAACTTTAGCCAATAGAAATTAAAAGATTTTTTTCCTACTTTATTAACAAGGGTCAGCAGTTAGGATTGGAACAGAAATGCTCTGAATCTGTTTAATAATTCCAGTCAGGTGTACCTGTGTTTACACACATCTGGGCATACTATGTAATCTGCCTTGAAATGGATCTCTTCAAGTGTTGCCATCCAATTGAATGTCTATTCATAAGTGATCCACCATGAAAATGGACATTGCTGTGTAAGTGATAGGAGTTAGAAACCTTGGTAAAGTTGTATATAGTGTAAAGAGATTTTTCATTTTAATTTTTATATCAAATTGGAAAGGTTATTATGGAACAAGTGAAATTCCATTTGACTTGCAGAGTTTTGATTTAAAAGAAGAACTGAATATTTTGTAATACAAAGTGAATAGTAGTGTACTTAGGAAAACTGATGCAATCAAACCACATCTATACATGAGTTGATTTTAATCCCATGACTCTCCTTTTGATACAAGAGTAAGGACAAGAATAGCAGTGGCTACCACTAGTAGTGCTTCTTCTATCAGACACTGTCCTGAATATTTTATGTATACTAAATTCTTTCAACCTCATAACAGCCTTATTTCATGGCTAATAGATGAGAAGACAATGGAAACAGTGACAGATTTTTATTTTCTCGGGCTCCAAAATCACTGCTGATGGTGACTGTAGCCATGATATTAAAAGACGTTTGCTCCTTGGAAGTAAAGCTATGACAATCCTAGACAGCATATTAAAAAGCAGAGACGTCACTTCTCTGACAAAGGTCTGTTCTAGTCAAAGCTATGGTTTTTCCAGTAGTCATGTACAGGTGTGTGAGTTGGACATAAAGAAGGCTGAGTGCCAAAGAATTGATGATGCTGAACAAGTAGTGCTGGAGAAGACTTTTGAGAGACCCTTGGATTGCAAGGAGATCAAATGAGTGAGTGTAACCTAAAGGACATCAACCCTGAATATTCATTGGCAGGACTGATGCTGAAGTCGAAGCTCCAATTCTTTGGCTACATGATGTAAAGAGCCAACTCACTAAAAAAGACCCTGATGCTGGGAAAGATTGAGGGCAGAAAGAGAAGGGAGTGACAGAGGATGAGATGGTTGGATGGCATCATTGATTCAGTGGACATGAGTTTGAGCAAACTCTGAAAGATACTGAAGAACAGGGAAGCCTGGAGTGCTGCAGTCCATGGGGTCATAAAGAGTTGGACACAACTGAGTAACTGAACAACAATAGCTTTAGAGAAAAGGAAAAATTATCATCCCCAATTATCCTCATGAGAACACTGATCTCATTGCATCTCTTTGAAACTGAGACCTGGGAAATAAGTAATTTGCTAGCGGTTGCACAGTGGGTAAGTAGCAGAGCTGGGTTTTGCCTCTGTAAGCTAGCTGCAGATTGAATGTAACTCAAGAAGAAAGTGATCAGTCTTTCATAAAAGTAGGATTAGGTAATAGAGAAGAAGCACAAGGAACTCCGAAGTCACACAGAGTCAGTTGGATTTCTATCTCTGTCACTGCCCTGCTGTGTTACTCTGAGCAAGAGATTTACCCATCTCTGTCACAGTTCATTTACCTGTAAAATGGAGATGTTAGGGAAACCCTTTTTATAGGATCATTAGGAAGTTCAATGTTTCATTGCATATTAGGTAATGAATAAACGAAAATTGTAGAAGGGCAGAAATCTCACCTAAAAATAATTTATTCAAAAACCTTAATTTAAAAGAAAAATGAGGAAGCTGAAGCCCAAAGGGGTTAATGATCAAGTATATATCATGTTCTCAGTGGCCAAGTCAAAAGTAGAAGCCATGTCTTTCAACTCTATGTTTAGGGTCCTTTGAACAACAAAGGAGTAAATAAAGGATTTTATCTATCAATTTGTTTCGATTCAATTTTTCAAGTTCAATATTGACATATTTTTGATTCACACTGGCTAAGATAGGAAGATGTTTGATATTTTAGGGTTTGCAAAATGACATTTTTTTTTTTCCTCAGTCAACATCATGAAAAATCACTATATGCAACAGGATAACAAACACTTTGTCCAAGCTGTGGGTGCCAGGTCAGATTCTAACATGAAGACCTAGCTCAAGGGTGAAGCAAGTTCTGGATTTTTAGAGAATATCTTTTTTTTTTTTTAATCATGGATGAACTATAAAGTGAAGTACATATTTGTTATCAAGTCTCATGGATCATTAAATAGATAAAAGGATCATGGTGATATAATTTAATTTACAAAGTTACACATCATGCCTGAAAACAAATCAACTCTCTTATGCTACCATGCTGTTTTGTTTTTTTCCCTACTGCAGTTTTCCACAATTAAAGATATTTAAAGCTTCCTTGGTGACTCAGAGATTAAAGCATCTGCCTCCAATGCAGGAGACCTGGGTTTGATCCCTGGGTTGGGAAGATCCCCTGGAGAAGGAAATGGCAACCCACTCCAGTATTCTTGCCTGGAGAATCCCATGGATGGAAGAGCCTGGTAGGCTACAGTCCACGGGTTCGCAAGGAGTTGGACACGACAAAATGACTTCACCTTCACTTTCACTTTCAAAGCACTGTTTGAGCTAGCAGAGAAGGCTGGGATGGGAAATTTATACTACAATTGTGGCCAGATTTCATGTTTGAGCAAGCAATCAATACAATCCAAAATGTGGTCTAATGATTACAATCCCTCTTGACAAATAATTTATCATTGGAAAAGCAATAGCTTTATAATAATGTGACAAATATTATTTCCGAATTTCAATGTCAGCAGTAAAGTCTGAGGTCCTCTATTTATATTCTAATCTTTCACTAGGTCCTACACTATCAATTTACCAAGTTTTGTGTTAACCTTGGAGATTTAAAGGACACTCTTTGGAGTAAATCATCTGTTTGTCCTTCAGAACAGTGAGTTCAAGTTAAATGCAGACTCATGGGAAAACCTGCTTTTAAAACAGAGCCAGTGCTTTATAATTTTATATTTTATAAAATATCACTTTTTAAAATAAAATTTTGTTTTTTCTATTTCTGTCATATTTTTAAGATAGCCTGGCATCAGCATCACTGATGAATTTGAAATTTTATATATACATATATATGCTGCTGCTGCTAAGTCACTTCAGTCATGTCTGACTCTGTGTGACCCTATAGATGGTAGCCCACCAGGCTCCCCCATCCCTGGGATTCTCCAGGCAAGAATACTACTATATATATATTTATATTGCGGTCCTGTGTGCTTTTTCTAATTTTTATATAAAATTTATTATTATACATATAATAATACATTAGTATATATATATAATATAAATTGGGCTTTCTTTGTGGTTCATTCAATGGTAAAGATCCTGCCTGCCAATGCATGAGACCTAAGAAATGTGGATTCAATCCCTGGGTTGGGAAGATGTCCTAGATAAGGGCATGGCAACCCACTCCAGTATTCTTGCCTGGAGAATCCCATGGACAGAGGAGCCTAGTGGGCTGCAGCCCATAGTGTTGCAAAGAGTCAGACATGACTTAGTGACCAAAACAAACAAAACATGCATTAGTTAAATAAATACATGTGATAGAATAATGGGTAAAGAATCCACTTGACTTAGATTGAGTTTTGAGTACATACTAACTTAAAAATAAAGCAATAATCAGCTACAGAATCTATTATAAACTCAGTTTTCTTTCCTTGAAAATTAACTTCGTATTTTCTGACCACAGCTGGATTTAGTGTCACTGTATGATTCCAAGGAAGAAGCTAATTTTCTGAAAAGTTATAAATGAAAAAATCAATTTTTCAATAGATTAGCTAATTTAAATTTCATGTGATTCAGTGAGCCAGAAAAGATTCAAGGACCTTTTTGTTAATATAGCTTTGGTTCAACTGATAACAAAACCTTTATTAAAGCACTTTTTTATAAATGATAAACTTCTAGAGTATTTGTGTTTGAGACTGTATCTTATCCTATAGACAGAGGGGTAATTTTTTTTTTCTTTCAAATAAGCTTCATATAACATTCCCTTTTGAGTAAGAACAGAGGACATGAAACATATCTTAATGTTTTTATCATTGAATTAATCTTTTCTTACTAAATTTTGTTTGAGGCTGGGAAGCATGGTGAATGAGGCTAAAATAAAAAAGAAAGAAAGAAATGAGTCATCAAAAATTGTGATTTCCAACTAACTAATGTGGTTTATAATCCTTGGTCTATTTATGACCAAGTGAAGGGAAAAAAATCTGCTACTGAAGAAAAAAATTTGTTTTGGATATTGTTTGGTTTCTATGTAGTTTTGAACCTCAAAAAGCAAAACTGACACTATTGGTTGAATTAACTGAATAATTGCTGGCATGTGACATTTGTGTTACCTAGGCATAGTACAAAAGGAATATATTAAACTTGAAAAAATAATCCAATTGATTTCTGTTTTAATTGTCCAGATACTTCAAGCAAGCTCTATTGGTGATAGTATTTAAAGTCTATACTGAATTGTGTAGAAGTCTTAAATTTAATTAGAGATAAAATCCAGTATCTTAAAATGAGTGAACAGCTTAGAGTTCCAATGTACATGCTACTTTTTATTGCTCTCTTGGTACAAAGCTCGTCTGCCTATATTATAATGGAAGGTTTTTGGTGCCTTTTGTTTGTAACTTTTCCCATATATGAATTTCTTTATAGTTTGCTGGAATGATTGGCAATAATTTCTCCTATCATGGTAACAAAATAATGGGAAAAAATAGATAAATGAAGTATATGAAGACTAATAAACAAAAAGCTAGAATATATCACATTGTCAGTTAAAGATCAATTGTAAAATGTGATGCAGAGAAACAGAGTACAGAGAATCAATACCAGAAAGACATTACATCAATATTTGAAAACTGGTTGGAATGTCTTATAGGATCTGCAATTTAATATACAGCAGAACTGATTAAGGACTCAAATATCTCTTCCTTGACTGAACACAGGATGTTAACAAAGAGGGTCATGATGACATGTCATAGGAAGGGATAGTACTTTTCTGGAAGTCCAAAGTATACTACTTTACCATCCTATGTGGACATGGAAAATTCTAGTTTGGAATGGATGTGGAAGTGAGAGCACATATGAGACGTGACAAATGGCAAAACGACCATTTGCTCTCCTTCTCCTTCATTTTTCCAGCCATCTTCTCCTTCTTTCCTTTCAGTTTCTATGGGTTATATATTCAGTTTCATGTCATTACATAATCAGGTTACCTTACACAAAACTGATAGACCCAACAGAGGGTATCTGACCCAACCTTTACCTTAAAATAATAATTATTTTTTCAAGGATTAGTTGACACAAAATTTTAGAAAACTCAAGGCAGTCTCTTAGGTATCTGAAGCTGGAAAAATATATGATCTATAAAAGTCCCTAGCTTTCAGAGGCCATGTGGAGAAAGTTGATCTGTATCTAGAGCAGAAGGAGTAATGCAAATATGCATGATAGAAAAGCCTTCACTCCCTGAGAGCAGTTCTTCTGGCCAAAGGAGCATGTAAATCTCTGCTCCAAGAGACTAGAAGTCACACCCATTCCCCTGTGTACACGAGTGGTTAAGTCACTTCAGTCACGTCTGACTCTGTGCAGCCCTATGGACTGTAGCCCACCAGGCCCCTCTGTACGTGGGATTCTCCAGTTCCTCTAGTAGTACCCAAAATTATCAGTGATATAAAGCTTGACGAATCATCCTCTCTTCTATTAAGCCAGCAGAGATACATCTGAATGCAGTAGCAGTGTTAGTCGCTCAGTCATGTCTGACTCTTGAAACCCCGTCACCTATAGCCTGCCAGGCTTCTCTGTCCATAGAATTCTCTGTCCATAGAATTCTCCAACCAAGAATCCTGGACTGGGTAACCATTCCTTTCTCCAGGGGATCTTCCCAACCCAGGGATCGAAACTAAGTCTCCTGCATTGCAGGCAAATTTTTACAGTCTGAGCCACCAGGGAAGCCACACCTGAAATCAAAATCATATGAACAAATTCAGGATGATTTAATATATAAGAATAAATGTAGAAGGTCTCAGGGGTCCTTCATCTTTCTTTAAGGCAATATTGATATAATTGAAATTAGAGTCAGCAGGAAGCTAGTGCTGATTTGGGGTTAAAAGCATCATCCCATACTAGGTAATTGATGGGTGTTAGGTCAACTTATGGTCCTGCAGTATTTTACTGGTTGAAAGTGCTGTAGATGAAAGAAATACAGGAAAACTTAGTTATAAATTGTACTTCATATAATCCATAGATAAAATTGTTACAAGGAAACTTTAAAGTTCCCTGGCTATTCCTAATTTAGTATTCAAAAGCACTTAGAGGTTATATTGACAATTGAAGGAAAGGATAGGAGGAACCCAATGTTTGGTAGCAGTTTCATAATAAATTCTATTGTCTAGCTTATATTTCAGTTAAATTAGTATGACAATATTATAAAGAATGAACAATTGGATGACTTGTCTTGGATGGAAATCTTAGAGAAAATATTGATAGGAAGAAAAGAAACATCTTTTCAGTGGTTCCACCACCACATACAGAATGTCCTAAAATCCAACTATGTTTGAGAAAGCAAAAAGTTAGAAAAAAGGTATTTCCTAACATTAAATTTCTTTCTTTCTTAATTTAGATTTTCATAAGTAATACAGATAAAAACTGTTCCGAATCTAACTACTTAACTTTAAAAATGCTTACCTAAACCTCTGTCATAGTTACCTAATTAATGAAAAAGGTTTATTTTCAATGGGCAGAAATCAGAATAACTGACTCCAAATTTGCACATAAAGAAAATGATAGTAAATGATTTGAATACTTGGTAGGCTTAGCATTTAAAGTAAAAATAACTTCTTATGTAAGAAAAAGAAAAAATCTTTTTATACATTTGCGTAGTTTTTATAAAATACCAAAGGTGCCATTGATTGAGGAAAGTCTATAGTGCATCAAGTGCTTTCTCTATTTTATTTTACATACATTGTTTAATCCCCACAAACTTAGAAAGTGCTATAATTCCAATTTACAGAACAAAAAAGGAAAGTATGAAGTTAAGAAAATACTGGCTTTACAAAGCAGTTTTTCACTAAGCATTTTTTGAGTACTTTCTGTAAATACACTATCTGGTGGGTGCTATTAGGGCTTCCCTGATGGCTCACTGGTAAATAACCCACTTGCCAATGCAGGAGACAAGAGACATGTTTGATCCCTGGGTCAGGAAGATCCCCTGAGGAGAGCATGACAACCCACTCCAGAATTCTTGCCTGGAGAATCCCATGGACAGAGGAGAGACTGGTGGGCTGCAATGCATGGGGTCATAAGAGTTGGACACAACTGAAGTGACTTAGCATGCACACATGGATTAAATGACGACTAAAAACCAATCCTTTTCACTAAGGAATATGGCCACCAAGTTGCATAGTATGTAGAGCTGGGAAGAATTGAACCGGGTTGTCTATAAGTTGACATCCTTGCTCTTTTATGTAATTTTACACCACTCTCCCTCTACTTACTACTCCTTCCCCCACCCCACCACCAAAAAACCTAAAACTCAAAGTGCCTCGTGGAATAACCGAAGCCAGACCTAATTCTAAAGAGAGTTTTCCATTTCCAGAGTTTCTACAACAGCATGTGGGATTCCTTGGTTTTGAGAGAACAAAAGGTCAGCAGTAAGGCTAATGAATTGAAAGTCTCCTGTCTCCTTAGATGAGTAGTGTGCAATGGGACCTCTGATAGATGAGAACAAATATAAGGCATTAAATCATTTGTTCCCTGAGCACACTTTCCAAAATACCTTTCTCATAAGTTCTTAACCTGGTGTTTGCAATTCAAAACGCATCATGATCTTTAGACCTTTTCCAATTACAGATTTCATTTTCAGCCCTTGAATCATAAAAACCTCCCTTTTTATTTCCTGAATGATTCTCCTACATCTCTAAACCCTCTGTAAGGTGCCATGTCATCTAAAATGCTATTTTCTTTCTGAAGTAATTTTCCTTGAGATCTCCTGTTAATTTTCTTCCCTTAGCCTGAATTCCATTTATTAAAAGTGTTCCAACAGTGGAAAAGATTTTCTGAAATATCCTGAAGAGGATCATTTTCATATAGATAAAATGGCTGAAAGGAAAGGAAAATAGAAGCCTAGTTCAGTTGCCTTTTGATTAGACTGGCATGTTCTACTTAGCTGTAATCTATTTAACTGCTTGCAACGTTGATATAAATCCAAACACGACAAAATGAGACTAGAATATGGACAATTCTGTTTTAAACAGAACTCTCCATCCAGAAATGTCTTCACTGTAGGTTTTACCATGAGTGTTAAAGTAAAGGAAAACATGCACTAGCATTCATTTCTTGAAAACTTGGTGTGTGTCAGTGTCCTGTTTGTATGCTACCTTTAAAAAATCCTAGGTGAAAAATTTTATTAGTATACCTGTTTATTATTATAATAATAAATTATTTATTATCCCTGTTTCATAAGTGTGGAAAATGGGATGAAAGGAAAGTAGTTAATTTGCCAAATTCTCATAGCTAGGAAGTGATACAATTAATATTTCAGTTCAATATCTCAGTCGTGTCCGACTCTTTGCAACCCCATGAAGGGCAGCACGCCAGGCATCCCTGTCCATCACCAACTCCCGGAGTCCACCCAAACCCATGTCCATTGAGCTGGTGATGCCATCCAACCATCTCATCCTCTGTCGTCCCCTTCTCCGCCTTCCCTCAATCTTTCCCAGCATTGGGGTTTCTCAAATGAGTCAGCTCTTCGCATCTGGTGGCCAAAGTATTGGGGTTTCAGCTTCAGCATCAGTACCTCCAATGAATACGCAGGACTGATCTCCTTTAGATGAACTGGTTGGATCTCCTTGCAATCCAAACGACTCTCAAGAGTCTTCTCCAACACCACAGTTCAAAAGCATCAATTATTTGGCACTCAGCTTTCTTTATAGTCCAACTCGCACATCCATACATGACCACTGGAAAAACCATAGCCTTGACTAGATGGACCTTTGTTGGCAAAGTAATGTCTCTGCTTTTTAACATGCTGTCTAGGTTGGTCATAAGTTGCCTTCCAAGGAGTAAGTGTCTTTTAATTTCATGGCTGCAATCACCATCTGCAGTGATTTTGGAGCCCAGAAAAATAACGTCAGCCACTGTTTCCTCATCAATTTGCCATGAAGTGATGGGACCGGATGACATGATCTTAGTTTTCTGAATGTTGAGTTTTAAGACAACATTTTCACTCTCCTCATTCACTTTCATCAAGAGGCTCTTTAGTTCTTCTTCACTTTCTGCCATAAGGGTGGTGTCATCTGCATATGTTCTATAGAAATACTCATCATGTGGTAATAATTTTTCAAAAAGCAAAGATAATGTGGTAAGTTCTATGACCCAGTATAAGACCATAAAAGCTAAACTCTATTGAGGTCATGTCTAGATGCCCATCTGCTCAGACTATTTTGGCTGAAATTATTGCAAAACTCTGACATATTATTAGCCCACCAAGCTATCTGGTTTGCTAGTTTAAATATGCACTAATTTTAATTAACCTACTAGCTCAGTCACTTATTTCTTAATTTATTCAGGCTATAAATATGATTTAGTCTACAAGTTGGGTATTTTAGAAACCATTGCCTTGAATTATTAAATTAAATTTAATACTATTTAATCTGTCTCTTACATTTTATGACTTTTAATTGACTACTCATTTTTTAAATTTTGGTTCATCAAAAATGAAATCTTTCCTTTTGAACATATAAAATTGGCCCCGTACCTACTAACTCTGCATGCAAACACTTTTGATTTATGACCATAACTACTTAAATGGATCTGGATCACTTAATAAATGCTATTTTTTAGATCTAATCACACTTTTAGAAAATATTATAAAATATAGAAATTTCTACCAAATTTTATTCTTCAAATTTAGAAAATGTTTTGACAGCTCTCTTCAAAATGCTATCTTAATAAAGAGAGAAAAAAATCTTATGCCTGGCTTCTACAGACTGTAACTTCTAAAATACAGTATGTCCCCTACATATGAGTCTTCAAGTTTTGAACTTTCAAAGAAGAGAATGTACACTGGCATGTCCAAACATGTAAGTTAGTTCATGTGTCTAACATACATTGTCATGTGTGCAGCCTCTACAAATGCTTGTGCTTTTGTATACTTTACTGTACAGTACTTTATAGAAGATAGAAGTACAATATCTTTAGTTCAAGCCTAACTTGAGCTTTTACTCAAGCAAGAGTAAAAGCAGCTGTGCTGTAGCTGTACCACTAACAAATACCAGCTCTTGTACTACACTACTGTACTTTCAAGTTACTGCACTATAATATTTTTAAAAATTTATTTATCTTTTGCATTTGCTTTTAATGCATTATTTGTGTGAAATGTATTATAAACCTATCACAGTACAGTACTATATAGCTGGTTGTATTAGTTAGACTAAATTTCTTGGACTTAACAAACGAAATTGGGCTTAATGAACATACTCTCAGAACTCGTCCGCATGTAAGAGACTCACTGTAACATGAAAATTTACACCAGTAATTTCCTTAATCAAACTGTGTACTATTGGCATGGTATATTTTTCAAGGGAGTCATTCAGTTCATTTTTGATTTTAAAATAATAATGGAAATTATTAATGATCATTCCAACCCATTACATAACTGCATTGTGATTTGGAACAATTCTGTGTGTTGATAGTAAAAACGTTCCATTTCTTACTCTTTGTCTATACACATGTGCCATACACACACATAACATACATAACACCTATGTGCATACCACAAAAGAATACTTATACATATGTAAACATATATACATTCAGTGATAGCTCGTTCCCACTCTATGTACACGTGTTTATAAGCATATATGCATATATGTAAACAATTAAAACTAAACTTAATTGAACCACAAACATGCATTAAATGGTTAAAAAGCAACTATACCCCAAGGGGGTGAAAAAATCAAGACATACAAAATATCTTCCATTTAACTATCATAAACCACACCCACTCATCTCTTGAGTAAGTAGATAATGTTCTATGACTTCATCTCTTCCCATTCTCCCGCTCTACAGAATCTTTGCTGTTAGTCTGACACTGGCACTTCCTCTGAAGTCACTGTAATATCAAATTTAAAGTCAAATGTAAAGTCACATTTCAACTCTGTGAGTAAAATGGAATGAAAAAAAAAACTAAAGCTCGCAAAACTACAATGATTATAATTTTACAATTTTGGATTCCCTGAACCTGTCTCTGGGAACCATAATTAATGCAATACATTCGTTAACTTCTCTCAGGGGTAAAAGAAGGACCTAATTGAAATCTTGTAAAGCAGTTTCACAGTGAAATGGAAAGGATATTGGCTTTTATCTCCCAGCCCCACCTTTACATTGTCACAGATTATTAATGTTTCATAAAAATATTATGAATCTTCATGTTAATATCCTTACAGTTGATGAATTTAGATCAATAATGACAATTGAATCTTTAATTAGTAGTGTTTAAGAGAATGATTTTTCGGGCATGAGAAGCTGAAAAATTAGGATCTGAAATGATTCTACAATTAGTGATAGTCATTTTATAATTCTCAAGAACTTCTGGACCATTATAGATAAATTTAAGTCAAAGAAATTACTTTATATTCTAATAAATAACAAGTTGATTCATAAAATGATGGCACTAACAGCTTAGATAAAATAAGCTAATTCATTCTTTCCCCATAATTGTTGTGTTTCACATCACTCTGTGAACAATGCAGGTATGAGTCTCATTTTTAATAATGAAAGATAGTACCTGTTTTTTCAGCTCTCCCTTCTTCTCCTTCTCTTCTCCTCTTTCCTCCTCCTGTTGCTGCTGTGGCAAAATAAGATAACCTAAATTCTGAGCTCTGTATAAACTGTCTTTTTGAAGAATCTTTACTTATTATTGACTGATTTGCCTACACTGATTTAAATGTCTCATATCCAGTAAGTGCCATCACCAAAGGAAGACCATTTTATTTTTTTTTAATTATTTATTTATTTTATTTTACAAAATTGTATTGGTTTTGCCATACATTGACTTGAATCTGTCATGGGTATACATGTGCTCCCCATCCTGAACCCCCCTCCCAACTCCCTCCCCATCCCATCCCTCTGGGTCATTCCAGTGCACCAGCCCCAAGCATCCTGTATCATGCATCAAACCTAGACTGGTGATTCATTTCACATATGCTAATTTACATGTTTCAATGCCATTCTCCCACATCATCCCACCCTCGCCCTCTCCCACAGAGTCTAAAAGACTGCTCAATACATCTGTGTCTCTCTTGCTGTTTTGCATACAGGGTTACTGTTACCGTCTTTCTAAATTCCATATATATGCGTTAGTATACTGTATTGACGTTTTTCTTTCTGGTTTACTTCACTCTGTATAATAGGTTCCAGTTTCATCCACCTCATTAGAAAAGATTCAAATGTGCTCTTTTTAATTACTGAGTAATATTCCATTGTGTATATGTACCACAGCTTTCTAATCCATTCGTCTGCTGATGGGCATCTAGGTTGCTGCCATGTCCTGGCTATTATAATCAGTGCTGCAATGAACGTTGGGGTACACGTGTCTCTTTCAATTCTGGTTTCCTCAGTGTGTATGCCCAGCAGCAGGATTGTGGGGTCATATGGCAGTTCTATTTCCAGTTTTTTAAGAAATCTCCACACTGTTCTCCGTAGTGGCTGTACTTGTTTGCATTCCCACCAACAATGTAAGAGGGTTCCCCTTTCTCCACACCCTCTCCAGCATTTACTGCTTGTAGACTTTTGGTCAGCAGCCATTCTGACTGGAGTGTAATGGTACCTCATTGTGGTTTTGATTTGCATTTCTCTGATACTGAGTGATGTTGAGCATCTTTTCATGTGTTTCTTAGCCATCTGCATGTCTTCTTTGGAGAAATGTCTGTTTAGTTCTTTGACCCACTGTTTGATTTGGTCTTTTATTTTTCTGGAATTGAGGTGCAGGAGCTGCTTGTATATTTTTGAGATTAATTCTTTGTCCATTTCTTTGTTTGCTATTATTTTCTCCCATCCTGAAGGCTGTCTTTTCACTTTGCTTATAGTTTCTTTTGTTGTGCAGAAGCTTTTAACTTTAACTAGGTCCTATTTGTTTATTTTTGCTTTTATTTCCAATATTCTGGGAGGTGGGTCATAGAGGATCCTGCTGTGGTTTATGTCAAAGAGTGTTTTGCCTATGTTTTCCTCTAGGAGTTTTATAGTTTCTGGTCTTGCTTTTAGATCTTTAATCCATTTTGAGTTTATTTTTGTGTATGGTGTTAGAAAGTATTCTAGTTTCATTCTTTTACAAGTGGTTGACCAGTTTTCCCAGCACCACCTGTTAAAGAGATTGTCTTTTCTCCATTGTATATCCTTGCCTCCTTTGTCAAAGATAAGGTGTCCATAGGTGTGTGGATTTATCTTTAGGCTTTCTATTTTTTTCCATTGATCTATATTTCTGTCTTTGTGCCAGTACCATACTGTCCTGATGACTGTAGCTTTGTAGTAGAGACTGAAGTCGGACAGGTTGATTCTCCCAGTTCCAGTCTTCTTTCTCAAGATTTTTTTGGCTATTTGAGGTTTTTTGTATTTCCATACAAATTGTGAAATTATTTGTTCTAGTCCTCTGAAAAATACCGTTGATAGCTTGATAGGGGCTGCATTGAATCTATAGATTGCTTTGGGTAGTATACTCATTTTCACCATATTGATTCTCCCAATCCATGAGCATGGTATATTTCTCCATCTATTTGCGTCCTCTTTGATTCCTTTCATCAGTGTTTTATAGTTTTCTATATGTAGGTCTTTTATTTCTTTAGGTAGATTTATTCCTAAGTATTTTATTCTTTTTGTTGCAATGGTGAATGGAATTGTTTCCTTAATTTCTCTGTTTTGTCATTGTTAGTGTGTAGGAATGAAAGGTATTTCTCTGTGTTAATTTTATACCCTGCAACTTTACTACATTCATTGATTAGCTCTAGTAATTTTCTGGTGGAGTCTTTAGGGTTTTCTATGTAGAGGATCATGTCTTCTGCAAACAGTAAGAGTTGTACTTCTTTTCCAATCTGGATTCCTTTTATTTCTTTTTCTGCTCTGATTGCTATGGCCAAGACTTCCAAAACTATATTGAATAGTAGTCGTGAGAGTGGGCACCCTTGTCTTGTTCCTGACTTTAGGGGAAATGCTTTCAATTTTTCACCATTGAGGATAATGTTTGCTGAGGTTTTGTCATATATAGCTTTTATTATGTTGAGATATGTTCTGTCTATTCCTGCTTTCTGGAGAGTTTTAATCATAAATGGATGTTGAATTTTGTCAAAGGCTTTTTTGTGCATCTATTGAGATAATCATATGGTTTTTATTTTGCAATTTGTTAATGTGGTATATTACATTGATTGATATGCAGATAGTGATGAATCCTTGCATCCCTGAGATAAAGCCCACTTGGTCATGATGTATGATCTTTTTAATATGTTGTTGAATCCTGTTTGCTAGAATTTTGTTAAGGATTTTTGCATCTATTCATCAGTTCATCAGTGATATTGGCCTATAGTTTCCTTTTCTTTCTTTTTTTTTTTTTTTTTGTGGCATCTTTGTCAGGTTTTGGTATTAAGGTAATGGTGGCCTCATAGTATGAGTTTGGAAGTTTACCTTTCTCTTCAATTTTCTGGAAGAGTTTGAGTAGGACAGGTGTTAGTTCTTCTCTAAATTTTTGGTAGAATTCAGCTGTGAAGCCGTCTGGTCCTGGGCTTTTGTTTGTTGGAAGATTTCTGATTACAGTTTCAATTTCCGTGCTTGTGATGGGTCTGTTGAGATTTTCTATTTCTTCCTGGTTCAATTTTGGAAAGTTGTACTTTTCTAAGAATTTGTCCATTTCTTCCAAGTTGTCCATTTTATTTTTATATAGATGCTGATAATAGTCTCTTATGATCCTTCATATTTCTGTGTTGTCTGTTGTGATCTCTCCATTTTCATTTCTAATTTTGTTGATTTTATTTTTCTCCATTTGTTTCTTGATGAGTCTGGCTAATGGTTTGTCAACTTTATTTACCTTCTCAAAGAACCAGCTTTTGGTTTTGTTCATTTTTGCTATGGTCTCTTTTGCTTCTTTTGCATTTATTTCTGCCCTAATTTTTAAGATTTCGTTTCTTCTACTAACCCTGGGGTTCATAATTTCTTCCTTCTCAAGTTGTTTTAGGTATAGAGTTAGGTTATTTATTTGGCTTTTTCTTGTTTCTTGAGGTATGCCTGTATTGCTATGAACCTTCCCCTTAGCTCTGCTTTTACAGTGTCCCATAGGTTTTGGGTTGTTGTGCTTTCATTTTCATTCATTTCTATGAAGACCATTTTAGCAGAGCTCAGAATCATCAAAGGGATTTCATGCAGTTACTCTAGGATTGATTTACTTAGCAAGTATTTGCTGAGCATCTACTGTGTGCCAATATTATGTACTAGATAATCAGACTTCAGTGTATGAGACAGACCAACCATTCTATTCATGGAATTTCTTTATTATTCAGTTTATTGCCTAATATCCATATAACTTCTTCTTTGATCTTCAGGTTATTTTAGAGTATATTTCCAAATATATGGGAATTTTCTAGTCATTTTTTTGTTATTGATTTCTAACTTAATTTCATTGTAGTGTACCCTCTCTGATTTTAATGTCTTGAGGATTGGTGAGATTTACTCAGAATATGGTCAACTTTGATAAACATTCCATGTGTTCTTGAGAAGAGTGTTTATTATGCAATTGTGTTGAAGAGTGATGAATATATTTCTATTAGGTCATTTTTTAGTATGTTTTTTCATATTTTCTATATCATTTTTTTCTACTTCTTTTATCAGTTACTGAGAGA
The DNA here is from genome assembly GCF_023699985.2 of Odocoileus virginianus. Lineage (NCBI taxonomy): Eukaryota > Metazoa > Chordata > Mammalia > Artiodactyla > Cervidae > Odocoileus > Odocoileus virginianus. Next base: position 16,698,244 of record NC_069675.1, on the reverse strand, counting down.
GGCTGATTAACTCCCCTATTCTAATTATTGTGAATTTTTGTTTGTCTGTCTTTTCAAAAATTTGTTTAATTTGCAATTAAATTTAAAATTATAATCTCCTAGGGAAATTAGGGGATTTTATTATAAAACATACCTCTTAATTAAACTAATATCTTCTAAATAAGGTCTACTTAACCTGATATAAATATATTAATATAGCTAACCCAGTTTTCTCTCAGTTAGTGGTGCATATTAAGTCTTTCTGTGTCGTGTAACTTATCTGTATCCTATATTAACTGTGTCTATTATTTGTATTATATTGTTGGGTTTTATTTAAACTTAAACCCCTTCTTATCTTTAACTGAGTAGCCTATTTGAATTTGGTACAACTATTACTGTATTGATTTTAAATCTACTCTTTCATAATTTGCTGTCTTGCCTGAGAAATGCCTCCTTTTATCTCTCTTCTTGACTTCTTTTATATTGATAACATTTCATTACCCCATTTCTTCTTTCTTTGTTTGATAGTTACTCCATGGGTCACATGAGTTGGACACAACTTAATGACTAAACCACCACCACCACATTATTTGTTTTTACTGTTACTCTATGGTTAGCCTAGAAATTATAAATTTTTACATCAAGTTCTAATAAAAATCCATATTTTAATTGTTTGGTGACCATGATATGATTTATTAACCCATTTAACATCTTAATATAGTAGTTTATTACTTATATTAAGCATTTTATTATGTTTTTGTTACATTTTAGAGAATTGGGGGTTTCATATTATATGTAAATAAATTTTTTGAGTGTTGGAAATGGATAGTTAACATAAAATATCTATATTTAAGAATAAATTCACACTACATAAATTGTCATGAAAACCAGGATTAGATCTACTTTTCCCATCTTACTAGAGAACTGTGAGAGGTCATATCGAAAACATGAAATTAATTTTCATTTGTTATATGAAAGCTCAATATCCTATCAACATTTCTAAATAAATAGACACAATTCCAATGAGCTTAAACATTCAATTAAATGATTTTAAAGATAATTTTAAAGGTTATTGTAGAAAATAGTATTATGTGGTCATAAGGAATGATTTTTAGAAATGTTCTTAGTTTAAAAAAAAAAAATCTTGTTGTGGTCCGGGCATGGGTTGGAAAAGAATTTCCAGACACACGGCAGAATGAAAGAAGAATAAAGTTTATTAGACTGGGGAGAGGAGAGTCGCTGACAGCACAGCTGGTTGGCTTCCTGATAGTCAGGGAGAGCCGACGTTGAACAGGGGTTCTTGATTCATTTTTATACCCTGCATGTAAGGAACGGGATAGGGGGCTTGCAGGTCATTTGCTGATTGGATAAGGTAGGTATCTTCGAGGGAGCAGGTGGAAAGGAAAGCAAATACCTTCTCCCTATAGGGGAAAGGAGGGGAGACAGTTATACTGGTCAGGAGGACCTGGAATTCATAATAGTTACAACATTGAGGACGGGAGAGAAGGTTGATCAGGGTCTGGTTTTTCCATTCCTGCATTCCAAGACACTGCTTCAGTTTTATCTCCTCTTGCATTCCAAGACCTTCCTTGGTTTCATCTTCTCTTTTGTCCTTGGGTCACCACAAAACTTTGGCAAGAAATTGATTATAGTTTTCAAGTAGGCTAATAGAAAACTTCCAGAAATGTCACCATGTAATCTGGTGAAAGACTAGAGATCTCTTCAAGAAAATTAGAGATACCAAGGGAACATTTTGTGCAAAGATGGGCTCAATAAAGGACAGAAATTGTAGGGACTTAACAGAAGTAGCTGATATTAAGAAGAGGTGGCAAGAATACACAGAAGAACTATACAAAAAAGATCTTCACAACCCAGATAATCATGATGGCGTGATCACTCACCTAGAAGCCAAACATCCTGGAATGTGAAGTCAAGTGGGTCTTAGGAAACATCACTATGAACAAAGCCAGTGGAGATGATGGAATTCCAGTTGAGCTATTTCAAATCCTGAAAGATGATGCTGTGAAAGTGCTGTACTCAATATGTCAGCATATTTGGAAAACTCAGCAGTGGCCACAGGACTGGAAAAGGTCCGTTTTCATTCCAATCCCAAAGAAAGGCAATCTCAAAGAATGTTCAAGCCACCACACAATTGCACTCATCTCACATGCTAGTAAAGTGATGCTCAAAATTCTCCAAGCCAGGATTCAGTAATATGTGAACCATGAACTTCCAGATGTTCAAGCTAGTTTTAGAAAAGGAACAGGAACCAGAGATCAAATTGCCAACATCTGCTGGATCATCAAAAAAGCAAGAGAGTTCCAGAAAAACTATTGCTGCTTCATTGACTATGCCAAAGCCTTTGACTGTGTGGATCACAATAAACTGTGGAAAATTCTGAAAGAGATGGGAATACCAGACCACTTGACCTGCCTCTTGAGAAACCTGTATGCAGGTCAGGAAGCAACAGTTAGAACTGGACATGGAACAACAGACTTGTTCCAAATAGGAAAAGGAGCACATCAAGGCTGTATATTGTCACCCTGCTTATTTAACTTCTATGCAGAGCACATCATGAGAAATGCTGGGCTGAATGAAGCACAAGCTGGAATCAAGATTGCCGGGAGAAATATCAATAACCTCAGATATGCAGATGACATCACCCTTATGGCAGAAAGTGAAGAAGAACTAAAGAGCCTCTTGATGAAAGTGAAAGAGGAGAGTGAAAAAGTTGGCTTAAAACTCAACATTCAGAAAACTAAAATCATGGCATCTGGTCCCATCATTTCATGGCAAATAGATGGGGAAACAGTAGAAACACTGACTGACTTTATTTATTTATTATTATTATTATTATTTTTTTTTGGTCTCCAAAGTCACTGCAGATGGTGACTGCAGCCAAGAAATTAAAAGACCCTTACTCCTTGGAAGGAAGTTATGACCAATCTAGACAGCATATTAAAAAGCAGAGACTTTACTTTGTCAACAAAGGTCCGTCTAGTCAAGGCTATGGTTTTTCTAGCAGTCATGTATGGATGTGAGAGTTGGACTGTAAAGAAAGTTGAGTGCCAAATAATTGATGCTTTTAAACTGTGGTGTTGGAGAAGACTCTTGAGAGTCCCTTGGACTGCAAGGAGATCCAAACTGTCCATCCTAAAGGAGATCAGTCCTGGGTGTTCATTGGAAGGACTAATGTTGAAGCTGAAACTCCAATACTTTGGCCACCTGACGCGAAGAGCTGACTCATTTGAGAAACCCTGATGCTGGGAAAGATTGAGGACAGGAGGAAAAGGGGACGACAGAGGATGAGATGTTTGGATGGCATCACCAACTCAATGGACATGGGTTTGGGTGGACTCTGGGAGTTGGTGATGGACAGGGAGAAATGGTGGGCCGCAGTTCATGGGGTTGCAAAGAGTCAGACACACTGAGAGACTGAACTAAACTGAACTGAATTTGGTATACAATTGAGGGTATATTTTTAATTTTTTCAAAAGTATTATCTTGGTAAAATATTATTTGTGGAGCAAGACAACAGTATACTGTAGCAAATTCTGCTGTTGTCCAGCCTGTGACCCCTCTACCTCAGGATTTTAGTGTATTTCTGTAGTATTCCGATGGCTTCTATCTGAATCTCTTTACCTGAAGCTGAGTCTCTGACTGTTGAAGCTTACACTGCTTTCGTGCACTGCAGATTTGGTGTCACAGAGAAGTAATGGCTTACCAAAACAGCCTTCTACCAATAACTGATCTGACTTGGTGTATAAATACTACAAATATCCCAGTTTCCTTACCCGTCTGGGAAAATGACTTTGAGATTTCTCCCTCAAAGAAAGAAATCTTTGAGGTACTTTAAGCTCCCTCTGCCCAATTAGATAATTCATTGGACAATGTATCCTTTATTATCACATTCCCTTTCTTGGTACAATGACTACTTTGTTACTGTGTTTCCTGAAATACTCACTAGTTCACTTGTGAGTACTGTCACTTCAATTATTTTCTAGGACTCACCTTCTAGGGGAACCAAAATTAAGATAATTGTCACTAGAAGTGGTTTTATAAAGCAGATATTCAGGATATAATTCTGAAATTTGATCACTCACTAGCTAGAGACCTCTAGGACCCCATTACTGGTAGTAAGTAGGTAATGATAGCAAGCCAAATGCTGTAGCATTACAATAACTAAGACTCTTACCTGTGGTGAATTAGGAGAAAAGTGGAATGAAATGCACTGGTTTGTATAATATTCTTAGAAATATGGGGCCATAATTATTATAGGAATATTGGGGCTTACTGGTCATTAAGTAATAAAAAGAAACAAAGAGTCAAGTCAACTCATGCCATCATCAACACAAAATATGACTAGGCAAGTCACAAGGTTTTCTATACTCAAGTCAGAGCCCTGACAAGGAAAGAGTGAGACTTTAAGACCTTAGATGAAATACCTAAGAAGACTGTTTCAGAGAACCTTGAGACCTGAGATTTTCCAGAACACTCTAGGCTAGCAGAAATGGCACACTCTTCTTATTAGACAATCACTGTATTTCTTTTTCTGGACACCACGCAAAGACTTCACTTGAGGCAGATGTCTTGTACAATCATGTTTGCTTGCTTGTTTCCTCCTCCAGAGTTGCTCCTAATGCTTTTATACCAGTAATTATAATTATGACTCAGCATGGTCCAAAAGGGGAAGTACTACACCTGTCATATCAATTATCAATGGTTGCATAACAGATTACTGCAATCTTAGCAGCTCTAAAAAACAGGCATATATGTGTGTTCAGTCGCTCAGTTGTGTCCGACTCTTTGCGATCCTATGAAGTGTAGCCCGCCAGGCTCCTCCGTCCATGGGAGTTTTTCTGGGAAGGAATAATGAAGTGGGTTTCCACTTCTTCCTCCATGATATCTTCCTGACTGGGGATCAAACCCACATCTCCTGCACTGCAGGCAGATTTGTTACCGCTGAGTCACTGGGGAAGCCCTCTGTATGCCAGTCTAGTCATAGTTTAGCTGTATCATCTTCTTTGTTTCTACATGGTCGGTATCAAAGTAACACTGAAGCTAGAGCTTCAATCTCAACTGAGGCTTTATTGAGGAAGAAATTTCTTCCAAGCTCATATAGTTTTTGGAAGTGCTCTGATATTTTAGGTGGCTGAGCCATAGTTTTGTAAGGATATTATCTGGCTTATAAAATAACAACCACACACACACACACACACACACACACACACACACATTATAAAACCTTAGAAACAAATGATCAAGATGCTTATGCCAGCTATCCAACGTGAAATCACAACCATATACCAGTTTTCAGGGAGTCTATTCCAAAAGAGGCCACATTCTCTTGAGGAATACTCAAAAAAAAAAAAAAAAAAAAAAAGCAAGTATAAATAACACCAAATCCCATAATCTTTCCTCAAAGGATCTAGAGAAATTTACCAGGACCTGTTTCTGTATATTGAAACCTGGTAGACACAGAGTCTGAACTAACTACATTCTGGGGAAACCAAAGTGTCATCATACACCCTTAGTTAGAATTCAAACACATGGAGGCCAGGAATACTTGCCTTCACTCATCTTATTGTGGATTTAATGGTTCCACAGAGCCCTCACCTCTGAACCCTAGCAGCATCTGTCAGTCCATGAATGCGTAATCAGGATGAATATGCATACTGAATTGGTAGAACTCTTGTTCTTATAATCTGACATGTGGATGTGTGCAATAATGGTAGGAAAATTCAAGTAAAAGCACCCTGAAACTTCCTCCTTTCATGCAAGTTAGCAAATCAAACAATATTGCATGCCAGATAGAAGAGCAAAGTGGCAGAGACCTAAACATATATATAGGAGTGATGTTATTTATTTTAAGCCTATTTACTTGACCAGTCTGTATTCCTTTCTATTAAAAAAAAAAAGAAAAAGAAAAAGAAAAATCAAGCACAGCAAATAATAGCGAGTAACATCCACTTAACCAGGTGTTATTTCAAATTGCATCTGCTATGCCAGATGTGTAACTTTACTGGAACAGATCTGTACAGCCTTTAGCACTTGATATACAGTTTTTGATCTAGCAAATGTGCCCTCCCCCCAATACTAATCAGGAAAGAGAATTAGAAGCAGTTTATACTTGCTTGGAATCGATGGTACTATTTGCTCAGAGCCTTTCCCCAAAACAGCATTAACCCTACTGATTTTAGCCAAATATAGTGAGAAAAAAATCATATCATTTGGCTACTATATAAAATGCATATCTGGTTCTTTATAATAATGTAATCATGTTAATTGGACCTAATAAATAGGAAATACCAAGTACTTTGCATGACATGTGCCCCAGAGAGTGGGAGAAAAGCCTATATTATGTAACCTAGACTTATGGAGCTCACAAATAAGGATTTTTTTTTTAGAAATCTGGTAACGGATGCATATCAGGACTTTCCCACTAAAATTAAAGGATAAGTCATTACACCTTGAACCTCTTATGATTATCAAACAGTCATTTTACTTGGTAAGCTGCTATAGATTTTCAGGACAGCACGTAAAGACTTACTAACACTGGTCACATCCATTTATTGGGTGACTCAGAAATCTGTTAGGTTTGACTGGGTCCAGAGGATTCTGCATTACTCTCAGGCTGTCATATGAGCATCCCAGCAACTCTGTCTATAAGGACACATGGAGTTCATGGTGCTGGAAGCATCCATCTTAGAAAAGGATATCATGTGGAATCTTTATCACAGAGTATATTTGAAGCAGAGAACTACTAACCATTAGAAAAGCAGCTTCTGACATTTTCTGGACCCTAACAGAGATTGAGAAGCTAGCGTCTATTAAGGGCCAGGACTACAACTGGTACTTTCATCTGAATGGGGAATTATCCACTTATCAAGTAATTAAGTTGTACAGACACAACATAAATTCATATAATGAAAAGAATACATGTATGATTAGGTTTGAAGAAGATCAGAGACCATAAGTAATTTACAAAAGACCTGGACCAGACTACAAGTTGACCTAATGTCTTTGCTCCAACTTCTCTACCTCAGCTCACATTTATAACATGATAGGGAATTCCTTATTCCCAAGTGTGGATATAACACAGTCCAAATTCATGGAAAGGTTGACCTGCTGTAGGCAAATACATTTATGTTAGTCAAAAGCAGACTATCACAGGAATGGCCTCAAAGATTGTACTGTAAGGAAATCCTTCCACCAGGCACAGCAGATGCCATAGGTCATCCATTTGATGTAAAAGGAGACAAACAAATTCCTGGGCAGAGACAAATGGCCTGTTTGTTGGTCAAGAACCTGGAGAGAGCAAAACTGGAAAATGGAGATTTAAAGAAAAAAAAATGTACATTTTTCAATAAGAAAGTAAACACAATTCAGGGATCTTTGTGTCTCATGGCACTGCTCACCAAGAATATTCATCACAGAGAAAATAAACAGACAACTGGCCAAATATACACATACAATAGTGATTAGATATTCTCAGACTCAGTCACCCCAGTGTTTGCATAATAATTCCATGAATGGAGTTCCCAGAGTGAGAGAGCAGGAGGCTGTGTATATGACTTTCGTCGTGGGTTCCTTGGCATTAAGAAAAACCTAGCCGGTGCTGCAGCAGAATGTATGATCTATGAGCTTAGCTTAGACTGGTGCTGACCCTTGGATATTATGGTTCTTCCTGTTAGCTCAGTTGGTATCAATTTAATATTTCTAATCTCCTAATTCACCCTTCTCTGACCTTCTATGAAAAACTGGAACTTAACCCTATTAAGTTTTTATTTGGCCAGCTAATACGATGTTTAGCTTTGTCAACAGGACGTGCTGGGATCACTTCAATACTGTAACAAGAGAGGGACCCCTCTCCTTGGTACTTGTGTACTTTTATTTTCTTATGATATAGCTCCCAAGAAGTCAGTGTGCCAGAAGTCTGGTGATAAACACCCTCCAATGGTTTCTTGGCAACTTTAAAGGTCTTTCCTTACCAACAGTTCAAGACCTTACCCTCTGGCAAATTTATTCTCCATGATCTGCAGCATATGTGTATGGTAGTCATATTTTCTTTACTGGAGTTTGAGTCTTAGCCTGGGTGCTGCTGTCTCTTAAGTTCCCAGTTCCCTTCTGTTCACTCTCACAGCCCTACACATAGTAGCAAGTCTTTTTTTACTTTCTTTGATATTTAAAAATGTTTTATATTAAATTTTCCTTATTTAAGTTACTACTATGATTTCTATATCCTGACTGGATCCTGATCAATCCATACGCCATCCCTCAAAGAAACTAACCAAGTACTTTTTGGTTAGTTAACTATGTTATTTCCTTTACATGATGGATGGACAATGATTTTCCCTTACTGAGATTCTTACATTTCCCTGATTAAAGTTTGTGTTTCCTCTTTTCCTTGCCTTGGACACAACACTATTGAAAAATTTCACAAGTTCAATAAGGAAAACTTAACTAAAAACTACTGTAATATTTACTTCAAATCTTCAAAGATGATGCTGTTAAAGTGCTGCACTCAATATGTCAGAAAATTTGGAAAACTCAGCAGTGGCCACAGGACTAGAAAAGGTCAGTTTTCATTCCAATCCCAAAGAAAGGCAATCCCAAAGAACTCTCAAACTACTGCACAATTGAACTCATCTCACATGCTAGCAAAGTAATGCTCAAAATTCTCCAAGTCAGGTTTCAACAGTATGTGAACCATGAACTTCCAGATGTTCAAGCTGAATTTAGAAAAGGCAGAGGACCCAGAGACCAAATTGCCAACATCCATTGGATCATCAAAAAAACAAAAGAGTTCCAGAGAAACATCTGCTTATGTTTCATTGAATGCACCAAAGCCTTTGACTGTATGGATCACCACAAATTGTGGAAAATTCTTAAAGAGAAGGGAATACCACATCACCTGACCTGCCTCTTGAGAAATCTGTATGCAGGTTAAGAAGCAATTGTTAGAACTGGACATGGAAAAAGACACTGGTTCCAAATCGGGAAAAGCATATGTCAAGGCTGTATACTGTCGCCTTATTTATTTAATTTATATGCAGAGTATGTCATGAGAAATGCTGGGCTGGATGAAGCACAAGCTGGAATCAAGATTGCTGGGAGAAATATCAATAAACTCAGATATGCAGATAACACCACCCTTATGGCAGGAAGCAAAGAAACACAAAAGAGCCTCTTGATGAAAGTGAAGGAGGAGAGTGAAAAAGTTGGCTTAAAACTCAACATTCAGCAAACTAAGATCATGGCATCTGGTCTGTTATGTATATAGGAAAAAGGAGTCCAGAATGGTAATGGCTAAAAAACAAAAAAGAGAAAACCCTGCAAAAATAGAACAAAGGAAGGTCCGAGGACCAGCGTGAGGGCCTCAGGTAGAACAAATAGCACTCCTGGCTAACCCAATTTACACAGGGAAGTTCCAGGGGTAGGAAAAAAAAACATATAAAAAGAGGAGCCAAAGGACCAAGGGTCTCTCTCTCCCTCATGCGCGTGCACTCCATTTCTCTCTCTCTCTCTCTTCTCTTCACATCTTTTGGGTCCACATGCTCTCATGCTTCAAGAATGTATTTTCCTTTTATTTTTTAAATAAAACTGAGCTGCAACACTGGTCTGTCCAAGAGCTATAACACGGTCTGTCTGAGAGCTGTGACATGCCAAGGGCTTTAATGTCCATCTCTTCAAATTGTTGTTGAGATGAGACAAAACTGAGGAAAATCTCTCCAGACATCTATGGTGCTGTGATTTGGATTTAACTTGGCTGTAACCACCTTGGCATGACCCCCACAAGGAGGAGGCCAAGCACAGCAGGAGTCCAACTCTGTGAAAGCTCCCTCAGTAGAAGCTGAATGCAAAGAAAACCCAACACAGGGGAAGTGACAAGACTTTGTGCCAGGGATCAAACCATTGAAAACTGTGAGCACAGGTCAGCTATTTAGCAAATTTTTCCGGCAGGTTATGAAGGGGATTTCTTGACATGTTTTTCTCACTGCTTTTTCCTCCCACCCTTCAGCTCCTCTCTTGCAGGACTTGAGCCTGGCTAAAACCCATGATGCCTGGCTTCAGGACCTAATGAAGCTCATGCTCTGATGTCACATTGCAAAAATTCAGTGAGAGACACAGTGATAGGTAAGAAGTGGATTTGTTAGGATTCAGAGAGAAGGGTGTGGGCTCTCTGCAGGGTGTGGGCTATTGCAGAGTGCAAATGTTTCTGCCACGGAATGTGTTGTGGCTAGGTTTTGTGAGCTGGGTGAATTCATATGTTAATTAAGGGGAGGATCATCCCAAACTGTGGAACCACCCACTCCTCCATCTTTTGACAGTGCCTTGGAGCTGTCCTGCTACCTCAGGGTGTGTCAGTTAGCTTATAGATTGGGGGTTAAGGTTTACTGGAATTTGACTTATCTTGGACCCGATTGATTTTAATCAGTTTATGTTATGCCCTTGTGCTACATCATTTTTTCAAAAGTTGTGCCCGGCCTCCTTCCCTCATGTTTCATGCTCTTTTCCTGAGCCCCATCCAGGCCCACAAGGTTGCCTTTACAGTCTTCTGGAGGGACAACCAGAAAAGAGCTGGCCCTTGGGAGGGAAATACTGTATAATATCCAATCCCTCTAGATATTCAGGCCTTCATCTTCCATATTTCCTACAACATGTGCAATATCAGTACTTCTCTGTGAACCTGCTAGGGTGGGTGACAGGCACACAATGTCTACTAGTAGTCCATTTGTTGGCATCTCTTCAAAGGCAATTTGGCTTCCAGGGATAACCACCACTTTGGGAGTTAGCCCCACAGGCCATTTGGGCCCAAACCCTTACTACCCTTCTCCTAAAGTTACAGACATGCTCCAGGATCAAATCTCCACTCCACTTTTATGGAATATCTGGTCTGTTGCCTCTCACCAATTTGTTCTTAAGTCAATTACTAACTCCTATAACCAGGACCCTGCCCCCTTGTAGGCAACCAGTCTATTATTAAAATACTCTTAACGTACCTACCAGGGCTAGATAACCCATTCCTTTTTTATTACCTAAAGTGGGTCTATGACAACCAAATGTTTACCATTGGAAACACCCTAAGCTGCTCTTATGGAGGATGAGGGAAGGAAATCAGTGACTTACAATCCCTTAGAGCAGAAAGAAGATAAGGCTTATGACCCTTTCACTATTTCCCAGTCTCAGGGCACAGGCTTGGATTGCTTTACATCAAGGTATCTACTTCCATCTGCAGTGAAGTGAAGTGAAGTCACTCAGTCATGTCCGATTCTTTGCCACCCCAAGGATGCAAAGCCTACCAGGATCCTCTGTCCATGCGATTTTCCAGGCAAGAATACTGGAGTGGGCTGCCATTTCCTTCTCCAGGAGGTCTTCCAGACCCAGAGATTGAACCCAGGTCTGCCATCTTGTAGGCAGACGCTTTACTGTCTCAGCCACCTGTGGTGAACAAACTGTCAATGAGTTAAAAGTACAACCCTTTAATCCTACCCAGCACTAGTCATGCTGGAGAATTTGGGGATGCCCAATTCCAGTCCAGGGCTCCCAAGAGGTCAACATACCTTGATCTGCCTAGGAATCTGGTCCTCAAAATGTTGCCACACCTCAACCTACTTGGGGATCCGCCTATCTAGGGGTCCCAGAAGGTCATCATGACTTGACCTGCCCAAGGACCCAATTCTCGGGAGGCCGACCTGCCTCAACCTGCCTGGGGATTTGATCTCCAGGAGGCTGTCACCCCTCAGCCCACAAAGAGCTCAAAGACCGCTGCTGGCCCAGCCCATCCAATGATGTGGGACCAACCCAGGAGAGGACTGGCAGATGGACTTCACCCAGTTGCCAGTTTCTCAAGGGTGTAAATACCTATTAATCATGATAGATACATTCACAGGATGGATTGAAGGCTTTCCCACCTGGACTGAGAGGGTTGAGGAGGTGGTTAAAACAAAAAACAAAAAACTGCTCCATAAAATCATTCTGAGATTTGGTCTGCCCAGGTCATTACAAAGTGACAATGGGACATCATTTACTTCTAAGTTCACCAAAGAGGTCTCTAAAGCATTGGACATTACTTAATATCTCCATTGTGTCTGGAGGCCTCAGTCTTCAGGAAAAGTAGAAAGAGCTAACCAATTCTTAAAATCAGTAATAAAAAAGATAACCCAGGAGACCTCCCTGGAATGGAAGGAGGCTTTAACAATTGTTCTCCTCTGCACCCATATTTCCCCTAAGGAACAGGCTGGTCTTAGTCCTTATGAGATGCTATATGTGAGATCTTTTGTTTATGTCAATGACCCCTTCCTAGATCCAGAGGTTCAGACCCTCCAATCTTATACCATGGCCATTGGGCAATTCCAACAGGATATACACTAGTGGGGTGTGAACCAGGACCCAAAAGATTCTAAGGAGTCACCACTATATGCTCCAGGAACTCAAGTTCTAATTAAAGTCTGGAAAGATGGGTCCCCAAAGGCTCAACTCCAGCCCACATGGAAGGGCCCCTACCCTGTAATACTTCCTATCCCCACAGCAGTCAAGGTACCAGGACATGACTCACAAGTCAAGCAGTGGCAGAAAACAGAAGAGGACACTCAATAAACCTGTGAGGTCCTGAGAGATCTCAGATACCTATTCAGAACTACAAATGAGTGCCATTCTAATGAACACCCCCAAAAACTAATTTCTGAGGATAAGATTTCACAAGGCAGCTCTAAAGAACCAACACAGTTTGGCAGGGGTTGTACTCCAAAACAGACAGGAGATAGATCTTCTGATCCCTGAACAAGGAGGGACTTGAGCCATCCTAGCAATGGGAATTTAGAGTTGGCTAATGCCTCTACTAGTCCTTGTTATGCCATATTGATACTGCTTATGATTGCTCCATGTATTATCAATTATCTAACCCATTTTGTCTCTGCCCAGGTCAACAAGCTACAACATGCACTGCCAGTTCAACAAAGATATATAAAACTACAGCCAACCACAGAAAATATCACTCACCCTTAGATGGACACTGCGATAAGGACTCTGAGGCCTGAGACTAGCAAGAGGGGGAGGCCTAATGCCCCTCGCCATCCCAGTTCAGCAGGAAGTATCCAGAAAGACATTGATACCCCTATTCCCAAAGAACTGGGCCTCCCATCTCTTGAGAGGGGAATGTTAGGTAGTTAGAATAGGAAAAAGGAGTCCAGAATGGCGGTGGCTAAAAGATAAGGAAGGGAAAAGCCCACAAAAATAGAACAAGGAAGGTCTGAGCACCAGAGTGAGGACCTCAGGTAGAACAAATAGCACTCCTGGCTAGCCCAATTTACATGGACAGGCCCAGGGGGAGGAAAAAAAATATATATATATATATAAAGAGGAGCCAAAGGGTTGGGGGTAGGGGGGTGTCTCTCTCTCTCCTGTGCTCTCGCTCTCTCTCTCTCTCTCGCTCTCTCTCTCTCTCTCTTCTTTGAGTCTTTGGATCAGCATGCCCTCATGCTTCAGGGATGTATTTTCCTTTTATTTTCTAAATAAAACTGAGCTGTAACACAGAGCTGTAACACTTATCTGTCCAAGAGCTATACCATGATCTGTCCAAGAGCTGAGAGCTATAACACGGTCTGTCTGAGAGCTGTGACACACCGAGGGCTTTCACGTCCGTTGCTTCAAATTTTTGTTGAGAAGAGACAGAACTGAGGAAAATTTCACACTCCTCTAACACGGCCCCATCACTTCATGGCAAATAGATGGGGAAACAATGGAAACAGTGAGAAACTTCAGTTTTTTGGACTCCAAAATCACTGCAGATGGTGACTGCAGCCATGAAATTAAAAGATGCTTACTCCTTGGAAGACCAACCTAGACAACAGTTTAAAAAGCAGAGACATTACTTTGCCAACAAAGGTCTGTCTAGTCAAAGATATGGTTTTTCCAGTAGCCATGTATGGATGTGAGAGCTGGACTATAAAGGAAGCTGAGCACCAAAGAATTGATGTTTTGGAACTGTGGTGTTGGAGAAGACTCTTGAGAGTCCCTTGGACTGCAAGGAGATCCAACCAGTTAGTCATAAAGGAAATCAGTCCTGAATATTCATTGGAAGGACTGATACTGAAGCTGAAGCTCCAATACTTTGGCCACCTGATGTGAAGAATTGACTCTTTGGAAAAGACCCTGATGCTGGGAAAGATCAAAGGCAGGAGGAGAAGGGGACGACAGAGGATGAGATGGTTGGATGCCATCACTGACTCGATGGACATGAGTTTGAGTAAGCTTTGGGAGTTGGTGATGGACAGGGAAGCCTAGTGTGCTGAAGTCCATTGAGTCGCAAAGAGTTGAACATGACTGAGTGACTGAACTGAACTGATTGTAATAGGTGAAAGAGTATGAGTTGAACTCCACTGAAACAAAATTGAAACAAAAAAAGGAGAAGAGTTTTTCAGTGCAGGGGTGAGCTAGTGGAAAACCATGGGAGGATATTACAGGGGAGGCTGGTCAATGTTTAGTTTGTGGAAGTCAGGCTTCTACTCTCCCAGAGATTTCCTCAATGAATACATTTCAAAAGGATGGCTCCCAGGATCTAAAGAAAGACAGTCTTTGTTTCTAAAATGCTCAAGAGGCTAGAGAAAATCTACATGTCAAAGAAACAGGGAAAGAAAGTAAAATGGTGTTTTCTAAAGTAAATGCTCTAAGATAAAAGGTTGGGAGCTAAAGTTAGAAAGAAACTTGTCAAAAATTTATTCAGTTTGAGAGGAATATTAAGGCTATCTTGATAAGAGCTCAGAGTGCCTGATTTATTGTCAGTAGATTGTTTATGATATCACCTTGGATCAAAAAACCATATATGAGGTAAACAATGAACATATGGGGATGGGATCCTCCATTCCAAATACACCTCATCACTTAGAAGGTACCAGCCTGGTAAAATGTTAAGATGACCTCTTAAATACATAGCTGAGATACCAACTTGGGGATAATGCTATTCATGATTGAGTGCATGAAATATAGTTGAGATATTGGACATTATTTGACATTAGAGCCCTATGAGAGTAAATTAACCTAAGAAACAGGAGATAAAACAGTGGTACTTCTCAGTACGCTTCCAGGGTCTCACACAGGGATTTTGTACTTCCTGTGCCTATAAATTTAAGCTCTGCTAGACCAGAGGCCCTAGTTCTCAGAAAGTACTCTTTTAACAAGTAACACAGTAAATGTTCCAGAAAACCTAAATGCAGGGTTGCTGCCTGATTATCTTGGACTTCCAAACATAACAGAAAAAACAAACAAGAAAGCAAAACAAACAAGCAAAATGTTACTATGCTAGCAGGAATAAGAATCTGATTCAGTTCAGTTCAGTTGTTCAGTTGTGCCTGACTCTTTGCAACCCCAAGGAATGCAGCATACCAGGCTTCCCTTCCATCACCAACTCCTGGAGCTTACTCAAGCTCATGTCCATCAAATCAATGATGCCATCCAGCCAACTCATCCTCTGTCATCCCCTTCTCCTCCTGCCTTCAATCTTTCCCAGCATGAGGGTCCTTTCAAATGAGTCAGCTCATCACATCAGGTAGCCAAAATATTGGAGTTTCAGCTTCAATATCAGTCCTTCCAATGAATATTTAGGACTGACTTCCTTTAGGGTTGACTGATTTGATCTCCTGGCAGTCCAAAGGACTCTCAAGAGTCTGCTCCAACACCACAGTTCAAAGCATCAGTTCTTTGATGGTCAGCTTTCTTTATAGTCCTGCTCTCACATCCATACATAACTACTGGAAAAACCATAGCTTTGACTAGATAGATGTTTGTTGGCAAAGAATCTGATTACAAAGAGATAAAACTGCTGCCATGTGATGGAGGTGTGAGTGCCTGATCAGTCTCTCAGTCATAGGAAACTCTTTGCTGTCCCATGGTCTATAGCCCACCAGGTTCCTGTGTCCATGGAATTCTCTAGGCAAGAATACTGGAGTGGGTGGGTTGTGTTGCTTACTCCAGGGGATCTTCCCCACCCAGGGCACGAACCTGTGTCTCCCGCATCTCCAGCATTGGCAGGTTGATTCTTTATCACTGCATCATGATGGAGATAGGAGATTTATCATTAGAATTCAAGGTATTTCCCTGAGAGTCTCTTGGGGCTTTGCTTCCATGCCAAGAAATATTTATTAAAAGGTAATTATACCAAGCATGTCTTTACAAGGGCAGGTTATTCAGAGACACAGAACCCTGAAGGATGAAGGTCTATGTTTTTACCTATTAGAAGCCAGACCTATTAGAAGGCTGGCTGGAGTAAAGGGAATGTAGCAAAAGATTTGAGGAGGAATATGGAGAGTAGTTTATCTCACTTCTCCCATTATATTTTTAAAATAATGCTGTCACTGGCCATCACATGAAAAAGCAGTGATAATACTGAAATACTTAATGTATTTAACAGGGAACATGGGAGGATCTTGGAGAAGGAAATGGCAATCTACTCTAGTATTCTTGCCTGGGAATTCCCACAGATAGAGGAGTCTGGTGGGCTATTGTCCATGGGATTGCAAAAGAATTAGACAAGACCTAGTGAGCTACCCAAAAACAGTATCAGTGGGAGGATCTGACCACGGCAAGGAGTAGACTAGTACAGATACTCTGGGTAGCCCTCCCAAAACCCTTCATGCCTTATTATTTAAATGCCTACTAATTAATTTCCAATTGCCATCATTAGTATCTCATTGCCCAAGGGCTTACCTGTAAATGTTTCTGCCCATGCACACAGCAGGCAGGATGTGACAGTAAAGCTTTCAGGATAAGAACTCAACCATTGGCTCTCAGAGTTAATTTTAAAATGCCCGAGTTCCTTTGTCCTAAAAGAAATATCTCTGAACCCTATGGTCTACAATGTTTCCCAGATTGGTTTTCTATGACAGCAACTTGCTTGGTTGAATCCTTGTCTCAAAGTCTGCCTGTGGGGAAATCCAAATTAAAACAGACTCCAAGAGCAGACTGACTGGGTTTCTACATTTCATTTGGAAACCTATCTTTCTAATAACTTTTCCCCCCTCTTCTCTTCCTTCTTCTTGTTTTCTCCCTCCTTCATTTTGCAAACCAAACTTATGTTAGAATATAATTTATTTTTTGCAATGTGATAGTGCTAAATTCTTTATAACATTAGCTAGAGAATATTTAATTTGTCACTTAGCCTTTAATAACTTGTTTCCTCAGAAGTAAGATAGCATAGTGATATTTACTTCCAGAATATTTATCAGTAATAAATTATGTATTTCAGTTCTATATCTGGCATATACAAGATTCTCTCTTTAAATAATCTGCATTTATTTAATGATACATCTATTTCTTTAATAAGAAGCAGTCTTAAAAGATATATTTATGCCTGAATAATATATATAATTAACATTAATTGTATAGGTTTATATGATAATCTGCACAGCATATGCAAGAAAGCAGCATCAGGATATATTCACTTAAATATATTAAATGATCATGGCAGTGATCTCGATAATATCATCAAACTGAAACCACCCAAAGTTTCATGAATAACATCATGGATAAATAAGTTGTAGAATAGTTATCTGGTAGAATACAATGCAGGAATAAAAATTAACAGGGTACAACTATTAGCAACAATATAGATATTCCCACAAATACAACCTTGAGTGAAAAATAGCCAGTCACACAGAGAAAACTTACATACACTATTTTTCATTCTATTAACATAAAATGCAAAAGTAGGTAAAATAATCTGTGTTACAGTGAGGATAGTAATTAATTTGAAAGATACATAGAGATAGAAAGAAAACATAAAGAAGGCTTTTGGTATGCTGAAAATATTCTGTTTTTTCATCTGGATATTGGTTACACATAGGTGTGCAGTTTGTGAAAATTTAATGAGTTTTAGAGTTACAGTATATGAACTTTGTGTATGTGCACACATTAACAAAAAAGTTAAGAAAAACTAGATAAAGTTAAAATCAGAATATTTTTCTGAATGTTATCTGGCACAACTAGGTTTTTCAAATAGTAGAGTTCATTATTTAAACACATCAAAACATTTCCTTTGACATTCATCATGATTTCAGCTGAAATATTTTATTATTGCCAGGTAATTGATTCCTATTGTATCATCATTTATTGGGTAGTTCTGTGTTATTTGAAATTCCAACACCTTATAATAAGCATCAGAATACTTTTTAAACTCAGTTAAAATTCATGACAGGTTTGACAGATTCTGATTCAAAACATTAAATGTATCCTTCAAATTAATTTTCTTGATATTACTTTGAAATGCTTTAAAATTGGCTTTCAACTTTTTAATTTCATTACATAAATCATAACAGACAGATAATATTTCTTGGATACTTACATTCTCATTATATTCTCTTATCTCTTTCTTTGTTCTTTTGAGTTTTTTCTTATATTTCAGGACGAAAATTGCTTATCATTATTCCTTAATATCAGACGATCAACTTTATTTTATTTAATATTTTGATTTGTTAGAGATTTGAATGATTATAATGACAGGGAAGAGGTGCCAGTAGTCAACAGTGAAAAAGGACTCTTTCCGTGTTAATATCAAGGTCATGTACAACTTGTGAAATTTGGTTTACCAAAGTTTACGTTATCTTTATCAAAAATGTAAAATACAGTTATGTATTTGATTAACTACAATCAAATTAATCAGTAGATTAATCAATCTACTTTGATTAACTGATTCCTCACTCACCATTTATAGAGCAAATAATTGGACCCTATATCTAAAGAGTTCATTGTCTCATGGGACTGATATAAAACAAAAACTACATTATGTTTCAATTGTATTACTACAGACAGTAGAGGTTTGAAGAATTTCTAAGCAAGCACTGTTGAATCTTTCTGGGTTAGTAAGTGATGGCTATTTTATCATATTTCATTTAGATAATTTAGCCAAATTAGCAATTAATGGTTATTTTCTACTCTGCCATTCATTCATTCATCTATTCATTCATTAATTTCCTTAGCTCTAGGTTTTCTTCTCCATTTAAAGTCAGCTCCTAAAGCATTTTGCTTCCATCTGCATAAAGCCACAGGTAAATTTATGCTGCTTTCTTTACCAAATAAGTCTGCCAACACGAGATCCAAAATGTATTTCCTCCAACGGTTTAACAAAGATGACCTTTCTGTGGTCTTAAATGACATGCCAGGCATTGGAAAAAGATCAAGGGGAAACAAACAAGAAAACACTTTCTAAACAAAAGGAACTCAAACTGAACTCTTAAAGAGATGAATAAATGTTGGGCTTCTCTGGTGGCACAGAGGTAAAGAATTCGCTTACAATGCAGGGGATGTGGGTTCAACCCCTGGGTCAGGAAGATCCCCTGGAGAAGGAAATGGCAACCCACTCTAGTATTCTCGATCAAGAAATCTCATGGTCAGAGGAGCCTGGCAGGCTATAGTTCATGAGGTTGCAAAAGAGTCAGATATGACTCTGTGACTATACAACAACAACAAAAAAAATGCTGGGGGGAAAAGTAGAAGGGATGGTAGTGTTAGGGAAAGATACCTGAGAAATTTTTACTGAAGTGATAAACTTGTTGGAACAGGGCTTCCTTTCAGGGAGTAATGGCCTCTCTGGGAATAGCCAATGTAATATAATGATGACTAGTATAAGAATTGTGTGACACTTGGTATTTTATGTCTGAAGAGATGGACTACTTTTAACATCAGAGGTGCTTGAAGTCCTTTATATCACATTAAATCAATCTGTCACTTTGGGAACCCAGCCACCATGTTATTAGGAAGCACAGACTACATGGAGAGACTCGTAATACACATTTTGATCAATACTTTCAACTAAGATCTCAGCTAACAGCCAGTATCACTACCAGATATGTAAGCAATCAGTCTTCAAGATGATTTCAGAACCCAGACATCTAGTTGCCCCAGAAGCTAGACACAAAGTAGAACAAGGATGATCTATCTCCACTTGAGCCCTGGAGACTGGCACAAACTATAGATGAATGAGTATAAAATATATTTGTGTTGTGCTAAGCCACCAATTTAGCAGAGGTTTTGTTTTTTTTTTTTTAATCTGTACATAATGACTAGAAAGATCAATATAACTGTGTGAGGCAAGGTAGCTCTGAAATGAGACTATGAAATATCCATTTGTGCAGGGTCTTCATTGTGGCACAAGGGCTTCTCATTGCCAAATGTGGGCTTTCCAGTTGGGCTCTTCAGTGGCAGTGTGGGATCTTAGTTCCTTGACCAGGGATCGAACCTGCATTCACAGCATTGGAAGGCAGATTCTCAAGTCCTTGATATACTCTTGAAAGAACCCACAGATTAGTAAAGCAGCATAAGATGAGCACATGAGTGTCTCCAGTATAAAGACGAATATAATATGTTTTTAAAGCATGTTATCAGTGTCATAATGGTCCTGAAGTTTGTTGAGATAGGATATGTACAAATTTTGTAGTCAAGAAGTGACTTAAGGAGGAGGTGGCATTTGAGATGTGCTTTGTATTATTTACTTCCCGGAAAACTATGTTTTTATTCTTATCCAAAATTTGTATGTTGAAGATAATTTATGACAATTATACAGGTCTAAAAAAATGTAGTTTTTTAAAAAATGTTCCCATTCTCAGTCAATATTCTGTCTAAAGATAAGTGTGGGGTGAGATTCTCTCCATAAGGGGTTCTATAGTAAAATCTTTAGAGTATGCAAAGGGATAAATAATACATATTTACTTGCTCCTTATCTTTCACCAGGGTCAAGGTGATACTTAAGATACCTGAAACATAATAAGGTATACTTGATGATTTAACCCATGAACAAAATAGCCTCTATCAGAGCAATTTGTGATCTGAGCAGTTAAGGAAGGGTAGATCTGAAAACTGCTGAGAGTTAAAAATACAGATTTTATTCCTCTCTTTTTTGCCCTCCTCCAGTTAAGTGCTTCTCACCTGCTAGTGAATATCCCACTGTGGATGCCTCCAGGAGAATTACCTTCTGGCTATCAAACCGTAGTTATCTTGAAGAGCATCACATTACTGTTTCAATTCATATCTAGAATTTTCAAGTAGTGAAGTGGCCTCAAGGCTAAGTCAGAACACAAACTGTAAGAGTTTCAGAACTTAGATATATCTCAAAAAAACACAGAAACTCAAAAAAGAGATCTACACAGACTTTGTACTATCTTTTAGGACAAATTTATCTTAAAGAACTTTTTGTAAGGTTGAACTTATCAGATAATTGTTCATTTTTCAACACTGAATAAAACCAGAATTGAAATAGCTAGTGAATAATCTTAAATACTTGAATATTCCAATATAACTAAGCTATATGATTGTTAGTTTTCTTGATTAGTGACTTAGTTCTCTGCCTCCTAGCCTAAAAGCAAAGAAATGCATTGATTCAATTTGTTCTATCATGATAATCTGCTGACACATTAGCACTTAAATTGGCTCAATCACACTAAAAACACATTTATTTCTCCTTTGTTATGAAAGCTAAAACTGATAAATTAGCCCACAATCTCATTCAATATAGATTTTCCTAAAGCCCCACACCAATTATCAGCTATATTAAAATAATATAAGGAATTATGCCCTCTGGATGGTGAGGTACTGAGAGGAAGGATATTTCACCAAAAATCAAGAGCATACATGTAACTATTTCCCATATCTGTAATTAAAATGAAAATAAATTATAATGCTCAACTGAAAGAACGTGCTTCCCTCAAAGGTGCATTTGGCAAAATTTGGAGACATTTTTGTTGTGCCAACTGGATGACATTTGTTAGGCAGTCAGCAATTCTGTTAAATGACAAATAAGGATGTCCCCACAGCAAATAATTGTCTGCTCCAGAATTTCAATAATGCCAATGTCAAAAAACTCTGCTAACAACCTGCTAAATGGGAAAAGATATCTGCAAATGATATATCTGATAAAAATGTTATTATAAAAAGATATACAAAGAACTCATACAACTCAATACAAAATAATAAAAACAAACAAGCAATTCAATTAAAAATTGGGCAGAAGAACTAAAAAGATATTTTTCCAAAGAAGATACACAGACGGCCAAGAGACACATGAAAAGATGCTCCATATTAATCATCAGGGGATACAAATCAAAATTACAATGAAATACCATCCTATACTTATCAGAATGGCTATAACTAAGAACAACAAACAACACATTTTGTGAGGTAATACAGAAAAAGGAATTCCTGCACACTGTTGCTTAGAATGTAAATTGGTGCAGCCACAATGGAAAACAGTATGAAATTTCCTTAAAAAAGTAAAAATGGAACTACCATATGTTCTAGCAAATTCCATTTCTGGGTATTTATCTAAATAAAGCAAAACATTAATTTTAAGAGATACTCACCCTTCTGTTCATCGTGGCATTCTTTACAATAGCCAAGATATGAAATCAACCTAAGTACCTATCAATAGATGAATTGGATAAAGATGTGGTGTCTAAATGAAATGGAATATTAGTTAGTCATTAAAAAAGAATGAAATCTTGCCATTTGCAACAACATGGATGAATCTAGGTAGTGTTATGCTAAATAAGTCAGACAGAGGAAAACAAATACTGTATGATTTCACTTATGTGTGGAACCTAAAAAAATCAAAACAAACAAATGAAGCAAAGTGGAAACAGACTCATAAATAGAGAGAAACAAACTGGTATTCACCAGAGGGGAAAGGGAAATAAGTGAAGAGGATAAAGAGGTACAAACCTCCATTCACACAATGTCATGAGAATGCAATGTATGGCATAGAGAATATAGTTAAGAATATGAAAACAACTTTGTATGGTAACAGACAGTTACTAACCATATCATGAAGCTCATTTCAAAGTGTGTATAAGTGTCAAACCACTATGTCACATACCTGAAACCAATATTCTATGTCAATTATATTTCAATTGTAAAGAGAAAAAAAAACTGCTATATACTCCATTCTTCTTGTTGAAAACACACTTTTTTTCTTCATTTAGATTGCAAACAACCAAGCAAGAGTTAGTACATTTACTTTTCATACTTTCAATTTTTAGATAAAATATTTCCATTTTTATTTAAAATGTTTAAGATGTTAAAATTTAAATTTAATGTTAAAATTTAAAATGTTTAAAATTAATAAATTAGTAATTGTGAATAATTGTGATGTTTCTTAAAAAAAAAAGAAATATTTATTGATCCATTGAAGTTCAAAAAAAGTACTTGAAAAAATCAGTAGTTTAGGTACAGATGAATGCTATTTGTATCTGAAGCTTTCTTAAATGAGTTGTTGTTTAGTAGCTCAGTCATATCCAATTTTTTTGCAACCCTATGGACTGTAGCCTGCCAGGGTCCTCTGTCCATGGGATTTCCCAGGCAAGAATATTATAGTGAGTTGCTATTCCCTTCTCTAGAGGACCTTCCCAAACCACGGTTTGAACCCCCTGCCCCTGCATTGGCAGGTGGATTCTTTACCACTAAGCCCTTCTTCAATGTGTATCCAGGAGTAAAACTAACAGATGGGATATTGAAAAGATTAAATTGGCATATCTTTTTTTTAAATTTTTTTTCCATTTATTTTTATTAGTTGGAGGCTAATTACTTTACATCAATTTGGTGTATCTTGTAAGGTAGTTTGAGCTTAACTCTTCTTGAGTATATAGGGGAACCTGAGAAGGCATGGGGTTGCAAAGAGTTGTACATGACTGAGCAACTGAACCAAACTGAAAGAGGAATGAAGGTGATGATCTTAGTTGCTTAATCTAGTAATCATTATTCATAGTGGCAGAGATTCTTGCTTAAGTGAAAGCAGGTACCTGGCTCCCTTCCATCATTTCAGTCAGTAAATTAAGAATCTATCTGAAGAAGCAATCTAAAAACTCGATAAAATTGAAAAAAAAAAAGAAAGAAAAAGAAGGAAGGAAAGAAAGAAAAGAGATTGAAATAAGAAACCTATAAATGTTAATATTTAAAATAATCTCTGTCTGGAGATATCTCTTTCCAAGTGATGGTATTTGAAAAATCTCCATTATGGCAGTGATTTTCTTTTTATTCTGAACATGCTTCTCTCTCTTTTATGACTTAAATGAACTCACCTTGAAGACAGATGAGTCTTTTGTATAAAATATTAGAAAATGGATTGGAAGAGGAAGTTGTAAATAAATTCCTACTTTAAAAAATACAGTTAGTTGTCTTTTCACAATAATATAAAGTGGCTCTTCTTAAATTCTAAACATTTTGAATTTTTTGAAAACTCATTTTATAATTTCAAGTGTACAATATAGCTTTACATTTTAAATACAATTTAACAGAATTGATGAAACCTGCATAATTATTCCATTAACCTCTGGAAACATTCTCACTTCCTCCTTCAACTTGATAGCTGAATGAAAACAAACCAGGGGACCTTATTTATTCGTTATCCCTGTCTCATTTACAAGCCAATTAATTTACATTTCCATTCCATCATTTCAATTACATGACTCCATTACTGCCCCAAATAGTTTGTAAAGAATAGCCTTCTAGGTTCAAACTATTCTGAAATTCAAACAATTTTATTTTCTGTCATTTGAGAAACCAAAAAAAGTACATGTTAATAAGATGTGACATAAATCCAAAAATATACTATTGTGTTTTTTGGGGGGGGGGCTTCCCCGATGGCTCAGTGGGTAAAGAGTCTGTCTTCAATGCAAGAGATGCAGGAGACGTGGGTTTAATCCCTAAGTCAGGAAGATCCCCTAAAATAGGAAATAGCAACCCACTCCAGTATTTTTGCCTGGGAAGTCACATGGACAGAGAAGCCTGACAGGTTGCAGTCCAAAGGGTGGCAAAGAGCTGGACATGTCTGAATGAACGAGTGAATATTTTTAGCCCAAATGATCCATTTATTTTATCAGAAATTATACAATTAGCATTCTAATTTAGGATCTTCAAAAACACAAGTTCAAAGAAACCAGTGTCTAGAACAATGCCACTGCCCATAATAGCAGCTCAATGTACATCTGATATTCTGACTGGGCGGATTGCCATCCTTTCTCAAAACCAAATTCTTCTTCCTCTGGCACATGGCTGGACAGGGGAGTGTGGCCATTTAATGGAGATTTTGTTAATGCAAGCTGCTGCTGCTGCTAAGTCACTTCAGTCGTGTCCGACTCTGTGTGACCCCATAGACGGCTGCCCACCAAGCTCCTCTGTCCCTGGGATTCTCCAGGCAAGAACACTGGAGTGGGTTGCCATTTCCTGTAATTTTGTTCATCTTTTTAATCAAAGATTAATCTTGTTAATCAAAGAGAAACATGTACTTCCCGGCCTGGTCACTGAAAACCTTCCCAGGCATGATCTGCATGGCTTGTTACCCTTCTAGTTGCCTGGAATGGAGATGGCTCCAGGGTGACATGGATCCTTGAATTTCGGCAGAAGGAGAACTGGCTGGCTCTGAGTAGCTGCTTTGACATTACATGAGAGAGAAATGAAATGTCAGAATGCAAGTCATGAAGCATGAGGGTTTATTAGCACCTTTAGAAGTAAAAACCCTCTGATAAATGGAATTGTGGAAATAAGCTGTTTTAGAAATGTGTCGGCACATGCACACACACACGTGTGTATATATATAATATATATATATATATTTATATGTGTATGTGCATGCATGCATGCAAAGTCGCTTCAGTAGTGTCCAACTCTTTGCAACCCCATAGACAGTGGGCATTCTCCAAGCAAGAATAATGGAGTGGGTTGCCATTTCCTTCTCCAGGGGATCTTCCCAACCCAGGGATCAAACTGGGCTCTCTTATGTCCTTTGCATTGGCAGGCAGATTCTTTACCACTAGCGCCACGTGGGAAGCTCTTTATATGTGTATAGTTACATATATATGTGTATATAAATGCACACACATATCAAAGTATACACATAAGCATACAAATGTTTTGCTTTCTTCAACAAATACTCTTTATGGCATTTATTATTGTTCACTGTAAGATGATTAAGAAATTTAAATTTAAGCTAAGAATTAAAATACCTTTTCATTTTGTTGTTCTCCTTTTACTCTGAATTCTTGACTACTCTTGTTCACGTAAATCTTGGACTGACACAGGAAGCAAAGCTTTCTGTTTGATCATTATGCTGTTTTGTTCTCTTTATCTACTTTTCCTTTATTCCTAAGGAATCAACTTGCAGCAGATCCATTTGGCTTCACTTTTTATTCCAACCTTATCTTTTTTGCCCTTGACTTTTCTTGCACTAGTATTTGGGTATCATAAAACTTTTACCTCAAAAGTACTAACATTTGTCTTTCCTAAATATTACATAAACTTGAACATTTTGAATGTTCTCTTTTGATTAGACCAATAGGTAATTTTCCAGCAATTAGTTGTTTGATACTCCCTTTATAAAAAATCCTTTTTTTCATTTTAAGCAGCTGAACTGAATAAAATGATTGTGCTTTTTTTTAGTCTCAGAACTGTTAAATAGCGTATATAAAAATATAGGTAAGAGTGTCAAAATTATATGCATCTGGTGACATTTTTCTTCATGACGTGAATGCTACTGCATGTTCTTTTCCACTATGATAGATTTTACAAGGTACACCATGCCATTGGCCTTTTATTTCACTGTGAGGCTTGCCATGTTCACAAAAGGCTGACAGCTCTACTCTAACTGGCAAGATTTCAGAGGATAGGGTGACAGTGTGGCTAAGCTAAGCTTCACAGTGGGTTGTCTTTGCTGTGTTAACATGAAAAGTCAGAGAGTGCAAGGAAGACTGAATAGAGTCCCAGATAAAAAGGAAATAAAGACCCAAGGGCCTGTCACATAACACCTATTTTCCTGAGTAAAAGTAACTTAGATGTAGTAAAGAACAATGGCTTTGAAGTCAGAAAGACCTACATTCACGTATTCTAACCTCTCTCAGTTTCAGTGTCTTCATCTTAAAAAAAAAAAGAAAAGGAGACAAAAGTATCTATAATAGGAACATTATGAAATTAAGTGACAAATGTGTGTAAACAATCCAACTTTTCACTTGTCACTCAGAAGTATTAATATTTATTGAATCCTCTAACATGCCAAACACTGTTCTAAGTACATAGACAGAAATCTGTGCCCCATGGGACATACTTTCTAGTGGGAGAAGCTGAGAATAGAAAAGTTAAATAAATGAGACAGGTAGTACACTCTGTGTGTGTGTGTGTGTGTGTGAGGTCACTTCAGTAATGTCTGACTCTGTGTGACCCCATGGACTGTAGCCTGCCAGGCTCTTCTGTCCATGGGATCCTCCAGGCATGTACACTGGAGTGGATTGCATGCCCTACTTCAGGGGATCTTCCCAATCCAGGGATTAAGCCTGCATCTCTTATGTCTCCTACATTGACAGGCTAGTTCTTTACCACTAGCACCACCCGGAAGCCCATGTAGTACACTAGGTCGTGAAAAGAAAAAGAGATTGAAAATGAATGAGAAAAATGATAGAAGAGATAAAAAGGGTTGCCATTTAGAATAACAGGATGGGCTGAAGAATCAGGACAATCACATGAAAAGGTGACGTTACAATAAAGTGAGAGAGCTAGCTGTGTGGATACTTGAAGACATGCATTCTAAGGAGAGAAAGAGCAAATACAGAAAGACGAAGGCAAAATCATGTCTGACCTGTTTCTAGAACAGCAAGGAAACTGTGACTTAAGCAGAGGGAGAGAGAGTGGAAGTGTGAAATGGGAGTCAGAGATATTATGGATGGTCTTAGTGGTCTTGCAGGGCTTTAACGTTTACTCCAATGGAGATGACATACCTGAAGTATATGGAGCAGAAAAGTGACAGGATCTGACTGACAAGTAGAGAAGTAGGTTGTTGCTGTTGCTGTTAGTCACTAAGTCATGTCCAACCCCATACGGCCCCTTGGACAGTAGCCCGCCAGGCTCCGCTGTCCATGGAATTCTCCAGGCAAGAATACTGGAGCGGGTTGCCATTTCCTTCTCCAAGGGATCTTCCCGACCAAGGTAGACAGGTTTAAAAGCTTTTTCATTAGGTCTAGTCAAAAATCAGAGTCCTTTGGTCCAGAGTGGAAGCAACTGAGGTGATAAGAAGTAGTTAAATTTTGTATCTAACTTGAAGGCTGCATAGACAGGATTCTCTGAGGGACTGGATACAGTATGTGAGCATCATATACAGCAGTGATACAGTGATACAGCATCAGGATGACTCCGAGATTTTACATGAGCAACTGAAAGAATGTTACTTCTTTTCTCTTCCCCTCCCCTCCTTTTTTTTTCTCTTTGTCTTTCTCATATTTAGGAGCTTACAGTTTGATAATAAATGACCTTTAATCTTCTAAAAACATTATTTCCAATAAGCTTATAAATGAAGAGTATATTAATCAATAACATAACCAAAGGACTCTATGCCAGAATTGTATGGAAGATCTCAGTCATGTTCTAAGACCTGTACTTTAGCAATATTCAAGAATATATTTTGTCTTTTATTGTATCTTATGATACAGTATTGATGACGGGATACTTTCTTTGCTCAAAAATTGATTTTGTAATACTTTGCCTATATTATTTAAGGTTCTATTTTGTGTAGATTAAATTGCTAACATCATTTTTTGAACTACTTCTTCTTGAAGTGAAGTCTCTCAGTTGTGTCCAACTCTTTGCAACCCCATGGACTGTAGCCTACATGGCTCCTCCATCCATGGGATTTTCTAGGCAAGTGTACTGGAGTGGGTTGCCATTTCCTTCTCCAGAGTATCCTCCCAACCCAGGGATTGAACCTGGGTCTCCTGCATTGTAGGCAGAGGCTTTACATCTGAGCCACAAGGGAAGCTCTAATGTTGTGATATTTTTGTTCAACAAAGGCTTTGTTGCTATTCACTCAGTCATGTCTGACTCTTCCGTGACCCTATGGACTATAACCCTTGAGGGCTCCTCCATCCATGGGATTTCCCAGACAAAAGCACTGGAGTGAGCTGCCATTTCCTTCTCCATGGGATCTTCCTGACCCAGGGATGGAACCCACATCTCTTATGTCTCATGCATTGGCAGGCAGATTCTTTACCACTGTGTCACCTGGGAAGCCCTTATTGTGCTATACATTCTTAAAAGTGGAGTTTTAAAACCTTAAGCTATATGATAGAATTATCTATTTATCTCTTCAATTCTGTCCTTTTCTGCTTCATATATTTTGGGGTTCTTTTGTTAGATGCATATAATTTTATAATTGTTATGCTTCCAAGATGAATTTATCCATTCATCTTGTTTTTTTTTTTTTAACTCTAGTGACAATCTTTGTCTCAAATTATATTTTTCTATGATTATTAGTATAACCAGTTCAGATCTGAGTAGTTTATGAATGGTGTATCTTTTTTCATCCTTTTACTTTGAATCTATTTGCATCTTTGAAGTGAAACTTTTTCTCATGTTACTTTTTATATATTCTTCCAAAGTCTGCCTTTTGATTGACATGTTTAATTCATTCACTTTAATTACAATTAGTAATAGTATAGAATTTATGTATGCCAAGTTGCTACAAGTTATTTATATATTTTATGGGATTTTTTGTTCCCATTCTCTGTGAATATAAATGTCCCTATTCCTCATTACTTCTTCTGTGTTAAATAGATATTTTCTAGTATACCATTCTTATTCCCTTGTTTTATTTACTTTTTATTTTTGGATTATTTCCCAGTGGTTACCCTAGGAATAACATTTGGCATCTTAATCTTGTTTGTATCAAAGCCAACTTAATTTTTATAGCAAACAAATTTTTCTTCTATTAGCTCTATAACTTTCTCCCTTTCATGTGTCATTATAATATAAATTGGATATTTATACATTATAAGCCCATCCCTATACAAAATCTAAATAAGTAATTGTTTAGAGTAAAATGGATTTCAGGATTTTCAGGATTTTACAAAGAATGTAACAAACTCTCAGAAACTAATTAGGTTCTAGTCTAATCTGTCCCAAAGAAGGCAATAGATTTTAGTTTGACTTAATAGACATGAATTCTTTACTTTACTGGATTCTTTACCACTGAGCCACTAGAAAATACATAAAGATTCAGTATTTATCCTAAAAATGGAGTTCACTGTCAAGTTCACATACATTATTATCAAATGTCCAGAAAATTCTACAGGATGTTAGTGGTAAGGAAATGTTAAACTGAAGTCCTAT
The DNA here is from genome assembly GCF_023699985.2 of Odocoileus virginianus. NCBI lineage: Eukaryota > Metazoa > Chordata > Mammalia > Artiodactyla > Cervidae > Odocoileus > Odocoileus virginianus. The sequence goes on along the minus strand of NC_069675.1, from coordinate 16,668,139 downwards.
AATACAATTTCCAAACCTTAACCTATTCAGGCAGAAGCAATAAGATACTTTAAAGTAAGATAACAATCCATGGGGTCTCAAAGAGTCGGACACGACTGAGCCACTGAACTGAACCACAGATGTAGAGAAGCTTCTCTATGTTGTTCTTAATCCTTCAGGTTATGTGTTTGATTGTACAAAAGCCCTCACTCAGGTTCAATGATTTGCTGAAGGGACTCCAGAGTTCAGGGAATCCATTACGCTTACAGTGACAGTTTATTATAGCAAAGGGGGAAAAGATGCATAGGGCAGGATCCAGGAGACACTAGTGCAAGATTCCAATTTTTCTCACAGTGAAGTCATGCAAAAAAACTTATTTCTCCCAGCAACAACATGTGACAATATGCACAGAGCACTGCCAACCAGGGAAGTTCACCCGAGTCTTGGTGTGGACCCTGCCAAAAGCATGGCTTACTGTTAGTCTCCAGCCCCACCAAAAGTCCAGGCTGATTCAGTGGGGCCCAAGGCCCCCAGCATAAATTACAATGTAAGCATAAACTGTCTGGTGTGGCCCAAGGCCCCCACGTGAACAACAATACTCTCATCAGAGAGGATATTGTAAAGGCTTAGAAGTTACCTGCCAGGAGAAAAGCAAAGGCTCCTTCTTTGGAACATGCAGTGTAGACAGCTCAGACTTGCTGAGCTAAGCTTTTACTCCATAGGACTCTGGCATGAGAAGCCACTGGACAGATCTGAGTCTCATGGAAAAGACCCCAACTTCTGGGAGAGTCTGAGATCTCATACATATGTCAAAAGAAATATTTATTATCACTCTAGGACAAAAAATGCCCCACTAGGTTTTCATAGTCAAGAAAAAAACATTATTTCCCTAGACAGTTCTTTCCCTGCAACTAAACAGCCTTGTGGTGACTCAGTAAGCCATCTATACAATACATCTTTACTACATACTACTTACTGGGTATCTGGAATTAAAAACAATGTAGAATCTTCCCTCAAGGAAATCGCAGTCAAGTATTGGGAGAGCCAAGAAGGCCTTAAATACGGCCAAATAGGTGGTGTGAAAAACATAAGCATAGGGCAAAATAATGGACAGAGGAAGGATCCCTAACTCAGCTAGTGCAGACAGAAATCTCTGCTCAGAAGAAGGGACATTACATCTGAATTTTTAAGGATGAAGAGAAGAAAAAGAAAAGAAAAGATATTACTATAAGAAATCAGCCTCTTCACATTGATGAAATTATAAGATAAAATGAAGAGCTCTGGGAAAACTTTAAGAAAGTTAGTTTGGATGAGCTAAGGAGTACTGGGACCACATAAAACATGATGACTGTGTAAACATGTGGAAGAGTCAGGACTATATAATATCCAATGTTGGTCCATTTTCTGACATACTAAACTTTTTAGCTGTCTCATTTCCTCACAAACAGAAGTGCAAATTCAAGTAAGTAGCAATATTGAAGCTTTAACTGAATAACTGAATATTCTAAAGTTACTTAAGCACAATCTTTTACCTTGTTTCTAAATATGATTTTTTCATTCTAGGATATTGTATTTTCTATTTGTACATATATAAACAAACATATATAAGAAATCCTCAGTAGGCATTAGTTGGGTTCATGTTAACAAGTGATAAAATCTCAGAGAGATGCAGAAGGTTAATGCTTAGGAGAATAAAGTAGTATTTAATAAAATTATGCCAAACTATCAGATCTGAATCTGTGAAAAATAATGTCAGATGGAGAATTTCATTTCATAGCCCATTGTGCTGTTATTACACCCCTCATTTTGAGCAAGATGAGTCCTTTTGTATCACTTCACAGTTCTTGCATCCAATAGGAACAGAGAAATTCAGAAATAATTTGAACTATAGCAGATCTTAACCACTTGTGAATGAACTTTTGCTATTTGCATCTTAGAAACGGCAAAATATGCCTCCTGGTGGTGAATGGCAGGTCCACATCAGGTGTAACTTCCTTGTCACAGACAGCATAGGGGTGGAACCAATTTCAAAATCTTCCCTGAAGCATCGGCTCTGTCATGATTTCCCCAAAATACTGTGAAAAGAAGGTTAGAACTTTGGGGAAACGCCTGGTCAGACCTGAGGTAAATCAGATGCCACAACAATAATGCAATGATCATTTCTCCAACTCAACCAGAGAAACATAACAAAGTATCAATAAAAATTCCAAAAACATGATGGGATTCCCCAGAGGGTTTTGTAGATATTCAGCGGTTATGACTTTTGAGACAGTCTTTAGTTTATTATGCCTCTTCTAAGACACTCAAAATTACAACAAAATAATGGATTCTTCTAAATTTGCATAAACTGAGGACTGATGGGAACAATCTTGGTATAATTAAAAAAGGACAGAGAAAGGGGAGCATTTTCTCTCAGTAAAGAAATTCGAGTGTAGAGGACAAGTCCCCTAGAATTACTTCTCCTTCATATGTTGTCTAGTTGTGTTTTTGGAGGCCCGTTATCTATTTCTATCCCTCCTTCATGCATTTTAGCCCACTGCAGTTAAAATCCTCATATAAACGCAAAATAAATAAAAAGACATTTCTGAATCTGGTCACACAAAAGACTGAAGGGTTTTTAAAGTATGTTTCTTTAAAAAAAAAAAAAAGTTAAATAGCATCTATAGGAATCTACCTGCAATGGAGGAGACCCTGGTTCAATTCCTGGGTTGGAAAGACCCTCTGGAGAAGGGATAGTTTACTCACTCCAGTATTCTTGGGCTTCTCTGTGGCTCAGCTGGTAAAGAATCTGCCTGCAATGTGGGAGACCTGGGTTTGATTCCTGGGTTGGAAAGACCCCCTGGAGAAAGAAAAGGCTACCCACTCCAGTATTCTGGCCTGGAGAATTCCATGGATGGTAGAGATCATGGGGTTGTAAAGAGTTGGACACGACTGAGCACCTTTCACTTACTCACTCATGGCAAGATTGTCTGTGTGCTTATTGCTCAGTCGTGTCCAGCTCTTGCAACCCCAAGGACTGTAGCCTGCCAGGCTTCTCTGTTCATGGGATTTCCCAAGCAAGAATACTAGAATGGGTTGCCATTTCCTCCTCCAGGAGATTTTTCCAACCCAGGGATGGAACCATCATCTCCTGTGTCTCCTGCATTGGAAGCTGAATCCTTGACTGCTGAGCCACCGGGGAACCCCTATTGCAAGATTACATTCTTCCAAAAACAAAGCAGAAATGATTGCTAGGATGTATTTTGGAGATTTTTCTCAATGCCTCACCTTTAGAAAACAATGAGAACAAGTTAATTGGTTCCTCATAGTCCAATCCAATTCTTGCAATAGCTCTGGAAAGATTTACACATGATTACGCCCACGCTTTAACTAATATGGGTAATTCTCCTTATTAATGTTTAAATGAATATGTGCTGTCAGTTGAATTCAGTGGCTGTTTGCCATTTGTGAAAGCCAGACATTAATAATAGACTGCTTGAAAGAATAGATTTATTCTCTGGCCTCCTTGGCAGAATAAAAATGTTAAAGGCTGAATGTTGAATTCATTGCTAACAATTAATCCCCCTTGATAATGTGTGTGTTGTGGGCATGTTGTAAGTCTGAATGGTCAGCAGTCATGTTAGTCTGAAGGATCAGCCCTGTAAGTGATGTTGGAGCCTCGCTCAAAACATCCACAAAGTAAATGGCTGATTGAGTAGGAGATGGAGGTCATTAATGGAGATGGGAGCAATTCTTTAATAGTAGCCACCCAGCTACAATTTATAGGGAAAATAAATGGTTCTGAATCACTCAGTTCGATCCCATATCTGTCAAAAACTATTTCCTATCAGTACTACAAATTCTACCTAACACTTGAGGTAAGCAAAAACCGATGATCTTTATAGGAAATGAATGAATAAAATAGGGTCTAATATGAAAAGTGATAGAATAAAAAAAAAGATTTAATGAAAACTTAAAGCTGTTTGGTAGCAACACGGACCAAATGATTTTGGAGCTATGAGACTCTCTGAAACAAACTGTTAAGTATTATGTATAAAGTTGATAGACAGGTCATCACTGCATTCCTCCCCCTTAAATAGATGTCTGTGTTCTTTTTCTTTAATATAACTGTGAGATGTACTGATAGTTATAGTAGAGACCAGGAATAGACCAGAACAGATATGGCTATCTGCAGTGTCTGTCAAGTTTTACAATCTTTGGTGAAGAAATTACCACCTAGAACAGGTGTGTTGGACACCTGTGGCTCATAGATCACTGTCTCTGGCCTGTTTTTTTTTTTTTTTTTTTGTAAATTGCTTCATTAGAACATAGCCATACCTGTTCACTACAGGTTTTATCTGTGTCTGCTTTCACATTACAGATGCAGAGTTGAGTACTGCAAAAGAGATTGAAAAACCTAAAATACTTACTACCTGGCTGTTTTCAGAAAAACTTTGTTGTGTTTTGTCCACAACTTGTAGATGGCATTGTAAGGCACCCACTCATTATCTCCATACCCACTGACAGCACAAGGACCTAGGAAGTTGAGGCCCTGAACTGAAAAAAAAGAAGCATCTCTAAACTAGAGATTTCTGTGGAGGTCTCCCTAAGATGAGACCATGCCATCCCCAGTGTTATTATGCCTGTGATGGTTCTGCCACCAGACAGGGTGCCCGAATAGGAAAGACACTCAGTCCTTGTGTCGTGGACTCACATGTCACGGAGAAGACATATATTCAATGTACAATTACACAACTAGGTTTTCACTGATTTTAAAATAGCATTTTTAAATGATCCAATGTACTAAGTTATAACTTTGCTGAGTTGAGAACAGTGACAGGGCTGAGAATAATGAATGAAAGGTGAGTAGAAGATCAGATGGGGAGTGTGTTGAACAGAAGATCAGTGTGTATGAGGTCCTGAGGCAGAAGGAGTTTCATGACTTCAAAGAAGAATGTGATGTATAGTCAAAAAAGAGAAAGGTATTTGAAAGCATGGCTAAATATGTCTAAGAAATTATCTCAAAAAGTACTCATTTATTGGGATTCCCCAAAATTCACCTCTAAGATTTTACTGAAAAACCTCACTATACTTATGGTTTAGACTAGGAGAGGACTCGGTGATCTAGAATAAAGAAGAATCTCTCTGCCTATTCTACTTCCTAATTTCTAAGGAATATTCAAAAATAAAAATATTCACACTTTTGCCTTGAATCAAAGTCTTGGGGATGATTCTCCCTTGCCTCTTCCTAGCTTCTCCTGGCTGCTGGCGATCCTTAGCATTCCCTGGTTTGCAGATGGCATCACTTCAATCTCTACCTCTGTCCTCACGTGATAATCTTTCTGTATGTCTTTATGTCATCTTCCCCCTTTGCATGTGGATCTTTGTTTCTTCATATGACATACTCCCCTTTATGTGAATGTATCTAAATTTCCTCATCTTTAAGAATACCAGTTACTGAACTGGGCCTACCTTAGCTGAGGACGAAGTCACCTTAACTTGATTACATCTGCAAAGACTGAATTCCTAAATATGTTCACATTCACAGATGCTAGAATTCTAACATATTTTTTAGGGAAGCAAAAGTGTAGGTGCTCAGTCATGTCCAGCTCTTTGCGACCCCATGGACTATGGCCGGCCAGGCTCCTCTGTCCATGGGATTTTCTAGGCAAGAATACTGAAGTAGGTTGCCATTCCCTTCTCCAAGGGATGTTCCCAATGTAGGGATTGAACCTGTGTGTTCCACATTGCAGGCTGATTCTTTGCCACGTGAGCCACCAGAGAAGCTCTGATTTTTTAGGAAGACACAACCAAACCACAACAATATAGATTATTACTCTTTTTTAAATAGTTGCCAAGCCTATTCTAATTTATTTTAGTTTTTAATCACTCAATATATGTATTAAATACCTGTAGATTAGTTTTGAGCATCCTTTTATGTTTTCCAAATATCCTTCTTGGAAAAGTCAAATTTTATTCCTTCATTCTACCAACTTGGGATGTAATGACTAAGTCAGTCTATGTCATTTTTTAACTTTCATAAAAGTATCAAATTTTGATCATATTATTTTTCACATTTATTTGAAAGATAAAAATATTTTAATTGAATAAATTATATCTTCACAGTAGATTCTCAATATCTAGGCTCTTATTGAACCTACTTCCAATCTGATGCTATTCAATTATACTTTATGATTCTTCTCACTTTTTACTTCCTTTGTTCTCCTTTTCGTTTCATGCTTTGTCCCCATTTTCCCAAGTAACACTGTAATTTTGATGTGAGCGTAGCAATCTGTGGCTCAGATGGTGAAGAATCTACCTGCAATGCAGGAGATCGGGGTTCCATCCCTGGGTCTGGAAGATGCCCTGGAGAAGGGACTGGCTACCTGCTCCAGTACTCTTGCCTGGGAAATCCCATGGATGGAGGGGCCTGGAGGGCTACAGTCCATGGGGTTGCAATGAGTTGGACACAACTGAGCAACTAACTCTTTCTTTTTCACTTTTCTATCACAATATGTGAACAGATTACATATCTAATTTTTTTGCTTGCTTTGTCAGATAAAACAGTTCAGAAAAGAAAACTGACATCTGTTAGATTCTCTTTGTTTATAAGTTGCAAGAGAAAGTGATCAGAAAGAGAATAATTCTGGAACTGCTGCTTTAGGTTCATAAAAGGTAGTGTCAGGAAATTTCAAACTCATGCATTTCACGTGCTCTTGAGAGCTTCCAGTAGGTTTCTGAGGAAAAAAAAATAAAAAGATATTCTATGGTAGTTTCCAGGAAATGTTTCTGAATTCATGAAGGAGCAAAGAACTGTAGATACAGAAGGAACTAAAGCATATGTTTTAGGTCTGTGCTCCTGTCTGAAGTGATAATATTAATAGCTTCTGAAATGGGTTTCCTTGCTTGAGCAAAAAGGGAGGGTAATATAGTAGTCAGCAAAATCTGCTTCAGATTCTTAGCACATGTAAGTACACACACACTCACACACAGATACACATACATACACACAAGCTGCTGTTCTAGACCTAGGAGCAGCAATAGTATCAGTATAAATGTCAAATTATGAGATAACAGAAAAAATAATACAAAAGCAAATATTTTAGGCCTTTATATTTGATATATTTTCTCCTATTCTTACTCCTCTGCCTTCTAGGTCACTTGGAAAGGCAGCCAATTTTCAAGTGGTAGCTGCAAATTCCACACTTTGTTTACAGCTGAAGTGATAGCTTGCTTCATTTCTTTATTATTAATTGTTGGAGCTTGGACCAATGAGTCATGGGCCTTGAGGAACATCCTAAGTATCAGACTCTAAAACCTGTACAATTACCTTGAACACCGACCACATGGAAGTCTTAAGTCTGAGATGGCACGTTGCATACCACCACGTCACAGAACGCCAACCCCCTCCCTGGCCTGCTTCTTGGATTCAGTCTGGAGATTAAGATCAGTCTGGCAATCCTGCAGCAAAGGAAGCAAGAGAGAGATGAACTGGAAATGCTCAGACCAACATATCACTTGGTCAATGTTCATTTCTTTTTTCTGATTCATATCATGCATTCTTATTTAAGTAAGTGAATTTAATTAAGCATTTTAAATATCTACTTGTCAAAGTAACTGCAATTGGTCTTGCTACTTTGATTTCATGGAAGCCCATAGGGAGAATTTGCAAATTCCCATAGTTGAAGAAAATGCCTAAAAGGCTTTCAGTTGAACATTTTTTGTTAACTTAATCAATATACGTGGGGGACAGAAAGTGATAAATCAAAGCTTTAAAAATGCTTAAGCAGGAGAACATTACTTAATGAGGGACAGTGAATAAGAGACTGTAATTTGATGGATTCTAAAAAGTATGTCTCTTCTTAAAGATGGTGAGTCTGAACAATGAACAGTGAAGCCCTATTTCATGCTTCAGAGAATACAGTATGGTCTGTGTATTCATAGATAAAGGCAGAAATACTGTCACCACCATAGAAGGAAACTTATAACACTATCTGAGGAATCTCTTCTAAAGGCTGCGGAAGTAGACATATTCAGACGCAATAAAGCTGATGAAATTTCTTCTTGAAAATGATAAATTATACATCAATAAAAGGGTCTCACCTATCACATTGGTAAGTGTTCTATCTTCTTAGAAGAACCTTAGGTCAATATCTTCTGACTTGTCAAAAAATATCCAACACATGAATTTTTATCCTGCTTCTTGTGGAAAGAATTGACAGGCTAGCATTAAAAATTCAAACTAATGTAATGAGTGCCTTGTTTGTTGTTGTTTAGTTGCTAAGTCATGTCTAACTCTTCGCAACCCCATGGGCTATAGCCTGCCAGGCTCCCTGAGATTTCCCAGGCAAGAATACTGGAGTGAGTTTGCCATTTCCTACTCCAGAGGATCTTCCCTACCCAGGGATTGAATGTATGTCTCTTGCATCTCCTGCATTGGCAGGAGGATTCTTTACCACTGAACCAGCAGAGAAGTCCTTTTGAGTGCCTGCCTACTCTATACTAAACATCACTGTGGACATTTAAAGGCCACAGATAACAGATATTGCATTTGTCCCAAGAACATTACAACATACTAAGGAGACTTGCATTTAGATAAAGCAAGACAGTTACATACATAGCTTGCTGTCATGGAGTCAAGGACAGAAGGTAGTGACAGCATAGTGGCTGGAGCTCCCACAGCTGAGCAAGGAAGAGTCTGGAGGCCTTCCCAGAGGAGTGGAGTAGGAGCATAGTAAGACAAGTTTTAAAGTACAGTATTTTATGTTACTTTTCTTATAGAAGGTCCCTCTCCCCAGCTGTACAAGCTTCAAGTTCCATAAAACCTGTAACATCCCCTGGGTGTGACTTGAAGATTGAAACCTCAAGAAAAGAAAATTCAAAAGATACAACCAATACTAGCAACTGTAGAACTATATAATTTGCCCATTGTAATGGACAAAATCTCAGATTTTCAAAATCTTTGTAAGATGGAAAAAGAAATGCATAATCACAAATGAGTACTAAAAACTGGCATGATTTAGGGGGAATTTGTTCAGGAAAAGTATGCCAGAATGAGTTGAAACCTCAAGAAAAACAATATATATTATATTGAAATTCATATTATAGCCATATATGAAACTCATAATACCAGTGTTTAAGGAAAATGATAAAATGTTAGCAGATGTAGGCAGAAGGCAATCCTACTCAAATCTAATTTTAAGTTCAGTCTCGGAGAGTCAGGAAAATAATCTTCATAATAGAAATGTATTGGAGGTCCCAAACAAGTGATAGAATAATCTAAGATTAACAGTTAGCAAGAAAAAAGGAACACATAGGGTACTAAAGAGACTACAAAAGTGCTGTCATAGTTTGAACAATTACAATTATAAAGGAGAGAGATAGCATACTTGGAAAATGGGTGACTGAGCAAATGTTCTGAGTTTTCAAAATGAGGATAGAAAAGATAAGTTATTTGAGAAAATTACAATCTTAGAAGTGAGAAACCAGTGAAACTTTAAATTATCAAAGAGAATGTATTTTTTAAGGTATATGATAATCTCTAAAATCTGGCTGGACTCATCAGCAATCCATAATAACAAGCCTGCCTCAATCACATTTTAGATGAAATTGCTAGGCATCTCAGGTAGTAGCAGATCCACTGTATGAACATCAAGACACACACATATGACAGGAACTTCTTTTGTACAAAGCAAAAATGAAGTGATTTTAAGACACCTATTTATTTTTAAGTTCTGTTAAAACCTAAAGGGAAACTACTAGTGAAATGCCATGTGATTCTGCTTTAGGTTTTCAAATAGTTGTTTGAGGATTTTGCTTTTTGCTTTTTTTTTTTTTCCCCCAAATTTAAAAATCTTGAAGGCAAAGTTATCAAGTTTTTAAATGCAACAAGACAGGGAAAATGCTAATTTACTAGGCAACAAGGTCAACATCCTTTTATTTAGGTCAAAACTAATGAGACAAAATGAAAGATCATGACAGTCTTCTCTTAGATGTCCAAGTATATGATAGGGTGGGACACCAGCTCTACATGGTACTGATCAAAATACAGGCTCAGTGTAAGCCAAGAAAGTAACAATGCTGCCAACACAAACTCTAATGCATACTTAGTATGTGAGAAAATGCTCCCATTGTCAGAAATGAGGTCTTGTTGCTGCAAAGAGCAGAATATGCATGACGAAGTGGGTTTAAATCACAGAAGTTGCATTAACAGGGACAGAAAAGAACTAGAGAATAATCAAAGGATAAAAGGATAGAGGTTTATAGATTTTGGGGGTCAGATGTGGTTGCTACACACAATATTTAAAGAATTGTTTGAGTTGATTATTTAATCTAAAAAGGAGAAGACCAAAAAATATGGTAGAGTGTTTAAACATTAAAAAAATCAGGTGGAATAGGGGAAAAAGTCATTAGGATTAGGAGAAAACTTCTGCTTTCTCCACTTTTACAATTTGCCATCATTCACAGCCTATGTCAAGGAGAAAGAGCTCTGTGAAACTGTCCAACAGTTATAGGAATACGCATTTCTAAAATGTTTTTGTGGCTTTCACTGCTATGACTTTTATCATATGGGTATTGGAATTATGTGTTTATGACTGAAGAGAAAAGAGACCAATCAATTCAAATTCACAACAAATCAAATTTCAGTTTAAGTTCAGCAAGCACTGTCAAGAAAACAGAGGCCTTTAAGAATGAAATGAAATCTAGTATTTGGAGATAAAGTGCTCATTTTAAATGGTTCTGAAGCAAAATTCATCTAAGAGGGACTTTTCATCAGGGTGGGCTGGGAAAGTCATATGAGATGGACAGAATGACAGCAAGCCTTTCTTTCAGGTGGTTTCCTTTCCATGTCCTTCCCTTCTGACTTTCTTTTCCTGCCACATTTTTGATGCTGTTTCCCTTCCCACTACCTACATGACTATCATGTCCTGGGGTTCTGTAGAGGTAAGGCTCTCACTGGCACCAAAACATTACTTCATCTGCTTTAATAAAATTCCATTATGTGAGCAGCCTTTGAGGCTCACAGACTTATAACCAGTGGAGCAGGCGAACATGACAGTGAACATGGATTTAGAATACCCATATTTAGATTTACTTCAACTTGTTTACCATAAGACTTTTGATAACATAGCTTCAATGAATTTAATATTAAATTTTAGTAAACCTCAATTAGCATCATACTGTGAGATCATCTATAGGATACAAATATTAAGCAGTATTGCTAATATAATTTTTAGGATCACTCTACTGTCATTGCCTTCAGTATATGTGAACTAATGGCATTTTTGTGGACAGGCATGTGTTAAGATATAGTGGATACCTATAATATCCAGCTTCTCTTGCTTCATTTATAAGTCATTTTCCTCTCCCAGAGAAAATAAGGCAATAATATCATTTAGTGCACAGTCTCGAAAGGTCCTTATTTTTAGTATCACATAAAATGTGTATTCTTGTTAAAGATTACTCTATAAACACTCCACTTTGCTTTTGGTAAGTAAAACTGGTGGCACACATCTCTGAAGAAGCTATACCATCCTTAACTGCCTTGTCAAAATAGACGCACATACCCAAGTACTGGTGACTTTGCTCTTGTGTCTTTGGAGGTCTTCAGACCTTTGACAGGAAACCACATTTAACATCTTGCAACAACCCGCAAGGGAATATAATCTACAGGAAAAAAAAAAAAAGTCACTATGCTGCAAACTTAAAACTAATGCAATAAATATTGCAAAACAACTACATCTCAACTGAAAAAAAATAATAATTTCCACCATGTATTTTACATAGTGCAGGGCTTTTGAAGCACATCCATAATTTTTGACACTTCTTCAAAAGGAGAAAGGGTCTAATTCTTCTCCCAGTGATTATGGGCTGGTAGCAGCAACTCACTTATAGTGAATAGAAGGCAGTGGAAGTGATGAGGTGTGACTTACAGGGTCAGACTAGTAAAAGTGATACAGCTGCGCCTGTCTGTTTGTCTCAGGACATGTGCCTTAGGGGTCCTGATCCCTCAGTGACCTTGCAGGGGCCCTTCAGGAAGGCCAGGTGGGGAGGTTCCCTGGGGATAGGGGAGATACCTGGGGAGTCCCAGCTGCCCCAGCCCCTGACGTTTGTCTCCCAGTTCCTGGAACTAGCCATGGGAATGAGGAAGCCTTCAAAGTGACCCGGGTTCTAGCCACCAGCTGACTGCAACCTTGTGAGAGACCCCAAGTGACAATAGCCCAGCTCAGTTGCTTTCAAATTCCTGACCCGCAACATTGACAAGAGCTAGTTTACAACTATGGCTGTTTTATCACTAAAATTTGAGCTGATTTGTCATGCATTAATACATAAAAATACACATGTTATCAGCTAAGAACACAATGATAAGTATTGTAACCTCGGCTTCAGAAATGAGAAAAACTAAAGTTTAGAGAATTTACGAAATTCAAGTAAGTTGCCACTCAGAGGACCCAGAGCAGGGTCACAAATGCGTGTCCACCTGACTCCAGAGTCCACCCTCCATTCACCACAGCGGGGCTGCCTCATTTGATCCTCTTGTTTCTCTTAGGCTAACAGCCTGCCTGGGAGCGGCCATCTTGCCTACACAGGTCGGCTTCCTCAGCTGGCTTTACCGTTCCTCCCCTGGGTGGGATAGCACATTTATAAGTACTGTCTCTTTCATGCTGGTTCTCAGGAGACTGGCTCCCTAGGATGTGGGGGCCTGTGTTCATACAACATAGATGCCACCAACAGAGAACTCTCCTGGTAGCTATTATAGTTCTTCAAGGTTCTGAGGGAGAAACTGGAATGGTTGTTCTGTTTTCATTCCTGTTGTGTGGAAATTTGTAGGACAGCCCTGCAGCCCTCCCCATAGACTTTCCTATATCACTTCTAAAACACACACACACACACACACACACACACACGCACCTGTTAGTCATTTTTTTTTAATGGCAAAAAAAAAAAAGAAAGGAGGAGAGTGGGGAGATGAGAAAATAAAAGAAGAAATCTGTTGGGGAAGACTTCAGTTCTTGGGCTACATTCCTTACTTTGTAACATATGAATCTGTGAAATTACCTCGTCATGCTGATTCCAATTCAACTACAAGCTAGGAATTTTAAAGAGTTTTACTTTATAGTAATTTCATTTTGATTAACAGAACAGACGGTATTTTGTAAACTTTTCAAGGGACAGGAATTCTCAAACAAGGCCTTGATTTTCTCATATTTTATAAGAACAATATTCACTGATCTAATCATTTCTCTCCTTCCTTCTTCAGTAACAATAAAGATCCATGGTATAAGTTAAATGCAGACTTATGAAACATAAGAAAGATGCCTATTCTGCTGAACTGTGGTTTTTAGACCATCTTCAAAACATTTTCTTGAGTAAGTATTCAGATTTTAATTCAGTTGTGAGAAAAAGTGTTCCAATTTTTGCTCAAATGTTTTCTATATTACAATTATTGTCCTATATTTATATTATATATTAGAAATTAGAATCAATATTATATATTATATATAAATCCCTTCCAATACTAGCTTTAGCCACAGTGCTTAGATGCTGTTGCTTCAGTTGTGTCCAACTCTTTGCAACCCTTTGGACTGTAGCCCACCAGGCTCCTCTGTCCATGGGATTCTCCAAAAATACTGGAGTGAGTTGTCATGCCCTCCTCCAGGGGATCTTCCCCTCGCGAGCCAGTATCTGTTATTTCTCCTGCACTGGCGGGCAGGTTCTTTACCACTAGTGAAACCTGTGAAGACTTAGCGATACCTCATTGATAATTTAAAAGATATTATAGTGTACTCACATGCAACACATATTTCCCTTTAAAGGGAGATTCCTTGAGCACAGACTGAAATATTATAATAATACTTTTTAAGAAAGAATTGGGTACCATCTTAGTGTCATTGCCATACTCACTGGTTATTTGGGAAATTATTTCAAATAACTGTGACATTATAAGTTTCAAAAGGACACAGTTTCCAAAACAAGTCCCTATAGATATGTCATATCTTATTTAAAAAATATTACAGTTAATTCATGGTGCTGCTATTCTCTGAAAATGATATGTGACATGTGACCTAACTTCATCCATTCAATATTTATGGAGAAAATTCCATGTGCTGGAAAATGTGGTAAGGAGTTTGATGTTAAAATAAATACCAAATGAGAACTTGTATGTAAAAGATAAGTCTTTTCCCCTTCCTTTAAAGCAAACACAATTTGCTGCATCCTAATATAATTTATAGCATATTAAAATGGGCTGAGAGTCTAAGAGTAATATTTTAAAACATGAAAATTAACTGATACCCCTCAAAATATTTAATGTGCATAAGAAATGCATTAGATAAATTTTAACAAAGTAAACAGAGCTTTGTTGTTATAATTCTTTAACTTTTGGACTTATGATTATTCTCTTCTAGTTGCAGTACAAGTTTATTTATTTGTTTACATGTCAATTTTTACCCCTAAAGTTCAGATGAGTTGCATCTATTCAAACACTAGGAAATAATTAATGACATCTATTGTAGATGACTAGACATATTTGAGAACTTTAGATCACTTTCTACTTCCTTTATAATACTTGATGTTCAGGTGACAGCTATTGTCTCTGAACTTTCTCACTCTCTTTTCTGAAATGAAACACAAGACATCTAAGCTAAAATAATTTCTCCTAACCAATTTCAAACTGTCTCTACAGACTGTGTTTCAAAATGTTTGGGGAGTTGTATTTACTGTTTCTATGTTTAAAAAATGAATTAACATATGCACACATTAATTTATTCCTTCTGGGCTTTGTTGGTAACCAGCTCTTTAGACATTTGAAAATTCAGAATATGAGTTCGCCATTATCCACAGCCAGAACATTTAGTATCTGTATATGTGTGGTGATTAGGAATAGTACCAAGATTCTAAATAGTATTTCAGGCAACTCAGGTTTAGAGAAAGAAACAGCTTTTGAAAAATCTAAAAAGATGCCTGTGATGGGCCTTTCCCTAAACAAGGCTAGTCAGTAAATGAAATGCTTTATCATCAAAATACACAGAGAGAAAGTAGTTATGTGTGGGACAGGAGGGATGCTCTCATCAGAACCCAACAATGTTGACACCTTGACCTCTGATTTCCAGCCTCCAAAACTATGACAAATTTAAGTATTAGTTGTCTAAGCCACTAGTCTATGGTATTTTGTTAATAGCAGCCTGCACAGACTAAGACATCTTCCATATGATATTTATGCTATAAATGAAGCTTCTAAAAAGTGATATGGATGGTCACCATGGTAGGACCAATGGAGGCATTTGAGAAGAAAGACTTTGAAAACTACCTCACCTAAAGATAGAGAACAGCAAAAGATTATTTTCTTCTTGTTCTATATTACCATTTTGAAAAAAAAAAAAACCTATTACTTTTAAACACAGGAAAGAAAAAATCCTTCAAACATACTAAAACTTTATATTATAGCTATTCTAGCTTCCTCAGACTATCTCACTAATGTTTTTCCTTTCAATGTATTAGTTTACTTAGAATACATTTTTTTAGGAGATAATTTCTCGTACTCTCAAACTTTCCTTTACCTTGGAAACAAATTTTCTCTTTTCATGAATTTTAAAAAATTCCCCAAATTTCATAAGATTATTTTAAAATTTCATTTAAAACTATTTATTTGTTTGTGCCAGGGTCTTAGTTAAGGAACACAGGATTTTCAGTATTTTAGTTGCAGCAAAACTCTTAGTTGTGGTATGTGGAATCTAGTTCCCTGATCAGGGATTAGACCTGGGTCCCCAGATTGGTAGCCCAGAGTCTTAGCCATAACCACCAGGGGAGATCTTAAGATTTTATATTTTAAAAAAGCATCTAGATGAAATTTCTATTATTACTTTAAGAAAGTAGGTTTGTATTTTCTGAAGCAGCGTTGTCTGGCAGGCATAAGGAGAAGGCACTGATGCCTAAAGGACCTCTGCTGTAGAAGCTAGGGTGAACCCTTGACTCACCCTGTCTATACTTATCAGCAAATGTTAGCAAATGCTGAAGATGATTTTTCTCACTTAATGTCTCATTCTGCTAATGACAGTTTCATATTTGCAGTGCATCTTGCTGTGGGTGTTTTGGACAAATTTCCCTTTTCCCTGGCTGTACAAAAGAAACAATCATATTATACTAAGCCCGTTGTTACTAGGCTTTCTTGTGTCCCTTACACAGTGAGTCGAAAAATCCATGAAGGGGTGAGGGTTGGTGTCATCTAGCCCAGAGTCACCTGAGACACAGGGAATCTGGTCTGCCACTGGTCCCTTAGGGAAGAATTCTTCATCTCAGCAGAGACTGGGCTATGATTTCTTGCAATGAAATACCATATTCTTTTGTTTTAACTTAAATATTTGCCAAATAGCTTCCATAAAAATATGAATACAGAGTTTCATATGTTTTATCACTGCTTCAAAAGCTCACCATCTCATTTCTCTTGCACATATCTCTACCTACCCACTCTCGAAAGTCAGTTCCATGGCATGCTGCAATGACAACTGAGGTCTACTAAAGATTTCATCACACTTCATTTGTGTTTACTCTCACTGAATCTACTAGAAAAATCACCAAGGTGACTGATCTGTTTTATCTAATGAATCTTCATATACTGACTTCTAAAAGGTAGGGCTAAATAATCCATATGCTACTGGAAATGGAGATGAACAAAAGGGAGAATATAATCTTGATAACTAAGAAATGATTGTGGATCTTTTTTATATGTTTATACGACTTGATTAGCTAAAGTGTCCTGCTAAAGCATAAATCTGCAGGATCCCTTAACAATTCACTAAAGTAGAAAAATAGGCACAACAGATTTTTTAGCTCTGTGGTCCATAGAGACTAAGTACAAAGACCAGGTATATTTTAAACCAATGGTGATTGTTGAAAAGCACTGCCTATGACAGTTCTAAAATTAAACCAGATGCCCCTGATTTCTTCCTGAATGTTCTTGGTGAGAAAAAATGAGTTGGTAAACAAATTAGTTATTCCTAACACTTCCTCCTTGGTTGTACATTTATGGTGGGGGTCTTTGTTTTTAAATCACTGTTGAAGTAATAATGTTCAGTTTGCTAGATAGTCTCACAACACAGTTGGCTGCACACATAGGTCTAGCCTATGTAATTTATAAGAGGCCAAGAAAACACAAACTAAAAATATTTTGCTTGCTAATGCACAGAATTGTTCAATTAGTAATTCCTTTACCTTGCTTTTCATTCATTGCCCTTTCTCAGCTCATTTTATTGAAAAATCGGTGTCTTCAAATATCATGCAATTAAATGACAGCTTAAAAGTTACATGGTCTCCTAAGTGACAGCATTTTAAATTCTTTTCCTGTCTTTTTCTGATCTCAAAGGACCTGAGGAGAGTAGGACCCATGAGCCAGGTCTAATTTTCCCTTGATTCTACCCAATGCACATACATGTGCTTGAGTGAAGGAGGGCCCTACCTGTCTTTTAAGGAATGGCTTTAGAATGTTTATAAGTTGGATATATTTTATGAAAGTATTTATCACTTTGCTCCATGTTTATTTATCTGTGTGTATCTACCTGATAATATCCTTGAAATCAATAGACACTATTCATGTTTTAAATTTCTTTTTCTGTATTTCTTTTTTTCTTAGCCTCCCATTTTTTCTTTGGTGTCTTTCTCTATGTATTGTGAAATAATATAAATAAGAATCACATTTTATTTATTAAATAGGCTCTTATCTTTCTCATTCTTACTTGCAAACATCACATTTTGGACCATTTTATGTCTGCTAAACATGTATGGATGTGAGAGTTGAACTGTGAAGAAAGCTGAGTGCCGAAAAATTGATGCTTTTGAACTGTGGTGTTGGAGAAGACTCTTGAGAGTCCCTTGGTCTGCAAAGAGACCCAACCAGTCCTTCCTAAAGGATATCAGTCCTGGATGCTCATTGGAAGGACTGATGCTGAGGCTGAAACTCCAGTACTTTGGCCACCTCATGCGAAGAGTTGACTCACTGGAAAAGACCCTGATGCTGGGAGGGATTGGAGGTAGGGGGAGAAGGGGACGACAAAAGATGAGACGGCTGGATGGCATCACCGACTCGATGGACATGAGTTTGAATTAACTCTGGGAGTTGGTGATAGACAGGGAGGCCTGGCATGCTGCGGTTCATGGGCTCGCAAAGAGTCAGACACAAGTGAGCAACTGAACTGAACTGAACTGAAACATAAGCTGCTTTTTACCTACATGGTCCTTATTTGTTTGCTTTGCTGTACTGATAAGGCAAAGGACTCCATTCCTGCTTCTTAACTATAAGCATTGTGTCAAAACTCCATCCACAGGATTCTTCTTATCTTGTACATAGCAAAAATCCAAAAATTTTACAGCTTGCAAAGATAGATTCTACCTCACTTGCATTAGTTACTCACATTAAGAATTTATTGATGATATTTCAGATATTCATTTTATAGACTTCTTAAGTATGTTTCACATATAATTAATGGCTCAGCACATATTTAATGTACAAATTAATAAAGTTTGATCTTTATGCACACTTGTGAAATCATGACCACAATCAACATACTGACATATTCATTATTGCTCCAATTTCTCTTGTGCTCTTTTTCAATCCCTCCTTTTTATCTATCCCACTCTCTGCTCCCAGTCAGCCACTGATCTGCTTTTCTGTAGTTAAAGATTTGTTTGCTTTGTCAAGAACTTTGCAAAATGGGATCAAATACTTTGTACTCCTTTTGAGGTTGAAAGTCTGGCTTCTTCCTCTCAGTAAAATTATTTTGAGAGTCATCCAAGTTTTTGCATGGATCAATATTTCAATATTTTTTATTGCTAAGTGATACTTCATTATACTATAATACCATAATCTATGTATTCATTGATCTGTCAAAGGGAATTTGGGCTTTTCTGGGTATAATTTCAAAATTTAACAATATTCATTGATTTGCTTTGAGGTACAAACCTTTTTTTCAGATGCAAAAACTGCTTTTAAATGTCTCTGTCAGGTAAAAAATTACCCTTGTCATGTTACCTAAATATAATATTTGCAAAAACTGTGTAGGAAAAAAATCTGTTCATCAGAATTTCATACTTCAAATATGGAAGACATCTATCAATATGGTTTCAGATAGCCTATATATTTCATGAAATTAACAAATTGTACAAGACTTCTGTCTATGCAACTGATTTTGTTAGGGGAACCATTGACTGAAACTGCCGGCCCTGGCCAGGCACCTTAGTAATCATTTGCTTGAGTTATCTCAAATAAGAAGTCCTGTTAAGGAATGCAGAACTAACAAGCTACCACCAACATTGGAAGAATTCAAGAAAGGTCAAAAGGAGAGAGGGGACTCCAGCCCATTTGTCCTACCAACCTCCCAGAATCCTTCTCACTGGGATCCATCTTGGCTGAGTGATGTGTGCGCCACCAGAAAGGACTCTGAGTCAGAAAGACTGGCCAGAAACTCATCCTATTACCTTTAACCAGAGACTGTGAGCCACATGGCAGAGTTCCCCTATCTTGCTGCTATCTACCTGGGTGCCCTTTCCCAATACAGTCTCCTGCTTTGTTAGCACATGTCTCCTCAGATAATTCATTTCTGAGTGTTAGACAAAAGCCTACTCATAGACTAATTACTTTTGTTCATATGAATGCCATACTATTTATGTTTTATTAACTAATAAATGCACATATTCATTTAATACATATCAGCACACCTTTTTTGTTTTTGCCCTACTTAACTTCCAACTTTTTCTCTGATAGTGTGTATTTAGTTTTATCTTCAGAGTCAGTAAGTTATACAGTAGCATGTTGAAAGTGAAAGTGAAATCGCTCAGTCATGTCTGACTCTTTGCAACCCTGTGGACTGTAGCCCACCAGGCTCCTCCATCCATGGGATTCTCCAGGCAAGAGTACTGGAGTGGGTTGCCATTTCCTTCTCCAGGGGATCATCTCCTACATTGCAGGCAGATGCTTTATCCTCTAAACCACCAGGGAAGTCCCAATAGCATGGTTACCTGCTTACAGTTTAAAAAAGAACTTAAGAGAATGTTGAGAGACATATAACAGCACAGTCATAAGATGTTTCCTGACAGATCAATAGTTTAAATGCTGATTTCTGACAAGTTTTTCTGCATAAAAAGAAGACCACCTTTTCCATTTCACTGAGGAAATTCCTATTGCATGTTCAGCAATCTGTGTGCTGTGGAAGCTCACACCTGTGTAATTAGGAATTAATCCTAGATAATGGAACAGCCTGACCTGCCCTTGCTTCCATCAGCACATATCAGGAAGACTTTTTTTTTTTTAATTTTCAGTAAGACTTGTTCTGTTTCCTTCTTTGCTCTGCATCTTGTCAAACTGAAGAAACACAGTGCTCCCTTGATTGGATCTGCAGTGTGGGGGTGCCCTGATCCACTGTCCTGGGAACAGCTGAATATACAAGGAAATCCAGATACAAAGCACTGCTGCTTTCACAAAAACTATCCTGTGGAGAAAGATCAGTGATTATGCCTGGGGACATTTTAAGGAGGCTTAATTATGGCTCTCGGAACACCTTCCCTTTTCAGTTTGTGTTTTACATGAATGGAAGGGGAAGATGCTTTCACACAACTATGTGAGAAACAGAAAGGGATAAACTGAATAAATGTGACTCAGTAAAGATCCACTCAGTTGCTATATAGCAAATAAACTTATTAATCACTTACTATGTGCAAAATCCATAACAACATATAATCAATATATGATTTCTGATAAACCAAACTTTAAAGTCAAAGCACACATGCTTTTATGATTAAAAAAGCAAACTGTGAAAGACATTATAGTAAAATCAAAACCACTCTACTGAATATTAAATGCCAGAGCACCAAATATCTACCTAAACAAAATTCACCACAATAACCTATGGATAAGACCAAGCTGAGTTTTGTGTAGGTGAGAGCAGGCACTTCCTCCACAGAGCTTCGGTTCTATCTCAGTGTGGGGAAGGAAAGGTTGAAATTGAGAATTGAAATTGAGAAATGAAACTTTGGTTTAAAGGACTGCTTTCAGTGGGAACTAGTGAGAGAGTAGGGAAAGCGGGATGAAAGCTCGACTATAATTGAATAAAGATCACAGTGTCACAGGGTAACATTGATACAAAAAGCAAAGTAAAGAAATTTGAGTCAAGAGATCCATAGAATCTGAAGGCAAAAACTGTCTGTTGATATTTTTCTTGAAGAATCATTGGTTCTTTTAAAATTCCTTCCTGAAATAGTAAAATCATTTTTAATAAAATTAATGGAAAAGTAAACTATGTGAATATAGACCAATGATCTGCAGATTGTGCCTGGGTGCCAAATCTAGTCCTGTGGGCAAAGCTGAGAAAGTTCTTTACACTTTTAAAGGATTATAAGAAAGGAAAAAGAAAAAGAATATGCAGCAGAGATCTTATGTTGCCTGAAAATCCTATAATATATAATATCTGGCACTTCAGAGAAAAAGTTGTCCAACACTCAATGCAGACTCAAAGCTGGGTCAATGGGGAGGTCGTTTCAGTTTCAGCCCCTAAGCATTATGTAGGTATAAGCAGTTTTGGTTCTCAAGCCTATTGCAAAGAAGGAGAAAATCGTTCCTACAGATAATGTGTGTTTTTGTGTTCAGCCGTGTCTGACTCTTTGCTGCCCCATGGACTGTAGCCCACCAGGCTCCTCTGTCCATGGGACTTCCCAGGCAAGAGTACTGGAGTGGGTTGCCATTTCCTCCTCTAGGGGATCTTCCAGACCCAAAGATTGAACTCATGTCTCTTGCATCTCCATCATTGGCATGTGGATTCTTTACCACAGGTATGACCTGGGAAGCCCCTATCAATAATGGGCAGTAGGAAATCTGGGTTTGGCCTGGAGAATTCGACAGGGAGATTGGAAGATGAAAAATGTGAATGGTACATGAACTGTGAACTTCAGATGTTCAAGCTGGATTTAGAAGAGACAGAGGAAAGAGAGATAAAACTGCCAACAGTCATTGAATCATTGAAAAAGCAGGAGAGTTCCAGGAAAACATCTACTTCTGCTTTATTGACTATGCCAAAGCCTTTGACTGTGTGGATCACAATGAACTATGGGAAATTCTGAAAGAAACGGGAACACCAGACCACCTGATCTGTCTCCTGAGAAATCTGTATGCAGGTCAAGAAGCAACAGTTAGAATTGGGCATAGAACAACAGACTGGTTCCAAATCAGGAAAGGAGTACATCAAGGTTGTATATTGTCACCTTGTTTATTTAACTTATATGCAGAGTACATCATGTGAAATGCTGGGCTGGATGAAGCACAAGTTGGAATCAAGACTTCCAGGAGAAATATCAATAACCTCAGATACGCAGATGACACCACCCTTATGACAGAAGAAGAACTAAAGAGACTCTTGATGAAAGTAGGAAAGAGGAGAGTGAAAAAATTGGCTTAAAACTCGACATTCAGAAAACTAAGACCATGGCATCTGGTCCCATCACTTCATGGCAAATAGGTGGGGAAACAATGGAAACAGTGAGAGACTTTAGATTTTGGGGCTCCAAAATCACTGCAGATGGTGGATGCAGCTATGAAATTAAAAGACACTTGCTCCTTGGAAGAAAAGCTAAGACCAACTTAGACAGAATATTAAAAAACAGGGACATTACTTTGCAAGCAAAAGTCTGTCTAGTCAGAGCTATGGTTTTTCCAGTAGTCATGTATGGATGTGAGAGTTGGATTGTAAAGAAAGCTGAGTAGTGAAGAATCAGTGCTTTTGAACTGTGTTGTTGGAGAAGACTCTTGAGAGTCCCTTGGACTGCAAGGAGATCCACCTAGTCCATCCTAAAGGAAATCAGTCCTCAGTGTTCATTGGAAGCACTGATGCTGAAGCTGAAACTCCAATATTTTGGCCACCTGATGCGAAGAACTGACTCATTTGAAAAGACCCTGATGCTGGGAAAGATTGAAGTTAGGAGGAGAAGGGGACAACAGAGGATGAGATAGTTGGATGGCATCACTGACTTGATGGGCAGGAGTTTGAGTAAGCTTCAGGAGCTGGTAATGGACAGGGAAGCCTGGCATGCTGTAGTCCATGAGGTTGCAAAGAGTTGGGCATGACTGAGTGACTGAACTGAACTGAACTGAAAGATGAAGTAGGGAAGGGTTATTCTAAAAGCAAAAGGAACAAGTTGTGTGAAGGCATACCTGGAGGATGAAACAGATCAGGACCCTGTGAGGCCCTCTCAGGTACAAAAGCTTTCTCTGTTGCCCATTTCTCATTGTAGGAAATAGGCTCCATTCAGTCTCCTAAAACCTTCCCTGAGTTCCAAGGGCAAATTCAAGCAACTGCTAATCTAAAAGGGGAATGAAGAAACAAAAGAGGAACAATCAAGAAACAATTCTACAGCAATTAAAGCTCAGTCCTGGTTCCACCTCAAGGCATATACATAAGAGTGTCATTTAGAGTTTGTATAGGAAATGAGGCCCCACCTGGGTAGAAGATAGTAACTTCAGGATGAGCATATTCCTGGAACTCTGTCCTGTTACCTCGTCACCAAACAATCAGAACAAAGTCATACACCCTGAAACCCTCAATCCAAATTTTGCCTATAAAAACCTTACCCCATATAATTATTGGGGGGTTCAGGGGTTTTTAACTATGGTAATAAGCAGACCTCTCATATTTGCCTCTGCTCTGTATGAAAACAATTTTGTAAGACAATAGTGACAGGAACTGTCTTCAGGGTCTTCAGGTCTAGGTCTTCAGGGTAAACCACTCCTACATCTCTCACAGTTAGCAATGTTGATCACTTTTTTTTTCTTTTTATTGTTTAAACACTGAATTCCAAACAAGACTTCCTTCAGGAAATCTTTCTATTGCATTTTCTTCGCATGAATAAGTATAAAACTAACCAGAACTGAATAGCCTAATAGCCTGCTTGGAATCTATTAAAGGAGCTAAAACCACTTGGTACAATGCAAATTGCTAATTAATGAAGTGATGCAAATAAATACTTAGTAACTTAAGCAGCAATTATTTTTGGATTGTATAGTTGATAAAACATGAGTTTTCCATATTACCCTGAAAAAAAAAAGAACATTCCCCACCCCACCCCCCCCAACTATCATTATGTTCTTTGAAGCCATCAGAGTGAGAATAGCTGACTACCAATATCATTTGAAAATACCCTGATGCTGGGAAAGAGTGAAGGCAGGAGAAGAAGGGGATGACAGAGGATGAGATGGTTGGATGGCATTACCGACTCAATGGACGAGTTTGAGCAAACTCTGGGAGTTGGTGATGGACAGGGACCTGGCATGCTTCAGTCCATGGGGTCACAAAGAGTCAGACATGACTGAGCAACTGAACTGAACTGAACTGAAATATACCATAATATGTCATAGTGACTGTAATATTGTATACAGAAACAGCATATATCTTCTGGGTCCAAGTAAAATGTATGTGGTCTAGAACATTTTCATCCACAGTTCACTTCCAAATTTCATCAACCTCTTGCTGATCTTTGGTCTTTGGATTGATCTGTCAGAATATCCAAATAGCTATTTATGAATATCCAAATAGATAAAGCTAATATCATATAAAGCCAGAAGTTAGTGTTTAGCATCCAATCATACAGGTAGATCTCCAGATAGCTCTTTTAAACTAAAGCTAAAATAGAGGAGAGGTGACTTTTCACAACAGTGTTAAGAGAAAATTGAAGAAATAAAGAAAGAGAGGAGAGAGGAGAGGAGAGAGAAAGAGGGAAAAGGAGGAGGATGAGAAGAAGAAAAGAGAGAAAGCCTTTAGAGAATATATGGGAATAACGAGATTTAACAAACACCCTGGAATTAGAATATTCAGCATTATCAGAATGAAAATTCAAAACTCAATTTTTTTTTTTTAAAGTTAAATGATTCTCTTGAACCTTTGGGGAAACATAAATTACACAGAGAACACCATCCGGTTTATTTCTGCAAAGAATATGGGTACATTTCTTAAATGAAAATATTAGAAAAGAAATAAACATTTGCATGATGACTAAGTCCATCTGTTATAGACCACTAGAAGTTTGACCTGTTTTGTATTATCTGAAATGCACCAGAATTTTATCCTACTGATTAAATAAAGGGAAACTAACAAAATAAATGTCTTTATATAATTGAAGCCTATTGATTATAGATATCAGAGAAACTAGATCATTTGCCTAACTTAGCATATTATGTGTTCAGGATTATTTCTCCTTCTGTGGTAATGGCAACAATAAAAACAAAAAAAAAAGGAGTGATGAAAAGAAAAAACCCTAATACATCTGAAGCAGTGTTCTATAAACCCTAACTCAATTTTATGTTCCCCCAAGTTTTGAATTGTAATCTCTGTACAGTGATTTGAGGAATAGATGATACTGTTGTAGCCATGCATTCCGGGAAACAAACTCGTTCAGAAGGACAATGCAGAAACAAATTCATTCACTAGGACAAGGAGAGTGGAGTGCAGTTTATTACACCGGCGGGTCCAAGGCAGAGTCTCCTCTTAGCCACGGACTCTGATGAGTTTTTGTGAAAACCTTATATACCCTAAGTGTACGTGCTCAAACCCACCTCCTCAAATTCTCTGAGATTAATCTGAACAAAGGAAAAGAAAGATACAGTCAAAGTTAACCCATGATTTGTATGCCTTAAAACCATGATTTGTATGCCTTAAGCCTAGGTAGTTAACAGTGGACAATTATCAATAGGCCTGTGGTCATACCCCAATAAGCTTATGATTTTTGTGATTTATTTGGTTGCACAGATAATTAGGGTATTCTTTTAGGTGGTGGAGAGTCTAGGTGTGAGCCCTGGGGCTCTTCCATCCAGGGGGCCTGGTTTTCCAGTTGGTCTGTCATTTCCATAGATCCTGGGCATATAGCTCAGAGTCCACAGTCCGGCCCAAGATGGAGTCCTGCTTTCAAGATGGAGCCTGTTCTGTCTGTTTCCTCCCTCAATACAGTAGATAATTCAAATACTATAGGGAGAGAGCAAATGAGTCTCAGAAAGGTCAAGTGTAGTTTTCACACTGCTATATTAGATCCTGGATTTCCATTCCTGTGCTTTCCACCAAATCCTAGCCATGGTAAATGATATTCCTCCTGTCATTTATTTCCATCATATCACACTTCAATAGCGTGTTCAATAATTTCAAGGGCTTTAGATGATCAGCATCTTTACTTCAGGCAAGGACAGACCTCACACTACTAGACCATCACTCACTATGCTTTAATGACTTATCCCTTATACTCCTCAGTGACTGTGCAAATGTTAAGTTTTCCTTGTATTTTCACACAAACCAGCTCCTTCTCTCCCTGTTTAGCTACTTTCGCCACTCAAAATATCAAATAGTGGCACTTCTGGCATTGCATTGCTGCTGTGTCTTGCTAATCTGTCTCCACTGATAGTAAATCATTTAGGATGTAGTCATTTCCTACTTAACACTGTATCTCCAATGGCTAGTATACAGAAAGATCTAACCTAATAGATGGACATTGATTCACTCCTCTGTTCCTTTGTTCATATTCGTTTTCCCATCTTTCTTTCAATTGTTGCCAAGTTACTTCTGATCTTATAACATACCACCCGTGTATGCTCTCTTGAAAGACTTGGTTGAAAAATACTTCTAATTTGGGAAGCTACCTACCCAGACACTGTGCTCAAAACATGCCTATGAATAACTGCATTATAGCTTGAAGAACAATGTCAGAGTCAGATAGCTTATACCAGTTAACCAAAATAATGAATCAGCTGTTTAGTTTAAATTTAGGTTATGATTTTTAAGGACTTTTTTTTTTTTTTTGTCTTCCTAAAGATTTGAATTGCCTTTCATTGTGCTCATCTACAGAAGAATATGCCAATTTCTTAATCATAATATTTGTTAAAATAAAGGCTCTGACTTCCTACTTCAGTTAGGACTAGTTTCTCTTAATTATGCAGCATGTGTCTCATTCTGGCATTATAAATTAAGTGCATTTTTAAAATCCTGTGCATTTTTCTCTCTTGATTTTTATTTTATTTTTACTTCAGAGTACCTGACAAATCTGAAAACAAGTTTTTTTCCTCACACATTACTGATATTTTGTCAAAAACATACAATTTTCTCTTTGCCCTGGATTTCTAATGCAAATCTGATGTGTGTACCTTTGTCTATAAACTGGTATTTTTCTGCAACCACTTTCAAGATCATCTCTTCATCTTTGATGTTCTGAAATTTCATAAGAATGTGCCTTGGCAATAGGACTTTTTCTATCCACTGTTCCACAACTGTTCCAGGCAGTCCTTGGGTCTTCTCAATCTGTTATTTGGTCTTAAGTGCTATGAAATAATCTTAATTAGTATTTTTGACTATTGTCTCACTTCCATTTTTTCTGTTTATTATCTCTAAAATATTTACCAGGTGCATAAAGTAATTCAAGCCTCCATATCTCTAATGTCTCTCATAATTTCTTGCTTTTTTTGACTTTTTGCTCTATCTTTTGATTCATAACTTTGATTTTATTTTGTAACATTTTTCATAGTACTTTTTTATTCTCTGATAACTTCTTTTAAATGGAAATGATATTTTTTTTAATGTATAATCCTCTGAAATTTAGGGATTTAGCTATAGATTTTAAAAGACATTTTTCTGATCCTTGAATTTTGTTTCCTTTGGCATCATTTTTCCTGTGTGTTGACCATGAAGCTCTCCGTTTTTGACTTCCTGAAAATTTCTGGTCATATTTTGTTCTCACAGGATAGCTGTCTATCCACTGAGGAATGTGCATTAAACATGAGCTTCCCTGGTGGATCAGATAGTAAAGATTCTGCCTGCAATGCAGGAGACCCGGGTTTGATCCCTGGGTTTGGAAGATCCCCTGGAGATGGGAATGGCAACCCATTCCAGTATTCTTGCCTGGAGAATCCCATGGAGAGGAGCCTGGCAGGTCCGTGGAGTTGCAAGAAGTCAGACATGACTGAGCTACTAACACTTTCACTTTCTTTCATTGACCCTGGTTTCCTATGCTGTTATGTAGTTCTCTGTTCTCCTATATAGAAAAATTGACCAGGAGTTCAATTTCACAGATAGGGACATGTCAGTGGGCACATGCAGTGTGCCCTTTATGAGTGAGAAGCATGAAGGCATACAGTAACCATCTGTCATATGCCAAAGTAAGATGTCTGATTCAAGTTCTTGCACTTCAATCTACATTAAGCAATGTAGATTGCTCAATTTCTTTAGAAAGCACATCTCCAGTCTTCATTTAGGGGCTTATCTCATGAAATGTGCACTGTGGGAGAATATAGTCATTTGCCTTTGATGTTATGAATAATACCATAAATGGACAACTCTGGTTTGTAGCCCTCTGTTCTCTAAGCTTGCAGACTCCCTCGGGCTTTGCCGGGATATAGGTTTTCTCTTTCTGCTGCAGTCTCCTCCTATCTGTATTTCTAGAATGCTACTGGACTCCTCCACTATGGTTTATAGTCCAACTTTTCACACAGGTTTCAAAGTTTCTAATCCATTGATGAAACCCTCATAGCATAAGAGCAGTTACAAATTCATTCCCTTTCACACAGCTTCACTGCTGTTACTATGCAAAGGCTCACTGTCCAATGTGCACAGAAGCCAACACTATGGCACTGTCTTTTTAGAAAAGAAAGAGTTTTATTGCGAGGGCAATTGGTTTGGACACAGAAGGCAAGACTCTCAAACGTGTCTCCTTGACCCAGCTTCAGGGCAAAATTTAAGGGGTTGGGGGGAAATTTCAAACTTAGAAACTGATTAGCTGGTTTTGATTTAGTCCACATAACTACTCATGCTTCAAGAAACAAAATTTTCCTTATTGAAGGACTTCTCATTTTGTAAAAGGCACTGTTGGCAACATTTCTAATTCCTTGAGTTCCATAGACTGAAGATTCTTGGTTCCAGGATCATCCTAGATACATGGGTTCTCATCTTGTACAAATGCAGTGCTGACTGTATAAAATAACATGCATTTTGATTAATCAACAGCCTATCTAAAAAGGCAAAACTAATCTAGAAGTTGGTCAGTGTTTATAATTTGCTTATTCACTGTTATTTCATGAAATCTGAGGTGAGAAGTAGAATATATGTGCATACTTGGCTACCTTGAACTGCAGCACAATCAACACTGCCTTAATGATATCCACTTGCTAAAGCTGCATTAGGTAAGAGTTGGTACTACCGTGTTGTATGAATAATAAATGTTCTAATTTCCTACAAAAAATCCACCAACCATTTTGTCAACAATATACATAAGTTGTGGGACTTGTAACTCTTATCCAAGTAAATATTCATGTGTATATCTCACTTGAGCTGAATTCATAGATGCAAGTATCATATCTTAGTGTTTGATTTGATAGCAACTTCTCCCCAAATGTTTGTTAAAGTAGCTAGCCTTTGCACATACTTCTCAGGCTGAAGAAGCTATTTTGTGTTCAAAATGTATTCTGTAGTGTCACATAAAATATGATGCCCTTCCATAATGAACACACTTTGTAATGAGTACAATAATATCTGTCCACCAAAGTTTCTGCTTGCTTTAAACTTGGTTTCTTTTATTATTATCTTAATTTATTCAACAATGGTTCTAATTTGCCATGTCAGAGAGAATAAATTTGAAGTATAACACTTATTAATGAGCTGATGTTAATTATAAACAAAAATAATTATAGTTTCTTGAGCAGAGCAACTCTACTTTCATTCCAAAGGGGTTCAAAGCAGTTAAGAAGCATTAGAAACCTCATGTCTGCTCTGAGGTTTTAGAGATCTCTGTATTCAGTGTTCTGTTTTTACACTGATCTTGAATAATTACTGAACAGCTTTCTAAGCCTGAGTGCAAAGAATTATCCTGTGTTCTTAATAATAATAATAATAAAAGTCCATAGGATATCTCCTTTGTAGTAGTACAGATTAATGTCTATAAATTCAAATAACTACAGAGAGCTAGAGGGTAAAATAAATGAGTGTTTAGGGTTACTATTAAAAATAAACTAATTTTAAAAACAAGTATCTTCTTTTCTTTTAGAACTACTTTAGGGAAAAGCAATAGTATGAAAAGTCAGTCTAATTTTGCTCAGACTCAGATTAGGGAGCAGTGGATCAGTGGTGAACCAAGGAATAGAAGCCTGGTATGTTTGGTTGTTTTCAAATGCATTGTGAAATATTGCAGGTACAATAAAAGGAATTAAAATACTAAAGTAAAACTTATGCACTCATTATTTAATTTTAGAAGTAAAATGTCTCAAATTCTTTTAGAGAATCTTGAGTTCCCAAACTTCCCCTCTTAAACTCTTTTCTTTCCTTACCTTCCTACCGCCGGTCATGTTCATTATATTCATTTTGGCTCTTACTGCTGCTGCTGCTAAGTCGCTTCAGTCGTGTCCGACTCTGTGCATAGAGAGCCATAGACGGCTCTTACTAGTTCCTTGCATTTCTATAAGTACTTATTAAGTAATTATGTACCTCTATATAAGAAAAAAATTGTTTTTCATATTTTAAAATTTATATACATGGTGTCATACTACATGTATCCATTTACCAATCATTTGGTCTAATGACAACAATTGTTTAAAATTTACGGTCTAATAGTTTGTTAGTTTTCTCAAATGTTCCATGTGTACATTTAAAAATGTATATCCTTTAACCAGATATAGGTTTTATATGTATCTATAAACTAGGCATATTCATAGGATGTTCAAACACTCCTTTTATTTTCTTATTTTGGTCTATTTGATTTACCACTTATAAAAACAAGTATGCTAAAGTGTTTCCCTCAGATAGGAGATTTGTACATTTCTTCTTGTGATTTTTGTCAAACTGCTTTAAATAATATGGCAAAGCAACTTAGGTACATAAAGATTAACATAATATTTGGTGAACTAAAAGAATAATTTTTATGTAGTTACTGTAAAGTCTAAATTAATATGGGTCCAGCACCTTTATTTTAGCTAATATATGCTTAGAATAACTTTTCCATAATTCAACTTCAAATATTTTTATGTTCTTATATTTTAGAGATGTGTCTTACTAGTGGCGTAAATCTATATTTGTATATTCATTCTGATATAATCCATTTATCTTGCATTCTTATTATTTTGATTCATTATAACATTATATTTTGTCCATCTTTTTATTCTATTGGTCAATTCTATTTTGCTTTTCTTTCCTGTCTTCTTTTGAAGTAATTAGTTGTTTTTCATTTTATTTACATGTATCTATATATATGGGCTTCCCAAGTGGCTCAATGGTTAAAGAACCTGCCTGCAATGCAGGAGACGCCAGAGATATGGGTTCGATTCCTGGGTCGGGAAGATCCCCTGGAGGAGGGTATGGCTACCCACTCCAGTATTCTTGCCTGGAGAATCCCATGGAGAGAGGAGCCTGGTGGGCTACAGTCTACAGGTCGCAAAGCCAGAAATGACTGAAGCAATTGAGCATAGGACAGCACACACACACACATATTTTTTCTGTGTCTTTAGAATTTATACATTCTTTTTTCCTTTCTTATGTCCCCTCCTCCTTCCCTCCCTCTCTTTCTCTTTCCTTCCTTCTTGTAGCCCTTCTTTCTTTCTTTATTTCCTTCTAAGCATTGTATAAAAGGACACCTGCTATATAATTCCAAATTATCACTATATGGAAATGTATTGCCACAGTCTCTTGCTTTGTATATATTTTCTTAACTTTCTTATTTTAAAAAGAATTATAGACACCAGGAAAACTGTTTTAAAAAAAATGTACAGAGAGGTCTAGTGCCGCATTTACTCAGGCTCCCCCAATAGAGCATCTTGCATGACTATAGTTCCCTATCAAACCCAGGAAATCAACACTGGTGTAATGCACAGAGAAGTATTTGAAGTTCACCAGTTTTAGTGCTTATATCAGGGTATGTATAGTTTTATATATTTTTATTACAAGTATAGCTTTGTAAAACCAGCACCACATTCAAGATAAAAACCTGTTCCATTACCATGGGGCTCTCTTGTGCTACACCTTTATTTGCCACATATTTTTAAATGTCATTTACATGTGTATTTGGATTTTATATAAAATGTCATATTTCCCCAATGTTCAAAAATAATTCACAATTTTTAAGATACTGTCTCCTCCAACACTGTGCAGGCCTAGAAAAAGCATGTCTATTGCCTTAAATCAGCTGAGAGCTGTCTGTTGGCCATCTGTTATACATTACAGTTCAGCTAAATAAAAATGTGCATCTGATGATATATTATATGCCTTCATCTAGTATTTTGTATTTGTTTATCCGTAGACACGGACATTTGAAGTCTGTAGTCACTCCTTACTATTTAGACATTTGACAGAAAAGGTTGAGATTGTTTATTCCTGAGATTTTTCATCATTTACTATGTAGAATATTTAGAATTAAGTACAGTAAGTCAAGGGTCATTCTTTTCCTTCTGGCGATCAACACATGCCATCCATAGAGCTCTTTTCTCAGGCTCCAGACTCTTGTCAATATATACGAATTTTAATTGTGATTTCCCCATCAAGGATGTCTGATATTTATCATTTCCACTATAGTCAGCTTATCGTCAGGGCTAAAAGCCTATCCTGGGCCTGGGTAGCAAGTTCAAAAGCCTGGTGTATTTATTAACATATAACCCTACTTTAAATGTGCTTCCTGGGAAAGCAACGTTGGGCTTACTTATCTGGCCCTTGGCCTCTGTAGAACCATCACATCCTTTGTGAAGAGATCTTACTTCACATTTCTGAGATATTAAAAACAAAAATGACAGAAAATGTGTTCTGGACCCTCTCCAAAAGTGTGAAGCCTGGCCACCCACACAACAAAAATTTGTTCATTTTATCCTCACAGCAACCCTCTGGGTAGGTAATAGTATTATCCCTTTTTCACCAATGAGAAAACTGAGGCTTTGGGAGGTTAGTGTGCTGGCTAAAGGTCATACAGAATGTAAAAGCTAAATTTTAAGTGAGTTGTCAGTGTAAATAGTTTCACACCCTGGAGAATGGCTTTTAGACCTCCTATAGTCAAAATGGAATATATGATAAAATAGCAAGATTCAGACCACACTGAGTCTGGGGGAAAAAAGCCACACATTGTTGTCTGATCAAATTTATACAAAGATTTTTCTTTCATTACAAAATGGCACAAATCTATAGACCAAATGGTCTGTGAAGTGTGACTATTTGGAAAGATGAGCTACCTGCAAAATGCACATTCTTATTTGAAATTAACATGTACAGACTGGTCTAAATGCAAGGACACAGAAAGATTTAAGATAGCTACAACACCATATCATTGGAATGGACAAAAGTTGATTGAGATAAAGACCATATTCTTTTGAAAGGATACCTCAGGGCAATGTTTTTATTTTTAACAGTGAATTAAAGTAAGCAAATTTCATATTATCTCTAATTAAGGTGTGAAGAAGGGACAGTTAATGAACAACCTGATAGAAGGCTAATAGATTATTCCATGAGGTCTGAGATAGTGCTAGCTTATTATGAGTTGTCTGTTTAGAGTCTATTTATAAAGATGGGGGTTTTGGAAGGCGGTTTTCTTGCTAGAAGCATTTATTGCTCTTCCAGGTCACATAGGAAGAATGTAGTGTCTGACAATGATGGACAGCGCAGCAGTAGCCTTGCCACTTAGAAAGTAATCTGAAGTCCTCTTCTAGCAAACTGCCATCTTCTGTTACTACACAGAAACTTGATTGTACTAATAATGGGTGCCCAACTCCATAAGACAAATGCAAGGCAGAAGCCTAGGAATTCCAAAGGGAAAGAAAAACATTGCAGAAAATACTCAAAGAATTTTAGAGGTAAATGCCTAAATTCTAATTTTTAGGATATTTAATGAATAGTCTGTGGTCATAGTTCAAATTGCAACAGTCAGTTTTATATCACATACAATATAATAACACATAATCTGTGCTAGAAAAAGTTCCCTGAGTGCTTGATTTAATACTAAAATGAAGGTTAATACTAATTATAACTGGTCAAATATTTATTGAAATTGGTCTAAAAATAATAACATTAAAATGATAATAAAAAAGAAGTTTATAGTCATTAAACTCTTAATATTTGCTAGTTATTGTGCCCGATAATTTATAGTTACAAGATCATTTAATCTTTGTAATGACCCTGTAAATACTAGTATCATCTCAGTTTTACAAATAAGGAAGCAGTCTTTTAAAGGTTGAATAAATTGCCAAAGGCGATCCTACTTCAGAGCCTATAACTCTAATCACTATACAATATGCTCCCAATCTCTTTCTATCTGTATCAAAGGATAGTAAATACAAAATAATAACAGACACTTACTTATGTGTGCATATGTGTTTTTAAGGAATATGTTCTATATATATATAGCTTGTATGTAATACACACACCTATCTGCATGTATATTTTGCTATAATTGTATACAAGGAATATATTTTATATATATATAATTTATATATGCATATTTATGTGTAAAATATGCATTATTGAAAAAGCAAGAGAGTTCCATAAAAACATCTATTTCTGTTTTATTGACTATGCCAAAGTCTTTGACTGTGTGGATCACAATAAACTGGAAAATTCTGAAAGAGATGGGAATACCAGACCAACTGACCTGCCTCCTGAGAAATCTGCATGCAGGTCAGAAAGCATCAGTTGAAACTGGACATGGAACAACAGACTGGTTTCAAATAGGAAAAGGAGTACATCAAGGCTGTATATTGCCACCCTGCTTATTTAACTTATATGCAGAGTATTCATGAGAAATGCTGGGCTGGAGGAAGCACAAGCTGGAATCAAGATTGCCGGGAGAAATATCAATAACCTCAGATATGCAGAGGATACCACCCTTATGGCAGAAAGTAATGAAGAACTAAAGAGCCTCTTGATGAAAGTGAAAGAAGAGAGTGAAAGTTGGCTTAAAGCTCAACATTCAGAAAACTAAGATCATGGCATCTGGTCCCATCACTTCATGGCAAATAGATGGGGAAACAGTGGAAATAGTGATAGACTTTATTTTGGGGGTTCCAAAATCACTGCAGATGGTGACTGCAGCCATGAAATTAAAAGACACATACTCCTTGGAAGAAAAGCTATGATCAACTTATACAGCATATTAAAAAGCAGAGACATTACTTTGCCAACAAAGGTCCTTCTAGTCAAAGCTATGACTTTTCCAGTAGTCATGTATGGATATTAGAGTCGGACTATAAGGAAAGCTGAGCACTGAAGAATTGATGCTTTTGAACTGTGGTGTTCGAGAGGACTCTTGAGAGTCCCTTGGACTGCAAGAAGATCCAACCAGTCCATTCTAAAGGAGATCAGTCCTGGATGTTTTTGGAAGGACTGATGTTTAAGCTGAAACTCCAGTACTTTGACTTCCTGATGCGAAGAACTGACTCATTTGAAAAGACCCTGATGCTGGGAAAGATTGAAGGCAGGAGGAGAAGGGGATGACAGAGAATGAGATGGCTGGATGGCATCACCGACTCAATGGACATGAGTTTGAGTAAACTCCGGGAGCTAGCGATGGACAGGGAGGCCTGGTGTGCTGCAGTTCATGGGGCTGCAAAGAGTTGGACACGATTGAGCGACTGAACTGAGCTGAACTGAACTGATTTCTTATCGCAAGTTTTGACACCTCTTCTCACTCGCTTCACATTTTCATGGAGAAACTGACGCAGACTAGGGAAAGATGTAGTGTTTTTCCTCCTCTCTTCTTTCCCTCCCCTCAAAACTCCTAGTTCTAAGTTCTAAAATTCCTAGTTCTAAGAATTATGCTACTGGTTAAAGTGAGTATGTTTTCTTTCTTGTTTTCTTATCTTCGTTCCTCCTTCTTATTTTTAGAACTACAGAAACTCAGGATTGTTGTCAGGGACATCACAACCAGAGACAGATAATCTCAAGGGCCAGACTCACATTGTTGAAAATGTATATCAAGATAAAAAAATGTCACAAGACTAATTCGGCGCAGTCCGGGTCACTTAGCTCATTCCTCTAGGAGTAGAACCTAGAGGAATATCAGAGAGGATGGCAATTAAAGTGAGAATGGGATGTTACTAAAACTCAACTGTCAGTTCCCTATAAAAATAGGTCCCTAAATCACTTGATGAGATAATGGTTGAGAGTTTTGTGGATCTAGCCATTCTTAGAGGCAAAGCAGAAGTTGGTAGTTGACTGACTGGGTCAAGAAGTCTGAGCCTGGTGGGTCTGAATCAAGCAGGATAAATGAATGGCATTTAGTTACTTTCTATCTCTTTGCCATTTATACTCAGGGACATTATTTGTATGGCTTTTTTCAAAGCAACAGCTAAACTGTGCTGAGGATTGATGCTCTCAATTTTTCATGCGTTAATTTTCTATTTGTCTGATATGTCCAGAAACCTTTCCTTGTCTTTCCCTAAACTGTCTGGATAATTGGTTCAATTCTCTGCTCTGCTTTGACTGTGGGAACCTTGCCCGTTTAAGGCATTTTTCTTTCAACTTGCACTCAGCTGGCTTAAAAGGGTGCTGCTTCTAAAGCATGGAGGTCAAGACAGATAGTCAGACCTGACAATTTACATTGCCCAAGTTCCTGACTCAGGTACTTGAGGTTTGTAAGAGAGAAAGAAAAAAGAAAAAAATGGCAGAAACCGTATTCTTCTTAGCTACTTTAAAGTGTAAATAATTAAATACACATCAAAGTCAGCTGCAACTGGCTTCCATTTTCTGCCTACACCTTCCTTTTCAAAGAATTACCTCCTCCATAGCTGTAACTATAGAAGTGTCCCGCTGAATCTGCCGTTTTGGCTGGAGCAACTTTGGATACTAATGAGAGATCAACTTAGTAAGTGACAGTGGTCCAATCTTGATGACATAATGGCAAAGTATTTAGAGGTATAACTTTCATCTCTTTTTAAAATTTTTAACATATCACAATCATTAATAGCTTTACTATTGTTGCTGCTGTTTCTCTATGAATTTACAATATTTTCAACACATGATGCTATGGCCTAAATGCTTATGTCTTCCTAAAGTTCATATGTTGAAATCTTAACATCTAAGATTATGGTATTAGGAGATGAGGCTTTTGGGAAGTGCTTCGGTCATGAAGGCAGACTCATCATTAGTGGGATTAGTATCCTTACAAAAGGAGCTTCAGAGAGATCTCTTCTCTCTTTTGCCATGGGCTAAAAAGTGACAAAAGAGATAAAATTTATATTGTCTACTTGAGGTGTCTCTATTCATCACTATATAAAGTTGGAGGGTCACAACAATTTGAAGTAAAACACAAAGGAATTATTTGTATTTCAGTGTTTGTCTAAATTCTTCAGATAGTAATTCAAATGCTTTGACAGTAGATATTTTGCTTGTACATGTAATTTATGGGAAGATATTTAAAATGTGTGCATCTTAGTTTGCTAATTTATAAGAGTTGGAGTGTCTTAAAGATAGTGAAATACAAAAGAAGTAAATTGGTTAAGGGAAAAGCCTTGAAGCTCTGAAGGGGGGGCAGGGGGGAAGAAGATGCTGTCTCATTCTGAGCATTCAAATCAAGAACTATTACATGAGAAATCATCTTAAAAGGATGCATAGTCAACCCAATATTATGGGTTAGGAACTGGGGGCTATATTGGTTAGGTAGCTTCTATGGTCATACAGACAATGAGACGAACATGGAGGGTCATAACCAGGATCTTCTGACTGAAAGTATGACAATCTTCTAAATACACCACAGTACACATTATCTTTTACCTTCCATTAGCCAATGTTCTCTATTTTATGTTATCCTTGATATGTCTAACATAAATTCAAAATAAGATTCTTAAGACACAATGACTGTTTACCCTTGGCCTGAAAATGTTTATTTGGATAAGAGCATTCTTAAGAAGTCATACATCAATCTCTGAGCAAGGCATTTATGGACATTTTTAGCACATCTGTTTTTTCAATGCTACTCCAGCATTTCCAGCTCATCAGGTTGAAAGCTTGCTCTCTATCAGGAGTCAGCAATGCTGCCTCCTGAATCTGTCTGCTTTCATTGCGAAGGTGATTTGTGTAATCATGGAGTAAAACACTGGATTTTTTTGCAGCCTGAAATAATCCTCATAAGAAAGCAAAATTGTCTCAGTGACTAGGATAGATCTGGGGGGAGGCAGATATGGGTCTGTGGTACTTGGTGGCAAGCTGTGCTGGCACTAGTGATGCAAAATATCACCTAACATAATGAAAACCTCTAGTAACATGGTTAATATGCTTGCCACAACTTATAACAGGCATGCCAAGCTGCAAGAAAGATTTTTATGACGTTGTTGTCACAAAGGAAATGAGTCCATAGCTCACCACAGCAATCCACAAACATTGGCTACTATGATTACAAGAACTCAAAGGGGGGAAAAAAAAAAAGCCTTTAGTTGGCAGAACACTTGGTCTTGCTTTTGGAAGAGATGCTGAACAACATAGTGACAAGAAAGCACCAATAGCTGGATGTGGCTTCTCTATGATGAATCGTAACTTCATTGGAACACTGAAGTAATCTAGTTAAGCATCTCAGATCATCTAGGTGTAGAGTCTCAGAGGAGACTGAGAGCCAGAGTATTAAGGAGAATTAGAGGACAAGTACAGCCCTAAATTCAAGCCTAAAACTATGTCCCCTCCAAACCAATACTTTCTCTACTACACTCTGAGACCCTAAAATTAGCCTGAAAAAAAGAGACTCCCACAGGTATGAGACTAACCAAAATGCTTACCATCACTCGATACATAAGAATTTGAAAGGCTTCAACATTATAGGCTATTTTCTCCAAGTTACCGGGTCTGTAATTTGAAGAAATGACTCCTAGGTTATTAGTGGTACCCCCTCAAAAAAATCTTTATAGCCTTGCTGTATATTCGCCTATGGTAATGGTTATCTGAGTAGTGTAATTTTAGTACTACGTTTTTGTTTGTGAAATAGAATTCAGCTCATTGTTTTTCTCCCTATAATTGTGATTTTCTCTATATTCTTGGTTAGAAAATATGATATGATTTATTCTAAGCTTGTCCATGGTACTGAAAATTCTTCTAGCAATACAATGGAACATCATGGCAGTATTATAGTAGAATTTTCTTCAAATATTTTTCCAGCTTTATTATTATTGACATATAAGGAAGGTAGGTTTAAGGTGTACATTGTAGTTATTTGACACACATGTTTATTATGAAATGATTACCTCAATAAGATTAGTTATCTTTTATATCCCTGCACATAATTACCTTTTTTGTTTCTGAGTGGTGATAACATTTAACGTCTACCTCTTTTACAGTTTTCAATTTTATAAAATAGTGTTGTGAATTATATTCACCCTGCTGTTTATTAGGCACACTGACCTTATCTATCTTATAACGGAAGTTTGGACCCTTTGACTGACATCTCCCGAATTCCCCCACCCCCTAGCAACACCATTGTACTCTGTATTTCTCTGACTTTGCCTGTTTTAGATTCCATGAATAAGTGAAAACTTACAACATTTGTCTTTCTCTGTCTGACTTATTTCATTTAGCATAATGCCCTCAAGTTCCATCTGTGTTACAAATGACATAATTTCCTTCTCTTCCCTGAGGATGAGTTATATTCCATTGTTCTTTACCCATTTTCTATCTATGACACTTAGGACTTTTCCACGATTTGGCGATTGTGAATAATACTGTGAGAAACATGGGAGTGTGGATATCCCCTTTCAGTTGTGGTTTAATTTCTTCAGATATATACCCAGAAGTGGAATCGATGGATCATATAGTAGTATAATTCTTAATTTCTTGAGACATCCCCATACTGTTTTTCATAGTGGAAACAATAGGGTGCCCACAGCAAGCACTAAGTTCACATATTAATCATCTAACTGCTATTGACTGTATAATCTGAATTTGATGGAAGTTTTAAAATATAGTTTTCTCTAATGTATACATTTTTAAGTATAAAAAATGTAAGTCAAGCTACAGACTTAAAATTAAATTATTTTGCTTTTTTTTAATCTTAAAATACAAAACATCCTAATATAAAGCTTGTTGAGGGAGAAAAAAAGGAAAAGAGTGAATATTTATGCCAGCCTGATGAGAAGCCACCAATTAGAAGAAATTATGGTTGGAAGATCCTAGCAGAAAAATCTCCAAGGAACACATAAAAGCATCTGCTAGAGAGAATTTACCACAATCCAAAAGTTTTATTTATGAATTAAAATTTATTTAATGAGTAAAATAAATTTTAGATAAATAGTTATCTTACTTAAAATTTCCCCCTTTTTGCCCACCCCCAACTCTAACGGTTCCCAAACTGCAGTTGCATAGTGGGAGAGTAGAAAGAGCAAGAAGAGAGAAGAAATCTACAGTCTTTCCCTTACCCTCTGTAGGTCTCTGAGAATATATAAGGCTTGAGATAGAGGAGAGAATAATTAAATGGTATGATCCTTTGTTTGTTTGATTTGATAGTATACTAAGCTGTTTATTACCTAAACAAAGGAGACTATATAATTATTCATGGAAAGTGACTGAAAGCCCTTTGAATCCTCCCAGAATTTACAACCAGTTTTAGGAAACACTATTAAGAAAGTGACTTTTAAAGACAAAGATTTTAATGCTTTTACAATACAGATACAGCTGATTACCTGGTCTTGGGCTTCCCTGATAGCTCAGTTGGTAAAGAATCCACCTGCAATGCAGGAGACCCCAGTTCGATTCCTGGGTGGGGAAGATCTACTGAAGAAGGGATAGGCTACCCACTCCAGTATTCTTGGGCTTCCCTTGTAGCTCAGCTGGTAAAGAATTTACCTGTAATGTGGGAGACCTGGGTTTGATCTCTGGGTTGGGAAGATTCCCTGGAGAAGGGAAAGCCTACCCACTCCAGCAGTCTGGCCTAGAGAATTCCATGGACTATACAGTCCATGGGGGTCACAAAGAGTCACATGCCTGAGCAACTTTCACTTCATTAGATATTTATAAATTGGTTTCTGTCTTTATTTGATTAATTGACTTTTCTTCTTGATTCCAAGTCAGAGCAGTGACAGTAACTGGCTTGCCTGTAGCAGTATCCCTAGCATGTCTGCTAAATATTTTGAATGATTGTATGAGAGGGTCCCAATTATTCATCCTTATACCTCATTACTAAATTGCCCTTGGTGAATAAAGCATTCCAGTTGTTGAGGTTAAAATATAACTATAGACCATTTCCAAAATACGTGAGGTTTTTGTGCGTGTGTGTGTGTACTTTTTTTATAATGTGCCAAAATATATTTAATAGTGCAGTGGCATTGAGTGCATTCACATTTCAATTCATTTACCAAAGCGCACTTGGGTTGCCTCCATCTTATGACCATTGTGAATAAGATGCTATGAACATGGGTGTACAAATATTTATTTGAATCTCTGCTTTTATTTTTGTGGGGTGATACTAGAAATGAAACTGCTGGATCATATGGTAATTCATTTAAATTTTTTGAGCAACTGTCCTAATGTTTTCCATAGCAGCTTTACCATTTTAATTTCTACCAACAATGAACAAATGTTCCAATTTCTCCACATCCTCAACAATACTTGATTTTTTTCCTGTATTTTGCTAATAGCCATCCTAATCAGTGGAGAGTAGTATCTAATTGTAGTTTCAATTTGTATTTCCATAATGATTAGTGATGCTGAGCATCTTTTTATGGGTGTATTGACACTATGTATATCTTTTTTGGAGAAATGTCCATTGAAGTCCTTGGCCTATTTTTAAATTGCTTTTAGTTGATCTATAAGAGTAATTTGTATATTCCAGATATTAACCCTTTATGAGAATATCATTTGCTAATATTTTCTGTTGCTCTGTGGATTGCCTTTTCACTTTGTCAACAATGCCCTCTGATGCACAAAAGTTTTAAATTTTGATGAAGTCCAATTATCTCTTTTTCCCTTTTTGTGCATGTGGTTTTTGTGTCATATACAAGAAATCATTGCCAAGTCCAATGCTTTTTAAGGGTTTTAATTTTAGTCCTACATATAAATCTTTGATTCATATTGTTAATTTTTGTATGTGTTATAAGGTAAGTGATCAATTTCATTTGTTTGCATGTAAATATCCAGTTTTACCAACACCATTTGTTGAAAGCACTGTTCTTTTCCCATTGACTAAATTTTGCTAGTTTGTCATTTGGCTGTATTTGTGGAGGCTTATTTCTGGGTTCTCTATTTTATTTTAGCAAAACATTTTTTTTTTAAGCTACAGTGTATCTTCCCTTAAGAAGCAAAATAGTTACCAATGCTAAGGTGAAGGTGTTTATTTCATTTTTCCCTGAAACAGGAGAAATTAAAAGAATATTGCTGAGATCCAGATCCTGAGGAATGAGGCAGAAAAAACATTGGTAATCGAAACAAGAAAAAATCCACAGAAAGGAAGGTGATACTGCTGGGGTGGGTGGGCACAGCCCTCCACTGCGACTCGATTTGGGTAGGCAAAAGTTTGTTCCTATTCTTATGTTCTCCGCAATACAAACTCTCCCTCTTCAGTTTATTGTTGAGACCTCAGTACTGAGGTTGGTACCAGGGACAGCTCCTGACTGACAGCTATGGAGATCAATTGGGTCTTCAGTTCTGCTTCTCCTTTTAGATGCAATCTCCCATCCTCTCCTTTCATTCCAAACTTGCATGCATACATTCCTGTGTGTAAACTAAAGAACAGACAACCTGATACCCACTATTTGAAGAGAAAGCAAAAGTTGTAAGATAATATAGTGTTTTTCTGCAAAAGCCATTCAATAATATGTGTGCCATCCAATAGTATACGAATGCAAATAGCTTTGAATCTGTTGACACCTAGGTGACTGCAGTTTTTGTAGGATTATGCTTCCTTTTCAGTCTACTTATACTAGTCAGGGTGTCACTTATGCCCTTGATGAAAACAAGGAGACTGGTAAAGAATGATAATAGAACAGTGGTTGGCAGCTGAGGTTCCTTAGGTTGGACTAGTGTCCCACATGATGACAGTGATAAGTTCTGGCTGTCAGCAGGTATCACCACCCCACAGGAGGGGAATAGATAGAAACATCCGAGGCAGATGAATAACGGAGCAGCAGAAAAGCATCTGAGAAGATCAGAAAGATAAGCTCAGAAAATATAGCCTGAATAATCTTTATGATTCCTTTATGTTAACAGAGTTTATTTATTTATTTGGTGTGATCTGAATGACTATTAAAAGCTCTACAGCTTAGGTCAACTTTAAGTAACTTGAAAAATGAGAGATAAGTGACTGTTGGGAGGAAAAAAGAGTCTAGCTGAGTCCTGACTGAAATAGGCAATGGCATA
The DNA here is from genome assembly GCF_023699985.2 of Odocoileus virginianus. NCBI lineage: Eukaryota > Metazoa > Chordata > Mammalia > Artiodactyla > Cervidae > Odocoileus > Odocoileus virginianus. The sequence goes on along the minus strand of NC_069675.1, from coordinate 16,624,889 downwards.
ATTGAGGATCCAGTCACATCTTGCTAATAAGAAACAGATAGAGCTACAACAGTTGAAATCTGCAGATATTTTGTTTAAATGCATAAATAAATCCCTTCTCTTATTACTTTTTCCAGCAAGGGTATAGATAAACTCCCTTGACCTTAAGAGGTAACATAGTGACAACTTTAAACATTGTGTGATAGACTGTTTTAATGATACTGGGCTAAACACATACATTTCTCTCTCCTCTCTCTACAGCATCCCTTATCACGATAGTAAGGAATGTAAATGCTGTAAAATCTCACTGAAAAGGAATGAGATATTTCACTAATTTCTGCAGAGTGGGGAGCAAATATAAAGCAGGCCAGAGGAGCCTGCAGCCTAGAACATGCAGAAAGCCTGTAGAAAAATATTAACCCAACACAGTTCCAGAACTGTTCCATCTCTGAGAGACCATAGAGGACCAAATGAGCAAGAGAGGGTAACATGCAGCTGAAAGTAAGTGATTCATTGAAGTCTAGTTTGGTTTTTGCTCTTCATAGAAAGAAAATAATGCAATCAGCAAGCCCAGAGCAAATAAAATGGGTCCAAGAAACTGTGGTCCAAATATGAGGTACATTAAATTCAATATGATATAGAGAAATTGTTGGGAAGTGAGAAAGAATTATAAACAGAGCTCTTTACCTTTCCTAATAAAATGTCATAAAAATAAGAACTCCATGGAGACTGAAGAATTTAAAGAATTAAAACAATGAAGGCAATAGGAAAAATACATGAGGATGTGTTTAGGACTTTGGGATTAAAAAAAAAAATCCCTCAAATTATACAAAAAGCAAAAGGCAAAATGGATCAGTTAAACTTGATTAGAATTAAGATAACATTGTAAGAGGAGAAAGAACATGAAAAAGCTAGACAATTCATGGTCATTGAACATATTTGCAGCATTTATGGAGCAAAGGGTTAATATTCAAATTATTTCAGAGATAACATAAGGGAAATAAAAAGATACAATTAGAGCAAAGTATATAATAAGAACCTTGCAAAAGATGGATTTTGAAGTTGTTCACTGTTCCCTAATCCTAACAATGCCACAGTGAACACACTCTTATACATCTCTATGTTCAGATGGACAAGTGCTTCTCTGTAAAATACAGTGCTTTATTAGATTATTATTATTATTTTATAATAGATTATTAGAGGAAACTGTGCACAAGTTTTATTTATTTGATATTCATTGTTATAACATTTTAGGCTGTGTTAACAAATTCTCTTCCAAAATGGCAGAGTTAATTTACACTCTTTCCAACACTGTGTAGGAGTGTCCATTTCCTCCTATCCTTACAGGATTTGCCTCTTTTTAATATAATAGCTGAATATAGGATCTTGCTAAGAAATTTTGTTTTTCCTTGATTATCATTTTCTGTGCTGGGTGGATAACTATTCCCTCTTCTAAGAAATATTTTTCCTCTTGGGGTATTTGCTACCTGGATTTATCTTGTCCTTCTTTTACAGTATTCTATAATGTGTTCTTTGCCTTTTAAACATTCTTTGCTTGAAGAAGAATAGCTATCTATTGCTTATAATCCATCAAGAGAGAGTAATATATGCATGTTATCTAGAAAAGTGGAGCTAGCTGGCAGAATAACTCCAAATAAAATGCTTAAGACTGCCTTTAGGATAGTGAAACTTAGGACAGAAAACTACTCATTTTTATGATAAAACCCATTGGGTCATTTGATTTAAAAAAATATTCATAACTTGCATTACTTTGGATTTATAAAATTATTAATTACTGGAAAGAACAATCAGTATATGACAAATTCTGAATATAACTTATTTCCTGTAAGAAATTAACCCCATCTAGGCCTCAATTTAATAATATGTACAATAAGAATTTTAACACCTACCTCATAGCTATGTTCTGAGGTGAACTTTTTAAAAATGTCTAACCATTATTGGCCTATTTTCTCTTCCTACTCCTGTCAGTAACTTGATCCTTCTCTTTCAAATAATCTGTTAGATTGCCATTCAACTTTGCTAAATTGACATTGGATCAACACATTTATTCATTGCCTATAAGATAGTATTTTTAAATGCTGTATGTAATTTCCCATCAAGGACATTGCAATGATGTTAGAGGTAAATGATATTATCCCTTTATAGATTCAGTCCAACACTTTAAACCAACAGTAAGAAACATGAGAAAAGAAAAATAACCATACTGTATTTGTTAATCACTGCAACCTATAAATACTTGTATTCAACACTAGAGCAGATGCTCAGATTAATAAGACATGATACATGCCATCAAAGCACATGCATTTCAGTAAAGAAGATACAACTGTATTATTATATAAGTTGCCTTGCTCAGTTGTGTCCAGTTCTTTGTGACCCCAAGGAAAGTAGCCTCCCTGGCTTCTCTGTCCATGGAATTCTCCAGGCAAGAATTCTGGAGTGGGTACCCACTCCCTTCTCCCGGGGATCTTCCTGACCCAGAGATTGAACCTAGCTCACCTATGTTGCAGGCAGATTCTTTATTATCTGAGGCATCAGAGAAGCCAAAAGAAGATACAAGGCAGACATTAAAAAATACTGTTAAAAATAAGCAAAAGGCAGCGCTATAGAAAAAAATGAAAAAGGAGGGAGATTACCTGTCTGTAGAGATCTTGAAATAGTAATAGCCATTTGGGAGGGCTTATACAGATAGGAAGGCTTTTGCTAGACAGAGAAGCAAATGCCCCAGAAAACAGTGGCCAGAAAGACTTGTAGCATATATGGAGGATGGCGAGAATTCCTGGGTTGCCCAGGTAGGAGAGGCAGTTGGTGATGATACCAAAAAAGGCTGCAGCTGAATTGGAGTTCCTGCATGCTTTGCATGTCAACACCTGTCTTTTATGCTTGTGAGTGCCCCTGCTCTTTTGTGTAGGTAACATCAGAGTGATTTTCTTCAGGGTACTTCACTCCTCTTGCCTTGTGGTCCAGTTTACATTATCAGTGATTACCTTTTATCCTCCTTCCCACCCCTTACCAAGAGGTCCACATGTAATCTCACCTAGGCCAACTAATCTGTTACTTGGGAATCTGAATTTTGATCAAGGAGGTGTGTGGACTTTGCAAAGAACTACTGGAGCTAAATCAACTTTAGCACCTACATGCAAAGGTTTTGAATCCCACCATCAGAATCTGCCCACTTTCTGGTCCTTCCCAAGGCCCCACTTTTCCTTTACTTTAGTAAGCCCCTTATTAAGCTTCCAATAAACTTCTTGTGTGTGGCGAGGGGTGGGAGGAGGGGAAGGGTGTGTAGGGTGAGGGTAATAAAGCTTTTGTTTTTCCTTTTGTTTTGCATAACTTAATCGGAATCAGTTTCTATTGACAACGAGCAAAAAGTTCCAGCTGATGAACATGTCTAATGGATCTGTACATAATCTGCAAACAATGAGGAGCAATTAAAATTTATTGAAGAGTAATATCATAAAGATGCAATTTAGGGAAAATTGAAACAGCAAGGAATTAGTCAGAGGCAAGAGGAAGTGCAGTGTTTTGTGGAATTAAGAGGATTAGGAAGGAGTAGGAGGCTATGAGACTTTATGGAAATAAAAGTGATAGTTTGGAGGAATGAACACTAAGCCTGAATTTGAATGCCAGTCCTGCCATTCTGCTTGTTTAGGCAAGTTTTTTACATACAATGAACTCTTATTTCCAAATTTTCATTATGTAGACAGTAATATCTCTTCATTTTCATGTTTTGAGGATTTAAATTATAATATATGCAAAGTGCTTAAAGCTAATTCTGTCATACAATAGGTACCAAATTAATTTCTGCATCAGTTTATAAATTTAATAGGACTTAGAAAATGATTGCATCTGACATGTAAAGTAAGAAGCAAACTCTGACCTCAAGCTTTGGGTCTGAAAAATACAGTAGATGATGACAACATTTGGACAATGAAGAGAAGTTGGTTTGGAAGTAGATGAATAAGAAATATTGCTTAAAAAAAATCTTAATTTTTAGCATGCAGATTTTTGAGATAAACAGGAAATAATCTTTTTCTAACCTTAAGAGAATGCTGAGGCTTAAAGAAAAGAATTTTAAAGATCCTTACACCTGGAAAATTGAAAGATGTGGTTATCAGTGAGTGACTATGAAAAAAGAAAAAGGAAGAAGAAAATATTGATGGTGAATTCCAGAATGTGCTTATAAAAAGGAAGTGTGAAAAAGGAGAGTAAGTGTAGGACACAGACAGGAATACAACATCACAACAGCACAGAAGCCAAAGAAAAGACTTCTAGACACAGGTTTTTCTTATTTCACTGCCTCAAACATCTCGTATGCTGCAGAAAGGATAAGAAATGTGGAGACTAAAAGGACTCCATTATATTGTCTCATTAGTGAGTCTTCTTAGAGGTTTGTTTCAGCCAAGTCATAAAAGTAGAACTAGATATCAGGCACTATGAGAATAATGCCTCATTTATATATTGGGACAGTTCTTATTTATACTTCAGAAGTTGTTTTGGGAGTGGTATAGGGTATAGTAAAAAGGGAAAGCAAAGGAAAGTTGTCCACAAGTATAATAATCAGTACAAGAATAATTAGAACTGATTTGGGAGTATAACAGCAATTATAAGGTTTAAAGTAGTCAACCAAATGAATGTGTGAACAATTCTTAAGAAAAGAAAAGTCACTTAGAAGCCACGTACCCCAAATGCCAACACAGTGATTCCATTACATCTCTCCCAGTGGTCTCAATATTACAAATGCAGTTTTTATGATAATTTTTTTTTTTAATATATAATTTGGCTTGCAATGTGCAGCTTTGGGATTTCAGTTCCCAACCAGCCCAGGTCATAGCAGTGACAATACTGAATCCTAACCATTAGACCACCAGGAAAATTCCGATTTGAAAAAAATATCTTAATTAATTAAAAATAAACCACATAATCATAATCTTTATTATTGGAATTTTCTGATCTTGGTAAGCATTGGAAATTAAAGACATATTTTTACAGAATTTCCAAGACAGTTAATTCCTTTATTATGTCAACTTTCTCTAGGAATAAACTCCTTTTTCCTTCCAAAGACCCCGTCAGATGTCTTTTCATCATGATAGTGTGTTCATTTTTCATATATATATATTTTTAGTGCTCTGCATGCAATCATTATATACTTAATAATGGGGTCATTTCCTAAAACTCATATTAAATAATGCACTTTATATTTGGTTCATTATAAACTCTCAAGAAGCTGAAGGGTAAAGAGGACATGTTAGCAGTCATCTATTTTGAACCCTGAGGAATCAGTGATGCATCACAGCTCTTGCCCAGGACTTCTTGGTGTCCTTGCTGGGAGAGCATGACCAACCCTGACACTCGGAAAGAAGGTCCCAGCTTGTCCTCTGTGTCCTTCCCTGGATAACCATGGACTGACTCCACAATTTGCATTTTATTATTTGTATGCATCCATTATTTTCCCTGATAAATATTCAGAAAAGACACCTAGGCCAAAAAAAAAAAAAAAAAAAGTAATAACAACACACAGGAAACTTTCAATCCCTGCTTAGAGACGCAGTCACATTCAGTTCTTTGCATGTGTGTGCAGGCTCAGGCATGCCCCAGTCTTTGTGACCTCGGGGACTGTAACCCACCAGGCTCCTTTGCCCACTGAAATTTCCAAGTAAGAATACTGGAGTAGGCTGCTGCTCCAGGAGATCTTCCCAACCCAAGGGGATCCTACTCCAGGGAATCTTCCCAACTCAAGAGTGGAGCCCATGTCTCTTGAGTCTCCTGCACTGACAGGAGGATTCTTTACCAACTATGCCACCTGGGAAGCAGTTACTAATCTTTTCTGAGAGAGAAAAAAAAAAAAGTGAGTGCTAGATTTTTGGATACATCATTATGAAATTTACTAGAGAAGATGATTAATTATTTCAAATAAGACTGACTTTTCTACTTTTTCATGGCTTAGTCTCAATAACCTTTGAAATTTAAGGTATTTATTTACCAGGAATTTGGCAGTAAAGTCTAGCACTGAACTTGCATGCATGCCCAGTCTTGTCTGACTCTTTGCGACCCCATGGACTGTAGCCCACCAGGCTCCTCTGTCCATGGAATTCTCCAGGCAACAATACTGAGTGGGTTGCCATTTCCTTCTACAAAGTCTAGCACTAAGTTCAAGTTTATAATAACAAAACAAGAGATGTAATGCTTTGCTGATTCAAAAATAAATACATTCTATCATTGGGTATTTAGGGCCAAAACAAAATATTCGTATTAGCAATATTTAAAAAAGAAAGTCAAGTTAACAGGAATACCTGATCTGATTAAGCTTATTTTCTTGCCCATTCATTGATTTAGCTAACATTTATTTTGCACTTAATATATTCTAGATAACTGGTAAAATATAAAGAAGGGAAATATGCTTCCTGAAGGACTTTATTAGGAAAAATTTCACCAAGAGGATCCTAATGAAACTGTCTGGAAGAAAAAGAAATTTACATTTCCTTCCACAAAGACAGGAATGAAATTTTCTTATTTGTCATTGCCTTTGTCTCCTAAATTCTGCTGAAAAAAAATAAATAAATAAAAAACAGTAACAAAAATAATAATTAAATCTTTATGAATACTTATTGGATGCCAGTATAAGATTTGGTTACTGTGGTCTCATAAATTAATTCTTCACAGCATAATTTTGTTTATACAAAATATTTTATACAGAAAACTTTAGCAGAGAGCCTCTACTGTGATGTCTACCAGTTTGGGATGATACCAGGGTGTTTGATGCATCAGACATTTTGATTTCACAAAGAAACCATAATTACATGTGTGTTTAACCTAAGGCACAGACATTATCTTTCAACTGAAAAGCTTTTAAAACACAAAAATATGAAATTAAGAGCTCCTTAAGTTTTCCAGGCAGTCCCCATTGTTGCTTACCTATCTCTCCATTTCTGTGTTGGCTTTTTCTGTAGAATTAAAAAAAAAAAAAAAAACTGTACATGTAATAAAAAGAGATAAAAAGGAAGGAGAAAGAGGGTATAGGATGGAGATGTCTAAGATAGGTGTTGGCATTGTGCAAACAAAGAAATGATTTTCTGGGAGAAATAGCTCTGTCAGGTTCCTTCCTTATGATAGCACTTCCAAAAGTGATATGCACATAAAGACATCTCCCTAGGCAGCTTCCATGGTCTGTGAGTGGGCCCTGCTCACCACTTCCTATTTTCTATGCAGTCTGATGATGTCAGGTTTAGATTTTCAAAATCTAAGCTCTGGACTCATGTCAGCTCATGAGTGAGTTCCTTTTGTTTCAACATTTGCAAACACATCTGAACTCAGTTCTCATCCAGGGAGAACAAAAGCTGTGCTGGTGGGGAGACACATTTCAACAAGTTGCAGCTAGACCTTAGTCTTCCATCCTTCTGACACATGGATGGGAATTCACACTGCGGATTTTAACATAACCTTTTGTTCTAAGCAACAGGGAATGGACATATTTTCTTTGAATTGTCTAGTCTGTGTAAATCTTTTGTGGCTTTAGATTTGTTTCCTTTAATACAGGTGTACATAAAGATGTATGGTCTTTAAAAATAAATTAAGAAGAAGCAACCATTACTGATTCAAATGTTTCCAATTTAGGAGGTTCCAGATCAGAAACATCTCCTTAGCTTGATGACTAGTGAGCTGCAGTCCAGATATTGAAGGAGTAGAGGAGTGGGTAGTGGGAATGAGCCTCTTCCTTCCTATCCTTTTTCCCACTGTGCCGTGTGTGCTTCAGGATTCTTACCTGACATGGAAGTAAATCTGAAAGTAGAAAAGGTGTTGAAATTATATAACTCCATGAAATGGAATTACTTATTTCAAGCATATGAAGTACTTTTTGAAAGCAAACCTTATTTCATCTCCAGGTGCATGGGAAGGACAAAGAAAAAGATTTATTTTATATAGGATATTGGAGAAATAAAATAACCTGTAATATCAGAATAATGCACAGTATGTTTAGATAGCTAACCAATAACTCAAAGGTTTTAATTTCACAAAATATGGAGTAATGCTCATATCACTTATATTTAAACCAAAGATAATAATAATTCCTGATAATCTGTTAAAAATCCCAGGAAAGCAGAAATGGTGACATGCTAACAGTCATCACAGTTACCATTAAGAGCAAAGCAAGATGCTAATATGTATTGTTTTTTCTCCCCAATTTTATCTGATGCACTGAACACTTTAATGATTCCAACAAAGCATATGTTCAATGATTGAACATGTTGATTTAGATGAAAGTGTAGGAGTGTTCTCAGGCACAAACATCTTGTCACAGGATCTTGTCTTCCTAACTCCCTACTTTAATGTTTTTCAAACTATATTTTGCAAACCACTATTAGCTCTAGACATAAACAGTGGGATAGAACAAATTTTTCTTTTCATGAAATAAACAAAGTAGAATAGAAATTAGTAAAGTGCATCTCATGTATAATAAAAAGGTAAATATAATTTTCCAAATCTGTTTCAGAAATGTGTGTCTGTGTGTGTACTGCATCTCAGGGTAAAATATATGTCTTACTGAGAATCATCTCAAAAAGATTTGAAAACTACTGCATTATACATACTAGCCCTTCAGACAAGAGCAAACTATGACTTCTGTTTTCTTTTATGAGGAAACTGAAGCTAAGACAGGAGAGATGAATTGTTTACAATCTCCTAGGTATCACATGTAAGAACTGAGATCCTACTTGTATTGTTAAATGATACTTGCTATGTTTTCAAAATGTTCACCTATCTTATCAGGCATATAAATCTATCTATCTTATCAATTATGTCTTGGCCACGTGTTGATATGTGTGCATGTGTGTATATCTCTAATTATAAAGAAAACAAGAATAAAACATCCATTCCTACTATAATTAGTTTCTAAGTAATATTTTCTTATTCCTCAAATTGATGCAAAATCTTTTGTCCACAGTTTGTCATTGATTTTTTTTTTTTTATGCTGTTGCCAGTCTGAGGAATCCACAGCAAATCTCATCTATTGATATTACACTGATGATAGATAGTCTCAGTATCAATCGTTTCAAAAGTAATAGGGCCTGTCTGTGAAGATCATCACGTCTGTCTTTTCACATTTTAGCTTTGGGCCTTCTGAAGCTTGGCAAATCCCCATGATAAGTATAGGCATAGTTTAGGGTTATTCATAGAAAATTAATGAAGTTTAGAAAATTTCTCATTTAATTCTCATTAAACGATCTTAAATACTTTGGTCTTGTCTTCTCAGCAGCCTTTCATTCGTTCACTTAAGTTTCCAGGAACTTTTATTAAGCATTTCTCCCTGAAAGATATTTTGCTAATTACTGGATTGATACAAATAACAAAAAATCCCTTTTTGTAGAACTTTTTTCTTTCTTTTTAGTGGCCAGAATATTTAGAGGTTTTGATGATGGGAAAAAACAGCAAACAAAGATCTGAAAGTAACATTTCTGTTAAAATTGTCTTTTTCTATTTCAGACATAGTTTTATAATTCTCTTTTCTCTTTCTATTTATGCTAGGATTCTAGGATGGTCAGTCTGTGCCCTTCCTCACTAACTCCTTTCTTTGGATGGTAGAGCAGCCTCAAAAAAGATGGTCTCTTAATTAAAATTGTTGAATATTTATTGGTAATCTGCTAAGCAAAATGGAAAATATATTAAAGGAAGAAAAGAGAACAGAACAGAATAAATCACATAGCTATAATAAAATCAAGGACATTCTTCTAGGAATCATTCATATCATTATTAATTTGTAATTCTAATATGCCTCCATGATGGATCCATAGTGGATCAGGGGCTCAAGACTCATTCTGTCTTATTATCAATTAATATTTAGAAAACTTAAAGCTGTTTATATCAAAACATCCCATGGATTCATTCTTTCCTTTCACATGTGTAGTTTCCTAAAACCAAAAAAGGACTGACTTAGTTGCCAAGCAACTACTAAGGTATTAGGAGTGGATCCAGAGACACAGCTCTTGAATCAAATAATTAATCAAAGGTTTTAAAACAAAGAAGTGCAATAGTGAAAGTACTCATTAAGTTATATGTTTTAGGGAAAAGGTGGAAATGTCACTTCTAGCTTAGCTGTTGGATGATTTTTGTATGCAGAGTTTGTTTTTTAAAATATTATTAGATTTTAAAAAATCAAATCAACTTAATGAGTCTTTTTCTAAGAAACATTGATGCTTTGTAAACTACTTGACCTGAATGCAGAAAGTTTTATTTGAAGTGAATTTTTAATCCAGTCAAAGAGAAACAGTGAAGAACAGAGAAAAAATTCCAGTGAAGAATGTATTTTTAAAAATTGTATATAGAAGTTATAAAGAAATTGCAAATTAATATCACATATGTCAGCATCTCTGAGAAAGCATATTCTTGGATTGCTGTAACTGGTAAAAGAAGATGCCAGATTGCATACCTGAATAAACTCTAATCTTACTCATCAAGCACATGTTCAAAATTGTAGGTAAAATGGACATACTTTATTTTGTCTTGAGCCTCATACATTGTAGGTTTATAGGATTAAAGTTAAGCAGTCCGAATGGAAACTCAGATAATTTTGTTGCCATGTGGTATCAGTGACAACAGGATAAAGCAGAAGGGGACTGAGACAGACTGATTGGAGCTTTCAGTCCGGGGCATTTATGCTACTCCAGAAGGTGAGAAATTGCTATGACGATTAAAGAAGGAGAGATCAGAAATTAATGAGATTATGAAGGGGTTTCTGACACATTTCTATGCAAGGGTGCAAGTTCATCAAGGGAGATAGCACAGTGGTTAAGGGGATCGATGTGTTTGAGGATCAAAAGACCTGGATTCAAACCTTGGTTCTTGCAATTTCTAGTTTTATGTATTTGCATAAATTATTTCAGTACTCCTTAAATTTACAGCTATCTTTATTGTGGCTATTTTATTATTATGATGCTATTTTTATTAATATTTTAGATCACCAAAGAGAAAGAGGGGAAAAAAAAATGAATCAAGAAAGTTAGTGCTAGTGATACAAAACAGAGGGTTTTCAGCTAGTGTAAATAGTCCCCAGGATGTAGGTTAATGGGAATTTCTTTCTGTGTGGTTTGATGCCATGAAAAGGCAAATAGAATACAGATATTTATAGAGATAATTAAATAAGCAAGTTCGTGTAATAAGCAAGTTCTGACAATTGTAATAAAATGCATCAAAAGACTTGTCTCTATTTATTTCACCAATGAAGAATATTAAAAATCTGATCATACACTGCCTTAGGATTTATCAAATACTGTTTAAATAGCAACAACAAAAACATAGCTCCAGATGGGACTGCAAATATTTTGATAACGCTTTGACTCCAAATTGAAGAAGAATCGGTCAGAATTTTTAGGACCTGAATTCTAAATACCATTACAAATATTTAAGATTTTTCCCCCTCTTCATCCACAACACAACTATATATTAAGGCAGGCTTATGCCACTTATTACTAGAATTCTTTAAATTGTTTAAAGTTTATATTTAATTATAGAAAACAACACATCAATTCACTGTAAAATTTTAATAGTCAGATTTAAAAAATGTTTTTCACGATATGTCCCCCACTGCTTTCTATTTGTATATGTATAAGCACACTTAGAAGCCTATCCGTGTACACACATGTGTGCTAAGTCACTTCAGTCATGTTTCACTCTTTGTGACCCTATGGACTGTACCCCACCAGGCTCCTCTGCCCATGGGATTCTCCAGGGAAGAATACTGGAGAGGGTTGCTCCAGGGGATCTTCCTGACCCAAGGATCAAACCCGTCTCTCTTATGCCACCTGAATTGGCAGGAGAGTTCTTTACCACTAGCACCACCTGGGAAATCCAATGTACACACACACACACACACACACACACACACACACACCTCTTAATTATTTTAAGAGGTTAAATAATAGTACATTCTATAATATAATCATTTTACATTTAATAAAACCTTACATTATATTCTTGCTATCTCTTTTTAGTAACAAACCACCCTGAACCTAAGTGGCTCAACACAGTAACAGTCATTCTGTTTTCTCATAAATCTGTAATTGGGAAAGGGCTTGGAGAGAAGGGTCCTGTAAACACCATGTGGCTTCATCTGGGGTGGTTTCACTAACGGCTGCTTAATCTGTTTCCAGGATAGCTAACCCACATGGCTGGCAAATTGAGAATGACTGTTGTCTGAGATCTCAGAAGGCCAACCAGAAATTGTCATTTAACCTGGGAAGTCAAACAGCCTCCTATACACAGGACTCTGTCAGTCAGCAAAGGCACAAACTCAGCCCAGGTTTATTAAATTGGGAGATGGACTTTCTCTAGACATGATGAAGTAATATTTTTCTGAAACTTTGTGTGCAATGATATTTTTACAGTCATCTTGAAAAAATGCAATGTATCATGGCTTATTTCCAAATCTTTCAGTGTATACTATTGTATACCTCTTGGTGGAGATGTTAAATATTTCTCTACTAGTTGAAGTGGCTATGCATCCCAGTATTTTTACTCTATCAGTCACCTATCAATCTACCAATCAATCTTCTATCAAGTCTTTCTAATATTCTATCAAAAAACAATACATAATCAGTATATTAGAGTTTCAATCTTCAATACAAATAATTCACACTGGATTTTCTTTTCTATTTTTTTGCCAGTCCTTTGGGAGAAAATGATATCTCATTGGCTTAGTTCACATATCCTTAATTATTATTTGGGTTAAGCAATTTTCATAGCTATTACTAACTTTAATTTTCTGTGCCTTGTTTAATATTTTCCACATCTCACTAGGATTTTTAATGAATATGCAAAACTATTTTATGATGATCTCATTTTTTCTACTATTTATTTTATGAATTGCAAATAATTATCTAGTGCTTTGTTTTGCACTTTTATTTTCTATACTTTTTACAGAGTTCTATGATATGTAAATAAGTTTACAGGTTGTCAATTTATTTGCTATTATGCTTTTATATTTTATGACTTGCCTGAAAAAGCCTTACATAACACACACCACTACTCTAAAACCATGTTTACCTTTGCTTTCTTCTAATGAGTGAAAAGTTGTTTTTAAGTGTTCATCTTTTAGTCTGAGTCTTACTTGTGAATGATGAAAGGTAGGTGAACACTTTTCTTTTCTGAGAGGCAGTTAATTATTGCATATCTATAGCATAATTTATTGACAGATCATATTTGCTTCCATGTGCTGAAAATAACAGTATTATTATTCTACTTCTTTTCATATATAATAATTCTATAGGGTAATATAGAATACATGTAATAACCATAATATATAGAATATACATGATATATATGCATCAGTTCAGTTCAGTTCAGTCTTTCAGTCATGTCCAACTCTTTGTGACCCCATGAACCACAGCACGCCAGGCCTCCCTGTCCATCACCAACTCCCAGAGTTTACTCAAACTCATACCCATCGAGTCGGTGACGCCATCCAGGCCATCTCATCCTCTGTCATCCCCTTCTCCTCCTGCCCCCAATCCCTCCCAGCATCAGGGTCTTTTCCAATGAGTCAACTCTTCGCATGAGGTGCCCAAAGTACTTGAGTTTCAGTTTCAGCATCAGTCCTTCCAATGAACACACAGGACTGATCTCCTTTAGGATGGACCAATATATATGCATATACTACAACATTTATAGATTACTGAACACATCAAATTATCCATTTGTACACTCCTGGGTCAATTTCATTATTTAAAAAAATAACAACTTTGTTGTTATATAGTATGCTGCTGCTGCTAAGTCGCTTAAGTCATGTCCAATTCTGTGCAACCCCATAGACGGCAGCCCACCAGGCTCCTCCGTCCCTGGTATTTTCCAGGCAAGAACATTGGAGTGAGTTGCCATTTCCTTCCCCAATGCATGCATGCAAAGTCGCTTTAGTTGTGTCTGACTCTGTGCGACCCCATGGACAGCAGGCCACCAGGCTCCTCTGTCCACGGGATACTCCAGGCAAGAACACTGGAGTGGGTTGCCATTTCCTTCTCCATTATATAATATAGATACTATAAAATACACCCTTTAAAGTGTACAAATTTATTGCATGTACTGCATTCAGAGCTGTGCAACAGTTATCAGTGTCTAACTCTAGAACACTTCATCACCCCCCCAAAAGAAACTTCAAGCCCATTAGCAGGCAGACCCAATTCTCTCCTACTCCTGGGCCTAGGCCACCACTAATCTATTTTCCATTTCTATCATTTCACCTACTCTGAATATTTCATATAAATGAAATTAAAATGTAGCTTTTTGTGCTTGGCCTCTTCACTTAACATATTTTCAGGACTGACCCATATCACCACATGTATCAAGGATAATTCCATGTTGATGTATTTTTTTCATGTTGATGTATTTATCATACTTTTATAGAATATTTTGACATCTAGCAGGATAAATCATTAATCATAGTTCATGCTTAAAATGTTTTTAGCTGTAACTGAACATTTCTTTTTCCAATTTAAATTGTATATTTGTTTATCAATAAGTTTGTTGGGCTTGATTTGAGTTTATATATTAACTTGAGTAGAATTGTTAACTTTTCAGCATCAACTCTTCTTATATGTGTACATCACATAGTCCTCTATTCAGGTCAAGATTTCTTTTATGCTAAAGACTCTTAAGTTTCTCCACTGTGAAAAGTTCTTCTCAAGTAAATTACAAAGCATTATTTATTTTTAGTTACTATTGGAGTCATGATCTTTTTTCCTGTAATATATTGTAATTCGTTATAACAATTATGTTATTTAAAAATAGTTTTCATTCCTTTCCAATATTTATAATTTTTATTTTTGAAATATTGACTTTTTCCCCACTGGTAAGGCAGTAATTATAAACTAGGTTCCACTTTGTTTCTCCAAGGAGACATTTGTCAATGTCATGAGACATTTTGATTGTCATGACTGGGAGATGTAATTCACATCCAGTGATTAGAAGTCACATAAACCACATAGAACTGTCTCCCACATAAAGAATTATCTAGTCTATAATAGAGTACCAAAGTTACAAACCCTGAGTCAAAACATTCAGTGCAAGTCAAATAGCAGTAATGATAGAAAGTGAAAATGAAGTCGCTCAGTCATGTCAGACTCTTTGTGACCACATGAACTGACTGTAGCCTACCAGGCTTCTCCATCCATGGGATTTTCCAGGCAAGAGTACCAGAGTGGGTTGCCTTTTCCTTCTCCAGGGTATCTTCCTGACCCAGGGATTGAACCCCGGGATCAAACCCAGGTCTCCCTCATTGCAGGCAGATGCTTTACCCTCTGAGCCACCAGGGAAGCAGCAATGATAGCAGTTACCTTATATTGCTCCTGGATTTACTTATTCTATCAGTAATGTTTGTTTTTGGTTTCTAATAGGTGAGCTTTATGAAATTTTGTGTTTCCTTCTATTCTTAATTTGCTAATATAAGATTGCATGTTTGTGCTTTAATCAAGAATAGATGTTAAATTCATTATTATTCCCAAAGCTGATGAGATGGTCATGTGATTTTTTTAAAAAAATATTTATTTTAAAATCCATTTATTGATTTCTTTCTTTATTTTTTTCTTGTGGCTGCACTATGCAGCCTGCAGGATCTTAGTTCCCCAACCAGGGACCACTGCAGTGGAAGCTCTGAGTCCCAAAACCTGGATGGCCAGCAAAGTCGCCTACCTTAATTTATTAACATAGTATAACAAATAAGTGAATTTTCTAACTATTGTCTAAACTTATATCCATAGAATAAATCCTATTCATTTCTCTAAATATATTTCTGAATTCTATTTGCTTTTCTTATTTTATTATTTTTCTTTTGTAGTCCAGGTTTATTAGCAAAAATGACCTATAGTATTTGTATGTGTGTTTGTGTATATGTAGCCTCCCTGGTGGTTCAGTGGTGAAACAATCCCCCTGCTAATGTAGGAGATGCTTGTTCGATCCCTGGCTGGGGAAGATCCCCTGGAGATGAAAATGTCAACACACTCAAGTATTCTTGCCTGGAAAATTCCATGGACAGAGGGTCCTGGAGGGCTTCAGTCCACGGGATCACAAAAGAATTGGACATGATTTAGCAACTAAAACAATGTGATACAGTGGTAAAGACTCCACCTGCCAATGCAGGAGACGCAGGAGATGTGGGTTCGATCCCTGGGTTGGGAAAATCTTCTGGAGAAGAAAATGGCAGCCCACTCCAATATTCTTGCCTGGAAAATCCCATGAACCAGAGGAGGCTGGCAGCTACAATCACAAAGACTCAGACACTACTGAGCAACTGAACACACAGCGTAATATAGCCTTATACAGCTATATATTCATATTCTTTAGGAGCGTGATTTGGAAACTATTTGAACTTTTTAAAATGAGTTTTTAAAGTAATTTTTATGCTATAATTTACAATATATGCTATAATTGTCTATGAATTGAAAGATTGCTATAATGTGAATGACAAGGATTCCCTGAGGATTTTTGCAAGTTATTCATAAAACTATTTGGTAATGGTGCCATTTTAAAGATAGAATTTTAAATAAAAATAATATACTAGAAAATACATTATAAAAGATTGCTTCTAATGTTTCAATTAGATGCTTTAAATATATTAAGGCATTTAATCTCCTTAACAACCCTGTGAGATGCTTGAATTAATACCATTATACGGATGAAATACTACACTATCTTAAATTTAAGTAACTGTTTTTAGGAATCTTTGTTTATTCTATTAACAAGCCCAAGTATTCAAATTATTTTCATTGAATCCCAAAGACAAACAACTCTTGGGATTTTCTGTCTAAAGACATCTCTTGACCAAGTTAAGTTACGAAAATGTGACTTGAATCAGATTTTAGTTGATTCTTCCAAAGTCCTGGGTTCCAGATTTGGCTATATCACATGCTAGTTGTATAATTTTGAGTAGGGAGTTGTCCCTATATGATCTCAACTCTCTCGTAATATGAAGCAGGATGAATAGATGATGTCTTGGGGGCCCTTTAGATGTATAAAATTTAGTAGATTTTCAGTGTATCTATCTATCTAAACACATACATACAGCTTTGGTGATGTAAATAGCAGGTCATATATTGTGAACAAAAAGCAAAGAATCTTCCCTGAATCACCTCTGAAAAAATAAAAAATGTGCCAGTCATAGAGAGAGATTAGCCTTAATGTTTATGTGTTAATAAGAGTCAAGATGATTTACAACATGTTTACTTTTCAGAAGAAACAACATTATCTTTTAAGAGGATGCTACATAGTGCTTTATGCTGTGACAGAGTCAAAAAGTAATTTCCTTTTTCTAGCTGCTCGGCTGAACATAAATATCATGCTTAAAAATATCATTTGATTTTTTGAATAGAGAATATTCAGAGTTCTCTAGAGTCCACTTCCTTAATCAAATATTTGATAAGGAGAATTTTTTTTTTCTTGGAGATTATGGTTCTCACTAGAGTAGAAGCATTTTCACAGCTTAAAATTATACGTAGTAGCCCTGTACTAAGAACATATTGATTGCTAAAATTTGAATAAGGAGTATACTTTTTCAATATCTGTAACTAACCTCTAAATATAATACCAAAAAATATGGAATGTTCTTCACATTTCATTAGAGCAAATTTCTTTTCTTTCTTTTTTATTCTATAGTGAAATATGAATCTAGTTAACTATAAGCTCATAAGTACCATTTTGAAATGTACACTTTTTCAAAAGCTAATTTATGTGAGACACCATACCCTGAAATAATAAATACATATATGTATGTCCCAATGTTGGACTTCATTGTTATACCCAAATCTGAGGATCTATATTTAACTATTTGGGGAAAGCACAAAAACAGAAAGAAATGAACACAGTTGCAATTCATCATATAAATATGTCCCAATCACTTAGTTCCTTTGTAAAGCCAAGTTAATAATAAATTGCATTTCATCACAGATGAAATTAATGTAGACATCTCTGTTGTAACCATATTCAAAAGGGAATGAGATGTTTCTCTCACCTGAATATTGGTAGCAAGTTAATGGTGAGAATCACTAATTAGGCATTAGAATCAAATATAGTTTTAACTATGTATGAATTGTAATTATTTTAGAAAGGTCTGAAAATATGGAATTGTTGCTAAGTAAATATACAGAAGGATTGTCCATATTATGAGGATGATATGCCTAAACCTGAAAATGGTAAAATCAAGGCACCAGGTAGGATCTTTTAATAGAGAGTATAGACATAGAAGGGGCTTCCCAGATAGCTCAGTTGGTAAAGAATCCACCTGGATTTGATTCCAAAGACCCCAGTTTGATTCCTGGGTCAGGAAGATCCCCTGGAGAAGGGATAGGCCACCCACTCCAGTATTCTTTGGCTTCCCTTGTGGCTCAGCTGGTAAAGAATCCACCTGCAATGTGGGAGACCTGGGTTTGATCCCTGAGTTGGGAAGATCCCCTGGAGAAGGGAAAGGCTACCCACTCCTGTATTCTGGGCTGAATTCCATGGACTGTATAGTCCATGGGGTCGCAAAGAGTCAGACATGACTGAGCAACTTACACTGCACATAGACATAGAAAATGAGAGAATACCTTTGATTCAAAACATTTTGTGGCTCTTTGAATTTCCTGGATTGAGTTCCAAATTATTTACTGCTCAAAGTTCTATAATATCTTACCTAACCTCAGTTTACCTGTTTATCATTAGTTTACATTAGTTCCCTATTCAAATATGTAAATCTAATCAAACTGATCTGTTCTTTGAGCCTTAATCAATTCATATATCAGAGCTGTAGTATGAGAAGTCTTATTATCCTTTTCTGATTTTGTAAGTTTCATCCCTTCTTTAAGGTACACTGTCAAGAACTGTAAAGAATCTCTACTTAAAAGCTAACAAGTTAGTCTACCAGAGTTTCATGATGTTGACAGAAGACACAAAGTTCCTGGGTCATAGACAAAAGACTTTATTACTCAAAGCACAGCGAACTTCAAGAGCTTCAAGTTTGCACTGGTTTCCTTGCCCCCACATCTCATGAAGGCAATATGGAGCAACTCAGGTGGATGCTATGTACAGAGAGGATTTGTGTCACAGCCAAGAGATTCAAGGTTAGGAGGTGTAAGTCTTTTAAAATGGATACAAGCAAGGCTGCCCAAACTTTGCCCCAAAGGAAGTATTATTTTTAGCATATTGGACAGCCTTCTCTTCTGGATAGAGATATATTATTTCTGCATTTCATGACTGTTTAGTATACAAACATCTTGTAAAGATGGTCCAGAACAAAAGCTGTATGTATAAACAGCTTGTGGTCATTGAAGGGAATTTGCTATGCACAGGCCTGTACTATAATTAATGGGACTTCTTTGAAAAATAAGAATGACTTTCTCATCACCTCCAGGTGAAGGGCTGGGAGCAGTAAAATGTACATCCTGGAAAGACATCTTGAAAACAAGATGCTGAAGTACTGATGTGACTGATGGAAAACCATTAGTGACTATTCTGGTAACCAGAGCTTTGAGGGAGTTGCTGAGAGAGGGCATCACTGGCCAAAGGGCTAAACAAAGTCATGAAAGGCCTGAAGGTTTGACATTGAGGACTGTGCATTGTGTATCTTTATCCCCATCTGAGATTGTACAGAACAGATATCTCTAGAGCAGGAATAAGGAAGTAGAAGTTAACAATAAAAGGCATGCAAGGATTAGGATCTGGGCTTTTGCCTGTGAGTGGCATCAGCTGCCTGCTCCCCACTTTATTTCTGAGTCTATTTTTCCTTATTCTTCTGAAGCACCACTCCCTCAGATTGGTTCATTGTTGGGCTGGTCCCAACAGTCATAAGATTTGAGAAATAAAGAAGGTGCTTGGATGGCATCACTCAATCAATAGACATGAGTTTGAGCAAATTCCAAGAGAGTGAAGGACAAGGAAGGCTGACATGCTGCAGTCCATGATGTTGCAAAAAGTTGGACATGACTTAGTGACTGAACAACAGCATGAAGTACCTCCCAACATGTGTTTCTCTCGTGACGCTTCCCTCACTGCCCAAGTCCTGTCCCCTCTACATTTTCTGGCTTCCATGAACACTTAGTGCATCTCCTACATTTGTACCTTTTCATCAATGACAAACAGAGACAGCATATTAAAAAGCAGAACCATTATTTTGCTGACAAATGTCCATCCAGTCAAAGCTTTGGTTTTTCCAGTAGTCATGTATGGATGTGAGAGCTGGACTATAAAGAAAGCTGAGTGCTGAAGAAATGATGCTTTTGAACTGTGATGTTGGAGAAGACTCTTGAGAGTCCTTTGGACTGCAAGGAGATCCAACCAGTCCATCCTAAAGGAAATCAGTCCTGAATATTCATTGGAAGGACTGATGCTGAAGCTGAAGCTCCAATATTTTGGCCACCTGAAGCAAAGAACTGACTCATTGGAAAAGACCACAATGTTGGGGAAAATTGAAGACAGGAGGAGAAGGGGGTGACAGAGGATGAAATGGTTGGATGGCATCACCAACTTGATGGACATGAGTTTGAGTAAACCCCAGGAGTTGGTGATGAACAGGGAAGCCTGGTGTGCTGCAGTCCAAGGGGTCACAAAGAGCCAGACACAACCGAATGACTGAACTGAAATGATTAATTAGAGTGTGTTTAGTACAATGTCTAGCACCTACTGAGCATGTAATTCATGTCAGCTATGCCCACTGTAGTAACTTCATTCTGGGTATATGACTATCTCACAACAAAGAGAATAAATCATTTGATGGTAAGAACAGAATCTTTTAATAATCTCAGTGACTAGCATAGGCAGAAAGAGCAGGAGTATGAACCTAAATTCTTCAGAGTCTTCTTTCAACTGAAATTATACCCAAAGTTCTTAGGCTATCTTTCTAAAAATATGAGAGTCTAAAAGACATATACTCCTTGCTCCAAAATTAGGCTCCCTTAATGACTGATGTCAAAATATTCTACTAGTCCAGCTTCTGAATGAATGGATGGCTTCAGTTCACCTGACTCTCTGGAACACTGGGTAGATTCAGCTCTTGTTTTTGATATATGCCTAAATGTTTGGTCTGCCAAAGATTTCCTAGATTTATAATCTTAGATATCACTGTATCTCACATATAGTCCTGAATTTATCTAGAAATCATATCCTCCCACTGTTACAGGGCATGTCTTTCTGGATGCATTTTGACCTCATTCAATTTATCTACACTCTGCTTAACAATCAACATTGAGTTGAGTTGAGTTGCATTATCTATATCCTAGCAACAACTGATCATCACATTTTCCTACCATCTTCAGCTTTTCCTTTCCAGTAGCAACATAAAATGTTGCCAAAGAGTTCAAGCCCTGGGAACTCTACTTGGGATCATATCTTGTTTCTGTCACTTCACATGGCTCTTGGGGAAGTAATCACTCTGTGCTGACTTTCCTCATGTATATGATGTAAATAATATTCCCCAATTACATGCAACTGGTATGGAATAATGCATTTAAAGCCCTTAACAAAATATCAACACATGACAACTGTTCAATAAATATTATCATTGCTTATTATTATTGTTTTTGTTGATTTTACCATCATCAACCCCTGAAGAACTTGAATTATGACTCAGAGAAGTGGGTGGGATACTATTCATATAATTAATCAAATAATATAGGTGACTATCTTATCATAATTGCAATGCCCAGGAACCCTATTCAAGCCAGAGAAAATGACTGAATAACTGAGATAAAACTCTGCTTCAAAGATGTTGAAAATTCTTTTTGCTAAAGGGATTCTATTTTCCAGCCTGGTCCAGCAGAAACTTTGTGATACATGTATCCTACCACATTCTCTATTCCTCAATAAGGTGTACATGGTTTTCTGAGAAATGACTGCTGTGAAGATTCTGGAAGGGGACCAGAAGCAGTAATGGTTTAATAATCTCAAGATGGGAGATAGAAAATGGACATATTATTCTAAGAAATTAAAAAGGGAAGATGGCTTTATAACTATCTCTAATATTTTAAATGGTAATCAACTGTCTTCAAGATAGAAAGAGAACATAGGATTAAAATATAATAAGAAAACTTTATGTTCTTTATAATGTAGTTTAAAAGGAATCATGACTAAAATCCCACAGTATAGGAGGAGGATAAGCGAGTATAAAGATGTCCTGGAAATGTTTATAAATTTTATACATTATCCACTTCTTATCTCTCCAAAGCCTCTGCTAACAATGTGTCATTATGTATGCAAATGAGAGAAACTGTGCCATAAAAAAGAATGCTGTTCATAGCTTTAAGTACTTTTAATAATTGAATCACTTGAAGTATTCACATAGGTCTACTTAAAATTTAAAAAAAATGTGAAAACAACGTAAGTAGAAAAAGTCACACATGCAGTAATTAAACTTTTACTTTGCTATTTTGCCCTTTATTGAAATCAGAGCATTACTCAAAAATAATGAGGCATTACTATGAGTTAAATTTTTGAAAGGCAAAATTGTATTTTCTGTTCTTTTTTTTTCTCTCGTGTTGTGTGAAAGATAAAGTCTTGAATAAATGGATTGTTTGTGTCCAAATACATGTTGGAAACAAGGCCTATTCTTGGTTTCTATCAGGTATAGTCATGGAGTTGTCATGAAAGCATTTAGAGAATTGTGGCCTCATTTTCTCTTTCACATTATTTAATATTTGGCTGCAGCCACTCTTTGGCAGTACGTAGGGTATTTGATAATTCTTCTGTGTTGCATAAACATCTTTACTTCAAAGAGATTGCCTGACCATATCCCACTGGAATTATTTCAAGCCAGATGTCTAATTCTGTCCAACATCTTTAATGTTTTCAAAATCATCTTGGGTGTTGTTAATGGGGTATCATTAGGTACAAATTTGAAATTTTGTAATGGGCAGAACATGCAGTCAGTCAGTGCAACATGTGTTTTTGCTTCTGAAGTCTTTGGGGGTTTTCTTTTATATACCACTCTCCTAACATCTTAGTTTCTTCTCCAGGTGACTTAATTATTTAGTCAGTGTAAATAGTATCTTTCCATTTGATAAGTATTTATCAAAGTGCTAATAGAAGCGAAACATTGCACTTGGATAAGATATGATGCCTTCATCATAGAAGCTATGATCCAGTTAGGAATCAAAGAAACACTACAGAAATAAACTCTAGCATGAAAGAGGTCAGATACAATAGGCCATGAAAGCCCAGACTTGGGAGCTATAAATATTGTTGGGTGAAAGAAGAAACATTTTGATTAAGGCCTCTCTGTTCTAAAAGCTCAAGGAAAATAGCTTCAATAAGGAGGGCATAACTTTCCTTCCAAGGAGTAAGCGTCTTTTAATTTCATGGCTGCAGTCACCAACTGCAGTGATTTTGGAACCCAGAAAAATAAAGTCGGACACTGTTTCCACTGTTTCCCCATGTATTTGCCATGAAGTGATGGGACCAGATGGCATGATCTTAATATTCTGAATGTTGAGCTTTAAGCCAACTTTTTCACTCTCCTCTCTCACTTTCATCAAGAGGCTTTTTAGTTCCTCTTACTTTCTGCCACAAGGGTGGTGTCATCTGCATATCTGAGGTTATTGATATTTCTTCTGGCAATCTTGATTCCAGCTTGTGCTTCTTCCAGCCCAGTGTTTCTCATGATGTACTCTGCATTTAAGTTAAATAAGCAGGGTGACAATATACAGCCTGATGTACTCATTTTAAAAGCAGAGACATTACTTTGCCAACAAAGGGCCGTCTAGTCAAGGCTATGGTTTTTCCAGTGGTCATGTATGGATGTGAGAGTTGGACTATGAAGAAAGCTGAGCACCAAAAAATTGATGCTTTTGAACTGTGGTATTGGAGAAGACTCTTGAGAGTCCCTTGGACTGCAAGGAGATCCAACCAGTCCATCCTAAAGGAGATCAGTCCTGGGTGTTCACTGGAAGGACTGATGCTGAAGCTGAAACTCCAATACTCTGGCCACCTCATGTGAAGAGTTGACTCATTGGAAAAGACCCTGATGCTGGGAGGGATTGGAGGCAGGAGGAGAAGGGGACGACAGAGGATGAGATGGCTGGATGGCATCACCGACTTGATGGACATGAGTTTGAGTAAACTCCAGGAGTTGATGATGGACAGGGAGGCCTGGCATGCTGTGATTCATGGGGTCGCAAGGAGTTGGACACAACTGAGCGACTGAACTGAACTGAACTGAAGGAGGGCATGCTTTAGCAAAAGTACACAAGGATGATATGTATTTTTCCAAAAGCAGAAAGTAACTCTGTGTCAAATGTGCACCATGCAGAGACAGCTGACTTTATCTTACAGAGCAAGAAAACTGTTAACATTTTAAAACAGGGTGCAGCATGGTCAGGTTTATATTTGACAGAGATAAATGTGAAGGTCACATGTTGGGCAGACTATATGGAAAATGAATTTAAGTAGCCATATCAGTTAAGAAGTACTTGAGTCACTACCCATGAGAGATTGAACTAGCACTAGAAATGGAGAGAAGAGAAATAATTCAAGAATAGGCTTTTCAGAAGCTATTTCAGTTCAACATCTAACACATAACCATAAGAAGTGCTCAATAAATGCCACTTGAATGAAAGAACAAAAATTAATGCATTAAAAAACAGATTTCAAGTATAAAATTGTCAGAGCTTTGAAGATGACAGAGACATATTTTTTGTTCTTACATAATTCCTTCACCTTTTCCTCCATATTGAAAACAGGGATATTTCAAATATATTCATGTTTGTAGATCTGTGACAGATTGGTAGGTTTACTTATTTGCTTGTTTGCTTTGGTTTTGTAATACCTGCATTGTCATAAGGAGATGTCCCTAGGGGTATCCTGGGAGATTACACTGCTCAATCTGATAACCAGTGGGCATGGGCTTTAAGTCTTTTCTTTTGCCAATGAGCCCATTCTAATTCAATAAAGTTCTAAGAACATTTTTGCATTTCAGGTTGGGGTCAAATGCGAACATAAATCTGGCCCTATTCCACAGATCCTCCCATGTTACCAAACAAGAAGATGCAAGGAACTGGAGTAAACCAAAACTCAAAGGAATTCTTATGGTATGTATTAAAGAATGAGAATTTACTCATGCCAACACAAATCACCTTTACTTTCCTCTCTCTTTTACTGTTTTCCATAAGCTCTTCTTCTCTTCATAGATATAACTTATTTGTCAATTTTAGAAAATTTAGCTTTGATACAATGCTTCTATCTAAACTACAGGCTATTTTCTACCTATGCCAATAATATCTTTACAGAATTTGTTTTCTAGTTCAGGAGAGATTCAGGATCCTTAAGGTATCACATTCCAAGACATACGATAAACATTTTTATTTTACTGGTGATGTTGTTTAAATGATTTCATTAAAAGATCATCGAGTTTCTGCGCTTACAGTTTGTATGCATTGAAATAATTTGAATTTTAAAACTAATAAATAATTTATATACTATATAAATATACTGCCCTCATCAAATTTGATCATCCCATAAGCTGCTAACTTTGTTGAATGGTTTTTGTCTGAATCAATTTTTACTATGATGATTGTACATAGTGCTTTTTTTCATGTTAATTACTTCCTTCATATTGATTATTTGGCCTTTCCTCACAAAAAAAGAACTTTTCCTCATCTTATTTATTAATGTATCTATCGATCATCTTTTATCTAAATCTAAATATATCTTTATCAGTGTGGACTCATGGATTCTTATTATATCTTGCATAGATATTTATAGCTGTTCAATATCCATTGTAAATCATGACTTTTAGCAATTTAAAAATGTCTTTTATTGCACTGAGTGTCTTCTCTCTTCTCTTTTTCTTTTTTTTTCATGGCATTCAGTCCCATCACTTCATGGCAAATAGATGCGGAAACAATGGAAACAGTGACAGACTTTATTTCCTTGGGCTCCAAAAGCACTGCAGATGATGACTGTAGCCATGAAATTAAAAGACGCCTGCCCCTTGGAAGAAAAATTATCACAGACCTAGCCTTTGTATTAAAAAGCAGAGACATTACTTTGCTAACAAAAGTCCGAATAGTCAAAGCTACGGTTTTTCCAGTGGCCATGTATGGGTGTGAGAGTTGTAGCATAGAGAAGGCTGAACACCGAAGAATTTATGCTTTTGAGCTGTGATGCTGGAGAAGACTCTTGAGAGTCCCTTGGACAGAAAGGAGATCAAAACAGCCAATCCTAAAGGAAATCACCCCTAATATTCATTGGAAGGACTGATGCTGAAACTCCAATACTTCGTCCACCTGGTGCAAAGGTTCGACCCATTAGAAAAGACCCTGATGCTGGGAACGATTGAAGACAGGAGGAAAAGGGGACAACGGAAGATGAGATGGCATCATTGGATGGCATCAATGATTCAATGGACATGAGTTTGAACAAGCTCCGGGAGGTGGTGGGGGACAGGGAAGCCTGGCGTACTGCAGTTCATGGGGTCACAAAGAGTCAGACACGGCTGAGCGATTGAATGACAATAGCCTGCTGAACTAGTAGCTCAGCCTGGCCTACCTTAAATGTGTTAAGATCTTTCCCATCAAACTGTATTTGGGGGAAATTACCTAACACAAGGCCTCTTTTATAGTGAAGTATTAAGTGTCTCATGTAATTGATTGACTATTGTGCTGAAAGTCAAAAGCGGAAAGGTTATCTGGGTACAGAATGGTTGTAAGTGGACCAGCTGTTCATTCTGTGGCTGCGGGGCGACTGGGAGCTGCAGCTTGCTGCCTGTGCCCAGCATCAGGAGAGAGGAAAAGATCAAAACTCAAAACGTGGTTTCTACTGAATGCTTTTATGGCTTTCCCTCATGAAGTCAAAACATCATAGCTGAAACTATCCTAGGTCTGGAACCATCTGTATTATTCTTCCATCATATCTTCACTTCTTTTTTAGTCTGAGATTTAAAATTAAATATACTAAATATTTACCAGTGTTGAGTCTTTCCAGAATGGAGCTCTTCCGCTAACAGATTTCTTTAGAGGATTTCACACTTTTAATATTTGAAGAACAGGTGGGCTACACATCAAATCTTTTGCCTACACCATATTTTCTTGAGTTTCTTGAAAATCTTTCTCAACGATCACCTTCTCATAGTTGATGTGCTCTTGGGACATCTGGTGCCCATATTGTTTTCTTATTTTAGAAATAATTTGGTCATTTTGCCTATAGGCTCTAAGAATTTTTTCTTTAAAGTCTAATAATTTTACCTTGATATATCTTTGAGTAATCAATCTGGCCCAACTTTTTCCCAGATACACTCAGTCCTTTCAATATGTTGACACAGAGATTTAATTTTTGCTGAAAAACTTGTTTCTGAATTATTATTAAAATATTGATTTAGTTACATTGTCTTGTTATTCTTAAGAGATTCCAGTTCCCTATATATAGATATTCTTTGCATGGCCTCCATGTTATGCACTTTTTCTTCCAGATGCTATTTTCCTTTTATAATATTATACTGGTGGTTATTTTCCTTTTCTTCCAATGTACATTATTAAATTTACATTCATTTTTATTCTCCCTTGAGCACGCTGAATGTTATCCTTAATTTCTAATACTTATAAATTTTTTAAAATATTGATTTTAATTATTAAATAATTAACTTTTAAATTAATTTTTAATTATTAATTTTTCTCAAATGGCTAATTCATTTGAGATTATTTTGTGATAAATTTGTTCTCCTTTAGACTGGATATTTAAAAACATTTTTAACAGATTAAGAACTTTTGCTTTGTTCTGAGTAGCTTGGTATGGAATTGCCCTGAGTCTTTTCTATTTTGAGGCATTTGTAGACAGGGTTTTTATCTCATGAGTGCTTTTCCTAGGGTAGTGACATGCAGTTTCATTAATGGTTGGCACTGAGGATGGAGGAGGAGGAGGATGGACTGGCTGATTTTGTGGTCTATACTGCTTCTTCAGGGCCTTTAATTTTTCCTTATTCTTCTTCTGTTTTTCCTTTTTGTTCAAATACTACCATGCTCTTGAGGGGCATCTCTTCTCTCCCAGTAGCAATGTTCTGAAAGTTCCTCCATGCCACTCTCATTTAGGCCCTGTGCTCTCGCCACTGTTACCAACTACCGAGTCCCTGATCTGTGCCCAGCATTGTGGCACTTAGTGTTGGACTCCTGGGATTTATTTTCTTTCCTGAGCTTTGTTTATGTTCTAATCTTCCCTTTTCTATGTGCTACCTGTGCTCCATTCTGATTCTTCTTTCTCTGAGTTAGTCTTTGCATTCATAAGCTTTGCAGATTTTGCTTGTTTCCCTACTCACATTTAACTTGTAATTTACAATATTCTCTGACTTCTATGACTCCTATTCTATGACCAGTCTATAACTCCTCTTCTATGACTGTGATATATTCTTTGACTATCCTATCCTATTCCTATCCAATGATTCCTGTTTATACCGACTCCTATGAATACTGATAGTTTTTCTGTGATTGTTTCCTTAAGCTTCTCCATATGCATGTTTACTCATATTTTTTATAAGTGAATCAGTAATGCACGCTGAATTTTTATTCTGCTTTTTCACTTGGCTTCATATCATATCAATTATCCCATGTTTTCATAAACCTTACAACGCCTTTCCAAGTTTGAAAACTTTTAAAATATAGTTTCCTATTACATAAACAACACTGACTTAAAAATCTTACAAAGTATGAAAACTAACAATGAAACCAGAAGAGAGTAATTCCATTTCCCAGAAGCAAACACCAATGATATTTAAATTTTTCCCTTCCAGGATTTCTTCTACATAGATTGGCAGTGATGATATTGTACCTATAATTTGGCATACTGCTTTTTTTCACTTATTTGTGTTTCATAGTTGTTTTCTATATAATTTAAATTATTCACAGACACAATATTAAATGTCTTCCTAGTATTCCACCATATGGACATTCTCCTAATGTTTATTGCAATTTTCATTACTGACAAAAATTCTGCAATGAACATTTTTGTGCATAAATTTGCATCTATATTTCAGGTTATTTTCTTAGCATATATTTATAGATGGGAAGTACAAAACCAGAAAATCATTATTATTGAATACTAAATTTTGATTCTTTCTTAATTGTTTGGAAACATGATTTTAAGTGTTGTTCTATAAACAGGGGTGGTAGATATACCTTTGCAGTATTACATAAATTTGTGTTTTCTTATTCTTGCCCTCATCTGTGACAAGTAATTTGACATAGTATCAATTATTAATCCACATTTTAAAAATCTCCATACTCTCTCTATATTGCTCCATTAGCTCTGTCCCTTAATTATGCAGACACTTTCAGAGCAACTTGCTTTATTCCCTAGTGGATTATGTATTTTTCCTGCCTGGATTTTTATCTATTAATAACTCACAAATTGATATCTCTAGTTCAGAGTGTTCCTCTGAAAGCTAAGAACGTATGTGCAGTAGTTAAATTTCCTTTCCGTTCTGATGTCTCACAGGCATCTCGATTTCAACATGAATCTCAAACTTAACGACGACTTCCCTAGTAGCTCACATGGTAAAGCGTCTGCCTGCAATGAGGGAGAACTGGGTTCAATCCCTGGGTTGGGAAGATCCCCTGGAGAAGGAAATGGCAACCCACTCCAGTGTTCTTGCCTGGAAAATCCCATGGGTGGAGGAGTCTGGTGGGCTACAGTCTGTGGGGTCACAAAGAGTTGGACACAACTGAGCGACTTCACTTCACTTCATTTTTTCAAACTTAAGAAACCTCAAAAACAGGACTCTGGGTCTCCTCTCACACTGCACAGAAACATATACATGTATACAGTGCAAATCTGCTACACTCCAGCACATATACCTAACCATCCATATAGCGGCTTAAGATAAAGATAACTGGATCTTCAGTTTCCCATGTTTCCTCATATCCTACATCAGGTATCTCAATAAACATCTGAATTGTGCCTTCAAAATGTAACACAAGTTTGCTTGCCTCCATCTGCAGTGCTGACACCCATCAATTTTATCTTACCTAGAGTGCTTTAGTAACTTCTTGAAAGACCTATCCTATATATTTCCTTATGTTCCATTCTTCCACATAAGCAAAGATAACCTTTTGTTAAAAAAAAAAAAAAGTAAGTTTTATTTTTGTCAATCCTGATCTTAAACATCATCCAGTGGCTTCCAGCAGTAGTAACAAATCCCACCTTCACGCTGGCTTAGAGGGTCCTAAAAATCTGTTTTCCTATCTGATCTGTGACCTTCCCCTGTCATTTGTTCAGTAGAGTCAAAATATATGTGTCTTCTTCTAGTTCCTAAAATATATCAGCTTATTCCAATTTTAGGATCAACAGGCATTGCTTCTTTCCAAAATGTTCCTAAAAGTAAAAACATTTCCAAATTCTTCATTTCTATACCCCCAGAATCTAGAATACAAGTGTAAAAATAAATTTAAATACAGGAATTAATATTTTCTTTATGTTGCAATGTTACTATGTTAACAAAATTTATCTAAACATGTTCCACATTTCTTAACTGTTTCATCAACATTTTATCTCTTTGTCCTAATCTTTCTCAGGGACAATTTTTCTTCCTTGTCACTGTCTCTAACATCAATTTTAATCATTCTTTCCTCCTATGCAGATTGTAATCTTGAAATTCCATTTCCAGACTCTTTTCATCCTAATATTTCCTTCTCTCACCCTTTTCCCTTGTTCCCTTATCTTGTTGATTTCAATTTCAGCCTGGTCTCTCAATAATTTATTTCTAGCCCTACTTCATCCAGATCAGATTATCATTTTTTTTAACTATTGAGAATGGCAAAATACTTTATTTTTTCATCTACCAAAGAAGCACTATTTTTAATATCCATAATAATATCAGCTTTTTAATCTCCATAATATAATTTGTGAGCCTCATGATATATGTGTATATGATTATTTACTCATTTTTAAAATAGGGAGAGATTTAGCTAGGCTCAATGTTTGCCTCCACCAGCAAAGTGGGTGTCTAGATTTTTCTTTGCTCTCTCTAAGTTTTTGGTTAGATAGCAGGTAAGTGTGGATAACTGCCCAATCTTTGTTTTCACACTTTCTCTAGTGTAGATGAGTTGAGCTAAGCACTGATGCTGAAGACGAAAAGTGAAATTTTCTAATATTTACTGCTTCCAGAGCTCTTTCTCTTTCCACTCCCATCTTCAGCACTTGATCTTGAGGATCAGAAATTCCAAGATGCAATGTATCACTGTCCGTATCTCTTCTCTGCTGTCTGCTCAGTTGCCTTATGGATATTAAAATATAATTATACAAAGACAGAAACTTATTGGTGTTTGGGGTCATTGTAATCTGGCTGCCTCAAAGGGTAATTCCATAGCACTAGAATGATGGCTGCTCATATTCTTGTGCATTAAGACCTTTATTTATTCTGGAATAAATGCAACAAAGGGTAAGGGAGGTACACAAATTGCCAAAAATTTCAGATGAGCCATCAGATGTAGTCCACTAATAATACACTTTAATCCAATTCTTTCTCCATCTACAGTTTGAAGAAAATCCTCACAACTTTTAGCAATAGATTGCCTATTTGTCCTGTTGCCGGTATGGCTATTTTATTTGTTTTCCCATGTATTTTGGGGTCTTGCTAGTCTGAAAAAGTTTTAAACATGAACCCCTCTAGTTATTTCTTAGACAAAATAACATTTCCAATTGTTTTAATTCAGACAGTGCTTTAGTGTGGTGTTAGCTGTACATTTAATCAAGAAGACACATCTTCAGGAAAAAAAAAAAAATCTCTCTCTTAAGAGAGAGATGGGATTTGCCAGTTGGTAAAATGAAAATAAATCCAGAATAATCAAGTATCTAAAATCAAATAACCACAAAACAATAGCAAGTTTGTTATGAACTCCCCAGAATATCTCATAGATTCACCTTTGAGGAGCTTGCATTACTTACATTAACATCTAATAAAATGAGTAGTTCTTCCTATTGGTTCACACACACACATGTATTTGAAGAGTCCAGCAGTAGGCAAAGAACATATACATGATGCCTCACACCTGACCACAGGCAATCACAAGGCTTTACCTGGCAGGCTTCATGGGGAAAGCTGCCTTCCCCACAAGAGACTTGGAGCACAGCCAGTACATGATGGTTTTCTAGAGAGAGCTGCAGTCAGAGACTCAGGTTCCCCTGGACTAGAAATGTGAAAATCCTTCAGTTGTATCCAGCTCTTGGCTCCTTTGTCCATGGGATTCTCCAGGCAAGAATACTGGAGTGGGTTGCCATTTCCTTCTCCAGGAGATCTTCTCAACCCAGCGATTGAACCTGGATCACCAGCATTGCAGGCAGATTCTTTACTGTCTAAGCCAAAACTTCCTCCTTCCCCTGATGCTCCATCCCTTTGTAAAAATTTTCACATTTGATTCCTGCATACTCCCCAAACTCATCCACTACTTACTTCTTTTGATACAAATGTGGGGACCTGCCTTTCCCATTCTGTATATACCACTTTCAATAACAACTTTATACCTTTGCATACTTGTTCCCTATCTGTGTCATCCACTACCCTGTACTGTACAAAGATAACCCCTGCTTCAAGTTTCTTATTAAGAACTACTTTCTCTAAAAGTCATCTTTGACCTTTATTCTTAGATTCAGTCTGCTTTTACCATATTTTCATCCTGGAGTTTTTACATCACTGTACTGTCACAATTATAATATTGCAATATAATTATTTATTTGTTTCTTGATCCCTTGTGTACAGTTGCTATTTGTATAATAAGTGCCTGACATTTCTTTTGGCATATAATGGACATTTAGTGAGCATAGGTTAAAAGAACAAATGAATGATTCTCAGAGATAACAAGATAGAAGCTAATTAGGATAGAGTAGTCTTTATTTTTTGTCATCCATTAATTTTACATCATCTGCCCTGAACCCCATGCCTATCTTTTCCAAGCTCTATTTGTGAGTATAAATTTTAAACTATGTTTGTACTTTTAGTAAATTATAAAGATCTCAGTTTGGTGAAGGATATGTGTATGAAAAAAGCATACTCACTGAGTTCTTTAGCATCCAGGAGAGACAGACAAATGGACAGAAGTATAGAACAATACTTATGAGCACTTAGAAATTAATAAGAACACATCTGTGAAGTTATTTCTTAAGGTAGTTAGAACATGAGGTGACATGTTTCATTTTTAACCACACAGTACATGTCTACAAGTTATATAATACGTGCTAACAATGATAATGTAGGGTTATGAAAGTGGTTGGACATTTGTATCATGGAAATATACTTTGGTAAATGTTTTTGCTTTTAAAATGGGTATTTTAGAGCAAAATTCAATCATAAAGAGGCACGTCAGTGATTGGTTCACTAGATTTAAGGGCCGCTCTCTACTCTAAACATAGCATTGCCTCCAGTCTCAGCTTTGCCTGAATGAAGGCAGCCAGGCTGTGGGGTGCAATTTGAAATGCCTAGATGTTACTAAGCTTTGACTGAGAGAAAAGTGATCCTTTCCTTACAAACAATGTAGGGTTTACTAGGATGTACCTAAGAAAGAAGAGGTATCCTTCCCTCGTGCTTACCAAAAAGAGTAAGAGAAATAAAGATGGCTTCTGCGTTCTGAACAAAGAGTATTGATTGTTCAACAAGCTAGGGAGGACAAGTAAGTGCTAAATGGAAATCATAATAACACTGTGATGATCTCTATGAAAAAAAATCAATAGAAAAGAATGGTTTTATAAGAGATATACAATGTTATTATTCTAATACCTCAAGCCATAAAACTGAGGCATTTGAGTGTGACATGACATAGTAGCTCAACTGACAGGGAAGCCACGGTAGCCAAAATGATCTCAGTCATTTCTGATGGTACATATCTCACCACCTCCCCATCTTCTCCCCTCCCAACATACACACAGGAATGAACTCCAGCTATACATTTCCTTTCATTTCCCCCATTTGGTGCAATTCCTGAACTTTGTTCTCTCCTCGGGATCTTGCAGTTTCTTCTGCCTGGAACATCAGTTATTGGCTATTTCTCATCAATCAGGTCTCTGCTCAAAAGCCATTTCCTGAGAGGACTTGCCAAATTATGGTAGCTTATTTTAAAAGTCTACACTTTACCAGTATCTGTCTAGCTCATTCCCTTCTTTGCATTTATTCCATAGCCTGTACCCCTCTATGTGGTTATTTTTATTTTCTGTTTCCTGCCTCAGAGGAATGTAAATTTATATTTTATTTTATTCAGTATTGTTTCCCCAGACTCCAGAAATCTATTTGGAATATGTGTGTGTGCGTGTTAGCCATTCAGTTGTGTCCGACTCTTAGCAACCCCGTGGACTGTAGCCCACCAGGCTCCTTTATCCATGGGATTCTCCAGGCAAGAATACTGGAGTGGGTTGCCATTTCCTTCTCCAATAAAAATATAGTGGGTGCAAAATAAATATTGTTTAATGAATAAATGAATATTTTAATAACTAATTGTCCTAGTATATGTCTATCATATTTTCCCCCAACAGACTGCAGATTTCTTGAGCAGGGCTAGGACAATGTTTCCTTCTTTTGCCCCTGTTGCCTATAGAAAGCTGAACAATCTGGCTCATCCCTTTAGATTATCTTCATTTCTGATTACTTGAACAAATATTAACTCTCTGTGTATAAAGAGGCTTGCTATTTAGAAGTGTTTGCTATTTACATTTTTGTTATTTTGGCCATTTGTTGGCCAAACTTCTCTGTGATAGGAAGATGGATTTGGGCTTCCCAGGTGGTGCTAGTGGTAAAGAGCCCACCACCCAATGCAGGAGACACAAGAGACATGGGTTTGATCCCTGGATCCAGAAGATCCCCTAGAGAAGGGAATGGCAACCCACACAGTATTCTTGCCTGAAAAAGTCTATGGACAGAGGAGCCTTGCAGGCTACAGTCTACGGGGTCACAGAGAGTCAGACACCATTGAGTGACTAAGTGCACACACACACATACACAAACACAACAGATTTAAGATAATACTAATTTATTTCTCTTTCTTCTCTGCTATCCCAGGGACAAAGGTGCCATGTAAAAGTAACCCCCCAAATAGAAAGCACTCTATATTAAGAAAATATTCTCTGCTCCTCAACTGCATGGTGGTGGTTTAGTCACTAAGCCATGTCCCACTCTTGTGACCCCATGGACTGTAGCCCGCCAGGTTCCTCTGTCCATGAGATTATTAAGGCAAGAATACTGAAGTAGGTTGCCATTTCCTTCTCCACAACTGGATGTAAAAGCCACAAAAAGTAGGAGAAAAAGCAAGTCAGCACTTTTAAGATATTAGAACTTCATGATGTTCAATTGACTAACTGGTTCTTATACATTAGTTACTGCCTCATTAACTATAAAGGAGAAATTTTCTCGGGTTCAAAGAGAAAGACAAACCATAGCTTTTATTCCAGAAGGAAAAATCTAATTATAGCTTAAAAAATCAATGGGAGTAATATTGATATAAAATATAGAAGAGAACTATTAAATTGGCTCAATAAAGTTTTAGTAATAGATGGGTTTCTTCTAGCTCAGTAACTTTTTCCCTGTCTTCCTGGAGCATTAATTATTTATTCATTATGTTCCTTCAGTAACTGTGAAATTATTACCTTTCAGTTTAATCAGTACATTTTCTATAGTCTCTATTTCTGACTCATCTCTAGAAAGTTTACTAAAACAAAAATTTTCCCTCTACTGCTTAAGTAAATTTATGGGTTTGAGATTAAAACTTAGACGCTGCATACCTATACCTGAGTGCTCAACATCTAAATTATGGCTTGCAAGAAAGCTTGTTAACATTTTCAACAATTTTCCCAAGTGTAAATTCAGAGAAAATCAATTTACTTTCTCTTTTTTAATCTCAGGTGTAAGTTATAATTCTGCAGTACCCAATATCTCTCTGAAGCCCATGGTCTACTCTTCTTTTCTATATATTTCAAACTGATCCTTTGGAGTTATCGTAAATGAAAATTAATAGGCTCCTTATTAAGTATTGTAGTGTTTCAGGTAGCAAACGCATGACAGCTACCTAACCAATCCCTGAGTAGCCAGCCCATGAGTGTGGCATTAATGATTTTGGGGAAAGCTAACTAAGTACATCTATCACTTTGTCACGTGTGGTAAAAGAATGCATCAATCAGAGCATAAGAGGGATCTGTCTTTGTTTCCGTCTGTGAGTACTACTGAACTCTGTTACAAAAATCAATAGAACAGGTATAGTAAGCTGCATTTATGTTGATTAAATAAAACAAATGGAAAAATAGAAGGTAGGAGACTGGTAATAAAGCTTCTAGAGTAAAGTACAGGTCAGTTTCCTGAGATAGAAACTGTGTTTCTGAATTTAGCATACCTGAGAACATTTTTGAGTATCAGTGTCTTATAAACATGATCTAAATGATTGAACTATTAACTTTTTCAAAATGCTATTTAACCTCATTCAAGGAGAAGAAAACTGATAATATAGCTATGAATATTTTACCCTGTTATTTAATTCCACTCTATATGGCTCCCCTGGTGGCTCAGATGGTAAAGAATCTGCCTGCAATGCAGGAGACCTGGCTTTGATCCCTGGGTCAGAAAGATCCACTGGAGAAACAAGTGGCAACCCACTCCAGTATTCTTGCCTGGAGAATCTCATGGACAGAGGAGCCTGGCGGGCTACAGTCCATGGGATCACAAAGAGTCAGACACAACTGAGTGACTAAGCATGCTCACACACACACATACACACATGGAAGCTATCTGCGGAAAGAGTAGTGTGGGCTTTGGAATTTTAGTAATCTGAATTCAATTTTGTCAACTACATGACAGAAATATGTCACGCTTATTAAAGCTTCCATATGCCTAATCTCCCTTTGGCTTAGGTTGGAGCTACAAGAGTAATTTCAAGTCCTGACCAAAGGACTATAAAATGCGTTGATTCCATGTCAAGAATTTAGGCACCTATCTGCCTCTACCTCCTTCTCTTCCTTTGCAATGATCTCTTTCAAGACAATATGTTCCAGGCACCATAATTATAAAATGGGGGACAGTCCAACTTATATTGTAACATGAATAAAAAATAAATCTACTGTTTTAAACAAGTGAGTTTTAAGGGATTATCTGTTCCAAGGCAATAATCAAAAGTACCCTGATTAATGCACATTATTTAATAGCTCCTATGACCTTGAGATAGCTATTTAATCTTTCTAAGTCTCTATTTCATCATTTGTAAATCTAGGCTAAACAGTAGTGAAAAATATCTCATATGATGTTTTAAGAATACAAAGTTTTAGTTATGAAAGATGAATAAATCCTAGAGATCTACTCTATAGTATAATGCCTATAGTTTAACAAATTGTACTGTGTACAGTTGGCATTCCAAATCTGTGAATTCCATATCTGCAGATTCCACCAACCTCAAATTTTGATCGAAGTTTGGCTGAATCTGCAGATATGGAAACATAGATATAGAGGGTCAACTATACTATGCCATTTTATAAAAAGTACTTGATCCAGCATCTGGCAATTTTGTTATGAGAGGTTGGCTCTGGAACAAATTTCCTGGGATACCAAAGGGCAACTGTACTTTAAAATTTGCCAGTAGGTTAGATCTGATGTTGGGCTTAGATCTTATGTTGGGTTTTCTAATCATAATCATCATCATCACATATAAAGAGGTTGAGAGGAAAATTTTGGAGGTTGGAATACATTTATGGCATAGACTGTGGTGATGGTTTCACCAGTGTATCAAGTTCCATATATTACACATTAAATATATATAGCTTTTTGCATGTCAATCACACCTTAGTAAAGTACTTTAAAAATAATTTAGTAAAACAAAAAAAAAAAAAACACAGAAAATGATTGTACAATAGTTTTTGTTGAGCTTGAATTTCTTTAAGAAAAAATAATAAAATCTCCTATTTTACCTACACATACTCCCCAAACATGTGAACTTTTAGACTGGAGACAAATCACTGCATGTTCAATTATGTGTTAAAGAATTGGTAGAAATACAGAAATTAGGTACAGTCTCAGATTTGGGAGCAGACTAAGACAGGGAAACATAAAAAGATAAAAACAGAAGTCAAAGTTGTACAATCTCCAAAAGCAGAAGATTGGATATATGTCATGTTAGCATTGCTTAATACTTACAACTTTTTGAGTTAAACTGGAAATGCCTTTTTCTACTTGGATACATTTTCTTAAATGGATTTTCTGTTCAAATGTTCTAGAAATATTCATCCATATATTGAAACATATGCCATAACTTTATAGAGAAGATGAAAAGCCCAAGTAAATGACAAAAGAATGAAAATGGAAGTCTGCTTATTAAAGTTTAGCATGTTTTGAATATACTGTGATTACATCAACTCTTTCAATGCTATAGTTAATAGAATATTGGATTCAACAAAACTGGAAACTCCTTGCAATTTAGCAAACATTTATTGAATAACTTATGTCTATATTGTGTGTATTACTCTGCTGAAACTATGGTGTAATGTAAGCATGGTATGTTTCCTGCCTCTGAGAAGCAATTTTATATAGCACATACACATGTAATCTTGAAGGAGAAAATGGAAACCCACCCCAGTATTCTTGGCTGGAGAATCCCATGGACAAAGGAGCCTGGCATGCTACAGTCAAAATGTTGCAAAGAGTTGGACACAACTGTGGAACTGAGTATGCACACACATACTTGAAGTGATAAAAAGTGATATACATTGGAACTAATAAGATGAGGTACAAATCATGAAAGAATTATATGGCAAATATGAATTGTTATGGGGTAGACATTCTGGAAAGAGGTTTAATTAGAGATATGCCTGGAGAAGTGGATAGGATTTCAATTGATGGAGTGAATGAAGTAGCAAGACTAAAGTAAAAAATATTCCTGTAAGAAAAGGAAAACAATAAAAATTATATTTACATGCAAAAATCTATATAATGCAATGTAACAACAAAGGACAAAATCACATTATCATTTGAATGCATGCAGAAAAAGCATTTAAAAAAAAAAACACTAAAACTTTCATGATAAACACATGATAACAAAATAGGAATGAAGGGAAGTTCCTCAATCTGATAAAAGGCATCTACAAAAACCTAGAGCCAACATCAGATTTACTGGTGAAAGACTGAATACTTCATCCCTACATCAGACATAAGAACATGAGGTCTACTCTTGTCACTTCTATTTGGTTTTGCACTTGAGTTTCCAGGTAGGACAATTAGGCAACAAACGAATTATGAGCTTTCTAGATTGGAAAACAAAAGATAAAACTATCTCAATTTGTAAATGACATGATCTTGTATACAGAAAATACCAAGAAAACTTCCAAAAAACCATTAGAACTAACAAAAAAATTCAGCATGGTTGCAAGAGATAAGATCAATGCACAGAAATTACTTATATTTCTATACACTGATGATGAAAATAATTTCATTCACAACAGCGTCAAAAAGAATAGAAGACTTGGGAATAGATTTTTAAAAAGGACTATAGCCTGGGATGGGGCTTCCCTGGTGGCTTAGTGGTAAAGAACATGTCTGCCAATGCAGGAGACATAAGAGATGAGGGTTCGATCCTGGGTCAGGAAGACCTCCTGGAGGAGGGCATGGCAACCAGCTCCAGTATTCTCGCCTAGAGAATCCCCAGGGACAGAGGAACCTGGTGGGCTACAGCCCAAAGTGTCACAAAGAGCTGGACACAACTGAAGCGACTGAGCATGCAAGCACGCATAACCTGGGATGTTGTTGCTTACTCACTAAGTTGTGTTTGATTCTTTGTGACCCTGTGGACTGTAGCTCACCAGACTCCTCTGTCCATGGGATTTCCCAGGTAAGAATACTGGAATGGGTTGCCATTTTCCTTTCCAAGGGAACTTCTGACCCAGGGATTGAATTTGTGTCTCCTGCATTGGCAGGCAGATTCTTTACCACTGAGCTGCTAGGGAAGCCCCTGTAGCCTGGGATACAGCCTCTTAGATAGGTCTAAGGAACTGTTCCAAAGAGAAAGTGGGGAAAGGCTAGTGTATATGTTATTTTGGTTAGGGGATACAGGAAGTCAAGCATACACCTCAGTATAAGGTTATTGCTAATCACAATGATCAGGTATCTCAGTTAGTAATTTTAGGGCTTCTTTATGTATGGGAAGATACAAGAATCTGGGTTTAATAAAATTTTTCCTAAACTATAAGACTCAAACTATCTAAAAGGCCTGTTTCCCCAGAGTGTCTCATTCCTGATCTTCACCCTGAATTCTTTTCTGGGTGTACTATAGGTCAGCAACCACAGTAGCCAATGACTCAATCCAGATGGACTGATATAACTTCATCTGTGTCTTCAGCTTGCAGTAAGTGCTGCAGACTGATAACATGGGTCTTAAAAGCTGAATCCTAGCAGGCTGAGTCTAATTTAATGACTTCATCTAGTTTAATATAATGTCTTTCCTATTTTATACCAAGGAAGCTAAAGATCAAAAAAGTTAAATACTTCATTTAGCAGTGTAAATTTTCTGTGTTAGTCACACAGAAAATTGTGGAACTTAAACACATGTATACTTGTGTATGCATGTATGTTTGTGTGACTCCCCCAAATGAGACGCATAATAGATAAGGAAACCAGTTAATTGTCTATTTTTGATGTATGAAGATATAGAGGTACAAAGAGGTTGAAGCAATATTAATTGATATTTTATTATAACACTCCAAAAGAAGGAAGAGTTAGATTTTAAAATTTTATCACATATATTGAATGACTTTATTCTAAATTTGTTATGAATAAAATCTCTGCACAGCAATATATGATTATAGATGTAAGGAAGAAAAGAAAACCAAATACAAAGATTTGGCTAGAAATGTGCAGTCCAAGAGTACAAAATATCACTGAAAAACCCACTGAATAAATTTCACTTGTAAGAAAATGAGTGTGTGAATAGTCTTTGCTCTAAATTTGTAATTATGTCAAGCCATACATTTCCTTAAACCCTCTTCAGATTTGTTTAATGTTTAAAATGTGCTCTTCTAAGAATTGCTTCAGGGAGAAATAGCTAATAAAGGCATTAAAAAGAGATTCCTCATGACATTGCAATTTATATTGCATGTTTTACAAAGTTAGCTATAAAATTTTAAGATGCCGCCCAAAATTCTGAAAACTGTAGGCTTCATATCATCTACTGAAAAACCAAATATTAGTTTTCCAGGCAAAGTCAGACAAGATCTTCCTTAGATAATATCATACCAATAAATGTCTAAGCCCTGACTCCCCAAAGGTAGATTTCAAATGGTTATCAGTAGGAATATATTGGCTTTATCTCCCTTATTTTGAAATTGCAGTTGGGAACAATAATTTATAATGTAGTGAGAATTGCAAACACTTAAAGGTTTCCAAAGAAATGTCAACACCTTAAATTACATTCAGGAAGAAGGTAGTGGCCAATGCAATCTGTCTTGCTACATATTCTGTGATGCACTTATTCATGAAAACTGAAGAACACAAAACATGGACAGCTGTTCCAATGACGTGTAAGGTAAGTGCAATGAGACAACAGAGCTCACTCAGCCTCAAACACTTAGAGAAATGTAACTTTTTAAAAATGAGGAGTCAGTTAAGGCATTAATTGAGAAGTAATTCAATTATTTAATTAACCAACATTTTAGTTTATAATATGCTTACATATTTGTTTCTGCAACAAATTAAAATATTTTTGGAAGAATGTAGGACATACATTATAAATGAACTAACTATAGAAAATTTCCATTCCCCCATCTACGTGATAAACTGTTCTTTATATAAGATAAGGACACAACCCTGATTAAGCAAGTACTGATCTGAAGGCTTTTTTATAATTTTTTTTTTCTCAATGGCTGTTTAAGTGGCAGATATTATTCAATAAATTTCATAAAGACATTGTTATATATATCTCCACTAGTTTAGAGTTCAAAGCAATGCCACTCAATATTAACACTTTAAAGACCACAGTTCTGACCTTGTACTACACAGTTTTGTAATAAACTCAACTATTTTCCTCCACTCTCAATATGGCCTCTTTCCTGGATATATAGCTCTGGCTAGAACTATTCTTATCAGTGCAAGAGGAAGTCAAGAATACTATTTCATTACAGAAATGCTCAGCAAGCTAAGATTAGTGGAAAACTTCCTTTACCTGACAAAAATTTCAAAAGAAAACATACTTTTAACCCACATGCTTAATAGTAAAACACTGATTATATTTATTTTAAAATTAGGAAAAAAGTATATCCATTCTCACCATTCTGATTCAATATTGTGCTCAAAGTACCAGCCAGTGAAATTAGAGAAGGGAATAAAAGTTAAAAGCATACAGACTGGAAAGCATGAAATGAAAACTGCCCTTATTCACAGATATCATGATTGCTTATGTAAAAAATTCCAAAGAATTTTGAAAAACGATCCTAGAACTAATAACTGAATTTACCATATATTAGTGTGTGTGTGTGTATATGTATATGCACCAAAATAGAATGAAACAGGTATAATTCTGATGAAATATATGCAGCATCTATTTGCTAAAAAATATAAAACACTAATACAAGAAATTGGAGACCTAAATAAGAGGGAAGACTTATTATGATCCTTGAATTGGAAGACAATATATTTAACATATTAATTCTCCCCAGTTTGATCCCTAGAGTATTTTTATACATTTTGCCTGGAGTATTCTTATACATTTAGTCAATGTGATTTTAAAGTTCATATG
The DNA here is from genome assembly GCF_023699985.2 of Odocoileus virginianus. Classification (NCBI taxonomy): domain Eukaryota; kingdom Metazoa; phylum Chordata; class Mammalia; order Artiodactyla; family Cervidae; genus Odocoileus; species Odocoileus virginianus. The sequence continues at coordinate 16,582,230 of NC_069675.1, read as the reverse complement.
AAAAAGCAATGGAAGGAAAACACATATAATATTGAAAAAAATAAAATTGGGAGGCTCACATTACCTGGTTTTAATATTCATTATAAAGCCTCAGTAGTCTTTTTGTATTTTCATATTGTCCATGGGGTTCTCCAGGCAAGAAGTTTGCAGTGGGTTGCTATTTCCTTCTCCAGTGGACCACATTTTGTTAGAACTCTCCACTATGTCCCGTCCATCTTGGTTAGCCCTGCATGTCACAGCTCATAACTTCACTGAGTTACACAAGCCTCTCTGCCATGACAAGACAGTGACCCATGGAAGGGAACAATGAAAAGAAAAGGAATTTTGACACAAAATGCATCTCAAAAGTATTAAGCTTCAGTGAAAGCCAGTCTCAAAAGATTGCAAACTGTGATTCCATTTATTCAACTTTCTAGATAGGCAAAACTATAGGAATGGAGAAAAGGTCAGTGAAAATCATATGTTAGGGATGGGAGAATATTTGAACACAAAGAGGGAGCTTTAATAAATTTTTGGCAAGCTGGAACTATTCAGAATTCAGATTGTAATGTTGGTGCTCAGGACAGGCCACTCTAAGACACAATGGCAGTTTTATTATTTTGAATTAAAGTTACTTGAGAAGCAGTCCATGTAAGAAGGAAACCAACCCTTCTGTGTCTCCTTAAAAGTAGGAAATAAATCTACCATATGAAAAGTGCAACTGGAGGTGGAAGGATACCCTTGTCACCAGAGATAGAGAATTCAGGACCAAGAAGTCTTACAAACAATCATTTTTACTTCTTTAATTTTGGACATCTGGTCATGGCCAAAGTTCTGTGAATATGTATATAAGTAGATAAAAAACTTTGCCCAAACCCTTCCAACAACATCTAAAAATATTTACTGGTAAATATGTCAACTGAGGGCTGGCTGACTAAATGCCACATTACTAAAACTCAAATGCAGGCTTATATCTGTCAAACCACAGTTATATCAGTACTGTGGAACTAGTAATTAAAAAGAATCTTCAACATCATTATATTTAACTGTCATACAGAATATTCCAGAAAGCGAGTCATCAATGTTCTGCCTAAATACCTATTTCATTGGAGGTTTCATTGTGAGCTATAGCTGTTAATCAGCATTTAACACTATTTTTCAGATGTAAACAGCACAATTTATATTTATCGGTACAGATTTTGCTGGTTTTGTCATATTCTTCTAGCTTACTGACATATGAAATCTTGATTCCACCATTGATAGTATTAGAAACCAGTAAAGTTTGTTACATTGCATAACAATAAACCTTTTTATCAAAATCAGTTATAGCATTCATTGAGATAGGACTCTAGATTGAGTGGTCTCTCTCCAAAATTCACATTCCCATTTCTTCGCATGATAAAGCTTAAAAAAAAACACACACACATACACTCATGGGACTCTTTTTTTCATCCTCATTTGATTATCCATTGCCTTTTACCTTCAAAGAGGTTCTTACATCAACAAATTGCTGTTGTTGTTCAGTCGCTGCTGTGTCCGACTCTTTGTGACCCAATGGACTGCAGCAAGCTAGGCTTCCCTGTGCTCACTGTCTCCTGGAGTTTGCTCAAGGTCACGTCCATTGAGTTGATGATGACATCCAAACATCTCATTTCCTGCTACTCTCTTCTCCTTTTGCCTTACTCTTTCCCATCATCACCGTCTTTTTCAATGAATCAGCTCTTTGCATCAGGTGGCCAAAATATTGGAGCTTCAGCTTTAATTTTAATAGTTAATACATAATTAGCAGATAATTCCCTTTCCATAAAACAGCAGATTCATGTTGAAATTCATGTAAAAACACATTGGCCTAATAAATACAATGGTTAGTTTTAAAAAGCCAGAAAATCTCAGGTATTAAGATGCTTTGCCTGCATCATGACCATTGAAAATATCAGAATGCTCCTTTAAATGGAGAAAATCTGCAGAATAAGTGAATTCAGAATTAAATTGAAGAAAGTGGGGAAAACCAATAGACCATTCAGGTATGACTTAAATCAAATCCCTTATGATTATACAGTGGAAGTGAGAAATAGATTTAAGGGACTAGATCTGATAGACAGAGTGCCTGACGAACAATGGATGGAGGTTCATGACATTGTACAGGAAACAGAGATCAAGACCATCCCCAAGAAAAATAAAAAGGCAAAATAGCTTCAGAAAAGGCCTTACAAATAGCTGTGAAAAGAAGAGAAATGAAAAACAAAGGAGAGAAGGAAATATATGAGTATCTGAATGCAGAGTTTCAAAGAAAAGCAAGGAGAGATAAGAAAGCCTTCCTCAGTGATCAATGCAAAGAAATAGAGGAAAACAACAGAATGGGAAAGACTAGAGATCTCTTCAAGAAAATTAGAGATACCAAGGGAATATTTCACGCAAAGATGGGCTCAATAAAGGACAGAAATTGTATTGACCTAACAGAAGCAGAAGATATTAAGAAGAGGTGGCAAGGATACACAGAAGAACTTTACAAAAAAGATCTTCATGACTCAGATAATCACAATGGTGTGATCACTCACCTAGAGCCAGACATCCTGGAATGTGAAGTCAAGTGGGCCTTAGGAAGCATCACTACGAACAAAGCTAGTGGAGGGGATGGAATTCCAGTAAAGCTATTTCAAATCCTAACAGATAATGTTTTGAAAGCACTGCATTCAATATGCCAGCAAATTTGGAAAACTCAGCAGTAGCCACAGGACTGGAAAAAGGCAGTTTTCATTCCAGTCACAAAGAAAGTTTATGCCAAAGAACACTCAAGCTACCGCACAACTGGACTCATCTCACACAGTAGTAAAGTAGTGCCCAAAATTATCCAAGCCAGGCTTCAGCAATACATGAACTGTGAACTTCCAGATGTTCAAGCTGGTTTTAGAAAAGGTAGAGGAACCAGAGACCAAATTGCCAACATCTGATGGATCACTGAAAAAGCAAGAGAGTTCCAGAAAAACATCTATTTCTATTTTATTGACTATGCCAAAGCCTTTGACTGTGTGGATCACAATAAACTGGGTAAAATTTTGAAAATGATGGGAATACCAGACCACATGATCTGCCTCTTGAGAAACATGTATGCAGGTCAGGAAGCAACAGTTACAACTGGACATGGAACAGCAAACTGGTTCCAAATAGGAAAAGGAGTACATCAAGGCTGTATATTGTCACCCTGCTTATTTAACTTATATGAAGTGTACATCATGAGAAACGGTGGGCTGGATAAGCACAAGCTGGAATCAAGATTGCCAGGAGAAATATCAGTAACCTCAGATATGCAGATGACACCATCGTTATGGCAGAAAGTGAAGAAGAACTAAATAGCCTCAATGAAAGTGAAAGAGGAGAGTGAAAAAGTTGTCTTAAACCTCAACATTCAGAAAATTAAGATCGTGGCATCCAGCCCCATCACTTCATGGCAAATAGATTGGGAAACAGTGGCTGACTTTATCTTTTTAGGCTCCAAAATCACTGCAGATGGTGATTCCAGCCATGAAATTAAAAGACACTTACTCCTTGGAAGGAAAGTTATGACCAACCTAGACAGCATACTAAAAAGCAGAGACATTACTTTGTCAAAGGTCCATCTAGTCAAGGCTATGGTTTTTCCAGTGGTCATGTATGGATGTGAGAGTTGGGCTATAAAGAAAGCTGAGCACTGAAGACTTGATGCTTTTGAACTGTGGTGTTGGAGAAGACTCTTGAGAGTCCCTTGGATTACAAGGAGATCCAACCTTCCATCCTAAAGATCAGTCCTGAGTGTTCACTGGAAGGACTGATGTTGAAGCTGAAACTCCAATACTTTGGCCACCTGATGCAACAAGCTGACTCATTGGAAAAGACCCTAACGCTGGGAAAGATTGGGAGCAGGAGAAGGGGATCACAGAGGATGAGATGGTTGGATGGCATCACTGACTCAATGGACATGGTTTGGGTGGACTCCAGGAGTTGGTGATGAACAGGGAGGCCTGGCGTGCTGTAGTTCACGGAGTCGCAAAGAGTCGGACACTACTGAGCGACTGAACTAAACTGAAGTGAATGGACGAATACCTGATGAATATATGTAAATGATATATTTTTTATGTTGCATTTCTAATTATGCTTGTTTTTAAAATTTAAGTGTTTTCATTTTTTCTAATGCTTTGAGATTTCTTCCAAATGAGGCCAATTAAAGTGGCTTCTAAATGATTCCTAGAAATATTAATATAATCCAGATACACTGGTTATAGCGTCAGATAGCCTAGACTCCGATTCTGTTATCTACTCACAGAATAACTTTAGGCTTATTTTCTCCTCTGCAAAATGGGAATAATGATACACTAAACACTACAGAGTTTCTGTGAGAATTAAGTCAGTTATATGTAAAGTGCTTTCTGAGAGCTTCCCAGAACAACAAAGCAATTTATAAGCCTTTGATAAGAGAAAACTGAGTTTATGGCTTATCCAGGAGAATAAAACCTCTGCATTATCTGATAGCAGTTGTGATGAAAAAGAAAAAGGCTGGATTGACTGACATTTTTAAGTCTGGTTGAAAGTAGATTTTTTTTCACAAAATGTTGGTCTTGATGAGGATTGGCTAGGAATCATAATAGTTTGGGACTGATGAAAACAGCAAGGAGAGCATTTTGAGGAAAGAGAGAGTCAAGGAATCTTTTGGAATACACTGTTGGGTGCTTTCTGTTGAAGAGCTAATGGATCTTGGGAATTCCTGTAACAAGTAATGTAGTTACTTGTTTCCAACTTCTTTCATCCTGGGCAAAGGTCTTCTGGAATAGACAGTTATGCTAATGAAGACTGTAGAATAATAAAATCATACTAAGATCATTTTTGTCTTTCCTGTCAAGTGATGTAAAAGTGTCTTAGAAGATCGTTGCACATGTTAAACACTATATATGCATTTTGTTGTTTTCATGTTTATTGATACCACTATTATTAAAACTGAGTATGTCAAATTATGTATAAAGACTTTCAAACTACTAATGTGGCCCACTTTTCTTCTCTGCTCTTGGCCCTGTTGGGTATTTATTTTAGGATTAAGAAGGAGTAGCCTGCTTTCTCGTGTGCCCACCTGCTGTTTGCTGTAATAACCCCCCCACCAGTTTGCCCATACTGAGCAATTGTCGCTCTGTAACAAGGATGGCACAAGGTGATGAGACACACATTCTACTGGGGGAGTGGGGCACATCCATGAAAAGTTACAATGTAATGCATGCTCTGAGAGAGGTGTGAAGGAAAGAAGGAAGAAGCACAGAGGACAGTGAGCCCAACTGCATGTGAGGGAAAGAATTCTGCGAAATTCAGAAATGCCAAGAGGAGACCACAGTTTGAGTGCACCTAAATAAAAACCATGGATGACTCCCACTGAATCTGATTTCTGAGAGAGCACTCTGTATTCTTACAAACCTTCCCACTGGGCTGTATCTTGCAGTACATTTATCCCAGTTTTGAGTTTGACTGCTACAATGCACTTCTTAGAGAGATTTTTTTTGCTTGAAACATATCAGTGGTAAAGAATCCGCCTGCCAAAGCAGGAGACTCAGGAGATGTGGGTTCGATCCCTGAACTGGGAAGATCCCCTGGAGGAGCAAATGACAATCCACTCCAGTATTCTTACCTAGAGAACCCCATGCACAAATTAGCCTGGCACAGTCCATATGGTCACAAAGAGTTGGACACGACTGAGCAACAGAGCGTGCACACACACACACACACATACACACATACACACACACACACACACACACACACACACACTACATCCTGGGGACTTAGCACCTGTATCAACCATGTTCAAAATTCAACTTAAAAGAAAAACACGGTGGTAATATCCCAGAGCCTTCTTACTTATATTTTGTATCCTGTTGTGCCAGGACAGTCCTGCTTAACGCCTGATGTCTAGTGTGTTTATAAATAGTGACTCATTTCTCTCTTCAAATTATATGGTTATCCTACTTGTACTTCCTTTTGCCACTGTTCCAGTGAAAAATAAACTAGGAACTAGAAAAACAAGTGTCACTCACCTTGGACAAATGATACTTTTGAAGTTATGATGATAGTAAGCATGATAACAGAAGTGAAAACGTAGCATGCATAAAAGGTGATCTACAAATGTTTGGTTAATTTGAACAATGGCCTGTATAATTAGCATCATATGGGTTGGGAGTACGAAGTGTTTTAAGACAAATGTAAATATACTTTTACAACTATTGTATTCCTAAAACAAATGATTACACTTGACTGATTTACAAATATCTATGTTTCAGTCTCAGGTTCAGCCGTCCTCCTATTCAACAGGAAGTAAAAGATACAAGAATGAGAAAAATCAGTTCACTATGTCACTGTGGATAAGTCTTAGCTTAGAGATTCATGTCCTCATTTCTAAAATAACATGATGAGCTAAGCACTTTTACTTGAAGTGAAGATCAGACTGAACACAGCCTGATCTCTGCTTCGTCCACGCGCCAACTTGGGCCAGCCTGTTCCAGCTCTTCTGGATGAGTGTGCACTGGCTCTCTGAAATCTAGCAGCCCCAAATGTTGTCAACATTGGACTGGCTAGTCTCTAAGCCTTAAATACCAACAGTATCATAAACAGATAGCTTTTATAAATAAAAACTGAAATATTAAAAAAAAAATAACAATTCAAGTGGGAACCAAAATATGTCTTTGCTTCCTAAGGTTTAAAACACAGGAATTTATTTTCTCACAGTTCTGAAGTCCAGAAGTTAAAAATCAAGGTATCAAGGTATAATCAGGGCCAAGCTAACTCTGAAGCCCTATATGGGAACAATTCCTTGACCCTTCCAGCTTCTAGTGGCCTCAGATGTTAATTGGCTGGGTAAAGTTATTTTTGAGCTTCAGGTCCAGACGTGGTAACTCATAGCTACATCATTTTGCCTAAGCTGAGGAATTTATATAAACAATGGTGTCTGTTACCTATGAGGATTCTAAGTGTCTCTAACAAGTGAGAAAAAATTATTTTCCCATTATATTCTTGCATTCAAAAGAATAAAACAAGTAATAATTAGGAATAAAACATCTAGAATTTAACTTTCAAGTTGCAAGTTAAACAAAAGAGAAGCCAGGCAATGTTCAATATTTAAGATGAAATTTTAATGTTGACATCAACTGAATCATGATGAATAGTATAAACAGTAAATGAATAGTTGCATGCTATGCTAAATATATCATTATGAAAACTCTGTTACATTTTTTGAATAGTTTCATTCATAATGATGAACTAATTATATTTTGGCATCTAATGATCAGAACTGAATGAGTTGCATTCAAAGGCCACAGCTTTCTCACTTCAATATGTACCTTTGATCTTGCAATAATGTTTTCTTCTACAAGTAAGAGAGAATCTAAGTATACTTCCAAGCACTAAAGGAATACTGTGCCTGTTCTCTTTGTAACTGAGCATTGGTAAGCTCTTTTGTGGACAATGTTCATTTACTTTGTCCAGATTTTTGTATGGTAAGATTCTTCTTTCTCACAAACGCACAGTGTCAATAGCACAACATGCTATTGATGTTATAGAAAAGCTAAGTCCTTTATTAGTGAGAAGAATAAATATTGCCTATTGAAAGTCTATGGAGTTTCAATTATTGAAAATAGAAGCCAGTCTCATTTAAAATTAAGAACAGAGTTTTCAGATCAATGCTATTTATTTTTATCTTGAATAAAGGAAGGGTTAGTGCAAATGATTTCTGCTACATTGGGGTGCTTATCCCACCTTCTGCTGGTCCGGGAGCCTGATTCCTGCATACACTCCCTTCAAAAAACATTAGCCAGGTTTAGTGAAGAAAAGACACAAACAGTGAACAAAATGCCAATTTCTAGAATAAAGGTATGAGCAGAAGCTTGGATACTCTGGTTTAGTGAATACCATGTGGTCTTGCATTCATATCTCCTCAGTCTCTCTTTGACGATGTCAGTACTTACTCACACCGCTGATGGAGTCTGAGTTGTTCACAGCTCTTGGCAGAGCCCCTCTCTAGAACTGACCCTGGGCTTCACCTCATGTCACATATCTTCTTGGGGCTATCTGCATATAGTGACTTGCAAACATTGAGATATAAAGGCTAAGTCCCCTTGTCTGAAGTCAGGGCAACTCTGCAGACTCATGCTAGCTGTGACCACCCCATAAACTTGTCTAAGACTGTTGCTGTGACTGCATGACTGTTCAGCTTCCCTCTCTGTATATTCCTGGTTTCTTTCCACTCGCCCACTCCCACAGATATTATTTCTAAGAACATATAATGCCCAAAAACTCTCTGCAGGTAAATCTCTGTCATACTGTCTGCTTCCTGGGGAAACTGATCTGCTATATTTAGTCCAGAGAGGTCAAAGAAGATTTGTTAGTCATATTATAATTTGAGACTTTTCTCTCAGTTTTAATAAGAGTTTGTCTCCTGAAAAGGATGAAAAAAGAATGCATTCCATATAAAAGGAACAATGCAAGAAAAAGCAGAGATAAGAAAGAATACACCTTATTCTGCCTGGCATGCTACAGTTAATGGATTTGCAGAGTCAGACATGACTTAGCAACTGAACAATAACAGCTTAGTCAAGCAACTTTGCTAGAATACCAGAGAGGCAAGAGACACATGAGACATGGATTCAATTCCTGGGTCAGGAAAATCCCCTGGAGGAGGAAATGGCAAACTACTCCAATAATCTTGCCTGGAGAATCCTATGGACAGAGGAGCCTGGCAGGGTACAGTCCATGGGGTCACAAAGAGCCAGACACAACTGAGCAACTAAGCATAGCATGGTGTGGCCGTAGGTAATAGGCAATCATTTTTGTAAACTGTATGTAGAGGATTACATATGAGAATTGTTTCACGAAGAAAACCAGAAATGTCATAGAAGGTAGATTTGAAGGCATCCAAGAGACAAGAGCAGGAGGGAAACTAAATGGAAGGCAGTTGTAATTTTGGAAGCAAAGATTTTCAAGGGTTAAACTGATGCAGAGATGGTGAATTCATAAGGAAAATAGGCAATGCAATGAAGGTGAAAATAACTTTACCAGGTAATTGGATATCAGAACTAAAGATGAAGGAGTGATTTCTGCTTGGGTCCATGAAGGCAGCTGTGGTTGTAAATGACCGGCAGAACAACAGGTGGAGGGGGTATGACTGAGATTGTGGTATTAGAGGAGAAGGAAGATCAGGAAGAGCCTGCTGAATGCCCTGCTGACAGTATCTTCTTTGGTGGCTGACATTCTATACAGCACAGAAAGAAGTAGTATTTCCCTCCAGTGACTTTGAAGCTGTTAGCATATCACAAGTAGTATGAAGTTTTATAATGGGGAGAAAAAGGCTTACGTCCCAGATAGTAACTTCATGCAGGCATCAGTATGACATGACCTGAGATAAAGTCAAAAGTTAGCCGGACCATTTACTGGAGAAAAATAGCATGTAGCACCCTAGTGAAGCAACAATAGGCACCACTGAAAATGCTCTGTAGCAGGATGATGGAGAAGTTATAACTTGCTTATTTTCTCTGACAGCAGGGATCCTAGAAGCAGTTATCTGCTACAATCCTTTTCCTTTGTGGGACACAAGAGCCGGCTGCACACTCTAATTGTGTAGGTGCATGTCTTGACAATGGAGCCGACAAGCCTGTCAGACTTGACTAGACGGTGAGGGCGTTAACCCTGGCTTGCTTCCCACTAGCAATAAGAAGTCATGCTGGTTCTCCGTGAAGCTCATTTTAAGTATTCTATATCAACAAGGATCATACACACTGGTATAAAATACTGAAAGTTTTAATTAAATGTTCTGCATACCTAATAATTTTCTCATGTGATTGAGTCATAGAGAAATAAAATAATTATTCAAAGGACAGATTTGCATCTTGAGAGTCTGTGAATCATCTATATTAGATCATATAGAGTATACACTAAAAATGCAAAATTAAAGGTTCCTGTTTAGCTACTGATTTAGAATCTAAAGTAGGGTTTATCATGCTGTCCCTATTCACATTCAGGATTGGAAAATTCCTTGCTGTGGGGATTGTCCTGTGTTTTATAGAATGTTTAGCAGCATCCCTAGTCCCCACCCACTGGATGCCAAGAGTGTGCCTACACACACAAGTGTGCACGTTGGGACAGTCGAAAATGTCTTGAGACATTGCCATTCCTTTTGTGGAAAAATCACCCCTGGTGAGGAACCACTGATCTAGAGAGATGAGCCTGAAAATCTGCTTTTCTCCTTCATACATGATGAAGTGTGAAATCGCATGACTTAGATCATCAGCAGACTCAGCATCCCCACACCATGGAGGACTACTTCCTTTAGTCTTTTGCTGTCTAATAAAATAATGTGGGGGTGGAGAGACAAAGGGAAGAAAGTATGTGCCTGTGTTGGAGTGGGGCAAGTCTCTCCCCTCTTTTTTGTAGATATTTATCTGTTTCTTTAAGCCCTGAATGTTACCCAGTGGCAGCTGATGAACTGGCATACAAGCAAGATCCACATATTGTTAGATAAAACAAGGGCATGACACTATTCTCTTGCCCACTGAGAAAAGGAATGAAATAACAAATTTTGCAACCAAAGTATATATACAAAACTGGTAGGCACTGAGGATTCAGAAATGAATAAAGCACATCTCTTGGTCTTTAGAATTTACACACCAATGAGGAAAGACAATGTAATGCAATGTAGAACCTTGCTTTGCCTATTAAAATAATCTAATTGAAAGATACTGGGTCCAGTAAATACATAACTGCCCCCCCACCCCTGCCACCACCATCACTAAGCCACTGCTATTCAACTCACATATGAGATGGACTTTTTAATTTGTCCCTTTTTGTGACTTAGTAAATAAGTTTACCTTCTCGGGGCACAAGCAAGTAGGAAAAGCTTATCACACTTAGAAGAGAGGGATGGATACAACCTAGAGAAGGCTTGGAATTAAAGGACCAGACACTGGAAGATTTTTGTTTACGTTTTCTGGTCATATGTTTTGGGCTTTGGTCAACTGCCAAAGTAACTGAAACTAATTAATAGATTTTTATTTGATTTTAGTTTACTGAGTGCCTAAAACAGTTATAAAACACTGATGAAGAATTATCACCATGCATACCCTTGTTAATGATCTTTAAAAACATGCATATATAGCTTATCAATATAAATAATTTCCATTAAGAATTTATTTTGTTTATGTGAAATCAGCTGTTTATTGAATGCCTAAAGTGGCTTGGAGTAGTTATTGTGGTAACTGCAGGAAGAGATAAGACATAATCCTTGGAATAAGCACTTTATAAACTAGTTGGGAAGATAGGAAATACATGTGTATAAAGGACAAGTGAATTTTTAAGGCATTTTATGCTGAAGGCCAAATGATCTACTATAGCATAACAAAGCCAAGATATAATTTCATTCTGGATGGTCAGTAATGACTTACACAAAATATGTGAAATAAACTGCAAAAGATCAATGAAGTTCTTACTATGTGGTAAGAAGGAGTCAAGAAATCATGCATTGGGGAAACAGCTTGGATAAAGCCATAAAACCAAGTTCAGACAAAATATCTACCTGGGACAGAATAGGATACTTGATCTGAGAGATACGTTAAAGTGAGTAAGTGTCATAAAGGGTTATTGCAAGCAGACTTGCCTCTCAGGCTTTTGACATTGGGAAATATTGATAGTTATCAATCATGGTTAAGGACTGATGATACCCATGTTTAAAAAATAAACTTCATAGCAGTGAAAATAGAGCACCTGATGGTAGCAATATAAATAAATACAAACATGGGTAATTGTAATTTTAAAAGGGAAATTGATAAGTCTTAGAAACTGATTAAATAGGTTAATAAAATGGGAGGGTGATGAACACAGGTTGAAATGAGTTTCAAGAAGATTAGAAGATTAAGGATGCTGCCAGCAGAAATAAAGAGAGGTCACTGTGCTGAGTGAAATAAATTTGACATTGAAATGAGACATGTGGCTTTTAAAATACTGAAATATCAGTTATAACATTTAAGATGATATTATCCAGAGGATATTTTGGCAAGTTGGCTTTAAGAGAGAATTCAAAACTAAATATATGAAAGTCATCATATTTGATTACTGATAAAAGTATGAAAATAGATACACTGTCAAACGATGAGTCTATCGGAAACGGGGTAATAAAGATAGAACTTCAAGGTATTCGGTTGAAAGCATGAGAAAAGCACGTGAAAAAAATAAACCCATTAGAGATTTGGAGACAGGAAGAGAATTAGACAATGCAGGGTGATAGAATTTAAGGAAGGAGAGAACTTCAAGATACAGGAAGTGGTCAAAGGTGTGAAATACTGCTTGGAGGTTAGGAAGAATACTTGGAAAGTTCTCGTGCCTCTTTCTCCCATAAAGTGCTGTGAAAATGTTTCATGTATTTGCTGATATACTCTAAGACTAGAGAATAAAAAAAGGCTATGAAATGTATGTGAATAAATTTCTTAGTTAAATTCATTGTGTGCCGAGTTTTAAAAAGAAGAAAGGAGATGCTGGCTACTAGTGATAAAGAAATACTCTGTCTTTCCTCTGCCTTTGCTCTAAGCATGAGACAGTCAGACAGAGCTGTAGCAGGAACCAGAAGGAGCAAAGAAAAAGATCACTGCTTCTTTCATGAAATGGATTTTATTCTACTAGTATCTCTTTAAAAATAAAAATCAAGGAATAAATGTCCATTTAAATTGATCTTCTGTTGGACTATGCTATCGGTCTGACATATAAATTAGCGTTTCTTAGATTTAACTATCCCTCTGGGATAAGACTGAGAAACAACAATAATATTTTATGGAGAGTGTCAAATAGCTCGCCTTTACAGCAATTCTTTCCTCTGTATCTTTCTTTTTTATTTTCCGAAGATGAATGATGGAGACCATTATAATCAGAAAGATACTAATTTGGGGCTGTGATAAAGCAAATGTCTTTAGTCACATGTTATTGGAATTTAAGGACTTCTATCTTTATAGAACAATTTCAAATAAAAGTTTCTTCTACTCACTGCCTTAAACCAGCCCCTTGTAAGCTGTGACCTTGAGAAACTCACTTCATCTTTTTAAATCATTTCTCTCCTTTGTGAAATGGGAATGGTAATACCCACCCTTATTATTCCCAGAGTGCCACAGAGATCAAACGAGATGATAAAACTGAAGGTATTTGTTTAACTATGAAATGCCACATAAGCATTGTTATTATGAATCCTTTCAATAGCAAGAAGGCAGAGAGCACACCTATGTTGCTTCTATGAAACTACAGTAATTACATAGTGCCTAATATGATGTAAGACATGAAAAAATATTTGTTGAACTTAATTTACTCCCTGAGAAGTGTAATCATGGAAATGGCTATATATAAAATTATCGATAAAATATACACTGAACCCACAAGTAGAAAATTATTATGAAAACAATGGCAGGCCCAGCTCTCAAAAGAATGCTAATCCATTCCTGTGCTTATGACACTGTGTGAACAAGCTTACATCTGACCTGAATGCTGAAAGCTTTTCAAGAAAAGGATAGCACAATTACCACTCTGCTTTTTATTTCAAGCCTAATAGTCTTTCTAGCCATATCCCAAACTAGAGACTATTTATTAGAAAACCTGGAAAATATAGCTAGAGGAACTGATAACACCCATAGGATAGAGTTTATAAAAATTCAACAAAAGACAGGAGATGAGGGACAGAAAATAGACTAAATATGAAAACAGGAAGGCAATACCAAACAATGCAAAGCAAAGAATAGTAAAATAAATTGTTGCATGGAAATGTCTATTTTGACTAGTGGTCATGGACACATTTTATTAACTATTAGAAGCATGTCTGAGTAAATTTGATCTCAGGAAAAAATCAATACTCTATAGTATTAATTATTTCACTAAAGCTCTTTATGTAGTAATGTTTACAAATGGTGGGCATAGGATAAGTAATAGCCAGTTGTTGAAAGGGAGAAGAGACAGTCTAGCTACCAAAGCAAACACACAAAACACCGGAGTATAACTGAAGACCTACTCCCCTTCCCTGCCCTTCAAATTCCTCAAATAAATCTTTTAATGGTGCCACTTTCAATGGCTCATATCTGAATATTATTCTAGGGCATCAAATAATGCCTGCTTTAACATTAACTTATACTTTATCAACTGATAATGATTTTAATTCATCCTCATTCCCCCAAAATATTGGCCTTTTAAGTGACCTGCAAATTAAAGACAGAATTGGTGACAGTTAAACTAATGGAGAAGAGGATTCATGTAAAGACCTCATCTACTCAACATAAATGTGAACCATGCTTTATTTTCTTTGCTCCTATCAGCCAGTATCATCTTAGAAAGATACCAAAGGATCCCTAGGTATCAGCTGCACCCTCCAAGTACGAGGATGCAGTAATAGAATGAGGCCACAGATTGGGTGCGGGTCAACCACAGTGAGTCAGGTCACTGAAGTCAAGTCTGAAAAATGCTGAGACAAGCTCAAGTCAACAGAAGAGTCTTAACTATTAGGCAAGTATTGGAGATGCCCAGAAAGTTTACTTTAGAGAGCCACCTGAAGACCTGAAGATCTTCCCCAAGGCGATCATTCTCATTTACAGTATAGCTTTTTATCTAAAACATAAATAAGAGCCTTGGAAACCTCTCCTCATGGTTGCTGAAACTCTGCCTGTTCTCTGGGCCAATGCTAGTCAGGTATTCCAGTTCTCACACTGAAAAATAGGGCGCTGGAACACTCTGTCTACAGGAACCCTCAGCTGAGATGGCGGAGAACGGGTCTACAGAGAAGACTACCTCCACTTTAAGTCCAAAAGAGAGCTGTTGATTTCCTCCTCCCAGCAGGCTATGCAGATTAAACTGAGAAGCCTCTGGGATCACATCTATGCTGCTTTTCTCAGGCCAAGCAACTGATTGCACTCCAAAAACAGGTAAACAAAAATCAAAGGTAAAACATTGTCCACATCTTTATTACCTGCATCATTAACTTCCATCCTCTCAAACTACAGAGGTGATGAAATACAGGAGCTTTTTTTTTTTTTTTTTTTTTTTCCTGCCTTTTCTCCTAATAGCATTCTGGATTATAAATAATACAATAAAAGATCATGTTTTATTTTGCCCCCAGCTTCATATGGATTTGAAGCATGTGGCTTTTCTTTTGGGGGCACGGGGTAGAGGGAGCAGGTTAATTAGTGGCTTGAAGTGATGATTCTTAGGAGTGGTATACAATATTTCATTAAGTAATAGTAGAGTGTTATTACTTGTGCCAGAGACCATTCTAACATTAAAGCATGCATTTTAAACCAGGGTCATGGTGAGGTAAGGGAGGCAGCGATACACACAAGTAAACTCACAGGTCAGAGATCACAAGACATGGTATAAGACTGTCCATTGTATACATGCAGCGTTAGCATTCAGTCCTGGAACTCATGAAACAGATGACTGTTCTGGTTCACAAGAGATTCAGAAACCCCATTTTCTACATTTGGTTTCACTGTGAGCGTTTTAGGTAACAAAACTACACATTTATAATATATATTCTCTCCAGCAGGTCTTTTTCTCACAGATTTATCTCTGTTTTATTGGTTTGTTGCATTTTGAATTATCTTTATGTCCCAGGAAAACTACTTCTTTTTTTTGTTTCTCACAAGTTTCCCTATTCTCCCTCTTTGTTATTCATAAGCCTGCTTTAAGACATTGAGTTTTACAATAAGAAGTGTTGTAAGACTACCTTTCTTCCCATAATATGGGAGCACAAAGGAAAAAAAAAGTTCACTTCTGAGATTGGGCAAGGGGAAAAGGGAGAAAAAGCAAGGAATGAAGGAGAACATTTCTGAGCAAGCAATCCTACCCACTTATTCTGTTGTCCTGTCCTGAGTTGAGCATCAAACACGGTTAGGCCAAGTTAGACAAACAACCTCTAAGGAAGATATGGATTCTTCTGTAAATGTGTCCTAATGATTTATTGCCTGACACTTTCGACTTTCTCACAGAACTAGATTTAAATCATTGACCTGGTAAGGAGCTGTAAGGCAGCATCTGTCTTTTAGAAAGGTAGTGTAGTATGTGGCAGCGAAAAAAGTTTGAGTAAACTGAAAAGGCTGGAAGTGCTGCCTTTATCCAAATATCAGGCCAAGGTGAAAAAAAAAAAAAAAATGCTGATATGTTTCAAATTATCCAGGCAAAGTACTAAGCCATACCCTTTTACAAAATCTCCTGACTTGTTGCATCTCTAAGACACAATTGGTTATATTTGAATTAGTATTAGAAAACTATGGCCTTCTTTATGAACACAAGTGAGGGGGTATGTGGTGGTAAGAAAGAGGAAGGAACAAGAGTGAGAGAAAATATACTGACTATAATCATTAGGATCCATTTAACATTAATTTCTCCCATCCATTCTTCTTAAGTACTTCAACTAGTGTGTCTTCAGAAAAGACTAGAAAACTGTTTCTGGGTTTAATAATTTTTAAAATAATAAGAAATTTATGAGAGATTATGTTGAAAACTAAGGGATAGAATTTAATTCTGAATTTTAAAATGTTACAATTTATCTTATATTTCAATGCTAATTGAATTCAAAGTTCAGTTTTTGAGTTTGTTCATGTAAATACTTGATGTGATGAGTAGTATGAGAATGATCAAATAAGATTTCCTTCTCTCTGAAACTTGCCAACCTGGGTAAAGTCAAATGGTATCAGGTAAAAGTCTTAAGTGAAGTCCAATAAAGTGTTAGGTAATTCCAAAGAATGAGACATTACATCAAATTATTAAGTCAGAGTTTTCCCAGAGCAAATGGTGACTGACTCACATAGATTTTGTAAATGGGTAACATTTCTCTAAGTTCAAGGAATGATGAGGACAGAATCTCTGGCACCATTCTGAAAGCAGAATAAATATTCACAATATGTATGCCAAATGAATTAATCCACTATAGACAAATACGAGTTACAGAGCTAGTAAAGGGAATAAACTTGCAGCTATAAGATGAATGAAGTCTGAGGATCTAATGAAAAAACATGGTGACTATAGTCGATAACACTATATCATGTAATTGAAATTTGCTGAGAGTAGAACTTAAATATTTTCACACCCACCAAACAAACAAAAATCTTAGGTAATCTGGATAAAATCCTTGAAAGCTACAAATTAACAAAACTGAAATAGAAAATCTAAATAATCCTATATCAAAGGAATTGGAATTGTGATTTAAAACCTTCCTACAAGGAAAATTTGGGCTTCCCTGGTGGCTCAGTGGTAAAGAATCTCCCTGCCAATGCAGGAGACATGGGTTCCCTGCTGGGGTTGGGAAGGTCCCCGGATATGAAA
The DNA here is from genome assembly GCF_023699985.2 of Odocoileus virginianus. Lineage (NCBI taxonomy): Eukaryota > Metazoa > Chordata > Mammalia > Artiodactyla > Cervidae > Odocoileus > Odocoileus virginianus. The sequence goes on along the minus strand of NC_069675.1, from coordinate 16,564,911 downwards.
ATGGTAACCCACTCTCGTATTCTTGCCTGGGAAATCCCATGGACAGTGGAAACTGTAGGGCTACAGTCCATGAGGTTGCAAAAGAGTTGGACACAATTTAATTAAGCAATAACAACAAAGAAAATTCAATCCCATATAGCTTTACTGGTGAATTCAATTCAAATTTAAGAAAACAATATTAATCCTATGGAAACTCACCCAAAAAATAGACAATGGAGCAATGAGGTCAACAATGATGGTTGGTTTGAGAGATTCACAATGTTAAAGGAAATAAAGCACTGGAAATGGTTAAGTATAAATAGCTAAGTAGAATGGTTGATTGTGGGGTTAGTGGGGGAGATAAATTGACTCTAAGAATACGGAGGACAAAAGGTAAGAAGGTCCTGGTGAGGATGAAGGAGAGGAAAGTGATGCTGTGTGATGTGAAACCATGGTAGTCAGAAAAAGTAATTTCAAATTTTAAAATCTTAAGTGGTTCCAATGATAAAATGGTCCAAATTCTAATTAATAATGTGATGTATATGAATGCCAGGGTAATTTTGAAACTACCTAAGATAATGATGAAACTGAGAAAAAGGAAAATTAGGGGTCTAGTGCTAAAACTGGTATGGAATAGAGAAAGCTGCCGTTACATATGTTTAGAGACAAGAACAAAGATGGAAAGAACTTTCTGATTTCAGGGCTTTTCTATCCTTTGTGGAGTAATTACTATACATTAGCCAGTGTTGTAGACACAAACCTTGATAATGACAGTTTATACTAACTATAGAGATGCTTGCTCCTTGAAAGAAAAGCTAAGAGAAATTGAGACAGTGAATTAAAAATCAGAGACATCATCTTGCTGACAAAGGCCCATATAGTCAAAGCTATGGTTTTTCCAGTAGTCATGTATAGATATGAGATTTGGGCTATAAAGAAGAATTCACGCCTTTGAGCTGTGGTGTTGGAGAAGACTCTTGAGAGTTCCTTGGACAGCAAGGAGATCAAACCAGCCAATCCTAAAGGAAATTAATCCTGAATATTCATTGGAAGGATTGATAACAAAGCTGAAGCTCCAATACTTTGTCTACTTGTTGTGAAGAGCCGACTCATTGGAAAAGACCCTGATGCTGAGAAAGAAGGCAGGAGGAGAAGATGACAGAGGATAAGATGGTTGGATGGCATCACCTAGTCAATGGACAAGAGTTTTAGCAAGCTCCAGGAGATGGTGAAGGACAGGGAAGCCTGGCATGCTTCAGTCCATGGAGTCACAAAGAGTCGGACAAGACTGAGTGACTGAACAACTGCAACAAATGGAGTTGTTAAGTATGTATTAATAAGTAGATATTTGTGATCATACTGAGATGCCAAGGTTAATATATTATCCAAGATCTCCTACCTAAACAGTGGTGGAGGCAGAACATAAACATCTTGTAAAAAGTGCCTTAAAATTCCATATTCTTCCTGATAAATCATCAGCCTCATCACACAAAAGATATCTGAAAGCATGGTAGGGTGATTAGAGAAGTCTAGTAACAATTACTGAGTTTTTACTATTTGCCGTGAGAAGTGCTAGATATTTTACATATATCATTTTAAATGATATTCACAGGAACCCAAAGAAGCCAATATTATGTATTTCCATTTTAGGAGAGGAAGGAATTTATACATACAGAAGCTTTTGAAATTCTTAGGTAGTAAGGTTAATGAACTAGGAGTCATAAGTTCTGACTCCAAAAGCTACTATTCTATACTCCTTCTTAGATTGTGTCTGAATCTCAATGTGTGAAAGTGTTAGTCACTCAATTGTGTCCGACTCCTTATGAACCCATGAACTGTAGTGCACCAGGCTCTTCTGTCCATGGAATTCTTCAGGCAAGAATACTGGAACGGATAGCCATTGCCTTTTCCAAGGAATTTGCCCAGCCCGGGGTGGAACCTGGGTCTGCTGCATTGCAGGAAGGTTCTTTACCAGCTGAGCCACTAAGGAAGCCCCAGGAGGTTGATGATATCCGGGGGAGAAGAATGGCGCATAAGACTGCCAGATGCGTTGAGTTCCAGGAGACAGTTGGGAATGCATCATTATTCCTAGGGTATAGCCTTCCCACAAAAAGTTGAGAGGTGTTCCAGTGTTCACCCAAGGCATTTTTGCCCTTATCTTTTATGCCTCATAAGCAGCGAGGCAGTACTAACAGACACTGGAACAAGGCAGTCAAGAAGTAATTGACCCCACTGATCATGCTGATGTGACTGAATGGAAATACTCCTTATGAAGAAGAAAGGAATAAAAGAAGAAGAAAAGGAAGTGGTCTTCACTTTGTTCTTGAAGCCATGACATGTATTAAACTGAATCTCTGTTTATTACAGAAGCAAATCTACTTTTTCTACCCAGGATTGAGGTCATAAAATAATCTGTTGGGATTAAACTTTATTATTAGGACACAGAACATTTATTTCTACTGCTTTAGGTTAAGAAAAATTATTTATCTATCAATCCATTAATTCAATGCACATATCCCTTTAATCCATCTAATTTTACATTTTGGTTGTAGCCACTGAAAATCAAATGTTTTCAGGCACTGTAGAAGTAATTACCAGTTTACTCCTACTAAACTGATAAAATGATCCAGTTTGTTAGATTATTTTACTTTAGTCATTATAGAATGCTGAGAGGAAATATAAGCCGAATAACATGAGCTAGAATTTTGAGAAATTTCATTAAAAAACCACTTTAATAGACACTATTTTATTTGGACCAAAGAAGGCACATTTCCTTCAAGATGCACATAGTTGTACCTTGGAGACAATGTTCTTCCAGTTTTCTAGTCTAGGCATGTAAAGAATTAACAGACAGAAACTGAAAGACATATTCCCAGTTTACAGGCTTACAGCCATCATTGAAGGTGCTCTGGATTGCCTACCCAGTGTCACTTAGTTCAGGCTAAAATTTACAGGCAGGGTCAGCAGATACATGGACATCCTTCAAAGGGGTCAGCTATAGCAAGGGATATCTAGCTACATTGTGGGTTTAAGCTCCCAGAGGGGTACACAGGTTCTACTTTTCTCCATCTTTATAGAGCAAAAGTGAGAACGAGCTTTTAAGTGGAAGATAAATCTGAATTTCCACATCTAAAAGGCTCCCTCAGTTTAGGAAACTGTTGAACATACTAACTGCCCAGAAGCTGCAGGAAAAACAAACAAACAAAAATCAGTGTATCACTAAAGATCTCTCCCTAACTGGCCTCCTTATAGTAGTTACCTTTTATCTTTCTTCCTTTCAGAAGCCTTCAGGCCAATTCTCCTTAACAACCACTTAAGTTCCACCAGCAAATCTTAGTGTTCAGGCTACTGCTTTCTCATCACCTCTCCTGTAATCACTTTCTCATCCCTTCTGAAATGTCTCCACCTCCTCTTTCATAATAGGTCACCCTGCCTTTTCTTAAAGCTCTTCCTTAAAACTTGAGATCAAATTAATCACTTTAAAGACCAATTGCCATCTGGTTAGCTGTTGCCCTTATCAAGTCCTTTATGTAAATGTCTGGAGATATCTAGGAAGTTGTTCCAGAATGGTAGGAGAAGGAGCTTAAACAAGATTCTGAGCCAACAAATTGATAGCTAAAATGCATGTCCACAGTTATAGTCTCTACAATCTGCAGAACTCATAGTCTAAAATTATTAATAGAGAAAAAACAAATTCCAAATGTTTCATTTTCCCAGCATTACATCAAGCTAAAAATTATCGTGAGGAATGCTATCAGTAATATGATGCTGTCAGTACTACTATCTCTCAAAAATGACAGCTCTATAATTCAAATTTGTCTGAAGTGGATTAATTCATTCAGTGTACCTTTTGTGAGCACTATCCTGTTCCAGCATGGTAAAGTCACAGAATATGAGAGCTGAAAGGATCCTTAGGAATCATCTCACACCCCCTACCCCTGTTATTTTTCTATAAAAATCGCTGTGGGAGTGTGACAAATAAAATATTTGTGTCACTTCTCATTCACTGCTATGTAATAGGTGAAAAAAATAAATGTGTTGAGACTTATACCATGCCTACACCACAACCCACAGGCCTTTTTAAAGTGTGGGGTCTGTTAGAGTTGAAGACTCTAAAAAAGCAATAAAAGATGCCAAATACATCTTCTTCTTAACCCAGTTCATTCTTCTCTAGAGAAACATCACTGGATTATGGGGCAGGAAGCCTGACCATACCTGGTCTCACCTGGCTATGTGTGGAAAATGGAAATTCATTACAGAGAATCTGACTGAGCTCAGGATTTCCAGCTGGAAAATGGATAAAATGATATTTGTCCTTCAGAGTTAAGAGATCAAGAGAGACACACTTTTTGAATTTCAACAGGCTTTGTAAATGTAATAGCATTAGTTCACTGCTCCTGCTTTTAGGCACTTTCTGGGGTAGATACAGCAACAACTGCATTTTTACATGGATAAACTGATTTTTCAGTTTCTTAATGTCACATTTCAATAACAATGAATATGAAATGTTGGTTTTTCTTTTCCACTGAGCTTATATTAGCCACTTTCTTATGAAACACTGCTGCCCACCAATTCTTCAACATCCTTTTGCTAAATTTGATATAAGTTAAAGTCAAGGTTATGAAAGAGGAAAAGATTTCTTAATAAGAACAAAATTAATATATTTCATATTAATCTAAATGTAAGACCAGAAACTATAAGACTCCTAGAGGAGAACATAGGCAAAACACTCTCCGACATAAATCACAGCAGGATCCTCTATGACCCACATCCCAGAATTTCAGAAATAAAAGCAAAAATAAACAAATGGGACCTAATGAAACTTAAAAGCTTTTGCACAACAAAGGAAACTATAAGCAAGGTGAAAAGACAGCCCTCAGATTGGGAGAAAATAATAGCAAATGAAGCAACAGACAAAGGATTAATCTCAAAAATATACAAGCAACTCCTCCAGCTCAACTCCAGAAAAATAAATGACCCAATCAAAAAATGGGCCAAAGAACTAAACAGACATTTCTCCAAGGAAGACATACAGATGGCACAAAAACACATGAAAAGATGCTCAACATCACTCATTATCAGAGAAATGCAAATCAAAACCACAATGAGGTACCATTACACGCCAGTCAGGATGGCTGCTATCCAAAAGTCTACAAGCAATAAATGCTGGAGAGGGTGTGGAGAAAAGGGAACCCTCTTACACTGTTGGTGGGAATGCAAATTAGTACAGCCACTATGGAAAACAGTGTGGAGATTTCTTAAAAAGCTGGAAATAGAACTGCCGTATGACCCAGCAATCCCACTTCTGGGCATACACACCAAGGAAACCAGATCTGAAAGAGCCACATGCACCCCAATGTTCATCGCAGCACTGTTTATAATAGCCAGGACATGGAAGCAACCCAGATGCCCATCAGCAGACGAATGGATGAGGAAGCTGTGGTACATATACACCATGGAATACTACTCAGCCATTAAAAAGAATTCATTTGAATCAGTTCTAATGAGATGGATGAAACTGGAGCCCATTATACAGAGCGAAGTAAGCCAGAAAGATAAAGACCATTACAGTATACTAACACATATGTATGGACTTTAGAAAGATGGTAACGATAACCCTATATGCAAAACAGAAAAAGAGACTCAGATGTATGGAACAGACTTGTGGACTCTGGGAGAAGGAGAGGGTGGGATGTTTCAGGAGAACAGCATTGAAACATGTATATTATCTAGGGTGAAACGGATCACCAGCCCAGGTTGGGGACATGAGACAAGTGCCCGGGCCTGGTGCACTGGGAAGACCCAGAGGGATCGGGTGGAGAGGGAGGTGGGAGGGGGGACTGGGATGGGGAGTACATGTAAATCCATGGCTAATTCATATCAATGTATAACAAAAACTACTGTAATGATGTAAAGTAATTAGCCTCCAACTAATAAAAATTTAAAAAATATATATATATATATATTTCATATTAAAATTTTTTGAAAACATCTCGCCTGCTGAAAATCTGAAAAGATAGTTAAAATTATCTTCTAAAAAAGTCCATGATTATGGCCAAGAACTGCTGAACTTTGATAATACATAATCATTTTTCCTTTTGTATCATTTGCCTAGGTCATTTAACTATTCTTATAAAGTTAAAAAAAAAGTTTATATACATATATATTATATTGTTTATAAATGTTTATATAAATATATAAAATATATATATATATATTTTTAAACATCTCAGAAAGTTAGTTATCCAGAGACTAAATACATTTGAGACTAAAAGCATTGCTAAAATTTTTTAAATTATTCTGTGCATCTTAGTAGAAATGAACACCATGAAATGATGGAATATATTATTAAAATATAAGAGGAGAGGGGCATAGCTTTGGACCCTTTCCCCTCATGTATCACAGTTGTAAATTATTTTCAAGCTTCTTCTTCTTTTTTTTTATCAATGGGTTTATTTAAACTAAAAAAACATAAAGATAGACTGAAATTTAAATGAAAAAAACAGACAATATTTGCAAGCTTAAGGTTTTTTTAAATATAAAATCTGAATATTTATGAAACAAATAATTTCTATTCTCTTTACTTAACAGAAATCTCTGTTGGTCCACCTCTACTTAATTATAGATTAATCATTTTTTATTTATGCCTCATTGTATACAATTATATAATGTATAATTAAAAGGATAAACTGAAAAAAGTATGAGACTCTATTTTAGCCCTTGTAAATGCTAATTGACTGCTATAGTGAAATTGGTGTTACTCTTCATAAAGGACATGGCAATCTAAGGACTGCCTGCTGAGAAAATCCTTTACTATTTGCCTATATAGCCTGTCTAGTTTGGTTTTGAGCATAGATAGAGGAAACTTTAGGTACACAAAAATAAGAATAATTTTCTTTATTTTAAACCACTGTAATTTTTATATTTCTCCATTTGAAAAATTAAGTAAAATTTATTCCTGAGAATGTATTTAATTAACCAGATAGATTAAAAAGCCTTTCCTGAAAGTGATGGTCATGCGTTTAGAGAACCGAAAACGCCTAAGGCAAAGACAACTCCACTAGCCAAGTTGTGTGTGTGTTTGCTCCGTGGCTAAGTCATGTCCAACTCTGCAACCCCACTGACTGTAGCCCACCAGGCTCCTCTGTCCATGGGATTTTCCAGGCAAGAATACTGGAGTGAGTTGCCATTTCTTCCTCCGGAGGATCTCCCAACCCAAGAACTGAAACTGCCTCTCTTGTATCTCTTGTATTGGTGGGAGGATTCTTTACCATTGGGGAAATTAGTCAAATTAGAGAATGAAATAAATAAATAGATAAATGATCGATAGGATATTAAAAGAAAAAGTGATAAATAACCTTTTACAAAAGAAGAAATTTGACCAGAAAAAAGCTAAATATCTTTGTTATTAATAGAAGATGATAGCTTTTATCATCTTTTTTTTTAGCTAGCTGAATGATGCTGTGATTAACTGTGGTTTCTGAATCAATCTGACTACCCTTTGCTGATGACATTTTGAAAGAGACTTTGGAAACAGCATGCACAATCAATGGTTTCAGTTTTCACCTCCCTAATTATTACTTAAAATGCTCAACTTTTTGTCTGTGCTTAACCATGTAATATCTTCAGATATTAGCAAGGCATTGAGCACTAAAAAGTGATTCCAAAGTATGGGTCTGCCATACTTTGGCAAAGTTTATCAAACCTACCTAGCTGCCACAGCACAGAGCCAGGACAAAAACAATGGAACTACAGACCTTCCCAAGGGCTATACTATTCCAGTACATGGCAGCATTATTGATTTCATTTTTTAAAATGTCTGGGAGACATGATATTTTGTCAAAATTCAGACTATATTCTGAGATAGATGTGAAGAAATGGCTTTATTTGACACTAGTTATTAACCTTAAAAACACATTTTCCTTCTCTGGATCTAGTTTTCTTTTGTGAAGTAGGAATAATAAATATCATCCTGTATATTATAGAAACACCAAGGAAAGAAAATTAAAAGAATGTGGAAGGGAACAATGGAGGGATATTCAGGATACTGCCAGATGGTGTCCCTGCTGTAAAAGAAGATATCTTATGTTTTGCCACCTGATTCCACATAGTCTCAAATGCAATGCTTTCATTGTACCTTTAACTCTGTCACTGAAAGTGGGTAACACATCTGATTTTCCTTAAATGCAAAAAAAGTGAAAACTTGGAAGTCTTCTTTTTGCCTATCTTGCCTTCAGGCTGCTTCTCAGATACAGGATCAAATTTAAATACAAGGTCTAAGCAGTAACTTCATTTAAGGCTCAAAGCCAATACAAAATGGCCAAGAAATGGGAATTTTTCTGCAGCTGTGCCCCTGTAGGAAAAGAATTCCCATAGAAGACAAAGTGCATCTGTGCCGAGTCAGGGTTAGGGCCCCATCCTATGTGGTCTGTACATCCTTTATCACAGTAAGAGTCACACTGGAAATACTCTGCTCATCTCTCTGTAGAGCTCCTGCATCAGGAGATTCTTTAAACTAAGGTATTAAACATTAATAAAGGGAAAACCCAAATCAGTTGATTACTACAGCCTGGCTCATGGCTTTTCTAGAGAGGCAAATTGTTTGCCTAGTTGCCTTAAGTTTCTTTTCTCCTGTCTACCCATAAAATCTCCATTTTCCCCCATATAGTCCTCCATTCCTTTCTATATATCTCTCTATTGCTCCAAAGCCTCAGTAAAGATACAGCTTGTTTCCACAAATGAGTTAGTGACTCTCAATTTTACCCATGACCACAGGAGAGAAGGTGTGTATCCCCTCTTCTAGTACATCACAACTCTCTACAACTATTCTTGCAATTAAAAATGATATGTTGAGTAATTAATTTCTACATAAGAGTTCTATTGAGGAGGATCACAGTTTTACTAAGTATATTGTGTAGAATAACACAGCACCATGAAAAGAATAATCCTTATATTAATATATTTTGACCTTTATTCTCAATCCCTTTAAAATATTTTTGCTTTCATAGCTTATTTGTAATTGTCCATTACTGAAAGAATCAAAAAATGAAAAGATTGCTGTGTCGAGAATGTATAAAGAAGGGAAAGCTCTGTGACCCCAAGAACAGTAGCCCACCAGGCTCTTCACAGGGATTCTCCAGGCAAGAATACTGGAGCGGGTTGCCATGCCCTCCTCTGGGAAAAGGGGAATAAATGTATACAATTAGGAAACATACTGTAGCTTTCCCATCACGATATATCAAAACTCTCATTTTTCTGTCATTTTTATCAGGCCAGCACACAGCTTCTATGCCTACCTCCTGTCAGCAGACTAACATTTGTGCTGTTATATACATCATCAAGGAGAACTCACCTGCTGCTGTGGATGAAGCATGCCATTCTTTCCCTTTTATGCTACATGCTCACAGTGACATATTTAACCAGGTAACACACTAACATTGGCCAAAAGCCCTCTAGCAATGCTGATGTCAGGTTAGGAGGGATGAATGGAAAGACTAGGTACAGCAAGTCACTGAGTGAACTCTTGATTTGAGTATATTTACCTAAAAGAAAAGTGAAAGGTTGTTGCTGAATCATGCAAAGTTGCCAGGATTCTTGGCCTCTGGAGGAGAAGAATTCAATTAGGGGCCAGAGATGAGGTTTGATCGCTCAGAGCTTTTGTGTAATAAAGTCTTATTAAAGTATAAAGGAGATAGAGAAAGCTTCTGACATAGGTATCAGAAGGGGGTAGAAAGAGTACCCACCTGCTAGTGTTAGCAGTGGAGTTATATACTCTCCAATGAATCCAAAGAATGTCCGGAGGTTGTAAAGACCTCACCAGACCTACTCCCATAATTTACATTTTAAAATAACAGGATTAGCCAGAAAGTTTAACCCAGAGACTGGCCCTAGGCAGGATACATTATTGTTATATAATCCTAAGGAATACAGAGGAAAAAAATTTGTCCTTTCTTCCTCCTTGAGAATTCCAGACCCCTCTCTCTTTGGGAACCCCCAGACATCTTATCAACCTGCCTAGGAAATGGCTCTCTCAAAAGTCAATCTAAAAAGTGGATGCAATAACCCTATATGCAAAACAGAAAAAGAGACTCAGATGTATAGAACAGAGTTGTGGACTCTGTGGGAGAAGGCAAGGGTGGGATGTTTCAAGAGAACAGTATCGAAACATGTATATTATCTAAGGTGAAACAGATCACCAGCCCAGGTTGGATGCATGAGACAAGTGCTCAGGCCTGGTGCACTGGGAAGACCCAGAGGGATGGGGTGGAGAGGGAGGTGGGAGGGGGGACCAGGATGGGGAATACATGTAAATCCATGGCTAATTCATTTCAATGTATGACAAAAACCACTGCAATGTTGTAAAGTAATTAGCCTCCAACTAATAAAAATAAATGGAAAAAAAAAAAAAAAGAAAATGTCATAGGAAAAATAAATAAATAAAAAATGGATGCAATTAATAAAGTACATTCACACACATGATTGAATAAATAATAGACATGAATGTTAACAACATAAAATCAGTATTAAGAAACTTCAGAATTCTAAGAAAGTCATCAGAATGTTAAAATCTGTGTTGCAATTTTACTCTTGTGAAGAAATGATAAGTACCAAGTGTCAGGAAACATTTTTCATGTAATCTTTGTGTTACATAATACAGAGCATCTCAAAATGGTTCCAACTCTGAGATAAGCCCTGCAAAGACAAGTTAGCTGTCAAGTTGTCTTCATTTTCCTGAAAATTTAGAATATAGAGCAAGCATTTCAAGAAAACCAACCAAAAATAAGTGCAAACTCACCAGTGTGTGTGTGGAGCGGGGAGGGGGAATAAAGGGAGGTGGGAAGGGAGGTTGTTGAGAAAAGCAACTGAGATTGGCTGAAAAAATGACCTGAAAGTGTAAAAGAATGCACTTCCTCTGCCTTTGCTCCGTAAATGTAGCTATTTCCGTAACACCTTATCTACATCCATCCAACATCAGTACCTCCAATCTACTTGCCTTTCTAGTTTACAGACTCTCTGTTGTCTATTTTTTCTCCTTGAGACATTCAACCCTGCATATAAGTTACCAGGCCCTATTTCTTTTCTGTCGAACAAAACCTGACTAAATTATTAAACATTTCTATGACCTTGGACTGCAAGGAGATGCAACCAGTCCATCCTGAAGGAGATCAGTCCTGGGTGTTCATTGGAAGGACTGATGCTGAAGCTGAATCTCCAATCCTTTGGCCACCTCATGTGAAGAGTTGACTCATTGGAAAAGACCCTGATGCTGGGAGGGATTGGAGGCAGGAGGAGAAGGGGATGACAGAGGACGAGATGGCTGGATGGCATCACCGACTCGATGGACATGAGTTTGAGTAAACTCAGGGAGTTGGTGATGGACAGGGAGGCCTGGCACGCTGCGATTCATGGGGTCGCAAAGAGTCGGACACAACTGAGCGACTGAACGGAACTGAACTGAACTGATGCCTATATCAAAATGTTCCTGAGCTATCTGATCTCCCTCATCTCTATGGACGTCAATATAAAAGCATCTTTGACCTTCGTCTGAATTGCTAATGACAGGGAAAGTGCTAAATGAGAATGAAACAATAGCTTTTAAAACTTCTTCTGTCTTCTGGTTCAAGGCACAGGCATTTCAGCCTATGGACTTTGGAAAGGAAATGGTTTCCTTTGATACCTACTAATTCACAGGAAGATTCATGTGTGTCTGTATGTATTGTGTACATGAGAGGTTTTCTTTGGAATTTATTAGTGCAAAATCAGCTTCCTGCGGTTAGCTCACTCTATGTAAACGAGTGTTCAGGAATCATAATAGGAATTGGCACAGTTTTGAATGACCAAACATCCTCATGTTTCACATCTTGTATACTCTGTAATTATTTTTACCTGAATGGGATTTTCCTATTCTTCTTCTCATTTAAGTCAATTCTTAATCATACTCAATATCCACTGATTCTGCCCTTATGGATTTGGATTTTGATTCCCGTACAAATGGGCTTCTTTCTCTCCCTATTTCTCATAACTCTCTCTTATGAGTAAATGGCAAGGATACGTCTAATTCCAGGTTGATGGCTGATGGATTCTTTTTACCCCCACATGAACCACACTCCTTCTCTTTAACTCTCTAGCAAGTGTTTTCTGACTAATAGAAATGATTGTATCTAGGGTGAGATAGCTATCAGGCAGTTACTGTTTGTCATGGTTTGGAGTCCTTCAGTTGGTGACACAGAAGCAGGATTTCATTCTTTTTTGTTTGTTTTCTTTTGTTTTTTAATTTATTTATTTATTTTACTTTACAATATTATATTGGTTTTGCCATACATTGACAGGAATCCTCCATGGGTGTACATGTGTTCCCCATCCTGAAACCCCTCCCACCTCCCTCCCCATCCCATCCCTCTGGGTCATCCCAGTGCACCAGCCCTGAGCACCCTGTCTCATGAATCCAACCTGGACTGGTGATTCATTCTTATTTAAGAAGAAATGGCAGGGAGGTAATGTGTTTCACTGAGTCTATTTGTAGGGGATACTGTGTTTCAAATTCCAGGCAGAAAATTACTGAGGAATAGAACCAGGTCAATTTTTCTAAACATTTTCTGCTGAAAAAAAAAAAAAAGAGAGAAAATTTGGAAACACACCTTTCCTCTCCTGTTTCCTAAATTTTTCACTCCTCCCAGCTGCCCCCAGAATTGTTGCTTGAGGCTGTATAAATGTTTTACTAATTCCAGGAGGCAATATGGCAGGTGAAATACTAGACTTATAGGATACAGAGTTAAATTTAAATCCTGGGTCAATCTCTACCAGTTTTGTGACACTGACAATTTCTTAACATCTCTAAACACCTGACTACTTATTTATAAGATAGAGGTTTTAATATTTAGTTCACAAGGTGATTATGAAAATATAATGAAATGGCATAAGTGAAGTATATAATACAGTTCTTGGAACATAAAATGCTCAAAATATGTTTAGTTCTCTATTCCCACTCAAACATTTTACACATAATGCTTATGCTTTTTGTACATCACTGTCATGCAATACAAGAGTATCACAGAACACCTCCCATACTCTCACTGGGCTAGGTTAGATCAATCTTGTTAAAAATACAGCTGGAATTCTTTTCATGCATGTACAGATTTTAGAGTGCTGCTGACATATTAATGCTAGGTGATAACTTTACTTAGAGAGTTCATGGACATGAAAGGTAAGCTTAGGGCAGGGCAGTGGCAAGAAGCTATCTGGGGGCTCACTGACTCGGTGGCAGCCCCCCACCATGCTGGCAGATGAAGTCCTACTTCATCTACGCTTAAGGTCAGCACCTGCAATGAAGATCAATAGAAAGAGATCGATGTCACAGAACAAAACTGTCCACTGAATGTTCTGCCTTGTACTGTAGAATATGAAAGGTTGATAAACAGAGGTGTGGGGAGATACGTCCTTAGGTTTGTGAGATGGTGTGAGAATCTTTTTGACTCTTAACTTAGTAAGAATGTCCAGGACTTCTCTCCTTCAAACAATACCAGAGAATTTCATTTTATCCTTCGAGTCTGAGAATTAGTGGCAAGCTGAGTGGTTTAGATTCTAATGTAGAAAACTCTGGATTCAGTTGTTAATCCAAGTATTCATTTATAGTAACTAGAACAGTAACTAGAACTCCAAAGTACTCTAAGTGTTTCTGAAGTAGAGAATGTACATCCCAATGTTACCAATGCTTCCTCTGTGTTTCTCCCTCCCTCCCCAACCCTCCTTACTTTCTTCTCTTCCCCTTCCCCAAACATGAGGGAAAATTATTAAGTGGACCCTGGAACTAGGCATAGTTCACTCCAACCCCACCCATCACAGCAGCAGCATTGCTAGACTCTCAGTTCTCTCCACTTCCCTTCCTATGCGTTCATTTTCCACCGAAATAGAGGGAGCATCAAAGAGATAAGCATTTTCTAGGCTTGAGAGACAAATGTTCTGATTCTTACTCTCCAAATAGATTCTTAGACAGTGAGATGCCAAGGACAAAATTGTTGTTTAATACATCTAGACAGACAGGGCCATAGATAATCTCACAGATTCCAGAGTGTGGTGGAAAGACTTTAGGGAAGTCCCAGTGATTCCCATCCCCTGTGATTCATACCCTTCTATCCTCTCCCCTTGAGTGAGGGCAGGAACTGAGATTTGCTTCTAATCTGTCATAAATGAGCAGGTGATTGTATGCCACTTTGATGATAAGTTAAGGTGGAAATCTAACTTGCCAGGAAATCTAACTTCTCCCTGCTGGCTTTGAGGAAGCCAGGAGCCATTACTGGGAAGACCTACATGGTAAGGGATTGAGAGTGGCCTTTAGATGACAGTCAGCAAAACTGTCTAACAGCCACAGGCAAAAGAATACCGTCAATGATCACATAAGCTTGGAAGTGGTTCCTTCTCCAACTGAACCTCAGCCAAAGTTGAGCCCTCACTGACACCTTGATCACAACTGTGGATTTTGCAGAGTCCAACCAAGCTGCATGAATGACACTCCTGATCCACAGAAAATGAAACATAATAATCGTGTGTTGTTTCAAGTGACTGACCTTGTGGCAACATTGTTCTGCATCACTAGGTAACTAATAGAGCTTAAATGGAAGGAGGAAGGCAAACCTGAGAGTTAGGAGACAGGAAGAAGGGATACTTTGGCCGCAGTTGGTTATTGAGAAGTGGGTAGCAGCAGATGTTTTTGCAGACTGTGATCCTTCAAATATAAACTCTGAAATGGAGTTGATGGTGCACAAAGGTTTTTAGGAAGTGCCCTTGGGATCAACACCTGTGAAAGCGAGGTAGAATTGGTCAGGACAGAGGAAGAAGTGGCATTGTGCCACAGGACCAACAAAGGCATCAGCCAAAACACCCCATACAATGGAACTAGAAAGACTTTTCAAAGTTGTCATGCACAGGACCAAAATAGCTAAGGCTTTATGCCATCATGGTGGACTGCCACTGGGTATACATAGCCTCAGGAAGGTTATAACCCTGTGTAATGTGTTATCAGCTGAAGGCTGATACAATAATCTCAGCTGAGACAATAGTCTCAGCAACTGGGGCTACTGCCCACCATTGATGAGGCATCTGGACCTGGTATCACCATGTTCATTACAGATATGTATCTGGTGGACTAACTGATTTGTGACTGATGCACAAGTTGCTCTATCACTTACCTGGCTTACATAGGCTCCCTCTAAACCTAACATTGCTTTGAAGGGTAGGGTGATCTAAAATTGATAACTGAATTTCTGCCGTCAAGTTGGAATAGAGAAGTAAAAACTAAGCTGAGTTATAGAAAAAATATTTTATTTCTTGTATACCAGAGCATATGGCCTAGGATTCCACAGCAGTTGCGGTGGGATTATAATAACACCAGGAACACAGAAAATGGAGGTAGCAGTTCCAAATAGAGGAACTGAGAAACATTTTGTGTATGGGGAAGGAACTGATGGTACTCTCAAAAAGACTGAAGAAACTCTAACACAAGACTACTACAGATAAGCAGGCAGCATTAAGGGAACAAACAGCATCTTTGGGCCAGTAAGAGCATCATAGCACTACCTACCTTGAAAGAGTTAGGGTAGAAAAGATATAACTGTAACTCAAAAAAGGATTATATATTATAGTTGTGGAGTTGTGGCTTTGAACAGAAGAATATAGGCACTGCAAAAAAAAAAAAAAAACCTAAATATTTCACTCCCCCCAGTCTTCCATCTCCTGCCAATACTGCCCATGTACCACCCCCACCCCACCCCGCCACCTGCAATATTCAAACCCAAGAGAAGCCAGAAGGCAAGAAGTCCAGGTGATACAGCCCAAAGTGGTCAGCCTCCCAGGTTAGTGAGCAGCAGAGAGAGTGGACCTGGAGGGATAAACTGGAGAATGACTAGCACAGGGTCGATCATCAAAGGAGAGTACCTTAAGCTAAGGAAATAGAATGAATAAAGTCAGAGAAGTAGGGATTCCCGAATTGGTCAATAATCCAATGTGTTTCGAGTACCCTAGGGTGGTAGCTTGAGATAAAGCAGACTTGGTTCAGGAAACAAGAAGGGGAAGGAACTGAAAGAACTCTTTCGAGAGGGGCTCCCATCAGGAAACCCAGCAAAGTAGGACATGACTGATTTCTGTGTGATAATCCAACAGCCATATCCCCAACAGCCATATCAGGGAGTGAGAACTGGAGAATGTGACTAGGCTGATAGTTTTCTAATTATATAATAATGAATCATGCTATAGTAAGTTTGTATTGATTTGCACGTGGCCATCCCCACTAAGTTCTGAACTCTCTGCTACTTACTTTTTTCAGCAGAGAACAGCCTGTGAAGATCCTTAATCATTGTCTTGATCACTCCAATTTTCCTTCAATGCTGAGAGACTGGAGAGGCCCTGCTAAATGTGGTGTGACAGGTGCACTCACATCACTGTCATATGGGAAAATTCCTCTGCGTGGTGTAAAATCACACAGGCATGTGTTATAGCTAATTAATTGGATGACAACCAATCCCTCAAGTCTTTTCCAACATTATTGCTTTCCCAGGTTTTCACACCCATCATGCCAACACATGTTACCTCAGTCTGTTAGCTTATCTTTTTGCTAGCAATCTAACATTAATTTACCAACAGATTGTTTGATCTTTCTCCATTCTTTTTGGTTGTTTTGCCTTCTTTAGTATTTGTAACATCTCCTGAGACAATATCTATTTAAAATTCTATTGACACACAACTTCCTCCATCTTCTAAAGGAATTTACCATAGCGCAGCAAATCATGCTTTAAACTGGTTACCCTTTTCTCCAAAAACATGCCAGTCCGTTCTTATAATTTCACCGCTCTTCAAGGCAGGAGATCACCTATATTGGGTCACTGTTTTGTGCCAAGCACTCTATTAAGTAGAATGCTATGTACATTGCATGTTAATGGAGGACAGAGGAGCCTGGTGGGCTACAGTCCATGGGGTCACAAAGAGTTGGACATGACTTAGTGACTGAACAACGACAAAAACCACACTGCATGTTAACTTGCTCCTCAGAAAAACCTCAGAAAGAAAGAAAATACTTTGTCACTTTTTTTCATACAACCTTATGGTTTAGAGAGATCATACAGTCTGTTCAGCATCACATAACCAAAGTGTTTCTGAGCCAGAATCTATACTCAGCCCCCCTCCCCGAGTATAAAGAAACCCCTCTGATACGAGAAACTACGGTCTTTCCACCATATCACACTCTGTGGAGTCCTCCACCTTTCTACTTCACACTCCACAGGTGACCAATATGGCCACCTTAAAATATAAAATCATATGAGCCATGAACTTTTTCGTGTGGATGAACTATTGTTGATTTTCCCAAGAGTATTTACATTTTATAAGAGGTAACAAGGAAAAAAAAAAAAACACCTCCAAGAAGTGACTCTAAGAGCGGTTTTCAGGCATACGCACTGACTGTCGCAGTTACTTTTGGATAAATTTTGGGGCAGTCAAAATTTAATAGACAGCTTTATCAATGTTTCTGATAGAACTGATTTAATTGTTGTACAAGTAAGAGTTGTCAGAGACAGAACATTTTGTTTTGCACAGCAAGGTAACATTTTTATTTTTCTGAACATGGTATCACTCATCTCTCAATTTTTCACCATGGTATTGATTTAATGTTGCAATGAGAGTGTTGTGAACCACCACAAACAGCCGTGGTCCCATCCCCTTATACAAACGGTGACGCACATGACTTAAGATAGTCTGTGTTATAGAAATGCGTGGGTTGTCTTCCTGGAACCATGAGAGGTTGAAGACTAAGGCTAGGGTTCTTAATAACTTTTGCCTGGAAGGAACTCTCATTAACTATACAGAGTTATTTTTAATATCCAGCCTCCCACCAGGAAATTTTCTAAATCAGATAATAGTGCCTCTTGGACCCTCTAGGTAATGGTGTCCATTTCAAGACATCTTGGAAAGGAGGTAGTTACTGGAAATCCCTTGGGGATTCCTTACTTTTTCTTTGGAGCTTCAGGATTTCAGCAATGCACCATGGGGAAAAAACGGCCTCTCTATAGTGGGTTCAGGGGAAAACAGCCACCTACAACCAATCCATGAGAATGGTAGCCTGTTTTATCCTGATATTGGCTCTTAATATAAAGAATAGTAGACTAGTGCACTGTCCATAGAAGGTTCTCAATAAATATGTGCTAAAAAGGAATGAATTCTTAACATTTCTTGACTATATCAGGAAATGTCAGATATTTTGCTAAAGGTTAAGAATGCAAACATTAAGTAAAACATCATAGCTGCTGAAAAGGAGCTCTTAGCTGAAAAGGGAAATACATAATTGAGTTGAAGCACAGGGTTCACACCTGTAAAACATTCTACGAGACTCCATATTCTAAACACAATGTGCACATTATGAAGCAGGCAAAGTCAACCTCTATCCATTAACTGGCAACTGTAATGTGA
Organism: Odocoileus virginianus; assembly: GCF_023699985.2. Classification (NCBI taxonomy): domain Eukaryota; kingdom Metazoa; phylum Chordata; class Mammalia; order Artiodactyla; family Cervidae; genus Odocoileus; species Odocoileus virginianus. The sequence continues at coordinate 16,546,479 of NC_069675.1, read as the reverse complement.
AATTATAGTCCTCATTTGTACAAAAAATTGCTGGGGAAAATTATGAGGAAGGAGCTTAGCAAAACATCAGGTATACTCTTCTTATGGAGTCATAATTCTGAAAAAACATCTGTTCTTTTTGATCTGTTTATTTTTTTTTAATTTTAAAAAATTATTTATTTTTTATTTTTTCGGCTGCATTTTGTATTCATTGCTGTGCATGGGCTTTCTCCAGCTGCCGTAAACAGGGGCTCTCTGCTGTGGTATATGGGCTTCTCAGTGTGGTGGTTCTCCCACTGTGGGACTCAGGCTCTAGGCACACAGGATTCAGTAATTGTAGCATGCGGGCTTGGTAGTTGTGGTTTACCAGCCCTAGAGTGCGTGGACTTCAGTAGTTGTAGCACATGGGTTTAGTTGCTCCAAGGCATGTGGAATCTTCCTGGACCAGGAATCAAACCCAGGTCCCCTGCATTGGTAGGTATATTCTTATCCACTGTACCACCTGGAAGTCTTGGTCTGTTACTTTTTAAATAAAATTTTTGTGAGTACAATTCAAATACACAGAAAGACAAAACTTTTAATTGTATAGCTCTACGAATTATCTAAAAAATAATAAGTTTATGTTAACTGCCACTTAGGTTAAGAATCAGAATATTACAGGCTCTCACACTTATCCATTCCTCCATCACTGTACACTGTCTCTTTCTCAGCGGTAGCTACTACTCTCACTGCTAACACCATAGATTAGTTTTGTCTCTTTCTGATCTTTTTATAAAGGATTTATGATTATGCACCTTGTTAATTGGCTTCTTCTTTCCGATATTTTGTTTGGGATATTCATTCATGTTGTTGTATTGGACATTAGTTCACTGTTTTTGCTCTATACTGCCCCAATGCATAAATATCTTATGATCTAATTTTGTTACACAGTTGATGAAGAATTCAGTTATTTCCACTCTTCTGGTTAATGCTCTTATGAACTTTCTCAGACATGTCTTTTGCTGCACAAATTTGTGAAGTGTGTGTCTGTGTGTGTGCACTATGGTATAAACTTAAGAGTAGAAATGTTAGTTAGCAAAATATCCATCTACCTACCTACCTATTTACCTACCTATAGTTCAAAATTTAGTAGATAATGCAAAGTTTTTCAATGTGTTTGTAGCAACTGATACTTTAAACATCAGTGTACTTGTCTTTTTAATTTTCACCTGTCTGTTGTGTATGTCATGGTATTACACCCATGATGGTACTAACAATGTTGAGTACCTATGTATGTATTTTAGCCAAGGATACTTTTAGTGTTTGCAAAATAACTGTTGAACTTTCTTACCGTTGTTTTCTACTGAGTATAAATTATCTTTTATATGAATCTAACTCTTTGCCAGTTACACATAGATCAATATATTACCTATTTTGGGACTTACATTTATATTATTTTAATGATGTTCTTTGATGAAGAAAATCTCCCAATATCAGTATAGTTCAATTTATCAATCTTTCCTCTATTGTCAATGACATGTTATTTATTATTTTTACTTTCATCATCTTTGTGTTTTACTTTATTTTGAGGTACATCTTAAAAGAGCTCATATCCATTTTTCTTTTTCATTAAACATAATAATTCTTATCATTGACATGAAACACTTAGCCTTATATTTAATGCAATTATCAATATAGCTGCATAGATATATAGACCATTCATTATACTATTTTCTTCTTTTTTGTTTCTTGCCTTCTGTTTGGTTTTGTCTAGTTTTGCTTCTTTGTTTTTTATTTATTTATTTATTTATTTGCTTCTTTGTTTTTTAAAGTAATTTTTCTAAATTATTTTTTCCTTGCCTTAGTTCACGTTACATATGTCATTTAATGCTTACCTTAAAGATTAATTACATCCTGTATCTAGGATATATTTCAGTAGTCATGTACAGATGTGAGAGTTGGACCATAAACTGAAGAATTGAGCACCAAAGAAGTGATGTTTCTGAATCGTGAGAGACCCTTGGACAGCAAGGAAATCAAACCAGACAATCCTAAAGGAAATCAACTCTGAATATTCATTGGAAGGACTGATGCTGAAGCTGAAGCTCCAGTACTTTGGCCACTTGATGCAAAGAGCTGACTCATTGGAAAAGACACTGATACTGGGAAAGATTGAGGATAAGAGAATGGGACAACTGAGGATGAAAAATTGTTGGATGGCATCACCAATTCAGTGGATATGAGTTTGAGCAAACTCTGAGAGATAATGAAGGAAAGTGAAGCCTGGCATGGTGCAGACCATGGGGTCCCAAAGAGTTGGACACATCTTAGCTACCGAACAATAACAAACCTGTAATGAAATAGAACTATTGATACTCCTTAAAGTAGTCAAGGATCTTTGACATTTAATCATCATTCTGAGTTATGAATTCTTGTTTTCAAGTAATGTATGTCTCATATTTAAAATATCAAAGAATCTGTCATTGCTTTATATAATCAGTACTCTTTTAGACTTATTTACATTTTAACTATACTCTGAAATTTACATTTTTACCATTTCAATTGTTCATCACTATCTTATCATCCTCTAAGCCTCCACTTGAGATTGTATCATCATTTCTCAAAAATACCTTCTCTTTTCTTTTTTTTTTTTTTCTAAATTTTTATTAGTTGGAGGCTAATTACTTTACATCATTACAGTAGTTTTTGTTATACATTGATATGAATTAGCCATGGATTTACATGTACTCCCCATCCCAGTCCCCCCTCCCACCTCCCTCTCCACCTGATCCCTCTGGGTCTTCCCAGTGCACCAGGCCCGAGCACTTGTCTCATGTACCCAACCTGGGCTGGTGATCCGTTTCACCCTAGATAATATACATGTTTCAATGCTGTTCTCCTGAAACATCCCACCCTCGCCTTCTCCCAGAGTCCACAAGTCTGTTCCATACATCTGAGTCTCTTTTCTTTAGTACAGGTATGCCTTTAAAAAAATTTTTTCTCTGCATTTTTTTTTACCTTAATCTTTCTTCCAACCAGCATTTTGAGAAGGATAATTTTTCTTGATACAGAATATTTCTTTTACAGCTATTATCTTGCCATCCTTTCAAATTGCAACTCTTTTTCTCTCTGGCATTCATCACCTCTGTTGAGAAATCAGCTGTCAGACTTATTTTTGCTCCTTTGAAAATAATGTCTTTTTGTCCTGACTGTGTTTGAGATATCTTCTTTTATTTCAGCTGTTTTACTATGATTGTATCTAGGATTGTTGCTGTTTTGCAATCTTGCTGTTTTGGAATTTGTTGGTAATTGTCTCTTCAATTTTGCTTCAGTTTCTCTCCCTTTCACTTTTTCATTACATGTTGGATAATTTCCACTACATTCCAAAAATAAATTTTTAAAAAACTTTTGTTCATGTTTATTTATTCCTTTTGTTTTTTAAGTCGTATTTTTGATATTTACGTTTCTGACACATCTTGTACATTAATTAGCACTTCAGATATTTCTAATGTGATGTTAATCCTATCCATTAGTTGTTACTTTGTTATTATGTTATTCAGTTCTTCATTTTCATTTGACTTTTTTTCAAGTCTATTGAAATAATATTGACATATAATATAATATAAATTTAAGGTTACTATTTGATTTTTAATAGTTTTCAGGTATGAGAGACAAGTAATTCTCAATCTTACTTTTGCAAGTACTTGTGTATATTAACCATGTAACATCTTAAAGGTGATAATAGTAATTCCAGTTCTGGCTTCCTATGTGTCAGTTTCTACTATCTTGTAAAAATCTTTTCTATTTAGGTCCAGTCTGGTCTTCAGTTGGATGATTGATTATTTTTTATAAGTTCTTACTTAGTAAAAAGTTATTGTTATAGAGATAAGTTGAAGTTCTCAAAAATATTATCTTCTATAAGAAAAATTTACTTTTAACTCTGATATGCAGAAAGCCTAGAGAAAGTCACCTCAATTCAGAGACTGATAAGATCCAAAACTTAGTTTCAGTCTTTATGAGGGATGATCTATACCTGGATTGCCCTCAAAAGCACCCCACTTCTTTAGTAGTCCTGAACTTTAATTTTATTTTCTTATTCTTATAAGTATATAGAAAGTTCTGTTTCATTCTTCAGGTTTAACCACCCACAGTTAGCTCAAGGAAAAGAGTGGTTCAAAATATTTGGTTTACTTCTCTGGGCATCTCTTCTCTTCCATGTATTATCCAGATATATTCTTGCTACCTTGGTATGACTCTATGATTCCCTCAAACAACTTGTTTACATTAAATCAGGAATTCTAGTTGTTATCAATGGAAGATTTGGTCCAAAACTTGTTACACCATTGATAGAAGCAGAGTTCCCTGTTTTCTCTAGTTTTAAATTAATGAGAGGTTTAGCTGAAGTCATCTCTTTTAGTTGATTCATTGTGAATATGAACACACCTGTGAGTATGGACAGAGTGGCCAAATTATAAAATTTCAATTCCTGGGTACAGGAGACTAGATTTATGGAGCATAATACACAGCAAGTAAATGCTATCAGAGAAGCTTTTAAGTAAGAGTGTGCTATTACAAAGTATCTGAATAGCATACAGTCTAAAAGCCATTCTTCATTTTACCCATGCCAAAACAATTTATAAGCTTCCTAAAATTTCCAAAGTTTTCTTAGGCAATCATAGGAATTTTTAAAAAATACTTTCCAGATGTTTTTAGAGCAAATGCACACTGAAGAAAAGCCACGCCTTTGGCATACTTGTGCCATGAGTCCATTTACTTGCAAAACAAAAAAAGAAAGAGAAATAAAGCAAGGCAAGTTAAATGGAATAAACATTTGCCAGGAAAATTAATCTTTGAGTAGCTCACAAAGAGAATGACACCTTCTGTCCTGCTACAAATCAATAACAGCAACAACACATAGTATAGTAACATACAGATATTGAGTGCTGCCTGTAAGCCAGAAAGTAAGAGCTATAAATAATACTTCACTTAGTCCTCACAGTAAGTCTATGAAATAGCTGTTGCTTTACCATCTTATAAATAAGGATGATGAAACAAAGATACCAAACCAACTGCCCAAAGTCAAGTAGCTCATGAACTGCAGGTTCCCTAAGACCTTAGAGCTATACTGCTAACTGACTCATTTGAAAAGACCCTGATGCTGGGAAAGACTGAAGGTGGGAGGAGAAAGGGACAACAGAAGATGAGATGGTTGGATGGCATCACTGACTCAATGGACATGAGTTTGGGTGAACTCCAGGAGTTGGTGATGGACAGGGAAGCCTGGCGTGCTGCAATCCATGGAGTCGCAAATAGTCAGATCCAACTGAGTGACTGAACTGAATTGAACTGAGAGTATATTTTAATGAAGCAACTGAGTCACCATGAAATCACATAGCAAATTGTGACACTTCAGAGAACAGAGACACAAAACAGAAGAATATTTGAATCAAATCCAGATTCTCACCATTCTAGTTCCTCCTAACTAAAAGGGCCAGACTTAACTACTGGATACTTCTTAAAGCAATAAACATATATTCTTGTCTCTGTGGGTGTGTGTATGTGTTTACCATCAGTAAAATGTTCTTAGTCCATTTACTTGTATAAATTCAGTCAATTTTCAGACAATCACTTTGAAGTTAAATATCATGGTGTTGGATGAGATAGACAATTTTTCTGGTTTTACCACTTACTAACAGGCAATCTCAGTTGAGCTGTTTAACCTTTTTCACCTAAGAGTTGATTTCCACAGTTATAAATATGAACATGGTAATACTGCTCCCTCATAAATATCATTGTATTAATTAAGATAAGGCTTTCTATATAACTTGTACTTTGCACATACTAATTAATATTCTGGTTGTTGTTTACCTTTTGAAAAGCATGGTTAAATTAATATTTCCATATATAAATTATGAAAGACATTTGGACATTCTAGACCCTAGTTGTCTGGTTCCCATTCTTAGGGTCAAGGAAAAAACCCAGGTCAGGTATTTATGCATGTGGTGGTGGGAAGAGAAGGCTGCTTGTTCATCTGAAATAGCACAGCCATAGGAGGAACCACTTAAACAGTTGTCTGTGGAGGAAACCAAGGTTTTAGCTGAGAAGAGAATGTTAAGCCCTGGACCAAAGACCCCCAGACTGAAATATGAAATGAGGAAAAAAACACAATGGACCAGAAGTGAAAAAATTGGTATTAGAGTGCACTGCCTATCATGGTAGCAGTGGAAGCTCTTCAGAAATATAAGCCTGATCAAAAAGATAACATATGTGTTTCTGTTTCTTTGGCTCCAGGGAAGTGAAATGAAGACAAGGGACGTTATAGAGGTGGAAACCCCTAAAGTGCACAGTAAAGACCTCTGTGGCCAGATTGCATAAGCAGGGTAAACACCACCCCTTCTGAATGCTGTGGAACAGGGTCTATTTTTTTTTTTATAAATACATGCATCATCACCATTATTCTGCCTTTATAAATTCATTGGTGATTTCCCTGGTGAGTTAACAACCCATATCTTTTCCTGAATATCAGAAATCATCTAAATAGTTTTTGACATAGCCTGGCCAATCTGAATTTTAAATATCTTATTTTTCAAATGAGTTAAAATTGTAAGAAATTTTCTCTTTCTACAAACTTCTAGGATATAGGCTATAATGTTTTTCATATATTTCCATGACCTTCTTTCTGTCATGACAAACACAGTCAATCCCTCTGACTTCTAAAACAGAATTTGAGCATCATGGGGAGTTGCATATTTCAGTATCTGTGGTTCATAATACTAGTTTGGTTGTCTGCTTGTCTGTTTTCAGTGCTTGTTTTGGCCATGAATGCAAACCCAACTGTTGGTATCTTAACCCAGTGATGTTTATTTATAAGATGTGTGGTTTGATAATTAGTCATTAGTAAAAGAAAATATAAAGCAAGGAATATTTACAACAACAACAAAATTATTAAAGTGTCTAAATGCTGCATGCGAGGGTATTTTCTCAATAATTCATTACTAAAAATATCTTTCTACACAACAGACCTCTCAATGCACCCCTTGTTTGTCATCTCTGCCTCAACTTACTAATGTCATTATGTGCTCCACAGTTGCCTTTAGGAGCCTCAGGTAATGTTTTATTTTCAGGTATTCTTCATGCTGAACTATTCTCAGTCAATCTGAGACAGAGAAGCTAGGCTATTCATGGCCTTTTGAAACCTTCTTCTCAGTTCCCCTGAAAACACATATTATCCGCAGAAGCAATTGCTATGCTTCTTGTTTGTCGATTTGACTTTTTGTTCCAATTAAACAAACTCTGAGGTAGTTCCAATTACAGTTCTAGCCCTAGTAGATATTCATGGTCTAGACAAAGTGTAGGCAATTTTTGGTATTCCATTCATAATATAATGGGTCATTTCTTTGGATGCCTTAGTTTTTCTGAAATCTGACATTAAGAAGTAATGGTTGTCAGGCAAGAATGATTTGTTATAACCAATACATAAAAGATATAAATTAAATAGATGTAATATGGGGACTTCCCTGGTGACTCAGATAGTAAAGAATCTGCCTATAATGCAGGAGACCAGAGTTCGATTCCTGGATTGGGAAGATCCCCTGCAGGAAAGCATGGCAATCCACTCCAGTATTCTTGGCTGGAGAACCCCGTGGACAGAGGAGTCTGGTTGGCTATGGTCCATAGGGTCACAAAGAGTCAGACATGACTGAAGCAACTTAGCATACACACAATGTAATGTATCTTATATATATTTTTACTCATTGTGTAAACACTCTACAATGAATGCCTAAACATGTAATATGTATAATTTCCATTATAATGTGTTGGTACCATATTATAGCTGACAGGGTTTTTTTTAATGGTTTATTTGCTTTTCGTTTGTGTTCAGTTGAAATAGTAGAGTTATTCCTTGATGTTTACTGCCGTAGAGTTAAAGCAAGTGAAACATGTCATAAAAGATGTATACAATGCAGGCACAGCTGTATATCATCATGTCATTCGGTTTTCATGTTTAAGCCATTTATGTGCATTACTAGCAACACATTTTAAATTGATGGAAACATTGAGAATATGGTACATGATTTACAATACATTTTTTGGGGAGCTAAACATTTTTTTTTCTAATAGAAAAAAGGCCGACTTATGATATTAAGAAATATTGTGTGCTTTTATATCTAAAGTACACTATTTTGTATTTTAAAGCTAACATGTACTGATTTACTCGTGTGACTATCAAAGCTTGAATTCTATTTTTAATCTGCCAGGCTTACATTTTGAGATGACATGTTTTTAATATATTTTCATTCATATAGGCTTTCCTTTACTATTAATTAACAACCCTGGGATAACCCCAAGACTGTGGCTTCTATGAGGTGCAATGCGTGACACTGTGTAACAAGCAGATGTGATGCTCATTAGTTCTCATCTGGTCTTCAGTCATTTTCAGTGTGATACCAGCTGCCTTTAGCAAGGCCCTTCTCTGGCAATTTCCCAAAAGATCTCTCTCTATACCTTTGACTTTCAGTTATGGACTTGCTGTTCTGGGCTGTCTTCCTAGCTCACTTTCTCTGACTTCTGATTCTGCTATTAGCTCCCTAATTTGGGACATTTATAATCCTTCTAACCTTTGATGCCATCATATTCTTGGCTGTGTCTTCCCCAGCATATGGCATTTCCTTAATGTTTTATGAGATTTCTAATGTCAACCATGTGTCCCAGGGTATTAGAGCTAGGATTAACCTCTGGTTAGGAAAAAAATAGTTTAGATATTTGACAAAAATTCCATGCTGCAAAAAATAAAATACATGTGTAAGCTAACACCTCACTGTTCTTGAGCAATGTTTTTATACTCATTATATGGGAAAGATATGCAGATGACACCACCCTTATGGCAGAAAGTGAAGAACTAAAGAGCCTCTTGATGAAGGTGAAAGGGAAGAGTGAAAAAGTAGGCTTAAAGCTCAACATTCAGAAAGATAAGATCATGGCATCCAGTCCCATCACTTCATGGCAAATAGATGGGGAAAGAGTAGCTGACTTTATTTTTCTGGGCTCCAAAATCGCTGCAGATGGTGATTGCAGCCATGAAATTAAAAGACCCTTACTTCTTGGAAGGAAAGTTATGACCAACCTAGAGAGCATGTTGAAAAGCAGAGACATCACTTTATCAACAAAAGTCCGTCTAGTCAAGGCTATGGTTTTTCCAGTGGTCATGTATGGATGTGAGTGTTGGACTATGAAGAAAGCTGAGCACCGAAGAATTGATGCTTTTGAACTGTGGCATTGAAGAAGACTCTTGAGAGTCCCTTGGACTGCAAGGAGATCCAACCAGTCCATCCTAAAGGAAATCAGTCCTGAATATTCATTAGAAAGACTGATGCTGAAACTGAAACTCCAAATACTTTGGCCACCTGACACGAAGAGCTGACTCATTCAAAAAGACCCTGATGCTGGGAAAGATTGAGGGCAGAAGGAGAAGGGGACGACAGAGGATGAGATGGCTGGATGGCATCACTGACTCGATGGACATGGGTTTGGGTGGACTCCAGGAGTTGGTGATGGACAAGGCAGCCTGGCGTGCTGCAGTTCATGGGGTCACAAAGAGTTGGACACGACTGAGTGACTGAGCTGAACTGAAGTGATATGGGGAAAGCTAGTGTCCATGCCTAGTTGTAGAGTCAGAACATACCCATATAGACTACCTCTGAGAGGAGAAAAAGGACAAACACAAAGGAATGATGTCAGACAATTGATAAATAAAGAGACTGCTACCAATAAATTTATGTCTGTAATCAATGCTCCATATGGGAAGAACTAAGATTTAGAAATATGGAGAGCTTAGTAGGACATATTAAAATAGGCTTAAAAACTGGAAGCTTATAAATTTAGAATTGAGAGTGCAGCGAGTGAGTAAATTTTAACCACTGAATGGGTGAGCAGTGTGTGAAATGAGGTAAGGGATGAAGAAAGACAATTCAGTTAACACATCTACAAAAGTGGGAGTCCCTTTGAGAAATTTAAGTATAAGACCCTGAAGGGTTAGGTAGGTTGTATTTTTCAAGCAAAGATAGGCCAGACCCTGCTTGAGTGTTAGCACAGAATGCAATTCAGAACACTGGGTACACTGATAAGGAGATCCATATCAGTATGCACAGGCCAAGCACTTAACCCTTTTGAGCATCAATTTCCTCCTGAGTAAATGTGAACAATAAAATAGCCAGTATGTTCCTCGGGGCACTATTGTGAGGATCAAATAAAACAACAGAAGTGCTTTGGAGAGATAAAGAGGTCTTATAAATGTAAGTCACTATCATTATTTAGGCAAAATTATGTCACCGAGGGGCTTACCAGGTGGTGCAATGGTAAAGAATCTGCCAGCCAAGTAGGCGACAGGAGTTTGATCCCTGGGCCTGGAAGATCCCCTGGAGAAGGAAATGGCAATCCACTCCAGTATTATCTGGGAAACCCATGGACAGAGAAGCCTGGCAGGTTACTGTCCATGGGGTCACAAAGTGTTGAGCACAGCCTAGCAGCTAAACCACACAACAACACGCCATCAAGAAATCCTTTTTGAGTTTATCCTCCTCTTGGAGGGTGGTGAGAGGTTGATAGTCAAGTCTTTGCAGAATAGAGCAAAGAGCGATATCTTCTGAGAAAGACAAGGACCAACATTAGAAAACACAATGATTAACTTTCCGTTTACCTGTGGAGATGTGGACAGAAAATCAATAAGGCTATGCATGTAAAAGCCAAGTTTCCTGCTAAAACTCTAGAGCAATAAGGAAATTGTGTTGAGCAAATGATTATGCAGACCATGTCTTTTTCTGTTCACAGTTCAATAATTTTTCTTTTCTTACATGTACTATATGTATAATATATACAGTTTGTGTTATTCCATAAAACATACATATATTTGAAAGACAGTTTTCAGTAACATTTGTATAGATCTGTTAGAGTTTGTAAAATTCTTTCAAATCCCTTGTTACCATTTTAAAGTGCATTTAAGATCCAGCTATCAGTTATGGGATGGATGCATAGTATATGTCTATTGGATATCAGTATTTGGAGATACGTATCCTATAGAGAAATTTTAAGAGTGTGTCATCTCTAGGGAGAAAGCAAGTTGGAGTAGCTGACTGGAATATGAGATAGAGCCAAGTAAATGATATGAATTGGTCAATACAAAGGACTCTAATTTCTCAATGTACTCCATAAACAAGGGACCACAGCTCCTTTCTCTTTAACTCCTTATCTAAAAAGCAGAGATTATGATAGTACTTACTGTTGTGGTCCAGACACGAGTTGGAAAAGAATTTCCAGACATGACACAGAATGAGAGGGAAATAAAGTTCATGAGAGTGGGAGATGCTGTTAGAACAGTGGGCCAGCTCAAGGGAGAGCCGACACTGAACAGGAGTCCTTAGTCCACTTTTATACCCAGGGTACAAGGAGTGGGATACGGCTCTTGCAGGTCATTTGCTGATTGGATGACGCACATACACTGGGTGTGTTGCAGGAAGGGGGACTCCTTCCAGGGCCCGAAACTGGGCTCTTGTCTAACAGTCAGAAATGAATTGTCCTAGGAGACACATGTGCTGACAAAGCATAGATTTTATTGGGAAGGACACCCGGGTGGAGAGCAGTAGGTAAAGGAACCCAGGAGAACTGCTCTGCTGCGTGGCTCATAGTCTTGGGTTTTATGGTGATGGGATTAGTTTCCGGGTGGTCTTTGGCCAATCATTCTAATTCAGAGTCTTTCCTGGTGGCGCACGCATCGCTCAGCCAAGATGGATGCTAGTGAGAGGGATTCTGGGAAGTGGACGGACACGCGGTGTCTCCTTTTGACCTTTCCCGAACTCTTCCAGTTGGTGGTGGCTTATTAGTTCCATATTCCTTACCAGGATCTCCTGTCATAAAAAAAACTCATGTGAATGGTTACTATGGTGCCTGGCTGGGGTGGGCGGTTTCAATCAGCATGCTTCCCCTAACAGGTGTAGTGGGGAAGAGTAGGGAAAATATCTTCTCCTTATGGGGTAGGAGGGGAAACAGATTATAGTTCTCAGGAGGACCTTAAATCCGTCAATAGTTACAATATGGGGGAGGGAAGGACATAAAGATCTGGTTTTTCCATTCCTGCGTTCCAAGACCCTCCTTGGTTTTATCTGCTCTTTAGTCCTTGGGTCACCACACTTACTTTTAAAGAACTCCTATGAAGTAAAGGTACTACTCCATGTGAGTGATTAAGAGTGCAATAAACTCATTATTTGAGAGTTTAAAATTTTCTGAAATTTTAAATGCAAGATTGATGGGAAGACTAACTAGAGTACTATGCAGGTTTTTGTGTTTTTTTTTTTTTTTCTAATGTATCTTTTTTAAACACATGCTTTATGCAATAGTGTGAGCAAGATATAACAGAGGGTTAGCAAATGTCACAGCCATGAAGATAAAAGAGCAAGCAGTAGGTAGGGGCAGTGAAATAAAATTGTTCAAGGTGTAGAATTTGAAAGAAGCAGCATAAAAATCTCAGTGAAACTGTAGGTTAGAATAAATATTATCTTTGAATATCTAAACCAGTTGAGATCTTGCCTTGCTAGATCTACCCCCATAAAGGAAGTTCTAGATTGATATGAAGGAGGTCTCATTCTCCTCTGCTCAAGAGGCCTCAATGTTGTAGGGAAGGGATAGTATTTATTTTGGGGCCATATTTAGATGAAGTTTGGGAACATGAGGCCCTGATGATGCTCTAGTAGAGTCAGTTTCAACAGTAGGTATGATTTGGAGCCTAGTCTGAGAAGGACCGCAAATAAACCAGACTGTGAGTGAGCAAGAATGGCCAAGTGACAGATATGAATGATGTAAGAATTAAAGAACTGAATCAGATAAGTGACTGAATTATCTCAAGTAAGTTTTAGAAAAATCCCTGGCTGCTGTGTGGAGAAGAGAATCATGAGAAGTCAACTGGAGATAAGGGGACTAAACAGGGACCTGTTATAAAACACACTGGTGGCCAACATTAGGACAGAAGCCAAGGGTTCTCTAGATCAGGGGTCAGGAAACCATAGCTCATGGGCCCAATCCATGGGCCCAATCCCCACCATCTGTTTTTTAAAATAAAGCTTTATTGGAATATAGCCATATTTATTTGTTTTCTTTTAATGCTATAATGCTGCAAGGGAGAGAGTTTCCTAGTTAGGAACAAGACCACATGGCTTGCATGCTTAAAATGTTTACTCTCTGGCTCTTAACAGAAGGAGTTTGCTGATCCCCACTCTAGATGGATGCCCCCAAAGGTGGGGCTCTTGCTTCTTGCTACTCAGGCCACTTTCTACATGACTATTCCTCAGTAAAACATTTTCAGTTCTCCGAACTGCTCTGCTATTGTAGCTGGCAATCATCACACAGTCTCAACCCTGAATGTGTAGACTACAGCATGAAATCTTTAATATCACAGAGAAAAAGAAGAAAGGCTGCAGATACGTGTCAATAACAACAACAAAGAACAAAAGCAAAATAATGGAGGAAGAATGTATTTTGTCCTTTAGCTATTGTTGGGAGCCAAAGGGCTAAAAGTACAGTATTGTTTCTTATCCAAGACTTGCTTCAATGTGCCCTAAAGATTATTATCATGTTTCATGTTATTGGAAGAACTTTCTCTAGAGTAAAAGTGCCCCCTCAGGCAGTCTAACATATTACTAGACATTTTCATTTGTTAGTGGAACACTAGTTCCACACTTTCCCCAAAGTAATAGAGCAGAGGATGTAAGACATAAAGTAATTTTTAGGTTAAAATGCTCTCACCAAGGCTTTCTGGTGCTGCAAAACAGTGACAGTCCTGTCCCCATGGTGGGGTCTGGGGGGGTGGGGGGAGGAGATATTCATGTTCTATTTCATCAGTGTATTAAACATTTTCTATTCTAAATATTCTATTTTTATACTTTGCTTTTCTATTTTGTATGATGCTTTGGCCACCTGATGCAAAGAGCTGACTCATTGGAAAAGACTCTGATGCTGGGAAAGACAGGGCAGGAGAAGGGAGCAACAGAGGGTGAGATGGTTGGATGGCATCAGTGACTCAATGGACATGTGTTTGAGTAAACTCCAGGAGACAGTGAAGGACAGGGAAGCCTGGCGTGCTGCAGTCCATGGGATGACAAAGAGTCAGACACAACTTAGTGACTGAACAACAACATACACGTATGTACATGTGTGTGTGTGTGTTGGTGTGTGTGAAGGCGTTTTGGCAGGGGCCAGGTTTAACACAGGATTCACCTGCACTTCTGGGCACCCATTCCTGCAAAGTGCTCTGTTTTTTTCTGAAGGATTTACCACAGCCTAATGCACTGTATTTATTTTATTTGTTGACTGTGTTTCCTTAATACTATACGGCACACCTACTTTTACACAAAAGAGTACCATCATCCTTCCTTCTTAGGGCAATGTAAAATGCAAGGAGTGAATAGCTCAGAGCAGCTTTCTCTTCCAGAGATGGAGTTTGGAAGGCATCAGTCTGGCCTGTTAATTTGGTAGGCTCTCGGCCTCAACGTATCATGAATCTGAGTTTGACAACTTCCACATCCATTCCAGGAATACGTACAGTACTAAGGTTTTTCTCTACTGTATCTTCAGCACTTTCTAGTTTCCTGCCACATAAGAAGTGTGCAAGAAATACCTGTTGAATGGCTGGATGAATCTACAAAATGTGTGTCTGCCACTTTCATATAATATCCATCACTTTTGACTTTGTTTTTCAATTAGTTATGAACATGCCTTCTCTGATCTCAGAAAATAAGCTCCTTGAGGACAGGAATCAGATGATTTCCATCTTTATGCCACCATTATCCACGAAATTGCATGCGAATAGTAGATGCTCAATTAAGACTTTATGAAAAGTATCAATAAAAATTTCACACACATATGGATGAAAATTAGTCCAATATATGTGCTCTTAGTTATATCTTTGTAGAAAAATGGGTTTGTAGAAGAATAGATTTAATTAGAAATGAAAATCTGCAGCTTGAAAGCTCAAATATTTTATTATTTTTTAAAAATATGATATATATATACATTTTTTTTCCCACCCAAATTTTGCATCTTAACCCTCTTAGGCTGAAAGCATACCAAATTAACAGGCCAGGTTGATGCCTTCCATACTCCATCTCTGGAAGGGAAAGCTGCTCTGAGTTATTCACCCTTTGCATGTTAGGTTGCCCTAAGAAGGAAGGATGAGAAGGCACCGTCTTGTGTGAAAGCAGGTGTGCTGTCTTCACATCCTCATCAGATGCTCAGCTACTCCTGTAGCTAAATATTTCTCAGCTTTCCTTTAAGGCTTTTACTTGTTTTTCTCTATACAGTTTATACTATTAGATTCTTTTATTTTTTTTTCCACTTGCCAATTTTTCACTTCTGTATCATCAAAACTTTTTCGTTAGTTATGAGCTGTCAAAAGACTATTCTTCCAGTAAGCTCAAGAAACTTCATCATCCTCTGTGTCCAAATATGTTTGTGAACACTGGGTGTTAAGCACTGCTTGGAATTGATAAACAAGTTTATTGACTTTTCTTTAAACCACTATTATTTTAGCAATATCTTTAAGATTTTGCCATAAATACCTTAAAACATTTTCACACATTCTGGACAAAAATTTGTGCCTGATATTAATTATTTGATAGCTATGCAAAACTGAAGTGTGAGCCCCCTAAACATGCCACAAGTTTCACTTCATTAATTTTTATTATACTGATACATAATTATTTTGTCTTTTATTTTTAAAAAAAAAATCTGGCTCACAATAGCTAAAGACAAAGAAAAAGAATTGGTAACAGTAGCATTCACCTCCCTCAAAAGCCTGAGAATCCACAACCTAATCTCTGGTTTCCATTTGTTTCTTCCTTGGAATTTCTGTAGTTTTTGCCAAAATGGGTTCCTTTTGCCACTTCCAAATTGTCTTATTTTAGGCATGTCATTTAACCTTTCTGGGATATACCATCCTCAAAATAAGACTCTCAGAGGGCTAGATAATATCTAACAAACACTACAGCTCTAAAATTTTACAATTTTGCTGATATTTATGACTCTTTACTCTGTCGTTTATGTGTGCCATGGACACACACATGTGCACACACACGCACAGGCCAGCATACACATGTACACACGTGCTTGGTGAGAAGGGGTGGTGAACTTACAAAGAAAGTTCAATGAAGTAGACATCAATGGAATTTACTCCCTGCTGAGCTTCTATTAACTTCCTTTAATTAGTCCAATCTTTTGTTTACTTGAACTTGTTTTTCCCTTTATGTTTCTCCAGTAACTATATATATTTGCTGGATATAATTATAAAGTCTTTATTTTCAAGTGTCTCATACTTTATCAAAACAAACAAACAAAAAAATACTAAAGAATAGTGTACATTGTAAAAGACATTCAGGTCAGTACTGATTTTTTTTCTCAAATATCTGTATAAAATAATAATAGAATCTTCTACTATTCAAATTAATTTATTCTAAGTGGAACATTCCTATAGTTTTGTTTGGCAAGATAAAAGAATTAATTATAATTTTGAAGAATCTTATTTTAAATGGCATCTTGAGCCATAGTCTAGGTCAGAAACAAAAAAAGAAAAAGAGTTTGATATCCACCCTTGCTGTCAGTACTAGATTTTTAGAAACAAGTGAGAGATCACAGAGCAAGAAGGTGGGATCAGGAAGGTAATAATCTGTCATTTCCAGGCTGAAAGGTGACCCTTTTAATGATATATCTGTTAACTTAAGTGACAGAGGCCATAGAGCCAAGAACAGTTCTAGTGACATATTATGCTGACTAATGGTTCACCTGGCTCCTTGCCCCTTGCTTCTTTTAAACCTGGCAGATGTGGTCACTAAACCAACTCCTTTTATACTCAACCTCTACCCCCATGTACTGAAAAATTCTAGTTTAAAGCAGGGAATATTAAGAGCATTAGTAAAGTATTTATTCAGTTTAGTGTCAAATCAGACTATGTTCTTGACCATCCGGTTATGATGTTCCTACCTTCTTGGCTTAGCAGCCCATTCATCATCCATTCCTGAATCTCATCTCCTGCTGACCTACCATTTCTAAGGTTCTAACATATTTCCTTGATAAGAACTCGAATGTCCATTTTTTTCTGTGTGCCTCTTTCCTGTTTCAAACTATGCTTATGTACCTTCACCAATTCTTTCTCTTGTACATATGTTAAACCTGCCAGCTTAGAACATAACTCCTCTGCCCTTGCCCAGATTCACAAGGCTGCCCTGGCTTTCGTGTGTGGTACATAGGCAAGAGTTTGCAAGGGCTGGTGTTTTCAGGATCTCCTTTCTTTCCTCTAGTTTCTCTCTCTTCTTTTATGATCTCTGTGAACAGTTATAGTCCAGCTGCTTTTCTCACCCAATCCCTTAGATTCCAGCTCTTCCACTTATTCAGCTATGTGGACTTAGGCATGCTACTTAAGCTCTCTGTGCCTCAGTGCCATGATTTATAAAATGTGATAAAACTCACATCTGCCTCATGATGTTTCTGTGAGGGTTCAGTGAATAAATTCAAATAATAAATTTAGAAAGGTGCTTGGAACATAAGAAGTACCTGGTGAATATCCACTAATGTTAATATAGGGTAAAGGCACTTTTGCTTTTGCCACAGTAAAATGTTTGGGTTAGACAAGTCCTCCATTTAAATCTATCATAATGTGTAGACTCAAAAGACTAATTTACACAGTTTTGTCTCAGCATGGTATTATAATTAAAAAAAAAAAATAAGACAGATTAACCTCTCATGGAGGTAGCAAGCCAATAGACAGCACCTAAAATAATGTGTCAAATGTACATTTAAAATATTTTATGTTACTCTCTCAACAGAAATGACTAGAAAGCTTGAATCCAGAGGGGTAACTAGGCCTTGAATCTTTATTTGCCCATATGTGTATGCTGATTCCTAGGGCCTCATAACTTGCAGTTTGACAGGCATCAAAGAGATGGGAAGTAAAACTGGGGCTCTTAAAAGATGGCAGTTAGGAAAAAGAAGACAAATGTATAAATTAGAAAAAAAAAATTCCTCACCAGCAGTCTATCCCTGCTATGAATTTTCATGAAAAATGCAAATTATAAGATGCTAATACTATTCTGCTTATTTAACTAAACTTTTGTTGTTGTTCAGTCGCTTAGTCACATCTCACTCTTTGTGACCCCATGGCCTGCAGCACACCAGGCTTCCCTGCCCTTAAACTTAGTATGTTTTTAGAGATTCACCAGTGTATATTAAAACTATAAAAAAAAACAAAGGAATGATTCAAGGCAGTGGTTTCCTGCAAGGTGTATGTGTGCAGGTGATATTAGCAGAGCAGAATATGCAATAAGCCTCAAGTATATCTATCAAGTATTCTAATCTTATGATAAGAAGTGAGTTCACATGTGTTTGTTTTAATGGCATTGTTTAAAATTTCTCTTGATATATGTTATGTTTGTCTTTTATGTAAAAAAAAATAATAAAATAGAAGAAGAAAGAGCTAATAGGATAAGCAATTTAAAACTAGTACATTTTTTTCAATTATTATGAAAAAATCCTGAAGTAGTATTCACAGCCATTGTAATCACACGCACCTGCTTCTATGAATCCCTATCAATAGTGGAGAAGAAGCTGAAGGAAGGTCAAAGAAGATGCAGAAGGTCCAAGTCCAAGCTAACTCAAAGTCCATAGCAGCTGTTCTTCTGTCCACACTTCCGTCTCCAATACCTCTCCAGTACCTGGATTCTCCCTTAATTGCTCTCTCTCCCCCATTCATCTCTTTTTAAGGTATATACTTAAACTAATTTCAGTAAGAAAAAAAACATCCATTTTTCCTTTTTCTAAGATGAAAGGAGGGAGAGAATTATCCTTGTTAAAAGTAGGATTCACTTTGCTAGCTTGTAATGGTTGTGAAAAGACTGTGAACATTCCCAGATGAATAATTTTTTCTTTCATTCCAACTCATGCATTCCATAAATGAAATATTTACTAACATCTATCACACATCAGATGCTGCTGTATGCGCTAGATATAGACTGGTAAACATAACAGAGTCCTTGTCTATATGGATTTTGTAACCTAGCGGCTAAGATGGGCCCAAAATAACAAGGCAAAAAAAACCTCACAAACGCATATGTGCTTGTGCTTAGGTATCCAGTCGTGTCTGACTTTTTGGACCTTTTGGACTGTAGCCCACCAGGCTACTCTGTCCGTGTGATTTTTCAGGCAAGAATACTGGTTCGGGTTGTCGCTTCCTCCTCCTGGGGATCTTCCAAGCCCAGGGATCAAACCCCTGTCTCCTGTGTCTCCTGCACTGCAGGTGGATTCTTTGGTCACTGAGCCATTGAAGAAGACCCACACATGTGTTTAGGGACACAAAATAACCAGGGTAAGGGGGAACAGACCTTGAGGGCAGTTATTTTAGGTATATGTTGATAAGAAAATTATTTTCTTTTCTGAGGAAGAGATGTTAGACTCAATAAATGGGGGGACAATTTCTAGATACCTCTGGATTGAGGGTTACAAGGTACAAATGCCCTAGGAGGGGAATGTGTGGTCCTGAAGCCAAGTAAAGAGGTTTCACAATGGTTTCATTATGGCAAAAACATCTTAGAGGCTAAGGAAAATCAAGTCTGATAACTGATCACCAATTTTGACAATGATAAAATCATGGGTGACCTTGACAAATGGGTTTCAGTTTTGTGTGTAGACAAGTATCCGAGTGGAGTGGTTGTGTGAAAACATAAGTTGAGGACGTGAAGACAGTGAATCCAAACAACTCTTTCAGTGAGATCTAAAGATTGCTGCTGCTTTGCTGACCTTGTCGGGAGAGGAAAACAGACAATGCAGCAGACAAAAAGAACCGCAGGAGCAACAGCTTTGAAAAGTGGGACAGGTACCAAGACACGAATGGAGAGACCGGCCTTAGGAGCAGAAATGCTCATTCATCGTGCAAGGGGGAAATTGAATGTATGAGTGCAGACACAGTGCAGAGGGATGGAGGGAACAGTGAGAAATAAAGGAGCGCTTGTTTGAATGCTGCCATATTCTTAATGAAAGAAAATACAAAATCATCAGCTGAAAGTAAGAACAAGTGAATAAGATGATGGAATTTGAAGAGAGAATGCAATAGATAGAGGGAGAAGCATTAAATAAGGAAAGGTAGTGGAATTGCTGGTGAGAGTAAGAGTCCACTTAAGAATCATGGTCATAAAGTTCAGACGCAACCAGTCAGCACGGCTTTGTGTAGTTCACTGACAAGCAGTTAAGGGGTTAACAGGGGAAGAGCTGAAAACTGGACTTAACTTCGTCAGTATCTGCCAGGCAAGTGTGATGAAGAAAGGCAAGAAGCTGAGCCTGGACACACAGGAGTGTGTGATGGAGAGTGGGGCTGCTTCTGGAAGAGTAAAGAAGTAGGCATGCTAGAGGAGGTTCAGGCACTGAGAACAAGACATTCAGTAGATTCAATAGAGTGCATACTGCTCGCTAAACTAATGCTGCACTTTGGATTTTACCTTAGAATATTTTTTATATCTGGAAGTTTTTCATTCAGATAAGTACCTTTGCTATAAAGAAGACACCATGGACTGTAGCCTGCCAGGCTCCTCTGTCCATGGGGATTCTCTGGGCAAGAATATTGGAGTGGGTTTCCATACCCTTCCCAACCCAGGGATCGAACCCAGGTCTCCCATATTGCAGGAGGATTCTTTACTGTCTGAGCCATCCAACAAGCCCTGAATACTGGAGTGGGTAGCCTATCCTTTCTCCAGGGAATCTTCCTGACCCAGGAATCAAACTGGGATCTCCTACATTGCAGGCAGATTCTTTACCAGCTGAGCTACCAGGTAAGCCCATAAAGAAGAAATAATGACCTAATTACTTCACTTCATCTTTCCATATTCATTACATCTCTCTACCCCAAATGTGGAAAGAAGCATAGTTTTAAGCTTGATGGGCATTCTGTTTAAATCAACCATGACATTTGGGATAATATAAAGATCAAGATTGAATATTTGTGTGGGGTCTCCATGTGAAGCTAAATGAGATTCTGACAGCCCTGAGTATCCGTGAAGAACTGATGGCTAAAGTCACCCAAAGTTAATTGGCATAAATGGGATATTGTTTTTTCATCAGGAAATAAGGAACCAGGCAATGATATCCTTCGACTGGGTAAGGAAAAAAAAAAAAAAAAAACAACCAGTGAGTGAATCATGGCATTTACATTCACTTACTTGGGTTTGTCAGTAAACCCATCCATCTGGATTCTTATCTCAGTCTGATAATGAGCCTATATAGACACATATAAAGTTAAGAAAGAAACAAAAGAAATATAAACTATACATAAACAACTTTTCTTACTCAAAGCTGTTGCTTCTGAAACAGAAAGAGAAAATATCTGATAGAGCTATTCAGGATGCAGCTCCTACTCAGGACGCCTCCACTAGTGTATCACCACAGAGCCCTGTGAATACCAAAGAGTAAACAGCATCTAAAAAATAAGCATGGACGAGGAACCCTAAGGAATTGCTAGAAATAATCCTGTGGGGGTTAGTGGTACAGGAAACCTGAGTTAGGGCATAAACTGGTAAAGCTGGGGAAAATGATCTTAATCCTTGAGAATTAAGGTAGAATTAGAACTATAAATGAAATTTTGCTTAAATCATGTTGGTGGTAAGTGATAAGGAGAGGCAAGTTAAAACAAATAAATGTGGAGGAAAGGATGTACTGGGTGGCCAAGTGTGATGCAGGAAATAGATTCAAGGACATACAGCATATGATGCATGAGTTATAAAATTAAATGAGAATTCAAAAACCTTTCTCTTAGGTATGTACCAAAAGAAACATGTCATATTTATCCAAAGACATGCAAAATAACTCACAACATCACCACTCAAATGCCTGTCAACTGTCAGAGTGCATAAATTCTGATACACTCACAAAATGCTGTATTATACAGCAATGAGATTGAGTAAGCTACAATTTCTGCAATAAAGATTACTTTCACAAATTCAATGTTGAATAAAAGATATTAAACACAAAAAGTATGTTTAATTATATAAACTTCAAAATTAGGCAAAACTAATCTATACTGCTAAAAATAAGAATAGCAGTTACCCTCGGTGGGGGGTTCAGTTCAGTTCTGTTAGCCCCTCAGTCCTGTTTGACTGTTTGTGATCCCACGGACTGCAGCATGTCAGGCCTCCCTGTCCACCACAAACTCCTGGAGTTTACCCAGACTTATGTCCATTGAGTTGGTGATGCCATCCAAACATCTCATCCTCAATTGTCCCCTTCTCCTCCCACCTTCAATCTTTCCCAGCATCAGGGTCTTTTCAAATGAGTCAGTTCTTCACATCAGGTGGTCAAAGTATTGGAGTTTCAGCTTCAGCATCAGTCCTTCCAATGAACATTCAGGACTGATTTCCTTTAGGATGGACTGGTTGGATCTCTTTGCTATCAAAGGGACTCTCAAGAGTCTTCTCCAACACCACTGTTCAAAAGAATAAATTCTTTGGTGCTCAGCTTTCTTTATAGTTCAAATCTTACATCCATACATGACTACTGGAAAAACCATAACCTTGATAGGTGGACTTTTTGTCAAAGTAATGTCTCTGCTTTTTAATATGCTGTCTAGTTTGGTCACAAATTTTCTTCCAAGGAGTAAGTGTCTTTTAATTTCATGACTAAAGCCACTATCTGCAGTGGTTTTGGAGCTCAAAAAAATAAAGTCTATTGCTGTTTCCACTGTTTCCCCATCTCTTTGCTATGAAGTGATGGGACCAGATGCCATGATCTTAGTTTTCTGAATGTTGATTTTTAAGCCAACTTTTTCACACCCCTCTTTCACTTTCATCAAGAGGCTCTTTAGTTTGCTTTCTGCAGTTAGGGTGATGTCAGTGCATAGAGTTTATTGATATTTCTCCCAGCAATGTTGATTCCAGCTTGTGCTTCATCCAGCCCAGCGTTTCTCATGATGTACTCTGCATATAAGTTAAATAAGCAGGGTGACAATATATAGCCTTGATGGACTCCTTTCCTGACTTGGAAACAGTCTCTTGTTCCATGTCCAGTTCTAACAGTTGCTTCTTGACCTGCATATAGATTTCTCAGGAGTCAGGTCAAGTGGTCTGGTATTCATATCTCTTTAAGAATTTTCCACAGTTTATTGTGATCCACACAGTCAAAGGCTTTAGTATAGTCAATAAAGCAGAAATAGATGTTTTTCTGGAACTCTCTTGCTTTTTCAATGATCCAGAGGATGTTGGCAATTTGATCTCTGGTTCCTCTGCCTTTTCTAAATCCAGCTTGAACATCTGGAAGTTCACAGTTCATGTACTGTTTGAAGCCTGGCTTGGAGAATTTTAAGCATTACTTTACTAGCGTGTGAGATGAGTACAATTGTGCAGTAGCTTGAACATTCTTTGACATTGCCTTTTTTTGTGATTAGAATAAAAGCTGACCTTTTCGAGCCCTGTGGCCACTGATGAGTTTTCCAGATTTACTGGCCTATTGACTCTTTTGTTGACCATGATGGCTACTCCATTTCTTCTAAGGGATTCCTGCCCACAGAAGTAGATATAATGGTCATCTGAGTTAAATTCACCCATTCCAGTCCATTTTAGTCCACTGATTCCTAGAATGTCAACGTTCACTCTTGCCAGCTCCTGTTTGACCACTTCCAATTTACCTTGACTCATGAACCTAACATTCCAGGTTCTTATGTAATATTGCTCTTTTCAGCATCAGACTTTGCTTCCATCACCCGTCACATCCTCAGCTGGGTGTTGTTTTTGCTTTGGCCCTATCTCTTCATTCTTTCTGGAGTTATTTCCCCACTGATCTCCAGTAGCATATTGGGCACCTACCTACCTGTGGAGTTCATCTTTCAGTGTCTATCTTTTTGCCTTTTCATACTGTTAATGGGGTCCAAGAACAGATGGGGGTTATGACTTAAAACGGCATGAGCGTGGAGAACTTCTGATATGGTAGTAGTGCTTACCTTGTGAAAACCAATTTACTTTTTGTTTTCTTTGCAAAAAGAAAGATGGACATTTACAATTGTATTTTTTATACATGCATATTACACCTCATCAAAAACTAAAAAAAAAAAAAAAAAACAAAGACTTCTGATTAAATTGATAACCAATAGCCAGTCACAGCAGTAAATTTAGATGTAGAACCAAAAACTGTTTTAGAGAAACCACCAAGGGTACAGAAAATAGGTAAACTAGACCCTCTCAAATAAGTAGTGAAATACTGCTATGAAGCAAAAAATAATAATAAATAAATTTAAAAGCTTGATTTAAATAAATAATTTTAAAATGTGCTATATCAGAATTCGGATAAACAGTTCTTCAGAACTGAAAGCCCTGAAACAAACTAACTTATACAATTAACAACCTGGCAGTGATGTTATCCTACTGAAAAAGTAATCTGTCAAGGAATGCCTGACCAAACAGCAATAAGCATACAGATGGAGCACTGGTGTCTTGAAAAGCAGATGATATATCCATCAGTTTATGTGACATGGACTTTCTGAGCTACCTGATAAAATGACTCATTTATAAAGGAATAATCAGATGAGAGGGAGGAGGCCCCAAGGAGACAAATAAGAGATTGCTAACCTGTGAGATGGGCAGCAATCCAAGCATCTTCAGTAAATGCCTCTGGCTCACTGACTCCATTCTAGAAAATGTCTGGTGAATTAAAGAACTCTTAAAGAAAGACTAAAGTTAATTACAGGATGAAGCAACTTCTAAAAGTCAACTGTATTGATGCCATTTTTAATCAACTGAGACTGGTAAATACTCTTTGAATAATCTCTCTGGTGGAATTTCCTTTTTACAAGGTAGTCAGGTTATAGCAAAATAAAACTAAAATAGGAGGTCTTCTGAGGGGAGGAAGCACTCTTCTTTTCCATTTTCTTGGACTATAATGGGTGCATATGAGCAAAATAGACGACAGTGTTCAGTTTCATCACACTGACGCATCACATGCACATACCTCAAGCAAAATGCATTGATATAAACAGGTGAACATAAATTTCACACTGAAGTAACCAACAAATGATGACTCAGAAAGTATCACTGACATATATACACTGTAATGTGTAAAACAGTTAGTGGGAAGTTGCTAAATAACAGAGGGATCCCAGCCTGGAGCCCTGTGATGACCTAGACAGGGGTGAGGGGGTTGGGGAGGGATGAGGGACAGGAGTATATTATGACTGATTCACATTGTTGTACAGAAGAAACTAACACAAAACTGTAAAGCAATTTCCTATCAGTTAATTAAAAATAAAAATTTAAAAATGCTTAGAAATATTATTAATGCTTTACTTTCATATTCAGGCTGAGCATCTGCATAACCTCTCATGTCTCAGTAGTTGCTGAAAGACCACAGCTCTGTAAAGACTAACACAACGTCTTCATGTGCCAGCATTTGATCTTCCCTAGGTTGCATAAAAGCCCTTGATATGTATGACCTTTCTCACCATGATGGAACTAGGTGATGGCTTCTGACTTGGCTGTGCTGGGAAGCAGGGATACCAGATAAACAGAGGATGAATTAAATATGAAGTGCAGTTAAGTAATTTTAGCATAAGTGCACAATATTTGGCACATAATTATAACCTCCCCCAAAAATCCAATTTAACTGGGTATCCTGTATTTTTAATTGCTAAATCCAATAACTCTACTGAGAAGAGTCAGAGGAACCCATACCTAAAAGCCAAACCAATCAACCAGATTAGGGAAGTAATGAAGGGCAACATGAGACCTACCCCACACTTAGATCCAATCTCTACCAATTAGAAGTGGAAATGGAACATAAAGCTAAGCTCTTAAAATGTGACTTGGTGATTTGGTCAACACTTTTCTCATGAGTGTTCATTATTTGTTGGCAAATTAGAGAGGGAGAAGAGCAGAAATGTTAATTGAGACTTCATCTTTCTTCAGGAATAAATTGTCAAAACAGAACAAGTATAGTCACATGTAGAGATGGCCCTCAGTACCTACAGATTCTGCATTCACTGATTCAAACACAGACTGAAAATATTCAAGAAATTTTCCAAAAGTTCCAGAAATAAAAACTTGAATGTCATGTACTTGATGGCAACAATTTACAAAGCATTTACAATAAGCATTTTAAGTAACCTGGAAATAATATGCTGGTAATGCTCACCTTGTGAAAATCCACTTACATTTAATCTTATTTGTGAAAAGAATGATGTGCACACAGAACTATATTTTTTTTGTGTGTATATGTTAGACCTCAGTAAAAAGTTCAAAAAATAAAGAGTTCTGATTAAATTGATAAACAACAGCCCCTCATACCAAAAAATAGGGACATTTTGATGCAGAACTAAAAACTGCTTTAGAGAAAGGACCATAAATCAAGTCAAACAAAATAAAGCCTATGAAATGTGAGAAAATGTTTGCAAAAGATGTGACCAACAAAGAATTGATGGAGAAGCTCTATACAGTCAGCAAAAACAAGACTGGGAATTGACTGTGACTAGGATCATGAACTCCTTATTGCCAAATTCAGACTTAAATTGAAGAAAATTGGGAAAAGCACTAGACTACTCAGGAATGACTTAAATCCCTTATGATTATACAGTGGAAGTGACAAACAGATTCAAGGGATTAGATCTGATAGACACAGTCCCTGAAGAACTTTGGACAGAGGTTCATGATATTGTACAGAAGTCAGTGATCAAGACAATTCCCAAGAAAAATAAATGCAAAAAGGCAAAATGGTTTTCTGATGAGGCCTTACAAATAGCTGTCCCACATAAATCTTCCATCTCCCTTTCTAGCATAAAAAAGTGATGAGAGTGAGTGGATGGAATCCATAGAAGGAAAGAAAAATTTTAAATAAATTTCCAAAATATTTTTTTTTAATCTCACAGGCCAGAACTGAGCCAAATAATTCACCTAGAGCAAGGAAGTTAGGAAATGGAACTAATCATGATAACATTTGGAGCAAAGTCAGATCTCTATTAATTTGGAAACAAGGAACATGAATACTGGCTAAGCAATTAGTAGTGTCTGGCACAAGAGATTAAGAAATATTGTTATCTTAAGAGTAACCAAGAGACATTAATTGCCTCACCAGTCCAAATGAGTGCATAACTAGAATCTAAGTATCTAGATGGAGCTGTCATGTGTTTAATTAATGAAAAGTGTTATCCATGGGTTCATATATTATATATGTTAACCATTATAAACCCACCACTTCTTTCTTCTATAGGGAGAGTCCATGATAGGATAATAGATTGAAGCATCAATTGATTGTTTCAATGGCCTATTTTTGAGAACTGAGAACACCTTAATTTTGAAACTAAAATTCCCACATCTCTTTCTCAAATGTTAGAAGAGTCCTTTATCATCCACCTCAGTAGCTGCCTAGAGTCCTAGAACTAGGAACATAATCAACAAATGTAAACAGTCTCATGACTGTTTTTTCCCTTTGCTGTAAGAAGATGCCTATTATGTAATTGGGGAAAAAAAACCCACTAAAACAAATGTAAAACAAATTGATTGGTGCTAGGACTATATTGTTTGTGCATGCATGCTAAGTTGCTTTTCATGTCTGACTCTTTACAACCCTATGGACTATAGCCTGCCAGGCTCCTCTGTCCAGACAAGAATACTGGAGTGGGTTGCCACGCCTTCCTCCAGGGGATCTTCCCAATCCAGGGATCGAACTCACATCTCTTATATCTCCTGTGTTTTACTAATAGTAAAATTAGTTTCACATTAAGGAGAGGAAAGGGGGAAATAATTTCCCATTGGATTTTTTGTTTTGCATAATAACTACAGAGTCAATAAATACATAAACTAATGATATTTTGGGTCATGCCAAGGTTTCATAAACTTTCTAAGACTAACTAAAATTTCTGAGCTTTTGAGATTAAGCCTGAGAAAATGTATTTGGTTCATTTTCCCAGTACATATAAATTATGATTAAATACAGTTAACCTTAATTTCTTAAAAAACTATATATATTTTTGTTTATTTTATAAACAAATATGCTAAATGTATTTTCAGTGATTTTATTCCTAGGTTGTAGGAGTCATGGAGAGGTTTTTGTTTTTTTTTCCTGTATATTATTTAGAATTCTTTGAGTTTTGAAAAATATTATGTGTTACTTCTTCTATTATAAAAACCATTACATGAAGAAAGAAAATATACCATGTAAGCAACTCTTCATGTCCCCATCAGAGAAGGATGGTACTGCTTAACAATATCCTTATGTGCACTTTGAACAGTGTGGAACACTCGGAAGAGATGATGTTAAAACACATAGTTATAAACTATAAACATTGCTTGGCATTTTTATTAAAGAAATTGGCTTGAAGCAGCCAGCCGTTTTATAATTCCACAACAACTTAAGTCCTTAACAATGCTATTGTTAAAATTTAGAGAACAGTAGAATTCATTTTGAAACTAAATCAACATCCCCACTCCACTCAGGAAAGTCTTTCTCAACTTATTTTTCAACTTAATACACTGGTTTCAAGAGCATATAATTAAAAGTGCTGAGATGCCCAGAAGTTAATGAAGAATACAGTAAGCACCCTGCAGAATGAATATTTTTATGGCTTTTGTGCACAAAGCACTTCAGGCTAATTATTTTTAGGCCAGCCGGTGAATGAGGATTTGTCCTGAGAGAATGCCCACTTTCATGACCTATGGTGACCCCTCCTTATTCAGAACCTGTGGAACTACCTCAGAAGTAGTTCTCTTAAGTTTTTTAACCTCTTTTTGGCTCAGAAAAGCATCTAATGAATTAATTTTGAGTTTTCACTGAACCGTGTCATTTCACTACTTAATTTTACAATATCCAAGGCCAGAAGAGGGATGATATCAAAGTTAATTTTCCAGAACTGCCTGGCATGGCTATTTGCAGAACTAAAGGCAGTCCCAGGCCTGAACACTTTGGACCAACCAGAGAAAGCCAAGGGATTCCAAGTTCACTTTAGGTCCAAACTTTCTTGGACCTAAAGTGAGACCATGAAAAGACCAGAGAGTTGAATGACTAACTCATATTCTCTGCAAATGTTTCCTGACTTCCTATGATACACTCACCCATGCATAAAGATTTCTCTCAAAAAAATGATATGCACTGCTTGGCATTTTCTATAAAGAGATAGTAAATTTACAGGGCTAGCTTTTTTTGACATCTAGCCATATTAATTTTTGGAAAAAAAAATGAGTTTGTAGTTGTATGTAATAATGACACAAATCCATTTGTGTCTTAATTTAATGAGGGTCATTGGGACTTAAAAACACTCATTTTCCTTCTGTGTGGCAATTCTATTGGTAAAAACTGCCTTAGATATTTTAAGTTTTAAATCTTGGTTCTGGAATATAGACAGGATCTGATGAATGTTTATTAGTCATTACTGGGCTTCTAATTTGTCTGAGATTAAAATCCTTTACCAACAGTATTTTTCACAGAACCTGAACAAATAATTTCACAATTTGTACAGAAATACAAAAAACCCCAAATAGTCAAAGCAATCTTGAGAAAGAAGAATGGAACTGGAGGAATCAACTTGCCTGACTTCAGACTATACTACAAAGCCACAGTCATCAAGACAGTATGGTACTGGCACAAAAACAGAAATATAGATCAGTGGAACAAAATAGAAAGCCCAGAGATAAATTCACGCACCTATGGACACCTTATCTTTGACAAAGGAGGCAAGAATATAGAATGGAGAAAAGATAATCTCTTTAACAAGAGGTGCTGGGAAAACTGGTCAACCATTTGTAAAAGAATGAAACCAGAATACTTTCTAACAGCATACACAAGAATAAACTCAAAATGGATTAAAGATCTAAATGTAAGACCAGAAACTATAAAACCCCTAGAGGAAAACATAGGCAAAACACTCTCTGACATAAATCACAGCAGGATCCTCTATGACCCACTTCCCAGAGTAATGGAAATAAAAGCAAAAATAAACAAATGGGACCTAATTAAACTTAAAAACTTTTGCACAACGAAGGAAACTATAAGCAAAGTGAAAAGACAGCCTTCAGGATGGGAGAAAATAATAGCAAATGAAGCAACTGACAAAGAATTAATCTCAAAAATATACAAGCAACTCCTGTAGATCAATTCTAGAAAAATAAATGACCCAATCAAAAACTGGACCAAAGAACTAGACAGTTCTCCAAAGAAAACATACAGATGGCCAACCAACACATGAAAAATTCTCAACATCACTCATGCTGGAGAGGGTATGGAGAAAAGGGAACCCTCTTACACTTTTGGTGGGAATGCA
This sequence comes from Odocoileus virginianus, assembly GCF_023699985.2. NCBI lineage: Eukaryota > Metazoa > Chordata > Mammalia > Artiodactyla > Cervidae > Odocoileus > Odocoileus virginianus. The sequence continues at coordinate 16,516,214 of NC_069675.1, read as the reverse complement.
AACTAGCACAGCCACTTTGGAGGACAGTGTGGAGATTCCTTAAAAAACTGGAAATAGAACTGCCATATGACCCAGCAATCCCACTCCTGGGAATACACACCGAGGAAACCAGATCTGAAAGAGACACGTGTACCCCAATGTTCATCGCAGCACTGTTTATAACTGCCAGGACATGGAAGCAACCTAGATGCCCATCAGCAGACGAATGGATAAGAAAGCTGTGGTACATACACACAATGTAATATTACTCAGCCATTAAAAAGAATATATTTGAATCAGTTCTAATGAGATGGATGAAACTGGAGCCTATTATACAGAGTGAGTAAGCCAGGAAAAAAAAAAAAAAAAAAACACCAATACAGTATACTAATGCATATATATGAAATTTAGAATGATGATAATGATAACCCTATATGCAAGACAGCAAAAGAGACACAGATGTACAGAATAGTCTTTTGGACTCTGTGGGAGAAAGTAAGGGTGGGATGATCTGAGAGAATAGCACTGAATCATGTATATTATCATATGTGAAACAGATCACCAGTCCAGGTTGGATGCATGAAACAAGTGCTCAGGGCTGGTGCACTGGGATGACCCAGAGGGATGGGATGGGGAGGGAGGTGGGAGGGGGTTCAGGATGGGGGAACACATGTACACCCATGGCTGATTCATGTCAATGTATGGCAAAAACCACTACAATATTATAAAGTAATTAGCCTCCAATTAAAATAAATAAATTTTAAAAATAAAATAAAAAATCCTTTCACCAACATGCTTGGCCTTAACTATGCACATAACATTAAATAAGTACAGTTAGAATTTAATTTTTTTGAAATAGTATATTCACAAAGTAGAAAGCACTGGCAGGGTAGTCAGAAAAATATTGTTTCAACTCCTTGTGTGACTCAATTAAATCACTCTGAACCTGATTTTATAATCTGCAAAATGGGGATAATAGTAACTAGCTTGCAGAACTCTTATGACTATTCAATGAGATAATGTATATGCACTATTGTTCAGTAACTTGTATAATTTATTTTTAAAGTAAACAGTTACTGAGCAATGAGTGCATGTTTTATGTTTTATGATAATCATGTTTTATGTTTTATTTTTATGTTTTATGATGATCACAATTGATGATTAAGTAAACTAAATTCTATATGTTTATGAAACATTTATTTATTGAAAGATTTGGCTTACAAAATTAATAAATCAAAATAAATACACTACTATAATAAATCAAGCACTGTTATAATGCATATATAAAATATATATTAAATGTACATTTTATTTATATTTTTATCAATGGACAAGTTTGAACAAATTCCCTTTTTATATTTTGATACCTTATCCTGTATCTTGTATGACTTTTCCTCTCTCACGAGAAAAAAAAAATGAGTTTAAATAAAATTAGTCCTATTAAAATCTGTATGTACTTCATGAAGAAATAAATTTCATATATTAGCACAAATAGAATATAATGCTAGCAAAACTTTTTTTGTGATAACTCTGTTTACAGTTGTGCCTCCTGGGCACTTAATATCTTCATGTTGATATTAAGAGTTAGAGAGGTATCAGATTATTAACCATCCTAAATGAGATAAGAAACAAATGCTTGGGGATCAGACCTACCAATCATTTTGTATAAGAAAGATTATATTAATAAACAGGGCTAGAGGCTCATACCAGACTGTAGGCAAAACGTTACTCTGTCCTTACTTTAATATGGTATCAGTTCCAGCTCTAGATCTTCCTGACAAAGTGAAGAAAAGAAACACAAAAATAAATGTACACACACACACATAAAGTTTGTAATACATGAATATCTAGTAATGTTGTCTTGAGATTACAAGATAGCACAGCAATTTTAAAAAAAATCTATTGAAACATAAAAAAATGTGTGTGATCTTACTAGACCAGTAAATAGGAGGAACTTTATAGTATAAAATGTTTATGTTAGGGAAGTTCTCAAATCAGTGACCTTCAAATGTACCTTAGCAAACCAGAGAGAGAAAAGTAAATAAAAAGCAAAGTAATCAGAAGAAAGGAAATAACAAAGACCAAAGTCAATGTATAAAGAGTATAAATTGATGAAATAAAAAATGAGAGAAAAAAAAGAAAGCCAATTAAACCAAAGCTGATTCTTTGAGAAGATCAATAAAATTGATATGCTTCTGGGCATACTAATTATATAAGATAACAGACACAAAATACTAATATCAGGAATGAATGAGAGGATATCATGATGGATTCCATAAATATTAAAAGGATTATAAGAGAATATCAGGAACAACTTTTGTCAATGTATGTGATAATGGGCAAATTCTTTGAATGATACAAACTGTTAAAGACCAGTGAAGAAGTAGATACACTAAATCATCAAATATGTATTACAGTCATTGAATTTATAGTTCGAAAGCTTCCCACAAAGGAAACACAAGCCACAGATGGCTTCACTGGTGAATTCTTACAAAGATTTAAGGAAGAAATAGTATCAATTCTACAAAAAACTTTTCTGAAAATAGAAGGAGAGACAATACTTTCTAACACTTTCTAACATCTAACACCATTACTCTAATGTCAAACCCTGATATATGGCAAGATATCTGAATACTAACACACTTTCATTACAATAAAATAAAATAACAGACCAATATTCCTTATAATCATAATTGCAAAAATATTAAACAAAATGTTAACAAATCAAAATCAAAACTATATAAAATGTATAATATATCATGACTTGATAAGATTTATCCCAGGAATGTAAATTTGGTTTAACATTTAAAAATCAATCATTGTAATTTATCACGTTCACAAGTAAAAATTATAAAAACTTACAAACATTTCAATAGGAGCACAAAAACTATTTTTAAAAAATCCATTATTCTTGTCTGAAAAATAGATAAGATCAGGGAGGTTATGACCTAAGATCACAAAACGAGTTAGAGACTCAGTCAAAACCCAGACTTTCAGACCTTTGTTAAGAATCAAATTCTCTCACTATTTTCCTAAAACTGTCTATTAAACACTCTGATACCATAATAATGTACTGTTATTCAAAATTGAGGCATTCATTTCAATAACTTTGATTTAAATGTATTTTTAATTCATAAGAAAACATATCCAAAATTCCTTTGATTTTAACTGACCTAATTTATACTTTTATATGGATATTTCAGTTCAGTTCAGTTCTTCAGTCATGTCTGGCTCTTTGTGACCCCATGACCTGCAGCATGCCAGGCCTCCCTGTCCATCGCCAAGTCCCAGAGCCTACTCAAACTCATGGCCTTGCGTTGGTGATGCCATCCAACTATTTCATCCTCTGCCATCCCCTTCACCTCCTGCCTTCAGTCTTTCCCAACATTAGGATCTTTTCCAATGAGTCGCTTCTTCACATCAGGTGGCCAAAGTATTGGAGTTTCAGCTTCAACATCAGTCCTTCCAATGAATATACAGGACTGATTTCCTTTAGGATGTACTGGTTGGATCTCCTTGCAGGCCAAGGGACTCTCAAGAGTCTTCTCCAACACCACAGTTCAAAAGCATTGATTCTTCGCTGTTCAGCTTTCTTTATAGTCCAACTCTCACATCCATACATGATTACTGGAAAAACCATAGCCTTGACTAGATGGACTTTTGTTGGCAAAGTAATGTTTCTGCTTTTTAATATGCTGTCTAGGTTGGTCATAACTTTTCTTCCAAGGAGCAAGCATCTTTTAATTTCATGGCTGCAGTCACCATCTACAGTGATTTTGGAGCCCCCAAAAGATAAGTTCTCTCACTGTTTCCATTGTTTCCCCTCTATTTGCCATAAAGTGATGGGACCAGATGCCATGAACTTAGTTTTCTGAATGTTGAGTTGTAAGCCAACTTTTTCACTCTCTTCTTTCATTTTCATAAAGAGGGTCTTTAGTTCTTCTTCGCTTTCTGCCAGAAGGGTGGTATCATATGTGTATCTGAGATTATTGGTATTTTTCCCGGCAATCTTGATTCCAGCTTGTTCTTCATCCAACCCAGCATTTTGCATCATGTACTCTGCATATAAGTTAAGTAAACAGAGTGACAGTATACAGCCTTGACATACTTCTTTCCTGATTTGGCACCAGACTGTAGTTCTATGTCCAGTTCTAACTGTTGCCTCTTGACCTGCATATAGATTTCTCAAGAGGCAGGTAGGTGGTCTGGTATTCCCATCTCTTTCAGAATTTCCCACAGTTTATTGTGATCCACACAGTTAAAGGATTTGATATAGTCAATAAAGCAGAAGTAAATGCTTTTCTCAAACTCTCTTGCTTTTTCAATGATTCAGCAGATGTTGGCAATTTGACCTCTGGTTCCTCTGCCTTTTCTAAAACCAGCTTGAACTTCTGGAAGTTCACAGTTCGTATACTGTTGAACCTGGCTTGGAATATTTTGAGCATTACTTTCCTAGCAAGTGAGATGAGTGCAATTTTGTGGTAGTGAACATTCTTTGGCATTGCCCTTCTTTGGGATTGGAATGAAAACTGGCCCTTTTTAGTCCTGTAGCCACTGCTGAGTTTTCCAAATTTGCTGGCCTATTGAGTGCAGCACTTTCACAGCATCATCTTTTAGGATCTGAAATAGCTCTACTGGAATTCCATCAGCTCCACTAGCTTTGTTTGTAGTGATGCTTCCTAAAGCCCACTTGACTTTGCATTCCAGGATGTCTGGCTCTAGGTGAGTGATCACACCATCGTGGTTATCTGGGTCATGAAGATCTTTTTTGTATAGTTCTGTGTATTCTTGCCACCTCTTCTTAATATCTTCTGCTTCTGTTAGGTCAGTGCCATTTCTGTCCTTTATTGTATGCATTTTTCAAGAGATGTTCCCCTGGTATCTCTAATTTTCTTGACGAGATCTCTAGTCTTTCCCATTCTATTGTTTTCCTCTATTTCTTTGCATTGATCACTGAGGAAGTCTTTCTTATCTCTCCTTTCTATTCTTTGGAACTCTGCATTCAAATGGGTGTATCTTTTCTTTTCTTCTTTGCCTTTAGCCTCTCTTTTTTATCAGCTATTTGTAAGACCTCCTCAGACAACCATTTTGCCTTTTTGCCTTTCTTTTTCTTGGGGATGGTCTTGATCACTGCATTCTTTACAATATTCTGAACCTCTGTTCATAGTTCTTCAGGCACTCTATCAGACCTAATCCTTGAATCTATTTGTCACTTCCACTGTATAATTGTAAGGGAATTGATTTAGCTCATACGTGAATGGTCTAGTGGTTTTGTCTACTTTCTTCAATTTAAGTCTGAATTTGGCAATGGAGTTCAGATCTGAGCAACAGTCAGCTCCCAATCTCGTTTTTGCTGACTATATAGAGCTTCTCCATCTTTGGCTGCAAAGAATACAATCAATCTGATTTTGGTATTGACCATCTGGTGATGTCCATATGTAGAGTCATCTCTTGTGTTGTTGGAAGAGGGTGTTTGCTATGACCAGTGTGTTCTCTTGGCAAAACTCTGTTAGCTTTTGCCCTGCTTCATTTTTACCCCAAGGCCAAACTTGCCTGTTACTCCAGGTATCTCTTGATTTCCTACTTTTGCATTCCACTGCCCTATAATGAAGAGGATAATTTTTTAGGTGTTAGTTCCAGAAGGTCTTGTAGGTCTTCATAGGACCATTCAATTTCAGCTTCTTCAGCATTGCTGGTCATGGCATAGACTTGGATTACTGTGATATTGAATGGTTTGCCTTGGAAACGAACAGAGATCATTCTGTCGTTTTTGAGATTGTATCCAAGTAATGCATTTCAGACTTCTTTGTTGACTATGATGGCCACTCTATTTCTTCTAAGGGATTCTTGCCCACAGAAGTAGATAGAATGGTCATCTGAGTTACATTCACCCGTTCCAGTCCATTTTAGTTCGCTGATTCCTAAATGTTGACATTCACTCTTGCCAGCTCCTGTTTGACCACTTCCAATTTGCCTTGATTCATGGACCTAAGATTCCAGGTTCCTATGCAAAGTTGCTCTTTATAGCATTGGACTTTACTTCCATCACCTGTCACATCCACAACTGGGCATTTGTTTTGTTTTGTTTTAGTTCCATCTCTTCATTCTTTCTGGTGTTATTTTTTCAATCTTCTCCAGTAGCATATTGGGCACCTACTGACCTGGGGAGTTCATCTTTCAGTGTCATACCTTTTTGCCTTTTCATACTGTTCATGGGGTTCTCAAAACAAGAATACTGAAGTGGTTTGCCATTCCCTTCTCCAGTGGACCATGTTTTGTCAGTACTCTCTGCCATGACCCATCTGTCTTGGGTGGCCCTACTTGGCATAGCTCATAGCTTCATTGAGCCAGAGAAGGCTGTGGTCCATGTGATCAGTTTGGTTAGTTTTCTGTGATTGTGGTTTTCATTTTGTCTGCCCTCTGATGGAGAATGATAAGAGGCTTATGGAAACTTTCTGATGGGAGAGACTGACTGAGGAGGAAACTGGATCTTGTTCTGATAGGAGGTGCCATGTTCAGCAAATTTTTAATTCAATTTTCTGTTGATGGGTGGGACTGTTCTAAAAGTATTTAGAACTGTTAATTAAAACAATACTTCTGGAATACTAAAGAAGTCTAGTAGTATATAAATTGCTAGGCACTATCAGATTTTAAAATCAAATAATGTTTTGTTGACAAATTAATCAAATTATTAATTATAATAATTATACAAGGGCTCTAGGCTAGCAAATTAAAAACAATTAATTTAAAAGTTGTTCCTACAAAGTTTTATTTAAAAGCAAACCTCAGAAGATGCAAGGCCTCCTCAAATGCAATTTTGCTTTATTCTTTTCTAATTTTTAATTTGTTTTGTTTAGCTGTTTCACTCTTTAAATAAAAGTTAAAGTACTGTAAGCAAAATAACTAAGGGTTTATATTCCCCAAGAATGTTTAAAGCAATGTAGGAGTATAAATCTTGCTACCCATTAAAGAACATGTCTAATTAAAATATCTGGAATCTACAGGTTTGAATCTCAGGTGAAAATGGTAAAATAAAAATCGTCTAGAAGTCCACAATATTTTCCAGTTTGATGCACATTAATCATTAAGGCTTATCTAAAACTTCTTTAATATGAGAAGTAAAGTTAATTAACCTACCAGAGAGCTAATTCTGTAGCACTATACAAAATGAGTTTGTGTTTTTGTGTTTTACATATATTTCTCTCTTTTTAAGATACCTTCCTTCTTCTTCTTCTTTTTTTTAAGGAATAGTATAGAACTACACCTCAATCTTGGGCTGATCCCTTTTCAGCTATATAGATATGAGTATTTGACTCACCTTAATTTTTTACTCTACATGAGACAACTCTCCAGGATTATTATAAAGATTCACACTAAGTACTTGGCATCTGCCCATGGATCAAGGAAAAGTAGTTGCTATTTTCATTATTGTACTTGCAGGGTTTTATTATGATACTTGCTTCATAGCATGACAGAATTATAGAGGTCATCCAGGCCAATCTCTGGAGCAATGCAGAAACTCTCTTCTGCAGTTTAACTTTCTTCTTAAAATAGTCAAAGGAAATGAATATTTTAAGAGAAGTTGTCATGTGGAAAAAGAAAGCTTATTCAGTTTTGCTTAAGAGACCAGAACTAGGGGAAGAGTAAGTTTCAGAGAGCATAATTCTACCTCAAACAATGAAGAATAACCAGACAACCAGAGCTGGCTAACAGTGAACTGGGTTGTTCTGCTTTGTATTCATTTTTGTTTCTTTGAAGTAGTGAGTCCCCTATGATAGTACTGGTTCAATTAAAAGTTGTCTGATATTAGGTCAGGAATGTAGAATGGGAAATAGGGTTTTATGGTCAAAGACATGTATAACTGAATCACTTTACCATATACCTGAAACAGACACAATACTGTAAATAACTATACTTCATTTTTTATAAAAATGATATAAGATAATATAGATAAATCTTGTATTTAGGTGATATTTCTCCAACAAAGGCAAATTTATTCAGGATCACCAGAGAATTGCAATTCAGGGTCTGTAACATGACAACTACCAAGGCAATGGAAAGGAGGATGGAGGGATTTTATGGGAAGTGAGAAGAAGCTGGAAGGGCTATGGTGGAAAAAAAATTTTTTTTAAGTCCATTGTGTTTCATTGGCTGAATCCTTGCCAGGAACAAGAGAAGTTTTTCTTCCTCATGTTGGGCTCTTTTATCACCACAGGGAGTAAGAGCTTTCCTGAACCCTCCCAACATCATTTCTCAATTTAATTAATTGAGGTTTTGGTTTATTCATTTTTTATGAAATTTAGTTTTTCTTTTCCTTCCTAACTATATGAGCAGGACCAAACTCACTGATTCAAGATTAGGATTGACTCTTCAGACTTTTGATAAGTCTAAACAGCTTTTACCAGAATAATTTATGCCCTGCTTCCTTTTGCCACACTTTCATACTTGTCACTCCTTGAATTCTCCACTCCAGTCATATTGAACTGCTTAAAATTCACAAAATAAATCAGACTATTTGACATTGTATGAGAAACTGAAGTTCCTTACACCTAAAATATTTGTTTTTCCTTCCCCGTTTGCCTAGCGATATCCATTCACTGCTTATCAGTGGAAAGTACATTTTATATATGAAAGCTTTCTCGACTCCTGATCAAGTAAAAATGACTTTTGAGGGAAAGGGACAGAAATTGAGGGGAAACAAACAAACAAACAAAAGAGAAATAGAGTGTACCTGGGAAGTAAACCAGAGACGGGATCTGGAAAAATGTCCTGAGTTGGAAAATGTAGGAACAACAACTTGTTCCAGAGAGTCTGAGGGCTTGGGGCAACCTACTTATTTTGTACCCATGTATCTAAAACAGTGCATGACACAGTAATTAAAGAATAACAAAACACTTTCAAGTTGTCTCACCTTTCTAATGTGAAATAATTCACAAGATTTCTTTTTTTTAAACTTGTTTTGGAAATTAATTTAGATTAGGTTGACTAAAGGAGAGAACTGAAAAAGAGACAGTATTAAAGATGAGATCTCTTTTGTCCCAGAAGTAAATGTTTTACTCTTTCTCAAAAATGTGATTTGCCACAGAGTGGAGGTACATTTCCTAAGATTTCTTTTTTTTTTTTTTTTTAACTTCATGATCTGTCTGAATATACACACAAAGCTCTACTGAAGCAGCTGTTGGCCTGGATCAAAGAATAGAGGTCCCTTGAGTCCTGAGCCCCTCTTAAAAGAATACTTTCATTGTCGGGCCCATTGAGAAGAGGATTCCTTTTAAAAGAAGCCACGTAGATCTAGAATCTAGGTTCTTAAGCAGGAAACACATGCTGAGAACATTTTAGTTAAGTGAGTTTCATTCAAGGTTTGGGTGTCTGTGATTATGGAGGTTACTGAAATGGGAAAGATTGTGTCTCTGGGGAAAAGGCAATGTAAGGAAGGAAAAACAGTTTCTCATCTACACTTCTAGGTTCCTGACTGAGACCCCCTGTAAAAATGGATGTTGTTGTTGTTGTTGTTGTTGTTTAGTTGCTCAGTCGTGTCTGACTCTTTGTGACCCCGTGGAGCGCAGCATGCCAGGCTTCCCTGTCCTTTACCATCTCCCAGAGCTTGCTCAAACGCACATTCACTGAGTCAGTGATGCCATTTGACCATCTCGTCCTCTGTCATCCTCTTTTCCTCCCGCCTTCAGTCTTTCCCAGTATCAGGGTGCTTTCTAATGAGTTAGCTCTTTGCATCAGGTGGTCAAAGTATTGGAGCTTCAGCTTCAGCATCTGTCCTTCCAATGAATATTAAGGGCTGATTTCCTTTAGGATTGACTGGTGTGATATCCTTGCTGTCCAAGGGACCCTCAAGAGTCTCTCCAACACCACAGTTCAAAAGTATCAATTCTTCAGCACTCAGCCTTCTTTATGGTCCAACTCTCACATCCATACATGACTCTTGGGAAAACCACAGCTTTGACTATATGGACTTTTGTCAGAAAAATAATGTCTCTGTTTCTTAATATGCTGTCGAGGTTTGTAATAGGTTTTCTTCCAGGGCTTAAGCATCTTTTAATTTCAAGGCTGCAGTCATTTTGGAGCTCAAGCAAATAAAGTCTGTCACTTTCCATTGTTTCACCATCTATTTGCCATTGAAGTGATGGGACCAGATGCCATGATCTTAGCTTTTTGAATGTTGAGTTTTAAGCCAGCTTTTTCCCTCTCCTCTTTCACTTTCATAAAGAGGCTCTTTAGTTCCTCTTTGCTTTTTTCCATAAGGGTGGTGTCATCTGCATGTCTGAGGTTACTGATATTTCTCTCTGCAATCTTGATTCCAGCTTGTGCTTCATCCAACCCAGCATTTTGCATCATGTACTCTGCATATAAGTTAAATAAACAGAGTGACAATATACAGCCTTGACATACTTCTTTCCCAACTTGGAACTAGTCCATAATTCCATGTCTGGTTCTAACTGCTGATTCTTGACCTGCATACAGGCTTCTCAGGAGCAGATAAGGTGGTCTGGTATCTCTTTAAGAATTTTCCACAGTTTGTTGTGATCCACACAGTCAAAGGCTTTAGCATAGTCAATGAAGCGGAAGTAGATGTTTTTTCTGGAACTCTTCCTTTTTGCTATGATCCAATGGATATTGACAATTTGATCTCTGATTCCTCTGCCTTTTCTAAATTCAGCTTGAACATCTGGAAGTTCTAGGTTCATGCACTGTTGAAGCCTGGCTTGGAGAATCTTGAGCCTTATTTTGCTAGCATGTGAGATGAGCACAATTATGTGGTAGTTGAATATTCTTGGCATTGCCCTGTGGGATTAGAATGAAGATTGACCTTTTCCAGTCCTGTGGCCACTGCTAAGTCTTCCAAACTTGTTGGCATACTGAGTGCAGCACTTTAACAGCATCGTCTGTTTGGATCTGAAACAGCTCAGCTGGAATTCTATCACCTTCAGTAGCTTTGTTTGTAGTGAGGCTTTCAAAGGCCCATCAACTTTGCACTCCAGGATGTCTGGCTCTAGGAGACTGATCACACCATCGTGGTTATCTGGGCCATTAAGATCTTTTTCGTGTAGCTCTTCTCTGTGTTCTTGCCACCTCTTCTTAATATCCTCTATTTCTGTTAGTTCCATACCATTTCTGTCCTGTATTGCACCCATCTTTGCATGAAATGTTCCCTTGGTATCTCTAATTTTTTTGAAAAGATCTCTAGTCTTTTCCATTCTATTATTTTCCCTCTATTTCTTTGCATTGTGCACTTAGGAATGCTGTCTTATCTATCCTTAATATTCTTTGAAATTCTGCATTCAGATGGGTATATCTTTCCCATTATAAAGTATGTGTTCTTAATTCCTCTACTCCATAAACAAAGGAATTAATGCCTTCCTTCTCTATTTCATTTTCTGTATCCTATCAAATGCTAGCAATTTTGGCTTTTCATGAAAGTCTTAAAGGACTTAGAACAACATGGGCAATGATGCTAACATTTAGCAATAATTATACATTAGCAATATTTACAGCATAATCCCTCTTAACAGTAAAACAGTGTCTCACTATGCATTCAAAAGCACTTGGCTGTTCTTTCAGATTTACTTATTCAATATTTAGAATTGGCCACTGTTTTATCAGAATCATTCTTCATCCTGATAACACTCTTATAGACCTATGTAGACATATGGGACTTTTTTGAGACATTTCAGTAAACATATAACATGTCTTTAAAAAAAATGAATAAACAGAAACCTCAATTAAATAATGTGAGGAAACCAGAAGGGGTAGCTCTCATACCCTGTGAAAATATCATGACTAAAAAGAAAGAAGGAAGATTCCTTCTTTCCTGGTGCCAACTCAGTTAATGAAAAGCCATGGCTTCCCTATTTACTATAGCTCTCCCAACTTCCTTTTCCCCTCTATAAACGAGTTCTCCTTCCCTTGCAGCATGTGGCTTGCCATGATTGCAGAACATAAATTGCAAAATTTTTTTGTTGATCACTTGGTTTACAACACTGTATTCCATGTATGTGGATCTGTAATTAACAAGAAAATAATTGTGCCTCATCAGTTAATGGGCAAGGAAGATTTCATTCAAGACAGTTGCAATAATGGTGAGAAATTAAATTCCATCCCTATTGAAACAAAAGGTGAGAGAGATTTTAACCATCAGCATGAGCCACTGGAAAAGTACTGGAAACCATTGGGAGAGGAGGGAAATTGGTTAATATGATTAGGCCATTTGTGTCAGCTATTTGGAATTTATAAAGCTTAGGCTCCTCCCCTCCCACAGAGACAGGGAAATAGGGGCTCTGTGTTTCCTGGAGATTATATTTCAAAGGGATGTCTCCTGTGGAACACAATGTCTGACACAAATTAGATAATCAAAGTTAAATTTGTGAGTGCATCTTTTTACACTGTTATTATTTTTCAGTTTCTAAGTCTTATCTGACTCTTTGTGGCCCCATGGACTGCAGCATGCCTGGCTCCTCTGTCCTCCACTATCTCCTGGAGTTTGCTCACATTAATGTCCATTGAGTCAGTGATGCGATCTAAACATCTCATCCTTTGGTGCCCCCTTCTCCTTTGGCCTTCAGTCCTTACCAGCATCAGGTTCTTTTCCAATAAGTCGGCTCCTTTCCATCAGGCTGCCAAAGGATTGGAGACTCAGCTTCAGCATCAGTCCTTCCAATGAATATTCAGGGTTGATTTTCTTTAGGATTGACTGATTTGATCTCCTTGCAGGCCAAGGACTCTTAAGGATCTTCTCCAGCACCACAATTTAAAAGCATTAACTCTTCAGCACTCAGTCTTCTTTATGGTCCAACATATGTACACAACTACTGGAAAAACCATAACTTTCCCTATATGGACTTTGTCAGTAAATTGGAACCTCTGCTTTTTAACATGTGATCTAGTTTTGTCACAGCTTTCCTTTTAAGGAGCAAATGTCTTTTAATTTCATGACTAGAGTTAACTTCTGCAGTGATATTGGAGCCAAAGAAAATAAAATCTGTCACTGCTTCCACTTTTTCCCCATGTATTTGTCATGAAATGATGGGACCAGATGCCATGATCTTTATTTTTTGAATACTGAGTTTCAAGTCAGCTTTTTACTCTCTTCTTTCATCCTCATCAAGAGGCTCTTTAGTTCCTCTTCACTTTCTGCTATTAGAGTGGTATCATCTGCATAAATGAGGTGATTTACTTTAAAAGCAAAGTTTGCTTTATTATGAGCAAAGCTAGTTGAGGTGATGGAATTCCAGATGAGCCATTTCAAATAATGAAAGATGATACTGTTAAAGTGCTGCACTTAATATGCCAGCAAATGGAAAATGCAGCAAGGGCCACAGGACTGGAAAAGGTCAGTTTTCATTTTAATCCCAAAGAAGGGCAATGCCATAGAATGTTCAAACTACTGCACAATTGTTCTCATTTCACATGCTAGCAAGGTTACATTCAAATTCCTTCAAGCTAGGCTTTAGCAGTACATGAACTGAGAATTTCCAGATTGTCAAGCTGAGTTTGGACAAACACCTTTGTGGCTATCTGGGTCATTAAGACCTTGTTTGTATAGTTCTGCTGTGTGTTCTTGCCATCTTTTGTTAATCCTGTCAGCTTCTGGTAGGTCTTCACCATTTTCGTCCTTCATGCCCATCCTTGCATGAAACGTTCCCTTGAGAGCTCAAATTTTCTTGAAGAGATCTCTGGTCCTCCCTATTCTATTTGTCTCCTCTATTTCTTCACATTGTTCTTTAAAGAACTTATCTCTCCTTGCTATTCTCTGGAACTCTACTTTCAGTTGGGTATATCTATCCCTTTCTCCCTTGCCTTTTGCTTCTCTTTTCTTCTTCAGCTATTTGAAAAGGCTCTTTAGACAACCATTTTGCCTTCTTGCATTTCTTTTTCTTTGTGGCGGTTTTGGTTGCTTTTCCTGTACAATACTATAAGCCTCTGCCCATAGTTCTTCAGGGGCTCAGTCTTCCAGATTTAATCCCAAGAATCTATTCATCACCTCCACTGTATCATCATAAGCTATTTGATTTAGGTCATACCTGAATGGCCTAGTGGTTTTCCCTACTTTCTTAAATTTAAGCCTGAATTTTGCAATAGGAGCTCTTGATCTGAGCCACAGTCAGCTGCAGATCTTGTTTTTGCTGACCATATAGAGTTTATCCATCCTTGACTGCAAAGAATATAATCAATCTGATTTCAGTATTAACCGTCTGGTGATGTCCATGTGTAGAGTCGTCTCTTGTGTTGTTGGAAAAGAGTGTTTGCTATGACCAGTGTGTTCTCTTTGCAAAGCTCTATTAGCCTTTGTCCTGCTTCATTTTGTACTCCAAGGCCAAACTTACCTGTTACTCCAGGTATCTCCTGACTTTCTACTTTTGCATTCCAATCCCCTAAATTGAAAAGGACATCTTCTTTTGGTGTTAGTTCTAGAAGGTCTTGTAGGTCTTCATAGAACTGTTCAAATTCAGCTTCTTCGGCATTAGTGGTTGGGCAAACTTGGATCAATGTGATGCAAACGGTTTGCCTTGGAAATGAACGGAGATTATTCTGTCGTTATTAAGATTGCACCCAAATGCTTCACTTCAGCCTCTTGTTGACTATAAAGGCTGCTCCATTTTGTCTAAAGGATTCTTGCCCCATCTTCCCTGGTGGCTCAGATGGTAAAGTGTCTGCCTACAACATGGGAGATCCAGGTTCAATCCTTGGGTCAGGAAGATCCCCTGGAGAAGGAAATGGCAACCCACTTCAGTACTCTTGCCTGGAAAATCCCATGGATGGAGGAACCTGGTAGGCTACAATCCATGGGGTTGCAAAGAGTCGGACATGACTGAGAGACTTCACAATGCTATTCTTGCCCACAGTAGTAGATATAATGGTCATCTGAATTAAATTCACCCATTCTTGTCCATTTTAGTTTACTGATTCCTAAAATGTCAATGTTCACTCTTGTCATCTCCTAGTTGACCATGTCCATTCACCTTGATTCATGGACCTGACATGCCAGGTTCCTATGCAGTATTGTTCTTTCTGGCACTGTACTTCACTTTCACCACCAGACACATTCACAACCAAGTATTGTTTTGCTTTGGTACAGCTGCTTCATTTTTTTTCTAGAGCTATTAGAAATTTCTCCATGCACTTCCCCAGTAGCATAATGGACACCTTCTGACCTGGGTGGCTCACCTTCTGGTGTCATATTTTTTTTTACCTTTTTACTATCTACATTAGGGATGGTAATTATACTATCACCTAATATTGCTAACAGGTCTATTTGGATACTACACGTTAAGAAATCAGCATAAGGCCTAAAAAATAGAAAAATGAGATAGATAGATTGATAGATAGTGATATATTTGCAACTGCAAGTTAGTACCGCTTAATCTCCTCCAACTCCCCTCCCCTCTGGCAGCCACCTGTCTGTTCTCTGTAGATACAACTCTATTTCTGTTTTGCTATGTTTATTCACTTGTTTTGTCTTTTGAAATTTCTTATTCTAGATTCTACAGGCATTTTTATCTCCACCATTTCAAACAAAGGATTTAATTATAATATTTCTCATGTTTTAAGTTACCTTGATAAGATCCCTCAATATATTGATATTTCTTTCACTGAAAAAACTCATGGAACAAATCAAGCTGCATTATTTTGATGTCAAGTGTATATCAAGGTTGGTAGTGGGTGATAAAAATCTAGATATCTCCAGAGCAAAAAGAGAAAGTTGGTTTTTAAACCAAACAAAGGTCAAACAGGGTATTTTTAATCGAATTGTAGGATTTATAGCTGAGATTGAGGGCTGAGATTCAAACATGACTTGTCTTCCATTTAGCAAAATGTTTGATTCATTACTCATGAAAGGTAATTACTAATTTATTTTAAATTGGTTTAAATATGAGCTCCCCATGGGCTGACAGTTGTCTGAATTATATAGCAAATATATAATTTTGCCATGTGTAACCTGCAACATTCCCACAACAGTGCTTATAGAAGACATCTAAAGATTCCTTTTACTAATTACCATTGGTCCTGAAGGTGTTTCTCTGAGGCAGTAGGAAGTTAGTTTGCAAAGCTAGAATCTCATTTTTATAAATGTTTCAAAATGTACACTCTTATGTAATGAAGCTATTTCCATATCCAGTCAAACAGCCACTCTACCACTGCCTTGTAATAACGTGGTGTTAAAATGCACTTAGAAAGTGATTAGGAGCCTGGGCACCAATCCCAGTTCTACCCCTTGCCAACAACGTGACCCTGAGCAAGTATTAGCCTATCTGTGACTCAGTTTACTTGACTCTAATTATATACAATTCCTGGAACATAGTGATTATTCAAGAAGTGTTAGCTATTATTCTCCTCAAGGAATGCTAAAGTTGAGTATATCTATTTTCCAGTCTCAGTGCAGAAAGCAGTTGGTTGTAGGTTTATTTAGCAAAGAGTCATCCCTTGCAGAATAGACATTCTCCTTATCAAATAATATGATGTTATGTTTTTATTTGTGGTGTTTCTTCATTCTTTTCTACAGGCTATTAGTTACTTTTTCAGAAGATGTGCCTTCATAGAATACTCTCTACGCTTCTACTTCCTGGACATATGTTTTAGAAACCCAATCCTTGTTCTAATAGCCTCAGGGAACTCTCTCCTGATTACTCCAGCCCAAATTCTCCCTTTTATGAACATGTAATAGGGAAGAACAAACCTGACTCCAAATTGGATTTGTATCTTTTACTTTAATCTTTGCTTTTGCTACAAGTCAAGAATGTTGCCTGTAGCCTGAAATATACAGGAAAACCCACTCTCAAGGCTCTAACCTTTAAAGGTATAACAGGGATAAAAGTCTGAAGAACAGAGAAAAACATATTTCTTATTGGAATTTTATAGAATGTCATGACCTGATCTAGTGGATGGAATGCAGGAATAAAAGATTCTGGCATGAAATTTGCACAATGAACTACATCCTCTCCCCTTATTGCATTAAAGAAACCTGAATTCAAACTCAGGTAACATTGTTCTTTGGAACACTAGTCCACCATCTTCTTGGTCTATGGGCTTTCCAAATAAAATCACTATTCCTTGCCTCAACAACTCATTTCTCAATTTATTGGCTTGTCATGTAGCAAGCAGTATGAGCTTGGATTTGATAACAAACACTATTATTTATGTAGACTGCATGCATTTCTGAGTTATGTCCTGGTTTAGACCAGCATTTTCAGTGGTTTACTCTAAAATTGCACTATATTAAGGGCACATGCTTTGTCTCTGCAACTGTATTGAAAGCTCCTTCAAAACTGGGATTGGGTGATGCAGTTCTCTGAACTTCCGCAGCACCCGGCACAGAGCTGGGCTGGAAGTGCTTAGAAAGAAAGGAAAGAAACAACATAGAAACCACTAGTGTGAGCCCCTCAGCTCATCAGTAGATTCTATTCCTCGCCTAGGATGGTTAAGGGCACAAACTTTCAACAAACATAAACATATAGAAACAAGACTCACAGAAAAGAGAAGCAAAGAAAAAATAACCTCTGAGATCAAAATCTGGAATGCTTTTTCTGTCATGTGTATATATTGGGTAGGAATCCAAAGATTTTCTTAAGAATGAGTCAATTTAATTTATTTACATATAAGGCAATATGTTACATCTTTACATAAGTCCATGCATGTTACCATGTCGTAAGTGTTTTGATTGTGAGGAAGTATTTTTATTTTTTCCCTTTTCTTCTTGGGTTTCCATTTTCATTTTTCTCTCTACTTCTCCTTCTTACTCATCAACATAAATAGAAACTGTGTCCATATATATTTTGACCCATGCTTCTTCATTTGTTCTCTCAACTCTATATAAATTTATACATTAAGTGATAAATAAAAATAAATTAAAATATCACATTTTATGTATTTTTTTGCATCTTGATTTTCTTTCTCAGCTTGTGACTCCTGAAACTCTCTCCATTTCAACTGACGTATATCCCTTGATGAGGGTAGCATTCCATCATTTTCTTCTTGAGAGGCAGTCATTTGATTTCCATATTTTTTTTATCTTTGCAAACAATACCACAGTAAATATTTATGTCTACCTGACTTCATATAATAATGTGTTTTCTTTTACTGAAAATATTACCATTAATGAGGTTGCTGGGCCAAAAGATTTTTGAAAGTTCAGCTTAATAGATGCTACCAGCTGCTTTTCCAAATTTTTATACCACTTTATTTTCCACCAGTTTTTTTTTTTTTTTTTTTTTTTTACCCTGTGAGAATACTTCTTGTTCCATAGGCCTTTCACCAATAGACATTATAGCTACTTATTTCTAAAAACTAATTTCCTCTTCTAAGTATCTCTTACTTCACTGTGGTAACTCAATTTGCCTAATTTGGGGGCATAGAGAAAACTTCCATTATGTTATATTTCTAGTAAATTCTTGCATTTCTTTGTGTTTTTAGCTAGTTTTTGTGTAAGATATAAATGTATGACTAATATATTTTCTTAATAAACTGTGCTTTTATTACTACACTGTGCATTTCTTTATCCTATTTAGCGACTTTAAACTTAAATTTCCAATAATCTGCTACTGCCTTTTCATTCATTCTTTTTCCTCTTTTCCTTTTTTACTGTTTTGTTTCCCTTTTATCTAGTATCCTTAAATTGTTGTTTTTTTAATTATTCACTTTAAATTGTTAATTTAATTATAAATTTAAATGTTAATGGTTATCTTAAAAATAGTTTATAGCTAGATTTTGCTTTGCAATCAAACATAATAAAAATAGAACCAGTGATCTGGAAAAAAAAAACCAAAGTGTTTTAAATATTTGTATTCACAGGCACAAGATTCTAATGGGGAAAGCTTTTATTGTAGTTATTTTTATTTCCTGGGTCAGCTCATAAGGTCTTATTGTGGAGAATATATGTGATAGGCAAAGTGAAAAGGGAAGTAGAAAATCGCAGAAAAAAGAGATTTGGGAAAATGATGATGAACCTCTTTCCTCCACTTCTGGAAACCAATTTAGGCATTCGTTCTGCATCAGCCTTCTACCTGCCCCTACCGGAAGCTGTGTGCAAGATAGTCTTGAACTCTGCGGTGGTATGGCAAGTAAAAGTATGGGACGCTCGGTCACATTTGATCTTCAGATAAACAATGGGTACTTTTTTTTAAAATTGTATGTCCCTAAAAAACATTATTTGTGTATCTAAAATTCAGATTTAGTTGGATGTCCTGTATTTTATCAGGTAATCCTACTTTAAGGGATGCTCACTACAGATAACTGGTACCGGCCTTTGTTCATGGTGCACTAAACAAGCACCTGGAGACATTATCAGGGACCCAATGTGTAAGTCAGCAAGTAGCATATTCTGGGAAGATACTGGCACTCAGAGATTTGTTGAGAGCACCTCTTCATGGTAGGAAAAGGGTACCATTTGACAATGACCCTATGTGTAGGGTAGGTTTGTAGGTTTGACTGACCCCTACACCCCACAACACTAAAGGAGTTGAAAAACTGAACAAAATTTTCCATGACTCTGAAACTGTGAAAGTCAGAAGAAACTAGAGAACAGGTAGATTTTTTCCAGGTATTTCAGCTACAAACTGGCATCATGCCAGCTTCTAAATCTGAGGCCTTGTCTCAAAGAGAAGCAGCCAGCTGGAAATCTACCAATGGCAGATTGCAATCACACCCTTCTATTATCATGCTTAAGCATAATGAGCTAAAAATAGAGAACTAGTTCTAGTTATTCCTCAGCCTCTGACGTGTCAGTCACAGCACATGGAACACACATAAAAAGCAAATGAAAACTCAAATTTAAAATAATAATGCAAAACTTTAGGAAATTAAAGTTCAGTAGGTACCATGGTTTAGCATAGCTGTTCCTAGCTGAAATTGGAGATGGCATTGTTGAAATGTGCTTTAATGGTCTAGAAGGCAAAATACAAGAAAGCCCTATCAGGGGAGGCAAAGTATAGAGAGAAGGGAAACTGAGGAAAAAGAGAACAGTGACTACCAGGGACTTCTAAAGAATAAAAAGAAGAAGGAAAGGCATTAATGATATCATAAGAAACAACATCCTTAAATTAAAGAGAGCACTAGGTCCAAAGACTGAGAGATTTCACTGAGTTGTGAATGAAGGACACATATCTAGGTATCATACTATACCCCAAACAAACAAGAAAGTGATGACACTGACATTAGATGTCTCTTTTGCAGTATTGGAGGCAAGAAAGAGTGGATTCGCATACAGCATTTATAGTCTACTGAAGGAAAGGACTAAAGCTCTCAGTAGATGAGATGTAGATCTCCAGCTCCATTCAAATGCTTATCTTCAAAATTTATAGGTCCACACATCAGGATTTTGATTTGTAAACAAAAACATGTCACCCCAAAATATGCCTCTTTGACATAACGATAATGTTGAGTTGATTATTTCAAGAAATAGCTGGCACAGGACAAGCTCTTAGGAAAGAAAACGAATTTCCCTTTTGTAAAGGAAATCTCTCTTTGTACCCAGAAGAGAAGGATAACTTTTCTTCACAAGAGACTCATCAATGGAGAAAGTACCATTCCAATCTGCACAATAAATCTTACCCTTTTCTGTGATACTTCTCTTGGCTCAGTTCAGTTCAGTTGCTCAGTCGTGTCTGACTCTTTGTGACCCCACTAATCGCAGCACGCCAGGCCTCCCTGTCCAACATCAACTCCTGGAGTTTACTCAAACTCATGCCCATCGAGTCGGTGATGCCATCCAGCCATCTCCTCCTCTGTCGTCGCCTTCTCCTCCTGCCCCCACATCCTCTCAGCATCAGGGTCTTTTCCAATGAGTCAACTCTCCTCATGACGTAGCCAAAGTATTGGATATTCAGCTTCTCTTGGTTACCTTCCCATAATTTGCCTTCTCTTGTCCAGAAGTCCACTGCCCCTCTTTTTTAGCCTAAAATAGTATAAGAGTCTCAGTCTGAAATATCCCTTTAAACTATTTATGACTGAATTTCTCCCATGTATATATAAATAGAAATACATGTGTCAAAATTTTACTTGTCTGGTGCTAATTTCTTTTGTTACAAAAGCCCAGTTGAAACTGTAGACTTCTAAAGAAAAAATACTTTTCCTCCCCTACAGACTCAACCAGGAACTTCTGCCTGTGTCTGCCTTAGTGCCCATTGATGAGACATGTTTCTTCTAAGGCACTTTACCTGGACCATTGTTTAAACTTCTGACTCAAAGTGCAGATTTATCTGTGCCTTCATTGAAGCTACTTTGTATGTGATTTCTATGTAACATTTAAGAACAGTTCATCCCACGCTATGAATGGTGCATCCCAGCCATCCTTAGTCTTTCTCCATATTGCACTTTCATCCTGATACTGTCCTACTTCAGTTCAGTTCAGTTGAGTTACTCAGTCCTGTCCAACTCTTTGCGACCCCATGAACCACAGTACACCAGGCCTCCCTGTCCATCAACTCCCAGAGTCCATCCAAACCCATGTCCATTGAGTCAGTGATGCCATCCAACCATATCATCCTCTGTCATCCCCTTCTCCTCCTGCCCTCAATCTTTCCCACCATTAGGGTCTTTTCAAATGAGTCATTTCTTTGCATCATGTGGCCAAAGTACTGGAGTTGCAGCTTCAATATCAGTCCTTCCAATGAACACCCAGGACTGATCTCCTATAGGATGGACTGGTTGGATCTCCTTGCAGTCCAAAGGACTCTCAAGAGTCTTCTCCAACACCACAGTTCAAAAGCATCTATTCTTTGACACTCAGCTTTCTTTATAGTCCAACTCTCACATCCATACATGACCACTGGAAAAACCATAGCCTTGACTAGATAGACCTTCGTTGGCAAAGTAATGTCTCTTCTTTTTAATATGCTGTCTAGGTTGGTCATAACTTTCCTTCCAAGGAGTAAGCGTCTTTTAATTTCATGGCTGCAATCACCATCTGCAGTTATTTTGGAGCCCAGAAAAATAAAGTCAGCCACTGTTTCCACTATTCCCCCATCTATTTGCCATGAAGTGATGGGACTGGATGCCATGATCTTAGTTTTCTGAATGTTGAGCTTTAAGCGAACTTTTTCACTCTCCTCTTTCACTTTCATCAAGAGGCTCTTTAGTTCTTCACTCTCTGCCATAATGGAGGTGTCATCTGCATATCTGAGGTTATTGATATTTCTCCTGGCAATCTTGATTCTAGCTTGTGCTTTTTCCAGCCCAGTGTTTCTCATGATGTACTCTGCATATAAGTTAAATAAGCAGGGTGACAATTTACAGCCTTGATGTACCCCTTTTCCTATTTGGAACCAGTCTGTTGTTCCATGTCCAGTTCTAACTGTTGCTTCCTGACCTGCATACAGGTTTCTCTAGAGGCAGGTCAGGTGATCTGGTATGCCCATCTCTTTCAGAATTTCACCCAGTTTATTGTGACCCACACAGTCAAAGGCTTTGGCATAGTCAATAAAGCAGAAATAGACCTATTTGGCCTCTCCAATCTGAATGTGCCACTACTTATCAACTTTCAATTTTCTAGAAACCAGGTATTCACAGAATATCCCCTCCTCATAGCTCTAGCTTGAGGATACCATTTCCCCAGAAGCTTTGTATTAAACACTGTTGATTTTCAAAACCTCTTGCTTGAGAGATGATCAAAAACATCCTTGTTCCCCAGAGTTTCTCAGGGTTATTATATTTTTGTTCTTCTGCATTGTCCCTGCTTTGTCCTCTGCCATCCGGCTATAGTACTCATGGTCCTTTTCACTTTCTGACCTACTAGTCACTCCCCCCAAATTAACTGAATTAATCTAGCTCTATTTCTCTCTAACTCTAAATATATAAATCTGAATGACAATTTCTATGAAAACATTTAATCTATACTTGTAATATTTTAAAGGTTTTTCAAAGGGCATGAAACTATTTTTAATTGATCAGCACTCCATAAAATCAACAGGGAGAAGAAATAAGCCACATAGAATCAATACTTCAAGCATTATTGGGAGACAGGGAAATGCAATCTTATAATTATCTGTAAGTATAGAAGAAACAGAGCAAAAATTCCAATGTCTCTCCCACTGCCCAGTCTGTGCTACAAGCCTGTGGGTGAGGGAGCAGAAGAGAGAAGGTGAATGGCTTTCCTTGAGTGAGAACAAGGGCAGAGTGAAGATGAAGAGACAAAGCTATAGAAGAGGGAAAACTTTCCCCTGTCCTCTTGGTTCTTAGACTGATACCATCAAATTCACATACAACAAAATAATAGGAGAAAAATTTAATTACAGATGTGTAGGAAATCAACCCTGAATATACATTGGAAGGACTGATACCAAAGCTGAAGCTCCAGTAGTTTGGCCACCTGATGCAAAGAGCCGACTGATTAGGAAAGACCCTGATGCTGGGAAAGATTGAAGGCAGGAAGAGAAGGGGACAAGAGAGGATGAGATGGTTGGATGGCATCACCAACTTAACTGGCATTAGTTTGAGCAAACTCCAGAGATGGTGAAGCACAGGGAAGCCTGGCATGCTGCAGTCCATCAGGTCACAAAGAGTCGGACATGACTGAGCGACTGAACAACAACGCAGGGTCCCCTAAGACTGTGAGACCCACAGCAGTCAGACAATTATGGCTTATATGACATTCTAAGTTAAGAATGAGAAATGATGAGAAAGCTTCATGAGAAAGCATCATGAGAAACGGTAAGCTGGAAGAAGCACAAACTGGAATCAAGAATGCTGGGAAAAATATCAATAACCTCAGATATACAGATGACACCACCCTTATGGTAGAAAGTGAAGAACTAAAGAGCCTCTTGATGAAATTGAAAGAAGAGAGTGAAAAAGTTGGCTTAAAGCTTAACATTCAGAAAACTAAGATCATGGAATCCGATCCCATCACTTCATGGCAAATAGAGGGGAAACAGTGGAAACAGTGATAGACTATCTTTTGGGGCTCCAAAATCACTGCAGATGGTGACTTCAACCATGAAATTAAAAGATACTTGCTCCTTGGAAGAAAAGTTATGACCTACCTAGACAGCGTATTAAAAAGCAGAGACATTACTTTGCCAACAAAAGTCCATCTAGTCAAAGCTATGGTTTTTCCAGTAGTCATGTTTGGATGTGAGAGTTGGACTATAAAGAAAGCTGAGTGCAGAAGAATTGATGCTTTTGAACTGTGGTGTTGGGGAAGAATCTTGAGAGTCCCTTGGACTGCAAGAAGATCCAACCAGTCCATCCTAAAGGAAATGAATCCTGAATATTGATTGGAAGCACTGATGTTGTAGCTGAAACTCCTTGGCCACCTGATGCGAAGAACTGACTCATTTGAAAAGACCCTGATGCTGGGAAAGATTGAAGGCGGGAGGAGAAGGGGATGACAGAGGATGAGATGGCATCACTGACTCAATGGACATGAGTTTGAGTAAACTCTGGAAGTTGCTGATGGACAGGAAGGCCTGGAGTCCTGCAGTCCATGGGATGCAAAGAGTCATAGACAACTGAGTGACTGAACTGAACTGAACTGAAGCTAAGGCAAATGGATAGGAGTCTAGGCTTCCCAGGTAGACAATGATAAAGAATATGCTCACCAATGCAGGACTTGCTGGAGACGTGGGTTCGATTCCTGGGCCGGAAGATCCCCTGAAGTAGGGAATGGTAACCCACTCCAGTATTCTTGCCTCATCCACAGAAAGATGATAAGAACAAATGTTCAGTAAACACATGTTTGCTATGCCATGCCATGCAATGACAATGGGACAGAGAGGACTTGATCTCCAAACCCTACATAGCCTCCCCCAAGCTTACCATACATAGTCCATATTCTGTGTAGTTATCTCTGGTGACAGTTCTCTTTCTGAATCAAGCCCTCTACCAAAATTCCTTCAGGCAGTTAACAGGGAATAAACACTCTGAGTGTTCTGGGCCTTGATTGACTTCAGCTCAAAGTAATCTACATGACAAAGTGGCGTATTTTGGGGGGGGGCTCATTTGAATCCTTTCAAGGCATAGACAAAAATCATTCTCAGAAAGAAAATGCTCAAATATAAATGATAAAATACTGAGCATATGTCAGAACTTGTTAATCCATAGAACTGACCACAGGAAAGGAACTTGAAGGGTTTCTCAGGTGGTGCTAGTGGTAAAGAACCCGTCTGCTGATGCTCAAGACAAAAGAGATGCAGGTTCGGCCCCTGGGTTGGGAAGATCCCCTGGAGGAGGACCCAGCAACCACTCCAGTATTCCTGCCTGGAGAATTCCATGGGCAGGGGAACTCGGTGGGCTACAGTCCATAGGGTTGCAAAGAGTTGGACACAACTGAAGCAATCTGGCATGCAAGGAAAACTTGAAAGTATATAGGACCAGAACTGGCAGCCTCAAAGATGCGCAGCTTCTGGAACATAATCATATATATTAAGAAGGCGTAACCTTTGGAGATGAGACAGTAAAGGGAAAACAGTAAAATGAAAAAAATAGGAGGGAAAAATAAAAATCTTACAGAAAAGAAAGAGAAACAAGATAATCAACACAAGATTGAGATTCATCCAAACAAAAATGACTGGGAAGATGTTGATAAAGCAACTAACATTAAGTATTTCATGGATATTTCATATTTTCATGAATATGTCTCTTATACTCATGAGTGCTTCATAATTTCTAGCTAAGAGTAAAGCATGAATAAGGTTATGAGCAGAATGGATACATATGCATGTGTATTGTGTGCATGTATTTATTTGTATGTATGTGTATTTGCATGTATGTGCTAAGTACAAGATAAGCATAACCCTGAACAACTTGTTATGACAGAAAGAAAAGAAATAATCAAATAATATATACATATTATACATGATTATATATATATATAGAGAGAGAGACAGGAAAAAAGAACACATGTTCTAGAGCAAATGGGAAAATGTTAAAATATATAAATCCTGAGAAAAAGTATACAAATGTGTTATTTGTGATAGTATTATTCACACAATTCTTTTATCTATTTCCAGATAAAGCTTTATACATTAAAAAAGTAAAGAGGCCTTTTCAAGTTTACCAGGGACAACTTTCTATTGGGAGGAGGATATAATGTATTTTTAAAAAGCCTAAGACTTGTATGCTTCTATTTGACTTCTGATACCTACATTGTAAAATGGTTAGCTCTACTGTGAAGAAGATGGAGATGAATAATATCAGACAGTATATGCTATTTGAAGACTTGACTGATTATAAGGATTGTATGAATGATTGTGAGGAATACTAACAATTAAGCTTTTTGAAGAGAGAGTTTTTTCATCAGTGTCTCTTTTGCTCTCCACTTCATTCAATGTCAAGAGCATGAGCTCTGTGTCTTGTAAAAAAGAAGTCAGCAAGGCAGTCAGAAAATGTCACTCAATTCTCTAACACTAGAACCCAGATGTTGAAAGAAAACAAAAACATGTTTTGTTCAATATCTTAATCAGAGATATAAAAAAGAAATGCCATTCTACGTCTGAAATTGTTTTTTAAAAATCAGTTCAGATAAATTGGAACTCAATTTGTTCATATTTGAGTGTTATTTCTGTCAACTTTCCTTATAACAGTAAACAGTATTTTCTTTTCTTGAAAAATTCAAAGATTCTTGATGAAATATCTTAAAACCATTCAGCACATCATTCAGCCTTCACATGGCTTTTTCAGAACTTTGTATACAAAAAAAAAAAAAAATTCATTCTCAGATCCATATGCTAAAGTGTTTCTTATTCTCAGAGCTACAAGCGTGCTCTGTCATGTTGAAATAACAAGAAACATGTAATAGTGGAGTTAGTGGAGTCAGTTTTTCCCTTGAAAACAATTTTACATTATGATTAATCAAGTTTTGTGTATTTATAATCATAATTAGAAGGGTCAGGCACGGTATTGTTTACACATATGGGTCAAATCTCTGGAATCCTTTTATCATCCTCCTGAGTTGTTCTTTACAACAGCTTTGATGTTATTTAGTGGTTCCTCTTACCTGATCTGTTTGAACTTCAAGATAACATTGATTTATGTGGTTCAGTACATCTAATAATAAATCACTTTGGAGACACCATAATTCTAAAGGATCTTGAAGCAATGAAAGGTTTCTGCAGGGGAGGATTCTTTAGGGTACTTTTCCTTTCTATTAAAGAGATATAATGTTGTTTATTTCCAACCATTTAAAAGACAAATTCCAGAGTGTACAGAAACTGCTTCCCTGTTCAATCCCTATATAGCAGTCTCTCAGTTCCCAGGGTTTAAATTTGTCATTCTGAGGATCCAGTTGGTAGTCCAGATATCCAATAATTAAGTAACTACTTGTAGTTTCCTAAATAATTGTATAAAAAGGAAATAGCTTTTCCTGATACTTGATGTAAATATTAGGGGCTAGGATATCATATGTCCCCAGTAATTTTACAAAGCCTTCTGAACTGTTTAAGCTGCTGATCATCTTAAAAGAAAAAAAAAAATGAAAACAATTAGAGAGCTTACAAGATGTCATCTTAAAAAATGACATTAACAGAGGTGCATGTTTTGAGGCTAATATGTTCTTATTGACTATCAATGATAAAGGTTATATTCTTGACATGCATTAAAAGAACTAAAATCAACTTGTAGAATCACAAAATCAGCAGCATGAAACTGATAACCTTATACCTTGCCCTTAAAAAATAAATTTTTAAACCCCTCTAGGAGATAATTTTCTATCCCAACATTTCTCAAACTGTATTTACTGAAATACATTTTTTAAAACAAAAAGCACAATATACACTTTAGCAATAAATAAACATTACATCACTGTAATACTGGCCATTACTGTACACTAATTACTTATAAGAGAGTCTTAATTTGCATAAAATCTTTTTGAAGTTTCAGTTCAGTCACTCAGTCATGTCCGATTCCTTGTGAACCCATGGACTGCAGCACACCAGGCTTTCCTGTCCGTCACCAACTCCCGGAGCATACTCAAATTCATGTCCATTAAGTCAGTGATGCCATTCAACCATCTCATCCTCTGTCGTCCCCTTCTCCTCCCACCTTCAATCTTTTCCAGAATCAGGGTCTTTTCCAGTGAGTTAGTTCTTTCCATCAGGTTGCCAAAGTATTGGAGTTTCAACTTCAGTATCAGTCCTTCCAATGAATATCCAGGACTGATTGCCTTTAGGATAGACTAGTTGGATCTTCTTTTGAAGATTAGAGAGTTAAAATTACTGAGGTTAAAGAGAAATCCTTACTTTTACAAAATGACAAACCTAGTACTTATATAAAGACATATTAGTTTTACATATGCTATATTAGTTTTATATGACCCCTTCCACTCCTATTTTGACACACCATATTTGGTTAAATTAGCATCCTAACTTCTTTAAGGATGGACATCAGAATAGGGTCCAGTCTTACAGATATCTTGCCTTTCCTCTATTAGTCAAGGTGCCCTAAAAGTGGAAGTTGCAGATTCCCAACAACAGAGACCAAAATTGACCACCTCTTGTGCTTTGAAATCTGTGACCACACTCGGGCCCAGGCTTCACAGCATCCCAGAAACTGCTTCTAGCCGATGACGGATCATAGTGAAAGGTTGCTGTTGAACGATAAGATATGGGATTCTTGGCCTCCGGAGGAGACGAATTCAATCCAGGGCCAGAGACGAGGCTGGCTCTCTCAGAGCTTTTGTGTAATAAAGTTTTATTAAAGTATAAAGGAGATAGAGAAAGCTTCTGACATAGGCATCAGAAGGGGGCAAAAGAGTACCCCTTTGTGTTAGCAATGGAATTATATACTCTCCAATGAATCCTAAGAATGTCTGGAGGTTGTAAAGACCTCACCAGACCTACTCCCATAATTTACATTTTAAGATAACAGAGTTGGCCAGAAGGTTTAATCCTAAGATTGACCTCAGGCAGGATACATCCTTGTAAAGACCAGACCTACTCCCATAATTTATGTTTTAAGATAACAGAATTAGCCAGAGGATTTAATCCAAAGACTGTCCTCAGGCAGGATACGTTATTGTGTGTTAGTCACTCACAATCTGACTAAGTAGGTTGGGCCGTTTGGCAGAACCAATTTGAAAATAGAGTCTGGGGTACATTAACATAGCTTAAGACAACATTTCCATAAGAAAAAGAAATGTATTGGTTAACTCAAGGTTTGAGAGCAGTTAGCTTCAGGTGAAACCAGGTGTCATGGCAACACAGCATTTTAAGAGAAACCTCCTTTTAAATTTGTATAGAGAAGAAAAAAATATCGCTGGTTTGATTCCTCCTGCCACTTAAGAGAAAAAAAATGTCTGGCACTTGCAGCCTATTTCCTCCGGGAGACCCCTGGCCTTCCTGCCTGTTACCGTCTCAATAGCAGGTATACTGAAGCAGGTCCAAGGCTGGGAGATCTGAGTCTTTGACCTGGGGTTTGCTGATGACCTTGCCAAAACTACAGTAGGACACACAGCTGACCAGGGCACTTCTGCTCACCTTTGCTTCCTGCTTTCCTACACTTGGTCAGATTTACATTGTGGCCTCAAGGCTCTTCCAGCTTTCTTGGGCTCCCTCCTCATTTCCTCTCAGAGTTTCCTCCTAGTAAAATTCTTGCATATTTAATTCCACCTTGGCCTCTGCTTCTCAGAGAATCTGGACTAACAAGTGCCATCAGGAGTGGTTCCAGAAAATAGGCAGTAAAATGGGGACTCAGACTTGGCTCACCCACCAACTGATAAATGAAGAAGATTCCATCCTGGTTGATAAATGAGGTGCAGACAGTGCCTGACAAAAGATGGTAGAATATTTGTTAAATATTTCATGATGGTGAACCAGGAAAAATATATTGGTGGAGGGGAATTCTGTGCAAGATGCAGTGATGCAGGCATTTGAAAATTATGGGACCAATACTTACAAAGAGAGCCAAGTTGGCTGATTACTTTAAAGTTGTATTGATATCCTGCAGAAAGATAATGAGAGTCTGAGGCTCTATTAACAACACCTAATGGGTAAGTGTGGGATCCAAAGGGCGTCTGTGGTAGCATTTCTCCTACCATCAAAGGGCAGACAAAGTGGGGAAACAAAGTCAATATGTAATTGTTTGTGTAGCAGAGCTCCAAAGACATTTGTATGTTCTGTATTGGTAAGTCTGTATATGAATGCCAGGGACCTGTGGGAAAAATATATAGAGTCCCAAAACATGGGATGAAGACAACTAGATGGAAAGCCTTGAAGATGTTTGCTCTGCAATACACCCAGGACTCCTTGGGCTTGCAGAGGTGGCCTAAACTTTTCAATCGATGCTAGAATTTCTATCATCCCAGCAAATGGTGGGGAAGCCTCCCCAGGAAGGCTCCTGATGAACTTCTTCCACCTCCATTCTAGCTTCCAGGCCAACAACCAGGATTAAACTCCAAGCAAAACCCTGCTGGGATCTGCTGGACTATGTACTTCAAAAATGGAAAAAGCTAGCCACTTGTTACCAGCAAGAACCAGAAGAGTGTTCCTGGGATTGGACTTGGAATGCGAATGATTAATGGGCTAGAACATAAGACTGGCTAGCAGAAATTCTTTGAGGGTCATTTTCAGGACATAGAACCTAAGAGAATGGGGAAATCTTGCTGCTGAAGTGGTTCTTAGAAGCCTAGAAAAAAAAAGAGAGAGAGAGACCGCTAATCACAGTGAGATAGAAATGACTCCCCTACTCCAGTAAATGTAGAGAAAGGAATAAAGAGGCTGAGAGACATGGACATGCTACAGTGAATATGCTAAATAAGGCCAGATGACACAGCAGGAGATTATGTTCTATTCATATAAGAGGACTCAAATGACAATGCACTCACCAAGGCCATCAGAAATGAAGAGGGCCCCAGAATCATTCAAAGGATCTGTATTAATAGTAGCTATCATCTACAGGCCTGGGCCCCAAGACCTAGGGGAAGAGGTAACAAAGCTGAGCTCATTAAGGTTCATGGGGATCTTGAGCCCTGAAATAATCAAGGCCAGATCATGGGGTTTGATTCAGAAGTCATGAAGTCATAACTGTCATAAAGAACCCCCAAGGTCAGAGGTGTAGCCAAGGAGATTAACCAGTAAGGAATGTGGAACTTAAGAGCAAAATAGACAGGCACATAACAAGGTGATTGAGGTGAGAGAAGGTGATCACCCAATAAAAATTCACAATCTCAGACATGAATAAAGACTAAAATGATGCTCAAGTACCTAGAAGAAAGACCTTGTAACACTGTGATAAGTTTATAGCATGATAATTCTCCAGGCTCTCCATAGAAGGACCTATTTATTGGGTTACTGTACACTGAGGGAAGATGGAGTAACCAAATATTTTGAGGACTTACAAACATAGGGTATGAGATTATCTGGAGCCCAGAGGCCCAAACAGTTATCCTGGCTCACCATCAGAATGGGGGGATAGGTGGAACTTGTGGAATGATGGGGGAAGTCCAGTTCTGATTTATCTATTAATTTGGGAACTGAGGAAATGACTAATAGTGGACCTGTGGAAAGAGACGGGGCCTAATGTGGGAAGAGAGAGCTTACCGACTACCTAGTCAGGTCATGGAAGAAAAAGGGCTGAAAGATCAGAGACTTTCTGGGGTCTGGAGTAAGAGATATATTTGAGTAAGCATCAAATGTGAGTATTTCTACATCACTTGTTAATGTCTAGGGGTCTGAACAATCAATTGACAGAGGTCAGGGAAACTAAGGCAGATATGAGGCTAGGACACACAGGAGACACATCTGACATCTGACTCTGGCTTGAGGACAACCTGACAAGCCTCACCAGGCAACCCTTAGACTGCCCAGTGGTCAAGGATGCTTGCACTCAACCCACCTTCCCTCTCCTTCGCTCGGGGTCAGACTTGCATTGTGGTCTACGAGCTCTTCCAGCCTTCTTAGGCTCCCTTCATATTTCCTTTAGCAACTGTTTCAAAGACTTAGAAAACAGTTTGATAGTTCATCCTCTCTTGGCAATAGCTCTTGGAGGATCCAGTCTAACACAGTTACCCTCTTCTTTTATGCTTCTAGCTTTACTAACAAAATGTCTTTAATCTTTCCTTTTATTAAATGCTTCTCTTTTATTATTCAGGTCGATCTTCTCTGGTCCCTCCACAATTCTAACAAACTAACTCAATTTTGCCAGGATTGATTAGCCTCAATCCAGCTTCCTGAGAATAGAACTCCATGAGAAGTCCATACCACAGCTGGGTATCATTCTCGCTTCTCTTGAAAAGAAACGCCATGAAACTTTAAGAAGATTTCTATTAATTCATGAGGTTTTTCAAATGTTCTTGCGTTGTTCTTCCTCCCACCCTTTCCTCTTCTTCTGCTTCCCACTCCTTTCTCCTCCTCCCCACGCCCCACTCCTTTCTCCTCCTCCCCCTCTTCTTCAAAATTTCAACTTGCAAGTCCTGCTGGCATCTTTTAGCTATGCCTTCTCAGTGAAAACAATTCTATCAGAATCATTAAGCAACACATCTAGCCTTGCTGACTATTTAAAAACACATCAGCAAGGTGGCGGAAACAGAGTAGTTAAGAGAAATTATTTCCACTGTGGCTCCTCTCTCCATTCTATTTGATTCGTGATCGATTTTTCCCAGTTTTTTTTTTAAATGACATATGTTTGTTGATGTTAAAAACAGGGTTAGTAGGCATAAGTTCTAAAGAAAAACTGAATTAATGTTACTACATTTAATTCTGATTTTTAAGTAGTTCTGTTAGATCTGAACTTTCAAATGATCCTTATTGAAAAAAGACAAACCTCAGGAAAGTGTACTTACTAGTGCAAAGGAAGAAAGTTCCATTGAAGCTGCTGAAACCACAGTAGACACCTGTTCTCTTCAAAGTTAGCTACTGCAAGGGAGGGAGAGACCTGCGGGGGTCAGGCAGAACTCACGTGCTGCTGAGGAAGAACTCTCTCAATAGTCAGGAAATCCTTTGAAATGTTTTATACTGAGAAAGATGGCAACCTGAAAATGCTTTGGTTCACCCAATTTCAATATCAAATGTACTAGGCTGACTCAGTCTGTGCTAATAGCTCACCTGTTTTCATCAGTGATGACAATTAATTATGGATAACAGGTTGACTGTTAATCTGAAAGGTCATTCAGCATTTAATTTATTAAAAAGAAGTATCTTCCTAGAATATAAATTCTCTACGATGTTCTAACTGTAAAAAAAAAAAAAAAAAGTATTCAAAGGTTGAACACAACTATTTGGAAAGAGTAATCTTATAGAATTACATAAGTGTACTACTTTTGGTAGACTGTATTACTATTTTGAAACTATATTTTACAGGCATGCTTAATTTATGACCCAGCCAACTCTACCTAATAATAACTTTCATCATGATAAGCTTCTACCACATTTCTAAAATAGCAAATAGGATGTGAAAAAATGTGTTTTTGAAGTTATATGAAATTCTTGCTTCAGTACATGTTTATATGAAATAAGTGACTCCTTTGTGGCTCAGACAGTAAAGAATCTGCCTACAATGCAGGAGATCAGGTTTGATCTCTGAGTTGGGAAGATCCCCTGAAGAAGGAAATGACAACTCACTCCAGTATTCTTTCCTGGAGAATTCCATGGGCAGAGAAGCCTGACAGGCTACGGTTCACAGGGCCGTAAAGAGTCAGACACCACTGAGCAAATAACACGGGTAGAGAAGTCAGACACAAGTTTCCCACTTCTCAAGCAAGCTTTCAGTAGACTAGTAACTGGATTGTTTATCACAAATTATAGTACTTAGTACAGTGAGTCAACTACTTATTCACTTGTATGGGAAGAAAAAGGCTTACCCATCTGATTTAACCAGGTTATATGAGTTTATTCAGTTTCCAAGTTGGCTGTCACTTTGCCAAGGGCAAATGTGTTTCATTCCTGTGTGAAGTTTATCACCTACTATATCTAGAAAGAGAAGAAGTTTCTTCCTCCAGGGTTTCTTTATTTTTAAAATTTATTTATTTTTTAATTGAAAAATAATTGCTTTACAGAATTTTGTTGCTTTCTGTCAAACATCAACATGAATCAGTCACAGGTGTACCTTGTGTGAAGAAGTTTCTTATGGCTATAGCTTTTTTTTTTTCCATGTCAAAACTTTGTACTTTGAAAACCTTGCTAGCTGAAGATGGATCCAAACAGAAAAGAATGAAAATTTAATAAAATCCTAGAAGGAATATTATCTGCATTAAGCCAGGCACTGTGCTAGAATTCCTGCCTTTAATAAATAAGAAGTAACTCCAATAATTTGGCCACCTGATGCGAAGAGCTGACTCATTTGAAAAGACCCTGATGCTGGGAAAGATTGAAGGCAGGAGGAGAAGGGGACGACAGAGGATGAGATGGTTGGATGGCCTCACTGACTCAATGGACATGAATTTGGGCAAACTCTGGGAGTTGGTGATGGAGAGGGAGGCCTGGTGTGCTGTGGTCCATGGGATCACAAAGAGTCGGACATGACTGAGCAACTGAACTGAACTGAACTGAACATTAAAAGTAACAGGTCTCTATAAAGAGGTTTCAGATATAAATTGGAGAAAGCAGAATCTATCTCAATTTATTTCCCTCCCTAGAGTCCAAAATTCTTTGTAGGGACTTTAAACATTTTTAAAACTTTATACATTTTTAAATGTAATTAAAGAGCTCAAGATGGATAATAGAGAAATCTCTCCCTTTAATTGGTGAGGTAGTTTCTATTAATATTCCTTTGGTAAATTGAGAGACAGCTTAGAAAATAAGGATTTTTGTTTATTCTGTAATTGTTGGTGATTGGCAAGGACTTGAGTTTTTATTTATTGTTTTATTTTATTTTATTATTTGTTCATGAAAGTTGAGGTTATCTGTTCATTGTGAGATATATCATAGAAATCTTGCCCCCAAATTACCTTGAATTGCAGCTCTTCCCTCACATGTACTTTCTGCATTCTCAGGATGGACTTCATCTCATCCAACGCTGTTCTGCTCTTTCCTCAATGGTCAACCTTCCTTTCATTTGGGAAGCCATTGCAGTTGGTAGTCACCACCACTGAGGACCCTCCTTGTCCCCTCACCTCCCTACCCCTGTGTAAACCTTCACCCAACGTTCTTCGGATGATTCTCATTCATCTTTCTAAAACAGAGCAGAATTGGCAATGTTTATCCATCTTTCCCAAGTCTGGAGTGATGTGAATTGATGTTTCCAGAAGTTAACATGATACCTCAGGCAAAAAGAATGCTTTAACACAAACTCAGTGTATATTTTTGATGCTTTTATAGCCATTGCTAAGAAGTCTGGATTTTGTCAGTTTTCCTATCTAGAATTATTTGTTATTTGTAATTTCACTACTGGGCTTTCACAAGACAAGAAACAAAATTTGCATTCTTGGAAAATGAGGTAACAAGTACAAAGAGTATATGTGAAAATAAGTGCCACATGACTTTACAGTTTCTAGTTATAAAATAGCCTACCATTTTTAAAAGGGAAAAAAAAAAGTCTGAAAGGCCAGATATCATGACAAAAATTTTGAATTGAATATAGTGTTAGAGTGTTTTCTGATATAGTATATAACTAGTACTAATGTTGATTAGAAATAACTGTTTACTACTAAATAATTTAATGCACAATGACTTCATTCCCTCAAATTGCAGGGAGGCTTTCTCCATCAATGTGTCATTAGTCTAAGCCATGCTACCTGCCACTCTTCTCCTCAGCCAAAGCTCACTTCTATCCCAGATTCCTACCCCCTTTTCTAGCTCACTTCTATCCCAGATTCCTACCCCCTTTTCTGTCTATAATATTGATCCTGGAATATGTGTTTTCCCAACTAGTGCCTTCATACATTTCACATAGATGTTTAGGGTTTACTTTTTCTTCTCATTCAATTACAATCCAATCATTATGTTCATTTGGGCAGAATACTCTCTCTCTTTTTTTTCCTAGCCCAACTCACACTTCTTACCTGAAGTCCTTCCCTAGCATGCCAGCTAGAACCACTCCTCCCTCCTGTAGTTTTCCACAGTTCCTCTGTTTTAATTCATGTAACATACTTCAACCAAATAGAGTGCATGTATGTCTTTCCACTGAAAGACAAGCTTCTTTAGGCAAAACTGCAGCTTATACATTTTGCAGATGTTCCATAAGTACTGGTCAAATGGACCTGAAATGTGGTATTTTCTCTTTGGAAGAGTTTAAGCCTATCAGCAATCTAGTTTGATCTGCCAAAATTGCACTATATGTTTCTATAATAGATGTATTCTACTCCTTAGTTTCCTACAAAATATTTCTGTTAAGAGATTTTCTTAACACACACACACAGACACAAGTACATAATTTAAACTTCATGTATGATTTTGGAATATATAATCAGATATTTCCATATGTAACAGAATGCTCAGTGACACTGCCCGAGAATTGGCTGCTGACATCCAAAGGCAGAGACAAAGATGCTCTAAGCACTTCCTATTCCAAAGGGAGCTATAAATATTCTGGGCCATATATCTCAGATTTCCTAATTGTTAGCAGAACCCACCCTGCTAGAACCAACCATCTCCGCTACTCCTTTCCTACCTCTTTTCTAGTCGCTACAAAGTCAACTGGGGCGAGTTAGAGAGGGAGTAACAACAATTCTGACTCTGAAGCTTTGAGGATTTTATTTTTCTCCACCTTAGTAATACCTCCCTGAGTGAGTGGGACTCACAGAAACCACCTGAGAGTGGGAACAGCTGTGAGGTGAGTGGTGGTGGAGGGGGTGAGGAGCAAGAGAGACGGTATTCCTGGCCTTGGGGAGCAGTGAAGCTGCTCCTCATATTAACTGCTATGATGTTATGGACTGAACGTACCACCCCCAAATACATATGCTGAAGACCTAATGCCCAAAGTGATGGTTTGGGGAGTGGAGTCTTGGGTGATAATTGGGTTTGGATGAGGTCCTGAGGATAGGGTCCCCATGATGTTCTTAAAGGAGAGGAAAAGACCAGTGCTTTCTCCATATACCTGCCATTGGAGGACAGAAAGAAGATGGATGTCTCCAAGTTAGGAAAAGAGCCCTCACCAGGGAAGTGAATTGATTTTGGACTTTCCAGTCTGCAAAAGTGTAAGAAATAAACTCCTGCTATTTAAACCACCCAGTCAGTAGTATTTTGTCATGCGGCCAGAGCTGACTAAGACACATGGCAAGTGCGTATTTGTATCCAGGGCCATGTGGACTCAAGGAATTTAGCTAGGCTTGATTCAACTATTCACCATCCCTAGGGGTTTACCTGACAGGCAAGGAGACTCAAAGGAAAGAGACTGTGGGATACAGTCAAGAGTTGAAGGTGAAGTTGGGAATGGTAGTTTAAGGGATTAAATATACTGCACTTGTAAAACAGAACAGGTGTGCCCATGTTTATACCAAATATAGATGAAACAGCAAAAAAGGCAAGCAAACATGCCCAGGGAAACAGACTAGTGAGACGATGTGTCCCTAGACAAAGAGAAGTGGAAAGAGTTGCTGCTTTGGTTCCTGACTGCATATACCTTGCTTTCTTCAAACAAAAATCAACCAAGCGCCCAAGAGCATTTGAGATACCAGCCACACAGAAGCTGTCAAAGAATGGCCACTGCTCACCAAAGAAAGAGGGAGAAACAAGAGAAAAATGTTTACAGAGCAAATCAAATAAGGAATAAACCCCTTTTCCTACTCACACCCCACTAAACAGAAGGGAGCTAGCAACCAGGAAGAAGTGGAAGAAAGAGTACATCTAGACACAACCCCAGTGATTCTTAAACTTTGTTCAGAAGCCCCCTTTATGCTCTTAAAATTCTTAGGAATACAAGAGCTTTTTGTCACTGTTAGATTTAGATTTAAAATTGAGAAAAATGTAAAGCAATTATTAATTAGTATTAAAATAACAATGTTAAAGCCATTGTCTGTTAACATAAATAATATATTTTTATAAAAATATAGTTATAAAACAGAACACAATTTACTGAAAACAGGGACATTGCTTTTTATCTTACAAATCTCATTCATGTATGGCTTAACAGAAGATAGTTGAATTCTCACATCCGTTTCTACATTCAATCTTTTGCAATATATTGGTTTGGTTCAAGTATAGGAAGAAAATGGGGCTTCATAAAGATATGACTCATTGGAAAAGGGTAAGGTAATATCCTTTTCAGATAATTGTGGATATTCTTCTTTAGTATTATGCTAAAACTCAACAGATGATACTAGTTTCTTAAGAGATTTGTTGCACTGTGGAATCTGATACTAATCAATGTAGTGTCTGTACTTTAAAATCTATTTATCTACCTTGCATTTTTTATGCATCTTTTATCCAAGCATGATTTTGTTACACTGTGCATTGATCATTTCCTTTACAAAGTTTTTCAAAAGTTGACACAATTATAATTGTGTTGGGGGTCCATATGCCCAGCCTTGGGTTCAAATCATTTGAAGGAGTCACACAGGAATATACTTAATTCTATTGGCATACATGTGCAAAAACACATGCAAAGTATATCAACCAGGAAGCTCACTTGAGCCTTAATGTCCAGATATTAAGAGTCAGTCATGTAGACATATTGCTTTAATGACAGGCTGGAGCTACTCAATATTCAGCTTCTCAGTGCTGATAGAACATGGTCCATAAACTCAGGAATACAAAACACTCTTATCAGGCAAAATATTACAAAGTTCAGATGTTACCTACTATGAGTTAGTCAAGGGTCACTTCTTTCTTTGGAATGTGCAGAATTTGAACAACCCAAGCCTGCCAAGTTAACTCTTCACTGCACAATAGTATAACAAAATATTGCTTTAGTTACTATGACCAGTAATCTCATCACAAAATTCTACAAGTATTAAGAAATTGTTAAGCTCTTAATTATAGATATAAGTGTTCTAAAATTTCAATTTTTCCCTTGAAATCTCAAATTTTTATCATTGTGAACTAATACTATTAATTGTTTTCTATCAAATACCCAAGTCTAAATGATCAAATTTTAGCTATCGGTTAGTTTTACAGTATTCTTGCCTGGGAAATCCCATGGATGGAGGAGCCTGGCAGGCTACAGTCATGGGGTTGCAAAGAGTCAGACATGACTGAGCAACTTCACTTCACCTCACTTATTCTCATGGGAATGGTGGGGGGAGGAAATGTTATTCCCTGATAAAGTGGCTAGGACAGCCTGCAAACCAAACAATCCCATCCTTTATCTCTACACAGCATCATACTTTGGTCTATATTAGAAGTATTTTAGACAGTCTATTGGTTTTATTACATAAAATTTTAATAAATATATATTCTAGTTTCGAGATTTAGTAAAATTAATTAGTTTTACTGCCTTATATTCTTAAGTGAAACTGGCTTTTTTTTTTTTTCCTGTAAGTTCCTGGCATTGAAGAATACAATAATTATTAGTATAGCGTGGTGCCACTGCCTTTATTTATGCTAAGGCATCAACAATTTTACCCACTGTTGCTTTTGCAGAATAAATGCAATTTTAACATAGTAAAAAAAATTATATATATATATGCAACATTACTATGAAAATGATTCTGATCCCACAGACTTTCTAAAGTTGTCTTGGACCCCAAGGGTTCTATGGATCACATACTGATAACTATGTTTTAGCTTTGTCATTTTATTCCTCTCTGTTAAAATGTGCAATATCTGTAGTCTTATCCAGGCCTAGAGTTGAAGATGTGCTTTTTTTTTTCTTTAAAAAAAATTAATTTATTTTTAACGAGGATAATTGCTTTACAAAATTGTGTTAGTTTCTGCTGCACATTAACATGAATCAGCACAGGTATACACATGTCCCCTCCCTCTTGAATCCCCCCATCCCATCCCTCTAGGTTGCTGCAGAGCACCAGGCCGAGCTCCCTGCATCATAGAACACATTCCCACTGGTTATCTATTTCACAGACGGTAATGTACATGTTTCCACGCTACTCTCTCAGTTCGTCCCACCCTCTTCTCCCCCTCCCCATGTCCACAACTCTGTTCTCTATGTCTTTGTCTTCATTGCTAAGCTTCCAACAAAGGATACTCAGCAGAATGCTTTGAGATTCATTGATGGCGTAGCATGTATCTATGGTTTGTTCCTTTTATTGCTAAGTGGTATTTCACTGTATGGATATGACACAATTTGTTTATCCCTTCTGTGTTTGGAGATTTGGTTGGTCCCTGTTTAACACTGAGAGCTAAACTTTCCCTCTCAGTGATGCTTAACTGTATCCAACAAATTTTGATAGGCGGTGTTTTCATTCAGCACAAAACATTCTTTGATTTCTCTTTTCTCTTAAGAGTTCTCCTTTTTATTTTTTTTATTTATTTTAATTGGAGGCTAATTATTTTACAATATTATGGTGGTTTTTGCGATACATTCACATGAATCAGCCACGGGTGTACATGTGTTCCCCATCCTGACTCTCCCTCCCACCTCCTTCCCCATCCCATTCTTCAGGGTCATCCCAGTGCACCAGCCCTGAGCACCCTGTCTCATGCATTGAACCTGGATGACGATCTATTTCACACATGCAAGGAGATTTCCAACCAGTCCATCCTAAAGGAGATCAGTCCTGGGTGTTCACTGGAAGAACTGATGCTAAAGCTGAAACTCCAATACTTTCGTCACCTGATGCGAAGAGCTGGCTCATTTGAAAAGACCCTGATGCTGGGAAAGCAGGAGGAGAAGGGGACGACAGAGGATGAGATGGTTGGATGGCATCACTCATTCAATGGACATGAGTTTGGGTAAACTCCGGGAGTTGGTGAAGGTCAGGGAGGCCCGGTGTGCTGTGGTTCATGGGGTCTCAAAGAGTCGGACACCGCTGAGTGACTGAACTGAACCAAACTGAATAAACATGTTTTAATGTTATTCTCTCAAATCATCCCACCCTTGCCTTCTCCCACAGAGTCCAAAAGCCTATTCTTTACATCTGTGTCTTTTTTGCTATCTCACATATAGGGTCATTGTTACCATCTTTCTAAATTCCATATATATGCATTAGTATACTGTATTGGTGTTTTTGTTTCTGGCTTACTTCACTCTGTATCATAGGCTTCCAATTTCATCCACCTCATTAGAATTGATTCAAATGCATTCTTTTTAATAGCTGGGTAATATTTCATTGTATAAATGTACCACAGCTTACTTATCCACTCATCTGCTGATGGACATCTAGGTTGCTTCCATGTCCTGGCTATTGTAAACAGTACTGCGATGAACACTGGGGTACACGTGTCTCTTTCAATTCTGGTTTCCTCAGTGTATATGCTCAGCAGTGGGATTGCTAGGTTGTATGACAGTTCTTTTAACAAAACTTTGTTTAAACCCATAGAAAAATGATGCTTGCTTTTGATTCCACTGGAGGAAGTTTAGGTGTTTCAAAGTATTGAACTGATTGATATGAAAAGTCCTTGAAAGTCAAAGCCATAGAATATGAAACAACAAAAAAAATCTTGTCAGGGCCAAGAAATTGTATGCACATATTGCACACGGTAATTTAAGAGCCTAGAGGAAAATGTATATATACTTGCTGGGCTGTGCAAGTTGCTTCAGTTGTGTCTGACTCTGTTCAAACCCTGGACTGCAACCCTCCTAGGCTCTTCTGTCCATGGGGATTCTGTAGGCAATAATACTGGAGTGGGTTGCCATTTCCTTCTCTAGGAGTATATATACCTAATGTACTATAATAAAAATGAAAAAATGCTAGTTCCAGCATTATCAAATGTAATATATTCTGAAATTAACTGATAATGTAAACTAGTGTAGCTGTTAGGCCACATGTAAGAATTTTAAAACTATGACCAGAAGTCTGATTTTCTGTCAAACTTTCATTTTTAATACTTTTCTTGTTTTTTCCTCCCTCTTTCTTTTTAATGAGACATAATTTGGACAGGAGCCATTTTCCTGTTACATACTAACTCACTTCTCCACCAAGAGAGGGTTCTGTAAAACTGATTGTATAATACTATTATTTTTGTGTGCTATAGAAAATTTGACTAGTCCACTCACTCTCACTGTGTCTATACTTTCAGTAAGTCCAAAGTAAATGATATAGGGTCATTAATCAAAAGCTAATGAAAAGCTTTATCTCTAGATTTTCTTCCAATATTCATTTTTTTTTTTTAGCTTCTACAACTGAAATCTAGATTTTGCTCCAAAAACAAGGTTAAGGTACATTATTTAAATTTCCACTTTTAAGTTGTCTAAATTTATAATAAGCACTTCTGATTATGAAGGATTAACATATTTTAAAACAATAGGGACTATTTTCTGTGCTAAGTCTCTTCAGTCGTGTCTGACTGTTTGCAACCGTATGGGCTGTAGCCCGCCAGGCTCCTCCGTCAATGGAATTCTCCAGGCAAGAATATTGGAAGGGGTTGCCATTTCCAACCCAGGGATCCAACCCTTGTCTCTTACATCTCTTACGTTGACAGGAGGATTCTTTACCACTAGCACCACTGAGGACTCGTCTACTTGAGCATGATCTTCATTACTAGGAAAGAATGTTGTCTGTTTGCATTATCATCTCCTATAATGACTAACTCACAATTAAAGTCAGTGAAAGTTGCTCAGTCATGTCCAACTCTTTGTGACCCCAAGGACTATACAGTCCATGAAATTCTCCAGGCCAGAATACTGGAGAGGGTAGTCTTTCCCTTCTCCAGGGAATCTTCCCAACTCAGGAATTGAACCATGGTCTCCTGCACTGCAGGTGGATTCTTCACCAACTGAGCTATCAGGGAAGTCCAACTGAGCTATTAACTCACAATGAATCCACTATGTAAGTAGCAAGTAGTTACATATAAAAATTGTCATTATATGTTTGTTTTCTTTGAAGAAAATTTCTTCGTTAGCTTAGACATCATCCACACTTAAAACATTAAAAGGAAATCTTACATTCTCCTCATCTATATGCTGTGGAATTGAAAGTGATGTTACTTGTAATAGATATCAGGCCTAGAATGATTTAGCCCAAAGGACTTGTAAATTAGTAAGATAAAATAACAAATACAAAATAGATTACCTGTTATAAGAGAAGATCAAAAAGAATTTAAAAGTCATAACATAGAGATGTGGGTCATGAAGTAATACACCTCAATGAAAGTAGATTTTGAGTTGGGTCTTAGAGCAGGAAAAAAATTGGAACTGGTTGACACATGTTTCAAAGGCAAAGCAATTGACAAGGATTGTCTAACAATAGAAGTGAAAACAGAAATATACTTTTAAAGAATGGATAGTAAAATTTGTATAAAGTAAGGAATTAAGAGAGTGAAGAGAGAAAAGAGAAAGGGGAGGAACCCAAGACAAACCATGCCTGAATAACTAGAAAATCTTAATACCTTTTATAGCAAGAAAAATACAAAACCAAAAAACAGGCACAGGGCAAACATGAAACAAAGAAATTTAGCCTGACAGTTCTCATGATCAGGAAGAAAATTAGTTCATATTTGGATGCATTTTTTTATCAATGTTTCTCAACAATATGTCTGTCTATGTTAATAAACAATGTCTACAGATTCAAAGAGTTGATTATGTGAACAGAATATTAAAAATAATTTTATTGCTAACTGAATAAGCACAGGCTTTGGAATTCAAGCTGGACTGAATCTTGAGTCTTGATTCTTTTTCTATTACACTCAGCTCCTCACCTTTCTCCTTACCTATCCTTCCGTCTGCAACATTTTGGTGCTTATGAACTGCAGACGCAACGTCTGCAAGTTGCTATCTTGGGATGGGTTAGATTGGATATAAATGGAGTATCTGAAATTCTATACTGTGTTTTTTCACTTGAGTTTGTGCACTCAAGTTCAAGTTGCTCAGCAGATGGGAAGCAGCATAAACCAATGACAAATAACCCAGCAAAGACTCCTGGTTGATTCCAAGAGTGAATTCCCATCATGCAGTCACAGGTGGGGAGAAGGAATGATAGTCAGTGACAACTCTATGTGTGAGCATGTGTGTTCTGTCCCTAAGTCATGTCCAACTCTTTGTGACCCTGTGGACTGTAGCCTGCCAGGCTCTTTGTCCATGGAATTGTCCAGGCAAGAATACTGGAGTGGGTTGCTATTTCCTCCTCCAGGGGGTCTTATAACCCAGGGATCAAACCCTCATCTCCTGCATCTGCTGCATTGGCAGGCAGATTCTTTAGTGCTGAGCCACCTGGCAAAAAATGCGCTTATGACTTCTACAGAAACAAATGGACTTGGCAATAAGGGGGCGCTGCACCCACTTCAGAAATGTTTCTCAGTCTATGCCAAGTAGAATAAGTACATTTCAAATACAGATTATGTTACTTACTGAAAGAGGAGAAAACGTATCTGTCAACCCTTTGTGACCTCTGGTGAGAAGTTTGAAGGGTTCTTGATTGAGTTCTGTGCAGGCTGCCTGCTCAGGTTATATGGTTGATATCTATTGGAATGCATTTCTTAGATGCTGACATCTTTGATAAAGGGGTTTTAAATTTCTCTTCATTAATGTCCCTTGACAGTGTCCCAAACTAATTGTGT
Organism: Odocoileus virginianus; assembly: GCF_023699985.2. NCBI lineage: Eukaryota > Metazoa > Chordata > Mammalia > Artiodactyla > Cervidae > Odocoileus > Odocoileus virginianus. The sequence goes on along the minus strand of NC_069675.1, from coordinate 16,471,815 downwards.
CATATTTGTTGTAGATCATTTCCAAGATATTTTATTTTCAATAAACCTTAAAGAAATATTTTATTTACCTAATGCTATCATCCCTTAGAGCGAAATACAATATTATCAACATTATTAGAACAATTTTTCGGTTTGCTTTTAGAACTAGGTCCTAGAAAAGAAAATGTATCAATAATTTAATCTTTACACTTTATATAATTGAGTATTAAGTGGAACAATGTCAGTTTATCTAGAGTTAAACAGCTGATTTTCTGAAAAATTGATGAACAAGAGTTAGAGAAATATATACAATTGTGACATTTAACTAGAGTTTGTTTGGTTATAATAGCAGACCAAACTTTAAAATCCTAAACATGTTTAATTAAAGTAATTTTTTGCAGAGCTATATTTGAACAAGCAATGTAGTACCAGCAATTATCTGTAATTATCCAGTTCCAATCAGGAAATAATAGAGATTTCAATGTCACTAAACACAATAAGGATAATCATTCTTCCATTATTTTGATGGGCATGTAATTAACAACTTAAAATTTTTTTTTCACAGGGATATAACAGCCAGAATTTCAATAAGGACCTACAGTGTAAGCAGCTAGATTAACTACATTGTAGTTAAAACTGACCTTTTTTCACTGAAGTTTTAAATCTCATACTAGTACTTTTTCAACCAAGGCCTATTTTTGCTTTTCAAGCACTGGCAAAAGCTCATTATTACTACAACAGATATAGTATGCCTAAGGACCTCATGGTTTGCCTTAGAAACCTTATCTTTCTTTTTTTTTTTTTCCTAGAAACTTTATCTTGATACACAGGATGACATCTGCTTACTGTCACTTAAAAATTTTATCTATGTTTAATCATTAAAAGATAAACTAAGGCACATTAAAATTTTTTAAGTTTATTTGAGCAAATATCAATTCCAATCGGCAGCATCAAACAGGAAGTAGTGAGGATAGCTCCACTGACAGGAGCTACGGGAAGGTTGTTATATAACTTCTAAGCAAAGAAATTATTTTATCAGCTGCAGCTTAAATTGTTGCACTATTTTGGAAAGTAGTGCAGTTGGCAGATTGTGACAGGTTGTTGTTCTTAACCCTGACTCTAATTTAGGATACAGCGTGCTTATGTAGACTACCAAAGCACCAGATCTACCTCAGTCTAATGGCCTCCTTGTTTGATTACATTAACAGTTAATACTTGTTATGAATACAAAAGAATATGACACATTTATGAAAAATGTGGTCATAAAAATATTCATAATTTTAGGACATATATATTAATAAATTGTTTTTGTTCCCTCTATAGGCATATATTTTAAAATATTTATAACTATGGAAATTACAAAGTTAATGAACTTCTCAGTTATCACTCATATACATTTTTGGATGCTGCTACATTGTCTGTATTTATAAGTAGAGTTTGCATACTATTTTTTCAAGTGGAAATACAATAATTTATTTAACCATTCTTTTAGTTTCTGAACATTTAGGTTGCTTCTAATTATCTATTTACATAAATAATTGTATGAAATTTTGGCTTCAGAATTAAACACAGGAAACAACATTAAAGTGTCTATATATGCATGAGTTGCATATGTGTCATTTTAATCATATGGGTATTAAGATATTAAGAACAAAACAACTACAATTCAGATGCACAGGTTCATCATATGCATTTTATAATGAAAGAGGCAAATATAGGCATAAAAATTATCTTTATCATCAAAGCTCATTTCATGTGATATTTTCTTCCTGAGTGTTTTGAAATGTTTTGAACAAATATTGCATACCTAATTTTGTATTTTGCTTTCCTAATCTATTTCATGTTTGAAGTTTCTCATTATTATTCAGAATTTACTCTAAAAAGCCAAAGATAAGTACCAATTTTCCTAAATATCCTGTAATAACTGGAATCAAATTTTTTCATCTGTTTCATGGTATAAATAATGTTGTGACAAGTATCTTTAAAAATGTAGAGATAAAAATATATAGTTATTAATATAGACATATAAATATAGATATATAGAAAGAAAATATTTATATTTAACCATTTATATATTTATACCCATATATATCCTTTGTCTTGGTAATTCACTAATTCTCTTTTTGGTCTATAGCTTGAATATAAAAATATTTTTTCTTGACTCCTGATACTACCTCCAATTAGTTTTCAAAAGAGTTGTACTATTTCAATGTTATCTGAAATAGATGAGACTACCATTTTAATCCTGTCTTGGGCAACAATTAATATTTCAAAATAAATGTCTAATTTAGTAGCAGAAAATCTATTCTTTTTATTTTTGTGTTAATATTCATTTGTTTACTTAACAGTTAGAGACTGGGTGTTTTCACATTAATATCAATATTTTGTTTAGTCATCCTTGTGAACTTGGAAACTGGTCCATTTATTTGTTAAGTGGTTGATATTTTTTCTAGAAATTTTTCTGAGATTTTTATATGAAAAAGACAGTAACACTGTCATATATAGTACACAAATATAATATATTGACTGCATTTTATTATAGCTTATTTTGCTTTTTAGCATGCAGAATTTTTAAATTGTACTGCCAAATTGATTAATTTTAACTCTCACTCTAATTGTGCTTCTAAACTTAGAAATTCATGCCTCCTTCAAAATTTTCCTAAAAATTTAACCCTGTTACATTTGGTATGATATCATACTCAAATATTACAGCCTATGTTAAAGATCTAATTTTTTTTCAAGATGTTGACTTGTTTGTCTTAACACCACATGTTGAAAGAAATGTAAATTTTACAGAAAAACTGTGCCTTGACTGAAAATTGTTTGTTTGCAAGAAAACTTTCTTAAGCAAAATGATCCAACAATAAATGGGTGGAGGTAGTGATTTAAGGGGAAGAATAAGGAAGGAACTAATGGATATCTTTTGGACTTAGGATCAGTGAATGTAGTCAGACATCAGAGGGATTGGAAACACAAACGAAAACACTGTCATGAACCCAGACAACAACTCTCTCCACCTTTTTTCTCTGCGGTCACATGGTGTCACCAGTGTGTTCCTCTGTGCATATCTGCCTGCCTTTTCTGATTCATTTATACTCACCCCAAACTTGGCTCCTCCTGCCCTATCCTTAGGTTCAGTACCTGTGGACAGATAACCCATCCTCCCTGTCTCCTGATTTTAAGCTCACTGGAAAAACAAGCCTCTGAAAATGTTCCCACTTAACTAGGTATCTATTTCTCCAACCATACGTGGTTAGGGTTAGTCAGGGAGGACATGGGTGCAGCTCTCAGGGTGGGGGACAGTTGTCAGAGCAGAAAGTAGGGGTGCGGCAGGCACCAGAAAGTCAGTCTATTACAATCACTGAGGAGGTGATTAAAAATGTGACTAAAAAGATCCTTCAATAATCATGATTTACACGGTTTCTAGGACAATGTTTAATAATATTGTTTATAATAAAAAATAATGTTTAATATATTGGTCGAATTAAATTATTTTTTTAATTATTGATTTTCTTTAAACTGTGAATAATATCCAAGTCATTTAACACATGCTGAGATGTAATCATCATATAACATCTCATCATAGGATATGGTGAAGGACGGAGAGGCCTGGTGTGCTGCAGCCCATGGGGTCACAAAGAGTTGGCCACAACTGGGGGACTGAACAACAACATTTAACATAATTCAATCCATGTGTACATAGCATTATTAGTAGCATATCTACCACGTAAAACATATACATCTTTTCTTCCCCAACATCTTGTTTCTCCTCCTAAAAGGTTTCTCTGTCTCCTTACCACTCAGTGTAATTTTAATTTACATCAAAGAGACAAATAATTGAACAGTTAACTCTATTTTTATTTATCAATCTTTGCTACTTGTTTATTTTTATGTTAAAGTCAACTTGAAAGAGTCATGAATGTTTTACAAGTGATTTCTAAGATATGCTAAAAAATTTTTATTCTGAATTTATATTCTGTCATCTTACTACATTCAGAGTACGTGTTCAGTAAGCAAATCAAGACAATACATTTTTTCTTTACCATTGATTAGCCAAATTTTTAATTTTTATTGCAGGTACTAAATTCAGGGCCTGGTATCTGCAGGGTTTTCTTTCCTCTCAGTATTTTCACTTTTACCAATGAGTGATTAGGGAAAAGTCTTTTCTTTCTTCTCTTTCTTTATGGAGAGACAGACTAAACATTACATTTCCACATGGATTTCAGAAAATCTATACATTGTTTTGTTAATGAACACCACAGAAGTTGCTTGGGGTTTATCCTAAGATGCAAAATATCAAACTTCCAAAGACATCCATTGGAGAGATATAGAAGGATAATTAATTTGTACATAGGTTGAAATAATGTTGCTGAAACAAAAACATTTTAGTCTGTAACCTCTTTTGCACAAGGGTTCCCACATTTTACTCCACAAATTACATAGTGGCCCAGTGTAGAAGCTTGTTTTCATTTCTGTGTTTTACAACTTTTGCTCAGTTAGAATATGTTGTCACAGAACTTAATGAAAGTCATCGACTGCATTGTCTTCCTCTGCCCACCAGAGATTAAAAAGGAGACTCTCTACTACTGCAAGTTAAAGAACAGCCCATCATTTAACCCCTTTATTGTATAGATGAGAAACTTCCAAACAGCAATCTAGTGCCTCAAAGTAATTGAATATATAGGAGGAAGGAGGACCTAGCCTTTTTGGGATGTCTCAAAATGAGGAGGAAACTATTTGTCCTTATAATACAATCAATCCTAGCTTCAATACAATTTAAATTTTTCTAGAAATTTATATGTAGATGCTGTGAACAACATAAAACCATTTTGTATGTTAAAAAAATTTCATTAAATGAAAACAAAAATATAACTTACCAAAGTCCCTGGGATGCAAGGAGAGCAGTGCTTAAATAAAATTTATAGCAGTAAATACATACATTAGAAAAGAAGAAACCACTAAAATTAATAATCTAAGTTTCCACCTTAGAAAACTTTAAAAAAGAGAGAGAGAAGAGCATAGTAAATCCAAAATAAGCAGAAGAAATAATAAAAATTAGAACAGAAATCAGTGAAATTGAAAACTGTCAAAAAAATCATCAAAATAAAAATCTGGTTCTTTGAAGAGTTCAGTAATTGAAATCAACTGTTCATTAACAAAGGAATAGATAAAGAAGATGTGGTACATATATACAGTGAGATTATTGCTCAGTCATAAAAAGGAATGGAATTGTGTCATTTACAGAAATGTGGATAGACTGAGAGACTGCCATACAGAGTGAAGTAAGTCAGAAAGAGAAAGACAAATATTGTATAATATCACTTTTATGTGGAATTTGGAAAAATGATACAGATGAACTTATTTGCAAAGCAAAACCAGAGACACAGACATAGGGAACAAATTTATGGAAACAAAGGAGGGTAGAGGGGTGAGGTGAATTGGGAAATTGAGATTGACATATATACACTACTATTTATAAAATAGATAACTAGTGAGAACCTACTGCATGGAACAGGGAACTCTACTCAGCCCTTTGCGGTAACCTCTTAAATTGTAAGGAAATCCATAAAAGAGGATATTATATATATGTATAACTGGTTCACTTTGCTATACAGTAGAAACAAGTACAACATTGTAAAGCAACTATGTTCCAATAAAAATTACTTAAAAAAAAAAAAGGTTAGTAAAACTAATAAAGCTATAGTTTTTCCAGTAGTCATGTATGGATGTGAGAGTTGGACTATAAAGGAAGCTGAGTGACAAAGACTTGATGCTTCTGAACTGTGGTGTTGGAGAAGACTCTTGAGAGTCCCTTGGACTGCAAGGAGATCCAACCAGTTCATCCTAAAGGAGATTAGTCCTGAATATTCATTGGCAGGACCAGAGCTGAAGCTGAAACTCCAATACTTTGGCTACCTGATGCGAAGAACTGACTCATTGGAAAAGACCCTCATGCTAGTAAATATTGAAGACAGGAGGGGAAGGGGACAACAGAGGATGAGATGGTTGGATGACATCAGCAACTCTATGGACATGAGTTTGAGCAGACTCTGGGAGTTGGTGATGGACAGGGAAGCCTGGCATGCTGCAGTCCGTGGGATCACAAAGAGCTGGACATGACTGAGCAACTGAACTGAACAGAACTGGGTAAGCCATGAGTCAGGTAAACTAAGAAAAAGAGAAAACACAAAGAACTACTATATAAAAGAGAACAGACTACATCACTCTGGATCCCACAAACACTAAGGATAATAAAGAAATTTTATTAACAACTCTACTGCACAAATTTGACAACTTGGATAAAATAGACCAACATATATTTGAAAAATATACGCAGTCACACAAGATGAAATAGCAACCTAAATAGGTTATGCCTATTAAATAAATTGAATCAATAATTAGTAACCTTCAAAAACCAAGTACCAGGATCAGAGGGTCTAATTGGTAAATTCTATCAAACATTTTAGGATGAAATTATACCAATTCCCTACAGTCTCTTCCAGAGGTAGAAGCAAAGGCGACACTTTCTAACTCACTCAATAAGACCAGTACTACCTTCCAAAATAAGACAATGACATCACAAGAAAAGAAAATTATAAATCAGTATTTCTCATGAACATAGATGCAAAAATCTTCAACAGAACATTAGCTAATGAAATCTAATAATGCATAAAAATAATTGTATATCATGACTAAGTGGTATTTATACCAGGAATGCAATAATTAAAACATGAGAATCAATTAATGTATTCTATCATATGACAGGCTAAAAACAATAAGCACAGATGCTTTAAAATTCTCCAATTCCTCCAAAGCTAAAGTAGAAGAATACAAGAAGTTGCAAAAGAAATTAGTTATTGATTGTTTTTTAACATGATTCTAGGGATGAATTTTCACTACTTCTGTGTGTTTGAAATTTCACAAATATAAAGTGAAATAATAAAATTAAATTAGTAGTCCAGGAACTAAACTCACAAGAATAAACTTTGGCAACCAGATGAACAAGAAAAATTATAAATTAAACGATTATCTTTTAAATGCTTTCTAAACAGTTAAACACCAACAGATGTTTCAAGATCATTTTGAATGAAATAAAAACATTTTTAAAAGAAATAAAAGAAAAAATGCAATCTTAAGATCCTTATAAAATTTAGTTATTCAGAATTAAGACCATAGAACAGTATCAAAAAATCATGAAGTTGAGGAAATAGCAACTCAGTTTCTAGAAATGGAGAACAGCCATTGCCTTTTCCTCACACACTTTCAAAGTTCAGTCATGTTTAATAAGAACCTTAATGCATTCATTTGCATAAAACCATTAATGCTAGATCAGAAGGAAACATGAGAAATCACTCTAATCTCACCTGTGTTATCCAAGATATTATTTTGAGCTACCAGTAGACATTGTCAAGCCCTCCCATTTCAAAATGAGTAGATTAACAATATACTCTAATTTCAAATTATACAAGAGGCTGACATTTGTTTTGGAAGCTAAGCTCTTCTTTGCAAAAAATAATAACAGCTAATAATAAGAAACAGATTATACTTTAACAGTTCTCATTTAAGGAGTTTAAAGTAACCACAGACTTTATTTTGGCCTCACAGAGTCCCAAGCCATGCAAACCTTAGAAATTATATAACTACTTCATTATGCATCATTCCTATTATTATATAAATTATGAGTTTGAATATGCTACTTAATACTAGAAATGCTTCTGACATCTAATTTACTTCTAAGTGAAGTTTAATATCTATGCTGAATATATCTCCTGTCTAATGTGGAACTATTAAATGAAGGAGTTGGCAAATTATTGCTTTCAGGCCAAATCTGACCCAACATATGTTTCTGGAGGTAAAGTTTTACTAGAACACAGTCACATACATTCACTTACTTTTGTCTCAGGCTGCTTGTAGAATACAAGGAAAGAACTGAGTGGTTAACAGAGACCGCAGGATCCAAAAGCCTAATATACATTATTTAGTGCTTTACAGACAAAGTTTGTTAAACTCTCATTTAAGGTATGATTTTCAGCCAATTACAAATGTCACAGACAATTTCCAAAATAACTATGCTAATATAGAGAAATTCTTGTTCAGTTGCATATATATAAGAATAATAACCATATCAATGTATGTTCATAATGCTGACTCTATGAATATATTTTGTGGGAATTTTTTTAGGTTTTCTTAATTTAACCAGAATAATTAGCAACAATGATTATATTTCCAGGAAAAATTATATATATATATATATATATATATATATATATATAGTATATACTATAATATTATACTAAATAATTATATATAGTATATATTTTTCCAGTGCTTTCCACTGGTTTTCTTAATTTAACCAGAATAATTAGCAACAATGATTATATTTCCAGGAAAAATAATATATTATATACATAGTATATATTATATAATATTATACTAAATAATTATATATATAGTATATATTTTTCCATGCTTTCCACTGTAACATTGGTGATAAGCTTATAGGTTGTGTCTAGAAAGAAAAAAGTGAATAGGATTCCTAAACTCTTAATTCTTAATCTGGAAACTATTACTATGATAGCTATTATTTCTCGGTCAGAGTGACAGAGAAAATGGGACTATTTCTCAAGGACATCATTTACTTCTATATGGTCAAAAGAATTTGATAAATGGAATAACAGCAAGAGAACCAATCTCATCAACCCCTTTCTTTTGGCCATATCATCATTCTCCAACTGCAATCTTGAACATGTTAGGCTTTATTCACCACAGTCCTTCTTAAACTTCATATAGGGACATCAAGGAATATATGTGTTATGGATTTGTTAAGGAAAATGGGTAAAGTAAATAGATAAAATCCAATGTTCACAAAATTATGTCACACACTTTTAGAATTTCAACTTTATCTAGATCGTTTGGGATTTGAGAACATCATGGTAGTTGAAAGGAACATGGCCCTTCATGATGGCTTTGACACTCATGAAGAATATGATTTTATTATAGCAGAAATATGAGTCTATTTGGATTTTGTTATTTCTTGAGAAGGCCTGTTATAAGCATCTATCAAGCTGAGTATGTGTTGTACAGGAAAACGAGACTTTCTCTACAGAAAAAGTATCAGTAGAGTCTTGTGAATTAGAATCAGACTCATAAAAGGAAGCTGAACAAAAGATCCTTATAAAAAAAAATTTTCCCCTGAAACTTTAAAGATGAGCCACAACATATTGCAACATGTTAACAGAAACCTTCAAAGCTAGTTTCATATAGGCACTGTTTAATTAATAAGACAATTAATATTGAGGCTGCAGTCATTGGTGTTTATAGGATAGATAAAGGAATCACAGACAGTTTATGTAAGCCATTGAAATTAACCAGGAAATGAACTGATGAATTACATCTTATTCTAGACTTATATTTAAAACATATATACAATGATCACAGTGATGGTACACCTCCTACTCCATGATATACCTTCCAAAGAGACAGATGTCTCAAAAATTATATATTGTGCCATGCAGAACTTTAGGAAAATTCCTTAACTACCAAATTAAAAGTTCTTTCAATTGCAATGACTAGTAAACATAAGAAGACACTCTGAGTATTGCTACTTCAGTGCTCTTTATAAATTAGTAAACTGCCAACTTAATTCAAATGAAGTAGATTTCTTAGGTGTCTGGTTACCTACTCCTAATTTTGAAATGTGCTATAAAAATAATTTTTTAACAAACAAAACAAGAATATCATTGATACATTTAAAAAGACAAGGATTATCATTGCCTGGCTTATGACAGATGTATTCCAAATTTGTACAGCACATCTATGCAAGGACCTAGTAATAGCCAAGGGCATCTTACCCACTTTTATATAAAAAAATTTAACCTGAATAAACTGCATTAAAATTTTCTGATTGATTTTATTTTTGAAAATATATTTTGTCAAGAGAATGCTTCTTTAGTATACTGGAGACACTACTATGACAATAAAAGTATTCTGGATTTATTTACTCTTACTCTATATTTTATGACTAATAGTGATTTGATGAGAGAGTCTTCCTTAATAGATGGAAGATGAAACAATAGCCAAGTCAAAATGGAGTTGGAGAAACTGAAATTTGGAGATTTATCTTGTGCTTATCTAACATGGTTTTGACAAGCGGTATGAATAGTGCTAGACATCCTTGTGCATTAAAAAAGACATATTAATATCTACATGAGATAAGGTATCATTTATGGTTGCACATAAATAAAAAAGTCCAGAAAAAATTTAGAGAGTTACAGCTTGCTGAGAGCTACTTTTAAAAAATAATTAGCCTCAAAATAAAATCTGAAGCTTACCAAACAAGTAGATATTTTAAAAGTATCTACTTTTAATGTCTAATTGTATAATAGTATAAAATAAAAATAAAATAGTTCCCTCTTCCATTCTGTAGCTATGTTAGAAATGAACAAATGAAAAGATTTATGCCAGTAATTATTAAGAATTTGAAGAATTGCAACTTGTCATATCAATAAGAACCATTATTTTAGAAACTAAACTATCTAAATTTGGAATTGAATCTCATAAAACCCTGTCTGCATGGCAGATTTAAGATGAATCTGCAAAGGGAAAGGAGATATTTTGCCTTTAGAGTGGTGATGGGATCGGGTAGAGAGGGGGGTGGGAGGAGGGATCAGGATGGGGAATACATGTAAAGCCATGGCTGATTCATGTCAATGTATGACAAAAACCACTACAATATTGTAAAGTAGTTAGCCTCCAACTAATAAAAATAAATGAAAAAAAAAGAGTGGTGATGAATACTATTTTAAATGTACTTATTTTTATGGGTTTTGACACTGATGCTGGGAAAGATTGAAGGCAGGAGGAGAAGGGGACGATGGAGGATGAGATCGTTGAATGGCATCACCAACACAATGAACATGAGTTTGAGTAGGCTTCAGGAGTTGGTGATGGACAGGGAAGCCTGGCGTGCTGCAGTCCATGGGGTCGCAAAGAGTCACTGAGTGACTGAACTAAACTGAACTGACTCAGTATATCACTACTTATTCTGCCATTAATCACAATCAACAAGGCATTCAAGTGGCCACAACCTTCTAATAACTTGCTGGATTGTTAGAAATCACAGAATGAATCAGCTAACTTTACTGCAAAGCAAAATACAATAGCAAATAGCAATATTGCTGGATTTTTTTAAAAAACAAAAAGTATGAATATTTCACAATGGTAGTGGTCTACAAGATATTTTTCAGAAAATGCTAAAGGTGTGTCACATCAGTGATGCTGTTCAGTTGATATATATCTACTTTAAGTTTCTGTGCAACTTGCCAGGTTGCTAAGAATACTAGAGTTTAGAGCATTACAGGAAATAGTAATGTTAGTCAATATATTGAAATTTTCATGTTAGTCATTTGTGTAAAACTCTTCCTCCACCAAAGCATTCACCATCACTGTTATGAAAATGTGAAATTGATTGATTGGATTTACACCTCCTCTTTCTTCTCTTCCCACCTTTTTGGTGACAGTACTAATAGACTGTCAAACTAGAAAAGAACAGTCAAATACTGGCAGTGGGAATACGCAGAAGTGAGGGGCACAGAATTAAGCCTATTAAGTTATCTGTGCTTTTTACTATTATTATTAATTGAGAGATGAGTGTAATGAGCTTTTGCTTGATTTGGGACATCCTCAATTTTTGTCATCTGGATAGCATGCCTCATATATATGGCACACAAAATATCAGCATAACAGAAATAATTCTGTTGACACTTTAACTGTCTAAATGTAACCCATTTATCTTAGCATTTACCTAAAGATAAAGTGTTACAGGGGAAAATCACTGATTGGTTCCAGGAATCTTCATTAAAGAACTGTCAACACAGTCTTAGTTCTGGTGTCAAAAGTAGAATTTGTTTAAGCGCTAACTACATCCTTTGGCAGAGCTTGGTAGGCAGGTGCCAAGGCTACATTTGATTCTTATAACTAGAAGAATAACATGGAAAAATACCACTTCAAATTGTCTTGATCAAATATCACTGATATTTGACAAGATATAATCTTATCCAAAAGGAACATTGGAGAACATTAAATGACATGTTAGAAATTAAAGTTTGCTTTTACATAAAAGATTCAACAACTGAGTGCGCTGATAGGGTATTTAGAACAATATTTCAAATAGTCTCCAATGAAGGTATGTGGAACTAATTTGATCAAAATGAGTAGGTTCACTAACATAGACTGATGAGCCTGCATATGGAGTACAGAATTTGAGGTTGCTGAAAGCTGAGTAGTATAGGGATACTGAAGTATTCATTTGATATATAAGAAATAAAGTGTTTCTAAATATAGAATTTAAGAATAATATGTATTTAAAATTGATCAGTATTTATGTATTATTACTAATATTATTAAATTAGTAATTACATAATAACTAGAACTCTGGGTGCAGGGTTGACTCAAATGAAAATGAATCATATTTTTTTCTGGGCATCTGCTTTCCCAGAATAATTCAGGAACTTCAAAAAGCTTTGAACTACTTAGCTCTTACTGTTTGCACATCTGGTATTTTTGGGGGGGGTTACTTCTTATCTTGACTCTTTCACTCTACACTTAATTTATAGATTACTGCTTACCCCCTACTCTGTTAACTTAATCTTTGGAGGTCTAACTTATTCTTCTTCCTGCCGGGTTTCAATAGCTGCCACTGACATTACCTAGCCCAGTGTTTCCTTCTTCATTGCTGTTTCTGTCATTCCATTAGGTAGTCCTGTCCCTCTGCCTGGTATGAGTATTTATAACTCAGGGCTATGTGGTTATCTATCATTTCAGCCAACTATATGTATTTATTGTATTTTATCTTCAGTTCAAAGTTGAGTTGTCAATAGCAACTGCTTCTTAAAAGTCAGTGTAGTAAATATCTTCCTGTCTCTTTCTGTTGGTTTTCTTGTTCATGTCAATCTGCTGTATGGTGGGTAAAGTTCTCTGAGTTTAGTACCAAGTGGGAAAATGAGCATTTGAGATGCCACAACATCTTTAGTGACAAACTATCTAAGGTAAGTTTGGTGGAATTTCACTCATTTTAGAGCAATTGGCTTTGAATTTGTTTTAGTAATCTATTCTTTAAAATATATTTCAATAATATAAAAGGGGTCTTTTCTGGCTTTGAGACCCAGCATGGCTGTAGGCAGAATCACAGGATTTGTAACAGAATACACACACATCTGTTCCTACTCAGATACTGCTCTGGAGATTCTTGAGAGCAACAGTGACTTCAATCAACATCATTATCATAAATACACCCTCCAAGCTCTCTTAAATAAACCAGGCAAAATCAAAATGTTCTACTTATCATGAATTTAATTTCAAAACAGCAAGATCAGGAATAGCAGAACTTAAGATCTACCACTAGCTAATATCTGGGGGTAGAGGGAGATTACTGATAAGACATTCTTCACCACATGCTCACCCATTAATTAAAACTCTTTTGTTTGTTTGTTTGTTTGTTTTAATCAACACCACTCCACGGTTGGAAATAAAAGATTGAAACTGAGGCAGTGAGACTGTAACTAGAGACTCTCGGCTCCTTCACCCTACTTCACCATTAACTGAGCTTGCTTCCGATGCATGTTGGGATTAAAGATTAGTTATTCTATAGGATTTACCCTTGTGCCATATTCTCCAGCAATAGCTAACCAAAGATTTATGGCTCAGATTATATTCCAACCAAAAGTAAGACATGAGAGCACCATTTCTGAAAACAGAATGATTTACCTCCTCCCCAGTTCATAGCGGTCCCTCTTTTCCCTACATAATAATCTCTGAGCAAAGCCAGGAGAATTTGGACTTGGTTCTTAGAGACAGGAGGCCATCTTCTCCCCAGGATTGCCAGCTTCCTCAATAAAGCTATCTTTCCTTTACCTGACACCTGTATCTCAGTACTGGGATCAACTGAACCTGAGTATGGTAACAATGTTTATGTATTACACCTCATTGCAATATCTGCATGGTATTTCAAAGTCTATTTAAAAAGTGTACACTCTTACCTCTGTTAAACAGTGTTATAACCAAATATTAACAAAGCAGTCTGTAGATCGGACATTTTCCTTCTGCTCAGATTCACATTTTCAAAGGTTAACAGCTAATGGCTTAGTTAAATTCGCCATCCCAAGAAAGTCTGATGAATTACTTGGAATTCAGAATACTTATGAGAATAAAAATCTCTGTAGAACAGAAATTAAATATCGAGACTGTCTTTCCAAAATGAGACTTCAGAAAAACTTATGACCAAAAATGGAAGATATATGTGGAAATCATTAAGAATTTTGAACTCAGTATTATGAAATTTTCAGAGATTTCTTTTCATACACAGCTAGCACAATCCACTTTTATATATGAATTTAAGTGTAAATATTTAATTTCTTATACTCTTAAAGTTAGGATTCATAAATCATCAAATGCACTTTTTCTCTTGATTCAAAAATGCTTCCTGCCTCTTCAAAAGAGAGACATTTGACCTCTTCTCAGCCACCACTAGAGTTTTCTACTTCAGAACATTTCTAACTGATTTAAAATTCTTCCTCACACTGCTCCAAAATCTACCCTCCCTACTCCTGCCCAGGGGAGTAATATATAACACTGGTGTTTCCTCTCCATATGACAATTTAAGGGAACTATCTTATTGTAGCTCAGTTGGTAAAGAATCTGCCTACAGTGCAGGAGACCCGGGTTTGATTTCTGGGTTGGGAAGATCCCCTGGAGAAGGAAATGGCGACCCACTCCAGTTTTCTTGCCTGGAGAATTTCATGGACTGTAGCCTTCCAGGCTTCTCACCATGGAATCACAAGAGTCAGATACAACTTAGCAACTAAACCACCACCACCACCATCCTATTATTCATAAAGTCATTTCACATATCTTATAAATTATAGAGCCTTCCTCTCTTGACCATATATTAGTTGGCCAGTGTCCTTCTTCACATGTTATATGTCATATTTTTAGCCTAAAGTAATCTTATGATGAACAAAATCAACATGTTTTTCCTTCAAACTATTAGCAAGGCAAGCCTTCATTACTTATCATTTGAGAAGTTGTTATAGTAATGTGAACACTTATATCTCTTAGGTTTCATTGTCATCACCTACTTTATCCTACCTATCCATAGTCCCATCACCTACATATCCATGGCCCCTGATGAGTTGACCATGGATCATGTGATCTCAAACTTTGATCACAACTGATTGGACTGAGTATGCCTTCGCACCTACCTATTCAGGAGCAGTCATCTTATTGACTATTCAGGGATGTGTCTCTTTCAATTCAGTTCAGTTGTCACTCAGTCATGTCTGACTCTTTGCACCCCCATGGACTGCAGCACTCCAGGCTTCCCTGTCCATCTCCAACTCCCAGAGCTTGCTCAAACTCATGTCCATTGCGTCAGTGATACCATCCAACCATCTCATCCTCTGTCATCCCATTCTCCTTCCACCTTCAATCTTTCCCAGCATCAGGGTCTTTTCAAATGAGTCAGTTCTTCACATCAGGTGGCCAAAGTATCAAAGTTTCAAAGACAAAGTATGTGTCTCTTTAGTGACCTATATAAAAAAGATGAGAAAAGGAGCTGATTAGGTCAGTCATCTCAGAAATTAAAACAAAGACAGTATATCTCAAAGTGTAATACATATGCCAGTAGTTGTTGCTTAGTCAATAAGTCTGACCATTTTTGACCCCATGGGCTATAGCCCACCATGTTCCTCCATCCATTTAGCATTTCCCAGGCTAAAATAGTGGAGTGGGTTGTCATTTCTTTCTCCAGGGGAACTTGCAGACTCAGGGACTGAACTCACATCTCCTGCATTGCAGGCAGATTCTTTACCATTGAGCCACTTGGGAAGCCCATGTACAAAATTATTTTATGTGGAATATATATGATTTAAACAAAGGATGTTAATTATGTTTGATTGTCCATGTATTATTAAAAACTAACATATCAAAACTACCATTTTATGGGCTGTGATTATTTAAAGCAGGTTAAGAAAAAAAAAAAAAGAACAGCTTAAAGTTGGTAAAAAGAAAAAATAATAATAAGTAAATAAAAGAACCCTAATGTAAACTAACGACCAGAATATATCTTGAGGACAATTCCTCTGGTATCGGTTTTTACTAAAAAATATGTCTAGCCACCTTTCCTGAGAATGTACACATTCAAGTTTTATAATCACTTATTTCTTAGCTCCTTTAAGTCACTGATAAATTCGGGAATGAGATTCACAGATAGAAAGAAAGGAAACTACCAATTATGTGTGCCTATTTTCTATCAAATATTAATAAAGCCCCACTTCTTACAAATCAGCTAAGGCAAAGCCTCCCTACCCTGCCCCTACCAGGGCAGATTTCCTAATTCTGTATTTGTGTTCCCATAGCCATTTTCATTTCTACTCTTTGGAGTTAGAGAACCATATCTATTTTGTTGACTTTCCAGGAGTTTATGAATAGTATCCGAAAAGTGAAAGTGAAAGTGTTGGTCGCTCAGTTATGTCTGACTCTTTGCAACCCTGTGGACTATAGCTTGCCAGGCTCCACTTTCCATGGAATTTTCCTGATAAGAATACTGGAACAGGCTACCATTTCCTTCTCAAGAGGATCTTCCTCACCCAGAGATTGAACCTGGGTCTCCTGTATTGCAGGCAGATTCTTTACCATCTGAGCCACCAACTTTGTTATTACTACACAAGTTATTTTTTCATATACAAGTGACAGGTAAAGGTAAAGACAGAAATATCAAAATACCTGGAAAGGTGACCTTTCTATGATGAGGAAATAGGGAAAAAAGTAAAGAGATAAGGATTAGGGCAAGGCAGACATGCATTTAAGATCATGGTCTTCTACATAGTAGCTAAATGAACTGAAGCAAATCATTCATGATTCCTGAGTCCAGACTCCTTTGTCTGTAGAATAGGAACCTATATTTAAAGTGTCAGGGATAAAGTAAATCCATCCAGCAATACCATGAATAACACTGCATCATTCTTACTTCTTAATTCAGAAAAATATTAATGAAGTGTTACTGAACTCAGGTTGAGGAGCTCTCTGCTCAAAAGTCAATACTTGAGAGACAAGTACTGGTTGGAAAAGGAAAGGCCGCTTTATTCAGAAGGTTGGCAACCCAGGGCAGAGGTGGACTCATGTCCAAAAACAAATTCTGAAGATCCTGCTCAGTCACAAAAGTGTTTAAAGGGAGAGTCAGCTGTGCTGCCCTCACTTTCTTCCACTATGTGCAGAGTTTCTTCTGATTGGTTGGTTGGTTGTTGTTCAGTCACTCAGTTGTGTCTGATTCCTTGCGTCCCCATGGACTGCAGCACATCAGGCTTCCCTATCCTTGGCCATCTACCGGAGCTTGCTCAAATTCCTGTCCATTGAGTCAATGATGCCATCCAACCATCTCGTCCTATCATCCCCTTCTCCTCCTGTCTTCAGTCTTTCCTAGCATCAGGATCTTTCTCAGTGAGTTGGCTCTTCATGTCAGGTGGCCAAAGTATTGAAGCTTCAGCTTCAGCATCAGTACTGCCAGTGAATATTTGTTGGTGGTGAGATAATAACAGGGCAATGTTCCAGAAACCTAATGCTCATACTGAAGTTATCATCCTCCACCTGGGTGGAGGAGGCCTTGGTTCTGACAGAACTCAAAGGTATCATTATGCATAATTCCATAATGATTCCAAAGATGTTAGGAAGGAGACATCCCATTAAGAGGAAGGGAATGACTTTATGTGACTTTATGTGAATTAGGAAAGACTGTTCACCCCTGTAGTACTCATCCAATGAGGAACTGGGGAAGGGACTTGGGTGCTAAGGAAATACATTGCTCTTTGTAAAGATACTGGGTGTGCCCGATTACCAGACACCCTATCTTGCAAGGCTGTCATTAAAAGTCTCGCTTTCTCTGTGCTTTGGGTCTCTGAGTCCATCCCTTGTTTTTTGGCTAGTGAGTGTGTTTCTCACATTAATTAAAAATGTTTTAATTTTAATTTATAGAGGTTAGTTAATTAAAAGTATTTTAATTCTAACTGATAGAAATTCATGGTTTCAAAATCTTTATCTAAGACTGTAAGGAACGAGATACCTAAGGTAATACTTCTTAGTATAACATAAAATTGGACTAGTTTTACATCTCTCCAATTAAATCCAAATCTCATCAGAACATTTAGTCTAAGACATTCTGAATAGAAATTGGTTGCCTTTTATTTTAAAATTTTTCAACACTACTATTTCAGTTCAGTTCAGTTCAGTCGCTCAGTCATGTCTGACTCTTTGCCACCCCATGATCCACAGCACGCCAGGCCTCCCTGTCCATCACCAACTCCATCACCAACATGGGTTTACTCAAACCCATGTCCATCGAGGCGGTGATGCCATCCAGCCATCTCATCCTCTGTCGTCCCCTTCTCCTCCTGCCCACAATCCCTCCGAGTATCAGGGTCTTTTCCAGTGAGTCAACTCTTCACATGAGGTGGCCAAAGTACTGGAGTTTCAGCTTCAGCATCAGTCCTTCCAATGAACACCCAGGACTGATCTCCTTTAGGATGGACTGGTTGTATCTCCTTGTAGTCCAAGGGACTCTCAAGAGTCTTCTCCAATACCACAGTTCAAAAGCACTGATTTTTTGGTGTTCAGCTTTCTTCACAGTCCAACTCTCACATCATACATGATCACTGGAAAAACCATAGTCTTGACCAGACGGACCTTTGTTGGCAAAGTAATGTCTCTGCTTTTTAACATGCTGTCTAGGTTGGTCATAACTTTGCTTCCAGGGAGTAAGTGTCTTTTAATTTCATGGCTGCAAACATCATCTGCAGTGATTTTGGAACCCAAAAAAATAAAGTCTGACACTGTTTCCACTGTCTCCCCATCTATTTGCCATGAACTGATGGGACCAGATGCCATGATCTTAGTTTTCTGAATGTTAAGCTTTAAGCTAACTTCTTCATTCTCCTCTTTTACTTTCATCAAGAGGCTTTTCAGTTCATCTTCACTTTCTGCCATAAGGGTGGTGTCATCTGCATATCTGAGGTTGCTGATATTTACATATATGCAATTTCAGAAATTTAAAGTCAATATACTAATTCATACTCAAATGCATTTGGAAAGGGAAAATATGCAGTGATGGAATTTTAATTTGTGTTTCTTCTAGGCTAATGTACAAGAAAGATTTGATAAAAGAATAAAACAGTAAAATGTGATATTTTTTAAAATACACAAGAAAAACTGGAAATTTTTTAGTCTTCCTTCCAATTAGATGCTGTCACTGTGGTAGACAAGTTTAGAGTGTGTCCTTCTGTAGAGTAGAAGTGTGAAATGGATGTGCAATTTCAGAGGAGTGTAATATAATCAGAAAATCGTTGGTGATTTGTAGACATCAGGAAAGACATTAAAAACCCAGTCATGGAGCTTGTAAAAATTCAAATTCCATTAAATAGAAACCCTGAGAAAATCAGTGAACTAAGTCACAAAGGTAAAATAAGATTGAAGTGGTCGATATTCTGCACCCCACGTCCTCAGCTATCTGTGATTTGTTTTAGAAACAGTGACCCTGATGGCAGGAAATTGAAAGCAAGATATTCCTTCATATTTTATTCCTTACTATGTGCCATTTAACAAGTAATGGTAGCTCCACAACCAGAAGCTGTACTTGAGGACAAACAACTATTCAGGCAATGCCAGTGGTTTCACTGCTACTGAATATAAACAAACTTAACCATTGTTCTCCATGGCACTATCACATCTAATATACTACACACTTTACATATTTAATTTGTTAATAAAATATCTTTCCTCACCAAAGTTTAAGTTCTTTAAAGACACAAATATCTAGAAGAGAATCTGGGACAAAGTAAGTGTTCATTTAATGTCTGTTAAATAAATAAATGAAAGAGAATGAATGAATGCAAGTGATAATTTATCTTTGAATTATATCTCAATGCAGGAAAGGCAAAGAGTGCTCATTTTAATTAAAATTGCCAGAATGAATCAGACATGGACTTTTTCTTCAAAATGCTTATGGTGTAGTAGAAGAAATTGTTCATCTTTAGAAGTACCTTTAGCATAGTATAGAGAATGCTGAGTGCTTAAAAGTCAGTGAGGTCAATAAGACAGAAAAAGTAGATTGCATGGAAAACAAATGTATGATTATCAAAGGGGAAAGGAGGAGGGAAGGATAAATTAGGATCCCAGGATTAGCAGAGACACACCATTACATATAAAATGGCCTTCCCTGGTGGCTCAGATAGTAAAGAATCTGCCTGCAATACAAGAGACCCAAGTTCGATCCCTGGGTTGGGAATATCTCCTGGAGAAGGTAATGGCCACCTACTCCAATATTCTTGCCTGAGAATTCCATGGACAGAGAAGCTTGATGGGCTACAGTCCATGGGGTTGCAAAGAGTCAGATACAACTGAGCAACTAACACTAGTATTACTACTACATACAAAATAGATAAACTACAAAGATTTACTGTATATCACAGAGAAGTACATTCAGTATTTTGTAATAATATATAATAAAAAGAATCTGAAAAATGTGTATATGTGCATATATATATATATATATATATATATATATAAAGAGAGAGAACGAGAACTAAATCACTTTCCTGTATATCTGAAACTAACAAAATATTGTAAATTAACTATAATGCAATAAAAAAAGAATTTCAAATGCAAGATGGAAACATTAATAAAAGTCAAACTGTGCATAAATGTGGTAGAAGCTTTCTCAGTTTTTCTGCACTACATCCCCATCCCTACACTTCATCCCTCTGCCTATCATGTTACTGCACATTTAGCAGGGAGGGATAATGTTCCGAAAAATTAACCTGGAAGACATCAGTAGACTTATGAGTTAATTCTCCCAAATGTTATAAGCAACCATGCCCACCTTCCACACATGCACATACACACACACACACACACACACACACACACACACAACACACACACACACACATATAGCACCATTAGTTTTCTTGGGTTACATTTTCAGGCTTACACCATACTACCCTCCTAACTAACATGCTATCCTCCTCCTAACATGCTATGCTCCTAGCTGAGTACAGAAGAATTGATGCTTTTGAACTGTGGTGTTGGAGAAGACTCTTGAGAGTCCCTTGGACTACAAGGAGATACAACCAGTCCATCCTAAAGGAGATCAGTCCTGGGTGTTCATTGGAAGGACTGATGTTGAAGCTGAAACTCCAATACTTTGGCCACCTGATGCGAAGAGCTGACTCACTGGAAAATACCCTGATGCTGGGAAAGATTGAGGGCAGGAGGGGAACAGCATGACAGAGGATGAGATGGTTGGATGGCATCACCAACTCAATGGACATGGGTTTGGGTGGACTCTGGGAGTTGGTGATGGACAGGGAGGCCTGGTGTGCTGTGGTTCATGGGGTGGTAAAGAGTCGGACATGACTGAGTGACTGAACTGAACTGAACCCTCCTAATATGAGAAGAGCATGTCCCCTATACTTGCTCACTGATACAGATAACCACTGCATACTTAACAAATCACGGCCAAATTATGCCATAGCCGAGAGAAAATGTAACGAGAAGGCTCATAGCAGGGAAAAGACCTGTAATTTCTCTGCTCAGATGATAGATAGAATAGTGTCACAGCTCCTACTAGGTGAACCAAGGAAGGAGGAAACGGAAGGAGTCCTCATTAAGATATGTTGCACTAATTTTAAACTAGCCTAGTTTTAGTATATTCTGCCTGTCTTTACCATTAGGATCAAGGAAAACCCCTCACAAAATAAAAACTAAATAAAGTCAAATTGATTCAATGTGTCTCTCTCTATGAGATTCCTTCATCATCATAAGTTGTACTGCGTGACTCAGAGAACTAACCAGTCGGGTGATCCTATTAAGGCCTAACTTCTAAGACCAGTTTTGAGTATCTGAGACAGTACAGAAAACTATTCTGAGGAGACTTGATTCCTTAAAGGTGACATATAATAAAAATTTTGATGAACATCATTTTGTTGTTTTTAATTGTAGGTCATTTTGACGTGCTGGATCTCCTCTTTAGGAGTTGGGAGGCTTTAGTGGAGCTCCCCTGGATTATTACACTTTGTCTCAATTTATTTAGGATTTGATATCTCCTTTTCAGTTTTCTGGTTGAAGATTTGACCAACTTGCTACCATCACTTACTATTGTATTACTATTCCTCCTTTAGTTCTTCTTCTTTTTTTTCTTTTAAACCAGTAAGTCTCACTCTAGCAGAGACAAACTGGCACCAAAGAAATTCACATAACACAGAAAACCTGAATAGAAATACTATAACTTGGTTCAGAAATGCCACAATGTGGGAACAAATCCTTGTTACAGTTGAAAATTCATTTAATGGGACCTGACATGGACGGAGGAGTCTGGTGGGCTCCCAAAAGGGTCAGACTTGACTTAGTGATTAAACAACAAAAGGGAAGCTCTAGAGATCTGGTAGACATGAAAGATTTTGACCCACAGTGACAAAGATTCCTCTTCTGGAAAATAGCAGAATGCCTACTTAGAAATAAAGCCATTTACATTCTGATATACTGGGGAGATTTTTTTTAAACCATTGCAACTTTCTAAGGAAACTCATTTTTAATAGCTTTAGGACAACTTAGAGATTTCTTATAGCTCTCTGGGTCCTCAAACCTTGAGATTAAATGTTTGGAAGAAGTATCATAAATTTATATAGATTAGACCTTAAATTTTATAAAATATAGACTAAGACATCTTTTCTGCAAAAGTCTATGATATGAGAGTTCAAAGGTTAATTTAAAATGTAGTTTTTAGTGAAGAGAAATAGGGGAAGAGGAAGGAAGAGTTTAAAATTTTTCTGAGTGTACTTTAATAAGAAAAGTTTTTAATTTCTTCTTTACATTTTCCCCTCACTTTAATCCTCTCCATTATGGTTTCCATAAGAAACATGTGAAACTCTCAGGGCCTAATATGGTACTCAGTATATACTTTTACTTTGTATCTATTTTGTTATTTTTATACCTGTTTTATTTCCCAGTTTAATTTCACTTATTTTCACCCTTTTTTGTCCTAATTTCCTTCTAATCCCCATTCTCCTCTTTCAGAAAGCACACATTTTCATCATTGCTTGTGACAAATAAGATAAGCATGTTTCTCTAAATGATGTTATCAAAAATCCAAAATGATTTGTAACATCCATTCCATGCCCAGTGCACCTCAAAATTCTCTCCATAGCGCATGGAGGAGGGGAAGTGGTTTGACCACCGTGTCACTGACGGATGGGACACCAGTGTCAGGTTTAGCAAGGTTCAATAGCTCCTGAGTTTTTCTGCCCTGAATAGTCCCCAGCGGGTCTCACTGGTACTGCAGCCCTGCTGTGAAAACTCATTCAGTTCCATTCCCCAGGTCTCCCTGAAGATCACACTGAAGCCCAATATGGACCTGTGCCAGGCAGGAGGTTATTTTGTGAAAATCAGCCAAGATTTCTTTTATTTCCTTTCATCACTTGACTCCCAGTTAAGCCCCTGGTGGGAAATTTTTGAGGTTAAAGTTACCATCCAGTATCTATAGCTCCAGAAGGACAGTTGCATCCTATAATTGGAGGCTTCATCTCAGCTTTATATTGGAAATTTAACACAGGGAGTGTCTGAAAGTCAGAAGCAGAAAATTGGAATATGGGAATTCTCTGTCATTTACATACTCTTTCTCAACATATGGCAGTGTCTGGAGATGCCAGCTACAGTCACTCTTAATTAAAAAATTAGATGGTAGATATACAGCAGTATGAAGGCTTTCCTCTAAGCTCTTTTACATTATTCAACCTTGCCATATGTCCACCAAAGGAAAGAAAAAAAATTTAAAAAGAGGAGGGCAGCAAAAGCCCAGAGATTGGAGAGTTGATTTACTTAATTTAATATCATATTAAAGCTATATGAACAGTTTCATATAAAGTTTTAAATTTGATGGTATAATGATGATTTCATCTCACTAAAGTTAGTATATATAAATTTATAACACATTAATTTTCAGTCTGTGATAATTTGCATATTATGGGGATTATTGTTCTTTCATTGTTGAAACAAACTGGACTCCAAAGAAAATATATAAGAAGAATGCATAATAAATTTATAAAACAAACCATTTTCAATTCTTTTTAGATATCCTTTCACATAAATATCAGAGAAGGCAATGGCACCCCACTCCAGTACTCTTGCCTGGAAAATCCCATGAACGGAGGAGCCTGGTGGGCTGCAGTCCATGGGGTCGCCAAGAGTCGGACACGACTGAGAGACTTCACTTTCACTTTTCTCTTTCATGCATTGGAGAAGGAAATGGCAACCCACTCCAGTGTTCTTACCTGGAGAATCCCAGGGACGGGAGTGCCTGGTGGGCTTACGTCTATGGGGTCGCACAGAGTCGGACACGACTGAAGTGACGTAGCTTAGCTTCGCTTCACATAAATATGTCAATTACAATTATTTTAAGATATATTGATTATAGTGGAACCCCTAACCAGCAAACATTTTCCTAATATGGTTTATATTCATTTTACTTTGGAATTAGGGCTTCACTGGTAGCTCAGCAGTAAGGAATCTGCCTGCCAATGCATGAGATGCAGGTTCGATACCTGAGTCAGGAAGATCCCCTGGAAAAGGAAATGGCAACCCACTCTAATATTTTTGCCTGGGAAATCCATGGACAGAAGAGCCTGGTGGGCTACAGTCCATGGGGTCACAAAGAGTCAGACATGACTTAGTGACTAAACAACAACTATGGAATTAACAGAGTATTTCTATTAAATAACCTCCAATTGGATTGAATATAATTCACAGATTTATACTAATTTTTCCTCCCAATTGACTTTGCAGTTTTACTTGAAATTCATGGGGCTTTGTAACTCTGTTACTTGATATCTTCCAAAAATTTTGGAAAATTACTATATCTGCAAACATTTCTTCTATCTTATATCTATGTTGCTCTATTCTTCAATTCCAAGTAAATATAATCTTCTCACTGTATACTCTTGAGTCTCTCTATTTTATACTTTTTACATTTTGTTTCTTTGGCTTCCTTCTGGAAGGATGTTTTTCAATCTATTTTCTGATTCATGAATTCTTTCTTTATTTGTATCTAATCTGTCCTTATCCACCTCCTGAGTAATTAAATTTGGATATTATATTTTTTCAGTTTTAGAATTTCTAGTCAGTTCTTTTCTTTAAAATCACAATATTAATATGTGTTAGTTTCCAAATCCTTGATCATATTTTTAGATTTATTTCCACAAGCACAGTGAACAAATTATTTTCCCCCAATCTGAGCATAATATTCCCACTCTGACATACCTATGGGTCTATGTCTGTTATCTGCTGTTTGTAGTATTTCCCTTTCATGTTGCCTTTTACACTGTGCCTCGTACTACCTTTGTTGCCAGATACAGCATTTGAAAATTTTAGTTTAAATAATTTGAGGCTTAAGATGATATTATTTTCCAGGGAGAATTTTCATTTACTTTATAGGTGCCTGGATGCCCTAATTTTCCAGGTTCATCTTCATCCAATTTTTCTGGGCCACTTAAGTGACTTGACAGTGGACTGCAATCTGTTCTAAGACTGTTTTACTTCTGATTCAATCTTTTTCCTAGACTTACTTCTCAAATTTAAGAAAGGGAAGTTCATCCAGGGACCTCTCCTTTGGTAAGTCCTTGACTCCCACTTTATTCCTGAAGCCCTGAAACCCTGCCAAAGGCCTTCTCAGCAGCTCCTCTGGATTAGCAAATGTTCCTGGGTGAAAGATATGCCAAATTCCAGGCTCTTCTCCCTGAATTCTTTCTTCTCTTACATCTTCATCTAGTTATTCCTCAGCATCTTGTTAACTAATTGATATTTGGAAATATTTTTTAATCTATCTATATTTCAAAATTATAATTAGCAAGAAGATTGTTTCAAATACTCAGTGTGACATTACCATAAACTGAAGTGCTTTCCTAAGTACTCTTAACCAGGGAGTTTTTAGAACATACCTAATGACTGTATTGATATGCACATATACCCATGTTATTGTTTTCATTGGAAGTGAAGGCAAGGTAGAGCTAACTGGAAATTTCTCTATCAATCCCAAATAAAGTAAAATTACCAGTTTGTGCATTAGAAACCACATGAAGAATTTAAGAAGAAAATCTTGTGACCACTGAGGATAGAGCAATGTCCTAACAAGACCAATATATCAAGATGAATGATAGTTTGAAGATGTTTGTGGCTATGACAAAACTGCACTGATCAAGTCCAGATGATTTTCATGATTACTAGTAATACAAATTTATGTCTTTAATGGATGTGTGTATAAAGGTTAAAGTGAGCAATGGGATTGACACGTGGTGATTGAGCCCCCAATTTGACACAACCTGGAAAGGCTCTCAGGCAACCAGCTGTTCAGGGCAAGCAAAGAGTAAACAGGAGGGTTACTTAGCTCCAAGCTGTTCACTTTGTCCAGCAGAACTAAAGTTTCTAAATTTTAAATATTAGGAAAAAGGATAGAGTTTCCTCCCTAAGGAAGGGATAAATAGGGAAGCAACTGCCAGTGTAAGTCCTAGGAAAGTTAGATGAAGTAGATCTGAGAGCACATACAAAATTTAGAAAATAAATAAATCCATCTATTTATTGAATAACAGCTATGTGTAGGTCACTATATTCAGCAATGAAATACTGGTTACAGATATTTTTAAAAAGCCAGTCATTCATAAAATATTTATTGATGGCCTATTATCTACCTAGAAGTTGAATATAACTAGTGAATCAAACAGATTAATATCCATCTCTCCTAGCACTTACCTTCTTGCAGGGGAAATAGGAAAAGTGAAATTATTGGAACAGAAGGATGGATCTATTGTGAGTATATTCAAAGCAGAGGAAAGTAAGAGGGAGGTGGAAATAGACCTGTCTCATGAAAAAAGTTACATTTAGACCTGGAGCAAGGGCTCCCAAGAGACAGGGAGTTAGTAAGGCAAGTATCCACGAGTCTTCTGAACAGAGGCAACTGTTCCCTAGCTCAAAGACCCTAATTTGGGAACCTGCCTGACATATTAGAGAAATGGGAAAGAAATAAGTATAGTTGGAATGGAGTACATAAAGAGGAAGGTGGCAAGGCATAAAATCATAAAGTTATAGACGCCTAAACATATTGCTGGAAAAGACACTGATGCTGGGAAAGATTGAAGGCAAAAGGAGAAGTGGGTGGCAGAGGATGAGATGGTTAGATAGCATCACCCACTCGATGGACATGGGTTTGAGCAAACTCCAAGAGATAGTGGAGGACAGAGGAGCCTGGCATGCTTTAGTCCACGGAATCGCAAAGAGTGGGACATGACTTAGTGACTGAACAACAACAAAACATATACAGCCTTGTAAGCCTTTGAATCTGAGTGAAATGGAGCATCATTGAGAGATTTTAAGCAGAAGAGTGATACCACCTCCTATTTTAACATAATTAAGATAGACTGGTAGAGGCAAGAGAAGAAGCAGGGACACCTGTTAGGAACCCAGGGGAATGATGGTAGTAAAGTGTAAGTAGTTGGGAAACTGACTGGAAGAGTAATTCTGCAATTCACATTTATCTTCTGCCTCTAGGTAGGAATATAGATGTCTCCTGTCAGACACAGTCCACCCTACCTAAACACAAATGTCCATCAAAGTTCCACAAATTAAGCTCATTTGATACAAACTATGCCATGTCCAGATTCTGAAATTGAGATTTTTATTTATCTCAGTGGTAAAGAGCCCACCTGGCAATACAAGAAATGCAAAAGACATGGGTTAGAGCCCTGGGCCAGGAAGACCCCGTGGAGTAGAAAACGGCAGCCCACTGCAGTGTTCTTCCCTGGAGAACCCCATGGGCAGAGGAGCCTGGCAGACTACAGGCCATGGGGTCGCAAACAGTCAGACACAACTTAGCACTCGGCCACCACAGGTTATGAATGAATTTTTATTTACTCAATAATTAAAGTTCTTGGCAGTTACAGCCCTACATTATAAACACAAGTTTTAACTTTGATCAGTAATAGCTTTTCATGCAGATTAGGTGATAGATGCCTTGGAACTGGGCGTGTGGAGGACAGCTCTGAAGATGTGATGAACTAGCCCACTGCACGCTTCTTCACTCATTCACTATCACTTTCTTCTCTTCCCATGTGTTGCACGATCCCTATATGTTTCAAGGGCAGCCATGGGTATTCCAATTTTATTTCCATTCATGTTATTCTCTTTGACTATCCTATGAAAGTTTTAGTCTTATATAGTTCAATACATTATCCTCAAAAATTAGCCTCCCTGTGATTTTTCTGGGCCTGTGGTAAAAAGAGCCAGGCTGAGGAAAGAAGCAGAATCTCTTCTTCTGTCATATGTTCTGTGATTTTGTGTGGTTCTCATAAGCTCCCAGTCTTTTCATCCATGCTATAAGGGTAACAATACTACCTCATTAGGCTGTTGTGAGGATTACACAGTCTGGGATATTATTTTCAGCATTAAATAATGTGATGAATAAAAATATTTAACCAAAGTATTTGGGATATATAGCTCCTCAGCTGGCAATCATTGGTATTTACTGTTGAAATTTTATTACTATTATTAATATCTATGTTTCTCTCATCCCACTAAAAGGAAAGCTTATCAAGGATAGAGATTTTTGTCTATTTATTCTCTGATACATTCCTATTGCCTATAACAACAACTGGCAAGTAACAGGTACTTAATAAATAGTTACTGAATGAATAAAGACTTAATAGATGAACCATTTTTATTTATTTCAATTTCATTTACACAATGCATGTTTTACTTTCCTGCATACATGATCAGCTGTGTCTAACTCTTTGCAATCCTATGGACTATAGCAGGCCAGGCTCCTCTGTCCATGGGATTTCCCAGGCAAGAATACTGGAGTGGATTGCCTTTTCCTATTCCAGGGGATCTTCCCAACCCGGGGATCAGACTCTGCATCTTCATGTCTCGAGCACTGACAGGTGGATTCTATACCATTGTGCCAACTGGGAAGCCCATCACCTTGCCATAATTGAGCATTATGACATATTTTGCTTGTACATAAAAGCTATAAATCATAACTGATTATTTAACTTTTCAATTACTAGTAAGACAGCATTATTTAAAAAAAAACTTGAGGGGTTAACAGAAATATTAAAAGTGAGGTCATAACTAAAGTTGAAATATATACTTCAAATGGAAGAATATCTTAAAATAACATATAATTATAAAACATTTCTCACCTTTTTAGATAAGTGAAATTCTTTGACACTCTCTCGTCTCAATTTCAGCTGATGATCTGGTCTCACTTCTTACAGGGAACACAGATGAAATCGATGTCACATCTCCTGCTCTCCTGTATTTACACCTACACTTCTCACCTTGTCATCTGCTGCTAAAGTGGATGAAGCATCTCTCATCCTATCAAAGGTCATATACTCCTTTGTAATCTAAATGTTCATATCTTCTCTTTAACAAGATCTTCTCTCTTAAAATCACCCCTCTTTCTTTACTTATTAGTTTCTTTCTCTTCAATGGATCATTATCACAAACACATTAAAATATGTATGGTGAGATATGTTAAATATAATTAATGAAACATCAGATTTTGCCTTTCTTAGTGCAAGACTTTCCTCCTAGTTAGTCTTAAGATTATCTTTCAGTTTGAGGGATAAAAAGAAGAGTTACACTCCCTTTCCCCCCATTTTTGTACACTCAGAGAGAATACAGAGAATTAAAATTTAAGACTTAGAGAACAAACATGGTTGCTGGGGGAAGGATGGGGCAACAGGATTGTTAGGTAATTTGGGATGGACGTGTGTATGCTGCTATATTTAAAATGGATAACCAGCAAGGACTTAACTATACCATGGAGAACTCTGCTCAATGTAATGTGGCAGCCTGGATGGGAGGGAAGCTCTGGAGGAGAATGGATACATGTAGATCTACAGCTGAGTCCCTTTGCTGTTCACCGGAAACCATCACAACATTGTTAATCAGCTATACCCCAATACAAAGAAAAAGGTTTTTTAAAAAATATTTTTAAAAAGTAAAGAACATCAAGACAGAAAGAGATGGCATGTATATTAAAGCGGACCTCTTTTGACTCCAGAGAGGGGGAGGACATCACATGTTAGTGTCTGACTATTCCTCTCCTTGTCTTTGTTGGAATATAGAAAGCATTTGCACTGAATAAATGAAAGTATCACCAAGTGCAGTGGGTGTTCTGCATTTATGACTCAGGAAAAAGGCTAATTCTCTGACTGACCAGATCTCAGAAGCAAACCAAAACACAATTTTACCAATTTGGGGGGTGCAGTGTGGTCAGGCAGAGGATGCCCTTGATGTTTAAATATCTGACTGTGACCTTAGCATGTGGGTGTATGGATGCAAGGTGGATTCCGAGACCTGCCTTATCTGATAAAGTGACTTTGAAGCCTTGGCTGGTCCCTAGCACTGGACCAGAGGGTGGGATACAAGCCATGATAAGGACTCAGGACAACAGCAGAGAAGGCAATGGCACCCCACTGTAGTACTTTTGCCTGGAAAATCCTATGGATGGAGGAGCCTGGTAGGCTCTAGTCCATGGGGTCGCTAAGAGTCGGACACGACTGAGTGACTTCACTTTCACTTTTCACTTTCATGCATTGGAGGAGGAAATGGCAACCCACTCCAGTGTTCTTTCCTGGAGAACCCCAGGGACAGAGGAGCCTAGTGGGCCGCCGTCTATGGGGTTGCACAGAGTCGGACACGACTGAAGCGACTTAGCAGCAGCAGCAGCAGGACAACAGTGGATGCTGAGAAGATAGCTAGAGAGTGTCTTTGAGCTTTGAATTAGACAGAGAACCCACGAGAGTGAGCAGGCCATGCGTTAGAGCAGCCACAGACTTCAGCAATAAGTACCTGGCATAAAAGACATCAACTAGGCGAGAAGAGAGGACCACACAGGATCTGACTTCACCACCAGGATGCAAAAGCAGTGTCCCCAAGCCCCAATACAAGGGCGAGAAGTCATATTAGAGACAAGCAGGGGGAGGCAACTTGGTAACTCGGTTACTTCTTCCCTCCCTTTTTAAGGATAATTTAAATCATCAGATTGAATTCAACTTTAACCTAGGGGAAAAAAAAAATTTGTTTTAACTTTTTGTCCTCTAGCCAGCAGGTGGCAGCTAATGAGAAGGCAAGCTAACAGCAGACATAATTACATATTTTCTACACATCAAAATTAGAGTGTATGTTTGTATGATTCTATTTTTTGTTTGTTTACTTATCTTAAACAAGAAGAATTCCCTTAACCCCAATTATCTTATCATCTACAAATCCTATTTTCTTCATCTCCAAATTTGTGCAATTAATTTTCTTCCTGCTCACACCAGTTTCCTCTGCTCCCAGTCTCTTTTCACCTCCACTCTGACTGCTCATCACTCCCTATCACATCACTAAAATCCTTTTTATCAAATCACCAATGAACTGCGAATTGCCAAGGCCAATGGGCATTCCTCTGCCTTCACTTTATGAATCTCTCAGTACTATTTGGCACAGCTGACCATCTCTTCTTTCTAAAATATCTTATTCTGGATTTTGGTATTTGCTGATTTCTTCTATTGTTATGCCCGATGTCCGAATCCCCGAGCGGGAAGAGAGAAGGCTTCCAAGACAATGCAACTCGCAAAAAGGGAAGTTTATTGCTGACTCGAGTCAGGGCTCCTGCCGCATCCAACGCAGTGGCACAGGGTCAGAAAGGCCCAAGCCCAAGCTGTTACACAAATTTATAGGGTAAGCATAAGCAGTTGGTAGCTGGCTTAAGCAGATTGGTTACATGTTTGTGAAGCAATTTTATTGGTCCAAACTTTCACGGGCCTTTTTTCAAACTTAGGCGTTCATGGGTTTTTCAGCTCTCCCCTGATAGAGTCCCGTTTTCTTACTGGGCGCATATTGTTTGGCTGGCTCCAGGTGGCCTAATGGGGGTAGGGAATCTTACCATTTCGGGGGAAATCTAAACTTAGGTCTGGGCCTCCTGTCATGGTGTTAGCCCTGGCAGCCTCACATTATCTCACTGGATGGTACATTTCAATCCTTTTTGTTCAGTATTTAACCCAATTATCTTTTCCACAGTTTTCCTGTCTGTGGTATTTTTAACATAACATTTATCCAGCAGTGACTCCCGTCTCTCTCCTGGAGTTCCAGACATCATGCTTGACCGTCCCTCTTTTCCTCACACTCCATATCCAACTCATCAGCAAATTCTTTGCCCTACTTTTCCAAACCCATACACTTATTACCACCTCCAAGACCACTGCCCTGTTCCAATCATTATTATGCCAATCTTGTTCTCTCCGAGATTAACCCATGAAGCACTGTGCTGATCTTTCTTTGCATCACTTTTGTCCCATATTCATAATAGCCAGAGTAACTTGTGATGTTTCTTTTTTAAATTATTTATTTAATAGTAAAATAATACAGTTACAGGAATGTTTGTTTGGTATTGAATAAAAAAAAAATGTCTACTGAAAAAGTCATTCTGCTCTCATGGAGGAAGCCTACTGTGGAGCAGCCACATGTATAGTTTAATCAGTATTTGAGGTTTGCATTTCCACAAAGAAAATACCTATGTATAAAAGCAGGCCCACCCACAGATTATTTCTCTGAGTACAGAAAAAAACCTGAGAACTATTTTAAACAAAAGGTGTTCTCTAGAAAAGATATACAGAGAGATTGACAAACCTATAGCAGAGTGAGAAAAAAGAATGATAAAGTATCCCATAAGCACAGTGAATGTTCAACAACTATTTGTTGTTGTTTGTGATGAAAAGGCTTTCTAATAGGATCAATGCAATGCTTGGTACTGGAATTTTTTTCTCATTTTTCCAGAGTTGACAGACATGAAGGAGACATTGAAATAAAAGTTTGCATGGATTCTGTTGAGCTGGAGAGGGTAAATGAACATCTCTTTAGAAAAATGACAAGAACCATGGCCATCCATCTCACAAATGTGCATCATTAATCCAATGGAGACAGTGAGAAAAAGCATGAATCAAACCAAATCTGAGGTAAAGCAGAAACAGTGCTGAGCTAAGAGTTACAGAATCTGAGTACCAGAGACAAATCTCTTATTAACGGGCAGTGTCACCTTGAGCAAGTCTTTAAGCTTCTAACTGCTTATAAGGTAACTGGACTAGGTAAACTTTGAGGTCCTTCTACTTTGTAATCTTCTAGAATTTATACAATTGTAATCCTGCTCGTGGAAATCCAACAGATGCTGCACTGATTATGGAGATTAGTGGAATTACCTTCACATACAAAGAAGGCACCATGCATGTAGACACGTGGGGCAGCTACCCAATGGAGCTGTACCCTTGAGTATTCTGAATGGCTGACTGACTACAACTTGAAGTCCCCATTACTTACACAAATTTATACTTCTAGAACTTACCAGGGGCCCTTTGCTTGAGGATAGAGAGAGGCCAATTCTTCATTGTGCAGCTGTCTGAAATAAAAATTTGCAAGAATTACTATAATGCATAAAATGTCTTACGTATATACATTATATACAACATCCAGAGCATAACTCTGGTTGAATTGTGTTTTCAAAATGCACATATCAGAAAACATAATAAAACTGGCAATTTAAAAAGTACATGAGGTTATATGATAGATTAAATTTTCTATTGGAGAAGCGAATGGCAATCCTCTCCAGTATTCTTGCCTGGAGAATCCCATGGACAGAGGAGCCTGGTGGGTTATAGTCCATGGGGTCTCAAAGAGTCAGACACGACTGAGCAACTAACACACACAGATTTGCTATGGTTTAAAATAAGCTTTTTTTTTTTAATATATAAATTTAAATATTATCAAAAAAGTATCAAAAGTAACTATTATCAAAATAGTTTAGGCAATGCATTTGGCCTACATTTGGATAACATCTTACACTGAGGCTTACAGCTCCACAGGAAGGTGGAGTTCCATGAAAAAACTAAAATGTAGGCTCTGAGAAAGCTTGTCTTTCATGGAACACTTTGGAGGAAAGTACCATGAGCTAAAGAAGTATCCCAGTTAAAGAAACAGTGCAGTGATAAGCAGATGATAGCAAACAATAGATCATCTTGAATGAAAAGGTATCCTCATTAGAATGAGGCCTTGGATAACATGGTAAATAACAAGAATTGAAATAGTTATCACTGACTTAGTACCTCCTACATGCCAGGGCAATACTAACTGCTTTACATTTCTCAATTCATTTTACCCTCACAGCAAATTTAGGAATTATATAATATTATCAATATTCCCGTTTTGCAGATTAAGAAGTTGATGTTTAAAGAGAAAAGGTAATTGTCAATAGTAATAAAGGTAGTATGAAATAGAAAAAAAGAATAAAACTTAGTAAAGCCCATTCAAATCCTGGCCTAATACTATTTCCTTAAGTTACCTAAATGGCTAAAAATTTGTTATTCTGTGAAGAAGTTGTATAGGAGGATCAAGAGAAGAACAGGTACATCAGGTTTTAATAAAGGTTTTAATAAAAACAATACTTGAAGTCAAAGTGATTTATGATAACTTAAGAATGGAAGCTCATTGCTTCTGTTGTATTAGAGCACCATATTTCAAATTTCTTATATGAATGAAAGTAAGTACTCATATATAAATTAAAAGTTACTAAATAATTAAAGGAAATGGTTTGAGGTGCAGTCTAGTATTTTTTTAAAAAGCTTGGATATATTTGATTTGAGATTTCAAACATTACTCGTTGTTGGTCCTTTAAAGGACCAGAACCTGGCAGTCTGGAGAGCAAGAGAGAGAAAGAGGCTGATACCCCCTGGTTCACGCGGAAAGCCAACGAGCCCTGTTCTCAGGGCGGCGCTGCTGCGCGCAGGCACCGGGCGCCCTCTCGAGTGGGTGACGGCGCAGCGCACCTTCTCCAGAGGGTCTTAGAAGCTGGGCAAGAAAGTGAGCTCAGCGGGCCTCCGCGCTCCAAGGAATTAGCCAGAAATAGAAGGAATAGAGAGAAAGAAAGACACGGGGACCCAAGCTCTGATGGAGCAAAGGTGTTTTAATCAACATGGCGTGGGCATGTATACTGTCTTACAAGGTGGTTATTCTCAGCAAAGACAAAGATTAAAATTCCAGACTTACAAAACATAAGATGATCCCTATCAAAGAGAGAGATGCAAACAATCACCTTTTACCATTTGGCTCATAAAAAGGAAGAGGGTACTTATCACCGTAATGAGAAATGCCTGGATTCCTCAGCCCCGTGAAAGGCGTGCCTCTCCTCTTAATTCCTGAATATTCAGGAATTAATAAGGGCCAAAGGGTTCCTGACAGATCCAAGACAGCACACAGGAAGCCTCTTGTTAAATGCTTCCTGACAACTCATTTTATCAAAATACAGCTTTATACATTCCGTAAGAAGGCCAAGTACTACTTTAAATAGACTTCTTTTTTTTTTAACCTGAAATTTATTGAACTCAGATCTAACCTGGAAGACAGTTTGGTGTGTATAAACTCTTAATTTGTTAATGAAAAAGGAGACTTTAATCATTTAATAAGAATTGATAAAATGCTACCAAAATTTTCAGTTGATAATGGAAAATTGAGTATACTGGTTATTGCAGTAAGGGTGATCATTGTCTCAATAGAATATGGATAGCATTTCAGAGAGTGGAAAGGAAAATTGGGATTTCCATGAGGACTTGCAGCCTGGCTTAAGGCAATGTATTTGATCAGGGTTGGGTAAAGTTCTTAATATAACATGTTAGGATTGATAGACATAGCAAGCTAAGGCTTCAAGGAGAGGGTTTAAAGGGAGTCTTCAGAAACAGTCTTCCCATTCTATCTACTGTAAATTGAGCAGTCTGATATTCATTTTAAATGGGCTTCTGGGAAGTTCTTAGAATGAACAGTAGAGTCATTTGCAACTTTTCCTGAGCAAGAGTTGACTGGATAGTAACGTCATGCAAATGTAGATAGAAAGTTGATGGCTTTAGATGGTTTTGATTCCAGAATCATGAAAATAGACAATGATTTTAGTTGGTTATTTAACTTCTCTTAAGAAAATTAATTATATTATTTTGTTCATTATCAATTTTTGCATAGTTTGAGGAAAAATTTGAAGAATAATTCTTGATAAAGTGTGATTGAGAAACTAGGTTCACAGAAACTTTTATTAAATTCTTCTCATTAATATTTATAATTGCTATTACTGAATGACATTTTATGATATTTAGATAAATATTATTCTCATTTTGCTGTTTTCATCCAAAACACTACCTATGACACAGAAAAAGATTAATAAAATATTTTCTTTTACCACTGAACTAGTAAAAGGAGAAGAGGTGTAATTTTAAAAAATCAGATGGATTGGATAGATTTCTCTTCAGTTAATTTTCAAACTTCCCTGTAGCTCAGATGGTGAAGAATCTGCCTGCAATGCAGGAGACGTGAGTTTGATCCCTTGGTCAGGAAGATCCTTTGGAGAAGGAAATTGCAACCCACTCCAGTATTCTTGCCTGGAGAATCCCATGGACAGAAGAACCTTGTGGGCTACAGTCCATGGGGTCACAAAGAGTCAGACATGACTGAGTGACTAACACACACTATTTTCAAACTTAATTGAAAATAAAGTTAAATGACTAATGTGATAAGAACTATAAAAAACACATAACACAACAAGGCTTAAAAAAAAAAAAAAAAAAAAAAAAACAGCTATTAGTTCTTGCTACTGTTAGCTCCCAAATTGGTGGCAGTACCTGGAGGGCCAGGAAAGACTGAAGATAGTCAGGCCACTCCAGATTGGTAGGTGGTGAGTTTAACAAGCAAGGGAATTTACATAAGAGGCTTGCCTTGGGTGTCTGCAAAAACCACTGAATCTCTGCATCTGCCACCAGAAAAGTTTATGTTGGTGTGTGCACATCACTCAGTCATGTCTGAGTCTTTGCAACCCCATGGACTATATGGTCCATGGAATTCTCCAGGCCAGAATACTGAAGTGGGTAGCCTTTCCCTTCTCCAGGGGACCTTCCCAACCAGGGATCAAACCCAGGTCTCCCACATCACAGGCGAATTCTTTACCAGCTGGGCCACAAGAGAAGCCCAAAAGTACTGGAGTGGGTAGCCTATCCCCTTCTCCAGTGGATCTTCCTGACCCAAGAATCAAACTGAGGTCTCCTGCATTGCAGGTGGATTCTTTACCAACTGAGCTATCAGGCCTTAACTGGATTCAATTCATACTTACTCAGCCCCAAATTGTCTCAACAATACCTCACTCTCTCAAGTCTGTGTCCCTAAAGTGATGCCCACTGTGGGAACGATGGGAAAAATGCACATTCCAAGGACAGGGGAGATGGTGGGGAGACTTGCATAGACTGGGTCTAGCTCATGGGTCAATCCAGAGGTCATGTCCTCTCAATGACCTCCTCCAATACCTACTGATACCAGTAAGTATCTATAAGGAAGTGGTGCTTAAGCTAATCTTGAAGAGGGTGAAAGACATTCCTAAATGAGAGGATATAAAGGGCCAGAAGCTTAAGGACATAGGCTAATTGACCAAATACATTGCCTAGGCAATTATTTTTTCCAACATTCCCAGTCTAATGGAATGGGAGGCTCAACCTGACAGAAGTTGCTCTTAGTTCTTTCTTTTCTTAAACTTGGTTCCTTTTCTTGGCCAGAGCAAGAAAAATATTTTAAAAAGCAATTCATTTCACTCCATTAAGCTGTTAAATTAGTTATAATGGCAATGAAAAACTCAAATGAAACTGTAAATATGTTTTCTCAATGGCATTTAACACAATTATAAATTAAATAATTATATGTGACATGGATCGTCTTTGCATCTCTAGTGTCTAATATAATGCTGGGCCCATGGTATGACTGGATTATGAAGTGACAATATCAAATGTATGAGTTCATTTGGTTTGGCTTAAAATGGAAGTTTGTTTTTGTCCAAAGAAAATATCCACTTTGAAAACCAGTTTCTATTACATATATATATATATAGAGAGAGAGAGAGAGAGACATCTTTCAAAAGCTGAAAACGACTCCTAGTTAAAAGAGCCAGTAAGGCAACCCTGGGCCTTGTAAAATTATACAGTTTTATATGTTTGTGTTAGCATAGCATAACCTTTGAGGTGCTTTTCTAATTTTACTTCCTAGACTTTTACCTTTGTTGTTGCTCTTGTGAAATATCCTTTTTTTTCCTTTGTCTTATATTTTGTTGTGCTTTTTTCTCTGAAACTAAGTGGTTCATACAAGTATAGAAACTTCAGCCTTTGCTTTGAAAATACCTACTCTCCACAGGGAATACACTTATTCCAGATAGAATAAGAGTATATTTATTACAAATAAATAATTTAGAAGGGATAGAGAATTTCAATAGTAAAAGACAAATGTCCATACTTCTTTAAACTAGATGTCCTTTTGCAGACTCTGTCCTGTCACTTATCCAATATGTGACCTTTCTACTGCTAAGAGGAGTGAACTAGAAACTTGATATATCCTCAAAGCCTACATTATCAATTGACTTTGATGGGCTGCTTCACTTCCCACTCCTTATTACTCTAATCTGGCAGAAATCACATTATGAAGCTGGATTCAAGGCACACATGCTTTCCTTCCATTCATGTCCTTGGCAGCTCTCACCAATGTATTCTGACGCTCCTCACCTCTAGGTGAGGAGTAACACAACTTCAGAAACCCTAAACAGTACAGCCTCCAGGGGCATTGGTTTTTGAAATTAAATCTCTTTTCCACTCTTAAATTTTCGTTAGTATTTTCACCCTTTCTCACATGGAGATTTCTCCCACGCTTGTGACAGGATATCTTTTATAACAATGGAGAGTGGCATTTTTGCATTTGAGAAAATGTCTTTTTCTTTCCTTTTATGTATCGCACTCATTAAGACCAAGGGTAGGCATTATATTAATGGCCTGTAAGTATACTCACTGAATATGTTTCTTTCTTTTCTTTAAGAAGTTAATAAGCACCAGAAATCTAGCCAGACAATTGGACTAACTCTGTCAGAACCACACCACTGGTTACAATTTAAAATCAGCCAGATGCAACCATGTTGCTTCAGAAATAGCTTTTGTTTGGAGGCAGAATAAGGCAATTTGTTTCAGTACAAATTCAACTGGAAGGAACAATAAAAATCACTTTTACTGCTAAGTTATCTTTTTCAAATAGTCTACTGATGAACATATATTCTTACATAGATTTCCCATAAACAGGGAAAGCAGAGTAGATGGGGTCATTTTTTAGGGAGGGTTTCTCTGCATCATGTCAATGAAGCACAGAGTAGGGTACAAGAGTTCATTCACAAGGTTCCTGTGCTTCCTTCTACAAGAGGTAGGTTTAAAGCCTTTATATTCCTTATTGGAATATATATGTCTTCACTATCAGTGACACATATTTAGAATAGCATAAAAGAAAAGAATAATTGGAAATGTGTCAATTAGTTCTCTTACTTTGAGAGTTTAACATTTAAAGGAAAAACTGAAAGCCACAGCAGTGAATATTCCCTAATTGTATCAGACATAAAAAGAAGGTATTATTTCATTCTATATGGAATTTTTCAGCCTATTGCAATTATATTACTTATACCCAGACTTCATAAGATTAGTTAAATTGAGTCTTAAGTATCTTTGTATAAATAATATAGTCAAAGCTTGTTGACTTGAATTCAATTATATTCATTTTTGACAGTGTAATTGGTATCAAATTTAACTCTAATGATCTGCTAAAGTTATGGTTTCTTTTGTCTTCATAGTTTTAATGGAGCTATTTAAAAGAGCAAGGCAATTGTTATCTCTGTTATCCTTAAACAAAAAAGTATTTGGTTTAAATTTATTCAAACCAGAGAATAGGATGCTAATTATTATTCACCACATTTAAAAAGATCCTATTAGGTGGTTCACATTAAAGATGGAGAAAAAACAATTCTCTGCTAACCCTTTAGTTTCTAGAGGTTCACCCCTTGCTAATAAGTGACCTCAACCAAAGGAATGCCTCTGGATAAAAGGATTGTAACCTGCTGTATCATCTTCATGACTGGCTTACAGATGTCTTTCTTTCATAGCAACTAGAATTCCTTCTCATATGAACATTTTGATACTTAATATAGGCACTGCTTTGCTATCAGTTGTAAGATGGAGTGAAGTTCTAGGTGGGAGCTTTTAAGTTCTCTTGCCTCACAGAAATTTTAAAGCATATCTGTCTTCTTGAGGTCAGTCACACTGCCAAACATTCTACCTCAACTTCTTTTTCTTTTCAGAGCTCTTATTTCCAGAAAATTGCCCTGTGAAAAAGGAGCTGCCTTTCAAAACTGGTGTGGGGGGCATGCTGCTGCTAAGTCGTTTCAGTCGTGTCCGACTCTGTGCGACCCCATATATGGCAGCCCACCAGGCTCCCCCATCCCTGGGATTCTCCAGGCAAGAACACTGGAGTGGGCATGAAAGCTATACTATTCATGCTAATGATGGACCACTGGAGGAGCACATGCTCACAGACTTACTCCTGTAATCTTGAGGAAGGTGTATTTTCTATCAATTTTCACTTTTACCAGCCCTTGCTCTCTGGTGAGCTACTTTTTAATGTTCTGACTACTCTACCCAGGTTGCTAGTATCCCCATCCAGGGCTTCACAAAGACCATGTGCTTTATGGCAGAATATATTTCTTCAAGTGAGCTCTAGGAGAATTAGAGACTTTGAGGGGAAAAGTCGCTTCAAATTTCTCTTAACCTAACACTACATCCCATTTAACAACTCTACAACAGCATACCCCAGAAATTTGCTTTATATAAGTATATTAATGTCAAGTATATTAATGGCAATGCTATATATATATATATGTTAAAATATGTTTTATTTTTGAGTTTTAGCTACTACTTTCAGTTCTGTTCTGTGCTGAGAGAACATATCTAAATTTCCTTTTACATAGCAATTCATCAAATATTTTCTTTTCTTTATCATGCATCCACATTACATCCTCCATTTTTCTAGCTTTTTAACTTGCTATTATTAAGGTCTATACTATCTTATGGTATTGAGGTCTCAACACATCCTTATATCAGGTGATAATTATGAAAATAATGCACAACACACTCTCCTTCATCTTGAAGTCTTAAATTTTGTCATTAGAAAATAGAAATTAAATACTACAGAATGTTTGCTAATTAGCCAGATAATTTAACATTACCTAATATTAAATTTTTTGCCAACAAAATTTGCTATAATTTCCTCTGAAAACTTCTGCCAAATCAATATTTTTTTTCCATCATGTACTTAATGAGCTACACAGGACTTAACTTTTGCCTATTATAGAGTTCAGCTTGACATTTCAGCCTACCAGATAATTTTGAGTATTAATTATGACATTAAACACATTAATGTCACTTAAATTTACTGTCACTCAAAGCATTATATATATATAATAGATATATATTATATATATCTAGTATATGAAATGATTCTGAAAACAAAGAAGGGACTACCCAAAAGAATGTTACCAAAAATCCATCAATAGATGCAGAAAAAGCATGTGACCAAATCCAATACCCAAATTCTTACAAACTAGAAATAGAAGGCAACTTCCTCAACCTGATTTAAATATACGTATATATATATATACAGCTATCATTTTACTTAACGGTGAGAAAGTAGATATTCCTCCACCCTGCAAGTTAGGCACCAGGCAAGGATGTGCTCTCTCATTACTCCTATTCATTGTCATACTGGAAAGCCTACCTAATGCAATAAGAGAAGATAAAAAGAAAATAAACAGGGGAGGAAAAAAGAAACCTATTTTTGTTCACAGATGACATGATTCTCTATGTAAAAAACATTCAAGAAACAATAACAACAATAAAACACTTTGAACTAACTAACAATTAAAACAAGTTGGCAGGATAAAAGGTAAACTTCCAAAAACCAATTGCTTTCTTATCTATCAGCAATGAGAAATTAAATCTTGAAAATAAAAACACAGTACCATTTACATTAGCAAAATCCAATAGGAAATATATAGGTATAAATCTAAAAATACTATTAGTTCAGTTCAGTTGCTCAGTCATGTCCGACTCTTTGCGACCCCATGGACTGCAGCACTCCAGGCTTCCCTATCCATCACCAACTCTTGGAGCTTACTCAAACCAATGTCCACTGAGTCGGTGATGCCATCAAATCATCTCATCCTCTGTCATCCTTTTCTCTTCCTGCTTTCAATCTTTCCCAGCATCGGGGGCTTTTCCAATGAGTCAGTTCTTTGCATCAGGTGGTCAAAGTATTGGAGCTTCAGCTTCAGCATCAGTCTTCCAATTAATATTCAGGACTCATTTCCTTTAGGATTGACTGGTTTAATCCCCTTGCAGTACAAGGGACTCTCAAGTGTCTTCTCCAACACCAAAGTTCAAAAGCATAAATTCTTCAGTGCTCATCCTTCTTTCTAGTCCAACTCTCACATCCATACATTACTACTGGAAAAATCAAAGTTTTGACTACACGGACCTTTGTTGGCAAAGTAATGGCTCTGCTTTTTAGCATGATGTCTAGGTAGGTTATAGCTTTTCTTGCAAGGAGCAAGCATCTTTTAATTTCATGGCTGCAGTCACCATCTGCAGTGATTTTGGAGACCCCCCAAAAATGAAGTCTCACACTGTTTCCATTGTTTTCCCATCTATTTCCCATAAAGTGATGTTACCAGATGCCATGATCTTAGTTTTCTGAATGATGAGTTTTAAGCCAACTTTTTCACTCTCCTCTTTCACCTTCATCAAGAGGCTCTTTAGTTCCTCTTCACTTTCTGGAGAAGGGTGGTGTCACCTGCATATCTGAGGTTATTGATATTTCTCCCGGCAATCTTGATTCCAGCTTGTGCTTCATCCAGCCAGCGTTTCTCATTATATACTCTGCATATAAGTTAAATAAGCAGGGTGACAATATATAGCCTTGATGGACTCCTTTCCTGACTTGGAAACAGTCTCTTGTTCCATGTCCAGTTCTATCGGTTGCTTCATGACCTGCATATAGATTTCTCAGAAGGCAGGTCAAGTGGTCTGGTATTCCTATCTCTTTAAGAATTTTCCACAGTTTATTGTGATCCACACAGTCAAAGGCTTTGTTATAGTCAATAAA
Source organism: Odocoileus virginianus (assembly GCF_023699985.2). Taxonomy (NCBI): domain Eukaryota; kingdom Metazoa; phylum Chordata; class Mammalia; order Artiodactyla; family Cervidae; genus Odocoileus; species Odocoileus virginianus. Next base: position 16,428,669 of record NC_069675.1, on the reverse strand, counting down.
GCAGAAGTAGATGTTTTTCTGGAACTCTCTTGCTTTTTCGATTATCCAGTGGATGTTGGCAATTTGATTTCTGGTTGCTCTGCCTTTTCTAAATCCAGCTTGGACATCTGAAAGCTCTCAGTTCATGTACTATTGAAGCCTGGCTTGGAGAATTTTGAGCATTACTTTGCTAGTGTGTGAGATGAGTGTAATTGTGTGGTAGTTTGAACATTCTTTGGCATTGCCCTTCTTTGGGATTGGAATGAAAACTGGCTTTTTCCAGTCTGGTGACTATTGGTGAGTTTTCCAAATTTGTTGGCATATTGAGTGCAACACTTTCACAGCATCATCTTTCAGGATTTGAAATAGTTCAACTGGGATTCCATCACCTCCACTAGCTTTGTTTGTTTTGATGCTTCCTAAGGCCCACTTGACTTTGCATTCTTGGATGTCTGGCTATAGGTTAGTGATCACACCATTGTGGTTTTCTGTGTCATGAAGATATTTTTTGTATAGTTCTTCTGTGTATTCTTGCCACCTCTTCATAATATCTTCTGCTTCTGTTAGGTCCATACCATTTCTTTCCTTCATTGTGCCCATCTTTGCATGAAATGTTCCCTTGGTATCTCTAATTTTCTTGAAGAGCTTTCTAGTCTTTCTCATTCTATTGTTTTCATCTATTTCTTTGCACTGATCACTGAGGAAGGCTTTCTTATATCTCCTTGTTATTCTTAGGAACTCTGCATTCAGATGAGTATATCTTTTCTTTTCTTTTCTCCTTTGCCTTCATTGTCTCTTCTTTTCTCAGGTATTTGTAAAGCCTCCTCAGACAACCATTTTGCCTTTTTGCATTTCTTTTTCTTGGGGATGCTGTTGACCCCTGCCTCTTGTACAATATCACAAACCTCTGTCCATTGTCTATCAGATCTAATCCCTTGAATCTATTTGTCACTTCCACTATATAAGTGTAGGGATTTGATTGAGGTCATACCTGAATGGTCTAGTGGTTTTCCCTACTTCCTTCAATTTAAGTCTGAATTTGGCAATTCGGAGTTCATGATCTGAGCCACAGTCAGCTCCCAGTCTTGTTTTGCTGACTGTATAGAGCTTCTCCATCTTTGTCTGCAAAAAAATATAATCAATCTGATTTTGGCATTAACCATCTGGTAATGGTCCATGCATAGAGTCATCTTTTGTCTTATTGGAAGTAAATATTTCCTATGATCAGTGCATTCTCTTGGCAAAATCTGCTTCATTTTTTGCCCAAGGCCAAATTTTCCTGCTACTTGAAGTATCTCTTGACTTCCTACTTTTTCATTCCACTCCCCTATAATGAGAAGGACATCTTTTTTTGGTGTTCGTACTAGAAGGTCTTGTAAGTCTTCATAGAACCATTCAGCTTCAGCTTCTTCAGCGTTGCTGGTTGGGGTGTAGACTTGGATTACTATGATATTGAATAGTTTGCCTTGAAAATGAACTAGATCATTCTGTCACTTTTGAGATTGCACCCAAGTACTGCTTTCAGACTTGTTGACTATGAGGCCTACTCCATTTCTTCTAAGAGATTCTTGCCCACAGTAGTAGATATAATGGCCATCTGAGTTAAATTCACCCATTCCAGTTTTCTTCTTCTTCTTTTTTTTTTTTTTAGTTCACTGATTCTTAAAATGTCGATGTTCACTGTTGCCATCTCCTGTTTGACCACTTCCAATTTGCCTTGATTGATGGGCCTAACATTCCAGGTTCCTAGGCAATATTGTTCGTTATAGCATCAGACTTTACTTCCATCATCAATCATATCCACAACTGAGTGTTGCTTTTGCTTTAGCTCCAACCCTTCATTCTTTCTGGAGTTATTTCTCCACTGGTCTCCAGTAGCATATTGGGCACCTACCAACCTGGGGAGTTCATCTTTCAGTGTCCTGTCTTTTTGCGTTGTCATACTGTTCATGGTGTTCTAAAGGCAAGAATACTGAAGTGGTTTGCCATTCCCTTCTCCACTCAACCACATTTTGTCAGAACTCTCCACCATGACCTGTCAGTCTTGGGTGACCCTACAGTGCATAGTTCATAGTTTCATTAAGTTAGACAAGGCTGTGGTCCATGTGATCAATTTGATTAGTTTTCTGTAATTGTGGTTTTCATTCTGTTTGCCCTCTGACAGATAAGGAGAAGAGGCTTCCTGATTTGAGAGAAGGACTGAGGGGGAAACTGGGCCTTGTTCTGATGGGTAGGGCCATACTCAGTAAACCTTTAATCCAATTTTCTGTTGATGGGCAGGCCTGTATTCCCCTCCCTGTCCTTTGACCTGAGACCAAACTATGGTGGAGGTACTGAAGATAATTTTGAGGTCCTTCAAAAGGTCCCATGCAAGCACTGCAGCATTCAGAGTGCCCAAACCTGCAGCAGACTACCACTGACCCACGCCTCTGCCAGACTCCTGGACATCCACAGGCAAGTCTGGGTCAGTCTCTTGTGGGGTCACTGCTCCTTTCTCCTGGGTCCTGGTGCACACTAGGTTTTGTTTATGCACTCCAAGAGTCTGTTTCCAGAGTCCTGTGTAAGTTCTGGTGGCTCTCTGGTGGGGTGAATGGTGACCTCCTCCCAGAAGGCTTATGCCAAACCCACATCTGCTGCACCCAGAGCCCCTCTGGCAGGCCACTGCTGACCTGAACCTGTGCAGGAAACGCTCAAACACTCAAAAGCAGGTCTGGCTCAGTCTCTGTGGGGTCTCCTGGTGTACAGAAGGTTTTGTTTATCCCCTCCAAGTGTCTCTGGTCAGTATGGGGTTTGATTCTAAAAGCAATTTCTCCTCTCCTGCCGTCTTGCTGAAGCTTCTTTGCCTATAGACATGGGGTGTCTTTTTTTTAGTGGGATCCAACAGTCTCTTGTAGATAGTTGTTCAGCAGTGAGTTGTAATTTTGGAGTTCTCATGTGAGAAGATGAGCATACGTCCTTCTACTCTGCCATCTTGATCATAAAAACTATATATAAGATCTATATGAAGAACACTGTTAAAAAACAGATTAAAGATATTAAAGAACAACTAAATAAATAGATACTTTATATTTTTGATAGAAATACACAATATTATTAATGTATTAGTTTTTCTCAACTTGATACAGATGTAACAAAATCCCCATCACTATTTATATCCCAGCAAATTATTTTATGGATATCAACAAACTGATTTAAAGTTTATCTGGATAAAACCCATAAGAGACAACACAATAATGAAGAAGAAGGTTAGAGCATTGGTACTATCTGATTTCCATACTTACTTACTATAAAGCTACAGTGATCAAGAGATGTGGTATTGGGGAAAGAATACAGAAATAAATCAATGGAACCCAATAGAGGGACCAGAAATAGATCCACACAGATATAGTCAATGGATCTGACAATAGAACTGAAGAAATTTGATGGGAAAAGTATGGTCTTTTCAACAAAGTGTTCTGGAACAACACAGAAAACTGAATATAGACACTGACCTTATACCTTTCATAAAAGGCAACTTAAAATGGATCACAGATCTAATTATAAAATATAAAACTACAAACTGTTTAGAAGATAACATAAGAGAAAGCCTAAGTGACCTTGTATTTGGCAACGCCTTTTTAGATATACCACCAAAAGTAAAATTCATCATAGAAAAGTTGATAAATTGAACTTTATTAAAATTAAAAGCATCTGCTTTGTGACAGACACTCCTAAAAGAATGAAAACATAATCCACAGACTGAGAGAAAATATTTGCTATCCACTTATCTGATAAAGTTATACATCTGTCAAGACCAATAGAAATGAACATCACAAAAAGTGAACCATAATAAAAACTATGGACTTTAGTAAAAATAATGTATCAATATTGCTTCATTAATTTTAACAAATGGACAACATTAATGCAAGGTGTTAATAATATGAGAGGCTCGGGGGGGGGGGGGAGGAGTATTTGTACTCCTGTGTACAGGGGGAACTCTGCGTACTTCCTGCACAATTTTTCTGTAAACTCAAAATTGCTCTAACCAATAGTCTTTCAATAAAACATAATAAAAAATTGAATTGGAACCATGAAAATAGAATATATTATAGATAAAAGTCACTGAAATATGCCTGGAAATTACTACACTGAAATTAGCAAATATAGGAGGGAAATTAAATATTTATTCTGATTTTCTATATGAAAGTGAAAGTGAAGTCACTCAGTCATGTCTGACTCTTTGTGACCCCATGGACCGTAGCCTACCAGGATCCTCCGTCCATGGGATTTTCCAGGCAAGACTACTGGAGTGGGGTGCCATTGCCTTCTCCAGGGGGTCCTCCTGACTCAGGGATTGAACCCGGGTCTCCCACATTGTAAGCAGATGCTTTACTGTCTGAGACCTTGGAAGTTTTTATATGAGCTCTATTATAATTACAGGGGAGAAAATTCTCTTTTTGAAACATTTCAACAAATTCACAGTGAAAAATGATAAAATTAGAATACCACCATTCTGTAGCTCCTGAATGGATTAATGGACCTAAACAAAGATCATCAGTTACTGATGGCATCAGAAAGAGAAAAACAACAGACTTATGAATCTCCTTACAGAAGTACACTGTCTGTTAAGTAGTTTCCCTAATACTAACTAAATACATTAAAAATAATCGAATCTGAATTTGATCAAACCTTTAGATATAGTATCAATTTATGATAACTGTAAGTACACAGAAATCTGTTTAAAACAGCACAAACCTACAACCCCAACTTACACTGGAGAGCTTTTGCAAGAAAAATCTGGTTTATTGTAGAAAAATACTGAAAAAAAGAAAATGATGAAGGAGGAAACTAAAGTTTAAAACAGTCTAAAACCTAAACATAATGTGCCCTCCTGGAACAGATCCTAGATTAGTGGTAAAACTGGTAAAATTTAAGTAAGTCAGTAGTTTAGTCTATAATATTGTATTAATATGAATTTATCAGTTTTGATGTATTATGATTTTGTAAGATGCTAAAATTAGCAAAAGTTGAGTAATGTATATTTGAGAACCCTCTCTAGCATCTGTGCAGATTTTCTATAAATCTAAAATTATTTTGAAACAGAAAGCTTATTTTTAAAGACACTTAAAAGTTATATAAGCCAATATTAAACATCATTTTGATTACAATGCAAACAAAGGCTATAAAAACTAACCATAATTATAAGGCAATTGGGGAAATGTGAACATGGAGCTGAAAGTTTGATGACATGAATTAGCAATTATAATACTAATTATTGTTAATAATTTGGGTATTATAATTTCACAAAGGTTATGTTATTAAGGAATTTGCTTAGTGTTAAAGGTATATACTGATACATTTCAAGATGCAATGATGTAACATATCTGATAATTGCTTCAAAAGAACCTGGATGGAAGTATTCATATGTTAAGTTTAAAAAAGAAAGATAGGCTATGTATCAGTTACTGTTGAAGATTAAGTTCAGGTATTTAGGAATTTACATATATTTTCTCATTTTAATTCTCAAACTTTCATAATATAGACATTTTACAGTTGAATAATCCAAGTATCATAGTTGTTAACTATCTTCCCCTAAGATACAAAACCATTAAATAACAGAAGCAAGATTAGAATCCAGATGTGTCTCCAAAGTTGGTGCTCCGTTCTGGAGAAAATAATTTCTAGTAAGTGTCCTATTTCAGGACCACAGGATCCAGGCCACAGGTGAGAGAGAGCAAACCTTTTTAGATAATAAGAACTCATTCATAAGTGATGCCACTGTGCCACATGGGATGCAGGGAAAACCGGCTATCTTGGTTGTGCTTTCTAGCAATGGTGATGGCTTACACTCCCCTAACCACATCATTATATTTTGTCCCCTCTAATACCAACAGGTCACTCTCAAAATGGTAGATGACTGAGGTCAAGGATGCAGGCTGAAGTCACTTTTTTTCTGTTTTTGCATTCTCTGAAACCAATGTGTGATTAGAATATGTGAAATGGCAATGGTTGATGATGATGAGAGTGATATTGACAGAACCATGTCCTAATGAGCTGGTCATCCAGATGGCGGTAAGGAAAGGAACAGACTTCCTGCATCACATCTTCCAGGCAAAGCTCGAGTTTATTGCAGTTTGGTACAGATGAATCTCATGGTTTTAGGATGAAGCCTCAGTAGATTTCTACATGAAAAGATATCAGATGGATGGTTCTGACAACCTATAGTGTCCATCCTATGACAAATTCTGAAATGATCTTAACATGTTTCTTATGGTAATTATTATTTGAATGTACTTGTAGCTGGCACTGATTCAAGGATTCTGTACAGTTGCGTTATATATATATAACTCAATATATTTTGATATTAAATATTAATAAGCTAGATATAAAGGATGCTAAAGGGATGCTCTGTAACTGGCTACACAACTAATTTTCATGTTGTTCCCTGATAATAATGTTAATAATAATAGTAAAAAAAAATCTTATTATTTTCCAGAGTATGTAACTCTATATGAATGCCCTTATTTTAGTTTCGTAACAACTCCTTAGAAATAAAACTACTGGATCTATTTTATAAAGGAAAGCACATAGAAAATATAATTATCTGTAGAAGGGCAAACAGCTAGAATCAGCCCAAATAATGTCTCTTCTGTGAGGTTATTATTTTCCTGGTATTAAGGAACCGCCATCACAGTTTCCGCTGTTACATTAAAACATGACACTTCCTTGGCAGAGATACCTTATATTCTTCCTCTGCTATCTTAATGGCAAGGGGGAAATTGTGGCTAAACACAGCCACGCTCTCTGGGGAATGAAGTAACAATCTCAGCACTCACTGTATTACAGGTAGATTTGTGGCTCTTAAGAAATTTCACTCAGTGAAGTCTTGTTCTCTCCTGCTCTGGGATCAGAAGTGATATCAATCACAGCCATGGGAAGAATTTCTGCCAAAAAGATATCATTAGAAAAGAGTAATGAAAAAGGGTGAGGGGACCTCTGATTCTCCTCTATAAGGCAGGTGTTTATGGCTTTGTCATCCATTTTGCAGAGGATTATGCCATGTATTGCTTTAGGTTCTGAAATTGGCTCAATCTTTTCAAATATTTTTTGTAGGTAATATGTGTATATATTTGGTGTGTGTGTGTGAGAGAGAGAGAGTGAGAGAGACTGATTAGTAGGTTAGATATGGCTGCAAATTCTCTGTCATTCCTCCAATGAGAGATGGTCTCTATGTCACCTCCCTTTAAGTACAGGTAAGATCTGTGACTGCTCTGATCAATAGAATTAACACAAGTGACACTATCCTAGCTTTCAGGCTGAGGTCACTTCTACTTTTCTACTTCCTGTCTTATGAAACACTTCCTGTCTCATTTGCCCTGGAGGAAGTCAACTGCTTTGTAGGAAGTCCGACTAACATGAGACTGCCATGCAGCAAGAGACCAAGATACATGAGAAAGAAGGACACAGACGACAGATGCCCAGTAGAGAGAGAGGCCAAAGAGTACTACAGTGCCAAACATGTGAGTAAAGACGTGATTTTGGAAAAGAACCCTTACATCTGGGGTACCCTGGTGATGTCATATGAATCAGAGACAAAACACTCAGTCAAGCTCTTTCAGAATTCCTAGACTCACAAAGTTGTGAGCAACATAAATTGTTGTTTTCATCCACTAGGTTTTGGGGTACTTTGCTTTGCAACAATAGATATATTTTAAAATATACTAAAAATAATCAGATAATCAGAGGTTTTTTAAATTAGCCTTTCTGAAATAATTAGGAAAACAAACCCAAGAAAGGAAATTTTGGTTGAAAGGAAGGGGTGAGCAACATTTTTCAAACTGGAAACACTCATTTGTCACTCATTTGAGTTAAAACTCAATCTTAGTTATTTGTGATTAATACCTGAGATTAATGTTTCTGAATTTAATGGTATGGTGAAACAAAGGTGTCAAGGGAGATTCACTTTACAGTTTTGATATAAAGTGGTAGTTTTTCAGAAGATAAACGGCCTATGCTGGGAACTTTTCTGTGTACTATATTTCTAATATAGTAAGGGATAATATCTCTCCTGTAAGAAAACAGACAATTTGCTTGCAGAGGGACTTGGGACATATGAGAATGCTCAGTTTCTATGACAATTATGATATAGAAGTGAGAATAATAAATGTTTCAAAGATATAGAATGTCCTTAAGAAGACAAAAAAATGCATAATTTAGAAGTGTATATAGAGTTTTCATATTCCTTGATAAATATCAAAACACTGATTTTAAGCCCAGTTGGTTACTAGCAGTGGCTTGAATGCATAAATTTACTTTTGCTTTCTTCAATAACTTCATTAAAACAACAGTAAAAGATGTTTCAAACATCATAAGCCCACAGCAAAAGCCAACAAAATAGGAAAGAAGACGAGCAATAAAATTTTGGAAACTGAAAAACAGAACCTTCAACTGACTTAGCATTCAAAAAAAAGCAGAGATATAACCTGATGTACATTGCTGACTCACTACAAAGAATTGGGGGCAAAAGGTATATTTGGAGAAAGGAATGAAGATGGGTCTGAAAATATACTCTTCAAGATGTGGTTAGCTCTCCTCTACAAAATATCCTTTCTGCTATCTTGTTATAACTCTAAAGGTTTACTTTTTGCAGAGGTGCCAGTGTCCCTCAACCTTCAGGATCTAATGCCTGATGACCTGAGGTGGGGCTGATATAATAATAATAGAGATAAAGTACACAATAAATGTAATCGTCTTGAATCATCCTGAAACTATTCCCTCCTCTCTGGTGCGCAGAAAAATTGTCTTCCACAAAATCAGTCCCTGGTGCTAAAAATGGTTGGGAACTGCTGAAAGGATCTTGAGGTCTGGGAATAGGATGAATGTAGGGACAAAGTACCAGCAACAAAGTGATGAGAACACACACATATTGAATACTGAGGCCCAAATTCAACTCAGTTTCTTTTTTTTTTTTTTTTTTCATTTATTTTTATTAGTTGGAGACTAATTACTTTACAATATTGTAGTGGTTTTTGTCATACATTGATATGAATCAGCCATGGATTTACATGTATTCCCCATCCCGGTCACCCCTCCCACCTCCCTCTCCACCCGATCCCCCTGGGTCTTCCCAGTGCACCAGGCCCGAGCACTTGTCTCATGCGTCCAACCTGGGCTGGTGATCTGTTTCACCCTAAATAATATACATGTTTCAATGCTGTTCTCTCAAAACATCCCACCCTCACCTTCTCCCACAGAGTCCACAAGTCTGTTCTGTACATCTGTGTCTCTTTTTCTGTTTTGCATGTAGGGTTATCATTACCATCTTTCTAAATTCCATATATATGTGTTAGTATACTGTAATGGTCTTTATCTTTCTGGCTTACTTCACTCTCTATAATGGGCTCCAGTTTCATCCATCTCATTAGAACTGATTGAAATGAATTCTTTTAATGGCTGAGTAATATTCCATGGTGTATATGTACCACAGCTTCCTTATCCACTCGTCTGCTGATGGGCATCTAGATTGCTTCCATGTCCTGGCTATTAGAAACAGTGCTGCGATGAACACTGGGGTGCATGTGTCTCTTTCAGATCTGGTTTCCTCGGTGTGTATGCCCAGAAGTGGGATTGCTGGGTCATATGGCAGTTCTATTTCCAGTTTTTTAAGAAATCTCCACACTGTTCTCCATAGCGGCCGTACTAGTTTGCATTCCCACCAACAGTGTAACAGGGTTCCCTTTTCTCCACACCCTCTCCAGCATTTATTGCTTGTAGACTTTTGGATAGCAGCCATCCTGACTGGCGTGTAATGGGACCTCATTGTGGTTTTGATTTGCATTTCTCTGATAATGAGTGATGTTGAGCATCTCTTCATGTGTTTGTTAGCCATCTGTATGTCTTCTTTGGAGGAATGTCTGTTTAGTTCTTTGGCCCATTTTTTTGATTGGGTCATTTATTTTTCTGGAATTAAGCTGCAGGAGTTGCTTGTATATTTTTGAGATTAATCCTTTGTCTGTTGCTTTGTTTGCTATTTTTTTTCTCCCCAGAGATAAATCAACTCCATTTCTTGACTCTGCATTCAGGGAAGGCAGTTAATTCTATTTTCTCTGGACAAGAAATTGAAAGGTCCTTCTGTAGGAAATCTGACCAGTTCTAGGAGGAGTAACCTAAAATCACTGACATCAGGTGCTCCTCAAAGAAACAGACCTGATGAATCATCCCACAGCAAAGCTGAGTAGATAAACTCACAAACATACATACTCAAAGTGTTTTCATAGTGCTCACTCTTAAATCTGAGTCAACAACCTACGTTCATCAGGTTCAAACTATCAGAAGAAAGATTTCCATGCAACAAGTAAAGAACAAATCAAATGAAAGCAATAAGCAGAATATGTAGAGAAAGGAGAATGATAGAGAGAAAGTCATATTTTTATCCTCAGAGAAGTATGAGAAGCAACTGCATTTATGAAACAAGAACAGAAATTACATTACACAAGAATAAGCACCAAGGAACTGTCTTTGGGTGAAATGAAGGGAAAATGCTAATGAAGCAAAGAGAAACACGGATGATGTTAACAAACTGGGTGATGAGGAATCCCAAATTACTAGAAACTCTAGATTATGGAGCATTAGCATGCATTAGTCACTCAGTCATGTCTGACTCTTTGAGATCCCATGGACTGTAGCCTGCCAGGCTCCTGTATTAACTCATTTAACCCTTACTGTAACCCTACAAAATGAGTTTATAATTATCCCCATTTTAGAAATAAGGAAACTGAAGCACAGATTTCAGATAACTCACCCAAGGCACAAAGCCAGGCTGTGGCAGAATTTGGGTAAAGCCACTCTTAATCCACATCCCTAGGTTATGGATGTATATGTCAAATCCTTCCCCTCTCTCCTCTTAGCCCCTTTCCCCTCTACTCCCTCTCTCCAAGAGCAGGGCCGAGAAGAAAGAGCAACTGTGTGGCAGGAGCTGCAGGAGATGAAATAGAATCAAAGATTCTATTCTATTTTAAACTCAAAATAGGCAATATTCCTCCGATGAGAGAGGATACTGCTATACATAGAAACTGAATCTGAGAACAACTAGTTAAAAGGGAAGATGGCCCAATAGTTCCAAGTTGTGGGTGAATGCAAAAAATACCTAAAGAGTCACTAAGAAATTAAAAGATGTGTTAGAGTAAATATTTGAGACTCTCTGGAATAAAAGCAAATATCTCACATAAATCCTTCCAGGAGGACAGAGTTTCAGAAAGAAAAGCAATCTCTAAGAAGGAAAAACAAATTGATGAGGGTAGAGCAGAAATGTCCAGGATATAAGAAGGTTTAGGTAGTAGGAAGGATTCAGAGAGAGTGGGAACCAAAGAGTACTGCAACAATTAAAGATCAGCACAGCTTCTCAGGGTGAGAGCACTTTCTCCAAAGGCAAAGTCTGGTGCACCCTGGGAAACCTGCATGGGGACAGGAAACCTTCAGAGCCAGCCCTAGCTCTGAATCAGAATCAGTTCACAGAGAGCCAGAGGACCATAACCTAACCACCAAGAAGGGAGCCCTGTAATTGTATCAATAAGCACATGGATTCCTTGTTCACCCAAGGCTGAAATTAATCTTTTGATGGAGTTCAACAGAAATATTCCTCAAGAGACTGCAGCCTATTTGAGTAGAAACAATATTCATGCATGACATACACGAACATTAAAAGGTCCCTGACTGATTGGATTATTAGGTCAGAAGTTGCACTGATATATATCAAAGTCAAAATACACTCTTTACAACAGTCATGGTATTAACAAGTTACACTTTTTCTATCTTGGGCTTGCACTTTGTCCTCATGTGTAAAACCGGGACAATAGTAGAACATTCTCATGGGCATCCTGTGAATGTTCAGTAATATTCAGTAAAATAAGTCTGGCACATAGTAGTGTTAGTCACAAATCGTGTCCGATCTTTGAGACCCGTGGACTGCAGGCTGCCAGGCTCCTCTGTCCATGGAATTCTCCAGACAATAATACTGGAGAGGGTTGCCATTTTCTTCTCCAGGGGATCTCCCTAAGGCAGGGATAGAACTCAGGTCTCCCCCACTGCAGGCAGACTCTTTTACCATGGGAGGCAGCAGGGAAACTTGGCACATAGTAAGCATTCAATAAATATTTGCCCAGGTTATTATTATTAATATTGTCCAATTGCACAGTTATGAAACACATTTTGGTCCCTGGTCAGCTGGGTGCATATAGCTAGGTTCATATAATGAAAAAACAGGGATATACCCTTAAATGCCAAAGCAACTCAGCTGCAAGTTTATAAAACCAGAAAAAACTCTAGGTTTTACATCTGGAATCTCATGCCTGTGACAACATCTGATACTCAATGAATCCATAGTAAATAATAAGCAAAGAACTGTCATTACTCCTAGAGAAATAACTCAAAGCTCATGTCTAATATTCAGTATTTTAATACTACCAGCATGTTGCTATTATTATCTTTGAGAAGGTATAATTTTTGACATTTTTTTATTTTCTGCAAAAGTAAATGATGACTACATTTTCATCATACAGATTTAGTATGGTTTTTGTTTGTTTCTGAAAATTTTTTTAATGATAGAAGAAATATATATAATTGTAATTTTAAAAATCAAAATAATGTTCTTAACATTAGTCTACAAGACAGTATAGTTATTCTAAGACTAAGAATAATATGTATTGGCTTAATGATATGAAGCCATAAAAAATTCACAATGATATTCATATTCTCATTCAGCATTAAGAAACAAATATTTAACTTTTTTTCTTTAAGTACATAGAACTCTTAGTAAATCCCTCTTATTTTTTCTATCTGAAATGAACAATACACATTGTAAAAACAGAATGTGCCTCTCTTCTGATTTGGAGATTAAAGCATGTTGCCATAATTTGTAGTATTTCCAGTGAAAAAGGTGTAAGTCCACTAGATGCCCAGGGTCATAGTCTAAATATTTAACTGATTCTGTCTGGATATTGACTGATGTAAGGAATGTTAGCTGTCAATAACCTATTCAGCTTACAGCTGAGTATCAGCTAGGTCTGGACCTCCACCCCCCCCACTTTAAGCCAACTTAAAGGAAAAATATATTCACAGAAGAAAAAAATATATTCACAACAACTGCCAGGTGCATTTGTTGTTCTTTTCTTGTAGCAAACAAGTGAAGGGGAGCATAATTTGTCACCCTAAAATATATTTTTTAGCATAAGGATTATTTTAGACTGATTATTTTTAAGAAACAGCAGACACAGGAGAAGGTCTGAAAACCAAGTGAAAGTCACTGTTTAGTAAGAAGCATTTCTATTTATAAGGGAATGGCCCCTTGTAAGGGTGTCTGCCTCTCTGTACCAGGAAGAGTCGTTGTTCAGTCACCAAGCCATGTCCAACACTTTGCAATCCCATGGACTGCAGCATGCCAGGTTTTCCTGTCCTTCACCATCTCCTGGGGCTTGCCAAAGTTCATATCCATTGAATTGGTGATGTCACCCAACCATCTCATCCTCTGTCACCCTCTTCTCCTTCTGTCTTCAGTCTTTCCCAGCATCAGGGTCTTCTCCAATGAGTCAGCTGTTCGCATCAGGTGGCCAAAGTATTGGAGCTTTAACATCAGTCCTTCCAATAAATATTCAGGGTTGATTTCCTTTAAGATTGACTGGTTTGACCAGGAAAAGAAAGATGACCAAATCTCTAGAAACTCTTATCAATAGAGAAGGAAATGACCTAAATCTGTATAATAGTCATACTCTTGTTTATTGTACTTTGTTGATAAACTCCCATCACTGACTCTCCAGCCCCTCAGCACCATCTTTTGTCTTTAGCTAGAGCTCATATTTAAAGCTATGGCTTGGGCCATTTCAGGGGGTTACTCAGTTTTCCTGGGGATTTTCCACATATACAAGATGTCGTGCAGTCACTAGGTCATATCTGACTCTTTGTGACCCCACGAACTGCAGCACACCAGGTTTCCCTTTCCTTTACTGTCTCCTGAGTTTGCCCAAACTTGTGTCCACTGAGCCAGTGATGCCATCTAACCATCTCATCTTCTGTCACCCCCTTCTCCTCTTGCCCTCAACCTTTCCCAGCATCAACAGGAGATGCACATGTTATAAACTTCTATTTTTTTTCTCCTGTTAATCTGTCTTTTTATTACAGGGATGTCTCAGTCCAGAACCTAGAAGGGTAGGAGGAAAAATAGTTTTCCTCCCATATCCAAGTATATTCTCCAATCCTTTCAAAAGTTTTGTAGCAAGCAGCAGAATATTGAACTGTCATTCTAGATAACCATCCCACAAAAAAACTTAATGGACTACAGTGGATCCTTAATCACTTAGAAAAACAAATATACTGTGTTAGGACTTGTTCAGTTGCTAAGTTGTGTCTGATGCTTTGCAACTCCTTGGAGTGCAGCACATCAGGCTTCCATGTCCTTCACTATCTCCCAGAGTTTGCTCAAACTCATGTCCATTGAGTCAGTAATGCCATCGAAATATCTTACCCTCTGTTTCCCCCTTCTCTCATTAGTGTTAGGACTAGGACAGCATAAAATATATGTTGTGCATAAATGCAATATGTTCATTTTTCATTTCTTTTATTTCCCCCGTGGAATACATAAATACTTTCCATATGTCTTCATCAGCTATATTGTTAAATTGTATTTTAAATCCCAGTGTAGCTTCCTCTTGTCTTAAAAATGCTTGTCTTTGCCTCTGTATATTGCCCTGAGAGGAGGTATTACAACGTTTATTATCCAATAGAGCTTCCTTGACTTACTTAGGGGAGATGATTCTTCCTATTGATTTGTTTGATGATTATTACTCATGTGTTTTCTTCAGCTAGATGTTTCTGTGTTTGCATTTTTTCCTTTCTAATTGCATGGCTCTCTGTGGTATCACAGAACCACAGGAATCTTTCTGTTAGCTACCTTGTTTGGGAGAGAAAGAAATTTTCCTCTAACTTCTTGGTTCTTCTGACTCATCTAAGAATTAAATTGACATGAGACAAATTAACAGGAGAAAAGTAAAAAAAAAGTATAATAGTGTGTATACATGGGAGAAACCTAGGAAAACTGAGTACCTCACCAAAATTGCTGAAGCCCTCACCTTAAATATCATCTTCAGCTAAAGACAAAAGAGAAAGTTTGGGATACTGGTTTGAGACTTGAAAGGGGAGGAAGCAGTACACATGGAGATGGAAAACAAATGTTTAGTAAATAAATGTTTGCTGGGTCATACAGAGACAATGGGACAGAGAGAAATTTTAACAGACTTTGCTAGCTTCTTCCCTCCCCACCACATCTAGTTCATTTTACAGTTATCTATCTGATAGCATCCTTCCAGAAACAGGGCCTCTATCCAAACTCTTTTAGTGCAGGTTGGGGGGTGGGGTGTAACATGAAAAACTTCCTGGGTCTTTTCTTTCTTAAAAATAACTAGCCTTAAAAAGTCCTTTAGGCCAAAGAGACACTTGGGGTGGCAAATTTTGCTCTCCTACATGTGTTTTTAATTATTTTGATTTAATCTCAGAGTTAGAATGTAGTTTCCTCATTAAAGAAATTTCTCTTTATTTCAATAGCAGTGTATGAACTGTTTAAGACTGGTAAACACAGTTAAATACCATTAACTCGCTTAGTTAAATACCATTAAATTACCATGCCAAGGATGATTTCATTGCATTTTCTATTTTTCCTTCATTTGTAATATCTCTCAGGATACCTTAGGTCTCCTCTGCTTATGTTGTGATCAGGCTTCAGAAGCTTTTCCTCTGACAACAGATCAAAAGTGAAGAATGCAGCAACAGGGGGCCTGCAGGCCCAGCCTCCAATTACCCTGGAGTGAATATGAAATGCAGGCTACTTCTCTCCCTCCCTCTTAGACAGACTCTATACCCCCTTATTACAATGATTCTGCCTTCTGGAGTAGGGGGGCTTCCCTTGTGGCTCAGCTGGTAAAGAATCTGCCTGCAATGCGGTAGACTTGGGCCTGATCCCTGGGTTGTAAAGATCCACTAGAGAAGGGAAAGGCTACCCAGTCCAGTATTCTGGCCTGGAGAATTCCATGGACTGTCCATGGGGTCGCAAAGAGTCGGACAAAACTGAGCAACTTTTACTTTCATCTTTCTGGTGTAGTGGTAGTGGTGGTTTATTTGTTAAGTGGGAAATGTCAAATTATTTGACCTTGAATTTCTCCCAGGGCTCTACCTGCAGAACTAAGTGTGCTGGGGATGTCAGGGTGCAAAAACTGCAGAAAAAAATTAGTAGGAGGCTCCAAATGACTTTGAAGGATTCTGAGTGCTAAACGTGAAGCCAAGTCTGTGACAAGCTTACCAGTCAAATATACAAACTCATTCAATCTTAAAAGGAGGCCATTATCCATATTTTCCATAAGGAAAGATTATAGTAATTTAAGAAACCAGAATTTTTCCCTGTATTGTTTTTCTACCCTTTCAATAACATGGAATTATTCAATGGATAATTAACCTTGACTGTACTTAAGCAAAAAGAAATAAAGACATACAGATGCTCCCACCAGATTTCTAGCCCTAATACATAATACTCTGGGCTGCTAATGTTCTTTTATCTTGTTGGATATGAGAAGTGGTGGGTTTTTGTGGGGTTTTTTTTTTTTTAGAAATCTTAAAAGTAGTAACTGAAAAATTAGTTGAAATTAGAATTGTAACCTGAGAACCCTTCTAATAGTTAACTGGGTTATATGAACTACTCTGGGTTAGAAAATGATAAAGAAAATGATTACAAGTAGAGAAGTATTTTGATTAAGTTTAGAAAAGTATTTCAAGCTGTAATAGCTGTAATGAGCAGATACAAAGCAAGGAGAACAGATCGCATGTACTCATCTTTCTGAAAGCCAACAATAGGAGATACAGTGCTGGCATTTGCGTCACTAGAACTAAGTGAATCATTAGCTTTAGAAACAACAACTGGATTCAACTATTAGTGCTACCATTTAGCACCTTTTGAATCTCAATTTGTCCTTCCAAAAATTGGAAATAATGCCCTGACTGCTTTAAAGAGTTTTTCTGGATTATTTTAAAACACTTATTAAAGTACCCTGTAAACTACACAAACATGGAGAGCTGGGATCATAGTAGTCTTTAGTGATGGGATGAATGAGAAAAGAAGCACAAACTGTCTATCTAACTATAACAGCGACTTGTAGAAGAGCACTAAATTATGTCCTATCTCATACCTGTTTCTAGTTTAATTTCACGTGTGTGATAATTATCCTTTAGAAAAAAAGGCATAAGTGTATAGATCACTGCCATTGTTGTTTGGTACTTTTTACTCACATGTTACAAAGTAGTACAGGTTAGTGGAAAGAGACTGAATGCAAAGGCAGAGGCTCTTGATATTAAATCCCAACTTTGCCACCCTGTATTTGTGGGAAGTCAAACCAGCCAAATAAGTTCCTAGAAGGTGAAATTTTTCATCTCTAAAATAAGCATAGTAAAACCTACCTCATAAAGCTGCTGTAATGATCTAACTTATATAAGGCATCTGGAAGACTATTTGGTGTAGCAACAGGATCTTTATTATCTATCTCTGTTTTCAAAATGATTTCCAGACCCTCCCACCTGAGCTTACACAGAAGATATTTCCAGATGTGACTAGTCTAAGATACAAGGAATTCTACCTTCAAAGTGTCCTCAGGAAAACCATCAAAGCCAACTCATTCCTTCCAAATTTGTTTTTTAAGAGCTTACCTTCTTAAACATCTTTTTCTTACTTAAGTTGTAATCAAAGAAATTATCACTTGGTCTTTAACAATTTAGAGGAGCCAGAAAGAGAAATTTTTTCAAAAGTTCCCATATAACCACCACTCATTCCCCAAAGCAAAGGTTGACTTCTTCAGCTAATGAGTTGCCATAGCTAGATTTCATTCCTTCCCGCAAGAGTTGGTGATCTTATTATACCTGAGAACAGACTCTTTATCCCAACCTTTACTTAGTCACACCTTTGGTGCTTATTTCTACCATTTTCAACTTCTACACTTATTAAAAAATTCCTCTTATTTTTCAAGATTAAGGTCAATTCTCTCTAGTCCCATGAAGGTTCCCTGTCCACCTGTCCCCATATTGACTTTTCTGACTCTGAATTCTTATAGTGCTTATTTTCTGTACCAATAGCTCCATACTTTCCTTGCACAATAATTTAACCATTTAACCTTTATTATTCAGGGTAGAGTTCTATGTTTTATACATTGTATCTCCCAAGATGGTCTAAAATTGTGGTATAGATAGAATCATCTTTCTAGTTTCAAATTATATAAGTGAATCAGACAGAAAAATTGTATTGAAAACCCAAAGCATTGTAAGTCAGATACTGATAATCTGGATGTCTCTGCTCCAGTGCTCTGATTCCATTATCCAGAAAGATGAATTAATTACACTTTCCTTTTTCTACTAAGCAATTTTCCCATTTAGCCGCAAGGTCTTTATTTATTTTCTTGGCCACTCATATTTGTTTTCAAAAATGTTGGCAAGCACTGACAAGAATCGCATGCTGAGTAGCCCATAGGAGCAGGCACAGCTCCCCACCTGCAGTGGCACAAATATTCTCACTATCTATACAATATTTACTCTGTTTTTGAAAAGAGACACCTTTCATTCCCAAGGTTGTAAATCTAACCTCTTTTTCCTAAAACAAAATGACACTAAACAAGAAGAAGAAAAAATTATGAAAAAAAAAATAAAAAATTGCTGTAGTGAAGAGGTGGAGTGATAAATGCATCACATTTTCAGCATCAGCTAAGTCAAGATCTGCACACATTTTAGAAGAGACAGAAAGAAGAATTAGTGTGTACTGGGTAAAAAATATAGGCTCACACTGGGAAACCACTGTCTGTTGAATGTTTTTTGAAAATAGTAGGCTTTTCCTAAACATACACTACTATGAGAAAAGTGGTTGAAGTAGATTATTTTCCCTTAAGAGGCAAACACTCCAGTCACCTTTCCACCATCAGGTTTCTTGGACTTCTTTACCTGTCTACAAAAGGCACTTTCTATTTCAGAGTCTTGCTAAGAGCCCAGGTCCTAGTTAGTATGATTGGAACACAATAAGCCCTATTGAGTTCTATATGCAGGGATGGCTCTACAAAGATCTAAGTCTCAGAGTCAGCATCTAGCATGCACTATGCTAGTAAGGAAAACTGTTTCTCTAATGTAACCATTTTAATCTTTTTGTTATTTCCCACAACTTTTGTCTAGTCTGTAGTCACAAGAATTACTCAGCCAACACAACATAATGTTATCGCTAAATACTAAGAAAGAAAATAGCCATGTATTAGAGAAGCCTAAAATAGCAGGAAGATCCTAATACATTTGGCCAGTATTACATATCAAAGTGGGATGGATGGTCCCCAAGAACTTTCAACCTGATGAATCTCAAATGTTCATCAGCTCCATATTTCCACCTTACTGGGTGCGGGGGGTGGGGGTGGGGACGGGGCTTCTGGCACTTTTCCAACACCTGAAGAGCTGCCACACACTGTACAATCTTCTAGTTAAACATTTTCAGGAGAGAGCCTTCCCACAAAAGCAATGTCCTCAACCTCAAGCTGTGAGATGACCTTTTAGCTTCAGTTGTTTCATAATGCACGCCAAACTACAGATAAAACTTGTGATTACAAGATTACTCCAGGGCTCCTGACTTTTCTTTCTTACATTCAATATGGCACTGTCCATTCTCACTGTCCTAATAAGGAGGGAGAAATTATCATAAAAGACAACTGAGTGCTATAGGAGATGAAAACCAGCAATCCTAAATGCACAAAATATATAATTTCAAAGCCCTTCATTTGAAATTTTAAAATTACCAAATCTCTGGAATACAGGACCAGAGTAAAACCTCAAAATACAGGGTCAGTTCATGTTCATAAGCTATATTCCCAATAAGTCTAAAATTCTGAAAAGAAGATGAATGCATAGTATAGCTAAGCATTCATCATTTTGCTTAAAATATATGTAATGTGATATTTTAGTTTGCTATTAATTACAGAAATCAGAAGTTCCATTATATACACCCCCCAAATAAACCTGTGAATCAGTGTTCTAAAAGCTCATTTCTTTGCCTGGGCAAAACTGGAGATCTTATTCAGCCAAAGATGTTAAAGGATTTGCTAATTATTCAGCATAGCCCTTGAGCACTTTCTCCTAACACATACCCAGAAACTGTATTTCTGAAAATTGGATGAGACAATAAGATACCCTCATCTGAATAAATATGATAATGATGATAAAGAAACTCTGGGAAAGACTTTGATAATCTGTGAGGCAAGAAGTAAAGAAGATATAAGATAGATGAGAAGAGGTGGGGGAGTAGCTCAGCAACAACTGAGAAGGAAGAGGTGACATGCAGTCATGTTGAAATGTCTCAGAGGGACCTTCAGAGAGAATCTGTGACAATCATCTGTCCCTACCCCTGCAGCTTAAAATAATTAATGTATGGTTGTGATTACTATTAAATTGTCATCCCCCTGTTGCTATTACTTCTGAGGCAGGCGTTGATGGCTTACTTTCCCTTGGAAATAAGAAAGCAGTCATCTTACCTGAAATGTAGCTCAGGTGATAACTTGGGCGCCTGTGGTGTAGTGAGCTGACTTGCATACAGTTCCTAAGTGTCAGGGTGGTCGCTAGTAAACAGAGATGTCCTGAGTCCTAACAGAGTCCACACTAACTAGACAAAAGGAGCCCTTTCAGATCCAGTGTCTTTGTTGTTGTTGTTTTCTGTCTTAAGTAAGTGTTAGTTGCTCAGTCGTGCCCGACTCTTTGCGACCCCATGGACTGCAGCCCACCAGGCTCCTCTGTCCATGAGATTTTCCAGGCAAGGATACTGGAGTAGGGTGCCACTTCTTTCTCCAGGGGATCTTCCCGACCCAGGGATGGAACCCGGGTCTCCTGCACTGCAGGCAGATTCTTTACCGACTGAGCTACAAGGGGCTTCATTTTAACACCAAAGATTGGAAGGAAATGAATATTAAATAGAAAACATTCTATCTTAAAGAAATTCATCTGATGATAGTTCTATCAGTCTTTCTGATTGATATTTAAGGCATCAATCACATGATCAAATAACACCCTTTTTAACACCAATAGGTTTTTCTATAGCTGACTACATAAATTCTGAAATGTAACATATCTAGGCTAACCCTAGGATTAAACACTGCTGAAAAATTCTGGTTTCATTCACCATGATCGAAAGTTTAGAGCCATAGTTGATGGAACTCAGAAAAACAGGTATTTAGGCATGCACAAATTAGCCTAGAGAAACTGATACTTCAGAATTTTTCAATTCCATTTGCTCAAAGTCAGACAGACATTTTGTAAGTTAGAATTTGTAAGAAGATAAATGGCATTGTTAAAAATAGAAATAAAAAACATATATAGGTGTTCACTACAAAAAGTGAGCAGTAGAAAAAAATAAAGCAGATCTCCAACAAAGTAATCATCAAGAGCAAACTGCCACACCATTGAGATCTGACAAAGGACAGCATGGAATGTGCTGTAAGATAATAATAGAAAGTAAGCTATATAAAGCAAAGATATTTTTCAGAATAAAGGGAAAATAACATACTCAGAAAGTCTTTAGAAATGTTTCAAATAAAGCCCTGTGTTTGAGAAAAGAAGAAAAAGAAAGAAAATGGGTAAGAGGTCTCAATTCCCTCCCAGTCCCTCTTTCACTTTTGGACAATATTTGAGAACTTGTATATATCCCTGTAAAAATATGGGTGCCTACAGTTTAAGAAAATTACATCTCATTTCTTTTCATTTGCTCAACTCTTTAAAAATCATGTCAACTATGCTCAACTTTATTAAGCTCAAGTTATCATATATTAAAGAGTTTGATATCAAATATATTTGTATTTTAATGATGACAATTTCACTTTAGCAAATAAAATTTTAAGTCCCAGACACAACAATTATTTCTCTAAAATGAGAACTTTACAGAGCTGCTGAGAGAGTCAGAGATAATTATATGTTGCCAGAAATGTTATATGTTTCTGGTAATGGTTAGTCCTTTTGAAGGACATTGCCATTATCTTCATTACCTTCACCATAGTTTGGCCTCAGGTCAAACAACAGGGAGGAAACACAGCCCCCTCACATCAACAGAAAATTGAATTAAAGACTTGCACAGCAAGACCCCGCCCATCAGAACAAGACCTAGTCTCTCCCATCAAGAAGCTCCCATAAGCCTCTTATCATTCTCCATCAGAGGGCGGACAGAATCACAGAAAAGTAAACAATCCCATCACATGGACCACAGCCTTCTCTAACTCAAGGAAAGGATGAGCCTGTAGGACACCCAAGATGGATGGGTCATGGTGGAGAGTTCTGACAAAACGTGGTTCGCTGGAGAAGGGAATGGCAAGCCACTTCAGTATTCTCGCTTTGAGAATGCCATGAACAGTATGACAAGGCAAAAAGATAGGACATTGAAAGATGAACTCCCCAGGTTGGTAGGTACCCAATGTGCTACTGGAGAAGAGTGGAGAAATAACTTCAGGAAGAATGAAGAGATGGAGTCAAAGCAAAAACAACACCCAGTTGTGGATGTGACTGGTGATGTAAGTAAAGTCTGATGCTGTAAAGAATAATATTGCATAGGAACCTGGAATGTTTGGCCCATCAATCAAGGTAAAGTGGAAGTGGTCAAACAGGAGAAGGCAAGAGTGAACATCAACATTTTAGGAATCAGTGAACTAAAATAAACTGGAATGGATGAATTTAATTCAGATGACCATTATATCTACTACTGTGGGCAAGAATACCTTAGAAGAAATGGAGTAGCCATCATCATCAACAAGAGTCTGAAATGCAGTACTTGGATGCAATCTCAAAAATGACAGAATGATCTCTATTTGTTTCTAAGGCAAACTATTCAGTATCACAGTAATCCAAGTCTATGCCCCAACCAGCAATGCTGAAGAAGCTGAAGTGGAACAGTTCTATAAAGACCTATGAGAACTTCTAGGATGAAGACACAAAAAAGATGTCCTTTTCGTTATGGGGGACTGGAATGCAAAAGTACGAAGTCAAGAGATACCTGGAGTAATGGGCAAATTTGGCCTTGGAGTTAAAAACGAAGCAGGGAAAAGGCTAAGTTTTGCTAAGATAATTCATTGGGCATAACAAACACCCTCTTCCAACAACACAAGAGAGGACTACACACATGGACAACACCACATGGTCAATACCAAAATCAGATTGATTATATTCTTTGCAGACAAAGATGGAGAAGCTCTATACAGTCAGCAAAAACAAGACTGGGAGCAGACTGTGGCTCAAATCATGAACTCCTTATTGCTAATTTCAGACTTAAATTGAAGAAAGTAGGGAAAATCACTAGACCATTCAGGTATGACCTCAAACAAATCCCTTACACTTATACAGTGGAAGAGACAAATAGATTCAAGGGATTATACCTGATAGACAGAGTGCCTGAAGAACTATGGACAGAGGTTCATGACTTGGACAGGAGGCAGAGATCAAGATCATCACCAAGAAAAACAAATGCAAAAAGGCAAAATGGCTGTCTGAAGAGGTCTTACAGATAGCTGAGAAAAGAGACGTGAAAGGCAAGGAAGAAAATGAAAGATACACCCATTTGAATGCAGAGTTCCAACGAATAGCAAGGAGAAATAAGAAAGCCTTCCTCAGTGATCAATTCAAAGAAATAGAGAAAAACAATAGAATGAGAAAGACTAGAGATCTATTAAAGAAAATTAGAGCTAACAAGGAAACATTTAATGCAAAGATGGTCACAATAAAGGACAGAAATGGCATGGACCTAACAGAAGAAGAAGATATTAAGAAGAGGTGGCAACAATACACAGAAGAACTACACAAAAAAGATCTTCATGACCCAGATAACCACGATGATGTGATCACTCACCTAGAGCCAGACATCCCAGAATACAAAGTTAAGTGGGCCTTAGGTAGCAGCAGTGAGCAAAGGTAGTGGAGGTGATGGAATTCCAGTTGAACTATTTCAAAACCTAAAAGGTCGTGCTGTAAAAGTGTAGCACTCAATATGCCAGCAAATTTGGAAAACTCAACAGTGGCCAGAGGACTGGAAACAATCAATTTTCATTTCAGTTCCAAAGCAAGGCAATGCCAAAGAATGCTCCTACTACTATACAATTGCACTCATCTCACACGCTAGCAAAGTAATGCTCAAAATTCTCCAAGTCAGGCTTCAAGAGTACATGAACCATGAACATCCAGATGTTCATGCTGGATTTAGAAAAGACAGAACGAGAGATCAAATTACCAACATCTGTTGGGTCATCAAAAAAGCAAGAGAGTTCCAGAAAAACATCCATTTCTGCTTTATGGACTATACCAAAGCGTTTGACTGTGTGAATGACAACAAACTGTGGAAAACTCTTAAAGAGATGGGAATACCAGACCACCTGAACTGCCTCCTGATAAAGTGTATGTAGATCAAGAAGCAACAGTTAGAAGTGAACATGGGACAACAGACTGGTTCCAAATCAGGAAAGAAGTATGTCAAGGCTATGTATTGTAACCCTGCTTATTTAACTTATATGCAGAGTACATCATGAGAAATGCTGGGCTAGATGAAGCACAAGCTAGAATCAAGATTTCTGGGAGAAATATCAAGAACCTCACATATGCAGATGACACCATCCTTATGGCAGAAAGCGAAGAACTAAAGAGCCTCTTGATGAAAGTGAAAGAGAAGAGTGAAAAAGTTGGCTTAAAACTCAGCATTCAGAAAACCAAGATCATAGCATCCAGTGCCATCACTTCATAGCAAATAAATGGGGAAACAATGGAAACAATGACAGACTTTCTTTTGGGGGGCTCCAAAATCACTGCAGATGATGACTGTAGCCATGAAATTAAAAGACACTTACTCCTTGGAAGAAAATTTGTGATCAAACTAGACAGCATATTAAAAAGCAGAGACATTACTTTGCCAACAAAAGCCCATCTAGTCAAAGCTATGGTTTTTTTCCAGTAGTCATGGATATATATAAGAGTTGAACTATAAAGAAAGCTGAGCACCGAAGAATTGATGCTTTTGAACATTGGTGTTGGAGAAGACTCTTGAGAGTCCTTGGACTGCAAGGAGATCCAACCAGTCCATCCTAAACTAAATCAGTCCTGAATATTCATTGGAAGGACTGATGCTGAAGCTGAAACTCCAATACTTTGGCCACCTGATGAGAAGAACTGACTCATGGGAAAAGACCCTGTTGCTGAGAAAGATTGAAGGCAGGAGAAGTGAATGACAGAGGATGAGATGGTTGGATGTCATTACCGACTTGACACACATGAGTTTGAGTAGGCTCTGGGATTTGATGATGTATAGGGAAGCCTAGTGTGCTGCAGTCCTTTGGGTTGCAAAGAGTCGGACATGACTGAGTGACTGAACTGAACTGAACTAAATGGTTAGTCCACCAAACTGATAATGAACAGGCCAATATTTCTTATGAGATTTTAAAGGTACTGTCTCCAGTATCCTCCAGATTCTTCAAGTTTTGAGGCAAAACACTATACAAAATAATTTCTAAAATGCTATGTTACCTATATTGTTGCTCCAGATCCTGCTTAAAAATAGTAAATAACTAATTTTTGAGTACTATTATGTGCACACCTATGTTTCAGAATGCTCACAACATTGCTTACTCCTATCATTTCATTTAAGACTGAAACTGTTGATTTAGACCAATTAAGGCTTTTCAGATAAATGCACAAACCATTAGCAATTTTCCATGAAAACACAATGTTTATAATAGGAATGAGCTCAAGTTAAAG
This sequence comes from Odocoileus virginianus, assembly GCF_023699985.2. Taxonomy (NCBI): domain Eukaryota; kingdom Metazoa; phylum Chordata; class Mammalia; order Artiodactyla; family Cervidae; genus Odocoileus; species Odocoileus virginianus. The sequence continues at coordinate 16,402,893 of NC_069675.1, read as the reverse complement.
TAATTTTGTAAAGCAAAAAGAAAAAAGCCAACTGAAAATTAAAAATGAGGGGATAGTGTTGTGATGTGTATAGTCCAGAAAATTGACCCTCCGTTATCTACTCTCAGGGCCAGCACTAATCAACATTTGGTCAGCAGATAAGCAGATATGGACATCATATTTGCAGACATCACAAAGTGGAAAACCTCTAGAAGAGTGCAGAACCACCACAGTAGAATGCATGAAAACAGAAAGTGCCTTGGGATGCTGAAGATGTGCCCCAAACCTAGAAGTGACAGAGTAAAAGCACACAGCCAGATGAAGGCCAGGCTAAAGATTAAAGTCAAGAATAACTATGGTCAGATATGTTCTATCTTAATTTCTGTGAATGAATGTGTAATTTCCTTCTCTGAAGACCTGGTAAAATGGACTATTGGGAATATACTATTGGGACTACCAAGCAGCTGGAGCTCTCTCACATTGATGGTGGGCATATAAATTAATAAAACCATTTTGGAAAAATATTTCACAGTATATATAACTTATGACCTAGCAATTCTACCTCTAGGTATATACCTAATGAAATCAATGCTTATGAGCACCAAAAGACATGCATGAGAATATGTATAGCAACCTTTTTTTTTTTTCCATTTATTTTTATTAGTTGGAGGCTAATTACTTTATAGCATTGCAGTGGTTTTTGTCATACATTGAATTAGCCATGGATTTACATGTATTCCCCATCCCGGTCCCCCCTCCCACCTCCCTCTCCACCCCATCCCTCTGGGTCTTCCCAGTGCACCAGGCCTGAGCACTTGTCTCATGCGGCAACCTTATTTATAGTATCCCCAACTGAATATAGCTCAAATATCCATCAATAGTCAGATGGGCAAATAATGTACATTTCATTCATAGGATGAAATACTATGCAGCAATAGAAAATAACTAATGATACATTCAAAGTGTGGATAAATCAATAGACAAATGCTTAGTGAAAGAAGCTGAAAAATAAAGAGTACATACTGCCATTATTCCATTTATATGGGGTTCAAAACAGATGAAAGTGATCTTTGGTGATAGAAATCAGGACAGTATAGGCATCCTTGGAACACTCTTGGAAGAGGGTTATTTACTGGGAAGGGGAATGAAGCTTTTTTCTAATCACTGGCATGCTCTGTATAGTGATCTGGGTGGTGTTAATAATGATATATACATATGTTTAAGTATATATATATATATATATACATATATATATACACACACACACACACACACAGACAGACAGAAAGATAGAGAGAGAGACACACAGACAGATAGAGAGAGGGAAAGAAGGAAGTGTACTCCCCTACCTGGCTTCAGATCCTGGGATCATCCTTCATGTAAGCTACAAAGAGTCACTTCACTGCAGGGAAGTTTATTTGTCTATGTGTAACTGAAGTTAAGGAGGAAAGTAAACTGGACAAGTTGGCTAATAACCATGTAAATTGCTTTTTTTCCACTCAGCAAAGACCAATATTTTAGCCCTTATCTACTGTCTCTATTTGTTGTGCTTCTGTGTTCCTCCCTCAAATTCCCAGAGATTCATCTCTCTAAGACATGTGGCTGACATGTTATACTACACCTCACAGAGTCTAGCACAAAGTTGGACAGGCACATGTAAATGTTCCAATCTTGTTCACAGTAATCATAATACCCACATGTGTTGATTACCATTCTATATCTCAGAAAATAATTACTCTTCCTACCAACCCTGCGACATAGGTATTTTTATTCCAACTCTAGAGATAAAGAAATTGAGGCTCAGAGATGTCCTGTGAATTATAAGTGGAAGAGCAAGCCCGCCAATGCTGTATACAAATCTCACAACAGTTACTTCCGACTGTTAGAGGACTGATTATAAAACATCTGCTTAGACAGTCTTTCCAGCTGCAATTTTCTTTACCATGTTTCTGCCCTGAGTGATCCATCTGGTGCCCCTGCCAACATCAAAACCCATGCTTATCAAACAACATGCCCACAGTTCTGGGTAAATATGGTCAAGGCCTCACAAAGGGCCAATGTCCATGGAGTTCACCTGATGGTGTGCAGCTTCACAGCCTTCTAAATGGTGTGCGATCACTTCTCAGTGTATCCTCACATTAAGTCAGTTCAAATGAATCTGTTTAAGACTCTTCAGTCATCCCCTTGGTGTAATATATAATCTCCTGTCTAATTATTTATTTTTAAATTTATAATGTACTTAGAAAATTTTTATATTTATATATACATAATGATCCCTTTAGTCTGAATATTTCTTAATCTATTAATAAAATCACAAATTTGAATTTTGTTCTTTCTTGATCATCTCTAGAAAAACAATTCAAGCTCTTAGGACAGCCAATTATTTTCTGTACTATGACTGAAGTAGACTGGTACTTTGGTGATAATATGCTACCAATTCATGTCCACAGAGACAGCTTCTCTGGAAAGAATCCATTGTCTCCTTTTATAATCTGCACTGAATAACACTGTCATCTTTCAAATTTTTGACAGTTCCACATCCTTTCCTCACCTAATTCTACTTGACAGCTAAAACTAGATCACACTTATAGAACAGCATCATGTTTTTAGGTGGCATGGGCATTTCTTTCATATGATGATCTGTCAGATATAATTCAAATACAGGTAGAATATATTTGCATGTTGGCTGATTCTTATTCATCATTAACTTACTGTGAACAACTAAACAATGCAGTATCTCATTGAAGCCTTATTATCCCATAATTGTACCCCAGGTTAAACCCTTGCAAGAAGTCTGAGTCTAGTTGTAGGTGCTTTTGACTTGAGAAAAATGTATTTTAAAGACATAAGCTACTAACAGAGGTAGAATGGTGGCAGCACAGATCATTAAAATGAGAAGTTTTGGAGGAATACACCTGTCACTGCAGATATACAAGAAACCTCCCTGGTTTTCAATTTGATTCCATAATTTATTGTGTTATCTTAAAGCCACAGCCTCATTTTCAGTTCAGTTCAATCACTCAGTCATATCCGACTCTTTGCCCCAAGGACTGTGGCACACCAGGTTTCTCTATCCATCACCAACTCCTGGAACTTGTTCAAAATCATGTTCATCGAGTCGGTGATGCCATCTAACCATCTCATCCTCTGTTGTCCCTGTGTCCTCCTGCCTTCAATATTTCCCAGCATCAGGGTCTTTTCCAAAGAGTCAGTTCTTTGCATCAGGTGGCCAAAGTATTGCAGTTTCAGCTTCAGCATCAGTCCCTCCAGTGAATATTCAGGACTGATTTCCTTTAGGATGGACTGGTTTGATCTCCTTGCTGTTCAAGGGACTCTCAAGAGTCTTCACCAACACCACAGTTCAAAAGCATCAATTCTTTGGCACTCAGCTTTCTTTATGGTCCAATTCTCACATCCATACATGACTACTTGAAAAACTATAGCTTTGACTAGAGAGACCATTGTTGGCAAAGTAATGTCTCTGCTTTTTAACACACTGTCTAGCTTAGCCAAGTCTTCTCTTCCAAGGAGCAAGCATCTTTTAATTTCATGGCTACAGTCACCACCTGCAGTGATTTTGGAGCCCAAGAAAATAAACTGTCTCATTGTTTCCATTGTTTCCTCATCTATTTGCCATGGTGTGATGGGACCAGATGCCATGATCTTAGTTTTCTTAATGTTGAGTTTCAAGCCACTTTTTCACTCTTCTCTTTCACCCTCATCAAGAAACTCTTCAGTTCCTCTTCACTTTCTGCCATAAGAGTTGAATCCTCTGCATATCTGAGGTTACTGATATTTCTCCCTGCAATGTTGATTCCAGCTTGTGCTTCATCTAGTCTGGCATTTTGCATGGTATACTCTGCATATAAATTAAATAAGCAGAGTGACAATATACACCCTTGATGTACTCCTTTGCCAATTTGGAACCAGTCTGTTCTTCCATGTCCGATTCTAACTGTTGCTTCTTGACCTACATACATATTTCTCAGGAGGCAGGTCAGGTGGTCTGGTATTCCCATCCCTTTAAGAATTTTCCACAGTTTGTTGTGATCCACACAGTCAAAGGCTTTAGCATAGTCAATGAGGCAGAAGTAGATGTTTTTCTGGAATTCTCTTGCTTTTTAATGATTCAAGTGATGTTGGCAATTTGATCTCTGGTTCCTCTGCCTTTTCTAAAACCAGCTTGAACATCTGGAAGTTCTCAGTTCACATACTGTTGAAGTCTAAGTTGGAGAATTTTGAGCATTACTTTGCTAGCATGTGAGATGAGTGCAATTGTGTGGTAGTTTGAGCATTCTTTGGGATTACCTTTCTTAGGGATTGGAATGAAAACAGACCTTTTCCAGTTCTGTGGCCACTGCTCAGTTTTTCAAATTTGCTGGCATATTGAGTGCAGCACTTTCACAGCATCATCTTTCAGGATTTGAAATGGCTCAACTGGAATTCTATCACCTCCACTAGGTTTGTTCATAGTGATGCTTCCTAAGGTGACTTGACTTCACATTCCAGGATGTCTGGCTCTAGGTGAATGATCTCACCATCAAGGTTATCTGGGTCATTAAAATCTTTTTCATGAGCTTTTCTGTGTATTCTTGCCACCTCTTCTTAATATCTTCTGCTTCTGTTAGGTCCATACCATTTCTGTCCTTCATTGCGCCCATCTTTGCATGAAATGTCCCCTTTGTATCTCTAATTTTCTTGAACATATCTCTAGTCTTTCCCATTCTATTGTTTTCCTCTATTTCTTTGCATTGATCACTTAGCAAGGCTTTCTTATCTTGCCTTGCTATTCTTTGGAACTCTGCATTCAGATGCATATATCTTTCCTTTTCTCCTTTGCCTTTCACTTCTCTTGTTTTCTCAGCTTCTGTAAGGCCTCCTCAGACAACCATTTGCCTTTTTTGCATTTCTTCTTCTTCGGATGGTTTTGATCACAGCCTCATGTACAATGTTACTAACCTCTATCCGTAGTTCTTCAGGCACTCTATCTATCAGATCCAATCCCTAGAATGTATTTGTCATTTCCACTGTATAATCATAAGGGATTTGATTTAGGTCATACCTGAATTGTCTAGTGGTTTTCCCTACTTTCTTCAATTTAAGTCTGAATTTTGCAATAAGGAATTTATGATCTGAGAGCCACAGCCTCATTTTACTCATTTGTAGATATCTTTTTGGAAAAATTAGAGGAGGTGGTGTTTAAACTGGGGCACAAAGCTGAGCTGGTAGTTACAAGAGTAGATCTTTTGAGAGAATTTCCCTTGACCAACTTAGACCCAACATATCTTTGGTCCTCATATTCTCGTCCCCTGAGGACAGAGGCCCTGGGGATGACTAGTTCCGCTACTGAAGCTAAGAATGTGTGAGCTGGGCTATGAGAATCTCCACAGAAGAACTTGCAGTGACACACCAGCCAGGGCCCTGCTTTGTTTCATTCCCCCCCCCCGACCCCCCAATATTGGGGTTGGATTTGAACTAGTCTCTTTATCTGTCAAAAAGCAATTTACATTTCCTCCTAATTATGGAGTTTTGCTGATTTTGCTTCTCAAAGAGATTTTACTGAACCATTTTCTTCTTTAAATATTCTCTTTCAAGTTCTCACTAAAATCTCCAGAGAAGATTTTATCTTTATCAGCAAACCTGAGTTACCTTCTAATTTCTCTGATTTTGCTTTCCTCACTTTTCCTAGGAGATGTTTTCTCACCTGACAACTGTCTGTGCCTTAAGAAAAAACGAATGAGAGAATCTTCTGCAAATATTTTTAAGTATACAATTAAAGTAATAATTTGAGGGTTTCTTTTCATAACATTTCATATGCAACCAAGGAGTCCAAGACACTGCCACTTAGATGCTATATAACCTTGAAATGTTGTGGCTCCCTGTGCCACACTCCTTTCATCTGTAAAATGGATAAAACATGAGTCATAAAAGCATCTACTCTTTAAGGATTGTTGTGAGGAATAAACAAGTATCTGTGAAAATTAAGTATAGTGATTGCAATGTAAGAATTTAATAAATGCCAGCAATAGATGCATTTAATAATAGAAAATACATTTAAAACACTTAGCAATTAGTTTTATTCATTTTAATTGCTTAATATAGAGAATACTATGTAGTGTTTTTTTGTTTTGTTTTGGCTTTGATTTGCTTCCAACACTGGATGCGCTTAGTTTCTAAGGTATTAGGGGTTTTATCTGGCATATGGTAGACACCAAATAGATGTTAGCATTGTAAGTTGATGCAAAAAAATGAAAAAATTTTATTTCAATGTTCAAATATAGCCTTTACAATGTTACTAATGATTTAAAAGTACTCTGCACTTATTAGTGGTGCATTCAATAGGAAGAAGTCTGCCACATAACAACAGGGATATTTACCTATGGATATTTATTAGAGAAGAGAACTAAACAGAAAATTCATAGTTCTGAGCACTTTGTGAGATAGTGTTTAGAATGTCTCCCTTCTAATAACTTTAGTACTACAAAGCTTAGGCATTTCTAAACAAAATGGAATAATATTGATAACACAGCTGAGCATGTAAATGCATTTAATGACATGCTACTCTGAAATGTATTTATTAACTCAACTGCCAACAAAATGTTGTAGTAGAGTTTTAATTAAGACTAACCAAAGGTATAATAAGCATGTCAAATTATCTGATCACTTATGTATATTAACACTATTGGTAATGAGGTACCAGTTTCCTCTCTTTAAATGATAGATTACTACAGCAAATCTCCTTATAAGTAGCAATGTATGTGTGCTCAGTCACTCAGTTGTGTCTGACTCTTTGCGACCCCATGGACTGTAGCCTGCCAGGCTCCTCTGTCCATGCAAGAATACTGGAAGAAATTAAAGTTAAAGTTGCTTAAGAATACTGGGGAGATTGTCATTTCCTACTCCAGGGGATCTTCCCAACCCATGGATCAAACTTGCATCTCTTGTATCTTCTGCATTGGCAGATACATTCTTTATCACTGTGCCACCTGGGAAGCCAGGTGTACTTTATTGTACTTTTTTTTTTCATTAAAAATATTTATAAAGGTATTTTTACCACTGATCTTTATATGAGACTGCAATTAGTATTATTCTACTTAACGGCCATTATAACAACTGAAATTGAGCAACAATGGAAAGGATCATTGTGTGAAGTATTAAGTTTCATGACTTGGATAGTTTTAATAAAAATAAATAACTATTTTTAAAGAACACTATAGGAACAATATCAAAATCTACATTTGATGGGAGTTTGAACTCAATCAATTCTGAAGTTGCTTTCAACTAAACAGTTCGAAAGTTGAGTCTATAACTTTACTGGATATTAAGCTTTATTCATTTTATATAACTAGAAGGAAATCATTTATAACATGATGTGTGTTCATTTATCTGAATCATACATTACATAATCGAAAAGACAGCGTTATCATTTCTTCCCTAATGCCTCCTATCTTTATACTCACTGTGCATTCATTTAAGTCCAATATCCATTTCACAGTAGATTCATTTGATATTTCAGTTGTATCATGAAAGAAAGAAAGTGAAAGTGAAGTAACTCAATCGTGTCTGACTCTTTGTGACCCCATGGACTGTAGCCTGCCAGGCTCCTCTGTCCACGGGATTTTCCAGGCAAGAGTACTAAACTGGGCTTCCATTTCCTTCTCCAGGAAGTTGTATCATATATATTATCAGTTGCTATGACAATAGTTTTGTAATCCTACACTAGTCATATTGGATCTATTAGTTTACTTACCAGATGATTCCATAAGAATATTCATAATAATGACTAAAACCTAAGTGATTACTTTGTCTTTGACCCTCTTTTATTATTTTCCCCTGAAGGGATTATTTTTTTAAAGTCTGATGACTCAACCAGTCCAACTTTTCCTTCTTGAGCTATTGGTACTTCTAGGGAAGCAGCATTTCCCTTTCTAAACAGTGTAGGTCAACTCCATTTCACAGTATACACATTTTCACAGCATACACATTTATTTCAATGACTTGCATGAATTGTGTGTGTGACTCCACTGACATTTAGTCAGTTAATGTGCACTACTGAAGCAGGCCCCGCTGGTTGCTCTATTATTGTGTAACCTTCTATATCCCTCACTACAAAGGTAAAGTAAATATCCATTTCTGAAAAGAACTGCTCTAATAGTATTTAATGGTATTTTCTGAGCATATGCTAGCACTGTTTTTCTTTCTTGCTAAACCAACTTGCATTTATCTTCTTACCTTTCCTCCCACTGTGTATAAACAAACCTCAAGGCAAACTACTGCCATGGAAGTCCATTTACTAGCAGAGAAAAGAAAAACAAAATAGCTTTAGTCTTAATTCAACTCAATTCAACAAGCATTTATTGAGCACTCATTTCATGCCAGATGCTGACCCAGGAATTGGGAAAACAAAATGCAATTAGTTTCTGTCCTTAAGGAGTTTAGCAGGGCAAGTGGTTATATTACAAAAAATGAAAAAAAAGTTTCAATATAATAAGTGCTAAAAATATGTCTTTAATGCATTGTATGATGGTCTATAAGACTCATTTTAGCATAGTAGTTAAAAACATGGACTGTGGAGGACCATATTGCCTGGGTTTCAATCCCAACTATAACACTTAGTATGTGTGTGATTTGGGGCAAGTAACTTAACCTTTCTGGGTCCCAGATTTTTAACCTAAAATGAGGATAAAATTAATACCTACAGACTCCTTTGGTATCTGCAGGCAATACTAAAATCCACAGTTCTCAAGTCCCATATGGGTAATGACATAGTACAGTCAGCCCTCCATATTCACAATTCTGCATCCATAGATACAAAGAGATGAGTGTATTTCATAGTGTCACTATGAGTTAATATTTATATTAAATATAAATGAGTTAGTATTTATGAAGTTGTTAATATAGTATCTGGCATATATTAGGTGTAACGTATTGTTTGTTGAATACAATAATGGAGGGTTAATTAATTGCTTAGGAGATAAGAGAAATGTTGATCCCAGTGGAACATTTAAGAGAAATACTTCAGAGAATAGGTATTATTTAATAAAAGTCTTTAAAAGATGAGTTGTATTTTACAAAAAGGACAAGAAGGAGGAAACAAAAAAGGATATGTGAGTGTGTCAAGTCCCTAGAATATCTAGTAAAGGTCTAGCAAAGGGCCTTCTAAAACTAGAAGAAAGCCTTCATTAAAAAGAGCAAATGAAACTGAGTCTGATCAGGAAGATGGGAACAAGTTGCAAAAGAAAAAGTTAAAAACAAAATTTCAGTAATCAAGCAATGGAGTTTTTAAATTTAGAAAGAGTGGTGTGATTAGATTTGTTTTAGACAAGTTTCATTTATAGTAGGGAAGTTTAATTGGATTAAGAGGGACTAGAGATGTGATGACTGGTTGAGAAATCATAGTCTGGGAAGAGACATCCTGGCCCAGAAAAGCAGGATGGCAAAGCAGGCCAGGAGGAAGAAACATGGCTCCATCCTAGTAGAAGACAAAACCTTTCTCATGGGTGAAATGACCAATCTCCTCCAGGAGAGAAGCTAGCATACTTTGTAAAACGCTTAAGCAATTTTCTGATAAATGCTAGTGTTTTAAGATCTCTTCTGGGAAACTTATAACCCACCAGTCTAGCTAGTTGTCAGTTAAGAGTAATGACATTTAACCAGATATTCTCTTTTTCTAATCAGGGTCATCTGATCTTTCTTTTTCCCTGTAATAAAATGTCCCAACTAAGAGGATCTTAAAATTAATCTTCTTAGGTCTCCTTCCTTAGATAAAGCTTGATATAAAATTTGACACATACCCATCACCAAATTAGCAGGAAAATGACAGACAAAGAAAGCAGAAATTTGGAGGAAAACAATGCCATTGGTTGGAACTTTTTGAGCTAAAAGAACTTGCAGAATATCCAGGTAGAAAATAGGAGGAGGATGAAAGTAGCTACCATTTGTTGAGTGTGCTACATAGAAGACACTATGACAAATATTACTTATCTTTAAATTTAGCAATGATTTTGTGATTAATATCATCATTGCCATTTCATGGATACAAACACTGAAATAAGGGATGCTATGAAATATTCCCAAGGCCATTCAACTAGTAGATTGCTACAATGAGATCCAGATCCTAATGCCCGGATGTTAAGGTCTATGCAAACTCTATTATGCCAAACTCAGTCTGGCATCTAGTGATTAGGAATGATTATTTATTGTCATAAATGCAATTGTTAATGAGTTGTAAAAATTATTCATGTCTCAATTAAACATAATGTTAAAAGATCTACTCTATTCTCAAGTCAGTTTTTTAAATTCGAACACAGGGAAGCTGTATATTAGAATCATCAAGAGCACATTTTTAGATTCAGACAAATTCAGGTTTGAATCCATGACTGATAACTCACTGGGCCTTAGTATCTTCATCTGTAAGAAGGATATAATGTTTATCTCATAAGACTTCTGTGAATATTTGACAAGAACGTTGCAGGTACATGACAAATAGTAAATAATCAAGAATAACTCTTCCCACTATTACAATTATTTATGATAATTTGGTTTAGAAATGTATTCTGTGGGGAGACATGGCCATGATAACAGCAAAAATTGAAAGCAAATGACTTGATTGAAAGAATTTTCATTTAACTTATATAAGTATAAACATCATGTCAATGTTTATTTTCTCATTCCAACCCAGAAAAGGTACAAAGGTCTCGAATTATCCCATGAAATTACTGTCTACTATGTATATCTTATATTGTGTGGCTGCTGAGAACCCAAAGGTGAAAGACATATTCTGCCTTCTGTATTTACCGTCTGGTGGCAAAGAGAGAGGAGTAAAAAAATAGCTACAGTGATAATGTGATGAAGCAGTTATTGGATTAATGTCAGGTCACTTCTACTCCAGAATAATCTAGAGTAGCCAGGTCAGTTACAGGGTAGGCTTGTTTGGAAATTCAATTCAAAGGAGGATTATATTATGAGTTTGAACCCACACTACAGTAGATCTGAATCTCAGATCGGCCTTCAATTTGACCCAACATTCTGATCTCCCACTGGGGATGGCTAATCTAGGGTCAGGTCAGCTTTCTGTGGACATGGAACAGTTGCTCAGGACATGAGTGTTTAATTCAGCAGCCTTTGGGTAGAAAGACTCCAAGAAGCAGAACTGTCTGACACTGACTAATATGAGTTGGGAGATCAAACATGAAAAGACTAAGAGAGAGTTTCTTTTGAGTCACATCATTACATATCTATTAAGCATTTTCTCTGTTCTCACCTGTGTGATAATGATAGGTTAGTTCAGAAAGGGAAGAAAAAAAAAAAAAAAACATTGATCTCTGCCCTCCTATGACTTGCAATCTAGTTTAGAAGAGAATTAATATACATAAAACTAAAACAATGTCCCAATCACAATAAATTCAAGATCTGTTATGGCCAAGACATCTTAATGTATATTATCTTGTACAAACATAATAAAAATCTTGTGAGGTAGAAGAAAAAAATCTCCATTTTTACAGATGAAAAGAATATCTAGAGAAAAGTACCCTAGAAGTGGCATTTTATAAGTGGCTCCAGGTGATGCCAACATAGTTCTTCTCCACAAGAGGTACTTAGGAATCAGTAAACTTATTTATACTGTGCATCATACAGAACAACTCAGGGACCAGCAGCATTTCTCTCACTTGGGAGCTGGTAAGTGATGCAGAACATTGGGCCCCGCCTCAGACCTACTGCCTTAGAATCTGTATTTTAATGATGATTCTTTTACAATTAAACTCTATAGTCCTGACATGAAAAGCTATGAAACAAAGTGAAAGTGAAATCACTCAGTCGTGTCCGACTCTTTGTGACCCCATGGACTGTAGCCTACCAGGCTTCTCCATCCATGGGGTCTTCCAGGCAAGAATACTAGAGTGGGTTGCCATTTCCTTCTCCAGGAGATCTTCCTAACCTAGGGATTGAACCTGGGTCTTATGCATTGTAGGCAGATGCTTTACCATCTGAGCCACCAGGGAAGTCACATAGTCCTGACATGAAAAGCTATCAGTTCACTTCAGTCACTCAGTCGCGTCTGACTCTTTGCGACCCCATGAATCGTAGCACACCAGGCCTCCCTGTCCATTGCCAACTCCCAGAGTTTACTCAAACTCATGCGCATCGAGTCGGTGATGCCATCCAGCCATCTCATCCTCTGTCGTCCCCTTCTCCTCCTGCCCCCGATCCCTCCCAGCATCAGGGTTTTTTCCAATGAGTCAACTCTTCACATGAGGTGGCCAAAGTATTGGAGTTTCAGCTTCAGCATCAGTCCTTCCAATGAACACCCAGGACTTATCTCCTTCAGGCTGGACTGGTTGGATCTCCCTGCAGTCCAAGGGTCTCTCAAGAGTCTTCTCCAACACCACAGTTCAAAGGCATCAATTATTCGGTGCTCAGCTTTCTTTATAGTTCAACTCTCACATCCATACATGACCACTGGAAAAACCATAGTCTTGACCAGATGGACCTTTGTTGGCAAAGTAATGTCTCTGCTTTTTAATATGCTATCTAGGTTGGTCATAACTTTCCTTCCAAGGAGTAAGCATCTTTTAATTTCATGGCTGCAGTCACCATCTGCAGTGATTTGGGGACCCAAAAGAATAAAGTCAGTCAGTGTTTCCACTGTTTCCCATCTATTTGACATGAAGTGATGGGACCAGATGCCATGATCTTAGTTTTCTGAATGTTGAGCTTTAAGCCAACTTTTTCACTCTCCTCTTTCACTTTCATCAAGAGGCTTTTAGTTCCTCTTCACTTTATGCCATAAGGGTGGTGTCATCTGCATATCTGAGGTTATTGATATTTCTCCCGGCAATCTTGATTCCAGCTTGTGCTTCTTCCAGCCCAGCATTTCTCATGATGTACTCTGAATAAGAAGTTAAATAAGCAGGGTGACAATATACAGCCTTGACGTACTCCTTTTCCTATTTGGAACCAGTCTGTTGTTCCATGTTCAGTTCTCACTGTTGCTTCCTGACCTGCATACAGGTTTCTCAAGAGGCAGATCAGGTGGTCTGGTATTCCCATCTCCTTCAGAATCTTCCACAGTTTATTGTGATCCACACAGTCAAAGGCTTTGACATAGTCAATAAAGTAGAAATAGATATTTTTCTGGAAATCTCTTGCTTTTTCGATGATCCAGCAGATATTGGCAATTTGATCTCTGGTTCCTCTGCCTTTTCTAAAACCAGCTTCAACATCTGGAAGTTCTTGTTCATGTATTGCTGAAGCCTGGCTTGGAGAATTTTGAGCATTACTTTACTAGCGTGTGAGATGAGTGCAATTGTGCAGTAGTTTGAGCATTCTTTGGGATTGCCTTTCTTAGGGATTGGAATGAAAACAGACCTTTTCCAGTCCTGTGGCCACTGCTGAGTTTTCCAAATTTGCTGGTATATTAAGTGCAGCACTTTCACAGCATCATCTTTCAGCATTTGAAATAGCTCAACTGGAATTCCATCACCTCCACTAGCTTTGTTCGTAGTGATGCTTCCTAAGGCGACTTGACTTCACATTCCAGGATGTCTGGCTCTAGGTGAATGATCACACCATTGTGATTATCTGGGTCATGAAAATCATTTTTGTACAGTTCTTCTGTGTATTTTTGCCACCTCTTCTTAATATCTTCTGCTCTGTTAGGTCCATACCATTTCTGTCCTTTATTGACCCCATTTTTGCATGAAATGTTCCCTTGGTATCTCTAATTTTCTTGAAGAGATCTCTAGTCTTTCCCATTCTGTTGTTTTCCTCTATTTCTTTGCATTGATCACTGAGGAAGGCTTTCTTATCTCTCCTGGCTATTCTTTGGAACTCTGCATTCAAATGGGAATATCTTTCTTTTCTCCTTTGCTTTTTGCTTCTCTTCTTTTCACAACAATTTGTAAGGCCTCCTCAGACAAGCATTTTGCCTTTTTGCATTTCTTTTCCTTGGGGATCATCTTGATCCCTGTCTCCTGTACAATGTCACAAACCTCTGTCCATAGCTCATCAGGCTCTCTGTCTATCAGATCTAGTTCCTTAAATCTATTTCTCACTTTCACTGTATAGTCATAAGGAATTTGACTTAGGTCATACCTGAATGGTCTAGTGGTTATCCCTACTTTCTTCAGTTTAAGTCTGAATTTGGCAATAAAGAGTTCATGATCTGAGCCACAGTCAGCTCCTGATCTTGTTTTTGCTGACTGTATAGAGATTCTCCATCTTTGGCTGCAAAGAATATAATCAATCTGATTTCTGTGTTGGCCATCTGGTGATGTCTATGTGTAGTCTTCTCTTGTGTTGTTGGAAGAGGGTGTTTGCTATGATAGTGCGTTCTCTTGACAAAACTCTATTAGCCTTTGCCCTGCTTCATTCTGTACTCCAAGGCCAAATTTGCCTGTTACTCCAGGTGTTTCTTGACTTCCTACTTTTGCATTCCAGTACCCTATAATGAAAAGGACATCTTTTTTGGGTGTTAGTTTTAAAAGGTCTTGTAGGTCTTCATAGAACCATTCAACTTTGGCTTCTTCAGCATTACTGGTTGGGGCATAGGCTTGGATTACCATGATACTGAATGGTTTGCCTTGGATATTAACAGAGATCATTCTGTCATTTTTGAGCTTGCATCCAAGTACTGCATTTTGGACTCTTTTGTTGACCATGATGGCTACTCCATTTCTTCTAAGGGATTCGTGCCCACAGTATTAGATATAATGGTCATCTGAATTAAATTCACCCATTCCAGTTCATTTTAGTTTGCTGATTCCTAAAATGTTGACATTCACTCTTGCCATCTCCTGTTTGACCACTTCCAATTTGCCTTGATTCATGGGCCTAACATTCCAGGTTCCTATGCAATATTGCCCTTTACATCATCGGACCTTGCTTCTGTCACCAGTCCCATCCACAACTGGGTATTGTTTTTGCTTTCACTCCATCCCTTCATTCTTTCTGGCCAAGAGGAGCTACTCCATGTTCAAGGTCAGGAGGGGTGGCCGTGAGAAGATACCCCTTGTCCAAGGTAAGGAGCAGTGGCTGCGCTTTACTGGAGCAGCCATGAAGAGATACCCCACATCCAAGGTAAGAGAAACCCAAGTAAGACGGTAGGTGTTGCAAGAGGGCATTAGAGGGCAGACACACTAATCAGAGAAAACTAGTCAACTTGATCACAGGACCACAGTCTTGTCTAACTCAGTGAAACTAAGCCATGTCATGTGGGGCCACCCAAGACAGATGGGTCATGGTGGAGAGTTCTGACAGAATGTGAACCACTGGAGAAGGGAATGGCAAACCACTTCAGCATTCTTGCCTTGAGAACCCCATGAACAGTATGAGAAGGCAAAATGATAGGATACTGAAAGAGAAACCACTTCAGCACTCTTGCCTTGAGAACCCCATGAACAGTATGAAAAGGCAAAATGATAGGATACTGAAAGAGAAACTCCCCAGGTCAGTAGGTGCCCAATATGCTACTGGAGATCAGTGGAGAAATAACTCCAGAAAGAATGAAGGGATGGAGCCAAAGCAAAAAAAAAAAACAATGAAAAGCTATAGTCACCCTAAAACAAAAGAAGTTAAAGTAAGCTCAACTAACGGATAAAATCCTAGCAGAGGAAA
Organism: Odocoileus virginianus; assembly: GCF_023699985.2. NCBI lineage: Eukaryota > Metazoa > Chordata > Mammalia > Artiodactyla > Cervidae > Odocoileus > Odocoileus virginianus. The sequence goes on along the minus strand of NC_069675.1, from coordinate 16,387,299 downwards.
CAGGACTAAGGGTAAATAGGATTTGGATCAGTACACAGGAAGGGGAAGGACATCTGGAATTCAGGAAGACAACAGCACTGAAAAACACAAGATGAAAAAAGAAAAAAAAAACACAAGATGGACCTAAATCCAGAGATTCATGAACTGGTGATGAATTTGACAAGTTTTACATCAGACCTCTCCTTTAGGAAGCTACCTAAATCCCTTGGACCAGTCTTTTTTCCTTTTCTTTAGTACTGTATCCACAAATTGAGAACATAGAATGAAACTCCTGATTTTATTTCCCACACTGTAGGCATGTCAGATGCTCCCACAGGTGACCCATTTTCAAATGAAAGTGGTCTTCTGAGAATACTTCCTTGCTATCCCCAGGCAGTCTGATTTGCTATGAACTTTCAGAGGTGACTGTGGTGAGGCCACTAAAAATTTAATTTTCCCTTTGGTTCTGAAACAGAAAGCACCTTTAGCAACACTGTTGTTTGGTCTGGAATAGTGCCTAGTGTCAGATAGGCTGAGGGTGCCGAAGGACAGATTAGATTAAATCAGAAGGCACTGACCTCTGCTCCCCTCTGTGGCCTAAAAGCAGTAAGGTCAAGACAGGAAGCACCTGAAACACTCCCAGGACAAGCAGAAGCACAGGCTGAGTGAGCAGTATCGGGACAAAGAGTGGGGACACCTGCACTCAATGATGAACAGGATGCCACTCGCAAAGCTTGAGTCCTAAGCACAGAGGTGTGTACCTGCTCAGCTTCAGCCGTGTCTGACTCTTTGGGACCCCATGGACTGTAGCCCACAAGGCTCCTCTGTCCATGGGATTTTTCAGGCAAGAATACTGGAGTGGGTTGCCATTTCCTCCTCCAAGGGATCTTCCCATCCCATCCTGTGTCTCCTGCATTGTCAGGTGGATTCTTTACCACTGTGCACCACCTGAAAAGCCCAAGGACAGAGGACAGAGATGCAAATAAAAGGCTACCCTCTGTAGGGGAAAGCAGGTTCATAGGACTCACCCTTGAACAAGATCCTTATGGGGTGGGGACACATGCAGGCTCTGCACGAAGCAGCAGCTTGGTACAATGAGCAAGGCTCACTTCAGCCCAGCGGCACAACTCCAGATGTCTTCTTAGGCTTTAACTTTGCCTGAAACTTGCCACCAGACACTCAAAACCTTGAGTGCCTTAAGTTGTTCAGTTTGTGTTCTGAATTCCTTTTGTATGACAGATCAGTGTTGGGTTTTGGGGTTTTGTTTTTCTGGTTTGTTTTTTTTTTACATTTTTCTTAAACCCTCAGGTTTAAGTTGGTTCTGGCAATTTAGTAAGTATATCACTTGAACTCTAAAGAATTCTGTTTGCCAGGTCCCAAGTTTTCAATAGGCTAAATGTTTTCAATGGCTAAACCTGTGGGAATTTTGGAGAGAGATGTTTAGTTTAAAATCTAGAAATTCCAATACGATGCTCTTCTAGAGGTGAAGATAGATATTTTGAATAAAGCAAATAGTGATTAATAAGTTTCTTTTAACCAACGCAAGCTAAAGCACTGGATGTATAACAGTTGTGATGTGAGGATTAAAATGAGAGAGATAAAAGGGGACATCAACTAAGGAAATTCCAATTTTGTAAGTAGCTGTGCATAAAATCATCAGCTCCCAGACTTGCATAAATTAGTTCTGCTCTTCCCTCTCTGAATTCCCTAGAGTTGGCAGTATCCCACCAGTTCCTAAGTTTGCTCTTAAATGTCACTAGAGCCTCCACTCAGAATTACAACCTAATTACAACATACACATTTGGGGATACTTTTATGTTAAGAATTTGTGCACATTTAACAAATGAAACCAGATGAATTGAAGCAAGGAGAACCACATGAGAAACATAATGTAGATGCAAAGATAAAAAACATTAGGCAATATTCCCAACATTTTCTCCTTTAGCATTAAGTGTTTATCAAGGCTGCACACTGCAATAATGGTGACTAATGTTGCATAGTATAATGGAAAATGATTGAGTGATATATTAGAGCAGTAGCTCCACATCTGAGTGTGTACTTAACAGCTTGGCTGGTTTTAGTATGAGCCAAAATTACAGACACTGAGCTGACAGGTTTAAGTAAAAATGGTTGAGAAAGAAATCACTGAAATAAAATGCAACATGGTTAAATTATCTTAACACTACTTCCTCCTATTATCACACAAAATGACTTTGCTGCTCTTCAGCAAAATTATTTTCATGTAAAATTTCACTTAGTCCATATAACATTTTCATGGGTGCCCTGCTAATTAAAGAACAAAACACATCATCCTTATACTGGTGGAGGAAAAACAGCATTCACAATGGCTTTCCACATTGTCCTGAGTCTTGGAGACTTGGTATGACCAAACCAGCCATCACTAAAAACCTTGTCTGCGAGGCAATATTAAATGAGGGTTTAGTGAACATTTATATTCCAGGTCCTAAGTATAGTAATGTTTCAAGGTGAAAGAAAGTCTTTTACTCCCTTGTAGGGCAGTTCCACATGCATTTCAAACCAATCCTCACCTCCTCTAATCAGTGACAGAGGCAGGTGCCAGCCAGCTCCTTTAATTCTCTCCAACAGTACAATTTAATGGGGGAAAAAAAAAAACATTCCAGCAATTTGACCTTACAGTAAATATCTACTAAACTAATTATATTTACCTAATGATCTTCATTTGAAGAAGGCAATGGCACCCCACTCCAGTACTCTTGCCTGGAAAATCCCATGGACGGAGGAGTCTAGTAGTCTGCTGTCCATGGGGTAGCTAAGAGTCAGACATGACTGAGTGATTTCACTTTCATTTTTCACTTTCATGCATTGGAGAAGGAAGTGGCAACCCAATCCAGGGTTCTTGCCTGGAGAATCCCAGGGACGGGGGAGCCTGGTGGGCTGCCGTCTATGGGGTCGCACAGAGTCGGACACAACTGAAGTGACTTAGCAGTAGCAATGATCTTCATTAGGATTATGATGAGATGGTTGTATGACATTACTGACTCAATGGACATGAATTTGAGCAAATAGAGTGATGGAGATGGGATCCTGGTGTGCCTCAGTCATGGGATCACAGTCAGACACAAACTTAGGGACTGAGCAACAAAAACAATGATTTTCATTACATAATTTTGCATGCAATTCCTGGCAAATGTTTAAAACCTAAAAGTGGTTTTAAAAGTTGTCAATATAGCAATCCTACTATGTGTGTATAGTATTGAAATATGTATCTATATTTATTAGAAAATAATTATTGATAAAATCATAGTAATGAGATAAATAAAACAGTACTGTAGTTCTCTAAGTTAAAAGTTTAAATGCCAGAAATGCACATATAAAATAGTTCCAGTATATGGCTGTATAATCATTCTTCTTACCCGTCATTGTTTCCCCAAGATTGTTACAGTTTCCTAAAGATTCAATATTTGATATGATTTTTCACATTCTTTCATACATTTTTTTACCAATCTTACTTTTAAAATAATTTCTTTTTTTCTTTAGCACTTCCCTTTTGTTCATCACTTCTGAATTTTCTAGATAAATATATCTAGTAATAATTGGAATTCATAATTTTCTGGGTAAAAGGAAAGATCAAACCTACAATGTGTTTCAACAAAATATTTATATAATTAACTAATGTGATGTTCACATTTTAAATGAGTAGATAACTGTAATAATGCTATCTCTAGATTACCTTAAAATCACAACTTTACAAAGTACACAGTATTGGTTCAAATGTATATTTTTGTTTTTGACATCTGAAAGATAGGTAAGATAATAGTACATTCTATATGCCTAAAAGTCATCATATCCAATTCTTATTAAGCACTTAGGAGGGATCTACTTGAACATTTCATCATCTTCCACCTGGTAAATGCCTAATAAAGATTTGAAGAAAGCAAAAATATCTGTATTCTCCTAAATTCATCCAAAAATTTATAATCTCATGTTTTGCTTATACAAAGTTGGCAAAACAACCCCCAAAAAAAGTTTGTTAAGTGTAGAAATTATTTATCATTTTTATACTTTGCTGATAATTACTCTAACTTATCTATCACAAAAATAAGGAAGATGTATTCAGGACCACAGCTAATAAAATAAATAAGATCAAGATGGAGACAATACCTCCAAATGCTGAAAGGAGATGCTACTCCTTCCAGTTAAATTGATAATAGTTGACAGGTTACATAAGATTGGAGCTCTTTTATTTATTAGACTATAGGGGAAATATTAGTCAATCCTAAAGGAAGTTAAACAGCTTCACCTTTTGAAACTAGTGTATTTCAGTTCAGCTCAGTTTAGTTGCTCAGTCATGTCCAACTCTTTGCGACCCCATGGACTGCACCATGCCAGGCTTCCCTGTACACCACCAACTTCTGGAGCTTTCTCGAACTCATGTCCATTGAGTCGGTGATGCCATCCAACCATCTTATCCCCTGGTGTCCCCTTCTCCTCCTGCCTTCAATCTTTCCCAGCATCAGGGTCTTTTCCATTGAGTCAGATCTTCACATCAGGTGGCCAAAGTATCAGAGTTTCAGGTTCAGCATCAGTCTTTCCAATGAATATTCAGGACTGATTTCCTTTAGAGTCGACTGGTTTGATCTTGCAGTCCAAGGGATTCTCAAGAGTCTTCTCCAACACCTCAGTTCAAAAGCATCAATTCTTAGGCCCTCAGCTTTCTTTAGTGTATTTAGCAGGAGAAATTAGTCTCCTCAATTAAGGGAATCTAATCTTTTAAATTGATTAAAATGATTCCCAGTAGAGGACATGCTAAATGATTGCTTGTTTATTGAAAACAAGAACTTCAGCCAGAACCTCAGAGACTATCATTAACGTTATCTCAATTTAAGCCCTATTGAGTCTTTTAGTATGCTTATACAAGATCCTAAGAACATTGATAAGTAGAAAAGAGGGAATTTAGATATTATATATTCTGTAGAAGTTATTTTTTAAAGTGAGTCAGTTACAAGAAGCACTGAATTACTTCATAAGCATTTGATGAGAACCTACTGGTTAGACCAGCAGAGAATGTTAGATTTTTTTTCCCCCAATGAAGTACCTTTATCAGAGGAAAATCAACCTTTAACTACAGGGGTCTGCAATTAAAATACAAATCACCTAGCCAAAAGTAAAAAATGTCTTTGAATATTTGTGTTTGGCCTTTAAAACCCATTAGTACTCCCTAATTTATCTTTTTATTTTAATATAAATATATATGTTGATCCAGGTCCTCTGAGAAGTATCTGCCAAAACAGGATTAATTGTGGAACAGATTTATGAGAAGAAATGCTTGTGAAGGGAACTGGCAAGGGAGCTGAGAGAGGTCAGGAGGGCTATTTGACCACACCGCAGTCTGTTCCTTGTGAAGGAAAGTGAGGAGGGAGGTAGGTTGAATGGAAGAGTCTTAGAAGGTAGTGCAGGTCCAAGGAAATCTGACAAAGACAATATAAGTCCTTGATCTAAACATCACCTTTTGGAAAAGCTCTCTATTTCTAAGAAATGGGCCTGCATTATCCCTGTTCTGCTTAGCTAGTGGCTGGGAACAGCCCAGAGGAAATGTGGGAAACAGGCTCACTAAAAGACTAATACTTAATCATAGTCTATAATCTTATGATTAGATATCAGTCATTTATTATATTCCAGCATTTTGCATGGAATTCCAGGTAAGAATACTGGAATGGGTAGCCATTCCCTTCTCCAGGGGATCAAACCCTGGTCTCCTGCATTGCAGCCAGATTCTTTACTGTCTGCACCACCAGGGAAGCCCTAGTATATCATATATTATGTATTATTATGTATAGACTGCTTCCCCTCCCCCATGAGGACTTCTGTATAATAACAGGATTACAATTGAAAGAACAGAAAGGTCCAGGCTCTATTTAAGAAGGAATTTTTAGGAAAACCTAAAGATAACATGGAAAAAAAAAAAAAAAAGGAAACTAATGGAAATTGAATATTTGGATAACTACAGTTAAAGCAAACTTTAAAAATAGCCAAACTCCAGGGTCTGAATCTAAATGGCCAATCAGGAAAATCCTGAGCTCATCTTCCTCAATGGGCACGCCAAAATCACAAGTGTTTACAGAGGAACTACCTCTGACAGAGACCCAAAGAAAGCAGACAATATTCTTCACAAGAGAAGATAAAAAGATGAAAGCCATAATGAAATGGATAAAAAAAAACTCATAGAATCTATCTAATAGGATCTACACCCTTGGTGCAATGACCTACCAGTGAGAGGAAAATCACAACCACGGAGGTCCTCCCTGAGGATTAAGTAGTCCAATCCCCACATCAAACTTCCCAGCCCAGGGGTCTGGTACTAGGAAGACAAGTTTTCAAAATTTCTGGCTATTAAAATTTAGGAGAGCTGGAGGACTGCAAAAATTCAAGTCTCCATTATCAAAGGGCATGCACAAAATCTCACTTGATCCAAGTATCAGCATAGAGACAGTTAGAAAAGTGCTGGAGTCAGTCCCACTTGCTGATCTTTGAGAGGTTTCTAGAGAAGCATGGCAGCTGGGTCTAAGATGCTGGAGAAGGCTGATTTTGTGCTCTTGTCTGTGACACTGAGGCTGACTTTAATGGACACCATTTTGGGTTCATCACTGTGCTCACAGAAGCTCCACACCACCAAGCATCACCATCAGCCATACTGGGGGCCTAGGCTGCCCACAAATGTACCTGTAGCGTCATGCACCCCTGGGACTCACAGCCAGCAATGTCAGGGACCTATCCTACCCACTAGCATGCCTGCAGAAACTGTACATGGTGGAACCTTGTGGCCAGCTAGGTCGGGGAACAACCACACATTCCAGCACACCAGCAGCAGTCAGGCCCATCACAACAAAAAGATGCATGCAGACTACATAGGGAGCACCCCTGAAGCATCTGACTCTGGTGGCCGGAGAGGAGTTTGTTGCTGGATCCCATAGAGCAATTCCTACCTATGGCTACTTCACCAAGATTGAAAGATGTAATACACATAACTGGGAAAAAAAAAACAAAACAGGAATTTGGCAATATGAGGACACATATGAATATTTTCTAAATGAAAGAATAAGGCAAAACCTTATAAAAACAATAGAAAAAATAGAGAGGAGCAACTTACCCAATACAGAGTTTAAGGTAATAATCATAAAGATTCTCTCTGAACTCAAGAGAAGAATGAATGCTCACAGTAAGAACTTCAACAAAGAGTTAAAAAATGTAAAAAAGAGCAAATCAGAGCTGAAGGACGGAAATGAAAAATGCACTAGGGGAAACAATGGTAGATTAGATGATACAGAAGAACAGACCTGTGACAAAACAAAGCAGGAGAAATCACTCAAGTTGAACAGAAAAAAGAATTAAGATAAACGAGGATAGTTTAAGGGACCTCTGAGACAACATCAAGCATACTAACATTCCATTCTAGGGCTCTCAGAAGGAGAAGTGAATTAGAAAGGAACAGAAAACTTATCTGATGAAATGATAGCTGAAAACTTTCATAACCTGGAGAAGGAAACAGACACACTGGTCCAGGAAGCACAGACTTCCAAATAAGGTGATCCCAAAGACATTATAATTAACATTGGAAAATAAAATAAAACTCTTAAAAGTAGCAGGAGAAAAGTAACTAGTTACATACAAGGGAACTCAGATAAAACTATCAGTTGACATTTTAGCCCAAATGTCACAGGCCAGAAGTCAGTGACATGGTATACTCAAAGCACTGAAATTAAAAAAAAAAAAAAAGGGAAAAAAAACCTTTGACCAAGAACATTCTAGTTAGCAAAGCTACCATTCAGAATGGAAGATGATATAAAGAGCTTTATACACAAGCAAAAGACAAGGGATTTCTCCACCACTAAGTGATCTTAAAAGAAATGTTAAAAGGATTTTTCTAAGTAAAAAAAAAAAAAAAAAAAAGCCAAAACTAGAAATACAAAAATTATGAAAGAAAATATTCTCACTGATAAAGGCCAACATAATCAAAGTAGCAGACCAACCACTTAAAAAACTAGTAGAAGGTTAAAAGACGAAAGTAGTAAAATCATCTATATCTACAGTATGTAGCTAAGGAATACACCACATAAAAGATACAAAACATTACATCAAAACCAACCAATGTGGAAGGAGGGGCAAAGTTTAGAATGAATTCAAATTTAAGAGATTATCAACAGCTACATATATATGTAATAATATAGTATCATCAGAGTAATCACACACCAAAACCTTTAATTATTTATTAAAAAGTAAAGAGAAAGGAATCTAAACATAATACTAAAGATAGTCATCAAATACAAAGGAAGAGAGCAAAAGAAAACAGGGGGAAGAAAAGAAAGAACTACAAAAACAAAACTATTAACAAAATGGCAATAAGTATATACCTACCAATAATTACTTTACTGGACTAAATGCTCCAAGGACTATGGAGAACAGTGTGGAGATTCCTTAAAAAACTGGAATTAGAACTGCCATATGACCCAGCAATCCCATTCCTGGGCATACACACCGAGGAAACCAGATCTGAAAGAGACACGTGTACCCCAATGTTCATCTCAGCACTGTTTATAATAGTCAGGACATGGAAGCAACCTAGATGCCCATCAGCAGACAAATGGATAAGAAAACTGCAGTACATATACACAATGGAATATTACTCAGCCATTAAAAAGAATACATTTGAATCAGTTCTAATGAGGTGGATGAAACTGGAGCCTATTATACAGAGTGAAGTAAGGCAGAAAGAAAAACACCAATACAGTATACTAACACATATATATGGAATTTAGAAAGATGGTAACGATAACCCTGTATGCGAGACAGCAAGAGAGACGCAGATGTATTGAACAATCATTTGGACTCTGTGGGAGAGGGCGAGGGTGGGATGATATGGGAGAATGGCATTGAAATGTGTAAATTATCATATGTGAAACAAATCACCAGTCCAGGTTCGATGCATGATACAGGATGCTCGGGGCTGGTGCACTGGGATGACCCAGAGGGATGGGATGGGGAGGGAGTTGGGAGGGGGGTCAGGATGGGGAACACATGTACACCCATGGCGGATTCAAGTCAATGTATGGCAAAACCAATACAATGTTGTAAAGTAAAATAAATAAATAATTTAAATTAAAAAAACAAACAAAAAAATACACAGGACTGCTAAATGGACAAAAATAACAAGACCCATATATATGCTGTATCACGTCAGCTCTAAAGACACTCATAAATCGAAAGTGAAGGGGCAGAAAAAGATATCCATTTAAATAGAAATAGGAAGCTAGAGTAACAATAGTTATATCAACAGAATAGAATTTAAAACAAATACTGTAACAAGAGACAAAGAAGAGCATTGCATAGTTACAAAGGGATCAACTCAACATGAAGATTAATACTTGAAAATATCTATATGTCCAATCAAATCAATTAAAGATAAAATGTAAGACCTGAAACCATAAAAGTCTTAGAAGGAAACAGATAGTACACTTTGACATTGGTCTTAGCAATATATATATATTTTTAGATCTGTCTCCCCAGGCAAGGGGTATAAAAGCAAAAATCAGCAAATGGGACAATATCAAACTAAGAATTTTTGCACCGGGAAGAAAACCATTAGCAAAACAAAAAAGTAAGATACTGAGTGGGGAAAAAAAAAAGATGTTTACAATGATATATCCAAGAGTGGCTAATATGAAAAACACATAAAGAACTCATACAACTTAACACCAAAAAATACAAGCAATCAAATTAAAAAGTTGGCAGAGGAGCAGAATTGACATTTTCCCAAATAAGACATACAGATGGCCACATGAAAAAAGGCTCAACATCTCTAATCATCATGGAAATTAAAAAATCAAAGCCACAATGAACTATTATCTCACACCTGTCAAAATGGCAACTATCTAAAAGACAACAAATACCAAGTGTTGGTAAGGTTGTGTAGAAAAGGAAACCCTTACACACTGTTGACTGGAATGTAAATTGGTGCAGCCCTATGGAAAACAGAAAAGAGTCCTCAAAAAATTAAAAATAGAACTACCATATGATTCAGCAATCCCATTCCTGGGCATATATCTGGAGAAAACCATAATTAAAAAATATAATACAGGGAAAACTGGTCAACCACCTGTAAAAGAATGAAACTAGAACACTTTCTAACACCATACACAAAAATAAACTCAAAATGGATTAAAGATCTAAATGTAAGACCAGAAACTATCAAACTCCTAGAGGAGAACATAGGCAAAACACTCTCCGACATAAATCACAGCAGGATACTCTATGACCCACATCCCAGAATTTTAGAAACAAAAGCAAAAATAAACAAATGGGACCTAATGAAACTTAAAAGCTTTTGCACAACAAAGGAAACTATAAGCAAGGTGAAAAGACAGCCCTCAGATTGGGAGAAAATAATAGCAAATGAAGCAACAGACAAAGGATTAATCTCAAAAATATACAAGCAACTCCTCCAGCTCAACTCCAGAAAAATAAATGACCCAATCAAAAAATGGGCCAAAGAACTCAACAGACATTTCTCCAAGGAAGACATACAGATGGCTAACAAACACATGAAAAGATGCTCAACATCACTCATTATCAGAGAAATGCAAATCAAAACCACAATGAGGTACCATTACATGCCAGTCAGGATGGCTGCTATCCAAAAGTCTACAAGCAATAAATGCTGGAGAGGGTGTGGAGAAAAGGGAACCCTCTTACACTGTTGGTGGGAATGCAAACTAGTACAGCCACTATGGAAAACAGTGTGGAGGTTTCTTAAAAAACTGGAAATAGAACTGCCATATGACCTAGCAATACCACTTCTGGGCATACACACCAAGGAAACCAGATCTGAAAGAGACACGTGCACCCCAATGTTCATCGCAGCACTGTTTATAATAGCCAGGACATGGAAGCAACCTAGATGCCCATCAGCAGACGAATGGATGAGGAAGCTGTGGTATATATACACCATGGAATATTACTCAGCCATTAAAAAGAATTCATTTGAATCAGTTCTAATGAGATGGATGAAACTGGAGCCCATTATACAGAGCGAAGTAAGCCAGAAAGATAAAGACCATTACAGTATACTAACACATATATATGGAATTTAGAAAGATGGTAACGATAACCCTATATGCAAAACAGAAAAAGAGACTCAGATGTATAGAACAGACTTGTGGACTCTGGGAGAATGCGAGGGTGGGATGTTTCAAGAGAACAGCATCGAAACATGTATATTATCTAGGGTGAAGCAGATCACCAGCCCAGGTTGGATGCATGAGACAAGTGCTCGGGCCTGGTACACTGGGAAGACCCAGAGCGATTGGGTGAGAGGGAGGTGGGAGGGGGGACTGGGATGGGGAATACATGTAAATCCATGGCTAATTCATTTCAATGTATGACAAAAACCACTGCAATGATGTAAAGTAATTAGCCTCCAACTAATAAAAATAAACGGAAAAAAAAAAAGATAATACACCCCAATGTTCATTGTGGCATTATTTACAATAGCTAGGACATGGAAGCCACCTAAATGTCCATCAGCAGAGGGATGGATAAAGAAGATATGATACATATATACAATGGAATATTAGCTATAAAAAGGAACAAAATTGGATCATTTGTAGAGATATGAATGGACCTATCACAGCTATCTGAAGTCAAAAAGAAAAAGACAAATACCGTATATTAACACGTGTAAGTGGAATCTAAAAAAAATTGTATAGATGATCCTATTTGAAAGGAAGACATATTTATTTTATTTTAAAAGAACACATAGCTAATGAGTGTCTGGATCAGGATATAAATAAAGGTAATGTGGTGATAGAATCTGCACTTCTCCACTCATACTGTTTCCCAGGTTTTCATGAAAAGGAATTCTAGGTTTAGTCTACTGCAACACTTTCAAGGTATCAAAGAGCCCTATTTCTTAAAGTCTTGTCTTTCTGCTATCTCTGTTGTTCTTCAGGTCTCCCAGTTTCATGTGCTGCTCTCATTTTACCACTGGTTCTAGAACTGCACTTTATGTAAACCAGAAGCCAGAATAAGGGGAAGAAATGATTCCTTTAGTTTTCTAAAGAAATAATATTTGTGAGGGCTATTGGCCAGGCATGACTGTTCACCATGAACATCCTCTAGGGTGCTCTGAATGCTAGCTTCATTGCTATGATGTGGTGTGGCCAGGAAAACTCAAACAAGTTGACACACGTGTCTTCCCAGCTGAGAACTGCCTGAGTGCCATGTTGAATCCAACACAAACAGGTGAGTTTTGTCATGGCATTTTTAAAAACTGCTCTTATTCATTATTCATAATATAATTTGAATAAATATAGTCTGAAAGTCAGTCTTTTCCTATAGCTCCAGAAAAGCATCAGGCATACAGCTGGTTCTTTTCAACAGGTCAGGACCTAAATAGTAAAATCTCAAAAATTCTAATTACTCTTTGCTCTGCTCTGACATAGACCAGTGTCCCAATCTACATGGACTTAATGTCAACCTCACACTTCTTGCTAATACAGTTTTGACTGGAAATACACAAACAGGCACACACCTTCCTTGGCCAGTTCACCTGTAAAATAGTAAAAATTAGAGTATTTACAGAGGTTTTTGAAGTTCTAAATTAACTGCCATTAGTCTGACATATTGTCAGAGTAGAATGGTTATATCCCTTGTTTACAAAAAATATAAAAACAAACAGTGCCAATCCAACAAATAAGCATCTGCCCACCGAGTGCAATTTGAGAGAGATAGAAGTTATTTTTATTATTTTCATTCTTTCACCCCAAGAAAAGTTCACTCATCTACCTACCTGACAGTCAATACTTAAATGTCAATGCATTGGCATACAATAAAGACAGTTCATAATTATAGCTACTCTGCCTAATATTGCATTAACTCATTAGCAACTGGGGGAACAAGGATACAAGCTTTAGAATTATAAAGTGTGAAGTTCAAATCTCATTTTTTGTCAGTTTTTAGCTATATGACTAGGTAAAGCAGTTAATTGCTCATATCACTTAAATATGGGAATAACAGTACCAACTTGTGAGTTTTCTGTGAGGATAAAAGTGGTAGAGAGTGGCTGTGATAGTGAGTTGGTCATGAGAGATGATGAACTTAGAAACTTCCTATTTGTCTAAAGACAACTTGAGGGCAGACAACACTACTGCAGTCGACAAAGTTTGAGAGAGACTAAAACTCAGAATTTCTTATTACACGGACTTTTCATTGCTTGTGACAGCTCATGACCTAAAATGTGACTTATTTTGGTTCTTTCTAATCCAAGAAATTTACTGATTCAAGTGCAAATCTCTTTCTACCTCCAATTTCACTAGACTTGATGTCTCAAGGGTAATTTTTAGGTTCCAAAAATATTCAGTGGTTTACTTCTTATATTCAAGACTCCATTTTTGTTCTTAATCTTGACATCCAACACACAAACTTTTTATTCTATTTACATTCCCAGAGAATTTTAACAATGATCACATTTATAAGCTTAACCTGTCAATGTTTTAAATTACATTCATAAATTTAATATATTTCATTTCCTGTTTAAGTACTTTGGTTAACTTATAAAACAAAATTTTCCCTAATGCTTTTAATAAAACCAGAAGAATTAAAACAATAAATCTGGTGATTCTTCAATTATTTTAAGTTTCCCAATATAATACATAATCTTAGTAAATTGTAAGCCTAAAGCAATTACTCAACGGCATATTTTATATTAGAATCACAGATTAATTTTTTACTTGAAAAAGCCAAACCCTCTTTACTATTACAACAAACAAAAATGCTAAATTTGGACAAATTCTTCTTTAGCATAAAAATATTAATGCTACATATACGATTCTATCAGTAATTTTATATGTTTAACCCTAAATCTTTCTGTGATTAAGGATGTTAAGGAAACAATTATATCACCCTCTCCATTTTCTCAGAAAGTTATTCAGGTCATTAAAGGATCAGAAATACAAGTCATATAAGGTCTAGAGCTACAAATATCTAGGGTGACTTTTTTCCTTACAATCCCAACTGTCAGGATGTCTTCCATTTTTAGGCACTTTGTTTTAGAGTCCTAAACTGGAGAATGAGGGTGGTAATGTAACCCGTTTTCCTATACTTGAATCACATCCTTACCTCATTCTGCCATTTTGTTATATAACTTTGCAACATTTCACCAGGACTGTTACATGGATCAATACAATCTGGCTCTAATTTTATAGATCCAATAACTTCACAGAAATTAGTCATTCTTTACAAATGCACTCTATCTCTTAGGGTGGATACTTTTCAGATTTTATCATCAAAGCAATGGAAACTCTGCACACCTCTTGTGGCTCTTTCCATTTATACAGTATTAAGCTCATTGTCCTGCTTAAACCTAAAGGAAAGAAAAGGTTCAACTTAAACACAACCTAAAAGCATGTATAAAAAAATTATGTCAGATTAGCCAAAGGAAAAGACATGGACTCAGATGCCATGTTGTAAAGCTCTATGGGGTGCCATTCATACCAGGGCATGGAATTGTGAATGTGCCAGGCACTGTTATGGGTATTGAAGACACATTACTAACAAGAAAGACAAGGCTCTTGCTCTTCTGGGGCTTAAATTTAAGTAGGACAAAAAGCCAATAAGTTTGTGATCAAATAGCAAAATCAGATCATTAAGAGTTTCTTTCTTTCTTTCTTTTTTTTTTTTTTTTTTTTTTGATGAGTGCCATAAAGGCAATAAAGCAGAAGCGCATAATAGAGTAACAGTAGATGACTATGGAAAGAGTCATTTTGAAAATGGTAACCAATAAAGCCTAAGGAGGTGACACTTGAGCTGTTGGATGACAAAGATTAGCTCTGTGAAAAGCTAAGGAACAGTTTTGAAGGCAGTAGGTACATAAAAGCTCACCCGAAGTACTACTGGCCCTTTTCCAGGGAGGAGAAGACCAGACCAGTATGACCGGAGATAAATGAAAAAGGAAAGGCGTGATGTGAGCTGAGGATGAACAGAGTATGGGACAGATCGCAGAGGACTAAGAGGCTTTGGTAGAGCCATGGTAAGAAGTTTGAATATTTTAGAAGATTTTTGAGTTTGCAGCAAGGGAGATATATGTTTTTATTTATGTTTTTAAGATTCCTTTGGCTTTGAGGTAAAGCCTAAATATTAGAGAAACAAGAAAGCCCAGGTGAGTGATATTAGTGGCTTAGTATAGAGTTGAGGAAGGGAAGATAAGGGACATGGACAGTCCTGAGATGTTCCTTGGAGGCAAAATTTTCGGAATGGTTTAGATGCTGGGAGATGATGGAAAGTGTTAAGTTAAACATGATTCCTGGTTTGTGGATTGGCTGGCGAAGTAGATGTTCATGCCACTTGTCAAGATGGAGAAGATTAAGGAAGAGAAGGTGGTGGGAAAGGAGGAGGCAATTTGTGATGCAAAAGAGAGAGACAGTAACTATGGGAACATAGCCTTGACATGAGAGGAGATGGAGGTCAGAATACAGGAAAGATGGGGCTGGGGGAGAGATTAACTTTGGGTAAAAGAAGAACTTTTTTTTTTATTTAATCAAAAGGAAAACAAACAAATGGGCAGATGGTAAAAGTTTAAGATTTTGAGAAGGAAAAATAGAACGATTTAGGTGACTTGTTGCGGATAATAATTGAAAGAAGGAATAATAAAGTTTATGTATTTTTATTATGTATTATGTATTTTGTATTTTATCAACTTTTATTACAGTTGATCCTAAAGGAAATCAGTCCTGAATATTCATTGGAAGGACTGATGCTGAAGCTGAAGCTCCAATTCTTTGGCCACTTGATGTGAAGAACTGACTTACTGGAAAAGACCCTGATGCTGGGGAAGATTGAGAGCAGGAGAAGGGGGCAACAGAGGATGAGATGGATGGATGGCATCATTGATTCAATAGACATGAGTCTGAGTAAACTCCAGGAGTTGGCGATGGACAGGGAAGCCTGGCATGCTGCAATCCATGGTGTCTCAAAGAATCAGACATGACTGAGCAACTGAACAATGACTAAATTAAAATTCCTTCATTTGCTAATAAAGTTTTATCAAATGAAAATGTAGGTAAAATAACTTAAGCCTGATTGCTACAGTGTGTTTTCATTACAGATGTGGAAATACAGACAAGCTTTAGCATTTATTAGTAATCAGACTTGTTCATTGACCATTTTCTTCTGGTGATCAAAAGTTTTTATTTTCCCTTTCTACTATATTTTGTGATGTATTTACTATAGGTAACACTGCATGCAAGGAGAAGATTAATTTGCTCTGGGGCTATTAAGCTTACAGCAAAGAGACAAACAGCAGTTTTGTATAATATGTAATTATTTACTAGTTTGGAGCTATCCATTGGCATATTAGAGAAAGAGCTTGCAAACTAAAATCAATACACATAATAATTGCCTCTCCTGGGAGAAGTCCCAGGAGGCCTTCACTGGGAAGACAAGTGAGGCAGGCAAGCAAAATGTCACAAAGTCCATTGGGAAAAAAAAATCACAGTTTTTTCTCTATATCATGCTAACTGTTTTCAATTATCTTTATTTCCTTTATTTAGATGGTGATTGGTGAATAGGGGAGAAAAGGGAAAATGCTGATATTGACAGTCATCTGACCATGAAAGCTTACTGTGCCAGGCCAATAGGAGACCAAAATTCTCCAAAGAATGCCAAGAGTATTCAAATTGCCATGAGTTAATACAACGCATACCTTAAACAAAACTAAATTGAAAAAAAAAAATAGCATCTTACATTTATACGTATTTCTATTTTTCAATATTTTTAAGCCATATTGATTATTGTAAATATATGGAGAAACAGATACATTCAAACAATAGTCAGGAGGTAAACTCAGAGGAATTGGTTAAAAGAGCAGGAGGAGTCAGAGATTATTTTCAGGTTTCCTTGTATGACCAGATGGTTGGTAGCACTAATAAATAAGGTTGGGAATGTAAAATGAAGGTAAGGTTTGAAGAAAAGTTGACAAGTTTACTTCTGTGTTAACACCTTGAGTTTGAGTTACCTATATAGAATGATCATTCTTCATGATTTGCCTGAACTGTGCTGATTTATGCATGTCCTGGCTTAGTTAGTAATAGTACCCTCTTAGTAATAGCACCCTCAAAAGTCTCTTGCTTTGGGCAATAAATTATATGGTAATTCTTAACCTATAAAACTTACAGGTAAAGATGTACTTCAGATGGAGACCTAAGAGTTAAAATAGTACATAAGAGTCAAGACAGCAATCTGGGCTTAGGATGATGTAGGAGAAAATAGCAAGATTCTATTATTAAGTGAACAAAGGAAAAATGTCATTTGAGGAATGAAGTAATAAATCCATTTTGATTTTAATTGTACTACATACATTAAAGATATCTTTGGGTAATGAATGGAGATATAGCTTTGAATCCAAAAAGTCAGTGGGGTAAAGACTTAGAGCCCAGATGAAGAGCAATTGATCAACAAACGCATAATTCAAACAAAAAAGACCTAGGGATAACTGAGTTTCAGGGGTCAGTGTCCAGGATCATATGGATCAAAAACCAGCAAGAGGAACTAAAGGTGTCCAGCAGTGTGACCCGCTTCCCTGGTAGCTCAGCTGATAAAGAACCCACCTGCAATGCAAGAGACCCCGGTTTGATTCCTGGGTTGGGAAGATCCTCTGGAAAAGGGATAGGCTACCCACTCCAGTATTCTTGGGCTTCCCTAGTTGCTCAGATAGTAAAGAATCTGCCTGCAATGTGGGAGACTTGAGCTTGATCCCTGGGTGGGAAGATCCCCTGGAGGAGTGCATGGCAACCCACTCCAGTATTCTTGCCTGGAGAATCCCATGGACAGAGGAGCCTGGCAGGTCATAGTCCATGGAGTCCCAAAGAGTGGGACACAACTGAGCAACTGAGTGCACACACACAGCAGTGTGACCGACCCAGTGCTGGATGGATATCACACAATGGGAGCTGCTCCTTTCGGGTTTCCTGCTCAACTGGAAATTAAAGCCTATAGTTAGATTTTATGGATTCTTAGCAAATATCATTCTCTATGCTAAGCTGTGCTGGACACTAGGATCAAAAATTAAACATAGGGCTTCCCTGGTGGCTCAGTGATGAGGAGTCTGCCTGCCAATGCAGAAGACGCGGGTTCAATTCCAGGTCCAGGAGGATCCCACATTCTGTGGAGCAACTAAGCCCATGCACTGCAAATGTTGAGCCTGTGTTCTAGAGCCTGGGAACCACATCTGCTGAGCCCACATGCCGTAACTACTGAAGCACATGGCCTAGATCCCGCGCTCCACAAGAGAAGCCTTCACAGTGAGAAGCCTGTGCACTGCAGCTGGAGAGTAGGCCCTGCTCACCATGGCTAGAGGAAAGCCTGTGGAGCCAAAGACCCAGCACAGCCAAAACACAGACATACAACCAAGTACATTCAGCACAGCTGTGTCCCTACCATCGAGGAGCTCACAATCGGGATAGTACTGAGTTTAAGGTAAGGTGTCTCACCAGAGCTCAGTCTTAACAGCCCAAAACTGGTCTGTTCTCAACAGGCAGGAAATACCTCTTCAGGCCATCAGTCCTCCTTGGGTTTGCTAGCTTCCATCATGTTAGTGCTGAGAGGCCAGTGCAACAAGAAAGAACACTGGATTATAAACCTTAATTTAAACTCTCTGATAAAAATCTGCCATCCTGGGCTGGTGGGCTAAGCATCACTTTGTGCAAGTAAATTAGTGCCTCTTAGGTCTGCTGGGCTTCCAGTGGAAAGAAGCAATAGAGCCCCTTAAAGACCCAAATAACTAAACCCATGCTAAATTTAATTATATGACTCAAGTCATGGATATCTTAGAGTATGACTATTATCTTGAATTCAGGTGTTCACATAGTGAAACAAAGAGGTAATAGGGAAAAGGACCTAGTGTTGATGTCATCATATTTCCCACCAGATTCTTACAAATCTGACTTTCTCAATGAATAGAATGTAAAAGATACATATATAACCTCATCTATCTGTTCAAGCTGGTTTTAGAAAAGGCAGAGGAACCAGAGATCAAGTTGCCAACATCTGCTGGGTCATCAAAAAAGCAAGAGAGTTCCAGAAAAACATCTATTTCTACTTTATTGGCTATTCCAAAGCCTTTGACTGTATGAATCACAATAAACTATGGAAAATTCTGAAAGAGATGGGAATACCAGACCACCTGACTGGCCTCTTGAAAAACCTGTATACAGGTCAGGAAGCAACAGTTAGAACTGGATATGGAACAACAGACTGGTTCCAAATAGGAAAAGGAGTATGTCTAGTCTGTATATTGTCACCCTACTTATTTAACTTATATGCAGAGTACATCATGAGAAATGCTGGGCTGGATGAAGCACAAGTTGGAATCAAGATTGCTGGGAGAAATATCAATAACCTCAGATATGCAGATGACACCACCCTTATGGCAGAAAGTAAAGAAGAACTAAAGAGCCTCTTGATGAAGGTGAAAGAGGAGAGTGAAAAAGTTGGCTTAAAGCTCAACATTCAGAAAACTAAGATCATGGCATCCAGTCCCATCACTTCATGGGAAATAGATGGGCAAACAGTGGAAACAGTGGCCGACTTAATTTTGGGGGCTCCAAAATCACTGCAGATGGTGACTGCAGCCATGAAGTTAAAAGACGCTTACTCCTTGGAAGGAAAGTTATAACCAGTCTAGACAGCATGTTAAAAAGCAGAGACATTGCTTTGTCAACAAATGTCCATCTAGTCAAGGCTATGGTTTTTCCAGTGGTCATATATGGTTGTGAGATTTGGACTATAAAGAAAACTGAGTGCAGAATTGGTTCTTTTGAACTGTGGTGTTGGAGAAGACTCTTGAGAGCCCCTTGGACTGTAAGGAGATTCAACCAGTCTATCCTAAAGGAGATCAGTCCTGGGTGTTCATTGGAAGGACTGATGTTGAAGCTGAAACTCCAATACTTTGGCCACCTGATGCGAAGAGCTGACTCATTGGAAAAGACCCTGAAGCTGGGAAAGATTGAGGGCAGGAAGATAAGGGGACAACGGAGGATGAAATGGTTGGATGGCATCACCAACTCAATGGACATGGGTTTGGGTGGACTCTGGGTGTTGGTGATGGACAGAGAGGCCTGGTGTGCTGCAGTTCATGGGGTCACAAAGAGTCAGAGATGACTGAGTAACTGAACTGAGCTGAACTGATCTACTTAATTCTCTAAAAATTAAGATTTATTTATACTAATTTGGATCCATCATGCATTCTATGTTCTCACAGAAACTGTTAACTTCATGAAACTGCTGTTGCAGACTAACTGTAGTTAGAACTTTAGATATCTGGAAAATATGATGGGCACCCATCACTTTCCTTCACAATGACTCCATAGGTGATTCTCCAGCTCCAATTAACCATTGGGTAGTGTCAGGTGAGCAGGGAAATCTCATTTTGTCATAGTCATATGCATCGATCACCCTTGAAAATCCTAAACTCATTCTGAGCAGGTTTTAATAGTGACAAGAAGAAAAGCTAGCATGTCGAAAAGGATATAAAGTATTGCCTGCCACAGCAAGGCATTCAATAAATATAAAAATATGAATTAAACTGAGATATGTGTCTGCATTTAAGAACTAGATGTGTGCAAGCAAGATCAAAATTAAGAGGTAAAAAGGCTTTTTAAAAAATTTTCATGTACTTCTAAAATGATCAGTCATATCTTCCAGAAAATTTGCACATGTGATGCTAAAAAAATCTTTTCACATCTTCGTTCAGTTGTACAACAAACTCTGACATGTGAAATGACTCGTTAAATGTCTGCTCTTCATCTAGTCACTTTGGGCTTGCACAGACATGGATGTGTCCATACTTTCTAAAAAGGAAAGAAAAGCCTCTACTTTGTCCTCTGAAGCTGCCTATGGTATGAATCCACTATCCTGTGCTTAACTAGCACATATCCATCTCTAAACCTTTTCCATCTGATGGTCAGTCTGGACCTACCTGTGGACAGGGAGAGAAATGCTGCTATAAGGGATAACACTGTTTACATTTTCCATGTCTTGGCATACTTAGCATCACCATTTAATAAATTATAAGTTTAGTTAAAAAGATAAACACCTCACCAGAATGGATCCTTGGTCCATTCAGCTCAGTGACTTTTTCTCTGACAGAAGCACCAAAGTATATGCTACGTGTATGGAAGACTAACATCTCCTTGACTTAGTTGCAAAAGTTTAGGGTTATTTCCCAAAGAGCATGCATCCCATAAGAAAGTTCATTACATATTATAGTTTTCAAAAATTTATATAAATCCATTTGTAGCCTTTATTTTAAAGTTCATGGTGTCCCAGGTCATAAATTAGTGTTGTGTATAAATGAACTTTTTTTGAACTTCAAGAGAGTGATCCTTAGTACCAGATCATCATCAAAGATTTGATTAATTTTAATATATACATACATATATTTAAAGAGTCTCTTTATCCCTCACATAATTGCCCATCTTAACTTTTATTCTTCAAAACTAGGAAGTTTAATCATTAAGTTTTGACTTTGATAGCAACTATTTTATACATATCTTCTTTCTCTTAATCATTTTGATTCTTATTCTTCAACTGCGCCCTCCTTGAGTTATTTTGATGCCAATATGAGGTAACAAAATCTCTGCTGCTGCTGCTAAGTCACTTCAGTCGTGTCCGACTCTGTGCGACCCCACAGATGGCAGCCCACCAGGCTCCCCCGTCCCTGGGATTCTTCAGGCAAGAACACTGGAGTGGGTTGCCATTTCCTTCTCCAATGCATGAAAGTGAAAAGGGAAAGTGAAGTCGCTCAGTCGTGTACGACCCCTAGCGACCCCAGCCTACCAGGCTCCTCCGTCCATGGGATTTTCCAGGCAAGAGTACTGGAGTGGGGTGCAACAAAATCTCTATATATTCCTTATATATTCTAAGGGAAAGGATGTCACAGTTTTATAAAAGTAAAGGATAAGTCAAACTTTTGCCACACTTGAACAAACTCTTCGGCTTTCACTCAGGATCTCATTTTGAGATACAAAAATGTAAACTCTTTGAATTTCATTAACTCAACATGACTACTATCCTGGCCTCTCTTTCAAGTCTATAGACTTAATTTTAGTGTTAATTCTATTATTAAGTCGGGTGTAAGGGTTTCCATTAAAATGATTTTTTCATGTAAAATGAAACCTGTTATTTTCTCAATTTTTCTTGATGTAGCTGTGGCTATTTTACAGATGTTCGATGGCTATCAGAACTATGCCTTACTTAGGGGTACAGAACATGCGTGGTAAGTCAGCACTCTTTTCTTCCTATCTCATCACAATGGCAGCAAACGAGGATTTTAGGAAGCTGTTTACCTATAAACACTGGACAGAATTCAACAGCTCAGTGTAAAATGAAACCAAAAAGTCATTATTACTTTAAAATTTATTACTAAAGATTTGTAGATCACAAAGATGCTAATTATATCTATTAACACTTTTGACTGCTTTTTGTCATAATTACTCTGTTATTTGTCATTTTTATTTTCTTAGAGAAACAGAATTACACAAGCTTTCCTATAGTATGCATATTACTTCCTGTCTTCAGAACTCCTTCAGAGTCCTTTATTTCAGTACTAATAGGATTTTTAAACACCAAAGGTGCATTTGCTTGATTTCCTCCTCATTGTAATTAGCTTTGTCTCAAGCAGCCAAAATCACCCCTTCCCTGCTCTCATCCACATGGTACAGAGAGTTCAAGAAATAAACCTTTTCTAAGCAGTGAACTACTGTGTTCTGGAGACAGACAAGGAAGGCAGGGTAAGCCTCCTATTTCATATCCCCTTCTAGTCATAAAGCATGCAGTTTGTCTCTGAATTCTGCCACATGACAAAGGAGTGGAAAGAAAGGAGCAGGTACACAGGTAATCGAAACTGTGAATCTATATGAACTTTTAAATACATTTTGTTGTGGGAGATTGACACTGAAAATCCTTTGTAAAAGCAATATAACAGTCTGTGATGGTGCTAAGTTGTAAAGCTGGAAGGCTAGAAGAATCTGGTAGTAGGATCAACAGGGCGATGAAACTTTCTTCAGAGTACTACACATTTGTACCCTCACGTGGCAGAGTGAAACATTCAACAGAAGAACAGGACAGAAAAGAAAACAGATTTTAGAAAAAGATTTAACTTCAGAAGAAGGAATAATTCATCTGTGGAAGATGCTCTCATATACACCAATAGATGGATAAAATACAGTCCACCTATAAATCAACCTCCACTCACATGTTTAACAAAACCTTGATGCTTTTTCTTATCTTTTCTTTCTTTCTTTCTTTTTTTTTTTTGTAGCAGGCACTCTTCTAGTTTCTGAAGGTTAAAAAAATAGAACATGGCCCTTAGAGTGGTTTCCATATAGAAGGGCACACCACAAATTTAAAGACCCATTTAAAGTAAATAATGTAGGTATTGGGAGTAACCCCCAAAACAAATGAGACAGGGGACCTTTTTTGCAGTTCTGCAATGCTTGTACCTGGACACACCTCCCCTCCAGCAACAAAATACAAAGAAAGTGTATGACACCAAAAGTAACTGCATGCATGCCCTGTTGGGGCAAATTCTGGACCCAGAAGACATGAAGAGATAAAAAAAAAACCCAACTGCCACTTTTGAACAGCCTGGAGCAAAAATAGGGGTACTGTACATGGCCCCTGCACACACCACCACCTAAGGGGTAGGTAAACACCTAAGCCACCCCTCCAGCCCAACGCCTGGACACAACCCTTCCCTCACTTCAAGCTGCGCCCCCGCCTCAGGGAGCAAGACAGCATGCTCATTCTTACCCTCTCCTGCTACTGCAGGGGCCCCATGAAAGCCTTGCCTGCATTTCTTGTCTGGTCTCTAACAAAGAACTCTGTTTGGTAACACAAAGACAGAGTACCTAGGAACTCTGCGGCCTATGAGAACACACCTTTTATGAAGCAGAAAGAAAAAGAGGACAATCTGATTAGTTGCTGTTTAAAGGGTGTATTTATCTTCCTTAGTTCTAGTCACAGATGATTTGACATGTGCATCACTGAAGTCCATTTCCAAGTGACTTTGAAGAGCAGTGAAATGTACTTAGAACTTGACCAGAGCCGTTTAGCCTTTTCTATCTGCACCAGCAGAGAAAGATTGGTATATAAACTATTGCACCTATGACAAACAGGATCCTAGAATATTAAATTGCATCATTTTTTTCAAAGGCAGAGTGAAATACCACTTTCTCAGTGCATACACTCTAGAGATGAGTTTTATGTCAGCCTCTGTGAAGGTTTCCCATATGACCCAAAATATGGCCTGAATTTGAAAAACCCAATTTGCCTTATATATTGTTATTACAGAACTATTATTAAAAAAAAAAAAAAAACTATTTTCAATGTGAATTAGCTCATTTTAGGCAATGAGTGCATGAAATAAAAAATAATAAGTGAAATTGAAGTAGGGATCTTTGGATAAAGAAAAGTACTCAATATAATAATTATAACTGTTCTTATTTTAATAAGAAACTAACTCCCAGGAATCCAAAAATGTTTGCATCCTAATAGTTATTATCCTGCTTATACTAACTCATAGCTTGGTAAGATTTCCTATTCCTATTGATTTCACTGGTTCTAAAAGGAAATAGAAATTCCACAGGGCTTCCAGACAGGAAAGTAGGTAATGCCAACAGGATTACAGCTCTTCACTTATACTGGTGTCCATGGTAAAATGTGCAAGATTTGAAGAGAGAAGCTTAAGTTATATTAAACTGGGAATCATTACTGGGCCAACAGTGTTCCACTAGCCAGGATGTATTCTATCAAGTGGAAAAATAAAAAACAGAAGTGCCACAAACACAGCTGTTATGCTTGTTAATATTAATGTGATGTGATGAGAAGTACAAACTACCAAAGTTTCTCAACAGTTGGCAGTGGAGGGAGTAAATGCTGATAAAATTACCATCTATATTTCAACATTATTTTAGTGAAAATTATTTTTTTCCACTCTCAAAATAATATGTTTTCCCAGAATGCATTTAATTACAGTTCCCAATTCATCAGTAAGGAATTTCAAATACAATGCATTTTGAAATAAGGCTATAAAAAGGCAATATGATTCACTCAAATGAAAGAAGAGATATTTAAATTAGATTTTGTAATGCAGTGGTATAGTCAATATCTGTTTTTATTTTTATCTTTTATTTCTCAGAGGACATAAAGCTCGAATTAGAATTGAGAGGTAGAAGATTTTCTAGTCCATTGATCTTCAAGCATTTTTTAATATGCAAAAGATTTTATTCAAAACCAACCTAAAGAAAGAAATCCAGCAAAATAAAGCTGCCCTTGCTTATGTGTAACCTTGCATGAGATGGCACTGTCTTTGATCTGGCTTTGCTCTCTCCTTATCCCTCAGATCCCATCTTTATTTACTTCACTAATTCCTTTCCACTTTCAAGTGGGAACATATTTGGACATATTTCCCCAAGTGTAGGACTTGACTCTTCTGTTCTTTCTTTCAACTCAATTTCTCAAAAGAATAGATTTACTTCCTGCCTCCACCCCCACCCACCCCCAACTCTTAACCACATCCTCTAGCCAGAGAGCCTTGGAAATGTCAAGAAATCTTTCCAACACTTCGCTGTCTCTGTGTCTAACTCTTCCATCCACAGACACCATGACTAAGGGTTTCTTGGAGTATAATTTGAATCACAGGAGAAACAATAACAGCCAATTACTTATTTGAGAATTTTGTCAAAGAAAAGAAGAGAAATCAAATATTTCCTAAAGAGCAAAGCAAGAGTTGAATTTATAACAGGCTAACTCTGTAAAATAGAATGTTAATACCCTCAACATTATACAATTCTCAGTATACTTGATCCCTGTGGTTTTATTTTGACTGTTCCTCATTTTTCTCCCCAAATAATGGGAATCAACTTGGGTTTTACCTGTCCATGGCCTTTATATGGGCCCACTCTGCTGAGCTGGAATTAACACTAAATATACATAGACATGGCATTCTTAAAAGTTCAGGTCAAGTATGTACCATTAATATGTTACATGGAAAACATATCTATGTACCATAGGAAGGTTGACTTTATTATCACATGTGGAAAGTGATGGTACTGGTCTTACAGGTACTTGTTTACAGCTTGTCTTCATCATTGATAAGGCATGTCTTATTTCAAACAACTAGCGTTGCTCCTTTCTGTATAGACTTCCTTCATCAACAGCAACAGGGATAATTCTCTAATTTATAAATGTTTATAGTTACAAGCACTTTCATCACGAATTATTTTACTTGATCTACCAGCAAACTGGTCAACTATACATTAAATAAGGAAACTGAGAATCAGTTAATAAGTGATGAAAGTAAGTCTAAACTGACGTCTATCATCTATTATCCCCTCACTCTGCTCTTGACAACTACATTCTGCTGAGTCACATGGAACAGTTTTGCATGATATTCTACTCAAGAGAGTAAAGCATAAAAGCACCCTTGAGACACAATAAAATATGTAAAATATAATAAAAACATAAAATAAGTACAAGTGAAAGTCTGACTGATATTTCTGAGGCTCCTTCAGCAAACACCAATGAAACCTGGTCGCTCAGACAGTAAAGAATCTGCCTGCAGTGCAGGAGACCTGGGTTTGATCCCTGGGTCGGGAAGATCCCCCTGGAGAGGGGAATGGCAACCCACTCCAGTATTCTTGCCTGGAAAGTTCCATGGACAGAGGAGCCTGGTGGGCTACAGTCCACAGGGTTGCAAAGAGTCAGACACGACTCTGTGACTTTCACTTAATTGATGAAACCAGACCCCTTGACACTGGCCTTTTCTTGAAGCCAACGTAAGTCCACAGTGGTGGCAATTATTTTCATTATAGTTTTTTCTTTGATTATTAGCACTGACACCAATTCTCAAGGAATAAAAATATAAGAGACACCATTAAAATTTTCACAAAACCTGATAGCCTCTTTGCACCTTCAAGATTTTTTCATGTTCAACTTTCTTGATTAAAATAGAAATGCTAAAAAACTTCACATTTCAAGTCACTACGCATGGTTATTTTCAGCCTACAAACAAATTTTAAAGGAGTTATTAATCCTGTTGATGGTAAGCTTGTTCACCAGGCTGAGGCACTGTTTACCAGTTTTCTCCATTGCACAGGTAGTCTCCATTTCATATTGTACTCTTTGAAAGGAAGTCACTATGCACAGCCCACACTTATGGAATGGCGTGTTATTGCCACCTCTTTGAAGGAGGAGCATCTATATATATTACTTGGACAACTACTATAAATGAAATTTGTTTACTCTCCTTTGTATTTATTTGTTCAATCATCTATGTAAGCATGGATCCAAGAACATTTATTCTACACTTTGAGACATAATTTGATAGACTTCATTTTGTTGTTCAAACCTTAGCCTTTGGGAGCTCTTTCAGTTGGTTCCAAAGGTACACCCTATTCAGTGCAGTGTGTTTTCTCTTTTTAAACTGTCTTACTTTCTGGCACTACAAGATGTTCCAGGTTCATTTTGAGTATCTTCTACTCCAGTCCTAGAATCAGCTGTTTTCAAAGCAGTAGAATGAGTTTGAAGATAGGAATATATAGATTCAAATCCTGGCTCCATTCCTACTCGCCTATGATCTTGGGCCACTTATTCAGCATTTCTGAGACTCAGCTTCCCTCACTTGTAAACTGAGAACAGTACTAGCCTCAAAGGTTAATACTAGGACTGAGTCTCACACACTAGTGCAAAGACCCAGTGACAACTAGGTTTGAACAAGAAAGCAAATGTAAAAACCTAGTTTCTAGCTCTTTAAATACTTAATAAACATTAATTCTTTCTCATTCCTCTGATCTCAGTGAGCAGAGCAACCTACTTCTCCGCTAGAAGTCTCCCTGAATCATTTCCCATTTTCTATCAACTGAGGCAGGCTTCAAAATCACTAGCCTGGAAGAGTCACTTTAGTTATTAGCATTCCAGGGATCTGTCTCTCTGTGCATAAACTGAAACTTGCACACCCGTGCACACAGACACACATACAGGCACACATATAGATGTTATGTTACTTCACATAAGTAAGATATTTCCAAGCTAACTTCTGTCCTTGGTATAAGATATAGTTTTTATTAAGTGCTCAAAGCAGAAATTTTGAGATACTGGTATTTCAGATGATTAATTTAGAGAAAAAGGAAAAATTTTTGTCAAAATGAATAGTTACCATAACAACTATATGCAAGTGTTTTGTTTTGTGGGGTTTTTTTGTGCTTGCTTTGGCAATCATTTCATCATCATTTTAAAATTTCAGTTTCCATGACAACCAAATGCAGTTAGCATTACCTCTAAATATACTCTCCAGGTACTTTTTTCTTCAATGAATTAAGGGCTTTCATTTTATACTAAAGAGATCAAGGCTATCTGGAGAAACTTAATGCAAAATCTATCAAAGACAATCCTTTAAAATGAAAAGAGGATTAATATCAAATAGAGTAGCATTATGGATATGACCTATTTTTATCTCTTAGCCATGTTTATCAAGGAGTTTTAAGGAAATATACTAGAAATGACCAAAGCAAATTTGGCTAAATTTCTAGCACAAGTTATACTCAAAGAAAGAAGTATTTAGTTCAGAGTCAGACCTCATCCTGTGTTGATATTAGCTTGTATTTTTATAGCACAGCTAATCTTTCACTCAGAGATGTGAAATACACAACTCTGGTCCCAGTGAACTTCACTTATCTGCAAAGGCTTTCAAGGAATTGAACATATTTTTGTTCACGTTGAAGTTGTAATTTCATTTTTCCACTCTAGTAGTACTGTCTCAACTTCTCTTTCTCTTTTTTCACTTATTGTCTCTTAATTCTCTCCTTTTATTCTACTATTTTTTCCTCTTTATTTTCCCTTTCTCTCCTTTCTCCTCCACCCACTACCTATTGTGTTATGTGTTGGTGGTAATAAGCAGTGGTAACAGTAGTAAAACAGGACAGGAAAATGCTTAACAAACATTTTCTTGGGGTCAAAATACTCCTCGGGAAAAAACTCTAATCAAAATTTCACAGACAGCAGGATATAAATACTTTATAGGAAGAATATTGTAAGGAGGGGATTCAATATTTGCTTAACTTTCAGAATCATTTGAGAGTTCATTATCATGAAAAGCTGACTGTATAACGTACTAAAGTGAAAGAAAGTGAAGTCGCTCAGTCGTGTCCGGCTCTCTGTGACTCCATGGACTGTAGCCTACCAGGCTCCTCAGTCCATGGGATTTCCAGGCAAGCGTACTGGAGTGAGTTGCCATTTCCTTCTCCAGGGGATCCTCCTGACCCAGGGATAGAACCCGGGTCTCCTGCATTGCAGGCAGACGCTTTACCATCTGAGCCACCAGGGAAGTCCGTATAATGTACTAGTGAGCATCAAAAATGCATACGACTCTGGTCAGCAATTGCAGGAGATAGACAATTATTGTTCCGTATGTCTTTTTGTTCAGATGTGTTCTAAATAGATAGGCCAAAAAGGTATACATAAGCATAAACCCGTTTTTGTGTGTTAGTCGCTTAGTCATTCTGACTCTTTGAGACCCCATGGACTCTAGACCACCAGGTTTATCTGTCCATAGAATTTTCCAGGCAAGAATACTTGAGTGGGTTGTCCTTCTTTTCTCCAGGGCATCTTCCTGACTCAGGAATCAAACCCAGGTCTCCTGGATTGTAGGCAGATTCTTTGCCATATATAAAAATGTACCTCAATGAGATCTTTTAAAAGACTCTACAGCTGCTAACTTACCTGGGATCACTAAATGCTAATCAACATAGTGACACCATATGATGCTACTGTTTTTCTGAGCCTTTTACAAATTCAAACTCTATAAAATCAAGCATAACCTTAGGAAGCAAAGCAATCATAGTCCCATAGTTCAATTATTTTTACTGTTGTCAGCTTTACCTTTTCAGAAAGGCTCTTGGTTAGTAATTTCTAGTTATATTTTCCTTTCAGTATTCCTCAGAAAAATATTTTATATGGAACAGGTCTTACCCACTCACTTTTTTTTTAACTTTTAAGAATGGGGGCTGGAAAAGATATAATTATCAAAAGATACAGAAATTTGGGAAATTGCAGACAATGTATCAAACTTAAAAGTTTACATGTTACATTTAGGATATTATTTCAGCGGTAACACAGACTCAAAACAGTGATTTGAATAAGGTAGAAGTGCTTTATGCTCTCACATAGCAGGTTTCTGTAACAGCTATGCGACATTGTGCTTACTTACAGGCCCTGGTGCTTTGCCTTTCCTGGGATGTCATCTCGGTTCAGGACGTTATATAATTATGTTCACATTCCAAGCAACAGATGAAGGAAGGGTGTGAAAAACACGTCACCCTCCCTTTTAGGATATGAGAAAGAAGTTCCACACCTCACTTCTGTTAACGCTCTTTTCTTCAGAACTTTATCTAGTTGGTCATGGAACAGCTAAAACAGATGGCTATTTCTAGGAAATACTTGGGAGACAATTGCTAATCTCTGTTAATTTCCATTTTCACTAGGAAATTGTGTGTGCATGCATGTATTTCTCATTTTCCCAAATTCAAAGGAGATGTAGAGGAAATCAAGATAATTCTTTGATCTTATATAAATTTGAGCCTATAAATTAGATAAAACTGTCCAGGAAAATATCAAGGCTTAACCATAGTTCTAATTTATGTACATTGAGGTATGTAGAAAGAACTCCAAGCACTTTAACCTTGAGGAAAAACTCTGCAAATAAGAAAGCTTGATTTAGTACCTGAAATAGTATAGAAAGATCCATCTTTGTAATGGATCATGGAAAAATTTGTGTCTTCTATATCCTTTTCAGAGAAGCCAAGTAGGAATTATAGAAGTGTAGATTACTTTCAATATCAAAATCAGCTTTAGGCTTCAGAAATAGTTTCCAGACAGTGATTTCATTTCAACAATATCTACTTGTCATATCTTTAGTTTGTGCACAAATATGTGATATCAACTTCCTAAAGAAAAATCTAATTTTCCAAAGGGGATATGGTGTATGAATATATAACTCATACTCTGAACTTAACAATGTTTAAATTAGAGTGGCTTACCATAGCTGTGACAACGAGCCTAAGATATAGTTCAATATGGTAACTCATACAGGGTTGAACATTGGGTTATCTAGGGGCAGAACTTGTGTCAAAGATTCAGGTGCACAAGACTTAGAGCAGAAGTACAATTCAGGAACAACCTTCAAAGAAAGAAGGAAAGCAGGAGCAATGATATGGTTTCAGGTAAAGTCTAGCTTTGACCTGATTCATGTGGGTTTCTTGACTTTCATCATTCTTACTCAGTAGATCACAGAATCCGCATGAAGATTTTCTCAGTGCTAAGTGCATTTCATTTGTATATTGGGCAAAAAGGAAATGATAATTGGATGTGTCCACACACCCAGTAAACCTACAGTAAGAAGGTTTGGTCATAAGTCAATTATCTCACGTATCTGTGCCTGAAAATCATAAATCTATAATTATATTTTTTACACAATTTTACACTTTATTGGGCTTAAAAGATTATCACTCTAGCAGATCAAATTATCTTAAAATGTGTAAGTAGATGAAAAGCATCTATTACATAATAATATTAAAATTAATTTTAGCATTTTTACTTTATAATAATTAGTTCTTAATTTTAAGTATCCTGGAGTTGAAATATGTGTATCCACTCTGGGAGAAAATTATCTCAGTTCACTGAGTTTATATAACATGTGGAACAAGAGAAAAACAGTTGTTAACACTCAGAGAAATTTGTTTTTAATATGGACAATGAAGCTGAGCTCTTTTTAATACTTCAAACTTGCAACTACTTCAAAACAATCTATTCTTGTAGCTCACACAGTCTATTTTTCCAACTCTCACCAGGTTAATCATTTGATGGAACCTTGAATTGAGGGTGTTTTAAAAGATTTAAATATTTTCCTGCCTAGCCCTTTGATTTAATGGAATCCTAGATTATGTGTTAATATGTTTCTGTCATCCTCTTTTTAAGGACCCTGATTGAGCCTTGGCAGACTACATTTGCCTGTGTCCCTAATATTATGCTGTACAGTCCTTAGTTGCTCAGTCATGTCCGATTTTTTGTGACCCCATGGACTGCAGCCTGCCAGGCTCCTCTCTGCTTGGGGATTCCCTAGGAAAAGACCGGAGTGGGTTGCCATGCCCTCCTCCAGGGGATCTTCCCAACTCAGCGATCGAACCCAGGTCTCCTGCATTGCAGTCTGATTCTTTACCGACTGAGCTACTAGGGAAGCCCAAGAATATCGGAGTGGGTAGCCTATCCCTTCTCCAGGGGACCTTCCCCATCCAGGAATCGAACCAGGGTCTCTTGCATTGCAGGAAGATTCTTTACCAGTGAAGTTTACCAATATTCTTTACTAATATTATGCTCCTCTTTTGTATATTTAAAATGACTTTTGATATTTGACAGTAGTTTTACTTGATTCATGATGCAACTTACAAAGTCCTTCTACTAACAAATAATAAGGTGCCATTGCACACTCAGAAAGCAATCATTTCTTTATCTGAAAATTCCACTGCTGCAAATTTGTCTAACCATCCATCCATTCACTCATCCACTGAACATTTAGCAAAACTATCCTTGGTATGAAAGCCTTTGCAGAGAGGAAATCAATTGACTGAGAATTTATTGCCTCCTGTTTTGGAGAAATATGTAAGAAAAAAAGCATTTCAAGTTCTCTCATCTATATGATGAGAATAATGAATATAAAACTCTTTGCACAAAGCTGAAGAATATAGTCAACCTTGAATAAATGGTAGTACAGGTACACCAGAACACTTAAGATAAAAAAATAAAGATAAATCTGAACTCTGTTTGGAGGTGTATCCCTGGAACAGGAGCATAAGGATCACCCCATCTCTGTGAAAATCATCCATGAGGTTGTTCGTTACTTGTTTGTGATTAGGGTGAGTATAAGATTCAATCTCAGTGGTTTCTTAAATGACAGAGGGCTTGCAGCATCATGGTACTTAACTATTCTCTGAATACATGTTTCTACAGTTTGTAGAAGCAAAAGTATTCATTAGCAATTATCTGCTAAGCATTCACTATTCCTCCATTACTTAGCATTGCTCCACATACTGAGGATAGGGGAGTGAACACAACAGGCAGACCAAATCCTGTTTTCACGGAACTTACATTCTGGTTGCTATGATCTCCAGACAACTAGGGTAGAAGAGGGGGCCAAGAGGAGTTTTTTTTTTAAATCCTTGTAAAAAGTGGAAAAGACATTTTTTAATGCCTGGTATAACTCATTTTTATATGAGAGGTATCAGTAGCTATGTGGCCCTGTGGTGAACTCTGGAGCATTCTGTGCTGTTTCTTGTTTATCAACTCCAGTTAATTTTGTATATGTCCCACTGAAGACAGTTTATAAGACTTTCCTTTGACCCCTTTCTCTTATTGCATCATGAAAACCACAGAGCTAATAAATGTGAAAAAAGTAATTATGGTATATATAGTATGAATTATTACTATATTATAATCTGTGTTGAATTGTGCATTACAGTTCTATTTCGATACTTGCTGCACTTTAAGGCATCTTGAACTGATTTCTTAGAATTTTATAGTTTCTCTTAGGACTTTTATGTGAATGGTTAAAGACATTTGATAAAAAGTGACAAACTGGAATTTATATAATTATTTAATGTTCTTTGGGATTGATTCTAATGAACTGTTATAGTCTATCACTGAACTCTTCTCATACAGTTTTTACTCCACTGCTTTGATAAACAGACTGCTATACCCTTATCAGAATGAGTTTATTTAACTGGCTGATCTCTAGCTATTTTGGTGTTTGCATCTCTGTGTATCCCTGGTGAGCTCACATAACTTGTGTTTTATGGCTATCACGCATACTATATTTTCATTTTTAATTTCTGTGATTGATAGTGATTCAGTCTTATTGCCAATATGTTTTCTTGCATCATTTTATTTTAATATTTTGATGGTAACATTTAAGTTCTACTTTCTTCTTAAATGACTTATAAATTTCAGATTTTAGTCAGTGCAGCTCTACTGCAAGACTTTATTATGAACTCCATATGCAAAGCCTTTCCTGACACACGGAGCTGAGAAATTTCCAAACTTGTAATGTTAACAGAATTATCATAGCTCTGCAATATAAGCAGGTAGTTCAATTTGTGAAGTTCAAATCCTATAAATAAGTCAAATTGATTGAGTCTCGGGGAGAAAATTCGTAAATGTTTATGGTAGCATTATTTAAAATCGCTCCAGCTGGAAATAACACAAATATCCATAAACAGGTAAACAAATAAATAGATTGTTGTATGTGCAGAGAATAAAACATAATCTGGCAGTAAAATGAAATGAACTACTGTTATCATGGACAGCTTGCAAAACATTATGCTGAGTGAAAGAAGGAAGAGGAAAGTAGAATACATACTCAACGATCCTGTTATACACACACGTGAGCACACACACACATGCCCTTTAAATTTCAAATGTAAAAGGCACTTTCATTATACCCTTTATAGTACTAACTCAGGTTCTAAAAGTGAGGTAAGAAATTATGGGCCAAATGAAAATACATGAAGGTGATGAACAGAAATTTTTATTCCCCTAATCTTTCATTCTTGAATGATACATGCAGCCTCAATCTGTGGCTCTTACGGTGCTTATGTTGCTAATCATGCTTTTGGAGGGAGCAAACAGTCCTAAAGTTCCTGTGGGTCCCTCCTCATCAGCCACAGTTGGAAATGATCATTGCAGAATTTGCTTCAGTAACCATATTGGATAGTTCATGTTGCAGTAACGTTTTGACTGGCAGCTTCTATTTCTTAGAAAATACAAAACTGAGTTGCATGAAAAAACCAGGGGTTACTGTCAGAGGCCTCCATCTGAATGTGGGCCATGTGAGCGGAGCTCCAGGACAGATTCAGATCATCTCCTGATTGCCACTGTAAGGGAAGAAATTGCATTTAGAAAAACTACTGCACTTGGAACGTTTGCTCAGGGAGGGCAGAGTCACTTACAGCACAGCTAGAACCTTCTTGCAGCTGACTTGCCCATATTTCTTGTAACAAACATCCTTCCAATTGAAATAATTAAAACTTTTTTCATTAAGGTGGGCTTGAATTGCCAGGCTGCTTTCACAAACCCATAAAGGGAAAAATTAACTCAGCGTTCCTTCTGCCTGGAGTTCTTCACGCCAGTGTTCATCCCAGAGACCTTCAGCGTTCCTTCTGCCTGGAGTTCTTCACACCAGTGTTCATCCCAGAGACCTGCATGGCTTGCTCTCTCGCCTATTTTGCTGCTGCCAAGTCGCTTCAGTCGTGTCCGACTCTGTGTGACCCCAGAGACGGCAGGCTCCGCCGTCCCTGGGATTCTCCAGGCAAGAACACTGGAGTGGGTTGCCATTTCCTTCTCCAATGCATGAAAGCGAAAAGTGAAAGTGAAGTCGCTTAGTCGTGTCCGACTCTTAGAGACTCCATGGACTGCAGCTCACCAGGATCCTCCGTCCATGGGATTTTCCAGGCAAGCGTACTGGAGTGGGGCACCATTGCCTTCACCACTCACCTACTTTAGTTGCTTATAAAACAGCACCTACTCAGCAAAACATCTTTGGCTACTTAGTTCAAATCAAACCTTACCAAATCTCATTCTCTTACACGTACACACATGCACACACACACCACTGCGTCCCTTTCCTGTTTTATATTGGATCCCTCATTCCATCAAATGATACACTTTGCATTTTAAAACTCATTTATTTTCCATCTTCCTTACTCCCACCATTAATCTCCACATTTTTGTTTTCTAATTTGTTAACTTACTACTGTATTCTGAGGTCTAGAAGAGTTCCTGTAACATAGTGAGCACCAATTCTATACTGGTGAAGAAATGAGTGGCTATAATATAAGAGATGATAGTTTCAATACACAGATTAGAGCCCAGTTAACTAACAGACTGGTAGCAGAAAGCAGGAAGCTTTCCTCACATTTTGATAGGAAAGCTCCCATGAGCCTTCATGAACAGAACATCTAGAATTCTAAGCTCTAGTATTTTCCAAATAATTGTGATTATTGTTCAATATTTCTTGGTATATGTTTGTTATTTTAAAACATTTATGGATAATTATACTTTATAAATATACATTATGTTTATTCCTTAAAGAAGCATAAAGCACACTAAAAACTCTGAGAAATTCTATGATAATATAAAAATTTAAAAAAAAACACATCTATGAACTACAATTTTTAAATCCACTTTCCCAAATTTACTTGACAATAATGTTCTCTTCTCCATTGGAATATCTGTTCACATGTCACTGGGCAATAGTAATCAGGGAAGCACAATTTAGGAAATTTTACAGAAGAATTCTACTTGTCATTAAGAACTCAGAAGGTATAATACCAAAACAGAATTCTGAAAAGAATTGCTTAAGAATTAAATTTAACCAAACAAGAACTAAATCATAAAAATGAATCAAAGTAAGAAAGGCAAATATTTTATAGAAACAGCATGAACTATCAATTTATAGTTAAAGTTTGATAATAAATTTATATAGACATGTGGCTAACTCCATGTAATTGCTGATTAATTTTTTGAAGTTTACTGTAGTTAAGGAAAGGATTTTGAAACAGAATAATACAAAACTAATGATGATGTTACAGGAGAATGTAGAAAATAATGAAAGTTCACTTATAAACTGTGGATAAATTCTTCAATAAACTTTGGGACAATTGACCCTCCATTTGGTGTGGGGAAATGCCCACTGTGCACACAAAACTTAATTACTGATTAATTATGGGTTAAAGTTTAACATCAAAAATCATGACAAGATGAATAAGAAAAAGAATACTTCAAAAATCTGGGGCTAATATCTTTAATGGGGTGGCAAAGAGTTGGACACAACTGATCACACATGCAGAATGTTTTTTGAAGCAGAATGCCATGATCAGAAAACTAATCAAAAGAATCAAATTAAGTGCAATATTTCCATTGTACTTAACTATTTGTACATCAAAAAAGTAAAAAAAAATCAAGTAGAAACAACAATCTTTAAAATAGATGACAAAGCATTATGCCTTTTACTAAGACAGAATTTTTGTAATTTAATAAGAATCAATACAAACACCCTCAAATCCATGTTTTCGTCATAAAAAAGAATACTCAAGTAATGCATTAAACCTTTGAAAAGAGGCTTGAATTCTTTTAATTAGCACCTATCAACTTGTCAAAATTAATGAGATTTGTATTTCTTAGAATCAGCAAGTATTTGGGGAAATAGGTATTCTCAAATGTATCATTGACAGGAGTGTTTTTCTTTCTCAATTAATATCCAAATTAAAACCATTTTCATCTAAACAACACTACTTCTAGAAATTGATGCAAATGAAGAAATTAAAAATATGGAAAAGACCATGTCTACATTCAATGGAACATTTCTTTTTTTAATTCAGATATCAACTTTATTGTTGTTTAGCACTAAGTCATGTCCAACTCTTAGCAACCCCAGGGACTTAGCCCGCCAGACGTCTCTATGGGATTTTCCAGGCAAGAATACTGGGGTGGGTTGCCATTTCCTTCTCCACAGGATTTTCCCGACCCAGGGATCGAACCCAAGTCTCCTGGCCTGGCAGGCAATGGCAGGCAGACTCTTTACCGCTGAGTCACCAGGGAAACCCCTCTCAGAAATTAACTATTAACAGTTAAAATGTGGGATGATTTATAGCATATATTAAAAATATAAGCTTTGGAATTAGGACACAGCTAAACTGAATACTTAGACCTTGAGCAGTCTTAATTTCCTTAAGTCTTTCTATGGAATATACATATATACACTTGAACATACTGATTCAATAGAACACTGTGCAGCTCTTCAAACAAATGACATCAGTCACCCGACTTGGAAAAAGTTCATGATAGATCATTAAATGAAAAACAATCTGGTCCATTAGACAGTTTAGATATCTCATACATAGGAGACAAGAGTTCAATCTGTGGATTGTGAAGATGCCCTGGAGAAGGGAATGGCTGCCCACTCCAGTATTCTTGCCTAAAAAAAACCATGGACAGAGGATCCTGGTGGGCTACATTCTATGGGGTCTCAGTCAGACAGGACTAAGTAACTTTCACATGTTTAACTATACATCAAATAGCATACCATGAAAAAATACGTATTGAAGTATTATCCGTGATTGTGTCAGATAAATGGAAAGTGCTAGTTCAGGGGAAAGGCCTAGGTAAAAGAGGAAGCTTTGGTTTTCCACTTTATATATTCTATAATCTTTAAACATTTTTCAACTAATGCAAATTGCTTTTACAAATCAGCAACAACAAAAATACCTCCCCAAAATACCAAGCCAAACAAGTCTATTTGGTGGATCTTTGTAACACTCTCTGAAGCTTGCCCATGAAGGCAGAGCATGTTATCGATGTTGTTCAATGTCTTTTCAATTTAAAATTAAAAAAGTAAAGTCCACTCTGTAAACAAAGTTAGGTATATCTGAGATTCATAGATCTCCATCTACTAATCTTTTTTTAGAAAAACTTCCCAATTTTTTTTTTTTAATCCTAAGGACTGAATTCTCCGTCAGGTAATTAATCCTATTATAGGATTAGAATAAGATTTAGTAATGAATTCAGGGGATGATATTTAAAATCATTTTTTAAACACTTCTGTATTTGAAAGTGAAGTAAGACATTGAGTTGAGACACAAAAAGTGAGCTAATCTCAAAGTTAGAGGTTAATCCTAGGATTTAAGACTTTAGTAGTTATTACATAATTTTGTCATTTAGAGGAAAAGGCTTAAATGTTTCTTCTATGTTTGCTTAAATCATGTCTCACCGCAGATGGTGATTGCAGTCATGAAATTAAAAGATGCTTACTCCTCGGAAGGAAAGTTATGACCAACCTAGATAGCATATTAAAAAGCAGAGACATTATTTTGCCAACAAAGGTCTGTCTAGTCAAGGCTATGGTTTTTCCAGTGGTCATGTTTGGATGTGAGAGTTGAACTATAAAGAAAGCTGAGTGCCAAAGAATTGGTGCTTTTGAACTGTGGTGTTGGAGAAGACTCTGAGAGTCCCTTGGACTGCAAGGAGATCCAACCACTCCATCCTAAAGGAGATCAGACCTGGGTGTTCTTTGGTAGGACTGATTTTGAAGCTGCAACTCCAATATTTTGGCCACCTGATGCTAAGAGCTGACTCATTTGAAAAGACCCCGATGCTAGGAAAGATTGAGGGCAGGAGGAGAAGGGGACAACAGAGAATAAGATGGTTGGATGGCATCACCAACTCAATGGACATGGGTTTGGGTAAACTCCAGAGTTGGTGATGGACAGGGAGGCCTGGCATGCTGCG
This sequence comes from Odocoileus virginianus, assembly GCF_023699985.2. NCBI lineage: Eukaryota > Metazoa > Chordata > Mammalia > Artiodactyla > Cervidae > Odocoileus > Odocoileus virginianus. The sequence goes on along the minus strand of NC_069675.1, from coordinate 16,347,903 downwards.
GTTCATGGGTTCGCAAAGAGTCAGACATGACTGAGCAACTGAACTGAACTGATAGCAATTCACTGAAATTTAATTACAACCCGGAAGGTGATTCTTCTGCCAGACCTGGACACTGGTGTAGACTTATCCAGCATTCATTTTAAACTAGAACACAACTCCAAGAATATGTGGAGCAATGATGTGGGTGGAGAAAAAACATCAGATTGCACAAAGAAAGATAACCTAGTGATTTTACTTCTCTAAAAAGAGTAGCTCTATTAAAGCATCTTCTGGGGATAATTTTCTAAGAGAGAGTTTACCTTCCACTTGGTGACATGAATTTATTCTAGAACTACACCAATATTTCTGGAGCTCCTAGAATCAGAAACCCAACATCTTCAGAACACCATTTTTGAAATAAAAATCTTTGTATAATGGAGTAAAACTTTTCATATTGACTGATTTAGATAGATCATAATTCAGAGGATATTCTACATTGGAAATGTACCATTAAAATATATTTTGAATTTAAATACTGCTATTTCATAAATCAGGCTTGCCAGGTGGTGCTAGTGGCAAAAAACATGCCTGCCAATGCAGGAGGCATAGGAGACCCAGGTTCAATCCCTGGGTTGGAAAGATCCCCTGGAGAAGGAAATGGCTACCCACTCCAGTATTCTTGCCTAGAGAATCCATGGACAGAGGAGCCTGGTGGGCTGCAGTCCATAGGGCTGTAAAGAGTCAGACATGCCTGCAGCAACTTTGCACTCATATATGAAGAGGTGAAATATTATTGTACTTTCCTAAACAAAATAAATAATCTGAAGCCACTGAATTAAGATGACATTTTTAGAACCACTATAGTTCACTTTAATAAGATTTTATTAAAGTTGTTCCCAAACTTTCACACTTTAATTCAATGTATGTCTTCTAAATATACCCTTTAGGAAACATGCAGTCATTTAATCAAAATATATATTAACCATTTGCAGACTCTAGAAATACAAACCACATCCTTTCACTATATACACAGGTACCTCTCCAGTGATGACCACCAGCATCTCATACACAGACTTCTACAAGCCTTCTTCAGTAACTCCCTCTCTTCTTCAGTACTTCCTGTGGTTTGCTCTCCTAACTGCAGCCAAAGGGATCCTTTAAAAACTTAACTCCCATCATGGCACTCTGCTGCACAAAATCTTCTGGTAACCCTAGCGCTCTCCTGCACTCCTAATTACATAATAATCCAAGGACCACAATCAACCTTATGATGCAGTAGATCCAGCATTTTCTTCCCTTCCACTGCTTTGGAGGCACTGCCCTGGATGTGGTCCTCAAGTACACCCTTACCTTCTTTCCTACATGCAAGGTTTGCCCACAGATATCTACTGCTTCCTCCCACTCTTCCTTTAGATCTCTGTTTAAATTTAACTTCACTATTTGCATCTCATTTTTCTGCCTGATATTATATTATACATTTGTCTTTACATTGTAAATATTGATTTATATACATTTGTTTTGTTTTTGCTAGTCTTGTTATTTCTCATCACAAGAATATAAACTCCATTAAAGTGTAGATTTTGATTGTTTTTAATATATAGTGGGTACCCAATAAATATTTGCTGAATAAATTAATGAAGATTTAAAAAATGACCTAATGTTATTTTCCAGAGTATATGACTTTTAATCTCTTTAACATTCTCTACAAGCCTTGATATGCAATATAACAAATTTATTTTATTTTTTTTCATAGTCAAACTATGAAGTTCAATACTAGCCATTTGAAGGTTATGAGCATTATCACATTTAAGTTTAAGAAATTTTCTCTGAGTATAAAATCTAGCTTGGACTTTTTGTTCAGAATGTTAAAGATAATATTCTGCTTTTGGTTTCTATTATTTATCTATATTAATAAGTCAGTGTGTGACTGAGTCATTTCAGTCATGTCTAACTCTTTGTGACTGCCAGTGTCCTCTGTCCTTGGGGATTTTTTTCAGCAAAAATACTGGAATACAGAAGGGCTTGCTATGCTCTGCTCCAGGGGATCTTCCTGACCCAGGGATTGAACCCATGTCTGTACATCCCCTGTATTGGCAGGCAGATTCTTTACCACTAGCACCATCTGGGAAGCTCAAAATAAGTCAGAAGTCAGTAATTATTTTAGTTCAGTTTCTCTAGTCTATCACTGAGCTTATGTTTTCTTTGTTTTTGATTTTCTAGTTTAGTTCTGAAGGTGTTAAATATGGCTCTCGTTTAGTGTATTTTATCATTTTGAAAAAATAGCCATAATCTATTTAAATATCCCTTCTGTTTCATTCTTTCATTTATTTCTTTCTAGAATCTTATTTACATGAAATTAAAATTCATCAGTGTATCCTTTTTGTTACCAAACTTTTCCTCTGTGTTTTTTATTTTATTTTTTGTCTCTCTTTTCACTCTGAATGTGTCTTTTTTAGTTGTATTTCACTAACTATATCTTTGGCTGTACTTAACTTACTTTTAAATATATCCATTAAGACTAATATTTATCTCATGCATCCAACCTGGGATGGGGAGGGAGGTGGGAGGGGGGTTCAGGATGGGGAACACATGTAAATCCATTGCTGATTCATGTCAATGTATGGCAAAAACCACTACAATATCGTAAAGTAATTAGTCTCCAACTAATAAAAATAAATGGAAAAAAAAAAGAGAAAAGGAAGACTATTTTGGAGAAAAAGAAAAATGTTCTGAAACCAAAGTACAATAAAATGCCAAACTGCATATCATTCTATTAAAATGCTAAATAAAACAAAATAATTACTACAAGAAAAAAAAAGACTAATATTTAATGTATTTTTTTTGTTTTAAAATATCTTTGGTTTCTTTTTCAGTTCTGCTAGCTCCATTTTTAAAATAGTTTCAAGCTCTTTACTGAAATTCCTTATCTTATCCTCTCCCTCCTTAAACATAAAAGTATAGTTATTTTAAACTACCTTGTAACTACAATTACAATAGCCCAATCCCCTAAAAGCCTGTTTCTATTTTCTCTTGTTATGTCCAGTTCTCATTCATATTATCTCACAGCATTGTGTGTCCAGTTATTTTTAATTGCATGCCAAACACTGGATATAAAAAATTGCTTTTAGAAGTTGTCTGAGGCCAAGAATGGTGGTATTAATATATCTCTCCAGAGAGAATTTTCATTTGCTTTGCCAGGTTCTTGGGAACAATGGCATTCTGGGATAACCATAATCCAACTTCCAGTGTTAGGTGATTTGGTTTTAGGTTTCATTCCCTATATAAGAGCTGTACTATTTCTAGTGCATCTTTATGCCTAGGAATCACAACTTTGGTGTTCCACATGAAATAGCAGAGAGCTTTTTAAACCTTTTTCTACCTTTGAGAGGCTCTAGACTTCAACTTTTCCCCCTGAACCACACAAAACTGTCAAACACTGGTTAGCTTTTTGATTACTTATTTTGGAACTGGATAATGCCCCTAGAAGAAATATGCCCCTAGAGTTCAGGCTCACACAATTGGAGAATTGCTTATTCTCTTTTATTTTGGTCTAAGACTTCTTTATTATCTGCTTTTTAATCCTTCAATCATAGGGGGTTTTTTTGTTAATCTACTTGTCAAACTTACCTATTACTCAATCTGCCACTAAAAATAAAACATGCTGGAGTTAAATGAGAAGGTGAATATAGAAGCAGATATCAGAGTTCCAAAATAGTGGGATGTGGTAAGACCAAGGATTCAAGAGTGTACATCTCAGCTGACAACAGTTTAACCTGATGATGAGTAAAGAGCAGTCGCTCAAACAATCTCTAGATACTGTGAAAATCCTCGGGAAGAAAATGGAAGAATATCTTAATCAACTGACAAAAGCCACTATGGATATTAAACACTTAAACAGAAAATAAAGTTAGTTATCTAGGGCACTATGAGACTATGATACATATCTCGGCCCTAATCTATGCCTACTGAAAGCCATATATAGCTCCCTTCAAGTATGGCCTCAGGATTGACCCATGGTGTTCAAAAAAATGTTTAATTCCTCACTGGATGATTTTATATTGGATTTAACCTAGTATAAAATTGAAATATATTTTATAGGCCCTTAATTAAGTTAAAGTCCTAGTTACTGAATCTTCTGTATGTCAAGAATTCTGTTAAGCTCTCTTAGATATGTCAGCAAACTTGAAAAACTCAGTAGTGGCTGCAGGACTGGAAAAGGTCAGTTTCCATTTCAATCCCAAAAAGGGCTTTGCCAAAGAATGTTCAAACTACTGCACACTTGCACTCACTTCACATGCTAGCAAGGTAATGCTCAAAATTCTCCAAGGTAGGCTTCAAGAGAACGTGAACTGACATCTTCCAGATGTACAAGCTGGATTTAGAAAAAGCAGAACCAGAAATCAAATTGCCAACATCCATTGGATCATAGAAAAAGCAAGGGAATTCCAGAAAACATCTACTTCTGCTTCATTGACTATGCTAAAGCCTTTGACTGTGTGGATCACAGCAAACTGTGGAAAACTCTTAAAGAGATGGGAACACCAGACCACCTTATCTGCCTCCTGAGAAACCTGTATGCAGGGCAAAAAGCAATAGTTAGAACTGGACATGGAATAACAGACTGGTTCAGAATTGGCAAAGGAGTAAGTCAAGATTGTATACTGTCACCCTGCTTATTTAACTTATATGCGGAGTGCATCATGTGAAATGCCAGGCTGGATGAAGTTCAAGCTGGAATCAAGATTGCTGAAAGAAATATCAATAACCTTAGATATGCAGATGATACCACCCTAATGGCAGAAAGAGAAGAGGAACCTAAAGAGCCTGTTGATGAAAGTGAAAGAGGAGAGTTAAAAATCTTGCTTAAATCTCAATATTCAAAAAACTAAGATCATGGCATCCAATCCCATCACTTCATGGCAAATAAACGGAGAACAAATAGGAGCAGTGACAGACTATTTTCTTGGGTTCCAAAATCATTGCAGACAGTGACTGTAGCCATGAAATTAAAAGGTGCTTGCTCCTTGGAAGGAAAGCTGTGACAAACCTAGACAGTGTATTAAAAAGTAGAGGCATTACTTTGCCAATAAGTCTGTATAGTGAAAGCTATGGTTTTTCCGATAGTCATATATGGATGTGAGAGTCGGACCAGAAAGAAGGCTGAATGCAAAGAACTGATGTTTTTGAACTGTGGTGTTGAAGACTCTTGAGAGTCCCTTGGACTGCAAAGAAATCAATGCAGTCAATCCTAAAGGAAATCAATCTTTAATATGCACTGGAAGGACTGATGCTGAAGCTGAAGTTCCAATATTTTGGCCACCTGATGCAAAGAGCTGACTCACTGGAGAAGACTCTGATACTGGGAAAGATTGAAGACAAGAGGAGAAGGGGGTGACAGAGGATGAGATGGTTGGATGGCATCATTGACTCAATGGACACAAGTCTGAGCAAACCCTGAGAGATAGTGAAGGACAGGGAAGCCTGGTGTGCTGCACTTTATGGAGTCACAAAGAGTCGGACATGACTGAGCAATGGAACAACAAATTTTAGATATATTAATTACAAAGATAATATAGCCTACAGGCCTCAGTCCACACCCTAACTCTGCTTCATACCTTGTGAAAGTTACTTAATCTTTGAATAACTCAATTTTCTCATGCAAAACTGGAATAATGATAGCACCTGTCTCAAAAAGCTGATTTAACAAGTAAATGAGTTCATTTATGTACAGTTTTATAAATCAGGACCTGGCAAGTTAGAACATGCTCAATAAACATTGGTTCCTATTATCTCCAAACTAAAGATAACTCTTAAAGTTTGATGGTCTTATTTCCATTTTTTAAAGCAGTATATTCAGTGATGGGAAGCAACATTTCAAATGTTACAAAATAAGTGGCAGAGCCTAGAAATGAATTTGAGTTTATCAGGTTCTAAAATTTGTACTATATTCACCTTACAGCAATAACCCTATTCTACCTCAGCATATGGCCTAATTTCCAATTTGACTGAGACCAAGAACTTAACACTGAATATATCAAATTCCTTCCTCTGGCATACAAATCTCTCCCTATAATTTTATCCTTTCCCCTTATCTCTTTATTTCTTGACCTAATTATATGTCTTAATTTTTACAACTTCATTTCCCCACTGGATTCCTGCTACCCATAAATATACTTGGTCCTTCCATTCTAAAACAGTTGAACAAAATACACATAAAAGTCAACTCTTTTTTTTTTTTTTTATTTCTTCATGAAACTATTTCTCTCCTTTAAAAATCCAGCTTTAAAAAAAGAAATTAGTCTAAGCGCCCTAAAGAACCCATCCACTAGCAAATCCTATAGTTTAGCTCCCATTTCTACCATTCAATGGAAATTGCTCTCTTAAGACTGTATTTCCAAATCAGCTATTGTTCCTCTATCATCTACCTTTGATCTTTCTGTAAGATTTGACAGTTAACACCACCTCTAGACCATTCTGCTATTTTCTTTTTGTGTGGCTGTGAACTACCCAAGATTTCTTCCTATTTTCATTATATTTCATTGGTTAACACTTTTGAACTTTTCTAATACTCCCTCATCTTCTAAGTGATGGAATTTCTCCCAACTCTAATCTTAGCATTCTTTCTCTCTGAATTTGTGGTCAAACTCACTCTGAAACCTTGACTATAAGTTATACAGATGTTTCTAAAACCTTATCTTGGGATTTTCAGTTCTGCCCAAATCTAGGCACATTTTCATCTGCTTAGAGAATTCTTTAATTATATGCTCTTCCAATCCTCAATCTCAACATAAATCCCTTAGCCTATACACTATCATTAATAAGTGGAAATGGATTCTTAGTTTTCTTATCCCAACTACATACATTCTCACTTGTCCCAACATTTTTTCTATTCTGTTTTTCTACTTGAACTGAGACACACACTACCAGGTCTTGAGGTAAAGTATATCATCTATGTGAAAATACTTTAAAGGCTACAATGATATTTCATTGCTCTTTATTTATGTTTTTAAATTTGCCAATATTTAAGGCCCACTTCTTCTTTTTGTTCTGGCATCAGCATAAAAGAAAATAGTCATTATATTATTCTGTATTATGATTTTCCCTGACTTCTCAAATAACTCTCCATTTCCTTTTCTATTCCAACAAGTGGTATACTGTCAAATATTTAATAAGAAGCTCTCCAGAGGTGATTGTTCTTGCATTTATTATGTGAAAGGTGACCTTAGAGGGCTGGGAATAATACACAAGGAAGACAGATGAAATATTGTTCCAGATAGCTTATATTCTTGTTGGGGTTTGGGGAAGACAGAACATAAACATAAATAAACAAAATATTTTCTTATAATAAAATTGGCTATGTAAGAAATGAATAGAGTTATGAAATTAGAGAGAGTAATAGTATTTATATATAACAGAATGGCTCTTTCTTCTAGTTTCTAGGTCCCAGTTCAGTTCAGTCTCTCAGTCATGTCCAGCTCTTTGTGATCCCCTGGACTACGGCACGCCAGGCTTCCCTGTCCATCACCAACTCCTGGAGCTTGCTCAAACTCATGTCTGTTAAGTCAGTGATGCCATCCAACTATTTCATCCTCTGTTGTCCCCTTCTCCTCCTGCTTTCAATCTTTCCCAGCATCAGGATCTTTTCTGAGTCACTTCTTTGCATCAGGTGGCCAAAATATTGGAGCTTCAGCATCAGCCCTTCCAATGAATATTTAAGACTGATTCTAGGTCCTCAAGGTCTTATTTAGTAAAGTCCTAGTGCCCTGACTTACTTTGCATAATTATGAAAACAATTGATTTTTATCGGTTCTGTGAAGTTTGATGTCATTTTCAAAACTTTCAAATCAACTGAGAGTAATACAAAATGGTGGAATTTAATGGCGTACATAAAATAAACAGGTATAGTTTCCCCTCCTCTCCACCTCTTATGCAGTGCTAGAAAGGAAGGGATATAGTCAGAGGCATATGATTATTGACCTTTAATACTGAAAGGAAATGAAAGGTACTCCAGCAGAGAGGGAAATTTTTTTTTTTTTTTTTTTTTTTAATGGTTTGAGGATGCATTAACCTTTTTTCTTCATCTTTATAGAATTATTTCTAAAAAAATTGAATAAATATCTATTATGTCATTGACAAGTCAAATTAGTAACAGAACCATAATTCATTGTTAAGCAACATTCAGCAATTATGTTGAAATAACTGTCAGCTAACTCTTAAGAGTCCCTTGGATTGCAAGAAATTCCAACCAGTCCATCCTAAAGGAGATCAGTCCTGGGTGTTCATTGAAAGGACTGATGTTGAAGCTGAAACTCCAATACTTTGGCCACCTCATGCGAAGAGTTGACTCATTGGAAAAGACCCTGATGCTGGGAGGGATTGGGGGCAGGAGAAGAAGGGGATGACAGAGGATGAGATGGCTGGATGGCATCACTGACTTGTTGACATGAGTTTGAGTAAACTCTGGGAGTTTGTGATGGACAGGGAGGCCTGGCGTGCTGCAATTCATGGGGTTGCAAAGAGTCGGATATGACTGAACAACTGAACTGAACTGAACTTCCACATAATATCATCACAAAGAAAGGATTACAGTCTTCAATTTTTCATCTAATAACTGTATGCATGCGTGCTGCCGCTTCAGTCATGCCCGACTATTTGTAACTGTATGGACTGTACCGCGTCACACTCCTCTGTCTATGGTATTCTCCAGGTAAGGATACTGGTGTGGGTTGCCATGCCCTCCTCCAGGGGGTCTTCTCAACCCAGGGATTGAACCCACATCTCTTACCTCTTCTGGATTGTCAGGCAGGTTCTTTATCACTAGCACCAGTTGGGAAGCCCAACAAATAGTGAAATAGTTACTTATATAAATGATAAGCATTCACAAATGTATTATAAATCATAGTCTTGGGTTAGGCTTTCATTGTGAATTTCCCAGATACTCTCCATTATGACATGAGGAGTGTGAAAATATTTTCCTACTTAGATAGTTTTGTTTTGTACAGCTTTTCTTAGACTTCAAGACATAGTTCAGGTAACTGTTTTGGGGATGCAAGTACCTATAATATTTTCATTACCCTATTATCCATTTATATACCATCTCTCTTCCTCAAGGTTCTCAAAGTGATATACAAACATAAATTGCCAAGAACTGGTAGTTCTCCTTCAAGATATGTAAAACCTGAATTTGGACTAATTAAAAATCATAATCAAATCTCCATCCTATGGACACACAGCACACACAGACAGCCAGGTGACAGGGTAACAATGGCAGAAGCTGGCAGCAGGACTCATGAGAATCTGGCCCTTATTTTGAAGTGATTTGTCTATATAGGAAAACTGGAAAACTTAAATGAGAGGATATGAAGCTAAGGCCATGAAAATTTTTATTTTTTATAAATAAAAATTATAGAAACAAAAAATAATCAGATGGTACAAAGCTAAGTCTGTAAGAAATTTGATTATTATACAAACACAATTCTAACTCTAAGCTTTCACTTCTGGTATAAATTATTGAAGTTCCTTCTCCATTTTAGTATTACATTAGACTCTCAAAGATGCATGTGATATTCTGGGCTTCCCCTGGCATCCTCATTAATGTCAGTTCATTGTTGTCTAGTGATTCTCTGCATTTGTGCTACAAGCCTAGCACCTGCCTCCCTGATTACACTAGGAAGCCAGCCCACCTCAGTTCTGGCCAGCTTTAGTGTCCAGAATTACAACAGAGTCAAAAATTAATTTTTCAATTAATAAATTTGGTGAACCTCCAGTGATACCAGATCAGCGTAAAAAAGAGCAGGCAAATAACCAAACCAAGAATAAAAAGGAAACACCAATAAAAATCAGACATCAAAATACTATACAATATAAACAACTCCACTGACAAAATTTGAGATGAAATTTAAAAGTTCTATAAACCACAACTCATAAAACTAAGAAAGAAAAAATAGAAAACCCACATAGTACACATTTAACTATTAAATATATTCTCAATAGTTTCAGGCATGTGCGAAATGTCAAGAACCTATGGGGTGTCAGTACTAAATATGTCATGCTTTCCCTGGAATTATTTTTCTCTTCTGAAAATAGGAAGTCCAACTGTATTCAGTTCAGTTCAGTTCAGTCGCTGAGTTGTGTCCAACTCTTTGTGACCCCATGAATCACAGCACAACAGGCCTCCCTGTCCATCACAAACTCCCAGAGTTTACTCAAACTCATGCGCATCGAGTCAGTGATGCCATCCAGCCATCTCATCCTCTGTCATCCCCTTCTCCTCCTGCCCCCAATCCCTCCCAGCATCAGGGTCTTTTCCAATGAGTCAACTCTTCACATCAGGTGGCCAAAGTATTGGAGTTTCAGCTTCAACATCAGTCCTTCCGATGAACACCCAGGACTGATCTCCTTTAGGATGGACTGGTTGGATCTCCTTGCAGTCCAAGGGACTCACAAGAGTCTTCTCCAACACCATAGTTCAAAAGCATCAATTCTTCAGTGCTCAGCTTTCTTTATAGTCCAACTCTCACATCCATACATGACCACTGGAAGAACCATAGTTTTGACCAGACAGACCTTTGTTGGCAAATTAATGTCTCTGCTTTTTAATATGCTATCTAGGTTGGTCATAACTTTCCTTCCAAGGAGTAAGTTTCTTTTAATTTCATGGCTGCAGTCACTATCTGCAGTGATTTTGAAGCCCCCAAAAATAAAGTCTGACACTGTTTCCACTGTATCCCCATCTAGTTCCCATGAATCATTGCACAAAGAGACTTCCAGACCAATAAGATTTCACCAGAGAATTCTGCCAAACTCATAAGAAAGAAATAGGACTAATGTTATGTACCCTTTTCCAGAGAAAAGAAAAAAGTAGGTAAATTCTTCAGCTCCTTTTGAAACCATCATAATCTTGGCACCAAACCACAAAGGTAATGGCACAAGAGAAGAAAAACATACGCCAAGCTCACTGACAAACATAGATGTAAAAAATTCTAAGCAAAATATTAGCAAAGCTATTTCAATAAGAAATACAATATATCATAACAAAGCAGCATTTATTTTCAGAAACACAATGTTGATTTATTTTCATTTTTTTATACAATGTTGATTTAATATTAGAAAATCATTGTACTCTGTGCTTTGAATAAAGAAGAAAAATCATATTATCATCTCAATTAAAGTAGGAAAAAAGTTCAATGAAATTTAATATTGATCCATGATTTAAAACAAAACTCTTGGGAAACTAAAAATGGAAGGGATATTTCTTAATCTTCTATAGGTATCTACCAAAAACCTACAGGAAATATCTTATTTAATGAATAGACATGTTTTCTCTTTGAGATTAGGAATAAAGCAAGGATCACTTGAATTAAAAACTTTTAAAAAAAAAACTAGGCTCCAATGATACACATGTACATACATGCACACATACAGCAAAAGTTGTCTTCAGAAAGGTAGAAATATATCAAGTGAAAAGATATCAGATTGATCAGGTGTATTCAGAACTATGTATTAATGTGACAGCAGTAAGGATAGCTTGATGTTTGAGATCATACCAATCAATATTTACAACGGATTTAGAGGATAACAATACAGCAATTCAGAAACTCTGAATTTCAGGCAAAGGGGATGGAGACACAGTAAGAATGTCAAAAAAAAAAAAAAAAGAAAACCTTACCCTAGTAACAATTCTAATCAGACGTAGGTGAATTCTGCATGGCATGTAACTGTGATTGTCCCTTTAACCAGCAGGCTACTTTCATGAAACTTTCATTTCAGTTCCCTATGCCTGTGGATAGCCCACTGAGAGAGGCCTTCTTTAGTGTTGTCATAAATGATTACTTTCCTTGGTAACTGAGACAAGACACAACATGCAACACTGATTCATCAACCCTATAAGTACAGCTCCCTCCCAAATTGTAATCTCTTCCTGGAGCTATGAAAAAGTTTTCTCTGTAAGCCTCAATTTCCTTATCTGTAAAGTGGAGATATTAATTGCCACTCACCCAGGGCCAGACATTCTGGAGTGTGAAGTCAAGAGGGCCTTAGGAAGCACTGCTGCCAGTAAAGCTAGAGGAGGTGATGGAATTCCAGCAGAGCTATTCAAAATCCTAAAAGATGATGCTATCAAAGTGCTGCACTCAACATGTCAGCAAATTTGGAAAACGCAGCAATGGCCACAGGACTGGAAAAGGTCAATCCTCATCCCAGTTCCCAAGAAGGGCAGTACTAAAGATTGTTCAAACTACTGAACAGTTGCACTCATCTCCCATGCTAATAAAGTGAAGTGAAGTGAAGTGAAAGTCACTCAGTCGTATCTGACTCTGTGACCCCATCGACTATATAGTCCATGAAATTTTCCAGGCCAGAATACTGGAGTGGGTAGCCTTTCCCTTCTCCAGGGGATCTTTCCAACCCAAGGATCAAACTCAGGTCTCCGGCATTGCAGGCAGATTCTTTACCAGCTGAGCCACAAGGGAAGCCCCATCCTGCATGCTAGGCTTCAGCATTATGCGAACCAAGAACTTCCAACATTCAAGCTGGGCTTAGAAAAGGCAGAGGAACCAGAGAACAAACTGCCCACATTTGCTGGATCATAGAGAAAGCAAGAAAATTCTAGAAAAACATCTACCTCTGTTTCACATAAAGCCTTTGACTGTGTGGATCATAAAAAAATAAAAAATAAAAATTTAAAAAACCTGTATAAAACTCTTAAAGAGATGGGAATACAAGACCATCTTCCAGTCTCCTGAAAAACCTGTATGTGGATCAAGAAGCAACAGTTAGAACTTTCTATGGCACAACTGACTGTTTCAGGATTGAGAAAGGAGTACCATATGCTGTTTATTATCACCCTGTTTATTTAACTTACATACAGAGCACATCATGAGAAATGCTGAGCTGGATAAGTTACAAGCTGGAATCAAGATTGCTGAGAGAAATATCGACAACCTCAGATATGCAGATGGTACCACTCAAATGGCAGAAAGTAAAGAGGAACTAAAGAATCTCTTGATGAGGGTGAAGGAGGAGAATGAAAAGCTGGCTTAAAACCCAATGTTAAAACAAACAAACAAACAACTAAGATCATGGCAACCGATCCCATCACTTTATGGCAAATAGAAGGGGAAAGGGTGGAAGAAGGGACAGATTTCCTTTTCTTGGGCTCTAAAATCACTGTGAATGGTGACTGTAGCCATAAAATTAGATGTTTGCTTCTAGGCAGGAAAGCTATGCAAACCTAGACAGTATGTTAAAAGCAAAGGCATCACTTGCTGACAAAGATCCATATAGTCAAGGCTATGGTATTTCTACTAGTCATGTGCAGATGTGAGAGCCGGACACAAAGAAGGCAGAGTGCCAAAGAATTGATACTTTCAAGCTGTGGTGCTGGAGAGTCCTGTGGACAGCAAGGAGATCAAACCAGTCAATCTTAAAGGAAATCAACCCTGAATACTCATTGGAAGGACTGATGCTGAAGTTGAAGCTCCAATATTTTGGCCACCTGATGTAAACAGACAACCCATCAGAAAAGAGCATGATACTGGGAAAGATTGAAGGCAGAAGGCAAAGAGGGCAACAGAGGATGAGATGGTTGGATAGCATCATTGATTCAACAGACATGAACTCAGGCAAACACCAGGAAATGGTTAGGGACAGCCAAGACTGGCATGCTGCAGTCTGTGGGGTTGCAAAGAGGTCGTCATGATCTGGGAACTGAACAACGACATTTGTTCCTGCCTCAGAGGGTTATACAGGTAACAGTTGACATATATAAAGTGTTTAGAATATTGCTTGTCATACAGTAAGTGCTCAGTAGGTATTAGCTATTATTTCTTGATCATTAATACCCACAACAGGTGGGTTTATTCTTTAGTTCTGAAACAACAATTATATCAGAATATTATCAATATATTGGCTTACTTGATCTTGTGTGGCAGGATGAGAAAAGCCGTTGGCCAATCCATGACAAGCTAAGCCAAAAAGAAGCTAGTCTTTTCCCAGTCTTGCTTTCATATAGAATGACCTCAAGGATCAAGCCTCAAAGCCCATTCTTGCTGATTTCCCATCCCATGGTCTCCTATTTCAGGTGATAGGTGGATGCGTGTGTGTTCAGTTGTGTTTGACTCTTTGTGACCCCGTGTACTGTAGTCCACCAGGCTGCTATGTCCATGGAATTTTCCAAACAAGTATACTGGAGTGTGTTGCTGTTTCCTTTTCTAGGGATCTTCCTGACCCAGGGATCAGATCCACGTCTCTGGCATCTCCTGCATTGCAGGTGTATTCTTTACACGAGCATCACCTGGGAAGCCCACTTTAGGTGAAGAGCTACTCAAATAAAAGCTAGTGCTTTCTCTCTCTCACAGACACACACATTCTCACTTGCATAGACACATACATGTATATAAGATTTGCAAAACAAAAATTACAGACACAAGCTATTTGTACCAGGAAAAGGAAATCTCCCCACACAATCAAGTCTTAGAGCTGCAGCTCTGCCTCAGCCTCCCATAGGATTTCCTTTACCAATTTTTTATTAAGACTCTCAGGCTACAAGCGCTGCATTTAAAAAATAGTTTTCCTTAAGGAAAATTGAAGGTTATCTCTGCGTTATGAGACAGGTCTTAAAGGATACATTTGGGTATGTTTCCCCCATCAAACAAGGGACAGTCTTTTCTAAAAGTACATTCAAGTCTCAGTTCAGTTCAGTTCAGTTGCTCAGTCATGTCCGACTCTTTGCCACCCCATGAACCACAGCACACCAGGCCTCCCTGTCCATCACCAACTCCCGGAGTCCTCCCAAACCCAAGTCCATTGAATTGGTGATGCCATCCAACCATCTCATCCTCCGTCATCCCCTTCTCCTCCTGCCCCCAATCCCTCCCAGCATCAGGGCCTTTCCAGATGAGTCAGCTCCTCGCAGCAGGTGGCCAAAGTACTGGAGTTTCAGCTTCAACATCAGTCCTTCCAAAGAACACCCAGGAATGATCTCCTTCAGGATGGACTGGTTGGATCTCTTTGCAGTTCAAGGGACTCTCAAGAGTCTTCTCCAACACCATAGTTAAAAAGCATCAATTCTTCAGTGCTCAGCTTTCTTTATAGTCCAACTCTCACATCCATACATGACCACTGGAAAAACCATAGTGTTGACCACATGGAACTTTGTTGGCAAAGTAATGTCTCTGCTTTTTAATATGCTATCTAGGTTGGTCATAACTTTCCTTCCAAGGAGTAAGCATCTTTTAATTTCATTGCTGCAATCACCATCTGCAGTGATTTTGGAGCCCAGAAAAATAAAGTCAGCCACTGTTTCCACTGTTTGCCCATCTATTTGCCATGAAGTGATGGGACTGGAGGCCATAATCTTAGTTTTCTGAATGTTGAGCTTTAAGAGAACTTTTTCACTCTCTCTTTCACTTTCATCAAGAGGCTCTTTAGTTCTTCACTTTCTGCCATAAGGGTGGTGTCATCTGCATATCTGAGGTTATTGTTATTTTTCTCCCGGCAATCTTGATTCCAGCTTGTCCTTCCTCCAGGCCAGCGTTTCTCATAATGTACTCTGCATATAAGTTAAATAAGCAGGGTGACAATATACAGCCTTGACATCTCAACTTCTCATAAAATAAAATGTGCTCTCAGCTTGTGAATAAAAATAATTAAAAAAAAACACTTTACTGTTGAATTTCAGACAGAATTGTAAAATACAGAGAAAGCTTGCTAACATATTCTCAGGATCCTTTTTAGGACAATCGTATGATTTCATGTTTCAAATATTTCCCTCAAAGTTATTAAAACATGAAACATAAGCAGAAGACCTTTATGTTTGCCTTATTTGTGCTTCTATTCTTTGAGATTCTTAACAACTGTGAATTCTTAAGGATAGGGAATGATTACCTGGGGAGCCCAGTGTGATAGCCATTTGTACAGAAAAGTGAAAGTCATTCAGTCCTGTGATTCTTTGTGACCTAATGAACAATACAGTCCATGGAGTTCTCTAGGCCAGTATACTAGAGTGGGTAGCTGTTCCCTTCTCCAAGGAATCTTCCCAACCGAGGAACCAAACTGGGGTCTCCTGCATTGCAGGTGGATTCTTCACCAGCTGAGCTACCGGGGAATCCCTTACTTGTACAGAGGGACTTGGGAACAAGTCGCTTCGGCTACACTGATGGCCACCGTGCAGCAGGTGTTGATGGCCTCAGGCATCACCTGTGGCTTTAGGGTAGAAGAAACAGTTGGAGATGATGTTAGATGGGACCAGAATCCTGTTGTAAATGCCTAGGTTTGGTGCAAATGGAGAAAAGAGGTGGATTTTCATTAGTACTTTTCTCCAGATGAATTGTTATTTAGTGAGCCATCAGTTGTTACCTATGTGCTCACTAAAACTTCAGTAAGTTCTAGAGTAACTAAGGCAGAAGTTACTATTGGCTCACTGGCCCAAACATAATTTACAGGGAATAAGTCAACTTATATATGATTATATGAGGTCCTAATCATTGATAAAAATAAAAAAAAAAAATCAGTGGCAGCATGCATATGCCTTTCTCACTGTGATTTCCTACATATTTTTCAAGGTGAATATGCCAAACTCAGAAAAAATAGAAAATAAAGCTCATTTATCTCACAAATGGAAAAAAAGAATTTGCAAAAGCAAAAAAAAAAAAAAATTCTCTTTAACTTTCTTTTTTTTTTTTTTTTAAGAATTGGGGAGTCATTTTAATATTTACAAGGACCAAATCAGCAGAACAAGATTATATCAGATAGGCTGTGTACAGTAGCTGCGGCTTATAAAACATACCAGTAATTTGTACCTGGTGAGTATAAAGAGAACCATGGTAGGATTCAGGTGTCTTTACAACCAAGGGAGTACACACGGCATCAACAAATTAGAGGACAAAAACATTCACATTTTCTACATTAAAAAAAAAATTACAGATCTCACAAATGTCTTTGAAGACAAAAAAAAAAAAATTATAGTCCTTTGAAGGATGGGAAAGAAGAAATCTGAAATGGAACTCTTAATGTCAAAGAGTTTTACTTCACAAGACCAATTTTCTTGGCTTCTGTTTCATATATCAATAATCTCCACATCTTGACTATAAAAACTTCTGCTTCTTCATCAAGTACCATGGCAACATCATCTAAAATGCTCTGAGGTGAACTATGAGCCATAACCTTAGAACAAACAAAATCAACTAACGTAGCTTCTTCTTCACCTACATATTCTATGATTTTTTTATTAATCCATGGTCTAATTCGTTGTTCCATCAATATAGAATCCACAATAGACCAATCCAGGGGATAGGCAAACAGCTCCGGCTTGGCTGTGGGGATTTTCTCAATGAGACTTTTAATGTGCTTGCGCTTTTCTTCCGTGTTTACAGTGCCTTTGGCAGCATGCTTATCATCTTCACTATAATCCAAGGGAACCAGTTTCCTTTTCCGAGGTACATCATCACTGTCTTCATCCTCAGATTTGTTAAAGACACTATCTACCGGGAGCTTCTTTCTTTTCACAGAATTAGGTTGACCAGGACTATTGGAAGCACCCAGTTTAAGACTTAGTCCTATTTTTGGCCTATGCTCTTCAAGTTGTTGTTGATCTGGTGAATTTTCGTGAGGAATAATAATACCACAGGGAGACTCATCCCCAGGAGTGTTGGGAGTTGCATTGCCGCTGGCAGAGGAGACGGATGGGGCAGAACTGATGGGCCTCAGAGTTGGTTTGAGACAAGGTTTTTGCTCTGGCTCCTCTTCTTCTTCCATGGGTTCCTCACGTTTTTCTTCTTTTTCTTGCTTTTCTTCTTCCTCTTCCTCAGATTCTGGTTCTTGCTTTATCTGTGGTTGTCTGCGCCTCTCAGCCTCTTGTTCCATCCGCTGGAGCTCTGCATCTGGATCCGGGTGCCCTTCTGCCAGAAGGCGCTGCCTGATTTCCTCCAGCTCTTCTTTCTCTCTCTTCCTATCCCGTTCATCCGCTTCCATTTCCTTTTCCCTATCACGCAATCTTTTCTGAAGAGCACTTCCTCTGTAATATTCGGGATCATCTCTATCATCATCATAGTCTTCTAAGAATTCTTTTAGTCGTTTAGCTTCTTTTGCCATTTCTCTTCTTCTTTCTTCTTCTCTTTCAGCCTCTTTTTCATACTCTCGGGTTTTCTTTCGTTCTCTGATTTCCCAATTCTTAAGGCGCTCTTGATAGGCAGCCTCCTTCTCTCGGAGCTTTCTTTCAAGTTTTCTTCGTTCATATGCATCTTCTTCGTCTTCTTCTCGATCTCGCTTCTTGTCTTTCTCTCGCTCACGTTCCCGTTCCCTTTCTCTCTCTCTCTCTCTCTCTCGCTCACGCTCCCGCTCTCGTTCCCGTTCTCTCTCTTTCTCTTTCCCTCTCCCGTTCCCTTTCGCGATCTCTGCTCTTTTCTCTTGATCGACTCCGATCCTTATTCCGATCTGAGCTCCTTTCTCGATCGCGGTCCCGATCTCGCTCTCGATCCCGGTCTCGATCTCTCTCTTTCGTCCGGTCACGATCCCTATCCCGTTCTCGTTCCCGCTCCCGTTCTTTCTCCTTTTCTTGTTCACGTTCTCTTTCCCTTTCTCGTTCCCGTTTTCGCCTTTCTCGTTCCCTTTCACGCTCCCTCTCTCTTTCTCTCCGTTCTTTCTCAATTTCCAGTCTTTCTTTTTCCTTTTTGCCTTTCTCTTCTTCCAGTTTCTTGTGTGTGTCTCTGAATTTGCTGATCTCTCGAGATATCAGGTCTCTCTTGTCTTCTTCCATTTCTATAGCATTTATATCCTCCTTAGTGATGAGTGGATAAGGGATCAGTGGGGCCACGGGAAATCTACGAAAGATGTCCTCCTTCTTTTCCTTCTTCTTCTTCCTGGGGTGAGAGTCAGATTCTTCTGAGGGGGCATTGAGCTCACTGGAGTATTCCCGTATTAAAACTTCAGTGGCCCCTTTGATCATCTGATCTCTTCTCTTTGTTTCTTCATCTAAGGCTTCTTCGTCATCATTAGTGACAGTTTCTGGCCTGGCATTCCCATTAGAAGCTTTCTTCTTTGCTTTCCATTCATCTAGCTGTGCCTTTGTCTTTGCATCAACTTTAACAAGTAACTTCTTCTCTCCAATCTGCAGGTCATGCAATAACCTGAGTGCACGGAGTGTAGATTCTGGTTCCTTATACTCACAGAATCCAAAGGCTTGAAGTTTTCCAGATGCACCCTGGACTCTCTTCCAGCTCAAAACCAAGCCACATTTAGCAAGGAGCTGTCTTATAAGCATGTCTGAGGCTTTCTCAGAAATGTTGCCAACAAAAATTGTAGTGGTGGGACCACAGTTTTCATCATTTTCTTTAGCCTTCAAGCCTGGATGATCCTTTCTTGCTCCCAAATGCTTTCCAACCATGGACACGGTGGGTACTAAGACAGTTGGAGCAGGACCCATAATGCTCATCGGTACAGGAATCATTGGGGTCCCTGGAGGCAAGGGTGGTGGAAAGCCAGGAAACTGTGGGGGTGGGATCCCTGGTGGGAGTGCTGGGATTCCCATCAGAGGGCAATTCAAATGAGGGGGAAAAGACATTCTTACTGCAGCAGTCCGCCCCTGAGGAAACGGCACTGTCTTCGCAGTCTTCCGGGCTCCAGGTTACGAGTGGGCTCCACCAGTTCCAGATTTCTGCGCACCGCTATTCGGGAGACTGGGCCCAAAGCGCCTACTCGCACAGGCTGCAAAACACCGCCGCGCTGCACGGGGAGCTTCTGGAGGTCTTCCTAGTGCCCGGCGTGCATTGCGGCCAGGGGCGTGGGGGGGAGGATCATAGAGAAGAGCGCGTCTTTAACTTTCTTATTTACATATTCTAGACTGACTCTATGGTATATTTATTTCCAAAATGCTTTTTTCTCCTTTTATTCACTTAATGTATCTTACTGTCACAGCATTCTGTATACACAGAACTGTATATTTCTATGTATAAATTCACAGAACTATAAATACTTTTCCAGGTGCAAGACTTAAAAATTTATAATTATTCTTATACAACTAAGGTTTTGTAGTGAAATTGCTGATAAAAACATTCATTTAAAAGTACATTCAAATGTACATCAATATAAATGATATAACAATGTATATTTATATCTACATAATACAATATCTGATAATGCAACATATTATAGTTGATGTGTGTGTGTGTGTGTGTGTATGTGTGTGTACATATATATATAGCCTTTGAGATATATATATATATATAGGCTCAGGTTAGAGACAAAATCCAGTCAGTAGAAAAATGTCTTAAATGTATCACCAAGCCTCATTTGGTAACAATAGTGATGTGTGACAGCACTTAATGAAATATCATATATTTTCAATTAAAATTCTATATACTGGAAGTTTACTTAAATTGTTTTCAAATCTAGAGCTCAGTGAGGCATCAGAAAATGAACTATGTGCTATTTTGAAGCATTCATGTGAACTCTCAATCATTATTTTTCATTATTAAAAAAACTACTCTTCCACAAATAGTAAATATTGAGAGAAATGAGTGTCTTATACTACATCTATTTTTATTTAAATTATTTATCTATTTCTGAAGAGTCAAAGGAAAATTAAACTTCATCAAAAGTCCTATTCATGCTTTCCAAACCAGAATTAATAGCCTGTCATTTCACTTCTGCTGTTCGTTCGATTCTGTGATTATGGAACAGCAGTTCTGTGATTTGTCTCTTCCATTGTGGGCAGCTGATTGTGTACTGCAGGTAGTTGATATGTCTGGAAGGAAAGTTATCGTCAGTGCATTGTGGAAATTGGGGGTACAGAATCCTTGCCAGTTACTATCTGAGTATCAGAAAAGGCACACAACACATCCAGCACCTCCTTTTACTTGTCACAGTTATAAAAGCAGTAGACATACACATTTTATAAGAGATCAATTAAATTCTTCAAACAATTCCTTTAGATGGAATTGGCAGACTCCAGATTATCATTATGAGGTCATTCAGAAAAGGAAAGTGCTATTTTACATAAAAGTGTTTTCATTTATTTTTATTATGTGTGTGTTCTCATATATTATCAAGTTAATGGCTCTAGGAATTATTAAATTAGTAGATTTTTGTGGTGGTTTAGTCACTAAGTTGTGTCCAACTCTTGCGACCCCATGGACTGTAGCCTGCCAGGTTCCTCTGTCCATGGGGATTCTTCAGGCAAGAATGCTGGAGAAGGTTGTCATTTCCTTATCCAGGGGATCTTCCCAACCCAGGAATTGAACCCAGGTCTCCTGCATTGCAGGCAGATTCTGAAATGTTGCTGAGCTATGAGAGATGCCGGGATTCTTTGCCTCTGGAGGAGAGGAATTCAATCCAGAGCCAGTGATGGGCTTGATCACTCAGAGCTTTTGTGTAAAAAGTTTTATTAAAATATGAAAGAGATAGACAAAGCTTTTGACATACAAATCAGAAAGGGGCAGAAAGAGTGCCCCCCTGTTAGCCTTTAACAGTATGTTATATACCTATCAGCAGGCTGTTAATTAGAGAAAGGAAATGTCTCAAAACTCAGAGTGGCACCAGGCCCCTCATCCACAACATACACTTCGAGATAATATTGGCACAAGGTGACTCATCCCAGGCCATAGATGACTGACATAAATCTTGAAGAAAGGCAGTCTTCCAAGTAAATATATAGTTTTATTAACATAGATTAGGAGAACAAGGTATGAATAAAACATACTGGTTTGTTGAGCCTTTATCAATGAAAGACAGAGTCTAGGGTAAATACATAGTTCATTAACATAGCTTAAGAAAACATTTCCATAAGAAAAACCCACTGGTTAGTGCAAGATTTGAGAAAAGTTAAGTTCAGGTGGAACCAGGTGTCCTCCTGGTAACACAGAATTTTAAGAGAAATCTTTTAATTTTGTATAGCAAAGGGAAAAAAATCTGACACTTGTAGTTTGTTTCCTCCTGCCACTTAAGAGAGAGAGAAAAAAAGTCTGACACTTGCAGCCTATTTCCTCTGTTTGAAGACCCCTTGCCTTCATGTCTGTTACCCTCTCAATTCTTTACCAATTGAGCTCCAAGGGAAGCCCGGCTAAGTAGATTTTGGCATCTGCTTATTTCTCTATTTTTCAATTGCATAGTCAATTTATTTAATTGCCTCCACATTTGGAGTTTTTAAGAAATAATATCACCATTTAATTGGGTAGGTTCCATAGGCTTGGCAAAATCCATCAATATCCATTCATTATTATTTGGTCTTCATAATATTTTTGGTAAAATTGGGCTTACGTTATTTTACCAACAAAGGACCTAAAACTCAGAGAAAGTATATGACCTATTTCAAGTGTGTACTGCCTTTTTAAAAGCTGTAACTAAATAGAATTTTCCTATTTATCCTAAGATGATCTTTCTATTCTACAATATGGCTACCCATGATGATATTTCTCCATGAATTCTACAAAATAAAAGTAAAAATAAGAGCAGTTACCATTTTTCATCATTTGACTTGGGCTGTTAGTACACCAGTAGTTTGGATAATAGAGTAATCACCTAATACATGGATTATTATAATTTTTAAAATTACCAAAAATAATCTGATGGTTGTTGCTAGACACTAGTCAGCTGATATACTAGTTAAGAAACATTCACAAACAAGACTAAAGGGAAACTGAGGCTGGAATACTACTGAAGACACTTTTCTTCAACTACTTGTCACCCAACTTCTTATCTTCCTCAACTGTTATTCCAGCATCCATAATTATCTTGAACATTGACGAGGGGTAGATGAGGTTCCTTCCTGCTCCATCACAGAATGTATTTTGTCCCTACTAAGAAGTCAGATATGTCAGTAACAACTTAAACCAGCACACCTTTATTTATGCCAATGCATTCTGACATATGGCCTTCGGTGGTGGCTCTGTAGTAAAGAAGCGACCTGCCAAGCAGGAGACGGGGGTTTGATCTCTGGGTCAGGAAGATCCCCTGGAGAAGGAAAAGACTGAGAAATCCCATGGAAAGAGGAGCCTGGCAGGCTAAAGTTCATGGGGTCAAAAAAGAGTTGGGCACAACTTAGTGGTTAAACAACAAACAATATTTTGGTGTATATTATCTCATTTAATCCAAAGAAAATCTTTGTGAAATAAGTGAAGATAAAAACCACATTTGGGAGTGAGAGAAACCACTGAAGCTTGGCAAAGTGAAATAATTCCCTTAAGGTCTCATAGCTCATGTAAGAGGCAGGTGAAATAAATAAAAATAAATAAATAAATAAAAATAAATAATTCATTTATTTTTACTCCAAATTCAGCATTTTTGAATCACATCTGTGAGACTATATAATTTATGAACTTTCCCTGAAAATATTTTTTTGCTTCTTCTATCCTCTCAGGAGAAGCGACTAGGAGTTCATTGTCCCTGGGATATTGATTGCATGAAGGGTTTCTTTTCTCTCTCAGGTGGACACAAATGGGAGGCCAAGACCTGTTATATATTTTCCTTTCCCATCAACTAAAATGGTAATATGTAGGCTCCTTCGATGAGAAAAATGCAAGCATGAGGCCAAGTGGGATAGGAAACAGATTTTGTACAGTTTGAAGCCTATATGACTTGAGTGGCTCTTCTTAAGAAAAATAATTCAAAATTACAGATACAAATTAGATATTCAAGCAAATGTTTGTTTAAAACAGGAAGTCTCAAACATATCACAAATTAAAAAAAAAAAACTTGACAAACTATAATATGCAGAAAACTAACATATCATTAGTATTAATTAACACATGTCTAAAATACTAGTTCCCTACATTCTCTGGCTGACTATCTTTTCCCTCTTCAGATGATAAGGATTTTGTCATATGATTTTCAATAAAGAAAGAAAAAAATGATTGTGAATCTCCTGGAATGTTTTTTTTTTTTCTCCCCACTCACAAACTTGGGAGCCAAACCTCACAAAGCACATTCATAATGAAATATGCCCTCTGGCCTCCATCTTGGATGAGTGGGCACAGTAGGTAGGATGACCCTTCTACATCAGAAGAGTTTAAAGTCTAGTCAGTGCTCGATAAAGGAGGAGCTCAGAAACAGTAGCTTAGAAAACCTTGCAGGTAACAATTTAACCTGAACTGATGGTTCAGAATTGCAAAATGCTCCTGGTGCCAAACCATAAGAGATGCACTAGTGTATACGGTTCCTTCCAGCTTGAGAAAGTGAGGCAAAGGGAAGGTTTTTCCTACAGATGTTTAGCAAAAAGTAGTCTGATCTTTGATTAGTCTGCCTTTTCATCTAATTCACTCAACAGATGCAAGTGTGCATGCAAGCACACGGGGCCTTCAAATACTAGGTAGTATGCTAAACTAAACACTGGAGATATAATCCCATCTAGGGTTTCCCAGGTGGTGCTAGTGGTAAAGAACCCACCTGCCAATGAAAGGGACATAAGAAATGGGGGTTTGATTCCTGGGTCTGGAAGATCCCCTGGAGAAGGGCATGGCAATCCACTCTGGTATTCTTGCCTGGAGAATCCCATGGACAGAGGAACCTGACAGGCTACAATCCATAGGGTCACTGAGTTGGACATACCTGAAGCAACTTAGCCCACAAGCACGCTATTTTAGAGTTTATCCTTCACTCTGAGCAGACTGGAATATGTAGGGAATTTCTATTCCCAGGTGGATAGAAGATCCTGGGGTGGAAACAAGTGAGTTCCCTGGGAAAACCTGAACAATTGTTCTTTCAGTAATTTTAAGAAATTCTTGCCTCTCGACTGTAGGTTGAAGGAACTGGAATATTACTTAGCTTTTATTATCATAGGAATTAGTATCATGCAGGCATATTTCATTTTCTGACGTTTGGCATCCCAGGACCTTGTAATACAAATGAAGTCTCTGTAGCAATAATGGTGCTAGCTAGCTAAAATTACAGAAGCAATTTAAGCCATAAAAGAAATATCTCCTTACATGAACTCTCTAAGACAGGGCAGGGCAGAGCTACCCTATTATTTTCAAACCTGTACCATAACAGAAAACTTTTAAAGATGCCATAAATCCCTTCAGTAGAATTTAGGCAATCATTCACATGTCATGTCACATTTGGGGGCACACTTTCATCATTACTTATTGTGTCTGTCACAAATACTTGATATTACAAACAAAACCCTTATTTTAAAAACCTTGTTTTCTGGCATCTAATTATCCTCCCAAAGCTATAATCCTTTGTGAAATCATAATTTATTTATATAGAACTATGATTATGACTTCAGGTAAGGGAATAAACAAGACAAACAGATGAAACTTTTTCAGTATGCTTCTTTCATGCAAATCTCTCTAGCAGAAAAACAAGAATTAAGAAAATAGAAAATGCATGATGAGCTGTGCTAAATATATTGGTTCTAAAATTTTCTCAGAACCAGGTGCTTGAAAGCACACATCTTATTGAGGATGGCTGCAAGTGCTATCTCTTTCTTTTCCACTTTAATTTTGGGGGGTTACTTTAATATTTTGGAAATTTTTTATTTGATTCTTAAATTTCACTCCTGCCATAAATATATTGATAACTTTTCAAACACCAATTTCACCCAAATAGGTAAAATTTCTAAAGGTCGTAATTATTCCAGCAGCTTTCAGGATGAATTCTACAAATTGCTTTATAGGTCATTGACTTTCTAACACTGTCTATTTACAGCAGCAAAAAAATGTTACTGTAGAACCTTATGTATAATACATTTCTCTTACTGATGGTAGATATACTGTGATTAACTTATTCAATTTGAATTCCCCACCCCCAACCAATGGAAATTGGTTACAGTATTATAATATCCAATGGTATATTACTTCTAAGTTCTTATTGTTGACACTGTGGTGTTTTGGTTTTTTTTTAAACACTACTGATCTACCCAACTTCTTGACCCTTTGCCCTTCCCTCTGGTCACTGATATCCCTCTCTCCTGGTTCTCCTTCTGCATCTCTGATCACTCATTCTTGGTTTCACTTTTGTGCTTCCAAGCGTCTTCTATCACCAAAATGAGGCAATTTCACAAACCTCCAACAATGAATTTTTGCTTTGTGTCTCTCATTAATGCTTCTATGTTTACTTCAAATCCAGTGGCATCAGATGTTGCCACTGCACATCAGTGTTTATCAGATCAAACTCTTCCTACCCTCACTTTCTAATTGGTCCTTAAGATGCTTCCTCATGGATATCCTCCTCAGGGATAACATCATGACACACTCAACAAGCTAAGGAAAAATCTTCTTTTTCTAAAATATATTCCCTTTCTTTACCATTTCTTGCTGCTAGTGGCTGCAACAATCTTTTTACCTCCCAGCCTAAGAATAGTGCAGTCATCTTTAAATTTTCCATCTGCCTCACTATCTCAATCCAGTCTGTCACTGTATTAATACTCTCCCCTTACTTAAAATATCTCCTTTCCACACCTATACTAGTCCCATAAGTGGAGCTTTATCAAGATCAACTATTTACTTCCCAGCTGATTTCCTAGCCTCACCATTACTCACACTGACAAACAAACATGGATTGATGATCCTAAAACAGCCCGTTAAGCATGCTTGTTTCTATTTTAAGAACGTGATGCAGTTGCCTACTTTCCATCTCCTACTTCTGATTTAGTATCTTATCCATCTTATTTATCCAACCTAATTTCTGACTAATCCCTATTACATGGTTTGTAATACAGTAGTCCCTCTTCTCAAATATTTTCCAACTGTTCTTTCTCTTAGTACCTTTGTTCCTGCTGTCCTTAATCCAGTAAGACATAATTCTTGTCTCCACCCATTAAAATTACACTCCTTCAAAGTTCACCAAAGTTTCCTGCTTCTAAGTTCTTATACACCTATCTCATTCATCTCAAATGTGCTATCACACCTAAGTTCTAAGCCACTTGGCACAATTCTAATAAATGGTTGAGGCTGCCTGGGTGATGGTTTGGAGCTAGATCTCACAGAGTCCTGCACCTTAGTGAATTCACCATCATTCCAGCTAAGGGAAAGAAAAAGTCAGATTAAATCTAAGTCCAGGTCAACAATCCACAGCCATATGAACTCAAGAAAGTGATTTATATTTTCTTAAGTTTTCAATTCCTCACAGATTATTTTGGGGTATTAATATCAACTTTCCCTAACATACTATACTACTATGGAAATTAAACAGGATAATTTATGTGGAAGAACACTATAAAGCATTATACAAATGTACAGAATTCTTATTAACTCATGATAACAAGATTCATGAGACACTTATCTCTAAGTCATGAAGTTAGTTTAATAATTTATAAAGAGGAATAAATATTTCCACTGGCTAGAGAGATGAATGTGCTCTTGAGATAAAACTATACTTGGATAAAAGATCAAAGGAACTGACTAAATAATTATAAGACTTTGGAGATATAATTCTTAAGAGATTTGAATCATTTTGAATGACAGCTTTCAGTAATTCTTTATCTTATAGGGGAAAGTGGGGAAATAGTAGAAGTAAGAACTCTTCTGCAGATAGCCAACCCTTCTTTGGCATGGGAATCTGTGTTAACTTTGAGAACATAAGATGACTGTATTTTCTGAATTTTTATATTTTTCATGGAGTGGGAAACCAGCTACACTTTGTCACTGATAACTGACCCCTAGTGATGATCCTAATGTACAAGCTGGATTTAGAAAAGGCAGAAGAAAGAGATCAAATTGCCAACATCCAATGGATCATAGAAAAAACAAAGAAATTCCAGAAAAATGCCTATTTCTGCTTCACTGACTATGCTAAAGCCTTTGACTGTGTGGATCACAACTGTGGAAAATTCTTAAAGAGATGAGAATACCAGAACACATTACCTGACTCCAGGTGAGAAGCCTGGAGGTCATGTGTGTTTGCTTGTTAAGTCATGCCAGTTGTGTCTGACTGTGTGACTCCATGAATTGTAGCCTGCTAGGATCCTCTGTCCATGGATTCTCCAGGCAAGAATACTGTAGTGGGTTGTCATCTCCTCCTTCAGGGGATCTTCCTGACTCAGGAATCAGACCTATGTCTCTTATGTCTCCTGCATTGTCAGGCTAGTTCTTCACCACTAGTGCCACCTGGGAAGCCCACATGCAGGTCAAGAAGCGACAGGCACAGAGCAAGGGATTGGTTCAAATTTGGTAAATGAGTACATCAAGGCTGTATATTGTCACCCATATAATTTAACTTATATGCAGAGAACATCATGTGAAATGTGAGGCTGGATAAAGCTCAAGCTGGAATCAGGAGTGCCAGGAAAAACATCAATAACCTCAGATATGCAGAATACACCACCCTAATGGCAGAAAGTAAAGAGGAACTAAAGAGACTCTAGATGAATGTGAACGAGGAGAGTAAAACAGCTGGTTTGAAACACAACATTCAAAAAGCTAACATCATGGCATCTGGTCCCATCACTTCATGGCAAATAGATAGGTAAAAAATTGGAAACAGTGACAGATTGTATTTTCTTGGGCTTCAAAATCACTGCAGACAGTGATTGCAGCCATGAAATTAAAGAACTCCTGCTCCTTGGAAGAAAAGCTATGACAAACTTAGCATATTAAAAACTAGAGGTATCACTTTGCTGACAAAGGTGCATATAGTCAAAGCTATGGTTTTTCCAGTAGTCATGTATGGATGTGAGTCATAAGGAAAGCTAAGTGCCAAAGAATTGATACTTTCCAACGCAGTTCTGGATAAGACTCAACAGTCCAAATTGCAAGGAGATCAAACTAGTCAATCCTAAAGGAAATCAACCCTCAATATTCATTGGAAGGACTGATGTTGTAGCTGAAGCTCCAGTATTTTGAACACCTGATGCAAAGAGCTGATTCATTGGAAAAGACTCTGATACTGGGAAAGATTGAGGGCAAGATTAGAAGGGGTCAACAGAAAATGAGATGGATGGATGGATGGCATGATTGACTCAATGGACATGTGTTTGAGCAAACTCCAGGAGATAGTGAAGGACAGGGAAGCCTGACATGCTGCATCCATGGGGTTGCAAAGAGTTGGACACAACTGAGTGGCTGAACACCAACAATGATAATCTGGTTTATACTGTTTTCAAGTCTCTCACATCATATTTCCTTTAAGAATGAATTGTTTCCTCTTCTTCTTGAAAAGTGTGAGAATCAGATGGCCTGAGATCATACCCTAGCTCTGTCACTTACTGGTTACGTTATCTTGAAGAAGTTACTTCACACACCTCTATGCCTCCATGTCTTCTCATCTGTAAAATGGAATTAAAGATGTACTTACATCATGGGATATGTTGAGGATTAAGTGAATTAATGCATGAGGATTAAGTGAATTTAGTAAGTAGTCAATAACTTTTGTGTGTTACTTTAAAATTTATTTCATTTTACTTTGTATCATAACCATCTCTTTGAATAGCTACCTACTCAGCCATACTGTAATCACAATCAAGATACAGAAATTTCTCTTTGTTTGCTTCTCAGAACTTGCATATTACTTTGGGGATAAATCCAAGACTGTTTTATGTAGGTGTCTTCCAATTAATATTCGACATTGGAATCCTTGAAATCTCTAATTCAAGGCTAAAGTTATATCTGATACTCTTTATTTCTTCCAAACAACAGAGACTTAATAAATATTCATAACTGATAAGTTGCATGAGCTTCCCTGTGGCTCAGCTGGTAAAGAATCCACCTACAATGTGGGAGACCTGGGTTCCATCCCTAGGTTGGGAAGATCCCCTGGAGAAAGGAATGACTGCACACTCCAGTATTCTGGCCTGGAGAATTCCATGAACTGTATAGTCCAGGGGGTCAAAAAGAGCTGGACATAACTGAGCTACTTTCAAATCGTACATAACAAAATAAGCTCTAACATCCTCATGAAACGAGTAATGTAGCATCTTAGTCCAGGACTTTTATCCTATATTTTCCTTTATCTTCCCTTTTGTTATATATGCTCAGTTCTATAGCATCAATGTGTGGTTACAATGACCACAACAGTGCCAAGTATGTACAAGGTCAACTATAGAAGAATTACAAATTTAATCATAGAAACAAGTACTTTGAAGATAATAAAATATTAATTGGTACTTTACTAAAACTTTGGAAGAAACAAAGAAGCACAGAGAATTAATAACTAAGCAGTGTTTTTAAGATGACAGAAAACAAAGGTAAGAAAACAAGGTCCTTTAGGCCCTGCATGGAGACATCAAGAATTTGAAAGAATGGCACTCACTGGTGCTCCATTTTCTTCAGAAATGAGAAATAATATCTTTTACCAAAGTATAGATAATTACTCAGGGTATCACCCTGCAATAAATAACATTGTCACAAGACTATTATTTTGCTGATTTTATATAAACTTATTTTGATGTTACTATTTTCTAGAGAAGGATTTCTATTCATATGTTGAATAATTCCATTAAATTACAGTTTCTAAACACCAATAATATAGTTCTCTAACTCTCTAGGAGAAAAGCCTTTTCTAATTTTTTCCATCATACTTTGCAGATATAAACTGTATTATTTTTACAAATTCATGTATGTGTCTATTCCACAAAATAGAACACATCTCCAAGTTGGTTATATGCTAACATAGGCAGAAGTCCTATGTTAATTATTCTTGTAACTGCCCTGTACAGTGCCTAGCACATGACAGTTATTCAATAAAAATTCAGCCTTCCAGGCTCCTCTCTCCATGGAATTTTCCAGGCGAGAATACTGGAGTGGGTTGCCATCCCCTTCTCCAGGGGATCTTCCCAACCCCAGGATCAGATCTGGGAACCCTGTATTGCAGGCAGATTCTTTACTGTCTGAGCCACCACAGGAGACCAGACATTGAAGCTACTGTAGAGTAAACTCTACTCCGGATCCTAAAATACCTAGAAACGAACATTGACAAGATCTACAAAAAAGATAATGTTTGGAATTTAAGTTCCAGCACATTTACAGGGTCTTCACTACAGATAGTGACTGCAGCCATGAAATTAAAAGATGCTTACTCCTTGCAAGGAAAGTTAAGACCAACCTAGACAGCATATTAAAAAGCAGAGACATTACTTTGCCAACAAAGGTCTGTCTGTTCAAAACTATGGTTCTTCCAGTGGTCATGTATGGATGTGAGAGTTGGACTATAAAGAAAGCTGAGCAATGAAGAATTGATGCTTTTGAACTGTGGTGTTGGAGAAGACTCTTGAGAGTCCCTTGGACTGCAAAGAGATGCAACCAGTCCATCCTAAAGGAGATCAGTCCTGGGTGTTCACTGGAAGGACTGAAGCTGAAGCTGAAACTCCAGTACTTTGGCCACCTCATGAGAAGAGTTGACTCATTGGAAAAGACCCTGATGCTGGGAGGGATTGGGGGCAGGAGGAGAAGGGGACGACAGAGGATGAGATGGCTGGATGGCATCACCGACTAGATGGGCATGGGTTTGAGTAAACTCTGGAAGTTGGCGATGGACAGGGAGGCCTGTCATTTTTGAGATTGCATCCAAGTACTACATTTTGGACTCTCTTGTTGACCATGATGGCTACTCCATTTCTTCTAAGCAATCCCTGCCCACAGTAGTATATATAATGGTCATCTGAGTTAAATTCATCCATTCCGGTCCATTTTAGTTCACTGATTCCTAGAATGACAACATTCACTCTTGCCATCTCCTGTTTGACCACTTCCAGTTTGCCTTGATTTATGGACCTAACATTCCAGGTTCCTATGCAATATTGCTCTTTACAGCATTGGACCTTGCTTCTAGTTTAAAGTGATTATCCAGTAAAAAACTTCCTGTTAGAATCAAAATTCTTCAGAGGAATATAAGTTAGAACAGGGTCCCTTTACTGTATACTATTCAAAATGTTCACATTCAAAATGTCCAAAACTTACTAGATATGTACAGTCACAGGAAAATGAGAACCATATTCAAGGGAAAATGCAGACCAAAAAGAAAAATACTTGACCTAAGTTAAACCAGATGCTAGATTTAGCAGACACAATCTTAAATGTACACATACACATAGTGTTAAAATGCAGGCCAGACAACATAACGTTGAGGTTATCTTTAGAGTATTGAATAAAGAAAGAAAAATGTTAAACAGAATTCTATATTTAGTCAAATATTTTTGAAATAAATATGAAATTAAAATATTTTTAAATGAATAAAAAAGCGAACAAATTATGTCAGTAGCAGACATGCACTGTAAAATAAACTAATGGATGTTATTCTGGATGAAGGAAAATGGTAGTAAATGAAAAGTTAGGTCTAGGAGGCAAAAACTGAAAAAAAAAAAAAAAAAGCAAAACTTAAAACTTCACAGAAATAAATTTTTTAAAACCTAATCTCAGAACAGTACAGGTAATTCTTATATTCTTTCTACCAAAAATACACATGTTCTCATGTCATTAACACCTTTCATTAATCTGGTAAACTTGTTACAATTAATATTACTAATTTTAGACAATTAGCCATTATTGCTTTAAATGTTTCTTCATCTCCTTTCTCTTTTTCTTTTCCACTGGGTATTCCCATTCCTATTAGTATCACATTTTTTTTTGTTTTTGCTCATAGCTCTTAGATATTCTTAATTTTATTTTTATTATTTTTTTATTTTTTTAATATTTTTATTATTTTTTTCTCTTTGCAATTCAGTGTGACATGTTCCTATTGACAGTTACCATGTACATGTTCCTGTTTATGGTTACAGGTATTTCTGCTTTATTTTAGTGAATCTTAGCTGTTGTTCTCTGCATTTAATTCACCCATCTCTCCAGATTTCAGAGTAGTGGTTTGCCCTATGGCCTCAATTCCCTGATAGATCTAAGAAAAGTCATTAATTTTCAATTCTGTGTTTTGTTTTGTATGTGTCTGTGTGAAACAAGAGTGATAACTTCCAGGCTCCTCATGCTTGCACATTAGTTTCCTAGACTTATTCATCCTATATAACTATAGCTTTGTACCATTTGACCAACATCTTCTCATTTCCCCCAAATCCCCAGCCCCTTGTAACCTCTGTCACCAGAAAACAATTGGAAAGTTTTGTATATTTTTATACCTTCCTGTGATTTAGCAATTCCATCTATAGGTTTAATGGAGAGAAATGTAAATTTCCTTTAAAAGAAATATTTGTACACAGATGTTACAGCAGCATTATCCATGATAGCAAGAAGTTAAAAATAATCCAATATCTATTAACAACTAGTAAAGAAATATATGAATATTTATTCAATGAAATAATGCTTATCAATAAAGTATGTACAATCTGTGAAAAATGTAGCAGATTAATCTTACAGACATAATTACAAGCAAAAGAAGCAAAAGAATTAAAGATATATCTGGTATGACTTCATTGTTTTGAAGTTTAAAATAGTAAAATAGTATGCCAAGCTATGGTGGTAGGAGAAGACGGGGTGTGTGTGGGAAGGGGGTAGACTATCAGATGCACAAAGAGACTGCTGGACTTTAGAGATGATGGAAATATTTTACACCTTGAATATGGCATTCTTTGCACAGGTGTGAATATTGGTAAAAACTCATTGAACTTTTTATTTATAATCTGTGCATTTTACTGAATGTAAGTTATCGTCATTAAAGTTGATTTAAAAAACAGCTTTGTCCATACTTTGTCCTGAGTCTAGAGGAAAGCCTAGCATATAATAGGTTCTTGACAAATATTTGTCAAATGAATGAGTGAATTAACAAATGTACAAATGTATGAATGCTTAAATAAATGAATATAAAATAAAATATAAAAAACAACATATAATTTAGTTCTGGGATCAATTGCATAGATAATAATTACCATAGACTGTCAATAAGGAAGAGCTTGGTGAGAAAGTTTAGAGGGGATAGCAAAGTGATTCCAATTGGACCTGGAAAGACACATTGATTATAAATAAGAAATGACTCCTTTTTGAAAAAAGAAGATCAGTATTTGAGAAATGGTACAAAGACAGGAATGATTATGAGTATTCTTAGAATAATGAAAAGACAACTGTTGATTTGAAATCTCTCACTATAACTAAATAATTTAAACAGTAGTTGTAATCAGTAATTTTAACTAAGTATAAGGGATGGATTGAATTTATGAATGAAAGAAATCAGGAAAATCTGGTATAACCTATGATAGTATGATAGTAATCAAAACCAAGAGATAAGAGCTCAAATTATGGTATCAGAATGTGACATAATAAGAAATATATATTTAATCTCTGCCCATGGTCCCTGAGATGAATCTCCTAAAAATCTGGTAAATTTCTGAGTGATAGCAGTGCTAGGAGCATCTTTTCTTCTAAAATTTGGTATTTGATCCCAGTTCCTGACCCTTGGAATCTCTGGAATGATAGGAGTGTCTTTGTATAAAATGAATGATGGCTGGAGGTTCCTAGATAACTTCAGGATAAGAGTATTGGAAAGACCTATTGCATGATCGAAGACTGGAATTTTCAACTCCACATGGACCTTTGACAAGAGGAGAGTGGCTAGAAATTGAGTTAACCTCCAATGGTCAATGATTTAATCAACTATGGCTATGTAATGAAACCTCTGTGAAAATCAGTGAAGGGGTTCAGAGAGTTTCCAGGTTGGTGAACACATGGGGGTGCTGGGGGTGGCACGCTCAAAGGACATGGAGGTTTCCTGTCCCTTCCCACCTACCTTGCCCTATGTATCTATTTTATTTAGCTGTTCTGCATTGTATTCTTTACAGTAAACCAGTAACTGTAATGGAAATTTTTTTCCTGAGCTCTGTGAGCCACTCTATCAAATTATCAAACTTAATGAGGAGGGCATGGGGACCTCCAACTTATAGGCAGTTGGTTGCAAATATAGGAGGCTCAGATTTGTGACTAGCATCTGAAGAAGGTGCAATCCAGTGAGACTGGGACATGTGGGATCTCACACTAACTCTGGGTAGATGGCCCTAGAATTGAATGGAATTCTAGGATACCCAGCTGGTGTTATATAATTGATCAGTGTGGGGGAAACTTCACACATTAGGTGTCAGAAGTGTTGTGAGTACAGAGAAATGCTTTCCCATTTATAGAAGTAGGAATGATAATCAAGAAATAAATGAGAGGTTTATAGGCAATAGCACAAGAAGTTAAATTTAGTTCAATAAATATGCCTTGATAATTTTTTTTTCTTACAACTCTGCTTCTACTACCCTAATCCCCAGTCAGCAAGTCTTTCCCTAACAGTAGTCTTCTACTTGACCTCCCAAGTTCAAGCCTTTCCCTCCTTTATCCCCCAGTTTCAATTCAGCTCACATAAAACACTCCAATTCCCTATTCAAAACCTTCCAATGGCTTCCCAGCCTGCTGACAAATTAAATCCAACTAACAAGAGCCTTCGTGATCTTTGCCTAACACTCCAGATTCATTTCCCATTATTATGCCTGTGCTCATACTATTCAGGTCTACTCACTCTAGCAGTCTTTCTATGAGGGGAATATATCATTGCTTTCTATATTATGGTTTGTATCTAGAAAACTTTTCTTTGAAACATTCATAAGGTTTGATTCATTACTCCATTCAAAGTTCAACTCAAACGTCATTGCCCCAGGAAAGACTGATTTCATCACTCTATCAAAAAATGGTATCAAAATTATCCCTTCACTATCTCCTTATTGTGCTTTATTTTTCATCATCGACTTCATATCTTCAGGAAAGAATATTGCATAGCTATTTATTTGCTTGCTGATTATCTGACTCTTTCTCTGCATCTAGAATATAAGCTTCATGAGAACAGGGCTCTTAATAATGGCTCCCCACAGTCTTTTTTAAGTAAATGAACAGATCAGAAAAGTCCAACTCCAGCTTCTACTAGCTATGTGAATTTGGGGGAGTTACTTAAATATTTTCTCGGAAGCATCATTTCTTTAATGGAGATAAGACTACTGCTATCCAGGGTTTTATGGGGATTAAATTGAAGACTGTATTTAAAGAACCCAGTGTAGTGCTAGCCTGGAGTAAGCAATAAATAAATGGTTGTCCTGACAGATTAGATGTATCAAATATATTCCAGGACCTTAAAAGATGATAAATTATAAGTTTCTTCCATTTCTAATGTAGTTGGAAAATATTCCCCATAATGCCAATGATTGTTCTTCTCAGAGTCCCATTTGTGTAGTCACTTAAGGCTCTGGGAAAACTGACATGAAAAATTATTAGCAAAGTTTCAGGGCATAAAGCTTCATGTTGTCATTTGTTCAATTTTTAAAACAGACTCAGCTCATATGCTCTTCCTGTAGAACAACCATTTATAGTGCTCACTGATATTGTGATTCCTTCAGGCAAACTGACTATAAACTTGTTTAAGAGAAAATGAAAAAAAGTCTCACCTTTCATTTCAGCTAAAGTTATTGGAGTTTTGGTTCAACATGATTCCAAGTATATAAAAATTCAATCTGGAGTGAAGACATTTACAATGCAATTGGTGAATGTACCATAAAGGGATGAAACATCACATGACCTGGTGCACAACTGATGCTTCCCAGAGCAGGTCATGCAAGGGAGTAAACATGTATCATACCCACCACAACAGGAAAGTAAGTTCCCAGAACCATGCCACTGAACACTGACAAACAAAATCTGTGCTCACTCTGTATTATGAAAACAATCTTTGGTTTTAGGAAATAGATTGGAAAACTGTGAGAAGGAAAGCCCAGTCTACTGAAGCTTTATCATTTTAAGACATTTATCTCAGCATCAAGCAAGTCACACCTGGTCTCTAGAAACTAATTTCATGTGGCCACAAATCCTACAGAGGAATTTTATGCAGAAATTCAGGTACTCCCCAACTAGTTTTACCATTACTATTCTAAATTGTTTCACATATTACTAGTAAATGAAGCTGCCCAAAATGCACTATTTTTCCTGCCAGACCTTTCCACAGGCAGTTATTAGGTTTTTCATTGCTTGTGATTTGAAGCTCAAATATCTGAGATTAAAATCCAAGGATATGAACATTTAGCTCTTGCTTATCTTTCTAATCTTATTTCCCACTACTCCCTTCAATATGCTCTTACTTCTTGATGAATATAACTTTCCAATGGTGCTTTTCTATCCCTGGGCATTTCTTGCCTCATTTTTTGTTCTAGATGGCTCATTGAAAAAAAAAATGTAACCCACCAGGATCCTCTGTCCATGGAATTCTCCAGGCAAGAATACTGGCGTGGGTTGCCATGCCCTTCTCTACAGGGTCTTCCCAACCTAGAGATCAAACTCAGGTCTCCTGCATTGTAGGCAGGTCTTTTTTTTTTTTTTACCATTTTGAGCTACCCAAGAAGCCCTAATGAGATAGCTCATCAGACTCCTCTAAATTCTTAAATATCTTGAGAATTTCTTGGTTTTATTTTTGTATTTTATTTCTACCCTTTGTAACACGACATGTTTTATAGCTCATCCATTTTATTCATTCTGTAAATTTCTATCAGCTGCCAGGTATCATGCTATGAACTGAAGCTACAATGTTGGAAAAAAAAAAAAGAATTTATTACTGATCTCATGGCAATTTTAGCTATTGAATCTTTAGGTATTAACTAAATAATGGTGCAAAAAATGTTCTTTCATAACCATAACAGTGAATGAAGGAACAAAGGCTATGAGATAGTAGAATACTTAACTTGATCCAATCAAGAAGATTGGGAAGGCTTGCCTGAGGAAATGACAACTGAGATGATGTAATTTGAGGAATGACTTCAAGTTTACTGAATAAAGAAGGTAGCAGAACAGAATAATACTGACTTGGAATGGAATAAGGCAAGAACAAGGGACTGATGGAGTGGAAAAAGGGAGTTGTGGTATATAGAGAGGTGAATTTGGAAAACTTTACTCTCTTAAGAGTTAATGAGTACTTCAAAGAGCCCCTGTGCATTATAGCTGTCAATACTGTCTTGTAAATTAAGCTTAAGAAATTTCAAAAGATTAATTCATTCATTTCAAGTAACAAAGATAAATCTATGATGTGTTAACATGAATGACATTTTGAGTTAAAAAAAAACAAAACCCTATGCTTATGGTTCTGAAGGGAGAAAGGTGGGGAGGATAAATTAAAAGTTTGAGATTAACATATACACAGTCTATATATAAAACAGATAATCAACAAGGATCTACTGTATAGCATGGGGAACACTCCATACTCTGTAATAACCTATGTGGGGAAATAACCTGAAAAAGAATAGATATAGGTATATGTATAACTAAGTCACTTTACTGTACATCCAAAACTAACACAACATTGTAAATCAAATATATTTCAATATAAAATAAAATTTATATATATATATGAAACAAAAAAGAATTAGAGAAGAGTGATTATTTGTTTCTGTTTGTGCAAGTCCCTCTAATATTTGCCTGAATAGAAACAGCTGGATTCTTACATCTGTTTCTACATTTACTCTGCTGCAATATTACAGGTCAGGTTGCCATGGAAAACACCAGTCCATTGAGGGATAATGAGAGTGAAAAAGTGGTAGTATTAATAAGAAAATAATTCTGATCTTGTAGAATCCCTGAATAGATAACTACTTGTGAGCCTCTGGACTGTAGCCTGCCAGGCTCCTATGTCCATGGGATTCTCCAGGCAAAAATCCTGGAGCGGGTTGCCACGCTCTCCTCCAGGATATCTTTCCTATGCAGGGATCAAATCCAAGTCTCTTACATATCCTGCACTGGCAGGCAGGTTCTTTACCACTAGTACTCTGAGAATGTTGGTGTTTAGTGACCCAGTCATGTCTGACTCTTTGTGACCCCATGGACTATATCACGCCAGGCCACCATGTCCCTCACCATCTCCTGAAATTTACCCAAGTTCATGTCCATTGCACTGTTGATGCCATCCAGCCATCTCATCCTCTGATGCCTTCTTCTCCTTCTTCCCTCAATCTTTCCCAGAATAGGGGACTTTTCCAATGAGATGACTGTTCACATCAGATGACCAAAATACTGGAGCTTCAGCTTCAGCATCAGTCCTTCCAACAAGTATTCAGGGTTGATTTCCCTTATGATTTACTGGTATGATCTCCTTGCTGTACAAGGGACTTTCAGGAGTCCTCTAGCACCACAGTTTGAAGGCATCAATTCTTTGGCATTTTGCCTTCTTTACAGTCCAGTTCTCACAACCATACATGACCACTGGGAAGACCACAGCCTTGACTATATGGACCTTTGTCGGCAGAATAATGGCTCTGATTTTCAACACACTGTCAAGGTTTCTCATAGCTTTCCTGCTAAGAAGCAATCATTTTCTGATTTCATAGCTGCTGTCACCATCTGCAGTGATTTTAGAGCCCAAAAGGAAGAAATCTGCCACAGATTCCAACTTTTCTCCTTCTGTTTGCCATGCAGTTATCGGACTGGATGTCATGATCTTAGTTTTGTTTGTTTTGTTTTGTTTAGTCTTAAGCCAGCTCTTTCGCTCTCCTCCTTCACTCTCATCAAGAGGTTTTTTAGTTCCTCTTCCCTTTCTGCCATTAGAGTGATATTATCCACATATCTGAGATTGTTAATGTTTCTCCCATCTATCTTGATTCCAGCTTGTAACTCATCCAGCACAGCATTTCTCATGATGTGCTCAGTGTATAGGTTAAACAAACAGGATGACAGCAGACAGACCTGTTGTACTCCTTTCTCAATCTTAAACCAATCAGTTGTTCCATACAGGGTTCTAACTGTTGCTTTTTGACCCACATATATATTTCTTGGAAAGCATGTAAGATGGTCTGGCATTTCCATATCTTAAGAGCTTTCCACAGTTTGTTATGATCCACAGAGTCAAAGGATTTAGTGTAGTTGATGGAACAGAGGTAGATGTTTTTTCTGGAATCCCCTTGCATTCTCTATGATCTAGCGAATGTTGGCAATTTGATCTCTGGTTGCTCTGCCTTTTCTAAGGTATTACACAGACCTCTGAGAATGGGTATGTGTAAATGCATATGCCAAGTAGCTTTAGTTGCGTCCAACTGTTTGCAACCCTATGGACTGCAGCCCATCAGGCTCCTTTGTCCATGGGATTCTTAAGGCAAGAATGCTGGAGTGGGTTGCCATGCCCTATTCCAGGGGATGTTCCCAACCCGGGGACTGAACCCACATCTCTTACATCTAACCTGCGCTGTCAGGCAGGCTCTTTACCACGAGCACCATCTGGGACACCCATGTGTACATATGTAATTCCAAAACAATACAGTTATTGTGATGCTTTTCTTTTTTTTTTTTTCCCTATTGATTGAAGCAAAGGTCCAAGGTTTTTAAACTCTCTGAGAGACAATAAGGTATTGAAAAGGCAATGAAAAACACATCTCCCAGAATTAGAACAAATTATGAGAGGTATAGATCTCATACTAGATGAAGTTACAGGATAATTTATTTAGGTCCACCAGAAGTATCTACATGTTAGAGAAACCTAGGTATTCTACAACAAAATAAGTAAGCAGGAACAGAAAAGTTGAAGAACATTTACTGCTTGCACTTTTGATTTGGGTTAATAAAAAACTAAGCAGGCAAACTAGACCAAACAGACTGTTGGCAGCATCCATGGCAAGAAATGAAGGCTGTTATTAAAAGAAGTTACAAGTATTTGTCACCAACTTGCTTAGGAAGTATTCCAGATGGCTTCTTCAAATTTTATTTGGGACAAGTCAACGACACTGAAAGAAAGTCAGTTAATTTAAATTCTAATTGATGAAATAACATGTATACAAAATATGTCATTTTATTCTTATTTATTTTCTTATCCCTGCCTCAAGTTACTTTCTTAATCTCTCTTAAGAAATGATTCATTTTTGGTTGAAAAAACATTTTGTGGAAAAAGCGTTATTCATTCATTTATAAATGTTTTGTTGAGTCTTTCTACATATGATACAACATACTAGCTAATTATTAAATTGAAGGCAACTCAAATATGGTATAAATTTATCTACTATTTGATCTCCT
This sequence comes from Odocoileus virginianus, assembly GCF_023699985.2. Taxonomy (NCBI): domain Eukaryota; kingdom Metazoa; phylum Chordata; class Mammalia; order Artiodactyla; family Cervidae; genus Odocoileus; species Odocoileus virginianus. The sequence continues at coordinate 16,307,059 of NC_069675.1, read as the reverse complement.
TAGAAAGAAATAATGAAGGTAACCCTTTCATAGAGTTAATACAGATGTATCACCTAGGATACTGTTAATATTTTCAATATCAGAATTTAAACAGAAATAATACCAGTATGTATGTCAGAGAGATGCCTCAATGCACACCTCTGAACTATTTCTATGGATCAGGGAATGTAAATTTTACCAGGTCACAATGACAGTGCACAAACTTACCCCACACCTGTGACCTTGTAACACAGCACGTGTTGCAGAGCCAAGAATGTGTGAGGAATACAAAAATGCATGCAGATTCTGTCAACCAAAAGAGAACAAGATTTATGGAACTGAACCCTTAAAAATTTCAGTCCAAATTTGACTGTGCCCTTGCTGTTGATGTTCAATTACTAAGTCTGTCTGACTCTTTGTGACTCCATGGAATGCAGCATGCCAGGCTACTCTGTCCAACACTATCTCCTGGAGTTTGCTCAAATTCACATCCATTGTGTCAGTGATGCTGTCTAACCATTTCATCCTCTTCTGCCTCCTTCACCTTTTGTCTTCAATCTTTGCCAGCATCAGGGTCTTTTCCAAAGAGTTGCCTCTTTGTATCAAGTGGCCAAAGTACTGGAGCTTCAGCTTCAGCATCATTCCTTCTATGAATACTCAAGAGTTGATTTCCTTCAGGATTGACTGGTTTGATCTACTTGCAGTCCACAGGACTCTCAAAAGTCTTCTCTAGCATGACAATTCAAAGCATCAGTTCTTCAATGCACAGCCTTTTTAATGGCCCAACTCTCACATCCCTACATGACTACTGGAAAAAACTATAGCTTTGATTAGACAGACCTTTGTCAGCAAAGTAATGTTTCTGCTTTTTAATATGCTGACTAGGTTGATCATAGTTTCCTTCCAAGGGGAAAGCTTCTTCTAATTTCATGACTCCTGTCACTCTCCACAGTGATTTTGGAGACGAAGAAAATAAAGTCACTGCTACCACATTTTCCCCTTCTATTTTCCATGAAGTGATGGGGTCAGATGCTTTGTTCTTCATTTTTTGAATGTTGAGTTTTAAGCCAGCTTTTTTATTCTCCTCTTTCACCCTCATCAAGAGGCTCTTTAGTTCCTCTTCACTTTCTACCATTAGAGTGATATCATTTGCATATCTGAGGCTGTTGGTAGTTCACTGGCAATCTTGATTCCAGCTTGTGATTCATCCAGACTTCATTTCACATGATGTACTCTGCATATAAGTTAAATAAGCAATGTGATAATATACAGCCTTGGCATACTCCTTTCCCAGTTTGGAGTCACTCATTTTTTCCATGTTTGTTCCTAATGGTTGCTTCTGTGACCCAATGAAAACAAAATCATTAAAGCCTCAGCCTAGTACGTATGTGTGGACAACAAATAATGGTATATAATAAAGAGAGCAATGCAACACATACAAAATGCTACTGGAGTAAAATGTTAGAGTTAAAAAAATGACTTAGAAAGAGGGAACCCAAAAAAGAAATGCTTGAACTATACTCTAAACACTGAAGAGACATTTGTCAAGAGAAGAAAAATGAGCAATGCTTGCCAGGTAGAGAGAAAAAAAAATCATTAAAGGCACAGTTGAGTAGAAGAGCATCATATATTTGTGAACTGACCATCACTTAACCTTGATAAAGAAGGATATTTGGATTGGGATTGGAAGAGCATGACCCTAGTGGAAGGCTGAATGAAACATGTCTGATGGTAAAGGTCCTCATGTATCAGACAAATAGGTGTGGGCTTTACACTATATATGTGCAAAGAAAAGATTTTAACATTGAGTTCCTATTTTTAATAATATTATTTTGAAAGTTTAATATATAAAAATGAATACAAGTGAACAAGGAGTGGGGTACCCATGCCATGCTCTAGTCCCCTCAAGCCCGGGGGTAATAGAGAGGAAAAGGGAGCTGAGAGTCAAGAGATGCTGATGAGGAAGGGTTGAGTTGCCCCATCCTTCAGACACGCTTACTCACAGAACCTACCAGCTACCTTCCTATGGGCGAAGAGTAGAGGCTTCTCTCCCGCACTCTCACTTGAGTTTCTCTCTACCCTCTAATAGTACTTCCCTCTTACTGTCACCATGAGCTTCTCTTCCTCCATTTGTCCTTTGTAATTTGCTTGGCAAAAGTCCCACCTTAAGTCATTTCTTACTCTACACACTTTCTGTGAGATCACATCCTCCCTTACAGCTTAAAAAAAACCCCATGCCAATGACTTCCCAAACATATCTCTCTAATAGTTTGATATTTCACCTGAGATTCTAGCTGGGCTTTTCTACTTGACTGTCTCAGGCATCTCCAACTCAGAATGCTAAAACTATCATATTAGAAAGGATTCAAAGGATCATCCCTTCTTATGTCCACATTTTATAAAGGAAAAACAAAACCCAGGGATATTCGTTGCTCTCCTCAAGTATGTCTTCATTATCTGAAATCAGGACAGAACTCAATGTACTCATATATTTTTAAATTTCCTCCATTATTTAATTTGACATATGCATTGGCTCCAATGAGGGTCTATGCTGTGGGGATAGCACTGAGCTAGGTACTTGAGCAAGACACTTCAGGCAGCTTATATGGAGTAAAAAGATAATGTGTACTGTAATACATGGCAAACTATAAATGCTCCATGAGAGCTATAAAGAAAGAGTTATATGGATTTAAACAAAGGTCAGTTTGCATTTTGTTTCCATTTTTTAATATGTAATATGCTTTTATGTGTTTCTCACATAAATTTAGCTACTCCAACCACAGCTACTTTTACATATCAAACATACAGTTGACAAACACATATTCCATTTTCAAAGGAAAGCCACAAATAAACTTTATGATCATAGCTGGAGTTTTGTGTATTTTTTCCCCAAAAGGAGCACAGAGATATTAACTTCTCTGAGACTGGGGAAATTCCAGGGGTGGAGACAAATACAGAGAGTAGAAAAGCAATTCAAGCCCAGAGCAGCTGGTGAGTTGCAAAAACTGCACAATAGATCATCAAACAAGTTGCCCGGACTGCTTCTCATGCTGCCGCAACACTTCAGTGTAGCCTGAGAGTCAGAAAACAACCTGGTTGTTTATTTCAACTGCAATAGCCATGAGACAGCCCCGGTCATGAAACTGTGGTATCCACAGTAGTTCTTTCTGTCTTCTCTTAGACTTCTCCTGGTTCAGAACTCATTAAGGAAGCAAAGAGAAATGTAGAGCTCAGTAAAGTGAAATGCATATCACTAGAAACCTTTTCAATTGCAGTCTGTAGAGAGAATATGTATTAGAAAAAATGTTACTGCATGAGATCCCTGAAGTCCTCTTAGGGACTGTGAGCAATGGTAATGAGGAACAAGAGTTCAGCAAGATCCACTGAGAATCTAAATTTTAATAGGAGTCTGATTGGCATTTTCCTAGGTTATACCCTCTGGTTCAGAAAAAGGAGGAAAATTATGACAGTGAAAAAGCAACAGCTACCCTCCCAGGGTCCCCCAGAGCTCTTGTACCTGCCAAATTCAAAGCAGAAAAAAAATGATCACAGATTCATTTCACAGTGGTAGGAGAGCTATTGGGAAAAAATACCTTGGGTCATAGTGAAAAGACTGGAAAACAAGCTTCAGAGGGGAAACTATAGGCAAGAATTCTGAAAAATTATCCTTCATGAAATCCATATATATAACATATGTAACATATATATACAAAGACATCATAAAATGTAGGACCAAAGAATCTAGAGACAGCATAGTTTTCAAACCTTATTAAGAATTTGAATCATCTGGATAACATTAAAATGCAGCTTCTGATTTGGTAGATCTGGGGGGATGGGCCTGGGATTCAACACTTTTAACAAGCTTTCAGGTGATGACACATGTCCCATAAACCCATGGGCCACACTATGAATAGCAAACTGGAGGAAAGTTCATTAAATTAGAGGTCAGAATACCTGGACTGTACTCTTCACCCCTCTCCCCTAGCCACACACACGGTCACCTGCTTATAAACTTTGTAATCTGTAGACGGAAACCCAATCTCTCTGAGCCTCCATTTTTATAAAATGGAATACTAATCATATGCCTGAAATACAGCCTCATTGAAAATAATGAATGAGAAAATACTTTAATTACAAAGCAATATATACATAAAATTTATAGTTATTAGAAGAAACAAAAATATGAAAAGACATATTCTCTCAAAAGAAAAGACTAGCATATACTATGCTAGAAAGGTTTTGTTTCTGTAGAAAATTGAAATAAATTGCTTTCCTTCCTTGGAGACAGCAGCTCTAAGCATCCATAGCAGCAGTTCTCAAACTCTGCTGCCCATTAGAACCACTCAAAAAGCTTTTAAAAAAAAATTCTGCCTGGTCACTTTCCATCTTGCCTCACAATTCTGATGCAATTGGTCTAACAGGCGACCCAGACACTAAGAATTATTTTTTAATTCAAGTAATTTTAATATGTAATCAGTGTTGAGAACCACTGGCCCTTGAGACAGATGCTCATTGAGGAAAATTGGCTGGAAAGTGAAATTGGCTGGAAAGTGAAAGAAAGTTGACCAGGTGACTGCAGAAAAAGAAAAGAAGGTCTGGATGAATATCCATCAGTGTATACCTCCCCGCTGAAGGAAAACTGGTTTCTGTACTGAGAAAATATTCAAAGAAAAGCAGAAGCAGCTGGTGAAAGTGATAATAAAGCTTATTTCACCTCTGGATGGGTGGGTCATATGAGATAATGCCTGTGAAGGTACTTGAATGTCTGTGAAGTGCCATAAAAATATGTAGTGTTTTCATGAACAGATTCATCAAATAACTCTTAAATCTAAGCGAGTAAGATACATTAAAGAGAACTTCTTTAAACCAGTCTCCTTCAGAAGCCATTTAATACAATGTCTTGCAAACTGATAAAAATTTGCAAAGGTATATGTGTGGTATGAACTAAATAGAATCTCTGATTATTATCTGCATTTTTGTTGCTGTTCTTGTTCTTGACCTTAAAGATTACTCAATTTATCAAATTAAAAAATTGTACTCTTGAAATTTCAGTTTTGAAACAAAAACAAGGTTTTGGATGCCTCTTAAAAATTTAAGTGATTGGCAAGCAAAATTAAAAATAAAAAATTTAGAAACAAGTAGATATGTCACAAGAGAGTTCCCTCTTCTCCACACCCTCTCCAGCGTTTATTTTTTGTAGATTTTTTGATGATGGCTATTAAAAAAAAAAAAAATAGAAAAAAACAAAAGAAAAATTTAAGTGACTAGAAAGCCAAAATTTAAAAAAAAAAAAAGAAACAAGATAAATTTATATAGTAAGCAGGTATCAAAAATAAAAATCCAATAGAAAAAAAAGCACCTACACAAAAGAAGGTGGTAAATAGCTGACACAGCATTCTCTAGTCTCCACCATGGCACACAAAAAAATCATAGCATTTTTGTCCTGAATATCTAGGGAACCATGGCAGGCTCTTACCCATAAAAAATCGTCTTGGATGCAAAGTCCCTCAGGGTTGTCAGGAACTTGGAAGCTTGGCAAAAGTAACAGTGTTGGAACACAAATCAGCTAGTAGGGTAAAGAGCACTGGGGAAAAAGCAAAATTCAAAAAATGCAAAATTATGGAAATGCAAGTTTGTAAAACTCCCTGTGTGTTTGCGTTCTTGTTTTTGGAATTCAAGGACATATGTTTGGTGGTGCAGAATAAATTGCAAATAGCTAATACTTAATGTGGAGTAGGAAATGACAACCCACTTCAGTATTTTTGCCTGGAAAATTCCATGGACAGAGGAGCCTGGCAGGCTATAGGTCATGTGGTCACAGAGTCAGACATGACTTTGCGATTGAGCACATACAGCACAACACTTAGTTAGCACTCTGTGTTAAACTCAGTGTTTTTATATTACATTAATTCTTTAAATTCTTGCAATAGCTAGTTGAAATAGGTATTATTATCATTACCCTAGTTTACAGGTAATGAAGCTAGGGCAAAATCGAACACTTGTTCAGTATGCCAGGATTAGAACCTCGACAGCTTAATCCAAGAGACTACACTACATTATACTGATTCTAACTTGATAGGATATTATTCCCAGATGAACCTATACTAACCAGTGAAATATAAAGGATTTGTTTATGGCAAGGGCTTGTTCTGGTTTAATGAAGTTGACCCCAACATGCTATCAGCTGATGCTCTCTTTATTTCTTGCTCTTAGTTCAAGCTGTGCATCTACAAGTATAACACTTTTCCCAGGGAATTTAATTTTTATATATCTATTTCCCCTCATTAGACTATAAACTATTATTATAGATTATCAGACAATGAATGCCACTTTTCTAAGAACTGTGTCTTGTTCATTTTTGTATCAGCAGCATCTGACAGAATATAAATTTGAAGAATATTCAGTATTGAATGGATCATTCAAAAGTAGCTAGCTAACTAGGTGAGGCTAAAGAAATCATAAACTGATAAAAGTTAAGAGCAAAGATTTAGAATTAAGCATTAGCCCAAAGCATGATAAATCACTTGGTAAGGAGAGTGTAAAGACAAAATAGAAAAGAACCAGAGTAAAGTTATATGTTTACATAGTTTGGTTGACGTATCTTAACCCCAGTGTTTAGAAGGAAATGTTTTGAATAGTGTTTTTAATTTTTAAAAAAATCATATATATTTTAAAAATCTCTGGAAAATGAAGAGAATAAAGGAAGAACAAAAGGAAAGAAGGCCAAATAAAATAAAAAGAGCCTTATGGTTCATTTATACATTCTTCAATATTTATTGACTGTGTATCAGCTGTTTATCTAGGTTTTGAATAAAACAGTTGTCCACATAAAAAGATAGAAGATTTCTCTGTTTAAGGATCTTATGTACCAATAAGGAGGAAAATAATGAGACAAATATAACAAAGGCATTGAGGCAGTGGCTAAGTGCCATGAAGTCAAAAGAAAGTTGCATGAAGATAATGTAATAAGGTAAGATTGCAGAGAGGAGTATAGACACTTGGAGTGTTAAAGGACAGTCCTACAAAGAAAGTGGCATGAAGCAAAGACTTGTAGGGTGAGAATAAAAAGGCCAGATGAAAATCTGTGACAGTAGTTTTGGCAAAAGGAATGGCAAATACAAAGGCCCTGAGGCAGGAACAAGCATGTTTCTGTCTTTGAAAGCTTTGATACCTCTGAAGAAGACGAAAGGCCGTTGTAGCTGAACATAGACGAGTGTTCAGAGCAATCCGAATAGAGGGCTTTTGGAAACCAAAGAAGGCGGGTCCCGTCAGTTACTGATGAAACGTGGAAAACAGGGTGGAGCTAAGGTTTATAGTAGGCTAACTATGATATCACTGATGTTTTTAAGAGTGCAATTTTAGTAGAACAATTAGGAAGGCCAGCTTCTGATTTGAGGGATTTCCAATAAATGAGTTAAGTGACAAGAAAATGAAGACATCCACGGCTTTTTGCAGATAAAGAAAGAAGAAAGACTGGAGTCCACTGAAATGCGATCAAGAGAGATGATCACCAATCAAGATCTCAAAGGATTTAGAGGATATGATTTAAGACCTAAAGAGAAACCATATTCAAAAGGAGAGCAGTTTTTGTACCGTAAAGAAAGGGGCAAGTAATAAAAATAAATATATACATAAAATATAAATAATATTTTATATACATAAAATATAAATGCAAATAATAATACTGTAACTGAAAAATGTGAGGTGGGAAGGAAAAAATCAAAGGTAGCTCATGGCTTCCAGTATTTTATTTTCCTCCATTAAAACAGATAGTAAAGTCATCTCCAAATCTTTAAAATAAAAATGCTTGGGGTGGATGTTAGCAGCTGAATTATTTCTAAAGAATATCTAGGTAGATAACTTTTGATAAACAGAAACAGTTTAAAGAACTACCCTCATGTGTCTGCTTTAATATGTGATTACTTGTCAAATGTTTCCATGAAGTCCTAAACCACTAGAGTTTTGGAAAGATGTGTTATAAAATTATTCTGATTTCTGCCTACAAAAAGAAACAACTATTTTTCAAGTACTTAGTATGTGCTAGGCAATGTGTTAAACACTTCACATGACAGTTTTCATAAGAACTCTATGAAATAAATATATCTATTATCCTCATTTTACTGATAAAAGAAAACAGACTTGAAGAATTTAAACATTTAACCCACAAGCTCAGAATAGCTGGTGAGAGAGCAGAAATTTGAATACTAGTTGCTTTTTTTCACAGCTTATCCACATTTATCTACCCCAGGTGTCTCCCTAATGCCATAGACTAGAACATCCCAGCTAGTTCAGAATTTTTTTTTTAATTTTTATCTGTGTTCCACACTACTTTATATAAATGGATACCTTATAAGAACCTGCTGTATAGCACAGGGAACTGTATTCAGTACTCTGTAACGGCCTATAAGGGAAAAGAATATTTAAAAAATAAAGTGGGGATATACACAAATATATATGAAAGTGAAGTCACTCAGTTGTGTCTGACTCTTTGTGACCCTATGAACTGTAGCCTGCCAGGCTCATCTGTCCATAGTATTTTCCAGGCAAGAATATTGGACTGGGTTGCCATTTTCTTCTCCAGGGGATCTTCCTGACTCAGGGATCGAACTCAGATCCCCCACATTGCAGGCAGACTCTTTACTGCCTGAGCCACCAGGGGATCTCATATGTGTGTGTGTATAAACATACATATATACATATGTATATATGTTACCGATACTGATTCACTTGAGCTACACCTGAAACTAACACAACATTGTAAATCAACTATACTCCAATAAAAATTTGTTTTAAAAATTTCATCTATGTTTGTTAAGAACATAAAACTCAGTTTTCTTATATTTGATTATATAGTAAAACTATATCAAGTCCATAAGTTAGGGCAGTCCTCTGGATTTAATATTTAACATTTAGTACAATTAATTTTAGACACATTCAATAATAAAAACTATAAATAGCACCAAGACATCTTCAAGGTTAACTATTTTAACCTCAAATGCATGACTCTCTTACAACTTAAAGTTTACCGTGTATACATGTTCTTTACTTCTAGAATTAAAGAAAATCCCAACTGGCTACTATAGTTAATCCTTTGCCTTGCATAAAAGGAAAAGAACAAGCCTCTATTTCAAACAAACTTGTAGTGGTACATGCCATTCAGATAAGTTGGTTCAGCTGCAAGTTTGAATAACCTTCAGTAATTGACATAATAAAAGTAATGTAAGAGATATAAAAATATATGGCATATGTATATACATGATGCATAGTTGCTGAAAAAACAGAATAGCACAATTGAGGAATAAAACCTAGTGATCTTTATATCAACATGGTTTGGAAAATTCTTGGCAAGGAATTTGGTGTTGGAGCTATGGTTTTCATTCTGAAATCCAATATTCTTCCCTTTTACTTTGATGATTTAAAAGTCCTAAATGACAGTTTGGATAAGGATGGTTGTGGAGAATCAGAGAATGAAATGGGTACAAAGAGAAAAAGGTTGAGGAACTGCTGAGACCAGAAATAAACATTTACCTTTCAAGTGGAAATTGAGCGAGGTAAACCCCATTGGAGACAGTAGGCTGCACACAAAAGTGGAGAGCAGAGGTGGTTAATGGACAGAATGACTCACCTGATGTATTTTTCCAGCAAACGGAATTTCTGCATTAAGCATCTTTTGTTATGAGTGTCAAGAGAATAAAAAGACAGTCTAAATCCAACAAAGGAAATCATTGATTCAGAAAGAATAGATGAAAACTTATTGATAACGAGCCCCAGAGCAATGCAACCTCAAAAGCATTGGGCTGTATATGCTAAATGTGCCTCAGCTCCTTAGAGAATGTCATGCCCAAAGACTCATCCCCGGATTTTATCATTAGCACATTCTCTTTAATTAGGGTGACTTTTATTTCGTACTGAGGTCACATTTATAAAAATGTATTCTCCCTAGGAAAAGATGTATTGAGGGGCTACCTCTAGCATTCTGTCATGTGTTTGGAAGTTTTGCTTACATCTAATATTCAACTCAGCAGCCTCCAGATGTGTCACATTTTGCTTTGGTTTTATCCATCCTTGTTACCCAAGGGCATTTGGGCAAACTAAATCTCAATCTACTATAATTGAGAGAAATTAGGGTCTTTATCAGGTGGCTCAATGGTAAAGAATCCTCCAGCTAAGCAGGAGATGCAGGTAAAATCCCTGGATCGGGAAGATCGCCTGGAGTAGGAAGGGACAACCCACTCCAGTATTCTTGACTGGGAAATCGCAAGGACAGAAGGGTCTGGTGGGCCACAGCCCATGAGGTCACAAAAGAGTCAGACACAACTTAACGAATAAACAACAACAAAACAACAGGTCTTTATAGTACTGATGAGTTTCACATTAATTTGAGACAGTGGATAATTGTCATGGTTTCAGCTGAACGATACCTCATGCTTCAGCTAGACCCTTACAATACAATGAAGGTTTTCAGACTTTGAGAAGCACAATATGTGTGAATTCAAGTCACATCTTTCTCCTTTTCATCCTCTTATCTATCAGCCTTGAGTTTAAAAAAAAAATGATTATTTTCTGAAGGGCAATGGAGAGGGTATGTAGGAGAACAAATCACAAAAGAAAGAACACTTAAGTAGGGATGGTTACTCTAACAGAAGAGAAAAATTCCACGGTTTGTGCCAAGATTGCTTATGTCGTCGTGCTTAATTCCATTGTAAAATACATATCAATGCATCCCATAATCCCAGTATATTAATGAAGTAGTCAGGCAAGCACCAAGCAAGGAAGGAGCAAAGGAAATGCTTCTTCATTGTTGTCTAAAAAGTAAGGTAAACAGTCAAGCAAATTCTGCTGTAGATACCCACTTTCCTATCCCTTTTAGTCTAAATTTAACTTCAGGTAGAACATTTTAATTTCTCTATATTAGTCAATTTCTACTTACTATCCCAAATCTTAGGGATATAAAATTCTCTGCAGGGAATTCATTATTAGAAGAGGATTGCTAGCATTCACTCCTAGTTATCTAGACTACAGGCAGTGGCAGTTAAGATCAAGGGCTCTCTCCTCTCCCAGCAGGAAGGGGCCACATCCAACCAAACCCAGCTTCCTAGGGCCCCAAATTCTCCCATGTTGCAGTGTAGCTGTCTTTCTCAACAACTTTTGTAAACAACTGACACCTAACCCAAACTTTTCAGTGCCCAATAATCAGATAATTTTCTTCACAAAACTTTTCTTATGCCATCTAAGAGAACGCAATAGGTAAGGTCCTTTCCCTGCAATGCCAACCTCAGTAAAGGGCTGAATTAAACACTGTATAGCTCTCTAGGAAATGATGACTGGGAGCCCATGCCTGGTCTCTCCTAGACTGCCCCGTGCACTTTTTTCACTTTACTAATTTTAATTTGGATACTTTCACAGTAATAAACCTTAACCATGAGTATAATTGCTTTGGGGAGTTCTGCCAGTGGTTATAGAAAATCACTGAATCTCACTTGGTCCTGGGGACCCCTGGCCAAACTGACCCACACTTGCATGTTTAGCAGTCTGCTGATCCCACGTTAAAAAGGACAACAAGGTTGGAGGACTTGCATCTCTCTTTTACCACTCTTGACTCGAGAGTTTCCCTAGTGTAATCCCCTCCTTACTCCATGTCAAACTGTGTGACAATGTGGAATTCAGTGACAACACATGCAGAAAGCATATGTTCTTATTCATTACATCACACAGTGCTGAGACATTTATGAACAAAGATTAAAGGAATTTTATGCTTTTTCCTATTTCATTATTTGAAATTTTTAATTGAAAATTTGAGCCTAAAACAAAATTGACTTTGATTTCTTTCAGGATTCTGGTGTCATTGAGTTAGATAAGATATTCTTTATTTTCTGCCTATTACAAACTTCTCAAACCTACTGTTGGTTTAAAATGCATAAAAACACCAGGCATGAAGAAACAATTAAGAAAGGTAAGATATAGAATATGAGAAGAGCTAAAATAATAAATAAAATAAATATGGACATGCCAAAACTTACAGTTTGTTATGCATGTATTTAAGTAATTTGGTATTCCTATGAAGTCTTTAAATATACCATTGTGCATTGTGAGATTCCAAGAAATCGTCTACATGCAGATTTTCTATGAAAAGTTACCATTAAAAAACAGATAAATCTCATGTCTAAGATATGTGTTACACTGATTCACATACTTGGATAATACAGTTCAAACAATGTTACAATCTATGAAGAACCCTGGCCACTTACTGTGTCAATGCGACAAAGATGGTGCGTAGATTATTTTTAGGAATAAATTGGGCAGTTGCGACCAGCAAAGATCAAGGCTAAATTAAGAACTCTGTTAAGTGTGTTTCTGCCTCCATTCTTATGTTTTTTCTTTGTCCCAGCCCCTTATTACATAACTCCATCTCTGCTCTTCCAGTCGTCCAAGTATCTGCTCACGTGCACTTAATGCACGGCAGGCAAACAGCCCACTGCTCTCCAGGCATGAATGGCATCCACGTAAGGAACATAGGAGGCACTCAGGGTTGATCAAATAAACAACCCAATAGTCCTAATTTAACACATATGTATATGACTATATATGAAAAGGCATATCCCTTTCAGGGAGACATTCCTCTTACAACTCAAAACTCAAGGTGGTAATCAGTTACCTACACATCCCTTTGTAGACTGTTGACCTTTTAAGGCAGAATAAGTAAATTCTGTGTCTTCTATGAGGATATGATCTTTTTGTACCTTATATATCAAAACAGACTAATAACATGGTTTTCAAAATTTTGTAAACAACAAAAAAGAACTCTTGCTTTGGTCACAGTTTAGAATGGGGTACTTATTTAGTGAATGTATGTATAATAGACAGCTGAACTAATTTATACCTAACAGAATAAAACCTATTTTTATTGCAAGAATTGTTGGTTTCTTAAATAAAATCTTCCAGAAGAACTCCCTTATTCCTCTGGTACTTTATTTCCACTCACATTTATGAAACTTACCACTTTCTATTCTATATTAAAACTACTCATGATAGTATGATATATTTCTTCTAATGGATTTCTTGAAGATAATGGCCTCAATTCTATGTAATCCTAGAAGAGTTGTAACAGTACTTAGCAGATGGCAGTTGCTCTGTAAATATTAGTTAACCAATTTATTTCTTCCTAAAGGAAACTTGCCCCATGTTTTTTGATATATGTTTGTTTGTATGCATGTATTTATGCATGTGTTTTCTTTTTTCCCTGTACAAAAGCTCAGGTTGAGTATAACTGAGAATCAAAGCTAACCTGTGAGATATGAGTAAGTTTTACTTTAAGGTTCTTTGTAGATAAAGCAAACTGTTATCTCAACTACTTACTACCCCAAGTAAGCAGTTACCACCAGCAGGTGCAACCAAGAGGGCCTTCTGCAGATGCCAGCTGTCATCTCCCTCTTGGTCACCTTGTAATTACTTGCACTCTTGACTGGTGCCCAAATTTCTGGATCATAGCGTACCATCTGGACTTCTGTCCTCCTCCAAGGGCGTTGTCTGCACTGGACCACCGCTTACTTGTTAATTAGTGACGCCGACTAGAGCAAAATCTCCCAACTGAGGATCACAGAGATGTTTTCTTCCCCAGCGTTAAAAATTGCCAAACATGATTCATTCTCAACTTCACCCTAATTTTCAGTTTAACATACATTAGTTGTGCCTTAAGAATAAATCTCAAAAAAAAAAAAAAAAAAAAGAATAAATCTCATTAAAGATTTTCCCAGAGAAATAATCCTTCTCTAATCATTCAGGGATTGAAGTTTTAAAAAGAAGACACTGCAAAAGCAAACAAACTCACTGAAGGTTAAGGTTGGGGCTGGAGTGTTCCAGACTTGCCAGCCAGGCCCAGCCAACTGCCTGTGACTTTCCACACATCAGCAAGTTCCCCTCATAAAAGGTTTACAGCTCAAGCCAGGCTGACTGCAGACAGAGTTAAACCAACACAGTACAAAAAAGTGAGGGGAAAACAGTGTGAGACCAATTAAAACAAATTGGTAATGAAAGCAACAGCTGGATGTCAACATGTTCTGCTCTGTTAATAGCAGTGTCATTAATGTCAATAGGGTGATTTTTAAAGAAACCGGTGCTGTCTGAAGGAAAGGAGAGACCAGTGCGCTAATGGGACGGAACAGGCCTGGACCGCACCAGAGGCATTCCTGCCCACTCACTTGGGGAGGCCACCTGTGCAGATGAAAACCCATTCAAGAAACTTGTCTCTCTTCTAAAGCCTCCCACTGAACTGTCACCACAGGGAATAGCATCCTTCCACCTTAATGCAGAGCTCATTTGACAAATGATGTTATGACAGAGGAAGACAGCCAGCACAGTCTGCAATTCACTGGGAAGGCAGATAACCTAGGTTCTGAGTTCAGCACTATTATTCCAACCTTGATCCCTGCTACAACTCAAACACATTGTCTGCAAAAATAAGAATATAATAACACCTTATTTTTTGCCTGCCTTACAGGAGTATCTCCAAGATGACATGAGAAGTTATACACAAAGACAGTTCAGAAATTACAAATACTGCCCAGAAAATAAGGAACTTTTCTTAAATGGCTGGATGGAGCGTTCTTGAAAACTGGTTTCACAACCGTTCAAGAGCATATAAAGGTGAGTCTAATGTTGAAGCACCTTGCTTTTTCTCATAGTACAGGTAAATCCAGGACCACATCACTGCTGAGAAACTGTAGATCATATATAGTATCACCCGTTGGTTGAGTGCATATGTGTTAGATCTTTTAATCTAACAAGCCTCTGAATTAGGTACTATTATTACACATTATGGATTAAAAAATGGACATGAGTTTGAGTAAATTCCAGGAGACAGTGAAGGACAGGGAAGCCTGTTGTGCTGCAGTTCATGGGATTGCAGAGAGTCAGACACGACTTAGCGACTGAACAGCAACTTAGAGAGGCTGAGTAAGATGCTCAAAGTCACAGAGCTATTTAGTTGCAGAAGTAGGACTTGAACCACAAAGCCTTTGCTTTTAACCACCATGCTACATCACATCATTTTGCCCATTTTAATGCAACAGAATTTTGAAATAGGATTAAATTCCATCAGACAACAGCAAAATAATATGGGCCAAGGGCCTAAATAAGGACCAGTTACCACAATACAGCTTGGGGTAATTTGAATTTCCACCCAAAAAGTCAGCTTTAACTTAAATGGCCAATCCAAGGAGGTACCTCACACCCTCCTAAGACATGGGTCCTTTCTGGGAAAAAGGGATTTTCCATAAAGATACAAAAGAAGCCCAAGAGAGAACATCAGCTGTGAGCAACTATCAAGCCCAGAAAAGGAAACATGCCACTTCAAAAAAGTATCAGTTAACAGAGATATTTCTACCACCTTCCAATCCTGCATGCCCTCCTTCTAACCTCATTGGAGCCAAAGGCTACCTAGAGAGAAGGAATAGATGAGGAGAAGTAAAAGTTCCATACAGGGATGGAAAAAAGAGAAAAAATGTCTCCACCACCTACCACTGCAGGCCCCCAACTGAATGAAGGGAGTATGAACACAGAATTAAGTAAGGAATTTTTATTTCCCTGGAGGCAACATTTTAATGGCTGGTCTTGTGACCAGCTATGACCCAGAATTTTTTTTTTTTTTTTAATGTACTGTATGGGGAAACTAGAGAAACTCAGGAAACGTTCCACATTTTCATTCAATGTCAGGAAAGAACTAGGCTTCTTAGGGAGTTTGGAATTAAAGAGAAGAAAAACATTAAGTTGCTTTATAAATTACCCCACTCTTTTAAAATATTTTGTTACACTTTCCTAGGCTTAGAAGTGGAAATGGCTAGAGTTTCAGAAATATTTTTTTCCAAAGTAGACATGAAGCATGGTTTGAAACCTGCTAGGTGTTTCAGAGGAAGAATGCTTGTGGAAAGAAAAGTAGGATCAGGAGGCACCTTCTATGTTAACATATCCCCAGGCCAGGCCAGGTCCTTTGAAGTTCTCTGTGTGTGGAACTTCTTTCTTGCTCTCAGACCCCAGCCTGAGGCTCTGATAAAGCAGCCAGCCTGTCTAGTGCCTCCTAAATGCCAAGTACCTTCAGGTATCTCTCTGATTCTTTCCACCTTCCCCTTCTTCCTCCTGTCCTTTGCAGAGTTGTACTTTTGTCTGTGAGATGTCAAGTGTAAAATGGACCATTTTCCCCAGCCAAGAATATATTCTCATAGACCTAGGCAGTCATGCATCAGGGATTGCACAAAAAAGCCAAGACAAAACAAAACTGAGGAGTTACAAAATAAAAAGAAAACTAAGCACAAATAAACACTGTACCAGTCTGGGGAAGGGTGATAGGAAATCTAAGCAGCACATTTCCTAACATGTGCTGGTTCCCCCTTAGCCTTTGGGGAATTGGCAAGTGGACATATTTGCATGCAAAAAGTAAAGAAAACTGAATGAATTTCATTTGCAGAAAGTGAAACAATAGGTTACATATATACATATGCCCTAGGCAACTTTAGCCATAAGTTATAACAGAAGTCCAAAGGTATAATTTATGCACATAACTGTTCATTTTTCCCATGTAGGCAATTTGATAATTTAACTGCTATTGTTGTTGTTTAGTTGCTAAGTTGTGTCTGACTCTTTGCGACCCCATGGACTGTAGCCCACGAGGCTCCTCTGTCCATGGGATTTTCTAGGCAAGAATACTGGGGTGGGTTGCCAGTTCCTTCTTCAAAGGAACTTCCTGACCCAGGGATCGAATCTGTGTCTCCTACATTGGCAGGCAGATTCATTAGCACTGAGCCACCAGGGAAGCCCCTTCATAATTAGTCATTACCAAAAATATAAGTTTAATAATTTATTGATATCTAAAACTTAATGAATATCAAAAGACATAATCTCCCTGGAGAGTCAGCCTGCTACTATCCTTGGGACCAAAGCTCTGGAGCCAAGGGGCAGAAGCCTTCAAAATTTGTTCCAGACTTCCTTCAGAACCAAGATTGGTATTGATTTAGTGCTCTTGCAGCATAAAATCAACAGAATGAGAATAAAATCTCCAAAGTGGAAATAAAAAGCTACATCTCTTACTCCCTACTATATCCACGTCATCACTATTTACTTCTCATGGCAGCTTTATGAGGCAGTCAGTATTATCCTCATTTTACAGATGAGAATACTGGCACTTAGAGAGGTTGTGTCATGCTCAGTGGCAAAGCCAGAGCCAAAGCTCCTGAATGCAAATGGGATTGGCATTGGAACACAGCTGTGAACAAAGGAGTTAAGTGCAACATGCAAATATGCATTTCTGCCCTGTTCCTATTGTCATCCTATTTGCTTATAGAACTAGAGATGCTCCATGATCACAGAATATAGCACTAGAGATGCTCCATGAGCACAAAACTTGTGTCTCTGAATCCAAAGTTTCCCATTTTGTAAAGACAGTGGTCACATAATGATTACTATACACCCTAATGTGCTCACCTTGACTAATCACACTTGCAACAACCTATTTCCAAAAAAAGTCACAGCCTGAAGTCTGAGGTACTGGAAGTTAGGACTTCAACATAAATTTTGCAGGATCCAAGTCAATCCATAAGAGAAGAAAACACACAGACAGTGTTTTCAGTGAAGTACAGAGTTGAAAGTCAGTTTTGGCAGTGGTTCCAGGTTTAATAGGAAACAGTCCAATATCAGCTTCATTACAAAATTTTTTTAAAAAAAGGCAATCTAGAAAATGATATCAGTAAATCTTTGAGCCAGAATTTATTTTATTAACTCAAAAGTCAATTAGTACGGCTGAAGCATAAGGTCATGTGCTGGAAAGAGGCAGATGAGAGAGAGCAGTAGCCAGACCTAGAAGGCCTGATGTGCCAAACAAAGGATCTGAAACTTCATCTTTTGTCAAATGCCTAACTTTTTCCCTCAAGTATTCCCTCAAAGCAAAGGAGAGTGACAGGACATCTTAATAAGGTCTAAAGATATAGTCTCAAAAGGGCCCACCACTGTACAAAATGTCTCTGAAGTCTTATGTTTCATCCTAACATTTCACCAACATTTGCCTTAGGCTTGATAATTAAGTACATTTTATTCTAAGAGTGTCCTTTATCACATCTTCAAGTAAAAACTTTCTCTGAAAAACTGCAGCATTCTCTTTTAGTCTCCTGGAGGTAACTTTAACTATCTTGAATGACCTATTTAAAAGGAAAGTAACAGACTAGAAGACACTTTCTACATTTAAAACTGACAAGGGACTTATTTATAAAGCTAATACCAATGAACTCCTTCAAAATAGAAAAAAAACAAAAACAAAAACAACAAAAACCCTGTGGAAAAATGAAGACACTTATATTTACGAATTTTATGGAAAGAGGAATCCAAAGAGCTAATGGGTATATAAGTGAAAGTGAAAGTGTTAGTTGCCCAGTTATGTCTGACTGCTACCCCATGAATGGTAGCCCACTAGACTCCTCTGTCCAGGGAATTCTCTAGGCAAGAATACTGGCGTGGGTTGCTATTTCCTTCTCCAGGGGATCTTCCTGACCCAGCGTATTGAAACTGAATCTCCTGCATTGCAGGCAGATTCTTTGCCATCTGAACCACCATGGAAGCCTCAAAGGATATATAAAGTGTCTTTATTTCCATGAAAATGTTTCTGAGTGCTCCATTCTTGATCTCTAATCAACTATAATTTGTTTGTTCATTACTACACAATCACCGGCTATTTCTGTTACTATGGTTTCATAATGTATCATACTATTGAGCAAGATAAGTTCTCTGTTTTCAACATGACCATATTAAACCACATTTCTATTGGTTAGTCTTAATAACCCTGTAAAAGCATTAGAATGATTTTAACAAATTACTTCAAAAATTCATACTAGAAATTTTAATGCAATTGAATTGAATTTACAGATTGCTCATTCACTCACCCAACATTTGTTGAGCACCTGCCATGAACATAACAATGCTAAAGTCATCAGAAACACAGACATGAACAGGTTTTTTTTCCTGAAAGTTACTCCTGACTTTATGTAAACACTGTTGATTTTTTTATATTGATACTTTATCTATTCACATAAATGGCAAATAAAATAAAGGGAGTAAGCTTTGTACAAGACATCAGTGTCCTGGGCCAAGACAGAGAGAAGTTTCCAAGGAACACAGTTGTCCTTCTAATGAGTATGACAAGAGCGGACAGTTCAGCCCAGGCTATAAAGTCATACACTACTATTATTGTGTTACTATTAATTTCCTCTTTCATACTCGTTAGCATTTGCCTTACATATTGCGGTGCTCCTATGTTGGATGCATATATATTTATAATTGTTATATCTTCTTCTTGGATTGATCCTTTGATCATTATGTAGTGTCCATCTTTGTCTCTTTTCACAGACTTAATTTGAAAGTCTATTTTATCTGATATGAGTATTGCAACTCCTGCTTTCTTTTGGTCTCCGTTTGCATGGAATATTTTTTTCCAGCCCTTCACTTTTAGTCTGTATGTGTCCCTTGCTTTGAGGTGGGTCTCTTGTAGACAGCATATATAGGGGTCTTGTTTTTGTATCCATTCAGCCAGCCTTTGTCTTTGGTTGGGGCATTCAACCCATTTACATTTAAGGTAATTATTGATAGGTATGGTCCCGTTGCCATTTATTTTGTTGTTTGGGGTTCACTTTTATACCACCTTTGCATTTCCTGTCTAGAGAAGATCCTTTAGTATTTGTTGAAGAGCTGGTTTGGTTGTGCTGAATTCTCTCAGCTTTTGCTTGTCTGTAAAGCTTTTGAGTTCTCCTTCATATCTGAATGAGATCCTTGCTGGGTAGAGTAATCTAGGTTGTAGGTTATTCTCTTTCATTACTTTAAGTATGTCCTGCCATTCCCTTCTGGCCTGAAGGGTTTCTATTGATAGATCAGCTGTTATCCTTATGGGAATCCCTTTGTATGTTACTTGTTGTTTCTCCCTTGCTGCTTTTAATATTTGTTCTTTGTGTTTGATCTTTGTTAATTTGATTAATATATGTCTTGGGGTGTTTCGCCTTGGGTTTATCCTGTTTGGGACTCTCTGGGTTTCTTGGACTTGGTTGGCTATTTCCTTCCCCATTTTAGGGAAGTTTTCAGCTATTATCTCCTCGAGTATCTTCTCATGGCCTTTCTTTTTGTCTTCTTCTTCTGGGACTCCTATGATTCAAATGTTGGGGCGTTTCACATTGTCCCAGAGGTCCCTGAGGTTGTCCTCATTTTTTTTTATTCTTTTTTCTTTTTTCCTCTCTGCTTCATTTATTTCCACCATTTTATCTTCTAACTCACTTATCCTATCTTCTGTCTCTGTTATTCTATTCATGGTTCCCTCCAGAGTGTTTTTTATCTCATTTATTTCATTATTAATTTTTAATTGATTTTTTTAAATTTCTTCTAGGTCCTTCTTAAACATTTCTTGCATCTTCTCAATCTTTGTCTCCAGGCTATTTATTTGTAACTCCATTTTGTTTTCAAGATTTTGGATCATTTTTGTTATCATTATTCTAAATTCTTTTTCTGGTAGATTCCCTATTTCCTCCTCTTTTGTTTGACTTGGTGGGCTTTTTTCATGTTCCTTTAGCTGTTGGGTATTTCTCTGCCTTTTCATCATGTTTAGATTGCTGTGTCTGGAGTGGGCTTTCTGTATTCTTGTGGTTTGAGGTTCCTTTTTATTGTGGAGGTTTCACCCAGTGGGTGGGGTTGGACGATTGGTTTGTCAAGGTTTCCTGGTTAGGGAAGCTTGTGTCAGCGTTCTGGTGCGTGGAATTGGATTTCTTCTCTCTGGAGTGCAATGGAGTGTCCAGTAATGAGTTTTGCGATGGGTCTCTGTGTTAGGTGTGACTTTGGAGAGCCTGTATGCTGACACTCAGGTCTATGTTCCTGCGTTGCTAAAGAATTTGCGTGGCCCCACTCACAACTATGGATAGATCAACTAAACAGAAAATGAACAAGGAAACACAAACTTTAAAGGACACAATGGACCAGCTAGACCTAATTGACATCTATAGGACGTTTCACCCCAAAACAATCAACTTCACCTTTTTCTCAAGTGCACACGGAACCTTCTACAGAATAGATCACATCCTGGGCCATAAATCTAGTCTTGGTAAATTCAAAATTTGAAATCATTCCAGTCATCTTTTCTGACCACAGTGCAGTAAGATTAGATCTCAATTACAGGAAAAAAATTATTAAAAATTCAAACATATGGAGGCTAAACAACAAGCTTCTGAATAACCAACAAATCATAGAAGAAATCAAAAAAGAAATCAAAATATGCATAGAAATGAATGAAAATGAAAACACAACAACCCAAAACCTATGGGACACTGTAAAAGCAGTGCTAAGGGGAAGATTCATAGCATTACAGGCCTACCTCAAGAAACAAGAAAAAAGTCAAATAAATAACCTAACTCTACACCTAAAGCAACTAGAGGAAGAAGAAATGAAGAACCTCAGGGTTAGTAGAAGGAAAGAAATCTTAAAAATTAGGGCAGAAATAAATGCAAAAGAAACTAAAGAGATCATAGCAAAAGTAACAAAGCTAAAAGCTGGTTTTTTGAAAAAATAAACAAAATTGACAAACCATTAGCAAGACTCATTAAGAAACAAAGGGAGAAGAACCAAATTAACAAAATTAGAAATGAAAATGGAGAGATCACAACAGACAACACTGAAATACAAAGGATCATAAGAGACTACTACCAGCAGCTCTATGCCAATAAAATGAACAACTTGGAAGAAATGGACAAGTTCTTAGAGAAGTATAACTTTCCAAAACTGAACCAGGAAGAAATAGAAGATCTTAACAAAACCATCACAAGCAAGGAAATCGAAACTGTAATCAGAAATCTTCCAGCAAACAAAAGCCCAGGACCAGATGGCTTCACAGCTGAATTCTACCAAAAATTTAGGGAAGAGCTAACACCTATCTTACTCAAACTCTTCCAGAAAATTGCAGAAGAAGGTAAACTTCCAAACTCATTCTATGAGGCCACCATCACCCTAATTCCAAAACCAGACAAAGATGCCACAAAAAAAGAAAACTACAGGCCAATATCACTGATGAACATAGATGCAAAAATCCTTAACAAAATTCTAGCAAACAGAATCCAACAACATATTAAAAAAATCATTCATCATGACCAAGTGGGCTTTATCCCAGGAATGCAAGGATTCTTTAATATCCGCAAGTCAATCAATGTAATACACCACATTAACAAATTGAAAAATAAAAACCATATGATTATCTCAATAGATGCAGAAAGAGCCTTTGACAAAATTCAACACCCATTTATGATTAAAACTCTCCAGAAAGCAGGAATAGAAGGAACATACCTCAACATAATAAAAGCTATATATGACAAACCCACAGCAAGCATCACCCTCAATGGTGAAAAATTGAAAGCATTTCCCCTGAAATCAGGGACAAGACAAGGGTGCCCACTCTCACCACTACTATTCAACATAGTTTTGGAAGTTTTGGCCACAGCAATCAGGGCAGAAAAAGAAGTAAAAGGAATCCAGATAGGAAAAGAAGAAGTGAAACTCTCTCTGTTTGCAGATGACATGATCCTCTACATAGAAAACCCTAAAGACTCTACCAGAAAATTACTAGAGCTAATCAATGAATACAGTAAAGTTGCAGGATATAAAATTAACACACAGAAATCTCTTGCATTCCTATACACTAACAATAAGAAAACAGAAAGAGAAATTAAGGAAACAATACCATTCACCATTGCAACAAAAAGAATAAAATACTTAGGAGTATATCTACCTAAAGAAACAAAAGACCTATACATAGAAAACTATAAAACACTGATGAAAGAAATCAAAGAGGACACAAACAGATGGAGAAATATACCGTGTTCATGGATTGGAAGAATCAATATTGTCAAAATGGCTATACTACCCAAAGCAATCTATAGATTCAATGCAATCCCTATCAAACTACCAACGGTATTTTTCACAGAACTAGAACAAATAATTTCACAATTTGTATGGAAATACAAAAAACCTCGAATAGCCAAAGTAATCCTGAGAAAGAAGAATGGAACTGGAGGAATCAATCTGCCTGACTTCAGACTCTACTACAAAGCCACAGTCATCAAGACAGTATGGTACTGGCACAAAGACAGAAATATAGATCCATGGAACAGAATAGAAAGCCCAGAGATAAATCCACGAACCTATGGACACCATATCTTGGACAAAGGAGGCAAGGATATACAATGGAAAAAAGACAACCTCTTTAACAAGTGGTGCTGGGAAAACTGGTCAACCACCTATAAAAGAATGAAACTAGAACACTTTCTAACACCATACACAAAAATAAACTCAAAATGGATTAAAGATCTAAATGTAAGACCAGAAACTATCAAACTCCTAGAGGAGAACATAGGCAAAACACTCTCTGACATAAATCACAGCAGGATCCTCTATGACCCACATCCCAGAATTTTAGAAATAAAAGCAAAAATAAACAAATGGGACCTAATGAAACTTAAAAGCTTTTGCACAACAAAGGAAACTATAAGCAAGGTGAAAAGACAGCCCTCAGAATGGGAGAAAATAATAGCAAACGAAGCAACAGACAAAGGATTAATCTCAAAAATATACAAGCAACTCCTCCAGCTCAACTCCAGAAAAATAAATGACCCAATCAAAAAATGGGCCAAAGAACTAAACAGACATTTCTCCAAGGAAGACATACAGATGGCTAACAAACACATGAAAAGATGCTCAACATCACTCATTATCAGAGAAATGCAAATCAAAACCACCATGAGGTACCATTATACGCCAGTCAGGATGGCTGCTATCCAAAAGTCTACAAGCAATAAATGCTGGAGAGGGTGTGGAGAAAAGGGAACCCTCTTACACTGTTGGTGGGAATGCAAATTAGTACAGCCACTATGGAAAACAGTGTGGAGATTTCTTAAAAAGCTGGAAATAGAACTGCCATATGACCCAGCAATCCCACTTCTGGGCATACACACCAAGGAAACCAGATCTGAAAGAGACACGTGCACCCCAATGTTCATCGCAGCACTGTTTATAATTGCCAGGACATGGAAGCAACCCAGATGCCCATCAGCAGACGAATGGATGAGGAAGCTGTGGTACATATACACCATGGAATATTACTCAGCCATTAAAAAGAATTCATTTGAATCAGTTCTAATGAGATGGATGAAACTGGAGCCCATTATACAGAGCGAAGTAAGCCAGAAAGATAAAGACCATTACAGTATACTAACACATATATATGGACTTTAGAAAGATGGTAACGATGGCCCTATATGCAGAACAGAAAAAGAGACTCAGATGTATAGAACAGACTTGTGGACTCTGGGAGAAGGCGAGGGTGGGATGTTTCAAGAGAACAGCATTCAAATATGTATATTATCTAGGGTGAAACAGATAACCAGCCCAGGTTGGGTACATGAGACAAGTGCTCGGGCCTGGCGCACTGGGAAGACCCAGAGGGATCGGGTGGAGAGGGAGGTGGGAGGGGGGATTGGGATGGGGAATACATGTAAATCCATGGCTAATTCATTTCAATGTATAACAAAAACTACTGTAATGATGTAAAGTAATTAGCCTCCAACTAATAAAAATTAAAAAAATAAATAAATAAATATTAAAAAAAAAAGTCATACACTATCTGTCTCTTATCTATCCTTCACAAGCAAAAATATCTGATACTCCTAGGATCAGATGAACTCATAAAAAAGATATTTAACCAGATATTTAAGCAGTACAGCTACAACTTAAATAACCAGATAGTTAAATAACCAGATATTTAAGCAGTACAACTATAATTTAAAGGAGAGAGAAAAAGCAAAAGAGAGCAAAAAGCAGAAAAGCAAAAGAATGAACAACCTATATCAGATGAGTAACAAATATTGATAAGATAGTTTAACATTTTAAAATTAGGATTTAAAAATACCCCAAAAGAAATAAGTGAAGATATCAGTAACATCAAACAGGACACACTGGAAATGCAGTTTCAAAAATAGAAGGAAGTTAATAGGCAAGATACATAACAAATTGCATATACTAGAAGAGCAAAATTGTATCTTGAAGATGAAATCAAGGTACTCTTTCAAAAGTCATCAGGAATGGCAAAACAGATCAAAAATTTCAAAAGAAAATTTAAGATATATATAATAGGTGTCTGCGAATGATAAATATGTAGAAAAAAATGAAAACATAATTTATAAAAAATCAGTGAAATTTTATCAGAATTAAAGATTAACATAAGAATAGCAAGGAGAGATAAGAAAGTCTTCCTAAGTAAACAATGCAGAAAAATAGAGGAAAACAATAGAATAGGAAAGACTAGAGATTTCTTCAAGAAAATTAGAGATACCAAGGGAACATTTCATGCAAAGTTGGGTACAATATAGGTCAGAAATGGTACAGGCCTAACAGAAGCAGAAGATATTAAGAAGAGGTAGTAAGAATACACAGAAGGACTGTACAAGAAAGATCTTAATGGCCAGATAACCATGATGGTGTGATCACTTACCTAGAGTCAGACATCTTGGAGTGTGAAGTCAAGTAGGAATTAGGAAGTACAACTACAAAGCTAGTAGAGGTGATGGAATTCCTGCTTAGCTATTTCAAATCCTAAAAGATGATGCTATGAAAGTGCTGCACTAATTAGGCCAGCAAATTTGGAAAACTCAGCAGTGGCCACAGGACTGGAAAGGTCAGTTTTAATTCCAATCCCAAAGAAAGGCAATGCCGAAGAATGTTCAAACTACCACTCAATGGCACACATTTCATATGCCAGCAAAGTAATACTCAAAATCCTCCAAGCTAAGCTTCAACAGTATGTGAACCAAGAACTCCTGGATGTACAAGCTGGATTTAGAAAAGGCAGAGGAACCAGAGACGAATTTGCCAACCTCTGTTTGGATCACAGAAAAAGCAAGATAATTCCGTAAAACACCTACTCCTACTTCTTTGACTACACTAAAGCCTTTGACCGTGTAGATCACAACAAACTGTGGAAAATTCTTAAAAAGATGGGAATACCAGATCATCTTACCTGCCTCCTGTGAAACCTGTATGCAGGTCAAGAGGCAATATTTAGATCCAGACATGGAACAATGGATTGGCTCCAAATTGGGAAAGGAACACGTCAAGGATGTATATTGTCACCCTGCTTATTTAACTTATATGCAGAGTACATCATGATAAATGCTAGGCTGGATGAAGCACAAGCTGGAATCAAGATTGCCAGGAGAAATATCAATAACCTCAGATATGCAGATGACACCACCATTATGGCAAAAAGCAAAGAAGAACTAAAGAGCCTCTTGATGGAAGAGGAGAGTAAAAAAGCTGGCTTAAAACTCAACATTCAAAAAACTAAGTTCTTGGCATCCATCACTTCATGGCAAATAGATGGAGAAACAATGGAAATGGTGACAAACTATTTTCTTGGGCTCCAAAATCACTGAAGATGGTGACTGCAGCCATGAAATTAAAAGATGCTTGCTCCTTGGAAGAAAAGCTATGACAATCCTAAACAGCATATTATAACACAGACACATTACTTCGCTGAAAAAATCTGTCTAGTCAGAGTTATGACCAATAGTCATGTGTGGATGTGAGAGTTGTACCATAAAGAAGGCTGAGTATCAAATAATTGATAGTTTCAAACTGCCATTGGAGAAGACTCTTGACAGTCCCTTGGACTGCAAGGAGATCAAACCTGTTAATCCTATAGGAAATCAATCCTTAATATTCATTGGAAAGACTGATGCTGAAGCTGAATCTCCAATACTTTGGCCACCTGATGTGAAGAGCCAATTAATTGGAAAAGACCCTGTTGCTGGGAGAGGCTGAGGGCAGAAGAAGAAGGGAATGACAGAAGACAAGATGGTTGGATGGCATCAGCGACTCCAAGGACGTGAGTCTGAGCAAGCTTGGGGAAATGGTGAAAGACAGCGAAGCCTGGCAAGCTGCAGTTCATGTTAAAGAGTACATGACTGAGTGACCAAAAAACAAATTGAAAAAAAAAAAAAAGAAAAATTCCTAAAATTTTCCAGAAAAAAGTAGCACCCACAAAGATAAAGTATCAAATTGATATCCATCTCAACAATATCTGAACACTAGAAACAAAACACAATGGGATAATACATGTAAGATGTTGAAGGAAAAGAATGCTGAAAGTAGAATTGCATATTCATAAACAATATTTTGTTGAAATGGCTGAATAAAGACATTAACAGATACACATTAGTCACATATCACTTCCTGCATGGTCACAAGTCTGTTTAGATTCACACAAAAGGAATAAGGAATTATTTCTTGAAAGGAAGAGTGTCAAAGTCTCACTCGAAGAAGAGCTGCTGGAATTTTTGGAAAATATTAATTCAAAATGCCCCACTATGCAGAAAGGTTTATAAAATATAAAATTAAGTCAAAAAGCAAGATATATAAATCTGTGGAATATGCTACCATTTCTGAAAACAAAATGTAAGAATTAAGTTTGAATAAGGAAATCCTGGAGAAACAAACAAGAATCTAATAAAACCAGTTAAATTTTGTGGGGAAAACTTGAGGGGATTGTATGGATATAGGTAGCTAAATGAGGCCAGGTGAAAGAGATATTTCACTTTGTTTTTTCAAACTTGGGAATATGGATCATTTGGAAAATTATTAAAAAATAATAACTGATAAAGACATCAACAGATGCACACACTTAACACATGCATATCATTCTTCACTGGTGTATGTATGTCAGCTGTATGTGTACCTGGTGGCCCAGCAGTAAAGAATCCACCTGCTAACGCAGGAGACACAGGAGATGTGGGTTCGACCCCTAGATCAGGAAGATCCCCTGGAGGAGGGCATGGCAACCCACTCCAGTATCCTTGCCTGGGAAATTCCATGGACAGAGGAGTCTAGTGGTCTATAGTCCATCGGGTTGTAAGGAGTCTAACACAACTTAATGACTTAACAACAATATCATTTTCCACAAGTATAACTATGTAGGTTTATGTTCTTTTTAAGTTTTAAGAAGCATTTACATATATAAGCCTTCCCTGGCACCCCCAAGAAAAAATCATATTTTGGGGTCCAAAAAACTACCTTAAATGTTCTATATGCTGAGGAATAGAAAATTGACTTTTCTACATTCATACTTTGTATGGAGGTCAGTGACACACACCTGCAGTACAGGCTTGGAATAATTCTTTTTCATTGCATTTGATTTCTCACTGTGAAGGTTAAAGGGTCAGTTGATTTTGAATGTTTAGTAATAATTTCTCCCCTCTCCTAATAAGCAATATTTATTTAATGTTACCTCAACCTAGCTATTTGCTAATCATTTAAAATGCAACATATACTTTAATCCTTACAATAACATTATAAGGAAGGAATTATTATTTTGCCATTTTTATAGATGAGTTTGCAAAGTACCACAATATTGTATGTAGTGGTGATAATGCCTGTGGAAGGTTTAATAGGCTCCAAAACTTAATCTCTAAACTCAATTGCAAGATCACACATTCTAATACCTGGAGTTAACACTCATCTGGAAAACTCTTTAGCAAACCAAGAGATCATTTAGTCAGAGGTAACTTTAAAGAGTACTTAAACCCATCTCTTCATAATAATGATAAAAAAGGAAATTTAGGTCAGAGAAACAAATTATCATGCAAACCCCACACAGCTTCTATAAGTAGAATCCTGGTCTCTTGACTCCTAACTATGCACTTCCCACTGAAGCAAATGTCCTGCTTTAGAAACAGAAGAATTCACTTGTCACCTAATAACCTTTCTTCAAAAACCTGTGACAGGTTTTGTTCAAATCTACTGCATTTTGAGGTATACACTAGAGTTGCAATCGCTGAATTGGAGGCTGATTAGCATCACAAAGGGAAAAATGGCTCACTTTCCCTTGGCTATAAAAAGAGTTCTAATTATATGAACATTTAGAAAACATTATAGGTGGTTATAGGAAGCTGTTAAACATCCATGGAATCTGAAATGTCCTTAACCTAGGAATTCCTTTCAGTTTTGCAGATGAAGAACACTCCAGGTGGAAGGCATTTCAGATACTCCCACTGTCTTTTTGACCTCAGGCACAGGCTTCCTTGGTGGCACAGTTGTAAAGAATCTGCCTGCCAATGCAGGAGACATGGGTTCTTGTCCAGGAAGATACCCTAGAGAAGGAAATGGCAGCTCACTGCAGTATTCTTGCCTGGAGAAACCCATGCAGAGAGGAGCCTGGAGTGCTACAGTCCATGGGGTTGCAAAGAGCAGAACACAATTTAGGGACTGAACAACAAAAGCAAAGGCTACCACCAAGCAAGACCTCAAGCAAGAGCTGTTTTTATTCACTAAGGCTACTGCCCAGTTTATCCTATGCGTTTGAAGCATATGACCCAGAAAGAGCCTTTCATTGGCATTAAATATCTGTGCATACATGGAACAATGAGTTAGCACCTTCTCGGGGTATGGCACACTCTCTAGGCCAGGATGAGGTGAGGCAGAGATGAATCAGTCAAGCACAGTGGCTGACAGCTTCTAACCACCAGTACAGTGTGGATCAACTCATTTTCAAAGTCAACGCCAATGTCAAATGTTTTCTACTTTACAATCCCTTGATTCTTCAATAAAAAGTTGTGCTTTTTTTTATAGCTTTACCATGTTAATTATTTAACAATAATTTTTTAAAACCTCCAGCTGTGAAACTAGTATTCTACACACATTTTTGTTTTCATATAATAATCATTGCTGTTGTTGAGAAGGTAAGGAGCAGACTTCCAAAAACTAACTTCACATTAAAATCCCTTGGTTAAAAGCTTTTACTGTTTCACCCATAGTCAAAGCCAAAGTTTAGGGCTAAAATAGAAAACATTGAAAAAAGAAAAAAAAAAAAAAAAGCATCACAGCATCACAAGAGAAAGCAACAGGAACTAGAAGAAACTATAGTAGAAATTAACTTCTGATAGGATAATTCATAGTGCTTAAATTATTTATGCCTAACTGATTTTATTGTCCTATGCCAGATTTTCACCAAGTTAAGATTTTTTCAAAGATGCTGCCTTAAAAGAAATGTATCCAAGGTGCTAATTTATGATGTTAAGGATCAACCCTTAGCTGAGCTGTGTGATTAATAAAAGCACCTGATATTATACATATTTCTAACAAAACATTGTTTAGTATTCCTGATTTCCAAGACCTTAAAATATTTCTATGCTGATTCTCTCTGCTTTCAACAAACAGCACAGGACTCAAGCACAGGGTTGAAAGAGAACCTCACCTACTACCTGAACCAATGCAAGAAAGTACCCTGGGCCGCCCCAATGCCGCATTAGAAGTTATCCATCTCCTGGGGCTTCAACTGACATTTTCCTATGTAATTTGCAGAATTTCTTTTTAATGCTTTTCTTACAATAAGTTCCCTAATTGTTTTTTTTTTAAATCAGTTTTCATTATTCTGATATGATACTGATATACATTGCCATGACTTCACATTCTCACATTCTCCAAAGATGCTGCAATATGTCATGAATGGGTTTACAAAGTGAAGAAGGAAATCTAAGTACTAAAGTCAATGTTATCACTTCACAGCTTATTCTCAATGAGTAAAAAACTCTCTGGATAACACATTCAAATCTATAAAGTGGGGATAATTTTACTGTCCTAATTTTCTGCCCAAAGTTTTATAAACCACAAGAGAAAATTCATGTGAAAGCCCTCTGAAAGCCATAGATTATAATAAATTTTTCATGCATGCGTACTCACTCAGTGGCGTCCAACTCTGTGCCGCTCTGGACTGTAGCCCACCAGGCTCCTTGCCCAAAGGATTTCCCAGGCAAGAATACTGGAGTGGGTTACCATTTCCTTCTCCAGGGGATCTTCCCTACCCAAGGAACCCAGGTCCCCTTTGTCTCTTACATTGACAGGTGGATTCTTTATCACTGAGCCAACTGGAAAGCCCAGTAAATTCATAGAGCACTATCTAAATAAAGATTCAGTTCAGTTCAGTTCAGTTCACTCACTCAGTCGTGTCCAACTCTTTGCGACCCCGTGAACCGCAGCACTCCAGGCCTCCCTGTCCATCACCAACTCCTGGAGTCCAGTTGTAATAAAAGTGATTAATTAAAACAAACTGTCACTTCATTAGTGATGCTTCCCACCTGGCCTATACAGTGTATTAGACAGAGCTCTCCTGAGAAACATTAGAATGAGCAGGGTGTGTGTGTGTGTGTGTGTGTGTGTGTGTGTGTGTGTGTGTAGAAAAACACTTTTCTTAGGCCCACGTGCTTGTGGAATTTGTTAAGTCAAAATCTGCAAAATAGGTCAGGAGGCTAGAGACTCAAAAAATAGTTGCATTCAAGTTCAAAGGCAGCTTGCTGGCAGAATTCCTTCCTTTTCCATGAAGGTCAACTCTTTGGTATTAAGGCTTTCAACTGATTGGATGAGGCCCATCTGCTTTACCCAAAGTCTACTGATTTAACAGATAACCTCATTATCAAAGGGGCTTCCCTGGTAGTTCAATGGTAAAGAATCTTCCTGCAATGCAGGAGCTGCAGAAGATGCAGGTTTGATCCCAGGTCGGGAAGATCCACTGGAGGAGGGCATGGCAACCCACTCCAGCATTCTTGCCTAGAGAATCACATGGACAGAGGAGCTTGGTGGGCTACAGTCCATGGGGTCACAAAGAGTTGGATGCAACTCAAACAACTTAGCATGCATGCACAAAATCATCTTAAAAATGCATTCACAGGAAAGCCCAGATTAGTTTTTGGTCAAATATCTGGGTACCATACTGAATCAAGTTGACACATAAAATTAACCTTCACAGAGAATTACTACACAGAAAATTCATTGAAGAATAATGACTTTTAAATCTTCATCAACCCATGTCTATAAGATTTTGCAAGAGTAAATACATAAAAAATGTTTGTTGAATAAGTGGTTGGAAATTAGAAATTAGAAATGCATCTAGAGTAATGTGGTTTATGGTAACTTTCATTTTCCTAAATAAATCTGTAAATATCAAAACTAAGAGGAAACATAAAGAAGGTAAAGCTATGGATATTCAAAGGGATTGCTGTCCAAAATAGCCAAGATAGACCATGCAGAACACTGGCTTTTCCTTTCTTTACTTTCTTCTCAGGCTCTGAAATCACCATCTAATCTGATGCTGGCCTTCTTTGGTACCCTTCACTAACCTTTAAGTTTCATCCAGAATTTCCCTAATTTATTGACTACCACTAAATGAACCATACATAAGTGAAAGTGAAAGTCACTCAGTCATGCCTGACTGTTTGTGATCCTATGGACTATAGCCCACCAGGCTCTTCTGTCCATGGAATTCTCTAGGCAAGAATTCTGGAGTGGGTAGCCATTCCCTCTCCAGGGGATCTTCCCAACCCAGGTCTCCTGCATTGCAGGCAGATTCTTTACCATCTGAGCCACCAGGGAAGCCTGTAATTATCCTGTAAAAGACAATCTACCACTGATTAGAACATGGGGGAATTAAGATCTTTTAAAAGTCCAATGAAATTCTATGCGTCTATAATATTCCCATAAATATCAGTTTACAGAGAAAGTAAATAGAATCTTGTGATGTCCAATTCTTCTATTGCTACACATTTCTAACACAACATCATTGGTTGAATTGTCTACTTAATTAACTATACCCTGCTTTCTGACTCAGCTAGATTTGGAAAATTATAATTTATTAGATACAATTTATAAACAGTTCATGCTAGCTGGTTATAAAATCAAGTATTACCATATGTCATTTTAAAAGTGAAAAATGCAAAAGGAGATAATTAACCTAAAAGACAGGTGTTCACTGCATTTCATTCTCTGCCAGGTAAACTGATGAAGTGTTTAGACCTGGTAAATCTGCCCTTGTATTTGTCCTGGAATGACCATTATAGTTTGTTATCTCCAAGGAAAGGGTTTGCAAATCTGCTCTTTGATAGCTGGATGACCAGGTAAGGAGGGGAAAATATCTCTGAAGGAAAAACTAGACATTTTTCCTTGCATGGTTGCTGTGGTGAGGTGAAATAAGAATCATATTTAGATTCATAACTTCTGACTATAAGTTCCCCTTCAGCCACATACTGGCTGAATGACTTAGCTATTAAGATAAACAATATTTAAATCCTGCATTATACCTATGACTAATGGAGATATAAGAAATATCAGTGTCTGTTGTATAGGAGTATTTCCCCGGTGGCTCAGGTGGTAAAGAATCTGCCAGCAATGCAGGAGACCTAGGTTTGATCCCTGGATTGGGAAGATCCCCTGGAGAAGGAAATGGCAATCCACTCCAGGATTCTTGCCTGGAGAGTCCCATGGACAGAGGAGCCTTGTGGGCTATAGTCCATGGGTCTCAAAGAGTTGGACAGGACCAAGCAACTAATACACATTCCCAAGGGATGATTTCCTATTATAAATATATATGGTTTTATATTATCCTAAGGTAATACTGTGGTTCAGAGTTTAACTATTAAATACCTCACAAGACAAAAAAGTCTCATTGCAACATTAGGGAAATTATTCAAACTTTCTGAGCCATTTTGACCACTGATTTTTTGAAACTCTGATTTTAAAAAATGATTATGAGGTAAATGTACTAATATCAACATTCCATTATAAACCTTTATGCTAATTTGAAACTCATTCTAAATCGTGCACACATTAATCACTCCAACTTTCCCCTATAGAGAAAATAGGGTCTTCTAAATTGACAAATAAGGTTTTAATCTCATTGACAATCATAATACCAACTCACAGGCACAATAAAAAAATAAGCCTAACTTATATCTCAGCTCTACACTAAAATCTTTAGTGTCATATTTATCAAAGTTTCATCTTTTATAAATTTTGTAACATTTTACTTTTTGTTTGAATCTATTCATTGATTACATACACAGCTGACCCTTGAATAACACAGGTTTGAAATGCATGGGTACACTTATAATGCAAATTTTTTTCACTAATAAATACTACAATACTGCCCCAACCACAACTAGTTGAATTCATGGATGTGGATTCTCTGACACAGAGGAATCACATACAGGGAAGGCTGACTATAAGTGATACTCATATTTTCATGATGGATCAGCATCTCTGACTCTCATGCTGCTCAATGATCAACTATATATCAACCTATTATGAATGAAATATATATATACACATGTATCAATAACAACATACAGACATATACACACATACTAGGTATATCAAGATACTAGATTATATAAATCAAAGCAAACTATATAGAAACAGTCTCTGCTCTCAGGGAGCTTACTTCCTAGGATGGTTATCAGATGTTAAAATTGCAGAACAGAGAGTGCTAGAGAACATATAATAAATGTATGTTGAATATCTTTTATCTCCATATCCACAAAAATAAATCAAATGCACCCCTCAAGACCTAATACAAATGCTACATTCTTCATGAATACTTTCCTGATACTTGATCAGATTGGAAGTCACCTTTTCCTCCTCTCAACTTCCATAGTAGTTTATTATCCATTTATATATATTTTTTCACTCAACATGTATTTAATAAACACTTACTCTGTACCAAGGACCTTCCCAGGTGGCTCAGAGGTAAAGAATCTGCCTGCAATGCAGGAAATGCAGGTCCTATCCCTGGGTCGGGAAGATACTCTGGAGAAGGGAATGGAAGCCCACTCCAGTATTCTCACTTGGGAAATCCCCATGGACAGAGGAAGCTGCCAAGTTATAGTCCATGGGGTCACAAAAGAGTCGGACACAACTTAGTAACTAAACAACAATAATTCTGTACCCAGAATGACAATTCAAGAGAAGCTTGCTTAGTAAATGAGCCAACTAGTGCATGGATGTTAGACAACTAAGTACCATTTATCACCCACTTACTAAAGACTGGAAGTGATGCTAAGTGCCTCCATGCACATTTTTATTCCATGGTATTCCAGTGTGGTAGAGATTGTTCAAAAGACTGAGGATATAGCAGCGAAAAAACAAACAAGTCTCCTTTGAAGCCTATGTTCCAGTGGGAGAGTCAGACAATAAAATAAGCAAAAAATGAGCATGTAAAATCTAAGTGAGAAGTAATCAGTGTGAGGTGTCATGAGAAAAGTAAAGTGTGTGGTGCTGGGATGGGGATGAGGGTGCTGTAATTTTAGATGAGGATTTAATGTGAATGGAGTTCTGAATAAACTGAAAGAGAACACAGAGCAGGTGTGAGGGAAGAACATTCCAGGAAGAGAGAAAAGCACATGTAAAGTCCCTGAGGCCAGAATATGTGAGTGTGGCTAGAGGAGTGAGTGAGTAGGGGAGAGAGCAAATGAAGTCAGAAAGAGAGCTAAGAGGCAGGTTCTGTAGTATTTTGTAGGTCAGGTCAAGGAGTTTGGCAGGAAATCATTATGATGCTGCCTTAAAATTACAAAATATTTACATTTCAAGTAGGCAGATGTGGTAGAGTATAACATAGTAGGATGAAGAGTGTTATGCCTGCATCCAAACAGATAAAATCTCTTCTCTCCCTGAAGAGAAGTCAACATGTGGATTCCTTCTCCAAATCAAGTTACTAACATTCCCTGAGCCTGTTTTTTGTTTTGTGAAATGAAAACAGAACTGCCTGAAAGCAGGGATGAAAAAATACAGTCCTAAAAGCCAAGAGTTAAATCTTAAAACTGCCACAAGTTATATGAAATCCCTTTCATATGAAACACACCTTATGGAAGAAAAATTATTCCCTATACCAGAAGCAGAAGGGAAAAGAACCCGGCTGTTACTGTATTGTTTTAAGTCACATATCTCAAGAAAGAATGAGTTTATCAGAAAATCAATCAGTCAGCAAAGAGTATGAGAGAAAGGAAGGCATGAATTATCACTATACTTCTAGCACTGACTGGGAAACAAAGTGTCCTAGGAAGATAAAATGACACAGGCCTGCCCAATTCTCCTTATTGTTGAGACAGATCTATCAGACCACTGGAGCCTGATGCCCTGAAACATGTGAGCTATCCAGCCAACTCTCCTTGTTCTGATTTCATGCTCACAAGCTACCTTCTGATAATCTAGCCTCCCAGGATGTTTCTCTACAGTGAGAGAATGTTCTGGTGCACTGGAAAGTTACATTTCTTTCTGTAAATTACAGCATTGGCATTCTGTATTTCATACTTCATTCTCCTGTGGATTTAGCTGATGTGAATCAGCATGCCTAAGTCCAATAAAGCTTTCAGACACTGACACTGTCTGTTTTCTGAATCTGTGAGGCTTAGAGGTCAGACCCTGTGCTGTGATGAGCTCAGCAGGTGATGCCTCTCCAGGGACTGCTGTTAACTAGCTAGCCACACATATTATTTTTTAACTTCTCCACTGCCAAATTCACAAGGGTTGCGGGGCTCACATGAAATAATGTATTCGAGAGCTGTAGAGTTCTTTTGGGGAACACTGAAAAGACGGTAAAAGAAACAATCTAAGTGTGCATTATGGACCTTGTACATCTGGCTATCTGGGACCATCTGTGATATTGAAGAAAAACCTTCCAATCTAGGAACGATGGTTGTGTGTGCCCCAGGAAGAATGTAAAACTCATAGGGAAAGGTTCAGAAACTGAATCTTCTTTCCTTGTCTGATTACTTTTATTCCAGAGATGGAAATTCTGGATTTTCCTTTTAAGAGTGCAACATTCCAATACAAAAATTTGGAACTACCAGTTATTCTTTCATAAAATATATAGATATTAAAATAGAGATATAAGTATGTAGCACATTGTATGTGACAGGTAAGGGGCCTGGCTATATAACCTTGTTGGACCCTGTGAAAACTAGTAATTCAGAGTCCTTTGTTCAAAAATCAAGGAAAAATGCCATAAAATATATTAAAATAAATAGACCTTTCTTTTCTTTCATGGTCTCTCTCTTCACTTGTCTTGGCATTTTTCACTTGCCACTTAATGTCATTCTAAGTAAAGAACAAATAATCATAAAAAATGTTAGCGTTGATTTTATTGTCCATTTTTATATTGTACAATGCCAACCCTGAACATATAAGAGCACTCATATGCACAATCATCAAAATTAAACAATTCATACCTCTCACGGGTCACATGTGCACACGTACTTCTTTCTTTCTAGAACAAAGAAAGCACTGAACCAAAATAATTCAGCTGTTTTTACTTCTACCAATGTTCTCTACCTTTAGTTTACTAATGAATAAGGCCAGATTGACAGGTAAAAGAACTAGGAGGTCTTTCCTTTTTTTAATGTCATTATTTTCAGTGTAAGCAGTTTAATACAAGGAAGTAACATGAGTAAGAATGAATATGATGGGGTTTTTGGTCACTGTATTTCTTAGAATGCCATTGCCTTCTTTCTGCCTTTGAAAAAAGTTCTGATTTGAATAGAAATTGTGGTCTCTTGGGGTTGTCAGCAAGCTTGACACTTCTCACGCTTAGCCAGTCATAGACATAATATATTTGATGTAAAGTAGTTACCTTGTACTGACTTAGCATCTCACTGATCTCCCATGCTTCTGGGTCCATTAGGATTCTTGTTCATGGGGCACTGCAAATGGTCTGTGTTTATGCAGCAACAAGGAACAGAGAGATTACACACATTATGTGGATCTCTTCTGCTTTCAGGCATGCTTAAAATATCAGGAATAGTAAGAAATTATTAAGAATTTTAAGACAGCATAATGTTAAACCAAGCATGGGTTTGCTCTGACCAGGGTGGCTTGATAAACTGCACAGGTCACAAGACCATGAAGCCAGCCCTGACAGACATTGCTTTGCTAAATTACTTCAGTCGTGTCTGACTCTTCCCGACCCTATGGACTGTGGCCCACCAGGTTCCTCTGCCCATGGGGATTCTTCAGGCAAGAATACTGGAGTGGCTTGCCATGCCCTCCTCCAGGGTCTCTTCCTGATCCAGGGATCAAACCCTCATCTTTTACATTTCCTGCAGTGGTAGGTGGGTTCTTTCCCACTAATACTACCTGAGAAGCCCCTGCTCTAAGAAAAAATAATTAAACTTTTGTAACAACTCTAAGAGGTTAGCACTATAATAATCTCCCATTTCAGAAAGAGGGAATGAGCACAGGGAGGTCAAGTAGCTCATTCAAATTTACTAAGATCTAGTAAGTGGCAGAGCTGGGATTTGGATCCAGGCTTTTAAACTCAAGATACCATGCTCTTAACCAATATACAATGTTGCTTCTAAAGACACTGATTTTAAATTCAGCTCCAAGTTTCCTTGCCCTTCTCCACTTCCTCACTTTCTAAAAATATAAAAGGCAATTCATATTCATCATTTTAAAAAAACCCACATATATTATGTGCAATTATTGTCATTGCTTATAGTTTACAATAACTGGTATAAAGAATAATAATAGTTATCACTGAATGCTTTCCTATGGGCCTAGCAATTTGATAAGGTGGTTTCAGATTTTACCTGTGCTTCCAGTATTCTTGCCTGGAGAATTCCATGGACAGAGAAAGCTGGCGGGCTACAGTCCATGGGGTCTCAAAAAGTCAGCCACAACTGAGCACATCAGCACACAGATAAGAACATAGAAGTTTAGAGAAATTAAATAACTTTTGTCAGACTTGGGTAGTAAGAGTCAGACAACTTGGCACCAACATCCAGAGGTTTACATACTTTGTCATAGCACTATAATTTTCCTGATGCCCATTTCAAATGTGCCAAGGTAAGCAAAAGGGATCAGACCTATATGGATAGAGTTCATTTTTGCCAGATTTCTGTTCAGTCCCACATGTTCAAAATTAGAAGTATAATTCAATTGCAAGAAGTAAAGTGATATTCAAAATGTACCCCAGTGCAAATTTGCTGTTTTTCTTTAAGAGAGTCTTCCTCTGTGTGTAGAAAGTTCAAATAGATTTAGCCTAGGATGAAATGCTAGAAATATAAAGAAAACACAAGAGCTTGAGATGCTGCCCCTGGAAAAACTATTACCACTAACTGATAATCTCTAAGCAAATAGATGAGCTCTCTTAATTGAATCCAATAGAGAAAGGAGCTTAAGTCCTGCCTTGTTCCTGACATCCATTAACACTGCATAATTCTCTGGACAACCTTGAGATCAAAAGAGATGAGCATAAAACTGGAAAGCTCCCAGAGAAGTCTCAAAAACAGTTTTCTTTCTACTTAGAAGCTGTTTTCAGAGAACATAATTGTTACAGTAGATCACAAAATTAAATAACAAAAGCATAATCAGAATAAGCATCTCCCAAAATCTTGCTAAATTAGGTGACATAACAAAAGAAAGAAAGCCTAAAGAAGTAATTTTGGTTTAGGAAATAAAATTAACCAAGGAGCTAAGGGACCGTTAAAGTACAATGATGAAAGACTTTTAAATCTCTGGCAAATTTTCAAGACACATAACCGAAAATTAGGACTGTTCTTCCTAACAGATTTTTAATTATAAGAGGATTTTATTCAGAAGTAGTTGAATTCCTTCACCCTCAATTGTATATTCTGCAATTAACTAAGATCCATCACAAAACAGTTGGTTCTTCTATTGCTGTTCCCCTGAAGGAAATCAACACAACAGAGACATTTTTAAAATAACTGAAGACCTAAACTCATTTTAAAAAGGAGGAAATAAAGAGATAACAGAAGCACACCTTCTAGTGAAAAAAAGGCATTTATTCCTTTAAGGAACCACACACTTCCTATTTATATATATATATATATATTTTTTTTTTAATAGAAGCTGTTTTAACTTGAGTTCTTCCAGAAGAAAAGAGCCACAGACAAAGGATTACATGCAATAGGAGTTTGACAGACGTGTTGGGAATGTGGGCTTCCTTGGTAGCTCAGACAATAAAGAATCTGCCTGCAATGCAGGAGACCTGGGTTTGATGTCAGGAATGAGGGATAAGGGAAATGACATAGGGAATAAGGGAGAATACAAGAATACACTCTGGAGTTGGCTTCTGCCACTATGGGAAAAAATGGTGCTACAATTGAAAGGATCAAATAGAAACCATATGAAATATATCTCAGGATGTGTCTGTCTAGGAAAAAAGGCAGGCATTTATTCACTGGTCAAAAGACTCCCCGAACCAAAACACACAAGCACATGCACACACACACACTTACTTCAAGATCAACACGTGTGAGTGCCAGGGGTTCCTGTGGATGTCACATATCCTTGTGGAAGAGAAGCTATAGGTCAGGCGGCCAAAGGCGTGCACTGTGCAGACCCAAGATGGGTGCTCTCAGCATGCTCCTGCCTGAAGCTGGGTGAAGCCAGCACAGAGCAGGTCACTGCAGCTGCAGCAGGCAGTGTGACAGACAGGTGTGACAGGCAGGTGTGATAGGCAGGTGTGGCAGAGAGGGTATAGATGGTTCCAGCAGGAGCCTGGCAGAGTAAACATGCCTATTTCAGACCATTTCCATTCTTCAGTTCTAAGCAACTGTTTTAAATTTGGTGGCACAAATAAACTCTACTACTGTCTTCTTAAAGTAACACTAATGATGTTTCACATGACTCAGAAGCATACCTTGAAGTGAGCTTAAATTTTCTCCATTCCCAAATCCCTCAGCATCCTGATCTCTCCTCTTCTAATGAAGAGTGAACCTCTATGGAGTCCACATTAGCCCCCCACATGTTTGCTGCTAACTCGATTCACTCACACACCCTCCTGGTTAGTGATGCCTCCCTGAATTGCCAAATCTAGCAGTCGTCCCTCTGCCTAGAGCCTCTCTGGGTTCCACTGCACTGGTGTGGTTAGGCACCCTGTCCCTGAAGATGAACAGTTTGTGCTTCCTCTGGCATTTTTCTTCAGCTTCTATTTCTCTGCATTGACTCTCATCATCCCTTCCAAGCTTACTTTCTCTCTCTTCTCTCTAAAGGTCTAATTTCCTCCAAGATTCTGCTCTCTATCCTCAAAATTCCCTCAGTGATAGCAAAAGCATCTGTGTCCCCACCACAGAATGTCCTTTTACCCACTCCCAATTGTCCAATCACTCCTTCAGCTGTATTCTCTTTGTTTTTTTATTATTAATTTATTGTAATTGGAGGCTAATTACTTTACAATATTGCGGTGGTTTTTGCCATACACTGACATGAATCAGCCATGGGTGGACATGTGTTCCCCATTTCGAACCCCACTCCCACCTCCCTCCCCGTCCCATCCCTCAGGGTTGTCCCAGTGCACTGGCTTTGAGTGCCCTGTTTCATGCATCGAACGTGGACTGGTCATCTATTTCACATAAGGTAATATACATGTTTCAATGCTGTTCTCTCAAATCATCCCACCCTCGGCTTCTCCCACAAAGTCCAAAATTCTATTCTTTATATGTGTCTCTTTTGCTGTCTTGCACATAGGGATGTCATTACCATCTTTCTAAATTCCATATATATGCATTAATATACTGTATAGGTGTTTTTCTTTCTGACTCACTTCACTTTGTATAATAGGCTCCAGTTTTATCCACCTCATTAGAAGTGACTCAAAGGTGTTCTTTTCAATAGATGAGTAATATCCCATTGTGTATATGTACAACTTTCTTATCCATTCATCTGCCAATGGATATCTAGGTTGCTTCTATTTCCTAGCTATTGTAAACAGTGCTGCAATGAATATTGGGGTACACGTGTCTCTTTCAATTCTGATTTCCTTGGTGTGTATGCCCAGCAGTGGGATTGCTGGGTTGTATGATAGTTATATTTCCAGTTTTTTAAGGAATCTCCACACTGTTCTCCACAGTGGCTGTACTAGTTTGCATTCCCACAACAGTGCTTACACTGTTGGATTCCCTTTTCTCCACACCCTCTTTAGCATTTATTGTTTGTAGACTTTTTGATGGAAGCCATTCTAACCAGTGGGAGATGGTACCTCATTGTGCTTTTGATTTGCATTTCTCTGATAATGAGTGATGTTGAGCATCTTTTCATGTGTTTGTTAGCCACAATCTATATGTCTTCTTTGGAGAAATGTTTGTTCAGTTTTTTGACCCATTTTTTTTTATTGTATTTTTTTTTTCTTTCTGGTATTGATCTGCATGAGCTGCTTGTATATTTATAGAGCAGTCTTAAGTGCATCCAGCATCTCAAGAGCATCTTATTCTAACTAAACCTATGACCTTGTCTCTCAAGCTCTATATCCTTCTGTGTTTCCTGTTTCTACAAATGACACGTTCATTCTTGCAGCCTCCCAGCTCCTAAATTCTATCAGCACCCCATAAACATTTATTCTACATATTTACCAAGAAGAAATAGTATATGACTCACCTCCTTTTAAGTAAGTCAATGGAAAATGCACTCAAACTGTAAATGCCCTGGAGTTCATTTATATCTTTAACAGTCTCCAGCCTGGTGACCCCCTCGGTCCTAGAAAAGTCTGGCAAAAGGTAAGGTCCAGAAGAGATTCATCCACTCAGGACCAACCAAAGTTTAGGCTCAAGCAGTTCTAAAACTTTTTTTTTTTAATACATCATCATATAATTCTGATTTTTACATACCTGAGTAAATAAATCATATTGTGCATTCCTTTTAAATGTTTTCTTTATTGTCAAAAAATTCATATAAAATACATTATT
This sequence comes from Odocoileus virginianus, assembly GCF_023699985.2. Classification (NCBI taxonomy): domain Eukaryota; kingdom Metazoa; phylum Chordata; class Mammalia; order Artiodactyla; family Cervidae; genus Odocoileus; species Odocoileus virginianus. The sequence continues at coordinate 16,264,508 of NC_069675.1, read as the reverse complement.
TTAACCATATTAAACTGTATAGTTCAGTGGCATTAAAAATGTTCACATTGTTATGCTGTGTAACACTCACCATCATCTATCTCCTGAATTTTTTACCTTCCTAAACTGAAACTCAGTTCAGTTCAGTTCAGTTCAGTTAGTCAGTCGTGTCCAACTCTTTGCAACCCCATGAACCACAGCACGCCAGGCCTCCCTGTCTATCACCAACTCCCAGAGTTTACCCAAACTCATGTCCATTGAGTCGGTGATGCCATCCAACCATCTCACCCTCTGTCATCCCCTTCTCCTCCTGCCCTCAGTGTTTCCCATCATCGGGGCTTTTCAAATGAGTCAGCTCTCTACATCAGGTGGCCAAAGTATTGGAGTTTCAGCTTCAAACTGAAACTCTGTCCCCATTAAATAGTAACTCCCAGTATGCCCTCCTTCCTCGTCCACTGATATACTTTCTGACTATGAATTTGTCTGTTCTAGGCACCTCGTATGAGTGTACTCAAAGAGTATTCTTCTTCACCTAATGTATTAATATATTGAAATGCATTTTTAGAATTAACTTAATATATGTCTTACAAACAGATTGTACCTTTTTTCTCCTGCATTATATAGTAGATCTTCATCAGCCATCTACTTTATTATAGTAGCGACTGTACTTCAATGTATACTTTTTTGCTTCTCCCTTGTTTCACACTCCACTCACATACTTCCTGCTTCCTCCCCAAGTTAACAATCTAAATATATCCTTTAATATTTGTATTCCATGCTCATATAGACGTGTATATATTCACATATTCACATGCATATGTATATACATACATACCCATATCTAAGCTTCAATAATACATTATAAAAAATGTATGATTATGGTATTTTAGCTATTATTCTTCTGTGTAATTTCACAGAAATCTTTCAAAGTACCTAGTATAATTTTCATTCATTGTTTTTAGTGATTTGGAAGCACAATAATTTATCTATCCTTTTTATTACTGATGGAATTTTTTCTCACTCTGAATAATGCTGACGTAAACAAACTTGTAGATAATTATATGGACTTAAAGTTTTCTTTATATAGAATAGATTTTCAGGAAAAGGATTACTGGGCCATAAGCATATGTGTACAATTTTATAGCTGCTAAGGGGATTGTTTTGTATTTACTTTAGTATTTTATAAGCATGCTGCTTTTCCCACTCCTGGTAGCAGTAGGTTTTATATTCATCTCAACATTTGTTAGTCTGAACAGTAAAATGTGAAATCTATTACTTTATTTTTTCCTGACTACTAATGTGTGTATGCATATTTTCATGTACTTTTGGCTACATAAATTTTCAGTGCATAAAACATTTTTTTTCATACTCATTGCTACTTTTCTATCACATCTTTCTCATCAATTTTTGAGTCTTTTGTACAGATAGTAGCTCTTCCCTCTAGTTTACAAGTCTTGTTCAAATTTACTGTTGGTTTATTCACTTCATTTATGGTATCTTTGTCATAATGAAAAATTTGTAGTTATATATACTTAATTAGTTTTCACTTTTCTGTTTATTTATTTTTGCTGCGCTGGGTCTTCTTGCTGCACTCAGGCTTTCTCTTGTTGTGGTGAGCGGGGACCATTCTTCAATACAGCACATGGTCTTCTCATTGTGGTGGCTTGCTTTGTCACAGAGCATAGGCTCTAGGGCAGATGTGTGGGCTTCACAGGCAGGATGACTAACTAAGACCAAAATTGAACCATCATACGATTTAATGTTTTTGTTTTACTCTATGAAGGTAGAAGGAAAAAAACAAATGATGGCCAATTTTTCAATTCCATCTCTTTATTTTAAAAGACAGATGAGCAAGAAGAGTTTCAAAATAGACGTAATGAAACTTCCATTATGAAAAGAAAACGTTGAGCACCCAAAAAAATTAAGAAAAAGAGTGAAAAAAAAGTGCACAAGAGAAATTGGTAGCTCAGGATTAGGAGAATTTAAAAGACCACAAAACAGGTAAAAGATAAAATAAAGTACAAATCTTATTATGATATATTTACATTGACCATTTATTATTGATCACTGATTATGTACTCATTCAATTAGTAATTACCCATTAGGCCAATTCACTATATTTCAGGCCTTGTAATAGCTACTAGGGATAGAGAAAATACTCCTAACTTCATGAAGCAATTATCTTTCTTTCTTCTCTTCTTGTTCTCTTTCTTCTTTTACTAATAAACTCTTCCTAGCACAGGATCTGACACATAGCAACTGCTCTATAAATGTTCAGATAAAGAAATCAATATCTTAGGGCTAAACATTATTTATCTTCCCTGGTGGCTCAGAGGTTAAATCATCTGCCCACAATGAGGGAGACCCGGGTTCGATCCCAGGGTCAGGAAGATCCCCTGGAGAAGGAAATGGCAACCCACTCCAATATTCTTGCCTGGAGAATCCCATGGACAGAGGAGCCTGGTAGGCTACAGTCCATGGGGTCGCAAAGAGTTGGACATGACTGAGCAACTTCACTTACTTACTTACTTAAATATTATTTAAAAGAATATAATAAAATTTTAAACAAATTAAGTAGGTGAAAAGAATAAAGAATACAACTCAAGACAAATCAAAAGAAAACAATGAAAAATGTTAATTTTTTATTTAACAGACATATAAAAATATATCTACTCTGTAACCTACACTAGGTTAAGAGCTACCCATAAGATTTATATTTTGGGTCTCTCTTAAAAATTCCTATTTATCTTCTAAGATGTTGCAATTTTTCATACATTATGAGCAAATTTTCTTTTACATTATTGAGGAGAGTCATAAAAATTTCTTTAAAATACTTCCTTAGTTCCAACATTTTGGTCACCTTGCAAGTCAGTCTTCATTGTCTCCATCACCTGTCTCCTCTCCAGAATTGATCACATCTTCCTGGTTCTCAAATGTTAAACAATTTTTAATTATATCATAAACACTATTGTGGAGACTTGGTTCCTTGTTTGTTTCAATAAGTAATTACTATGTTTGAGCTCAACTGGAAAATTCTGTATTTTAAGAGATAAGTCAAATTTCAATTCAGTTCTTTTGACCTCTGCTTGAGAGCCTGAAAGTTTTTCCATTCACACATGGTTGAGGGATCAGTCAGATATCTTGGCAAAGTTTCTCTACTCAAAATTTAGAGCTTCCTGTTTGTTACTTTTTCCTTCTTGAGATTCCTTTTTCCATTTTCTGGCAGCCATGGTGGTCGGAAACTATGTTCTGTGACTCTTCAAAATTGAAAGTTTTTTCTGTTTCTACCCTCTCTATCAGCCTCTTAAATTCCTGGCCACAACTTATCCTGCTGCTGCTGCTGCTAAGTCGCTTCAGTCGTGTCCAACTCTGTGCGACCCCATAGACGGCCGCCCACCAGGCTCCCCCGTCCCTGGGCTTCTCCAGGCACGAACACTGGAGTGGGTTGCCATTTCCTCCTCCAGTGCGTGAAAGTGAAGTCGCTCAGTTGTGTCTGACTCTTAGCGACCCCATGGACTGCAGCCCACCAGCCTCTTCCATTCATGGGATTTTTCAGGCCAAGAGTAGGCCACAGCTTATATACAGGCTAAAATCTATAAAAGTAGAAAAGTCAGATCAGTGTGTTTTTCCCTCTTCCATACAACTCCTCTAAAATACACTTGCATTTGTTTCACTTTCTAGTGCTATGGTTTTCATTTTTGTTTTCTAATTTTACCCAGAATTTATAGTTGCTATCTATGGAACAGTCAATCAGGTAGGAGCTTTGTCAGTCACATAAGAAGCAGAAGTCTCCAATACATTTTAAAAGTTTTTAAAGTTGCAGGTAAAAGAAAATATAAGTATTTAAAATGTGAATATTTTAACTCTAAGTACTTTGTGAATCAAACAGGTATAGATATAAAAATACAGATGTAAAAATATAAAATCACTGGATAAGGAAATTATGTCCATTTGTTGTATTTCAAGTCCAACTGTGAGTTCAAGCATGCCTCTGTTAATTGTAATTATATTTTGCAGTTTAAAACTGACTTCTAAGGTTATTAGGGCAATTATTTTTTCATAAATACATTTTGGAGGCAAAAAAAACCACAAAAGTTGGAGGTGTGTGAAGAAATCAGTATTAGTATCTGTTAACTTGGCTTAAAAGTATTTGTTTGATTAAATTTGGTAGTTTTCTGGCAAATTTGAAGGAAAGGGAGATTCAGCTATTTCCTCACAATCATTTTTTAATCACTTCCTTAAAAACAAATTTATATTATATTTACTTAGCATGAGCCACTGAGGTCACTGCAAACTATACATTCTTTGGGTGACAAAATAAATCTATATAGACATTTTATTGATCCATATCCCAAGCAGCAAAAACTTTTAAACTGAGAACAACATTGTTGGATTTTATAGTATCTTAAAGGGAACTTAGGTGTAGATCTAGATATGGAGAGTAAAACAAATATAACTGGTTTTATTTCTTAAGAGTTGAGCAGAAAATTTAGAAAACTTCTTTGACACAACTCAATTCAAATTTTTTCTCTACTCTTAATTTTCTTAAAAATAACCTCACAGAGAAGGTACAGTTATATTTAATTTTTTAATATTCCTAATTAAAAAGTGAGAAATCACAGAGAAGCTAAGAAGGGATTTGCCTTGGGCTCCGAAATCACTGCAGATGGTGACTGCAGCCATGAAATTAAAAGACGTGTGCTTCTTGAAAGAAAAGCTATGACAAACCTAGACAGTATATTAAAAACAGAGACATCACTTTGCTGACAAAGGTCTGTCTAGTCAAAGCTATGGTTTTTCCAGTAGTCATGTATGGATGTGAGAGTTGGACCATAAATAAAGCTGAGTGCTGAAGAATTGATGCTTTTAAACTGTGGTGTTGGAGAAGTCTCTTGAGAGTCCCTTGGTTTGCAAGGAAATCCAACCAATCAATCCTAAAGGAAATCAGTCCTGAATATCCATTGGAAGGACTGATGCTGAAGCTGAAACTCCAATACTTTGGCCACCTGATGTGAAGAACTGACTCATTGACCCTGATGCTGGGAAAGATTGAAGGCAGGAGGAGAAGGGAAGACAGAGGATGAGATGGTTGGATGACACCACTGACTTGATGGATATGAGTTTGTGTAAGGTCTGGGAGTTGGTGATGGACAGGGAAGCCTGGTGTGCTGCAGTCCATGGGGTTGCAGAGATTTGGACACAACTAAGCAACTGAACTAAACTGAGAATAAACTCTATGCTGCTGGACTGAAATTAGAGGCATCTATATAAACTCATGGCTTTTAAAATAGACACAGATAAAGAAATTTAGACATAGATAAAGAAATTTAGATATTGATGTGTACACATGTGTACATATGTAGTCTATCTAGTGCATGGGCTTGGGAGCATTGGCACCTCAATAATCATATACACATCTAGCACTCAAAGCTTGACTTCTAAATACCATTCTCCACTATAAGAAATTAGAATTCCTTGAAGAAATAGCTGATTTGGGGGCAATCTGAAGCAGGGGAAGCATAAATTGAGAACATATTGTGTAAGGAACTAAGGAAGTACTCAAAGAGGTTAGAGATATGTCAAAAAGACAGAGAAATTGGATTAAAAGGGACTCTACCTGGCCAAATTGGGAAAAAATTAAACATAAAAATAAATAATGACAACAATGACTAATAGCTCAAATAAAATAAAAGAGACTTTTAGTGTATCTATACAGATAGAAGTAAACAAGAAATTACTAATTTGAAAGTTTAATGAGGAACATTATAGTTACATAGTTCAAAGTGCTTTCTCATGGTTTTCTTGTTACCTGCAAAAGGGAAAAGGTAAGTGGAAAAGCCTGACAGACACCTCCATAATCAAATGATCAAAGCTACCATCACTAATTTTGAACAAGTCAGAATTGTGTACTCTGTGATAGGATATAAAAAAACATATCACTTCTGTGATATTCTTGCCAAAAATGCATAACCTGAATCTGGTCATAATGAAAACCTAAATTCAGAAGCATTTAACTAAAAAAAAAGTAGACTATATTCAAAAGTACTAAGGTCATGAAAGTCAAGGAAAAACTGTCCTAGGACCTAATGAGAATAAAGAGAAATGACAAATGAAATATAACAATGCTTTTTAATTTGATCGTCCTACTGTAAAGGATATATGGGGACAATTGCTGAAACATGAATGCATCTAATGATTAGATAATGTTGTAGTCATAGGGTTGTGTGAAAAAATCACTCCATACACTAAGTTAAAATATTCTGAGGTGACTGGGCAGGGAGTCACCAGCTTGAGCTCAAAAGGTTCAAGGGAAAAAAAGACATGTATATTGTACTTGAAACTTTTCTGTAAATTTATGATTGTTTCAAAATTAAAAATACATATTTTTAGTAAAACTGTGAAACTTTAGTTAAAAGTTTTAATGAGGGAAAATGAAGATATATAAACTCACTGTATTGGGTCCCCTCCCTCTGTGTTCTCTGCAGAAATCAGACTGATAAACACACAGTAAAATTTGGTTGAGTCATCCAGAAGTTCTCGTTCTCTGTCCTCCTTCAAAACCTACTATCTGCAGCACACATCTTTACACACACTTGTAGCCTATAGTGTTTATATATATATATATGTATATATATATACACACACACACATCATATATGTGCATGCTACATAATATATTAAACAATATAGATGTTTTCACTGAGTAGCTAATGGATTTATCACTGGCACCAATTTATACATAAATTGTATAAATACAATGAATAAACTGTATAAATACAGAAAATAAATTTCCTACATTTAATTGTGTTAATGCAAAAAATACTCTACCAGGGCAAAGTTATTTAAAGAAAATAAAAGCCAAATTGTAAAGTCTTGTTGCTGCTACTGCTGCTGCTGCTGCTATGTCACTTCAGTCGTGTCCAACTCTGTGCGACCCCATAGACGGCAGCCCACCAGGCTCCTCCGTCCCTGGGATTCTCCAGGCAAGAACACTGGAGTGGGTTGCCATTTCCTCTTCCAATGCATGAAAGTGAAAAGTGAAAGTGAAGTCGCTCAGTCTTGTCTGACTATTCGCGACCCCACGGACTGCAGCCTACCAGGCTCCTCCATCCATGGGATTCTCCAGGCAAGAGTACTGGAGTGGGAAAGAACCACAAAAAATTGCATTAAACACTTGAATGCCTTTCTCTTTAGGTTAATGTGGTAAAGCTAGTTTGCTGTTCTGGAACTCTTTTCCTTTTCCTCCTGGGCTCACAGGCAGACTTCATTTCATACAGTACTTGTTAACCTAGATTCCTCAATGACTATGTGGAACAAAGGGCCCTCCTTCCCCATCACCATTTTATCTTTAAATGAGCAAAAGTAACTTTCTGCATTTTAATTCACTGAGATTTTCTCCTGCCATAGCGACAGCTACCATCACCCAAACCAGTGAATGTTTTTACTCTCAGATCTGATGTGGGCACCACAGTTGATTATGGGGGACTGTTAAGTCCCTGAGTTTACTTATAGTGAAGCATTTATGGAACTAACCAGCCATTCTCCTGCTTATACTAGTTCCTTCTTAAAGAATGAAATTCTCCTCATTGTGCTGATGAAATCATCCCCTCCCCCCCCACCCCCACCCCCATCAAAAGCTTGTTTCCAGGGAGTGAAGAGGAATCAAATAGAACAAGCTGCCAGATTCCTCCCTATCTATCCATCCACCTGTTAACACCTATGGACAAAAGCCTCTAAAATCTACTGGGTGCAGAATGTCAAATCTAGTGCATGAGAAAATGTGCACTAAGTGTGATATTATTACTTCAGATAATTCTGGAATAGTGTCAATATAACAGCAGAAGACCTAGAATGCTGTGGCAGCAAATAGCAGAAGACTTAATCTGGCCTAGTTATGAGAAGTCTCCCCAGAGAAAATCACTGCTAATCTCTGAAATCCTCTATACAGATTGCTTTCCTGAATTGGAGTTTTTGCTGATCCACCTTTTACCCTATGTGGGATTCTCCATGGTATCTGACAAGCCATTTTAATCTCTACTTTCTACTGTTTTCCTAGGTTCAAACAACTTTCAGTTTTCCCATCTGTAAAGTGGGAATAGAAATACACATTTCACAGTTTAAGACAAAGAAGTATGAGGAAGTTACCAGCAAGCTAAATGACACACAATAGGCAGCACCAAATGTAATTTTATACCTTCAGGCCCCAGGTTTCTTCAATATGATGATCTAATCTAGCTACCAGACAAATGTGTATTGTGTCAATATCTTATTCCTCATCCACTTTGGCAGTTTGTTTTGATCTTCTGTCATACACTTAAAGAAAAATAAATATTTGAGTATTAAATCTGTGATTTCCCTGAATCTTACTCTTCCTGCTTCAATTCTTCTTTTAGTTGAACTTGACCATATCTTTGTTCTCCCATGTTAGTGAGAAATATAGGTATCTTGGCTCAAGTTAAACCCTTTGCCCACCTCCCTGTGTATAAAGTAATGACCTTGTTAACCCAGAGAGCTACTGTCAAATCGCTATCACCATCATATCATCATCACCATTGTCATCATAATATTAATATTAGAGGTATATTTTATTGAATTTTTACTAAATAACATGTATGTTCTAGGTACATATAATGCTATTTTTACATCATAAACTCTAAAATACTTTGTAATATTTACATTTTAAGAATAAGTATATCAAAGCTTACAGTGGCTGAAGTATTTGCCCAGGATAACACAGTTGGTTGGCAACAGAAGTGGGATCCAACCTGAAGTCTGTTTGCCTCCAACAGCTATGTTTTCCACTAAATTAAATGTCTTTCCACAAGACCTTTCAAAATGCTTTCTTGTAACTTTTTATTGCTATATTCTTGAGCCACAGTCATAGTGGCATTTAATGTACCAATTTGATATACCAGTGGATCATCAAATATCAGTGCATCAAAATGCCATGAACCAGGAACCTGAGGATAAGGTCAGGAAAAAGCAAAATAAAAGCCTAAACTATAAAGACTGAATGAAAGTATGCCATTTTGGAAATTATAACATAACATTATGATAGCACTAAAGAAAGACGAGTACATTGTGCTTTAATAACTGATCCTACTATTACTTAAAATCAGTTTGTTTTTCAAACTATCGCTTTTCTCCTAGTTTTAGTTTACTGGCAGTTGGATTTCCCTATTGGAAGAGAATATGCTAATCAATTGAATCATATACCTAATTCAGTTCAACAGGGATCAGATCTTCAATCTTTGTGTGTGGGTGTTATATGAAATGCACTCGAGAAGGGACTCTATTCCTAGGCATAAATAATTGACCTTCATGTTGATTATTGGTCTCCGGTGTTTGACTCAGTGTCCCAACAAACTGGTAGCTCGGGAGTAACGGATTCTCCTGCCAATGCAGGAGACACAGGTTAGATCTCTGGGTCAGGAAGATCCCCTGGAGAAGGAAATGGCAACCCACTCCAGTATTCTTGCCTGGGAAATCCCATGGTCAGAGGAGCCTGGTGGGCCACAGTACATGGCATCGCAAAGAGTTGGACAGGACTTAGTGACTAAACAACAACCCCACAAACTGCACCCTGAGGAATGAGTAAAATTGATTCCTTAAGGTCAAGAAAACCCCTTCTGTAAGCCATACCAAGCATAAATCCTCCAACTACTGCTCCTTCAGAAGACTGCTGAATTAGATATACAACTACTTTCCACCAGGAAGGAAAGCTAGGAATGTGTTAGGCAATAAGACATTCCCTAAGGTCTCAATGTCTCTCCTAAATGCTTTCTTGATTGAATACCATCCAAAGATTCCCCTCTCCCCAGTTCTTCTAAGTATCCATTAGAAAACATTTCCTTTTCACAAGTCCTTAAACCATTTCTTTCTAGTTTCATTTGGATTTCCCTTTATTTGGAAGGTAAACCTTACTCCCTTGTTTTGGTTTTGACATTAGTCTCAAATCTTCCAGAACTCTTCGTGATTTTCTTGAGGAAATACATTTGTAACTTGCTGCACAAACTGACTTTCTAAGTTTGGCCTCTAATAAGATACTTGAGCACATTGCCTCAACTCCCCCAACCCTAAGGAATAGAATAATTGCGTTAATTACTACTCTCCACAGATTCACTGTGGCCAAATGTCTGCCACTTGGACTTTATGGAGCCAAGTTTTTCAAATAATAACTGAAGATAATCAGAGAGAGGAAGTGAGTCGGCACATTGATACTTACAAAATACTGCTGCATTTCATAAAATCTCCCTTAGGAAAGATTATCTAGAGATTACTCTCAGGCAGAAATTTATGGAAATTATATAAATTAGATAAATCTACAGAGATAACTACTGGAGATAGAAATATTCTTTTTTGTTCATCTATATATTTCCCTATCATCAAAGAGGCATATTTCTTTATATTGTGAACTCAGACTTCTTCCTTATATTTTGCCTTAAGTGAAATATTCCATGTGTATTTGAAGGGAGACTACCATTGATTCCTATGTCAGTTGCTTATGCAGTTAGTTCCCTATGTACAAACCTTCAAGTGGTGAGCTTTCAAAGATGTGAACCTGTGTTCACATGTCCAGTCACGCGTTAGTTCATGCATCATGAGGTGCTTGCATCCTCTACGAGTGGTTGTACTTCTGTGTATTTTTCTGAACAGTACCATATAGAATATAGTAGTATCTTTATTTCAAGCTAGATCTGCAAGAGAACAACTTCATTGAACTCCTCACTGGGCAACATGAAGAGCTTACTAATGAAGACCTGATGGAATTGGAGGCCCAGAGAAAGGATAAGGAGAGACAAGAGGAAGAAGTAAGGAAGAACTGAAGAGATGTTTGATGCAGGAGACGGATAAGGGATTTTCTCATTTGAGGAGGCACTGTTAGTTTTTGAGACATAGGACCCAAACGTAGAACTGTATGCAAGTGCTGCAGCAGCTGTTCAAAATGCAACCCAGTGCTACCGTATCATCTATGAAAGGAAAAAAGAGCTACTGCCCAAACATCACTGGGTCATTTTTTCAAGAAGGTAGACAGAAGGAAGGAACCAGACCTCGCGCCATCACTGTCAGACGTGAGTGAAATTGCAGCTTGCCCTCCATCTCCTATCGCTGATGATCTTTCAGCCCTACCGTCTCCCACCTCCTCTCCCTCCTCCAGTCAGTAAATCATCTCGTCTGTTCACAGGATGCCAGCGTCTGTACGCCAGTTACTGTACTGTACTATTGTATCCTTCAAGGCATTGTAACATAAGATTAAAAGCGCTTTCTCTTTTTTGTGTTTGTTCATTTTTGTTATGTGTGAAAAAGTATTCCAAACTTATTACAGTACAGCACTAAATAGCCAACTGTGTTAGTTGGGCACCTAGGCTAACTGTTGTGGTTAAAAACAAGTCTGACTTATACACATGCTCTTGAAAAAGAACTTATTCATATGTATTGGACTAACTGTACTACTTATTTTATCAATCTGTTAATATAGATTGGATTCCTGACATAACATAATGGTGATCAGGTAGACACAATTAGTAAGATATTGGTGAAGAACCCATCTAAAATGCAGAACCAGGTTCGATCCCTGGGTTGGAAAGATCCCCTGGAGAAGGGAAAGGCTACCCAATACGGTATTCTGGCCTGGAGAATTCCAAGGCTGTACAGTGCACTGTATAGTGCAAGGTGTTGCAAAGAGTTGAACACGATTTAGCAGCTTTCACTTTCACTTTCAATCACCACAAAGAAATATATGTGGTCTTTGTGGAAAATTATATTAAAGTCTGGTAGAATAAAAAATTCTATAATCTAGAATATTTAACGTTAAGGTTAAGAATGCTGTTAAATGTATAATATGAAAGGATTTCTAGTTTTCAAAAACTAAAATTCCCTTTTCCAAATGTATTTGACATTAAAATATTACTAACTATAATTTGTTTTTGATGGCAAATAATTTCTTATACTCTTTCTATGTATCAACATCACTCAACAAATATGTATTGAATCTTAATTATATATAATGCTCAGATATGGGTGCTAGAAACCTACAAAAATGAGTAGCCAGGTTTCTGCCCTCAAATATCTTGCATTGTTTTATGCATCAATTTTGACCATGTGAGAAATTACATTGTTTTAGAGATTTCTGACTGAGTATAAGATGGCAGGGTGTTTGTCCTACCAGAAAAGATAAGGATCTCTTGGGAAAAAAAATAAAACATTCTGGATTCTTCCAGGATATATTTTGCCCTCTGTCACAATAGGCAATTACATAAAAGCATCATAGGTCCTCTTTATCTTCCCTGCAAATATCTATAATATAAAGTCCAAATGCCTTATCATGGTATGAGAAGGCCATCACAATTTGGACTTTCCTGCATTTTAACTCCAATGACTTCAACTCAGGCATATATTAAAAACCAGCAAAGCCCAGGCACCAACGAATGGGAAGCAAATAGCATCCCTGAAGCAGGGTCTTGGAGGTCTCCTTCAGTGCTGAGCAATTTCCCCTTTAGTCTTTAGATTTGGGGGGTGGATTTAAGGAATGAGGAAGACAGCCAGTTTGTCAGTGGGAGGATGACACAAAGGATTTGAGGCAGTGGTAATTTATAATGCAAATGAAAGTATTTCAGCACACTAGGAACAGTTAAAATGTGTGCCAGGAGACTATCAGCTTGCTTCCAGCTGCACCTTAGAAAGTAACCTTCACTCTTGTCGAAGAAATCTAGTTAGTATTCCTGAAATATTTTATCTCTAACCAGCTAATATCCTCTAAATGTTTTATACCCAACTAGTTAACATTCTTTAAATGTTCCACACCAATAGCTCCACAAAGCCTTCCAGAGATGTTTCACTACAATGAAATTCCCTCTGCCTGAAATGTCCTGCCCTCTGACCTCTCACCACCATTTCAAGACCCTGTTCAGGCTTCACAAAGAAGACAGTGCTTAAACATGGTGCCCAAAGTCTCCTTTCTTAGTGCTTCTGATTTTCCCCAACCAGTTCATCAAATGACAACATTAAAGACATCTTTTCTATGCCCTAACCCTAGACCACATGATGGCAACTTAGCACTCTTGTTTGATTATATTTTTCTTCATTTCTGGATTGTTAACTCTTAGTAGAGTATGATCTCCTACTCAACTTTGTATCCCTGGTGCCTAGCACCAGGATATATATATATATATCCTCACACATATAACAGATCTAAACTTCAGGTCAATGAAATTGGAATCTCTTCCTTTAAACTTTGCCTATTGGCTGAATAAAAGTAAATTAGTGCATTTGCTCAATGCTATTAGATCAGTGATTCTCAGACTTTATCACACATCAGAGTGTCTCGAATGGCCTAATAAAACACGAATTCCTGAGAGCTATCCCCAGTTTCTGTCAGTAGGTCTGAGAACAGCAGTGGCTCTAACCGTGATCCCCAGACCAACAGCATCAGCATCACCTAGAAACCTACCATAAATGAAAACTCTAGGCCCCGACCCCAGACTTATGAATCAGAAACTGTGGGATTTGATACAGTAATCTGCTTTAACAGGCCCTCTAGGGACCTATTAAAGATTGAATATCAGTGGAATACTATATCCTCTATATCAAGGATGATGTCTTCTTTATAGTACCACAGGGTATAGTGTTTTGAGTATGATAGCTTTTTTTTTTAATTTTGTTTGTTTTACTGTTAACTGATATTCCAGTGTACAAAGTAGCAAATACTCAGATTGGTATGATGGGATAATTTGTTTCCACAGACTCCTCCCCAACATTTTCAATGCAATTCTTGCCCCTGGCCACTACCAGTTTTCATGTATTAGATCTTCCTTATTATCAGAATATGTTATGTTGATTTGGTCAACAGGAATATTTTACACTGGTGCAACTGACAAAGACCTGATAAAATTGTTAAATACCTAATAAAAGTTGATTCTGGAGACAGTCTGAGTCCATACAATAAATTGCAACTTGAGAGATAAAATAATTGTGAGCAATAATAACCTTAATATTTATAATATTGCCACATATACCCACCCCAGAATAAAAATATTGATTCTCAATCCCATTTAGTAATAAAAATATTGGATAAGATAGCTAAAAGAACAACTGTAGGTATGTTGCTAAAGCATTGATCCAAAAAGAGATTTTGCTAAGATTTTCAGTGATGATTTTTCTCATACTAGTCAAAGGGATATAGTAGTCTCAGAGGGTGTGTGCCAGGACCAGGACTTAGTCTAAAACCTGCCTGTCCACAGTTCTTGGCTTCCTTACTATGTGTAAGGAGTTAAACAATTTATTAGTAACCACTTTATATTCAAGCTGTTGAGACCAAGTTGCTTACTCAGTTGTGATAACGTGTTAGATTAAGGGTAGGGCATTGGTTTTAGACTAGTCCTGAGTTCAAATCCAAGATCTCCTTCCTGGGCAGAATGAGCCATTTTATCCTTACTATTCCCGAATGTTAGCTTCCTTAATAAAGCAACACTAACAGATAAAATGTGCACTTAGTTTATATTCAGCTCTAAATTGAATCTAAATCCTACACCACTAACTATATTGTAGATATTTTCACCCTCAATATGTCTGTTGTTGATCTTTTGCTTAACTACTCACTAATATCTAGTTTTTTGGGTTTGGTTTTTTTTTTTTCTTTTCTGGATATATCAGTCTACACTTGTTAAGTCCCATGTAGTTAACTGGGGAAATATAATAATTCTGGCTAATGTATATCTGAGCAAAAGTGACACACATTAATTCTGGGCTGAGTTGGTTAAAAAAAAAAAAAAAAAAAACCTGCACAATTTTTCAGTCTCTCTCTTCTCCTTCCACTGTGATCAGAAGGAGACTTTTTCTTGATAATACAGGGTCCACCAGATCAAAGCTGCCTGGTCTGCTGAGTCACCACATGCAAGGTAGCTGCTACGGACAGGCACTGAGAACAGAACTGAACAAGTGTTGCCGGAATATATTTTTGTAAAACACTGAGATATGGGGATCATTTATTATGTATTATAAGCTTAACCTATCTCAACTAATACAATGTCTCAAAACAAGCACATCTTTTTAACCATAAGCACATTACCATTTCCAAAATCATATTTTCTTTCAACTATACTAAAAGGTGAATTTTAAATCACTGTTTGTGCTTTTCTTAGCTTCATGTTTTGCTGTCTCCCATCATTTACAAATTAGAAATGTTTCTTGATTTTCATAAATTCCTAGATCTGGACAAGAAATAACTGACTTTTTATCCTGCCTCTAGATGAGAGGCACTTTAATCATTTTGAAAAATTATAAAACTTTTATCTGCAGCACTTGCTTTTTAGAAAGATTTCTTTTGCCTACTACAAGAGTGTCCTGGCCTGGCTTTCAAACCCCTCAGTTTTGCATCGCACCGTAATCCCATTGCACTTCTCAGCACACACTCCTACCTCCATCCAACCTCCTGGGACATGCCACTCCTGTTATGCCACTGTACCTTTGCTCTCTGCCTCTCCACCTCTTCAGCTCTCAGACTGAAATCCAAATCCCATCTTTCCATGAATTCCTTCCTAATTTTTCTAACTTCACTGATGTCCCCTCTCTCAGAACTCTTTCTTCATGAAGAAATATGCCTTATAGTTGACTATCTCATACTTCTCCTCAGGTCACGGTCATGCTTTATATTGCTTCTGAATATGTGACAGTATTTAATACAATACAAACACTAAATGCTATATATATTTTACCTACTTAAACTCATCAATAGGCTTTCATCTGAAATTCAGTTTCTTCCAGAGGAACTAACTGGAAATATACCCCTTCCTTTTCATCACAATATCTCAGATCCTGGAATCTTCCATCAGGAAAGATGGCTGACAAAACAGTGATTTGTTCATTTAAAAAAAAAAGGAATTTTACCTTAAATGGTAGTTTTTGAAAACTTCACATTCTTAGTAGAAAATTAGTGACCTATAGCATTTCTTAGTATTTGCTTTCAAAAGTGAATTCAATTATTTTCTAGTTATACATTGTCAGGCAAACTTTGTAAGTATTATCAGATTAGTTCCATAAATGAAACTGGATTGCTCAGTTACAGTACAGAAGTGTTCAGATGATAATGTAGATAACATAGGTGGTTTTATTGGTATTACTTTCATTGCTTTCTCCTAAAGTTATGTGGCATATAACTGGTATTTTTCTGTACTCAAAAGGATTCTCTTCTGAATTATGTCTTCCAATGATGGTTAGTAATTATTATAGCTTTAGTTTGTTTGTTTTAGATGCTTTCCAATAAACGTTTCTCAGTAATTAAATTCTACTGACCTAGTTTTCACATCCCTGGCTTATAATCCATTTTGTCTCCTAGGTTTATAATAAGCAATTACACAGGCAAATGATAAAATAGCAAAAGAAAAAAGTAGAAAATCCAAATAAATCACAGATCATCAGTCACCAGATATATAAGAGGTAGTTGTAATTCGATCCTGAGGGACACTCTCTAAACGCAATTACAACACTACCAGATGCCACCATTTCCTCCTCATTAGTACACACTAGTCCTTTGTAGGGATACACTGTAGTATTTCACATTCAAAGCTTCTCTTTTAAATCTGCTCACTAATGAGTTTCGGTGAGTTGTTGCATTTCTCTAAAATACTTTTCAAACCTCAGTTGTGCTGCTAATGAAGATTGCTGCTCCAACTTTAAAAAATATAGGCCTGAATCCATTGCTTACAGCAATCATTCTTGGATGTTTGATTCTCTCTTTAGCTACAAATGCTGTCAAGAGACTTCTTAAAAAATTGGTTTATTCATCAAATATTTATTGACCTCCAGTGCTAGGTACTTAGGACATAGGAGTAAATCAGATATATAGAGTCTCCCCTGCCTACATGAAATTTCTCTAAAGCTATGCTGTCCAACATGGGACAAATTTAATGTATTACATATTAAAATTACAAAACTTTGAATATGTTATTTTAAACATAATATAATACTCAATGGACATGAGTTTGAGTAAACTCCGGGAGTTGGCAATGGACAGGGAGGCCTGGCGTGCTGCAGTCCATGGGGTCGCAGAGAGTTGGACATGACTGAGCAACTGAACTGAACTGAATATTAAAACTAATTTCACCTGTTCCCTTTTGCCTTTGTTATCATAGGTGCTAGAAAATTTAAAGCTACGTAAGTGGCTCGCATGTGCACATTGCATTGTATTTCTAGTAGATGATGCCTCTCTAAAATCTCCAAGAAGACAGATCATGAAATAAGTAATTACAACAAAAGGTGATGAGAAATTAGGTGAGGAAAATATGGGAAGCTCTGTAATATTAGGTAGCAGAAGCCCCTGAGTCATGGTCTGATATTAGGGTCCTTCTGGTGACCAGAGTCACATCAGAGGAATTCCAGAGTTGAATGACTAATTGGCTAATTTAATAGATTCTTCTTTTGCCCTCCCCTGGCATATTGCATGTACTGTTTTAGCACTTATGACAGTTATATTTGAAGTATTTTAATTCAATAACAAACACTTATTCAACTAAACATTTTCTTACTTCTCTTGCTATCCCTAAAACATGTCAATACACCTAATAATTTGTGGATATGCATTAAATGATGAAAAATGTTCTCTGGGGAACTGTGAACCTAAGCTAACAACCTGGAATGTCTTTGTATACAAGAAACACTAGTGTCCCTCACAGCAGTATACGGCCCTCCCTGCTCAAGAACTGGGATATTTTGTTATTCACTTCCTACAGATGTCCAGCCTGGTGGAACTGATTTTTAATGATACTATTGTCAACACCTGATGACCCACTGTTTCCTAAATTCTTGCACTTGGAAACAGTCTGCCATCTAGTGTGAAACATAGCAAGACAGTTGTGTAGCCGGAAGTCATACACTAGTAACAGATCCAGTCTCACATCCATAAAGAAAATTGGACAGTGCTCCTGCATGGGAGACTTTCACCTCCGTCTTAAGCTTGATATATCTTTGACTGACAGATTACCAGAGGCTGTGTTGGCTTCCTGAATATGGTTTATGTCCTTGCCTAATATTGTATCACCTTCTGTATTGCTGAGGTGGGGAAAAAAATCAATCACTGTAGTTAGTCTGTATTTCAGAAACTCCACGTTTGTCTGGCAGAAGTTTGCATAAGGCCTCTTTCTTCTGCAGTCTTTTTCATGCTCCCAGTTTTTATAAAAGGGAACATGATACTCTTCAAAAGATCCTAGGCAGGTCCCTATAAAGCACTGATCAATGAAAATAGCTTCAGTATGATGATTTCAAAGTGATGAAGCTCTTGTATCTTTATACAAGCCCTAGGAGTATTTTTTTTTTTTTAATTAACTACTGAGGAACATTGGTCCTAGAAACAAATTATTAAGCAAAGAAGACAATTTTAATACTTTAACTAGTAAATTTAAATAACTTACTGGTTATTTTGTGTCAGATAAACAGTGCCTCAATCAATTAGTCAACTGACATTTAATGATCGAGGCTTCATGCTGGGCCAGCATTTGGCAAACACTAAAATACATGTAAAAGGTTTAAAATATGGTTTTCACCTTTATTGGAATTAAAAGCTAAGACAACTCAAATAGAATAGCATATAAGTTCACAGACATATTAAACTTTTTTGAAGAAAAAAACAAAAACCTAAAATTTCTCTTGTGGTAATTGGTGAAGCAAAAAGGCATACATACATATGTCTACCTTGAGATGAAAATGCAACTGTCACTGATATTTACAATATATCCAGCCATTATCAATACCTATTGTATCACTTCTCCAAATTTATTTTCAGGTACAGTGACTTTAAAAGCTACCTCCATAAAATATGGTTCCACAGCAAAATAGCTGAGTAATAGTAAACATTTCATGTATTACTTGGAGATTAATTTCTTTCTAACACTAAAGAAACTTTGTTTAATCAAACAATTCTCAAATGTGTTTGGTTATAGCCCCAGTTTATCACACCATACTTAATAGCATCCCAAGGGACACTTTGGATTCACTTTTAGAAACTCTGGTTTTCTTAATGCATTAAACCAACAGCAACATAACTAGATGAACAAAGGACAGAGAATATTAAGGGTGGGTCCATTTTTTCTGGATAGAGTAGAATCCAAACATCTATCCCAGATGGTCCCACATGCCTGCAGCACAGATCCCAAGTAGGTGCCTCAGATAGAGGAGAAGGGACCTCAGGGTTTACAGTGCAAAGCAGTGGAAGAGCACGGAAACAGGAACAGAGTGAACCAAGACAGATGGTGCCTACCTCACAGCTTCTTTAAAGTCAATTTCTCTTTCTTCTGCTTCCTCTCACTTCTAAATCTTTCATCTCTGATCTCAGAGGAAAGAACATCATTTTCAATTTAATTCAACAAATTAAATTCTCACTAGGTTAGGAGCCCAAATGTGCTACACAGGACACTAAAAACTGAGTAGTTGTCTCTGTCAGATAATTGAAAAGCATGACAAAATGTCAATACACGTTGTTTAAAGTGATTGAATCAAATGAATATAAATCTCTGTCTTTTCATTATAAAATTTAATTTACCAAAAAAAAAAAAAAAAAAAGGAATCTGATAATCTCCCAACTTTCCCATTACTGAAAAATGCTAATCAGACACATAGCCCTTAAGGGTAGGAAAAGCCTGCATGGTGAAAAATTATAACATTTTAAATCACAAAATTCAACACATCAAGTAAGAAATGTCGAGCCAGAAAAAAGAACATGGAGAAATCCTGAATTTCCTTTCCTTGATGAATTCCTCCAGATACCATTAAGGAAATTATACTGTGATTTCTCCAAATGTATTGACATATTCTATTGCATTAGGCTAAAATAACATGCCTTCCTATACTAGACTTGCTTGCCTGGTGGCTCAGAGGAAGAAACTACTTGCAATGCAGGAAATGCAGGAGACATGGGTTTGATCCCTGAATTGGGAAGATCCCCTGGAAGAGGACATGGCAACCCACTCCAGTATTTTTGCCTGGAGAATCCCATGGAAAGAGGAGCCTGGGGCTACTCTACACTTCATAGAGGCGAAAAGAGTCGGACAGGAGCAACTCCTAAGTGCTAAAGCAACTTAGCACACACATTAGATTATTTATGACGGATTCCAATGTCTTGCCTACTGGAGCATCAGTGAAATGTGATGCTCAATTATTTAATAGCCTTTCTAAGCAGTGATGAATCTGATAGCCAGTACTGTGAGCACAGAGGACAAAAAGGAAAGTATTTTAAGTTTCATACATATGAAATATCTGTTCAGATGATTGTTTTAAAGAAGTGAAAAAAGTGAGGAGAAAACATAAATATGATCACTTCTTACATTACCTGAGACTTCATGTGGAATGTATAAAATGAACAAGTCATGAAAGGACTTAAGGAAAGACTAGTGAAACCTTTGGTGAAGTTCAGAAAAACATCTGCATTGCCAAGAAAGAGGTGTCTGAAGCCTAGGGCAGAATCTTTGGGGGCCATAAAGAGAAGTCCTTTTTAGGTGCAGGGCAGAATATGAGAGACGCCAACTGAGGTGTAAGATAGTGCTGATGGCCATCATGGTGGCCATACTGAAGTTGCTTCAGCTCAGGGTAGGCAGAAGATCCTTGGAAGACTTAAGATTTCACAGCTCTGAAAGTTTCATTCAGAATCTCAATACAACACTTGTGTCTGGCTGTGATGGGGGCAGGATTTCAAACCACCTGTGGATCTAAGAGAAGTAGCAAGTTCAGAGCAGATAAAGAAAGCAAAGGCTTAAGGACATTTTCTGGAGCCTCAAAGGCTCTGAACTCAGTATGAATAGACAATTAAGTTGTATTCAAACTCTCTCAAATGTTTTCTCTTTTGAGAAACTAAAAAGATTGCAATTATTCATTGAGTTGCCATATATATAATTCCAGGGCCCTGTGATGACTCCTTTGGATATCTAGCTCCTGGTTGAACCCTCCATAAACTTTGCTATCATTAGGCAAAATATTAGAGTTTAATTGTTGTTATAAATTCTATTAATAGCACAATTTCATTGTTGTAGTTGATCTCCACATGTTGAATTCTTGTTAGCTTCTTCTTTTGGTTCTTTTGTGATATTATTAGAGTTTCTCTTTTTATGCCCTAATTTGATGACTAAGTTTCTAGGAACAGATTCATTGTGTGAAAACGTTGCATTATCACTTCATTTGAAACCAAGTTCTGATTATTTTCTGGTATATTCTGATATATTTCAACAACTGTTACTTTTGAAATAACACCTACTTTTGTTCTTTTTCTTTGTTAATAAAATATTCTAAAAACTTCATGGCAGCTATTTTTGATCTACAGTCTTGCATGGATAATCTCAGGGATGGTGGAGCCTGGTGGGCTGCCATCTCTGGGGTCGCACAGAGTTGGACACGATTGACGAGACTTAGCAGCAGCAGCAGCAGATAGATTATTTAAAGCTTTTTTTTTTTTTTTTACTTTTACTGAAGGTAGGTAGATATAAAGAGAGCATGTGTTAGTCAGTCATATCTGACTCTGCAACCCCATGGACTGTAGCCCACCAGTCTTCTCTGTCCATGGGATTCTCCACGCAAGAATACTAGAGTGGGTTGCCATTTCCTTCTCCAGGGGATCTTCCCAACAAAGGGATCAAACCTGGGTCTCCTATACTGAAGACAGATTCTTTTTACCAATTGAGTCGCCAGGGAAGCCTGGTATAAAGAGAACAGATAGCAATATATAAAATTATATATAAATTTATATTTATAAAAAGACATAAAATTATATATAACTAGAACAGATGGCAATAGAGACAACAATCTATTTCTACATAAGCAAGAAAAACGCAAGATGAGATCAGACACAGTCTTAGTGGAAACGTCACAGCTAAAGTCATGTCTCTATTTGAGAAACTAACATGTATAGACAGAACAGTGACCGAAATCCTTAAGAAGCAGAACTTGAGACAACACAAAACCAGATTCTAATTCTGGGTCTATCGCATATGGACCTAGTGGCCTCATGGTCTCATCTGTGAATTTGAGACTATAAAATCTGCCCAAGAGGGTTACCATAAAAAATAAATACATAAAAGATGTTTCTGATAGAGTTGGTTCACAAACACTGACCAGTATCCACTCTAAGCTCCACTCACCCATCTACACTTGACACGGCCATTTCCATTTCCATTAGATCATTATTTACTTGCTTTGAAAAGTAAGGAATAGGAAATAAGAAAATTTTTAAATATTATGGCTGATCAAGAGGCTTCCCAGTGGTAAAGAAACTGCCTGCCAATGCAGGGATGTAAGAGACACAGGTTCGATCCCTAAGTCGGGAAGATCCCCGACATGGTAACCCACTCCAGTATTCTTGCCTGGGGAATCTCATAGTCAGAGGAGCCTGGCAGGCTACAATCCATACGGTCATATAGCCAGACATGACTGAAGTGACTTAGCACAGCACACAACACAGACAAGATGAGGATCATCTGATATTACACAAGATATAGACATGCTGACTCATTGCAAAAGTCCCTGGTGCTGAGAAAGATTGAGGGCAGAAAGCTAAGAGGGCATCAGAGGATGAGATGGCTGGATGACATCACTGATGCAATGGATGTGAAGTTGGTTGAACTTTGGGAGATGGTGACGGACAGAGAGGCCTGGTGTGCTCTAGTCCGTGGGGTTCAAAGAGTCAGACATGACTGGGTGACTGAACAACCAACAAAGACATGCTATATAGCCTTTATTATTTTTTTTTCATATATCACATGATATTTTTTTTTTTTCCATTTATTTCCATTAGTTGGAGGCTAATTACTTTACAACATTGCAGTGGTTTTTGTCATACATTGAAATGAATTAGCCATGGATTTACATGTATTCCCCATCCTGGTCCCCCCTCCCACCTCCCTCTCCACCCCATCCCTCTGGGTCTTCCCAGTGCACCAGGCCCGAGCACTTGTCTCATGCATCCAACCTGGGCTGGTGATCTCTAGCCTTTAAAACTCAGCCTCCCTTTCATGCAAATATCTGACCTTGCATTTACTATATACTAGCAGTTCTCAGAAAATAGCTGACAAGACTACAGTAAATTTCTCCTTTGTGCTTTTACGACCA
The DNA here is from genome assembly GCF_023699985.2 of Odocoileus virginianus. Lineage (NCBI taxonomy): Eukaryota > Metazoa > Chordata > Mammalia > Artiodactyla > Cervidae > Odocoileus > Odocoileus virginianus. The sequence goes on along the minus strand of NC_069675.1, from coordinate 16,241,447 downwards.
ACCTCTGTTGGTATTATTTAGCTTCAACACTGATAATAATATGTTTCCATTTATTCTAAGCTGAAACACACAAAAAAGAAAGATGGAATCAAGAGTCATTTGTTTAGTCACCATTCCAAAATTCAGACCTTATGAAGAGAGATTTAGGAAAAATGCAGCACTCAATTTCTTCCCATCTATACTAGATAAGATAACAGATGAATTCAGACTTTGGAGAAATGTATGGCTCATTCATTTTCAGTATTGTTCATCAAGATGCTCCCATGAGTGGAAGCACTAGAATTTCAGAGGTTTATCTCGTAAAAGTCACACACTGAATTGAAATAACAGCATCTTTCTGCTACCTTAGATAAAACCGGCTGTATCTAGAAGAAAATATAGAGTCTATTATTCAGTATTAATTAACTGAATATTAATTATTATTCTTATTGCTTCAAATAAATTTAACATTATTTTAATTAAAAGTTAACCCTTCGATGCTTAATTAAACTTCCACATTTTAATGAAGTTGAGGTAGTAACACCTTGCTTTTGACTTGTATATTATCTGCTTCTCATTCTCTAAAAAAGACAGCTTAGAAGTAAGAATCCCCATTCTTTAAATATAAGCATATACACCATATGCTGCTGCTGCTGCTAAGTCGCTTCAGTCGTGTCCGACTCTGTGCGACCCCAGGGACTGCAGCCTACCAGGCTCCTCCGTCCACGGGATTTTCCAGGCAAGAGTACTGGAGTGGGTTGCCATTGCCTTCTCCAGTACACCATATAAGTTGTCTAAATTATCCTCATTTCCTATGACCAATTTTCAAACAACAATGTTTACTTTTATTTTAAGTTCTCATTGAACAATAGCTAGACCCCACTCATTGAAACTGGATAGGGACACAACATGCGTAAAAGGGCTTCTTAGCCTTCTCTTCTCCCTCAGATGAATTATATCTGTAGACAAAATCACTATCACAGAAGATGTTCATTCCTCCCAGGTACTAAATCACTGGTATTGCTGGAGGATGTTACATACTTCAGACAAGGCAGTGGCAATCTGTTCCACTCTCTCATTCTGCTCATGTACAGAAAGGAACATATGGGTTTTATGATTAATATAATGAAAGAAATACTGAACCTAAGGAGAATTCACATGAATCTAACCAGACATATATAGTCAGCTTGACTAATATCGTTAGAAACACAATCCAAAAAGTTTTAATGATCCTTTATGGGATATAAACGAGTTCATTGTAGCTCAGATGGCAAAGAACCTGCCTATGATGCAGGAGACCTGGGTTCGATCCCTGGGTCAGGAAGATCCTCTGGCGAAGGGAATGGCAACCCACTACAAAATTCTTGCTGCAGTATTCCATGGACAGGTCATGGGGTTGCAAAGAGTCAGGCACGATTGAGCAACTAACGCACACACATGGGATATAAGTGTCTATGAAAACACTATCCTGAGGTAAGGGCACCCCTGCCTTTAAAAACAGGAAGACTATAAGATAGGACTACAAGACTATAAGACAGGATTTATAAGATTCAAAGAAAATAAAGTGATACAGTCAAAGTCTCAATGGGTAGGGAATGGTGCTTTAACTAAAATTTAGCAAAGGAAGAAAAAAAATAGAGAACTATTGAGCTTTTCCCACACAGAAACCATGTTACAAAACTTAAATTTCATTTCCTTTAAAATCGTTTCTCCCTGAAATGACTAAAAGTCAATTCCTGTGCCTCTCCTAACTATATAACCGAAGGCCTACCTGACTGAGCTTTCAACTTCAGTTCATCAAGTGGGGTGAGGAACTCCACCCACAGTAGGAGTGGGTGAGGAATTAATTTTACTGCCTGAAGCCCAGTACCCCTGATGTTCCTGATTGGGCCTTTGCATAGCCAAGTCACAGTCACAGGTCACCTTCACCAGTCACCAACTCAGAGTTACCAATTTACAGTCACCTATAACCAAGCCATAGTCTCCATTCACCAGGTTACTCGTACCAGTTACTTGTACCAGTAACCAATCCACAGTCACCAGTCACTGAACCACTCCTAGCTGAAACTAGTTACCAAGCAAGGCATCAGTCTATATTGTGTTTTATCCATTGGGTTAACTTTACCAGAGGCTGTTTTTTTGTTTTTTGTTTTTTGTTTTCTATATAGCACCAGATGTTAAATTCTTTCATTTTCTAACAGCCACATAGATGCCATACCACAATAGTGATATCCAAACACAATTCACATATAACTCCCTTAAGGTCAGAGAAGTGACCTATGTACTATAAAAGGAGTCTGCCATCCTGATTTGCTGGTCTTCTTGTCATTAAGATGCCAGGTTTCAAGGGTAGTGACCTCCTCAAAGAGCATAGTAACTTCTCTGAGGCTAAAATAGAATGCTGACTTTGGACTGCCTGGGACCAAGATTGAGAGGTCTAGTAGATGAGAGCAGTATTATGCTCAAATTGAAGACCACTGTACTCCACATTGGAGAAGGAAATGGCAACCCACTCCAGTGGTCTTGCCTGGAGAATCCCAGAGACGGAGGAGCCTGGTGGGCTTCCGTCTATGGGGTCGCACAGAGTCGGACACGACTGAAGTGACTTAGCATTAGCAACAGTACTCCACATTCTCCCTGTTCCATGTATCAGACTTCTAGGACACATGGTAACCTAGTGGCCAGACATGTCCTTCCCACAATCTTTACTTAACCCTGGAATTTGTTTTAACATGATGAAGTTCTGAACATCTTAAAATCAAAGAATTTCTGGCACAAAAACAGACACGTAGATCAATGGAACAGAATAGAGAGCCTAGAAAGGAACCCACACTTTTATGGAAAATTATCTATAACAAAGGAGGCAAAAATATACAATGAGGAAAAAACAACCTCTTCAATAAGTCATGTTGGGAAAATTGGACATACAAAAGAATCAAACTGGACTACATTCTTACAACATATAGAAAAATAAACTCAAAATAGATAAAGACTTAAATGTAAGACCTGAAGCCATAAAACTTCTAGAAGAAAACATAGGCAGTACACTGCTTGACATCTGTCTTAGCAATATTTTTTGATATGTCTCTTCAGGCAAGGGAAACAAAAGCAAAGATAAATAAATAGAGCTACATCAAACTAAAAAGCTTTTGCACAGCAAAAGAAAATATCGACAAAACAAAAGGGCAACCTACTGGATGGAAAAAAAAATATTTGTGAGTGATACATCTGATGAGGAATTAACATCCAAACTATACAAAAAAACTCATTCAACTCAACATCAAAAACCAAACAACTCAATTTAAAAAATGGGCAGAGGACATGAATAGGCTATACAGCCAACAAGCACATGAAAGGATGCTCAATTCTGTAATCGCCAGGGAAAACACAAATCAAAACCACAATGAAATACCACTTCACACCAGTCAGAACGGCTATTATCAAAACAATAACAAGTACCAGTGAGGATGTAGAGAAAAGGGAACTCTTGAGCTCTATTGATAGGAATGTAAATTGGTATAGCTCCTAAGGAAAACAGTAAGAAAGTTCCCCCCAAAATGAAAAATAGAACTACCTATGCTCTAGCAATTCCACTCCTGGATGCTTTCCAAAAACAAACAAAGGTAAAACAAAACTAAAGAAATGTGCACCTTTATGTTCATTGCATATATACTATATATATATATATATAATCCATAAAAAAGAATGGAATCTTGCTATTTGTATGACAACATGGATAGACTTAAGAGTGTATTATGTAAGTGAAATAAGTCAGGGAAAAGCAAATACTGTATGATTTCACTTATATGTCTAAATAAAAAACAAAATAAATGAATAAACATAACTAAACAGGAAAAGAGTCATAGATACACAGAATAAACTGGCAGTTGCCAGAGTGAAGGAAGGTGAGGCAGGAGAGAAATAGGTGAGGAAGTTGTAAGGTACAGGCTTTCAGTTACAAAATAAATGACTCACTGGTATGGAATATGCAGTGTGGGGAATATAGTTAATAATTGTATCTTTGTATGATGACAGATGGTAATAAGATTTATCATGATGATCATTTTAAAATGTACAGAGACACTGAATCACTATGCTGTGTACCTGGAACTAACATCATGTTGTAGGTCAAACACTGGAGTGGGTAACCTTTCCCTTCTCCAGGTGATCTTCCAAACCCACGGAACAAACCCAGGTCTCCCACATTGCAGGTGGGTTCATTGCCAGCTGAGCCACCAGGAAAACCCACAAAGATATTGAATCACTATGTTGTGCACCTGGAGCTAACATAGTGTTAAAGGTCAATTATCTTCAAAAACAAACAGATTCATAGAAAAAGAGATCAAAGAAATTAGACAAAGGCAGTTACAAGGCACAAATGTCCAGTTAAAAGACAAATAAATACTGTGGATGTAAGGCACAACATGATAAATAAAAATAACTTTATGTTATACATTAAAGTTATTAAGAGAGTAAATCCTAAGAGTTCTCTTCACAAGGTAAAAGCATTTTTTCTATTTATTTAATGTTGTGTCTACATGAAGTGGATGTTCACAAAACACTGTGGTAATAGTTTCATGATGTATGTAAGTCAAATCATTACTCTGTATACCTAAAACTTTTTCAGTGCTGTATGTCAATTATATCCCAATAAAATTGGAAGAAAAAAACAAGGGAGATTAAAATAAAAAAGATTTGGAGAATCTCTCACAAAAGTTCAGATATATATCTTTTCTTTTAAAAAAAAAAAAAAAAAGACTAAATAGCAGACAACAAAAGCAATAGCAAACAAGCAAAATTGGCTGTGGCTAAACAGTGGCTGTCCCATCTCAATGCCACATATCCTAGTTCTTTTGTTGGCTCTGCTCCGAGCCTCCCTCCTTCACTTACTACATTGTTATATCTGGGCTTACAAAGCATTGTACTTTGAGAACTCAGTCAAATAAAATATAAACATTAACAAAAGGTAAAATCAGCCTGAGAACATATCAGGCATCCTTGACATAAAGGTAGGTCACCGATTTAAGAGTGTCCCATCCCCGCTCAAATGAAACAGATTCACCTTTGCTGATCCTGATTCTTTAAGACCAAGAGTAGAATGGTCTTAGTCTGGGGTGCTCTGAACCTGCAAGAAAGAAAGCTCCAGATTCAGTCTCTTAGGGTAGGTGTGCCCTCAGCAGAAGCTCTCCCTGCATACCTACCCATTGATGATCTGTAAGGGGAGGCTCATAGCTAACCCCATAGATAAACCAGCTGTGTCAGGCCTGTCCTCTTGCTTGAGATGATCCTAATTTCATAAAAGATGACAAGCCAAGATAGGTCAGTGTTCCAGAAGGGTTTTGTCTATGTCAAAGTTATGAAGTGTTAGTCAGTTCAGTTCAGTCGTTCAGTCGTGTCCAACTCTTTGCGACCCCATGAATCGCAGCACACCAGGATTCCCTGTCCATCAGCAACTCCCAGAGTTTACCCAAATTCATGTCCATCGAGTCGGTGATCCAGCCATCTCGTCCTCTGTCGTCCCCTGCCCTCCTGCCCCCAAACCCTCCCAGCATCAGGGTCTTTTCCAATGAGTCAATACTTCGCATGAGGTGGCCAAAGTATTGAAGTTTCAGCTTCAGCATCAGTCCTGAACACCCAGGACTGATCTCCTTCAGGATGGACTGGTTGGATCTCCTTGCAGTCCAAAGGACTCTCATGAATCATCTCCAACACCACAGTTCAAAAGCATCAATTCTTCAGTGCTCAGCTCTTCACAGTCCAACTCTCACATCTATACATGACCACTGGAAAAACCATAGCCTTGACTAGACGGACCTTTGTTGGCAAAGTAATGTCTCTGCTTTTTAATATGCTATCCAGGTTGGTCAGAACTTTCCTTCCAAGGAGTAAGCGTCTTTTAATTTCATGGCTGCAATCACCATCTGCAGTGATTTTGGAGCCCCCAAAAATAAAGTCTGACACTGTTTCCACTGTTTGCCCATCTATTTGCCATGAACTGATGGGCCGAGATGCCATGATCTTAGTTTTCTGAATGTTGAGCTTTAAGCCAGCTTTTTACTCTCCTCTTTCACTTTCATCAAGAGGCCTTTTAGTTCCTCTTCACTTTAGCCATAAGGGTGGTGTCATCTGCATATCTGAGGTTATTGATATTTCTCCTGGCAATCTTGATTCCAGCTTGTGCTTCTTCCAGCCCAGTGTTTCTCATGATGTACTCTGCATATAAGTTAAATAAGCAGGGTGACAATATACAGCCTTGAAGTACTCCTTTTCCTATTTGGAACCAGTCTGTTGTTCCATGTCCAGTTCTCACTGTTGCTTCCTGACCTGCATACAGGTTTCTCAAGAGGCACATAAGGTGGTCTGGTATTCCGATCTCTTTCAGAATTTTCCACAGTTTATTGTGATCCACACAGTCAAAGCCTTTGGCATAGTCAATAAAGCAGAAATAGATGTTTTTCTGGAATTCTCTTGCTTTTTCAATGATCCAGCAGATGTTGGCAATTTGATCTCTTGTTCCTCTGCCTTTTCTAAAACCAGCTTGACCATCTGGAAGTTCATAGTTCACGTATTGCTGAAGCCTGGCTTGGAGAATTTTGAGCATTACTTTACAAGTGTATGAGATGACTGCAATTGTGTGGTAGTTTGAGCATTCTTTGGCATTCCCTTTCTTTGGGATTGGAATGAAAACTGACCTTTTCCAGTCCTGTGGCCACTGCTCAGTTTTCCAAATTTGCTGGCATATTGAGTGCAACACTTTCATAGCATCATCTTTCAGCATTTGAAATAGCTCAACTGGAATTCCATCACCTCCACTAGCTTTGTTTGTAGTGATGCTTTCTAAGGCCCACTTGACTTCACATTCCAGGATGTCTGGCTCTAGGTGAGTGATCACACCATTGTGACTATCTGGGTCATGAAGATTTTTTTGAATAGTTCTTCTGTGTATTCTTGCCACCTCTTCTTAATATCTTCTGCTTCTGTTAGGTCCATACTATTTCTGTCCTTTATCAAGCCCATCTTTGCATGAAATGTTCCCTTGGTATCTCTAATTTTCTTGAAGAGATCTCTAGTCTTTCCCATCCTGTTGTTTCCCTCTATTTCTTTGCATTGATTGCTGAGGAAGGCTTTCTTATCTCTCCTTGATATTCTTTGGAACTCTGCATTCAAATGGTTATATCTTTCCTTTTTTCCTTTGCTTTTTGCTTCTCTTCTTTTCACAGCTATTTGTAAGGCCTCCTCAGACAGCCATTTTGTTTTTTTGCATTTCTTTTCCATGGGGATGTTCTTGATACCTGTCTGCTGTACAATGTTATGAACCTCCAGTCATAGTTCATCACGCACTCTGTCTATCAGATCTAGCCCCTTATCTATTTCTCACGTCCACTGTATAGTCATAAGGGATTTGCTTTAGGTCATACTTGAATGGTCTAGTGGTTTTCCCCACTTTCTTCAATTTAAGTCTGAATTTGGCAATCACGAGTTTATGATCCGAGCCACAGTCAGCCCCCAATCTTGTTTTTGCTGACTGTATAGAGCTTCTCCATCTTTGGCTGCAAAGAATATAATCAATCTGATTTCAGTGTTGACTATCTGGTGATGTCCATGTGTAGAGTCTTCTCTTGTGTTGTTGGAATAGAGTGTTTGCTATGACCAGTGCATTCTCTTGGCAAAACTCTATTAGCCTTTGCCCTGCTTCATTCCGTACTCCAAGGCCAAATTTGCCTGTTACTCTAGGTGAAGTGTCAAGAGTTCATCAAATCTGAATAGGGAGGCAGAAAGAAAATCCTAACCCCTAAGTCTGACAGCATGGAAAAATATACGTAGAGAATTCAGAGTAGAATTCAGAATAGAAGAGACAATAATGGGGAAGTGGGTGTCTTAGTCATTATTTCAGACTGCTATGACCTACAGACTGGGCGGCTGAAATGGCAAATACTTATTTGCTGCAGGCCAAGGGACTAAGTCCAAGTGTGGTGAGATCCAGTATCGGGGGAGAACCCCCTTTCTAGTTTGCAGACAGCTGTCGTATTATTGTATCATCACATGCAAAGAGTAGAAAGGGAGAAAGCAAGCTCTTCTGATAAGGGCATTAATCCACTCATGATGTCTCCAACTTCATGACATAATTGCTTACTAAGGTCTTACCTTCCAGTATCACTGTTTTGGGGGTTAAGACTTCAACATATGAATTTCACAGGGACACAAACATTGATTTCATTAGGTGACAGATCTGGTCATTGTATTTAATAATTAGAAATACCCTGATCACAGATGCATACTGAGAATAGAGTGCATTTATTTAGTAAATAAAACCGTTATGTCCAGCTGACCCAGAGCAGAGACACTATTATCCCAGGCAGGACCTGAGAACTGAGGACTGATAGCAAGTGGTATCTGAAAGAAATGCCCAATCAGGCTCCATGAACAGTATATTCTCCTGAAACACAGGGTTAAACATTTCTATCTAGCTCCATAAAAAGAGTTTCAAGATTCATAGTGAATAGGCAAAAATGATTATTTGGTTTCACTTAAATTCACTCATGGTAAGAAGACTGAGAATATTGTTTAAGGCAATGGGAAAAGAATACTCTGCTTCTAAATGATTAAATTCTACTTTTATACTCCTTTGTTCACCAATAACCAAGTTTCTGATTTAAAATTTGTGATTTTACATGCAAATATTATTGAATTGTGTGATAGGTTTAATATTTTTTAATAATGCTTTTTTAAATGTCTAAATTAAAAAGTAAAATCACAAGGCCCATTTTGGCCATATTCCCGGAAATGAATTGGTCTTATCAAACAGTACTTACGTGTATCACCACCACCACACCACTCCCAGCTTCCCTTTAATTCAGAAGTTACATTTCCACCTACTTTTGTTAATTATAGGTATGAGGTACACATTACCATGTAATTTTGAGTGTAAGTAATTCTACCTTTTTATGAGCAAAATATGTAAAACATTATGTTAAACAGAGATTTGCCATATCTATGATGAGTAAACATGTGAATTTACCTTAATCAATATGCCTGAATACCTGTTCCTCTCTCTCATATTAGAAAGAGAATACTATAAAATTGCCTCTAATTGGTTGCATAATTTTTGCCTAATCTTATCTTTTACAATTTCTCAGTCAGATTACTCCCTTCTTCCCTCTTCACCCACATACTCTTTTTCATAAGTTTTACTTTATTTAATAATGTTTAGTATGTGACAGGTATCAGCATGATAATAGACACTAGGCATATAAAAAATAAAAATTAAAGAACAAAACACATATACATGCCTCAAGAAACATAATTCTATAGAAAATATATTCAAATAGTAGTTTGTGCATTAGTTATTTATTTTCTTAACAACAAATAACTGAGTGTCTAGTACAGTATGTGTCAGTGTGCTGGAGATGGGGTAAAAAAGAACAATCATTGTCTATGACATCGTGGTACTTATGATCTAGTTGGAGTGATAGTGATAGACAACAAATACATAAAAAATAATGTGTGTTAAGATTGAGTGAAGCTTCATGAAGGTAAGTAGTATGCTCTATAAGCAAGTGAGAGAGCCACTCCGAGATGGAAATCAAAAGGATCACAAAGGGACAAAATCTAAAGAAAATCAGGAGAGCCAAGAGAAAAGAGATAGTTATATATTCAAAATTGAGGCTCAAGAAAAAGGAGAAGCTGGGAGATTCCTATTTTTAAGGATCATTCATTAAGAAAGTTTCATTGGAACCTTGAAAGTGTATGAGAGAAAACAATGTATAAGTCTTCCTAGGTAATAATTATAAGCCAGAAATACAGAAGATTAAATACAAATCTAAGGCTATAGCCTACATTTGGGAAAGGCAAGGCTACTAAGGGATACATTAAAACAACATCAAAAGAAAAAGGAGATTCAGAATACTAATGTTCCATGAAATCCAGTGGGGAACTTTGACAACACAATGGATTCAGAGATTAAGTGGACAATGATGTCTTTGGAGAGAAGAGTTGTAACTGATAAATAGATATAGAATTCAGTTTCAAGCTTTAGCAAGAGGAAAAGGAAACTTTTTCCCCCTCTATATTCACTTCTTCCATTCAACAAGGGAAAAGTCACTGCACTAATTGTTCATATTCAGAATTATGATCTGATCATCTCTATTGATAGGCAGACTCATTCTACTTCAAAGTTTTAATCTCTTCCATTCCATAAATTAAGATCATCCACTTGAATGAGTGTTCACTCTTAAGAAATGGCTATTTTTCTTCTCATAAACAGAAACTACATAAAATAAATTATTACCACTCAAGACTCAAAGGATAGCTATTATTAAAATTGAGGTTTATGGAGGCAATGAAGGGTTCTGTTTCTCTTTGAGTCTATGCTATTTGCTCTACCATAGTTGATTAAAAGATATAAGAAATCATGATTAAGAGTGATCAGCCAGGTATTAATTTGCTGTTTTGCATTATTATTTATGCAATACATTTAGTCAACTCAGGATCTATGAATATCCTACACGATTTGAAGGTTCCCGAGTCAAAAACAGTCAAAATATTACCAAAACTTCAAATAGTAGAATGAGTAATAAGCAACTAGAGATTCTGAAAGTATACTATTTCATTATTGAGTATATGGCATTTTTATTTCCAGAATTTCTAGTTTGTTCTATTTATACTTTATATTTCTCTACTTAGACTTCCTAATTTTTAATTTAGTGTGAGCATGTTTTCCCTTATGACCTTTAATGTAGTTATCAAAAATAAAAAATTGTGCTCAGTCATGTTCAATCCTTTGTGACCCCATGGACTGTAGCCACTAGGCTCCTCTGTCCATGAGGTTTTCCAAGCAAAAATATTGCAGTAGGTTGCCATTTTCTTCTCCAGGAAATATTCCTAATCAATTGATCCCAGGGATCAAACCCGTCTTCTGTGGTTCCTGCAATGTAGGTGTATTCTTTACCACTGAGCCCAGGGAAGCCCTACAGTTATCATACTTTCTTTAAAGTTGCTTATTGTTACATTTGGGTTACTCCAGAGTTGGTCTGTTAGTTTCAGGTTGGTAAGTTGTAGAGACTAGATTCTGTTATATTCCTCTGGAGAACATTGCCTTTTTGTTTTAATTTGGTTTTTGCTTTGTAGTTCCCTTGGCATACTTAAATAGAAAACTCTGCCTCTTGCTTAACATCTCAAATCTTAGTTCAGATCTTTTGTCCTTAGCTAGCTTACTTGTGCTTTGTCTTTCCCATCCATGTATCAAGGGTCAGCCAAAGATTTGGACAGAGTTTATATACAAAACTTGGATCTTCTTCTTTCTGGCTCTCTCCTTTCCAGTATGCCCCTGTCACTTTTCAGCAATAGTGATTGCTTTGAACTCTTCTAATTCTTCAGGTTAACTGCCTCAAACATCTCCAAATTTAGGTAATTTCTAGATTCTTCATCATTGTGACAATGATATTCTGAACCCAACATAATTTAACTGACCTCATTTAAACATAGTCCTTAAGAAAGCTTCTCATTAGTACAAAACATAATGAGACTATTGTCTCCCTTATCCTAGACAGAATATTTTACTTCATGGTGCTCAATTCAGATTTTAGTAGCCATTGGCTCATTTTAAGCTTCAGACTAATTAAAATCTAATTATAGAAAAATATTCAAAAATAAAATGGTCATTCAAGAAGTAATTAATCAGATAAAATCAAGTAAATGAAAAGATCTCAGCAAGTTGTCATATTCTGTACAAATGGAACATTTTCTACATGAGTAATGGAGACATTATCATTCCCTACAAACACAATTTATAACATCAAATTTCTGGTAGGGAGATGTCCATTACAGAATCCAACGGTACATTGTACTTCATGATGCATATCTTAGTTTCCCTATTAACTCATTCCCAGAGATGGAAAAGATCAACTTGAAGAACAAACCTTCCTAAGATACTTCTTGAAGCCAGGTATTTTAGAGCAGCTTCACCACATATTCACAATCAATTATATGCTGCTGCTGCTAAGTCGCTTCAGTCATGTCCGACTCTGTGTGACCCCACAGACGGCAGCCCACCAGGCTCCTCTGTCCCTGGGATTCTCCAGGCAAGAACACTGGAGTGCATTGCCATTTCCTTCTCCAGTGCATGCATGCATGCTAAGTCGCTTCAGTCGTGTCTGACTCTGTGCGACCCTATGGACAGCAGCCCACCAGGCTCCTCTGTCCACGGGATTCTCTAGGCAAGAATACTGGAATGGGTTGCCATTTCTTTCTCCAATTATATGCTATCTTACATAATCCTCTAATGGTTGGTGGGGGGGGAATTCCATTCTGATTTGAATTTATCTTTTTCCATTAAGTTTTATTTGCCAATACAAGTGTAACATGAATACACTTCACCCTAAAAGAGGGCAATATTCAGTAAGCGTAGTGGACAAATTTTACAATTACTTACATCACTTTCAAGAAATGCACCTATGTTTAATTCTGATAACATAAGGGGCACATGAAATAACTGTTCTCTATATAAAGAACACAGCACTCTTCATTACAAATTTTAGTAAATTATAAATCTTAGAAGGTTCAGATTTGTATATGTCAGGTTGGTTACTTTTTCACTTTTTATCCATCTCAGACTAAATAATTCCTATCTTTCCATCTTTTTCTAACATTATATTTTAATCTTCTCAGCATGTCTGATGTGCTTAGTTGCTCAATCGTGTCTGACTTTTTGTGACCCTGTGGGCTGTAGCCCACCAGGCTCCTCTGTCCATGAGGATTCTCCAGGCAAGAATACTGAAGTGGGTTGCCATGACCTTCTCCAGGTATCTTCCCAACCCAGGGGTCAAACCCAGGTCTCCAGCATAGCAGGCAGATTCTTTACCATTTGAGCCACTAGGGAAGCCCCTTCATAGAATGCTTCATGTCTAAATTTCTTAAATATTTAGCATTATGGTGTCAAAGTGGGCACAGGGCTCCAATAACAGGTGTTTGATAAGTGCTGGCTTTTCTAAGAGAATCATCACTCTGGGCTTACATACTGTTCTGGAGCCTATGAATCCCAATGTTAGGTTCACTTGTAAATGAAAGGAATGTAAAAATTTCTATTTCTTCTAGTAGGAAGGAAGATCAATAAAAATATATTTCACAATCATTTTGCTTCCTTAACTGGCCGAAGTAAAATATCTGCCTTGACAATATTTATAAGAAGCAACATCATTTCAGAAAATTTATATGCAAACATAAACATTCCTAAGATAGGTCCATATGCCTAAAGCACCGAACATTTGCACACTGATTTTAGACTGTTGCAAACTAATCTTACATTTTGATCATCATGTAGCAAATCTTATGATAGATACAGGAGAGGGAAAAAAACCCAATAAGTCATTCTAATAAATTACGAGAAATATATGCTTTATTCACTAAAAGAAAAATACTATTTTTGTACATATAAAATATTATTTGGGAAGCACTTAGGATAAAAGTAATTATGTAGAGCAGAAAAAATAAGGTTGGAAAATAAGAAAAAAAGAAGGCATGAATAAATAAAATATATATTTTTGCCTATCATGTCTAAGCTGAGTCTATCAACAAGTAATAATCTAACTGAGAAAATAAATAATTGTCTTAATAAGACACAGTCACTGACTTGAGCGGCCAAATTTGACTATGACCCAATGTGGCAGTGATTAAACAAAACCTCTTTCCCTACTTCATGAGAATTTGACCTTTGATTTAGTCTCTATTTTGTTTCTCTAAGGACCAGATAAAGGTAGAATGCCAACTCTGTCATAACACTATACTGATTGTGGTAAGATGATCCCTGAATGATAGACCTCATCTGGACTGGAAGGAATTGCAAAGAAGCACTACTCATTCCTGATGAGTACATCCCATGCAGACACATGATCTGGGTTTCTCTAAGAATGATGACTGTTATGTCCAAACATGTTCTTTAATTGCTCCTGGAAGCAATGCCCATGGAGATAAAATGAAATATTTAGATTCTTCTGGAACATGAGACGTCTAAGTAAGGGAGGCTCTGGCACTTATCCAACATGAATCTCACTTCCTTGTACCTGAGCTATCATCTAGAAGGAGGTAACTCCCAGCTGGCTGCATGAAATGTTACAAAGACTCCTATAGAAAAATCTAACTTTGCTCTGTTATCTAGATATGGTTCCTTTCTTACATCTTCTTTATTAGACTGATGTCAAATATGGTCTATGGTAGTCTTGTGGTCTGCATGCTTATTTACACAAACTTTAAAACACATACACATTTAATCACTGCACATTGGAATATGTTATAGATATAATGTGCTCAGGATGTCAGCTTTAAATAAATATGCCATATAAAAAGGTCTGATTATATTTTCTCTATGTTTGTACAAGTTATCATCAGTGACATACAGACTGTGGGTTCACTGTCTTTAGAGAAAAGAAATATAAACAATATCAGCTAAAACTGGCTCTCTTTTTATGATGACCACACATCTACAAATTCTAAACTATGCCAAGGGTAAACTGTTCTTCCCCAGAGAGGCAAACTGATTCCCACTTCCATACCTTTTGTACACACTATGAATACATCATTCAGCTTTCAAGCGGATATATGTGTTTGTGTGTAATGTGTGTGTGTGTGTGTGTTAGTTCAGTCATATCTGACTCTTTGTGGCCCCATGGATGTAGCCTGCTTGGCTCCTCTGTCCACGGAATTCTCCAGGCAAGAATATGGAGTGGGTAGCCATTGCCTTCTCCAGGGGATCTTCCCAACCCAGGGATCAAACCCAGGTTTCCTGCATTTGCAAGCAGATTCTTTACCATCTGAGCCACCAGGGAAGCCCATATATACATATTCAAGGTACAGGTAGGCTTGCCAAGGTGTTAGGAACCAAAAGAATGATAATTAGCAGAGCTATTTCTGTCTTATAACTGCATACTTTTTCTCCTTTTATCTATTTTCGTGAAGCAGGTCCCCAGCAGTCTAAACAGCTAGTAAAATACCAGGAATCCTCCACCACTGCCACCAAGATCTTTATACCATAACTTTACAGGTGAGGTGAGCCAGCGAAGAAAACAGGCAGTTTGGCTTCAGCGGGTGTTCACAAATCAACTTAGGCCCAAGTGGGCTGAGGCTATTCTATGTCTACAATATGTCTTGGACTATGTGTGGGTGCTAAGTCACTTCAGTCATGTCCAACTCTTTGCGACTCTATGTAGCCCACCAGGCTCCTCTGTCCAAGGGATTCTCCAGGCAAGAATACTGGAATGGGTTACTGTGACCTCTTCCAGGGGATCTTCCTGATGCAGAGATTTAACTTCTGTCTCTTACATCTCCTGTATTGGCAGGTGGGTTCTTTACCACTAGTGTCACCTGGGAAGCCCTTGGCTTTTAATTTAAAAAATTGTAAGAAAACTGTACAAATGTTAAGTAATCCAAAAGTTACTGTAGCTAGGTATGGAGAGTCATGGTATAAAGGTAAAGTTCTGAGACCTTTAACTGAAGTATCTTTTTTCTGCCATTAGAGGTCTAATTCATGAACTCCCTTTGATTCTAGTGTATTGATATAGAAGCAAAATCAAAACAACATATCTTAAAGGAGGGGGATCCACTCAAAAACTCTTAGAAAAGAAAAACACAGATGTTTGCCTTTAAAATAAAAAATTTCTTTATGTCTACCCAGATCAGTTTGACCAGTCTGCCAGTGAGATATAAATTACATGGTCACTATCTTTTACTCTAGGCTGATGTCTATGAAATTCAGTGGCGCTTGGTCTAATGATCTCAAGAACTCTTCTCGGCTCTCAAAGTTTATGCCTTTAATTGTTGACTATGAGTTGAACCTAAAAAAATTAAAGTTCATTAGTAAACTCATCCTTATTCTTAGAAAACACACATCACACATAAGGCCATAGTAAGGTCCCTGAGGAATAGTCAGAATATTGGAAGAGAGTGTTTCAGAAAGACTAAGTCAAAGCAGGATATTGTGGTTGAAAAAGGAACCCTCTGGACTCATTCTGTCCCTTCTCAGACTTCTGGGTCACTCTCAGGAAGCACCGAGGGTGTAACATCTGGCCAATGTGCCATCCAGCCACTCTTCGGCTTCCAGAGCTGTCCTCTAACACAGGGACATGCATTCTTGACTGACTGACTTCCTTTCAGCCAGCTAGCTCAGCACCTCACTGAGCCTTTTCTCTCCATTCTTATGGCTGCCCATTCTCCTGAAAGATGCTTCTCCATCCTATTCTCCAGCGACCAACCCTTAGTTTTAGATTCTTTCTCATTTCTTGTCCCTCTTAATGCTATTGTCCAAGATCTTTCTTCTTTATTCTCCTCAATACCCTGGTGCTGAGTTGATATATCTGCAGTTGGTTCTAGAGGACAAAGAGAAGAGAGTTCTATTAAAAATCCTAATAAAAGGCCAGTTAGTTCCTCCAAAATATTTACATAGGAAAAACTGCCTATTTAACTGACTTGGTGAGGAAAAAAAAATTATGTTTGCTTAACGGGGGAAACAGCCTCTTCAGTGCAATGCATTTCCACTGCCTAATAAAGGATGAATGGAACACCTAGTGTGGAAGTGCCTCTTAAAAGCCTCAACCTATGCCTGTAAACTTTAAATTGCTGTTTTCAAGAATCTACTTCCTGCTGAGCGGCTTTTGTTCCCTTCTCCGAAGCTTCCCTGATCTATTATGACCCGCTGTGTGCTTCTAATTTTCCTGAGCATACAGTCATTTCTAAGGATGACTTCATACATCTTATACAGGGCTTTTAAAACCATAATGGAAAGAAAAGTGAGTATTTAATAGCAAAATGTACCTCTGAGGATTTTCCATAATGGAGGTGATCTCTTAATTAGACATATCCTTCACTACTAGGGGTAATATTTTTTTGTAAGTCTGGTTTTTCCTGTTGTTGTCATTCAAGATGAAAGATGGAAATAAGTTATTTCCTAAAGATTCACATTGCCCCTTTTAAAATATAATATTTAGGGGTAGGCACATTCTGGCTCACTCTCATTTTGGATATCTTTTAGACATTGGTACAACAAAGAACTTACTAAATTTTTCCAGGTCCTAAAAGCTTGAAGTAGTTATAGGTGGAAGATTACAATTTTTCTACCCTAGAGAAAACTTTTTCATTTACTTTGGAAGAGTTTTGGGAAACCAAAAATGTATCTTACTTTTACAGTCTCTTTTTCTTAACAAATTTTTCATTAATAACATCAGAATCATCTTTTCTCCTCTTTTTGTTCAACAATGAAAGATAGAATTAAGAATAGCTTTTATATTCTATTTCCTTTTATTTCAAAGGTGCAGCAGTTACTAAGTGAAACAAAATGATCTGCCTCAGCCATTATATATTTGTAATGTTCTTCATTAAAAGAGGGAAGAAAACTTTCTCCTGAAAAGAACTGAAACATCAATGCTTCCTAACACACATACTGTAAGGCATGGAAAGATCATTTGATTTTTTTTAAAATCCTAGTATAAATTTAATTCTTAAAAATGAAATCCTAAAATCCTATACTTTCCAGTTATAAGGCTTGGGTTAGGCTTATTTAAATTAATGCTGTACCAAGGTAATTTAAATAAAAACAACCACCTCACTGATCTTTATCATCTATGTCACTTCACAAATCCAGTCATTGATGGATGAATAAACTTGCTTATTCTATAGTCTTTAGATAGAGTAGGTTCAAAGTAATAAAAGTAGTATACGGCACAACTATATTTGCCCCTGTGTGAGATTAAACTGAGGCTTCTTAATTTTATTTCTCCTAAATTAAATAAGGGGAGATGCAAATAAGGAGAGATAATGGCAAAATGAAGCAGTCAGGTAATGGCCTGGCCCAAATTTGGGGTAAATATTTATTCATTGTCATTCTCACATAAAATGTGTCTGGTGCCTAAACTCCCTGAGCCATGTGGGTCTGGCCATCTGAACAAGTCTCTTCAGTCATAAGGTCAGTATTTAACCTGATTACACCTTTAGGCTAATTTCTTTTTAATGTGGTTTTAGAAGAGGCCTTTAGAAAAATCACACCATTTGTTGGACACTGATTACAGAAGATGTGTATTGGCAGAGTTAGAAGGAGAAAGGACAACATTGGTTTTGCCACATATTAAGTCTGCGACCTTGGGAGAGACAATTTAAAAAGTCACATTCAGGAGTGACTACATGGTATGCTATGCATTGCTAAATATCCCAACTATTGAATGCCACCAAATCATGTAACTGTTCAGTGTACTCAAAATAATAAAGCTTAGAGTGATTGTGAGAATCATACAGAAAAAGAATTTATGAGAAGGTGATTGGTAAAATATACAGGAGCAGTCATGGTTCCTTATGTTTATAATTTAGACCTTTAAAAAATAAAGATTTCACATGACAAATAATTTTATCCACCACAATAATGAAACCAGTATGATCTCAAAATGTGTACTTGTAGACTCACTAGGGAATTCTTTTTAAAGCAAATCATTTTTTTACTGCAGGAGAAATGCCTTCTTACCACTCAAGCTATTAAAATGGACAGGTGTTAATACACATGCCTTACCCTTGCTGTATGAATTTGGGGTACCTCCCACTAAGAGTTGTTGTTAAGCAGAGTTTATTTCTCACCCAAACGACTTCTGGGCCTGGATATGTGTTCTGCTTTGGTCAGTGGAATGTTAGTGGACACGATGGTAGCAGAAGTTAAATGTGCTTACATGGATTGGCTTGCCCTGGATTGGCTTGCCCCTTACCTCTGCCTTCCCACCATCAGCCACAAGAAGAATGTGCCCAGGGTACCCAGGTCAAGAAAGAAAGAAAAAACGTGCAGCAGACTGGAACTTGAAGTGCAGGCTTACACAGATCCCCTCCAGCTGACCCATGGGCCCATGAGGTTCATGATATAATCCTCTGATACTTTAAGGTCATTACACAGCAAAACTGACATGTAAAAGCCTATCCAAATTCTAGGGTCCCTATAGAACAAATAGAATACAGACCTTCTTTGCACAGTTAGATTAGAGTGTTTTGAGAAAGGAAAATGACTGTGAAAAAATAAAAGTAACTCTCAAGTCTTTGTATATTCTGGAGATAAAGGTAGGGATGCCTCAGTAGGTTCAAAATGTGGTTTTGAAGAACCCGAGATGATATAAGGAAAGATCAATCCTATTCACTTCTGTTAAAAATAACACCCTGCACCAATTGATATTCCCTTCAACTATACATGAGAGCACTTGTTTCCCTCACACTTACCAAAGATTCATTAACTTTACACATCTGTTAAGTCTAAAATTCATGCTACTTTGACTTGATTTTCATATCACTGGTCACCATTTGTATTTGTCCTTCTATAAATTATCTTTTCATATCATTTCCCTTGTATTGGATGAGATCTACATCAAAAATTACACTGCAAATATGCTTTCCTCCAACAACTCAGCTATCAGCAGTTCAATCCATAAATAATATGTCCTCAAGAATGTAAAGATACATATACAAGGAGTTTCTAATAGTTTAAAATAAGTCACAAAAATCTTGGAATTTGGAAAGAAGTTCTAAATTTTCTTTTTTTTCTTAACACAGGGATAAAGCATATTCTTTAACAATTTTCCTTTGTTATTCAGATATTCAGACTGGCAAAATAAAGCTAAAACAATACAATTAGAGAAACCACTATATTAGTAATTCTGTTGTTGAGTAGTCTTCTTATTATATAACATATAATTTTATGCTGTATTATTTTGCAATCTATGCTTTTTACTCAAAAACATATAATAATTTTTCAATATTAACAAAAAAATGCTTCTATAATATCATTTTTAATATCTATAAAACTTTCCTCTTATGTAATTCATTTAGCTAATCATTTCATTTTGGCATTTATATTTTTCTACTTTTTCACTATAAAAAATAATGCTTTAATATTATTGTCAACAAAGGAATCACTGAAATTTTATCCACAATAATAAAGGTGTCCCTTATATTTTATGTACAAAACTAAGGTAAACAGAATGATTTTGGATACCCCATTCAATATAGGAAAAATAAAAAATTAAAAGAAAAAGAAATTCATGTAAACTTCTTAGGACTGTCATCCAAATTACCCTAAAAATAACTTTCCCAAATCAGGCAAGGAAAGTTATCATTAAAAAAAAACTTAAAAAAACATGTTTGAACTAATATATTGGTTATGGCCAAATTTATAACCTAGCTGCTTTTGCGAATCTCATGTATATTATATACAACAGATTAAACTATTAGACATTGCCATTATTTGACAATCACAGACCTGCAGAATGAAAGTACACTGCCGGCTATAGTATATAATTAAATAGATTGTTTCTAAGAATAAAAGTCATCTATCAAATATTCATCAGTTCAGTTCAGTCGCTCAGTCATGTCCGACTCTTTGTGACCCTATGAATCGCAGCACGCCAGGCCTCCCTGTCCATCACCAGCTCCCGGAGTTTACTCAAACTCATGCCTATAGAGTCGGTGATGCCATCCAACCATCTCATCCTCTGTCATCCCCTTCATAGTGATGACTAATTATCTTTGAGTCTGTGATATGTTTTGGATCATGGGTATGATTCACAGGTCACTAAGACCTGCATTAGAAATGTGATGTCTAACTCTATTATTGTATATGAGAAAATAAGTCTCATAGCATTAATTGATTTTTAGGAACACATTTCAGCATGATGGTCATTTCTAGAAGTTATAAAAAAGGAAAAGTCAAAATTGGGCCATTTTCCTCACTCAATAAAACTGCAAAAAACTTAAATACAGGGGAGAAAAAGTGTACTTGGTATCCTTTGTAAAATGTGACTGAGTAGGAACTTTATAAATATTTGTTGATATGACCACTACATATCATTTATGAGCTTTCTTCATGGCACAGGAAAAATAATTAATGGAACTAAAATATTTACCATGACTGGGTAGTCTGTATTTCTTTTACCAGAATTCTGAGACAGAAAAACAATCTTTCCCTTTTGGACTAACCTACTTATATTGACAGAAAAGCTCACATAACTGCTGTCTTCAGAGTAATTTTTGTAAGCGTGAATGCTTTTTAAAAACACTAATCTTTACTTGCACATTAGTAACCAAGATAAAGAGATAATTCCTTAGGTATTAACCAAAAGAGAGGGTGAAAGGAATGGATGTTGGAAGGAGGACCAAAAAGCAGCAGCACTTGAGTTCCCAAAACTCCAACTTCCTAGTGTGGTAAAAGCTCTTGATTTCACCACCAGAGCTCACTGGGGCAAACATGACTGACTTCCTAAAGACACATACCCCTTAGTCCATGCTCATGCCAGTGTCTTGTTCACACCATTCCTGAGACCACAACCTCAGTATCACTTCTTGATAAAAATCAGAGTACTCTACACTTAACAAAGTAACCAATGCCCTCTGTTGTCCTTTTTGGAGCCTGGTTTCCATTACAGAAGCTAGTCATTTTGCAAAGGCAACAGCAGAAACTTCAAGTTGACAAATAGGTCATTTCTTGACAGCATTCTGCTTAGTCACGGAAAATCTACTTCAAACTTAGCTTGTATCCCATTATTACACCAGAGTCCGATAATATATGGGAATTAAAATGTAATATCAGAGTTGAAAAAATCACAATTAGAATCAATGCAAAAACTTTTAAATATCAGTTATCTCTCCATGTGGAGAGGAGCTCACAGTATGGGAGGTATATGAGAAACAAATCTGAGAAGGTAAATAAGAGATTCTCCTATTTTACTCTGTGAAATTTAGTGATGGCAAATCTAGAAAGGTTCAAAAAAGTTAAATTGTAAGTTTGACTTTCTAGTCTCTGCCATATACGTTATTGTACTTGAGAGTTACATTTCTATATTAAGCAAGCCCCATGTCCTCACACAGACATATTCCTGGGTCATAATTTGGCTTCGAGGTTTGTTGGTTTGGATCAGGTTCCAGAGTCTGCTGCTTTACAGATTATTAGCTCTGTTCAGTGTCCTCAGCCTCTGGTCCTTGATGCAAGTCAAGTCTGACTGAGACTCTTGTTCTTCTTCTCATTTCTTTAAGATAGACTAGTAAATGCCACTCCAGTTCACTGGACTAGTTTCAACAAGTGTGAATCTCAAGACATGAATCTCAGATCTTTTCCTCTGTAAATTTATGTGTAGAAATAGAAGATGGACAATGGCTATTTCTAAATCTATTCAGGATCATCTAAGCACCTCATTATTCATTGGAATATTCATTGGAAGGACTGATGCTGAAGATGAAGCTCCAATACTTTGGCCACTTGATGCAAAGAAGTGACTTAGAAAAGACTCTGATGCTAGGAAATACTGAAGGCAGGAAGAGATGGGGTCAACAGAGGATGAGATGGTTGGATCATATCACCGACTTGATGGACATGAGTTTGAGAAAGCTCTGGAAGTTGATGATGGACAGGGAAGCCTGGTGTGCTGCAGTCCATGAGATCGCAGAGTTGGACATGACTGAGTGACTAAACTGAACTGAAGTACCTCATAGAAAAGAGAATGACTCTACCTAGATCTACAGTATCCATCTTATTCTATTTATTCTCAGTATAGAGAGAATAAATAGCAGACATTTGATAAATGTCATTCTACATATTTTCTTCCTCTAGGTGTTATCATGAAAAGGTATGAAAATCTGAACAGGAAGATGGGTTATGTCTAGAAGAAGGACCTGTATTAGCATTAAGCTACCATATATCTTTAACGATCTCTTTTCCTATATAAAAATCTGTATGAGAAATGATTGGAATCACTCCCAATCAGTCTCTTGCCCTATCCTATCTCTACCCACCCCAAAAAAAGACTAAGCAAAAAGCAAAGCCCCCCATAGTTCATTCCTTTTAATTTAAAAATAGCCTATATCAAACTGTTTCATCTCCTTTGGGGGGGCTCATTTTAAGTGGTTATAATTTCAAACCAAAGCTAGAGAAATGAGAAAATATTTGAGTTAGTAGAAACATTTAGATTGTTTTCTGACAATGGCCATTACTGTGCAGTTTTTAAAAGTAGAGTTGATTCACCATATTATATAAGTTTCAGATGTATTCACAGTGATTCAGTTTTAAAGATTATACTCTATTGATAGTTATTATAAAATATTGGCTATGTTTCCTGTGATATACAATATATTTTCGTGGTTTACTTACTTTACACATAGTAATTTGTACCTACTAATCCCCAACCCCTATATTGCCCCTCCCCCTTCCCTTTTCCCACTGGTAATGACTAGTTTGTTGTTTATATCTGTGAGTCTGTTTCTTTTTTGTTATTTCACTAATTTATTTTCTTAGATTTCACATATAAGTAATAATATACAGTATTTGTCTTTCTCTGTCTGATTTACTCCACTGTGCATAAGGACCTCCAAGTCCATCCATGTTGTTGCAAAGGCAAAATTTCATTCTTTTTGCTGAGTAATATTCCACTGTGTTTGTGTGTGTGTGTGTGTGTGTGTGTGTGTAATTCACCTTAATAATTCAACCCTCATTGGGCTGCCCATGATAAGATAATCTGAAAGTCAGTTTCCATGTGTACTAGATCATTTTCCCAGTTTTGTGGAATTCTTTAAAGAAAATGAAATAGATAAATGGAACTTTGTGCTAAAATGGGGTAATCTTCAACTATTTAGTACTTTGGTTGCTCACAAGGTGTTAGAATTAGATAGTTCTTTTGACATGCATCCTTAAGAATATTTCTATACTATTTATTCATTAGTATTCATTAATGGAGTCTATGATCATAATCCAAATAATTTTTAGGAAAGCAAGGAGTTAGTTGGAAGGTCATATCACTGCTAAAATGAAACCCTTCAAATTTTAAAAACTGTCCATTTCAAATTTTGAAAATCTCAAAGAATATTCAAAAGAACCAATAAAATATAAAGTAATAGAATTTTAGAGCTGCAAAAAGCCTTACATTTCTCTCAGAAGAGGAAGAAGTGAAAGCACTTAGAAACTGTAAAATATCACACAAATCTATACAATATGCATTGTCCTCATCTACTGGTATGTAAAGTCCCACAATTTACAAGTAACAGAAGAGATGGAGTGATTTACAAGATTCTTCAAAAGCCTTTCCAAAAATCATTAGGACCATTAGCACCCACCCCAAGGCAAATTCCTATTAACTGATCCACAATTACTGGTCAAGCTTCAGCAGTTTTTCTAGCCATTCTCATTTAACTCAAGAGTTGCAATTATTACTAAACTAGCCCAGGGAATATAAGAACATTTACGGAACAGACTTTTTTTTTCCCCCAAATTCCCCACAACTGCATATTTTTTCAAAAAGGAAATGAAAAAGAACACTTAAAGTATATGCTATTTTTCTTAATCTGGCAGATAAAATTCTTTTATGTTCTAATATATTTTATTTTGTAACTGATAATATTGAGCTATTTAAACACATAGATCTAAAATCAACCCCACACTACAAGCTATGAAGGGAATCCAGTCAAAGAAAAAAAAAGCAAATTTTACCTTAAGAGCTCAGTCAAAGATGATATTTAAGTAGTGAGTGAAAATGTTACAACACTCCCTGGAGCAAAGTTTTCAAATGTATTTTTATTCACACATTGCTTTCTTTGATTCATATCAATGTATGGCAAAAACCACTACAATATTATAAAGTAATTAGCCTCCAACTAATATAAATAAATTAAAAAAAGAAAGAAAGAAACTTTCCATAAAGCTAAGGAAAATAAATAAACAAGGAGTTTCTCTGATTGAAATATAAGTAGGAAGTCCAGACAAAGCTCTTGGGGCCCCTGACAAGGGCTCCACTGAATATAGTTTAAAAATCATCCTAGAGGATAAAACCCAAACTCCTAAACAGATATTTCTGGCCCATTCTAATTCAACTTCCACCTTTCTATTCAATCCAGAGATTTAACAAGCAAAGAGTGCTCTGTAATTAGGATATGAGAGCCAATTTTTTTCCAGTCTCTGTGTAGGCAAATTAGCATATTAGAAATGTAGAAATGCAACTGGGTGGCAAAAAGAAGTGGTAGAGAGTAGTATTAGGGAACAGAAGACTGTTTTTAGTCTATTCCATGTAGCATAGAGTGAGTCTCTAAATTTCTGGATTTCAGTTGACCTAGTTGTCATATAAAAGAGTAGTATTATTAAGATATATACTTTTATCAGAGGGCTGGTCGAAATCATTTCTTAGTATTTCTTCACACTCTAAGATAGACAACTCAATTCTATAAATTATTTTTTAAATGATGGTTTGAGAATAAGTCACAAAAGCTGCAATAGCAAAGATTATATAAGACAAAGTCCTTATTTTGGATAGAGGAAGGTGTGACCCCAGGACTGGAAAAGGTCAGTTTTCATTCCAACCCCAAAGAAAAGAAATGCCAAAGAATGTGCAAACTATGGCACTATTGCACTCATCTCACACGATACTAAAGTAATGCTCAAAATTCTCCAATCCAGGCTTCAGCAATACATGAACCATGAACTTCCAGCTGGTCAAGCTGGTTTTAGAAAAGGCAGAGGAACCAGAGATCAAATTGCCAACATCTGCTGGATCATCAAGAAAAGCAAGACAGTTCCAGAAAAACATCTATTTCTACGTTATTGACTATGCCAAAGCCTTTGACTGTGTGGATCACAATAAACTGTGGGAAATTCTGAAAGAGATGAGAATACCAGACCACCTGACCTGCCTCTTGAGAAACCTGTATGCAGGTCAGGAAGCAACAGTTAGAACTGAATGTGGAACAACAGACTGCTTCCAAATAGGAAAAGGAGTATGTCAAGGCTGTATATTGTCATCCTGCTTATTTAACTTCTATGCAGAGTACATCATGAGAAATGCTGGACTGGATGAAGCACAAGCTGGAGTCAAGATTGCCAGGAGAAATATCAATAACCTCAGATATGCAGATGACACTACCCTTATAGCAGAAAGTGAAGAAGAACAAAAGGGCCTCTTGATGAAAATGAAAGAGGAGAGTGAAAAGGTTGGCTTAAAGTTCAGCATTCAAGCTACCAATGGTATTTTTCACAGAACTAGAACAAATAATTTCACAATTCATATGGAAATACAAAAAACCTCGAATAACCAAAGCAATCTTGAGAAAGAAGAATGGAACTGGAGGAATCAACCTGCCTGACTTCAGACTCTACTACAAAGCCACAGCCATCAAGACAGTATGGTACTGGCACAAAGACAGAAATATAATCAGTGGAACAGAATAGAAGCCCAGAGATAAATCCACAAACCTATGGACACCTTATCTTTGACAAAGGAGGCAAAGATATACAATGGAAAAAAGACAACCTCTTTAACAAGTGGTGCTGGGAAAACTGGTCAACCACCTGTAAAAGAATGAAACTAGAACACTTTCTAACACCATACACAAAAATAAACTCAAAATGGATTAAAGATCTAAATGTAAGACCAGAAACTATAAAACTCCTAGAGGAGAAAATAGGCAAAACACTCTCTGACATAAATCACAGCAGGATCCTCTATGACCCACCTCCCAGCATATTGGAAATAAAAGCAAAAATAAATGAATGGGACCTAATAAAACTTAAAAGCTTTTGCACAACAAAGGGAACTATAAGCAAGGTGAAAAGACAGCCCTCAGAATGGGAGAAAATAATGTTGCAAACAAAGAAAGAGACAAAGGATTAATCTCAAGAATATACAAGCAACTCCTGCAGCTCAATTCCAGAAAAGTAAATGACCCAATCAAAAAATGGGCCAAAGAACTAAACAGACATTTCTCCAAAGAAGACATACAGATGGCTAACAAACACATGAAGAGATGCTCAACATCACTCATTATCAGAGAAATGCAAATCAAAACCAAGAGGTACCATTACACATCAGTCAGGATGGCTGCTATCCAAAAGTCTACAAGCAATAAATGCTGGAGAGGGTGTGGAGAAAAGGGAATCCTCTTACACTGTTGGTGGCAATGCAAACTAGTACAAGCACTATGGAAAACAGTGTGGAGATTTCTTAAAAAAACTGGAAATAGAACTGCCATATGACCCAGCAATCCCACTCCTTGGCATACACACTGAGGAAACTAGATCTGAAAGAGACACGTGCACCCCAATGTTCATCGCAGCACTGTTTATAATAGCCAGGACATGGAAGCAACCCAGATGCCCACCAACAGACGAATGGATAAGGAAGCTGTGATACATATACACAATGGAATATTACTCAGCCATTGAAAAGAATTCATTTGAATCAGTTCTAATGAGATGGATGAAACTGGAGCCCATTATACAGAGTGAAGTAAGCCAGAAAGATAAATATTAATACAGTATACGAATGCATATATATGGAATTTAGAAAGATGGTAATGATAACCCTATATGCAAAACAGAAAAAGAGACACAGATGTACAGAACAGACTTTTGGACTCTGTGGGAGAAGGCAAGGGTGGGATGTTCTGAGAGAACAGCATTGAAATAAGTATGCTATCAAGGGTGAAACAGATCACCAGCCCAGGTTGGATGCATGAGACAAGTGCTCAGGGCTGGTGCACTGGGAAGACCCAGAGCAATGGGATGGGGAGGGAGGTGGGAGGGGGGATCAGGATGGGGAACACATGTAAATCCATGGCTGATTCATGTCAATGTATGGCAGAAACCACTACAATATTTTAAAGCAATTAGCTTTCAACTAATAAAAATAAATGAAAAAAAAAAGCATTAAAAAACACCATCATAATAAAAAGTACTTGATAACATAATAAAAAACAATAAAATAATAATCAAAATTAAAAAAATAAAGTTCAACATTCAGAAAACTACGATCATGGCATCCGGTCCCATCACTTCATGGTGAATAGATGGGGAAACAGTGGAAACAGTGGCTGGCTTTATTTTTCGGGGGCTCCAAAATCATTGCAGATGGTGACTGCAGCCATGAAATTAAAAGACATTTACACCTTGGAAGGAAAGTTATGACCAACCTAGACAGCATATTAAAAAGAAGAGACATTACTTTGTCAACAAAGGTCTGTCTAGTCAAGGCTATGGTCTTTCCAGTAGTCAGGTATGGATGTGAAAGTTGGACTATAAAGAAAGCTGAGCTCTGAAGAATTGATGCTTTTGAACTGTGGTATTGGAGAAGACTCTTGAGAGTCCCTTGGACTGCAAGGAGATCTAACCATCCATCCTAAAGGAAATCAGTCCTGGGTATTAATTGGAAGGACTGATGTTGAAGCTGAAATTCCAATATTTTGGCCACCTGATGTGAAGAGCTGACTTATATGAAAAGACCCTGATGTTGGGAAAGATTGAAGGCAGGAGGAAAAGGGGACAACAGAGGATGAGATGGTTAGGTGGCATCACCAACTCAATGGACATGAGTTTGGGTAAACTCCGGGAGTTGGTAATGGACAGGGAGGCCTGGCGTGATGCAGTTCATGGGGTTGCAAAGAGTCGGACATGACTGAGTGACTGAACTGAATTTAACTGAACTGAACTGAAGGTGTAATGAAAGACATAAATGTTATCATTTTGTTCTTTTTCCTAAAAACTGATACTTTTTAATCCCCTTGTGTTAAGATTGCTCATTCTAGTGACAATCTAAAATCAGACCCCATTTTCCCTAACTTGTAAATGTATTTGGGAAAACTGAATTTCTATATACTATGTTGGTCTTGGGGCTGGTTCCTTCTCTGATCCAGAGAACAATGTCTGACACAGAAGAATCAATGTCTATGGTCTCAGATATACAGCGAGTCACAAAGTTACCTCTGCAGTAGCAACAGATCAGTTCCAAGCACTGTCCAATCTGGGAAGAACATACTAAGCACTCAAAGCAATATATAATCCACAGGCGTTAATAAAGAATTTGAAGCCTGCCTGGAAGGGGAAAAGTGATATTTAAGCTGAAACCTAAAGTACAAGATAAAGGTAGCTAAGTTGTGGGTGGAAGGTGGGCAAAAGGAGAGTTGGGCAAGAAAAGCCCTTCAAACCAGGTTGAGAAACAGTTTCAGTAGACTCAAAAATGAGAAAAAGGAGATGAGTTTACATCCAGTAGTCATGTACGGATGTGAGAGTTGGACTATTAAGAAAGCTGAGCAACAAAGAATTGATGCTTTTGAACTGTGATTTTGGAGAAGACTCTTGAGGGTCTCTTGGACAGCAAGATCAAACCAGTCAATCCTAAAGTAAATGATTCCTGAATATTCATTGGAAGGACTGATGCGAGCTGAAACTCCAATACTTAGGCCACCTGATACAAAGAACTAACTCCTTAGAAAAGACCCTGATGCTGGAAAAGATTGAAGGCAGGAGGACAAGGGGACAACAGAGGATGAGATGGTTGCATGGCATCACTGACTTGATAGACATGAGTCAGAAAGCTCACAGAGTTGGTGATGGACAGGGAAGCCTGGTGTGCTGCAGTCCATGGGTTCACAAAGAGTCGGGCATGACTGAGCAACTGAACTGAAAATAGAAAGAAGAAATCAGCTTATTCAGACCTCTGTGTACCTTGTTAAAGACACTAGAAAGATAATGGGATGGAAAGGTTTTAAGTGGGGACAACATTCAAAGAGATTCACATTTTTACAATACCGTTATGTGATTTCTATAGAGAGTAAGAATGAAGAAGGTATTGTAAACAGTAAAATGCTAGCTAGAAGGATACTGCAGTAGTACAGAATTATGCAGTGGCACTGGGTTAGAGAGAAGAGGACAATTCAAGAGATGTGTGGAAAGTAGTATTTAAAGGACTCAATCTTTGACTGGAGCTGGGGAAGTTGAGGTAGAAATTGAGGATGAGGCAATCTGAGTTTTTCAGCTTGAGCGATTGGGTGAAGGTGGTGTCATTTAAAAAGTTAGAGTACCAAGGGACTAATACTTTTAAAAATAATAATTATTGTTTATATAGTATTTATTTTGCAAAGGCACACATATTAACTCAACCATTCTCCTTAACTCTATGGGATAATTGTTTTTCTTATTCCCTTTTATAGATGAGGAACTGCAATACAGAAAGGCTGAATGAACTGCCCAAGTCCCACACCAGGAAATGGCTAAATGTGAATCTGAACAATCTAACAGTGGGAGAGAGTTGAAAATAGTCTCATGTTAGGTCAAGCTGAGCTTGAATGATCTCGGGAACATCCCAGAAGGCATTTGAACATGGAGGTTTGAAGCTCTGAAAACAGAGTTAAAGATTCGGAAGTAAGTAAAATCATGGTGATAGACACTACAGTTTCATGAAAAAAGACCAAGAATAGCCCATTTCAGTTTAATAAAAATTAACAATAAGCATTTTGTAGGGCTTAATTAAAGTCATAAAGTTAAGGAAATAAAACTTTAGCCCATACATAAAAATAAAAGCAAGGACTTTGAAATAAGAGTTCAACCCAGAATGGCTCAAGCATAAGACCTGAGGCAGTATCCCCATATGTCCATGGAATCAAATCTAAAGTCTACCCTCTCTGAAATACTGGGCAGAATAAAGAGACTAAAAATCTTCACCAAGATGGTAGAGAAAAATTCAAAGTTTATATCAAACCCTGATATATCAATATCAGCAGTACTGAATACAAATGATATCTTAAGTTCACTACACACTACTCACAACTAATGCATTAACCCTCTACCAACTAATTGTTTTCTCTGCCTCCCTATAAGTTTTAATTAAAGAAATTCTGAAATTTTGGTAGGGAGACCATTGCAGACATGATTCTTGTCCCAGAATGAAGAACTCCAAATTAGTGACACCCTTTATAGAATATTGCTTATTGCTTCTACAATGCCACTTTTTATTTGTGTATTCTATATATTAATTGGACTTCCCAGGTGGCTTAGTGGCAAAGAATCTGCCTGTGAATCCAGGAGATGTGGATTCCATCCTGGGTCAGGAAGATCCTCTGGAGAAAGAAATGGCAACCCACTCCAGTACTGCCTGGGAAATCCCACGGACAGAGGAGCCTGGCAGGCAGTTGTCCATGGGGTCACAAAACAGTCAGACATGACTTAGAGACTAAACAACAGCAAATGACAATAACAGTGCACTAATTAGCAACATCCTGTGTACTCAATAAGTTTTCAGTAACTGCTTAGTAATAGCAGAGCAGCTTATAACCACTATATATAGTACTATGGGTTTAGCCAGTCAGGATGCCAAGCATTTAATCATCTTGATTTGCAAAGATTGAAACGCTGTCAGTACAAAAAAAAGAAAAATGATAAAAGGATACTAAGCAGAAAGAAGCAAACTAATCATCAATATCTGCTTTCCTTTAAAGTTGTATCCTCCCAGAAAATATCATTATAACTCAAGGTTAAATACAGAATTGAAAAGGTATCACATGAAGAGGAGGCTTCCCCAGAGGCTCAGCGGTAAAGAATCCACCTGCAATGCAGGAGCCAGAGACATGGATTCAATCCCTGGGTCAGAAGATCACCTGGAGGACATGGCATCCCACTCCAGCATTCTTGCCTGGAAAATGCCATGGACAGAGGTGCCTAGCGGGCTACAGTCCATAGAGTCGCAAAGAATCAGACACGACTGAAGCAACTTAGCACACACATGTGTGCGCACACGCGTGCACACACACACACACATGAAGAGAACGTAAAAGGGAAAGAAGATCTGGTTTTGCTATTTCTTCCACAACTACTGTTGGACTTTGTCATCTTGGACTCATCTATTAGAGGAATTGATCCCTGGCATTTCTGAGCACAGGCACTGTATGGCTGACACTTGTTTATGGAAAGTGATGATTTTTTTCATGCACACACCCCAGAGCAGAGAAAGGCACAGAGCATTCACAGTCTGACCTCTGCTTGCTTCCACTTATAGTACTTCAGGTGATCTTCCAATTAGTCCAGTAATCAACATGTCTTTACAGAGGGTCTTATGGCAGACAGGTGCTCTGTACTATGGATGCTGTGGTGAACAGGAAGACATGATCCTTTTGATTGTGCTCTGAGTTTTTCCCTTCAATTAGGTATGGGTTTATGAACTAGTAAAAATTAAATTTTTAACTATTAAAACCCTCCTTTCTACTATACCACATTTCTGGGTTTGTTGTTTTTGTCACTAAGTCTTGTCTGACTCTTTGTTACTCCATGGACTGCAGAACTCCAGGCTTCCTACTTCACTATCTCACAGAGTTTGCTCAAATTTTCATGTCAATTGATTGAGTCAGTGATGCTATCTAACCATCTCATCCTCAGTCGACCCCTTCTTTTTCCTTCAGTCTTTCCCAGCATCAGGGTCTTTTCTAAGGAGTCAGTTCTTTGCATCAGTTGGCCAAAGTATTGGAGCTTCAGCTTCAGCATCAGTCCCTCCATAGAATATTCAGGACTGATTTCCTTTAGGATTCATTGGCTTGATCTCCTTGCAGTCCAAGGGATTCTTAAGATTCTTCTCCAGCACCACAATTTGAAAGCACCAATTTTTCAGCACTCAGCCTTCTTGATGATCCAACTCTCATATCCATACATGACTATTGGAAAATCCATAGCTTTGACTATATAGAATTTGTCAGCAAAATGATGTCTCTACTTCTTAATACACTGTCTAGGTTTGTCACAGCTTTTCTTCCAAAGAGCAAGCGCCTTTTAATTTCATGGCTGCAGTTATCATCCACAGTGATTTTTGAGCCCAAGAAAATAAAATCTGTCACTGATTCAACTTTTCCTTATCTATTTGTCATGAAATAATGGGACCAGATGCATGATCTTAGCTTTTTTTAATGTTGACTTTCAA
The DNA here is from genome assembly GCF_023699985.2 of Odocoileus virginianus. Taxonomy (NCBI): domain Eukaryota; kingdom Metazoa; phylum Chordata; class Mammalia; order Artiodactyla; family Cervidae; genus Odocoileus; species Odocoileus virginianus. The sequence goes on along the minus strand of NC_069675.1, from coordinate 16,208,754 downwards.
ATCAGCTTTTTCACTGTCCTCCTTCACCCTCATCAAGTGGTTCTTTAGTTCCTCTTCACTTTCTGCCATTAGAGTGGTACCTTGTCGTGGCAAAGGGTCTTGCGTAGCTCAATAAAGCTAAAAGCCATGCTATGCAGGGCCACCCACGACAGATGGGTCATAATGAAGAGTTCTGACATTCTGGGTTACACAGACACAAAAGGTCTATATCCCTAAATAAGGGTTGAGAATCAAAAGCAGCAATTAGAAATAATATCTTTAGAGTAATTGTTTATCCTTTAAAGATTTTGTGAGAAAGTAGAATTATTAAAATGAGCCCCTTATTGGTGACCATGTAATAAGAGCAATGGGTAAGGGGTTTTCCAAGATGACCACAGAGAAATCTATGAGGCGGAGCAGTAGGCATTGACTCCTGTCACCTGAGTAGCGGGCCTGGCATTGCTGAACCATAAAGAGAGCTGTGTGCTGTTTCTCCATGGCTAATGCACACTTCACTAGGCCTCAAAAAACAATCTAATGTTAAATGAGAAAATGACAAAATTCTCCTTGCATTCCTCTTTCTTCTGTTCACAAAGTGGCCAGGAGTGGAAGGAGTGGAAGGAGTAAGTCAGTGGTGAGTTGCCACAGAATGTTGTACCAGGTCACACCACTCCTTGAAAAAAATAACTACAATGTGGCACAATCACTTTTCCAGTGACTGAAGCTAGAAGAATGCTGAGTATAATTTGCTGAACAACTGCTTCCGAAAATCAAGGTGCTTCTCCATGAGGACAAAATCACTTCTGATCTTCCAATCTGACTAAAAAGTATACAAGGTTTACTTCTGTGGAAAGTACACTGTGAAGCTTCACAGAGGCCGAGCCTCCGTCCTTACCCTGGTTATGAAGTCAAGTTCCTCATCCTGATGCCTGTTTCTTCTTTCAACTCACTTCAGCCTTAAAAGTAGTCATGGGCAAGAATATTTTTCATGCTAAATGCTAACACAATTAATGCAGCAGATGAGTCTGCTCCCTCACTATATGCATGTTTGTGCACTTATTATATAACATGAAAGCATGTTAAATGTTTACTACTTTGCCAATCACAAATTTTATCTTTGCTATAAAATCCTTAAGGAAAAACGCTGCCTGCAGGGAAAGACATTTCTTATACTCAAGCAAATAGGCTTCCTTCAATGGCAAGATGGCACAATGGATGTTATTCTCTCACTTATTAAATTAGGCCTCTTCCTTTGAAGAGAAACCATCTACTAGAAGTAATATTCTCTAACACTCCTCAGCTTGAAGCACATGTCCTCTCAACTGTGAGCTCTCTTTGCAAAGAGAAAGTCACTGGATCGAATAGAATAGCGCAAAGCAGAGATTACTTACAAAGTTTAAGAATAACTTCCTCAGCCCAAAGATACTTCATCATAGAAAGCAGCAATTTTACTTAAGCATGATCCCATTTGAAAATGAAGGTGAAAGTCTTGGACAACAAGGGATCTGTCTCTGTGACAGCCCTGGGCCCAAAGAAAGGAGATGGATCTTCTCCAAGGTGCTGAAGAAAAGGTGCAACAGAAGAAAAACCTCACCCCATTGCAAGTTACTCTTGCAATGTAATCTATTCTTATGTCAATTGACTGACAAGTTGAAAAGAGGGTTTTCTGCTGCAGGATTGGTGTTTGGACTGAACAAAAAGTAAGTTAGAGAAATTCCTAAAGAACTCTACCACCAGAGTTCATCAGCAATCAGGCCCAGCTTCCTTTATTCCCTTCTGAATCCAAGAAAAGTATAAGTAAGTGCTGCTTTAGCTACAGACTACCAAGCATCTGATTGTTTTCCATTGGTTCAGAGCCCACATACAAAGGATCTACTGATTTGTCCTTACAGACCATCAGAACTAAGGCTATAATTTATAGCCCCATCCAATTACAAAATAAAATTAACTGTCTACCCCACAAATGACTGAGTTAAAAATTTCATCAGAATGTCTTTAAAGTTGCTGTAATACAAGAACCATTAGATGAAACAAAGATTCATGCCTGGATTGTCCTTTAATAAAGTTTCATTATTTCTTCACATTTATGAGAATCAAAGTTGCAGTGAGAACTGACAGCTCTCAGGAGTTTTAACAAACTACTGTTCAATTCCTGAGGAAAATGAGGACCTCAGAGTCCTTTCTCCAGTCTCATAGTGAATTATGAATTGGCTGACCTACACTAGTACAGCCTTCAACTTAAAAAAAAAAATTAAAAGGCAGGAGAACTTGGGAATAAATCAGCCATCCCCTGAGGACACAGAACAGAGATGAAAACTCGCTGACTTCTTTGAGTTCTCCCAGTGTGACTAGGACAAAGAAGCAAAGAGAACAAAGGCTAAAGGAGGTAATAAAAATGGTGGCTCTGAATTTTAAGTTGTCACACCGCAAAGCAAAACTGAGATCAGAGAGTGATCTGGTGTGTTTTCTATCATTGCAAAGGTTCTGAGCTCCCAGACAAGCCTTATACAGCAGTTGGCTTTAACCAGTGGTGTGTATCAGAGTTGCCTTTGAATATCTTTTAAAAACCTATTGTATTTCCTGACCCTGTATCATTGAAAGGTCACTGGGTCTGAAGTCACTGGAACTGGGGTGATTTTTCAGAGTTCCTTAGAGGACTTGGAGGCACTATAACTACTGTTATAGAGGATGATTTCCAGGAAAACAGTGCTTCTCAAACTTCAGTGTGCTTGTAAATAATCCCAGTACTACCCCCTAAATCTCAGGATCTTAGTTAAAATATTCTGACTCAGGGGGGTCTGGGATAGAGCTTTATAACAAGCTCCCTGGTGACATCCATACTGCTGGTGTGGGGACCCCACTCTATGAGGCAAGTAAGCTAGCTTTATATCCCAACTTCAGGTCAGTGGCCATGGCGTGAATGTTGGCAGCCTGAGGCTGGTCCATGTGCAGTTTGTGGATCAGCCACCACAAAAATCACCTGAGGTACTTATTAAAATTCCAGGGCCTCACCCCAAACACATCCAATCAGAGCCAGTTAAACAAGCTCCCTGCGTAATCCTATATACACATTAAAATCTGAGGACCACTAAGAGTTAGAGAATGGATAATTAAAAGAACTACCAGTCCCATAATCATTCAATAATGAATCATAACTTAAATTATTAATTTAATGCATTTTAAGCCTTCTCTATTTTCCAGTTAAAACTGGAAATAGAGGTAGTAGTTTGAAAACAATTGAATCACCCTGATACATAACTTTAATATACATATACACACACACACACACACATACATACATACGGGGCTTCCCTAATGGCTCAGTGCTAAAGAGTCCACCTACAATGCAGGAGACATAGGTGCAATCCCTGAGTTGGGAAGACCCCTTGGAGATGGAAATGGCAACCCATTCCAGTGTTCTTCCCTGGGAAATCCCATAAACAGAGGAGCTGGTGGGCTATAGTCCTTGGGATCACAAAAGAGTCAGTAGTGACTTAGCAACTAAAAACAACACACACACACACATATATATACATGACCAACAAAATCTGAAGTATATCATTAAGCTTGCCTATCTCTACATTGGCTATGCTATCACCTATGAAACTGTCCCCCAAATTGTCATACTTTGGGGTCACTTATCAGCTACTTTGGTCTATTTCCCCAACTGTTTTTCCTTTACCAACACCTATTCACTCACTTCTTTGTATTACCTGAACATTCTATGTATTCTCTATCCTTGCCAGAGAAAAATTACCTTTAATTTCATCCAGCAAATACTGTTCTATAACTGATCTTCTGAACTCCAAATCTCTAAATGTTATTTCTGACACTAGAATATAAATTCACAAAATGGAAGAATCAAAATGCTTTTCTTCTTGGAAGTAGTAATCAAAAGGAAATGTCATTTTCTTGCTTATGAAAAAATTTTTAAAAATCTGCATTTGCAAAAATTTGAGTATTAATAATTAAAGAATTTTAAATCAAGGTTGTACTAGGCATTAGAAAAACAGGGACCTAGAAATTATGTGTTTAACTGGATAATACAGGCCTTAAAATTTTTCTTCTCCCCATATACAAGCTGGAATTTTTAGGGTCATATTTGCATGAAATTTCATTATTCTAAATAAATTAAATATATATAATACATACACATATAATACATTATGCAAAATGCCCTATGTATCTTTAAAATACTTTTCATGTAACTAACTATTATGAACTTGAAAAATATCTTTCAACAGATAATTCCTCACAATTTAAGGTGGAAAATGTTTGATAAGGCTATATCATGCTCATTCATTCATTCTTACTTTTGGTCATCACATTTCCTATGTTCATATGTCTAACTAATAATAACAGCAGAGATTACTGTGATGAATGGGCAAGAGTCAGAAAGCAGTGGATCACCTTTACAAGGAAGAGGGGCATTATGAGTTGCCCATGGCTGCTTCAATAAATTACTATAAACCTGGTAGCCTAAATCAACACAAATATTATCTTAAGTTTATAAAGGTAAGGAGTCCAAAATGGATCTTCCAGACTAAAATCAAAATGTTGACAAAGCTGTATTCCTTCCAGAACAAATTAAAATTTAAAACAAATAAAATACTCTGCAAATCCTAGTCTTAAAATGAGGGACTTCTAGATGCAAGGGAATGTCTGGATGGTAGTCCCAGCTGAAGCATTCATGCTTCCTTTAGGAAATATTTTGTGGGGAGCTGTTACCAGCACAACAAAATTCTTATAAAGTGCTATCCATTCTTCAATATTCTGACTCAAGCGTGGAAACATTCTCGCTTAAGATCCCGTAGCACAGTTGGGTCAAACTTAGAACATTAAAGATTGATTTTATAAAATTTTTAGGACTTTTAAAGTATGTAAAACAAAGAACATTTAAATGTTTAAATAATTTGCCTTAGATGATCTGGTTTGACCTCTAAAGTTTATATCAGAAATTTGACTTTTGCCCCCTCCTAGATCCTGGTGAATATTAAGTAGACAATCATCATGGCCATCACTCAAGAGCTCACATCTAGACATATGCTCTTCTCAAAGACACATAAGGCACTGCTGTCAAAGTTCTCCTTCAAGTTCCCTGAGTCAACTTGTGCCTTCACAAGGTGAGAGACACCTGGAACCATCATTCTCAATTTCCCTACCTTCCAGCTGTAACAGTCCTTCTACCACTTCCATGCACATACTAATACATAAGTCTCACATCCAGTAAGTTCTTAGTCTTGCAAACTGACATCAAGAAACAAGCTAGTCTTAATCAAGTTTGGCAAGGACTGGTTAATCAAGATTTTGGTACAAAATAAACAGTATAACCTTAGAGCATCCCCTAAAGAGAATGAGCACATATTGAGTTTTGCTCCTGATTCCTTTTTCTCTTATTTTCTTAGAGAAGGTGCAAATGTTCTCAAAAATCAAAACTGCTATAATGTAACTCCTGCCTCTCCCACCAGCCACTCATGTCATCAATGGAGATGGAAGCACAATTGGAATTTCGGAGGGCCTTGCATTCGAAAGAGCAATTTTCCCCAGGGCAGTAGACCTCTACATAGACTGTAAGCTGGAATCACCTAGGGAACTTAAAAAAAAAAAAAATCCCACTCTCTGAGATTCTAATATAACTAGTCTAGTTGCTTCCCAAATCATTCTAAACTTCAGCCAAGGTAGATTGCTACTAAGCAGGAGCAGGATTGGTCTAACTTTGCATATTGCCAAGTTAGATTGAATAATTTTTTATGAAAGGTCATTCCTAAGTATTATAGAATGTTTAGCAGCATCCCTTCCCTCTTCTCAGTAGATAGCAGTAGGTTGACTATACAGTTCAGTCGCTCAGTCATGTCCGACTCTTTGTGACCCCATGGACTACAGCATGCTAGACTTCCCTGCCCATCACCAACTCCCAGAGCTTGCTCAAACTCATATACATTGTGTCACTGATACCATCCAACCATCTCATCCTCTGTTGTCCCCTTTTCCTCCTGCCTTCAATCTTTCCCAGAATCAGAGTCTTTTCAAATGAGTTAGTTCTTCACATCAGTTGGCCAAAGTATTGGAGTTTCAGCTTCAACATCAGTCCTTCCAGTGAATATTCTGGACTCATTTCCTTTAGGGTGGACTGGTTTGATCTCCTTGCAGTCCAAGGGTCTTTCAAGAGTCTTCTCCAACACTACAGTTCAAAAGCATCAACTCTTCAGCACTCAGCTTTCTTTGTAGTCCAACTCTTACATCCATCCATGACTACTGGAAAAACCACAGGCTTGACTAGACAGACCTTTGTTGGCAAAGTAATGTCTCTGCTTTTTAATATGCTGTCTAGGTTGATCATAACTTTTCTTCCAAGAAGCAAGAATTTTTTAACTTCATGGCTACAGTAGTCACCTGCATTGATTTTGGAGTCCCCCAAAATAAAGTCTGTCACTGTTTCCATTGCTTCCCCATCTATTTGCCATGACATGATGGGACCAGATGACATGATCTTTGTTTTCTGAATGTTGAATTTAAGTCAGCTTTTTCACTCTCCTCTTTCACTTTCATCGAGAGGCTCTTTAGTTCTTCTTCACTTTCTGCCATAAGGGTAGTGTCATCTGCATATCTGAGGTTATTGATATATCTCCTGGAAAACTTGATTCCAGATTGTGCTTCGCCCAGCCCAGCATCTCACATGATGTACTCTGCATGTAAGTTAAATAAGCAGGGTGAGAATAGACAGCCTTGACGTTCTCCTTTCCCGATTTGGAACCAGTCTATTGTTCCATGTCCAGTCCTAACCACTGCTTCTTGACCTGCATACAGGTTTCTCAGGAGGCAGGTCAGGTGGTCTGCTATTCCCATCTCTTTAAGAATTTTCCATAGTTTGCTGTGATCTACACAGTCAAAGGCTTTGGTGTAATCAGTAAAGCAGTAGTAGATGTTTTTCTGGAACTCTCTTGCCTTTTTGATGATCCAACAGATGTTGGTAATTTGATCTCTGGCTCCTCTGTCTTTTCTAAATCCAGCTTGAACATCTGGAAATCATGGTTTATGTACTGTTGAAGCCTGGCTTGGAGAATTTTGAGCATTACTTTGCTAGCATGTGAGATGAGTGCAATTGTGTGGTAGTCTGAACATTCTTTGGCATTGGCTTTCTTGGGATTGGAATGAAAACTGACTTTTTCCAGTCCTGTGGCCACTGCTGAGTTTTCCAAGTTTGCTGGCATATTGAGTGCGGCACTTTCACAGCATCATCTTTCAGGATTTGAAATGTCTCAACTGGAATTCCATCACCTCCACTAGCTTTGTTTGTAGTGATGCTTCCTAAGGCCCACTTGACTTCACATTCCAGGATGTCTGGCTCTAGATGAGTGATCACACTATCGTACTCATCTGGGTCATGAAGATGTTTTTTCATGATCTCTTTTTATGAAGATTGACTCTACCTGGACAGACAATCAAAGACACCTCCAGACATTGCTGAACTTCCTCTGAAGGGTAAAACTGCCTCCAACTGAGATCCACCGCCCTCTTCAGTCTTGATTCTTCTGAGTTAAGATGCAGGCAGTAAATAAGCATCTGATAAGGAGTAAGGCTACTGCCCTCCTGTCAAAATGTCCAGGTTAGAATCTAAGTTTTCAACCTACCAGTTGTGTGAACTGGGACAAATTTCTTAACCTCCCTGAGACAGTTATGAAGTGGAGCTGGTAAGTGCATGTAACTTACAGGTTCCTGTGGTATGAGCTAACACCAGTCAAGCCCTTAAAGAATACCAGCCTACTATACAGTGAGTACTCACTGCATGTTAGCTTCTACTGTCACTGGTCATTGCCTTTCCCAAGTTTCACATCCACGAAGGAAACACACAATGCTGAGACTCTTTCTATAGGTTTTGACTATAATGTGGACAGAGTGAGACAAGTCAGAGTCCTGGAAGATGATGACTCAGTATCAAGCCTGCTTTGTCTGATAGCCCAGATAGTAGCAGCTTTTGATCATTGATCAGCTGATGAGTAAAAAAGTCAGGCCAGTCCCTATTTGGCTATCAGTTCCTTGAATATAGAGGAATGACGATATTCAATGACTTTCCTAACCTACTTTATACAGAGGCACACACACACACACACAGTTTCCACCATACCATTTCTTTCTTTGACTTATGAACAAAATTAACTCATTCATATAATCAAAAACAATTTATTGAATACAACTGAGATTCACCTAGGCAGAGTAGTCAAATATCTATTGAATCACACATGATAATTGCTATTATTTATCACACACATATAAACCTCCATTTTCCCAGAGATTTTTGAATTTTAAAATCTAAAATATGCTTATGTTCACTTTCTAAACAATGAATAACTTTAATATATACTTGCTTGGCTATAAAAATCCTATCCTTTAAATTAAAATCCTGATTGAGATTTAAATGGAACACAAGAAAACTTCTGTGCTTCATCTCTACACACAACACACACAATTAACTAACTCGAGTAGGTAGCCTATTCCTTCTCCAGCAGACCTTCATACCCAGGAATCGAACCAGGGTCTCCTGCATTGCAGGCAGATTCCTTGCCAGCTGAGCTACCAGGGAAGCCTAATTCACTTCTAGTTACCAAATATATGTTCTGGTATTTCCACATGAAGCAACTTTCTGATTCTCTGGACATCAGCTGAGTGCCCTGTAAGTTAACCCAATTCTGACATAATGTACCTGGAGACAGAATTAGATCCCACAGGTTAAGGCTCAACTGCATAAAAGTGCTCTCCCAACTCCAGACACCAATCACAACTTCACATTACTAACTGTGCTTCTGATGCCTCAGCTATAAACTAGGACTTCCCATCACCCTGTCCTTGGAGTCAATCATTTGCTAGAATGGTTCACAGATGTCAGCAAAACAATTTACTTACCAAATTAGTGGTTTACTATAAATGAATATTGGAGAAGGAAATGGCAACCCACTCCAGTACTCTTGCCTGGAAAATCCCATGGACAGAGGAGCCTGGTAGGCTACAGTCCATGGGGTCATGAAGAGGCGGACACGACTGAGCGATTTAAAAAAAATAAAATAAAATAACTGAGTATGACTCAGGAACAGCCATATGGAAGCGGTTCACAGGGCAAGGGATGGAGGAAAGTGCACAGAGTTTCATGCTCTCTCCAGGCATGTTACCAAGCGGCTAACACCAATACATGTTCACCAATCTAGAAGCTATTGAAATCTTGTTCTTTTTGGTTATTTTGGAGGCTTCATTACATAGGCATGACTTATTAAATCAGTTGCCATTGGTGACTGGTTCAACCTCAACAACTGCAACAGTAATTATCCAAGAGAAATAATAATCAGGGAAACATAAAACACTGAACAATTGCATATAAGTAGTAGGGATGAAGATCATGGCTTAAAAATTCTAGAAGTCTTATCTTAACCTGGAAGAAGGTAAAATGTTGGTTAACTTTAGACTTTCACAAACCTGTATGCTAAAACAGCTAGAGTAATCACTTAAAAAATAGAACAGAACATATACTTCCAAACAAACAGAAGGAGAAAACTAGTGGGTAAACAAGGAACCTCAATTAATGAAATAATGATGAGAAAGGAGAGGTGAAAAAAAGAAATAGAATGTATCATATATAAAGAAAGTCTCTATCAAATCAAAGGGAACTCATGATCAAAAAAAATTTTTTTAAACTAAGATCAAAGAAGATCTTTAGAAATTATACTCCTTCAGAGGAAGAGCAAAAAGAAAAAAAAATTATGCAAAAAGAAAATACTTAATTATAGAAATTCATAATCATACATGGCTGTTTATGTATAAAACATAAATTAAAGTCTATGAATTACTAAAAACTAAGAGAGAAACACTTCTCTTAGAATTTCTGAATGTTCCCAGACAGAAATTTTTGAATCAGTTAATACAGATTATTGTTAAAATGTTTTACTTTGAATGTACAGAATTCTTTCTTCTATTCAAGAGCTTGATATTTAATCATAGAGATGACTAAAAGAAAACAATTTCTATAAATAATGTAATTCTGTAAAACATCTAACGCATTCCAAGATCAAATATAGCATAGGTCTCTTTGATTATGTTTTAACCCAAATAGCTCTCCAGGGTAACAGTGCATAATTTGATACAAAGAATGTTTTTTAACCCCCTTCTATTCCCAATCAGACACTTGAATAATATTTCAGAAACAAAAAAAATCTTTGCTCTGGAACTTTTTTCTATTTCTTCTTAGACAAGAACTATGCTGAATGTTTTAAAACATGACTATTTCTATACAGTCTGGGTTAAAAACAGAGATTATCTTTTCCAAATTAGAAGGAAGGAGATTTACTATTGCTCTTAAAAAAAAGAAATTCATTTCCCAGCCTGCATCAATATCTACTGTACTATTTGAAATTTACAAATGCCAACACACGTGCTATATCTGTGACTTTCAAACTTGTGTGTTTATAAAAATTTCATATGATATTTCTTCATCATACAGCTTTCTGATGCCTACCTCCAGAAACTCTGGTGATGGGAAATGAGACAAAGAAAGAGAGCTGCGCATTTAAAGACACCCTCTGTGTCTAAAGTGCTAGTCAGCTGCAGCATCAGTACCATTTAAAACTTGTTAGAAATGTAGAATTTCAGGCTCCACCCCAGACCTTGAGTCAGAATCTAAAGTTTATCAAGATTCTCAGATCATTCATACACATATTGAAGATTGAGAAGCAATGTTTTAAGGATAGGAGTCCCTGTTGTAATTCAGATAAGGACTAGAAAGAATTTCTAAAGCCTGATGAATTTAGTTTCTTGGTAGAATAAATATTCTTAAACTGAAACATATTTTAGAATAGAATTTAAGTCATTTTCTTCAACTACACATGGCATGGAAACAATGCCCTCACTGTAGTTAAATTGTGAATTCGGGGCTAGAAACAATAATAGGCTTTGCTGTAAGTAATGGAGAGTCGGAAAACAGAGACAGGAGTTTCTCTTTCAAGTAAAAGCAGACCACACATGAGAAGACCAGAGTTGTTATTTCAGCTTCACGCTGACATCGAGGACCCTGGATCTTATCTTTTTCCCTCATCTAAATGGTTTTTACATCTCCAGTGATCAGGTCCAAGTTCTAGCAAGTGGCCAAAAGAAAGGGAGCAAAGACAAAACGGCATGCCCTCCCTTTCAAAGTGTGTTTATGAAAAACTCACACAACATTTTGCTTCCATCTCAGTGGCCAGATCTTAGACATATCCCTATAATCAATGGACAAAGAGTGGAAGAAATGTGAGCTTCAGGCTGGAAACACTAACATCCTCAATATAGTAGAGATTCTAGTAATTAGGGAGGAAGGAGAGAATGGATGTTGGGACAGGCAACTGGCAGTCTCTGCCACAGAGCTGCTTTAAGTCCAAGCATGTCTAGAGGCAACCCCCAATTCAAAGTATCTAACATGTAAAACAACTTGTATTTACAAGTGACCTGCTTTACTGTTTGAGAAGACATTGTGAAATTTAATGCTTTGAAGAAAGTTGTGAGGTGCATCATGGGGAAAAAAAAAGAAAATGTGGAAGGGCCCCTGCGTGACTCAGCTCCAGAGACACCTTCGGCATGGTGGCACTTTCTGGAAAAACAAAGAGCATAGCTTGCATGCTTTGCAGTGGTCCCACTTATTAGCCCACCTGTGCAGAAATCTCTGATTTGGCCTGATGTTTTGCTGCTTTTCCCCACTTTTATAGCAAATGTTTAAAATTCCACAATTAGTTATTCAAGCATCCTAGTTTTAAAATATTAATAGCTATGGAGTGGTTATAGGCTACCAGTCATTCATTAATGTGAATTGGCTTAATTATATTAATTTTCTAATGACTGACAAACATAGGCTTCTTTGTAGAAAGGAAACTATAACTCATGGCCAAGTGAGGTAAGTAAATCACTTTAGACGACCAAAGCATTGTTCTGTTTCTCGGTTGAAATGTTACAAAGGCATAGCCTCAAAATTATTAGAGACCAGAAGGAAAGTGGCTTGACAGTATTGGAGTGGGGTGCAGAGAGAAAGATAGATTGATGGAAAAGTAAAACTTAACTATTTCTAAAACTTGCCTGAAATTTTCAGGGTACCAGGAATTGGTAAGAAAAAAAAAATCCCCTTCTCTCTTCAGCACCATAACACTCTTAATTACCAGGGTACATGACATAGTGTTCTCAGCTAATATTAAAAGCACACGTGTGTGTGTGTGTGTGTGTGTGCTGTTTTCAGTCATGTCCAACTGTTTGTGACCCCATGGACCATAGCTCACTTGGCTCCTCTGTCCATGGAATTTTCCAGGCAAGAATATTGGAGTGGGCTGCCATTTCCTACTTGAGGGGATCTTCCCAACCCAGAGATTAAATCCTGTCTCTTGTGTTTCCTGCAATGGTAGGTAGATTCTTTACCATTAGCACTACATGGGAAGTCTCTTACGTGGGTCAGTTGGCAGTTCATTATATTTTTAATGGTAGGTTACAGATGAACTAGCATATATTGTATTTTATAGAAAATGCATAGAGTTCCAAGCAATTGAAGGGGAAATAAGATTTTTCTTCCTAGTGTGTACCTAAATTAGGAATGACCAAATCCAAGATTTCCAAACCAACATATTGTTGCTGTTGCTGCAGTCATTGCTATGGAAGAACTCATCTACACACACGATCATCGGTAGAACAATAAAGAACACAAAAAGAGGAAAGCAGCTCTGCCTGGACCAGAACCCAGGAATCCCGATCTCCAGCTCTCTCGGAAGTTCCCAGGTACAAGGCAGACTTTGAAAACCCCTGTTCTGAAGCAAGAAGGAACAGTGTCTCAAAATAATGCAAGAGCTCAGATTTCTTAGTAAGAAATACAAATATTGCCCTCACATCTGCAACATCTGTATAATGCATTGTAGGTGGATCAAAGGCGTGGTTGCTGCTGCTATAGGTATGCACTTAAGAATGAACTACTAGTGTATAGACTGAATAGAATTTTATATTTTCAAAGAATTTTCACTTATATTAATCATGAATAATACACATCTTTTATGAGGAAGATAGAACAGGTACTACTGTGATCATCTTATTGATAAGGAAATTGAAATTCACATAATTTAAGTGACTTTAAAAAGTGACATTGCCAGAAAATGATGGAGGTAGAACAAGAACTCAGATATTTGGACTTCTCAACTCTGGCTCCTCTTTATAATCACCAGAGAAACTAATTTTAAAGATCAAGGACTTGGGGAGAATAGCAGTGGGATACTTATTAAATATCCCAGAACCTTTCCCCACTCCAACCAAATCTGAAAGAACAAATCTAAACAGCCACAGGCAACAGCTGCAGCAAAACTAGGAGTATACAGAAATCAAAAATATGAGTAAGAAAGTGAGGAAAATGAGCAGTTGCAAATATACACGTTAGCCCCACATGTGGGGAGGGGAGAAAAAGAAGGCAAAGCAGCTTCCAATGACTCTAAGAATCACAGTGCCCCAATGTACCAAAACACTCACCATGACGCCAATCTGCAAGCAGAAGCTAGGAGGGCTCACCATCTGAATGTGGGGGTGGGGGGGCATTGTAAGATTAGATGTGGCACAAGGCATCTGAGCCCTGAATTTTCAAAATGAATAAAGGGAAGCTCCCATGCAAGACAAAAGCCCACCTTAAGAAGAATACCAACTGAGCAGGGCTGGTACAATAGAACAAAGGAAAAAAGACAATTCAGATGAAAATGGAAGAAGGGTGCAGAGAAGTCAGATCTCAAAACTACTATGCTGTTTTTCTTTTTTGTATCATTTTGTGGAATCACTAGAAAAGGTAGGTATTAATCTAGTTTGAATCTAGAAAAGCTATTCTGTTTCAATATAGGGAAACATTCTCTTAAACATAAGCAAAAAAGAAAGTATTAATAAGTTCCATACAAAGTTACTATTAAAAAAGTAAGGATCATAATATAATAAGGCTCTCTAGAAATATACATCCACAAAACTCTATCTTAATATTTTAGTAAAAAAAAAAGTAAAACTGTTTTTTAAAAAGTTATAGAAGCTATGAAAGAAGAGCATAAAAGAGAATTAGAAACATGTAGAAATGAGTTTACTGGGAAGTGGAAGCTATGCAAGGATAGGGGACATAACTCAGAAATGAACATGAATAGAAGAAATATTATTTTAGAAAAGACTAAAATTGAAATCATTCTAAAGTAAATGAACAAAATGCATAATGTCTGAAGAGAAAGAGAAAGTGGAAAGCAGGGAAGTTTTAAAAATAATAAATATAAATACGATTCAAAATATTCTTGAGAAAGAGACAACTATAGAAGATAAGCAAAGAAGATCTGACATATTGTTATAAGAGTCCCTGAAGAAAAGTAAAGCAAAGAAAAACAAAGTAGTACTAAAAGCTACAAATCAGGAAAGTTTCTCTGAAGTTAAAAAATAATAAAATAAAAATGCTTGAAATTTTAATTGAAAAATTGTGCCACATGTATGGGAAAGTCATCACAGGACAGTCATGATGTATTCTAGTAAAATAATTGTACTTTAAAGAAAAAACAGTCTTGCATATATGAAGTGTGCCCCACTTCCTAAAATCACCTGTAAGAAAAAGAAAACCAGGTTGTCATCAGACATTTTGACTTTATGTTAGAAGAAAATGAAACAAAATATGTAAGATACTTATGGAAAAGAAAATGCGAGCCAGGGTGTATTAGCCAGACAAACATAACTTCAGGTAAAAAGTGCACAACCATTACTAACCTGTCAAAACAAACAGGAAAACAACAGCTGCAACAAGCCTCACAAAAACAGAGAATACCACTTCCTCCACTAAAGAAATCTTCAGACAATCAAAATGATGAGAAACTTTGATGCAAGATCTGGCAGTGGATATTAAATATATATTTATCTGTAGAACTAAGATAAAGTGATAATTACAATGAGAAAAGTATCATATGTGATGACAGTTTCTGACTATAATAAAATGGGACATATATGAACAAAAACAGGGTCATATATGAAAAGGAGAATGAGCTTACTGATTGCCTTTTGATACTATTTGGGAGTGAAGCTATATTATTTCAAATACATGCTACAGAAAGGGAGGAAGGAAGAAGTTACTGGTAAAGTTCTTGATTTGTAGTAGTAGGGAACAGATAAAAAATAGAAGAATAAGAAGGAATGAACTATTCATAGACACTATAGCAGATGGATCTCAAAATAATAATACTGAGGGCAAGAAGCCAGAAAAAAATAAAACAGAGTATAGAATGCATGACTCAATTAATATAAAATTCTAGAAAATTTAACTAATGTATAATGATAAGAAACCAATATGTGGTTGAGTGGAGACAGATGGAGGTGGTGGCAGTGAAGGAGCATCAGGCAGAGATTGCACAGATCACAAAGGAGCAGGAGGAAAGTATGGGTGATAGATGGGCTCATCTTCCTTGTGCTGATGAGTTCACTAAGTATGCATATAAAAATTCATTGGATTGTAAACTTTAAATTGTATATTTTTTTATATATCAGTTATACCTCAAGTGGAGAAGGAAATGGCAAGCCACTCCAGTATTCTTGCCTGGAGAATCCATCGGACAGAGGAGCCTGGCAGGCTACAGTTCCTGACATCACAAGAGTTGGACAAGACTTAGCAACTAAACTATTACTACTATTACACCTCAATAAAGCTAAATTTAAGAGGTAAGAGAAAGGGCTCTACTTAGTAGCAGTAAGATGAGTAATTTAACACCAACAAAATGACATTTATTTTGCTCCTGAACCAAATATTTGGGCAGCTCTTGAAATTAACTTTTCTCTACTCCAATCTTTGTCAGCTGGAGAAATGCAACCATCTGAAGGCTCATTAACAAGTCTGGTGGTTAATATTGTCTATCAGCTGAGACCCTACCAAAGGTTGTTGGTCAGAAAGCCTACAGGCAACTTCTTCCTGGGACCTGGGCTTCCTCAGAGGTGGCTGGTTCCAAGGGTGAGCAATCATGAGAAAGTTCAGCAGAAGCTGCATCGCTTTTCATGACCTAACTTCCAGAAGTCACGCAGTATCATTTCTGCTTCATTCTACTTATTGAGGTACACACAAAGGTCTGCCCAATTTCAATGGAAGGAAAATAGACTGCCTCCTGATGGAAAGTGACAAGTTTTTAGAAGCACGCATGGCATTGGAAACATGACATGTCTGTGTCCATTTTTTTGGAAAATTTGATGTGACATAACGGGATAAATAAATGAGTACTGATATGAATGTAACTAGGAACTGAGAGCTTAGGGCATGAAACAAAGAAGATTCAGATGTAACGTGATTATTAAAGAAAAAACAGCACACTTTTGAATTTTAAAATATTTACATATTTCCCAGCTCGCAAGAGTCGGACACAACTTAGCAACTAAACTACTACTACTACTATACTACTATTACTAAAAATGAGCAATTCACTAACAATAATCATGCCTAGAATTCAGATTTTTATCTCTAAGTATATTTCTACATAAAAGGATCTAGAACTCCTTTGAGAAATGGCTTTTTCCAGGACTATTAAATATAAGCCTTTAGCTGTACCTTAAACTTAGTGTTGTATGTCAAATATAACTTAATAAGCTTGAAGAAAAAAAAAAAAAAGAGATGAGCTTCCATACCAGAAAACAAGAATGCTACCAGCAACTACTGGGATAGTGTCCAAGGGTCTCAGAATTTAAAATGAAGAGGCTACTCTGGCCATTGCTGAGACGATATAAGAATAAATAAGAAAAATAATTACAAAATAATAAAATATATCAAATATTTTTAAATTCACACATTTATAATAATGCTATAAAAATATACCTAATGTTAGAGAACCACTTCATTATTTGAAAACTGGTAAATAAAAGAGAATGAATTAAGCATTTTTTTCTTTCTTACTGTACAAATTATATCTCACAGGAAACAAACAGTTGATGATGGAAAGCTTCTAATTATAGAAATATTCCAGCTAGTAACTAAAAAATAAATAACTGTAGTCAAATATAGCCATTTCATCAACCTTAGTTTTAAAAAATGAGTTTAAGTGTTGATCATCAAAGGCTACTAGTATCACCAAAAGAGGAACAACCAGAAATGTTTTGCCTAATGATGGATGTAACCAACAACATCTATGAAATAGCCTTTCTGAAGTGATCCAATCTAAATTATCTCAAACGTATAACTCTAAATATCAATTTACAGGAAATACAAGGAACAGAGGAATGCATTCATTGAAGTCACACATAACCATACTCATACCTCATCATGAAATGGGAGAAAATCATACAGGCTGTCACCTAAATGGCTGATAGATTTCAGAAGTCACAAATCTTTTTTTTTTATTTTTATTTTTATTAGTTGGAGGCTAATTACTTTACATCATTACAGTAGTTTTTGTTATACATTGAAATGGATTAGCCATGGATTTACATGTATTCCCCATCCCAGTCCCCCCTCCCACCTCCCTCTCCACCCGATCCCTCTGGGTCTTCCCAGTGCACCAGGCCTGAGCACTTGTCTCATGTACCCAACCTGGGCAGGTTATCTGTTTCACCCTAGATAATATACATGTTTCAGTGCTGTTCTTTTGAAACATCCCACCCTCGCCTTCTCCCAGAGTCCACAAGTCTGTTCTATACATCTGAGTCTCTTTTTCTGTTTTGCATATAGGGTTATCGTTATCATCTTTCTAAAGTCCATATATATGTGTTAGTATACTGTAATGGTCTTTATCTTTCTGGCTTACTTCGCTCTGTATAATGGGCTCCAGTTTCATCCATCTCATTAGAACTGATTCAAATGAGTTCTTTTTAATGGCTGAGTAATATTCCATGGTGTATATGTACCACAGCTTCCTCATCCATTCGTCTGCTGATGGGCATCTGGGCCGCTTCCATGTCCTGGCTATTATAAACAGTGCTGCGATGAACATTGGGGTGCACATGTCTCTTTCAGATCTGGTTTCCTTGGTGTGTATGCCCAGAAGTGGGATTGCTGGGTCATATGGCAGCTCTATTTCCAGCTTTTTAAGAAATCTCCACACTGTTTTCCATAGTGGCTGTACTAATTTGCATTCCCACCAACAATGTAAGAGGGTTCCCTTTTCTCCACACCCTCTCTCTTATGAGAAAATTGATAAGAGTCTTCATGTATATGAATACAGTATATATACAAATACAAATATCCTAAAATAATATATATCCTGCACACAGAAAGAATGGCTAGAATGCATTGAAATGTTGGGTTTTCCTTCTGTGCTTAGTTGTTTAGAGAGATGTTTAAAGAAGGATATATTAGTGTGGTGAAAGTATTAATCATTCAGTTGTGTCCAAGTCTTTGCAACTCCCCAGAGTAGCCTGCCAGGCTGCTCTGTCCATGGGATTTCCCAGGTAAGAATACTGGAGTGGGTGGCTATTCTCTCCTCCAGGTGATCTCCCAAACTCAGGCATCAAAACCAGGGTCTCCCACTTCTCAGGCAGATTCTTTATAACCTGAGCCACCAGGGAAGCCCAAATGTGGTATTCAGGCTCAAAACTATTCAATGACAAGGTGACTGGGGCATTTGCCTGAAGAAAATATGCAAAAAGCTTGTATCTGGGGCATTTTTGGCTACAAATAATTCAGCTAAAGTACTCTTCATCATTTTCTATAGCAATGGTATTTGGTTAATAGCATAGTGTGTTATTTAAAAGCCCATCTTGATTAAATGCCTTGCATGATGGTTGAAATTGAGAAACACTTAGGATGTGGAATGACTCAATACATCATACTCACAGAAAAAATAAATGCACTCTGTTTTTCTTATTGTGCAATTTTAAGATATATTAATATTGCTATCCCTACTAACTGAAACAAATAAAACTCTGAATCACAGCAAACCATCTTTTATTAACACTATTATTCAAAATCATTCCAGCAGGTTATAGCACAAGAACAATTTTTCAAAAAAAAAAAGCATCTAAAACATAGTATTAAGAAGACAGTCCTCAAAATCTAGAATAGCATATATTGCAGTCCTTAGTCAGCTAAAAATAGGTGTTTTTTTCCCTGAAAACTTATCAACTATTGCTGATGCATGTGTGAAAGACTGGTTGAGAACTTATTTTTTATAGAGATAAGTCAAATAGGCACGATATCAATCAAAATCTCAGAAGCAAGCACATATTCAGTGAATATCTAAGTGACAAACTCAGAACAGTGACACACAGGGACCCAGCTCTTTCTAGGAGCTGATGACCATCTCATTTCAGAAGGCTAGAGAATACTTGGGTCTGATATATTAGCTCAACTCTCATCCATTTTTCCCAATCTCAGTGCCCTTAACTAATAAAAATATTGATGCATCTCTCCATATGATATTCAAAATCTCACTTGGAGACATGAACAGAATCTTAGTTTTCCTTCAAGGACCTCTGCAAAACCCTTCATGAAAGCTGTACTTTTTAGGTAAACTGTGTCATCAGCAGTTCTGTTTTTCTCTACAAAAGAGAGCATATTAATAGTGGACGGTGTTTTACTTCCTTGAACTCCAACATCTGCATCTGTAAAAGAGGACTCAGATTACCTGTCCTAGAGGAATAATTGAAGGTTAAAAAGAGACATGTCATGCCTTGCACATAACAAGTGCTCAGTCAATATTAACTCCCCAATTTACTCACCGTGATTAGAACTGTCCCTAGAGGAAATGAGCACAACCCTTGATATCAAAGTGAAAAAGTGAAAGTTAGTTGCTCAGTCATGTCCAACTCTTTGCAAGCCCATGGACTCTATAGCCTACCAGGCTCCTCTGTCCATGGGATTCTCCAGGCAAGAATACTGGAGTGGGTTGCCATTTCCTTCTCCCAAGGATCTCCCCAACTCAGGGATCAAACCTGGGTCTCCTACATAGCAGGCAGATTCTTTGCTGTCTGAGCTACCAGAAAAGCCCAATCAAATGCCTTAATTCAGAAAGCATCCCTCTAAACAGGAACATTATTTTCTTGAGATACTATTAGGTGATTCACAGAGTCACTAAGAAGAAAAAAGCCATGTCTGTGGTCAAATTAGTTTGGAAAATGCTGGGTTAAAACCTGTCTTCATGACTACTAGAACTTTTTCACCTGTAATGTACACTGTGGTTCCTTGAATGGAACACAAAGTGTGATACTTTTCCCAACATTTTGGTCAGTAACCTTTTTGTCAGGAACACTTATTTACACATGAAGAAACTAATATTCTGTAAAACACATTGTGGCAACTATGGGTCCTGAGAACCAGACTGACAAGACCAACAGGCAATCATAGTTGCCTCAAAGGATAACAATGCTTTCCTTCAATTTTCTTTCTGTGCGTGGGATTACTCTTAGGCAATATGAAGATAAAACACCTTCAGCAAGCAATTCACTAAAGAGTTACTGAGTGATTTTTTATTTTACATATGGATAACTAAAAGTAAGCTGTTCAGTCTTGTGAACAATACTGTGTATAATTAAGGCATCTACTGCTTAACAAATGAACATGACTTCTAAAGGTACAGTGGTCATTTTGGTCAGAAATATAATTAGCTCAACAAAAAAGGAATTTGATGTTTTTCATATTTTTAACAGACTGTTTAAAAGCACGTTTGGAGAAACTTAGGGTAACAGAAATTCAAACTTTGTATGCACTGATTCAGATGCATAATAAATAGTCATTCTGGAAAGGCAACTTTTATTTGGTTCAACAAATACCTGCTGCATACCTCCTATATATATAAGGTACATATGCATGTTCAGTCACTCAGTCATGTCTGACTCTTTGTGATCCCATGGACTGTAGCCCACCAGGCTCCTTTGTCCATAGGATTAGATCCTTGCCAGGATCTGTCCAGGCAGGAATACTGGAGTGGGTTGCCATTGCCTCCTCCAGGTATCTTCCCAACCCAGGGGTCAGACCCGTGTCTCCAGCATCTCCAGCACTGGCAGGCAGGGTCTTTACCACCAAGCCACCTGAAAAGTCCCACATGTATAAGGTACTGGTTAATAAGGGCTTCCCAGGTGGAGCAGTGGTAAAGAATCCACCTGCCAATGCAGAAGACACACGAGACACAGCTTTCATCCCTGGGTCAGGAAGATCCCCTGGAGTAGGAAATGCAACCCACTCCAATATTCTTGCCTGGAAAAATTCCATGGACAGAGGAGCCTGGCAAGCTACAGTCCAGGGGGTCACACAGAGTCACACAGACATGACTGAGTAACTGAACACACACACTGGTTAGTAAACCAATAACGCTGAGAGAAGGCATGCATCCTTTTGAATAACAAATTATAATGAGCCTAGACTGTGAATTTATATACTGAACAAAGCTTGTTCTGGCCTTTCAGGTAATCATTCTCTTTGAGTCTCTGCCATGCCTAGGACTGTGATATGGTATAGCATTTTAGTTTCAATTTCGCTTAGCAATGCCATTGTAAATACCATTTTAACTAGTGCTCAGATGGAACAGAATATGTGTCCTTTGCCAAAGCAACCACTTAATGCATGGTCTTGCAGTTCAGTTCCAGAGCAGCTGTGGTCTACTTTGGAAGAAATGGTGAAATGGAAGTGATTTGGATTGGAGTGGCTTCCAATCCACACACTAAAATGACTGACATTCAAATTAACCATGCCCAGATGATCCCAAGTATACTCAGGAGGCTGAATCCATCCGAGCTCTGTAGATGACTCTGGAATCCATGGCAGGCAGAATTCCAAGGTTATCTCCAAGATTCTTACCTTCTGTCCACACATTATACAGTTTCTTCCCTTTGATCATGGATGAGTCTGAATATGACTGATTTCCTCCCATGATTAAGTTATATCATATGACACAGGTTAAGGGACTTTTCTGGAAGTAATTAAGGTCCAAGAAAGAAATACAAAAAGGCAAAATGGTTGTCTGAGGAGGTCTTACAAATAGCTGAGAAAAGAAAAGAAGCTAAAGGCAAAGGAGAAAAGGAAAGATATACCCATTTAAATGCAAAGTTCCAAAGAATAGCAAGGAGAGATAAGAAACCCTTCCTCAGTGATCAATGCAAAGAAATAGAAAAAAAAAACAATAGAATGGGAAAGACTAGAGATCTCTTCAGGAATATTAGAGATACCAAGGGAACATGTCATGGAAAGATGGGCACAATAAAGGACAGAAATGGTATGGACCTAACAGAAGATATTAAGAAGAGGTGGCAAGAATACACAGAAGAACTATACAAGAAAGATCGTCATGACCCAGATAACCACAAAGTGTGATCACCCACCTAGAGCCAGACGTCCTGGAATGTGAAGTCAAGTGGGCCTTAGAAAGCATCACTACAAACAAAGCTAGTGGAGGTGATGGAATTCCAGTTGAGCTATTTCAAATCCTAAAGATGATGCTGTGAAATGGCTGCACTCAATATGCCAGCAAATTTGGAAAACTCGGCAGTGGCCACAGGACTGGAAAAGGCCAGTCTTCATTCCTATCCCAAAGAAAGGCAATGCCAAAGAGTAACTAAACCACCGCAAAACTGCACTCATTTCACACGCGAGTAAAGTAATGCTCAAAATTCTCCAAGCCAGGCTTCAACAGAACATGAACCATGAACTTCCAGATCTTCAAGCTGGGTTTAGAAAAGGCAGAGGAACCAGAGATCAAATTGCCAACATTTCCTGGATCATCAAAAAAGCAAGAGAATTCCGGATACATTTTTACTTCTGCTTTATTGACTATGCCAAAGTCTTTGACTGTGTGGGTCACAACAAACTGTGGAAGATTCTTATAGAGATGGGAATATCAGACCACCTTACCTGCCTCCTGAGAAATCTGTATGGAGGCAAAGAAACAACAGTTAGAACTGGACATGGAACAACACTCTGGTTCCAAATTGGGAAAGGAGTATGTCAAGGCTGTATATTTTCACCCTGCTTATATGCAGAGTACATCATGCGAGATGCCAGGCTGGATGAAATCCAAGTTGGAATAAGATTGCTGGGAGAAATATCAATAACCTCAGATATGCAGATGACACCACCCTTATGGCAAAAAGCTAAGAAAAACTAAAGAGCCTCTTGATGAAAGTGAAAGAGTAGAGTGAAAAGGTTGGCTTAAAACTCAACATTCAAAAAACTAAGATCATGGCATCCAGTCCCATCACTTAATGGCAAATAGATGGGGAAGCAATGGAAACATTGACAGACTTTCTTTCCTTGGGCTTCAAAATCACTGCAGATCATGACTGCAGCCATGAAATTAAAAGATGCTTGTTCCCTGGAAGAAAAGCTGTGTCCAAATTAGACAGCATATTAAAAAGCAGAGACATTACTTTGCCAACAAAGGCCCTTCTAGTCAAAGCTGTGGTTTTTCCAGTAGTCATGTATGGATGTGAGAGTTGGACTATAAAGAAAGCTGAGTGCTGAAGAATTGATGCTTTTGTACTGTGGTGTTGGAGAAGACTCTTGAGAGTCCCTTGGACTGCTAGGAGATCAAACCAGTCCATCCTAAAGGAAATCAATCCTGAATATTCATTGGATGGACTGATTCTGAAGCTGAAACTCCAATACTTTGGCCACCTGATGTGAAGAACTGACTCATTGGAAAAGACCCTGATGCTGGGAAAGACTGAAGGCAGGAGGAGAAGGGGATGACAGAGATGAGATGGTTGGATGGAATCACTGACTTGATGGACATGAGTTTGAGCAAGCTCCAGGAGTTGGTGAAGGACAAGGAAGCCTGACGTGCTGCAATCCATGGGGTCACAAAGAGTCGAATAAGACTGAGTGACTGAACTAACTGAATTAAGGTCCTAAATAAGTTGTGACTGAATTAATCAAAAGAGGGAATATCCTAGTTAGCCCATTGTGAGCCCTTTAAAAAGGAATGGATCCTTCCTAAAGGAATCAATTGAAATGAAAGAGATTCTCTTGCTAGCCTTAGAGAAGTAAACTGCCATATTGTGGAGAGGGTGAATTGGCATTTTAAAGAGCAAAATAGCACCTTAGTTATATATAGGCTTTGAAGCCTGATTGCTTGGCATTGAAACTTGTTTCCATATATGACCCCAGACAAGTTAATTGTTCCCTCTGAGCCTCAGGTTCTTCAACTATAAACTCAGGTGACACATGCCTGGCATGCCATGTAAGCTTGTTGTGAGAATTATATATATGAACATAGATGGAGCACTTGGAAGAGTGGCTCCCGCATTAAGTTCCTTATAAATGGAAACTGTTCTTATTTTGTGTTCCTAAGTGCCATTGTGAGGATGCAACCAGATATTATATCATCATGCCAGAAGAATTCTCCTTTGAGTACCAAGATCTCTTTATAGTCCACCTCAAATCTAAATTCTGGAGCACCTCAGGACTCTGTAAAGGGTTTTCTCTCCTTTAGCTTGGTTATTTTCTTCCCTAAATGATCTCATCCTTTACTATGACTATATATCATTTATGTGTCATCAACTCCAAAATGTATTTCTCATACACAGATCATTGCTCTCATCTTTAAACATACACATATACCATTACCTATCTGATATATCCACTTTGATGGCTCATAGGTATCTCAAATGTAGCATGCCCACACCTAAATCCTTAGCAGCCCAACCATTCTTCAATCTCTTTTCCTCAAGGCTTTCCCTTCTTAGTAAATGGTATGATGGTCCATTCTAGATGCTCAATCCAGAAATCTGGGGGAATTTAGGATTTATTTCTCTCCAAATATATCATATTCAATTCATTACAATTTTTCTGCAAAATATAACATAATCCATTAATTTCTCTTTCCACCATAATATACCTGCAAGACTGCTCCAAATCCTTTTTTAACAATATGTAACAATTTAATTATTATTTTTATGTACCAAGTCTGTCTTCCCCTGCAAGACTGATCTGATCACATTTTACAACTACTTTGTACTCTACAACTAGCAAAATGCCAATCCCACAACAGATATTGAGAAAATATTTGTTGAATGAATGAATGAATGAACACATCATAGTTCTCCCCCATGAGTGTGTTTTGGTGAGAACAACAGAATTAACCACTCAGACTGAAAGCAGAAACAGCAAAATTACTAGAATATTAATGTCATAAAAAGTTTGAGATTCATATTTTCCCACATTTCAACTCCAGATATAAGAAGATTGCTTACAATCTGAACCACAGAGCTTCACATCTGATCTCATTTCCTATTGCCATCACCAGTGGCTATCATATCTTGAATCCTTCTTTTCTTAGAAATAGCTATACCTAATAGTTCTAACTATACCAGCTAAATGCCCAATACTAGAGTAAAGGCACAAATTCTACTTATGTATTAATCAATAATCATATCCTTTGTTGTTATTGTGAGGAATCACTTCAGATCATAAAATGGTTATGTCCAATATCCTGTGCCAAGCTCATTCTTTTATTTTTTCTCATCCCCAGGCTTCTATGTTTGACCTTCATCATTCCACTTTGCTGAGATAGGTCTCCTAGCAAATATCACGAAAAAAGTTGGAAGTGCAATCCAAGCAAAGACTTTAAAGTTTCAAATCTACATGAACCATTTTTATTTATACCCAAACCAAGGAACAAGGAAGGGCTTACACACAGATCATTTCTGTGGTAAGACATGTCCACAGCTAAATCCTTAGCAACACAACCCTTCTTCAATCTCTGATAAAACCCCTTACCCACAGGCATCTTCCTCAATAATATCCCATAAAGCCTCTCCTCACCAGGACCATGTTCCTGAGCTTCTTTTATTGAATATAAAATTCTCATTTCAGCCCTCATTGCCCTCTAGCTATCACTCTCTCTCTTTCCCACCAAAGTCAAATTTTTAGAAAAAGATTTAAAGACATTTCCACATGTAATACTTTGTCCTCAAAACAATTCCTTTCCAAAGCAGCATAAATCCAATGACTGACTGACATGGGATATAAAGACCAGATCACTTATGCCAACTTCAAGCAACTCAGAAGGGTCTTCCTAGTTTCTGGATTCTCAGTGTATCAGGTGAAGCTTTCAGTGGGCCTTCATCATAACCTAAATTTTCCCTCTGACCTATCTGTCCATTTCCTTTCCTTCTACAGGAGTTGACCTCAAGAATATTTTTAATACACTCTCTGTACTTTATGAATCCAGTCTGACAGAAGCCCTCAATATTATGTTGTTGTTCAGTCACTCACTCATGTCTGATTCTTCACAACACCATGGACTTTAAAACACCAGGCTTCCCTGCCCTTCACCATCTACCGGAACATGTTCAACCTCATGTCTATCAAGTGAGTGATGCCATCCAACCATCTCATCCTCTGTCATCCCCTTTTCCTTCTGCCTTCAGTCTTTCTCAGCATAAGTGTCTTTTCCAATGAGTCAACTCTTCACATCAGGTGGCCAAAGTATTGAAGTTTCAGCTTCAGCATCAGTCCCAATGAGTATTCAGGACTGATTTCTTTTAGGATGGACTGGTTTGATCTCCTAGCAGTCCAAGGGACTCTCAAGAGTCTTCTCAAACACCACAGTTCAAAAGCCTCAATTCTTTGACACTCAGTCTTCTTTATGTTCCAACCCTTACATCCATACATGACTACTGGAAAAACTATAGCTTTGACAAGATGGACCTTTGTCGGCAAAGCAATGTCTCTGGTTTTAAATACACTATCTAGGTTGGTCATAGCTTTTCTTCCAAGGAGCAAGCATCTTTTAATTTCATGGCTGCAGTCACAATCTGTAGTGATTTTAGAGCCTAAAAAAAGAAAGTCTGTCACTGTTTCCATTGCTTCCCCATCTATTTGCCATTAAGTGATGGGACCGGATGCCATGATCTTAGTTTTTTGAATGTTGAGTTTTAAGACAACTTTTTCACTCTCCTCTTTCACCTTCATCAAGAGGCTCTTTATTTCCTCTTCATTTTCCACCATAAACATGGTGTCATCTACATATCTGAGGTTATTTAAGTTTCTCCTGGCAATCCTGGCTTGTGTTTCATCCAGCCTGGCATTTCTCATGATGTACTCTACATGTAAGTTAAATATGCAGGGTGAGAATAGACAGCCTTGACATAGTTCTTTCCCAATTTTTATCCAGTCCATTGTTCCATGTCCGGTTGTAACAGCTGCTTCTTGACCTGAATACAGGTTTCTCAGGAGGCAGGTAAGGTGGTCTGGTATTCTCGTCTCTTTAAGAATTTTCCAGTTTGTTGTGATCTATACAGTCAAGGCTTTAGCATAGTCAATGAAGGAGAGGTAGATGTTTTTCTGGAATTTGCTAGCTTTTTTTGTGATCCAACAGATGTTGGCAATTTGATCTCTGGTTCCTCTGGCTTTTCTAAGTCTAGCTTGCACATCTGGGAGTTCTCAGTTCACATACTGTTGAAACCTAGCTTGGAGGAATTTGAGCATTACTTTGCCAGCATGTGAAATGAGTGCAATTGTGCAGTAGTTTGAACATTCTTTGGTATTGCCCTTCTTTGGGATTGAAAGGACAACTGACCTTTCCCAGTCCTGTGGCCACTGCTGAGTTTTCAAATTTGCTGGCAGATTAAGTGCAGCACTTTCACAGCATTATCTTTTATGATTTGAAATAGCTCAACTGGAATTCTATCACCTCCACTAACTTTGCTTGTCATGATGCTTCCTAAGGCCCACTTGACTTTGTACTTCAAGATGTCTGGTTCTAGGTGAATGATCACACCATTGTGTTTATCTGGGTCATTAAGATTTTTCTCATATAGTTCTTCTATGTATTCTTTCCACCTCTTCTTAATATCTCCTGTTTCTTTTAAGTCCATACCATTTCTGTCCTTTATTGTGCCCATCTCTGAATGAAATGCTCACTTTGGATCTCTATAATTTTCCTGAAGAGATCTCTAGTCTTTCCCATTCTATTATTTTCCTTTGTTTCTTTGCATTGATCACTTAGGAAGGGTTTCTTATCTCTCCTTGCTATTCTTTGGAATTCTGCTTTTTTCCTTTACCGTTCACTTCTCTTCTATTCTCAGCTATTTGTAAGGCCTCCTCAGACAACCATTTTTCCTTTTTGCATTTCTTTTTCTCAGGGATAGTTTTGATCACCTGCAGAATACATAGGCAATTTGTGCCTCCTGTACAATGTTACGAACCTCCGTCCATAGTTCTTCAGGCACTCTGTCTATCAGATATAATCCCTTGAATCTGTTTATCACCTCCACTGTGTAATCATAAGGGATTTGATTTAGGTCATACCTGAATGGCCTAGTGGTTTTCCCTAAGTTCTTCAATTTGAGTTTGAATTTTGCGATAAGGAGTTCATGATCCAAGCCACAGTCAGTTCCTGATCTTGTTTTTGCTGACTGTATAGAGCCTCTCCATCTTTGGCTGCAAAGAATATAGTCAATTTGATTTCAATATTGACCATGTGGTGACATCCATCAGTAAAGTTATTCTCTTATCTTGTTGAAGAGGGTGTTTGCTATGGCCACTGCATTCTCTTGGCAAAACTGTTAGCCTTTGTCCTGCTTCATTTTGTGCTCCAAAGTCAAACTTGCCTGTTACTCCAGGTATCTCTTGACTTCCTATTTTTGTATTCCAGTCCCCTCTGATTAAAAAGACACCTTTTTTGGGTATTAGTTTTAGAAGGTCCTGTAGGTTCAATATTATAGGTATCCTTTAATTTTCATATCACTCAACAAATTTGAAATTTACATGCTTATTATGTGACTATCTGATTAAAGCCTTTCTCCCCCATGAAAACACTGTCATTTTTTTTTTCACTATTATTTTCCCCATACTCAGCACAGTGTATATGTCACATGGAATATGCTTGGTGAATAGTCAGTTCTTGTACTAGAATGGTAAATGAATAAATACCTGTTTATTCACTACTAGGAATCCATTTATTTAAATTAAGTTACTGGGTTTCCCAATCAAAATGCAATTGACCCTTATATTTAGTCCATGCATCCTAGAACAAGTACATAAAGAATTTTCTGATTGGAAAAAGCCTTTAAGAAAGGACTTGGCACCATGTTGAGTTTAGAAAAGACCTAAACGCTGATGGAAGACCACCAATCAACATCATGTAGCTGAAAGATTGAAAAAGCATGGATTTTGAACTCAGCCAAACATGGATTTGAAGTTTGACTTTGTCACTACCCAGGTGATTTGTCATAAGAATTAAAAGAATTCCAATTGGAAAATACTAGGCATAAAATAACCACAATAAATATTTGTATTTTATCCATATAATCCCTATCATCCTCCAACTACATTGTAACTTTTTCTAAGAATGATGCCCATAAAATCACCTTATCTGAATATCCACTGAGGATAAAAGCAAACATGAAAATGTATTTTGGCCACTTCAATTATTTTGCTCTTTCTTTTAAAATCTTTTCCAGTCTCAAATTTATTTCAGTAAGCTAGTCATCACAGAATCCTTGAGATGGTTGCTATTGGATCTGGTTTAAAAGCAATAAACTGAAACAAAGTATCATGATAAAACTATGCAAATTGACCAAACTTAAATCAAACTAATAGGAAGACTTTTCATCTACTGCCAGCTAATTTACTTCATGCTTCTGGATATCGATTCTACTTGGAGTGGTGGGAAATCTGTCATGCTTAAGATGCCATCTGTTCCAACTGCCAATGAAAGTTACTTCTCTCTTCCAAGGTCTGTTGGCCAACAGCTCATCTCTTATTTCCCACAGTTTTTTGAAAGCTTCATTAGGTTCCTATTCAACGTTAGACAAGAAATCCAATCTATTTATTTTCATTACTTCTAACAATTGACTAATTTATACTTTCAGTCAGGAGCTTCCCCTCAACCACAGACACAAAAATCAATGAAGAAGGGAGTGTGGGGACATGTGAGTTTTGTGGAAAAGATATTGGAATTGCAGACAAACAACAAGAAGTATAGAAGTCTCCATGAGGCTACAGAGCAAAGAAGGGATTAAATAGCAAATATCAGTTTGTTAGAGGAAAAGAGGTCAGCAAAATTTCAAAGGAAATTATGTTTCTGGAAAAATTAGACCAAGCAGTCTTCCCCACAAAACTATGAAAATTCTGTTTCTTGGAACATTACAGATGTGTCAAATGCTGTGGCCTGTGCTATAGTAATTAAATACTGACTTGTATTGGTTCACACATGAATTTGTGATGCACTTTTCATACTGATATTATGGAACTAAATGAATGAGGGGTTTAAACGACTCAATGAAGAATGAACTAAGTCTAACTCTAAATAGTCAAGTTCAGTGAACATTTTAATGGTTGAGGGATGTTTAAATTATGTGAACCCACTTATTTCTTTAACAGAAATTCACATGGTTTAGAAGTTTTCAATCTATTCAGGATACATATGATGTTCCAATTTTGAACAATGTTCACTGATTCCTCAGAAGACAAAAAAAATAAAATACATTTCTGATCCATGGGTTTTTACACTTTCCACCTTTCCATTGTATCTGTCAATATAAAATTGACAGTATAACTAACTGGTAATACCTAGATTAACTGTGGTTAGTGAATTTTTTTTACATATACTTGGGACAGTGAAAACCATTCACCTAGTGTTAAGGCTTTGGAGTTTTTTTGGAGCCCAGGTCAAAACAGGAAGAAGCAGATCTGAGGCATGAATAATATATCAAAGTTAAGACATGCAAAGAATACAGCCATTTACTTTAAAAAGGTGTTCATTCTCTTTGCAATAAATAAATGCTCAGCAGTATATGTTCTAGAATGCCTTATCCGGACACATTCTGCTATTTCAAGTCTCTGAGCTCATTCCCTGTAATATCTCCATGTTTCAAAGATATCAGAGAGGGACTAAGCTGAAAAGTACTCTCAACAACTTTTCCTCAGTCAATTCATTTGTATTTAACTGATGTTTGGTTTATTTATAATATAATAAACATTCACTACAGAAAGCTGAAGAAAATTATATTCACTCACATTCTTCCTCACAGAAATAAGATCTTGGAGAATACATATAAATCCTTTTCTGTACATACAGACATATATACATAATATTTACTGACAAAATTGAGAATAGATGGGAGAATGGCATTGTAATATGCATTTTTTAATGTATCTTGAGAACTTTCTTCTCACACTAAATGTTTAAATGTTGAGTAAGATTTTATGTATTTTGATATACTCATCAACAAATATTTATTGTAAGATGGTGAAAACTACAAAAAAGAATACATGGCATGATAAGAAGGATAGGGAGAGAGTGGGACTTGGGAGATAACTAGAGTTCTCAAAGAAGATATCACTGATCATGTGATATTTGAGCAGAAATTTAAGAGCACAGTGCTGCAGCTCTGGGCAGAAGGGTACCTAGCATGTTCAAGAAATTGCTGGGAGATCAACAGAGTTGGTATGGAGTGAACTGAGGAGAGTACCAGGAAATGAGTTAAAACAGGAAATAAGAAATGTCAGATGTTGACATAGATATGCCAAGTAGGTAGGCAGACTATGTTAAGTCTTTTGGTCATTGGAATGACTTTAGCATTTACTCTGAGTAAAATAGGGAGACACAGAAGGGTTTTGAGCAGAAGAATAATATGGTTAGATTTCTATTTTAAACAAATCAGTTTCCCTGCCCCCACCCAACTCTGTGGTTAGTGGAGGAGAGCGGGGTAGTAGAGAAAACAGAGAAAACATGGAGAAATCTATAGCAATAATCCAGGTGAGCATTAATCATGGCTGGGACCAGTAGAGTAGCTGTGGGGATAGTGAGAAAAAATTGGGTTCTAGATAGATATTAAAGTGAAAGTCACTCAGTCGTGTCCAATTCTTTGCAACCCCATGGACTATAGAGTCCATAGAATTCTCTAGGCCAGAATACTGGAGTGGGTAGCCTTTCCCTTCTCCAGTGGATCTTCCCAACCCAAGGATTGAATCCAGGTCTCCCACACTGCAGGCAGATTCTTTATCAGCTGAGCCACAAGGGAAGCCCAGGAAAACTGGAGTGGGCAGCCGATCCTTTCTCCAGCTGATCTTCCCAATCCAGGAATCAAACCAGTGTCTCCTGTGTTATAGGTGGATTCTTTACCAACTGAGCTAAAGTCTATTTACAAAAACAGACATTGGCTCATAGATGATAGTTTGCTAATGCTTTAATCTAAACTGTCAAATTAATGGACACTAAGTTGTTAATAGCACTTCCAGAAAGACAGGAATCAGTCAGAGTTTTAGCCACCTATATTCCCAAGCACTTCAGCCCTACTGCTTTTTCATTCATTGGTAACTGCACCCTCTCCAGTCTGCCTACTATTGTTTACCTCTCAGTTTTCAGATACAGTGTGTGTTTATAATATAGGTGTTTGTATGTGTGTGTTGCCTCCGGAGATATTAAGTGTCAGTGGGAAAGACAGACCGTAACGGATTTACTCAATCTTGCCTGAAACTAGAATCTTGACTGATTTTCGAGTTTCCCTATCTTGCATTCTTTGGATAAATCCCACTTGGTTATGGTGTATTATCCTGTTGTTTTTACATATTGCTGTATGTTTCTCCAATGTTTTATTAAGGATTATTACATTAATGTCCATGAGGGATATAATTATATAGTTTTATTTTAATGTCTTTATCTTCTGGGTTTGTATTAGGGTAATACTGGTCTCACAAGATGAATTAGGAAGCTTGTTCTCATTAATTTTCTGAAAGAGTTCATATAGAATGAATATAACTTCTGCCTTGTATGTGTGATACCATTCGCCAGTGAAGCCATTTGGCCCTGGAGGTGCATTCTAGAATATCTAGGCATTCAATATCTTCTTGAGTCAGTTTTGTGTTTCTGTTTCTGTCAAGGTATTTGACTATTTTATGTGTTTCTTAACATTTAACAAATTATATATGATTAATAATACTATTATTATTCTCTTAATATGTATAAAATATACAGCTGTTGTTTTTATTCTTGATATTGTATTTTATGTCATGTACTTTTTTCTTGCTAAATCTAGCTAAATGTTTATCAATTTTATTGATATTTTTAAGAAACTAGGTACCAGTTCCATTTATTTCTCTCATTACTCTTGATTGATTTTCACACTTATCTTCATTACTCCCCTTCTTTTATCTATCTCTGATTTAACCTTTTTTTTTTTTTTTTTTTTTGTAGCCTCTCCAGTTGGAAACCTAGATAACTGATTTTGGACATTTCCTATTTTCTAATATAAGCATTTAAAGCCATAGACTTCCACCCAAGCATTGCTTTACATTGTG
This sequence comes from Odocoileus virginianus, assembly GCF_023699985.2. Taxonomy (NCBI): domain Eukaryota; kingdom Metazoa; phylum Chordata; class Mammalia; order Artiodactyla; family Cervidae; genus Odocoileus; species Odocoileus virginianus. Next base: position 16,175,582 of record NC_069675.1, on the reverse strand, counting down.
CTTTCCTTTTTATTAACTTTACATTTCAATCTTCAGTACTTCTTTGACTCACTGATTTTTAAAAACTACATGGCACAGTTTTTACATATTTTGACATTCTCCAAATATCCTTATGTTATTGATGTTTACTTTAACTCTGTTTTGGTCAAAGAATATGTTTTGTGTTATTTTAATAATTCAAGATTTTTGAGGCTTGTTTTATGACCATATTATGGTCTTTCTCAAAAGCATTCCCTATACATTTTTTAAAATGGCAAAAATTAGTATTCTGTATTTTGGACTGGAGTGTTTCATTAGTGGTAATTAGTTCAATTCAGTTGATAGTGCTGTTCATGTCTATTGGTTGACTTTCTGTTTCCTTGCAAAATCAATTACTGAGAAAGGAACCTTGAAATCTCCAAATATAATTCTGAAATTGCCCAATTCTCCCATCAGTTTTTCTTTCATAAAGTTTTATGTTTAGCTATTGAGTATATAAACATCTAATTGTTTTACATTGTTGATTCATTGAAACTTTCATCATTGTGAAATGTCCCCCTTCTAGTCCTAATAAAATTTCTATACTTCTCTGATATTAATATAGCCATTCTAACTTAATCATAATTAGTCTTTATATGAAATGTTTTTTCCGTCATTTCCTTGTAACCTATCTGTGTTTTATATTGAAAATGGTTTACTTCCAAACAGCATATAGTTTAAGTATTTTTAAATTATTATTATTGAGGTATAATGTGCATATAAAATGATACTATTTTCAAATGTATAACATAATTATTCAATATTTGCAATAAGTCTAGTTAACCTTAATCACCATATATAGTCACTAATTTTTTCCCTTGTAATGAGCACTTTTAAGATCTATTCTCTTTGCAACTTTCAAGTACACAACACAGTAATTAAGTATTGACTTTTTTATCCAGTCTGATGACCCATGCTTCTATTTAAAATATTTAGTACATATACATTTGATATAACAATTGAATATAAAGGGAGACAGTATTTGCTTTCTTTCTTTCTTTCTTTTTTTTAACCAGCTCTGCTCAACTGGGAAACACAGACTCAGTATAGTTGGAAATATGATTTTTCTTCATAGCTTCAACTTGAATTCTTTTTCAAGTATGATGAAATGAAAATGGAAAAAGTATAAGGACATACTGAAGAAATGTAGAAGGATGGGACAAAGGTTAAGCAGGCTTAAGGGCACAGAAAAAGTTGTATGAACAATGGATGATAGGACTTAATAATGTGAAAATATTGTTGGGTCCAAGGTTCTGAAGGAGTAAATGTCAAAGTTAAAAGTATGTGTGTAAAGTTTTAGAAAAGGTTTAGTTATTGATAATGAAAACTTTTAGGTTGATACATAATTCCTCATTGAAAGTTCAAGGAAAGGTAAAGAATGTAATTTTGTGGCATGTTGTAAATATTAGAACTTTAAATTTAAAATATCATTTCACTTTAATAAGGTAATTCATAGAATATATTTACTATAGTAATTTGATATGTACCATCAAGCATATAAAAATATGTGACTATTTCAAGAGATAAATATTTTACATCATTTGATTCCATCTTGATTTTGCATTTTTATTCCACTCCTCCCACAAAATTTTATCTCAGTGATGTATGTTCTTATGTTTGAAAGTTATTATCCTATTTATATTTCTGAAACAATAATATGTTTCTAAATTAGTTTGTTAAATTTTTTATAGATTTAGTTATTGTATAATTATTGGTATGTAAACAAATTGGTCAAAGTATTACAAGTGTGCCACAAAATTGAATAGCTATTAAATATAAAATCTTAAAAAAAAAAACCACACATTTCTTAATACGATGGACAAAGCTTTAAACAACATATCATTTCCATGGGCTAACTATGCTTATTATTAGAATGCAAGAAGGTTTAACATCAAATATATTCCTACATTTTTGTTTGTTTTTCATAGTTAAGCAATGAAAACACTTAAGTAAATAATTAGATGGAAACAAAAGAAGGATGGGTAGAACCATCCTTTATACCCAGGCCATTCTACATGAGCTCCTCTGGGTGAGTCTCAACTCACTGCTAGAAAACTTTGCATCCCTTTCTTGTTCATGGCTTTCTGATGACCTGAATTATTTAATCTCACAGCTCTGTGGTTCTCTTCACTGGAAGCAAGTGTTAAGAGCTGGTACCTGTCTTTGTCTGGTTATACATCTGTCAGGATTCCAGAAAAGTTCTGGTGACTCAGGCTTCTTAACAACCAGATTATAGGGTTTCCCAGGTGGTGTCAGAGGTACAGAAACAGCCTGCCAAGGCAGGAGACATAAGAGGCATGTGTTCAATCCCTGCATCAAGAAGATCCCCTGAAGGGCATGGCAACCCACTCCAGTATTCTTACTGGAGAATCCCGCATGGACAGAGGAGCCTGTCAGGATACAGTCCATGGGGTTGCAAAGAGCCAACATGACTGAAGTGATTTAGGATGCTCAGGTCCTGTAGTAAAACGATTTCAGGCCAGCCTCAAATATATGACAGTGGAAGATGTTTTATGTTCTATACTATACCACTACCTCACTATGCTTTGGCTGATAAGGAAATCTTTAAATTATCTTGTATTTACTGTGTCTATCTTTTTGTGTATTTAGGGAAATAATTAACTCTAACATGCCCCCTACCATCCCATTTTACCTTAAAACTCCAGTTTGCTTACAACAGGAAGAAAATATCTCTTTTTCCCCTTCTAAAGTCTCATCCAGGACTTCCCTCGTGGCTCAGACTGTAAAGCATATGCCTACAATGCAGGAAACCCAGCTTCAATCCCTGGGTCAGGAAGATGCTCTGGAGAAGGAAATGGCAACCCACTGTAGTATTCTTGCCTGGAAAATCCCATGGACAAAGGAGCATGGTAGGCTACAGCCCATGGGGTCGCAAAGAGTTAGACACGACTGAGCGACTTCACTCACTCACTCACTAAAACTCTCCCCTGGGATCCTTATAATAAAAGATCGATTAATAAGGAAAACACATAGAGATTTGCTTAATATAAGTTTTATTTGGCCCAGATGCCTTTGTAAGAAAATGAAGACCTGAAACGGTTAAACATGAGCATTGTTCTGTTAGGTTGGATGAAGAGTGGAAAGTCATCAAAAGATGTGAGGCTACCTTTCAAATTAGAATTTTATGCCCTGATTCAGGGGAAAGTCAGAAAGCCCATGCCACTTCTCAAATTCTTTCAGCTTAAAATATGCAGTATGCCAAAGTGCCATATTTGGGGGTAGGGTTCCTGAACTCCATCACTTGATGGATTCTCATTATGATCACAAATCTGTATTTTAGACATTCCTTTAGATCTGAGTTAACACAATTCTTCACTTGTGGAATGTTTTTGAACTCAATGGAGACAAAATCTCAAATGCCTAATGAGGTGTTTTGTTGTTGTTTTGTGTGTGTGTGTGCACTAAATCTTCTCTATATCAATATGAGTCTCATGTAGCTTTCTTTTTCTTTTTACAAAATTCCTTGTTTATCTTAACAAAAAACAAAATTCAGGAAAAACCTAAACACTCATATCTTTCTCTTCCTTTAACATTTACTGAGGGTAAAGGCTCTTATGAAGAGGATTTGAAGTTTTCAGCTTTCTTACCCATGGCAGTTCCAAAGGACATTCAGCCACTTTTTCCTTATACACTCACATATCCTTTCCAGTAGCTGAGCACACCCTTAGCAAAAAAGAAAATTTTCTTCAGTACCCAGTAAGAACTTGTTCACCTCTTCAAGTGTTTAAACCTAATTCCACAATAAGCTTCACAACATAATTAAATAATTTCAGAAGTTTACAGGCAACAAGCAAAACTGTAAAGGGAAATCTAGAATACTGCTTTATTCTAATACGCTAATTTCCAGATTTGTATGAATTTAATAGGCTCTTGGTTACCTTATCAGAAGGAGGGGGAAAAAAATCACTAATCAAAGTAGACTGAAAACCTAATGAACCATCATACCAGAGGACATGGATAAAATAATAATGAAATTCAAAATAAAATTATTGTAGTTCATTTCTGAAATCTTCCCTATTATGGTTAACTGGACAAACATTCAGTTATGTAGGGAGCATGGTGAGCTGCAACCAACCCACTGACCAGGAGCCAGTCATCCTACGCGAGGGCAGGTGGCTACACCCACCACTATAGCTGTGAGTGGCAAAGCCCAAGCTTTAAAATAAATAAATAATTACATAAAACAAGAGGCAAAACATTCTTGAATCAACTGAGTACTTTAGAAAAAGTCTCATACTTCTAAATAATATTCTGGTACAATATCTGGATTATAAAGAGAAATAATAATATAATTGTAAGAACTTGAAATTGGAAAGTGGCTCATCTGAAATTACCACAAATAGTTGAGCACTACCAAGACTCTTGAAAAAGAAGAATAATATGAAAGGAAAACTCTTACAACATTGTAAATTAAACAAGAGAGAGAAGATGACCAAGAGCACTTGAAACAACATAGTCTGTTTTCAAAATGTTATGTGAATTTTAGCACATAACAAGAAACCAGAAATAATTTGGACGTTAGATAAAAGAAAGTCTATGAAGGCTCAAAAAAAGATTAAAAAGTCTAATGACATGTCCTACTTGGTACTCCAGTGATAGGGTATATATTCACAAATAGCTTTTTCCAGTGATTATTTTAGCCACTCAAAATGAGCTTAGCATAATTGTTTAAGGCAAACTTTGACATTTCTATTGATGTAAGTTCCATTCTTTCCACACAAAACCATTCCATTTTACCCTCAAGTGGTCCCCCAGAGTAAGTTCGAGCATAATTGAAACTGAATTTCCATGACCCCTTCAAATTTGCCTGATTCTGTCTCTGAACTCTTATCTATCTCCATTAGACTCATAAAAAGAACTTTAAAAGTATGTTTTCCTTCTATATGACTCTATTCTGATTAAATTACTGGGTAGAGACTTTTGTTCCTTGTAAATTAAATTGTAAAATTCAGTCCACTTCAGAAAGAATTTACTTTAAAAAGGCTAATGGACTAGATAAATTTAGGCTATAATGACCACATCCAAACTCATTCTACAAGGCCACCATCACCCTGATACCAAATCCAGACAAAGACAACACACACACACACACACACACACAAACTACAGGCCAATATCACTGATGAACATAGATGCAAAAATCCTCAACAAAATTTTAGCAAATAGAATTCAGCAACACATCAAAAAGCTCATACACCATGATCAAGTTGGGTTTATTCCAGGGATGCAAGGTTTCTTCAATATACAGACATCAAGCAATGTGATACACCATATTAACAAATTGAAAGATAAAAACCACATGATGACCTCAATAGATGCAGGAAAAGCCTTTGACAAAATACAGCAGTCACTTATGATTAAAACTCTTCAAAAAATGGGCATAGAAAAAACCTACCTCAACATAGTAAAGGATATATACTATAAGCCTACAGCAAACATTATTCTCAATGGTGAAAAACTAAAAGCATTTCCCCTAAGATCAGGGACAAGACAAGGGTGCCCACTTTCCCAACTATTATTCAACATAGTTCTGGAAGTCCTAGCTACGGCAGTCAGAGAAGAAAAAGAAATAAATGGAATCCAGATCGAAAAAGAAGTAAAGCTCTCACCATCTGCAGATGACATGACACTGTACATAGAAAATCCTAAAGATAGTATCAGAAAATTACTAGAGCTAATTAGTGAATTTAGCAAAGTTGCAGGATACACAATCAATACACAGTAATCACTTGCATTTGAATAATCTAAAAATGAAAAATCAGAAAGGGAAATTAATGGATTAATCCCATTCACCACTGCAACAATAAGAATTCAATATATAGGAATAAACTTACCTGAGACAAAATCACTGCAGATGGTGATTGCAGCCATGAAATTAAAAGATACTTACTGCTTGGAAGAGAAGTTATGACCAACCTAGGCAGCATATTAAAAAGCAGAGACACTACTTTGCCAAAAAAGGTCCGTCTAGTTAAGGCTACGTTTTTCCAGTGGTCATGTATGGATGTGAGAGTTGGGCTGTGAAGAAAGCGCCAAAGAATTGATGCTTTTGAACTGTGGTGTTGGAGAAGACTCTTGAGAGTCCCCTGGACTGCAAGGAGATCCAAGCAGTTCATTCTAAAGATCAGTCCTGGGTGATCATTGGAAGGACTGATGTTGAAGCTGAAATTCTAATACTTTGGCCACCTGATGCAAAGAGTTGACTCATTGGAAAAGACCCTGATGCTGGGAGGGATTGGGGGCAGGAGGAGAAGGGGACGACAGAGGATGAGATGGCTGGATGGCATCACCGACTCGATGGATATGAGTTTGAGTAAATTCTCGGAGCTGGTGATGAACAGGGAGGCCTGGAGTGCTGCAATTCATGGGGTCACAAAGAGTCAGACATGACTGAGTGACTGAACTGAACTGAAGAAGACAAAAGAACTGTACACAGAAAATTATAAGACATTAATGAAAGAAATGAAAGATGACATAAACAGATGGAGAGATATTCCATGTTCCTGAGTAGAAAGAATCAATATTGTGAAAATGACTATACTACCAAATGCAGTCTGCAGATTTAATGTAATCCCTATCAAATTACCAATGGCATTTTTCACAGAACTAGAACAAAAAATTTCACAATTCATATGGAAACACAAAAGACCCTGAATTGCCAAAGCAGTCTTGAGAAAGAAGAATGGATTTGGAGGAATCAAGCTTCCTGACTTCAGGTTATAGTACAAAGTTACTTGGCAACCCACTCCAGTATTCTTGCCTGGAGAATCCCATGGACAGAGGAGCCTGGTGGGCTACAATCCATGGGGTCGCAAAGAGTTGGACACGACTGAGCAACTTCACTTTCCTTCTTCTTTCGCAGTCATCAAAATAGTATGTTACTGGCACAAAAACAGAAATATAGACCAATGGAACAAGATAGAAAGCCCAGAAATAAACCCATGCACCTATGGGTACCTTATTTTTGACAAAAAAAGGAGCCAAGAATATACAATGGGAAAAAGACAGCCTCTTCAATAAATGGTGCTGGGAAAACTGGACAGCTACATGTAAAAAAATGAAATTAGAACATTTCCTAACACCATACACAAAGATAAACTCAAAATGGATTAAAAACCTAAATGTAAGACCAGAAACTATAAAACTCTTAGAGGAAAACAGGCAGAACACTCGATGACATAAATCAAAGCAAGATCCTCTATGACCCACCTCCTAGAGTAATGGAAATAAAAACAAAAGTAAACAAGTGGGACCTCATTAAACTTAAAAGCTTTTCCACAGCAAAGGAAACTCTAAGCAAGGTGAAAAGACAACCCTCAGAATGGGAAAAATGAATAGCAAATGAAATAACTGACAAAGGATTAATTTCCAAAATATACAAGCAGCTCATACAACTCAAAGCCAGAAAAACAAACAAGCCACCAAAAAGTGGGAAAAAGACCTAAACAGACATTTCTCCAAAGAAGACATACAAATGGCTAACGAACACATGGAAAGATGCTCAACATCACTCATTGTTAGTGAAATGCTTATCAAAACCACAATGAGATATCACCTCACACCAGTCAGAATGGTCATCATCAAAAATTCTACAAACAATAAATGCTGGAAAGGGTATGGAGAAAAGGAAATGCCCTTGCACTGTTAGTGGGAATGTAAATTGATACAGCCAATATAGAAGATGGTATGGAGATTACTTAAAAAACTAGGAATAAAAACACCATATGACCCAGCAATCCCACTCCTAGGCATATACCCTGAGGAAACAAAACTTGAAAGAGACACATGTATCCCGTTGTTCATTGCAGCACTATTTACAATATCCAGGACATGGAAGCAACCTAGATGTCTCTCAACAGATGAATGGATAAAGAAGTAGTGGTATATATGCACAATGAAATATTATTCAGCCATAAAAAGGAACATATTTGAGTCAGTTCTAATGAGGTGGAGAACTTAGAACCTATTATACAGAGTGAAGTGAGTCAGAAAGAAAAAGATAAACACCATATTCTAACACATATATACAGAATCTAGAAAAATGGTACTCAAGAATTTACTTACAGGGCAACAATGGAGAAACAGACGTAAAGAATAGACTTATGGACATGGGGAGAGGGGAGGAGAGGGTGAGATGTGTGGAAAGAGTAACATGGAAACTTACATTACCATGTGTAAAATAGATAGCCAATGGGAATTTTCTGTATGGCTCAGGAAACTCAAACAGGGGCTCTGTATCAACCTAGAGGGGTGGGATGGGGAGGGAGATGGGAGGGAGTGTCTAAAGGGAGGGGACATATGTATACCTATGACTGATTCATGTTGAGGTTTGACAGAAAACAGCAAAATTTTGTAAAGCAATTATCCTTCAATAAAAAATAAATTAAAAATATAATGACACTATAAATCTAGGTTTTAATTTCTACATCTTCACATTTCACTCCTTCTAACAGACCCATGCATAGACAAGTTCCCTCTGGCCTATAAATGAACAGATCTATAGATACATGCTGTATATTCTAAACAAAACAATCAAAATGCAGATAGAGACACATAAATCCATTCCATAAACTTTCTCAATGTCCACTAAAACCAGAATCTATCACAGGAAGAAGCAAAAACTTAATTCTGTCATACACTATGACCTTGCATATGTCCTATTTTCCTTGGGGGAGGGAGGGGGTGAGAAGACTATCAGAGTAATGATTAGTGTAATAGATTCTTAGTGCCATGATTATAGGCTTGCTTTCCAAAACTAATCCAATAAATACTTTCCATGATTTTTAACTTAGTGAGTGAACCTATTAGAAAACAGATCAGCATATATTTACATTAGAACCTAGCTATGAGGTAAGATTTTAGGACTCTTAATTACTCTTGCTGCTGTTATACCTCACAAAACTACTGCTGCTGCTGCTAAGTTGCTTCAGTTGTGTCCGACTCTGTGTGACCCCATAGACTGCAGCCCACCAGGCTCCACCATCCCTGGGATTCTCCAGGCAAGAACACTGGAGTGGGTTGCCATTGCCTTCTCTGTCATAAAACTGACCCCAACACAAATAAAATATTTTACCAATGAATCTCTATTTACACTAGGGATTTCATGGAAAGCTAACTAAAAAGTATTCAGAGGGAGATGATCCACAAGAGTAGACAACTATACTGGGACCACTGGATCAAGCAGACAATTTTCTAATATGGATAGCTTTTTTCCAAGTTCTTTATGCCACACTTCATGACTGGGAGAATAGATAATCATGGACTAATGTTTTTTCTCCTTTGCTTATCACTGATTATGTTGTCCTTTACTTTATACTGGTTTGATATGATCTACTGCTCAGATGGGACTTCCCAGGTGGCACTAGTGGGAAACATCTCACCTACCAATACAGGTGGAATTAAGATCAAACCAGGGTTTGGTTGGGAAGATCCCCTGGAGGAGGAAATGGCAACCCACTCCAGTATTCTTGCTTAGTGAATCCCATGGACAGATGAACCTGGTAGGTTTTGGTCCATAGGGTCACAAAAAATTGGACACAACTGAAGTGACTTGGCAAGCAAGCAGGCACTATTCAGATGAATTCCTAATGATCATTTTGCTTAGAGCTGTAAGTTAATCCTTAGTCACACTTTGCTATTCAGATGTTGTTTAATTACAGCTGGCTCATTCTTTTATTAATCTCTAAAGAAATAATGATTGTAGGTATATGATTATTTTTCATTTCATGATTAAGAGACTCCCTATGGCCTGAGAACCACATGACTGAGCAGGTTATGCTGAATTCTTTGTGGAAGGTATTCTATAAGAAATTACTTGAGGGTACATCCCTGGTGGTCCAGTGGTGAAGAATCCGCCTTCCAATGCAGGGTTCAATCCTTGGCCAGAGAGCTAAGAACTAAGAGAACATGCTGTGGGGCAGCTAAGGCCACACACCACAACTGGAGAGATCTCCAGTGCAGCAACTAAGACACAATGTAGCCAATATTTAATGTAAATATTAAATAATATTTAATTTGTTTATTAAATAAATAAAGAAATATTTTTTAAAATATTTGAGATATTTTCCTACTAAAAGTAGGCTCCACAATCATACCAAACTGAGGATATTATGCTTCTAAAGTCAAACTACACAGGGAAATCCTATGGATCACTGTTGTCACAATCATAGTATCTATGAGGCATACAGTCTGATTCTTATTTGGGAAAAAAAAATTGAGTTATTTTAACCATGGAAATATTATCCCCAGTGGAGCCCCATGGATATATAATATATATATCTACTAATAACTTAGCACATATATATGCCTCCCCCAACTCTTAAACTTTATTTCTAAGATACAAACCATGGTAAATAAATCAGTCTTTATTCTAGATGAATGAAACTAAAGCATGATATAAACTGCCTGAAAAGGCAGGTTGAAATCACCTCACTGAGACTGTGCTGCTGATACACACAGTGGAAAGGTATCCACTCAATGGTACTCATCCCAGAAGAGATCCGCCCTAAACAATGAAGAATGAGCAAAACCTTTCAGGATAGACTCACTTAAATCTGATAAATAAAGAAAATTTGCATCATCTCCATCAATTCTCAAAGCTTGCCTTATGAAAAATTAGAAAATTTAGCTGAATTATAAAATATCTGGCAAATATATTCCAGATTGACTAATCTGGTCAATTAATTCAAATGAACTGGTAGCCAGATAATTAATGAAATTCTGATAGGAGCCATAAAAATCACACAGCACTAAAACTGAGCTGGAATCACTGGATGAGCTGCGCTGTGCTTAGTCGCTCAGTCATGCCCAACCCTCTGCAGCCCCTTGGACTGCAGGCCTCCAGGTGCCTCTGTCCATGGGGATTCTCCAGGCAAGAATACTGCAGTGGGTTGTCATGCCCTCCTCCAGGGGATCTTCCCAACCCAGTGGTTGAACCCAAGTCTCCCACATTGCAGGCAGATTCTTTACCTTGTGAGCCACCAGGGAAGCCCAGAATAACAATATTCACACGCAAATGGATGAAGTTAGATCCCTATCTCATAGCATATGGAAAAATTAACTCAAAGTAGATCAATAACCAAAATGCAAAAACTGTAAGAGTCTTCAAAGAAAACACAGGGGGTAAATCTTTATAACTTTGGATTTGATGGTTTCTTAAATATTACACTAAAAGCTAAAGTAACAAAAGAAAAAAAAAGATAAAATAAACTTTATCAACATTAAAAACTCTCATACTTCAAAGGACACCATCAAGTTAAAACATAACCCAAAGAATGGGAAAACGTATTTTAGATTCATACATCTAATAAAGGGCTCATTTTAGAATATATAAAGAACTCTTACTACTCAATAATAAAAAGACTAATAAACCAATATGAAAATGAGTGAAGGATCTGAACAGACATTTCTCCAAATAATAAATACAAATGACCAATAACCACATTAAAAAGATGCTTAACATCATTAGTTATCAAGGAAAAGAAAAAAAAAAAAAAAACTCCACTGTGACATATTACTTCATACCTACTTGAGTGGCTATAATCAAAAATACAGAAAGTAGCAAAGGTTGGCAAAGATGTGGAAAATCAGAACCCTCATACACAGCTACAGGAATGTAATGCTTTGGAAAGCATTAAGGTAGTTTTTCATAACTGTCTAAATAACTATAGAGGTACCAATTAACCCAATATTTCCACTCTTAGCTATATATCCAAGAGAAGTAAAAGCATATGACACAAAAACTTGCAATGAATAGCAACATTATTCACAATAACCAAAAGAAAGAACCAATACAAATATCTATCAATTGATAAATGGGTAATTTGGCCATTGAATGGAATATTATTTGGCCACAAAAAGCAATAGAACATTTTTTTATGTAGATACAAACACTACAACATGGATGAACCTTGAAAATATTATGCTAAATGAAAGAAGCTGGTTCAAAAGACTATATAATTAAAGGAGTCCATCTACATGAAATATCCAAAATATGAAAATCTACTGAAAGGAAATCAGTTGAGATTTAATGGCTAGGAGTTACAGAGTTTCTTTGCAGGGTGATGATAGTATTTTAAAGTTGACTGTGGTAATAATTAGGTAACTTGGTAAATTTACTAAAAACTATTGAATTGTATACATGTCCAAATGAAATATTGTGTGAACTATATCTCAATAAAGGTGTTACCTGAAAACAACAACAACCAAAAAAAAAAAAAAAAAAAACCTTCACAGTATTATAAATATTCTTGGTCTCTCAAAGAGGAAACCGGGCTTTACATGAAGAGAAATATTATTCTACCATCCATGCTTGAGAGAGTGAATTCTGAGGCAGGTTGATAAGAAGTCTGGGGGTCCCCAAGGAGAGAGGGGTCTGGAATTTTCAAATAGGAGGAAAGAACAAACGTTTTTTTTTTCCCTCTAAATTCCTTAATAAAACATTTTTGTCTTTAAGCCTCAAACTGATCATTACACAACAAACAACTCAGTTTAAACTCTGTACTATGGGTTACATAGCAACAATGTATCCTGCTTGAGAACAGTTTCTTCTTCCTGAAAACCTTCTGGCTAATGCTGTTATCTTAAAATGTAAATTATGGGAGTGGGTCTCAGTTCAGTTTAGCTCAGTAGCTCAGTCATGTCCAACTCTGCGACCCCATGAATCGCAGCAAGCCAGGCCTCCCTGCCCATCACCAACTCCCAGAGTTTACTCAAACTCATGCCCATCGAGTCGGTGATGCCATCCAGCCATCTCATCCTCTGTCGTCCCCTTCTCCTCCTGCCCCCAATCCCTCCCAGCATCAGGGTCTTTTCCAACGAATCAACTCTTCACATGAGGTGGCCAAAGTATTGGAGTTTCAGCTTCAACTCAGTCCTTCCAATGAACACCCAGGACTGATCTCCTTTAGGATGGACTCGTTGGATCTCCTCGCAGTCCAAGGGACTCTCAAAAGTCTTCTCCATCATCACAGTTCAAAAGCATTAATTCTTTGGTGCTCAGCTTTCTTCACAGTCCAACCCTCACATCCATACATGAGCACTGGAAAAACCATAGACTTAACTAAATGGACCTTTGTTGGCATAGTAATGTCTCTGCTTATTAATATGCTATCTAGGTTGGTCATAACTTTCTAGTAAGATCTTTACAACCTCCAGACATTCTTTTGATTCATTGTAATAACTAATTAAAAAGTATATAACTCCCTTGCTAACACTAGGGAAGGGGGCACTCTTTCTGCCCCCTTCTGATATCTATGCCAGAAGCTGTGTCTATCTCTTTCATACTTTAATAAAACTTTATTACACAAAAGCTCTGAGCAATCAAGCCTTGTCTCTGGCCCTGGATTGAATTCTTCTCCTCCAGAGGCCAAGAATCCCACCGTCTTTCATTGTTCAGCAATAACCTTTCATCTTGGGGGCTCATCTGGGATTATTCAGGACAAGATATGGATGTTTAGAGCTCTAGTTCTTTGTTCTCTTAGCAAACACGTTTTCTGCTGTACTTTACTAACTCTACAGTGCACTTGGGTGAATGAATGACATGTCCTGCGCAAAGCAAGTGAGGAGCCCTGTTCTGTGTTCCATGGTGATCTCATAAGGCTTATGGCAGAAATCTGTCAGGGGTTTATACCAACCTGCCAATGCCAAGAGGCAGCCGATGTCTCATTTTGGGACCGACCAGAAATGGGCAAAGTGTATGGGCCAAACTCTCTTTTCTCGGTCAAACTTTCTGGTCTCTTTGACCATTTCATAACTTCTTGGGAATTAGAACTATAACCTATCTGTCGGATCATAGACTTTCAAAGGACCTGTGATCTATGTTGTTACTGTGTACTGTTACTTAGGTCCCAAACTTGGATTGGTAGTCAGGAAGTACCTAGCCTCACTAGGAGTCGAAAGTTCAGAAGCTAGATGGAGCTCTAGCTTCAAGAGCATCTCTTAGGTTAAAGGTTACTCAAATTGAAAGTACAATGAGTTTCTTCCTTTGGTAATGCTAGCTCTTAGTGGACCAGAGAACATTCCAGTGGCTTTTGTCCCAACTCCTTAGATATTCTTCCTGTGGAATCTGTAGGAATGAAAGGGAAGGACTGGCCCTAGTAACTCGAGGACAAAAAAACATTTTTTCCTCACTGGCCAGCCCTTCACCATCTCTTTTGCTATCGCTTGTACTGGTATGGTGATGCTTGGAAGGCACATCTCAGCTTTATGTTCATACCAGTCTTACTGTGGTCAGGAATTTACTCAGGGTCATGCACAGGAACTCAGGTGATGAATGTTTCCCCCAGCGGTCTTAGCTTGGGAGGCATTCTGGAAGGTTATTCTGATTGCACCCCAGGTCGCATCAGAGGAAAGCAAGGTTTTAAGGGTGAGGAACTGGACATTGGTCTGGGATGTCATCAGGTATACACCTGATGCATCTCCACCCCACCTCGGTGGTAGAAGCGGGAGGGACGAGTATGGCACCTGCATCAGTAAGGGACAGACTAAGTCAGACCAGGAAAGAAAAGCTTTGGTGTCTAAGGGACAGACTAAGTCGGACCAGGAAATAAAAGGTTTGGGGTAAACTCTGTCTACAACCCCATCTAGAGCCGGGAGGGACGCCTCTGGTAGAAAGATGGCAGTGGTCGCTTTTTTTCTCTCTTACAGATGGGAGTTGACAATTCTAGCCTCACTCCTTTGAACTATATCCTGAAAAACTGGGATATATTTGGTCCCCAGAGCTTAAAGAAGACACTCCTGATCTTCCTATGTGATACTGCATGGTCACAGTATCCATTGGAGGATGGCGAACAGTGGCCGGTTGGAGGGTCTCTTAATTACAATACTGTTTTACAATCAGACCAGTTCTGTAGAAAACAAGGGAAATGGGTAGAAGTAGCATAGGTGTTGCCCCTTCTCTCTCTGTGAGATATGCCAGACTTATGTCCTAAGGGTATAGATTTGGGTGTGAAACCTTCAGCTCCCTCCTGTTCTCCTACTTTGCCCCCGTACCTGGGGCTCCAAACTGAGCAAACTGAAAGTCAGGGACCCCCCCACCCCCCTCCAGGAAGGGTTACTTTGGTCTCAGTAAAAATCCAAACTGAGATTCAAACAGCCCAAGTAGAGGTCCAAACAACCCCTGTCTCAGTACGACCTCAGACTACTCTGGTTTCAATAGAAACTCAGACAACTGAAATAAGAGAAGCTCAGACAGCAAAAACTAAGGGGTGAGATGAGATGAAGGACAGGAAACAAAGAGATAAATAAAAGCAGGTTTATCCAATCTATCCCTGGGATCATATGCACAGAACAGCCAGAGAGGCTGAGGAATAGCCACAGAAGCTGTTGCCTCTTCATAAAGCACCCACCGGGAGAAATAATCAGTCTATGAGCATTAATAAGCCCTTTTCTTATCAAGAAATACAAAGAATCAAGGAGGATCTGGGAAACTATTTAGAAGATCCAGAAAAATATATTAGAGCTTTTGAAGGTGTTACTCTGCTTTATGACCTTACTTGGAAGGATGTGATGTATATCTTGGGACAAACGCTGACTCCTGGCTCAAAAAACTTGAGATTTGGGGAAAGCTGTTGCTTATGGAGATGAAAGGCTTGGTAATGAATCAGTAGGGAAGAAGGAGGATGAGATAGCTGCCCTCTCCACTGGGAATCAAGTGGTCCCAACTATAGAACCAGACTGGGACTATAACACAGCTAAAGGAAGATGGGATCGGAGTCATTTTGTCAGATGTATTCTTGAAGGACTCAGGCAAGTGCATGCTAAGACTTTAAACTATGCCAAACTGGCAAACATAGAATAGGAGGAGAAGGAAGCTCCTAGCAAATTCCTAGATAGACTGAGAGAAGCCCTTCGCAGATTCACTGAGATTGATCCCAAAAGTGAAGAGTGTTCTTAAAAGAGATTTCTCTCTCAATTGGCTCCAGATATCCACTGAAAGCTACTAAAACAGGCGGATGGACCAAACTAGTCTAGATAACCTATTGCAACTGCCTCAAACGGTCTATTACGGTAGGGAATATGCGGAAAAGAAAGAAAGGCAGAGAAAGACAAAGGGACAGGTAGAAGCCCTTGTAATGGCTGTCAGAACCATGCTTAAACACCTGAGAAAAATGCCGAGAGGGACCCAGGTGAAAAGGGATGGGCTTGCTATTGCTGTGGAAAGGAGCGGCACCCCAAGCGGGATTGCCCTCAGGCATCTAAGCCGCCCCCGGCTCCATGTCCGGTCTGCAAGGAAACACACTGGAGGAGAAACTGCCCGCAGAGGCGTAGGTTTCAGGGGTCAGATTCTCAAGACAATCAAGACTGAAGTTGCCCAGGGGTGCCCACATAAGCTCCCATCCTAATTACACCTGAGGAAATCTAGGTATTAATAACTGTGGCGGGGGGGGGGGGGAATCCACCGATTTCCTTTTAGATACCGGGGCAACTTATTCTGTGCTTACTGAAGCCCCTGGCCCGCATTCATCCCGGTCCACTTCTGTAGGGGGACTGTTTGGGCAAGGTAAAAGGTATTACTTCAAAGTTATTCTTTAAGATGTAACTGGAACTCTGTGCTATTTTCACATAAGTTTCTGATCGCACCAGAGTCTTAAACTGTAGAAAATTCTGAAAGAGATAGGACTACCAGACCACCTGACCTGCCTCTTGAGAAACCTGTAGGCAGATCAGGAAGCAACAGTTAGAACTGGACATGGAACAACAGACTGGTTCCAAATAGGAAAAGGAGTATATCAAGGCTGTACATTGTCACCCGGCTTATTTAACTTATATGCAGAGTACATCATGAGAAATGCTGGGCTGGAGGAAGCACAAGCTGGAATCAAGATTGCCAAGAGAAATATCAATAACCTCAGATATGCTGATGATACCACCCTTATGACAGAAAGTGAAGAACTAAAGAGCCTGTTGATGAAAGTGAGAGAGGAGAGTGAAAAAGCTGGCTTAAAACTCAACATTCAGAAAACTAAGATCATGGCATCTAGTCCCATCACTTCATGGGAAATAGATGGGGAAACAGTGGAATCAGTGACGGATGTTATTTTTCTGGGCTCCAAAATCACTGCAGATGGTGATTGCAGTCATGAAATTAAAAGATGCTTACTCCTTGGAAGGAAAGTTATGACCAACCTAGACAGCATATTAAAAAGCAGAGACATTACTTTGCCAACAAAGGTCCATCTAGTCAAGGTTATGGTCTTTCCAGTGGTCATGTATGGATGTGAGAGTTGGACTATAAAGAAAGCTGAGCACTGAAGAATTGATGCTTTTGAACTGTGGTGTTGGAGAAGACTCTTGAGAGTCCCTTGGACTGCAAGGAGATCCAACCAGTCCATCCTAAAGGAGACCAGTCCTGGGTGTTCATTGGAAGGACTGATATTGAAGCTGAAACTCCAATACTCTGACCACCTGATGCGAACAGCTGACTCATTTGAAAAGACCTTGATGATGGGAAGGATTGAGGGCAGGAGGAGAAGGGGACAACAGAGGATGAGATGGTTGGATTGCATCACCGACACAATGGACATGGTTTGGGTGGACTCCAGGAGTTGGTGATGGACAGGGAGGCCTAGCGTGCTGCGGTTCATGGGGTCACAAAAAGTCGGACACGACTGAGCAACTGAACTGAATTAAACTGATAGTGAGCAAGGTCCATGGCTCTGTTTTCATGAATATGGAGCCCTCCCTTTCTCTCCCTTTAATTGAACAACATGTAAATCCTAGAGTGTGGGCTGATGGAAAATCTATGGGTCGAGCACAAAATGCTATTCCTGTAGTTGTCAAGCTCAAAGACCAGCACTTAGTTCCACAGAAGAAGCAGTATCCACTGAAACCTGAGGTTAAGGATGGGTTAAAACCCATCACTGAGAATTTAAAGGAGCAGGGGCTATTAATTTCCTGTAACAGTCCATGCAACATTCCTGTTTGGGGTATAAACAAATCAAATGGTAAATGGAGAATAGTTCAAGATTTATAAATAATAAATGAAGCTGTAGTTTCTTTACACCCCATGGTGCCTAATCCTTATACTCTATTGTCTGAAATTCCTACACTAGCCAAATATTTCTCAGTAATTGATTTAAAAGATGCCTTCTATTCAGTGCCTTTGGTGGAGGAAAGACAATTTCTATTTGCCTTTGAAGACTCTATGCAGCCAGCTTCTCAGTTAACCTGGACAGTTTTGCCCCAGAGATCTCATGACAGCCCTCACCTATTTGGGCAAAGTTTGTCACAAAATCTACAAAACTTTAATAGCTCCAAAGCAGTGGTGCTACAATATGTAGATGATATTCTGTTCTGTGCTGAGACAGAGGAAGCTTGTTCACAAGCCTCAGAAGATTTCATAAAACTTTCTGGCAGGCTGTGGTTACAAGGCATCAAGAGAAAAGGCTCAGCTTTGTCAACAATCTGTTAGATATCTGGGCCTAATCATAGCAGAAGGGACTAGGGCCAAAGGCCCTGAGGGTATTAAACCTATACTAAATCATCCCCTACCTATGACTTTAAGACAATTGAGAGGATTTTTAGGAATCACAGGCTACTGCTGCATTTGGATTCCGGGTTATAAGGAACTTGCCCGGCCTTTATATGAACTTATAACTGATACCCAGCAGGCCCAAACCGACAAACTGGTTTCGTCTCCAGATACTCAAAGGTTTTTAAGGCTCTTCAGACTGCTTTCCTGCAAGCTCCTGCTTTGAGCTTGCCCACAGGGTCAGAATTTAATTTGTTTGTCACTGAAAGAAAAAGTATGGCCTTGGCAGTTTTGACACAACCCCGAGGGCCTCACCAGCAACATATTGCTTATTTAAGTAAAGAATTAAATGTAATTTCACATGGGTGGCCACACTGTCTAAGAGTAATTGGGGCAACAGCTTTATTAACACCTGAAGCCTTAAAAATAATTAATGGAAGAAATCTTACTGTACTAACTTCTCATGATGTGACTGGAATCTTAAACTCTAAGGTTAATACTTGGATGACAGACAGTAGGCTTCTTGAATATTAGTTATTGTTGTTAGAAGGATCAATAACTAAGCTTAAAGTCTGTGGAAATTTAAATCCTGCCACTTTTCTTCCTGATAAGGAAAATGAAACACCTGATCACGATTGTTCCCAATTTCTCACTTTAAACTATGCAGCTCGGGAAGATCTAATGGATACTTCCTTAGACAAGCCTGACAAGGAAATATTTACAGATGGCAGTTCTTTTGTTCGGGATGAGAAGCGTAAAGCAGGTGATGGCTGAACAGGTTTTAGAAGCAAAATCTCTCCCCCAGGGAACCAGTGCTCAGTTTGCGGAGCCTGTGGCTCTGACCGAGCTCTAGAGTTAAGCGAAGGGCAACGAATAAATATCTACCCTGATTCTAAGTATGCTTATTTGACTTTACATGCTCATGCTGCAATATGGAAAGAAAGGCATTTTAAAATGGCAACAGGAGAACCTATTAAACATTTCAGAGAGATTGGGAGACTTTTAACTGCTATATAGTGTCCTAAAGAAATAGCTGTTATGCATTGCAAAGGGCACAGCAGGGATGGGAGTAAAGTAGCTGAAGGTAATCAGCTGGCTGACTGTCAAGCCAGAAAAGTGACTCTAGGAAACCCCTTCACTGCAGATGCCCTTAATCTGGACCGGTCCTGTGGAACAGGAAAAACCAAAATATACGGAGAAAGAATTAGAAATATATGAGAAAAGAGGAGCAAAGACTCCTGAAAAAGGACATCTAGTATCTACTGCCCCTATATGCTGGGAACAAATAGAGCCATTCCCAGAAGTTAGCCAACAACTTAATTATAATGATTGGAAACAGTTGGGATTTTTGCCTCAGGAAATATGCAATGTAATCATTCCTGTGTTTTCCAACTCGTTCAGGTCCTCCCTTTGCCTGACCAGGCACTGATTGGGCCTGGATATCTCAGTCACGCTGGCTTGCTCCAAACGGGACCCATTGGATATGTGGCTCTTACCCATGGCATGGCTCCTCCCTAGCTAGATAGGGAGATACACCCTAGGTCTAGACTTTACTCACAGCTTCATATTTTCAGAGCGCCCAGAAAAGTCTGCTAATTTACCACACCTTAAAACTCGGTGGGAAAGGTCTGTATTTCACTGGTATGATTATTTGGCTGCAGTGTTTGTTCCATCTTTGGGAACTACAGATGTTATGCTATGAGTAGATGCTTTGACTAATTATACTCCACAGACATTACAAGATTCTCAAAAAGCTATTTCAGCTCTTAATGCTAAACAAGTACAAATTAGAAAGGTGGTTTTACAAAACAGATTGGCCTTAGATATTCTGACAGCTGCACAAGGAGGAACTTGTGCCATTATTCATACCCAGTGCTGTACATATATACCTGCTATGAGCACTAATGTTACTCATTTTACTAAACACATGAACAAGATGATTGAGGCTATGGATGCTCCTGAAACCTCAATTGCCTCACTTTGGGAGAAGTTGACTAGTTCCCCATGGTGGAAAACTATCTTAATTACAATAATTCTGATTGCTCTGTTTCTGCTGTTTGCTCCCTGCATCTGTAACTGTGTAGCTGGATTTGTTTCTAGTTGCATGAAGGCTTTTAAGTTACAAATGGTTGTCCAAGCTCCTACAAGTGCCCCAGCCTCCTTCAACTATTACTTGAGGCCCCTGGATCAGAGACCCTCAATGTGAGGGTAGGAGAGTATTTGCCTCAACAATTTAGGGACAATGCCCCTTAATAGCTAGGAAGAAGTTATGGAACAAGAACGACGCTCTTTCCCTTGGCAACATAATTCTCCTAAAAGAAAAGGGGGGATGAAAGAGTCAATTCTTAGGCAGGTTGATAAGAAGTTTAATAAAACTTTATTACACAAAAGCTCTGAGCGATCAAGCCTCTTCTCTGGCCCCGGATTGAATTCTTCTCCTCTGGAGGCCTAGAATCCCGGCATCTTTCATTGTTCAGCAATAACCTTTCATTCTGATCTGGTCACTGACCAGTAGTACTCTGTAGCGTTCTGTAGAAAACAAAGCACTGTCCAGATAGCCATAGGACAACCAAACATTACCTAGGTTCCCCACCCTTGGTTTACAAGTTAGTTTGCTGGGTGAAAAGATCGACTGGTTAGAGAATATGAACCTAACTGCAAAATTCACATGTGTCCAGTATCCTATTATAAAACCAAGTTAATGATTCTGAATAGGAAAAACTCACAAAGTCAAACTTATTTATTCAAATCTGTACCTCAGAGGAAGAAGCTTAAAGAGAAAAAAAACTATATTTTGCCCTACATTTCCTCAGCCTAGAAAAGTTTTGCATTTACAATTTAAAATACAAAGAATATGCTACTTAACTCAATAATTGCTAGTTTTAAACATTTTTCTCCTATATAGTCAAACTGATGTGAAAATGACAATAATCAGAACAGAAGAACACAAAACTGGAAAGAGAAGAGGATTAGAGAGGATATATTCAATTTAAAATTTTATTTTTAAAGAGAGTCTTTAAAACTGAAAACGTTTAAAGAAATACAAGTTTAAATTTGGTCAATAATTGCTTGCCCAAACTCTTTCCTTGATGTTTCTGACTTGTTTCACTCTTTTCCTTCTGTTTATTTCTTTCTAAGTTTTCCTTTACGCATTAATACAATATAGTTCTCTCTTGACAACCATATTCAGTTGGCCCCAATTTCTAACGATGTCTCCCACATGGAGGCCTTCAATTGCAGGCTCTCTTGTGCTAGCCTAGTTTAGGCCCTTAGGACTAGCTGTCATCATTATGTGTGTGTGTGTGCGTGTGTGTACTTAGCCATTCCCCATTGAGGATAGCCTACCAGACTCCTCTGTCCATGGGATTCTCCAAGCAAGAATACTAGAGTGGGTAGCCATTCCCTTCTCCAGGTGTGATCTTCCCCACCCAGGGATCAAACCCAGCTCTCCTGCATTGCAGGCAGATTCTCTACTGTCTGAACCACCAGGGAAGCTCCATATATAATACATATATATATATATATATATATATATATATATGCTTCATTTCCACAGCTGCTTCTTTAATATCAGGTACTTGACCATTATATAATCAACTGTAGACCCAAATGTGCTACATACATAATAAGTGTTCAATAATTATTTGTTGAATTAGAGGTATAAGAGACTGTAAAATCTACTAAACTAAGCTTGAGTACACATTTAGATACAGATATTGGATTTTCCAGGTGGTGCTAGTAGTAAAGAATCCACCTGCCAATTCAGGAGACTTTTAAGAGACGTAGGTTCAATTCCTGGGCTGGGAAGATTCCCTGGCAGAGGGCATGGCAACCTACTCCAGTATTCTTGTCTGGGGAATCCCATGGACAGAGAAGCCTGGCAGGCTACAGTCCATAGGGTAACACAGAGTCAGACTCAACTGAAGCAACTTAACACATATGGATATAGATACTGTATATTAAATTTCTGGGTATATCAGAAACTTGATTAACTAAAGAAGACTCAGAAATATTTGCTATAGGCCAAGTTGTTATTTCACAGTAAGATTAAAAACATCATCTGGAAAATGAATAAAATGAAAATCTTGTCTTCACAGATCCAAATCACGATTACCCAAGAAATCAAGCAATCATATCATAAAAAATTAAGCACTTTTGTTTCACTCAATTAATAACTAGAGCAAATATTAATCAGACTACATACATCAGACTGCATATATTTCAAGAGCTAACTGAAATTGGTATAAGCAATTGGATAGGTATTTGTTTGTTTAATTTATTTAAGTGATGGTTACTCACGGCCATACCCCATGGGTTCTGGAATCAAAATCCTTAGCTTCAAATGCCTGTTCTATCACTTAGTAGCTGTGTCATTTTAAACAAGTGATTTTTTTTTAATCTCACCAAATCTTACTTATTTCACAAGAAAACCAATGGTAAAATTACATATACAGTTGACCCTTGGACAATGCAGGGGTTAGGGATGAAAATCCAAGTATAACCTTATAGTCTCCTCCTTAGCTCCTGCCTCACCCTGCCCCAGTCACACCACTGCAGTTCTACAACCAAGGATCCAACCAACCACGGATGGTGTAGTACATATCCATTTTTTTTTTAATTGCTTGTAAGTGGACTCATATAGTTCAAACTAATGTTGTCCAAGGGTCAACTGTAGTTGTGAGGATTAAAGGAAGTATAAATGTAAACAACTTAGGGTATATGGACCAAAGAAAGTTTTAGTAAATGATAACAATTTTTATTAAAACCAGTTTTTATTTATTTCAGTATCTGTTTTCCTTTCCAACTTTACTTCTTCCTGGCTGTCATGTGACTTCTACTCAAATCGCCGTTTTAAGAAATAAACTCCTAAACAACACACTGGCCTCCCTGGACAATACTTT
Organism: Odocoileus virginianus; assembly: GCF_023699985.2. Taxonomy (NCBI): domain Eukaryota; kingdom Metazoa; phylum Chordata; class Mammalia; order Artiodactyla; family Cervidae; genus Odocoileus; species Odocoileus virginianus. The sequence continues at coordinate 16,152,170 of NC_069675.1, read as the reverse complement.
CACCACAGCTGGGATTATTACTGTTTAGAGAATCAGGCACATTAATACGAAATTATAATACCAAGCATGGTACTGTGAAGAAGAAAAAGCAGTAGGAATGGATTACTCTTGAGCAGCTTAACAGTTAAAGGCAGTAGTAGCTTTAAGAAGGAAAAGTTTAAGGGAAAATTGTGATAGGATAAAGGTACTTAGTCATGGAGGGAAAGCAGCAAATGAAGAGGGTTGGTGGGAGCAAAGGGGAGATCTTAAGAGAGGAGAATGAATTAAAGGCAAAGTTCAGGTAACGGCTGCTAGAGTAAAATTCCCGTAAATACGGGAATGAATGGAATCAGGAGAAAAAATGAATGGATCAGTTCTAGAAAGAAGACGGACATGTTCCCAGAAATGAGGGGGAAAGAGCTAATAAATGAAGATATAGAGAAAACATTAGTTGGAGAAAGAAGTTGAAGAACTAACTTGCCAGATAAAATATGGGACATCTGGTTAAATTTGAATTTCACATGAACACTGAATATTTTTTTAGTAAAAGTATCTTCTAAATATCATGTAGGAGATACCTATACTTTTAAAAATGAATGATTATTTGAAATTCAATTTTAATTAGGCTTTTTATTTTTCTTGCCTAATATGACAACTCTATAAAGGGGTACACTTTTTTTATCATCAGTGAAACGAGCCATATAAAATTTTACCCAAATAAAGACTTTTGAAGACATGGCTACATGAGAAATTGAAATGAATGTAACAGCCATGGTAAAGAAAAGCTTAGTGATCTATTCAGGATAGAGTTTTTAAACAGTTAGGTGGGAAACACTGATTTTTTAAGTCAAATGTTGATCATCCCTTGTATTAAGAAATTAATTCAAATACTGAGGGTACTTTACAATTTTATTTTCCAGCAGGTCAGCATCTAGCATTATTCTTCATTCTTATTCTCCACATTTAATTTCCCTCAATGAAGAGACCAGAATCAGTTCCTTCATCATCCCTGACACCTAAGAAAATATAATTCTTTTGGTTATAACCCCAAGTCCAAGCAGCCTATTTAACTACTCTCCAGAGTATGCTGTGTCCTGATTCAAAGGCTTTCCAGTATTCTAAAAAATCACCTTCTGCACTGTTTCTTAATGCATTGTTTCATTCTGCCTTGAAATTTTCCTTTTCATCAAGTGGCCACTTTGAAACCTTTCAACCTATCTACCTGATTCTGCTGATTCTGGTTAACTAGCAGTTTCTAGTCTAACCACTCCCAGGCATTTCTATAATCCTAAATGTTCCTCTTGCATTCTTATCCACTGCATCACATATTCTGAAAGCCCAGGTTTTAAAAAATCATATCTCCTCATACCTCCATCCCTAGGATCATCACTTCCATGTCTGGTGCACAGAAGTAGTTTCCTCAATATTTGCTGACTGGCTACCCAGTCACCATACCTCAGGATGTCAAACCACTAGTCAGTAACAGCTTTGTCATATTTTAAGTTTGCATTTAACCTCAAAAGAGACATATTTAATAGATAAATTTCAGAAACTGTAGATGTAGAATGAGGAGATATACTGAAACTCTCAAATCACATCATAGGATATCTCCTTACTGGGACCATTTGTCATGTAACACCCTAATTATAAATGAACTATCAAGACAGGCTGCCCACGCCAGTATTCTTGGGCTTCCCTGGTGGTTCACTTGGTAAAGAATCCACCTGCAATGTGGGAGACCTGGGTTTGATCCCTGGGTTGGGAAGATCCTCTGGAGAAGGGAACAGCTACACACTCCACTATCCTGACCTGGAGAATTTCATGGACTTTGTATATTCTATGGGGTCACAAAGACTCAGACACGACTGAGCAACTTTCACTTTCACTTTAGATCAGTAGAAAGTGATGATTCATCTGAAAGAAAAATCAAACTTTTATTAGATCAGGCTTTTTTTTAAAAAATCATAAATTTTCAAGTCATTTGAATACTGTCCTCTTTATCTTTACACTTTTCATCTGAAAGCCAAACTCAGAGACATGCAATTAAGGAATACATATTTTAGAATGCATTTTAAATCAAATGTCAATAATGCCAGGTGTCAAAATTTCATTTCCTCAAGCTTTTTGAGAGGAAATACAATAAGTTGTAATTGTATAAAATATATCCAATTCAACATATATAAAACATTATCTATAACTTAAAGTCAGAACCTTAGAAAACTGTGTGTGAAAAGCAGCATGAAGTGCCACCAGGTTCTCACATCCTGCATCCACATCCAACAAAAGTGGTGTTACTCCAGTTACACATAGATGTCCTGCCATTTAAATGACATTTTCTTGATATGGAAGAAATAAATTTTTAATTTCAAGTTATTTTTCTCTGTGTGTGCAGGGTGGAATATGAACGAGAATCTGCTATCAGTTCATATAGATATATACTAGAATATAATATAGGTTATTTGTTTAACATGAAACTATAGTTGTATTTAAATGAAATAAGCTATTACCAGTAGAGAGCTGCAAGAGTTCCAACATCATATAAGCACTTGTAAGAAAACTGGAACGAACATCGTCAGGGATGAGGGACCTTGGTTTTACTCCAGGTTTAGTGTTATTTCATTATGCAGCCTTAAGCAAGTTCATCTATTTTTTATGGACCTAAATATCCTCAAATATAAAATAAGAACTTGGGTTAAATTGATGGATTTTAAACATGGTTTTAAAATTAAGAAAGTTAGTTTAAAACAAAATCTTACCAAGAAATAAAAACAAATATGATAAAAGAAAAACATTTTTGGTTGGATAGTAGGGATGAAAGGGGACAGCCCCAAATCACTCTCAAACTTTCTTTTGATAATGCTTAACTCTCACTCCTGGGAAACCCTACACACCTTTATTATTACATATATTTTTATTCCTATTTTTTAATTTTTATTCCTATTTCAACTACAGCACTAAGTAAACTCTCAAATCATCTCTATTTTTAGCAGGTAGTTATTATATTAGATGCAAATATACTACAATAAAGATAATATCTGATACTGCATTGAATTAATATAAACATAATATTGGTTCAGGACTTAATGTGGGGGGCCGAAACAAAACCCTGGAGGTGACCTATAAATATGAGAGCTGATTACCATTTTAGTTAAGGGAAATTTTGAGTTGGTCAGGTATGTTAGGTAAGGAATATGCAGCAAATGAAACTAAAGAAGAGGCAAAGCACAGACTTTGTCAAGAAAAGATCACAGGGGAGCATTGTTGAGAAAAAAAGTAGGCTTATCCCTAACTTTTGTGGGATCCATTAAACTATAAATTCAGGCCCACATATCACATGCCTAAATATTTAAGAGTTACTAAGCATCAGTTTTGGGGCTTCCCAGATGGCTCAGAGGTAAAGAATCCACCTGCCAAGCAGGAGACACAGGTCAGTTCCTGGGTCTGGAGGATCCCCTGAAGAAGGAAATGGCAACCCACGCCAGTGTTCTTGCCTGAGAAATCCTATGGATAAAGGAGTCTGGTGGGCTCCAGTCCATAGCGTCACAAAAAGTCAGACAGGACTTAGCAACTAAACAGCAAGAGCAAGCAACAGTTTAAGTCAAGATTATGTAAATCATTACTCTTTTCCCCACCGGCGAGAATTTTCTCAACAAATGCTAGAAACAGTAGTAATTTTTAATAACACATGTTGGTGGTGGCCTTCTGCCTATAGTCTCCCTAACCCTCATTGCTACAAATGTGTCTACATCGATGAAGTCATAACTCTGATATTAAATCCCTTGATCCCCATATTACTTAGAGGGGATCTGTTTTCCTGATCAAATCCAGATGGATATGCTATTTGTATGCATCGGTGCATATTAAAAAGCAGAGACATTACTTTGCCAACAGAGGTCCGTCTAGTCAAAGCTATGGTTTTTTCAGTAGTCATGTATGGGTGTGAGAGTTGGACTACAAAGAAAGCTGAGTGCCAAAGAACTGATGCTTTCAAACTGTGGTACTGGAGAAGACTCTTGAGAGTCCTTTGGACTGCAAAGAGATCCAACCAGTCCATCCTAAAGGAAATCAGTCCTGAATATTCATTGGAAAGACTGATGCTGAAGCTGTAACTCCAATACTTTGGCCACCTGATGCGAAGGATCGACTCACTGGAAAAGATCCTGAGGCTGGGAAAGATTGAAGGCGGGAGGAGAAGGGGATGACAGAGGATGAAATGGTTGGATGGCATCACCGACACGGTGGACATGAGTTTGAGTAGGCTCCGGGAGTTGGTGATGCACAGGGAAGCCTGGCGTGCTGTAGTCAATGGGTCGCAAAGGGTTGGACACGACTGAGTGACTGAACCGAACTGACTGAAAGATCAGTAGTTAGCCTTCTTCCTCTTAATCTTGCCTAAGTATCAATACCAGACTTTCAAATTTCCCAGAGATAAGCAGAGGTATGTCCCAGTCCAGCTATAATATAACTCTATCTTACAAAGACCCTATTGTCACTGGATAGTAAGATACTGGTAGTCCATGACAAGCAGTAGTAACACCAAAAGAAAAACTGCATTTCTGGAGGGTGCAGAAATTCATGTCACTATCAGGACTTGAAAGATGTGGGCGAGGTTATATCTATTGCATACCCATTCCACTCACCAATTTGGACTATGCAGAAGCTAGATACATCTTAGAGAATTATAGTAGATTATAATAAATTAATCCAAAGACAGCTGCTGCTCCAGGAAATCAATACAACCTCTATTACTTGATGTGCAGCTGCAGATCTGATTTTTTTTTTCCTCTCTCTCCATCTATTCTTTTAACAAAGGAATAGTGTATTGTTACTCCTTATTTTAGGAATGTACTAACTTTCCAGCTTACTCCTTTAATCTAGTCTATAAAGAATTTGGTTATTTGGCCATCCCATAGATCATGACAGCAGTTCAACTCACTGAATACTGACTGACCTGGTGAGCAAAAAGTAGATTCTTTACCATCAGAGCCACAGGGAAGCCCCAACAAATACTCTAGATCAGTATTATTCTAAGCGTAGTCTCCAGTGGAGACTGGAAAGTTTTATGCTGCTAATTTTCAATGAGTTAAGTAGAGAAATTAAGACTAAGAATTTATGTTTTATAGCAATTTCACAGCATGATTTTATGCTTGTGCTGTGCTTAGTCACTCAGTCATGTCCAACTCTTTGCAACCCCGTAGACTGTAGCCCTCCAGGCTCCTCTGTCCATGAGGATTCTCCAGACAAGAATACTGCAGTAAGTTGGCATGCCTTCCTGCAGGGGATCTTCCTGACCCAGGGATCGAACCCAGTTCTCCCTCATTGCAGACAGATTATTTACCATCTGAGCCACCAAGGAAGACCATAATTTTATGCTTATTTAACCTAATATTTAAAACTAAACTTTTATTTTCTATAGTTATCATCTTATTTTTAGTTATTCATCTTTACTCATTTTTACAAAAGTAGCAGTCTGCAATGGATTGCAAATTTAAAAAAGAAAAAAGGAAAAAAAAAACAAAATCAAAAACAAAACCCACACCACAGATAGTCAGGGAAGTATTGCCCAAAAACAGCAATCAAACTACCAGGAACCTGTCTTCATATAATTGTGAACTAAGAACATTTTTTCCATTTTAAAATAATAGTGAAAAACCAAAGCAAACAAACAGAAAAGAAGAATGTGCAGAAGAGAATGCTACATGGTCTGCAAAGCCTAAAATAATTACTACTTAGCTCTTTACAGAACATTTTTCTAACCTCTACCACAGATACCTTGGTAAGCCACATGTATGACAAAGCATAAGAAATAAATCCCTCAATAATTTAGGATTCTGTAACTTCAGTAAGGATTCTGGAGTTTCAGTGCATGTCAATATATCAGCTCTGAGGTGAAGGACAAGTTGGTACGCCTGGCATCCACTACCACCAAGGCCTATTGGGTATCTGAGTTTTAAAGGCAACGTATGTCAGATTTGGTCATGAACATGGCTTGGACACATTTACCAAGTAATTAGTAAGATTTCTAGTTCTTAGTTGAGCCCAAAGTGCCAGTTCTGCCATGGTCCCACACTGCTGTACAAGCCTTTCTGCCACTTGTGTCATATGATGCAGCAGCGTCAGTGGAGCATGAAGTACCTGTGAGAGGGATGGTACATGCGGCCTTTGGCAGGACCTTATTGATGAATTATTCTGCAGACCTGGGATACTAGAGTTGTGCTCTTCCCTACAGAAAAGCACTCTCCTGTACATGGGCCCTGAACAACTCATGGTGGCCACAGAGTTACTTATGTAAACTGAACTACTCATCATAAGCTGAATGCTAATATGAACCACCAGCTCATAAAGACTGATGTGACAGCAATCCATCATCAAGTAGAAGTGGTATGTGCAAGACTGGGCTCCAAAAGAAAAGCTTATATGAGCTTCCACGAGCTAGTGATTTAGATTCTCGTGGTGCCTGTTCACGTTGCATTGCCCCTTCTCCTTTTTGTCATCTCATGGCCTCATGAAGACTCCCCTGTGCAAGAGGGAGGGGACATGTGTATACTTTTGGCTGATTGATGTTGTTGTATGGAAGAAGCCAGCACAACTTGTGAAGCAATTATCCTCCAATTAAAACAAATTTAAAGATCAAATAAATACAATTTTAAAAAAGACTCCCTATGATCACTTCATTGAGAAGGGAAACTAGTTGGACATGACTTACAATTGGTTCCAGAAGATAATCTAAAACTATTCAGAAGTAGATGGAAGTAGTAATACTGAAGGAAAGCTATTTAAGGGACATCCTCCTTGCAGTAGGCTTTTGAGCAGTTACAATCTTAAGTTAGGTATGCCTCAGAGATAAGATTACCTGGAAAATAAAAGTACAAGTCTACACTTATCTATATGTAGTCACAGTTTAGCTGAATAACCAGAGATTTGACAAGAAAGAGATTCAAAAACTGGAAAATCATCTTGGGAGAAGGGGCATGTGGGTGAATCTTTCAAAATGGGCACAAAATGTGCCATGCATTCGTGTGACATGCAACAATACAAGAGAAAACATAGCAGAGGAGTCTCAACAATTAGATGGGCAAAATGTTCCATTCTATGAATATCAACCATGGCTAGAGATTAAAAATATGAGTTTTCATTCCCCATAGCTGATATAGCTATATCCACTGCTGAAGGAGCAATTTATCAGCAACATGGATACCAATTCTGAGTCTCCACAAGGCAAAAAACTATGATATACTTGCTGAGGGCAAAGGAGTTATGGATAGTGGAAGTGGGAAATAATGAATACTAACCACAGCCATGTCACAAGTTGCAGGGAAAAAAAGGCTAGTAACTGTCCATAGTTTCTTTATTCTATGATATATATGTATATACACATATGTATTTGCATAAACTAAGTTTCCCATATATTCTCAATTATGAAATTAAAAATATGCTCATAGTGGTCAACTCTGTATTTTAATATCCAAGTTACGGATTATCAGAAATGGATAGAGTGGCAAATGATCCTTCCTGCCTATCTTTGGGGAAAATGAATGTGTCTGTACATGAATTAAGGTGAGTTGCATCACAGTAGTTGAAAGCAAGGCATTATATTTGTCTTTATTCAGAACTTAAATATTTAAGAAGAAATGTTGCACATGGATGTTGAGTTGATAAAAGGGTGATTTTGTTGAACTGCCATTTGTCAGTTCGACACTGCCCCTATTCATCTCCTATATAAGGCAGAGTAGTAGCCAGGAACAATATATTTTAGAAGTCTCAGCTTTGTATGGTTCTGAATTAGAGACAGATGGTGAGAGAAACTCATGTGATATTTTGCAGGCAGACTGGAGAAGTCATTATTCTTGTGGGTTTAGGGTAACAAGATTCATGGGTAGAAGAATATTCACTGACTTCCCAGGCATTCCAGGTGCATCCACATTGTTGTTGCCTGCTAGTAACTGTTAGAAACTTTCTTAGAGATACTGAGATTGCAGCAATTCCCAATCAATCCTTTAAGAATAGCATGTGTTAGAGCCTCCCGCTGATCTTAGTGACTGTTTTCCTGACCTACAAGCTACAGACTTCCAACATCCACTATCTCAGCTCTTGCCATAATCATGGCAACTTTAATACCTTTCATTGATGTTTTTTCTCATAACACCTAGAATGGTTTTGTTTCCTGATTAAACCCAGACTAATTCAAACTACTTGTCTTTTCTTTCATCTATGTAAGTTTGCCCTCAGATTCTCTCTGATTTCTAAAGCACAGACCATCTGTGACACCAGCAGTATCTTGTCTCACAAATCTTTATAGCACTTGGATGTGACAACCTTCTATTTTGAAAATATAGGGCAAGATATGGAGTAGTTTCCTTAGGCCTAAATGGTACTGGTCATGAGAATGGATGCTCATTGTTTCAGTCTGAACTGTGCCAGTATGAGTCCTACATCCCAGGTGACAGAAATAACCACACAATTTTAGATAAATGTACTCTGTGTGTGTTTCCGTGATACACAGGGACCTCTAAAATTCAGGGCCTTATCCCAACCTGAAAGCAGTTCTAAGAGCAAGGAAAACTATGAAGTAAACTTGTGTAGATGCTATATATTCTGGTCTACATGTTACCATCACTTTAAAAACTATCACAGTCAGAAACTGGGATGCATTGTTTATATATTTATGTAAAGCCACTGAAATACAGGGAGTGATTCATTCATGTTGTTCCATATGCAGAAGCAACCTACATGAAATTAGTCACAAGAGCACTAAATCACACTCTCTGTTACTTACATGAAAGGCCAAAGGAACATGCTCAGTGTGATTCATTGACGGTAATAAGGCCCACAGATTGTATTAATCCTTTTAGAATTATGTATTAGAAATGCTTATGATAAATATGCTCAAGATAGCCAACTGAGAAACAAACCAAGTGACATATACACTGCAGTGCATTTGTTGGACACTTGCCACTGAATCAGAGTTATCTAAGCCCATACAAAAGACATCAGTTGCCATCCCAGCTGTAAAGAAGATTTCAGAGTCATTTTAATCCTAAGATTAAACGGATAGAAAAGATGCTGAGAGATCTTCAAGTTCATCAAGATTAGACTTAAATTGCTCCAAGGAGAACAAAATTCAATCTCTTTAGACTCTCTAGGGAAGGGATATTCAACTTCCCCTGCTACCATTCTCACTATTTGGATGTGACTTTAACCTAAATCAATTCTGTTGCTATTTCCTGTCCTTTGTTCCCAAGTACACAAGGACAGTTTGTATTCTCTTTGTCAATGAATGGTTTGAGACTGACTTATTTATATGTACATAAAATGCATATGTGATCCTGAGGCCTACATTGATTTCTTCAACAATCAATTTATGAGTGCCTCCTAAGTTATTATGATTGCTGCGCTAGATATTAAGAAACAAGAGCAAAGAAAAGGAGCTCATAATCTAGACTGCCTCTAACCTCTGTAGCTCTTTATGGTTTATAAACTCTTTTCATTCTCTTGATAATATCTGAACTCATAAAATCTTCTAATATCTTTCAGAATTACTCTATCAGTAATATGACATGAGACATAATGAAAAGGTGAGGGTTCTTGAATGTTAACCTATACCTTTCAATTCTTTATTTAAGGCTCTTTTTATTATGCCTGTTTTATGAAATTTTTATGAAAACTTTTCTTTAAATGAAAACTGAAACAATAGTCCAGCATATTTGAAATCCCAGTCTGGGCCCAACTGCTGCATTTAGTCAAACCAGGTATCAATCTTGCCATTCAATATATTCATCCTGCACATGGATTATTAAAAAAAAAAAAGCAGCACACGCATCCAAAGTTTAGTGAATATTATAGGTTTTCTGAACATTTCATGGGAAAATGAAGGAGAGGGTGCAGATTATTTACTATGACTCAGTAAAGAACTGCATTAGACAATTTCCCCAAGTTTTTTGATATCCACTTAGCCAATCAGTGGTCCTTTCCTTCACCTGTTGGCCACTCCCTCTGGCTTTCCTCTAACTTCCTCTGCCTTGAAACAGCACATGCACACAGCCAGCTCTAAAATTCACACTACCCACAGGTGACTCTCACTCCTCTATGCAGTGGTCCAGAAAGGTATAGTCAATTTCCCATTTTGACCCGAGTGCTTTCATTAGAGGTTATTTGATTGTGAATAACAAAAAATAGCCTCAAAATTTCTTTAACAAAAATAGGAGTTATGACCACTTTACTTCCATAAGGGACTAAATCAGATAGTAGAAAACCTAGTCACAGATTACTTTGCAATGCTTCTAAGACCCAATTCAGTGGCTGCCCCATAACTATCACCCTCTGCAGAACAGTTTTATCATTTTCCAGTAGAATAAAATTTCCTCATGGAAGGCAGAAAGCACTTTACTTTAAACATCCACCAGAGATTGACAACAATTCCCACATCCAGTGAGAGAAAAACTGATTGACTCAGCATATGCCAGTCAGGTTATATGTCCAGTAAACCATGGCCAAAGTCATATAACCTATTCTCTATCCAGAAGAGGATGATACAGATCCACTATCAAGAAGGGCATTGGAGAATTCCCTGGTAGTCCAGTGTTTAGCATCCCTGCTTTCACTGACAAGGGTGTGGGTTCAATCCTGGTCAAGGAACTAAGATCACACAAGCCTCATGGCAGGGCCAAAAACAAAAAAAAAGCCTTGGATGCAAATGGTACTGTTAAACATATACTTAAGTCATAATTCAAAGCCTATAATTCTGAGTTTGAGGTCAATATTTATATAGTCTGTCAATTAGTGCTTCAATCAACAAATATAAATTTCTGTTCTACAGAAAATTTCTCTATAGAGAAGAAACAAAACCCAACTATGTAGCCTGGCCAAAGACAACTTGTCTACTGGAGAGTAAAGCATATATACAAATTAAGATTGACCATAGTGCTTCTCTGTTATTGTATTTCTGTGACCCCTATAAAGTTCTTTATGATATTGTTTAAATATTGTGTTTGTATTTTGTTGAGTCTAAAAATATATCCTATTCTAGATTGTCTAGATAAACCCTTTCTTAAGTCTGATTGGTATTAATGTGGAAGGTGTGAAATGACCACCTAATTATTTAATAAAGTGTTTCTTACATTGAAATCCACAGATATATTGGGGGAACTTTGAGGTTATTCAAGTTTAAGAAGCATTGGTTAAAAATGAAAGTTGATATGGTATTGTCATTTATAGAATCCCTCACATAAACCACATATTTTTAGAAAGATTTTACAAAATTTCACACTTAACCTTAAAATAATCACTTGAAGTTAGCATTATTATCCTCACTTGTAGATAGTGAAATTGAAGTCTATAAAATCTAGGCCAGTGAGAATTCGCTATATGACACAGGGAGCTCAAACCCAGTGCTCTGTGACAACCTAGAGGGGTGGGATGGGTAGGAGGTGGGGTGCGGGGGTCTTTCAAGAGGGAGGGGACATATGTATGCCTAAGACTGATTCATGTTGATGTATGGCAGAAACCAAACAATACTGTAAAGTAAGTATCCTCCAGTTAAAAATAAAATTTAAAAAGTGCCCAACAGTTTGCTCAAAGGTCACAGAGATGGTAAAGTTGAAGCCATAATGCTAACCAGGTGTCATTTGTATCCTTTCTTCTACAACATGCTGACTTAGGAGAGGGAACAATTATGTGATCCATACTTTTATTTATGATATCTAGGTAGTTAGGAGGTAATTCTGACAGAATCAGAAAAGCTGAAAAGCATGAGGTACATGTAGAAAACAAAATATACTTGAATCCAGTAATGTAGCAAGGATGGAAGAAGTACTGCCAGATTTAGCAAATAAAAATATTCAGTTAAATTTACATTTTGTATGAATAATGAATCATTTTTATGGTATGAGTAGTTCCCATGCAGTATTTGGGATATATTTATAATAATAAATTCTTTACCTGAAATTCAGATTAACTGGGCATATTGTTATCCAGCAACCCTCCATGAAAAGAAGTAGTCGAGGGTAAGCAGAAGAGGTAGGGAGTGGTAGAAATAAATGGAGCCAAAGGCTGTCAACTGACTAAGATTAGGTTTCATTCTCCAGGCACAGGGGAATCATTTGGGGTTTCTGAGAGAAATAGTGACATGATGGGATTTGTGCTTCAGGGAGATTAATCTGGCTGAGACAGTAAAACAAATCAGAGACGTGAAGAGCTGGTGGCAGCAATTCAGAACAGAGGCATAGGGGCTGGATTATGCTGGTTGTAGTGGGACAGAGGTGCCAGGGCAGATTTGAGTGACAGAATGGAGGTAGTGGGATCAAACTGGGTAATCTCAAATCGGCTAGTGAAATTTGCCTATGTGGATTTGTAGAACTAACAAATACCTTCAGGGAAAAAAAGAAATGTACCACTGTCAATATTCCTATTTTAAAACAAACACTTGAAATGCCTCTTGGATTGTTTCCCCCACATTAGAATGACATTTTCTTCAGAAGCTATATAAATAGCTGAGGCTCAATCTGGAGTTCCTCTGTTGAGCTCATGGAGTACTTTTTCATCATGACAGTGACCCCAGAGCACAAGCTCAAGAGGTACATGATGGATTAAGGACAGCTTCGAGCTGCCAGTGGAGATGAAAGACAGAAGAAGACTGCAGCACACCAGAGAGAAGTCTTACCTTTTGGTAGTTTTTTAATCAAGCATGAAGTTTATCATTTGCCCCAGGACTCAATGTTTTCCATACAGGCACAGTACTTTCTAGCTACAATGGAGGTACTCTCCAGAGGTCACCTAAGTTATCCATCAGGCCCGGTCGCCAGTTGTCACATGAGTATCATCCAGATACACACACACACTCTGAAAAAGAGAACAGAATATGTTGGCAACAATAGAATTTTTAAATCAATTTTAAACATTTATTCAGCTAATGTTTATTGCCTATGTACTATGCTCTACAACAGGCTTAACAATATAAAGCCCTCATGCCAAATCTGTGCTGTAGACTGTTTTTGTAAATAAAGTTTTACTGGAACACAGTCACAAATATTTAGCTGCTTTCAAGCCCCAGTGGCAAAAACAGATGCCATGTCCCGCAGGATTAGCAAACTTTCCTAGAGACAAACAATAAATATTTGAGATTTTGTGGAGTCATTTGGTCTCTGTCACAACTACTCTATTGTGCATTGTCAAACAAAAGTGGCCATAGACAATATGTAAGTGAATGGCCATGGCTGTATCCTCATACAATTTTATTTGCAAAAACAGGAGGTCAACCTGCAGCCATAATTAGTTACTCCTTGGTCTAGACCGTAGAATTATCTCTGAGAAAAAGCAATAATAATATCTCCAAGAACTGGCTTTGTATTTTCAAATAACATTGGCTCAGTAATTTTATTTCTCTCCATTACTCTAGAAACAGAGGTTTGATAAGACATATTTTATTTCTATTTTTCCATATCATGACTTATCTATATTGGATAATACAATTTCAACAGATCACAATTAAATCTCAAGTTCATGTTATTCTATTTTTTTCTCATTCAAATATTTATTTTATTATTATGTCTGTTGCAATAGATAAAAGAAAACATCTTCATGCACTTCTCAAATTCATTTGACAACAGATATTTTATGGTGTTTTGTTATTTCAACATATTCTTGAATAAATTGAAGTTTTTTTAAACTAAGTTTGTATGTAGATTCTGCCATATGAGGGACAACTGCTGGTAGCTAGAGAGGAAAATATATTAGCATTTAAAAGGTACACTCTGAATTTATCAATTGCTACACCTAGGTGATATCTGTTATACATGGAATAATAATTTATTAGTAAAAACCCAACCAGATTCAGAAACTACCACAGTAATTTAACCAGGGGAACTTTAAAGAATTATTAACTATCACAAAGAAGATAAACATTTTATTAGTGAAAGGTAAAAGAACACCAAAGAATACAGGAAAACAAACATGAGATGCAGCCACTAACCATAGGGCTGAAGAATATTGCCTAAGGAAGTAAGAAACCCAGAAAGACCTTCACCAGGGTGAGATTCAGATATCACTGGAAGGCGGGGCTATGGCCCAAGAGATGTTCAGGTTTGCTGAGTTCCTGCAAGCTGAGGCTGGCAAACAAGAAAATAACCATTCAAATAACCACTCGCTGGGGTGCCAGTTAGAATTTTATGGAAGCCATCCATGAGGGCACCCACAGGACCTCCTAGTGAGCTGCCCAGTGGGGCTTACTTGGGAACTGCCTACTAGGTTCCTGAGAAAACTATGTGGAAAGCCATTGATTGCCCAAGAGAAATAGCACTGAAACTGGAAGACATGTTCCTAGATACCCATCCAGGGCCCTCTACTAAAGAGACCTAGCATTTGTGACTGACACAAATAATAATTTCATTTTGCAAATATGGCCTACAAAGCATCATTGCATCAATGCACTATGTTCTAGTAAGACTCTATTTACATATCTGGTATTTAATGTCACCCATGTGCAAGGCAACTATTAATAAACCTAAATGTTTACTTGCATTTAGTAGTGTAGATGTCTATTGTAAACTGTATGTTTGTGTCTGCTCAAATTTATATTTTGAAATTCTAACCTCCATACTGCAGTGTGATTGGAAAGCAAGTCACTATTCCCAGAGTTTAGCCACACTGCAGGCCATGCGGTGTATTAATTTCCTGGGATCAAACCTGTGTCTACTGCAGCAGAAGCATGGAGTCTTTACCACTGAACCCTCAGGGAAGTCCAGGCCAAAGACTTCTAAATTTTCATCTTTGCTAATGCATTTTCCTCTGATTTATTGCCCCAAACCCTTCAAAATAAAATATTTGATGAAATCCTGCCCAGTCTTTAAGATTCCATTTAAAGGCACTGCCTTCATTGTCTTCCCTATATTTCCCATCTAAAACAGTTATCTCTATTTTGAGCTTAGTCACTCAGTTGTGTCTGACTCTTTGCGACCCCATGGACTATAGCCTGCCAGGTTCCTCTATCCATGGGGATTCTCCAGGCAAGAATACTGGAGTGGGTTGCTATGCCCTCTTCCAGGGCATTTTTCCCAACCCAGGGATTGAACCCAGGTCTCCCACACTGCAGGATTCTTTACTGACTGAACCACAAGGGAAGCCCACTGAGCCACAAAGGAAGTCCAAACTCTATTTTGGGGTCCCTAATATTATGTGTCAGTTTCTAAGTACTGAGCATACAGGTAAAATAAGATAAAACTCGCCGTACAGAGTCTTTGGTAGTAGATGAGATAGACAATGATGAAAGAGATGTTAGAAAAACCAGAAGAATAGGACCCCAAAAACCAGTGAGGAAATGTTTCCAAATAATATGCTGTTGAGAAATACAGTAATATTAAAAAACTGAAAACAGACCATTAGTCTGTTTGGCAGAAAGGTGAAAACAAAAGCCTAATTGGAGAATTGGAGTGGATCAAAGAGAGAATGACAGATGAGGAAGACATAATAAGTAGAGGCAAAATTTTGTTTGGCTATAAAAGGGAGAAGACAAATGGGGGTGATTGCTTGATAAGTACGGGCCCTTTACTATACTTTAAAGTGATATACTTTATAGCATGATTTTATATTTATGGGAGTGATCAAAAAGAGAAAGAAAATATTGAGATTCAAAAGAGAAGCCCTTGAATTGGCAAGAGAGAGTGACATCTAATATACAAATACAGAAACTGTAGGTTAGAATAGGGCTAGTTTGATCAGGAAACAAGAGGGAAAAGACTACAGAGATGCAGGTATAGTAAGAGATTTGGGAAGGGATAATGAGGTCTATTTGGAGAGATTCTAGTTTTACAGTGAAGTAAAGAATAAGGGATTAGAGGATTATTAAGAGTTTGGAGGAGAGGGAAGTGTGAGTCTTCATAGAAAATAAGGTGAATTTTCTAGGCTTACCATGAGGCACAATGATGTGTTTGAGAATTTATTAATAACACTGGTTAGGCATCATGATTGTCTTTTTCTCCAGACACACTTTGATGCATGGGTGCAGAGGGTAAGTATTAATATGTAGGGAGTTAGGTTTAATAAAGGAAGAGATATTGTCAAATAATTATGACAGGACAACTGAAGGGAAAAGAGTTGAGGCTGTAGTTGGCCAAAGCTGTGGTAATGCAGCATAGATTCTAAGCTGGGTAATCAGGGATATGAGCAAAAGAGAATAGTAGAGTATGTAAAAGATACTGAGCAGTAGAAGGCCCCACTAAGGCCAAAAAACAGTTGAAAATGAGGCAGTAGAATGGTAGAATTATTTCTGATGACAAGATCTAAAATATGATTGTAGAAGTGGTTAGCTGGTGTGATGTAGAGTGGAGAAAAAGACTCTTAGGAGCAGGATTCAAAGAAACATTGTCCTATTTAATGGCACTCATACACTGCTCCAGTACTGTATACAGAGTTGTACATTTGTATTCCCCAAATTTTAAGTTTATTACACCTTTAATATCTTAGCAATTTTTCTCAAATCAAAAACAAAGACCTAACAGTTCTGTTTATTAAGTCGTTGAGTCAGAATAACTTAAGCATTTAAATCTTATCAGTTGTTTGGAAAATGCACATAAATTGAAAGAAAAAACAATATTGGGTTAATTAAATAGATGCATAAATTACCATAATTTAAAAAGCATAGCCCTAGGAGTTAAAGTTTGAGTAAACTCCGGGAGTTGGTGATGGACAGAGAGGCCTGGCGTGCTGCAGCCCATGGGGTCTCAAAGAGTCGGACACGACTGAGTGACTGAACTGAACTGGGAATCCTTGGCAATCCAGTGGTTAGGATGCCACACTTTTACTCCCAAGAGCCCAAGTTCAATCCCTGGTCAAAGAGCTAAGATTCCTACAATCTGCTCAGTGTGACCAAAAGGAAAAAGGAAAGAAAGGGTAGCCCTCACCTCACAGAGAAAATTGGTCTCTTGATTGGCTTGGAGGTGGGATGATACATTCCTGGTATTCTCCATAGGCTGTGGCACACATTTCTAGGAACCTAGGTTCTAGAAGGACTGATGCTGAAGCTGAAGCTCCAATACTTTGGCCACCTGATGCAAGGAACTTACTCATTGGAAAAGATCCTGATGCTGGGAAAGATTGAAGTCAGGAGGAGAAGGGGACGACAGAGGATTAGATGGTTGGATGACATCATCGACTCAATGGACATGAGTTTGAGTAAGCTCTGGGAGTTGGTGATGGACAGGGAAGCCTGGCGTGCTGCAGTCCATGGGGTCTCAAATAGTTGGACACAACTGAGCAACTGAACTGACTGACTGACTTTGGCTCTGGTTGAGGGACCATATCTGGCCCATGGGTCCATATATGGCATCGAAGGCTAGAAATTATGTTTGTTAGTTTTATGTTTGGGATATGTAGAGAACAGGATTCAAAAAGAAAAACAATATGAATATATTCATCCAGGAAGATTTTTACTTTTCTGTTATTTTTCATTAGCAATAATAATAACAATAATGATGACAATGATAGCATTATGAACCTAATTTTTTTGAATAATTGTAGTCTTCTCCCTCTCTAACACTACCATGTCCAATTGTTGCCAAGACCCAGATCCATTTAGTCTATTATGTTTTCCTCCTAATTGAGGTCTGAACTCTCAGTTTCTTTTGACATTTAAGGACTCCTTGGCTTTTAACTCAAAGACTCCCATAAAACTGGCTAATTTTCTTTTCCAGGATTTCCTCTGTACTTTCTTGCATAGGTAACTTTATAGCTGAGTTCTTTTCTTCTGGAATGTTCCCATCCCCATCTCCAACTGTCAAAATTTTCTCATCACTTAGGAGCCAATCTCTAATTGTCTTTCACATAAAGGGTTTCTATTCCTCCACTAAGTAAATACACTCTATTGTACTCTGATCTCCTCCAACTACATTTCTATTTTGCTTCTGTCAATTAATATGCCCCATGGGTATTATATTCCTTTGTCCACTATTTTGAGAAGGCAATGGCTGATAAGCAACTTATAGACGAGGGCTATATGTTAGGGAGTTCATGTAGTACAGGAATGCTGTATTAAATCTGGTGGTTGGGTATGAGGCCCAGCTTCTATACTTGCCAGAGGTTCTCTTCAGGCCTTAATTTCTGATTCAGTGAAATACAGACAATATTAACAGCTTTGCACACAAATTGACTAACAGTGTTTTAGTTCACAGTATGTGCCAAATAAATATCAGTGTTTTTCCTTACATCTTTAGAGTCCTCTTGCCCCCAACACAAAAAAAGTTCAATATTTTTAACTAATTTGCATAGAAACATAGCTCATGATAATGAGCTATGGGAATTTGGTATCATACTGGGAATTCAGTATCATTAATTGAACAATCCTATTTCATCTTTATTATAGTAAAATCTTAAAATGACTAATTTTCAAATCTCAGTTTTCCCAATTTGAGAAACAAAATATGAATTAATCTTGTGTTTCCAACTTTGTGTGTGTGTGTGTGTGTGTGTGTGTGTGTGTGTGTGTGTGTGTGGAGAGAGAGGAAAAGAAAGAGAGATTATGTAAATGAAAGACACATGGAAGAGGGAACTTAATCCTAAATTACAATCTTGGACATTATTCGGATTTTGTATTTATTTTTCTCAGTCCATTCAGTACTTTTTCTTATCTCTTCTGTTCAGTTCAAGTTTACAAGGAAATATGTTGGTTCTTTTTTTTTTTAACTCTATTCTAAACCTTCTACCTTTCTTTTCTTTGTATTTGTTCCCCTCATTTTGCATTGTCTCCAAATCTAATGCAATTACTACCATTTACTAATAAATAATTTGGGGAAACTGAACATTTTATACTGATATATCTCTTTTTAAGTGCAGGTTTTCATATGTCAGATTTTTTTTATATGGGGTAAATCTGTAATCTCATCCCTACTAGTACTACTACTAAGTTGCTTCAGTCGTGTCCGACTCTCTGCGACCCCATAGACGGCAGCCCACCAGGCTCCCCCATCCCTGGGATTCTCCAGGCAAAAACACTGGAGTGGGTTGCCATTTCCTTCTCCAATGCATGAAAGAGGAAAGTGGAAAGTGAAAGTGAAGTCGTTCAGTCGTGTCTGACTCTTTGTGACCCCATGGACTGCAGCCTACCAGGCTCCTCCATCCATGGGATTTTCCAGGCAAGAGTACTGGAATGGGGTGCCATTGCCTTCTCCGCATCCCTACCTACTCGATATTTATTTCCATAATGACAAAATATATATTGCCTTCTGAGAAAATAAAAACCACACTTATTCAGTACTTTGATGCAACCTCAAAAATGACAGAATGATCTCTGTTCATTTCCAAGGCAAACCATTCAATATCATGGTAATCCAAGTCTATGCCCTGACCAGTAATGCTGAAGAAGCTGACATTGAACGGTTCTATGAAGACCTAGAAGACCTTCTAGAACTAACAGCCAAAAAAAGATGTTCTTTTCATTATAGGGGGCTGGAATGCAAAAGTAGGAAGTCAAGAAACACCAGGAGTAACAGGAAAATTTGGCCCCAGAGTACAGAATGAAGCAGGGCAAAGGCTAACAGAGTTTTGCCAAGAGTACACACTGTTCATAGCAAATACCCTCTTCCAACAACATAAGAGCAGGTTCTACACATGGACATCACCAGATGGCCAACACCAAAATCAGATTGATTACAGTCTTTGCAGCCAAAGATGGAGAAGCTCTATACAGTCAGCAAAAATAAGACAGGGAATGGACTGTGACTCAGATCATGAACTCCTTATTGCCAAATTTAGACTTAAATTGAAGAAAGTATGGAAAACCACTAGACCATTCAGGCATGACCTAAATCAAATCCCTTACGATTATACAATGGAAATGAGAAATAGATCTCACTAGATATGCTAGACTAGATCTAAGGGACTAGATCTGATAGACAGAGTGCCTGATGAACTATGGACAGAGGTTAGTGACATGGTACAGGAGACAGGGAATCAAGACCACTCCCAAGAAAAAGAAATGCAAAAAAGCAAAATGGCTGTCTGAGGAGGCCTTAAAAATAGCTCTGAAAAGAAAAGAAGTGAAAAACAGAGGAGGAAAGGAAAGACATACCCATTTGAATGCAGAGTTCCAAAGAATAGCAAGGAGAGATAAGAAAGCCTTGCTCAGTGATCAGTCCAAAGAAATAGAAGAAAACAATAGAATGGGAAAGACTAGAGATCTCTTCAAGAATAGTAGAGATACCAAGGGAACATGTCATGGAAAGATGGGCACAATAAAGGACAGAAATGGTATGGACCTAACAGAAGCAGAAGATATTGAGAAGTGGCAAGAATACACAGAAGAACTATACAAAAAAAGATCTTCATGACCCAGATAATCCTGATGGTGGGACCACTCATCTAGAGCCAGACATCCTGGAATATGAAGTCAAATGCCTTATGAAGTCAAGTCCCAGGTGCCTTAGGAAGCATCACTATGAACAAAGCTAGTGGAGGTGATAGAATTCCAGTTGAGCTATTTCAAATCCTAAAAGACAATGCTGTGAAAGTGCTGCACTCAATATGCCAGTGAATTTAAAAAACTTAGCAGTGGCCACAGGACTGAAAAAGGTCAATTTTCATTCCAATGCCAAAGAAAGGCAATACCAAAGAATGTGCAAACTACCACACAATTGCACTCATTTCACATGCTGGTAAAGTAATGCTCAAAATTCTCAAAGCCAGGCTTCAACAATATGCAAACCATGAACTTCCATATGTTCAAGCTGATTTTAGAAAAGGCAGAAGAACCAGAGATCAAATTGCCAACATCCGCTGGATCATCCCAAAAGCAAGAGAGTTTTAGAAAAACATCTATTTCTGCTTTATTGACTATGCCAAAGCCTTTGACTGTGTGGATCACAATAAACTGGGGAAATTTTTGAAACAGATGGGAATACCAGACCACCTGACCTGCCTCTTGAGAAATCTGTATGTAGGTCAGGAAGCAAGTTAGAACTGGACATGGAACAACAGACTGGTTCCAAATAGGAAAAGGAATATGTCAAGGCTGTATATTGTCACCCTGCTTATTTAACTTATATGCAGAGTACATCATGAGAAACACTGGGCTGGAGTAAGCACAGGCTGGAATCAAGATTGACAGGAGAAATATCAGTAACTGCACATGACACCATCCTTATGGAAGAAAGTGAAGAAGAAGTAAAGAGCCTCTTGATGAAAGTGAAAGAGGAGAGTGAAAAAGTTGCCTTAAAGCTCAACATTTAGAAAACTTAGATCATGGAATCCAGTCCCATCACTTCATGGCAAATAGATGGGGAAACAATGGAAACAGTGGCTGACTTTATTTTTGGGGCTCCAAAACCACTGCAGATGGTGACTGTAGCCGTGAATTAACAGGACACTTACTCCTTGGAAGGAAAGTTATGACCAACCTAGACAGCATATTAAAAAGCAGAGACATTACTTTGCCAACAAAGGTCCGTCTAGTCAAGGCTATGGTTTTTCCAATAGTCATGTATGGATGTGAGAGTTGGACTATAAAAAAAGCTGAGCTCTGAAGAATTGATACTTTTGAACTGTGGTGTTGAGAAGACTCTTGAGAGTCCCTTGGACTGCAAGGAGATCAAATCAGTCCATCCAAAAGGATATCAGTCCTGAATGTTCATTGGAAGGATTGATGTTGAAGCTGAAACTCCAATACTTTGGCCCCCTCATGTGAAGAACTGACTCATTTGAAAAGACCCTGATCCTGGGAAAGATTGGATCAGGAGGAGAAGTGGATGACAGGGGATGAGATGGTTGGATGGCATCACTGACTCAATGGACATGAGTTTGAGTGGACTCCGGGAGTTGGTAATGGACAGGGAGGCCTGGCATGCTGCAGTCCATGGGGTCGCAAAGATGCAGACATGACTATGCGACTGAACTGAACTGAATGAAATAAACAGGATAAGTCATGAGCTGCATTAATAAATTTAGCCAAATCAAGTACTCCATCTCTTATATTCAAGTGGAAAAGCCTTCCTTGAACAAAGAAAAGAATTATAACTCTATTAAAACCTCAGACACAGGCTGCTAACCAGTTGAATGCAATTTTATAGATTATTTTATACTTGAGTATGGAGAGGCTTCTGACTCTCATTTCTTCAGTAAGATTTGTATAAATGAGGGATTACCAATTACATGGCAATACACAAATGTACTGCTCCATCTGCTACTTTAATGGTTTCGCTGTGATGATAAAAAACTTACAATGACATTTCCCTTGACATAAATACAGATCTATAAAACAGAGATCACATCTTCATGATCACAGAAGGTTTGCACTAGTGGGATCATAGGGTAGCCTTTTCCTTTTATATTTCAGGATATTGAGACTTAGAGAATGACACACCCAAAATCAACCTGGTTGTTAGCATCTATACAACAGGTAATTTTAGTTCTTTGTTTCTCCTTTTATTCCATAGCTGAAAACAGAAATGGGAAATTCTAATGCATTCAAAACTCACAATTTATAGTTTAACTTCTTGCCTACTTGTTGAGAGTCTGAGCTGCTCTGAAAATTCCAGAACTTCATTCTAGTGAATGGTATAAACTCTCAAGGTGGTCCTTTAGGCAGAGTCTGGGCTTACTGACTTCAGCCTCTGATTTTCGGCTGACTTACAGCTGACTTCCGGCCCCTCTCATAATCTCTTAGACTCAAATCTCTTTGGGTGATTAGTGCAGTCATTATTTACCTGTTTGCTTTCTTGTATTCTAAAAGTTCTCTATTGTATTCTTGTTGTTCCTCTGCATTTATGCCTTTAAAAAAATTACTTTGTTATAAGAGTATTGCTATTTAGATAGAAAGAGGGTTCAATCTGCTAGTGGAATCATCATCTAGGATACTCTGACAATCAAAAAAATAAATAAATAAAACCCTGGCAGGTCAGCACTGGACATAGCATGGTCTGGCAAAAGGATGAAGACCTTTGGAGTCAGAGAAACTGGGATCCAATATTAGCTTTACCATTGTTAATGAGCAGTGGCAAATATGGGGTAAGTTAAAAATATCTAGGATTCAGTTTTCCCTTTTGACTAGGCATATATAAATTTTGTAGCCTCTTGAGAAAAACAGGGTGAAACAAAGGTTTTTAGCACCTTTTCACATGCTTTTTCTTGTCATGTGTTTGTTGACCATCTGTATGTCTTCTTTGGAGAAATGTCTATTTAGATCTGTACATCTTTTATTATTTTCTTTTAATTGAGCTGTATGAGATTATTTTAGAGATTAATCCCTTGGTTAACAGCATCACATGCAAATATTTCCTTCTGTTCCATAAGTTGTCTTTTCATTTTGTGGTTACCTTTGTTTTGCAAGTTTTTAAGTTTAATTAAGTCCCACTTGTTTATTTTTGTTTTAGTTTCCATTACTTAGGAGACAAATCCAAAGAAAATACTGCTGCAATTTATGTCAAAGAATGTATTACCTATGTCTTCTTATAGGAGTTTTATAGTATCTGGTCTTATATTTAGGTCCTTAATCCATTTTGAGTTTAGCTTTGATTGGTGTTAGAAAATGTCCTAATTTCATTGTTTTACATGTCACTGTCCAGTTTTCCCAGCACCACTTATTGAAGAGACTGTTTTCTCTTCATTATATAGTTTTGCTCCTTTGTCATAGATTAACTGACCACAATGTGTGGGTTTATTTCTAGGCTCTCCATTCTGTTCAGCTTATCTATATGTCTGTTTTTGTGCCAGTACCATACTGTTTTGATTACAATAATTTTGTAGGCAAGTCTGAAGGCAGGGAGCATGATTCCCCCAGCTCTGTTTTTCTTTCTCAAGATTGCTTTGGTTATTTGGCAGGTCTTTTGTGTTTCCATACAAGTTTTTAATTTCTTGTTTCAGTGCTGTGAAAAATGTCCTTGGTCATTTGATAGTGATTGCACTGAATCTGTAGATTGTCTTGGGTACTATGTTCACTTTAACAATACTGATTCTTCTAACCCAAGAACATGGCATATCTTTTCACCTGTGCAGTCCTCAATTTCTTTCTCAGCATCTTATAATTTTTGGAATATAGGTCTTTTGCCTCCTTAAGTAGATTTATTCCTAGGTTTTGATGTAATGGTAAATGGAATTATTTACTTAATTTCTGTTTCTGATATTTTGTAGTTATTGTATAGAAATGAAACAGATTTCTTTATATTAAAATTTTGTATCCTTCAACTTTACCAAATTTATTGTTGAGCTGTAGTACTTTTCTGGTAGCATCTTTAAGGTCTTCTACATATAGTATCATGTCATCTGCAAACAGTGACAGTTTTAAGGAATATATTGAAACAAAATGACTGCTATTATGTTTATCAAGATACTTGAAGCATTCATTTAAAATCTGAACTCTGTGGATTCAATTCATTCCCAGAAAGAATCATGAAATGTCACTGTGATGACTCTACACTCAACTATCACTTAATCCTTCCCGTAAGGATGCTCTCCGAAGCATAGCCTTAGATGGCAAGAAAAAAATAAAAAATCAAGAAAATGATTATATCAGCTTCTCAACCTGATAGAGCTTTATAATTGCAAAACTACTTTGAATTAATTCCTACCTTTAAACTGCTTCATCCAGAAACTTAATAAATGTTATCTGGAGGACTGAGTAAGCCAGCATTTGGTGACAGTGCTCCATTAGTACATCTAGAAAAGCCTTTGCCCTCAGGACTTTGTTTGGCTAACTACTCATCTAGTAGATCTTTCCAGATCTCATCAGTGATTGCAAATTATATCTCTTTGGATAAAAGAAAAATTCTGCCAGTTTTTATGTTGACAAGTGTATCTGTGGAGATATTTCACTGCCAAGAGTAGAGGCTGGATATGAGGAAATTTCATTAGGCACACAGTTCCACTAAAAAAATTAAATGAACAGAAACATCTCTCCTAAGCATAGTCTTTAGCACTGATCTGGAATTGATTCAGTTGTTATTCTTGTTTTGATGAAATTGCTTTTTTTTTCCCCCAATAAAACTTTGATGTAATTTGTTACCAAAGCTTTAGTTCATGGCATTTAGCCAAAGAGTTTGTCAACAGAATTTCACTTCTTAGATGTGTTTAGAAGCTTTGGAAAAGGGTTTTTACCACTTGGAAGTCTCCAGAGAATGTCTAGAGGCATAAGTATTAGTCTCTATTTCAAAATTCATCTTATATTAAGCTTGAAATTTCCAGGACTCCCTTGGGTACTAAAGTATGTAAATGTATGAGTGCAATACCACATGATGTGATTAAAGATTCCATGACTGAAAGAGAATACAAGTTTAAAAGGAGAAAAAAAGGTATTTTTTCATTAGTAAAGGGATAAAGACAGCTAGAAACATTGTAATATATTGAGTTTGATGATAATATAATACAATTTATTAAATTAAAATTTGAAACCTGGTCTGTTATAATAGCTCAACTGCTATAATGCAGAACATCCAGCTCTTTTTAGAGTGTATTTGCTCTGATGAAGAAGTTGGGTTTTACGGAAGGAAGAAGAGTCTGCTTCATTACAATGCATTCACCTAGATGTCCTTCTTTCTACTTGCATGGTCTTCCGCATGATCTTGATTCTTTCTCAGAACCTCATATCCTTCATTTTGAAAGTACAGAAAATGTCTAACTCCCTCACAGGATTGCTATGCTCACAGGTAAAGCACCTACACAGAATTTGTACCTAATGAGACACTTAATAAATGTCCATTGCCTCCCCTTGATTTCCTGACAGAACCTTAGGTCCTAGATAGAAATATATACATGACCTGGTATTTTCTAGCATTTACTCAATCATTTACCTTATCAATGACAATCATTATAAACTATATTAGCAGAAACAGTCACATGTCAGATACATAGGTATTTAATATACATACCTTATATTAAACTCTGACTTGACTCATAGGCTCAGAATTCTGTGGCCATTTATATGGAAACAAACTTTGAATCTTGATATAAGAAAAGATAGAGGCCTGAAATGCCTTAGGAAAAAGTTCTGTACCCAAAATTAGATCTGTCCTCCAGTCTTATTTTCATCACCAAGTGACTCGGTAACTTTTAACGTCACTTTTGTATTTTGAGATTCAATTTCCTCACCTGAAAACACAATTGAAAATTTGTTTCAATTAACTCTTAGAGTACAGAAAGCTAGAAATCTACACAACTCCAAGGCAGTGGGAGCAGTAGAACCACAAAAATCTTCCTGCTCCTCTGAGTAATTCTGTTTTTATCAGCAAACATGTGGAAAAAAAGACTTTCTAAATCAATCATTGGTGACTCTCAGGTTTTCTTCATGCTAAGAATCAAGATGTCATGGAGACTGGGGTGCAGGGGTTAGATAAATTCTTTCTGGGTGATACCAACAGGGCAAAGGGTAGGAGTTAGGTCTCTATATAACAGGTATAAGAGAGTGTAATTAAGAAGAATGGAGGTCAGTACACAAGCACATGCAATATGATCATAAAGTAAAATTATATAAATATTTATCATTTTGTATATATAAAAAGAGTGAACAATAAGAAAATTCAAATAGGTAGAACTTCTTTTCTTTGATTGGAACCATAAGTTTGTTATCTAATATAAGACAGGCTTCAGCACTATGTGAACCAAGAACTTCCATGTAAATTCTGTATAAGCTAGGTTTAGAAAAGGCAGAGGAACCAGAGATCAAATTGCCAACAACCACTGGATCATAGAAAAATCAAGGGAGTTCAAAAAAAATACTACTGCTTCACTGAGTACACTAAAGTCTTTGATTATGTGGATCAAAACAAACTGTGGAAAATTTAAAGAGATGGGAATAACAGACTACTTTACCTGTCTTCTGAGAAACCTGTATGAAGGACAAGAAGCAACATTTAGAACCAGACATGGAAAAATTGACTGGTTCCAAATTGGGAAAGGAGTACATTACAACTGTATATTGTCATCCTGCTTATTTAACTTATATGCAGAGTACATCATGTGAAATGCCAGACTGGACGAAGCACAAGCTGGAATGAAGATTTCCAGGAGAAACATCAACAACCACAGATATGCAGCTGACACCACTCTAATGGCAGAAAGCAAAGAGGAACTAAAGAGCCTCTTGATGACAGTGAGAGAGGAGACTGAAAACACTGGCTTAAAACTCAACATTCAAAAAACTCAGATCATGGCATCCGTTCCCATCACTTCATGGCAAATAGATGGGGAAAAAGTGAAAACAGTGACAGATTTTACTTTTTTAGGCTCAAAAATCACTGCAGATGGTGACTGCAGCCTCAAAATTAAAAGACACTTGCTTCTTGGAAGAAAAGCTATGACAAACCCAGTGTGTTAAAAAGTAGAGACACGAGGAGGAGCTAAGATGGCAGAGGAATAGGATGGGGAGACCACTTTCTCCCCTACAAATTCATCGAAAGAACATTTGAACACTGAGCAAACTTCACAAAACAACTTCTGATCGCTAGCAGAGGAGAGCAGGCACCCAGAAAAGCAGCCCATCATCTTCGAAAGGAGGTAGGACAAAATATAAAAGATAAAAAGAGAGACAAAAGAGTTAGGGATGGAGACCCGTCCTGGGAAGGGAGCCGTAATAGAGGAAGTTTCCAATCACCAGGAAACCCTCTCACTGGGGGGTCTGGGGGAAGTTTTTGAATCTAGGAGGGCAACCTAACTGGGAGGAAAAATAAATAAAACCCACAGATTATATGCCTAAAAGCAACTCCCTGCATAAAAGTACCCCAGATGCCTGCATCCACCACCAGCAAGTGGGGATGGAACGGAGAGGAGCGGGCGGCATTGCTTAGGGTAAGAACCAGGCCTCAATGCCCTGAGGGCAATTGGAGGGGGCTAACGTGAGATAGCAACTTAAACTGTGGGATAGCAAGAGAGAGAAAATGAACTGGCCTGGACACACTGCGGGCCCATTCGCAGAACAAAGGAAGAACTGAGTGATCCCAGAGAAGAGCAAGCCGGCTGCGGACCAGCCCATCCCCCACCGGAGGCAGGAGGCAGGGCGGAGGGGAAAGGGGCAAACTCGGCCCCAGAGACAGCATCCCTACCAAACTGCAAACAGGCTCCCAGTTTCTAACCAAAGACTTCCTGAGATTCTGTACGGTTGACATCTGCCAGGAGGGTCGCAGCTAGAGACCAGCTCCCCAGAACAGACACAAGGAAACTGAGGCTGGGACCGCGGAGGGGAGAAGGCGTGCTGCACCCAGGGAGAGTGCGCTCTTCAAGGTCCGGGCTGCCTGAGCTGCTCCGGCAGGGAAGGCACAAAATGCAGGCCCAACTGAGTCGGCGCTTTTGTGGAATACCCAAAAACTGGAATGGCACGCAACGCAGGGCCCGCTTCATATAGAGCAGCCTGGAGCTTGAGCAGTGTAGATGGGGAAAGCCCACACCGGTGAGCGGGGGCAAACCCAGTGTGGCTGGAACTCTGTGAATGCTCCCCACACACAGCGGTATGTGCCCGCAGCGCCCCTCCCTCCCCGCAGCAGGGCTGAACTAGCAAACCTGAACAAGAGACCACCTCCACCCGCCTGTGTCAGGGTGGAAATTAGACACTGAAGAGACCAGCAAACAGAAGCCAAATAAACAAAGGGAACCGCTTCAGAAGTGACCAGTGCAACAGATTAAAATCCCTGTAGTTAACACCAACTACACTGGAAGGGGCCTATAGATATCGAGAAGTGTAAGCTGGAACAAGGAGCTATCTGAAACTGAACCAAACCCACACTGCCTGCAACAGCTCCAGAGAAATTCCTAGATATCGTTTTACTTTTTTTTTTAATTAAAATTTGTTTTTCTTTTTTCTCTTTTATTTTCTTTTAAAATTCCATATTAGTCCTCCATTACTCCTTAACTTTCATTTTCATTTTCATATATTTTTACTATTTTTTTAACTAAAAATTTTTTTCTTTTTTTATTTTTCTTTCTCTTATTTTCTTTTAAAGTCCTCTATTACTCCTTAATTTTCATTTTCATTTCACTATAACCTTGAAGGAAAAAAAAGAGACCCTATTTTTAAACCAAACTTCATATATATTTCTAAAATTTTTGTGTTTTTGTTTTTAATATTGCATTTTTAAGAGTCTAACCTCTACTCTAGATTTTTAATCTTTGTTTTTCAGTATTTGATATCAATCTTGGACATTCAAGAATCCAATATTCAGTACCCATTTTTACTCGGGAGTGTGTTGATTACTGTCTTCCACTTTTGACTCTCCGTTTTCTACCTCAGAACACCTCTATTTCCTCCCTCCCCCTTCTCTTCCCAACCCAATTCTGTGAATCTATGTGGGTGTCTGGGCTTCAGAGAACACTTTGGGAACAGAGAACTGTGTAGATCTGTCTCTCGCCTCTTGAGTCCTCCTTTTTCTCCTCCTGCTCATCTCTATCTCCCTCCTCCCTCTCCTCTTCTTCATGTAACTGTGAACCTCTCTGGGTGTCCCTCACGGTGGAGAATCTTTTCACCATTAACCCAGAAGTTTTATTATTGCTGTATAGTTGGAGAAATCATGAGGCTACTGGAAGAATAAGACTGAAATCCAGAAGCAGGAAACTTAAGCCCCAAACCTGAGAACACCAGAAAACTCCTGACTACAGGCAACATTAATTAATAAGAGACCATCCAAAAGCCTCCATACCCACACTGAAACCAACAACCACCCAAGAGCCAATAAGTTCCAGAGCAAGACATACCACAAAAATTCTCCAGCAACGCAGGAACATAGCCCTGAGCATCAACATACAGGCTGCCCAAAGTCACACCTAACATACAGACCCATCTCAAAACTCACTACTGGACACTCCATTGCACTCCAGAGAGAAATTCAGTTCCACACACCAGAACACCGATGCAAGCTTCCCTAATCAGGAAACCTTGACAAACCAATTGTCCAACCCCATCCACTGGGTAAAACCTCCACAATAAAAAGGAACCACAGACCTCCAGAATACAGAAAGCCCACTCCAGACATGGCAATCTAAGCAAGATGAAAAGGCAGAGAAATACCCAACAGGTAAAGGAACATGAAAAATGCCCACCAAGTCAAACAAAAGAGGAGGAGATAGGGAATCTACCTGAAAAAGAATTTAGAATAATGATAATAAAAATGATCCAAAATCTTGAAAACAAAATGGAGTTACAGATAAATAGCCTGGAGACAAAGATTGAGAAGATGCAGCAAATGTTTAAATAAGGACCTAGAAGAAATAAAAAAGAGTCAATTAAAAAGGAATAATGCAATAAATGAGATCAAAAACACTCTGGAGAGAACCAAGAGTAGAATAACGGAGACAGAAGATAGGATAAGTGAGGTAGAAGATAAAATGGTGGAAATAAATGAAGCAGAGAGGAAAAAAGAAAAAAGAATCAAAAGACATGAGGACAACCTCAGGGACCTCTGGGACAATGTGAAACACCCCAACATTTGAATCATAGGAGTCCCAGAAGAAGACAAAAAGAAAGGCCATGAGAAAATACTAGAGGAGATAATAGCTGAAAACTTCCCTAAAATGGGGAAGGAAATAGTGACACAGGTCCAAGAAACCCAGAGAGTCCCAAACAGGATAAACCCAAGGAGAAATACCCCAAGACACATATTAATCAAATTAGCAAAGATCAAACACAAAGAACAAATATTAAAAGCAGCAAGGGAGAAACAACAAATAACACACAAAGGGATTCCCGTAAGGATAACAGCTGATCTATCAATAGAAACTCTTCAGGCCAGAAGGGAATGGCAGGACATACTTAAAGTAATGAAAGAGAATAACCTACAACCTAGATTACTGTACCCAGCAAGGATCTCATTCAGATATGAAGGAGAATTCAAAAGCTTTACAGACAAGCAAAAGCTGAGAGAATTCAGCACCACCAAACCAGCTCTCCAACAAATGCTAAAGGATCTTCTCTAGACAGGAAACACAGAAAGGTTGTATAAACGTGAACCCAAAACAACAAAGTAAATGGCAACGGGACCATACCTATCAATAGTTACCTTAAATGTAAATGGGTTGAATGCCCCAACCCAAAGACAAAGACTGGCTGAATGGATACAAAAACAAGACCCCTATATATGCTGTCTACAAGAGACCCACCTCAAAACAAGGGACACATACAGACTGAAAGTGAAGGGCTGGAAAAAAATATTTCATGCAAACAGAGACAAAAAAAAGCAGGAGTCGCAATACTCATATCAGATAAAATAGACTTTAAAATAAAGCCTGTGAAAAGAGACAAAGAGGACACTACATAATGATCAAAGGATCGATCCAAGAAGAAGATATAACAATTATAAATATATATGCACCCAACATAAGAGCACTGCAATACGTAAGGCAAATGCTAACAAGTATGAAAGGGGAAATTTAACAGTAACACAATAATAGTGGGAGACTTTAATACCCCACTCACAACTATGGATAGATCAACTAAACAGAAAATTAACAAGGAAACACAAACTTTAAATGACACAATGGACCAGCTGGATATCTATAGGACATTTCACCCCAAAACAATCAATTTCACCCTTTTCTGAAACCTTCTCCAGAATAGATCACATCCTGGGCCATAGATCTAGTCTTTGTAAATTCAAAAAAATTGAAATCATTCCAGTCATTTTAATAATTTTTTTCCTGTAAATGACATCTAATCTTATTAAAAATTCAACCATATGGAGGCTAAATAACATGCTTCTGAATAACAAAGAAATCATAGAAGAAATTTAAAAAAATCAAAATATCCATAGAAACGAATGAAAATGAAAACACAACAACCCAAAACCTATGGGACAGTGTAAAAGCAGTGCTAAGGGGAAGGTTCATAGCATGATAGGCTTACCTCAAGAAACAAGAAAAAATCAAATAAATAACCTAACTCTACACCTAAAGCAACTAGAGAAGGAAGAAATGAAGAACCCCAGAGTTAGTAGAAGGAAAGAAATCTTAAAAATGAGGGCAGAAATAAATGCAAAAGAAACTAAAGAGACCATAGCAAAAATCAACAAAGCTAAAAACTGGTTTTTGGGAAAAAAATAATTGACAAACTGTTAGAAAGACTCATTAAGAAACAAAGGGAGAAGAACCAAATTAACAAAATTAGAAATGAAAATAGAGAGATCACAACAGACAACAATGAAATACAAAGGATCATAAGAGACTACTATCAGCAGCTCTATGCCAATGAAATGGACAACTTGGAAGAAATGGACAAATTCTTAGAAAAGTATAACTTTCCAAAACTGAACCAGAAAGAAATAGAAGATCTTAACAGACCCATCACAAGCAAGGAAATCGAAATTGTAATCAGAAATCTTCCAGCAAACAAAAGCCCAGGACCAGATGGCTTCACAGCTGAATTCTACCAAAAATTTAGAGAAGAGCTAACACCTATCTTACTCAAACTCTTCCAGAAAATTGCAGAAGAAGGTAAACTTCCAAACTTATTCTATGAGGCCACCATCACCCTAATTCCAAAACCAGACAAATATGCCACAAAAAAGAAAACTACAGGCCAATAACACTTATGAACATAGATGCAAAAATCCTTAACAAAATTCTAGCAAACAGAATCCAACAACATATTTAAAAAATCATACATCATGACCAAGTGAGCTTTATCCCAGGAATGCAAGGATTCTTTAATATCCGCAAATCAATCAATGTAATGCACCACATTAACAAATTGAAAGATAAAAACCATATGATTATCTCAATAGATGCAGAAAAAGCTTTGATAAAATTCAACATCCATTTATGATTAAAACTCTCCAGAAAGCAGGAATAGAAGGAACATACCTCAACATAATAAAAGCTATATATGACAAACCCACAGCAAGCATTACCCTCAATGGCGAAAAATTGAAAGCATTTCCCCTAAAATCAGGAACAAGACAAGGGTGCCCACTCTCACCACTACTATTTAATATAGTTTTGGAAGTTTTGGCCACAGCAATCAGAGCAGAAAAAGAAGTAAAAGGAATCCAGATAGGAAAAGAAGTGAAACTCTCACTGTTTGCAGATGACATGATCCTCTACATAGAAAACCCTAAAGACTCTACCAGAAAATTACTAGAGTTAATGAATGAATATAGTTAAGTAGCAGGATATAAAATTAACACACAAAAATCTCTTGCATTCCTATACACTAACAATGAGAAAAAAGAAAGAGAAATTAAGGAAACAATACCACCCACCATTGCAAAAAAAAGAATAAAACACTTAGGAGTATATCTACCTAAAGAAACAAAATACCCATGCATAGAAAACTATAAAACACTGATGAAAGAAATCAAAGAAGACACAAACAGATGGAGAAATATATCGTGTTCATGGATTGGAAGAATCAATATTGTCAAAATGACTATACTACCCAAAGCAATCTATAGATTCAATGCACTCCCTATCAAGCTACCAATGGTATTTTTCACAGAACTAGAACAGATAATTTCACAATTTGTATGGAAATACAAAAAACCTCAAATAGCCAAAGTAATCTTGAGAAAGAAGAATGGTACTGGAGGAATCAACCTGCCTGACTTGAGACTATACTACAAAGCCACAGTCATCAAGACAGTATGGTACTAGCACAAAGACAGAAATATATATCAATGGAACAGAATAGAAAGTCCAGAGATAAATCCACGAACCTATGGTCACCTTATCTTCGACAAAGGAGGCAAGGATATACAATGGAAAAAAGACAACCTCTTTAACAAGTGGTGCTGGGAAAACTGGTCAACCACTTGTAAAAGAATGAAACTAGAACATCTTCTAACACCATACACAAACATAAACTCAAAATGGATTAAAGATCTAAATGTAAGACCAGAAACTATAAAACTCCTAGAGGAGAACATAGGCAAAACACTCTCCGACATAAATCACAGCAGGATCCTCTATGACCCACTTCCCAGAATATTGGAAATAAAAGGAAAAATAAACAAATGGGACCTAATGAAACTTAAAAGCTTTTGCACAACAAAGGAAACTATAAGCAAAGTGAAAAGACAGCCCTCAGAATGGGAGAAAATAATGTTGCAAACGAAGCAACAGACAAAGGATTAATCTCAAAAATATACAAGCAACTCCTGCAGCTCAATTCCAGAAAAGTAAATGACCCAATCAAAATATGGGCCAAAGATCTAAACAGACATTTCTCCAAGGAAGACATACAGATGGCTAACAAACACATGAAAAGATGCTCAACATCACTCATTATCAGAGAAATGCAAATCAAAACCACAATGAGGTACCATTATACGCCAGTCAGGATGGCTGCTACCCAAAAGTTTACAAGCAATAAATGCTGGAGAGGGTGTGGAGAAAAGGGAACCCTCTTACACTGTTGGTGGCAATGCAAACTAGTACAGCCACTATGGAGAACAGTGTGGAGATTCCTTAAAAAACTGGATATAAAACTGCCATATGACCCAGCAATCCCACTCCTGGGCATATACACTGAGGAAACTAGATCTGAAAGAGACACGTGCACCCCAATGTTCATCGCAGCACTGTTAATAATTGCCAGGACATGGAAGCAACCTAGATGTCCATCAGCAGACGAATGGATAAGGAAGCTGTGGTACATATACACCATGGAATATTACTCAGCCATTAAAAAAATTCATTTGAATCAGTTCTAATGAGATGGATGAAACTGGAGCCCATTATACAGAGTGAAGTAAGCCAGAAAGATAAAGAACATTACAGCATACTAACACATATATATGGAATTTAGAAAGATGGTAACGATAACCCTATACGCAAAACAGAAAAAGAGACACAGATGTACAGAACAGACTTTTGGACTCTGTGGGAGAAGGCGATGGTGGGATGTTTTGAGAGAACAGCATTGAAGCATGTATATTATCAAGGGTGAAACAGATCACCAGCCCAGGTTGGATGCATGAGACAAGTGCTCAGGGCTGGTGCACTGGGAAGACCCAGAGGGATGGGGTGGGCAGGGATGTGGGAGGGGGGGATCGGGATGGGGAATACATGTAAATCCATGGCTGATTCATGTCAATGTATGGCAAAAACCACTACAGTATTGTAAAGCAATTAGCCTCCAACTAATAAACATAAATGGGAAAAAAAATAAAAGTAGAGACACCACTTTGCTGACAAAGGGCTGAATAGCCAAAGCTATGGGTTTCTGGTAGTCATTTATGAATGTCAGAGTTGGACCATAAAGAAGGCTAAGAGCCAAAGAATTGATGCTTTCAAACTGTGGTGCCAGAGAAGACTCTTGAGAGTCCCTTGGACTTCAAGGAGATCAAACCAGTCCATCCTAAAGGAAATCAACACTGAATAGTCATTGGAAGGACTGATACTGAAGCTCCAATATATTGGCCACCTGATGCTAAGAGAAAGCTTTTTGGAAAAGACCCTAATGCTGGGAAAGATTGAGGGCAAGAGGAGTAGAGGGTGACAGAGGATGAGATGGTTGGATAGCATCAGTGAATCAATGGACATGAGTTTAAGCAAACTCAGAGCAATTAGTGAAGGACAGGGAAGGGTGGCATGCTGCAGTTCATGGGGTTGCAAAGAATCAGACATGACTTAACGACTGAACAACAGCAACATAGACTAATAGGCATGCAGCTTTCTTCCCATGAACTTGTATGGCTTATCCAAAACAAGGACTTGGGCCATTTGGGCTTGAGAAGTAAAGGTGTGAGAGCAAATGACTGAGGGTGTAGATACTATAAGTGAATTTGCCATGTCATCCCTAGCCTATCAGCAGTAGCCTATCTCTGAACTTTCATCAGTTACAGAAAGGACTTCACAGAGACCTTCTTTCTCCTCAGATTGAACTTTTGAATAAACTTTTGAAGCCCTGAGGATGACTACTAAGAAAGTCCTGCTACTTGCTAGCAATTATCCATCAGTCTCGTGCCCCAGATTCCTAACAGATGTTCAGTGGGGACAATGAAAGTTATGGCTATTAATCAATCATAACTTATTTTTTAAAGGATATTTGAGGGAGCTGTTATCAAGAGAATTTGCATGCTTCTTCTCTTTAAACATTTGCAAAACTTTCCAGATATTTACAATACATCCCTCATATAATTCTAAAATAAGATGCCTAAGAGAATGAACCAAATTTGGAAAGAAAAGGAAACTGTCAGTAGCATTCTCTTAAAATAGTTTATTTTTATGTTATAGAAAATTATCAGCCCAATCACCACCTTTCTAAGGAACGCCCATCCAGAGCAACTTTATTTGAAATTTGGACACTCTCCAAATTTGAACACTCTACAAAACCACAGACTGTTATGCCTTAGAATGATGGAAGAAAAGACCACAGAAAGTCAGGAGTGGATACACAGAGACCCAGAATCATCTTCCAATGCTAGCAGAAAGTTTGTTTTCAATGGAAGGATAAACACTTTAACTATTGCCGATGAAACAAGGTTCTGATATTCTCCCATATTATGTCAGAACATGAAAGAAGGAGGCAGAAGAATTTAGAACTAGGAATCATGATGTTAAGCTCTGCCTCTAGCTATCTGTGCAAGTCTCTTTCTTTATTTAGCCTCTATTATCTCAACTGTAAAATGAAAAGGCTAAATTACGGCCCCTAATGTTTCACCCAGCTCTCAGTGTCTGTGATGTTCAGGCCACCTCTGTTTGGTAGTGACAAGAGGAACCTAAGGGCCACATAAGAAGTCAGTCTTGTCTCAGATGGAAAAATCTTCCAAAAATATCATCTCCTTAACTTCTATTTTAAAAAAGTAACTTTTTTTTTTTTTTTTTTGGTTATATTTAACAGGGCAATCAGCACCAATGAATCCATTAACCAAACTGAAAGCTAGGACCCTGACAGTGATATGAGATTTTTTTTTTTTTCTTTTCCCATGAAGGTATAAGGCATACTTTTGGATTCAGAGTTATCAGTGACTTCACTAAGAGGTTTTCTGGACCTTGCTAAAATGCACGTGCTCCTTACAATGTTAACATCAACAATCTTGGGTTGGATCCAGCTGCCAGTAATTTGCTCTCTGATACTGAGCAAATCCCTTAATCTGCCCAGACTCAGTTTTCTCTACTCTACACAGTAGGGTATTAGGACTGGTTCCATGAATCCCCAAAATTCTATGATTTACTAAAACAACAATACAAAAGAATGACTGTAATTTGCAATGGAGAAATACTATATCTATGACTTTATCCTAATTTTATTTACCTTCATTTCTTCTAGAAATATTTTCCAAATATAACTGAACTGTTAAATTACAAACACATTCACTCAGTGAGTAATTCTTGCAGCACCTAGAACAGTATACGACATATAGACCCTAACTTGTGTTAGTTGAAAGCAAGGAAACTATAGAATAACAATAAGAAGCTTTGACTACTATATCAATTCCAACCAAATCCTACGAAATCAAAGACTAGAAACTTTTTAATTGGAAATTAAACAAAAAATCATTCTGAGATATTCAGTTACTTATGTATCTATAGTGTTGGGATGATCTACAGATGAGCATAATTCAAACTAAATGGACAGGACCCAAGTCTAAAGTAATTTGTCCCTTCAGATCCAGTAGCATAGAGGAAATTTCATATATATTCAGGAAATTTCTAGTCAGTATTTGCTTATTGGTTTATTACCAAAGAGAGGTCACAGCTCTCTTTTAAGTATTATTTATTTCTGGAAATCTCTGCTGTGGTGCACTTTGAAGTGCTATTGCAACGGAAAGAGAAAGAAACAGCCCCGAGTCAATGGCCATAAGATTCTGCTTCCTCATTTAGAGTGATTTAAAACCATTCCTGTTCTCAGTCTGCAACTGTAGAATGGTGTCAATTAAATTTTCTCCTACATGCCTACCTCAATGGCACCCCACTCCAGTATTCTTGCCTAGAAAATCCCATAGACAGAGGAGCCTGGTAGGCTGCAGTCCTTGGGGTCGCTAACAGTTGGATACAAGTGAGCGACTTCATTTTCACTTTTCACTTTCATGCGTTGGAGAAGGAAATGGCAACCCACTCCAGTGTTCTTACCTGGAGAATCCCAGGGACGGGGGAGCCTGGTGGACTGCTGTCTATAGGGTCACAGAGAGTCAGACACGACTGAAGCGACTTAGCATATGCATACCTTATGAGTATTAATGGGTTACTGTTGATTACTAATAGGTAGGGATATTAAATGGTATGGATAGTTGAGAAATAGGAAAAGGAAGGAAGCAAAACAGCAGGAAGATGCTCCTTTTAGCATGTGTTGAATGTTCTACTGACATCATCTTCACCCCTTCAAAGAGATCCTAAAATGACGAATGTAAAAAAGGGAAGGGACTGAAGAGGAAATGAGGAAGGGTGCTTGGCAAAGGGAGGAGAGGAGTGACAATGCCATCTGTGGAATCTTCAATTATCAGTATGGTTGGTGACAATTATACTCTGACTGCAATTCACTATTTGCACACACACAAACATGCATCAGTTCAGTTCAGTCACTTAGTTGTATCAGACTCTGCAATGTTATGGACCGCAGTGCCCCAGGCCTCCATGACCCATCACCAACTCCCAGAGTCCACTCAAACTCATGTCCATTGAGTCAGTGATTCCATCAAACCATCTCATCCTCTGTCATCCCCTTCTCCTCCTGCCCTCAGTCTTTCCCAACATCAGGGTCTTTTCAAATGAGTCAGCTCTTCACATCCAGTGGCCAATGTATTGGAGTTTCAGCTTCAACATCAGTCCTTCCAGTGAACATTCAGGACATCTCCTTTAGGATGGACTGGTTGGATCTCCTTGCAGTCCAAAGGACTCTCAAGAGTCTCCTCCAACAGTCTTCTCCAACACCACAGTTCAAAAGCATTAATTCTTCAGCACTCAGCTTTCTTTGTAGTCTAACTCTCACATCCACACTTGACTACTGGAAAAACAATAGCCTTAACTAGATGGACCTTTGTCAGCAAAGTAATATCTTTGCTTTTTAATATGCTATATAGGTTAGTCATAACTTTCCTTTCAAGGAGTAAGTGTCTTTTAATTTCATGGCTGCAGTCATCATCTGCGTGATTTTGGAGCCCAAAAAAATAAAGTCAACCACTGTTTCTACTGTTTCCCCAACTATTTGCCATGAAGTGATGGGACAAGATGCCATGATCTTATTTTTCTGAATGTTGAGTTTTAATCCAACTTTTTCACTCTCCTCTTTCACTTTCATCAAGAGGCTCTTTAGTTCTTCTTTGCTTTCTTCCATAAGGGTGGTGTCATCTGCATATCTGAGGTTATTGATATTTCTCCTGGCTATCTTAATTCCAGCTTGTCATCCAGTCCAGCATTTCTCATGATGTACTCTGCAAAGAAGTTAAATAAGCAGGGTGACAATATGCAGCCTTGACCTACTCCTTTTCCTATTTGGAAGCAGTCTGTTGTTCCATGTCCAGTTCTAACTGTTGCTTCCTGGCCTGCATACAAGTTTCTCAAGAGGCAGGTCAGGTGGTCTGGTATTTCCATCTCTTTCGGAATTTTTCACAGTTTGTTGTGATCCACACAAAGGCTTTGGCATGGTCAATAAAGCAGAAATAGATGTTTTTCTGGAACTCTCTTGCTTTTCTGATGATCCAGCAGATGGCAATTTGATCTCTGGTTCCTCTGCCTTTTCTAAAACCAGCTTGAACATCTGGCTGTTCACGGTTTACATATTGCTGAACCGTGGCTTGGAGAATTTTGAGCATTACTTTACTAGCGTGTTAGATGGGTAGCTCTATTTATAAGTTTTTGTAGTTAATTTACTCTGATAGCACCTAGGATGCATTTATTGTGATTTAAATACTTCACCTAAAAGATTTATATATATCTTTAGGAAATGAACAATGTATTTCTAGAGGAAGTAAGTGGTAAAGAAGTTGTTTTGTAGCAAATGGATAGCCTTTGAGCCACCCTCAAAGTGTGCTGGGAGAGACAGAAGAAAAAAGAGGAGGAAGGTTGTATTAAAAAATAAATAAATAGTGACACGAGGGCACTGAATTTCATCTTTATCAAAGACAACAGTTGTATATGTACCTAAGTAGCCCTCTTTTAAAGAGAGCTAACATGGCGAAAATATAAAGCCATAATAGGAGCTCCATCTAGAATATCTTGAAACTTTCCAGAGTGGAGGAAAGAGGACACAACATATCATCATACAGCATACGCAATGAGAGAAAAGCTATAAGGATTCTAATCATCAAGGAAAGAATAAAATGGGAGGAATAAAGGAACCAGACCACACTGAATTTCAACCCAGAACAGGAATAATTATTATTTTATTCAGAGATCACCTAGGGGAAAATTCTTTAATTTTACATATAAATTACTTACATTAAACATAGATAAATATACATGTTTGCTCTGAGTTTTTTTCTTCTACTAAATTTAACACAACTCTCAACTGTACCTGTCATGTAATCCCAAGTTTAGAAATCACATCTTGCTAATAACCCACAGCTTAAGTAAAATAAACTCTGAAACCTCTTGGTGAGCTTTATAATCTGCTGGCGATTCACTAAATATTTTTAAAATAATAGCAAAATAAATAAATAAAAATGAAACTCCCAATCATTTTCATCATGAAGAGCAAAGTTCTCCAGCAAAATACAGAGAGTTTACTTTAATAAACTGTAAGAAAAATTTTCAAACAAACAAATAGCTACTAAAGCAACAATGAAAATGAATCTACAACTTCCAAAGAAGCCAAATAACTCATTTCCCTTCTGAGAGAATTGGGTCTGTTCAGCAATGCCTCTAATATAGTAAAGATGCATAAAAAAATAGATGCAATTATATTTAGCAATTTGAGAAGATCAAAACGAAACCTTTTATACTAACTTGAATCTGTATTGTAAGCACCTAGCAGAGCAAACGAACAGAAAGAACTGTTCATCAGACTAAAGCTGCAGGGCACACAGCAACATAGCAGGCTCAGGCTAACAGCAGATTTCCAAAGGACAGCCCCATAATGGAATTCCTAGTGGGACGATCAAAGAGGTAGAACAATCAGCCAAGCATGACTGCACATAACAAATCCATCAAGACCTATGATATCCCCAGCAAGACAAATAGCAAGGAGCACAGAGACTTAAATGGTATTTGAGAAAATTTACTATCCCCCAGCCTCCAGCAGAATTGAGAAACAATACCATTCAAATTCCCATCCATTCCAACAACATAATCAGAATACTCTTTTCCTTAGTCAGTTGAATTTACTATCTAATATTTATTTATTTTTAACTGT
The DNA here is from genome assembly GCF_023699985.2 of Odocoileus virginianus. Classification (NCBI taxonomy): domain Eukaryota; kingdom Metazoa; phylum Chordata; class Mammalia; order Artiodactyla; family Cervidae; genus Odocoileus; species Odocoileus virginianus. The sequence continues at coordinate 16,111,015 of NC_069675.1, read as the reverse complement.
CTCTATGTATAGCTATAAAAATAAAAACATGTTTGTATATGTTTTAACATATCTCTGTTACTGCATCAAGCAAAATCAGCTTGACAGGTTTTTATGAAATTTGGAGAGTGTATTTTGAGCAATATGGTTTTAAATATAGGCTATGGAGCATACCTGAAATTTGCATTGGGGTCCTCTGGGGGGCAGTCAGGCAATCATTTATCAGAGATGTTGAAACAGACATGAAACAAGAGGCCCATAAGGCTGCGAAAGGGAGTAATGAGCCATAACTATGAAGATGCATTAATATGCCAAGGACAGAGAAAACAATCAGCAGTTTTAAATATGAGTCCCAAAGTGATCATCACAAAGGCAAGTGTGGTTTCCAATCTAACCACTTCTCACCTGGGTAACTCTAAGTAGAACAGTTCAAGCTACGTAGCAGTGGTGACTGACTTAGTTAACTGTGATTAACACATTTTTCTTCAGAAGTTCTGAGGAGGCATTTTTGGAAAGACTCATCAGTGTGGAGAGAATCCCACCCTCCACCCCAAGTCAGAGTAAGGAAATTCTGGCCCTCGCACCTCACACTAATGAAAAGGGCTGCCACAGAACACTTAGCAGCACTGATTCCCCGATTACAAGGCCCTGGGACCTGATGTCTGCCACCCTGCTGCAAATGTAGTGGTCCAAAGGCAAGCTGCTCAGCCACCGGCTACAAGTCAAAGGAAAGGAGGATGAGAGGGTTCAGTCCAAACTCCCAGAATTTGTTGGCACAAAACATATATAAGCATTTCCTGTGGACCAGATATATGCCAGGCACAAGAGAGAGCGAGCGAGCCTGAATGTTACTAACTCCTGTCTGAGTGGGTAACAGACTTGAGCTGAGAGAAATTGTAGGCCAACACCTGATTTTCAGTGCCTGTGTCAGGACTAAGTTATCAGCCGGAATAAAGAAATATTTGCTATTATCAAGGGAGCTACAGGTACGAGATCTCCAGTAACTTGGGGGTAATACAAGAAGGTTTCCACTAAAGAATATTTGAGCATCCCATGAAAGGAAGGATTAGTTTTAAACACCTGTCAGATCTAGAGGACAAAGCCAGCTTTTGACAGTCATCATTATGTAGAACTTACTAGAGTAGTCATGGACCACTTAGATTTTCATCCAGAGGCAAGGAAAGAACTAGCTCAAACAAATATTTTTAAAGGGATAGAGGAATAAATATATAGTTGCTTAATGGTTATAACACAAGAGGCATGGTGGTCCAATACACCGAATATACTACGCACACATAAGCAACAGTAGAATGGCACACTCACATAGACGTACAATGTGTGATTAGAAAAGGTGATTTAGAAGCAGAAAACAATTTAAGGGGCATTAGATGTCTGAGACCCATACGCTAATAAAGTGATGCTTACAATTCTCCAAGCCAGGCTTCAGCAATACAATTCTCCAAGCCGTGAACTTCCAGATGTTCAAGCTGGTTTTAAAAAGGTAGAGGAACCAGAGATCAAATTGCAAACATCTGCTGGATCATCGAAAAAGCAAGAGAGTTCCAGAAAAACATCTATTTCTGCTTTATTGACTATGCCATAGCCTTTAACTCTGTGGATCACAACAAACTGGAAAATTCTGAAAAAGATGAGCATACCAGACCACCTGACCTGCCTTTTGAGAAACCTGTATGCAGGTCAGGAAGCAACAGTTAGAACTGGATGTGGAGCAACAGATTGCTTCCAAATAGGAAAAGGAATATGTCAAGGCTGTATATTGTCACCCTGCTTATTTAACTTATATGCAGAGTACATCATGAGAAATGCTGGGTTGGAAGAAGCACAAGCTGGAATCGAGATTGCCAGGAGAAATATCAGTAACTTCAGATATGTAGATGACACCACCCTTATGGCAGAAAGTGAAGAACTACAGAGCCTCTTGATGAAAGTGAAAGAGGAGAGTGAAAAAGTTGGCTTAAAACTCAACATTCAGAGAACTAAGATCATGGCATCTGGTCCCATCTGCTGCTGCTAAGTCACTTCAGTCGTGTCCGACTCTGTGCGATCCTATAGACGGCAGCCCACCAGGCTCCCCCGTCCTTGGGATGCTCCAGGCAAGAATACTGGAGTGGGTTGCCATTGCCTTCTCCGATCTGGTCCCATCACTTCATGGCAAATAAATGAAGAAACAGTGGAAACAGTGGCTGACTTTATTTTTCTGGGCACCAAAATCACTGCAGATGGTGATTGCAGCCATTAAATTAAAAAACGCTTACTCCTTGGAAGGACAGTTATGACCAACCTAGACAGCATATTTAAAAACAGAGACATTACTTTGTCAACAAAGATCTGTCTAGTCAAGGTTTTCCAGTGGTCATGTATGGATGTGAGAGTTGGACTATAAAGAAAGCTGAGTGCCAAAGAATTGATGCTTTTGAACTGTGGTGTTGGAGAAGACTCTTGAGAGTCCCTTCGACTGCAAGGAAATCCAACCAGTCCATCCTAAAGTAAATCAGTCCTGGGTGTTCATTGGAGGAACTGAAGTTGAAAATGAAACTCCAATACTTTGGCCACCTGGTGCAGAGAGCTGACTCATTGGAAAAGACCCTGATGCTGGGAAGGATTGAAGGCAGTAGGAGAAGGGGACAACAGAGGATGAGATGGCTGGATGGCATCACTGACACAATGGACATGGGTTTGGGTGGACTCCAGGAGTTGGTGATGGACAGGGAGGCCTGGTGTGCTGCGGTTCATGGGGTTGCAAAGAGTCGGACATGACTGAGTGACTGAACTGAACTGAACTGAGATGTCTCAGAATTATACTGCGCATGGACTTATGAAAGCTCCCAACTGTCTAGTAAATCACATTTCTAGCCCTTGGCCTTAGAGTTGAGACTATACTACCTGACCCTGTGAGTTCACTGCTCTTCCTCACAAATCTTATTTCACATTATTCCCACATGCACATCTTTTGGCAGAGCCAAGAAAACCATTCATTTCCACTCTCATTATTTGTGTCCAATTTCCTATTCTGCTATACCCAAAGAAATACTTCTCATTGTTCAAAGAAATATCAGGACTAGGGAAGATCTGGCTACTCATATTTTGTGCCCTAGGGTTATATGTCTACACGGCTGCTGATTTTCTCACCCTATCAAGGTTCTATGGTTCTCAAATCTGGCTACATACTACCAGAGAGCTTTAAAAACAATACCACTTTAAAAATAACTCCATTATATTTGAATCAGAATCTCCAGGGGTTGGTGGTGAGCAGAGGTGTTTTATTTTGTTTCTGATTTTTTAAAAGCTCCCCCAAGTAATTCTAATGTGCAGCCAGAATTGAGTCTATACTGGCTGAGGTACAACACAGCTAATCAATTTCTTAATGTGGAAGAATGTATAGGTTTTCTACACTGTTCCCCTGAGAAATGTTAATAAAATGTCAGCTGAGGTTGTGCAGGCTTTTAGTATTCTCTAACAGGTGATAGCAGAATTAGACATGGCTGTGAATAAAATACTGGGCCTAGGAAAACAGAACAACAAAGGGGGAAATGGTTGTGCCAGAACAGTGGTTCTCAACGATGACTATACAGTGATATCCCTAGGCACCTAAACTATTTTATGCTGGGAGCTCAGCCCCCCAGCATATGAGTTAATTGATTCAGTGGGCTCAGACAACATGTGATTTTTAAAAATCTCCCTAAATGAGTCAAATATACAGTCAGGACTGAGAATCACTGTCCTGGAGGTGAAATAAGGTTAGTGTTCCCTGACACTGGGTTATCAAATGCAGCAGATTCTGCTATGAAAGATCATTCCTTAAAGAACAGAGAATCAGTGAAGACATTGTGCCTATGAAAATATTCTAGCTTAGGGGATTTTATGTTCAAGTATGGGCCCTGTATCTCAATCAGTTTGTTCACAGGAGGTTTAGGTTGTCCATAATTATATATTCAGAAAAGAAAGAAACAAGCAGTTCTCAAGAGGTTTTCTTTGCCTGTTTCCAGTAAGCAGGGGCTCCTTAATAAAAGATGTAGACTCTATAGGATTCCTCTCCCTTGCTGTGAAGCAGATTATTGTTCAGAGGTATTCACTTCTCTCCAACATCTCCATAGCCCGAAAGCACTTTTCCTAATCTTGCCTTCAGCCTTAGCCACATGACTCTGTCAGTGGAATGTGAGAAAGCAAGACATGGCAAGGTTTGGCATGTGCTTGAGAAATAGGACTTCATTTAATCCACCAGGGACATGATAAAATTGTCTTGATTATCTTTCTGGCCCAAGGAGGATGAGAGACAGAGGAGAGCAGACTCAGCCCACCCGCAGACCTGCGGTTGGATCCTCTCAGCTCCCGGAACCTGAAGCAGAGCTGCCTAGGAAAGCGATCTGAAGATGGACAAGCTAAATAAATGCTTACTTCGTATGTGGCTTTTACTTTTTGGTCATTTGATATGTAGCCATACTGTGGATACTCATATACAACGCTAACTCATACGTTTGCTTTCCATGTCTTCATTTACTTAAAGTGTGCTCCCATCCCAAACATGTTTTTCTAAATTAGCTCAAAATCTACTTGCTTAAAAGCATGTTCCTGTAACATGTGGGAGGTGATTTTATTATCTCCTTTCCTCATCATCCCTGCAAACAAATATGGTATTAGGTTTTATCTTTTGGAGGATGTTCCATGAAACACTTCCATCAACATAAAGAACTCTAGTCTGGGATTGAGCCAATTGCTAGGTTCATCACAAAACTATCATAAGAGTCTAAATTTAGAAGTAATCAATGTGACTACTATTAGTAAATGCTTAAGTAACATTTATAATTTTCATAAAATAAACTGTTATCTCACATTTTAAAAATACCTTTAAGAAATAAAAGCAGGAGGCAGTCTATATCAACAAAGCAAGATATCAAACTGCCAATAAGGTGTGGTTTCAATGGTATAAAATAAAATAAATGTATAAAGTCTAAAAGTATACCAAAATGTTGGTGGAGATTATCCCTGAACAAGGGCATTAAGAATGATTATTTTCTTTTTCAAAGCCTTTCCTGTGCTTTCTAAATTTTCTTTAATGAGCAAGTTTTAACTTCAGGAAAAAAGCAACTCTAAAAAGGGTAAGAAAGAAAGCAGGCCCTGAGGGACTCATAGCTCTGAGTAACACATAACTCAAAAGGAGAAAGAGTTGACAAACAGAACTTATCCAGCTGCAAAATGATGTAAAACTACCTCTGTCAGCTGGGGACAGTCCTCTACATGTAAGGCTCCGTCATTTCTTCTTGGGTCTCTCTTTCTGCATGGCCACTGCCAGGAATAAGTGTGTTTGGCCTCTCAAATCCTGCACAGTTCTTCTATATACTGAGTTGCCTTCTCCTTAGAATCAGAAGCTGTTCAATACAAACAAATAAGGTGTTTTATTTGTATTTGCCTTCATTTAACTTTTCCAGTTCCACTAAACTGCATGAAGCCAAAGTTTTACAGCTCGTCAATATACGATGAAGTGAAAGACTTAATAAATGTCTAATTTCACATTATGCTTTGGATTTGAAAGGCCACTGTTATACTGTAATATTTGTTTTTGAATGATTGATCCTGATTATATCTAGTGTTAGTTGCCCAGTCATGTCTGACTCTTTGTGACCCCTTGGACTATAGCCTGCCAGCCTCCTCTGTCCATGGAATTTTCCAGACAAGAATACTGGAGTGGGTTGCCACTTATATTTCTGTATAATTGAAACCATTTTATATACATCTTATTTTATTAATATGGATTACTATACTAAAATATAATAAGCATATTTTTGAACCAAAGGATTACAAGTTTCTTTAACGGGAAAACTCCATCACTCTCATCTTTATTATCCTTACCACTTAGCAAAGGGGGCACACACTGTAGGTGGGGTTGACATTAATAGTGCTCGCTAACATCTGGTTTTCCTCTGTATCTAAGGCCTGAAACAGATCTTGTTTAACAGGACCCTTGCAGTTAGGTGAGCCAAGTGACTTGTTTTGGCTGTTCAGCTATGCTGGGACATGATGCCTATCGTTTTAGAGCTGAAACGGTGAAAAGCCCATGAACTATCCTCTAAATCCTCTTCCATGGCTACAGCAACCAGGAAGCCCTATACTAAACTACAGAGATGCAGTAAGATGAGGATGTCAGGAGTCCTGAGTCACTCCTTGGAAAAGTATGTGAAGAAACTGCTGAGCCTGCAGCAGATTTTTCTTGAGCAAGCAATAAATATTACACATTTAGCCACTGGGATATCAGGATTTATTTGTTCCTGCATGACAGCCTGCAGCTGAAAGTTGCTCAGTAGTGTCTGATACTTTGCAACCCTATATACTGTAGCCCGCCAGACTCCTCTGTCCATGGAATTCTTCATGCAAGAATACTTATGTGGGTTGCCACTGCCTTCTCCAGGAGATCTTCCTGACCCAGGGATCAAACCCAGGTCTCCTGCACTGCCGGCAGCAAAGCACAGAACAGTCTAACCTACCCTAATATTGCAAGCGTTCTTGAAAGCTGATCTGAATTTAATCAGAAGCTTTTAATATTCCACTGTTTAAATATGCTTCCTGATAAAACCAAAAGCACCTATACTTTTGGGTTTTTTTTTTTCTGCTAAATGTTTCAGCACTTGCTAACTTAGCAAGGATATAAGATAGACTCTTCTGTACAGGCTACTGAATAACCATAGTCTTAGAGGTTGTAGAAAGGATATGTAACCTGTTAAGCTCATGCTCTAGGCCTTATGTCTTATTCTTGAGCTGCAAAGGAATTTCCCAACCAATTCCCAACTTGTACTTATATCTCTGATAGTGGTCTCTAGATACTGTGTGGCACAGAATTAGGTAGAAGATCTAAGCTGTTAGATGGATCATTCTTCAAATGCACAGAAATAAAGAATGAGACTTGGTACATCATTTTAAAAAAATAAAAGGAAGAAGGTAAATACCAGCTTTAAACCTGCTTACACTGTTGCAAGCTCAAGAACTACAGGAACATGGCACTTCCTTATAGCTATATATCTGTAACTTTCTCTTCCTGGGAATGGTACTCTGCATTAAAACAAGCCTTAGTAATTCAATCCATTTTTCCAATAGTGAACAACATATAAAAGATCCCAGACATATGAGTCATAAGCATGTGCAGCTAAAAGACAAATGTGTTTGAAAATCCCTTTTTCTGAAACACTGAGTTTCCAAGGCCATGTTGTAGACAGCCCTTTTACTGGAGTGGTGGATTTATAAACCCATCAGTAAGTAGGTGATTGAATTTAGTGGTTGCTAATTGATTCACTACCAATTAATTTAGACAAAATACTCAAATCGCTTGTTTATTTCAGGCTTAGTAACAATAAAGTCTAATACTCCCTTAAAAACATGGTACATAGAAGCATCCCCATGTTCAGTAACTAAATAGAGTACCATTATGTATTTCTGGCTCCAGCTGCCTTGACATCTGTTCTAACTCCCTACCTTCCCCTTCCCCTCAAATCTTCTGAGTTCTTTGGGCAGTGGTAAGTCTCAGCAATGCCAAATCTTATATTTACTTTTAGAAAGTGTAACGGCAGGAGCTTGCTGAATTTCACCTTCAGGGGTGTCATAGATGTTTCCAGCTTCTGGGGTCTGTTCATCATCTCCTCTGCAGCATCCCCACTTATACTGTCTGCTAAAGCTCGAGAAAGTAAGTATTTAATCTTAGCACATCACCAAAGGGATGAAAGCTACTCTCTATTATCTTTTAAATACCACCATGATTCAAATTAAAACCACAGAAGATCCAGTCATATTAAGAAGTGCTGCAGTATATTAATTTCAAATAGGACAGCAAAGAATTTAAAGGAACAACCTCCCACTAAACAAATTCTAAGGCAAGGCACAATCTGAAACAGCCTAGGGCAGTTGAAGACATCATACATTTTTCGTGAACGGGAGTTCAAACTTCAAGTCTGAAAGAATCAAGACCAAAATGTTATATTAAATGAGAAGAGAAAGAAAAAGAAAGCATTTATATAAATTTATGGACCTATGTTCTCCCCTCATAGATGTATCCTTTGTAATGGCAATTACACAATTGTTCAAGGGGCCACAACCCTGTTAAAACGGCCCACCTCATAAGTTTATAATGGTGTTACTGACAAAAATTCTACTCACTAATTGGACAGATGCAGAAACTTGCCAATTTATCATAAATAAGATAGGAAATATTTATATAATGCACTGAAGTTTTCAGGACTACTATATTATAATCCCATTTTGTATAATATTAATAAAAAACAGTCCAGGTATATAGAAAAATTATCCAACTATGGTCATCTAAAAGCAGGCTGGCAGAGTCAGATTATCTAGCTAAAACAATCTCTGTCTAAAAGATTATTTTTTTAAAAATATAATGCTCCAGGTACCTGTTTACCCCAGTCTGTACTCCCAGTAAGTGCAAACATATTGTACACGTGTTCTGCTTCTCTAGTCCAAAATACTTAATCTGCTGTCAGGTGTGAAAGCACAATTATTACCTAATTGTCAAATAATTAAATCACTCCTAAAGAGAATGGCTGTCTCTGAATATCAAAAAATTAGGCCTCCCATACCTACTTGTCCGTTTAAAAATTCCAACTTCCTTATTTCTATAGTGTTTTCTTTTGAAGTGTTGAGGGCATGTGTATAGAACTCAAGAGGGGAAGACATGTTCCAGTTCTAACAACTACTGACCTATTTACAACAAACATTTTACAGATAGAGAAACTGAGACTCTGAGAAACTTTCTCTGAAAAAGCCAACTCAGCATGCTAAGGCTGGACATGGGAGCCACACACAAATTTCTGACACCTAGGATAAGTTGTTTTTCTAGCTCTCTGTACTACTAACTTCATGCTTTCAGATCATACCTATACCTCAGTGCTGCATATGATTCCTTGCTTCTCAACCGAAATTCAAGTTCCTTCCAGCACTCCTGCCCAATCCCTTTGCTTCCATGACCACATAACTGATCACAAGGAAGGCTCAGATGTTAAAGTCACACCAGGACTTACTAAGTTGAAATCCACTAGAAAACAGCACAATGCAAGCTACCTCAGAATGGCTGAGCACCTAAACTCAATGGGCATGACCCATTACATGCCAGTCAGGATGGCTGCTATCCAAAAGTCTACAAGCAATAAATGCTGGAGAGGGTGTGGAGAAAGGGGAACCCTCTTACACTGTTGGTGGGAATGCAAACTAGTACAGCCACTATGGAGAACAGTGTGGAGATTCCTTAAAAAACTGGAAATAGAACTGCCATATGACCCAGCAATACCACTCCTGGGCATACACACCGAGGAGACCAGATCTGAAAGAAACATGTGCACCCCAATGTTCATCGCAGCACTGTTTATAATAGCCAGGACATGGAAGCAACCTAGATGCCCATCAGCAGATGAATGGATAAGGAAGCTGTGGTACATATACACCATGGAATATTACTCAGCCATTAAAAAAATTCATTTGAATCAGTTCTAATGAGATGGATGAAACTGGAGCCCATTATACAGAGTGAAGTAAGCCAAAAAGATAAAGACCAATACAGTATACTAACACATATATATGGAATTTAAAAAGATGGTAACGATAACCCTATACGCAAAACAGAAAAAGAGACACAGGTGTACAGAACAGACTTTTGGACTCTGTGGGTGAAGGTGAGGGTGGGATGTTTGGAGAGGACAGCATCGAAATATATATATTACCAAGGGTGAAACAGATCACCAGCCCAGGTTGGACACATGAGACAAGTGCTCAGGGCTGGTGCACGGGGAAGACCCAGAGGGATGGGATGGGGAGGGAGGTGGGAGAGGAGATTGGGATGGGGAACATATGTAAATCCATGGCTGATTCATGTCAATGTATGGCAAAAACCACTACAGTATTGTAAAGTAATTAGCCTCCAACTAATAAAAATAAATGAAAAAATAAAAAATAAAGAAAATGACAATGGCATACATACTGAACCCTAAGGGGCAGGGGTTGGAGAAGTGGAGAAGGCCAGGAAACCAGCAAGTGGGAGGCAAAAAGAGAAGAACCTGAGACGCATACGTCCTGAGGATCCAGGAGGGAGTGTAGGGAAAGCTCAAGAGAAGTGGGCAAACATCCAGTCCCAGCCACTAGGCTCTCCTCATTTATCGGCATTATTGGTCAAAATTCTTCTGAACGGCTCTTGGAGAGAAGCTGAGCCAAGTTGCCACATGATAATTTGAAGGGAGACTTTGCCTAGAATGATGATCTGAGTCAGGTTTGAATTTTCCACTATTAACAAGAACCAGATAGGACTTATGCCCATGTACAGTAAGCACATCCGGCTGGAAATGGAGCCAGGTGTCTCCCAGTTTTCTGCCATCCCCTCCTCCCCCCATGTCCCAGCAACGGAATCAGATGAATGTGTTAGCATACTCACAGTTTTATGATGTCTGGTCCAAATATATGTACCACTGAATAGCAAGTGGTCTTCAAGAACAGTTTTTCTAAGAAAGATAAAGCAGGAGAAATTATGATGAATTTAATACATGAGTCAATAATGATCTTTACTAGGAACTGAAGCTGAGTGCTTAATTTATCATTAATTTGAGTGATTAATTATAAGGATTTGAGAGAAATGTTACCATTAATGTATCCATGAAAATATCATTTCCAACTCTGGTTTATGTAAATGCTACTTTGCTTACTGTACATGCTAAAGAACGCTAATTTTTGATAAAAATACAGTTTTTAAAAAATGGGCATGACAACAAAGTGCCAAAAATGAATTATAGGTGCCTTTTTTTTTCAACAAATGGGTGGGCTACACAGCATCAAATACATTCAATTAATGTATTTATCCAAAAAGAGCAATTCACTTTCAGTTATGTATGTGTGTATGTGTTCTATCAGGATTCAGGTAGTTTCTTATAAAGGAAATGATATATGCCTTTGTCTAGAAAGCAATTATTAAATTCTTCTTCAAAACTTTAAAGACTTTTACAGCTAAAATTTCCTTTGTGCCTGTGCATTATTTATTCACTTTTCCTATTCTCTTTCTCCATGTTTTCCTCTTGGAAAATTTATCTCTGCCCCCATTAGTGATTCTCTCTCCCTCTGCAGAGGACTTTCTTAAGTTGTCAGCAGACCAAGAACAGCATTAAAGACTTTATCAGAGAATTAAGAAGGCCAGTACTACCCTAGTGTGAAAGATTAGGGATGTGAGAACTGAGAAGGAACCCACCCACCAACCTCTCTGCAACTTCTCAAGAGAGCCCAGCCCTTGGAACTCAGACCATCACCCTGTCACTGTCTCAGGCAACAGAGTATTTGACTCAACTCAGCAAACTTTTGTTTAGTGTCTGCTGCACATACCTACTGTATCCCTCTTACTCTTCCCTCCCAATTTACCAGTAAAAATCAACTCAAAATAATATGTGTAGTATTAGGTGTTAATATATTATATGCACTTACACACATACACAAAACATACTGCATGCAGTAAGATTTCACATTTCTGCCATTAAAATGTGACATAGTATACCTTCATGTGTTCATCTATTTAGCAGCAAATGTATACTATGGATAACACTGAATTTCAGGGAGCTTTTTCAATCAAGGAGAAAGGTACATTGTCACTGGATGCTCATTTTACTTCAGATTTCTGCGTGCTGTAGTTTGCTAAGATTTTAACTCAACAGTGATAACTATAAGAAGTCCCTGATAATAATGGCAGTATTTAAGTCATTTCACTCCACATGCAGAAGCAACCTTGTAGGAGATGAGACACAATACTGTAATTAGAAATAGATGGATTCAATAAATATTAAATAGCAAAAAATATATATTATTCATTTAGCCATTTTCTTCTCAGTAGTACCTGCAATACAGGCTCATCCTAACATCTGACCCATGAAATGAAGATGACAAGGAGTTATTGAAAGAAAAGATGGAGAGAATTTAAAAGTCATGGCTTTTTGAAGTTCCAGTGTGGTTTTTACAGTTGCAAGTTGATGCTTCTTCCCTTCCCCACACCTAAATGGTAACAAGAAATAACTGGCAGAGGACAAATGAATGCATTTCAGTGAGTCCCATTTATAACTTTATGAGTTACATTTTGTTATTTTGATAGACTCGGACTTCAAGATCAGGTGTTCCAAATAATGCTAACAAGCTCAATTTTTAAACTATTTTCCCTGTAAATTTTTTACATTTTAAAGTCACTCAGTCTCTTTGTGACCCATGGACTATACGGTCCATTGAGTTCTCCAGGCCAGAACACTTGAGTGGGATGCCTTTTCTAGGGGATCTTCCCAACCCAGGGATCAAACCCAGGTCTCCCACATTGCAGGCAGATTCTTCACCAGCTGAGCCACAAGGGAAGCCCAAGAATACTGGAGTGGGTAGCCTATCCCTTCTCCAGGGGATCTTCCTGACCCAGGAATCAAACCGGGGTCTCCTGCATTGCAGGGGGATTCTTCACCAACTGAGCTAACAGGGAAGCCAAAATTCTGACACTTATAATTTGTTTCCTCCTGCTGCTTAAGAGAGAGAGAGAAAATGTCTGACACTTGCAGCCTGTTTCCTCCATTTGGAGACCCCTAGCCTTCCTGCCTGTTACCCTCTCATTCTCCCCTTTTCTTTTAAGAGAATTATGTTGCCTAGGGAAAGGGGCATCATTTTCATTCCATAACTGCTTCTGAGCTGATGAGGGGCTTCGTCCCTAAATTGGTGAGGCAACATATTCTCCTAACCCTCATATTGAGGGTCTCTGATCCAGGGGCCCCAAGTAGTAGTTGGAGGAAGCTGCTGCAGTGGCAGGAGTTTGAGCAACCATTTGTAACTTAGAAGCCTTTATGTGGCTATAAACAAATCCAGTCACCCAGTTACAGATGCAGGGAGCAAACAGCAAAAACAGAACAATCCGCAAAGTTAAAACTCACATTATGTCCACAGTTGAGGTACAAACTGTTGCACCAGTGGATTTTAAGATTATTAGATATCGTCAGGTTAAGAAGAGACATCACATATGATTGTTGCTGTCAAAGGTATTCGCAGACTTGGAGAAAGTTTTTTCCTTGAAGTGGAGATGCCCACCATGGGAAGACTTCCACTGATGAAGAGGGGAGCACTCCACATACCCATCAGTTAGACCGACTGCTGAATGCAGTGTAGGACTGAGCCCAGGACAGGAAGGCATTATCTTGAGGATCAAATGGCAGACTCAGGATTTGTGGAGTCAGCAGAAGCAGGCTCACATAGGTTATCAGGCCCATCTAGATCAAGTTCAGGGGAAGCTGTAATGCTCCTTGTCCTTGCAGGAGTCTGCATGGTATGAAGAAGGACCCAAGACATGGTGGGAAGAGTCCATTAGCAGCCACCATGTCTTGGGTCCTCTGGATGACCTACTTTTCCGGCAGCAGCTCCAGCTCCCAGCAGGTCCTGAGGAGACCAGGCTCCTGCCAGTGTGAACTGGAGCCACAAGGTCCCAAAGCTGAAGCCCCAGTGGGTCCTGAGGAGACCCGGCTTCCTTTAGCGTTGACTCGCCCTTGGGTTGTCTGGAAGCCCAGACTGTCTGCAGGGACTCTGCCCCAAGTGTTCCACAAGCCAAAGCCCCAGCGCGTCTCTATATTTCCGGGTTATTTACAACCTGTTTGACCAATCTGAGCATTTCTTTTCATTGAATTGATCAAACTGGTCAAATTAATTCAGTACCCCAGACCCTACTTTTTCTTTTAGAGACGACTCCCTCCCCTTCATCACAAAGAAACTATGATAAACTCCATCTTTAATCAAGTCCATCTAGTCCTCTACTAGTCTCAATTTTGCCTCCAGGCAGCTGGAGCAGCAGGAAGTAGCCAGATGAGCTCTTGATCATCTAATTGGATAAACTAATCTGACAGAGATGAACACTTTTTAGGAAGGTTGCTGTTTAGCCTTTTGGAAAAGGGATGCTAAAAGTAGACCAGGTTTGGATATTAAAATTGCTTGGGTCTCTTCTCAGTTAAAGTTGGGAAGACTTTCACATGACTCTCATGGTAGATAACTATTCTTTAAATACTTTTCAATAAATAATAACAAAAATAATGATAATGTGTGAGTGCTAAGTCGCTTCAGTCATGTCTGACCACGACCCTATAGACTATAGCCCATCAGGCTCCTCTGTCCATGGGATTCTCCAGGTAAGGATACTGGAGTGGGTTGCCATGCCCTCCTCCAGGGGATGTTCCTGACTCAGAGATTGAGCCCATATCTCTTGTGTCTCCTGCATTGGCAGGCAGGTTCTTTACCATTGGTGCCACCTGGGAAGCCCAATAATGATATAATGATAATGCATAACTCCATTTTTTTTAATTTCACTAGAACTAAGCATTGTACATATTCCCTAAACTAGGAGACAGTATCACTCAGCCTTTCAGAATTCTGCTCATAAAAAGAAGCTGCTACTAAGCTGATAAATCACCAGTTTTTTTTCCAGGGTTTGGTTTAGGGAATTGTTTCCATCTGTGAGTGGCAAACATTCCTGCTTAGAAAATTCTACCTTCTTCTAACATACTAAAAGCACCCCTGGAGCGCTCTAAGAACAGACAGCTGGCCTCAGGGCTTCTAATGCTTTTCTAAGTTATAACTCTCCTCAGAGGCCCTAGGGCAGGGTGCACTTTAGTGATTTGTAGGCTTGCTGGTTGCCATTCTGCCAGCTCAGGGGAAAGACATATCTAAATTTTCCCAGCAGCCTTCTGATTCTCCCTGTGTGAAAGCCTTGGGGTGTGTGTGTTTAGAAGATAACAGCTCAGGGAACATATGCAGGTCCCCAGTGTCAAACTAAACTCAGGGCATAGCAGAGGAAGAAAACAGCGAGAAATCTAGAAAAGGTGAACAAAGGTAAAGGCCAAGTTCAAAGGACAAGAATAAGTCAAGGGAGAGTCAGGGATTCTATCCTTGGTGAAGACTGAGTCAAGATCAAAGCTGGACATATAATGTTCAGAAATGAACACAGGAAAAGGCAATGGGCTCAAATGGGCATGGAAAAGGAAAACAAACATGAAAGTAAGGAAACTTGGGTTTTGATTCACTTTACTCTGGGTCTCAATTTTTGTATTTCTAAAATGAAATTGTCTCATTTAGATATTACGAGTCTATGAAGGCCACATAAACAAAGTCATACACTGCACTATTTAGAGACCAAAGCAGAACAATAAACTGGAACCAATTAAATAATCAGAAAAAAATACAGATGAAAACAACTGCACTTCGAAACCAAGTAAAAGTCTGCCTCGGAGAATCTCTCACAGGCATCTTTGACACTCTACTAGGCATTGTTGAAGATCCTAGAAAGAAAAACCATGCTCCTTTCCCTCTAGGAGGTTGCATCTTTGATGGAAAGAAAAGGTTCACTTGTATATAACTATGTATATAGTGTGTGTGTGTGTGTGTTTGTGTGTGTATGCTAGTTCAGAAAAACAATAACTAAAATGGCAAAAGATAGCACTATAAGTATTCTTGGGAGAGAGTTTAGGACTTCTCCAATTATGGTGTCCACATGGTTGATCTGCTTTAGATGTATTGCTTTCCAAGGAAACACTTGGCTGGTGCTAACCCCCATCTTAGTATAGTCAAGTAGAAGCTTACCTGGCATTTTCAACTGTCTGAAGCTTAAAATCTTTCCATTAACATTTGTAGCCCCTGTCAACCTCCAAATATATTGTATTGATTAGATCTTATTTAAAAAAAAAAAAAAGAGGGAAACTAAACCAGACTGTAACCTCAGGTAACCTGCCTGGACAGCAGCAAGGTGCCACTGGGCATACACTCCAGGTCTAGGTCAGAAGTGGGTCCTGCCCGGTAGAAGGTAATCGTTACCATAGTCTTAGAAGGACATTTACTCCCCTCTACTATTAATCAACAAGCCATTGAGCATACACCCTGCTAAGAGTGGGGTTGAACAGAAGCCACGAGTTCAGGAATCAAGTCTGAGAGGCCAAAAATAGAGTTGAGTCCCATCATGTGAAGATGGAGCTCTGAGAGGAGGGAAAATAGCCTCCTGCCCATTTCACTTTCATCCTAAGCCTGCAGCACTGATTATGGCCACAAGAATGTCAAAGGCAAATTAATTCTGTTCCTGACTGGCTTGGAAAAAGAAGGTAGGATTTCACATCAGATGAGAGTTCCCTCCAGAGTTTCACAACACAGGTGAGAGTTTCACATTTTTTTCCCTCCATGGTATCCCCTTCTTACGGCAAATAAGAAGTTGTCCAGTTGTACAAATGGCAACAAAACTCTAGCATCAGAAATACTTAGAGAATTAAGGATTCCAGTTACTTTTCAAGTTCATCATATTTCTGCTGGTCCAAGATCACACTTGGAATCTCAGAAAATCTCTCCATTGGAAACCCCATCATCTTTCACAAACTGCCTACTTGCAAACTTGTCAGCCACAATACACTAAAGGGAAGTTTTCTGAAAAGATTTGTTTCACTGAACATTTTAACCAAGCAAGAAATTCAATATTATGAAATCGAGAAATCATACGGGTTTAAAGTTACCAGTGACCTCACAACAAAGCCAACCTAGCATCATTCACAGCTTCTTAGGTTAAAGATCTTCTGATTTGGGGATCTGCCATCCACTGAATACATCTTTCTCAATCAGTCAATAATTTGCCCTCAGCTGAGAATGATGATCTTTTGTGATATGTTTCCTCTTATGTGCAAGCTACCTGCTTTTTGCTGGTCTGGAGCCACTTACTAATGAGTTGCACCTTTGTTTCTTGTTGGAGCCACTGACCCTCTAACCTGATGATTTTGCATATGACAGAGATTTATAGCTTCTTCCAGCTCCCACCCACATCCTACCCAAAACACTGGGCATTAAAAATTGGTACTGAAAATCTGGGAACTTCATCTCTTACCCTTGGTTAGACAGGGTCATAGACTGCATCTACTCTATTTGAAGTGAGACAGTGGCTTTAATTCCACAAGATACAGTCACTGAAGTTTCACAACCATCCTAGAGATGTCAGAGATACCATCTGTTCCACTATACCTCTTTTTGTGAAGTGAATTGTGCTCACCTTACAACTTGGGTATCATGACACAGCTCTTTCCTTTCCATATTGTGGCAAAGTTTATTGGAACTAGAAGTGATCATCTGACTCAAGCTTAGCCAGTCTAATCCTTTCTCATGGAATTTTAGAACAGGAAGACAGAGCCTCTGGCCAATCTGTTTTGAATATTTGAACATGGTGGTCATCTAGTATACTTTCTATGTTATAAGAATAAATAATTCTGAAGAGATATAAGGAAATTGGTGGATACAAAGCTGAAATGTAATGCAAAATGCAAGAGATAGAGAAATCAACATTTACTGAATTTTTGCTCATGTTGCACATACAACATGGGTCACCTGGGATGCTGTGTTCATTGCAGTCTTTCAAGCACACAAGCTAATGGGAGATTTATCTTGACACGTGCTTTCCAGATCACTGAGACAGGGAAAGGAAAGGTAGAAAATTTCACACCAGCTCTAGTTTCTACCCTAAAGTGACAATGTCACATCTGCTTACATTTCATTAGCAATACCAAGTCACCCTAACTTCAAAGGATGTGAAAAAGTGAAACCCTACCATGTTCCCAAATGGAAGAAAAATTCAGTATGACTTCCATGCCATCCTTAGGCTTTTTTCCCTCCAAATAAAAATAACCATCTTTTCTTGGCTTTCTCTTATCTGAAACTGTTCTTACCATGGTCATTAGTGAGTGATGTTTGTTAAATCCAGTTAACACTTTTCAGTCCTTATTTTATCTTCTCTTTCATCTCTCTCTCTCTCTCTCTCTCTCTCTCTCTCTCTCTCTCTCTTTCTCTCTCTCATCCTCTCTTTTTCTCTCTCACTTGCTGCAATAAATCATTCCCTAAATACATCATTTTCTTCAGCTTCAGCTCCAGGGCTACCACTGCTTCCCTCCAATACCCTTCTCATTTCTTTTCTTTTCCCTTCTTATCACATCCATACAACCAAGTTCTCCCTGTGACCCATTATTCCCTGGTGAATTGTACCACATTCTCCAGTCATGCAAATCAAAATATGGGAGTCATCTGTAGCTTTTCCTTTCCTCCTTCTACCATGTATTTTTGCTTACCAGGTCTTTGCTATGATTTCTCAGTTGATTTACTATAAGAAACTCCTAAAGTTTCTCCTGCCATCAGCATTAGTCCATGAGTCTTATTCTGCACAAATGATTAGGGTCATCTTTCTAATTACAATTATGTCACTCCCTTGCTTAAAACTTGAATAGATTCTAAATGCTGTAGGCTACTGTCAAAGTCCTTCAGGTGCTTTATAAGGTCTTCAAGATCTGCCCATGATTACTTCACCAGTTACATTTATTGCCTTCACCCTCTGCATCTGAGTTATGCTCTGAATTACTTACATTTCCTAGAACTGCCCTTGATCACTCAATTCTCTATGTCTTTCAGCATGGTATTGAATAGATACCTTTCCTTCCTAGTCAGGTCAATTCCTCTGAGACTTGGTTCACTAATTGTTCCTTCCAGGAAGTCTTCTTGGATGCTCCCAGGCCTGATCAGATTCTCCCAGCTATATGTTCTAAGAACAACTTGCACTTACCTCAGTCTCAATGGTGAGTTATTACAACTGTTTTCTCCTTGACATTTCGTCTTTCTTACCTACCTACTTTCTTACCTACTACTTTCTTACCCATAGTTTCATATAGGAAGATTCAGTTTTATTGTTATTTGTGTACTCAGAGTCTAATACAATGCCTGATACATATTAGAAGCTCAATAAATAACCATTAAATAAAATAATTAATCAATAAAGCCCTATATTCTTATGACCACCAAATTTAAAAACTGCGCTCAGAGAGGCAGAAAGGAGGGAGAATATGGCATATATATGGCGGTTTCCCCAATGGCTCATTAGATAAAGAATTACACACACACACACATGCACACACACACACACACACACATATGGCTGCTGCTCAGTAGTGTCTGACTCTCTGAGACCCCATAGACTATAGCCCACCAGGCTCCTCTGTCCATGGGATTTTCCCCAGGCAAGAATACTGGAGTGGGTTGCCATTTCCTCCTCCACTTGAGGCTCATATATGTGTAATAGCCTACATAATTACCTCCACAGTGTAATTATCCAGCAGTGATGCACTCTCTTGGATCTCTGGGTAGTTCATGCTGCACTCTGCCCTTCTGTGACACCTCCCTTTCTTTTACCTTTGAGATTCAACTTGAGGGACAGATGACTTGTAAGGGTTCATATTGTTTATAACTGTGTGTCAACTTGCTATTATAAACTAAATATATCTATCGAAGGCCTATGTGTTGGTTTCCCAGGACATGCAAACTTGCTGCCCTCAAGGAGTTCCAGCCTAAGCAGCGAGCTAAGCTCTAGGCTTAAGGGAAAGAGCACTTACTGTACAGAAACGCATTGCAGAATAGGAGACAGTTTGAGCGCTGAAGTCTGCACATCTTAATCTGAGTCTCAGCCCTTCTTTAATATCATGGAACACCTGACCAGCATTTACCTCTCTTTTCTATGACTTCACTTTCTACTTGGCAAAATGTGTAAAATAATAAGATAATATTAAAAGATAAAATGGAGGTTATAATAATCCCATGAAACTTAATCAATATGAAAGTACTTTATAAGAATAGCTATCATTTACTGCAAACTTTACTGCATATCACCTAGATCCTTAATTTTACATTCACATTATTAATTTTATCTAATTGGCTACAAGCCAATGTAACATTATAATCTCCATGATACAGATAGAGAAATAGTGGTTCAGAGAGGTTAAGTGACTCCTCTAATATCACAGAGTGGACAGATCATACCAGGATTCAAACCCTGATCTGTACCATCCAAAGGCCAGGGATGCTAACCATTGTATTACACTGCCTACCCATAAACAGTCATGTAAATGTAATTTATGTACTCAATTGTTCATATATAAGCACTATGATAAAGTACAGCCCATACTATAAATAAAAGTTGACAATCAAGTTGTTTAGATTTTTCCATCTGTAAAATGAGTGATTTGGGTCACATTAAATGAGATACACTGAGACCCAAATGAGACTGTGTATCAAGCGCTCTGCACAGCAGAGAGTACACATTCAAAAAATAAGTACATATTCCATCATTATTGTTATTAGATTGTTGCTAAGTTTCTTTCCCTGTCACCTTTATATAATTCTGTGATATTCCATTCAAAGGGCTAGGGGAACAAAGCATGAGATTTATATGAGATACAAACTTATAAACTGCTCACTTATTTAGGAGGTCCTGAGGTGTTGGAAGTTTTGGGGGACTCTAAGGAACTCATGTTCAGATAGGCCACCACAATTATCCAGGAAACTTGTTTTTGTAGGTGTTAAGAATCTGATCCCTACTTTTTTAAACAGCCCAGGCTCAGAATTAATTCTCCAGCTAATTAAGAGCACAATATGTTCCTGCTTTTCCCAGTGAACACCATGCTACAGGAAGGGTAACTGAACATTTTGTTTATCTAGAGGGCAGTGGAACTGACCTGGTTTTGACCACCCTATTCCAAGAGCATCAAAGTATTTTTTTTTAACACCTCTAAAATTCTCATTTGTTGTATGCTGTTGGCCACCACCACCCTTCTTTTGTAATAAGCTCAGCTTATGAGCTACAACAAGCAAGTCAGAAATAAACAAGCATCACTGTCCACTTGGAGAGACAGGTAGACAAGAAGACAAAAATCCAGGGAGTAAGCCAAGATTTTAGGGCCTGATACACATCAAAATCTAGGGGATACAGCATGAGTCATGATGAAAGTTAACGCTCTGTAGGTAGAGCCTGAAAAGATGAGAGTTAACATGACATACAAGACTTCTTTCATACACCAGTCTACTTAACCCTTACAATCTTGGGGGCATACATATGATTAAACTCAGTTCATAGATAAAGAAATTGAGCTTTGGGGAACTCAAATAACTTTTCAAAGGTTCAGTTCAGTTCAGTTCAGTCGCTCAGCCATGTCTGACTCTTTGCAACCCCACGAACTGCAGCACGCCAGGCTTCCCTATCCCATCACCAACTCCCGGAACCCACCCAAACTCATGTCCATTGAGTCGGTGATGCCATCCAACCATCTCATCCTCCGTCATCCCCTTCTCCTCCTGCCCTCAATCTTTCCAGCATCAGGGTCTTTTCAAATGAGTCAGCTCTTCTCATCAGGTGGCCAAAGTATTGGAGTTTCAGCTTCAACATCAGTCCTTCCAATGAACACCCAGGACTGAACTCCTTTAGGATGGACTGGTTGGATCTCCTTGCAGTCCAAGGGACTCTCAAAAGTCTTCTCCAACACCACAGTTCAAAAGCACCAATTCTTCGGCTCTCAGCTTTATAGTCCAACTTTCACATCCATACATGACCACTGGAAAAACCATAGTTTTGACTAGATGGACCTTTGTTGACAAAGTAATGTCTCTGCTTTTTAATATGCTATCTAGGTTGGTCATAACTTTCCTTCCAAGGAGTAAGCATCTTTTAATTTCATGGCTACAATCACCATATGCAGTGATTTTGGAGCCCAAAAAAATAAAGTCTGACACTGTTTCCCCATCTATTTGCCATAAAGTGATGGGACCAGATGCCATGATCTTAGTTTTTTACAAAATTAATAAGAGATTCAAGGAAAGGGAGATAGATGATTAAAAGTTATTTACAATTATTATGTAAACTTTTAAAGAAGATTTAAATAAAGTGATATGAGAGAGTAATTAGAAATAAGGGTAATAGTAGCTAGATGGAGCCTATTAGCTATATATTATTGTATGACAAATTACCATAAATTTGGCAGCTTAAAAAAAAACACGTTTATTTTCTCAGTTTTTGTGAACTAGAAGTCTAGGCAAGGCTTATCTGGGTCCTCTTCTTAGGGTCTTCTGAGGTACCAAGCAAGTGTCAGCAGGACTATGTTCTCATACAAGCTTCACTGAAGAAGAATCCAGTCTCAGCCTCATCCAGGTTGCTTATGTTCTTCAACTATAGCACTGCTAATCTTTGAAGGGAAGCTGCCCTAAGTTCCTAGCCACATGGACCTCCCAGTATGGCTGCTTATTTCATCAAGTCAATAAGGAAATTCTCTAGCAAAACAGATTCTTAAATATCATGCAAGTCACAATCCATTCCCTTTACCATATACTGCTGGTTAGATGCAAGTCATAATCCATCCACACTTCGAGCAGGGGATGGACCATGAGTACTGTGCTGTGTGCTTAGTAGTTCAGTCATCTCTGACTCTGAGACCCCATGCACTGTAGCCCTTTGTCCATGGGATTCTCTAGGCAAGAATACTGGAGTGGGTTGCCTTTTCCAGGGGATCTTCCCAACCCAGGGATTGAACCCAGGTCTCCTGCATTGCAGGTGGATTCTTTACTATCTGAATCATCAGGGAAGCCCAGCAGGAATCATGAAGGCCATCTTAGAGTCTTAGCATTTAAAGATTCTATCCAGTAATTTTACATAGCCTTAATTGAAGCAAAATGTACTAGCTTAAGCATAGTTCTACAATATATGCATAAAACAGACACAACTGGGCAATATAAGAGAAAACAAAATTCTGTTATTGGCTGTCCTATATACAACCAAAATATTTAAGAGGCAGTTCTTCAACAAATTCATTTCATTTATGTATTTTTCATTTTCTTGCAGGCTATTTTGAGATGAGGTAGAGCATCCTGAAGGGCATTCTGTTATACCAACTCTAGGATCTCCTTTTGCTTTTGTAGAAGTTTGCTGATTTCTACTTTAATCAAACCCTAGAGAATGATGGTTCCACAATACTGTCTCCCCCTCTAGAACTACCCTAGAAAACAAACTTCTACATTTTAATTTCTAAATCATCTTAGAATTTTTAAATACCAACCAATGTACTTAGAGTATTGCAGCCTCATAACAATCTGAGCCCAATCTGAGCACACCTGGCTGTTTCTTTCTTTTTTAATCTCAGTTTAGCTTCTGGGAGGGAATGACAATTCTATGAGTAACTGAGCCCTCAAGGTCATACATATCTCCGCAACTGAGGGACTTCTAGTCTGATACCTACTATTCTCTTATTACCCTCAGAATAATTTGATAAATTATTTGAATGGTATCCCAAAGAAATTCAAATGTCTAAGGATTTTCATTCCAATAAGCGCATCCTAAAGAATATTGCTTAGACAAAAAATAAATTCATAAAGGGAATTTGGGACTTTAAAAATATCACCACGTTGATTTTCTTCAAATTTCCTGGGTGTGGAAATAATCTTTTACTAGGGGAAAATTGTCCTATTGTTGAGAATTTAAGGGAGAAAGCCTGTGATATAAGATTGGCCCTGAGATCTAACCCCAAATTCTCTGAACTTGCCTAGTTTCTTTTTTGTCATATTTGGATAATACCCACCATAGGATTTTTATAAGAATTTGTGAGATTTTTGTAAGAATTAAATAAATATAAATGTAACAAAAATAATAACAAATAAATATAATAAAATAATCAATAAATGTAATAACAATTATAAAGTATATAAGATTGTGACTGGTACCACCTAAGATTTTAAAAATCTATAATTATAGCTCCTCATAGCTTGAAATTGGATAGGACTAGACAGAAAGCCCTGCATTTGCAGATGGGGTTTTGTCTAATTAACTGGCTGTTATCTTCAACTCAAATTGGCAATTTCTCTGACTCTCTCATACCTGGCCTATCTACATCCATTATTCAATTCCTTTTTCTCCTTTCTTGATTTCTGATAACCCTTCCAACCAACTACTTACCCGTCTCTGTATTCCTACCCCCACCACACCCAAGAAAAGCTTTCCTCATCTGGCCTCAGCCATGCTCATTAGAAAGCCCTCTGCTGCCCCCATCAGTCATTGTGAGGAAATGCGCATAACCTCCGGAGAAGTTCAGTTCAGTCGCTCCGCGGTGTCTGACTCTGCAACCCCATGGGCTGCAGCATGCCTGTCCATCACCAACTCCCGGAGCCTACTCAAACTCATGTCCATTGTGTCGGTGATGCCATTCAACCATCTCTTCCATTCTCTTCCCGCCTTCAATCCTTCCCAACATCAGGGTCTTTTCCAATGAGTCAGTTCTTTGCATCAGGTGGCCCAAGTATTGGAGTTTCGGCTTCAGCATCAGTACTTCCAGTGGATATTCAGGACTGATTTCCTTTAGAATGGACTGGTTGGATCTCTTTGCAGTCCTGGGAAGGGTGCAAAATGCACGCCCAACCCACAGAGACTGAGCCAGAGCTGTATCTGAGTGTCTCCTGTGGAGGTAGTGGCCTGCTGCAGGGGCAGGGGCTCTAAGTGCAGCAGACCTGACTATGGCATAAGCCCTCTTGGAGAAGGTCGCCATTAACTCCACCGTAGAAGCGCCTGAACTTACACAGGACTGGGGAGACAGACTCTGGGAGGGCACAAATAAAACCTTGTGCACACCAGGAGAAAGGAGCAGTGACCCCACAAGAGACTGACTCAGACCTAGCCATGAGTGTCCAGGAGTCTCCGGCGGAGGCGTGGGTCAGCGATGGCCTGCTCTATGGTTGGGGGCACTGACTGCAGCATGGACCTTTTGAAGGAGGTTGCCATTATTTTGCCATTATTTACCTCTAGTTTGGCCTCATGTCAAGCAACAGGGAGGGAACACAGCCCCACCCATCAACAGAAATTTGAATTAAAGATTTACTGAACATGGCCCCACCCATCAGAACAAAACCTCCAGAGAGATTCTCTATAAACCTTGAATGTTTGGTTTGCATTAGGTTCCAATAAAAGTAAAATTAATGTGAATGTTACAGTAGCAAAAATATAGAAAATCTATTGTGTTTTATGGTAAACACAAATTTTTATGGGTAGACAATGCCATTTTATCCTGAAGTATATTTTTTGGTATCACATAATGGAAGAAAGACTCCTAACTCAAGCAAATCCTTCAAGTACAAAGAAGGCAGGGCCTTTTGATGAATTCTGAGAACATATTCTACAATGGTCTTAGATCTATTTGAGCTTCTATCACAAAATATAAAATACCATAGTCTAGGTGTTAAACAACGAACATTTCTCATAGCTCTAGAAGTTGAGAAGTCGAAGATCAGGGTGCCAGCAGTTTTGGTGTCTAATGGAGCCCATTTCTTGGTTTATAGACAACTATCTTCCTACTGTGTCCTCACGTGATGGATGGGATAAACACCTCTTTTATAAGGGTATTAATTCCATTTATGAGAGCTCTCTCCTCATGGCCTAATCACCTCCCCAAAACCCCACTTCTAAGTACCATCACATTGGGGATTAGATTTCAACAAATGTATTTGAGGGAACAAAAGCTTTAAGTCTATAGCACCCTTTGATTAAGTGAAATAATGATAAATTTGTATTATGTAGAATTTGTAGCTCCATCCTTTCCAAAAAAAAGAGACAAAAGAGAAAACAGAAAATTATGCAGAACAGTGATTAAGAACTTAGAAGCCAAACAGACCTGATATTGATCTCAAAAACCAGCAACTTTGGACAAGCAACTTAAACTCTCTAAACTGCATTTTCAAAGAGACTCAGATGTATAGAACAGACTTGTGGACTCTGGGAGAAGGCAAGGGTGGGATGTTTCAAGAGAACAGCATTGAAACATGTATATTATCTAGGGTGAAACAGATCACCAGCCCAGGTTGGGTGCATGAGACAAGTGCTCGGGCCTGGTGCACTGGGAAGACCCAGAGGGATCGGGTGGAGAGGGAGGTGGGAGGGGGGACTGGGATGGGGAATACATGTAAATCCATGGCTAATTCATTTCAATGTATGACAAAAACTACTGTAATGATGTAAAGTAATTAGCCTCCAACTAATAAAAATAAATGAAAAAAAAAAACTGGATTTTCCTTCAGTAAATGGAGGTAATAATAATACCTACTTCATAACATTATTGCAAGTATTAAATTGATATTATATTCAGGCAGAAAGAAAATGATACCAAAAGGAAATAAAGATATACACAGGGAGTAGAGAGCACTAAAATGGCAATAAAATGAAAAAAATATATTATTATTTTATTTTTAATATATTTTAAAAGACAATTAAATGTTTAAACACAAATAATAGTAAGATTAAACATGGTTTAAAGCAGTTGTGAAACTGGACATGAAGAAAAATCACAAAAGTTGGATGAGGACAAAAAGATGTATACTACTGAAAAATTCATACAATGTTCATTAAGTGGTATAATTTTACCTGAAGCTATAATGTAGTAAGTTAAAGATGTATAATATAAAACCTAAAGCAAATACTATAATAGTTATATCTATCCAATTAACAATTTAGATAAAACAAAATCATAAATATATTAAGTTAATCCAACAGAAGGATGATAATGGGGGAAATAAGTAATTTTAAAAAATGGATGAGACAAACAAAAAGCAAGTAGCAAAGTGATCGGTTTAAACTAAAACATATCAATAATCACAGAAAGATTTTTAAAAGATATTTCTAAACATCCTATGGATCAAAAAACAAAAATCAAAGAGGATATTAGAAAGTATTTTAAACTGGATCAAAATGAAAACACAACATATCAATGTCTCAAATTTTGTGGTACATTGATTAGTAGCAAATTTATGGTACTAAACCCTTATTTTAGAAAAGATGGACTTAAATCAATGAATTTAAGCATCTAGAAAAACAAGAACTCAAATTAATTAATCTCAAACTAATTAGATAGAAAGTATAAGTATCAAAGTAAAAATTAATAAAATAGAAAAAAATGGAAGCAAATAGAAAAATGAAAATGAACCAAAAGTTGGTTCTTTGAGGTCGTTTAAATTGATAGACCTCTAGTCAAACATACTAGAGAAAAAAAGACAAATTTAGCAGCATCAGGAATGAAAGACATTAACGATTCTACAGATTCTATAGATATTAAAGAACAATAAGGAAATAAGAAAAACTTTATGCTTTGAAACACACAACCTTCTAAACATCACACAAAAAGAAACCAGTATCCCGAGTATTTCTATATCTATTAAAGAGACCAGATTTGTAGTTAATAACTTTCAACAAAATAAACTCCAAGCCCAAATGACTTCAATGGTTATTTCTACCAAATTTTTAAGGAAGAAATAATATCAATTCAATAAACAACCTTCCATAAAATTGAAGAAGAGGGAATACATTCCACCTTATCCTGTGAGGCCACTGTTAGTCTGATACCAAAATGTAACAAAGTCATTACAAAAAAGAAAACTGATGACCAATATCCCTCATGAATATTAATGTAAACACTCTAAATAATATTTTAAGTAATAGAATACAATATATAGAAAAAAGTATACCATGACCAAACGGGGTTTAGCCCAGTGTTAAAAGTTTAGTTTCACAATCAAAAAATGAATCAATATAAATGTTTTTTAGAATCAATAAAATTCATTATAAAAAAATACACATGATTATCTTAATAGATATAAAAAATCATTTCCCTTCCCTTAATCCAACACCCACTCCTGATTTAAAAAAAAAAGAAACTCTCAGTCAAATTGCAGTATAAGGCAACTTTCTGAATCTAAATAAAGGGCATCTATCAAAAACAGAGCTAATATACTTAGTGGTGTTAAAATAGAGTCTTTTCCAAATATCATGAAAAATACGAGGATGACCATTTTCAACACTTCTTATATACATTGTAGTTAAAGTTCAATTTACTATCACAAGGCAAGAAAAAGAAACAATTGTGAATGCAGATTGGAAGGAAGAAATAAAACCCAGTACCTGTGAATGTGACCTTTTTGGAAATAGGGCCTTTGCAGATGTAACCAAGTTAGGATGAGGTCAAACTGGATTAGCGTGAGTTCTCATTCAATGACTGTCAACCTTATAATAAGAGGGAAATTGGGACACAGATATGCAGAAAAGAAGGGTATGTGAAATGGAGGCAGAAATCAGAGTAACGCGGCTACAAGCTAAGACACACCAAGGATGGCTGGCAACTACCATCTACGTGTAGTATAATTTCTATAGCTATGCAAGAGCAACTCTGAAATTCAAAGAGCAGAAAATCGATAGAGATTTATCGATACTCTATGCCAGGCACTTTATACACTGCATCATTTAATTTTCTTAATGATCCAAGGAAGAGATTAAATTATCTCTAAACAGACAAGGAAACTAAACTTCAAAGGAATTAAGTAATTTACATGAATGAGAAGTAGAATTTGTATTCAAATTTGTTTGCCAGACTCTCCACCGTTCAGTTTCTAATCAGCAAAATACTAAATTGAATTAATCTGATTCCTGTGTATCCACTTAAAAATACCTGTCCACTTTGAAAGGATGGGAGAAGTGGCAGAGGATAAATAGCTTATTAAATAAATGCTCATTGATTTTCATCATTCAATTATGACAGAAGTTTGATCAGACAACTATAAAGCCCAGGCAAAGTGCCCTACACCAAGCTCTCATAGCAACATATATTTATCATAAAGCCAAAGACATAAAATTTTTGAGTTATGAGGAACTGCATGCATCTTTAGTACAATGACTTATTTCATACCTAAGGGGAGGAAAGTCCCCAGACAGATGGAATTACCTGCCCAAACTCAAAAGAGACAGCTCAAGGCTCTTGACTCCTGCTCTACACTGAATTTATTAATGGACATTTGGCAGAACTCCAAAGCTTTGTAAACATTTTCACCAGTCTTTGATCTCCACACATGTGAAAAGAAAATAAATAAGAAAAATGTTACATGACAGAAAACTAAGAATAAAAAAACCTTAATAAGGATAAATTATTATAATCTACTTGTTTCCAGGAGGATGCATCTTTTTTGTAGTCCTGTTTTGTATTCATCTTTGCACTCAACAAGGCAGACATGATATATATTCAAAGCTGAGATTAATATATCCATTCAACATAGTCAAAGTTATCACTATATGTAGTTTTTCCACTGATAACTCATTAAAAATCACCTCAAACTGGATTAAAGACTTAAACATCAGATTTGAAACCATAAAACCCCTGAAATAAAACATAAGGAAAAAACTTCTTGACATTGGTCTTGGCAATGAATTCTTGGATATAACACCAAAAGCACAGGCAACAATAGCAAAAATAGACAAGTGGGATTGCATCAAAGTGAAAAGCTTCTGAACAGCAAAAGAATCAACAAACTAATAGGTAACCTATGGAATGGGAGAAAATATTTGCAATACATGAGTATTTGGAACCATATCTATAAGACATGACATATAAAAATAAAAGAGTATATCACAATTTATTAAATATCTTTAATGAAACCAGTATCTAACAATTAGAAAACAGTTAAACTATTTGTTTTTTTTTTAAATCCCTCAAACTAGTGTGTATATTAGAGGAGATAGTGTTTCTTTTGTAGTTCTAATATAAAATAAGACCACATTGAACATTCCATGTTGGAAAAGACACCTAATAAAGGAATGTATCTAATAAAGGGTTATTATCCAAAATTTATAAGGAACTCTCACAACTCAAAAGTTACAACAACAACAAAAATAGTTGATTAATTAAATCAATCCAAGAAAAGGGCAAAGGACCGGAACAGACATGTCTCCAAAGAAGATATACAGATGGCTAGCAGGTTATGAAAAGGTGCTCATCATCACTCATTATCATTAATCATCCAGGAAACAAACAAAACCCATAATGAGATGGTCTTTCACACTTAAGATGGATACTGTCAACAAAACAAAGAGTAAGTGTTGGTGAAGATATGAAGAAAAGGGATTCTCATATACTACTGGTGAGAATGTACACTGGTGTAGTAACTATAGAAAATAGTACAGAGGTTCCTCAAAAAATTAAAAAGAGAACTACCATATGAACCAGAAATCTCACTTTTAGGTATATATTCAAAAGAATTGAAGATCTTAAAGAGATACCTGCATTTCCACGTTATTTTGCAGCATTATTCAGAATAGCCAAGGCATGGAAGCAAACTGTTCATTAATAGACACATGGAAAAGAAAATGTGCTAAACATACAAAAAGAAAGCTAACAATAAAAGAAATCATGCTCTTTGCAATATGAATAAACCTGGAAGACATTATGCTAAGTGAAATAAGCCATACAGAGAAGGATAAATACTACATGATCCCATTTATATGAAGGATCTAAAATAGCCAGACCCATAGAAGCAAAGAGCAGAACTTGGTGGTTGCCAAGTGTTAGGGGGAGGGGCAAGCCAGGAGGTCAAAGGTTACAAAGTTTCAGTTAAGCAAGATAAATATCTTAAGAGATCTATACAGACCATAGTTAGCAGTACCTATAGTTAAGAATTGGAGAAGGGAAAGGAAACCCACTCCAGGATCTTGCCTGGAAAATCCCATGGACAGAGGAGCCTGGTGGACTATCCCCCATGGGGTCACAAAGAGTCAGACACGACTTAGCAACTAAACAACAACAGGTAACAATAGAGCTTCCCTAATGACTTGCTGTATTTTATATTAAAAATTTTGCAGAATATAGAACTTATGCCATGTTCTCATAGAAGTACTATTAATAAAGAAGTGGGAGGGGATTTTGAAGATGATGGACATGTTATGGCATAGGTTGTGGTGACAGTTTCACAGGTGTAGTCTTATCTCCAAACGCATTATATAAAGCATTCTGAAAGCTAATAACACATCAGCAAAGTGTTTTTTAAAATTAGCAACTATAAAGTAGTGTGCTACATAGTAACAGTAATAATAATGATGAAGCTTTTTTGTGTTATTCTTTCTCCCGTCTCAGCAAAGTATTTTTGTTATAAAAGAAAACTACAGAAAATGCTTTTCTCTTGCTATAAAAATAGGCATTGTGTAATGAAAAGACCATTTGGCTGAGGCCTGAACACCCAGGTTGTAGACTGAGCTGTGTCAATACCTTTATTACTTCGGAAAAAATTCCTAAAACTGCTCTGCAGCTCTTTCCTGAGGAATTAACATGGTGTTACATGTCAATTACACTTCAAAAACAAACTCATAGAGAAGGAGATCACATTTGTACATAGGAGAGACAGAGGGATAGGGGTATGGGGAATTGGATAAGGGCAATCAAAAGATACAAACTTCCAGTTATAAAATAAATAAGTACTAGGAATATAGTATACAACATGATAAATGTAATTAACACTGCCGTATGCCATATCTTAGGCTTCCTTGATGGCTCAGCTGTAAAGAATCCACCTGAATGCAGGAGATGCAGGAGACACAGGTTTGATCCCCGGGTCAGGAAGATCCCCTGGAGGTGGAAATGGCAACCAACTCCAGTATTCTTGCCTGGAAAATCCCATGGACAGAGGATCCTGACAGGCTACAGTTCATGGGGTTGCATAGAATCGGACATGACTGAGCTACTGAGCAGGCACAAACATGCTGTATCTGAAGGGTTTCCCTGGTGGCTCAGTGGTAAAGAACCCACCTGCCAATACAGGAGACTCAGGTTTGATTCCTCGGTGGGGAAGATCCTGTGGGAAAGGAAATGTCAACCCACTGCAGTATTCTTGCCTGGGAAATCACAAGGAGAGAAGAACCTGGCAACAGTCCTAGGGTCGCAGAAGAGGTGGACATAACTTAGCAACTTAACAACAACAACATGCTATATCTGGAAGTTAAAAAGGTAAATCCTAAGAGTTCTCATCATAAAAAAAAAATTTTTTTCTATTTCTTTAAATTTGTAACTATGTGAGATGATGAATGTTCACTAAATTTATTGTGATAATGATTTCATGACATATATAAGTCAAATCATTAGCTGTACACCTTAAACTGATACTGTGTGTGTGTGTGAGTGCATGCTAAATCACTTCAGTAGTGTCCGACTCTTTGCAACTCTATAGACTATAACCTGCCAGTTTCCTCTGTCCATTGGATTCTCCAGGCAAGGATACTGGAATATGTTGCCATCCCCTCCTCCAGGGGAATCTTCTCAACCCAGGGATCGAACCCATGTCTCCTGTGGCTACTGCACTGCAGGCAGAATATTTTACTGCTGAGCCACTGGGGAACCCCCAGACTGATAGAGTTCTCAATATTAATTATATGTATATCAATAAAAGTGAAAGAAAAAATATGGTGGTTAACCCATCAGTACAGTTCAGTTCAGTCACTCAGTCGTGTCTGACTCTTTGCGACCCCATGAATCACAGCATGCCAGGCCTCCCTGTCCATCACCAACTCCCAGAGTTTACTCAAACTCATGCCCATCGAGTTGGAGATGCCATCTAGCCATCTCATCCTCTGTCGTCCCCTTCTCCTCCTGCCCCCAATCCCTCCCACCATCAGGGTCTTTTCCATTGAGCCAACTCTTCGCATGAGGTGGCCAAAGTATTGGAGTTTCAGCTTCAGCATCAGTCCTTCCAGTGAACACCCAGGACTGAACCCATAGATTAATGGATATGTATGGAATCTTCTGGCTCTAAAATTCTAGCATTTTATAAAATACTATAAGCTTCCCTCTGGCAAAAAGAAGGTGCTAACATTATATTGCAATAGCTTACTAATTACACACATTCACACATACACACACATACACCATGGAATATATCAGTATCTCTCTTCTGAGCAACAACAGAGAAATAACCCAGTATCCCAGGCCCAAGGATGAAGAGAGAGGTGCTGTCTGAGATGAAGACAATTGTTTCTTATATGGAATTTCAGCTCCCACATACTACCTGAGCACTTGAGCATATCCCCATGCCCACTGATGAGGATAACCAGAGGGAAAGCAGTTAATCTCTTCCCAAGATTCATCAATATCTCTTCAATTACTAATACTAGAAGTGTCAGGTTGCTAACTGACAAGGGGCAATGTCCACTACCACTCCCCATCCTTCAGAAAGGAACTAAGCAGAGCCATATAAAAGCATCCAAAGCAACGACTAGACCATGATGTCATGTCCTCTAGAAGCCCTGCCCCTGATTCCCTTTTTGGTTTCACATCAAATGCTGACCTCAGTAAGACTGCAGCCATGAAAGAAATGGAGCATCTGCAAAGTTCCACACAGGCAGCTTAGCAGCTGGACCCTTACCTACAACTGATACTCACAGTCCCACTGCCATCACAGGTATCTTTTGGTTAAAATTAACAAAACTTCTTTTATCTAAAAGGATCTCACATTCTGTGAGATTTTCCTCCCAAACCTATGCCGATGGGACTGTCAGGATGCATACAAAGAAAATCACTGTACCATCCCTAATTGGCCAACACAGAAATGAATGTGGATAAAAGCATGCTGGAAAAGGGTAGGATTCTAATAATCTCCTATTATTTGGGGATGTTTTGCCAGCTGGCAGAGCCAAATCCATGCACATTCTCAGCCAGTTCTCATCTTTGGGATGCAGTGAGGTGAAAACAAAGGGATCAACCCGGATTTAAGATTCATTCAAATGAGCAGTTCACATTCAGTGTTCCCAGACTCGCTCTGGGCCTCCTTCAATTAACAGACCCAGGTCTAATGCCTGAAAACATAAAGGGAAGCTGGGCCAAGGTGAGAGACTAACATAGTGCCGAAGTTAAAATTTCGAAATCAGAGCATAAATGTCTAAAGATCTAACCTACAAAATCATTCTACACATATGAAAAGTTTTATGCAAAAGATATTCATTGCAATATCTAAAATATCCCATAATTAGAAACATTAATATCCCCAAATGATGGTTAATTAGCTATGTAGTATCCATTTCACAGAATATTTTGAAGCCCTTGAAAATATTTACATTGAGTTTATAATAGTACAGAAAATCCATGAATTAAAGAAGGAGATACAGAATTGTAAATATGCAACATTATGTCAAGTAAACAAAAGAATAAATATTTTGAAAAGTTAAAAACAAAGTCTAGAAAGAAAAAATACCAAAATGCTAGAATAGAATTAACAATGTTTTTTCTTTGGTTGGTAGGACTCTAAGTGACCTTTTTTGTTTGTTTATTTCCCTTTGTTTTCTAACTATTTAATGAAATATCTGAAGTCTCAATAACAGAAAAGAAATAAAAAGACTAAATGAAGTTTTCGACCAAGTTCTAAGCTAAAAACTAATTAAGCTTTCCGTTTTTGTATGTATTTTGAGCAGGCCTACAAATTATGAAGATGCCTGGCACTGGGATGATTTCTAGGGCTACAGCTCCTCCCTCAGCCACCTCTAACCTACCTCCAACAACTTAGGAAAGGTTTAAGTTCAGGTTGTTCTTCAAGGAACCAAGAGAAAACTCATTGCCTGGTGCTACTTTGACCCTGCTGCTAAGCCATGAATTACAGACCACGAGCACTATAGAAATAGCCCTATTTGGTGAGGTGTGTGTTTTTTTTTTAAATATACACAGGTTTATTCGTTTGCTTTCGGCTGCGCCGGGTCTTCCCTGCTGTGTGGGCTTTTTCTCTAGCTGTGACGAGCGGGGGTTACTCTCTAACTGCTGTGCGCAGGCTTCTCATTGCAGTGACCTCTTGCGGAGCATGGGCTCTACGGCGCACGGAATTCAGTAGCTGTGGCTCCTGGGCTCTAAAGCACAGGCTCCATAGTTCTGGTGCGTGGGCTTAGTTGCTCCTTGGCACGTGGGATCTTCCTAGACCCCAGGGATCTAACCCCTGTCCCCTGCCTTAGCAGGCAGATTCTTTACCACTGAACCCCCAGGGAAGTCTGAGGTATGTTTTTGATCAGACTGCTTTTAAGAAGACCAGCTAATGGCTGCGCTGCAAGTAGAGATAACCATAGGCAAACTGAAGGGAAAGAGCAGCAAGCTGCATAAATTCAGATGTACCTGCCTCAGCTCATGTGCCTGACCTAATGAGCCACTACACATCCAAACGACCGAACCTCTCAGTTGCTTTTAATTTTGCACTACTGTATTATGGTGAGCAGCAATAAGTTCCTGGTACTTAAACCAGATCTAAGCTGGTAATTGAGCTAGCTAATGGTCTGTCTGAATTCACATGGTGACTCTACAGTTAAAAAAATCCTGCAGAAAGAATACTCTAATCTGATTTTTCTTACTCTTTTTTTAGCTGGGTGGACTGTGATCTGTGATTACATACAGATGTGAATTGGCTTCTTATAGTTGCAAAAAAAAAAAAAAGAAACCTATTTCAATAAAATAGGTGACTCTATTATAAGGTTATAAAGATGTTTCATGGAAACAAGAGAAGCAGATACATCTCAGGAACAAACTGCAAGTGTAAACTAGAATCTATAGGGAAGCTAGAAAGACTTCCTCCTAGCTTAGTTCTCCATCTCTCTGTGCTTTTGCCTCATTAATTTTTTTTATCTCTGTTTTTCCCATTTACTGGCTACGGACCTTATTTACAGGTCCAACCACCCAAAGAAAGACTGACTCTCTCTCCCTTTCTCTATATAAAACTTAATGTGACAAATCTAAGACTAAACATATTTGTTACTTCAGTAAGAATAAAACATACATATTCATTTATTAAATGAAAAAGTCTTCTATATTTTATCACAAAGCAAAACCCACTATACACAGTAAATATAAATCAATCATAAATATTAATTTAGAAAATTTAAAAATGAAATGATAAATTACTTTCTTACTACAAAAACAAATCAGAATCTGTGATCTCAATATCACACTGGTTGAAAAAATGGCAAAAAGCATAATATATGGTGAACAAAGAAGTTTTAAAATAGTAATGGATACAATTCTCAATAAAACTATAATAATATAATTACCTATATATTATTAAAAACAGTATTGATATTCACAAATAAAAATTAGTGAGTGTTCAAGGGAAAAAGAGAAACACGCTAAAAGCAGAAAATAAAGACAGAGACTATGCTTTCTTTCAAGTATCCATTTAAAAATTCAGAAAGCTATTAGGCCATGAAAAAATTCAGTGAAGATATAATCAATTCTGATGGGAGGATGATTTGAGAGGCTTCACAGAGTAAGCAATGGCAAAGTGGGCTTTGAATTAACCCAAAATATAAAGCAGCAGCCCCAAATAAGAGAAAGAAATGTGAAAAACCCAAGACAAGATTCACAACTCCTCCTCCAATTTATGGTCCCCAATTTCCTCCAAAATCACTGCAGATGGTGACTACACCCATGAAATTAAAAGACACTTGCCTCTTGAAAGAAAAGCTATGACAAACTTGGACAGTATATTAAAAAGCAGACCTTAGACCTTTGCTGACAAAGGTCCTTATAATCAAAGCCATGGTTTTTCCAGTAGTCATGTATGGATGTGAGAACTGGACCATAAAGAAGGCTGAATGCTGAAGAATTCTTGCTTTTGAACTGTGGTGTTGGAGAAGACTCTTGAGAGTCCCTTGGACTGCAAGGAGATCAACCAGTCAATTCTAAAGGAAATTAGTCCTGAATGTTTGTTGGAAAGACTGATGTTGAAGCTGAAGCTCCAATACTTGGGCCACCTCATGCAAAGAACTGACTCATTTGAAAAGACCCTCATGCTGGGAAAAGGGGATGACAGAGGATGAGATGGCAGCACTGACTCAATGGACATGAGTTTTAGCAAGCTCTGGGAGATGGTGAAGGACAGAGAAGCCTGGCATGCTGCAGTCCATGGAGTCGCAAAGAGTTGGACATGACTGAGTGACTGAACAACTTCCTCTTAGGCTTCCCAGGCTGAGTAGTGGTAAAGAATCTGCCTGTCAATGCAGGATTCACAAAAGACCCAGGTTTGATCGCTGAGTCAGAAAGATTCCCTGGAATAGGAAATGGCAACCCATTCCAGTATTCTTGCCTGGAAAATTCCATTGACAGAGGATATGGTGGTCTTCAGTCCATGGGGTCGCAAACAGTTGGACACCACTGAGCGACTAAGCACACACAGCACAATGTCCTCTTAAAAGAACAAAAAGGTTAAACCTCCCCAAAACAGAAGCTACACATGTGAAAGATGACATAAAATCTGTTCTGTTTATATATATAATCTTTCTGCTTATGTTTTAATCAAGTCCAGCTTTTCTTTTAAAATAACACCCAAATGTTATTAAGGAAAAATAGCTTTAGGTTTTGGCATTTCTATAAATTTAGGGAAAAATACATAGTATTGAGAAAGTCAATTCCTAGGCAGATTGATAAAAAGTCTGGGGTTCCCGGAAGAGATAGGGGTCTGGAATTCTTAAGGAGAAGGAAAGGACAAATATCTTTTTTTCTCTACATTCCTTAGTCTTAGTCACATAAAATGTTTTGTGTGTGTGTGTGTGTGTGTGTGTGTGTGTGTGTGTGTGTGTGTTTGCGTGTGTTTTAAAGCCCAGAACTGATGATTATACAACAAGCAAAGCAACTCAGTTTAAACTCTGTACTGAGGATTATGTAACAACAATGCATCCTGCTTGAGGACAGCTTCTCCTTCCTGAAAACCTGGCAAATCCTGTTGTTTTAAAATGTAAATTATGGGAGTGGGTCTAGCAAGGTCTTTACAACCTTGGGATATTCTTTTGATTTACTGTAATAACTAATTTAAAAAGTATATAACTCCCTTGCTAACACTAGCCAAGGCCCCCTTCTGGTGTCTATGTCAGAAGCTTTCTCTGCCCCTTTTTTTACTTTAATAAAACTCTGCTACACAAAAGCTCTTAAGTGACCAAGTCTGGTCCCTGGTCCCAAAGCTAAATCTTCGTCTTCGGAGATTAAGAATCTGACACTGTTCACTGTAAGCTATCAGTCTATTCTCTAAGAAAATGATGTATTTTAGAATTGAAAATCTGCCAGATTCTTTTTTGCATAGTAAATAAGGAAATCAAGATATTTACCAAAATAAATGTGAGATGTCATATCTTAGTGTCTCTGAAAACACCTTAGTTTGCCTTTTTCAGAGGCAATCTGAATTGACAGTGTTTTCAATTACATAAAACAGCAAGATGCTAGGAAAATCTCTCAGTTAAGTGCAAAGTTAAAACATGTCAAGATTCTTCCCAAATCAAGAAAATCACTTTAGGATTCGCAAAGACAAATTCATATAATCCTCTTGATTTTTAATCTACTGAAATCAGTGGTTGAACAGGAAGTGCCTTTACTTTTGCATCTTTCAACAACAGGTAAGTCTTTTGACGAGTAATTCTTAACTATTGCCACTGAAGAACCCCTGGCTGCAGAAATGAATGCATGCACATTACCAGGCTCCAGAGCTACAGACTGAACCCTCACTCCATCCTCCAAGGGCAAAATATTTCTCTGAAGCATTCTTTTTATCTAAAAAATTCAAAAAAAATGTTTTTATATTCCATATAAGAATATTAATGTGTGTGTGTGTGTGTGTGTGTGTGTGTGTGTGTGCTCACTCAGTCATGTCTGACTCTTTGTGACCCCATGGACTATAGCCCACCAGGCTCCTCTGTCCTTGGGATTAACCTGGTGAGACTACTGGATTGCATTGCGATTTGCCACTCCAATAATAAAAAGTACATTATCAACAAAATGTACACTTCAGGAAGATATCTTACATTAATTTTGTGATTCCTAGTACCCTCTGGTACACCTTCAGCTATTCCCAATTGTATCAATTCGAGAAACTGAGCTTAAGATTTTAAAGAGATTTAAATGGCAACCCACTCCAGTATTCTTGCCTGGAGAATCCCAGGGTCAGAGGAGCCTGGTCAGCTACTGTTCATGGGGTCACAAGAGTTGGACACGACTTAGTGACTAAACCACCACCACCAAAAATCCTCAGTAATAATTTTTTTTTATTTTAAATTAAAAAATGGACTATCAAAAAAAAAAGCCCTCATAATAATGACTAATATGAGCTGGTGCTTGCTACATCAAAATCATCACCTCATTTAATTCTTACAACTACTCTATGAGGAATGTGCTACTATTTACTATTATTAATATACTTCTATTACAGATAAGGAAACTGAGGCTCAAACGTGTAAAGACTTGCCCAAAGAGTAGGACGCAACTGAGCACACACAACCACTAGTTAACTTACTTCAAAGTCTATGATCTTCACCATGTTTTTTTTTTTTTTTTCCATTTATTTTTATTAGTTGGAGGCTAATTACTTTAGAACATTGCAGTGGTTTTTGTCATACATTGAAATGAATTAACCATGGGTTTACATGTATTCCCCATCCCGGTCCCCCCTCCCACCTCCCTCTCCACCCCATCCCTCTGGGTCTTCCCAGTGCACCAGGCCCGAGCACTTGTCTCATGCATCCAACCTGGGCTGGTGATCTGTTTCACCCTAGATATACATGTTTCGATGCTGTTCTCTTGAAACATCCCACCCTCGCCTTCTCCCACAGAGTCCACAAGTCTGTTCTATACATCTGAGTCTCTGTTTCTTTTTTTGCATTTAGGGTTATCATTACCATCTTTCTAAATATGTGTGTTAGTATACTGTAATGGTCTTTATCTTTCTGGCTTACTTCGCTCTGTATAATGGGTTCCAGTTTCACCCATCTCATTAGAACTGATTCAAATGAATTCTTTTTAATGGCTGAGTAATATTCCATGGTGTATATGTACCACAGCTTCCTTATCCATTCGTCTGCTGATGGGCATCTAGGTTGCTTCCATGTCCTGGCTATTATAAACAGTGCTGCGATGAACATTGGGGTGCATGCGTCTCTTTCGGATCTGGTTTCCTCAGTGTGTATGCCTAGAAGTGGTATTGCTGGGTCATATGGCAGATCTATTTCCAGCTTTTTAAGGAATCTCCACACTGTTTTCCATAGTGGCTGTACTAATTTGCATTCCCACCAACAGTGTAAGAGGGTTCCCTTTTCTCCACACCCTCTCCAGCATTTATTGCTTGTAGACTTTTGGATAGCAGCCATCCTGACTGGCGTGTAATGGTACCTCATTGTGGTTTTGATTTGCATTTCTCTGATAATGAGTGATGTTGAGCATCTTTTCATGTGTTTTTTAGCCATCCATATGTCTTCCTTGGAGAAATGTCTGTTTAGTTCTTTGGCCCATTTTTTGATTGGGTCGTTTATTTTTCTGGAATTGAGCTGCAGGTGTTGCTTGTATATATTTGAGATTAATCCTTTGTCTGTTGCTTCATTTGCTATTATTTTCTCCCAATCTGAGGGCTGTCTTTTTTTTTTTTTTTTTTTTTTAAGTTCTTTTTTTTTTTTATTTCAAAGTTATTTAATAATATCTACAAAGATGTATATGCCTATGTAGTATACTATCCTGTTTAGCATCACAAATTTTGGTACTTTTTCTAATTACTTTACATCATTACAGTAGTTTTTGTTATACATTGATATGAATTAGCCATGGATTTACATGTATTCCCCATCCCAGTCCCCCCTCCCACCTCCCTCTCCACCTGATCCC
The DNA here is from genome assembly GCF_023699985.2 of Odocoileus virginianus. NCBI lineage: Eukaryota > Metazoa > Chordata > Mammalia > Artiodactyla > Cervidae > Odocoileus > Odocoileus virginianus. Next base: position 16,070,720 of record NC_069675.1, on the reverse strand, counting down.
TCTGGGTCTTCCCAGTGCACCAGGCCCGAGCACTTGTCTCATGTACCCAACCTGAGCTGGTTATCCGTTTCACCCTAGATAATATACATGTTTCAATGCTGTTCTCCTGAAACATCCCACCCTCTCCTTCTCCCAGAGTCCACAAGTCTGTTCCATACATCTGAGTCTCTTTTTCTGTTTTGCATATAGGGTTATCGTTACCATAACGATAAAGTCCATATATATGTGTTAGTATACTGTAATGGTCTTTATCTTTCTGGCTTACTTCGCTCTGTATAATGGGCTCCAGTTTCATCCATCTCATTAGAACTGATTCAAATGAATTCTTTTTAATGGCTGAGTAGTATTCCATGGTGTATATGTACCACAGCTTCCTCATCCATTCGTCTGCTGATGGGCATCTGGGTTGCTTCCATGTCCTGGCTATTATAAACAGTGCTGCGATGAACATTGGGGTGCATGTGGCTCTTTCAGATCTGGTTTCCTTGGTGTGTATGCCCAGAAGTGGGATTGCTGGGTCATATGGCAGTTCTATTTCCAGCTTTTTAAGAAATCTCCACACTGTTTTCCATAGTGGCTGTACTAATTTGCATTCCCACCAACAGTGTAAGAGGGTTCCCTTTTCTCCACACCCTCTCCAGCATTTATTGCTTGTAGACTTTTGGATAGCAGCCATCCTGACTGGCGTGTAATGGTACCTCATTGTGGTTTTGATTTGCATTTCTCTGATAATGAGTGATGTTGAGCATCTTTTCATGTGTTTGTTAGCCATCTGTATGTCTTCCTTGGAGAAATGTCTGTTGAGTTCTTTGGCCCATTTTTTGATTGGGTCATTTATTTTTCTGGAGTTGAGCTGGAGGAGTTGCTTGTATATTTTTGAGATTAATCCTTTGTCTGTTGCTTCATTTGCTATTATTTTCTCCCAATCTGAGGGCTGTCTTTTCACCTTGCTTATAGTTTCCTTTGTTGTGCAAAAGCTTTTAAGTTTCATTAGGTCCCATTTGTTTATTTTTGCTTTTATTTCTGAAATTCTGGGATGTGGGTCATAGAGGATCCTGCTGTGATTTATGTCGGAGAGTGTTTTGCCTATGTTCTCCTCTAGGAGTCTTATAGTTTCTGGTCTTACATTTAGATCTTTAATCCATTTTGAGTTTATTTTTGTGTATGGTGTTAGAAAGTGTTCTAGTTTCATTCTTTTACAGGTGGTTGACCAGTTTTCCCAGCACCACTTGTCAAAGAGGTTGTCTTTTTTCCACTGTATATCCTTGCCTCCTTTGTCGAAGATGAGGTGACCATAGGTTCGTGGATTTATCTCTGGGCTTTCTATTCTGTTCCATTGATCTATATTTCTGTCTTTGTGCCAGTACCATACTGTCTTGATGACTGTGGCTTTGTAGTAGAGTCTGAAGTCAGGCAGGTTGATTCCTCCAGTTCCATTCTTCTTTCTCAAGGTTACTTTGGCTATTCGAGGTTTTTTGTATTTCCATACAAATTGTGAAATTATTTGTTCTAGTTCTGTGAAAAATACCATTGGTAGCTTGATAGGGATTGCATTGAATCTATAGATTGCTTTGGGTAATATAGCCATTTTGGCAATATTGATTCTTCCAATCCATGAACACGGTATATTTCTCCATCTGTTTGTGTCCTCTTTGATTTCTTTCATCAGTGTTTTATAGTTTTCTATGTATAGGTCTTTTGTTTCTTTAGGTAGATATACTCCTAAGTATTTTATTCTTTTTGTTGCAATGGTGAATAGTATCATTTCCTTAATTTCTCTTTCTGTTTTCTCATTGTTAGTGTATAGGAATGCAAGAGATTTCTGTGTGTTAATTTTATATCCTGCAACTTTACTGTATTCGTTGATTAGCTCTAGTAATTTTCTGGTAGAGTCTTTAGGGTTTTCTATGTAGAGGATCATGTCATCTGCACACAGAGAGAGTTTCACTTCTTCTTTTCCTACCTGGATTCCTTTTACTTCTTTTTCTGCCCTGATTGCTGTGGCCAACACTTCCAAAACTATGTTGAATAGTAGTGGTAAGAGTGGGCACCCTTGTCTTGTTCCTGATTTCAGGGGAAATGCTTTCAATTTTTCACCATTGAGGGTGATGCTTGCTGTGGGTTTGTCATATATAGCTTTTATTATGTTGAGGTATGTTCCTTCTATTCCTGCTTTCTGGAGAGTTTTAATCATAAATGGATGTTGAATTTTGTCAAAGGCTTTTTCTGCATCTATTGAGATAATCATATGGTTTTTATCTTTCAATTTGTTAATGTGGTGCATTACATTGATTGATTTGCAGATATTAAAGAATCCTTGCATTCCTGGAATAAAGCCCACTTGGTCTTGGTGTATGATTTTTTAATATGTTGTTGGATTCTGTTTGCTAGAATTTTGTTAAGGATTTTTGCATCTATGTTCATCAGTGACATTGGCCTGTAGTTCTCTTTTTTGTGGCATCTTTGTCTGGTTTTGGAATTAGGGTGATGGTGGCCTCATAGAATGAGTTTGGAAGTTTGCCTTCTTCTGCAATTTTCTGAAAGAGTTTGAGTAAGATAGGTGTTAGCTCTTCCCAAAATTTTTGGTAGAATTCAGCTGTGAAGACATCTGGTCCTGGGCTTTTGTTTGCTGGAAGATTTCTGATTATAGTTTCGTTCACCATGTTTTAATGTCCCTTGTGGTTGCTGTTTAGTCACTCAGTTGTATCCAACCCTTTTGCAACCCCATGGACTATATCCCTCCAGGCTCCTCTATCCATGGGATTTCCCAGGTAAGAATACTGGAGTGGGTTGTCATTTCCTTCTCCAGGGGATCTTCCTGATGCAGGGATCAAACCCACATCTGCACTGGCAGGTGAGCTCTTTGCCACTGAGCCACCAGGAAAGCCCTTCAATGTCCTACTACCTTTCTTACAGGCATGGCCTATAATTCTTCACTTTAATAAATAAATTTTAATTTTTGAGATTGTATTTTAGCCAGTAATATGTACATGATGTTATTTGAATAAACATCTGTCATGAGTTTTGTACCCTCCATTCCTGCTACTCCTCAATAAATTACACAGTATTGATTAACCATCATAAATGAAATGTGTATGGTATTTCACAACTCAAGTGTACAAGAACACTCAGAAAACACTGAATTAGTAACCCAATTTTGTGAATAAGAAAGCAGACCAAAAGCAGCTGAGCAATTTTTCTAGCACCTTAAAACTAGTAGCAAAAAGTGAATTTCTACAAGCAAGAACTTCCAGAGCAGTCCCTAAATTAAATTTCTCTTACTTCCATTGCCTCATCTTAGCTACCATTGCAGCGCATACAAGAATACTCTTCTCAAGCGACCCCTTGCATTTCACAGTCACTTAACATTTATTTCTCTTATCTGTGTGCCTGCACCAGCACTGTCCATTTCAGTAGGATATAAACCCAGTCAGTTCCAGTGCACAAAATTTTCTTATTGCAATACAAGGAAACAGGAAGGAACAGGCAGTACTTGCTTTTCATCACCCTCTGTTTACTTGAAATAGTTTCATAAAGCCAATGATATCATTGTGAAGTAACTCCTATGTTCTCATGGTAAAAAAAAAAAAGTATTATAATGGAAAAACAATGACATAAATAAATAATAGCTATTACCAGCAATGTGTCATAGACCAAATTACACTGCAACTGTAAATTTTTTATTATTTAATTCTAAAGTTATTCTTCAAGTCCTACCTAAAAAGCTTAAATTTCTGAATCAGTGGTTACACTGATTCCAATGGACATTCAAACACAAATGTTCCACTGCATCATATTTTATCACATCTATTCTGCTTCCTTAGTTCTATTCCTCCCAGTATAGCCAAGTGTTCTCAAAGAGCTGACTGTACTTGTTTTTGTTTTTGTTTTAATTTTCACTCATTTCCTAGTTCACTCCTTTCTAGTCACCAGACTAAAACATCTTTCTCTTGAGTCACCAGTGAACTCCATATTACTAAAATCAGTTGTTGGTTTTATTGCTCATATGACTGAACTTCTTTGCATTTGACAATGTTGGCCAGTGTCTCACCCTAGAAACACTGCCCTTTTTTGGCTTGTGGAAAAAATATTCACATGGTGTTTTCTCCCTACATCTCAAAGATTCATCCTTTTCTAACCATCATTAAAAGGGTTGATTTCTTAAGGCTTACACCAGCATGTTCTCTTTTCATGTTCTTCTAGGAAATATAATCCCAATCAAATATTCTGAGACAAATTCACAGTTCTAGGGTTGACTTATTCTTTGAGCTCCAGATTTACATATTCTACTGCTGCTGCTGCTGCTGCTAAGTCGCTTCAGTCGTGTCCGACTCTGTGCGACCCCATAGACGGCAGCCCACCAGGCTCCCCCGTCCCTGGGATTCTCCAGGCAAGAACACTGGAGTGGGTTGCCATTTCCTTCTCCAATGCATGAAAGTGAAAAGTGAAAGGGAAGTCGCTCAGTCGTGTCTGACTCTTAGCGACCCCATGGACTGCAGCCTACCAGGCTCCTCCATCCATGGGATTTTCCAGGCAAGAGTGCTGGAGTGGGGTGCCATTGCCTTCTCCGCATATCCTACTGCCTACTTGATATATCAATATTACTTGGTTATGTTAGATGCACCTCATAACCAACATGTTCAATATCAAACTTGTGATCTTCCCCCTCTAACTCAGTCTTCTAGCAGTTGTTCCAACTTTAGTAAATAGCTTCATCCTGCCATTTGTACGGACTAGAATACTAGAAATCATCTTGACATCATCTTTTCCCTCACCCTACATACATGTAATCCATTACAAAATACTGTCCATTTTACCTCAAAATGCCATAAACTGCTCACTTTTTTCTGTCTCCACTGACACCACCATAGTCCAAGTTGCTATCGCTCCTATTAGGACCACTGCAAAAGCTTCTTACCTTTTCTTCCTGCATCCACTCCAGCCCCTTCCACATAATGGAGTCAGAGTAACTTCTGCAAAAGCCCAAATCTGATCACATCATGGCCTATATTAAATCATTTAATCGTTTTTCATTATACTTAAGAAAAATTCAAATCCTTCTTATGGTTTATTAATGTCCTGCATGGCCTGGCCCCTGCCTCCATATTCATCTTCATTGTGCCTCAGTCCTCCCCTTGATCTCGCTTAAGCCATCCCAATTTTCTACCAATTTTGCTGTCTAACAACAGCCTCTTGACCACTGTGTTTTTTTCTTCGTGGAACATTTCCTTCCTCCATCTCCTTCTATACTGCCTTACAACCCAGATCTCTTAGCCATCCTCAGGCCTCAGATCTGGGACTACTTCTTTTGAAAAGCCTTCCCTGTACATCCCCGTCTCCACTCATCCACACCAACACAGGTCTAAATAAGCTTCCATTGTTATGTGGCCCCTAGAAACATTTATTTCCACTTAATTTTATATAATTTCAAACAGCATGAGCATTTAACTAATCTATACTTGACAATAAGCCTCAACAGAATACAAATCAGGCCCTTGCTCACCAGAATAATTCTAGAACCTATTATATAAGCACATATTTGATGCTTAAAAATATCTATTGAATTAATTAATGAAACCCACAAATAATATATTAAGATCAAATAATTATTTTCAAACAACTTTTCCCACATCCTGAGAATTTAAGATTGATTTAGGTGATGTCTCCTTTTAATCTTGATAAACTTTGTGAGAGAAATAGGATATATTCAAAGTTATCTCAGTGAACTTAGAACTGAATTGAAATACAAGTACTACAGAGTGAGGATATAGAGAGGTTGTGTCATATTTGCTCAGATTTTTTTCAAATTTCACATTTCTGCATTCCTATGCTTTAGCTCCTCAGGGAAATTTGTGCTTGCATGTCTTTACTCCCAAATTCAGTGGAGAACTATTAGAAAGCCTAACAATTTTATTTATTGTGCATTGATTATGCTTCAATATAACTAGGCTCTTAATTAAAAAAATAATAATAAATCTACCCTCAAGTTTTCCTAATCTAGGAGGGGAAGTATAATCCTGAGTTCATATACCCAGTACCAAATAGCATATAAAAATATATACTTAAAAAAAAAAAAACCAGAAACAACCCAATAGAAAAAAAAAGAACAGAGGATAACAATAAGTGCTTTCAAAAACACCAAATTCAAGACACCAGATAATCCATATGCAACACACACACCTGCTTGAAGATGACCTTGTCCTACCGCATGATTCCAACTCCACTACCAGAAATTGATCTTCTTAGTTGTTGTTCTTCTCAGCCACTGACAAAGCTTGATTTGGCTAAGTTTGATCTCTTTCTATTGTAAGCAAAGGAAAATAAAATTTAGCAGCCAAGACAAAGGGAGAACACTCTCTCTTAAAATTTCTTCACATTCTCAATATAAATACAGCATACCTGACTGAGACAAGTAAATACAAAAAGGCATATGGATTTTAAATCTTGTTTATTAAATATGAACCCAGTGTGTACAATATCAGTACTATGTTAGCATGTCTGATCCATCTCCAAGTTCATTTCTCTCCTGTTCTTTTGACACGTATTTAGTTATTCCCTATTTTGTGACAACATGATACTGTCCATATTTTTTTAATCTAAACTTAATCTTTACAGTGTCACTTTACTTCAGCCTACCTAATTTTATCATCCTGCCTTTAAGATGCTAACTTCTTCAAACATAGTCTCATTTACATTCAATATTTACATGTGGGCTTCCCTGGTGGCTCAGTGGTAAAGAACTGCCTGCCAATGCAGGGACACAAGTTCGATCCCCAGGTCAGGAAGATACCCTGGAGAAGGAAATGGCAATCCACTCTGGTATTCTTGTCTGGGAAATCCCAAGAACAGAGAAGCCTGGAGGTCTATAGTCCATGGGGTTGCAAAAGAGTTGGACACGATTTAGCAACTAAATAAACAAACAAACAAAAAATATTGGGATAAATGAAAATGATGATCCATTTATTTTCCCATGCATGCAGAAACTTCTCAAAGCAGAAACTGATCTGACACATTATCTACTGTCTCAAATCTCATTTTTCTAGTCTTCAACTGACTCAAGGATATTCTATATGACAACTTTTGTCCTTATTGCTAAATATCTTAAAAAGGAAAACTACATATATTGCCCACAAGTTTCACTTCTCAATCACATGTCAAATGATTTCAATCTGACTTCCAATCTGACCAATATCTTGAAAGGGCTTTCTTAGAAGGTCAGCATTCACCACATATAGAATAAGTGGTCTTTTCTTTGGCTTTTAGTTCACCAAATTCTGTATCTTTTGTCACTATAATAGACCTTTCATTTTAAAGGTATAGCTTCTCTTGATTTTCTCGATGACACTCCATCTCATTTTTCTAATCTCTCTAACTTTTTTCTTGGTCTCCCACACTAGATTTTCTTTTAAAAAATTGTTAAGTACTAAAATTCTATTCTTAGTCCACTTCCTTTATTCTCTGCTTTCTCTCCTCAAGAGATCACTTTCACTTTTGTAGCTTCAACAATCACCTGCATGCTGATGACTCAACAAATATCATTTCTCACGTTGATTACTATCCTAAGTTTCATGCCTGTTTTTGTAAGTACCTTTATTTGAATTAAATACAGGCATCTCAAAGTTCTTCCATAGAAACCTACTCTCTCTGCCATATTTATCTTAAAAGTAAGCCTAATGACAGCATTTATCTTGCTGAATTATTAAGGTAACCCTAGTTGCTTTAACAGACAAGCCTAGATATCTCAGTGGCTTAAGGCAACAAAAATTTATCTGTCACCTCAACTGCAAAAGCAAGGAAAGTAAAAGCTGGGATGCTCTGCTCTTCTCTACACATTCATTAAGGGACCCAAGAAAGAAGATGTGACATATTAAAATACCTGGGGCATCATCCTTATTTAGCAGACAAAAAATAAAAGGAGAAGAAGACCTAATTTTCTAGGAAGTTTTGTTTTTATGGGCCAAACCTGCAATGACATGTATCACTTTTGCCCACATTCCTTTACGTTGAACTCAATTATATCATCTAATTAAAAAAAAAAAAAAAGACTGGGGCGTGTAGTCCAGCTTTACATACAGAAGGAAAGAAAAATGGTAAAGAGATAACTAGCCTTTGCCACAGCTATGAAGACTAAATCAACACATGGCTAGCATTTAGCTTAATATACAGTAACATAAAAATTGACTTCTCATGCTTGTGTTATCATCTAAGCTAAAATTCTCATCTTTCATTTTCCATTAGCACATGCCCAATTGGTTATTAGATCATAAAATTCTGTTTTACAATTATCTCTTAAATTTAAATCTTTTCCCTCCATTTATATTGCCTTATCTCCATGAAAAAACTGAAAGTGTTAGTCACTCAGTTGTGTCCAACTGTGTGACCCCACAGACTGCAGCCCACCAGGCTCCTCTGTCCATGGAATTCTCCAGGCAAGGATACTGGAGTGGTAGCCATTCCCTTCTCCAGGGGATCTTCCCGATCCAGGGATTGAACCCAGGTCTCCCACATTTCAGGCTGATTCTTTACCATCTGAGCCATCGGGCAGTACTTCTTAACTTTGGCTGGCAATTAGCATTATATTGGTAGTTTTAATAAAGTTTTGATATCTCAAATACTCAATTTAATAAATCTGGATTGAGCCTAGGCATCAACATTTTTTCTAAAACAACTCCCTCATTTCCTTCTATTTTCAAACATTTGCTAAGAACTACAGAACTAAGGCAAACAATGGTTTGAAAATAAAATAAACTGATGCAGTTGTTTTAGAAAAAATGCTGATGCCTAATTCCCAATTCAGATTTATTAAATTAAGTATTTGAGATATCAAAACTTTACTAAATCTATCAATGTAATTCTAATTGACAAAGTTGAGAACTGCTGCTCTAATCCAAATTCCTCCTTGCCACATCCAAAATGATCTCATTGAAGTACCAATTTAATCATGATCTATTCCCTGCTTAAACACTGGTTTTGAATTTCCATTGTGTAAAATATGGTGTGCACATCTGAATAGGCTTTCAGGATGATTCACTGGGGAGAAAAGATGTTTATCTGTATGTTCTATTTCATACTATTTTAATTACTGTGTAAATTTTATAATGTTCATAATTTATTAATATAGTAGCATCAAGGCACTTATTTACTTAAAATTTGTTACTGACTCTGAATTCTCTATAGCAGTGGTTTCCCATGTAGAATGTAAGTACCTGAGGGGATATGCATGCTGATTCACTTTAGTCTTACACTTATTGTGAAATCTCACTAGGACTTTTGGACACTAGAAAAATGGTAGCGCCTATCCATTGTAGGAAATCTAACAAGTTATACACATACACACACACACTCACACAGAATATATATGGAAATAGATACAGGAACTAAAAATAGGATAAGCTAAAAATAAACCAACCTCACAGAAAAGAATAGCATGCAAACTTGGAGCCAGATGGAAGGAAAGAATACTTTCCCATAAAGTTTGAAAAATCTCAAGTTTTGGCCTACTTGGGACAAAAAAGTCTGCATAATATATAATATGGAGAGATACAGAGATAAAATACATAAAATATACATTAGAACACAGAGAAGATAAAGTGATGAGGTATAGGATAGATATAATTAGAGTCACAGAAGGAGAAGAGGAGATAGAGGTAATATTTCAAATGATAAAGCTGATGGTTTTCCAAACTAAAGTGAAAAGTTAAAGTGAAAGTTGCTCAGTTGGGTCCAACTCTTTGCAACTCCATGGACTTTACAGTCAATGTAATTCTCCAGGCCAGAATACTGTAGTGGGTGGCCTTTCCCTTCTCCAGAGGATCTTCCCAACCCAGGGATTAAACCCAGGCCTCCTGCATTGCAGGTGAATTCTTTCCAAACCAAAAGAAAGACATAAACTCTCATATGCATGATATAAAATTTTATATTAGTGGTATAAATAAATTTAAATTTAGCCTAGGATGACATCAAAGTACAACACCAAAGACAAAAAGAAGGTCTTAAAAGTAATCAGAGAAAAGACACACAGTTGACTTCTAATAATTAAAAGTCAGTGGAAATACAGTTTAAATATTTTGAAAGAAAACTTTTTTATTGAAATACAGTTGATTTTCAATATTTTGTTAATTATGAATCTGTGTCTCTTACTTCTCCTGCACTGGCAGATGGGTTCTTTACGACTCACACCATGTGGGAAGCCCAACTACTGCTGTGGAGCAGTGCAACTCAGTTATACATATATATATATACATTCCATTTTATACACTCCTTTCCATTACAGCTTATCATAAGATACTGAACACAGTTCTCTGTGCCATACAGTAGGACCTTGCTTCTTATCCACTCCACATATAAAAGCCTACATTTGCTAACCCCAACCTCCTACTCCATCCCTCCCCCAACCTCCTTCTCCATGGCAACTACTAGTCTTCTATGTCCATGACTCTGTCTCCGTGTCATAGACAAATTCCTTTGTGTTATATTTTGAATTTTACATATAAGTGATATCATATGATAATTGTCTTTCTTCTCTTGACTCACTTCACTTAATATGATAACCTCTAGTTGCATCTATGTTGCTGTAAATGGTATTATTTCATTTCAAAAGAAACCATTCTTAAAGTTACCATTCAAAAACTTAGAAAAGAAGGGCAAAATAAAAATATCTTCAGATTAAACAAAGGTCAGATAGTTTACCAACAGATTCTTACTGAAAGAAATTCTAGAAGTCACATATCCACAAAAAGGAAAGCTATCCCAGAAGAATGGTCTGATATGTGGGAGAAAGAGTAAGCAAATAAACTGAGAGAATCTAAACACTTCCTGCACAAGCTGGAATGAAGATTTCCAGGAGAATATCAATATCTCAGATATGCAGATGACACCACCCTTAAGGCAGAAAATGAAGAGGAACTAAAGAGCCTAAAGAGGAAAGTGAGAGTGAAAAAACTGGCTTAAAACTCAACATTAAAAAAACAAAGATCATGACATCTGATCCCATCACTTCATGGCAAATGATGGGAAACAATGGAAACAGTGACAGACTTTATTTTTTGGGCTCCAAACTCACTGTAGATGGTGACTGCAGCCATGAAATTAAAACACGCTTGCTCCTTGGAAGAAAAGCGATGAAAAACATAGAGAGCATATTAAAAAGCAGAGACATTACTTTGCTGACAAAGCTCTGTATAGTCAAAGCTCTGATTTTACCAGTAGTCATGTATGGATGTGAGAGCTGGACCATAAAGAAGGTTAAGCATTGAAGAATTAATGCTTTTGAACTGTGATGTTGGAGGAGACTCTTGAGAGTCCCTTTAGCTGCAAGGAGATCAAACCAATCAATCCTAAAGGAAATCAATTCTGAATCTTCATTGGAGGGAATGATGCTGAAACTGAAACTCCAATACTTTGGCCACCTGCTGTGAAGAACAGATTCACTGGAAAAGACCCTGATGCTAGGAAAGATTGAAGGGAGGAGAAGGGGATGACAGAGGATGAGATAGTTGGATGGTATCACTGACTCAGTGGACATGAGTTTGAGCAAGCCCTGGGAGATGGTGAAGGACAGGGAAACCTGGCGTGCTGCAGTCCATGGGGTCCCAAAGAGTCGGACACAGCTGAGTGACTGAACAACAGCAAAACACTTACTAACTGTGCAAAATAATTATAAGGCTACCATGTGGAACTGAAATGCCGAACCAATAGCATAAATAGTAAAGGAGTGATGACTCAAAGGATTTAAGTAAGTAACTATTTGGTGAAAACAGAAGAATTTAAGATCCATGACATCAATAATCTTGGGCTTCACCAGTGGTTTGCTAGTAAAGAATTCGCCTTCAGCACAGGAGACAAGGGTATGATCCCTGGAAGGTAGATACTCTGGAGGAGGACATGACAACTGACTCCACTATTCTTGCATGAAAAATCCCATGGACAGAGGAGCCTGATGGGCCACAGTCCATACAATCACAAAAAGCCAGACACCACCGAAGTGACTGAGCACACACGCATGCAAGTTCAATAATCTTATTATGTTTCTTCTCTGTTGTATATTCAGCACCTAAAGAATGCCTAAAACAATAGACACTCAGGAAAAGTCTACTGAATTAATATAAATTTTGTTTAACCATTGTTTAAGTCAGGGTTCTCCAGAGAAACAGGATATATATCAGGATTATCAAATATTTCATAAAAAGGAATGAAATAAACAGATCTAGATAAAGATCTTCAATGGATGCTAACATCACACATATAAAAAGAAACAACTAGATATATTTTGCACATCCTTATGAAATTAAACACTAACATCTTAGAAGTAGTCTTACTGAAAATATCAAATTTAAATTTGATCACGTTTCTAGGCCTAACCAACAATTTACAGAAATAGAGGTCAGAGAAATATGTAAATAACACCTCGTGAATGTAATCAAAATCTACCCTATAAACAAATAGCTCAATTGCTACAACAACAACTAAAACAGGAAAAAAAATGCAAGAAGTAAAACAGAAAGAGCAATCCTATAGGTTAAAAGGAACTTGAGAGAATAGTAGCCAACTGCAATGTATAGACATTATTTCAAGTCCATTATTTGACTCATTATTTACAAATTATTAAATGAGATAAACAAAAATTTGAACATTGACTATTTTACTATATTAAGAAATTATTATTTATTTATGGTACTATAAATATGATGTAGCACTTTTTAGTGTGACCGTTGGGTTGTAGTTTTAATGTGTATTGAAATATATAGCTTCCCTGGTGACTCAGATGGTAAAGAATCGGCCTGCAATGCAGAAGACCCAGGTTCGATCCCTGGGTTGGGAAGATCCCCTGAGGAAGGGAAAGGCTACCCACTCCAGTACTCTTGCCTGGAGAATCCCATGGACAGAGGAACCTGAAGGGTTGCAGTTCATAGCGTCAAGAGTCAGACATGGCTGAGTGACTAACATACAAGAATTGATATGACATAATGTCTGAGATTTGCTGCAAAATACTCTGGGAGATGAAAGGAGCCAGGAAGTTGGCAGAGAAGTTGAAAGTTTTGGAGGCTGGATAAATAGTTCATTACACTAGTCTCTCTGCTATTATATATGCTTATATTATAAATTTCCTAATATATAAAGTTAAAGAAAATAGACAAAGAAAACAGAGAGAGAGAAGTAATTCTTTTACCTGATAAGTCTGTCAAATGGAAATAAGGAATTTGTAGCCCCCTATGTGTGATTAAATAATCTTTTTTCTGAAATCTCCATTCTAATTGCCTTGTCCTTATAAGAATCCTGTTGGGCTTTTATACAAAAATTAGCAAAGCAGCATTCTCAAATAAGAAAAGTCAAACAGTTTTAGGAATTAAAACTTTACATGACCACAGACCTGTGTTTTATACTAACCACTTCAACACCTTCTCTCTTTCCATGGTTTCCCTACTTAGGTGACCCTGGCTTTCCATCAACACCCCATTAAACAAACACCTGCAGTGGGATTTTCTCTACTCATTGCAATGTGCCCATTAACCCCCTCTATCCCAGACCTCTCTCTAAAGATAATTAATGTGAAAACCTTAGACTATAATCACAATCTCAATATTTAGACTTCTACAATGCACTAGAATATTTTATTTATACATTTTGTACTAGAGAACTAACCTGCATCTCTTTTCTTCAGAAGAAATACTGGCAGACCTTCAAGAAATAAGAGAAACAAAATCAAGATGACTAGCTTCACCTTTTTCCAAAAGGCAGAGAAATAATATTTGTATTTCAAATGACAATCTTATTCATCCAAGAGCATCACACATTCTGTTGATTCAGATCCTAAAAAAGGGTTAGTTGCCTTTTCAAGTGCTTCATCAGCTTTAATGTACAGAGCAGGCTAACTATACCACTAACTATAGTCACTTGATCGTAACAATAGAGATGTACTCTCTGAAGTTTAACAGGGCAGCTGTTCAAAGGTCAATCCAAGTTAACCACTCATTCTGGTCCTACCTTTTGCTTGGATGAAAAGTGTATAAGAAAAAAGGAGAGAGGTGTATTTTATTTTTTTATGTTCTCTAGCAAATTCAGAATAAGATTTTAAACTTCTTTAATCACTTTCCTTAATGTTGTTTTTAAAGTGTGTTTAAATACTTGTCCTCATCTTTTTGTTCTAAAGTTTGCTCTTATTAAAGCTGCACCTTTCTTCAGCCACTGCATATTTTCTTCCTAGTTGCACATATCATATTTCTCTTACTGAAGAAAGAATTCTGAGAAGAAAGAGAAAAAGATGCAGGGTCACATCTCTCCCTTGCTAATCTGCATTTAAAAGGTCTCCCCACCCTCTCTCACCCTTTAACTATTTATGCCTAAGGAGCACAAACCTCCTATGTTTCTACTTCTGGAGAGTTGTATACCAAATTCTCTAAGAAGGGAGAAAAGACTCTTCCCTGGTGGTTCAGGCAGTGAAGAAATTGCTTACAATGCAGGAGACCCAGGTTTGATCCCTGGATTGGGAAGATTCCCTGGAGTAGGAAATGGCAACCCACTGCAGTATTCTTGCCTAGAGAATTCCATGGATAAAGGAGCGTGGCGGGTTACAGTCCATGGTGTCACAGAGTCAGACATGACTGAGCAACTAACACTTATATTTATTAAACTAGGAGTTGCTAGATTGTCTTGAATACAGTTTTTAAGGAATTACATGGCTGAGAGCCAACAGCAATTTTTGGCTTTCTTAAAGGAATCAGATAACAACACTCATTTTACACCAATGGTTCCTAGGCATTTGGATTTTGCCACAGTTTCTTTTTAAAATATTTAATAACTGTTATAAAGTATCCAATGAACTCCACTGTGACAAGCATTAACTCTTTAGATACTTACTTTCAAGGATGTCTGGAGTCTCAAGAAAGGGGATTGAGTGGCCAGAGTGAGGGAAAAGTAGGCACTTAGGGAAATAATAGTTATGAACTTATTTCAGTATTTTTACAGTCAATACAGCTATATGTTGTTGAATATAAGCCAGTCCTGGAATTTACCACATAGGTAATCTTTTAAATGAGGACCAATATATGGCATCAACTTTTTTTTGCCAAATAAGGATGTTAAAAAGATGAAAACTCAAGTACTACCTCCCATAAATATCATTTCATAAAAAGGAAATTTAAAACCACAGAAGTAAGTAGAATATAATCCCAGAATGAAAAGGCAGTTTTTAATAGACTAAGTTTACCTTTATAAAATACATTGATTTTATTTTTTGTAATTTCTCTACTGACTCAAGAAAATTTAATCACTGACCTACCACTGTCCACAGAGAAAATGTCACCTGATACTTTTTTAAGTCATCAGTTTAAAGTTAAGAAGTATCTTCCTCTAGAGGAAAATATGTGGACAGAAAATTTGAATGGGTCAAAAACCAGAAGACAAATTCATTTTATCACAAACTCATTAAACATTTAGCGCTGTTCATTGAAGAAATGCCAAATATGGCTCATCTTCTGTCTACTTTATGGTTTGCTTTCTGCTCACAAATCTAGTGTCAAATCTAAGGATTCATATCCCCCTTTCACCTCAACCAAAACATGTTTATCCATTTGCTTATTGCTGACTCTTTATAATGCATAATCAATGCTTTCATGCCACAACTAGAAAACAACTAACTTTCACAGAAATACTATTTCAGCACACACACGTGAATTAATGGTAGCACAAGTTTAATAGTTTTAGTCTGGAAAGTATATAAATATAACCCAATGACATTCATAATAAAATATAATAGAGGGTGGGATATGCTTTCTGTCTAGCTAGATGAATTACTTCATTCCAAGTAAAAGCATTTTCAAAAACAAAAAATACAAAAGTTTTCACATGTTTAATTTAAAAGCAGTTTCTTGGCATTCATTGACTCAGGTTAAGATTTTCTCAATATTTTGAAACCCTACTAGAGGACCATTTTTACATTAATTGGTTTGAAAGTATAAATACACTTCTGTGGAGAAGCTTAGAATTCTTATTCGTAAAGAGAAGTGAATACACATAATTAAAGAGTAAATTTCATATGATACCCACAATTATACGCATGATGGCTAATCTCATATTGCATTATTAGAAGCACATTCTCACTTTCTTACTTAGGATTAATGAGACTCAGACTTTTCCTGTTCTATAACTGAATCTGTTCTAATGCATGTATCTAAAATATGCTTTGATACTCCCTATATTTTAATGCAAAAATGGTTTGCACCAAGTTTTATCATGCATTACCATTTTTTCTCCTCTCAATGACTTGATCTTTGTCTTCTTCCTCCTTTGGAAAAAAGTGTTTCAAAGGGAACTGTGGCAATTCTCTTAATATTTAGTACATTAGCAAAGATTCAAGAAAACATATCCCTTAGACTTTGCTAGCATGTAAGATCATGACATTTAGTCCCATCACCTCATGGCAAATAGATGAGGAAACAGTGGAAACAGTGATAGACTTTCTTTTTCTGGGCTCCAATCCCAGCAGATGATGACTGAATCCATGAAATTAAAACACGCTTACTCCTTGGAAGAAAAGTTATGACCAACCTTGACAGCATATTAAAAAGCAGAGACATTACTTTGTCAACAAAGGTCCATCTAGTCAAAGCTATGGTTTTTCCAGCAGTCAAGTATGGATGTGAGAGTTGGACTATAAAGAACATTGAGCACCAAAGAATTGATGCTTTTGAAACATGGTGTTGGAGAGACCCTTGAGAGTCCCCTGGACTGCAAGGAGATCAAACCAATCCATCCTAAAGGAGATCAATCCTGAGTGTTCATTGGAAGGACTGATGTTGAAGCTGAAACTCCAATACTCTGGCCACCTGATGTGAAGAGCTGACTCAGTTGAAAAGACCCTGATGCTGGGAAAGATTGAGGGCAGGAGGAGAAGGGGACAACAGAGGATGAGATGGTTAGATGGCATCACCGACTCAATGGACACGAGTTTGAGTGAAATCAGGGAGTTGGTGATGGACAGGGAGGCCTGGCGTGCTACAGTCCATGGGGTCGCGAAGAGTCAGACATGACTGAGTAACTGAACTGAACTGAAGATAATGTTTACGAGCTGCTGATATCCTAGTGTGCCCGTTTCAGACTCCGGGATATTGACTACCATAATCTGGTAACATTCCCACAGTCTAGATATTGAAACAAAGTGATATTTTAAAAGCTTTATTAGATATTCTACAAAAGCACTAATTTTGATTGTTCTATTTTGGAAATGACTGAATCCACATACAGAATAAGAGTTACACAAATTTTACTATAAGATTAATTTGAGCATGCAGCTTATACAACAAATTCTAAACACTATTCAATGGAATTCTATTCTAGAGGAAGAGTCTTCTCTGTGATAGGTATAACACTAAATTCAACATTGAACAGATGGATATTAAGGTCTAAGCTTCTCTTCTGATCTTATTAATAATCTCCTTCCTTCCTTTAATTAATAACTAAAGGACATCTGTAGTTGAATGCTTCAACTACATTGAAAGTTTCCCTGTCCTTCACTATCCCCTGGAGCTTGCTCAAACTCATGTCCATTGAGTCAGTGATGCCATCTAACCATCTCATACTCTGTCACCCTCTTCTCCTCCTGCCCTCAGTCTTTCCCAACATCAAGGTCTTTTCCAATGAGTTGGCTCTTGGCATGAGGTGGCCAAAGTATTGGAATTTCAGCATCAGCCCTTCCAATGAGTATTCAGGGTTGATTCCCTGTAGGATTGATTTGTTTGATCTCCATGTTGTCCAAAGGACTCTCAAGAATCTTCTCCAACAGCACAGTTCAAAGCATCGATTTTTTGGCACTCAGCCTTTATTTTATGGTCCAACTCTCACATCTGTACATGACTACTAGAAAAACTATAGCTTTGACTACATGGACCTTAGTTGGCTAAGTAATGTCTCTGCTTTGTAATATGCTGTCTAGGTTTGTCATTGCTTTTCTTTCAAGAAGCAAATGTCTTCTAATTTCATGGCTGCAGTCACATTCACAGTGATTTTGGTGCCCAAGAAAATAAAGTCTATCACTGTCTCCATTGTTTTCCCATCTATTTTCCATAAAGTGATGGGACTAGAAGCCATGGTCTTAATTTTTTGAATACTGAGTTTAAGCCAGTCTTTTCACTCTCCTCTTTCACCTTCATCAAGAAGCTCTTTAATTCCTCTTGACTTTCTGCCATTAGGGTGATGTTATTTGCAATTCTGAGGTTACTGATATTTCTCCTGGCAATCTTGATTCCAGCTTGTGAGTCATCCAGCCCAGCATTTCGCATGATCTACTCTGCATATAAGTTAAATAAGCAGGATGACAATATACAGCCGTAAGGTACTCCTTTCCCAATTTTGAACCAGTTCATTGTTCCTTGTCTGGTTCTAAGGGTTGCTTCTTGTCCTGCATACAGGTTTCTCAGGAGGCAGGTTATGTGGTCTGGTATTCCCATTTCTTTAAGAATTTTCCACAGTTTATTGTGATCCACACAACCAAAGGCTTTGACATAGTCAATGAAGCAGAAGTTTTACTAGAATTCCATTGCCTTTTCTATGATCCAACCGATGTTGGCAATTTGATCTCTGGTTCCTCTGCCTTTTCTAAATCCAGCTTATACATCTGAAAGTTCATGGTTCAAGTAGTTTTGAAGCCTACTTTAGGCAATACCTTGCTAGCATGTGAAATGAGCCCAATTGTGTGGTAGTTTGAACATTCTTTGGCATTGCGGTCCTTTGGATTGAAATGAAAACTGTCCTGTGAACAGGAAAACGACCTTTTCCTGTCGTGTGGCCACTGTTGAGTTTAAGAATCTTGTTTCTTTTTAGACAAAACATTACAGCTACATCTCTAAAAATGTAGGTTCAATTTGGAGAATGAACATCTTACAGAAGCTATTGTTACACATCACAATTCTTAGTCATCTCAACATTCCTACCTGGTAGGTATTAGGTTTAGAGATAAGAAAAATAAGGTGTGAAGACATACTATGTTATATATCTAATGAGTGTCATAGTCAGGATTTACATTAATATCTGTTTGACTCCTGGGTGGAAATTAACAAGATGGCTCCAGTCAGGCTCTCTCACCCCACACTCTCACACCCTCCCGCCCCATTTTCTGTAAACAGGGGCTTTGTACAGTTGTGTAACAGTTGAGATCACTTATAGCCCTGCTCATGTGCATCACGAGGCACTTGCTTGATCATAAGCTACTTTGTGCGGTATGCCTATATGAGTTTCACCTGAGAAAGCCCAGAAGGGTTGTGTGTGCTTATGTTGTGTTATGTTATGTCCGCTGCAATGGCTGCTGCCCAGCCAGGAGAGAGGCTATGCTAGGGCCGCCATGCCAGCCAGGAGAGAATAAATGTATCTGCATTTCCTATGGCTCCTCACATCTTCTCCTAGTCTTTTAGCTCAAACCTTGCCGACCATGGGTTTGGCAAACAGTGCACGCAGAAAAATACAGCAAGACAACTGGCATCATGAACAGGATCAGCCACTACCCTGCCTCACTCCTCCCACTGCAGGTACTATATCTTCATCAACAATGTCCCAGAATAAAATTTTTTATTTTTCTAGTAAGGTTTGTTCTAGTAAGGACTTGTTATTAACTATCCTAGGATAGGGATACTTATGTTGTTCTACTCTGAATGTCTCTATGCTTTAATTTTAAAAATTAATATTCAGTCCTTTCCATCTATAGTTAGTGTTCTAAAACTGTTGGAGAGAGAGAGAGTTTGTGTGTGTGTGGGTGGGTGGGTGTGTGTCTAAAGACAGAAATTCAATAAATGGTACCAGGTTCACATTGAGGGGAGAACTCATATTCAGGCCATTTGTTAAGGAAGTGTTCCTAAGAGTAACCAATAAGAGAATAAGGAGAGGAAAGCAGGATAGGGAAGGTGAAGAAGCCATACAAGGGTATGATTCGATACGAAGTCCTAGCCTCACTTTCACTACAAGCATCAGCCTCAGTCTGCTAGAGCTAAAAGCTCTAGACTGTGAATTACACATCACAGCTTGTCCCAGCTGGAGGTAAAGGAGCTAGACTTTAATCAATCACTGGCTAAGGGCCACTCCAGAAGGATGTGAACTCCTAGGTACTTTCAGTTCTGTGTGAACAGTTAATGCAGTTCTAGTGGCCAGAGAGCAAGTTTCCAAGAGAATCCTGACATAAACCACCAGAAGTTCACACAACTTCGGAGGTTAGGTAGAAGGATCTGAGGCAATTTGGACAGAGGACAAATAATCAAAAAGATAATGAGAATTATAGTCACAAAGGAATGACAATATGTTATTACCATTGCAGATGGTTTGTTTATTAAGGATATGTTAGTATACAAATAATGCTCTACCTGTCTGGGGATACTACAATTAAAGATAGATATAAAGTGTGAGGATTGAAATAGAAATGGGAATTTCAAGGGTAGAGCTACTGAGAAATGCAAATTAATACATACCTAGGCTCTCGAAGGTATTGTAGAACAGAAGTGGTAATAGTCACCACCACGGCCTTGTTTACATTTTAGAGGGAAAGAAAGAGTTGAAATTTAAATCAGAGTTGTGGTTTTGTCAGGCAGGTAAACACTCAGCAAAATGGTAGGGTTAAAGTAGCCTTCAAGGTCCTGTGAAATCTGGCTGTACACACCAACAGAGCCTTTCCTCCAGTCACACTGCTGATCTTTCTGTCCTTGAAAACTAAAGCTCTCCCACTCTAAAGTCTTGGTACTTATTTCTCTTACTTCAGTCTGCCCACTTGTGACTGACTCTTTCCTCATGCTGGGTCCCAGCTCTAAAGTTTCATTCTCAGAAAGGCCTTCCTGGACTACACTCAGTCCTTACCAAGGTGCCTGCTTCATTTACTTTTCAGAATGTGTGAATATCTGAAATATATTCAGCCCTTCACTTGCTTATTGTTTGTCTCTTCCCCAACAACAGAATATAACCTCCTTGAGAACAAGAACCAAGACTGCAATACCTAGAACAATGCTAGAATCTAGCAGACCAGAGATAATGTTTGTGTAATGAATACATTTATTATTATTCTTATCTCTATTCTCAAGGATATTATGATCTGATGGGAGAACAAAAATAAATACAACTGAAGTAAGATTTCTAAAGTTTCATAGCTCCCCAGGGATTTCTTTTATGGTGCTGAAAGCAGGGCATGATTGGAAAAATATGCTTTTTCCCACCAATCCCTGGGATATAACATAATGTGTCCCACACTTATTTTTATGTGACTTTCTACAAGAGAATTCTAACATCTATACACCTACCAGCATCTGTACCTATATATGCTTACTTTGGTCTTGTTACCATGATGCCCCTTGTCCATGCAAATAAAAAATGACTGTTAGAGCAGCTGTATTCAATATGTAGAATTAAGATTCTTCTTGTTCAAAGGCAAGTTAAATGCAGTATAGCATTTTTAATTTTAAAAAATGTATTTCATGTCAGAAAATTATTCATATTGATTGCTTTTTTAATGCTTTTATTTAGCCATTTTCCTGTTCTCAGCTTCCAGCTCAAAATTCTGGCATTTCATGATGCTTTAATTTTAACTACAAATGCCTAGTCAGAATTTTAAGAATAATCAGTAGATTGGCTAACTTGCAGGAAGAAATACTAGTGGTGTTTTCAAGAGGCTGGCAGGATGTCTGCAATTATAAAAATGGAGGAAATAAAATCAACAGGATGGTAAAATCCATTGAGGGACAGCTTGCATTTTATAGGAAAAGATGTAACTTCATTTAGTTTCAGTCTTTATGTCTTGCAAATGTGCTTTAGCACTCCTACATCCCATGGGTCTGACCGTCAATATTTATGTGCTAGAATATTTCATTGCCTCATAAACCAAGAGGTAACCAACTATTTTTACTCTCTGGAAAAATGTGTTATACCTGGTAGTTACAGGCAGCTCTACTTCTGACTCATATGTTTATGCATCAACTTTTGGGAAGATATAAAGCTAGATAAACAAGAAAGTTTGATCTTTTTTCTTCTTGTTCCTTGTATTAGATATTAACCATATCTAATTTTTAGGTAAGTGTGACTCAGCTCCAACCAAAATTTCAATTATGGAAACCCAAGGACAAGGAATTGAGATTTTGTGTGCTTAGTTTTAATATCATTGTCATTGTTCAGTCACTCAGTTGTATCCAACTCTGCGACCCCATTGACCACAGTACATCAAGCTCCCCTGTCCTTCACCATCTCCTGGAGTTTTCTCAAACTCATGTCCATTGAGTCATCCAACCATTTTATCCTCTGTCATCCCCTTCTCCTCCTGCCCTTGATCTTTACCAGCATCAGGGTCTTTTCCAATCAAACAGCCCTTGGCATCAGGTGGCAAAAGTATTGTAGTTTCAGCTTCAATATCAGTCCTTCCAATGAGTGTTCAGGGTTGATTTGCTGTAGGATTTACTGGTTCAAGCTCCTTACTGTACAAGGGACTCTCAAGAATCTTTTCCAGCACCACCATTCAAAAGTATCAGTTCTTTGGCACTGACCCTTTTTTATTGTCCAGCTCTCACATCCATGCATGACTAAAGGAAAAGCTATAGCTTTGACTATATGGACCTTTGCAGGCAAAGTAATGTCTTTGTTTTTTAATATGCTAAGTTTGGATTGCTTTTCTTCTAAGGAGCAAGGGTCTTCCAATTTCATGGCTGTAGTCACCATCTACAGTGATTTTAGAGCCCAAGAAAATAAAGTCTGTCACTGTTTTCATTGTTTCCCATCTATTTTCGATGAAGTGATGGGACCAGATGCCATGATCTCCATTTTTGAATGCTGAATTTTAAGCCAATTTTTTCACTCTCCTCTTTCACCTTCATCAAGAGGCTCTTTAATCCCTCTTCACTTTCTGACATAAGGGTGGTGTCATCTGCATATCTGAGGTTATTGATATTTCTCCCAGCAATCTTAATGGCAGCTTGTGCTTCATCCAGCCCCGCATTTTGCATGATGTATGCTGCATATAAGTTAAATAAGTAGAGTGATTATAAACAGCCTTGACATACTCCTTTCCAAATTTGGAACCAGTCTGTTGTTCCATGTCCGCTTCTAACTATCACTTCTTGACCTGCATACAGGTTTCACAGGAGACATGTCAGGTGGTCTGGTATTCCCATCTGTTTAAGAATTTTCCACAGTTTGTTGTGATCTGCACAGTCAAAGGTTTTGGTGTTGTCAATAAAGTAGATGCTTTTCTGGAATTCTCTTACTTTTTTGATGATCCAACGGATGTTGGCAATTTGATCTCTGGTTCCTCTGCCTTCCCTAAATCCAGCCTGTACTTCTGCAAGTTCTCAGTTCACATACTGGTGAAGCCTAGCTTGAAGGATTTTGAGCATTATTTTGCTAGCATGTGAAATGAGTACAATTGTGCGGTAGTTTGAACTTTCTTTGGCAATCTCTTCTTTGAGATTAGAATGAAAACTGTCATTTTCCAGTCCTGTGGCCTCTGCTGAGTTTTCCAAATTTGCTGGCATATTGAGTGGAGCACTTTAAAGGTGTCATTTTTAGGATTTGAAATAGCTCAGCTGGAATTCCATCACATCTACTAGCTTTGTACCTAGGGATGCTTCCTAAGGCCCACTTGACTTCACATTCCAGGATGTCTGGCTCTAGGTGAGTGATCACACCATCGTGGTTATCCAGTCATTAAGATCTTTTTGTATAGTTCTTCTGTGTACCACATCATCTTATCTTCTGCTTCTATTAGGTCCATGCCATTTCTGTACTTTATTGTGCCCATCTCTGCATGAAATGTTACCTTGGTATCTCTAGTTTTCTTGAAGAGATCTCTAGTCTTTCCCATTCTGTTGTTTCCATTTCTTTACACTGTTCATTTAAAAAGGCTTTCTTATCTCTCCTTGATATTCTCTGGAACTCTGCATTCAGATGGGTATATCTTAACTTTTCTGCTTTGCCTTTCACTTCTCTTCTTTTCTTAGTCATTTGTAAGACTTCCTCAGACAACAATTTTGCCTTTTTGCATTTCTTTTTCAATCCCTGGGTCTGGAAGATTCCCTGAAGAAGGGAATGGCTACCCACTCCAGTATGCTTGCTTGGAGAATTCCATGGACAGAGGAGCCTGGTGGGCTACAGTCCATGGGGTCTACAAAGAGTCAGTTATGACAGAGAAACTAATACTTTCACACTTTCACTTTTTTCCCCAAACTGTGTCCTATGAAATAGTCTCTCTCTCTTTCACACACACACATGAAGTCTGTAGCAAAATACATGAAAGATGCAGATTCAAAAAGAAAAAAAAAATATATATATATGTATATGTATTTCTTAGTGAATTATTTCTGGCTCCATTATATTACCTGAACTCAAAAACAATGACAAGAGCTAACAATCAGATCATATTAAACCAACCACACTGTAACCCTAGAATCAGAGATTTGGGGGAAAATTGGGGAAAGTATCTAATGATATTTAGTATAATTCACTGTTTTAAAACATATAAACTGAAGTTAAGAGACATAGGAACTTGGCCATGGTCACATAGATATTAAATGCCAAAGCTACTTAAACCCACATAAGTCAGTCATAGTGACTATACACAACTTGCTGGGTCTTAAATATTGTCCTTCAGATTGAAAAGGTATGGCATAGCACATTACTGGCTAATAAGTGTAGGTACACGTAGATGAGATGTTTCTATTGATACGCTAATGGTATAAAGTGAGATTATTATCCTTGGCATTGAATTCAACTTTTACTGAAACTCAATATTCATTGTAAACAATAAGCCCTGTAGAGAAATACTCAGTGACACTGTCTAAAAGTATATGTCCGTGTGCATGTACAAATATGTATCTATCATATCAGGAAAGAGAATGCAGATTTTTATTTCTCAATATTCAATTATATCATAATAAATATTTCATACTTTTTAAAAAATATTACCCACTTTTATAGCACTTTTACTATCATTTCATAGCTGCCTCTCTTAAAAAACATGACACAAATCCCTGTGTACTATTGGTGGGAATGTAAAATGCTATAGCTGCTATGGAAAACAATATGACAGCTATTCAAAAAATTAAAAATAGAATTAACATACAATTCTGCAATTCCACTTCTGGATATATACCCAAAAGAACTGAAAGCAAGATACAGAAGAGATATTTATAAACTCAAGTTAGTAGCAGCATTATTCACAACAGCCAAGACATAGAAGCAATTCAATATATAGTGCATAAAAATGCAATAAAATATTAATCAGCCTTAAAAATGGAGGAAATTCTGCCATGGTTGAAACTTGAGGACATTATGCTAAGTGAAAGAAGCTAATCACAAAAAGACAACTACTATATGAGTCCACTTATTTGAAGTACTTAGAGTAGTCAAATTTATAGACAGAGAAAGTGAACGGTGGTCGCCAGGGGTTGGGAGAAAAGGAAAATGGAGAATTATTGTTAAACAGAAATAGAATTTCAGTTTCATAATATGAAAAGATCTATGGAGAAGGATGAAGGTGACAGTTGCATAACCTTATGGATGTAGTTAACACCATTGAACTAGACACTTAAAAATAGTTAAGATGGTAAATTTGGTTATGTGTGTTTTACCACAATAAAAAATCACTTCCATTGAGCACATAATTTATGTGCCCCAAACTATTTTTACAACAAATAAAGCATACCAAATTACCAGATACCTAAACCATATTCAGTATATCACTATATATTAATAATTTTGGAAGCATCTCATAATGATCAAACCTTATCATCAAATGTGGGTCTTTACCTTTTCATGTGAGCCCACAAGCTTCCTATCTACAATTAATTTTGTCTTCAGTTAATACAAATATCACAGAACAATCCCATCCTCCATTGAAGAGTAAGTCCACCAGATTTTCTAGCATTATATCCCAGGACAACTCTAAATGAGAAAGCTGAGTATAAGCTTTTCTCTATCTATAAAACTCATGCAAACCATAGCTGTCTTGGATAAATACATTTTTAAAGGAAGCAAAATGTCTAGCAGTTTTACCTCAATTTGGGGGAACAAAAGGGCTTTTGGACACTTTTTTGGATGGAAATTATCTTTCATTTTAGCTAATACCATGTGAATATAGTATATTTTCTGGATAGCTGAAAGTATATGTTCTATTCATCAGGATTCTAAAATCACTGTGCAAAAAAATAGCAAAAATTGAAAAAGCCACAAGGGGCACATCTGAAAACTGAGTTGCATGCATTGAAAAGGACAGAAATATATCTGGGGACTTGGAAATGAAACATTAATAATTATTGAGAGTGTATATATTTTTAATGCCAAAGCAGATACAAGTGCACAGCTGAATTTTTACATAAAACCTGAATTTTTACATAAAAATAGGTTTTACATAAAACCTATTTGTTGGATAACAAATAGAATGATAAATAAACACAACTTTTCATCCTCTTGATCAAGAAGAAAGGGATGTGAAGCCCTTCCATTTAACAGGGTTATAAATTAAGTTAAAAAATACAAACATTGCAACCTGAGTCAGAAACAGCTGCTGATTTTGGGTTACATGCCTATCTGTGCTCCCCAAATTTCCCAGGGCATATTTAGATCTCCAAGTCATGAAAAAGAGGAAGCTCTGCTCTCACATTCAGTTTAGAGCTGGATGAAAATAAGAGATAGAGGGCCTTTGGGGGAAAATCTGGAAAATCATAGGAAACATTCAAATAAAAATTTCATTGCTCTCCATTAGTATAGTCTCATACAAGACTGCATAGTTTATTTCATACAAGACTGCAACAGTTTATTTGGTATAATTTCAGAGTTGGATAATGCTATAGACAAAAGTTATATATGTAGCCTAAACCTCAATGTGGTGATATTCTGAGGTGGAGCCTTTGGGAGGTGATTAGGTCATTACAGCCACACCCTCATGAACTGAAGTAGTGCCCTTCTAAATGAAACTCCAGAAAGTCCCCTCACTGCTTAAACCATGGGAGAACACAGCAAAAAGAAGGCTATGAAACAGACATCAAATCTGCTGGTACCTTATTCTTCGACTCTCAGCCTCCAGCTTTGTAAGAAATAAATTTCTATTGTTTAAAAGCTACCCAGTCCATGATATTCTGTTATAGCAGCCCAAATGGACTAAGGTAGACAAACAACTTCAAGATCAGAAGAGATAATGCAGAAGATTTAAGGGCATGGGCTCAGAAGTCAAACAGTTTGGGCTCTATTTCTTGATTCTAATATTTCTCCATTTGTTTTTAGATAGATGAAGCCAATGGAATTGAAGAAGAATATCTCACAGAAACCTCTCAGGAACTTCTTCATGCTCTTTCCCCATGTCTGACTAAGTGGGATGGGTAGGACTCCAGTAGCCAAGGACACGGCATGTTGTGTTGACAGAGTCCCTATCTGCCTAGATCCCTGAATAATGGCAGAGCCTATCAACATGGGTTCCTAAATAATCACAAAAAGGAGACCTGCACTGCTCACCTGGTCACCTGTCAGACACTACCATGTGTGCAAGAGACAAACTCCTAC
This sequence comes from Odocoileus virginianus, assembly GCF_023699985.2. Classification (NCBI taxonomy): domain Eukaryota; kingdom Metazoa; phylum Chordata; class Mammalia; order Artiodactyla; family Cervidae; genus Odocoileus; species Odocoileus virginianus. Next base: position 16,043,216 of record NC_069675.1, on the reverse strand, counting down.
TGCTGCAAGTCACTGTATATGTGGGTGGTTTACTAGAGCAGTCATCATTACCCTGACAAATACACCAATTTACATGTGTCACTTAATCAGGGAGAAAGCTTTCCGAGCTCTCAAAGATTTTGACTTTTTAGGTATCTTTCAATTTTTCATTTAAATTTTGCAAGCCTGAAGAAGTGAAGTTTTTCTTTTACCTGTGATGTATCATGGGGAACAATAAAGAGTGTAGGATCAGAGCATGAATAGAATTTTATTGATGACCCAAGGCAAAATAAAATTCAGCCTGCTCTTTTGCAGCAATATTAGATCTGCTGCTCTTTCAGCAGTAAAATCCTCTTTTGTCAGCAGCTACTGAGACCAGCTATGACTCAGAGGACACATAAAAGCATACATGTAAGGTACTTAGCTATTATGTTTAGAAAACCATTTTTTTGCAACTTAAGTGCATTCTAACATTTCATATTTTGAGTAATCAAAATCACATTCAAAATGCAGAATCTCAGAAACACTGTGTTCTTCTATCTATGTCCTAATTGCATGCCACAGAAGACAGGTACAAAAGGTAAACAAGGACACGCAGAGAATCACAAATTTTATATCTGTGAGAGAACTTAAAGATCACTGAGCACCACAGAAGGAGAAAGCAAGGCCTGGAAAGACTGTGAACTACACAACATCATTCCAAAATAGGTAGAACTGAAATTCAGTTCCCACAAAGCCTTAAATATAGACTCTTTGGACTTTTACAGAAAAAGTGTGCACATCTCTGATTTATCAGAAGAAATGAAAAGCACTGAAAGCAGTAAATATGCAGACAAATATAAAAAAAAACACCTTTCCTCCTTTTTTTACTTTATTTTAATTTGTTAAAGCAAACGTGATAGAAGTGGATTCTGAGTTTTAAGCACACATGGAAGTAAAACATATAATAGGAGAAATAATACAGCGGGACTAAAGAGAAGCATGTTCTGTGTTCAGTCTTGTCTGACTCTTTGCAACCCCATGGATTATAGCCCACCAGCTTCCTTTGTCCATCTCTTGTGTCGCCTACACTGGCAGGCAGATTCTTTACCACTGTGCCACCTGGGAAGCCCCCAAGGTAAAGCACAGCACTGTAATATTCGTGTATATATATGAAGGCGTATCTGTAAGATCAGACTGCTGTAATAAATACCATAGACTGAGCAACTTAAACAACCAGCATTAACTTCTCATAGTTTGGGAGGCAGAAAAGCCCCAGAGCAAGGTGCTAGCCAATTCTGTTCCTGATGAAACCCCTTTCCCTGGTTTGTAGATGCTAATCTCTTGCTGTTCCCCATGTGGAGAAGAGAGAAATCCTCTCTCTCATGTCTCTTTTTCTAAGGGTACTAATCCCATTATGGTGGTTGCACCCCTATGAACCAAATGCCTCTCAAAAGCTTCACCTCCAAATACTATCATGTGGGGGGAATTAGGGCTTCAGCATATGAATTTGAGGGGGACACAAACATTCAGTCCACAGCATGGAATAATATTAACTCAAGTTAAGCTGTGATAAGTTAAAGATGTATATGTTAAAAACTACAGCAAAATCTCAAATAAATAAAGTAAGGAGATATAAAGAAAGAATAGTAAAAAAAAAAAAAAATTCAATTAATCAAAAATAAGAAAGAAAAGGAGGGGGGGAAACAAAGAATGGAGAAAAGATACTCAATATCACTCATTATTACAGAAATGCAAATAAAAACTACAATAAGGTGTCACCTCACACTGGTCAGAATGTCCATCATCAGAAAATTTACAAACAATAAATGTTAGAGAGGGTGTGGAGAAAAGGGAACTCTCTTGCACTGTTGGTAGGAATTTAAATTGATACAGCTATTATGGAGAATAGTATGGAGGTTCCTTAAAAATCTAAAAATAGAACTACCATAAAATCCAACAATCCCACTCCTGGGCATATACCCAAAGAAAACCATAATTAAACAAGATACATGCACCCCAATGTTCATTGCAGCACTATTTACAACAGCCAGGACACGGACGCAACCTACATGTCCATCCACAGATGAATGGGTAAAGAAGAGGTGGTACATATAAACAATGGAATATTACTCAGCCTTAGAAAGGAATGAAAGTGTGCCATTTGCAGAGACATGGGTAGACCTAGAGACTGCTCTAAGAGGGAAGTAAGTCAGAAGGAGAAAAACAAAACTTATATAATATAGTTTTTATGTGTAATCTAAAAATTTGAAACAGATGAACTTATCTGCAAAGCAGAAATAAAGACACAGCTGTAGAGAATAAATGAATGGATACCAAAGATGGAAGGCGGAGTGGGATGAATGGGCAAATTTGGATTGACATACATACACTACCATATATAAAATAGGTAACTAATGAGAACCTACTGTATAGCACAGGGAACTCTATTCAATGTTCCGTGGTGATCTAAATCAGAAAGAAATCTAAAGAAAAGGAAATGTATGGATACGTATGGCTGACTCACTTTACTGTGCAGCAGAAGCTAACACAACACTGCAAAGCAACTATGCTCCATTAAAAATGAATTTTTTTATGAATTTTTAAAAATCTACGAGTAAGTCTACCAAGGCTCAAAGTCAGCAGCTTCAGTTCTCTAGACAAATAAAAACAAACTTTTCTTTTTTAAAAAGATAATACAAGGATCATCTTTGTCTTAATGATACAAGGATCAAAGAATATTGAAGATTTGAAAAACATTGCCAAATAGTTTAAAAACGTGAGTTGAAACAGGTTAACTGGGATTTGTACAACACTATAGAAACCAACTGCAGAATTCACATTCTTTTGTTAGCACACATGGAACATTCACAAGATAGACCATGTAGAGAGCCAGAAACACAAGCCTTAATTTCACAGGATTGAAAATATACAGAATACAACTTCAAACTAAATCAGAATTATATTAAAAATCAATAACAAAGACACTTGTAATAGCCCCAAATATTAGGAAATTAATAAGTATCATTCTAAACAAAACATGAGTCTAAGAAAAAAGTCACAGAAAAACAGAAAATATGTTCACCTGCATGATCAGAGAAACAACAAACATACTAAATTTTGTGGGAGGCAATTAAGACAGTCTTTAAAAGGTAATTTATATCTTTAGATGCATATATGAGAGAGGAGACATTTAAAAATCAATGATCTATGACTCACTATAAATAACAACAAAAAATAAGATCAAATTAAACTTAGAGTAAGTAGAAGGAGGAAAGAATAGCATAAACGTGGAAATCACTGGTGTATAATGTAAACAAAGATTAAAGAAAGCCAGCAAAACTGAAACTCACTGGCAAGTACCATCAAATACTTGAGAAAAAAATGACTACAATCCTATAATCTTAAACCAATGCTTTCCTAAAATATATATGGTTCAAACATTTCAACTAAAATGAAGACATTGTCAGAATGTATAAAACTACAAGGCCCAATTATATACTATCCTAAAAAATGCTTCAATTATAAAGATGTAGATAGATTTAAAGTAAATTCATGGAAAAGCACACGCTTTACAAATATTCATTATAAAGCTGCATCTTAGTGTGTGCAGGTTGCTCTCATAGCCTGATATTTATCTCACAATCTTGGAGACTGTGAAGTTCAAGATCAGAGTGCCAGCAGATTCCATGTCTGGTCAAGGCCTGCTTCTTGATTTACAGAGGGCTGTCTTCTCATTGCGTTCTCTCCTGGCAGAAGGGACAAGGGAGCTTTCTTGAATACCTCTTATAAGAGTACTAATCTTACCATCTGTTATGAGGATGCAGCCTTCATGACCTCCCAAAGGCCCCACCTCCAAATACCATCACACTAGATACTATTATTTAAACATATGAATTTTGGAGACACAAATCTTCAGTCTGTAATCTCCAGTGTGGTTGTATTAAGATTAGATGAAATAAATTTTACAACAAGAAATACTAGCAAGGATAAGCTGACTCAGACAGTAAAGAATCTGCCTGCAATGCAGGAGACCTGGGTCTGATCCCTGGGTCAGGAAGATCCCCTGGAGAAGGGAATGGCTACCCACTCCAGTATTCTTGCCCAGAGAATTCCATGAAGAGAGTAGCCTGGCGGGCTATAGTCCATGGTGTTGCAAAGAGTCAGACACAACTGAGCAACTAACACTTTCAAAGATAAAGGAATCCTAATGATAAAAATATCTACTCATCAAGACAGTATAGCAATTCTAAATATATGTGAACCTAAAAATAGAACTAAGTTGAAGCAAAACTGACAACTTAAGGAGAAATAAATAAATAGTTGAATATTTCAAAACTCTTTTCTCAGTAATTGACAAAACCAGTAGAAAGAAAATCAGCAAGAATATAAAAGGCTGAATTAACTATAAACTGACATTCATAAAATATTTCAATGACAGAAAATACACTTTCAAGTATACAAGGTATACTCACTAAGATAAACTGTGTGTTGATCATAAACCAAGTTATAATAATTTTAAAAGACTTAATAAAGTTTATATTGATATTCTTCCTTTACAAAAAATAAAATATTTTAAAAGAAGCCTTTTAATAGGTGTAAGGAAACCTATCTCAACACTGGATGATACAATCCAACTAAAAATAATGTCATCAACTGGATTTTAAAAATTAGTATTCTATTTTCTTTTCCAGGTTATTTTATAAAGCAAGTAATATCCCAAAATGTATGAAAGAAAGCCTGTTAGTGAGGGAAATGTTTTGACCAATATATCAAAAGGTAAATGATCAAAACTCAAATATTCTGATTTTCAGAATATTTCAGAATGTTGCAACCATTGTGTTCATATTATATCAAAAGCAATAAATAATAAAAAGTCCTCAAACATTCTTTCAATTAATTGAAATATTTTATGGAAACTGTGTGAGTCATCTCAAAGAAGAGAAGAGTACTGGTGAGTCAAATTCTTTTCTCATTCAAATATGATTTATGGAAAGAACTCAAGGTTGTTTTCCATGTTGTATTTAGCACTCTACCAAAAAAAATTTCTATTTAGAGTAGATAATCTATCAAGATAAAACTGGCCGAGCTATGATATGAATATGTATAAGGCACTGTAGGCCTGAATGTTTTTTTACTAATCCAGTAGTGGAATGGTGCTGTGTATGTTTTCTTTAAGTATACATGGCTTGGTTTGGTTTGGATTTTAATCTAGGAGGCATCTGGCGCTGACATGTATGACGTGATACGGATTGAGATAACGAAGAAGAAGGACAGTCTTGAATACCTACGACCAAAGTCAGAAGGATTAAAGAGGTATTAATACGTGGTTATTAAGAAGCCCAGAGAACAAAAAAAAAAAGAAGAAGAAGAAGAAGAAGAAAGAAGAAAAATATGCTGGAAGAGTAAAAAAATCAAAACACTGGCACAGAGAGGTTAAAAAGTGATTTGGAAGCAATGATTAAAGAAAGATTGAATCAGAGCCCAGAGAACCAATAAGAACAGATAAGAGGGAGGTTTGCCAATTACTATAGAAGACAAAGAAAGTAAAAAGCAGGTCAAGAACATAAACTGTACAGATCAGATCTCATGTCCATAATTTGTATAGAACTGAAGCTCAAAAACAGGAAGTAGGTTCCAAGTACTCGGGATGAACCTAGGATGACAGGTGAAAAGCTAGACCCAGAGGTACATAAGAGTCTAAATCAAAAACCCACCAAAAGCAACTACATTTCGGCAAGCAAACCCAAGACAAATAGATTTGCCAAGACCTTAAAGAATGAGATCCTGGATATATAAATACAACCACTAAGCAGATAAGTACACATAATTGCTATGTATATGAAGCTTCACCTGGATCTACATATGGGTAGCCTGGTTAACAGGGAAACGAGTACAAAGTTGGGCCTGAAGCTGACCCAAGATCCTCTGAAATATGCAACCTTCCCAGAAGCAGAACCAAGATCAGGAAAAATACAGCAATCAGGTGGAAAGGCTCACTTACTAGGAGCAAAAATAGGTCAGGAAACTATCTCACCATTTCTACCATAAAGACTGAGTTTTTCAAAGAGGTTTAAAGGAACATTAAATTTTATATACCTTTTACATAATTCAGCTATTTGTAAATATCAATAGTGCTAAAATAATTTCATAAAATGCTGAATGAAGAATCACAACAAAGATAAAAATCATGGGCTGAAAATCTGATAACCTATGAGCATAAACTTAAACACATAAAAGGCCATGTCTACCATATTAGTAAAAGATGTTTATTAAATGAAATATTATTGTCTATTTTCCTCTACAATAAAAGCAGTTAAAAGACTATTGATTACCTCCAGATTTTATGAAGATTCTGTTTTCACAGAAGTCTCCTAATTGAGCCTCCAATCTCTAGAGAACAAGTAAGCACTATCAGGCTCAACAGACCTTGTGAAGGCAGACAGGGATCAGACACGATGTTGAACATGGTCTGCAATGGAGTGACAGAGGTAGACTGGACCACTGCCCTCAACTCTGCTTCTGTTATCCCTATAAAGTTGACTTCACTGAGGTCTCACACTCCCTGAGCCCAAACAGACATGGGGGGAATATGCTTAAATCATTTAACTGCTTTCCCTGTCCTTTCATCATTGCCTTTCTTTTACTGCCAAACTTTTGGGCTCCTCTCTAGCCTTCTCTTCCCAAATTCTGAAAAAGTCTCATTTCTAGAATCCTAGACTCCCTGTGAAGACATAGGTATCTCTCACTAGAGCTTCTCCCAAGAATTGAATCCTGGCCCCAAATTCAGGGTTCAGTTCTGAAGCTGGTGTAGATTTCTCTTTGCTGCCGGCTGAAAGACAAACATCGATCATTTTCTAGAGTGCTTCATTTGTGCATCACCAACCAGAAACCTTGCTATTGACTACTGTATCCTGCACCCATGCACATTCACCCCATCACCAGTCTTAACCATTTGATTAGCTACTTGCTGGTTTACTTTAATACTTACAAAACATTCACCCAACCTCTTTCACAGAGCAGGTCCCTCTAGAATAAGCTTGCCTCCATTCTCCGAGGCAAGCATACATCCTCTTAACTTACTCACTTAATAAGAGTAACTATATTACATGAAGCAGTTCCTACTGTCAAGGTTTAAGCCATGGGCTATATGAAAAGAAAGTTACTAAGACAACCCACTGTGATTGCCCAATCTCCCCAGATATGTTTATCAGGAAAACAGAGACTATAAGAGAGAGGCTCGGGATAATTTTGTCCCCACAACAAACCACTGAGAGAGCATTTCTGAGTGTGCAGAGGACAGCTGAGCTCATTACAGAGTTAAATAGAAAGTAGCTACAGTAATGGTAAAACTAATGAATTATGAAGTCATTTCGCCATCATTTCCTTCAGGTTTAAAATGAAGAAGGTGGGCTAGGTCATCTCTGAGGCCTCCTTAAGCTCTAAAAATCTATGATCTGTAGAGAGTACCTCCATTTAAACTGACATTTAATGTTAAACATACAAAAAATTATTGACATACAAACAAACATATAAAAACTTAGAATGTAATTTCTGTCAGTACCAAGATAGCATCAGTATGGCTAAAGCCTGAAGTTTTAAAGGAAAATGGAAAGCAGATGCTTAAGAATAGAGAAGCCATAACTTAATAATTTGTGCAGTACCTATGACTTCTGAATGATAAAGCACTTGAATCCACAAAGCATTTGACAAATTCTAGTTCATAACCATTTGTTTATCAGCATATCTCCAGATCCCCAAGTATGGTGGCGGTTGTAAATATAGGAGTGTGTTATGTATTATTATTCAGGAAATGATACCATGGAATAAGAAATTTTACAAAATGTATTTCATCCTTTCAAAATCTACAGTCATAAAGGCAACTAGACAATGTCAGCAGAGTGAGGAACACAGTGCTCCATCTCCCTGGTCATAACCAAATGGACCCAATTTCCAGTCATTCATGTTTTCTGGAACATGGGTCTCCATTTCAAAACGTCCTAACAGTTATGAATGACTTGTTTTCAATATAAATACTAATGTGTTTTTCTATCAGATCAGTTCATTATGGAATAATGTACATCAATTTCATGCGTAATTTGCACTTTTATAGCTGAAACATCAAGAAGAAACATTATCATTAAATGTTGATTCATGAAGCGAAAAAAAAAAAAATCATTTTTAATTCTAGCCCATGTTTATCAGGCCAGCAAGAACAGAGGATTGTGCAGAGACATCACACTGCTTCCTGAGGGGGCTCCACTTCCCCATATCAGTGTCTACCCCTGTTTGTGGGCTGCTGCTTTCTAGGCTGGAGAAGGCAATGGCACCCCACTCCAGTATTCTTGCCTGGAGAATCCCATGGACGGAGGAGCCTGGTAGGCTGCAGTCCATGGGGTCACTAAGAGTCGGGCATGACTGAGCAACTTCATTTTCACTTTTCACTTTCATGCATTGGAGAAGGAAATGGCAACCCACTCCAGTATTCTTGCCTGGAGAATCCCAGGGACAGAGGAGCCTAGTGGGCTGCCATCTATGGGGTCGCACAGAGTCGGACATGACTGAAGCAACTTAGCAGCAGCAGCAGCCGCAGCTTTCTAGGCAGAATTTCTAGGCATAGAAAGTTGTTCTATTCCTTGTAAGAACAGAAATTTCACTCTAAAACAGGGGTGTGCAAACCACACCTAGCGGGCTATGTGCACTGCCTGCCTGTTCCGCCTGTTCTCAGTTCTAGAACTAAGCATAATTAGTACATTTTTTAATGGTTGCCAAAAGAAAAAAAGAAGAAAAATATTTCAAAACATTAAAAAATTATATGAAATGCAAATTTCAGCATACAGTAAATGAAATTTAAAACACAGCCAGCTTCCAGGTCGCCCGAGGGGTAAAAGATCCACTTGCCAATGCAGGAGACACAAGACACGTGACACTGATCCTCGACTCAGGAAGAGTTCCTGGAGTAGGAAGTGGCAACTCACTCCATTATTCTTGCCTGAAAAATTCCATGGGCAGAGGATCCTGGCAGGCCACAGTCCATGGGACTGCAAAGAGTTGAACACGACTGAGCACACACACACATAGCTTTACTTGTTTACGTATTGTCTATGGCTGTTTTCCTGCTATAGCAAAGTCAAAATATCTCAATAGAAACCATATAACCCACAAGTTACACTTACTATCTGATCCTTCAGGGAAAAAGTTCCCTGCCCTAGGACATCTAGGAAATTGCCTAAGGTCCATATTCCATCTCACAAACGGAAATATGTTCTACTTCCCATCCCTTATACAAAGTCAAATTTAAAAGTTAAAATTTTGCTTTAGCACAGAATCTCCCTATAAAAATACCTCTCTTTTTCATTCTAAAATGTCTTGCATAGTTTTTCAGGCTTAGTAAAAAACAGCATCTCTACTTTTCTCCCTGTTTTCTTCTTTGCAGGGAACCCACTATCCTGATTATCCTATTTAATCCATTCTATTCTCTGGCCCCAGTCCCAAACAGATTTCTTCACAGCACTCCCTGTAGTGAGAATTTATTTTCTATTTGCTTGCATCTCCCACTAGAGAGTATACTCAATGAGCTGGGGTCTAAACATATTTTTTACCATCACCATCTTATAGTACTCTTTCAAAAGTATTTAGTGATTGGTGATATGAGCAACAAGGCAGCATGAGATGCTCACTTTGTCTCTCCCCTTCAGTCTACAGCTAGGAAAATAACCATAACTCAACGATGTTCCTCTGCCCAACAATCAAAGAGGAATCCACACGTGTGCACATCTGAAGGTGAGGGGATGAAACATATGAAAGAGGCAGACCAAAGAACAATGGAGGCAGTGGCCATGATTCCGGTCTGTGGTCCCCAGGAGCTAAGCCTACAGCTCAGAGAACCCGGCAGCAGCAAGGGAGTTAGAGCACACAACTCTAGCTTCCTGGCCACAGAGGGACCTGTTCAGTTCAGTCAGCTCGGTTGCTCAGTCATGTCTGACTCTTTGCGACCCCATGGACTGCAACACATTAGGCTTCCCTGTCCATCACCAACTCCCGGAACTTACCCAAACTCACGTCCATTGAGTCAGTGATGCCATCTAACCATCTCATCCTCTGTCATCCCCTTCTCTTCCTGCCTTCAATCTTTCCCAGTATCAGGGTCTTTCCAAATGAGTCAGTTCTTCACATCAGGTGGCCAAAGCATTGGAGTTTCAGCTTCAGCATCAGTCCTTCCAATGAATATTCAGGACTCATTTCCTTTAAGATGGACTGGATGGATCTCCTTGCAGTCCAAGGGACTCTCAAGGGTCTTCTCCAACACCACAGTTCAAAAGCATCAATTCTTTGGTGCTCAGCTTTCTTTATAGTCCAACGCTCACATCCATACATGACTACTGGAAAAACCACAGCTTTGACTAGACAGACTTTGCTGGCAAAGTAATGTCTCTGTTTTTTATATGCTGCTTAGGTTGGTCACAACTTTTCTTCCAAGGAGCAAGCATCTTTAAATTTCATGGCTGCAGTTACCACCTGCAGTGATTTTGGAGCCCAAAAAAGAAAGTCTATCACTGTTTCCATTGTTTCCCCATCTATTCACCATGAAGGGATGGGACCAGATGTCATGATCTTAGTTTTCTGAATGTTGAGTTTTAAGCCAATTTTTCACTCTCTTTCACTTTCATCAAGAGGCTCTTTTGTTCTTCTTCGCTTTCTCCCATAAGGGTGGTGTCATCTGCATATCTGAGGTTATTGATATTTCTCTCAGCAATCTTGATTCCAGCTTGTGCCTCATCCAGCCTGGCATTTCACATGATGTACTCTGCATATAAGTTAAATATGCAGAGTGACAATATACAGCCTTGACGTAGTCCTTTTCCAATTTGGAACCAGTCTGTTACCTCAATATTTTAAAATGTATTTAGTACACTTAGCATTAAGTTTCCTAACACATAGAAGTTGCTTAATAAATTCCAAATGATTGAATGAATTAATAAGCAATTTAAGTTACAGCTACAAGAACCAGGAAAGAAGAGTAAAGAAAGGATTTTTTGAAAGCACACTTTCTTTTTCACGAAAAAAAAATTCTCATTTATTTGAACATTAAGGTTCCAATTTATGGCACATTGACAATTTACAATTGGCTTTTACATAGCAAAGACACGATGCTTAGTTCTTTACCTCCTATGGCGTCTGCAACAAATGATCACAAAACAATGGCTTAAACATAAGAGAAATGTATTCTCTCATAGTTCTGGAGGCCAGAAATCTAAAATCAAAGTGGCAATAGATCCACACTCCTTCCAAATCTTCTAGTAGAAAATTTCTTCTTGTCTTTTCCAGTTTCTTGTAACTGTTGACATTCCTTAGCTTGTGGATGCATCACTTCAAACTCTGCTTCTGCCTTCATTGTCTCTTCTTCAGTGTGTTTGTCTTTTATCTTTTGTCTCATACTAGGACACTTGTCTTTGTTTTAGGACCCATCAGATTAACCTAGGTTAGTCTCATTTTAAGATCCTTAATCTAATTACATCTACAAACATCCTTTTTAAAAATCAGGTCCCAGTTAAAGTTTCCAAAGAATCAGGACGTTACATATATTTTGGGGTCTACTATTTAACCCACCACATTTAGCATCTGGATACTAGTACATTTATGATTTTCTTAATTACTAACAGTTAGTACCTTTTCTCAAATTTAAAAGCTTTAATAAAAATAGTGGGAAAACAAGCATTTCAAAGTCAGTGTGTCAGGATTTAAGACTATTCCCTTAACATGGCATTTTATTGCCTACACAGCAGACAGGCCCACTTTCTGAACTGCCCCATCTCACAGGCTGAATATACCAGAGTCCTGAACCACACTAAATCTTGCGTTTCCCCTTACCTGCTTACACAGCATATGGCCCACCTGGAGCACAAACATAGAAGCTATTTCACAATTTCCAACTCAGATTCTTTACCATCTGAGCCACCAGGGAAGCCCATTCCCAACTACATTCTAGGCTAATCTGACACTGTTACCCACCGTCTCTAAAATTATGTTTCTATCTCTCTTAGTAAGTTTTACTTGATGCTCATAGTGTACATGGCAAATTAAACTCACTGCATATCCACCGCTGATAAGCAGTGTGTATAAGAAATTCTAACGGATTTTTTGTTTTAATCTTTACAGCAGCAACCTTACAAAAGTAGAGAATATTTTCTAATTGGGATGTAAATCACACTGGGGCATCTCAAATGGAGACAAGCAAGTAGGACATAATGAAGGAATTCTCTGGTCACTTTGAATTAGACATGCCAGGAGCTCGTGATGGACAGGGAAGCCTAGCATGCTATAGTCCTTGGAGCTGCAGAGTCAGACACCACTGGATGACTGAACTGAACTGAACTGAACTGAGTGACCCTCTGGTGAATATAAACCGTGTGAACTTCTCCATCCCCCTTTAAATCATGTAGCTCAAAATTTACATAAAGTTAGTTCCTTGTGAAAATCCCCCTCCTAGTGACATGAGGGAACTTATGTACTTCCATTAGTAAACTATTTGCTCCTTTCTGCAGCTGGATCAGAACTGTTATACATCATGCCAACTCAGAGGGAAAATACAGTCAAGGATGGAAGGGTCAAAAGCCAACCACCTGGAAATTTAAGTCAGTTTTTATGTGTAGGCTCCTTCATCACAAGCAAATATCACACTTTAATACCACTGCACAACAAAGGAACACCTTTGACTTGTGGGCTTGTGGGAAAAACAGAATGAAAATCAGCATTCATGTGAGAGTTAAAACCTATCCTGCACTTTGGTGAAGGATAAAAAGGCTTTGTGCTATGCTTTTTACCTCTGCTGGAGGTGGGGTTCAGGCAGACTCCATGAAGAGGGAACAGACAATGATTGGGCAATTTCCACATATCTGATCATTTCCTAGTTTATGCATCATTCAATCCTCACAACTAACCTTGAAAGCAAACAAAATGCCCTCATATTAGAGTTGAGGAAATTAAAACTTAGACTATCTAATGACTTACCAAAGGTCATGAAGTTAATTAGCAGCAATGTTGGGTAAGGCCAGAGATTCCCATAAGTAAATCTTAACTGCATCCATGATTTTTTTTCTGCTCCTGCCAGCATGTGTAAATAAATGCTTTAAAAATAATGACATGCTAAATCTTGCAATCAAGTTATTATACTATTCTGGTAAGTGTGCAACTGACATGCTGTTTTTGTTCAAGACGGCCAGGATATGACATTGTCTCCTCCTGTTACACCCAACCAGCATACTGACTGTCAAATATCCACTGCTATAATCTGTTTTGCTAGGTCAGCTGCTTGATTGCTATGAATAATTGGATGCCATTAATAATGGTCAGCTCCAGGATATAGAAAGGTGGTCAAGCATGGTAATTGTATTTTGAACTCTGGAAGATTATTTCCTAGGGAGTAGGAAGACAACCACTATGTGGGATACAGTTTCTGTAAATACAATAGAGATAATTGCTTCCCTAGAGGTGAGGGGACAAGCCAAGAGCTCCCTTAATAACTTGTGTGATCAACTTTATAAAGAAACATGGAGGTCAAGGTTTTGAAAGATGAGGCTAATACTGGAAAGAAAGTGTGACCATTGCTGAATGTCCTCAATAGTTAATTTTCTCATTTCCTTGTTCAGATTAACAGTTGAGTTTTATGTGTTGGGAGTGGGGGATCACTAACTAAATCTGGAAGCACCAGTGAGGTCACACCATTGACTAATTAGTAAATTTAACCCAGTTGATATTCATCCATAAAGGCCAACCATAAATCTTTTACTGTTTAATGTAAACTAAATGTTCACAATATATTAAAAGCTGTAAACACCACAGAATTATTAAATAGGACATTATTTTTTTAAATCTATGTCAAAGAATGAAGGATTTTAAAATATCATTCAGGAGATTATCATAAAAATTAGAAACTAAAGATATTAGGGAAAAGTATATTTACATCCACATGAAAAGAAAAAACTGAAAATTATTTTAGAGGATAATAGAAGACTAGGGTCTGGGTAGTAAATAGATTAAAGAGCAAAAAAAAATCACAGAAATGTGTAATAATTCAATAGCAACAAGGCATGCTCTATTTCAGGCTTTCCTGTTGACTCAGCAGTAAAGAATCTGCCCTCAATGTTGGAGATGTGGGTTTGATCCCTGGGTCAGGAAGATCCCCTGGAGGAGGCATGGCAACTCACCCAGTATTCTTGCTTGGAGAATCTCATGGACAGAGCAGCCTGGCAGCCTACAGTCCATGGGGTTGCAAAGAGTCTGACACAACCGAAGTGACTTAGCACACATGCACGCACATGCTCTATTTCAATACCCGCTAGTTATCAGTTCCAGACTTGAATATGGAAACTGTTTCATAAATTGGCCATCAAAGTGAGAGAACAAAATTAAAATTAAAAATAATCATCAGTTCAGTTCAGTAACTCATCATGTCCAACTCTTTGTGACCCCATGGACTGCAGCACACCAGGCCTCTCTGTCCATCACCAACTCCCAGAAGCTACCCAAACTCATGTCCACTGAGTCAGTGATGCCATCTAACCATCTCATCCTTTGTCATCCCCTTCTCCTCCCACCTTCAATCTTTCCCAGCATCAGGGTCTTTTCAAATGAGCCAGTCCTTCACATCAGGTGGCCAAAGTATTGGAGTTTCAGCTTTAGCATCAGTCCTTCCAGTGAACACTCAGGACTGACCTCCTTTAAGATGGACTGGTTGGATCTCCTTGCAGTCCAAGGGACTTTCAAAAGTTTCTCCAACACCACAGTTCAAAAGCATCAATTCTTCGGTGCTTAGCTTTCTTAACAGTCCAACTCTCACATCCATACATGTCTACTGGAAAAACCATAGCCTTGACTAGAATGACCTTTGTTGGCAAAGTAATGTCTCTGCTTCTTTTTTTTTTTTTATTTTTTCATTTATTTTTATTAGTTGGAGGCTAATTACTTTACAATATTGTAGTGGGTTTTGTCATACATTGACATGAATCAGCCATGGATTTACATGTATTCCCCATCCCGATCCCCCCTCCCACATCCCTCTCTACCTGCTCCCTCTGGGTCTTCCCAGTGCACCAGGCCCAAGCACTTGTCTCATGCATCCAACCTGGGCTAGTGATCTGTTTCACACTTGATAATATACATGTTTCGATGCTGTTCTCTCAAAACATCCCACCCTCGCCTTCTCCCACAGAGTCTAAAAGTCTGTTCTGTACATCTGTGTCTCTTTTTCTGTTTTGCATATGGGGTTATTGTTGCCATCTTTCTAAATTCCATATATATGTGTTAGTATACTGTATTGGTCTTTATCTTTCTGACTTACTTCACTCTGTATAATGGGCTCCAGTTTCATCCATCTCATTAGAACTGATTCAAATGAATTCTTTTTAATGGCTGAGTAGTATTCCATGATGTATATGTACCACAGCTTCCTCATCCATTCGTCTGCTGATGGGCATCTAGGTTGCTTCCATGTCCTGGCTATTATAAACAGTACTGTGATGAACATTGGGGTGCACGTGTCTCTTTCAGATCTGGTTTCCTCCGTGTGTATGCCCAGGAGTGGGACTGCTGGGTCATATGGCAGTTCTATTTCCAGTTTTTTAAGAAATCTCCACACTGTTCTCCATAGCGGCTGTACTAGTTTGCATTCCCACCAACAGTGTAAGAGGGTTCCCTTTTCTCCACACCCTCTCCAGCACTTATTGCTTGTGGACTTTTGGATAACAGCCATCCTGACTGGCATGTAATGGTGCCTTATTGTGGTTTTGATTTGCATTTCTCTGATAATGAATGATGTTGAGCATTTTTTCATGTGTGTTTTTTAGCCACCTGTATGTCTTCTTTGGAGAAATGTCTGTTTAGTTCTTTGGCCCATTTTTTCATTGGGTCATTTATTTTTCTGGAATTGAGCTGCAGGAGTTGCTTGATTCAATGCAATCCCTATCAAGCTACCAATGGTATTTTTCACAGAACTAGAACAAATATTTCACAATTTGTATGGAGATACAAAAAACCTTGAATAGCCAAAGTAATCTTGAGAAAGAAGAATGGAACTAGAGGAATCAACCTGCCTGACTTCAGACTATACTACAAAGCCACAGTCATCAAGACAGTATGGTACTGGCACAAAGACAGAAATACAGATCAATGGAACAGAATAGAAAGCCCAGAGATAAATCCACGAACCAATGGACACCTTATCTTCAACAAAGGAGGCAAAGATATACAATGGAAAATAGACAACCTCTTTAACAAGTGGTGCTGAGAAAACTGGTCAATCACTTGTAAAAGAATGAAACTAGAACACTTTCTAACACCATACACAAACATAAACTCAAAATGGATTAAAGATCTAAATGTAAGACCAGAAACTATAAAACTCCTAGAGAAGAACATAGGCAAAACACTCTCCAACATAAATCACAGCAGGATCCTCTATGACCCACCTCCCAGAATATTGGAAATAAAAGCAAAAATAAACAAATGGGACCTAATTAAACTTAAAAGCCTTTGTCTCTGCTTTTTAATATGCTATCTAGGTTGGTCAGAACTTTCCTTCCAAGGAGCAAGCATCTTGTAATTTCATGGCTGCAGTCACCATCTGCAGTGATTCTGGAGCCCCCCCCCCAAAAAAAATGCTGCCACTGTTTCCACTGTTTCCCCATCTATTTGCCATGAAGGGATGGGACCAGATGCCATGATCTTAGCTTTCTGAATGTTGAGTTTTAAGCCAACTTTTTCACTCTCCTCTTTCACTTTCATCAAGAGGCTCTTTTGTTCTTCACGTTCTGCCATAAGTGTGGTGTCATCTGCATATCTGAGGTTATTAATATTTCTCAGGGCAATCTTGATACCAGCTTGTGCTTCATCCAGCCTAGCGTTTCTCATGATGTACTCTGCATATATGTTAAATAAGCAGTGCGACAATAACACTTGTGACAATAACAGCCTTGATAGACTCCTTTTCCTATTTGGAACCAGTCTGTTCTTCCATTTTCAGTTCTAACTGTTGGTTCCTGACCTGCATACAGATTTCTCAAGAGGCAGGTCAGGTGGTCTGGTATTCCCATCTCTTGAAGAATCTTCCACAGTTTATTGTGACCCACACAGTCAAAGGTTTTGGCATAGTCAATAAAGCAAAAGTAGATGTTTTTCTGGTACTCTCTTGCTTTTTTGATGATGCAGCGGATGTTGGCAATTTGATCTCTGGTTCCTCTGCCTTTTCTAAATCCAGCTTGAACATCTGGAATTCATGGTTCACGTATTGCTGAAGCCTGGCTTGGAGAATTTTGAGCACTACTTTATTAGCATGTAACATGAGTGCAATTGTATGGTAGTTTGAGCATTCTTTGACATTGCTTTTCTTTGGGATTCAAATGAAAATTTACCATTTCTAGTCCTGTGGCCACTGCTAGTTTTTCAGATTTGCTGGTATATTGAGTGCAGCACTTTCACAACATCAACTTTTAGGATTTGAAATAGCTCAACTGGAATTCCATCACCTCCACTAGCTTTGTTCGTAGTGATGCTTCCTAAGGCCCACTTGACTTCACATTCCAGGATGTCTGGCTCTAGGTGAGTGATCACACCATCGTGATTATCTGGGTCGTGAAAGTCTCTTTTGTATAGTTCTTCTGTATATTCTTACCACCTCTTCTTAATATCTTCTGCTTCTGTTAGGTCCATACAATTTCTGTCCTTTATTGTGCCTATCTCTGCATGAAATGTTCCCTTGGTATCTCTAATTTTCTGGAAGAGATCTCTAGTCTTTCCCATTCTGGTGTTTTCCTCTATTTCTTTGCACTGATCACTGAGGAAGGCTTTCTTATCTCTCCTTGCTATTCTTTGGAACTCTGCATTCAAATGGGTCTATCTTTCCTTTCCCCTTTGTTTTTCACTTCTCTTCTTTTCACAGCTATTTGTAAGGCCTCCTCAGATAGCCATTTTGCTTTTTTGCATTTCTTTTTCTTGGGGATGGTCTTGATCCCTGTCTCCTGTACAGTGTCACAAACCTCCATCCATAGTTCATCAGGCACTCTGTCTATCAGATCTAGTCCCTGAAATCTATTTCCCACTTCCACTGTATAATCGTAAAGGATTTGATTTAGGTCATAGCTGAATGTTCTAGTGGTTTTCCCTACTTCCTTCATAGTAGAGGTATAAGTAAAAAAAGAAAAAAATAGATGGGAGCATGGAATCATGATACTTCTTGAAACAATATTCAGCACACACTTGACAACTTTTCTGTTATTTGGAGGTAGGATTTAGGCTGTTTTGACCATTTTTTCAAGGATATTATTCAGTATTTAGATCAACTGTGAAATGACAGACAAATGGATAACAGACATAATATAAAAGCTAAAACTATAAAACTTTCAAAATAATACCAAGTGTAAATCATCATAACCTTGGGTTAGGCAATGGTTTTTAGTTTTGATATCAAAAATTGGATAAGAAAAGAAAAACATATAAATTGACTACCTCAAAATTAAAACTTTTTTCTGCAAATGCTACCACCAAAAAAGTGAAAAGACAATCCAGAATGGGAGAAGACCTTTGCAAATCATAAATGTGATAGAGGATTTGTATCTCAATACAAGTAGCAGAAGCAACATAAATTGCCATCAACTGATGAATGGATAAAATGTTATATAACCATGCAAGGGAATATTATTTAGCCATAAAAGGAATGAATTACTGATACATGCTACATGTATAACACTTGAAAATATTATGCTGTATGAAAGGAACCAGTCACAAAAGGCCATATAGTATATAAATCCATTTACAAGAAATGTCCAGAATAAGAAAATGTACAGAGACAAACAGTGTATTAGGGGTTGCTTGCTGTGCCGTGCTCAGTCGCTTCAGCTATGTCTGACTCTTTGTGACCTATGGACTGTAGCCCCCCAGGCTCCTCTGTCCATGGCATTCTCCAGGCAAGAACAGTGGAGTGGGTTGTTGTGTCCTCCTCCAGGGATCTTCTCACCCCAGGGATCAAACCCGTGTCTCCAGTGTCTCCTGCACTGCGGCAGGTTCTTTTCCCACTGATCCACCTGGGAAGCCCAAGGGTTGCTTAGGGCAGGGGAAAGAAGACAGGAGGGAAATGGATCTAATTCTAATGTGTATAGAGTTTCTTTTCGAGAGGGGATGAAAGTGTTCTAAAATTAGATTATGGTGATGGTTGCACAACCCTATGAATATATTGGGCTTACCTGGTAGCTCAGCTGGTGAAGAATTCACCTCCAATGCAGGAGACCCCAGTTCAATTCCTGGGTCAGGAAGATCCCCTGGAGAAGGGGTAGGCTATCCAATCCAGTATTTGGGGGCTTCCCTGATGACTATTAAATATCATTAAATTGAAACTGTAAACAGATGAACTGTAGGCATGTGAATTATATCTCAATTAATTCAAAGCTGTTTTAAAAAGCAATCCAAGCAACGAAAAATATCAACCAGTATCAGTTATTTCCTTAGTGAAACAATTATTTCATTTTTAGTCTAGAGGTTCAGAAAGAGAAGCAACTTACACATGGTTCCATATTAATCCAGTACCTAAGCAGGATCCCTAAGATTTCTGCTTCAAAAATCCCCTAAGACACCTCAACACTTTGGGAAATTTCTTACGCTTTATGGTCTACTTTGGTAGTAGGGTGGGGGGCCGGTGGCTCTCAATGACAGTAGCCTTCCTAGCTGATGCCTTTACCCAGAAGCATTTCCATCAGCTGATATAAACTGAGGACACTATAAACTACAGAAAGTAGGCAATATAAATCTAGCAGGAGTCCACTTTCCTACAAAATAGTAACGAGCTGCTAAAGGGTCCCAAAACCCGGGCAAGGTCTAAATAGTTCCCTGAAAGGAGTATCAGATCAAAGCCTGCAAGGTTTTTAGGCATGAGAATATTATATAAAAAGATAATGGTCAGTTTCTAGAAATGAGAACCCAGAACCCAGATTTCTCAGTCCTCAAATATGCCTCAAAGCCTAAGCAGGAAACTGAAACCAGAGTTAAGAGGGTCAACTCTTTGACCTTTACTCTAAAGTTAAAGCATTTTGCCTGAAGAGAACATTTCTTTCAAGAGACTTTAAGGCTAGAGCTGCAAGAAAGGAAGATCTTCATCTCAATTGCTATATTTTCAGAACCTTCAAGCATCTTATTTTAAAATCAGAACACTGAGAAAATGCCTGGGATACCAGTGGTGTCCTCATTTGTACGATGAAGAAAGTGAAGATCACCTACTTAGAGAATTCAGTGAAAATGTGGTACAAGCCCAGGTAAGAAAGAGTAACAGAGATGCCTATGGGGGGAGGGGGGTGGGAAGGGGTGCGGCACACCAGGGTGTGAGGTTGATGAAGAGATTCAGAGAGAGATAAGAAGAACATCAGGGCCTGAGAACATTTTGAATCTTTTCTAGAACAGTTTAGACATGATACAGAGGTTCCTCATGCTCAAAAAAGAAACATACAAGAGACAAGAGAGTAGAAAGTATGTCTTTGTTCTCACTAATGCACTCTGGGCTTAAGAAGAAATTTAATCATGACAGACAATTCAGGATGTTTTTTGTTCCTATGCTAGTTCTTTTATTTGCAATAAATTTGCAAATTTCAAGTTTTTATTGTACTTGTTTTCTTTTACTTCTAGTTAAATTATTTTTATTTCTTTTCCTAAAATAAAAATGTATCTTAAAGACAGTACTTTATCTCTTGAGATAGAGGAAATTAACCTCCAACATTTCCCTGCCAATTTTCAACCACAAAAAACTTGCCTACATGTGAGAAGAAAAGGTGAGAGAGGAGACTGATAGTATACAGAACTCCATATTTTATTCATCTTACCAGAAACTGTGGATATTAACTAATTACCCTATGTTATGCATCTGTAGGATAAAGATGAGTAATCCAGCTGTGTCCTACTTTAAGAAAAACTAAATCTGATTTATAAAAATTCAAATCTATCAAAAGTATAAATAATAAAATGAACCAGAAAACATATTCATAGAAGGATTCAAAATAAAGTAACAATTTTTTTTCATTTATTTTTATTAGTTGGAGGCTAATTACTTTACAATATTGTAGTGGTTTTTGTCATACATTGACATGAATCAGCCATGGATTTACCTGTAGTCCCCATCCCGATCCCCCCTCCCACCTCCCTCTCTACCCGCTCCCTCTCGGTCTTCCCTGTGGACCAGGCCCGAGCACTTATCTCATGCATCCAACCTGGGCTGGTGATCTGTTTCACACTTGATAATATACATGTTTCGATGCTGTTCTCTCAAAACATTCCACCCTTGCCTTATCCCACAGAGTCCAAAAGTCTGTACTGTATATCTGTGTCTCTTTTTCTGTTTTGCATAAGGGGTTATTGTTACCATCTTTCTAAATTCCATATATATGTGTTAGTATGCTGTAATGTTCTTTATCTTTCTGGCTTACTTCACTCTGTATAATGGGCTCCAGTTTTTTAAAAGAATGCTCTTGTAGTACATTTGAAATATGACTTCATTTATAAAACTTGAAATACTTTTACCAAAACCCATTATTAAAAAACCCAAATATATAAAAGTAGATGTATTAGGGGGTCAGCTGTTAAATTCTTAAAAAGCTTTATTTAAAGAGCACACCACCTCCACATCCTACTTCCATGTACTAGAAATATGATTTGATTTGCTAGCAAATTCAAATTCAGAGAAACACAGCCACTGTTGGAGCTAAATATGCCTGTATTTGGCTGCTTCTGTGGGTAAATAGAAAAACTGAAAATCTGAGTAATTAAACAGTCATTCCCAGATTAAAGCTTATCTTTAAGTTCTCCTAATCTCTTATCTATAAAGTGTCTGTCTACAATACTAAAATATAGATAGATATAAATTACTCATGCCAGTGGAAGAAGCAGAGAAACAATACCAAATAGTAGATAATTCTAAAATTATTTCATCTTAGCTTTTGACTATATTTTATTTGATTTAACAATACATCGATTGGCATTAGAAATCTAATTTTTCATGCACATAAATAGGAGTTCAATAATATTAAGTAGAATGTCTATGAGAAGTAGATTCAGGAATAGAACCTCAACACATGCTACAGTCAGAGAGGAAGTCTTGAGAAAATATCATGGAGGCTGACAAAAGGCAAGTCTTCTGACTTCAAAATGAAATAAAAGATTTTAGGGGTAAGTACTATACACTGATTCTTTTCAAACAAACCAATTTCACTTTTTAAAACCTTTTATTTATTGCAGTACCAATGGTTTTCAATATTATATAAGTCTCATGTGTACAACATTATATTTCAACTTCTACATGCACTACACAGTGCTCACCCCCAAAAGTGGTTTCTATCAGTCACCTTACAGTTGACCCTCTTTACCCATTCTGCCTCCCCCCAACTTCCCCTATGGTACTCACTAATCTATTCTCTGTATTAAGCAAGTGTCTTTTTTTTAAAATGGAACCCCAAAAACAATCTGTACTTTCAGCATTTCTTTGGTTGGCCTGGGACTGACTTTTACAAGGAATAGAGATTAATTCACTGGCCAGCTTGCATTTCTGCTCTTAGAGGCAAATCATGAAAATATATTTGTTCCATCTGGTCTAAAAGGTCCCAACTGCTGTGTAGCCCCCTAAGGGATCATGGCCAGAGTGTTTAGAAACTTATGCAATTATCATCATCATCTCACAAAGCAAACTTTAAAAATCCAATTCAAGACAAGAAATGCACAACATAAATTCCATTAAGGTAGATCATCAGCAGTCCAGAGAATGTGAGCCTTGTGGCAATAAGGCTGAATGTTCACCAACAAGAAAGCAATGTAACCAACTTAAAACTGAGTATATGGCCATATTCTAGATAACTCCAATGCAGACAAAACACTGAGCTTCATGTAAGGTTCTAATCTTGACTGGATTTTTATTTTATTAATGTACTTCCTGTCTAATAATCAAGTCTTCCAGGGCTAGGTAAAAGGGAATACATTTCTTGACAAAATAGGAGCATGGAAATAAAGAACACAGGAAATAAAATTATTTCTAACAATCTATTTAAAAATAAAAAAAATAAAAAATAAGAACTTGAGTGCTGCAAAAGAAAAAAAAAAAAGATTCCATTAAGTAATTCTGGTTCATTTTGAAACTTGATAATGGAGCTACATATGAGTTCCACATGAATATGGAATGATTAAAAACAATGCTCTCAGACAATAAGTATTAAAGCTGGTTATGTTTGTGGAAAACAGATAAGGGACCTTTGGTGAAACCAAAACACCAAGTCTGAATATACATGTTGGGTATTCTATGGGCAGGAGGCTATGGCTGAATGGAGATTTACAAAACAAAACAGTGCTAAGAATAGAGACAGCCATGCATGTAATTTTTGTCAAGACAAATTGGCTGATTAAAGTCGTTAGATATTGTGATAATACAAAAGGGGAACTGGTGAGAAAATTCACTAAGCTCAAATGAATAATAAAACTGGAAATGAACAAAGATTATAACATCACTTCAAAAACTGGAGCTAATAATAATGCTCTTTGTATCCATAGCACCTTTTATCTTAGCAGCTCAGAGCATTGCAGAGAATCACTGAATCATGACATCTATGGTTGAAAGTGACCAAAAAGATAATCTAGTCCAAACATACCCAGGCTTCTGTCTCTTCTACAATATCTCCCACACACAACCTATTTGAAGCTTCTAGCAATCTCATTTCCTCCAGAGTATATCATCTCGGATCCATATAACAAAAACACAGAATATTTGGATTTGCCATTTTCTTTGCATTAAAGTATACAGCAATTTTTCTCATTAGGCAGAGCTATAACTTGGTAGGGCAAAAAGACAGGAAAACAAGGCTCACACCAGGAGCCTGGAAAGACTAAGAAATTGCAATACCTCTGAGAGTGGGATATAGATAGTAGTTATAAACCTGGGGAAGATGGTTAAAACTCTGTTTTTAAGGAGAAGCCAAACTCTCAGAACAACCTCGATCTACCACCCTGTATAGCTAAACAATGACCGCACATAGCAGTGATTCATGTATTCAAAATTGTATTAAATGCCTACTATGTGCCTGGCATTGATCTAGGAACTGTGGCAATGGCATTGAACAAAACACAAAAATCTGCCCTCAGAGAGTTTATATTCTAGAGATAATGCAGCATAAATAAATAAAGAACATCAGATGGAGACAATGACAGGAGAAAAAAATCAAGCAGGAAGGATAGGAAGACGAAGGGAAAGGAGATCATGTTAAATAGGGAGGTCAGGAAAGGCTTTCCTGAGGGTGACAGCTGAACAGAGATCTGAGCAAGGTGAGGTAATCATCTGGTGAAAATTTTCGGCTGTGGTAAGAACAATTGCAAAGGTCTGAAGAGGGAATGTCCTCGAGGACAGAACAAGGAAACATTCTTCATGAGGAGATTAAGTCAGTTCAGGTAAAATGAGTGGGGTGGGGAAAGATATGAAACTTGGTCCAGAATTAATCATGGGGTAGGAGGAGGAACAGGTTGAGCAGAAGGACGGCAAGAACAAAGACTTTGACAGAAAATCTAGCTGGAGAACAGTGAACAAGGGGGAGAGGAGAAGAGGATGAGGTCTGAGGGAAGGCCAAAGCCACACCATGGAAGGCCACCTCCATTCTAGATGAGCTTGATGTTACTGCTTGCCATGAGAAGCTACTGGCAGGCTATCACAGATTCTGCTCTGGAGTCCCTTCTGTAACCCCTCAGAGTAGGTCCTGTAGTAAAATGCTCTCTTTAAGCTCCAGGACTCATAATACTGATAAATCTTGACTTTTTAGACCTAGACTGTGTCCATTCAACTTGAGCCCCCTTGTCTGCAATCCTGTGCTCTGACATCCCAGGCAGGAAACGGATCACACATCATGGCAGTGCCTCTGTTCCCCCATGTGTGTGCTCAGTCGTGTCCGACTCTTTGTGACCCCATGGATTGTAGCCCACCAGGCTCCTCTGTCCATGGGATTTTCCAGGCAAGAATACTGAAGTGGGTTGCCATTTCCTCCTCCAGGGGGTCTTCCCAACTCAGGATGGAACCCTCATCTCCTCTGTCTCCTGCATTGCAAGTGGATTCTTTATCACTGAGCCACCTGGGAATCCCTGACATCATTAAACATTTCCCAGAATAAATATCTGTTGCTTCATGTCTATATTATATGGGTTGCCATGGCCTGATATTTATAAATGAAAACAAGCCTGATAGAAAGAAAGTCAATTTTATTTCTTCTAAATTACTTTGATATGTGAATAAACGTTCATCTGGTTTGGGGTGCTTCCATTAGAACCACCCTGGTACTTTTATGGTGTACATGGGTGTGAGCTAAATCACTTCAGTCATGTCCAACTCTTTTTGACCCTATGGATTGCAGCACACCAGTCTGGAGGACTATGTCTCCTCTGTTCATGGGATTCTCCAGACAAGAATACTGGAGTGGGTTGCCATGCCCTCCTCCAGGGTATCTTCCTGACCCAGGGATCAAATCCATGGTTCCTGCATTGGAGGCAGAATGCTTCCGAGTCACCAGGGAAGCCCATTATGATATACATGCGCAAATCATTTCAACCTACAGTGACCCATAGGTGATCTAATCTAATACTAGGACTACAGGTCAATAGGGAAACAGATCAGTTAGAGGAGACTATATATGGAGTCTGAGACCTAATGCCAGTGATTCTGATAATGTCCAGCTTGTAATGACTACCCCAGCATACCCTCAGAATATGTAAAGCTCTAGGTGTCATTAAAATTATCCAATTTCCTCGGTGATGTTTTAAATTCTTATGGAAGAAGATAATCCAGAACTAGAGTACATCCTACCGATTTGGGAAGGGGTAGGCTAGCTTAATATTTTAATATCTCTACCTTAGTATCTCTACTTCAGGGATGAACTATAGCCATGATTCTTAACTCTTAACCCAAAATCACTGAACAGAAAATAGGAGCCCTGTGACCCTGACTGACTGAAATTTAGCACGATTTAAATCATAAATAAGCAAAGAACACAATGAAATCAATGACACTTGTGACTTTGTCACCAATAGAAATCATAAATATTTCCATGTTGTATTGCAATTGGCCCAGATATCTCAAAATATATTCATACCACTTCAATATAATGAAAATTATAAGACATCACACTGGATCTCATTATTTAATATAAGATAAGAAAGCACATATATTGCCATACCACATTCATTATTTAAAATATGAATAGCATATTTCATTACTGCTGGGTTCCACTGAAGCCCTATGGATTTCTATATATAATTCACCTGCCCTACAAGGTAACTTGGTAATAAGGGCACATGGTACCAAAAGAAGAATAGGAAGAAGGGGTAAGAAGAGAAAAAAAGTCAGAGAGGCTCCAAGACTAACTTCAGGACTGGTGTGGTTTGGGGTATGTTGTCTAGGTTAGTATATGCTCCTTCAGGAGAAAGAAAGGCATTCAGATGCTTACGATGGTCCTCATAAAATAGCACTTGATTAACCCAATACTTTGGCCAACTAATGCGAAGAGCTGACTCACTGAAAAAGACCCTGATGCTGGGAAAGATTGAAGGCAGGAAAAGAAAGGGGACGACAGAGGATGACATGGTATCACTGACTTGATGGACATGAGTTTGAGCAAGCTCCAGGAGTTGATGATGGACAGGGAAACCTGGCGTGCTTCAGTCCATAAGATCACAAAGAAAAGGACATCACTGAGCAACTGAACTGAACTGAATGCTGTACTGCCAAGAACAAGAGATGTCAGCCATAAGTCTGTGCTAATGCATGAAGCCTATGTTCAGAGAAGAGCTGGACTTCAGTATTATGGACAATCAAGGAACAAGCACAAATGAACATATCCTGTCACTCTCCCTGCCATCTTTCATTCCAGTGTTCATTTGCAATTTGATCATATTAAATTGGAATTACCTCTTCTATGCCCTCAAAGGGCTTCCCTCATAGCTCAGTTGGTAAAGAATCAGCCTGCAATGCAGGAGACCCTGGTTCAATTCCTGGGTTGGGAAGACCCCCCTGGAGAAGGGACAGGCTACCCACTCCAGTATTCTTGGGCTTCTCTGGTGGCTCAGCTGGTAAAGAATCTGCCTGCAATGCAGGAGACCTGGGTTCGATCCCTGGGTTGGGAAGATCCCCTGGAGAAGGGAAACGCTACCTACTCCAAGATTCTGGCCTAGAGAACTCTATGGACTGTATAGTCCCTGGGGTCACAAAGAATCAGACATGACTGAGTGACAATACATTAAATAATGAGGTCTAGTGTGATAAGTCTGATAATTTCTATTATATTGAAGTGGTATGAACATATTTTGAGATACCTAGGCCAACTGAAATATAATATGGACATATTTATGATTTCTACTGTTGATAAGGTCACAAGTATCATTGATTTCATTGTGTTCTTTGCTTATGTATGATTTAAACCTACTACCATCTACAGCACTGCTTTATTGCCTCTTATTTATCTTTTTCTCATTCTGTCCCCATTACTCCTTTGATCTCCCAGGTTTACAGACTTTGAGCTCTGCTTTCTTATTCTCCTTACTCAGCCATGGGTGATGCTGACAGCCATCAGTTGTTCTTCGGGAGCATGCTATATTAACGGCAGTTGTCCCCAAACCACACCACTGTTACAGAACAGGCCACCTGGCCATCAGAGCACAGAGACCAGGATAGATGAGTACCAGCAGGGAAGGCCACACAGCCCCTTCTCTGAGAATCCTTCTGTGGGCGAGTGTGCCTCACAGCAACTGCTTCACAACAGGCAGCAAGTAACTGCTAGCCTCCCATTAATCTGCCAGGTTCAGATTTCCCTCACATTGTCACTCTTGAATCCTGATAACTCAATAACTGGAAGAGTTTATAAGCAAACAATGAAATCAGTGCCTAGAAAATATATTGAGACAGGCTAAATTTACTTAGACAAAAGAGCGTCTATTGACAGAAATTGCAGAATGACTTTTTCATTAGAAGGAAAGAAAGAACAGTAGATAGAAAGAGGGAAGGAAAAGGGTCAGTAAGAAAGGAAGCTGTAAATCGCTTCCCATTAGAATATATTCCAGATTATCTGCACAGTGGAGAAACAAGAGGGGAAATGACAAACAGGTGGCTGAACTTAACACACTAGACATGAGTTAACTAAAAGCAAAGCTTAAATAGATCTGCATTTATATAAATAGTCTAATTTTCTGTATTAATATAAATGACTAATACAAATATAATCACAGTTCTTCAAAAGCTAATTTTAAATTAATCATTCCACAGACTACATTGCCCTTCTGCCTCACAGGAAGATGCTCATGGTGAGAAGAGACAGAAAATAACAATCGTTGAAAGTGGTATGTATGCTGCAAAATTATTATTTCCAAATATCAATCAGACCATGTGAACCTCCTGCACAACACCTGCCAAGAAAGTCACAACACACTCAGAATCAACATCAGCCCCTTTGCATATTGTCATTTGAAAAGACCCTGATTCCGGGAAAGAGTAAACGCAGGAGGAGAAGAGGATGACAGAGGATGAGATGGTTGGATGGCATCACTGACTCAATGGACATGAGTTTGGGTGGACTCCGGGAGTTGGTGATGGACAGGGAGGCCTGGTGTGCTGCAGGTCATGGGATCGCAGAGTCGGACATGACTGAGTGACTGAACTGAACTGAACTGAACTGAACCAGACCTTCTGCAATTGACTCCTGCCGACTTCTCCCATCTCATTTTGGCACATGACCCCTCTTGTTTGTTGCATGTAGCCACTGCGACTTTTTGTTCCTCAAGTAAATTTCCCCAACTGAAGCCTCTGCTTTACAGTCCTTTTGGTTGGACTATCTAACTCCCAAATTTTTCCATGACTAACACCTTCTATGATGGTCATTTTGTGTCAACCTGACTAGGCTTAGGGATTCCCAGACAGCTGCTAAAACATTATTTTGGGGTGTCTGTGAGGACATTTCTGGAAGAGGTTAGCATTTTAATTGATGGACTAAGTAAAGGTCACCAACTGTAACTGGGCATCATCCACACTGTTCAGGGCCTGGATAGAACAAAAGGCTCGGGAAGTGTGAATTTGCTCTCTTGCTTGAGCCAGGACATCCATCTTCTTCTGCCTTTGGACATCTGAACTCCTGGTTCTTGGGCCCTCAGACTCACACTGGAACTTACAAC
The DNA here is from genome assembly GCF_023699985.2 of Odocoileus virginianus. Classification (NCBI taxonomy): domain Eukaryota; kingdom Metazoa; phylum Chordata; class Mammalia; order Artiodactyla; family Cervidae; genus Odocoileus; species Odocoileus virginianus. Next base: position 16,014,050 of record NC_069675.1, on the reverse strand, counting down.
ACTGGCTCTCTTGGTTGGAAGGATTCAACTTTGTACTAGAATTATACCACTGGCTTTCCTGGGCCGCCAACTTGCTGATGGCAGATTGATAACCTCCATAAACATGTGAGCCAGTCTTTCTTAATAAACCTCTATCTAGATACCCATCTGTCTGTCTATGCATCTACCTATCTATCCATCCTATTGGTTCAATTTCTCTGGAAAACCCTGACAAATACACCTTATCGTACAGTTTATATGGCACTATAGTAAGGAAGCCTTCCCTGAGCACCTAACTAACTAACTAACAATGTTACCCCACCCCCAATGCCCTCTATCCTGTTACCTTACTTCATTTTCTTTAGAGCATCAATCCTGTAGGAAATTTTTATTTCTTTGCTTATCTTCCCCTGTCTTCTCCATGAGAACAAATACCTTATCAGTTTGTTTGTTTTTTTTTTTTTTTGCTGCCATATCTCCATTAGAAGAGCATCAAGCACATAGTAAGCATTCAAATGTATTTGTGTGGATAGAGTCAATATTAAATGACTGCACTTGTATGGAATGAGTCAATGGTGTCACCTGTTTGCCAAGTTCTGATAGTTAAAGCTGGATGATGATAGATCAACACACAAGCACTCACAACCCCAAAAGGAATCTCTTTTCTGGAGATAAAGTATATTAGTGATAGTCAGTCAATATTTTTTATTTTGTACCACTTAGCTCGGCGTATCAGCTATTCCCATCAACCATGGCAGTAATGGTGGGGAGAATCACAATAGAGTTAAATTTTTAACTATGGTTCAAGTCCATTAACTTGATGGGAGAAAAATACTACTGCTGCCATTTTATACACTAATTTCACACACTAAGAATCAGCAGGTATTACAGAACAAATATGACTTTGAAGTCAGGAAGATTCAAGTTCCTAGAATTCTCTAGACCAGAATACTGGAGTGGGTAGCCTTTACCTTCTCCAGGGGGTCTTCCCAACACAGGGATTGAACCCAGGTCTCCCACATTGCAGGCGGATTCTTTACCAGCTGAGCCACAAGGGAAGCCCAAGAATGCTGGAGTGGGTAGCCTATCCCTTCTCCAGAGGATCTTCCCAACCCAGGAATCAAACCAGGGTCCCCTGCATTGCAGGCAGATTCTTTACCAACTGAGCTATCAAGGAAGCTCAATGAGACTAAATTCACCACCAAATAAATAAATAAACAGAACAGAGGCTTTTAAATTCCAACCAATTGATTTATAGACAAAGATTTATATGTCTTTATAGACATAGCATGTATCAATTTGAAATACTCAAGAAATAAATTATCTTATAATAAATATTCAGTAATCATCAGAATACCAAAGAATGTGATTTATTTGATCAGAACTGTTAGTCCCTTAGGTAACTCATATCATTTGTCTGGGCTTCAATTTCCTCATATGTATCAAGGGATATTTGGTCCACATTATTTTAAAGACACTTCTACCTCTGAGTCTGGAGTACTATGGGATGCTCTTTGAAAGATAAAGCTACTGACACAGGGCCTGTGGTGTTCCATTCTGGGGATATTTTTAGTAGATCTACAAAAGTTCATCCATCCCCTCTCTGACCTACCTCTGTCACACCTCCCCGCCCCCCCCCCCATGAGGTGTGCACATTTACAGGTTAGCCACCCAGAGTTGGCAGTATAGTCTGAAACAAAGAAATCAGACAACATGTATGTCTTCACATATCCCCAGTTCTTTAGTCTCTCAGTAGTACAACTTGTTCTAAAACTATGGATTGGAGGGCAGTATTAGCTCTCGGGCATGTGTTTATTCTCTGGTGAGGAATTTAAAATGTCAGTGCTGATAACATGTCTTTCATGGCTCAAATCATCATCACTGCACCAGAAAACCTGTTTTGATATAATTTAGCCCATCCCTATATGAACTAAATGCCAAATGCAATTCAGGATTTATGTGTTGTCGGGTCCCAGTGGAGTATGCAGAGTCTAAGTGCCTGGGAAAGGTTTACAGAGAGAGGGGTTATGGGTGCTTACCTCTAGATCCAGAGTGTGCAACAAAAGAAAAGGGCTGGATTTGCTACATGTTCAGTAAAATACCCCCAAAGGCTGTGCTTTTCTCTTTTTAAAAGAAGAGGGTGTTAACTGGGTATTTTATTTTTTCCTGAAAGATTTGAACTTGCAAATGAAGCATTTGGTCAGACAACCAAAAGGATTTGTGTCCCTTCCAATAAAACACAGAATTGTGTTCTATGCCCTGAGGAAGTCTCCATAGTCTCCTCTTGATGTGATTTCAAGTCAAGAGTGTGACAACATGAAAAAGCACATTTGGTCCCTAACACTTTTCTACTGCTGAAGCCTCCAACAGCATATCCAAAATAGTTCCTGATATTCTGAGAACTTTTCCTAAATCACTTAGATAGAAAGACTGTTTTCCCACTCATCTTACCACAGTAAAATTCAATATATAGCATAATTATTAAAACAAGAGCTAACTTAAACTTTGTAATCCTTGTTTGTTTATATATATGTATAGTTCAAAGATTGTTTATAAAAGTATTCAAGTTTTATTGTTTCTTTTACAAAATGATACCATTTACCAGATACTTTTTCTTGAATGACTCCAAAGCAAGGAAAACGTTTCACAGGTATGAAAACTTTAACAATGTATATATACACACACATATATATACATATCAGACATCTAAAGAGAGTTTTAAATTAACTATACTTTAATTTTTAAAATGATTAAAAGATAAAATATTTCTCTATATAGGTAATTCTTATTTATGGTATGTATTTTCCAATTTTTCTGTAATTGCTACAAATTACTTGTAAAGTAAAAATGAAAAAAAAAAAAGAGAGAAAACCACAATAAGTCCCCTTTAGAGAGTGGTCAGACATTGAATATTTTGATAAGACAGGTAATTACTCTCAAAAATATACAGAAACTTTCATTGTGCTCTAAAATAAGAATAAGTTACTTTTATAGGAAGATCTAAACCTCCCCAAAACTCAATATTATGTTTAAGGTTATCCAGAAATAAAGGTCTACCAAAGATAATGAGTAGAAATGAAAGGAGAAAGCATGAAATGGCACTCAGAATATTGTCTTAGTCTATATCAACCTAGAACAATTTCCCAAATATGTCCTGTAGTACATTGGTAGTCCTCAAAATGTAAACATTATGCCAAGAAAACAGAATTCTAGATCTTATGGTGAAATACATTTGGAATAAAAGATTAAAAAAAATCACACGTTTATTTATAGTGGGAATTCTCTGAGCCTTTAGTATATTCACGTCTTGGGCGGGAGGGGGGAGGACCTGAATCTGGTATGCACGGAAATAAAGGAAATATTCTAAGATCAAAAAAAGAAGTGATACTGTTTATGGTATAAAATTAAACAAATGAAAGAGTATAAGATAAAAAGTAAAATTTTCTTTATTCTTTTCCCCATTTTCTATCTCAACTCTCTAGTAATAACTAGTGTAATAAGCTTTTTATGTGTTCTTTCAGAATTGTTTCTAAGCAAACACAAGTGTGTGCATATATATATGCATATTCATATAGAAATATATATATTTAAGCATGCATATATATATACACACATGTATGTATGTGTGCACATACAACATAAATTTTTATTAACTAATGTAACTATGCTAGAAGCTAATCATATAAACTGATTTTTTGGAAACCCAGAAATAAGTTCTTGCCATTTTTAGATCATGGCAGGATTTCCTCATAGAGAAAAGAATCAGATATAACAATAGAAACTATAATGATATGATAGCTACTCATTATTTAGTATTTACTATTTACTGGTCCAGTGCCTAGCACTAACCATACTTATTACATAAATTATCTCATTGAAATCTCACAATATTCTGTAAGACGTGTGTTATCCAGATGTTACAGATAAAGAACTAAATTTTGGTTAAGATAAATAACTTATCTGAGATAAACAATTAATTAATAGCCATTGCAAGACCGCAGAGTCAAAAGTCTTAAATTATTATATTTTTTTGTAAGATTCTTAACCTTGAAAAAAAATGATAAATAAAACATACATTCCCTGAGAAGATATGAGAAGTTGAGAAAATAATTGCTAGCATAACAGCAGAGGGAAAAATTTTTTGCCAACATAAACATTTATTACGCAGATTCCAAAACTGACTTTTTATAAAATCTATAGTGGCACCATACAGGTCCCAAGAATTTCCCTGCAAGGAGCAACAGCAGGGCAAATTGAAAAACTTTGAAGACAGGAGGCAATGGTTTTCAACTTTGGTGACAGCTTCTTTTGTAATTGCTCCCTTCACCCCATCTCATATTTTCCTCTCCTCATTTCCTACTGCATTTCCTTATTCTTTGAGTTGAGAAAAGACAACACCACTTGCTGACACGCTTTACTCATGCCGCCATCTTGTCTGGTTCTCCTTTGCAGGCGGTCAAGTTATGGATGCTTCTCTCACCCCATCCCCAAACCCGGTCCTCCCCACTCTCCACCCCACACTCTAAAGAGACAAGCACTCCTTAGAACCAGGCTCAAATATGAAACAGATGTTGGAATTTTCAAACAAGGACATCAAAATAACTAGGATTAGCATGTCAAAGGCTCTAACAGAAAAGGTAGGCAACCGATCAGGCTGATAATGTCAGTAGAGATGTGGAAATTCTAAGAAAGAACCAAAAGAAATGATAGAAATCAAAAACACAGTAACAAAACTGGAGAATGACTTTGAGTAACTTTTCACTAGACACAACACAGCTGAGGAAATAATCGGTGAGCTTGAAGACAGGTCAACAGAAACTTTTCGAACCAAAATACAAAAGAAAAAAAGGGAGGGTATAAAAAAACAGAATCTCTAAGAACTGTGATACAGTATTCAAAGGAATAACACACATATAATTAGAACACCAGAAGGAGAATAACGAATAGGACAAAAGATATATTTGAAGTAAAAATGACAAAGAACTTTCCAAAATTAATGACAGACACCAAAACTGTCCCCAGAGAAGCTCCAGGTGACAGGGGAATGACCCTACCTCTGTGTCCTTAACTTGCCTACACAAATCTCTTGGTCTCTGGCAGTGAAACTGGTTTTAAGGGGAAAGGAAAAGGTTCATGTAATAGTTTCTCAGGACTGCTGTAACAAATTACCACAAACTTGCTGGTATAAAATAACACAGTTTTATAACAGTTTTGGAGGTCAGAAGTTTAAAATCAGGTAGGACTGGTTCCTTTCATAGACTCTTGGGGAGAATTTGTTTTCTTGCCTTTTCTAGCTTCTGGAAATCTTCTACTTTCCTTGGCTCATGTCCCTTTTTAAAATCACTACAACCTCTTCCTTCCATCGTAACATCAACAACTTCTCTTCTATTGTTAAATCTCAATCTCTATCTCTCCTCCCCCTCTATCATAAGGACATGTGCTATTACATTTAGAGCCCATCTGAATGATGTACAGTAATTTCCCCTCCTCAAGATCCTTAAACTAATCATATCTACAAAGTCCCTCTTGTCAGGTAAGTAATCATTCACAAGTTCCAGAAGTTAATATCTGATATCTTTGAATCATTATTCAGCCTACAAAGATGCCCTTTAGAGGCTTAGACAAAGCAGAGAAAATAAATTGACTGCAACATACATCCATGGATCTGGTGTTCACTGACAGGACTAAGATTTTTATGAAGTTTGATAAAGAGCTTCACATTAGCTACTAAGGATATCAAAGAACTCTAAGGCAAATTTCACCCAAGCCTTGAAGTTAGACAATATGCATACATAAGAGATGTTGGTAAATGCTTTCCTACTTTGTTTTACAAACTAAAGAAGTGGGCGGCTGTCTAATCCTTTCTAATTCTGACAAGTTCTAGAGACAGTAATTTTAAAAGAGATGTTATCTTATAAATTTTCAACATTAATTCATATGCAAGGACTTGATTATCTTCCAACTTGAAAGGTTTATTTTTGAAAACAGTGGAAAACAGTGTATTTTCCTATGGAAGCTGGCAGAATGTTACATTCTTTCTATGAAACAGAAGCTTGAATTTCTAAGGATTTATTTTAGAGCATGAAGATGTCTTTGACAAACATACATCACCCTAGGCGATGGCTCCTGGTATTATTAGAAAGAAGCCCGGGAAAAATTAAGAAAGCTTGTTTATATTTGAATAGAGGAGAAAAGGGAGGTCATTGGGCTAAATATAGACAGAAATGACTTTTAAAACATTTAACAATCAGTACTATTGGCACCTGGAGGAGGGCATGGCAACCCACTCCAGTATTCTTGTGCCTGGAGAATCCCATGGACAGAGGAGCCTGGTGGGCTACAGTTCATGGGGTCGCAAGAGTCGGACACAACTTAGCGACTAAACCACCACTACCACCACCACTATTGGCATCAGCAAGTAAGAATGAGTGCCAGCTAAAAACAAGCCTTGCGCCGTTACTGCATATACCTATTGCTATCGGCCCTGAACGTGCAGCAAGATTATCATAAAAAAATAAACAGGTTAGTAATCTTGGTTCAGGATTCTTATATTTCTGAACTTAATTTGTTACTGCAGTTTATATAATTACTCTAAAAAATTTTTCAATCACATGCACGATGATGGGGAATAAGAAAGCTCCGAAAACAAGTAGCAACTGCAGAGAGGCGAAACTTCCTTTAAAGACAGGGGTGGAGATGGTGATGGGAACCGAGCTTCTGAGATCAGGGCAATCAGCAGCTGAGTCCCATCCTACACGATGAAGAGTCTTCTTCTCATTCACCTTTTGTAAACTGTACACCTTTCCTCTCATTTATCCACTTCCTCCATTCCCTTCTCTCCCTCACTCTTTCTCTCTCTGTCTCTCAACACAAACACAATCTTCCATCTCCTCTAGGACTTCCTTCACTCCACTTCAACCCTACTTTCTAGACAGATGGTTTCAAATCTATACTTCCAGTTCAACTCTGCTCACCAACATGAGCTCCATTTTGGAAATGTCTTGTCTTGGCATGAAGCACTTTTACATATTTTGTCAAATATTTCCTTACCCAAATTATTTTTTTAACACCTATGAGGTTGGTATTAAAACTTGTATTTTCCTAACAGAGAAAATAAGGCTTTGACTCCTTTGTTCTTTTCTTTTTCCACTTTTCTGACATAAGCAACTGCAACTGTGCATTTTTTTGTTTTTGTCTTTTTGTAATAACAAAAACAATTGATTTAGCTGATTCAAAGAACCAAGAAAATAAATGGAAAAAAATTATCAGGACCTGATATTTTTTAATAATTTGACAAGTTCACTAAGTCAAAATTACTACAATCAGAATTTGTATCTGGACAAATTAAAATGTCACAGGGCCTGTGTTGAAAACATGGTGCTTAAACACATCCCATCATCTCAGTGGCCACCCCAGTTCATGACCAGGCTAGATCCAATCCTGTGAATACTTAGAGCTAATGACACAAATCACTCCAAGTCCTTGTAAAACAGGATGATTGCACTGCTCATAGTAAATGTGGTGAGGCAATAGCTCATTGACAGGTGAAAGATGGATTAGAAGTTTTAGGGCATTCTGCAAACTTGGCCAGATCAATCTGAAGTCACAACAAAGTTCTCTGAGATCAAGAGTTTTCAATGTATCATCTAGGATTCATTCTTCTACTTCCAGAAGTACCACTTCTAAAAATATCTCTCTTATATAATGCCAACTCACATATAAGGAATGACTCTATATAGACCCCTCTGTCCTGATCAATACCTCCCATTACCTGACAAGGACAGCAAGTGTGATACAGGCTTTCAGTTCATGTCCCAAGTAACTCTGCGTAACATGGCTCAATGACATACTGCCACTAAAACCTGGTGCAAACAGAGAGATTTCCTTCTGTGCAGACACCAGGTCAAACCCCATACTGGGAGACAGCATGTGTTTCTGCTGGCTTGGTCTCCTCTAAGGCAGACTGCAGAGGAAGTGTCGATTTTTATAACAGACCCAAATGAGCCACAAGGCCCAACCCCACCTAGCACATTTAAAGCAGCCTGAGTGCCAGGTAAGGCTTCTGTGGTATAAGAAATGAGAAAAGTCATGGACTCCCAAGTCTTGGAACATATCCAAGCAGCCAAAAAACAAAGAGCTCTCAAACTAAAAATACAGAAACATTATCATAGTTATATTCCTTATCCTCAAAATAGCTGAAAAGTGAAACACAATAATGTTAAAATAAAGTAACATCTGTGTCTTTAGAAATGAGTGTTCCATGTCATGTTACGATGTTATTTAATAATTACAGATGTTGCCTGATCATTTGGTGATAGCAAAAATCTGCTGAGTGCTTGCTGTGTGCCAGTAACATACTAAGAGCATTTTCCAATTTAATCTTCACAAAACCCTGTGATATAATAATTGATTTTTCTCTTATTTTAGAGATAAAGAAGCTGATACTTGAAGGTTCCATAGTTAATGATAGACACTGTCTGTATCCTTAACCTCTATATGATACTGCCCCTTAACCATCTTCAACTCTGTAGAAAAACTGATTACCAAATGTCAAAAAAATGTAGTAAAACTCCACCTGTATTTGATCATTTTCAGGCAGTTTATTATTGCCCTAACTACATTTTGAAGATGATGTCTATTTATAGCTACCATGCACATTGCTATCCCTACATTTTTTTGTCCCTAGAAAAATATTTTTTATATATTGCATTCAGATATTATATTAAGTACCTTTTCCAAAAATGCTTGTAAGTACAAATTATTATTCTAAACCCCCTTGTTGTCTTCCCACTCAAGAACTATAGACATGCTGAGAACCATGTCTATCCTGTGCTTTCAATCCATGAACTGAAAAACCCAAGCCAGTTCCCACTAACAAATCTTATTATTCTCAGATACAAAAGAGGAGAAACATTCAAATTCTATGGACACTTTCTGTACATATTTCCAATCTCTGTGGATAGGCAACAATGCATGTAGAATTGCAATATTACAATATTCTAATTTCCATTTGCCTTCATTTCCCCAATTTCATTTCCCACCACATTCCTGTCTTAGATCTTTTAAGTTAAAATACAGAAACTTTATCATAGACAAGTATTCTACAGAAGGAAAAGAAGAAAAATAGACAAGGAAGCATTTTTTAAAGGAGAGAGTGAAGAAAACACAAGTAGGCAGTATTCTGGGAGTGTTAAGATAGATGTAAATAAAATTTCTCCAGCTCAAGAGTTAGTTGGAAGCAAAGCTATCAAAATCATCATAATAACTAACAGGCAAGAAGGATTACCATGTGTTAAGTGCTCTATTAATAGAATACTGTATCTCAATTCCCAAACAAACCTATAATTTAAATATTATCATTTCATTTGTGTTGGTGAGAGTCCTTTGTAGCTTTCCCAGCTCTGCAGATGTAGCTTACCCTCTGAAGGGCTTTGGGCAGACCCCTATACCTGCGTTTATTACATCATGGTGTAACATTATCTATCACTTACAGTCTGTCCTTCCATAAAGGAAATAACTGGGCCTTCTTTATGTCCTTTGTCCCAGGATTTTCAGAGTTCTAGACTATGGTGAGTGCTTGATGCTTGACCTGATGCTTGTCAAGAACATACATTAGAGGTAGAGAGAAAAGACCAGAAACCAGAATGCATTGGAGGAGTTCTAGTCTATTCTGCAATAATGAGAGAATTGTGACTGTAAAACAACTTCCTGCTCTTAAATAAATTTGGAGTCTTAAAATAACATGGACTAACAAAGATTAGGTTTGAATATAATTAACAGTTAGTTTACCAGTATGTCCCTGGGGCTGAGCACACAGGGACTTATTGCACTCTGTTTTTAAATAAATGTCAGAAACGGACTAGGGGAGATTCAAACCAGTTAAAAGCTTCACTTTTCTAGCAAGATTGTTTATTCATAGAATCAAAACATGCCTGAGTGAATGCCCCTGCTCTTGAGCACATACCTGTGGCCCATATTGGAATCTTCCTTTCCCATCTCCAAGCCATCCATTAGCACAAGCTTCTTCTACTTGCTCATCACTCAGTATCATGAAAAACAAAGTGCAAACCTACTCAAAGCAATCAACAGCTCCACCATACCCTCTCCTCCAGAAACAATGTTAATATCCAAATAGATTCAAGTTATGACCTATACTGGTCCTCAGAATGCAAACTGTGCCCCTAGATTATTCAGTCCTATGACAGCCAGTTTGCATTATGAAAACAGAAGACATGTAAGTAATCCATACATGTGGGTTTCAGATAATCTAACACTCCACACAAAAATGAATTATAGATTTTGCCCTTCAACCTAACATCATGTTAGGCCCTTTGTACTGATGCTAAGTCCTATAGAAGTGAGGTTGTGTATTTACTTCCTCTCATAGGTCAATGAGCCTGGACGGAGTCTAAGTTCCAGGCATGCCATCACTAAAAAAAAAAAGAAAAGAAACCCTGAACCCCTTGCTCATGGAAACCCCAAACAATATGATACACGAGTCTCCCAACTGCTAGCAATGACTTGAGCACATAAACATGGGAGGTAGAAGCCTACGCAGAAATTTTTAAACAGCTCTATGAGACAAAAGAGAGGGAGAGAAAGAGGAAGCTCTAGGAGAGCAATGATGTTTCCTGCCCACTGCGCACAATCCAAGGAACTCTGGCTTTCTCAACTTTCTCAACAGAATAACTCTTCAATTGCTTAAAGGGTGGTGACATTCTTACATCATCCACAATCTTTTTAGTCCTGGCTAGTTAAAGGTGAATTGATAATATTAGCAAGGAATTCATCAAACTCCCTGGATTAAAAATCAAAACCAGATGTTTTCAGTAATTATTTTCTGTATCCGGAGCCTAAGGCATCTCCTTTTCTAATTTTTTTTTTAAGTAGAACAAGAAGGAATCAGTGGGCAATATGCTTACTATGTAGAAGCTTGATCAAGCTGTGCAACTGAGCTAAATGGCATTTCCTTATTAGAAAGAATCGGGTAGGCCTAATTTCTGTAAATAGAGCCAATAAGCACTGATACATATTTCTTTTGATATAGCAGATGAGTCATAGCCTAACTTTGTGAATATATAAATATTTGTACATCCATTCTTTTCTGAATAAGACTATGAAATATGTGAAATACAATGGGCATACTACAGTCTGATTAAGTTAAAACTCGTTCTTGTCAACATAATTTTATAGTTTAATAGTATTCTCATTGTTGTGTTGTTCCATCACTAAGTTGTGTCTGACTCCTTGTGACCCCATGGTCTGTAGCACACCAGGCTTCCCTGTCCTTCACCATCTCCCAGAGTTGGACTAAACTCATGTCCATTAAGTCAATGATGCCATCCAACCATCTCATCCTCTATCGTCCCCTTCTCCTCCTGCCTTCAATCTTTCCCAGCATCAGGTTCTTTTCCAAGGAGCAGCTCTTTGCATCAGGTGGCCAAAGTACTGGAGCTTCAGCATCAGTCCTTCCAATGAATATTCAGTGTTGACTCCCTTTAGGATTGACTGGTTTGATCTCCTTACTGTCCAAGGGATTCTCAAGAGTCTTCTCCAACACCACAGTTTGAAAGCATCCATTCTTTGGCACTCAGCCTTCTTTATAGTCTCTCTCATCCACACATGACTACTGTAAACATCATAGCTTTGACTAGATGGACCTTTGTCAGCAAAGTGATGTCTGTGCATTTTAATACACTGTCTAGGTTTGTCATAGCTTTCCTACCAAGAAGCAAGTGTCTTCTAATTTCATGGCTGCAGTCACCATCTGCAGTGATTTTGGAGCCCCAGAAAAGAAAATCTGTCACTGCTTCTACTTTTTCCCCTATTTTCTATGAGGTGATGGGACCAGACACCATGATGTTAGTTTTCTGAAAGTTGAGTTTAAGCCAACTTTTTCACTCTCCTCTTTCCCCTTCATCAAGAGACTCTTTAGATCCTCTTCATTTCTTGCCATTCCCTGGAGAAGGGAACAGCTACCTACTCCAATAGTCTGGCCTGGAGAATTCCATGGACTGTATAGTCCATGGGGTTGCAAAGTGTCAGACACAACTGAGTGACTGTCACTTTCACTTCTGCCATGGTGGTATCATCTACATAACTGAGATTATTGATATTTCTCTTGGAAATCTTGATTCCAGCTTGTGAGTCACCCAGCCTGGCATTTCGCCTGATGTACTCTGCACAGAAGTTAAATAAACAAAGTGACAATATACAGTCTTGTCGTACTCCTTTCCTGATACTGAACCAGTCAGTTGTTCCAGGTAAGGTTCCAACTGCTGCTTCTTGACTTGCATACAGGTTTCTCAGGAGACAGGTAAGGTGGTCCCGTATTCTCATCTCTTTAAGAATTTTCCAGTTTGTTGTGATCCATACAGTCAAAGGCTTTCTCTTAGCCAATGAAGGAGAAATAGATGTTTTTCTGGAATTCCCTTGCTTTCTCTATGATCAAAAAAATGTTGGCAATTTGATCTCTAGTTCCTCTGCCTTTTCTAAACCCAGCTTATACATCTGGAAGTTCTCAGTACACATACTGCTGGGGCCTAGCTTGGAGGATTTTAAGCATAACCTTACTAGCATGGGAAATGAGTGCAATTGTTTGGTAGTTTGAACATTCTTTGGCACTTCCCTCCTCTGGGATTGGAATGAAAACTGACCTTTTCCAGTCCTGTGGCCACTTTTTCATTCTCATTAATATACTTATTATCAAATGCTAATTAAGGATAAAAGGATACTCAAACTTTGTGAAATCTCTGAGTTCAAAATATAGCCAAAGAATCATTACAGAAATAGGCACTTGCCCAGAGTGTAAAAAGAGCGGGGTCTTAGTTATAGATTATCTTGTGTTTAAATAAACAGGTAAACAAAAAGCATAACCAACTCTGTGATATCTGAATTTAAATGCTGCTCAAGTAGCACTTGCAAAGAGATCATTTACCCTCCCTCATAAGGAAGGCTAGAGAGACACTGAATAGTTATAGTTTGCCTACTATGTATCAGGTGCTAGCCTAAAGAGTATATACATGTCATCTAAATTAGTCCTCATATATGTAATCACTTCCTATTGGGGCCACTTTATCATTCAACTATACAGCACAAATATTTGAGTATTTACAAGCACTGGGCACCATTTTAAACACTGAAAATTCAACAGTCACTACAACAGACAAGACCTCTACTCTCATGGTTATCTGTCAAGGGGAGATCAACATTAAAGCAGTAAGCAAATAAATAAAATTTAAATTTCCTATAGGAATAATGCCACAAAGACAATAAAAGAGTAAAATGGAACAGATGGTGACCAGGTTTTGCCCAGGGTGATGTGAATTGCCTATAATATTCAAGCTCTTTTCCATCCTTGTCAGATAGGGTGAGTTGGTGACATTGGCAAAATCCTTTGGAATTCAATGAACTCCCTGGAAAGTGAAAGTGTTAGTAGCTCAGTCTTGTTGAACTCTTTGTGACCCTTTATATACTGTAGTCCACCAGAGCCTCTGTCCGCGAAATTCTCCAGGTAAGAATACTGAAGTGGGTACCCTAATCCAGAGGATCTTCCTGAACCAAGGACCAAACTCAGATCTTCCGCATCACAGGCAGATTCTTTACCAACTGAACCACCTGGAAAGCCCTCCCTGGAGTGACAATCAAAATCAGGCTCTTTAGGTAATGATTCTCCAGATCTGGACTCAAAGACAGCTTCCTTTCTGAATTAGAAACTGATAACTGGAGGCTTTGGGGATATAGGAAAGCATCTCATTATATCCCACTCAGCTTCCTCCTTCTCTGAGATTTGGAGGCTCAACAACAGTATTTTATTGTCTCCTGTGAAATAATACAGAAGTTAGAATTCCTCCTGGCTCAAATAAGGTTTTTACAGTGTTTCAGTTGGCCAGACCTGACTAGGTCATGTCTTCAAAATGGGGGAAGGCATTATGTGTTCTCAAGCCTAGTCTTTAACCTCATGATAGTCTCTGAGGAAAGGGAAAACTTGGCTTTTAAGATGAACACACAATTCAATTAATGTTTTTATAATAATTCTCAGAATTACACTCTGAGTTCCATGGAAGAAACAAAGTTAAATATGACATGATCACTGCCTTTTTGGAGACTATAATTTAGTAGGCTCTAGAGTTGTAGAATATAATCATTACTTCTTGGTACTAATCTGTCACAAGGTACATTGGTACTTGCTAAAAAGCATTTTTCAAGTCATCATTCTCTATGGAAATCCCCAAATTGCAATAGTGTTCTGATATATACTATACAGGAGTCACATTTTATTCCATATAAACTTTAGCAAAATATCACTAGATAACAGTGACAATAAATAATACTTCAGAATTATATTCTAATTCCCTGTCATTTTTCACTTGATATTTTTACCCGATTTCAGATTCATTAGCTGACATTAATTAAAGCTAAACTACTCAACAACTCTGAAAAATCTGCAAAATAAAGTGGTCCATTTTTATTTTTAGAGTACTTTTCTGCTAATAATTCTAAACTTTGAATGTAGTAGATTTTAGATATAGCATTTCCTTTCCTGAAACAAGACTGAATTTCAGACATATAAAATGGTATATAATATAAAAATATATTTCTTTAAGATAGCACTAGTATGATAGGAGACCCACTTCCATGGAAACCTGTTTAAATCCAAGATTAAATTACTTTAGAGACTTTATCATTAACAATAATAATAACAGTGTCATTTAACATGCAAAGTTGCTTCTAAAGTTCAAGGGAAATTATTTGTTTTAACTGCCTTCTACACAATACTTGTTTCTTTTCTACTGATTTTCCAGTTGTGCTTCTCAAATGCCTATCCTCTAGTTATTTCCACTACCTTTTGAGATGTACTCCTGTCCACATCATTGAGAAAACAAATGTTCATGACCTACATCTCTTCTCTAACCTCATCTTCATCTGCACTTGATACCAAGAACTCCTCAACTATTCTCTCTTTACATGTAATATTCTAAGCTCTTGAAAAGAGAAATCATATCCTTATATCCCTCTCTCACATTATTTTCCACATGAGTCCTCCAAAGATTCATTAAATTTAAAAAAAAAATCAGTATCTCTATCCTAGTTTCTTTGTTTTATACCGCTAGAGATATTTCCTATATTTTTTCACATTCCTGTACTCTTTCATAATCCAACCCATCTCCTATGTCTATAGATTCAATTTAAAAATATGTGTTTTATGTTTATCCTTACCTTTTTTCTTCCCAGGGCTTTCAAGTACAATCATGATTCTCCTCAAAGCCAGATAATTTAAAAAAAATTCTAAAGTATATTTCAGACCCTTAAATTCCCCTCTTAAAGATATCTTAGACAATATGGAATATGGTTCAACAGGTTAATTTTTATCACATTTTTTAAAATACTAACAAAGACCTAAAAATTGTATTCCTATTATTCAAACACACTCCAGCCCTATAGGTATAACTGGTTACTTACTTTTTTTCCAAACCCCATGATTATAATCAGTTACCCTCATAGAAAATGAGGCTTCTTCTCCTTTGGAGAAGCCACATTGTTTCTTAAACTCAAGGTCAGAGGATACACTGAATTGATTGATAACATTTGGTAGACAGAGCTCTAAGATGGCCTCCACGATTCCTAGCCTCTAATATACACACCTTGTATAATCCCTTTCCCTTGAGTGATGGTGGGATCTGTAAATATTATCAATGTCAGGCTCATGATTAGATTATAATATATTACAAATATAATTGAGGATTAAGGTGCCTAATAAGTTACCTTTGAGTTAATCAAAATGGAGTTTATCCCAAATAGACCTAGGATCTAGTCATGGCAGTTTAGAAAGAGGTCTAAAGGTAACAGATAAGTAGCAGCAGCATATGCTCTTCTGCTGACCTTGAAGAAGCAAACTTCCATGTTGTAGAGAGGGCAACATGGCAAGGAATGGTGAGCAGCTTCTAGGAGGTGAGATCCTCAGTCCTGTAACCACAGGGAATTAAATTATGCCAACAACCAGTGAGCTAGGAAGAGGATCTTGAACCTCTAATGGAATTACATCCCTGGAAACACCATGATTGCAGCCTGTGACACCCTGAAATGAGGACATAAACTATGCCCAGACTCTTGACCCACAGGAACTGTGAGATGAATAAATGTGTGTTGTTTTAGCTGCTAAATTTGTATTCATTTGTTATACGGCATTTTGTTGTTGTTGTTGTTGTTGTTGTTCAGTCACTAAGGCATGTCTGACTCTTTGCAATCCCATGAACTGCAGCACACAGCTCCTCTGACCTTCACTATTTCTCAAAATTTGTTCAAATTCATGTCCGTTGAGTGATGCTATCTATTTTATCCTCTGCTGCTCTCTTCTCCTTTCGCCTTCAATGTTTCCCAGCATCAGGGTCTTTTCCAGTGAGTCAGCTCTTCATATCAGGTGGCCAAAGTATTGGAGCTTCAGCTTCAGCATCAGTCCTTCCAACAAATATTCAGGGTTGATTTCCTTTAGGATTGACTGGTTGATCTCCTTGCAGTCCAAGGGACTCTCAAGAGTCTTCTCCAGCACCACAATTCAAAAGCATCCATTTTCTGGTGCTCAGCCTTCTTTACAGTCCAACTCTCACATTTGTACATGACTACTGGGAGAATCATAGCTTTAACTATATGGGCCTTTGTCGGCAAAGTCATGTCTCTGCTTTTTAATATGCTGAGTTTGTCATAGCTTTTCTTCCAAGGAGAAAGTGTCTTTTAATTTCATGGCTGCAGTCACTGTCCACAGTGATTATGGAGCCCAAGAAAATAAATCTGTCACTGCTTCCAATTTTTCCCCTTATATTTGCCATGAAGTGATGGGACCAGATGCCATGTTATACAGTACAAAAACCTAATTATATATTTTGTCTCCTCTTCCTTGTTTTTCTGGACATTTTTTTACTTAACTCATTTTTACTTCTTTGACTATATCCTGACTATCTGGAGTTTTGATTTCCTTATCATCCCAGCCTCTAGAAACTACATGTTTCTAAACCATGCTGAGCCTCCATGGATTTTCGACTTCTGTAAAATGCACATATCTCCCTTCTTTGGAGTTTCCTTCAACTCCTGTCTCTTCATACTGTACACTCTAATACACTACTTTTTCCTGGTAGCTGCTTTGTGACAACCCACTCTGTCCTGCCACTAATGTCTCTGTCAAATAAAGGCCCAATCCACAGTCCTGTACAAATTGTTCAAATCCAAACTACACTATATCTCATGTTGAGTCAAGTGCAGAATTGTAGGTCAAAAGACCTCCAAGTTATCAGTGGACTTAATTTGCATCTTGCTCTCATTAAGTTTTCTGTCTGTCTTATAATTAACTCTTTGAGGAAAGTATCAGAGGAGTCCTAAGAAAAAAAGTCTTGGTAACCAGACACTCCTTGATAGACCTGGGCAGATAGTTTTGTTTAAAAAGAAAAAAAGGCTTTGGCTGGCAGCAAATGCCATTTGAAGCAGTCCTGTTACTGAGAGTCCCAGTGTGGTTGCAGCCTGGTCTCTTCTCTCTGATTCTCCTGACTTCAGAAGTGTGAGCTGATCACATCATTGCCTCCTTTGCCCTCTAAATCAGATTAGTCCCTAGAGTCTGATCTCCTTCAGATCCCTGCTCCAGGGACGACTCACTGACTATCCTTGTTCACGCCTGCATGACCCATTTGAAAGAGACTCTAGTCACTATGTTATCCTATCTTTTGTGGCCTCCATAATATTCTTGAGAAGGTGGCAAATAGCCTCTGATTAATATCACTCAGCGCTAGAGAATGAGTTCAAACAATACATATCAAATCCATAAACTGTTTGCTTTTCATGTCCTTGTCTACATTTAACTTTATGTGTCAATGTGACTTGGCCATGGAATGCCCACATATTTGGGCAAACATCATTCTGGGTGTTTTTGGATGAGAATAACATTTAAATGGGAAGGCCATGTAAAGCAGATTGCTGTCCCTAATGTGAATGGCCCTCATCCAATCAACCAGTTGAAGGCCTGAATAGTACAAAAAGGCTGAGGAAGAGGAAACTTACCTGGCCTGATTACTTGACCTGTAAGATCAGTCTCTGCCCTTGGACTGGAACTTACATCATTGACTCCTGGTTCTCAGAACTTCAGACTTGGACTATGGCTTATACCATTGGCTCTCCTAGGTCTCTAGCTTGGGACTTTACAGCCTCCATAATCACATGAGCCAATTCCTTAAAATGGATCTCTCTCTCATTCTCTCATTTATTCTCTCTCTCTGCATACACATACACAAACACACACACAGTTGACACTTGAACATGGATTTGAACTGTGTGGGTCTGCTTATTACATAGATTTTTTTCAACAGTAAATACTGCAGTCCTACCATAGTTGGGTCCACAATTGGTAGAATTCACAGAACCTGTGGTTCTGCAGAGGGTCAGTAATCCTAATTCCCAGGTTGTTCAAAAGTCAACTACAGATAGTCAGAAAAATAGAATAGATAGATAGATAGATGTGGATATAGATCTACTATTGCTTCTATTTCTCTAGAGAACCCTAACTAATACCCTTATCTCTGTGTCAACTAAGAGGCTTCTAAAGAGCAAGAACCATTCCCTGGGACTCTCTGCCTTCTTTTCCCATATCCACTACCATGCTTTGCATGCTGTGGATGTATAAATGTTGTTAACTAAATTCATAGAGAAAGAAAATCTGT
Organism: Odocoileus virginianus; assembly: GCF_023699985.2. NCBI lineage: Eukaryota > Metazoa > Chordata > Mammalia > Artiodactyla > Cervidae > Odocoileus > Odocoileus virginianus. Next base: position 15,995,370 of record NC_069675.1, on the reverse strand, counting down.
TGAAATCCCTTACCAAGAGTGTGATATATTAGTATAAGCAACATTGATTTATAAGCCCATTAGAGCTCCCAGCAAGCCAGGCCTTTCCTGTGGACAAATAATTTGAGTTGCCCTGGTCACAATGAAGAATAGGAAGAAGATAGCCTTTTCTCTCTGCAGAGGTTGCTGAGTCAGTTCTCCTAAGCAGACTTCTGTGTTTCTGATCACCTCAGTATTTCTAAAATGGCAAGACAGTATACAAAGGAGTAAGCATGAATTGCCACTTAACACATCAGAGTCAGAATGAAAATTAAAAAGCTGGAGTTTCAGAGACTTTGTGGGTTTTTCTATTCAAAATATAAAGCTATTCTTTTTTTAAAGAATAAGAATAATGAAGGGAGGAGAAGGCAAAGAATGGCTAGTACAGCCTAGGCAGAGGTTGTCTCCAGAAAGCTTTCAAAGAGTTATAGGCCTTAGTCTAAGAAAAGAAAAAAGAACTGGGCACGTTAATCTCTAAATGAAGCCTTGCTAAGGCATACAATACTTTTCTCTTCACTGATATTAGGATAAACAGGGTTATTGAGCCACAGCCTGGGCCATTTTTCAGTTCAATCTTCAGAATTCAAGGACAAGTAGGTAAGTTTACTTAAAAAGACTAATTTTGTTTGCCCAGAGAAGCCCACCAAAGAGCTCTGGGCTAGATAAAAATATCCTGACACTGGCACAATCAAAAAAGTTATTCATGCAATTGATTCAAAACTCAGGCTCTCAAACAACATTCAGGGAAAACCTGACCTGACCTCATAGAGATTCTGAAGAATTTTCCATTTCCATTTCCAAAAACAATGCCATTGACCTCTATAAACAATAACCAACTGAAATTCCAGGTTTAAAAAGAATGTGGAAACATCCTGGTACAAATGCAGAACCTCTTGCTTCTTGGGAAATCAACCTAAAATATAAATATAACCTAATATTGGCACAGAATATGTTTATACTCCAAATGTTGATTAAATCTCTCCAAGTCCCACAGGTTCTTATCTACAAAGCTTCAGTTTCTATAGCTTTATAAATATGTGTATCTCTCCAGTGGTTGGATTGCCTCCTATGAACATATTACATCATTAAGTGAGATCAATTGACTTTTTGTTTTCAAGTTAGGGAGCCATCTGCTTGAATCTATACAGAAGCTTTCAAGTGAATTGACATAAGTGTTTTCCATCATTCTTTACCATTTCATTGAAAATGGGTTAAAACCCAGTTGCATGGTGTTGGTTTCAAAATCAAAGTCAAAATAAATATCCAGAGACTACAAAGGACTAATAACTGCTTCATGTAAAGGGCTTAATTGTTTAGCATAAACTTGCCTATTATATTAAATCAGCCTATCCATTTATCCCAAAAATAAACACTAAATAGAGCATCTCTGCAAAGACACATACAGGGTTGTGCTGCTTCAACACCAAAATTGTTCCCAACTAACTGGAAAAAGTTAAACATCCAGTTAGTACTAGGGATGGATTGAGCACAAAGCCACAAGAAAGAAAACCAACACATAGCTTAGAACTCTATTCAGACCGTCTCCATGATGCCAGGGCATAGTCCCAAGGTGGGGCATGATCCAGCTACTGCCCAAATCCCACACTTAATACTCAGTAGCACACACACAGAATAGATAAAAATAACAATCCAAGAGCTTTGAAAATGGAACTGAAGGAATTCCCTGGTGTTCCATGGGTTAGAACTTAGCACTTTCACTGCTGAGGCCCAAGTTCAATTCCTGGTTGGGGTACTAAGACCCTGGAAGACCTGCAGAGCAGCAAAGTGGGGAAAAAAAAGAACTGATATTGAAAATATAACCATTTGGAACTTGCAGACTGTACTGCACAGGATTAACTATATGCTAAAACAAAACTTTTCAACATTGTCAAAGATATTTAAACAAGAACAGAGTCTCATAACATAATGTTCAAATGCATAGGATACAATTCAAAATTACTCTACATATGAAAAACCAGAAAAATCCAACCAGCAAGGGGAAAAAAAAAATCAATAACCACCAATGCCAGGATGACACAAAAGTCCTCAATAAAATATAAGCAAACAGAATTAAAGCAGAGTTAAAAAGAAAAATAAAAAGTACTGTAAGTACCATAACCAAACAGAGGATATTCCAGGAATGTAAGATTGGTTTAAAATATGAAAATAGATCAGCATTATCTATCAAATAAACACTATAAAGAAATAAACTGTGATAATATCAATTGAAACAAAGAAAGCATTTGACAGAATTAAACAACCATCCATGACACTCTTAAAAAATTAGGAACAGAAGGGAATAAGTTCTTAGAAAAGTATAACTTTCCAAAACTGAACCAGGAAGAAATAGAAGATCTTAACAAACCCATCACAAGCAAGGAAATCGAAACTGTAATCAGAAATCTTCCAGCAAACAAAAGCCCAGGGCCAGATGGCTTCACAGCTGAATTCTACCAAAAATTTAGAGAAGAGCTAACACTTATCTTACTCAAACTCTTCCAGAAAATTGCAGAAGAAGGTAAACTTCCAAACTCACTCTATGAGGCCACCATCACCCTAATTCCAAAACCAGACAAAGATGCCACAAAAAAAGAGAACTACAGGCCAATATCACTGATGAACATAGATGCAAAAATCCTTAACAAAATTCTAGCAAACAGAATCCAACAACATATGAAAAAAATCATACACCAAGACCAAGTGGGCTTTATCCCAGGAATGCAAGGATTCTTTAATATCCACAAATCAATCAATGTAATACACCACATTAACAAATTGAAAGATAAAAACCATATGATTATCTCAATAGATGCAGAAAAAGCCTTTGACAAAATTCAACATCCATTTATGATTAAAACTCTCCAGAAAGCAGGAATAGAAGGAACATACCTCAACATAATAAAAGCTATATATGACAAATCCACAGCAAGCATCACCCTCAATGGTGAAAAATTGAAAGCATTTCCCCTGAAATCAGGAACAAGACAAGGGTGCCCACTCTCACCACTACTATTCAACATAGTTTTGTAAGTGTTGGCCACAGCAATCAGGGCAGAAAAAGAAGTAAAAGGAATCCAGATAGGAAAAGAAGAAGTGAAACTCTCTCTGTTTGCAGATGACATGATCCTCTACATAGAAAACCCTAAAGACTCTACCAGAAGATTACTAGAGCTAATCAACGAATACAGTAAAGTTGTAGGATATAAAATTAACACACAGAAATCTCTTGCATTCCTATACACTAACAATGAGAAAACAGAAAGAGAAATTAAGGAAACAATACCATTCACCATTGCAACAAAAAGAATAAAATACTTAGGAGTATATCTACCTAAAGAAACAAAAGACCTATACATAGAAAACTATAAAACACTGATGAAAGAAATCAAAGAGGACACAAACAGATGGAGAAATATACCGTGTTCATGGATTGGAAGAATCAATATTGTCAAAATGGCTATTCTACCCAAAGCAATCTATAGATTCAATGCAATCCCTATCAAACTACCAACGGTATTTTTCACAGAACTAGAACAAATAATTTCACAATTTGTATGGAAATACAAAAAACCTCGAATAGCCAAAGTAACCTTGAGAAAGAAGAATGGAACTGGAGGAATCAACCTGACTGACTTCAGACTATACTACAAAGCCACGGTCATCAAGACAGTATGGTACTGGCACAAAGACAGAAATATAGATCAATGGAACAGAATAGAAAGCCCAGAGATAAATCCACGAACCTATGGTCACCTTATCTTCGACAAAGGAGGCAAGGATATACAATGGAAAAAAGACAACCTCTTTAACAAGTGGTGCTGGGAAAACTGGTCAACCACCTGTAAAAGAATGAAACTAGAACACTTTCTAACACCATACACAAAAATAAACTCAAAATGGATTAAAGATCTAAATGTAAGACCAGAAACTATAAAAGTCCTAGAGGAGAACATAGGCAAAACACTCGCCAACATAAATCACAGCAGGATCCTCTATGACCCACATCCAAGAATTTTAGAAACAAAAGCAAAAACAAACAAATGGGACCTAATGAAACTTAAAAGCTTTTGCACAACAAAGGAAACTATAAGCAAGGTGAAAAGACAGCCCTCAGATTGGGGGAAAATAATAGCAAACGAAGCAACAGACAGAAGATTAATCTCAAATATATACAAGCAACTCCTCCAGCTCAACTCCAGAAAAATAAATGACCCAATCAAAAAATGGGCCAAAGAACTAAACAGACATTTCTCCAAGGAAGACATACAGATGGCAAAAAAACACATGAAAAGATGCTCAACATCACTCATTATCAGAGAAATGCAAATCAAAACCACAATGAGGTCCCATTACACGCCAGTCAGGATGGCTGCTATCCAAAAGTCTACAAGCAATAAATGCTGGAGAGGGTGTGGAGAAAAGGGAACTCTCTTACACTGTTGGTGGGAATGCAAATTAGTACACTATGGAAAACAGTGTGGAGATTTCTTAAAAAGCTGGAAATAGAACTGCCATATGACACAGCAATCCCACTTCTGGGCATACACACTGAGGAAACCAGATCTGAAAGAGACACGTGCACCCCAATGTTCATCACAGCACTGTTTATAATAGACAGGACATGGAAGCAGCCTAGATGCCCATCAGCAGGCGAATGGATGAGGAAGCTATGGTACATATACACCATGGAATATTACTCAGCCATTAAAAAGAATTCATTTGAATCAGTTCTGAGATGGATGAAACTGGAGCCCATTATACAGAGCGAAGTAAGCCAGAAAGATAAACACCATTACAGTATACTAACACATATATATGGAATTTAGAAAGATGGTAAGAATAACCCTATATGCAAAACAGAAAAAGAGACTCAGATGTATAGAACAGACTTGTGGACTCTGGGAAAAGGCGAGGGTAGGAATGTTTTGAGAGAACAGCATCGAAACATGTATATTATCTATGGTGAAACAGATCACCAGCCCAGGTTGGGTGCATGAGACAAGTGCTCGGGCCTGGTGCACTGAGAAGACCCAGAGGAATCAGGTGGAGAGGGAGGTGGGAGGGGGGACCGGGATGGGGAATACATGTAAATCCATGGCTAATTCATTTCAATGTATGACAAAAACCACTGCAATGATGTAAAGTAATTAGCCTCCAACTAATGAAAATAAATGGAAAAAAAGAAGAAAAAAAGGCATCTATAAAAACCAGTAACAAAACAAATAAACAATATAGGAAACACAGTGCCCAATCCTCCAGTAAGTGTGATTAGCACAGGTATACACCAGTCAGGTAGTGCGTGATGTTTCCCAGCCTATGGCCACTGACCACACTGTCCTGCTTTGTTCATGACAAGAGTGAGGCCAAAAAAGCAAAAAATAAATCATGGTTTTTACTTTACCCTGAGATCAGGAACAAGGCAAAGATGTCCGATCTATTCATTTCTATTCATCATACTGGCAGTTCTAGCCAATGTAATGAAACAAGAAAATAAACACAGGGCATACAAAACTAGAAAGGGAGAAATAGAACTGTTCCTATTCACAGATAACACAAAAGTCTACATAGAAAATCTCAAGAATTCCAGACACACAAAAAAAAGAATCCCAATACCTTTCAGTGAGTTTAGCAAGATTGTAAGATACAATATCAAATACAAAACTCAATCCTCTTTTTATATGTTAGCAATGAATATTTGAAACTCTAAATTTTTAAAACATTTAAACTTTAAACATCATTTTCAACAGCTCTCTTCAAAAATGAAATACTGAGGTATAAAATAGCAAGACATTAAATGTATCTATATGCTGAAAACCATAAAATACTTATGAAATAAATCAAACCTCATCTAAATAAGGGCTTCCCTTGTGGCTCAGCTGGTAAAGAATCCAGCTGCAATTCAGAAGAACCCAGTTCGATTCCTGGGTTGGGAAGATCCCCTGGAGAAGGGATAGGCTACCTACTCCAGTATTGTTGGGCTTCCTTTGTGGCCTCAGCTAGTAAAGAATCTGTCTGCAATGCAGGAAACCTGGGTTTGATCCCTGGGTTGGGAAGATCCCCTGGCAAAGGGAACAGCTTCACTCCAGTATTCTGGCCTGGAGAATGCCATGGGCTGTATAGTCCATGGGGTTGCAAAGAGTCAGACACAACTGAGCAACTTTCACTTTCTTTTCTTTCATCTAAGTAAAGAAACATACTTGTTTCATGAATTGAAAGATTCAACATAGTTATTATGTCAATTCTCCCAAAAATGACCTGCAGATTTAATGTTATTTATGTAGGATATATAGATATCCTATAGATATAGATATATATCCTTGATATAGACAAGCTGATTCTAAAATCTGTATGAACATTGAAAGGAATTAGACTAATTAACTGTTTGCTATTAACAAAAGAAGGTATATCCATATAATGCGATATACTACTCAACAATAAAAATAAAACAAACATTAAAATATAAATGGAAATAGCAATTTTTTAAGTGAAGAAAACGATGCAAAATTACAAACATTGCATGATTCTATTTATATGAAATATGAAGGAAGGCGAATTTCTAGATACAGAAGGCACAGAAAGATAAGTGATTTCCTGGGGCTGGATGTAACAGGTTGATTGAAAGCAAATGGACATGAGAGAATTTTTTTGCGGTAACAGAAGTATTCTAAAACAGGATTATGGGGATGGTTGTACAACACTATAAGTTACTGAAATTCACTGAATTTTACAAAAGATTGATTTATGGAGTGTAAATTATGCCTCAATAAAGCTTTGAAAAATAAAAACTGTAAGGAGCAGGCTACAGGAAGTTATTAATATGTATGAGCCAAGATTGGCAATACATTGATAACTGTTGGTACTGTGTGATAAGGATCATTATATTATTCTTTCCTCTTTCATTTATTAAGGATGAAATTAAGAATACTGATGTACATAAGTATACTTCATGCTCATAAGTGGCCCTTTAGGCAATTAAAGTTGTTATGTAGACTTCCAAAAAGGCTCAGAATGGGACTGTTTTTCTAAATATTTTGTGCCTGCAATTTACACAATATGATATTAATGACATCTGAACTTCCTAAGGAAGTTCATATTGTATAATTCTATTGATAGGAAATGTCTGGAAAAGGTAAATTTATAGATTTTGGGATTCTACTAATGAATGAATCTTGACAGGTTCTTGTCTACAAAAAGCTTTCCAAACAAAGACATTAAGTTAGTTGAGATTCACACACTAGGCTGAAGTTGTAGCAAAAAAAATCACTTTAACATTTTAACACCCTTTTCTGCTAACTAGACTCAACACTTCCAAAAATGTCTTGTTTTTTTCTGAGAGTTGACAGTTTTTGAGTTTTTACATCTAAGATAATTCCTACTTTTCTGAAGAAAACCAAAATGATGTAAAGTCTATGGAATTTGGATTCCATATTAGAACAGAGTTAGGTCTAGTTCCAAAGCTTATAGCTATTTTACCTTCAGCAAATTAATGGTTCTTCATCTATCACACATTTAACAAATCTGACCTTTGCAGGGTATTGTGATTACTGAAGTATATAAGCTATATAAAATCATCTAACAACCTGGCACATAGTAGGTACTGAATAAATGGTGATTTATTGTCCAGTCATTTTCTAAACGAGTTTATCTCACAATAAAATGTAGTAACTATTGTTATAATCTTGGTAGAGAATATAAGATACCCAGAGATTTTCAAATCTAACTTCTCCAATGAAGATGATAAGGTTCAAGAAATAAGGACTCAAGAAATCCCAAAGTTAGAAACCAAATCTGGGCTAGAATCCAAGTCTTGACTCAAAGTCAGTTTAGCAAAATGATTAAATGACCCCTTTTAATCAGATACTTTGAGTTTGCTTCCTCATTTTTCCATCTGACATCCTCTTTACACCTAGTTTCCTCATTTGTAAGAATAAAAAAATAACAATAGCAGCTACTTCAAAGGTTTGTTGTGATGATTAAAGGAAATGAAGCACACCAGGGCTTAGACTAACAGGGCCCAATAAATGTTAATTATAAGCACTGCATTTTCTGAATTCTAAGATAATTTTTATCTGTTCTATCTAAAGTCGGTGTCTTAAAATTGAAGTTTATGTTAATTCTAGTAATTTTCTTTTCCCCCAGAAAATTACTATGAATTCTATTTTTTTAAACTTATGATGTATCAATTTACATTCCATCAGCAGTGCAAAAGGGTTCCGTTTTCTCCACACCCTCTCCAGCATTTATTGTTTGTAGATTTTTTAATGATGCCCTTTCTGACTGGTGTGATACTTCATTGTAGTTTTGACTTGCATTTCTCTAATAATGAATGATGCTGAGTATCTTTTCATGTGTTTATTGGCCATTTGGAGAAATGTCTATTTAGGTCTTCCATTTTTTGATTGGGTTGTTTGTTTTTTTTATATTGAGCTGCATGAGCTGTTTGTAGAAAATGGTATGGAGGTTCCTTATAAAGCTAAAAATATAACTATTATATGACCCACCCATCCCACCATTGGGTATATACTGAAAGAAAACTATAATTCAAACTGACACATGTCCCAGTATTCAGTGCAGCCCTATTTACAATAGCCAGGAGATAGATGCAGTCTAAATGTCCAATGATAGAGGAATGGATAAAGAAGATTGTGGTGCATATATATGACAGATTATTAGTCAGCCAGAAAAAGGAATGAAACTGGGTCATTTGCAGAGACATGGATGCACCTAGAGACTGATGTACAGAGTGAAGTAAGTCAGACAGAGAAAAACAAATATCATAGATTAACACATATATGTAAGATCTAGAAAAATTGTATAGATGATCTTATTTGCAAAACAGAGACACAGATGTAGAGATCAAACATACGGACAACAAGTGGCTGGATTAATTGGGAGATAGGGACTGACGTATATACACTATTGATACTATGTATAAAATAAATAACTAATGAGAACCTACTGTATGCTCAAAAACCCTATTCATTGCTCTGTGGTGACCTAAATAGGAAAGAAATCCAAAAAAGAGGGGGAAAGAAATCCAGTAAAGAGGGGATGTGTGTGTGTGTGTGTGTGTGTGTGTGTGTGTGTGTGTGTAGCTGATTCACTTTGCTATACAGTAGAAACTAATACAACATTGTAAAGCAACTATACTCCAATAAAAATAAATTTTTAAAAACTATACTAAAATAAATAAATAAAATTTATGCTTACTTAGACTCAAGGAAATGTCAAGTTACCAGTTTAACTGGGTTTTGTTTCCCCTACATTTTAATCTATCCAAAAGGTTATTAAGATCATAGGTGAACTGAAGGCTGGGACCATGTCTTGCTCATGTTTGTAACCTAATACCTAGCACTGGAGAGTGGATTAATAAGTATATACTGAATGAATGAATGAAAAGGAAGAGAGAGAGAAAAAAGAATGAAAAAGTGAAGAATGATAACACAGTGGGAAGAACAAGAAATCAGACACCAAGAAGATCTAAGTTCAAGTCTTAGAATTGCCATAGATTTTTGGATGATATTGGATAACATTTAAACCACTTTTTTTTTTAACTTTTTGGCAGAAATAATGATACCGACATAATAGGGTTGCATTGAGGATTTAATGACATCATTACTATGATAGATACCTATAACCAACAACCCACTTTATATCTCCACTCGGATGTCTATCTTGAACTTACTGTCTTCAAAGCTGAACTCTTGATTCAAGTCCCCAGCTCAGTAAATGGCAACCTCCATCCATTCTTTTTTGAAAACAAAAACACTGGCATGTTCCTGGGCTCCTCTCTTTTCCTTACTAACTGTATCCAGTCCATTTGTAAGTATGCTCAGCTCTGCTTTAGAGCCATACCCCAAACGCTGGCTTTGTTTGCCATCTCTGCTACCACCAACACAGCCCCAACCACCGCCACCTCTGGGCTAGGTTTCTGGTGTCCTCCTACCAAATATCCTTGCTTCTGCTCTTGCCACTCTTTACTCGAACTCCACAGAGCAGTGGAAGCAATTCTATTAAAGGATTCCTCAGATCTCAATTTTAATTGGCTTTGAAACTTAATTAGAATGAAACCCAAAGTTCTTAAAGAGATCTGTGACTCCTGTCCCCACCCCGACCACTGCCACCTCATCTGCAAACTGGGCTCCAGACACACACAAGGCTTCCTTGTTGTCCATCTTGTCTGCCGCTCTCTTGCCCTGTAAATCCCGTGTCTGGAGTAGATAAAGCTTGGTTGGCAGCTGAAGCTTATATAATTATGACAGGGAATGCTCTCTTAGAAACTAAGAAATAAAACCACAAATACAAAATTAGGTTAATAGTTATTAAGACAGAATAGAAATTACAGCAAATCATTGGAGTTCCAGAGATTACTTTGGAGCAATCATTTACTTTCTTTGGCAGTATCTTCAGCATTCTAACAGAAATGTTTACATACACCTGCTTTCTTATAGCAATCCAGTTTCCCCTCCCCATGAGAACAATCTATAGCATCCAGCACCTCCCATCACTCCCAGAGATCCTTGTAAGTGAAAGTTTCTGACATTTAAGCTTCATTTGCTTCACATTAAGTCCACCTCTGCTCTGTGCTCATTCTTTCACTCCTTTAAGTCTCTGAAGAAAAGCCACCATCCTCTTTCTCTCAGCATCCTCCTACTCTGCTTCCCATTTTTTTCTGCTTCCCATCTTTTCATGGTACTTCACAGTCTGACAGCACCCAAGATGATACATATTCACTGTTGTTGCTTACTGTCTGTCTCCCTGACTACACATTACTAGAATACGAGCCCTAGTGTTCGAGTGCATGTGTCAGTAGCTTAGTCATATCCACCTCTTTGCAAGCCCATAGACTGTAGCCCACCAGGCTCCTCTGTCCAAGGAATTCTCCAGGCAAGAATACTGGAGTGGGTTGCCATTTCCTTCTCCAGGGGATCTTCCCAACCCAGGGATTGAACCCAGGTCTCCTGCATTGCAGGCAGATTCTTTACCATCTGAACTACCAGGAAAGTATTCAAGTAAGATCTGCTTTTTCCCCTATACAACTGGTGTCTAGAATAGTCAGTGATATATGTAGATTCTCAAACAAATAACCACTGATTTAGCTTAAAAATAGATGAAAATTAGGTGATTAGGTTATTATGACCTGAATTAATTATTTGCCTGAAGTGCTTTTCCTTTTGTGAGGTGAATATCTATAATAAATGCCTAGAAACAAAAATGACATCTTTGCAAGTGTGTTGATTTCTAAGAATCTGAAATAAATTAATTTTGATGTTATAAGTAAAATAACCGCAAACTTAATAAATCTCTTCAAAGCAGATAATCCTAGCAGTCATCTGATATCCTTTTCATATTGTACAAATATTATGATGTTTGAAACTGCAGAGAGTATGATGATTGAAATGGCACTGATTAATTTATGTTTCAGTTTCTTAACTAATCTACTAATTTACTGAATTAGCTAACATAGTTACTGAATGACTAATAAATACAATTCAGAAATATGGTGAACTTGAAAGTGATTGGCATGGGAGGAAAAATAAAAATGAAATTTCTTTTCAAAATCCATATCCTGTTCTCTTCTCAGGGACTTTAATGAAGACAGACCATGCTCTAAAAATGGTGCCATTTCAAATTTAGAAATGCAGTTTGAAACAACCGCTGTAGCCTTTTAATTCCTCCTTCCTCTTTTATTCTACTGAAGAAAATTAGGATAGTAAGAAAAGACGTTTTTAAAAAATTCCATATCCTACCCATACTCAGAGAGAAAAGAATTCACAATTCATTTCAAAACCCTAAAATAATCATAGCTTGAGCAACTGATAGTCCAGGAATTAACATACTCTAATTAATGATGTCTCCTTATTGTAATATAATAAAGCAAACTTTATCATTTATCCCACTTCCCTCTGGATAACCCAAGGATAACTGCACAATCTGCACAAAACTGCAGACTGAACACTCAATGAATGCTTTTAAGATGTGGGTTAACTATAGCTATCTCAGTATGCCCATCTTGGGATTCATCAGGTTCCTGTGCTTTAAGCTTCTTGACATCCACTGTGCCTAAATCCATCTGCTATTTTCCAAGACAGCAATTCTCTGACTCCCAACATTTTCTCACTGAGGCCAATCTTTCATATTCTCTAATGTCCAGGATCTCCCATCACCCATACACCGTGGCAACACCTTCAGGAACCTTATTACTGGTAACAAATTTCCCTTATTATCATCAGCTAACTCTATTAACCAAACATCTGTGTGTGTAGAAGAGAGTGTGAGAGACAAATTAAAGACCAGAAATTAAGTTAAGAAATCTGGAAAGAAAGCAGCTCAATGCATTTGTTATTTTCTCCTTTCTCACAATGTACCAGAGGTGGCTGAACTGGGTCAAATAGAGAGTTAACATTAGCATTTCACTCAATGCTGAAATCTTTTACTGAGTAAAATTTAATAGTGCTGTATTAGCTATTACTAAGAATAACTTAATAATCATTAAAATATTTAGCAGCACACAGATAGGTCTTTCCTAGTGTGAAATGCAAGGGGTTATTATTTTTGAACTGTGTGTTGGAGAAGACTCTTAAGAGTCCCTTGGACTGCAAGGAGATCCAACCAGTCCAATTTAAGTGAGGTCAGTCCTGAGTGTTCACTGGAAGGGCTGATGTTGAAGCTGAAACTCTAATACTTTGCCCACCTGATGCAAAGAGTTGACTCATTTGAAAAGACCCTGATGCTGGGAAAGATTGAAAGCAGGAGGAGAAGGGGACGACAGAGGGTGTGATGGTTGGATGGCATCACAGACTCAATGGAGATAAGTTTGAGTAGACTCTGGGAGTTGGTGATGGACAGGGAGGCCTGGCATGCTGTGGGTCCATAGGGTCACAAAGAGTCAGACACGACCAAGTGACTGAACTGAACTGAACTGCACTGATTATTCCACTTCAGCTATAGATAGGCTTTCCATTGAATCTTGAAAGTGTAAGTCACATGCTAAATATCAATTCTAATAACTCAATTACAGGTGAAAATTTAGGAAGAAGGACCTTTGGAAAATAATTATATAGGTGCTTCTTTGCACTGTCCTTAGCAGGGAGGATTCAAAATTATCCTCCTGCATTCTGGATTTATCCCTTGCTGCCTTGATTGGTCCAATATATTATTTGCTTGCACTAGACACATGGAAAAGGCCTGGACACTGTCCACATGTGAACAGTGGACAGGATGGGTTCAATCTATCAAACTTGATAGTATCCCTAAAATATATATGTGTTTCCATCCTCAAAATGTTAAAATGAGATAACTGAATAAAAAAAACTTTCAGATATGTGATCAAAATACTCACATTTGTCATCATGTACACTAAATTTAAATCAGTGAACAATTGCTGTGGGTTGAACAGTGTCTCCCCAAAATTCATATCTGAACAGAAACCCCAGAATGTGATCTTATTCGGAAACAGGGTCTTTGTAGATATAACTGGTTAAGATGAAGGCAAACTGGATTAGGTTGGGCCTTAATTTCAATGACATGTGCCTTTACAATAAGAGGAAAAAAATACACAGAGCTCCCCAGGAGAATGCCAAGTGAAAGCAGAGGCAAGGGTTGGAAGGACACGTCTACAAGCCAACAAAGCTAAAGACTGCTTGTGATCATCAGAAGCTGGGAAAGAGGCAAGGAAATATCTTTCTCTGCAACCTGTGGAGGGAGCATGACCCTGCCAACACCTTGATTTCAGACTTTTAGCCTTGAGAACTGTGAGATAATAAATTCCTATTGCTTTAACCCATCCAGTTTGTAGCAATTTGTTATGGCAATCCTAGGAAATGAATACAGCAGCCAACACACAAGATTCCACAGAACTTAGGCTGACTTTGGGAGGATAGTCCTCCTTGAGATTGGAGTTTGAAAAACAAAAACTATAGACTAAGCCCACATCAGATATGCAAACAGCAGTCTCCTCTTTGAGATGGGAAAAGTATAATAATTATATTGACTGAAAAATATGCACAAACTAAAAATTGACAGTTACATTTTATTTAGCAGACATTCTTAGGACTTCAAGCCCAGAAGACAGCGTCTCAAATAACTGTTCCCAGGAGGCAAAGAGGAAGGCAGGATATACAGCAGTTTTTGCAAGGATACCAGGAAGTTGGAACAGAAAATTACTATTAATAAAAGAAAACTAAACTATCTCAAGTTAAAGAATTTAGTTTTTTCTATCTATGGAAAGATGCAAGAGTTTGAGTTCACTGAAATCATTGCTTTGATATGCAGCTATCTGGGGTCAGTATCCTGTGTTTTCATGCAAAGATGGGCACGATAAAGGACAGAGATGGTACAGACCTAACAGAAGCAAAAGATATTAAGAAGAGGCGGCAAGAAAACACAGAAGAACTGTACAAAAAAGACCTTCATGACCCAGATAACCAAGATGGTGTGATCACTCACTTAGAGCCAGACACTCTGGAATGTGAAGTCAAGTGGGCATTAGGAAGTATCACTACGACCAACGCTAGTGGAGGTGATGGAATTACAGTTGAGCTATTTCAAATCCTAAAAGATGATGCTGTGAAAGTGCTGCACTCAATATGTCAGCAAATATGGAAAACTCAGCAGTGGCCACAGGACTGGAAAAGGTCAGTTCTCATTCCAATCCCAAAGAAAGGCAATGCCAAAGAATATTCAAACTACCGCACAATTGCACTCATCTTACACGCTAGCAAACGCTCAAAATTCTCCAAGCCAGGCTTCAGCAGTATGTGAACCATGAACTTCCAGACGTTCAAGCTGGAGTTAGAAAGGGCAGAGGAACCAGAGATCAAATTGCGAACATCTGTTGGATCATCAAAAAAGCAAGAGTTGCAGAAACACATCTACTTCTGCTTTATTGACTATGCCAAAGCATTTGACTGTGTGGCTCACAACAAACTGTGGAAAATTCTTAAAGAGATGGGAATAACAGACCACCTGACCTGCCTCCCAAGAAATCTGTATGCAGGTCAGGAAGCAACAGTTAGAACTGGACACGGAACAGGCTGGTTCCAAATCAAGAAAGTAGTACATCAAGGCTGTATGTTGTCACCCTGCTTATTTAACTTATATGCAGAGTATATCATGCAAAATTCTGGGCTGGATGAAGCACAAGCTGGAATCAAGATTGCTGGGAGAAATATCAATAACCTGACATATGCAGATGTCACCACCTTTATGGCAGAAAGCAAAGAAAAACAAAGAACCTCTTGATGAAATTGAAAGAGGAGAGTGAAAAAGTTGGCTTAAAGCTCAACATTCAGTAAACTAAGATCATGGCATCTGGTCCCATCACTTCATGGCAAATAGATGGAGACACAGTGGAAACAGTGAGAGTTTATTTTGGGGGGCTCCAAAATCACTGCAGATGGTGACTGCAGCCATGAAATTAAAAGATGCTTACTCCAAGAAAAATTATGACCAACCTAGACAGCATATTATAAAGCAGAGACATTATGTTGCCAATGAAGGCCTGTCTAGTTAAAGCTATGGTTTTTCCAGTAGTCATGTATGGATTTGAGAGTTGGACTATAAAGAAAGCTGAGAGCAAAAAAATTGATGCTTTTGAACTGTGGTGTTGGAGAAGACTCTTGAAAGTCCCCTGGACTGCAAGGAGATACAACCAGTCCATCCTAAAGGAAATCAGTCCAGAACATTCATTGGGAGGACTGATGCTGAAGCTGAAATTCCAATATTTTGGACACCCGATATGAAGAACTGATTCATTTAAAAGACCCTGATGCTGGAAAAGATTGAAGGTAAGAGGAGAAGGGAAGAAGGAGACGACAGAGGATGAGATGGTTGGATGGCATCACCGACTCAATGGACATGAGTTTGAGCAAGCTCTGACTGTTGGTGATGGACAGGGAAGTGTGATGTGCTGCAGTCCATGAGGTTGCAAAGAGTCAGACAGGACTGAGCAACTGAACTGAACTGTACTGAAATCATTTCTTTGATATGCACTTCAGCTACCTGGGGCCAGTATCCTGTGTTTTTACATCTTGAGTTTTCTTAGGCTACATCGTCCAGTCAGGAGTGGCTGCCAGTCTGGTGACTGCTAGATTGCAGGCATTCTTTGTTTCCTTCCTGATTTCCCTTGGGGCTCACCTTTGAGGCAGTGGTTAGGTGGTGGCTAGATCTTTTGTTTACTGATACAGCAAGCAATAATTTATTCTCAATTCCTTTCTATTGGGAGAGGTTTCTAGATACCTCTCAGTGTCATATATGCCTCCACTTAATTCTTCCCCATTTCTCATTATTATTATTATTAGGTGAAGACTGTGCTACTAATTACTATTTTTCAAATGGCGCTATAAATTTTGATTTAGGGTCTTCAAGGTTTTGTTTTCAGCTCCAAGCAAGTCTAAGATTGGGAAGCTATAATTTGGTGCTCAGATGAGGCAGAATGGGTGGTTATTGTTACAAGTTGTAATTTCCTGGGAAATGCTGCGGAATGTTCCAGAAAGTCAAGAGTTAACCAGAGTGAAATAAATCGCAAGCAAAACAATCCCTTCCATAATAAGGTGGGAAAACTTGAGGGAAATATAATTAGATGAATTTGCAACTTTGTTTACATATAAATTAGAGAGCATGAAATTGAGTGCTGCTGGCCAAAGGTTAAGATATTTGTACCCAGTTTGTAACTTGTAGTTGGCAGCAAACAGGAAACAACAAAGACAAAAATTCAGTGTTCCAGATCTTCCCTGCATATCTGCGCAGGAAAGTTTACTCACTGACTAATGGCCCTCTTTCAGTGTTCTGCACATCCTTCTTCAGTACCCTGAGCACAGCGACAAGTTTTAAAGTCGTTTTAGCCACAGATGTATGCAACTTGTTCTGGTGTTGGCTTCTCACAGAGTCAGAAAGAGGGAGAATTATGTTGTTTTTATTCATGCCAAGCTTTTTTAACGCCAGAGTACTGAATGAAGCTTTCAAAGGAAAGTAAAGTAACAAAGGAAAAATAATCAATATTAAATGTTGACTAATGGCTAACAACTGTAAGTGTTTGGTGTACACAAAATATAGCTGCAGGAGGGGAAAGAAGAGAGATTGAAATGCTGATCAAGAGGCCCGCTCAGTTTAAGAAATGGGAAGTGAGACTTTAAAATGAGATGTCAAAGAAAGAGTGCATTCCTGTTCATTCTCTGCACTGACCTCTCACATTGCAGGTCTTCACAGCCCTTGCTAAAAAACGGAGTTATACATTCTTTCTAAATTTCTCTTGGAGGAAGAGGGAAAATATGAACTGCTTTTATCATGCTTACCTAAAATGCAAGAATAGTGGAAAATGCATTTTCTTGATGCACATGGACAGTAATTCAGGTTTGGATATGTGAAATGAAAGCATCTCCTGCCACATTAATAAACAAGAAATGTCACAGCCATTAGCAATTTCTGGCCTCCAAATGTGAATGAGGGCTCAAGGCAATACAGCGGATGCTGCTACCACCCACCCCCACCCCCCGACCCCCGCCCAGCACCCCTACCCCTTGTGATGATTGCTAAGGAGCTGGGGGAATGCAAGAAGCCAAGTGAACAAGGAAACAAGATTAGCCCCAGACAGCTAAGGTGCATATTAAAAGAAAAAGTACGGTGAGCCCAGAGGCTTGCATCTTCCATACATAGAATGCTAAATTCCTTGATACCTGATCTTGATGTTCAGACTCCCTGTTCCCTTTGTTGCATACTTGTATGTATATAGCCTGACTCCCCCTCTTGCCTCCTTAGAGCAGTTTTCTCACAGCTACTAAGATGCTGGCTCCCAGGCTCACAGTCGGAAACATTCCCACCAAATAAAATAACTCTACTTTCAGGTTGTGACTATATTTTTTAGTTGACAAATACAACCTGGATCCTAATGATTTTCTTCCTTTCTCCATGACTCCATCCTCTCCCTTTGAAGTGTTATCCGCAGCTCTATGAACAGAGCTGGGAAGACACCATATAATCCTGTACCTCTCTGTGAGAAAAGCTGAGTCAGTGAAACAGCAGGACCTATATGAAAAACTCCTAAGAGCAACTGACTGGCATGTGTCAACTAAAAAAATTGCACAACATGAGAATTGCAACTTAAGTTTTATTTGGGGCAAAATGAGGACTGCAGCCCAGTAGACAGCACCTCAGGTAGCTCTGAGAAACTGTTCCAAAGAGGTAGAGCGAAAAGACAGTATAAAGGTGATTTTGGTAAAGGGGGAATATGTGCCATCAAGCACATATTTTCTGTAGAAAGTTTCTGCTGGTGTCATGAATGTAAGGTACAGTTCCGGCGAGGCAGAAAAAGAAAGACGACCTCAACAGAAGTAGGTTACGTTTATTTAGGCAAGGAGGGGCGACAGTCGGCCTAAGGACCAGGCTGAGCGCTGAGAGGGAACAGGGAGGCTTCATACTTATAGGGAGGTTTGTGGAAGTGATAAGGGAAACGTCAATCAGGGGGGATATTTTGAGTATTCTTTTGTTGAGATGACATTTGTAGTTGGGCAGGGGGTGATAAGTCTTCTGGGGGGGTGTAGGGGGTGGTAGGTTTCCGGACAGGGGGTGATAAGTCCCAGATAAATGCAACCGGCCTGGAGCATCAGGGTGGAACTAAAGTTATACTTTGTTTTCTCCAAAGTTAGATGATTCAGCAAGGGGCCTTTGAGACTGTTGTTCTCTTTTCTAGGCCCAAAAGACTCCTTCAATGAAGCTTCTGCTAGTCATGAGAAACAATCGTCATTCTGAGAAGATGTAAGAATTGTGCTCATAAAGTCAGCTCCTGAGAATATCTAACTGTCTAAAGACCTGTGCTGCCAGTTTCCCAGAGCACCGAGTGCCTCATTTCCGCTTTCCACCCTGAACTCCTTTAGTGGGTGTTGGAGGTCAGCAGCTTCAGTGGCACATGGTTTAATCCTTGTAAAGGTAGATGGTGAGCTCCAGTGGCAAGTGGCAATTTGTGGTTGATACATGGCAAGTGTTGAGACTGTTAAAAGATAAACTAATGCAGGAGACTTCCCTGGTGGTCCAGTAGTTAAGAATCTGCCTTGCAATGCAAGGGATTGTGGGTTCAATCCCTGGTTAAGGAACTAAGATCCCATATGCCACAGTGTTATAGCCACGCTTTCCGGGAAACAAACTCACTCAGAAGGACAATGCAGATAGTGGAGTGCAGTATATTACACCGGCGGGCCCACCTTGGCTAAGAGGAGGCTTAGCCAAGGACCCTGACCAACATTTGTGAAAATCTTTTATACCCCATGTGTACATGTCCGAACTGTTAGGTAGTTAGAATAGGGAAAAGGAGTCCAGAATGGCGGTGGCTAAAAGACCTGGAAGGGAAAAGCCCGCTAAAATAGAACAAAGGAAGGTTCGAGTGAGAACCTCAGGTAAAACAAACAACATTCCTGGCAGGCCCAATTTACATAAGACAGGCCCAGGGACAGAGAAACATATAAAAAGAGGAGCCAAAGCGCTCTTCTCTCTCTCTCCCCTGCGCGATGGGGCACTCTTCTCTTCGCGTCTTTGGGTCGACGTGCCCTCACGCCTGGAAGATGGAGTTTCCTGCTATTATCTAAATAAAATAGAGCTGTAACACTGATTTAAGAGCTAAAACACGGTCCATTCGAGACCCGAGAGCTGTGACCCGCCGAGAGGGCTTTAATGTCCGCCACTCCAAACTTCTGTTGTGACGAGACAAAGAACCGAGGAGCATACACTCGCCTGCCATCTGTGGTGCCGTGACTCGGGTTTAACCTGGCTGAAACAACCTCCACGGGGAAGAGGCCAAGCGCAGCAGGAGCCCAACTCAGCGAAGCTCCTGCGGTAGAAGTAGCGTGAAGAAAACCCAGCGCAGGGGAAGGCCCGCCGTGCTGGAAACCAGGACAGCGGAAAACGAACTCAGCAGAAAGCCCACGCGGCTCAGTCTCAGATTCCAGAAGACCTCCAGTTAAGGTAGGAGGTCCTCGCTCCTATGGCTGGAGGGACATGCCTAATGAAATCTTAACTCCATTACAATATCTCGTTTCTCATTTCCTTGAACCCCCCCCCCCCGCCCCCCGCGAACAGGCAGGTGGCAGTGGGTGCAACTGAGGGACCCTGGAGAGGCTACCCTTCAATATGTCCCAAAGGCACTATCTGCTCGGCCCCAGTAGCTGTTACCCAAGCCGGTGGGGGTTCTTCTGTGCCTACTCTTCTCTGTGCCAAGAATCAGGCCAATGAAAACTGTGAGCACCGGTCAGATATCTAGCAAAATTTTCAGCAGGCTATGAAGGGGATTCCTTGGCATGTTTTTCCCACTGCTTTTTCCTCCTTTCCTTCGGCTCTCTCTCCTGGAACTTAAGCCCAACCAGAATCCAGGATGCCCGGCTCAGCTCTGAGGTCTTATTGCAAAAATTCAGTGAGAGACAAAGCAGTAAGTGGGAGGTGGATTTGCTAGGATTCAGACAGAAAAGCCCATTCTACAGGACACGGGCCTTGAAATGTGGCCTGACTAAGTTTTGCGAGAGGGGTGAATTCGTATGCTAATGAGCAGGAGGATCATCCCAGCCATTGGGGAACCACCCACTCCTCCCTCTGTTGACAGTGCCCTGGAGCTGTTCTGCCACCTCTGGGTGCATCTTTTGGCTTATAGATTGGGGATTAAGGTTTACTTGAATTGGACTTGTCATGTTGGACCCGATTGATTTTAATCGGTATACGTTATGCCCTTGTGCTATGTCATTCTTGGTTGTGCTCTGCCCCCCATTCCCTCCTGTTTCATTCTCCTTTCCTCAGCCCCATCTGGGCCCCACAATGTTGCCTCTACAATCTTCTATAGGGATAACCAAAAAATAGCTGGCCTTGGGAGGGAAGTACTGTATAATATCCAACCCCTTAGTCCTACCTAGCACTGGTCACGCTGGAGACCTTGGGGACGCCCAAACTCCAGCCCAGAGGTCCCAGGAGGTCATCACACCTTGACCTGCCTAGGGATCTGGTCCTCGAAAGGTTGTCACGCCTCAACCTGCTTGGGGATCCACTAGTCCCAAGGGTCCCAAGAGGTCGTCACACCTCAACCTGCCCAGGGGCCCAATTCTTGGGAGGCCATCATGCCTCGACCTGCCCAGGGATTCGATCTCTAGGAGGCTGTCACGCCTCAGCCTGCCTGGAGATCTGCACCCTGACCCGGGGACGCCTGGCTCTCATGTTGCTACAGTACTGGGTAGGATAAGCTTCAGAAAGACTCACCCCTAAGTCCACCCATGGAAACAGAAGGAAGCCTATTACTTGTGGGACTGTGCCCAGTCTCAGCAATAACACAGGAGCCCAACGAGAACCCCATTGCCTTTCTGGAAAGACTAAAAGAGACCCTCCAAAAGTTTACCAATTTGGACTTAGACTCTTACGAGGGACAGGTGATTTTAAAGGACAAATTCCTGTCCCAATGTACATCAGATATCAGAATTAAGTTACAATAGCTACAGCAGCAGAACCCTGCTGCCTCTTTAGATGAGATGAGCCAGGCAGCCACCAATACCTTTTATAACAGAGAACAGGAGAAGGAGGCCAAGGCCCAGGAGAGGGAGAAAGGAAAGAGACAAGGCATGCCCAGATGCTGGCCGCCCTCCAGGGCAGCCCTATGGCACACCCTGAGTCCTTGAATGACAAGGCATGAGGCAAATGCCTAATCTGTAGACAGGCGGGGCATTGGGCCAAAGAGTGTCCTAACCATGACAAGTCTCCTAGAACAGCTTGCCACAAATGCCATCAACTGGGACATTGGGAGGTACTCTGCCCTCGGGACCCAAGAGCCTCAAGATCAAGCGCCAAGCCTTCCCTCACAATGGTTCAAGAGGACTGAAGCGGCCCGCTCCGGCCAGCTCGCCTGTCACAGATAACCATCACGGGGCTGAAGCCAGGGGTGCAACTGGATGTGGCAGGCAGGTCCGAGAATTTCTTGGTTGACACAGGGGCTACCTACTCTGTCTTGATCTACTCCGGAGCCTTCTCCCAAACCTGTACCTTTTGGGTGCTACAGGAAAAGCAACTACTAAGAGATTCACCCAAGCACTTCTTTGTTGCTGGGTGGACAGATATTCTCCCACCAGTTTCTGGTGTTCCCTGAGTGTCCTACTTCCTTAATGGGAAGAGACCTACTCACTAAACTGGGGACCACCCTTGTGATGGGAAGCTTTTCAGCCCCTAGGGCCCTACAGCTTCTGGTTACTACTGAAGAATCCATTACACCTTCTCCAATAGAGATAGCAAAGACTATGGGAGGACAAAATTAACCCCCAGGTGTGGGACTAGGGGATTCCCGGACGAGCCCACCAAGCTGAACCGGTCATCATTGTCCTCTGAGATCCCACTCGGTTTCCTAACCGGAAACAATATCCTCTCAAAAGAGAGGCTCAGGAGGGACTACAGCCTTTAATAAATAAACTCCTTGCTTGTGGGCTATTGGTCCCCACCAGTTCGCCATGTAACACCCCAATCCTCTCAGCAAAGAAAAAGGATGGAACCTGGCAAATGGTTCAAGATCTCCGGATCATAAATGAAGCTGTAGTCCCCCTCCATCCCACAGTACCCAATCCCTATGTAATCTTGGGGGAAATCCCACCCAGTGCCAAGTGGTTTACAGTCTTGGATCTCAAAGATGCATTTTTTTGCATACCACTGGCAAAAAAAATCTCAAAATCTTTTTGCCTTTGAATGGGAGACCCCAGAAAAAAAAAAAACACCAACAGATGACTTGGACAGTATTTCCTCAGGGGTTCAGAGACAGCCCCCACTTGTTTGGACAGGCCCTTAGCCGGGATCTCCTAGATCTGGACCTGGGGCCTAATGGGAAAATATTACAATATGTAGATGACCTATTAATCTGCTCTCCAGATGAGAAAAGTGCCCAACAACATGCAATTCAGGTTCTAAACTTTTTGGCAGAAAGGGGATATAAAGTCTCCCGTGCTAAGACACAGATGGTGGAGACAAAGGTCACTTACCTGGGGGTTCAGATTACACATGGGTCCAGGAGGCTGTCCTCTGATCGGGTACAAGGAACATCCAGTTTCCCTCCCCCACGACTGGAAAACAATTGCGAGGTTTCCTGGGGCTAACTGGGTATTGTAGAATCTGGTTACCCAACTATGGTCTAATTGCCCAGCCCTTATATAAAAGCTTAAAGGGATGAGATGATTCAATCCCACTGACGTGGGAAACTCCTCAAAAGAAGTCAGAGGCTACACTAAAACAGGCCTTAACCCAGGCACCTGCCTTGAGGTTGCCAGATCCAAAAAGGCATTCCAATTTTATGTCCATGAAAGAGAGGGAATAGCCTTGGGAGTGTTAACTCAAAGGTTGGGATCTGAGACCCAGCCTGTAACTTACTTATCCAAGAGACTTGATCCAGCCGCCCAAGGCTGGCCCCCCTGCCTTCGAAATCTTGCAGCTATTGCAATCATGATAGAAAATGCTTTAAAACTCTCCTTTGTAAAACAACTCCTAAATGGGAGAGGCCATTTATGGATGTCTAATCAAAGAATCCTCAGATATCAAGTATTACTGATGGAAAATCCAGGCCTCACTATATCCCCTTGTGAGGTTCTTAACCCAGCCACCCTCCTGCCTATCCCCGAGGGCTCTCTCCCCTTTCACTCCTGTCTAGAAACCTTGGACCACTGGACAAAACCCCGAGACTGATTGTTGGAAGATCCTCTGACCAATCCTGAGGAAATCTGGCATACTGACAGAAGCAGCTTTGTCTTGGATGGACAAAGAAGAGCTGGATATGCAGTAGTCTCCAATTTTGAGACCATAGAGGCTAAGCCTCTGCTACCAGGTACTTCAGCCCAATTAGCTGAGCTCATAGCCCTGACTTGAGCTTTAGAGCTGGGAAAAGGAAAAAGAATATCCATTTACACTGACTCCAAATATGCCTTTCTGGGGCTACATGCACATTCAGCTATTTGGAAAGAAAGGGGCCACCTGGCCACCCTAGGGTCCCCAATAAAATATGGTGATCAAATTCTTAGACTCTTGGAGGCAGTCCATCTGCCCACTGAGGTTTCAGTCTCCCACTGTAAAGGACACCAAAAAGGGAGCACTGAACGAGGGAACCAAGCAGCTGATCAGGCAGCTAAGAGAGCAGCGTTACAGAACCATGACCTAATAGGGGTTGCCACCTTAGTTTCACAGACTAACTTGCCAGAAACTCCTTCATATACTGAAGGTGAAACTCTTAAAGCTAAGAGTGAGGGCTTTGAAGAAGATCATGGGGTGGTTCCAAAAGGAGGGGCTTCTTTTTCTGCCTGGAAACCTCCAATGGAAGTTGGTTAACTCCTTACATGCCACCACTCATTTAGGAAACAAGGCCCTCTAAAGATTACTAGAAAGATCTTTCAGAGGAATAGGCTTCCAAACAACTGTAAGACCAGTGTCTCCTCTTGTCCTACTTGCCAATTAAACAACCCCCAAGGAGCTCGAAGACCCCAGCTGGCCCAGCCCGTCCAACGACGTGGGGCTTATCCAGGAGAGGACTGGCATATAGACTTCACCCAGATGCCAGTTTCTCAAGGGTATAAATACCTATTAGTCATGATAGATACATTCACAGGATGGGTTGAAGGCTTTCCCACCTGGACTGAGAAGGGTGAGGAGGTAGTAGAAAACTACTCCATGAAATCATTCCAAGATTTGGTCTGCCCAGGTCATTACAAAGTAACAATGGGACATCATTTACTTCTAAGATCACCCAAGGAGTCTCTAAAGCATTGGGCATTACTTATTATCCATTGTGCCTGGAGGCCTCAGTCTTCAGGAAAAGTAGAAAGAGCCAACCAATTCTTAAAATCAGCGATAAAAAAGATAACCCAAGAGACCTCCCTGGGATGGAAGGAGGCTTTACCAATAGCTCTCCTCCGTACCCGTATTGCCCCTAAGGAACAGGTTGGTTTTAGTCCTTGTGGGATGCTATATGGGAGACCTTTTATTTATGTCAATGACCTCTTCCTAGATCTAGAGGTTTAGACCCTCCAGTCTTATACCATGGCCATTGGGCAATTCCAATAGGATATATGCTTGTGGGGTATGAACCAGGACCCAAAAGACTCTAAGGAGTCACCACTATACGCTCCAAGGACTCAAGTCCTAATTAAAGTCTGGAAAGATGGGTCCCCAAAGGCTCAACTCCAGCCCACATGGAAGGGCCCCTACCCTGTAATACTTTCTACTCCCACAGCGGTCAAGGTGCCAGGACATGACTCCTGGCTTCACTACTCATGAGTCAAGCCATGGAAGAAAACAGAAGAGGATGCTCAATACACCTGTGAGCCCCTGGGAGATCTTAGATACCTATTCAGAACTACAAATGAGTGCCATTCTAATAAACAACCCCAAAATCTGGTCTCTGGGGATAAGATTTCTCAAGACAGCTCTAAAGAGCCAACACAGCTTGGCAGAGATTGTACTCCAAAACAGACAGGAGATAGATCTTCTGATCTCTGAACAAGGAGGGACTTGAGCCATCCTGGCAATGTAAATGTAAAATTGGCTAATGCCCCTACTAGTCCTTGTTATGCCATGCTGATGCTGCTTATGATTGTTCCGTGTACTGTCAATTGTCTAACCTGTCTTGTCTCTGTCCAGGTCAAGCTGCAACGTGCAGTGCCAGTTCAACAAAGATACAAAACTATAACTGCCCATGGAAAATATCAGTCACCTTTAGATGGACACCACTACGAGGACTTTGAGGCTTGAGACTAGCAAGAGGGGGAGGCCCAATGCTCCTCGCCGTCCCAGTTCAGCAGAAAGTAGCCAGAAAGACCTCGATGCCCCTATTCCCAAAGAATTGGGCCTCTCATCTCTTGAGGGGGGGATGTTAGGTAGTCAAATAGGGAAAAGGAGTCCAGAATGGCGGTGGCTAAAAGACCTGGAAGGGAAAAGCCCGCGAAAATAGAACAAAGGAAGGTTCGAGGACCGGAGTGAGAACCTCAGGTAAAACAAACAACACTCCTGGCAGGCCCAATTTACATAAGACAGGCCCAGGGACAGAGAAGCATATAAAAAGAAGAGCCAAAGCCCTCTTCTCTCTCTCTCTCTCCCGCGTGATGGGACGCTCTTCGCGTCTTTGGATTGACGTGCCCTCATGCCTCGAAGATGGATTTTCCTATTATCTAAATAAAATAGAGCTGTAACACTGATTTATTTAAGAGCTATAACACGGTCTGTCCTCCGAGAGCTGTGACCCGCCAAGGGGGCTTTAATGTCCGTCACTCCAGATTTTTGTTGTGATGAGACAAAGAACCGAGGAGCATACACTCACCTGACAGAACCCATCACCCCAAATTCCTTGAGGATTACAAAGGAAGGGTAAATGCAATCACAATAACCCCATCATTAACGTGTTATGTGTTCAAACAGTTAATAATCAATAAGCCTGCGGTTACATTCCAACCAGTTAATAACCGATAAGCCTGTGGTTACATTCCGATAGATACTGTCCAGAGGCAGGGGTGATTCGTGTCTGTTTTCTCTTAGGTGATGAGTAACCTGGATATGATCTTCAAGGTTCCCCTGTCTGGAGCGGGTCTTATCCTTCAATTGTCGTTCCCACAGGCACTAAGCAGAGTTCAGAGTCCACTGGAGAGGTGGCCGAGCATGATCAGCACAGACAGGCCTCAGATGGAGTCCAGGCCCTATGAATTCCTTCTTCAACGGAGCAACAAATAAGCCAGCACACCTCAACTACTGAGCCTGCATACCACCACTATAGAGTCTGTATACTGCAACAAAGGATCTTGAGTGCTGTAGCCAAATAAATAAAATTAATTTAAAAAAGATAAACTAAAAGGCATATTTTAAAATGTCAAGAGTTTATTTCAGCAATGACTGACCCAAATCAGGCAGCACCAAAAATGAAGTGGTCAGGAGCATGCCACCAAGGGGAGCCTGGGGGCTGGAGGTGGGGAGAGACTTTTGTACAGAAAAGGCAGAAGGAAAGCAAAGAAAGCATTGACTGGCTATAACTTAAAGCCCAGTTGGCTGATTTGGTTGTCCTTGGGTTTTGATTTCATAACCTTGAAATATTTACAGGCTTAGATTTCAGTTTGCTTACCCAGATCACCACAGCATTAAAGACACATCAGTCTAATGTTCTCCTTGTTTAATTAATTTAGCAAGATTTAGTTATACATAAAAGGCAGTGAAAAAAGGTTAAGTGGATAAAGGATAGAATTTGGAAGGCAAAGACCTGGGTTAAAACCCTGGCCTTGACCCTCACCCTCACTCAGTGGCCTTGGACAAGCCTTCTAATTCAGACTCTTCCCTTGAAAATAGGGAGTATAACCAACCTTACACAGCAGTCATAAGGATTAGATGCAGGAGCACTTTCTATATTACATTTGCACTATTATAAAGTATTGTTTTTCCCATGGGGAGGGAGGCAATCCCAGCCTTTAGTTGAGGGAACAGCAAAGTTATCTCCACACTTTGTTCAAAGTTTTATTATCATTGTGAAGGTGTAAACAACAGAGAACACCATATTTGTTTTTGCTTTGATCCCCACAGTTTATCTTTAAACTTTAATTGAATAAGTTGTCAACATTTTAACACTGGGCTATTTTATACACACATTTAGTTTCCTGTCTTCCCTGGCAGCTATAGGCCAACCTTCCCACACAGCAACAATCACCAGTTCTAAGCAGGGACTGCCCTGTTTTAGACAGCACAGGTGCTCTCCCCTTCCACACAGTCCCACAGTGTCTTGTTACCAGACACACAGATGCTTGCGTGGGTGTCACCTTTCAGAAGTAATTTCTCTTACGCATGCTGACTTTGTTGAGTGTGGTAGGCTGAATAATTGCCGGGGTCCAGCCTGGGCAGGATCCAGGGGGTACCCTCAGGATGAACCGCGTCAGCGACAGAGAGGAGACATGTGAGACCAGCCTTGATAGGGCCAAGTCTGTGCTTTACTTTTTGACAACAGTTTTTATACCCTTACTCAGAAGGTTTTCAAGGTACAAGATGCTTACTCATGCTTACACAGGATTAATATTACATCATTTTGTTTTTTAGGAAAAGCAGGATGTTTTTTGCTTTCTAATTCTATATTAATTCTTAGCACGTGATCTTCTGGCCTTGGGGCTATTAACATTTTATGCAGGTCAGGTGAATGTAAACCTATTTTCTGTTTCTATGGTGACCTTAACTGAAAGGTAGCAGTCTCATAGGGCAATAGTACAGAGTAGAAATATAGCATTGTTAATACAAAAATTAATCCTTCTGCAGAAGTTGTCAGTTGCGTTTATCTAAGAAGTTTACCCCACACTGACTCTGTGACTTTGGTGAGGCAGCTTCTGCCTAGCACTCCTGGCTGACAATTAACAACCATCTCATTGTTACCACACTAGGGCTAAGTTCTTATTTCTCTAGATCTTTAAGTATATTAACAATGGTTTCTATAACACAACCTTAGCACACAGCAAGTAAAACACAGCAAGCAAACGTCAACCCAATAACCACCTTTAGAATAATTTTTCTTATGTTTTCTAATAGGACGCCTTCACCCCTCAAAAAGGCTCTATGTCCATTAGGGCTTTTATATAATCAGGTTCTTTATGCTATTTTATGATTAGGATATTATAAGCAATCATGCATATTAGTACCAAGGGTATAAATGCATTTGACTAGCAAACTACCAGCAAAGGAGTTTAAATTAAAACACTCCTTTCACCCTGGATAATCTCATAAAATACCACCACCTGGGAAATTTATTGATTAAAGTTCTAAATTGATTCTTATTTGGGAAGAGATTGTGGAAGGCCTTCTGCCTGTGTCACAGAAATTAGGGAGTAGTATATTGAGGTAGGCATCAGAAAGATAGATATCATCTTTAAGGTGAGTGCCGGAGGGCAGCTTTTCGAAATCCCTGAAAACCTGATCTGCCTTGCCTGTCAGGTTTTCTCCCTCATGACCTTGTCATGGGTAGGGTCTCTTGTGTTGGCTCCCGGCAAATAATCATTCCCCAAAGATGTCCACATCCTAATTTCCAAAAACCCAACTACTTTACATGGCAAAAAGGAACTTTGCAGGTTTAATTTAGTTAAGAATCTTGAAAGGGAACCATTATACTAGGTTATCCAAGTGGGCCAAATGTAATGGTAAAGGTCCTTCCTTATAACAGGGAGGCATTTAACTCGCTGTCATGACCCAAAGGCCCAGGTATACAAAGATACACATATCAAGAAAGATATTCCAGGGCTTGGAGGTTATCTGAAGTTGGCCAAGGGCCAGTCCTTTCTTTGGAAAGCACGAAGTTTGAGACCCCAGCCCCCTTACTGTACAGGCCAGTACCTGGCCCTTCACCTAAGTTCTCTCAGAACAAAATGCTTCTCTCTGAGCATCTACATTAAGCTAAGTATTTATATAATTGACACAGCAATAGTATTAATATGAATATCCCTAACATTTGGAGGAGCCAGTGTGGGCTATAGACAGATTTAAAGAAAAACCAACCCAGGTTATATCCATGACATACATTTTTATATTTTTGTGCTAATTTGATAACTAATCTCTCCCCTCCATCAACTGTTACTTAGCCCTTATGATAAATTCACTCAGTCGTGTCTGACTCCATGCCACCACAAGGACTGTAGCCCGCCAGACTCCTCTGCCCATGGGCAAGAATACTGGAGTGGGTTGCCATGCCCTCCTCTAGGGGATCTTCCCAATCTAGGGATTGAACCCAGGTCTCCCACATTGCAGGCAAATTCTTTATCATCTGAGTCACCAGGAAAGCCCTATGATAAATTTGTACCAAAAAACCACTAGACCACTCAGGTATGACCTAAATCAAATCCCTTATGACTATACAGTGGAAGTGACAAATAGATTCAAGGAATTAGATCTGATAGACAGGTGCCTGATGAACTATGGATGGAGATTCATGACACTGTACATGAGACAGGGATTAAGACCATCCCAAGAAAAAGAAATGCAAAAAATCAAAATGGCTCTCTGAGGAGGTCTTACAAATAGCTGTGAAAAGAAGAGAAGTAAAAGGCAAAGGAGAAAAGGAAAGACATGCCCATTTGAATGCAGACTTCCAAAGAGGAGCAAAGAGAGATAAGAAGGCCTGCTTCAAAGATCAGTGCAAAGAAATAGAGGAAAGCAATAGAATGGGAAAGACTAGAGATCTCTTCAAGAAAACTAGAGATACCAAGGGAATATTTCATGCAAAGATGGACTCAATAAAGGACAGAAATGGTATGGACCTAACAGAAGCAGAAGATATTAAGAAGAGGTGGCAAGAATACACAGAAGAACTATACAAGAAAGATCTCCACAACCCAGATAATCACAATGGTATGATCACTCATCTAGAACCAAACATTCTGGAATGCAAAGTCAAGTGGGCCTTAGGAAGCATCACTACGAACAACACTAGCGGAGGTGATGGAATTCCAGTTGAGCTGTTTCAAATCCTAAAAGATGATGCTATGAAAGTGCTGCCCTCAATATGCCTGCAAATTTAGAAAAATCAGCACTGGCCACAGGACTGGAAAAGGTCCGTTTTCATTTCAATCCCAAAGAAAGGCAATGCCAAAGAATGTTCAAACTACCGCACATTTGCACTCATCGCAGACGTTAGTGAAGTAATGCTCAAAACTCTCCAAGCCAGGCTTCAACAGTATGTGAACCATAAACTTCCAGATGTTCAATCAGACGTTAGTGAAGTAATGCTCAAAATTCTCCAAGCCAGGCTTCAACAGTTTGTGAACCATAAACTTCCAGATGTTCAATCTGTTTTTAGAGAAGGCAGAGGAACAAGAGATCAAATTGCCAACATCCATTGGATTATTGAAAAAGCAAGAGAGTTGCAGAAACACATCTACTTCTACTTTATTGACTATGCCAAAGCCTTTGACTGTGTGGGTCACAACAAACTGTAGAAGATTCTTCAAGAAACCACCTGACCTGCCTCTTGAGAAATCTGTATGCAGGTCAGAAACCAACAGTTATAACTGGACATGGAACAACAGACTGGTTCCAAATCGGGAAAGGAGTACATCAAGGCTGTATGTTGTCATCCTGCTTATTTAACTTATATGCAGAGTATGTCATGAGAAACGCTGATTTGGATGAAGCACAAGCTGGAATCAAGATTGCTGGGAGAAATATCAATAACCTCAGATATGCAGATGACACCACCCTTCTGGCAGAAAGCGAAGAACTAAAGAGCCTCTTGATGAACGTGAAAGAGGAAAGTGAAAAAGTTGGCTTAAAACTCAACATTCAGAAAACTAAGATCATGGTATCTGGTCCCATCACTTCATGGCACATAGATGGGAAGACAGTGGCTGACTTTATTTTGGGGGGCTCCAAAGTCACTGCAGATGGGGACTGCAGCCATAAAGTCAAAAGACGTTTACTCCTTGGAAGAAAAATTATGACCAACCTAAATAGCATATTAAAAAGCAGAGACATTACTTTGCCAACAAAGGTCCGTCCAGTCAAGGTTATGGTTTTTCCAGTAGTCATGTATAGACGTGAGAGTTGGACTATAAAGAAATCTGAGCGCTGAAGAATTGATGTTTTGAAGAAGATTCCTGTGTTGGAGAAGACTCTTGAGAGTCCCTTGGACTGCAAGGAGATCCAACCAGTCCATCCTAAAGGAAATCAATCCTGAATATTCATTGGGAGGACTGATGTTGAAGCTGAAACTCCCAATACCTTGGCCAGCTGATGCGAAGAACTGATTCATTGGAAAAGCCCCTGATGCTGGGACAGATTGAAGGCAGGAGGAGAAGAGGACGACAGAAGATGAGATGGTTGCATGCCATCACTGATGTAATGGACATGAGTTTGAGTAAACTCCTGGAGTTGGTGATGGAGTTGGAGGGAGGTCTGGTATGCTGCAGTCCATGGGGTCGCAAAGAGTTGGTCACAACTGAGCTTCTGAACTGAACTGATTTAGAAGTTAGCTGGTATGATTCATGTTGATGTATGGCAGAAACCAACACAACATTGAAAAGCAATTATCCCCCAATTAAAATAAATTTTGAAAAATGGAAGCTAGCTGGTAATTAGATAAATCTAGTTTTTCTGGCATTACATGCTAGGAAGGTTTTAAGCCAACCTTCTAATACATCTGATCATCAATATTAGTATTATCATATGACTGACCTGTTTACATAAAGTCACAGAATTTTACCAACAATGCCAGTGTTACATCATAATTAAGTGTGGTCATGATATGATCCTATTTCCTTACAGAACAAATTGATAAGAATTACAGAGGTTATCACCATGCCTTATCAAAAAAGAACTGGCCCTTGTCCATATACCAGACAACTGTTATAAACAGGTGTGTTACAGTTAACCACAACTAGACTATTTCTGGGTTCCAAGTCAAATGGAAACAAAGCTAGTCATCCTGTGTCAGTTTATACACTTATACTGAGACTGCTTTCCATTATGTGCTACTGTATAGCAGGGCGAACCGCCTTCTGAAGACATGGATAATTGTTCCTATACTGTCTCTGCCAACCGCACTATAGGGTATGTCTTACTTTGATGTATTCTTGGGGTTAGTGAACAGGACCAAAAATCATTGACAAATAAGGAGAATGAACTGAGGGACAGGAGAGTGAAGAGGGGAATAGCAGACAACAACCAGGGGGGACAGCAGGCATTATGGCCTGACAGGACCGTCACACTTAGGTAGTATAGGTAGGAGGACACCTGAGATACATGTATATTTTACCTCCATGGCCAAGGATATGGGGGAGGAGGGAGAACAAATCAGCCTCCACTTGTGAAGTAGCAAGTTCCTGTGCACGAGGTGATTTTAAAAGAACATGGACAGCATTATACACAACAGTAAATTTTAAAAGAAAACAAGAAACAAGTTAATGTTCCAACAATGAGAGAATGAATACATTTTCTAAATTACACAAAAATTAAATTCAAATCCAGTTCAGTTCAAATTACTAAATTACAATTAAACAAATTCTGTGATAAAACAAAATTTGCAAAAATAAATCAAGTGGAAAAAGGAAGAGATAGAAGAAGGCACACAAACCTACCTAACTGATCAAACATGTTTCTATTGTTTAGAAAGACATACATGTGTTATAAAATTATTTGTAAATGCTTTGTAATGCTGAATAAATTTAAAATAACTAATTCTGGAGACAAAGAGGAAAGTAATTGGATCAGGGACAAGTATACCAGGGTGGGGTAGGAGGGAACTTCAAATCATCACCAATCTTTTCTAAACTATGTGTAGATACAGAAGTATGTGTTCATAATTCTCTACTTTTTTTTTAATCTCTGAAATAAATCTTAATCATAAAAGGTAAAAATTTGTAACATTTTTAACATCTAGAGGGTACTTTCATATAAATCATTTCATTTGATGTGTAGGATAAAACTGAGATAGTGAAAGTAATTGTTACCAATATTTCATCTTATAAATGAAGAAACCAAGGCTCAATAAATATGCCACAACTATTAAATAGAAGAGAGACAGGGCTAGAACTAAGATCTTTGAGATCCAAATCACCACACTTCTTTAATGTGGTAATATTTGGTCAGTGAGACTGTTGTCTGAACAGAGTCAAGGCTACAGCTATTCCAGTTGTCCCAGTTTATCCTTTTTTCACCCTTATGTTAAATCAAATTGTGCTAAATCAAATTGCAACCAAAAAATACTTATTGTGGTGCTGCTGCTTATGCCCAAGGTTATAAAAGGTCTTTCCACCAGGTTTTCTGAAACTTCAGATATTATCAATTCCTTTCCATCATCATAAAAATCAAAGTAGAAGTTAGTTCTTATTCAGAACCACAGAATCATTTTTTTCTCCCTAGAGGGGGAAAAAAAAAAAAACCTCTTTAGCTACTCAACCGAAAAGCAGTACTGACATCAGAAAATCTGGGCAATCAGAAAGCTAAATTTTAATTTTCACTTTGGCACTGGATTTATGTTTATTAGATCACATCATACATCTGAGTCTTACTTTACCCAACTGGGATATAAATAGACAGTTGACAATTTTGAAACACTCAAAAGACATTGCATGATCACAGAGCACTATTAATGCATCTTGCATAGCAGGCTGCTGCATTGTGGCCTTAAAGTGCAACTATTTGGTTTGCTGATCACAAAAGTGTACTGAAAGAGTAAATTTGCACTACCATTTTCAATATCTCATGCTATAGTTCTATAATGATTAACGAGTTATCAGGTAAGGCAGTATAGTGTGGTAATTAATAGTGTGGGCTATACTGGGCTTAGTTCCCGATCTATACAGTGAGAGTAATACTAACTACTTCTTAGAATTGGCATAGTTCTGGTTGGGCCAGATTCCTGTCCTCTAACTCCCAGTTCTACTATTCTCTGTATCAATCCTTCCTTCTGATCCCCCAAAATCAGGTCATGGCAACTGCTGGGAAGAACAAACTAGAAAAGGATGAAGCCACAAATCTAAAAAGGTAGAGAAAACTAGCTGAGAACAATCATCTCTCAGCGAGTATTTGTCAATTTACAATGCAGGTTAGGGCATGTGGGAACCTTCAGTCCAGACTAAGCTCTTAATCTGGGCCATCACAGCAAGGCACTGGGAAGAGGAAAAGACCAAGTCTAGTGGGTAAGCATTAGGAGGGGCAAACAGAGAGAGAGACAGAATGGCCTCGGAGGCAGAGCAGGAGACTGCGCTGAGGACTGCTCTCCTCCCTCTCAGTCGGAGACTCCCCTGCAGGTCTCTGACTTCTAGCTAGAATGGACATTGTGGGCCTCAGGTTGCCTTCAGCCTGCAAGTAACATACATACAGGGCACAGAATAACCAGCCTTCTAGGCAAGGCTGGGCATACTGCACTCACAGACTATTTCTCAGCTGACATTTTTAGATACATAAATTTTGGACATCAAAATCCTCACTGTTTAACTAAAGCTAATTCAAAAAAACTGATTGTATGCTTCCTAGACCAGGCACTGGCTAGGACTTGAGGATACAAAAACAAATCAGACAATCTCTGGAAATATGTAAAGGGCATAGAGTCACTCCAGCCTGGTTTGGTTAGCTCCTCCATCCACCTTCTAACTGTCATACTGACTGTCATACCTGAGACTGTTGCAAAAACCAGTACTCAAGAAACCAAGCATCACACTCAGAGAGTTGGAGAACTCAGGTTTATTACGCCAGCGGACCCAGAGGAGTTAACACTCTAAGCTCTGGGCCCCAAACAAAGGGGTTACAGAATCTTTATACATGGACGGACATGATTAAGTGGGTTTGTGGGTTTGCAGGGGCTAGGACAATTGCAAAGAACTGCAGCAGGATAAGCTCCAGTTCCTACTATTGAAAGTTCCCACTTTCTGAGACCTATGTGAACTAGACTTTGCAACGAGCAAGCTGAGTTACAGAAGCAGAAGGAGAAGGAGGTAAAATTTTAACTTTTCCTCTTCATTCCCCCCCCCCCCCCAATGCTTCTATCACACATTGTAGAAAGCATCATCTCATGTTTTGGTAGGACATTTAGAGCTCCCCATCATTTAGGAGGCTGTAATTTTATGGATTCATTCAGAGAGGTTATGAACTGGGTAACTGCATTGAGGATACAAGGGCCAAACAGGAATGCCACAAAGAACATGAAGAGAGGACCGGGGAAAGGGAGAAGCCATGATGCCCAGCTCCAGATATTGTACCAGTTATCCCAGGAATTTGCTAGTTCCTCTCTCCTTTTTATGATTCGTTCCTTTAGCTGTTGAGCCATGGCCCTGACTATTTCTGATTGGTTTACATAAAAGCAACAGTCTTCATTTGAGAAGAGGCAGAGCCCTCTCTTTTCAGCTGTCAATAGGTCTAGCCCTCTCCTATTCTGTAAAACCACCTCAGCCAGGCAGTCTAGTTGGTCCTGTAAGGCCACTAAAGATTTGGCAACTCTCTCAATGTTGTCTGTGAAGTCTTTGGATAGTGTATGGTAGAAGGTGGTTGATGAAGCAATTCCTCCTATTCCCATACCTATCCCAGCCATGATTCCCAGACCAACTAGTAGGGGTATAAACTGGATGGCTCTTTTTTACCATGTATATGCTGCCAGAGGTACAGTGAGAGTCTGGCTGTTAGGGATAATATTCATCCAGAGAGTGAGGAAAGCTAAGGTGCAGATACCCATCCAATTGACTGGTAGACATAAGTAAGCATCTGTCCCACAAAGAAAGAAAAGGCCTTGATGGGGGCAGCACCATATTGTCTGTGGGAGGATGAGTGGGCCACTCACCTTTTAAAGTTTGATTATGTTGGTCCCTGGCTAAATTGCCTAAAGTTCAGTTCCTCCATCATTTGTAAAGCACTCTGGAGCCTTTTGAGTCAATTCAATTGCCCTTAAGACTGGCCCTTGTAAGGGTGGATCTATAGGAGTTCCCATGGGTGTTGCATTATTTAAGGGTACTGGTGTAACTAAGAAGCATGGAGCTCCCAAGGAAAAGCAGAGCCAGCAATCCCTGGCCAGCTGGGGGTTGGTGTCTTTAAGAAGGCGATGAGTTGCAGTGAGAACCTGGTACAGATGAGGGTCTAAGGGGGAGTTAACTCTGTAACCTGAGTCACACTGCCAACAGGCAGAGCCTGACTTTTTAGGGCAAAGTTGGTCCTTGATTTCATTTGTCTGCATTACCGTCCCTGTCCAGTAGGTTTTTCCATTTATTTGGCAGACAGACACCTGTCCTGGTTGTAACATCTGCGTGGCATTTGGGGTATGTGGAGACACAGGGGCACGATGGCAGTGCCATGGTGTCGGGATACCACCGGGGTTTGGATCCTCTGGTGGGGAAATGTAGCAGCAGCAGGAGGCATGACTGGAAAACATTTTTGGCACCCGGGCCCCTGGATATACATCACATGGTTATGAAGGCAGTAGGTGATTGGCCTATAGGATTGGCTATCTACACATTGTTCTAGCTGATGGTTAAGTAAGCGATTTTAAGGGTTGACTGTAATGTTGACCGGGGCTTGATGGATAAGGAACAGCACCGTCTGTCACAGCAAGGGCACCAAAAGGCTGCAAAGCCGCCTGCACATAACAGGTAACTGAACTCGAGCAAAAGGTTTTCTCCCCGTCTTTGGGTCGTCACGGCTACAGCAACTGAGCCCATCATGAAGGAGGGTCAGCTATATGGGGAATGATTTAGTTAGCAGGGAGAATCGATCATAAGAGACATCTAATAAGAATGAGGCTTCCCACTACAGTGAGATAACACAGATAACCACAGCTTCTGGCTCAAATCCCAGTCCCAGGGTGGGACTGAAGCTAGTCCTGTAGCGAAGAGCACAGCAATAATACCAATCAGGGCTGACAATGAAAATCCATTGATATTTTGATAGCCGGATCCTCAAGCTTCTACCGTGTGTTGATCAGCCAGCTGCTGGAGTGTGGCTGGAGCAAGGCTGAAGAATCCTCAAGCTTCTGCCATGCGTGGACTAGTCAGCTTCCAGAGTGACTCGAGCAGGGCTCAGCCTTTGTCGTGGGTAAAGGCCGTTGTTTTTGGAACCAGACCTTGAGGGGATTTGGGGGGTCCCAAACTATTTTCCAAATGTCCTCATTACAGGAAGCTGCTGCCTTTTTGACTCTGGTATGGTGAGTTACACCAAGTCACACCAATGGATGACGCCTATAACTTTAACAGCAGTAGGGGTTGCCAGAACAACCATGTGAGGACCTGTCCAAACTGGCTGAAGTGGTTCTTTTTTCTAATCTTTAACCCATACCTCATCTCCTGGCTGATAGGGATGAACCCAATTGTCCAAAGGAATGGGTGTCCTTTCTAAGGTTTCTCAGGAGATATGGTGGAACACTTTTCCCAGGGCCTGGAGGTGTCGGGACATCTCCAGGTCAGCTAGTTGTTGGGGGGTTTCCCTTGAATTTTTGTTATCACTGGGGGCATTCCCCCATATAAGACCTCAAAGGGGGAATAGCCTGAGGACCTCAGGTTGCATCAGGCTCAGAGTAAGGCTAGGGGTAACATGTCAACCCAAGATAATTGAGTCTCCTGGCAGAGTTTAGCTAATGTGGTCTTGAGGGTCCGATTCATGTGTTCAACTTTCCCTGAGCTCTGTGGCCTGTAAGCATTGTGAAGCTTCTGTTTGATTCCCAGTGTCCTGGATAAAGTTTGGATTATCTCAGACACAAAAGCTGGTGCATTGACAGACCCTATGGAGACAGGCGCCGCATGTCTCGGGATTATGTCTCTTAGTAAGGCCCTGGCCACTTGTGCCCATTCAGTGCATGTGGGGTAGGCTTCAGGCCATCCTGAGTGGGTGCAGATACCACAAGTACTCATAGACCCTACAGAGCTTGACTTCAGTAAAATCCACTTCTAGATCTTCAAAGGGCAGTGTCCCAACTTTCTGCACCCCTGGGTTGGGTCTTGGTCCTTAGCTGGCATTGTTTTGCCTACAAGTCACACATCTAGCACTGATCTGGGCACACGGGGTTGGGAGCTTAGGAATGAAACAGTAGCAGCTCAGTAAGCTCTCCAGTGCAGTTTTTCCTAAGTGAGTTGTTTCATGGTGTTGCTTTACCAGCCAGATTGCTAAATTGCTGGGGACAGAGTCTTTGGTCTGAAAGCTTCCACCAGCCCTTCTTTTCTTTTATTCCTCCCTCATTTAGAGCCCATTGATCTTTTTCCTTGGTATATCTCGGGGATGGAGGCAATTGTTGTGCCAAGAGGACCTTAAAGATTGACTCGGGGCCCACTGTGGGGCTTGGTTGGGTCGCCACCTCCTTGGCTGCCTGGTCAGCCAACCGATTTCCTTTGCTGATTGGATCAGTTCCTTGCTGATGGCCTTTACAATGGATACTGCCACTTGGGAAGGCTTCCAGATTGCTTCCAACATCTGAAGGATTTCTTTTTTGTTTTTAATCTCCTTCCCCCCTACCCCCCAGGTCAATAGTCCCCTTTCTTTATAAATGGCTCCATGTACATGTAAAGTAGCAAAGGCACTCCTTGAATCAGTATAGATGTTGACTCGCCTCCCTTTGGCGTGCCTTAGCACCTTGGTGAGTGCCCATAGCTCAGCCCGTGGTTCTGACCACCCTTGTGGCAAGGCCTCAGCCTTCACTGTCTCGTCAGTTGTTGTTGTGTTATAGCCTGCTTTGCACTGCCCATCTTGAATGAAACTGCTTCTGTCAGTGAACAGTGAACAGTTCTGGGTTCTGGAAGGGAATGACCACCAGGTCCGGCCTGCTCGAGTAAATTTCATCTATTGCCACCTCACAATTATGATCAGGGGTTCCCGCTTCCATAGGTAAGAAGGTGGTGGGGTTCAGCATCCGCACAATCTCAAGTTGGACCTATGGGTTTTCACAAAGCAGTCCTTGATAGTGAGTCATCCTAGAGTTGATCAGCCATTTCTGCCCCTGGTTATTCATCAGGGCAGTAACAGCATGGGGAACCTTTACATTTATATTTTGTTCTAGAGTAAGCTTATGTGCTTCTCTGACCAAAACCACAGAGGCAGCTAAGGCCCGGAGGCGTGGCAGCCGTCCTGCAGCCACTGAATCCAGTTATTTGGATAGGTGTGCGACTGGGTGCTGCCATGGCCCATTGTGTGAGGAGCCCTGGTGCAGTGTGATTTTTCTCATGTACAAAGAGGTTAAAGCCCTGTATCCCACCTGGCAGCCCTAATGCTGAAGCGCTGGTCAGGGTCTCTTTATCTCCTCGAAGGCCTTTTCCTGCTCAGGTCCCCACTCTACGGAGCCCTTATCAGACCCTGCTGTGGCTTGAAACAAAAGCTTGGCAATTTCAGAGAAGCCCAGTATCCAGGTCTGGCAGAATCCGGCAGCCCCAAGGGACGCACAGACTTCTTGCTTGGTGTTCAGCCAAGGTATTGAACAGATGGCTTGCTTCCGCTCAGGTCTGAGTGCCTGATGCCCTTTTGAGAGGACAAACCCCAGGTACCTGACCTCCTGTCTGCAGATCTGAGCCTTCTTCCACGACACCTTGTGCCCTATGGGGGAGAGTAGAGCCAGTAGGGCTTTGGTACCTCTCCAGCAGTCCCCTTGGGTGGGACTGGCTAGCAACAGGGTATCCATGTACTGGAGTGGGGGGCAGTTTAAAGTTTCTCTGGGAAAGGCAGCAAGGTCTGCAGCCAGGGCTTCACCACACAGGGTAGGTGAGTTTTTGAAGCCTTGTGGCAGTCGAGTCCAAGCCAGCTGTGGCTTGCTCCCAGTGTGTGGGTCTTCCCATTCAAAGGCAAACAAGAGCTGGCTGGTAAGTGATAGCCAGAGGCAGAAGAATGAATCCTTGAGATTGAGGCAGGTGAACCAGCTTGCCTGAGCAGGTAAGAGACTCAAGACTGTAAGGATTTGGGACCACTGGATGGATGGTGATCACTGCACTGTTGATGGTGCAGAGGTCCTGGACAACACGGTAGTTGTTCCCTCCAGGTTTTTTGACTGGTAAGAGCGGAGTGTTTCAGGGAGATTAACATTCGATTAGGATCTTGGCATCTCGTATGCGCTGGATGCAGTCCTGAATTCCCAGGCATGCCTCCCGTGGTACTGGATATTATTTTTGTCTAACAGGAGTGACTCCTGGTCTCAGGTCCACTACAATGGGGGCATGGTTTTTGGCCAAACCTGGGGGCCCCTTCTCTTCCCAGACATCAGGGAATTCTTTTAGCAGTCTGAGGAAGATTTATTTGTTCCTTCCCTGAGGAACAGAGATGCCATTCATCTTCCCTGGGCACAGTCACAGCCACCATCAGAGCCGATTGGCTCCCCAAGGTGAGGCTCACAGGCTTTCTGGGGGCAAGGGTGATTCGTGTCCCCAGTTTTGTCAGTAAGTCTCTACCCAGCAGGGGAATGGGGCATTCTGGTAGGTACAGAAATTCATGAGTCACCAGATGGCCCCCTACCCCCTAGCTGACACGAGTGGGTCTTGCAAAATGAGCAGGCTGCCATGTCCCCTGTGGCCCCAACAATAGTTGTTGCTTGTCCTGTGAGGGGTGTGAGGCTGCCAGGGTTAATACCATGACAGGCGGCCTGGACCTAAGTTTTGGCTTCCCCCGAAATGATAAGATTCCCTACCCCCATCAGGTAACCTGGAGCCAGCCAATATGCGCCCAGTAAGAAACAAAGGAAGAGCTGAAAAGCCCGCGAATGCCCAGGTTTGAAAAAGCCCGCGAAAGTTTGTACCAATAAAATTGCTTTGCAAACATGTAACCAATCCGCTTAAGCCAGCTACTAACCACTTATGCATACCTTATAAATTGGGATAACAGCCTCTGCTCAAGGCTTTTCTGACCTTGCGCCACTGTGTTGGTTGCAGCAGAAAGCCCTGACTTGAGTCAGTAATAAAACTTCCCTTTTTGTAAATTGCATTGTCTTGGAAGTTCTCTCTTCCCGCTCAGGGATTCGGACATCGGGCAGAACATTTGGGGGCTCGTCCGGGATCCCTTGATCGGGGAAAGAGAACATTTCCAGGACAGAGGGGAAGGATAGATAAAAACACCGGTACTTAGGCAGAACAGGAAAGTCCAGCGTAAATCGGAGGCCCTGCTGGGAAGCAGGAAGGTATCTGGCGCAGAAGAAAGAGTTCTGTAGAGGGGAGCGAGCTGGCATAAGGCCGAGGCCAGCGGACGCGCTGGGAGGCAGACGATTCTGCGGGAAAGAAAGTTACCCCAAGTCTGGTGAACAGTGGACGCCATTCGGTAAAGTGAACCTGCTACCGGGAGGCAAGAGAATTCAGGGGGCCTGAAAACCCAGCGCTGTGTTGTCGGCCGACGTTTGTCTGTCCGTGTGTTTGTCTACGCCCCTCCGTGTTTGTGTGTGTGTGCCGGCATTGTCTCTGGTCTCGTTCCCTTCTGATACATCGTTCTTTTCTCTCTTCTGACTTATTCTCCTTCTCTTCTTCTCTGATCTGCCCTCAACTCCTTTTCTTTTCGGGAGTTTCAGTGAACAGGCGAACAGCTGTGGGGGCAATTGATGAGTCCCGGCCAGGGCTACACTATGGCGGACTCTGAAGGCCCTACAATAAGTGAGCCTTAGTAACTAGAGCCCGACCGGGTGAAACTCTCATATCCCTAACTGAGGACATGGCCTAAAATTCTTCGTGTGGGCACGGGTCAGGCACTTAAAGGCCATTAGGGCGCCTGCCACTTGAAGACTCCCGTGAAAGGATAAGGGGGTCATGGAACGGGCTAGAAACCCCTAGGGTGCCCGCCCCCAGCAAGAAAACTTTCGTGCAACGACGCAGGCACATAAACAGTTCCAAAAGCATACCATAAGCCCAACCTCTTGGCCGCCACCACTCCCGATAGGATTTTTGGTGGTCGTTCTCAGTGACTTCTCTCTCTCTTTCTTCCCTACCATTTATTCCTTGACCATGGGTCAGGGAGAATCTACCCCACTTTCTCTCATGACTGACCATTTTTCAGATGTCAGGGCCAGGGCCCATAACTTGTCTTTGTTAGTCAAGAAAAGTAAATTAATAACTTTTTGTTCTGCAGAGTGGCCCGCCTTCCAGGTTGGATGGCCTCCGGAAGGCACCTTTCAACCGTCCATAATACAGGCTGTGAAGGAGAAGATTATGGCGCCTGATCCCTGGGGCCATCCGGGTCAAGTCCCCTATGTCATGGTTTGGCAGGATCTAGTGGAAAACCCGCCTAAGTGGTTAAAACCTTTCGTTCACAAACCTCCTAGTTCTTCTAATTCACAGGTCCTGGTGATGGAAACCCCCCCAGAGGAAACCAAAAAGAAAGAGGACCCAAAACTAGTCTTTCAGGAATCATCTTGTCCAAACCTGATAGACCTAGAAACGGAGATGAGGCCTCCGCCTTATGTGCCCTCCTTGCAATCCCCTCCAAGGAGAGAAGCTCCCACGGGTGAACCGAGAGGATTAGGAGGGCCAATGGGAACCGACCGTGAGGGGGGACCGGCATTGGGGACCCGGGGGAGAACTAGGGGAGATAGGGGTGGGCAAGACCCTGGGGACCCAGAGTTACCTTCATCCACTGTTCAGGCGCTCCCCGTCCGAATGGGACCAGCTAACCCGGGCGGAGAGCGAACCTATCAGTACTGGCCCTTTTCCATGAGTGACCTGTACAATTGGAAGACCCAAAACCCTCCTTTCTCAGAGAAGCCCCAAGGCCTCATTGACCTCTTAGATTCCATTTTGTTCACTCACAACCCCACCTGGGATGATTGTCAGCAGCTGTTACAGGTACTCTTCACCACAGAAGAACGGGAGGAATCCTGGCAGAGGCGCAGAAACGAGTCCCGGGGGCCGACGGGAGGCCAACCGCCCAGCCTCATCTCATAGACGAGGGGTTTCCTCTGTTGCGGCCTAACTGGGATTTTGAGCGGGTGGAAGGTAGGGAGCGTCTCCGAGTCTACCGCCAGACTCTAATGGCTGGCCTGCGGGCTGCAGCTAGGAAGCCGACAAATCTGGTGAAGGTAAATTTAGCAAGGCAAGAGCCCACTGAGAGCCTGGCAGCCTTCCTAGAGAGGCTGATGGAAGCCTTTAGGCAATATATGCCTATGGACCCCCAGGCTGAGGAATCACGCGCTGCAGTTCTACTAGCGTTTGTGAATCAGGCAGCCCCAGATATTAGGAAGAAATTACAAAAGATAGAGGGGTTGGGAGAACAGACAATACAGGATTTACTGAAAGCAGCTGAAAAGGTATTTAATAATAGGGAGACCTCAGAAGAAAGGGAAGAATGAATTTGACGGGAGGAAAGGGAATTAGTTGAGAAGATCAGGAAGGAAGATAGAGAATATAGAACGAGGGAAAACCAGAAGAACCAGAGAGAGCTAGCCCAGATTCTTTTTGCGGGGATAAAGGCCGGAACAGAATTGAGGGAACCTTGAGACCCCCGGACGGGAGAAAAAGAGAAACCAAAAAGGCAGGCCCTAAAGAAGGATCAGTGCACCTACTGCAAAGAACAGGGGCACTGGAAAAACGAGTGCCCTAAGAGGGACTCGAGAAGAGGAATGACCCAGAGAGAGAGAATCTCCCCTGGAACTCGAGTTCTATATGCGGGGGAAGACAGTGACTAGGGGAGTCAAGGCTCGGCACCCCTCCCCGAGTCCTGGGTAACCATACATGTGGAGGGGAAACCCGTTGGCTTCATGGTAGATACTGGCGCCCAACACTCTGTTTTAAATAAAAAGCTGGGACCAATGTCTAAGAAAACCAGCATAGTGCAAGGAGCCACGGGGACAAAAAGATATTGTTGGACCACGGAACGAAAAGTAGATCTGGGGGCCCACCAGGTGTCCCATTCGTTTTTGGTGATACCAGAATGCCCAGCCCCTCTACTTGGACGGGACTTGTTGACTAAAGTTAATGCT
Organism: Odocoileus virginianus; assembly: GCF_023699985.2. Lineage (NCBI taxonomy): Eukaryota > Metazoa > Chordata > Mammalia > Artiodactyla > Cervidae > Odocoileus > Odocoileus virginianus. The sequence continues at coordinate 15,951,020 of NC_069675.1, read as the reverse complement.
CAGATCCATTTTGACCATGGGGGAATGTCAGTCACGGATGGACTTGGACAGCTGATACATGTCTTATCTCTAGCCTTAAGGGATGAATACAGACTTTTTGCGCCTAAGCCCTCAGAGGTTATAGCACCAGATGTACAACCGTGGGTCCATAAATACCCATTGGCCTGGGCAGAAACGGCAGGAATGGGACTGGCCAAACAGAGACATCCGGTCGCCATCGAGCTAAAGGCCGAGGCAATTCCTGTGAGGGTAAGGCAATACCCTATGAGCCAGGAGGCTCGGCGGCGGATCACACCCCACATTCGACGGCTCATGGATGCCAGAATTCTCAGGCGGTGCCAATCCCCTTGGAACACCCCCTTACTGCCGGTGAAGAAGCCAGGGGGGACAGATTACAGACCTGTCCAAGACCTGCGAGAAGTCAACAAGCGGGTGAGTGACATACACCCCACTGTCCCTAACCCGTATACCCTCCTGAGCAGCTTACTGCCTGAGTACACTTGGTACACTGTGTTAGACTTGAAGGATGCCTTTTTCAGCCTACCCCTGGCGGCCCAGAGCCAGGAGATATTTGCCTTTGAGTGGACCGAGGGGGAGGGCCAACCAGTAGTACAATTAACTTGGACCCGCCTCCCACAGGGGTTCAAGAACTCCCCTACCTTGTTTAATGAGGCTCTGAGAGAGGACCTCTACGAATATCGGGCTTGCCACCCAGAGGTCATTCTGCTACAATATGTAGATGACCTTATGTCGGCTGGAACCACGGAGGAGGCATGCAGCCGTGCCACCGGCAACCTCTTACAGACCCTAGGCACCTTGGGGTATCGCGCTAGTGCAAAGAAGGCACAAATAGCCTGGCAAGAGGTCATCTATTTGGGGTATAAGATCAGGCAGGGGCAACGGCGGCTAACCCAGGCCATGAAGGAAACAATATTGCAGATACCAGAGTCCAAGACCCCCCGCCAGGTGAGGGAGTTTCTGGGGACTGTTGGATATTGCAGACTGTGGATCATGGGGTTTGCTGAGAAGGCCCGGCCCTTGTATGAGGGAAGTAAAGAGACCCCAAACTGGACTTGGACTGAGCCAATGAAACAGGCTTTCCAGACACTCAGACGGGCCCTACTAGAAGCCCCAGCCCTTGCCCTGCCTAACCCAAATAAGCCATTCCAGCTATTTGTAGATGAGAAGGAAGGAATAGGAAAGGGGGTCTTGACGCAACAATGGGGACCATGGAAGCGGCCAGTGGCATACCTTTCGAAGCGATTAGACCCGGTGGCCGCTGGGTGGCCCCCTTGCCTTCGCATCATTGCAGCCACTGCCCTCCTCGTCCGCGACGCCGACAAGTTGACGTATGGACAGCAACTCTCGGTTTTCACCCCCCACGCCATCGAAGGGGTTTTGAAGCAGCCGCCAGGTAAGTGGATCTCCAATGCCCACTTGACACATTACCAGGCCCTGTTGCTCGATGCCCCACGGGTGCGTTTTCAGACCCCTTGCTTCCTGAATCCAGCCACGCTCCTACCTAACCCAGAGAAAGACCGCCCTCTCCATGATTGCAGTGAGATACTGGCTGAGGCCCTGGCGGCATGAGAAGACTTAACTGATGTACCACTAAGCAACAGTGAGCTAGTATGGTTCACCGATGGGAGCAGCTATGTAAAAGATGGGCAAAGGAAGTCGGGGGCCGCCATAGTTGATGAGTCAGGGCAAACGATATGGGCTGAGACACTTCCCCCAAACACTTCTGCACAAAAAGCAGAATTGATTGCCCTAATACAGGCTCTGGAGCAAGCGAAAGGGAAGAGAGTCACCATTTTCACTGACAGCCGATATGCTTTCAGCACTGCCCATATTCAAGGTCCCATATACCAAGAAAGGGGATTTCGGACAGCTGAGGGAAAAGAGGTCAAAAATTTGCCTGAGATTCGCAGGCTCCTGGAAGCTGTCCAATTGCCCCGGGCAGTAGCTATAGTACATGTCCCCGGTCACCAGAAAGGAGAGGACCCAAAGGCACGGGGCAATCGTGCCGCTGATGCGGCCGCTCAAGAAGCGGCTATGCCACCCCCATGTTGGCCATGGGACTTCCACCTCCTGGTATGGGGACCTTGCCACCAGTTCCCGAATATCCCCTCCCTGATCTCACCTGGATCAACAAGGATACCACCCTCCAGAAGGATGACCAAGATGGATGGTACCGAGACCAAAACAACAACCTGATATTGCCTGCCACCCTGGGTCGTCACCTGTGTAAACACCTGCACGCAACTACACACTTGGGAGAAAGAAAGACCCTAACACTTCTCCAGACGGCCTGCCTGAGGTTCCCTCGACAAAATGCAACTGTACGAGAGATAATTCAAGCCTGCAAAGCTTGCCAGCTGATGAGGGCAGAGAAGAAGCAGCACTCGGGAACGAGGTACCGAGGGGAAAAGCCAGGGCAACACTGGGAGATAGATTTCACTGAGGTAAGGCCAGGCAAGTATGGGTACCGCTATCTGTTGGTTCTGGTAGATACCTTCTCGGGGTGGGTGGAAGCTTTCCCCACTAAGGGAGAGACAGCAATAGTGGTTGCTAAAAAGATCTTAGAGGAAATAGTGCCTAGGTATGGGCTGCCAGTGACTATGGGCTCTGATAACGGACCTGCCTTTGTGAGCCAGATTGTACAAGGACTGGCCCAAGCTCTGGGGACCAAATGGAAGTTACATTGCGAATATAATCCTCAGAGCTCAGGACAGGTTGAGAGAATGAATCGGACCCTAAAAGAAACTTTGACAAAGTTGGCAATAGAGACTGGCGGGGACTGGGTGACCCTCCTCCCCTTTGCACTCTTTCGGGCGCGTAACACCCCTTATAAGCTGAATCTTACCCCTTTTGAGATTCTGTATGGAAGACCCCCTCCTGTGTATCCTATTTTCGAAGGAAAATGCCTGCCACCCCCTACTTTGGGACAATTCCAGCAAACAGTGATGGCATTAAGTAAGGTGCATAACCATGTTTGGAAATTGATTCGAGAAGTATACGAGGGCCAGAATGAGAGGGCCCTCCCCTCTCATAATATTGGCCCAGGTGATTGGGTTTGGGTAAAACGACACCAATCTAAAGTATTAGAACCTAGATGGAAAGGCCCTTATGTTGTTCTCCTTACCACTCCTACCGCTGTCAAGGTCGACGGGATTGGACCCTGGGTTCACTGCAATCACGTGTGGCAAGCCACACCAGAAGAACAGGAAAAAGCGCGAGCAGAATGGAAGGCGAGTCCTCACCCGTCAAATCCTTTGAAACTGAAACTCGTCGCCGGGAGGTCTCCTAATTCTCCTGCTGATGGCAGCTCTCATCGACCCAGGAGCGACCAGTCACAACCCCCATGAACCTGCTAAGATCACCTGGAAACTCAACGATGGGCAAACTCATGAGCTGCTCAATGAGACCTCAGGAATCCACCCTCCGAACACCTGGTGGCCAGACCTGAACTTCGACCTCTCAAGCCTCTTCGCAAAGCAGGACGGTCTCCACGATAAGTACTATAGGGATGGGATAAAAAAAAACCATAGGTTGGGGTTCTGGGCGTGCCCGGGCTACATAAGAAATAACTGGAAAGCCTGTGGTGGCATAGAAAGCTATTATTGCAGGAGCTGGAGTTGTGTGACCTCTTGTGATGGACCTCAGAGGTGGGATGTTGGAAACAGAGATCTAGTTAGCTTCACCTTCAAGGACCGTAGACACCAGGGACCTCAGGTGCGAGTACAATTTAGCCAGGAACGGGCAAAAAAGGAAAACCGCTGGTCCTCAGGACTGACTTGGGGTTTTCAGCTTCATGTAAATTGGCCCGGCCCCTACCCAGGCGAGCTTTTAATCATTAAACAGGTTATTGAGCCGGTGCAGGTACATAGTTTAGGTCCCAATCTGGTCAAAACATTACAGGGGCACAAGGCGACCCCCAAGCCAACCACCTCCAGACCAAGCTCGCCGGGAACATTTAACATCTCCTCTACCCCGAGCCTCAGAGACAAACTGACAGAAACCCCTGGCCCTCTGGCTGTTACCACTAGCTCAGCAATTCAGGACCCCCTATGGGCCTTAGTGAATGCAGCCTTTACGGTCTTAAACCATACCAACCCTAATGCGACCCAATCCTGCTGGCTTTGTTATAATCTTCACCCCCCCCTACTATGAGGCCATAGGCCTCAATGTCTCTTACCACTTGTCTTCAGGCCAGAACCCACGCCAATGCCGATGGGAAGAACGCAAGGTTGGCCTCTCAATGAATGAAGTTTGGGGACAGGGACTCTGTTTGGGCACAGTGCCACCTGATAAAACTTCCCTTTGTGCCCGGACTATTAGTAACCTACGCTTACACGGCAAAACTTGGATTGCGCCAGAGGCTGGGGGTTGGTGGATTTGCTCACATACTGGGCTAACCCCATGTTTGAATGTGAAGGTTTTTAACCAGAGTCAAGAATTCTGTGTCCTGGTTGCTGTAATGCCAAAAATCTTATACCACTATGAAGAGGTTATGTACTCACATTGGGACTGGGAAATGTTAAGACAAAAGAGAGAGCCAGTCAGTGCGATCACCATGACAACCTTGTTCAGTCTTGGGCTGGCAGGAGCAGGGACAGGAATAGCTTCACTATCTCTGCAAGGCCAAGGGTTTTCCTCCCTACAAGCCGCTATAAATGAGGATCTAACTCGCATAGAAGAATCAATCAGCCACTTAGAGAAGACTCTGACTTCCTTGTCTGAGGTGGTCTTGCAGAATAGGAGAGGATTAGACTTGGTTTTTCTCCAGCAGGGTGGGGTCTGCGCGGCTCTGGGAGAAGAATGTTGTTTCTATGCAGACCATACAGGAGTGGTAAGAGAATCTATGGCAAAAGTGAGAGAGGGACTGGCGCAACGCAAGAGGGAACGGGAGGCCCAGCAGGGATGGTTTGAGTCTTGGTTTCAACGCTCCCCCTGGCTGACCACCTTAGTTTCCACCCTCCTGGGCCCACTTATAGTGCTATTATTAGCACTCACGTTTGGCCCTTGTATTTTAAACCGGCTAATGTCATTTATTAAAGAACGTCTAAATACCATTCAGATTATGGTATTGAGGCAACAATATCAGATGGTAGCCCAGGATGAAGAGAAAGATTCCTCTACAGGAACAACAAGACGGGGGGAATGTGAGGCTGCCAGGGTTAATACCATGACAGGGGCCTGGACCTAAGTTTTGGCTTCCCCCGAAATGATAAGATTCCCTACCCCCATCAGGTAACCTAGAGCCAGCCAATATGCGCCCAGTAAGAAACAAAAGAAGAGCTGAAAAGCCCGCGAATGCCCAGGTTTGAAAATGCCCGCGAAAGTTTGTACCAATAAAATTGCTTTGCAAACATGTAACCAATCCGCTTAAGCCAGCTACTAACCACTTATGCATACCTTATAAATTGGGATAACAGCCTCTGCTCAAGGCTTTTCTGACCTTGCGCCACTGTGTTGGTTGCAGCAGAAAGCCCTGACTCGAGTCAGTAATAATACTTCCCTTTTTGTAAATTGCATTGTCTTGGAAGTTCTCTCTTCCCGCTCAGGGATTCAGACATCGGGCAGAACAAGGGGAACCACAGGTGTGGTTACCACAGAGTGTTCAGCTCCAGGATCCACCACAAAAGTCACTGATTGGCCTACCGCTTTCATCATGACCATGGCCTCTTGGGGGCCCAGGATCAGGGAGACTGGTCTTCTGTATTCTGATTCTGCTCTGGCCAGTCCAATAAGGTTTTGGACAGCTGGCTCAGACTGGTACCTTTCTTTGTTGGGTTGACTGAACTTCTTTGACCCTTTAGATGTCCCTCTGTGATGGGCACACTCATTCCTACAGGATCTGGTCTCTTTGCAATGGGCACACTGGTCGTAGTGTAGTGGTGGTCTCTTCTTGGTTCCCTCTTTCCATGAGCAAACAGTCTGTTTCACTGGATCTGAGCTCCTCAATGCTGCTGCTAACAGGGCTGCTTTCTGATTCATTTTTTTTCTCTGCTTCTCATTGGGCTTCATAGTCTCGGTTCACAAAGACTTTATTCGCTACCTCCAGGAGCTGTGTGGCATTCATCCCAGTGAAGCCTTCCAGCTTTTGGAGCTTTCATTGGATGTCTGCACAAGATTGAGCCACAAAGGTAGCATTAATCATCCACTGATTCTCAGAGATCTCAGGGTCAAATGAGGCATATGTCCAGAACACTTCACACAGTCTTTCATAGAAATCTGTGGGGGTCTCATCTGCTTTTAGGATTATCATTGCAATTTTGGACATATTGGTGGGCTTTTTGGCTCCCACTCAAAGTCCATGTAGAAGGGCATCATAATAGTGACCCAGGGTTTCTTGTCCTTCTCTGGTATTAAAATCCCAATTATGTTTCATCTCTGGCATCACTTCTCATGCCCATCCTTCAACATCTAAGACCTCTGGGAGGCTTGTCTTCAGAGCCATTTTTGGGCTTCTGTCGAGATGCATCACCTTCCCTCAGTGGTGAAGAGCTGGTGACAGTCATCCCATGTAGGCTGATGGGTGTGGAAAATGGACTCTAGGAGGTCAATCATAGCCTGTGGTTTATCAGAGTATGCTGGGCTATAGTGTTTCCAGTTTAAGCGATTAGTAGCGCTGAAGGGCTGGTAATAGAGGATGGAGCAGCCAGGTTGGACTGAGTCATATTTGTTCACTTGTTGAGGGCCTTGAATTTCTTGCAGTGGCGTCTGACAGACCACAGTCAGCTGGTTATATTGTTTGGCCGAGCAGAGCCACTTCCCTACTGGCTCAGGGCTGGAATCTTACTCATGAGGTGGTGCAAGTGACCCGGAGGGAGGTGGGTTGTCTGGCAATGGGTCTGGTACTGGCTGTGCCAGGGCTTGTGGAGTCAGGGGAACGTATGGCGGGGGCAGTAGCGGATCTTCCCCTGAATCTCCCTGGAATATAGTTTTTTTTCCTCCTCCTTTTTTTTTTTTTTTTTTTTTGAGTGGTTGCACCGCAAATACCCTACTCTGTCCCTGTCCATTCATGCAAAATCTTGCCCATGGGCGCAGGAGCTGTTAGAAGGCGTGGGTGCTATTAGAAGCCAGGAGTCTATGTGTGGAAACTGATGTGGGTGTCCTGGAGTCCCAGTGATGACCTGGTGTACTGCTTGAACAGTGGGCAGGTTGAGAGTGCTCTCTGGCAGCTATCCAACATCAAAGGATAGCCAATCAAGCTCACATAAGTTACAAAGCTTCCTGAGGGGTCATCTTGACTCCGTTATCTCCTACAAAGCCCTTCTTAAAGTTCTTTATCATGCAGCCTAAAACTGTTGGCTTAGAGGAACTTCCCCCCATGTTGACAAATGTAATCTACCTGGCAGGGTTTTGAGGAAAACCTAATCTCTTAGATGTCAGCTCAAGGAATCAATCAACAGAAGAATAACTGGTAACCAGTAATTTCTACCTCCATGTGTATCGCGCCCTGCGTAGGCAGCAAAGACAAACAAGGGTGGGTGCCCCCTCAAAAGAAGAGACCATTCAGATGCCTGCTTGGCTGCGTCCCCAGAGGGAACTTAGGTGACTCTTAGTATTGGCAGATCAGTATAAATCCTTGATCCGCATCTGCCTTGCAGGGAGGGACTGGTTTCCCCAGAGGTAGACCCCGCCTTGAGCTGTATGAGGTCACCACGTAAGCACAAGTTAGGGCCCACTCGGACTCCATAGCCACAAAGGCCATGAAGCCACACCATTGAGCCTGAAGCACAAGTGAATCAGGCTGCACACTCGTTCACATTCATTCTTTGTCCGCCCGACTGCTCTCCCAGAGGAGATTTAAGACGCCTCTAAGGATTGGCAGGTCAGTGTAAAGCCCCGACCCTGACGAGCCTCACAGGGAGGAAGCAAATCCCCCAGAGACCGGCACCACCTTTCAGGCTTATGAGTTCGTAACAGAACCGCAGGTTTTGGACCCTCTCAGCCTCTGTAGTTGGAGGACTGTTGAGCCCACCTTTGCTTCCTCCAATCAGCAATCATGCATACACAATCACGCAGGGGTTATCACAATACCTCCCTTTTCCTGAGTCCCCAGGCCTCCCTATCTGATGCTCCCTTCCTGGGAGCTCCAAGGAGGTGATCAGTCTCCTCCTTCCCATGGGGTAGGATTTTCTGACTGGGGACCGGCCCCAGCGCCTTGCATTATTCTGTGGCCATTCCTGGTGAGTTGGTCTATCGCTCCAGCGAGTCTGGTCAGGGCTCGGCCATCCAGAGTCGGAACACCGATCCAAAAGAGAACTCAGAGTACTGTCAGGTGGCAAGCCTCCTTGTTCATCTTAGGGCTCCTCCACTCTGACCTGGCTGAGCCACCAGTCCCACAGCTCAAGGGGCCAGTGTGTTTGGAATCTCACTGGGGCCTCCAGAAATGTTGCAAAAACCAGTACTCAAGAAACCAAGCACCACACTTGGAGAGTTGGAGAACTCAGGTTCATTACGCTGGTGGGCCCAGAGGAGTTAACACTCTAAGCTCTGTGCCCCAAACAAAGGGGTTACAGAGATTTTATATATGGACAGGCATGATTAAGCAGGTTTGTGGGTTTGCAGGGGCTAGGGCAATTGTAAAGAGCAGGACAAGGGTGAGTGAGATAAGCTCTAGTTCCTAGTATTGTGAGTCCCCACTTTCTGAGACCTACATGATCTAGACTTTGCAAGGAACAAGCTGAGTTACAGAAGCAGAGAGAGAAGGAGATAAAATTTAAATTTTTCCTCTTCAAGACAAGGTGCTTAACTTCTGTATGAGCCGTATTGTTCTCTTCTGTAAAATTAAGATGATACATTGACTTTCAGGATTACTATGTGCATTGGAATAATATATATAAAATGTTTAGAATGTGGTAGATGCCCAATTAATGGTACTTATTATTAACATGTCTATTGGTAACCCTACAAATGCTCTGGAGGGTAAAAGATCAAACTGAGAACTTGCAGGTTGTTTTTATCAGCATCATCCACCATCCTCCCAGTCCAGTTCAAACGTCTTTTTAGATATTAATCTTTCTTCATTTTAGCCCATAAGCATTATAAGCCTAGTTCTTCTGATAGTAATCAGTATCCAGTAGTGATAATAGGAGACATTTTCTATAGATGTTCCTTGTGTTCACAATGCAAGGTTCCTGAAATTTGAGTTTTAATGCCTAATAGAATTTAGCCTCAGAAAATCAGAAATTGGCTGAACCTAAAAAGCACTATTGCATTCAAATAGACTCACTGCTCTGCACCACCTTGTCTTCCAGTAAAATGAATCTTTAAAAAAAAAAAAACTCATTGTATACAGGCGATTAACCACACTCTGAAATCACCTTCAAGTTAGGTACATACAATACCTTTCCTTTCTGATATCAATTGATCATAAAATCCCAGAATATGTGAAACAATCATGGATACTATGCTGATCAGTTATCAAGTCTCCTGAAAATACACCATACAGTATTATTCTCTGGTTGAAAGTTAATTTGGAACAGTTTGTATGGTAGAGCAGAAGGGATTTCAGATTAGAAGTTAGGAGAAAAAGGACTCGATCCCAGAAGAGCTCTTAACTCATACTATGTTAGTAGACACATCTTTTTATGGTCCCAAATTCCCAGCCCAGGGCCTCAGTTTCTAATTCTATCAAATAAAGGGGTCAGACAGCAGAGATGAAAAATGGGTCTCACCAACTCTAATCAATCACCATTATTACTACAATAACTGCATTAAGAGAAGACTATGGACTTTCCAAGTTGGAGAATCATGCTTTCATTCAGTCTATAAAAAAAAAAAAAAAAAAAAAAAGCATCTCACATTTTCCATTAGATATGATTTTTACAATTCCATATATGTTGGTCCTTTAATGGACCGGAACCTGGTGGTCCGGGCAGTAAGAGAGAGAAAGAGGCTGATGGCGCTTGTTGGTCCTTTAATGGACCTGAACCTGGTGGCCCGGGGAGTAAGAGAGAGAAAGAGGCTGATACCCCCTGGTTCACGCGGAAAGCCAACAGCGCCCTGTTCTCAGGGCTCGCGCTGCTGCGCGCAGGCACCGGGCGCCCTCTCGAGTGGGTGAAGGCGCAGTGCGCCTTCTCCAGAGGGTCTTAGAAGCCGGGCAAGAAAGTGAGCTCAGCGGGACTGCGCGCTCCAAGGAATTAGCCAGAAAGAGAGAGAGAGAGAAAGACAGAAAGAAGGAAGAGAAAGAAAAAGAGAAAGACACGGAGACCCAAGCTCTGATGGAGCAAAGGTGTTTTAATCAACATGGCGTGGGCATGTATACTGTCTTACAAGGTGGCTATTCTCAGCAAAGACAAAGATTAAAATTCCAGACTTACAAAACATAAGACGATCCCTATCAAAGAGAGAGATGCAAACAATCACCTTTTACCGTATGGCTCACAAAAAGGAAGAGGGTACTTATCACCGTAATGAGAAATGCCTGGATTCCTCAGCCCCGGGAAAGGCGCGCCTCTCCTCTTAATTCCTGAATATTCTCCTGAATATTCAGGAGAATCAATAAGGACCACAGGGCTCCTGACAGATCCGAGACAGCACACAGGAAGCCTCTTGTTAAATGCTTCCTCTCACATATACACACCAAAAACATTCAGAGAGACAGCAAGTTCAGTTTGACTAACTGTAGTTAATCCTTCAAAATACATATTTCTTCCTCTATGAAGTTTTTCTTTTTTTTTTTCTTTCTTTCTTTTTGCCTTCACCCCTTCCTCTTCCTGCCTACTAACGTTTTTCATCTCTCAGAGAAAGTTGGTCTCTTCTAGTTCTCTCCTAGCAAGTTCACTCAGATTCATCAAAGCATGTGCTCTGTCATTTATTAATCTGTGGTGCACATTCAGATGAGGATTCTTTAAGAGCATGTTCTACATAACAATAATCTTGCTACCTGTCCCAGGGTACACCAGAGTATGAGAAAGAGGATTAAGAGAAGGAACAGATGGGTGAATATGTTACATAAATGAACAGATGCGTAAACACCTTCAGGCCCTCATATGTGGGAGATCATTATATTGAGTCCAATATATTGAACAGAAGGCTCTTTTCTGTCTCCTAGAATGCAAGTTGTACAAGTAAGTAAAACATTCAGAAAAACTGAAAACACGAGTCTCTTTAAAGAAGGTTAAAAATACACAATCCAGTTTCTTCACTTCTTCAAATTTACCAAAAGATATATGTACCTTTTGTTTCTGACATCTGGACCATATAAGTTGTAATTTTCAATAGTAAAGAGGATTGGATGGCAGTGATGGATGGCAAACCATATGATAACAATGTATTTTCTATCTAGACACCAAGTCTCATTTAATTAAATTTTATTTCCAATATTCTTTCTTTTCTTCCATTTAATGTTCAGCAATTTTGATTTTCCCAAGTATTACTGCTTTTCCCAGCATACAATAGACACTATTAATCAAAGATGACGCAGTCACTTAGAACGTTTAAATAACCTTAAACACCCTCTAGGTGGCACGCATCCTAACTCTAGAGAACTAGTCCTGTGGTAGATGATCTTGTGTATCTGGCTCCTATGAACATGCTGGTTGGTTTTTAAACTGCCCAAATTTCTATTTTCTTTTCCCTAGTCAAAATCACATCAAAGAAGGAGTAGTCAGGGACCAAAACAGGTCAAGTTTCTTCCACATTTTCTCAGGCAAGGTTTTTTTAATGTTTCACTTGCTGAAATGAAGTGACTTCACTATTGGCCTTTTTTGGGGGGGAAATATGATTTCTGTAGCTTCAGTACAGCTTAAAAAAAGGGTCATAGATGTGTATGTAAAAGACCCCAAAGAAATTTCCACTGAAGCCTACCAGAGCTAGATTAAAGTGAAGGCCAGCCAGGCAGCTGACTGGGGCACCAATCAATAAAAAGTATTAGAACATCGCTGAAATGTGATTAAATGGAGAAGCTTGCATTTACCAGAAGTCCTCTCAGGAAGACCATAAGAGTTATTAGGAAAGTGTTCCTGATAAGCCACATGGGATGGGACTGAAACCTCCAGGTAGCACACCTCAGACACCTAAGGAATCAGCATTACCACTGAATTTTGCCATGTTTGGTCAGCTGTACATTTTTGCTTTGCTAAGTGTGATGTGAAGGTCTGAGACCAGACCTGGCCGCAGAGGAGAGAATAAGTGTCACTACCAGAGAACCTCCTTCTCCCCTTTCCGTCACATTCTCTACCTTCCTTCTAAATAAACAATGAATGACTTTGTGAAGAATATTATTTCCAAGGGGCAACACATTATTGACATACCTGTGGGACTCATGTCTTGTCCAGGGGAACATTCATGGGCAAATAATTCTAAGCCTCAAAGCATTAGCAAAGTTTAAAAGGGTAGGCCAGAAAACAGTATGCTTCAGGGTCTCAGAAAGTGATAAGAATACTTCCCAGTGGCAGGTGTCAACTCCCCAGAATTTGGCTATTCAGGGGGTCAGAATTGATGCAACAGTGGATTCTAGACAGGGAAACATGCCGACAACCTCAGAACCTTTATTTCTAAATTGTTTTCATGCTGTGATCTGGGATATAGCAAAGAGAGAGATGCCCCAAGAGGGGCTGCCTTCTGGTCTATGCATCTGAAAAGGTTGAAGATATTCCTCCAACAGCATATAGAGGTTAAGCAACTTGCACTCGGTTTAATCCATGGTATTTCCTGTTTGGTCCGTGGCCTAAATGAGCAATACTCTACTTTGCTCATAGTAAAAACATTAAGCAATATAACACAATAATTTTAAATAAAAGCATCTTCAACTGGGTGCTTTTTTTCCTACCCAAGGAAAATTACTAAAGCCCAAGGAATATATGATCCTTTCATTCTTCTAGGAATTCTTAATTTTACCCCTGGACCCAGTTAACCCATCAGGAAGCAATGTATTCTGATCGCATTAGCTAAACCCTCAAAAAAAATAACTTTGCTATATAAAGCTTTAATGTTATAACTTCGTAATGTACTATTCCATCCCCCAATTTTTCCCCCTTAGCTGCCAGGAAGACCTGCACCAATTTAATTTTCAGTTGTTGTAACATTAACCTACATTGTGACACATATATTTCTCCCCATGTATATAGTTTGTTAGTGTTAGTAATTGTTTTCTTTCTGATTAAGAGTGTTACTATAAATGTGTCTTTTATTTGTAAACTTCTCAAATTCTTTATGGAAACAAGAACTATATCATAAATTATAAATAGAATAAGATCATATTTTGTCATTCATCACTATTAATATTCAATGTACACTCCCTTCTGAATTTCTCATTAAGAAATGATATTACTGATAAGCCAGATCAGAAATTTAGACTATTCAGAGAGCCTTTTTTAAATTTTTTATTTAAAAATTGGAGGATAATTACTTTACATTACTTTACAATGCTGTGGTGGTTTTTGTCATATATCAACATGAATCAGCCATGGGTGCAAATGTGTCCCCCTATCCTGAACCCCCACCTACCTTCCTCCCCACCCCATCCCTATCCAGAGAGCTTTTTTAACCCTTTGTTTTACTGATATAATGAGGGATCCACATTTGACACTCCTTTAACAGTGGAGATTCCTAAAATGTTCAAATGAGGCACAATTTCAAGTCTGAGACAGGTAAAGCATTAGACATTCAGTTGTGTCTGACTCTGTGTGACTCTATGGACTGTAGCCCACCAGGCTCCTTTGTCCATGGAATTCTCCAGGCAGGAATACTGAATGTGTAGCCATTCCCTTCTCTAGGGGATCTTCCCAAGCAAGGAATCAAATCTGTGTCTCCTGAATTACAGGCAGATTCTTAACTGTTTGAGCCCACCAGGGAAGCCCTTGAGATAGGTAACTTGAGGACAAATAAGGAGTACCATATTTATAAAACAGTACATGTCTTTAGTTACATTACTAAGATATGATTCAAAATAAAATAAAAAATCTAATAGATTTAAGAAAGATTTCTATTGCTGTGATTTATGTCAAAGAGTGTTCTGCCTATATTTTCCTCTAGGGGTTTTATAGTGTCTGGTCTCACATTTAGGTCTTTACTCCATTTTGAGTTTATTTTTGTGTATAATGTTAAGGAATGATCTAATTTCACATTTTTTAAGCTATGTAACTATCCAGTTTTCCCAGCATGATTTGTTGCAGAGACTCTTTCCAATGTTGCAGAGACTCTTTCCAACTCTTTCTTGCCTGCTTTGTCATAGATTAATTGACCACAGGTGCATGAGCTTATTTCTGGGTTTTCTATTCTATTCCATTGATTTATATTTCTATTTTCATGTCAGTACCATACTGCTTTTAAGATTGCAGCTTTGTAGTATAGTCTGAAGTCAGGAAGCTTGATTCCCCCAGCTCTGTTTTTCTTTTTAAAGATTGCTTTGGCTATTCTGGGTCTTTTGTGTCTCTATACAAATTTTAAATTTTTTGTTCAAGTTCTTTCATAACTAGAAATCTTTTTCAATCTGTCTCCCTGAATAATGGAAATAAAAACAAAAATATACAAATGGGACCAATTGAAACTCAAAACTTTTACACACCAAAATAAACAATAAACAAAATGAAAAGACAACACACAGATTGGGAGAAAATATTTGCAAACAATGTCACCAATAGGGGATTAGTCTCCAAAACTTACAAACAGCTTTTGATGCTTAACATCAACAAAACAAAAAATCCGATTGAAAAATGGGCAGAAAACCTGGACATTTTTCCAAAGAAGACATACAGTGGTCAAGAAGCACATGAAAAGTCATTCAACATCACGAATTGTTAGAGAAATACAAATCAAAACTACAAAGAGATACCACCTCTCACCAGCTAGAATGGCCATCATCAAAAAATCCACAAATAACAAATGCTGCAGATGGTGTGGAAAGAAGGGAACCCTCTTACACTGTTGGCGGGAATGCAAATTCGATAGCCATTATGAAGAATAGTATGAAGTTTGTTAAAAAACCAAAAACAGAGCTACCCTATGACCCTAAAATCTCATTCCTGGGCATACATTTGGAGAAAAATATGATCCAAAAAGATACACACACACCAATGTTCACTGCAACAGCCAAGACATGGAAGCAACCTAAATGTCCATTGAAGAAGCATGGATACACATATACAAAGGAATATTATTCAGCCATTGAAAAGAATGAAATAACACCATTTGCAGTAACATAGATGGACCTAGAGAGTGTCATACTTAGTGAAGTAAGTCAGACCGAGAAGGAGAAATATTCTATGGCATCCCTTTATGTGGAATCTTAAAAGAAATGATACAAATGAATTTAACTTACCAAACAGAAATGGCCTGAGAGACTTAGAGAACAAATTTATGGTTGCCAGGGAGAACAATGGGGGAAAGTGATAGTTAGAGAGTTTGGGATGGACACGTACACACTGCTATATTTAAAATGAATAACCAACAAGGACCTACTGTATAGCATGTGGAATTCTGCTCAGGGTTATGTGGCAGCATGGATGGGAGAGGAGTTTGGAGAAGAATGGATACATGTGTATGTATGACTGAGTCCCTTCACTGTTCACCTGAAACTATCACAACATTGTTAATCAGCTACACCTCAATAAAAAAATTAAAAGTTAAAAAAAGAAAGACTTATAGAAATTTCAGAATGGGATAAGAGAGTTATAATAGACTAATATAAAAAAACCTGAGATCTTTCCCTAAGGCATCACAAACATTTGTAGATTAATATGCCACAGGACAAACACAATTTTTACCATGCACCATTCTCTGTTGTCATTTCCAGAGGAAAAAATTGAATTGTTAAGATTCAAGGATGAAACTGATAATTTGCTTCATGTCCTGACACTGAATGAAGTCTTGACCAAGCATTAAGTCAGTTCCCAAGCTTTGTTCTGTGAAGCATTGTGGTTCAAAAAGATAGCAATAGAGGTAGTTACCCAGAAAAGGAATTCTGTGATCAAATAAGTTTGGGAAATGCTCTATACCATGCTTTCATTCTTTGAGATGCAAAATATTAACATATGAAAGTCTCTGAGATATCTTGCAGTCAAAAAGTTGTCACACTTGGCTTAGCCTAGCTTTTCAAAAGCTTTTGGGGGTAAGACAAACTTCTCCTGTAATCCCCATAAACATTCTGCGCTCAAATCTGTGCAACTACCGTATCAAGTAGCCCACCCCATTTCCTGATTAAACAGTACAGAACACAAGACTCTTTGCGGTCTTACTTCCCAGGTGGCGCTAGTGGTAAAGAAGCCACCTGCCAATACAAGAGACATAAGAGACAATCTCTGGGTTGGGAAGATCCTGGGGAGGAGGGCATGGCAACCCACTCCAGTATTCTTGCCTGGAAAATCCCTATGGACAGAGGAGCCTGGCAGGCTACAGTGCATAGGATTGCACAGAGTCGGACACGACTGAAGTGACTTAACATGCACATACCCTGTCTTTAGAGTCCTGCAAAGCAGGAGTCCTGCCAGCCCAAGAGAGAAGAAATGCCTGGAGAGTCCATGACTACACTAGCTTATCTTTCTGAACTAGTGAAATAGCAGCGAAACTACTATTATTCCAAATCACAGATGAGGAATTTGAGACTCAGAAGAGTCAAGGTCACACACCTAGAATATGAGAGCTGTGTTTTAAATCCAGGTCTGTTGGACCCTAAAAACCATTCTATCAACCTCTAGAAAAGAAAATACAGGGGAGTTTTAGAAAACTATCTCAATGAGGGGGATGTGCACATATACCCTTATTTCTCAATGGGAATAAGAAGCTGCTACAAGTGAAATAAGTAGTAGGCACTATATATCCATCTGATTCTGAGGGAAGGAAAATCATACAAAAGCCAGGTGATCTTCCCCCTCAGTTCCTGGCTAACAAATCTACTTACAATTTATTGACTACACTCTTCTCTTTCAAAATTCACTTGCCTCTCTTTACAGGTGCCAATCTCTTTATAAGGGTGGTTCTCCCCACACTTTAGTTCCCAGGAAATTCATTCTTTTAAAAGCAGCTGATGTCACTTCTGCTTTTAAGGCTTGCCTAATTGCTGTCCTCCTCCTTTTACTCCTCCACCCCTCCTCTGCGATCCCAAGCACACTGTCCGTACCCCAACATTGCACAGCTCAGGCTGCAGAACCCCTGCTTGTTTACATACCTGTCTTCCACTTTATACCACAGCTGTGTCACACTTATTTCTGTGTCCCAGCAGGGAAATTGGGGCTTGACAAGCTGGAAAGCACTTTATAGATAGTCCTTGAACAAATGCAAGTATCAATAATCAAATAGCCAACATGGCTATGGTAAGTAACCTGGGAGATTTGGGGGTTAAAAATGTACAAAACAGAAGCAAAATTGATCCTCCTTTGAATAAATATTACAACCCAACTGAAGGAGTCTTTGGGCCTAGAAAAGAAAACAATGGTCTCAAAGGCCGTTGCTGAATCATTTAACTTCAGAGAAAACAAAACTGAACTTTAGGTCCCGCCGTGATGCTCTGGGCCAGTTGCATCTACCTGGGACTTATCACCCCCTGCCCAAAACCCCCCATGCCCTGTTCAACTATAAATGCCATCTCAACTAAAGAATACCCAAAACATCCCACCTGACTAACGTTTCCACAAATCTCCCTTTAAATATGAAGCCTCCCTCACCCCTCTCACACTCAGTCTGGTTGTTAGGCCAACTGTTGCCCTTCTTGCCTGAATAAAGGTAACTTACCTCTGTTGAGTTCATCTCTCCTTCCTTTCTGCCTAGGCCAGAACTATACCTTACACCAATGATACATTCAGTTAAAAGGAATGAACAAGTGTTACAAGCATCAACATGGGTAAATCTCAAAATGCTGAGCTAAAAAAGTACATTGTAAAATGGTACATGATACTGTCCAGATTAATTTTTAAAACATAAAAAACAGTGTTCTCTATTATTTTTGTGTAGCAATGATAATTGATTAATAATAGGCACAGGAATGGCAATCACTAATTCAAAGAAATGGTTACTTCTGGGGCAGAAAGAAGAATAGAATCAGTGAGAGCCACTCCTGATGCTTTTACTCTACCTGAATGTGTTAATTCTGAAAAAAATCTAAAGCAAATATAGCAAAATGAACAGATCTGACCTGGTGGGAAGATAGAAACTGGTAATCTGTTTCTCTATAATATTCTGCATGTTTGATGCATTTTATAATAAATATTTGTATATCATTAATTCTGCCAACTTAGGGAAGAGCATGAGCCTGGGCATGTAGAAGTGGGGGGAAACCTGCATGTCACAGGGACCTTGAGTGGAGTACTAAGGTCTGAAACTGTAATGAGCTTTCTTAGGGGAGAAAATGGAAGCATCCATTTCACTGTTGGGCTTGGGGCTGCCTTAAGGAAAACCTCACTGTCCCAATCCTGGACACCTGACAGGGCTTCAGGAGATGCCCCCACGTGCCCCTACCCAGTGCTGTCATTCCAGACCCCTATGCACAGAAGTAAAGGGCCACCCCTCTGCGCGGAAGCAGCCCAGATGGACAGGAACTGGACAGGCAAGTGGTACCTTTCTCAAAAAAAAAAAAAAATTAGCTCATCCTTTCCAGGTTAGAGGTAGCCAGAGCACCTGGCTCAAGAGCAGGGCTCACTCCATGGGGTCTCAGCTACCCCCAAGCCTCATCAGTACAGCAACTTAACTATACTGACCACTGAGACCCGCTTGTGCTTTTCCTAGCTCTGGAACCAAAGAATCTCCAGGCCTTCCTCCCATGCCCTTTCCCCTCCAAATCCAACGGGGTGAGGATATCAAACTTAAGTCCAGGTGTGGGGTGCCCATTTTCTTGGGACTGGAGTCTTTTCCCACCAATAGAGAGGGGCAAGGGAAGGTGGAAGGGGAGGAGGAAGGCAGGTGCTGAGGGAGGGACTGGAGTCTCTTCCCAGAGAAAGAGAGAACAAGAGGGGTGGAAGAAGAAAACAAGATAGCATCCAATCCTCCTGACACTCTGCCCTTCATTGTTCCCCTGTCCCTTCTTCCCAATTTCCCACAGGGAAGTCCCCAGAATGCCACTAAAAACAAGTACAACTTCCACCCCAATCTACCTGGTTGACCCCACAGGAAGTGAGAATAATCCTTACACTTTCCAACCTCTTTCCAGCCTAAAGCATTCTTTTATCTTCAAAAAGTTTTTTTAAATATCTTTATATTGTAAATTTTGTAATAGTACTAAAACCTGAAATTTTATATCCCCATTAAAATCACAAATTGATACTTGTTTAATCAAAGCTCTCTAATAGTCATCATTTAAACATACAACCAATTAAATCTGAAAGAAAAAAATCTTTTTAGTCGGTTCATTTTACATTAAAAAAATCAACACAATTTTTCATAGTTGCAAGTAATTATGATTACAAATCACAACTGTGTGTGAGTATATACTGTTTATTGAGCCAAGATTTGTGGGAGTTGCTGCAGAAGAGATGAGTAAGACACAGTCTATGCTTTCAAGAATTTGTTATCCATACTTATGAATGACTATTGTCTTTTAAATGTATTTGATAGACCACATAAACAGCATCATTGGAATTTACAATGGAAATTAGCTATTTGCTTTGATTTGACTGTATTGGATGGTACCATAATTATGTCTTTTACATTTCTGTTGTGATTACTTTCCTGACCTGTACTGAACAGAGCCCACAGTCAGTAGATTACCAGTAAATCCAGAATACACTTCAAATTGATTAAAGAAATGTAATTGTCACTTATAGGAAGGGAGAGGCCTTTGCAGCTACAAATATTGGTAAGTGTGCAGTCACCAACCACTAATTATGTTTACCTAAATTATGAAGGTTATCGACAAAGAAATGTACAAACATGGCTGAAACACTTGACCTGCTATAAATTCAGTAAAACAGAAGTCAATCTAAATGTATCCATGAATGTAAGTATAGAGTATTTCCCCCCATTCAGAATTTTGTAGTCCTAGAGTGAATAGCACATTAAGGTTAAACACTGTCCTACAAACCAGTAACTGAACATTAATGACCTGTACCTCTTATTTTAAAATTCATGTATAGATATAATTTATATAAAATACAGAATGCCTCCAGATATGATAGCCAGAGACATGCATTATATCACTGAAAACAATGAGATATTCAAAATGACAACACAGTACCTTCTTATAATAGGAATGTTTACCTCTTCTTTGGAAAGACCACCAAACTCAACAGTTAAACTTTTTCAGGAGAATCTTTTATGTTCCTTCCCATTTGACTTAAGAATCCTGTCTACAATACCCCTACTAGATGATTATCCAATGTCTGCTTAATAAACCATACTGGTAAGTTCAGCACTTCAGAAGTAGCCTCTTATGTAACCTAGATGCTGAAACCTTTCGCTCTTTTTCACATCGCAGTGCATGATCATGGTGAATATTTGGACTTTAAAGCCAAAAAACCTCGATCTGAATCTTGCACAAGCAGTGCGATCTTCAGCATGATTCTATGTGTCAGTTTCCCAATCCGTAAATAAGGACAATAACAACATTTCATAGAATTGCTGTGAGAATTAAGTGGAAAATGTGTATAAAGTACTAAACAATGAAAGAAATCTAGTAAGTGCTTGATAGAAATCCTTTTTGATAGCAATTCTGGTGTTTTGTTGTTGTTTTCACATTATGTGACTACTCTGGGGCATTATTCCTATTGACCACACCTTCCTTCTTAAAACTCCCTGGCCTTGTTTTCCACTATGTTGCTGCAGGGGAGGAAACATTCTCCCACTGACCATCTTACATTCTTGGCTAGGGTTCTGTAAAAAAAAATAAATCAACAAGAAAAAAGCACACAAATATATTTATGATAAGTTTCACATGGCATAGGAGCTCTCATAAGTAAACAAAGACCAAAGTGCAAAACCTAAGTATTTCTATATTAGGTTAAAAAAGAGAGGCAATTGTGAGATACAAAATATCACTAGTTACGAGAGAAATGCAAATCAAAACTACAATGAGATATTATCTCACACCTGTTAGAATGACTACTATCAAAAAGACAACAAAGAACAAGTATTGGTGAGGATGTTGACGAAAAGGAGTGCATGTGCCCTGTTGATGAGAATGTAAACTGGTGCAGCCACTGGAAAACTATGTGGAGCTTCCTCAAAATATTAAAAATAGAACTACTGAGCATAGGGTGGGAGGGGAGCTCAGGAGGGAGGGGATGTGTGTATACTTAGAGCTGAGTTACAATGTTGTAGAGCAGAAACCAACAAAATATTTTAAAGCAATTATCCTCCAATTAAAATTTTTTTAAAAAAGAACAAGAAGAGTGTGGGGGGAAAAAAAAAAGAACTACCATATGATCCAGCAATTCCACTCCTGGGTATTTTTCCAAAGAAAATAAAAACACTAATTCTAAAAGATATATGCACCCCTGTGCTCATTGCAGCAGTATTTACAACAGTCAAGACATGTAAACATATCTTACTGCTTACTCATCCATCTGATATATAAAAATAATACCCATATAATTATTTTCCAGACTCCACTTCATCCTCAATACGCCATCTAAGCAAAATGACTTACTCCCAGTTTTGCTCTGTGCTCTAGTCCTGGAATATGCTTCTCTAAGTTCACTGACTGATTCCATAATTTAGTAATTTTTAAAGCACGATTTTCAAATCCTGGCTCCTCAGTCCCAGCTGAACAAATTACATAGCATCTCTAAACATTAATTTCTTCATCTGTAAAATAGGGATTATAATAATAGTACCTACACTGTGAGGTTATTATAAGGAATTTAAAAAATAGTAACAAGGAGTAAAACAGTAAGTTCTGAATAAAATTTAGCTGTAACCATTAATATTATAGTTATTATCACCACTATTCAATGCCCTCTTCAGAAAAGCCAGTGCACACAAATCATAACATTGAAAATATTGGCAACTCATATTAACACACTTTTGTTGTTAAAATCCTGGTTCACTTAGCTTCTGCAATCTACCTAAGCCATGTTTCCACTATCTAAGCTTGCTCCTATCTGAGAATTATTGGTTTAATCTTTGACTAAGCTGCCTCTCCTAACATTACACATGTTGTTCTCCAGGTATGATCTTATTTTAGGATGTCTCCTCTGTCTTAGGATTTAAAATTTTTTAAATTACCAGTTCTGCCAAATATATGTATCATCTACCTTCCACATTTCAGAGTTGTACCTGTATACCCTCCCAGGAAATACATAAAGTAGGGTTTTAGATTATAGTTAAGCAACCAATAAGGAAATAAGGCAATAAGCCCTTATTGCCAAATTCAGACTTAAATTGAAGCAAGTAGGGAAAGCCAATAGATCTTTCAGGTATGACCTAAATCAAATCCCTTACAATTATACAGTGGAAGTGACAAATAGATTCAAGGAATTAGATCTGATAGAGTGCCTGAAGAACTATGGATGAAGGTTCATGACACTGTACAGGAGACAGGGATCAAGACCATCCCCAAGGAAAAGAAATGCTAAAAGCAAAATGGTTCTCTGAGGAGGATTTACAAATAGCTGAGAAAAGAAGAGAAGTGAAGGCAAAGGAGAAAAGGAAAGACATACCCATTTTTGAATGTGGACTTCCAAAGAACAGCAAGGAGAGATAAGAAAGTTTTCCTCGGTGATCAATGCAAAGAAATAGAGGAAAACAATGAATGGGAAAAGACTAGAGATCTCTTCAAGAAAACTAGAGATACCAAGGGAATATTTCATGCAAAGATGGGCTCAATAAAGGAAAAAAATGGTATGGACCTAACAGAAGCAGAAGATATTAAGAAGAGGTGGCAAGAATACACAGAAGAACTATACAAAAAAGATCTTTATGATCCAGATAATCACGATGATATGATCACTCACCTAGAGCCAGACATCCTAGAATGGGAAGTCAAGTGGGCCTTAGGAAGCATCAATAAAAACAAAGCTAGAGGATGTAATGGAACTCCAATTGAGCTATTTCACATCCTAAAAGATGATGCTGTGAAAGTGTTCCACTCAATATGCCAGCAAATTTGGAAAACTCAGCAATGGCCACGGGACTGGAAAAGGTTCATTTTCATTCTAATCCCAAAGAAAGGCAATGCCAAAGAATATTCAAACTACCGCACAATTGCACTCATCTCACACGCTAGTAATGTTCAAAATTCTTCAGGCCAGGCTTCAACAGTACATGAACCATGAACTTCCAGATATTCAAGCTGGATTTAGAAAGGGCAAAGGAACCAGAGATCAAAGTGCCAACATCTGCTGGATCATGGAAGAAGCAAGAGAGTTCCAGAAAAACATCTACTGCTTTATTGAATATGCCAAAGCCTTTGACTGTGTGGGTCACAACAAACTGTAGAAGATTCTTCAAGAGACCACCTGACCTGCCTCTTGAGAAATCCATATGCAGGTCAGGAAGCAACAGTTAGAACTGGACATGGAACAACAGACTGGTTCCAAACCGGCAAAGGAGTGCCTCAAGGCTGTATATTGTCATCTTGCTTATTTAACTTATAAGCAGAGTACATCATGAGAAACACTGATTTGCATGAAGCACACACTGGAATCAAGATTGCTGGGAGAAATATCAATAACTTCATATATGCAGATGACACCAACCTTATGGCAGAAAGCAAAGAACTAAAGAGCCTCTTGATGAAAGTGAAAAGAGAAAAGTGAAAAAGATGGCTTAATGCTCACAAAACTAAGATCATGGCATCTGGTCCCATCACTTCATGGAAAATAGGTAGGGAAACAGTGGAAACAGTGACAGACTATTTTTTTTTTTTTTTTTGGCTCTAAAATCACTGCAGATGGTGACTGCAGCCATGAAATTAAAAGATGCTTACTCCTTGGAAGAAAAATTATGACCAACCTAAATAGAATACTAAAAAGTAGAGACATTTCTTTACCAACAAAGGTCCATCTAGTCAAGGCTATGGTTTTTCCAGTAGTCATGTATAGATGTGAGAGTTGGGACTATAAAGAAATCTGAGCGCCAAAGAATTTATGTTTTTGAAGGACACTCCTGTGTTGGAGAAGACTCTTGAGAGTTCCTTGGACTGCAAGGAGATCTAACCAGTCCATCCTAAAGGAAATCAGTCCTGAATATTCATTTAGAGGACTGATGTTGAAGCTGAAACTCCCAATACCTTGGCCAGCTGATGCGAAGAACTGACTCATTGGAAAAGCCCCTGATGCTGGGAAAGATTGAAGGCGCTTCTGGGACAACAGAGGATGAGATGGTTGGATGGCATCACTGACTCAATGGACATGAGTTTGAGTAAACTCCGTGATTTGGTGATGGACAGGTGGGCCTGGTATGCTGCAGTCCATGGGGTCACAGAGTCAGACATAACTAGTGACTGAACTGAGCTGAACTAAGCAACCAAGCCAAATTAAACTAGACAGTACAAATTCTGGACTATTCTTGTCCTGTATGGATTATCTGTTCATATCAAGAAAATAGAATAAGTGAAATGGATGCAACCTGGCCACTCTAATATTGCCTCTACAAGTTTTTAAGAGAACAATTCAACATACATTTAGGAAAAGTCAAATCACGTTAAATTGTCTATTGGATTTAAATTCTGCCAAGACACTATAGAGGTGCTTTTTCAAGTGATTTAAACATTCTTATGTCCAGAATTTTTCTCTAAATTTAATAAATCTCACACAATGGTTTATTTACCAGATTGGTGAATGGCTATAGGGACACAGATCATTACAAAACATAAAGATCTTTACACCATTGTGTCTATTTCAGCTGTCAGAACATACTACCATCATGTTTAGCAGCCAAATATCTAAAAGTAACATCTGGTAGAGTTTTTGGTACCAAACAACTTATAGACTTGGTTAATGAACCCAAAATATTTGAATATAGATAGCTATTTTAAATTTATACATTTACTCCTCCAAGGCTCAGGCATTCACAAAGATAAAGAATAAATTAAATAATTTTGGAATGCTATAATATTCATCAACTATTTGACCAAAGTCAATATGAACTACCTAGGTAAATGAATTACTTAGAGGTAATAGAAATTAGGCAACCTACAAATAGGTCACTTTCCACTGAGCCACTGTCTCTAACATTATAGGAGGAAAGTAGTAATAATATTTTTATTTATAACTGAAATTAAGGAATGAATTATTTAGCAGTCAAGACTTCCATAACTTTTAAAACTTGGTTTCTAGAATGTAGGATGCCTAGTCTTGTAGGGCTCTGGGTACCTCTGTAGCATACCACACAGGAAATTCCTTAGAAAAGCCCACTGTGCTGACATATTTGAATGGTAAGGCTTTTATTACCATTTTATATATAAAAAGATTCAAAAATTAAAGAAGTAAAAACTGCTCTATCCTGTTCAAAGAAGAGTGGGAGATGGAAGTGGGGTGGAAGGAATAACCCCTGTAAGAAGCTTAGATGGAGCTCATCTGCAGTCTAATACCTTTCTCCATTAATATTTCAGATGCTATATTAAGCCTTGCTAAGTACCAGAAACCCAGTTTTGCTTTTTCTATGATAGGTCCCTATCTAAAGGCCAGTAACTAAGATGACTCTTCTCTGACCATGGACACTGAGTCTCTCTATCCTGCTCAGGAAATGTTTTGTCTTGCTTTGGGCTATTATCTAGGGCAAGTTGAGGTTCTCTTCTGAGATTTTTAAGGTCCTTATATTAATAATTCTATTATAGTTCCTGACTGCTCTCACAGTCCACCCTATTCAGAGAAGCAGCAGCCTAAATTTCGGGCAAAATGTTTCCAAATAAAATAAGCAGACTTTATGAAGCATTCCTTGAAAATTCAATGTATTTCAATGACAGCAAATGCTACAACCTGTTTAGCTCTTGGTGGAAAAAGAATGGTATAACTTGATAAATAGCCAGCACTTATATTTACACCAATTGTACCCTTCTGAATAATACTGCACTGTTGATGCCTAGGATAGGATTTATGTTGGAAATTCAATTTAGTGGCTCAACTGAGGAAAGTATTCACAATGTTTTTCAGCTCACTATCCAAACCTCCCGTTATCAGGTTTGTAGAAGGTACTAAAGATCGATGAGGCCAGACATAAACCTGACTCATTCATTGATAGTCAACCGAAAGCTATCCTGTGAATGTTAAACTGAGACTGAGCTATTGAACAATACTTATTTGTTCATTCATTCATTGCTTGCCTCAGTTCAGTTCAGTTCAGTTCAGTTCAGTCGCTCAGTCATGTCTGACTCTTTGTAACCCCATGAATCCCAGCATTCCAGGGTCCATCACCAACTCCCAGAGTTTACTCAAACTCATGTCCATCAAGTCGGTGATGCCATCTAGCCATCTCATCCTCTGTCGTCCCCTTCTCCTGCCCCCAATCCCTCCCAGCATCAGGGTCTTTTCCAATGAGTCAACTCTTCTCATGAAGTGGCCAAAGTATTGGAGTTTCAGCTTCAGCATCAGTCCTTCCAATGAACACCCAGGACTGATCTCCTTTAGGAAGGACTAGATGTATCTCCTCACAGTCCAAGGGACTCTCAAGAGTCTTCTCTAACACCACAGTTCAAAAGCATCAATTCTTCGGTGCTCAGCTTTCTTCACAGTCCAACTCTCACATCCATACATGACCACTGGAAAAACCATAGCCTTGACTAGACGGACTTTTGTTGGCAAAGTAATGTCTCTGCTTTTTAATATGCCATCTAGGTTGGTCATAACTTTCCTTCCAAGGAGTGTGTCTTTTAATTTCATGGCTGCAATCACCATCTGCAGTGATTTTGCCTCCCCAATCAATATTTATGAAACGCCCGTTTATTATTATGAGGGTCACTTCAAACAAATATTTAGAAATGAAAAAGGGTAAATGAATAATTAAAATTTGTCTGGACCATAATACCTAATTTAATTCCCTACCAAAACACTTTACTTACTGTTTCATCAACATGGTCAAAATGTTAAAAGAAATACATGACCAATTAAACCAGATTATAGGCAAGAACTACATGAAATTATTTCATTATACCACCAAAGAATTTATACACATCATTCTATGAGAACAAACAGGCACATAGAAGCCTTCCCCGCTGGTATATTTGGATGTGTTCATGTCTATATGACTCTATCAAAGCTAAAGAGGTTCATGAGTCCCAATATGAAGACAAGCAGACTGTGGAGAAATCCATTTCTAGCAGTATAGTGGCTCAGACCCCAACAAACTGCCTGAAAAAACAACTAAAAAGACTAGAGAAATTATTAAAACTTTTTTTAAGATGTTTCAATGGATAACAAAACTGCAAAGAAATATTCAAAGGCCAAAAGTTAAGTGGAAACAGGAATTCAGAATGATGAGCAAATCACCAGAGTCAGATTTAGTTTTGAAGTCAAAACTGATGAACTTGACCACTCATCAGGACCTCCCAGGATATCAGAAACAGAAAATAAAGCCAAACACCCTCCAAGTCAGGGAATGCCATAGAAGACTCCATCTATGAAAATGCTGTCCAACAGCTATGGCCTCAGAGAAAGAAGTTGAAACAGACCCACATCCTCCTCATCCCGAAGATAGCAAGAAAATATTACCTGTTGAATTTCAGCTCTGAGTGGCAGGGGAAAAATGTTTCCTTCAAAGTTCTTAACTGTAAGTCAGTCTCCATGAGTTTTACAGCCCAGATTCACACTGTCAGCTCTGAATAGTCTAAAAAACCTCAGTAGAGAATTCAAGGTAAAGTGGTTGGAAGTTGGCAGCTGGAAGTTAGACTGTTGACTGTTCCCAAAAGTGCCTGGAAAAAGGCAAAGAATTGCCTCAGACAAAGTGGCAATAAAATTGAATTCATAGTTAAAACTACAAAACATACAAGGAAACAGCAAATAGAAAAATCAGACCAAAAGAAATCAGACATTGTTAGGTATAGAAATGGTATTATCGCTATCTAGGAGAAGTTTCCTTTTGTTAGGAATGCATACTGAAATATTTGAGTTAAGCATTATATCTGTAACTTATTTTTAAATCATTCATCAACAATATAAAATACATGTAGATAGATCATTGGAGAGTGATGAAATAAATATGGTAAAATGATAAAAACTGTTGAATCTAGGTGGAAAGTATAAAGATACTGATTGTAATTTTCTTTAAATTTCTCTCCATGTTTGAATATGTGTGTATCACTGATCCTATTCATGATGCCAACTGTCTTGCTGTTCATACAGTCTGCACTGTTCACTGACCCCAGGGCAGGTAAGGCTTGAGCTAAGAGGCTGGAAGAAGATGCGAGGAGCCATAGGAAATGCAGACGCATTCACCCTCTCCTGGCTGGCAGAGCAGCCATAGCACAGCCTCTCTCCTGGCTGATGCAGCAGCTGTAGCAGCCACAACATAACCCTATCAGAGCCACAACATAATGCAGCTCCAGTGTAGCCCCAGTGAAGTAGCAGCCCGGGCCTCCATGGTGAAGCTCATACAGGCATACTGCACACAGTAGCCCACAACCAAGCAAGTACCTTGTGACGTGCATGCACAGTGCTGCAAGTGAGCACAGCTGTTACACAACCATGCAAAGTCACTCTTCACAGGACATGGGGCAAGAGGGTGGGAGAGCATGGGGCCAGAGAGCCTGACTGGTGTCATCTTGTTAATTTCCCCACAATGTTATGGTTGGAGAGATTAAAAAAAGAGATCAGATGTTGGAAGTATTGAACACACAAAAATACAAAACATAAGCTACTTTTACTATTGATAATGAAATAAGAGAAAAGTAAGCAGCAAATTTTTTAAGTGGTCAAGAGATTTGAAAAAGGGCAAAACAAACTTGTGTCTTATTGCTAATAATGGTAATGGTAAGTGTAGAAGAAGTGATATGATTAGAACATAATTGATTACAAATCATAGTATTGATTTGGGCAAGATTACCAATGGATGGGTAGAACTGTTAGATAGAAGTTTGATAAGGCACATAATATTTACCTAATTTAAAATTTTCTTTCCACTGACTGCCTATTAATTGCATAAGAGAAAAATTAAAACTTTATAGTGGAATAACCTGGTTGATACCACCTAACCAGCTAATCAAAATTAATAGTCTCAATAATGAGAGAAATTGACATTCCTTTATAAGGCAATGATATAAGAATCCTTCACCAGGAAAGCAAAATGAAAAGGAGAAAAGACAAGACATACTTCTCTTTGCCAGTGAAGCAAAAGGTAAAGGAGAAAAGAAAAGATATACCCATTTGAATGCAGAGTTCCAAAGAATAGCAAAGAGAGATAAGAAAGTTTTCCTCAATGCAAAGAAATAGAGGAAGACAATAGAATGGGAAAGATTAGAGATCTCTTCAAGCAAATTAGAGATACCAAGGGAACATTTCATGCAAAGATGGACACAATAAAGGACAGATACGGTATGGACCTAACAGAAACAGAAGATATTAAGAAGAGGTGCAAGAATAAACAGAAGAACTATACAAAAAAAGATCTTTATGACCCAGATAACCACGATGGTGTGATCACTAACCTAAAAACAGACATCCTGGAATGTGAAGTCAATTGGGCCTTAGGAAACATCACTATGAACAAAGCTAGAGGAGGTGAAGGAATTTCAGTTGAGCTAATTCAAATCCTAAAAGATGATGTTGTCAAAGTGCTCCACTCAACATGCCAGCAAATTTGGAAAACTCGGCAGTGGCCACAGGACTGGAAAATGTCCGTTTTCATTCCAATCCCAAAGAAAGGCAATGCCAAAGAATGTTCAAACTACAGCACAATTGCACTCATCTCACACACTAGCAAAGTAATGTTCAAAATTCTCCAAGCCAGGCTTCAGCAGTATGTGAACCGTGAACTTCCAGATGTTCAAGATGGATTTAGAAAAGGCAAAGGAACCAGAGATCAAAGTGCCAACATTTGTTGGACCATGGAAGAAGCAAGAGAGTTCCAGAAAAACAACTACTTCTGCTTTATTGACTATGCCAAAGCCTTTGACTGTGTGGGTCACAACAAACTGTGGAAAACTCTTTAAGAGATGCGAATACCAGACCACCTGACCTACCACCTGAGAAGTCTGTATGCAGGTCAAGAAGCAACAGTTAGAACTGAACATGGAACAATAGACTGGTTCCAAATCAGGAAAGGAGTACGCCAATGATGTATATTGTCACCCTGTTTATTTAACTTATATGCATTATGAGAAATGCTGGAATGGGTGAAACACAAGCTGGAATCAAGATTGCTGGGAGAAATATCAATAACCTCAGATATGCAGATGATACCACTCTAATGGCAGAAAGCAAACTAAAGAGCCTCTTGATGAAGATGAAAGAGGAAAGTGAAAAAGTTGGCTTAAAACTCAACATTTCAGAGAATTAAGATCATGGCATCTGGTCCCATCACTTCACAGCAAAGGGATGAGGAAAAAATGGAAATGGTGAGAGACTTTATTTTCTTGGGCTCCAAAATCACTGCAGATGGTGACTGCAGCCATGAAATTAAAAGATGCTTGCTCCTTGGAAGAAAAGCTATGACCAACCTAGACAGAATATTAAAAAGTAGAGAGATTATTTTGCCAACAAAGGTCCATCTAGTCAAAACTATGGTTTTTCCAGTAGTCATGTATGGATGTGAGAGTTGGACTATAAAGAAAGCTGAGCACTGAAGAATTGATGCTTTTGAACTGTGGTGTTGGAGAAGACTCTTAAGAGTCCCTTGGACTGCAAGGAATTCAAACCAGTGAATCCTAAAGGAAATCAGTCCTGAATATTCATTGGAAGGACTGATGCTGAAGCTGAAACTCCAATACTTTGGCCACCTGATGCGAAGAACTGACTCACTGGAAAAGACCCTGATACTGGAAAAGACTGAAGGCAAAAGGAGAACAGGGCAGCAGAGGATGAGATGGTTGGACGGCCTCACTGACTAGATGGACATGAGTCTGAGCAAGCTCCAGGATTTGGTGATGGACAGGGAGACCTTTCATGCTGCAGTCCATGGGCTCACAATGAGTCAGACAACTGAGACTGAACTGAACTGAACTGGTATCAGGCGCTGAAAAGGAAAAAATGTAACTTATGTAGCACTGCTATTAAAAGTACAACTGGACCCATGTTGAGGGATATTTCAGAAAAGAACTGACCAATATTCTTCAAAAATGTCATTATCATTAAAGGAAAAAGAGACAGTGTTCCAGATCAAAGGAAACTAAAGGGATAATACAACTATCTTGGTCTGGATTCAGAGGAAGATGCTGCTATAAAAGGAATAACTGGAACAATGGTTGAAATGTGAATATGGACTGTATAGTAAATAAGAGTAATATGTCAATATAAAATCTCATGACTGTGATCAAAACTCTCATAATATCATGACTTACTCTCAATGACCCAAAATAGAATACATAGGTTGAAGAAGAAAATAAAATGAAGAATGCCATAGCTGATAATAATTATTTTGAATCTATGCCAGTTAATACACCATGTTAGTCATAGAATAGAAAAATAGACCAATGATATAGAATGAAGGGCCCCAATAAAAGATCCTCACATATATGAAATATAGATGTCTGACAAAGATGACATTGTCAGTCAGTATGAAAAGGACACCATTTTCTTAAATGGCTCTGAAATAGTTGGTATCCATAAGGAAAGGAAATTGGACCCTCACATTATGAAAAGTCAACTCCAGAGTATTAAAAACTTAACTGTGGCAGGTCAGGGACAAGAAAGCAAAACTGTAAGTTTTTATGAAAAGAATAAAATAATGCCTATTTTGATTAAAGAAGGATTTCTTACACAAGACAAAAAAGTTCAAACTATAAAGGATAGCTACATTTGAGTACATTACAGTTACACTATTCTATTCATTAAAATGTTCTGACAGAAGAAAATGAACAAGTCATGAAAAAGTGAAGATTTATTCAATATATAAACCAAAAATCAATGAGAAAAAGACAAAAATTCAATAGAAAATAGTCCCAAGACTTAAATGGATAATTCTCCAAAGAGAAATCTTGAAGAAATATGTTATAAATAAACTCAAGTTGATTAGTAATCAAATAATACAAAATAAAACATAATAAAATACTATCCCAAACTTACCAAGCTAACAAAAATGTATTCTAAACATCAAGAGTTACTAGGATGCAGAGCAACAGGAACTCTAATACATGGCTGCTATTAGTTGTTAATGTCATATCAGAAAATAATTTGGCATATCTATGACTTTCCAGTTACATTCAATCTAAAAAACATGGACGAGAATAGTCCTACCACTGTTTAAAACAGAAACTGGAAACATAAAATACTCATCAACAGTAGAATGATAAATTGTGTTATATTCATACAATACTACTCATATATATGATGGAATAATGAGAACTTAAAATGAACAAATTACAGTAAAAGCTATAACATGGATAATCTCAAGAATATAATGTTAAGAAAAAATTAAAGCACATAGAAGAGAAGCAAAAGCTCAGTTTAATTTCTCTTAAAGTTGAAAAACATGGAAAACTAAATAAATTATTACATAAGAAGGAAGAACCACTTCCCTGGTGGCTCAGCAATAAAGAACCTGCCTACAATGCAGGAGCCCCAGGAGTCCTGGGTTCTATCCCTGGGTCAGGAAGATCCCCTGGAGGAGGGCATGGCAACCCACTAAAGTGTTCTTGTCTGGAGAATCCCATGGACAGAGGAGCCTGTAGACAGAGGCTACAGTCCACTGGGTCACAAAGAGTCAGACATGACTGAAGTGACTTAGGAAGGCAAGGCAAGAAGGAAGAGAGGGGTATAGAATTTGGGAAGAGAAGAAAGAAACCTTCAAAATTACTGGTAATTTTCCATTTGTCAAATTAGGTGCTGGGAACACTGTGTTATATTAAACACATATTTTTAAATACTCTCCTATCTACTTAATAATAAAAGAGAAAGAAAAGAGGACTTGTATTTCTTATGATCTGAGCAAATTCCAGGAGACAGTGGAGGACAAAAGAGCCTGCATGCTGCAGTCCATGAGGTCACAAAGAGTTGGACACTACTTAGAGACTAAACAACAACAACAACTTTTCTCATGAACAATCAAAATTAGAAAAAACAAGTTATGCTTCCTGTACTGAGATTCTTGACCAGGAAGCCTATGCTCTTCCAGAGTGTTATGCATTTTCCTTTGTAATCTTTCTCTAGGAGATCTTCAAAGCCAGCAACAATAACAACAAAAAGTTAAATGCAAGCTAAAACACATATAAAATAAGATTAGAATTTTATTCAAACCATTAGGAGAACAAGAAAATAAGATGCATGATCTTGAGCAAGCCACCAACATTTGGCACTTATCTAGAAGCTCTGATTGAATCTGGAGATAAACAGACCTATGTAAATGTGAGAGTCCATGTTGTTGTGGATTATTCATTATAAAGACATATATTACATCTTCAAATGTGTAGTATATTTCATGTGAATGAGTGTCGTGGCACTCTAATAAGAAATTCAGCTGAGTGCTGAGTTTTTTAGAGGTTTCCTCTTCTAGAATACTTTTGTTCTTTCTTAGTTTATATCCTATATGTGTGATTTTCACTTAGGATCATTCCTCCTCAAGATTATGATCACCCTCAACTACTCTATGGACTATTTCTACACCCAAGATCGCTGAACTCATATACTTTTTTTCTTTCAAAAGGTTCTAAAGTACCACAGATTTTCCAACCTTACACCCAAGTAATATATGTATGGGGTCACAAAGAGTCGGACACGACTGAGCACCATACACATATGTGGGATTCCCAGGTGGCACAGTGGTAAAGAATCTGCCAATTCAGGAGATGCAAGAGACTGCCTGCCAGTGCAGGTGACATAAGAGACTCAGGTTTGATCCCTGGACTGGGAATATCTCCTGGAGTAGGAAATAACAATCCACTCCAGTATTCTTGCCTGGAAAATTTCATGGACAGTGGAGCCTGCTGAGCTACAGTCCATGAGGTCACAAAGAGTTAAACACGACTGAGCACCATACATGTTTGTATTCCCATTGGTTCCCTCTAGTGAATGTATCACAGCTTCATTCATTGCCCCTGGCACAGTATTCCAAACATTACTACAAATGTGTTTAAAGCAATAAAATTTTAATTTATATTTTCATTTCAGTCCTGACATTCATAGTATGTTCAATACACAATTTCAGCAAAACTATGACAGTGTTTCCCATGATCAGGTTGAATGAAGACCAATTGAATAAATAGGATCCAAAAGTAGCTGTTGCTTATTGATTAATATGGGACCTTACATAACTCTTCCCAGCAAAGGACTATGATCACTCTGAAGATAGTAACCATGCTAATTTATCACAGGTACCTTAAAATCCCAGCCACTCAATAAATTTTTAGAAGAATGAATAGATATTCAATTTTAAAATCTTTAGGTTAGATAATGTCTGTTTTTGCTGCCAAGGACACATTTCTCCTCTTGGTAATGGCATTCTAGTGGCAAAACCACTTCTTATACACTTCTGTGCCTGCGGTTTGGGCTTCAGCTATCTCAAAGCTCCCAGCTTCTGATACAGGTGTATAAAATGACCTGGTCTCAGCTCTGACCATAGTAATTTATTTAGGGATGAGCACAAGACACAATACAAGCCAATGAGACTCAAATTCAAGATGGATGTAACTGTTGGGAAAGAGAAACTTTATGCTCTTTATACTGAGAATTATAACTCTGTGAATATCATCAATCTGAAGCTACCAGAGGGCCACCAAATTGAGAGTCTTCCTGAGAATACAACCAGCACAAAATTGAGTCAAAATAGCAGGAGGATCACAGACAAAATTCTGCTGCCATTTGTTGAGCCCTATATCTAAGAAAGAATTATGCTGATGCACACTGCAAATTCTCAGTAATTTGAGCTAATATATTCTTTTTAATACTGATTGATATAAACTTCTATTTAGGAGTTCTATAAAGCCTGTGACAGGAGGCAGTATAGTTAGGCAGCCTGGGCTCACTGAGGCTATACCCAGGGCTTAGCAACCCGAACGAAAGGCCTGTGGTCAGGGGCTGAGGACCGAGATGGAGACAGAAAGGGAGAAGAGCTTAGAAGTCGTGACTGGAGGAAAACAAACCAGGGTGTCAGTAGAACAAGTCTTGTGGCAGAAGATGAACACATTAGTCTAAGGCAGAAGCAATGGAAAGCAAGAAGAGAACACAATACAGTCCCTTTCAAAGGAGGACTTGGCAGGTGGCCAGTGCAATAACGCTCTTGACTCCTTCTTCAGATTTATTTCCCACCACTGCTCCTCTCTAGCTCCCTATTTCAAGTCATTTCCAACCTTTATTTGGTGACCCACACAGACCTGGTGGAGTCTATCCCCAGTGCCTTTGCATATACACCTTTGCAGCCCTATGCCTAAATGTCCTCTTCTTTCACTCAGACTTCAAGACCCAGCCTAAATTTTCCTCTGAGAAGCCTTGAGAGGTCCCCTCTCTACTTGGTGACCCAGCTCCATGAGAAGGCCTGGACTTCCGGATAGCACTTCCTTGTTTTCACTCACCTATAATACAAGCTCTTTTAATAAAGAGAAATTGTCTATTTCACTTTAACATCCCCATACAATATCTTATCCATAATGCACACCTCAAAAATATGAATTGATAAAATATAAATTGCATGAAGAAACATGCTGGTCATCTTTATGACCAGCAACAAAAAGTAGTATAGGTTCTACACTTTCATCAACCCCAAACAAAAGGCTAAAACAAAACATTATCATACCAGAAGGTCAAATAAATATATTGAGCATTTACTATAGCCATAGCACTGGAAAAGAAATTTCTCTACATTCTAGTCCAACCTTTACTCATTCTCAAATGCAAACCAGATCTTCCTCCAATTTCCTTATTACTATGCACCCCATAAAGTTGCCGCTATGCCAGATCAAGGCATTCTCTGTAAGTCAAGTTCATCTTGAAAATGCAGCATGTGCTCAGCTGTCGAAATGCTTTTGCCTTCTGTCAGCCTCATTATTTTCCTTCTCTGTATAATAAACAACTATAGAATGATGACCAAATATTTGTATGTGTCATTTTGTTATTATATGTAGTTGAGTTTTTACTGAATAGTTTTAGTGATCACAATTTGACATAAGAAAATGAGTTCCTTCAGATTCTTTACATTTTTCATAAATAAAAAAGCAAGTTTTACTTTACACTGAATATGGATTTTTTAAAACCTTAGAGAGGAACTACGGAGCTTATTTCAAATACTTAAAGTGTTAACATGTAGTAGAGGAATTAAAGATAGCATGGTTTCAGAGGATAAAACTATAATAAATGCATAAAAATTAGCAGAAGACAGATTTTTAGCTTAAAATAAGAACTGTCCTGCAATTAAAGCTGTCCAGTAATGGAGGAGC
Organism: Odocoileus virginianus; assembly: GCF_023699985.2. Taxonomy (NCBI): domain Eukaryota; kingdom Metazoa; phylum Chordata; class Mammalia; order Artiodactyla; family Cervidae; genus Odocoileus; species Odocoileus virginianus. The sequence continues at coordinate 15,914,683 of NC_069675.1, read as the reverse complement.
TGAATTACAAAGCAGAGAATTTAGCAAGAGTCATAAAAAGAAATATTCTCACAAATTCTATGTCTTACAGATATTACTTCATTAATGTTCATAGCATTTTGAAATATGTAACAAAGCCATCAGTCTCCCTTTTGTAAACAAAGAAATCAACTGACAAATGGTTTGCTCAAGGTCACATATTGACAGATACAAGTTTGATGTTCTCTTTCTTATATAACATTTGCTTACTGTCTTAGAAAACAATAAGCTTCTTGCAATTAAGGCGATGTTATTTATTGCTATTTAATTCTTGATCTAAGCAAGATTTGGAATTTTATATCTAAGAGTTGGCCCTCTTGGAATTTTTTAATGATAAGACTTTTATAGTTCTGCAAAGTCTTAAGTGTCACACTTTAATTAGTTTTAACCAATTTTGAATCAAAAAAAGTTAGATCCTAATGATCAGCATACAAATTGCTGGATCATCTATAACGAGTGTTAAAACCATTAAATGTCAGCATGTCATTATAAATCCAGTGGCAGTTGGGAGAATAAATGTCAAATTTTTCATTATTTTTCTTCAGAGTTTAAAAAGCAACTGCCAGTGTCAGCCACAGTTAATAGTCCAATCTTTTAGCTAAGAAATAAGCACTTGCATGAACCCCAGAGAAAAATGAGATACAAATTTCCCTCAAATCCTAATATTTACAAAGAACTATTGCTTCCATAGAAGGGTCAAATTTCAAATTAAATTAGCATTAAAAACCTATTGGAGGGTAGACAACTAAGATACACAAAGGGAAAAAATGGGGGGGAAATAAATAGACAACTTAAATAATAAAATTAATTATTATCAATCAATATCAATAAATGAAATTTTTCTTTATTAGTAAGAAAAGAATTTTAAAATAAAATTACAGTGAAACATTATTATTTTTACTTATCAAACTGAAAAGGTTTTAAAACATAAAAACACAGTGCTGGTGATGATACAGTGAAACTAGTGGTCTAAGATAGGTAGCCTTAAAACTGGCTGCCATGATTCCTGTTTCCTTGTACTAATGCCCTGATCCCATGATGACTTGGATGGTAAAGAATCGCCTTTAGTGCAGGAGAACTGGGTTCTATCACCTGGAGAAGAAAATGCCAACCCACTCCTGTATTCTTGCCTAGAAAATTCCATGGATAGAGGAGCCTGGCAGCTACAGTCTATGGGATCACAGAGTTGGACATGACTGAGCAACTAATATTGTCATTAGGTGCTGCAGACCCTTTACCTCATGTGTGGGCTTGACTTAGTAACTTGTTTTTAACAGAGTACAGCAAAAGTGTGAAATGTCATTTCCAAAGTTAACTTACAGAAAAACTGTGCCTTCCATATTGCTTGCTCCCTTTCATTCACTACTCTGCTCACTCACAGAAACCAGCTGCCAAGTTGTGAACTGCCATATGAAGAAGACAATGTGGCAAGGAACAGATACTTCTGGCCAAGATTCAACAAGGACGTGAGGTCTGTCTAAGGCCATATGAGTGAACTTGAAAGCAAATGCTTCCACATTTGAGCCTTGACTGTAGCTCTAGCCAACATCTTGACTGCTTTAACCAAGTAGAACAATGCTGGTGTATCTGACCCTTAGAAACTGGGAGATAATAAAAACTGATTTCAGTTGCAAAGTTTGGGGTAATTTTTTATAACAGACAACTAATACATCCTCTCACATACTTTTAGATTCTGGAAAACTAGTATGACAATATGTGTTAATAGCCTTGTATAAAGTTTATTCATTTTTATCCAACAATTTCACATCTAGTATTCTTTATAAAGAAATAAATTGAAGTGTGGTAAAAGACTATTTATAAGAAAATCAAAACATTATTTGTGATAGTATTACTAAATAAAACCATCACCTTTAATGGTTAAAGTTTTTAAATAAACCAAATGTCCCTCAATATGGAAATACATAAAATTCCAACAAGATTTTATAAAGGAGACAATTCTGGTAGAAGAAAGTAATGAAGGAGTACTAGTCCTACCCTATATTAACACATATTTTAAAGTTACAATAACTAAATCAGCAGGTTTGACACATGAATAAATGGATCAGAATAGACACTCCAGATATAAATACAAATAGATACATAAATTTAATGTGCTTAAAATGATATGAACAACAGACTGGTTCAAAATTGGAAGAATACACCAAGGCTATATACTGTCACCCTGCTTATTTAACTTATATGCAGAGTACACCATGCAAAATGCCAGGCTAGATGAATCACAAGCTGGAATCAAGACTGCTGTAAGAAATATCAATAACCTCAGATATGCAGATGATACCACCCTAATAGCAGAAAGTGAAGAGGAACTAAAGAGCCTCTTGATGAAGGTGAAAGAGGAGAGCAAAACAACTGGCTTAAAACTCAACATTCAAAAAAACTAAGATCATGGCATCTGGTTCCATCACTTCATGGCAAATAAATGGGAAAAAGTAGAAACAGTGATGGACTTTGTTTTTCTTGGGCTCTAAAATCACTGGGGATGGTGACTATAGCCACAAAATTAAAAGACACTAAGTCCTTGGAAGAAAAGCCATGACAAACCTAGACAGAATATTATAAAGCAGAGACATCACTTTTTGCCAACAAGGTCCATGTAGTCAAAGCTATGGTTTCCCCTGTAGTCGTGTATGGATGTGAGAGTTGGACCATAAAGAAGGCTGAGTGTCTAAGAACTGATGCTTTTGAACTGTGGTGCTGGAGAAGACTCTTGAGAGTCCCGTGGACTGCAAGGAGATCAAACCAGTTAATCCTAAAGGAAATCAACCCTGATTATTCATTGGAAGGACTGATGCTGAAGCTGAAGCTCCAATTCTTTGGCCACCTGATGCAAAGAGCTGATTCACTGGAAAAAACCCTGATGCCAGGAAAGATTAAGGACAAGAGGAGAAGGGAGCAGCAGAGGATGAGCTGGTTGGATGGCATCATTGACTCAATGGACATGAGTTTGAGCAAAAACTCTGGGAGGTAATGAAGGATAGGAAAGCCTGGCATGCTGTACTTCTTGGGGTCAGAAAGAGTAGGACTTAACCTAATGACAGAACAAAAATCAGTTCAGTTCAGTCGCTCAGTCGTGTCTGACTCTGCGACCCCATGAACCACAGCATACCAGGCCAACAATGATAATATCAAAATGGAAAAAAAAAAATGCAAGAAAGAAATTAAGAATCAAAGAGTTAACTTTACTATTCAAAGGGCTCCTAAAAATAAATTTTATAAAGACAATAAAAAGTACAGAAAAATGGCTAAGTAATATGAAGAGTGAATATAGATAAAAGGAAATTAAAATAACTCTTGAACATGGTAAGAAAAAATGCTCAAATTCTTTCATACTGAGATAATGAATGTCGCCATCTGAATAACAAGGTCCAAAGTTTTTAATAATATGAGTGTGTGGAACAGTGGGCACCATCAAACACAGCTGATGGAAGTGTTCACTGCTGCAACCTCTCTGGAGAGCAATTTGGCTGAAACTATCGAACTTCCTTTTTTAAAAAATTATTTATTATAATTGGAGGCAAATTACCTTACAATAATGTGGTGGTTTTTGCCTACATTGACATGAATCAGCCATGAGTATACACGTGTCCCCTCCCACCTCTGGGTTGTCCCAGTGCACCAGTTTTGAGTGCCCTGTTTCATGCATTGAACTTGGACTGGTCATTTCTTTCACACATAATATAAATGTTTCAATGCTGTTCTCTCAAATCATCCCACCCTTGCCTTCTCCAAGAGTCCAAAAGTCTGTTCTTTATATCTGTGTCTATTTTGCTGTCTCACATATAGGGTCATCATTATTATCTTTCTAAATTCCATATATATGCGTTAATATACTATATTGGTGTTTTTCTTTCTGACTTACATCACTCTGTATTAATAGGCTCCAATTCCATCCACCTCATTATAACTGACCCAAATGTGTTCAATAGCTGAGTAATATTCCATTGTGTATATATACCACAACCTTCTTATCCATTCATCTGCCGAAGGACATCTATGTTGCTTTCGTGTCCTAGCTATTGTAAACAGTGCTGTGATGAACACTGGGGTACACGTGTCTCTTTCAATTCTGGAAACCATCAAACTTCTGAAACTGCTAGAATTGTACCCAGAATCAGTCACATTTGGATAAAATCATACAGGTTCCAAGATATTCAGTACCACATTTTTAATAACTAAACATGTGGGACAATTTAAATAGGCATCAACAGGAAGCTAATCAAATAAATGAACAGACTTCTTTAAAGTAATAATGTGCAGCCTCAAAAATGAATGAAGTAGCTCTACATACACTGATATGCAGCAACTGTGAGACACACTGGAAAATTTAAATAAATATAGAATTGTATGAATATGCTCTCACTTGTATCTTTAAAAAAAGAGATTATATTCTACGAACATAACCCATAACTTCTCATTCATTGCAAAAATGTATATGTATTAATAATGATTTTCTCTGAAGGATGATGTTGCAAATGGTTTTTATTTTCTTAATAAATTTCTTTTCCCGCATTTTCTAAAATAACTACATACAATATTCAAAGAAAAAATACTTTCAAAACACACATGAACATATTAGAAAACTTTAGCAAGGGATAGGAGGAAAGTCTGTTGTTTTTTTAAGGATTCCCATAGCTGAGTATTTTCTTCATGCAATCATGAAAAATGAACATTATATTGACTTTCACATATGTCACATAAAATTGATAAGGACAGAGAAATGGAAGAAAGGGTATAATCAATCTTTAGGCACAACAGTTTGCTTTTCTTTTAAGTGTCTTTTCCAAAACCAATTACTAAGGTAGAAATGAAACCTGAATCAAAAGAAAAACAAACAGGTTAATACAAGCCTTTAAAACACTTTTGTAAGTTAAAGTAAGTTAGACTTGGCAAGTAACTGTCTCTTTCAGTGGAGACAGAGTATATTACAGAACCAGTATATTTGATGGTCTGGGGAAGGTCCACACTAACAGCAAAAAATCTTTATTCACTAATTTCAACATGCCAATAATGTAAACCACCTATTCGCCAAACTATAAAATGGAGAGGAAAACTATTCTGCAGATTTACAAAGCCATTGAAATAAATATAGTAGTATAGAAACATCTTCCAGTATGACATTATTCATTAGTAAGTACTATGATCTGAGTATTTTTGTTCCCCCAAAATGCTTATGTTGAAACCCTAACCTCCAAAAGTGACGGTATTAAAAGTCAGCGCTTTGGGGAGGTGATTAGGTCATGTGGGTGGAGCCCTTATTAATAAGATTAATGTTTAAAACAGGGACCTCACAGAGTTCCCTAGCCCCTACCATCACATGAGACAATATGGAAATCTGTGACACAGATGTCACCTGACGGTGTTGGCACCTTGATCTTAGGCTTCCAGCCTCCAGAATCATAACCAATAAATTCCTGCTGTTTATAAGCCACCTGCCCACATGCGTGCTACATCACTTCAGTCGTGTCTGACTCTTTGTGACCCTATGGACTGTAGCCTGCCAGGTTCCTCTGTCCATGGGATTCTCCAGACAAGAATACTGGAGCGGGTTTCCACACCCTCCTCCAGGAGATCTTCCTGATCCAGAGATTGAACCTGAATCTCTTAGGTCTCCTGCATTGGCAGGTGGGTTCTTTACCACTAGGACCCCCTATGAGCCACCTAGTCTGTAATATTTTGTTACAATAACCCCAAGACAAAGAACAGAAAATTAATTTTTCTCTTCAGGATCCCATCTGTCATCTGATGGCTTACTCACGAGAGTAAGTTCAGGAAGGAAAGTATGGCATGAAGGAACTTCTTTCCTTTAGTGACTGTTTTTCTAGATTTTACTGATGTGCAGGGAGAAGGGCACAGGCATCAGGGGAAACAGGGTGTGAGATGCATAGGGCTCAGCCCAGTGAGGGAGAGGTATTAGAGAAACTGACAGGAGTGGAGGGCAATGGCGGAGCATGGCTGTCCAAAACCATGTTTGGGACTCTGAGAAAGAGTTACTTCACATGATTAAACACAACCCACATGCACGCTCACAGATATTGGCAAGTGTGGGAGTGTTCAGCTTCCCTTATGCAGGTAGAAGGCTAGAGTCCAGCTTTTGAAAGGATGAGAAAATCCCATGGTCATAAACCAGATCTACTAATCAGAATTTTCAGGTGAGGTCTCGTACCCTGTGTTTTTTAAACTTAATCTGACATATGAATTTAGAGTTAGCCTAAACAAAAGGACAGCATCAACGCACTAGACTATCACAGGATGGGCTTCCTTGAAAATGCTGTCCTCATACTTATAAAATTCACAGATCGCAAACAACTCTAAGGTTGCCACTGAGATAATAGGCCACATTCTTATTGCACTACAGATCTCTTTATAAAAGATAGAGAGATGAGTCAGAGAAGAGTCTAGACTGGCTGTGACAGCAATTTAGCTGGTTAAACTAAGCCTGACTCTCCTCTTGTTCACAGCACTCACCTGGCCCTTATTATGAAGTACCTAGTACTGCTTAGAGTCTTCATGGGTGACTATCTTTCCAACAAGGTATTTACTACACAAGTTAAGGCACCTTCCATTGGGACTACATTTTCCAAGCAAAATACAGGGTGCGCAGCTAAATTTGAATTTCAGATAAACAACACTTTTTAACATAAACATATCCCATGCAATATTCCAAGTTGATTTGGGTAGAGGATGTCACCTGCAATTGTGTCACTTAACATCCAGACAATTTCTATGCAATCTAGAAAAAAACTTTCCATGCAATATTTGAAACTTACACTAAAGTAATTAGCCTCCAACTAATAAAAAAAATTGTTTATTTGAAATTCAAATTAACTAGGTGTCACATATTTTTATTTCCTAAAGCCAGCAACCTTATCTGGGATACCTATATATGTCTAAAGGCCAGCTCAGGGCTCCAGGATAGCAAGTATTTGACAACCTATGCTGATTAGTTGAACTAATGTAATTTGATCCAGACAAACCTGAGGATGGCTGTTACAGAACACATCTCTAGCACTTGGCCCTTGGTTCCTCCCTATTCCAAGAGACTAACCTTTTATTCCAACCCAACATCTCCTCTGGGTTAGTGAGATAACCAAGAATCTGACCTGGGTTATTTCCAAGCAATTGTTATGGGGCATGGAAGTTGGAAGGACTAGTCCAAGTAGTCCTGAAACCCTAGGGAACAAGTCCCAAGCTCTCTAAGCCCCAGGCAAGGTAGGTTCCACAGTGGGCTACCCAAGGGTCAAATGTAGATCAGAAGATAAAGATCTGTGACAGGAGGGTGACAGAGAATCTCAAAGAGCAGCTGCAGCCAAATCAAAAACAGGGATCAGGTGTCCAAGCACGTAAACCATTTGGACAAAATCCTTCCCTCGGTTCACAAAAAGCAATCTTGGATATGCTGACCATGATTTTTCTCTGTGTGGTTCCTTATACTGTTCCATTAGCCTTCTCCCAAGAAACAAATACAGCTGTGTCTTTCCAAATCCATGCCCCACCAGAGACAGTGGTAGGAAAGAGATCCATGATCCTTAAAAGAATAATGTCATATTCCCCAGGCAGCACTGCACTGAACAGGCCAAAAGTCTCCTGCAGCAGACCCAGGGAGCCAAGCATAGTCAGAAAGTGTAACATTGTGGGGGGATGGTAAAAGGAAGACCACAAAGGGAGGAGAAGCACACAGGTGATTCTTAGGTATGCCTTTCAGTAGTTCCCTTCCCCCGTGAAATTTCTGAAATGCCTCCCAGAGCACCCTGTGGTTGCTCCATCCTCAGTGGTGTCCTGACTACTTTCCTCACTGGATGCTTTCTCTCTGTTTTCACCAGGTGCGCCAAAACCCTGAGCCCAGAGCCAACAGGCCACAAAGTTGCATTGCTGCCTGACTGTAGGATCCTAGAGGGGCCATGGAGGGATATTACCTAGTTGGTGGGTGCCCTAGATGCTGCCTGAACCATGAAGCCAGAAAGGTCTGTATTCAAATCCCAGCCCAGCTACTTTTTCACCCTTTGCTAATAATAAGGTTACTTAATTTCTCTGTACCTGAGCTTAATCCCCTACCTTCTACAACAATTTATGGAGATAGGAGGAGTCCAACTTTGACTCTATATGTGGACAATTAATAAACAGAAAGAATTCTATCAAAAGAATTTCTTACGGAATACTAGAAGTGAATGAAGAGTTAGAAAATCTAAGGAGCATGTATAAATTAGCAGATCTAGGTGACATTAAGGTAAAATATTAATAGAACTGACAAACACACCTACAGCATCCTTTCTCATTTCATCTCAAAGGCTTTTGTGAAACCAAAATGACTAGTGAGGAACTGAGGAATTAGTGTTAAATCTTTATATCTTAATAAAGATCCAGGAAAGAGTGCTCAGCAAGTTAGTGAGATTTTCCTGATATTATTCTAAGAGATGCAAATATCAGTGAGCAAAGATAAAATAATACAAAAATAAATAAGTAAACTTGGAAACACAGGCAAGATGTAGCTGTGTAAAACTCAATGTGAAAAATGCTAACTCATTTAACTGAGAAGCTTGCTGTGCCCAGGGGACTTGGGGAAGCAGGGAACTAATAATGAAAAAAGACACCAAGGGGCAAACAAGAATAGCAAATTAGAAAGAAGTTTATAATATGAGCTTTGCCAGGGAGAAGAAGGAACACCATTGTTAGGGTATATGTACAAAATCCTATTATTCCACTGTGGGAAGAAAATAAGTATGCAGCAAAACTCTACTGAGATTGCTCTGAGGATGACATATCAAGTTTGGCAATTCAGAAGGTCACAGTTATATCTAAGTGAGGGGAATGAGAGGAATAAAAGTATTATAATAAAGGAAATGATAGTTCTTAGAGTGGGAAACAAGGACAGCTGAGTTGTTCATAAAAAATGAACAACACATGAATTTAGCCCATAAATATGGGAAAACAATGTGTAATGGGAGATGGCGTTTTGTCTGAACAGAAATTAAGAAAGAGGGGGGATTTTAGAAGAAGAAATGAAGTGTAATAACCTGGTAAAACCACGAAGAATGAAGCCATGAATCTAATACTGCCCAGGGAGCAAGGGAAATTCCATGTCTCCAGGCCTTTAAACGAGTTGAGATCAGATGCTAGAGGGTGTCTGTGGTCCTGCGACATGGCCTTGTTGATGCAATAGACCAAATGACCTAGAGGGCTCTTCCTGAGAAAAGGTTTATGGTATGAGGAAACATATGTCCTTCTCTAAAGGGAACAGCTCAAATAATAATGAAGCAGAAATCCTTGCTCCCTACAGTTATTACAAGTCCCAAGGCCTGGTTTCAGCAGTGACCTAAATCCCAAGGCAAATTCAACTTAATATGAAATACTTTCATTAGCAAAGAGGACATGTGGCTTCAACACATTTCTTATACTTAGAAAGTTTCTGACAAAGGTCAAATGATGTAGGAGAATTAGTGGCATGTTCCAGTACTCCAGAATAAGAAAGAGTTACAGTATTAAAAAAAAAATGAATTAAGTCCTAACTATTATAATGTCAAAAGTGACAGAATTATAAAAGTTATATCCAGGAGTCTTGGGATATAGGGAGAAAAGGGCAGGGATTGCATTAAGTTTGAGAAATAAGAAGGAGACAGGGTCTTTCTGTAGACTGGCAGGACAGACTGAGATAGAGAGAGCTCAATAAATATATAAGGGAAAGTAGAAAGGCAAAGGGAAAGGGAGGAAGGATGAAGGAAAAAGACCCACACTAGAATTCTCTCTATGCCACTAACTGGGAGCTTCCAGAGACTGCAATGAGTGGGATTCAGGGTCCCCGAGAGTTCTGATCTGAACTATCTAGTGATGCATAAATTGTCTACAGCAGAATAGCACACTGTATGGAGCTTATAAATGTGTATGCACTCAGTCTTTCAGTTGTGTCTGATTTTTTGTGGCCCCATGGACTGTAGCCCACTAGGCTCCTCTATCCACGGATTCTCCAGGCAAGAATACTAGAGTGGGGTGCCATTCCCACTCCAGGAGATCTTCCCAACCCAGAGATCGAACCCATGTTGCTCATGTCTCCTGCATTGGCAGGTGTCTTCTTTACCGCTAGTGCCACCTGGGAAGCCCATAACTATAACAATCCCCAACGGAGAAAGCACCCTCAAAGATTTTGCAGTAAAATCAAGCACTTTCTATTAGATAACTGTTCTCATTTTGAGAAACCACCATTGGCCTTCTACTGGTAGAAAATGAATGTCTTATAATGCAAAACCAGAAGACATGGAAGTAGATGCTATTTGATTTTAACAACCCTCAAATATAAGTATGCCCTGTGTGTGTGTGTTAGTCCTTCATTCATGTCCAACTCTTTGTGACCCCATGGACTGCAGCCCACCAGGCCCCTCTGTCCATGGGATTATCCAGGCAAGAAAACTGGAGTGGGTTGCCATTTCCTCCTCCAAAGTATGCCTTGTGGCATCTGGTTACCAAAAGGACAAGGTATTTATGAGATCAGTTCAGTTCAGTCACTCACTCGTGTCTGACTCTTTGCAACCCCATGAATCACAGCATGCCAGGCCTCCCTGTCCATCACCAACTCCCGGAGTCCACCCAAACCCATGTCCATTGAGTCAGTGATGCCATCCAACTATCTCATCCTCTGTTGTCCCCTCCTCCTTCTGCCTTCAATCTTTCCCAGCATCAGGGTCTTTTCCAGTGAGTCAATTCTTCACATCAGGTGGCCAAAGTATTGCAGTTTCAGCTTCAACACCAATCCTTCCAATGAACACCCAAGAACTGATCTCCTTTAGGATGGACTGGGTGGATCTCCTTACAGTCCAAGGGACTCTCAAGAGTCTTCTCCAACACACACAGTTGTTGGAGTTCAAAAGCAACTATGGAGTTCCACAGTTCAAAAGCATCAATTCTTCTGCACTCAGCTTTTTTTATAGTCCAACTCTCACATCCATACATGACCATTGGAAAAACCATAGCCTTGACTAGATGGACCTTTGTGGACAAAGTAATGTCTCTGCTTTTTAATATGCTGTCTAGGTTGGTCATAAGTTTCCTTCCAAGGAGTAAGTGTCTTTTAATTTCATGGCTGCAATCACCATCTGCAGTGATTTTGGAGCCAAAAATAAATAAATAAATAAAGTCAGCCATTGTTTCCCCTGTTTCCCATCTATTTGCCATGAAGTGATGGGACCGGATGCCATGATCTTAGTTTTCTGAATGTTAAGCTTTAAGCCATCTTTTTCACTCTCCTCTTTCACTTTCATCAAGAGGCTCTTCAGTTCTTCTTTTATGAGATCAGGCTTGAGTAAATCTTGAAGGCATAAATAGGTGGCTCCCTTTCCTGGTGTGGCTGCTCCTAAAGTCTCAGTTCCAAAAACTATATAACCACCTATCTGTCAACCTACTTTTTAAGTCCAGAGAGAAGTTCTCTCTAGGTTGGCCTGACTAAAAGGACATTTTAAGACTGACTTACAGATGCTTTTATCCAATCTGTTGTTACCAGAAATGAACTGCTGCAGTGAGTGGGCCTTTCAGCAGTTCTTCCTATGGGTGACTTCACCTAGAAGCAAAGAAGATCTAAGGTAAGGGTTTATATCGAGTCATGGGCAGTGGTTAATGGTTTCTACAGATTGTCAGGAACTTGGAAGGATCACACTCCTTGGGAGATTCAAGAAAAGAAGATTCAAGAAAGAGCTATGTGAATGGACTCACAGTGCAAGAATATATTTGTCCTACATAGGAATGATGACTAAAGGGCCTCTACCAGGGAGGAGGCTTTCTATAAACATTTATTGAGTCTCTTTCCCATTTCAACCCATGCTTGCTCATTGGGTTCATGAATAAGGTAACCATGGAGATAAGAATGGAAGTTATACATGGGTTTATATGTGAAAATGTGAAGTTTCTCTATCCTATAGGACAGGGAAAGAAAGCAGAATCAAACAGGGTGTGAAATGAGTTTGGGGACTTAGTAGGGATAGATCATAGCAGACCTTGAAGCACAAAAATGTTGGTCTTTATCTAAGAGAATTAGGAGCCATGGTAGTATTTGGAGAGAGGGGAGTATATAACATGCTCTTGGTACAAAATAGTTTGGAGAGGAGGAGGTTCCAGTAGCTCAGGCAAGAGGTGGTGCAGTCTAGACTCAGGTACTGCAGTACACAGATAAGATGATGGATTGGAGCAATATTTGGAAGTTAACATTTGTCAGGATTTGTGATTGATCAAGGGTGCAAGGTGAAGAAGGCAGGAAGGATGCAGGAACCCCTCGCCAAGACAGGAAAACACTGGAAAGGGACCCAAAAGGAAGGAAACGCTCTTTCATATAGAAACCTGTATTCCCAATGATTATACTCAACTTCCTCAACCAACCACTTCAAAAGATTAAATCAACTTTAAGTGTTCAAAGAGCAGAGTCCGGCTTTGCCCTCAAAAATATGTGCCCACTGTTCACTGATGCCTAATCTTTTTTTAAAATAAAAATATCAAAGTCACCACACTTCACAGTTAGAATTAAAGACATTATACTGGTTTCCTAGGGCCACCACAACAAATTACCAGAAACTAAGAGGCTCAAAACAAGAGAAATTTCTTCTATCACAGTTTTGGAGGCTAGAAGTCCAAAATCATTATCAGCAGAACCATGAGCCCCTTCAAAGGCTCTAAGGAAGAATCCTCCCTTGCCTCTTCCAGGTTCTATTGGTTCTGTGGCTATGAAAGCATAACTTCAATCTCTGCTTCCTTCTTTAGATGGCCTTCTTCTCCCTGTGTATCTGTGTCATCTCCTTTTCTATCTCCAATAAGGACACTGTCCTTAGATGCAGGGCCTACCCCTAAACCAGAATGATCTCATTTTTAAATTCTTAACTTAATTACATTTGCAAAGACTCTATTTCCAAATAATATCACACTCACAAGTACTGGAGGTTAGGGCTTGTCCACATCTTTTGGAAACTCCTATTCAACAGGTAAAAAATATAAAAAGACTGCTTTGATACACTTTGCTTAGGCATACTTACATGAGTTTCAGCTAAAACAGCATTCTCCAGAGTGTATCAGACAAACATAAATTCCTGGAGAGGCTCAAAATAAATGTTTACAATGCTAAAATAAGTTTGGGGAACACTGAATACTATAAACCTCTCTTATGATTCATCATTTCCACATACACATTTTAGTTTCTGAGAAGTCTTACAGTAATAAAACCCATTTAAGTTGTTCAATCCTGAATTTTCCAAACTTATTTGACTCTTCAACTTTTCCTTCTGGTTACATGACACACACTGACATCCAAAAAACTACGCTCCATGGAACATACAGGCTTCCCTGATAGCTCAGTTGGCAAAGAATCCACCTGCAGTGCTGAAGACCCCAGTTTGATTCCTGGGTCAGGAAGATCTGCTGGAGAAGGGATAGGCTACCCACACCAGTATTCCTGGGCTTCCCTTGTGGCTCAGCTGTTAAAGAATCCACCTGCAATGCGGGAGACCTAGGTTTGATCCCTGGGTTGGGAAGATCCTCTGGTGAAGGGAAAGGCTACCCACTCCAGAATTCATGGTCTATACTATATAGTCCATGGGGTCGCAAAGAGTCAGACACGACTGAGCGACTTTCACTTTGCTTCACTTCCCTTCATGGAACATACTCACAGATATGTTAACATATAATCAATTAATAACCAGTAAGTATAAATGATCTGGGTTTCTGGATGCCTCTCAATTTTTATGGGGAAGAAGAAGACATGAAAGAAGGTCTTAAACCCTGAGGAGAGAGGATGAAGTGACCACTGAATTCAGGAGTGGGGTATGCTGGAATATGCAGTCAGTATGCTGGGGAAGGTACAGGAAGAAGAGACTGGAGGCTCAAAAGAACATTTCTCAAAGAATTTGTTCATTGCAAACTGTGAGGATCAGCACAAGCTGTGAAACAGGTTTTCAGTTGATTACTTAGATTTTTCATTTGTTGTGGGTTTTTTTGTTTGGTTTTTTTTGTCAGTCAAGTAAAAGCATGTACAGCAACTTGGTGATTTATAGTCATTTTTGTTTTATATTTTCTCAAACATGATTTCCTTGTTAAAGGGCATGTTTCCCACAGGTTTTATTAATCAAAGTGCCAGTGTAACTGCATTTCTATCATTCTGACTTTTCCCTATACTCGCTGCTAAGAGAAGTAGTCTTTCTTCTTAGTTCCTCAACTACCAAACACATATAACAGAGTTCTGTCTTGGTTAATGTGAATCCTGTTTGATCATCTGAATGAGATACAAACCTGTATGTCCAAGGTAAGTAAGTAAGCACCATTTATCTGGAGATCTGCTCATTTCCAATAGCCAAATTTAGATTGGAAGGCAAGGTTCCAGAGAAAACCCAAGTCTCGCATGTACTGGGAGCTCCTCTCAGATTCTTGTACCACCTGCAGTGCTGCCACCCTGCCTCCTAATGCCATTCTCTGCCCATGTGAAAGAGATACAGAAGATCTCTCAGACTCTGGGATCATTTCTTCAAAGGCCATATCAAAGCTGAGGCTTAACTTCCTCTTTCTAACAAGAAAGATGATATGTAATCTGGGCTCCTCATTCACTGAAACCTTCATACTTCCCTCTCAATAGACCATCAGACTGGTCAGCAGTCAGAGGGTTGAGGTTCTGGATCTCTTCACTATTCTTTTCCCACCTCAGGATTTTTGCTCCTCTCAAAGGTTTGTGTCACAGCAAGCTCAGAAACAGTATCCAAGAGTTTCCCAACATGGAAGTCCTGTATCATTAGGGAAATGAAATATCATTTTATTTGATGTTTACATCAAATAAAGAAATACAAGAAAAGATTACAATTACAAGAATTAAAAAAAGATTACAAAAATAAACATATTTAATTGGTTATGAGTTTACCTTAGCATGCATTAACAGAAAAAGAAAAGCAGCACATAAAATCTGATTCCATGAAGGTGATTGCTTAGAGTTGGCCTAATGTTTTAAAATATATTTGGCTTAATTTGAAGTATACTCATACAGATGGAACATGGATGCGAGAAGTCTTATCTGACTGAGATTTAGGAAGGACCACTAGATCAGATACTAGACTTGCCGCAGATTCTTAGATTGACAGGGACGTTTATGGCAGTCCCAAGAGGAAGAGTCCTTTCTCTAAACATGCCCCGACAAATGGATTCTGCCCTAAGTTCAATCTCTCTCAGTGTGGAAGAAATTCTAGGGAAGAGACTTTTTCATCACAAATTCTTACTGAAGGAGAAATGGCAATGCTTTTCTTTCTTAGAAAAAAAATTTAAGCCAAATTACCCTAAAGCAGGAGCAAAAGTTGATAAATGTCAGGTCTCAGGGGAAAGAGCAAAAGATTTTGTTTTGGAAGATGTAACTTTAGAGAGTAACAGTGACAATTCAGTGATTCAAATTCAAAGGGCATTTGCTTCTGAATACTTTTGAGTAACTTAGAAAGCTTATCTACAGTGTCCAATTGTCCATGAATAGAAAAGTCCTTGCCTTTCCTCTAAACATCTCTATGTTTTCTTTTCCCAGATCCAACATCCCATCCTCGCTATGTATATTTGCTGCCAGTGCACTTGTTCGGGTGTCCCAAGGAGAGCCAGAGTCACTGACTCCTGCCTGGATTATCACAGCAGGCACCACCGGCGCCAAGCTCTCCCCAGTCTTAGGTCTTCCCATCCAGATGTCAATGTGAGTCTATGAAAAATCATTACTCGCGTATATGCCCCACCAGGAAAATTTTGATAGATCTTTGTTACCCAAAATGCCAAGTTATTCACCTATTCATTATTTTTTTTTTGAGTGTGCACCATATGTCAGACACTGCTAAGCAGCATCCCTATTGCTTAAAGCACTTTCACCGGGTAAGAATTAGTGTGGAGAATGACTTGGAGTTGGGTAAAACCTGGTGCCTAAGAAACTACCAGGTGTTTGAGAATGTTCTTATTTACCTTCCTAGAAAACAACCATGCGATTTTGTAAAAGAATACTGTAATGCCTATGTCCTTTAGACACATTTTAGAACTCATCAAATCATGTGTTTATAAGTCTACCTTCCCCAACAAATCTACCTTCAAGGATAAGAACTTTGCATATCTCACCTTTATATCCTCAGTCCCAGCATATATTAAGCATGATTTTATATTTTCCTAAAAGAATATAATACAATCTGAAACTCGAAAAATAATTCATTAATTAGTTATTGTTTTGAGTTACTCCCTTCTGTTAAGTGAGAAGAATCACATCCACTCTTTTGAAATAATATTTTAGATGTGTCCAGTTAAAAT
Organism: Odocoileus virginianus; assembly: GCF_023699985.2. Lineage (NCBI taxonomy): Eukaryota > Metazoa > Chordata > Mammalia > Artiodactyla > Cervidae > Odocoileus > Odocoileus virginianus. Next base: position 15,898,375 of record NC_069675.1, on the reverse strand, counting down.
ATGAAAAAGGAGGATAGGAATTGAGCTCAGGATGAAATCGAGAATGGGATCAAGAGAAAAGCCATGAGTTTGGAAAAAAGCAAACAAGCTTAGTGAAAAGGAATTTATTAAACACTTTCATAAGGGATTATTCAAAGAAAAACATCTTTCCTAAAGATGTGGTTGTTCATTCATTAAGATACTCATTCAAACATTAAATGATGCTGGGAGACATCTAAACAAGGAAAGACATAGAGACATAAAGACACAAAACTAGAAAGAATAAAGGGAGGATGTGAGAAAGTAAAGGAAGAAGAGGGAAGGGAAGGGAAATATATCCAATGGCCATAGCATTATGCAGAGATCTGAAATTGAAAAGGTGAGAGTAATCAGTGACTGATAACTATTTTAAATGGATTGGCAAGGAGGATTTCTCAAAGATCTAAATGATAATTGGGGGCCAGCCAGGTATAATCATGGAATGAAAGCATTCTAGCCAGAGAGAATATCGAGTGCAATGATGCAAATCCTATAAAATAAAAATAATAATAACTGAAAAAACAAGACACACATACAGAAATACTTAAGAGTTTCTTCAATTTCTGATTACTATCAATTCAGACTTTAACTGGAAGTCCATAGTAATACTCTCATTACTGAGTAACATGAAAATTTAACTTGAAAAAAAACTCTGAAACAAGAGTTGTAAAGGAAACAAACAAACAAAAAAAAGTGTAAAGAATCTTCTAGGTTACATAGTCAAGTAATAATCTGGCCAAAATGTGTTAACTTTAAAAGGACACCGTAACTTAAATATTTAAGTATTCAATTTTCCACCATTTTGTCAGTCTTCAGTTTTTCTGGAAAATTTGCCACTTCCTTTTAGATTGAATACCAGCAGGATACAGAAATCTTGGTTCATTACTAAAATGAAACAATCAGAAATTCTAGCCAAGTATGCAGAAATGCTGGGGCTTTCTTCATAGATAAGGACAGCTGGTGAATTTATAGTATCTTATCAATATCACAACCTCTGTTAGGTTACAAAAATTGTGGTATTTAAAGTTTCCAATTCCATAAACAGGGAATCAGAGGCACTGAATGGACAAGTAAAATGGTTGACTTACAATTACTAATAAAAGCATCAACAAATTCCTCAAGGAACTTGGGTCACATTAGGCACTGCGTCACAATTCTTTATGTCTCCTTATATACCTGCATATTCTAAATACAAATGAGACTGAATTAAGGAAACCCCAATGCACTCCTCCTTTCGATCTAAATAAGGCTTTATTTTAATTGCATAGTGAGGATTATAAAGAATAAGTTCTGTTTGTTGCTTTTCAGATTCAAGGAATTTGGTATGAGAAAATCAGTTTAGACAAAATTCCACAAGGTCTCTGTATCTGTTACATCTGTCCTTCACAACTTCCTTCTACAAGGCATTTTCCTGTAGCTATTTTAAAAAGACTGGATGAACTTCAAGGGAACTTAAGTTAATGCAGGGTAGTAAATTCAGCAACAAGGTCCTCATCATTTCCTCCCTCGGGGAACTCGGCATCCATCCTTAAACAAAAGTGCCTTTGTAGGAGCTGTGGGATCCAGCACTGTACTCCAAGGAAACTGGGAGGAGTCTCACCCGCCTATATATGGGATAGTACACATACCCAGACCTGGACTCCAGCTGCAGACCCTTCAGTGGCCTGTGAACTGGCTCCAGACCCTCTAGACTGTGGTCTGGGAGCCCAGGAAGACACTGTCTTAGATAATCATCCAAGGAAGAGAGAACCTTTGTGGAAGTCTAGATTTCCAGTGGAGACGTTCCAGCTTACTGCTGAAGCAAAAAAACATACAAGTTTAGAGAGGGTAAGAGGAATATTTTGACTACCCATGTCATACCTCCCCCAAGGGAGTATAACTCAGTACCAAGTGATACCTTCTCAGACCATGATTTTCCCCAGGAAAAGTAAGGACATGGAGTGAGCACCCAGATCCCCTAGTTGTCTGGGACACTGCCAGAAAGGTCCGTTACTAGTTCCGGTCCATAGGAGGCTCCTGAATCCCCCTCGTCCCACTGAGACACTGAATGTACAGCTACGCAAGGAGCAATCCTCCTGAAAGAAATCCAAAAACTAGCTGAGCAACTCCTATACGTGGTACAAATAAGAAAATACCCACATCGTAAATAGGTAGGAACGACTAAGATAAACTCTTGTCATGAATCCGGGGCACAAAACCATTCAATTGGGAGGGAACTCTCAACTCCCGGCTTTTCCCTGAGAAGCCAAGGGTTTGGACCCAATATCTAGAACTCCAACTTTTAAGACTCCCACCTAAGTGATGGGCCCCCAAAATGCCTAACTCTGAAATTCAATGCAACTTGCCTCCACAAGACCCACAAGACTATACAAAACAAAAGAACAGTTCTTAACTGGCTCCAAGGATTCACTGGACTCAGCATGGAGGGAGCAGATAAAATACCTCCACTTCCCAGTGTTTCCCCAAAAAGGGATTATTTGCATGTATTAAAAGCAACTGCCTGAGGGTCAGGCTTCTAATTTCACACACCATGAGGGACTGACCACCACTTTCCCTGGAGACTGGGAAAGCATGTGGACACCCTCTTGCCTTTCCCTATGCCCTGGCAAGGCAGCAGGGCCCCACAGCAGAGGATTCATCATGTGTAAGGGCTTCTCAGGTGGCGCTAGTGGTATAGAACCCATCTGTCAATGCAGGAGACATCAGAGAAACGGGTTCAGGCCCTGGGTCAGGAAGATCCCCTGGAAGAGGGCATGGAAACCCACTCCAGTACTCTTGCCTGGAGAATCCCATGGACAGAGGAGCCTGATGAGCTACAGTCCATAGGGTCGCAAAGGGTCAGATAGGACTAAAGCGACTTAGCATACACAATGGCAAAGAAAGTGAAGACAGCACACTGGAATTAAGACTCCTTATTTGTCCCTCTGTCTCTCAAGCAGATGAAAGCCTAAACAGAGTTGAACTCTCCACCTCAGTAGGAAGTAAGGTCAGTATTAATAAAATAGTCAGTGATTTGGAGGACTGACTTGACAAAGAACACAGAATGCAAAGGATAAACACATAAAAGTGATTAGAACTAAAATGATAGACATGAAATAAAAATAATAGACATCTAGCATCCTAATTGTAGCAATGAAGAAAAAGTCAGAGTAAGCAGAATGGAAAAATATTAAGTGTAATAGAAAACCATTTTCTAAAATAACAGAAGATAGAATCTGCAGATTGAAAGGATTTACACACACAAGCAAAAATTATGTGCAAGTCATTGAAACAGAAACAGAGAAGCTATTGCACTTCAAGGGGAAAAGTCTATATGTAATTAGGCAGAAACAGAGAATTTGCAAAAGAAAAAAAAAAATCAAGCTAAACCCATACTTTCAGCAACACTAAATGCCAGAAGACGACAGAGTAATGTGCACAGACTAAGGGAAATATGTCATTATCTTCACGTATCGTATCATTCAGCTTTTCTGGTCTACCCTATAATCAATCTTTATAATAAATTCTTCATGAGTTCTTCAAAGGAAAAAGTACGCCCTCAGGGGACCCACGGAATATTTTTTAATGAGAATAGAGTTATATACTAAAGAAAACCTCAATACAACTTTTGATAGAAATGGCACAAAACAAATTTTATGAACAGAAGGCAATAGAATTATAAAGTCAAAATAAAGGTAGCCATTAAAGACCCAAATACTTAAAGCATTTTAGGATAAATTCTCCTATACAACTCTTGGGTCAAACAGTGAATCAAAGTGCAATGGGAGGGCAATTAGAAATAAGCACAAAGGCACCGTTTACCAAGATCTGAGAGGAAACTAACAATGTACCACAAGGAAAACCTTTAGCTTGAACCAGTTTACCAAAAAAATTAAACATTACAGTTGAATTGGAAAATTAAAAAAATCCATAAAGACAAAATAAAATATGTTTTAAATGAAGAGGTACACTCAATGACCAGGATGAATTTTGAAAACATAATATTGAGCAAAAGAAGACAGACCTTCACTAAGTTCAAGAATAGATCATTCCAATTTATGGTGATAGCAATTCAGGAGAATAATTACCTCTTGGAAAGCCATGGGGTACTATTCAGAGGCAAGAGGCACTAAAGAACTTTCCAAGGGATGAAAAGTTCTAGAACTTAGCCTGTGGAGTAGCTACATGGGTGTATACAAAGGTAAAAATTCATTAGATTTAAGATGTGTGCATATCACGGTGTAAATAATATTGTAACTTAAGAAAACAATTTTAATAAAAAATAGTAATTAATAAATTAGAAAACAACAACACAGAATTGATCAAGAAAAGCTCATCTTATATTGGAGTGGGTAAATAAATAAACTAGATAAATCACTTCACTACCAAAGATTTTTGAAAAGGGATAAAAAACAACAACAACAACAACAAAAAAAAAAACCCACAAATTTAAGAATAAGAAAAGGAGAGTTATAATAAAAGATAAAATAATTTTAAAACAACAGTTTGCACATTTTATTTTTTAAAATGCTGAAAACCTCAAAAAAAAAAATAGAAAATTTAAAACATGAAAGAAATTCCAAAGTTTTCAATGAGCTAATCCCCACAAAAACATTGATTTCAGACAAGGTCACCAGTGAAATATTTCAAACTTTTAAGTTAGGATAGTTATCACTTTATTTACACTGTTTTTTAGTAAAAGTGGCAGATTAACACCAGATCACAGATGTTCCATCTTCCCATGCCCAAAATGAAGGGAAAAGGTAGAAAAAATTAATAAACATGCACATATAAACACACACACAAACAAGTCAAATATAGAGTCCAAAATTTTGCCACAAATGTCTAGAAAACAAGAGGCAAGGATTCTGGTATGGTATGGCATGACATAGTATGACTTTGACCAATATCACAAGAGGTACAAGGAAAAGCTGAGGGAAAATACACTGAGAATTTTCACTAATACCCCAATTCAAAGAGAAGCAAACTGAGAAGCCAAGAATATGTCCCTGGAAAGACTTGGACAGACAAATTCTGAAGGGGGCAAAAGACCTTGCCAACTTTCTATAGGCTTCCAGTGACGGGAGAGGAATCACCATTACTCTCTCTACAGACAAGGAAGAAAGCAGAGAGAAGAGAAGGATCAAACAGTTCTCCACTTTGCAGGACTGAAAGCAAAGAAGAAAAGTAATGGCTTTGAGTCCCTCTGAGAATAAGCCAGGAAACAAAGGAATAAGAGAGGCTTCAGTTAAGTTCTTCTCAACCCAACCTACACCCTACCAAAGGGGAGAAAATCAACAGTAACTAAGGTTGCATTTAAGCAAACAAAATTACAGGACACACAGTTATACTTGGACACAGTTATACTAAAAAAGTACTCACTGTTTACCAGAAATTCAAATTTAACTGGATGGATTATATCTGTCTGCGCTAATAGGACCAGAATCAGGGAGGCCCCCTTATTATTTCCTTTTTGTCAGCAGGAAGAGTGGGAACAGCTTTAGAGTGATGGGTGAATAAAGATGAAATGAATCCAAGAGCCCTGCCTCTAACAGCAACCCTGTGGTATCATTTCTATGTGCTTTGGGTTAGTCACTCAGTCGTGCCGACTCTGTGCAACCCCAGGGACTGTAGCCCACCAGGCTCCTCTGTTTGTGGAATTCTCCAGGCAAGAATACTAGAGTGGGTTGTCATTCCCTTCTCCAGGGGATCTTCCCAACCCAGGGACTGAACCCAGGCCTCCTGCATTGAAGGCAGATTCTTTACCATACCACTAGAAAGTAATAATAAAATGAAATGAAATAAAAAGCAGGTTGTTCTTAGACTTTTCCATAGAAGCAGTCATTCCTAGGAGACATTAACAATACATGAAAATTTCTGAGAAAATGTGAAAAATCAAGAACCTATCCAGCCAAGAACTTGATTAATTATGTTTTCAACATAAAGGAATTCAGACAGTAATAGCACCCACCAGACTTTCCCACAAACTACACTGACAAATGGAAACAGGCAACTGAGATGAGTAAAAACAGATTGTTAAAACTAGAAACCATGAGTAAAGAACAGAAAGTAACCAAAAAAATATAACAATATAAATCTGGGTGTCTCTGTTGGCTCAGACAATAACAAATCTGCCTGCAATGCAGGAGACATGGGTTTGATTCCTGGGCTGGAAAGATCCCCTGGACAAGGGAATGGGAACCCACTCCAGTATTCTTGCCTGGAGAATTCTAGGGACAGAGGAGCCTGGTGGGCTACAGTCCAGACGGTCAAAAAGAGTCAGACATGACTGAGCAACTAACATAAATCTACTAAAAAATAATGACATGAAAGATAGGAATTATTAAAATGCTACTAATGAATATTACCCAAAAGGTGAGGAGAGATAAGTAAAAACTAATGAATATAATAATCAAACTATCCTTTTTTTTGGAATTGTTTTCTTAAATTATAGGGGCATCTTTTATAAATTAATATTTTATGATAAAGTGTATCAAAAATTTTTAAATATCACCTGAGTTATTTTCAATAATTTGGTTTTAATCTGTTAAAATCAAGTAAAATTATTTTTTTTAGTTCTTATTTAAAATAAATATTAATAAAATTTGATAAAAACAGAATTTAGGATGATCTTACATTTGCAAAATTAAATTTACTTAACATTCTATTCATTCCATAAATAGGCATCATTACTGAGAACCTACTATATTCCAGGCACACTATTTTTGTTGTACACATACAAATACACACACACACAAACACATCAAAAAATATCTGGCATCATGTCCATCTAATATTAATGATACCTATTTTTAAATGATAGAATTTGGAATGAGTCTTCATTTTGTTTCATTTTTCTTTTAAATACTTATAAGGAATGGGAATCATTCTTATAAAAACAATAAATTTCATAGAATATAAAGAAAAGGGAAAATGACAATTAATTTTAAAAAGCCAACATAACACATATCAAAACCTGACAAAAAATGCATGAAAATGGAATAGCATGCAAACTTCACTTATGAATATTTAAGCAGAAGTACCAATTAAAATATAAACATATAGTTAGATAGTTCAATGAAAGAATAATATAGCACAAGAATGACAAAATAGTCAAATATTAAAATATTTATCATAGTAAGTTTAAAGGAGATAAACCATTAAATCTTGTTACATACTATAAGATTTTATAAAATGCATAATTTACTCCAAATATTAATGAATAATAAGCCAGTAATAAATATATAATTTTTCAAACTAATAAAACTGTAGAAAAATCAGGAAAGTAAGATGTCCCAAAATTCAAGTGAAGACATTATTCCAGGAAGGGAGTGATCTACTCTGTTAATGTTGCTGAGATTCATGTAAAATAAGAAATGAAAAAGGATCATTGGAGTTGATGTGAAAATCACTGGTAATCCAGATAAAAGCTGTTTTCTTGTCATGGTGAGGATAAAGTTTTATTGAAGTGTTCAAGCAGGAATGAAAGAGGAAAATGTTGTGGTAAGTATGAACAATCTTTGGAGGAGTTCTACTACAGAGAGAAAGAGAAAACTAGAGTCAGTGCTAAAAAGGGGTTGGAGTCAAAGAGGTTTTTTGGTTGTTTGGGGTATATTCTGACCCATATGCTGACTCCATGGAAAGGAAAGGGAAAAACAAAACAAACTCCTATTAACAGAGAGAAAGGGAACAGTTTCGGGTGGAATGTCTGAGAGTTGCAACAGGGTAGCTGGCCTGAAGAAAGAGCAAGAACAGCTCTTTTGTATTAAGGAACAAGGGCAGAGCATAACGGTATTGGAAGTTTGAAAAATTTGAAGATACAAAGGAGAGCTCTAGGGTTGTTATTTTCTCATTGAAGGAAGAATCAAAATCATCGGAGTAAGAAATGGTGAAAGATGTTGGAGAATTGAGGTAGGTAGTTAAAGATGAAAAATAGTCTTTGGGGATCATGAAGAGTGACAGAGGGAAGAGGGAAATAATTAAGATCACTGGACTGGGTTCAGGACCAACTTGGAATTGATGGGTCATAAATTAAAAGTAAGGCCAGTCAGTGGTTAGATGGTTTGTCTCAAGTGTATCCAGCCCCAGGGGAGTGGGTGGGGGTCACAGTTGGGAAGGGGAGATGCAGAATAGGTAGAGTGGGTTCAAGCATCACCAGGCCTTTTCTAGGTGAGGACAATGAAGATAGAGGCCCAGAAGTCAAAGGTACATGCAAAAAGTGATTGAGGTGACATATATGAAGTGCTAAGCTGACTAAGAGGGTAGAGAAGACAAGATGAAGCCCTTGAATGTCACCTGAACCTCCCACCCCACTCACCTAGGAAATCTGCATATCCTCAAGAAAGACAGAAGTTATAGTCATAACCTAAATAGACACCTTATTAACTCTTCTCATGCCTTAAGTGTCAACTAACCTGTTGCAACTCAGATGGTAAAGAATCTACCTGCAAGGTTGGAGACTCGGGTTTGACCCCTGGGTCAGGAAGATCCCCTGGAAAAGGGAATGGCTACCCATTCCAGTATTCTAACCTGGAGAATTCCAGGAACAGAGGAGCCTAGTGGGCTACAGTCTATGGGTTCCAAAGAGTCAGACACAACTGAGTGACTAACACTTACTTTTCAACCTGTTGCAACTAACCCTAAGTGATCAGAGAGATAACATTCTCCTGTGGTATAAGTGTTATAAGCAACAGTTAATGGATTTTAAGCAACCAACACAGACTGGATATCTTAGCCATAGAAGGTAAGCTGATCCAACTAAACCCAAAAAGGACAGAAGGCAGAGTAGCACCAGCACCCATGTCAAAAATCTCATAGTCTCTTGAAGGCAATACCACTAGAAAAACAACTTCTCTTCAACAACATGTCCCTCCATTCAAGGTGCAAATTTCCTGGAAACTAAGCTTATCCTAGCTTCCATCATGGAGACAGCTGTAGGCCACATGTGTGCAAAGCACTGTGAAAAAGAATCCCACCAGACCACATGGTAGAGGGAGAGATGGGTCCACAAAGGAATGGTAAGATGAAGAGAATAAGAAACTGGATAAACAAACAGCAGTCTGTTTGTTTCTTTGGTCTGAGAAAACTGACAGGGTGATAGAACAGTATTAGGACCAAGACATTTTGTAGCTGGACTCTTAGAGGGAATCAGCACCAACAGAAGGGATTCTCAAGCAGCATGGTGGCTGCAGGAGACCAACAGTTTGGACAGACAGGGTCCCAAGGCAGGGCAATAACATCTCACATTGCAGGTATCGTGGCAGCAACAGCAATGACACAGACTAGGCCAGTATCAGAAGGAAGCAAAAAGGGTCAGTTTGTGAGAACACAGAAGACCTCCCCTGAGAAGTCTAAGAAGTACACAAAAAGTGGAAAGATTTGAAAGTGAGGTCTACCCATAAGTTATGGAAAAGCCAACAAGTTAGTGAAATTTAGAAACTGATATTGAGGTACATTTGACTAGGAAAATTTCAAGTGACTCTTAGTTCTTTTCTGTTCTCTAACAGAAAGGAAAAGGAACTGGATTCGAATGCCATGTTTGTTCATTCAAACAAGTAAGTAAATAAAGTCGCTCAGTCATGTCCAACTCTTTGCGACCCCATGGACTGTAGCCTACCAGGCTCCTCTGTCCATGAGATTTTCCAGGCAATAGTACTGGAGTGGGTTACCATTTCCTTCTCCAGGGGATCTTCCCGACCCAGGAATCGAACCCGGGTCTCCCGCATTGCAGACACTTTACAGTCTGAGTCACCAGGGGACACTGATGCAAATAAGTAGGGAACAGTTCCTCCTTCCTGATAGATCCAGATATAAAAGAACAAGAAGTCTTATGCTCCTTGCATAAGACTGCCACACACAGGGCTCTCCTCACTTAAGTGAGAAGGAAGAGAAATCAGGTAGTTCTCAAATTCGAAATCCTTCCTCACCCACACTTCCTATGGATATAATTTTGCAAAGACATACTGTGTCCACAAGTCAGAAGGAAGAAGTCCACTCAGAAGGAAGGGGTAGACCCTGCAACGAATTACACAGTAAGTTCACTTCACTGCCTCCCTCCAGTCATGCCTCTACGGACACACACACGTGCGTGCGCGCGCGCACACACACGCACACACACACACGCACACACTTTTCCATGCCTGTAATCTCAGTCAAATGAACACCTAGAGTAGGATTAATGGAGAAAAAGATTTTTAATTTCAAAACCTGCAAATAAAGAATGAAGGCAAGCAAGAGGTCACACACACACACGTACTCACAGTTTGCCTAAATCATGGGTGTGTGGATCACAGGTTAGAGGATGATGAAATAAAACAACTTCAGGTCTTTTTAAAATATTAGTTAATTTAATTTCCTTCTTGCTACCTGTGACCTTCTTGAATCAGTTCTGCGGTGGGCTCCCAGTAACACAGCCCCTATTGGGCAAGCTCAGCTCATTGCAAACTCTGGGTCAGGACTGCAGCACAGAGCTTCCTTCTACTTCTTTATTCAAATCCTGTCTTATATTTAGAAGGTACAGTAAATAAAATTTTCATATTGCAGATGAAATGTTGTTCCAAAGGAATCACTGACAAAAGAATGATCCATTGCTTCTTGTTTCCACCATAGAACATTTGGGTAGGCCTTTTAGGGAACCTACTTAACTTGATTATTTATATAATACATCCTCTACCAAAGTCTTGTTAAACATTAAGAGTATTTAAAACCTTATGAGCACTGTTTAATACTAGCTCCATGTTACTAAAAGGAACACACTGATTTCTAAAAATATGTTTCTATTTGATCCTGGCATTACTTAATCTGGAAACTTTTGCATGAATGAAGACCTTAAACTCCACTTCAACTCTATACTTGTGTTTCACTGTTTACACAAACAACTTCTATGTTTGCAGCAGCTAATATTTGCTGTAAGATTATCTCTCCAGATCAGAATCTAATTTCTCCATACTGAAGAAGACTGTGGCTTCTGTCATGAATACTTTATAGAGGTTCAGCTCTCAAGCCTTCTAGAGATCAACCTTCAGAACCCTTGAGAGACCAAGAAAAGACAAGTTCAAAGATGAAAATTGGAATGTAAATCACATGTAAGCCTATGGGTTTCTTCAGTGAGAGAGAAAAAGAATGGTAAATCATCATGTTCATAAATTCTGGGGAAAAAAACAGTGAAAAATATTCTACATGTTTTATATTCTTCTGCATCTTATTGCTATAGCATTAAGTGCTAAGCAACTTCAGGATAATATCTTCAATAAAAGTACATTTAGCCCATGAGAGCACTAATTATATATATATACATACATATATATATATAAGCAAATTTCATAAGAAGCACACAATTCCATTAGAAGTGCACACTCTCTCAGTCCTTTATGCTTTCCAGTAGGATTTTGAAATGTCTTTTTATTGTGGGGCTGTTATTGCTTGTCATTTTCCCAAATAAGGCATCCCTATCTCATAATTATTACTCAGAGGTCTGATGGACCCACATGGAATTTGTTGTATTCTAACACAAAAACAAGAATCTCATTTTAAATCGCCAATAAATACAAATACAAAATTTTGCATTGTACAGCACAAAAATCCCTTCTCACAAAAGAACACAAACGAGACAAGGGTTGCTAGGCAACCACCCAGCACAAGCTTTAGCATTCAAGGTAACAGAAAAACGACTGCACTGCTACCACCTAAAGGTTCTTGCTTAAAGCAGTGAAAGAAAACTGACAGTGAGGAGTTGAGACAGAGCTCAGAAACCACCATTCTCCAAAAATTGTATTTGATCATGTTTTATTGAGTTTAATATGTTGATTTACAGACTAAGTGAAGAAAGTACAATAAACCTTGTTTGGATTGTGCTCAACTTTTAAAATTTAGCTGCCATTTGCTACGCGACTCTGGGTGTTACTTTCTGTGCACGCTAAAGGTTATACTACACACAAGCTTTCTTTTAAACAAAATCAATGCAAAGAGCAGTGCCTGGGTGAGCAGAACAAAGCTCACCAGACCACCATCCATTATTCCATAAAAAATCCAGTGCTGGAGATATAAGGATTATAATCCTTGAGATCCATAGTACAGAGCAATGTATAATGATATGTGTAGCCTAGAGCAACCTGCCTGGTTTAAGTCCTGGCTGTATACCACTTACTAGCCTTATGACCTCTGACAAGACACTTATCCCCTAACCATTAGTTTCCTCATCTGCAAAAAGAAAGGAAAGGGGGTATAGCTCAGTGGTAGAGCATTTGACTGCAAAAGGAAAGGAAAAGCTTACCTACACTATGATATTCAAGTGATAATTGAAATAACGTACGTAAATCCCCTCGCATAGCTGCTGACATGTAACAGGTACACACTAAATGTTCATATTATTGATATTATTATGAAAGTAAATAACATACAATGTTCAATCACATTTATTTAAATACTCTCAGGGTACTTATTAAACAAATACCTAATGTTGTAATACTTTGTTCCAGCACACAATGTAATATGGGAATAAATGACATGGGAAAGAGCACAGAAGTAGCGCATGGTCATTATGATAAATGACCATTAATTGTAGACCTGTATCTTTCATCATCCTGTGTAACTTTGGGCCCTGTTAAGAAATGGTGAAAAGATAAATAAACCCCAAAACAGGATGGCCTACATTATCTTGGTCCTACCTGTGTTCCTTGCATTTATATAGGAAGCTAAAAGGAATTCTGTATACTCAGGTCATCATGGAATTTCAGGTCTTTGGGCTACTACCTAAAGGAAAATTTCATCTATGGAAAATCAAGGACCACACTGGAGCTGGAGGGGTCTCTAAGGGCTCAGTCACAGGAGCTCAAATATCCCACCTCCAGCTGGTGACACCATTCTGTGTTTTCTGGCCTGCTTCAAGCTCTTCCGTGTGTGCTCACAAATTTTTATTTTTTTCTTTTGGTTTTTCTGGCAGTGACATGTGGCATCTTAGTTCCCTGACCAGGGATCAGACCTGCAACCCCTGCATTGCAGGCACAGAGTCTTAACCACTGGACCTCCAGGGAAGTCCCTTACAGCTTCAGTTTTATGATTAACTTCCATATACCTCACGATGGCCTTCTGACTGCTTCTTCACAATGACGTACATGCTCTTCCATGGACAATGATAATGGACACTATGTTACCTACTTTAAGTACCAAAACAGAGATTCTGATTGCCAGCAAAAAGGTGAAAAGCACTGTAGTGGACAAACACGAGGATGTGTCACCCAGATTTCCTTCAAAAACAAGGGATTTCTCCCCTAGCTATTGAGTGTTGCTGAAAGACAGCCCCCAGCTTTCAGGCCCCACAGAGACACGCAGATTGTCTCAACTAAAGAGAGTCGCCTCATCCAAGGCATTGTCCCCTTCCTGGGCAGCTGGAACGTAGAGAGGATAAAGGCCTAGTCCTCTCGTCTTGATTCAGGACATCTTTAAAGGATCACTCCAGCTCCAGAACTCCCTAGGATGTCTGCTGAACACTGAACTGAGACTGCACCACCATTCAGCTGTTCATTCTGCCCACTTGTGCTTCCGTTCTCCCTTCACTCCCCTCCCCTTCCTCTCCCCTTCTCCTTCTTCCTCCTCTTCGCCAGATGTAGATCTCCAGAGCACTCCTGGAGGACGACCCTATACATTAAGCATCTCTGAGTCTGCTGCATATGAAACCAATTAGTGAGGTGAACATAATTCATAAATTGCACACACCAAATCTTCAAGTCAAACTACCTAGGTTGTCAACAGCCAGTTGAAATACTGCCTGCCCCAGCTTAAGTGCCCACTGTTGATCCAATAAGTTATGACTCAGGGACCAGGAAGATAAGGTTGTGTGTCAGTCAATCAGTCAGCTCAGTCACTCAGTCATGTCCAACTCCGTGCGACCCCATGAACCACAGCACACCAGGCCTTCCTGTCCATCACCAACTCCCGGAGTTTACCCAAACTCATGTCCATTGAGTTGGTGATGCCATCTAACCACCTTATCCTCTGTCATCCCCTTCTCCTCCTGCCTTCAATCTTTCCCAACATCAAATGAGTCAGCTCTTCACATCAGGTGGCCAAAATATTGGAGTTTCAGCTTCAACATCAGTCCTTCCGATGAACACCCAGGACTGATCTCCTTTAGTATGGACTGGTTGGATCTCCTTGCAGTCCAAGGGACTCTCAAGAGTCTTTTCCAACACCACAGTTCAAAAGCATCAGTTTTTCGGCGCTCAGCTTTCTTCACAGTCCAACTCTCATATCCATACATGACCACTGGAAAAGTCACAGCTTTGACTAGATGGACCTTTGTTGATAAAGTAATGTCTCTGATTTTTAATATGCTGTTTAGGTTGGTCATAGCTTTTCTCCCAAGGAGTAAGCATCTTTAAATTTCATGGCTGCAATCACCATCTGCAGTGATTTTGGAGCCCCCCCCAAAAAAAAGTCAGCCACTGTTTCCACTGTCTCCCCATCTATTTGCCATTAAGTAACGGGACCAGATGCCATGATCTTAGTTTCCTGAATGCTAAGCTTTAAGCCAACTTTTTCACTCTCCTCTTTCACTTTCATCAAGAGGCTCTTTAGTTCTTCTTCACTTTCTTTCATAAGGGTGGTGTCATCTGCATATCTGAGGTTATTGATATGTCTCCCAGCAATCTTGATTCCAGCTTGTGCTTCCTCCAGCCCAGAGTTTCTCATGATGTACTCTGCATATAAGTTAAATTAACACAGTGACAGTATACAGCCTTGACGTTACTCCTTTTCCTATTTGGAACCAGTCTGTTGTTCCATGTCCAATTCTAACTGTTGCTTCCTGACCTGTATACAGGTTTCTCAAGAGGCAGGTCAGGTGGTCTGGTATTCCCATCTCTTTCAGAATTTTCCACAGTTTATTGTGATCCACACAGTCCGAGGCTTTGGCATAGTCAATAAAGCAGAAATAGATGTTTTTCTGGAACTCTCTTGCTTTTTTGATGATCCAACAGATGTTGGCAATTTGATCTCTGGTTCCTCTGCCTTTTCTAAATCCAGCTTGAACATTTGGAAGTTCATAGTTCACATATTGCTGAAGCCTCGCTTGGAGAATTTTGAGCATTACTTTACTAGCGTGTGAGATGAGTGCATTATGTGGTAGTTTGAGCATTCTTTGGCATTGCTTGTCTTTAGGATTGAAATGAAAACTGACCTTTTCCAGTCCTGTGGTCACTGCTGAGTTTTCCAAATCTGCTGGCATATTGAGTGCAGCACTTTCACAGCATCGTCTTTTAGGATTTGAAATAGCTCAACTGAAATTCCATCACCTCCACTAGCTTTGCTCATAGCAATACTTTCTTTTTTTTTTTTTTCCATTTATTTTTATTAGTTGGAGGCTAATTACTTTACATCATTGCAGTCATAGCAATACTTTCTAGGCCCACTTGACTTCACATTCCAGGGTGTCTGGCTCTAGGTGAGTGATCACACCATCGTGATTATCTGGGTCGTGAAGATCTTTTTTGTACAGCTCTTCTGTGTATTCTTGCCACCTCTTCTTAAAATTCTGCTTCTGTTAGGTCCATACCATTTCTGTCCTTTATTGAGCCCACCTTTGCATGAAATGTTCCCTTGGTAACTCTAATTTTCTTGGAGAGATCTCTAGTCTCTCCCATTCTATTGTTTTCCTCTATTTCTTTGCATTGATCACTGAGGAAGGCTTTCTTATCTCTCTTTGCTAATCTTTGGAAGTCTGCATTCAAATGGGAATATCTTCCCTTTTCTCCTTTGCTTTTCACTTCTCTTCTTTTCACAGCTATTGTAAGGCCTCCTCAGACAGCCATTTTGCTTTTTTGCATTTCTTTTTCTTGGGAATGGTCTTGATCCCTGCCTCCTGTACAATGTCACAAACCTCCATCCATAGTTCATCAGGCACGCTGTCTCTCAGATCTAGTCCCTTAAATCTTCTCACTTCCACTGTATAGTCATAAGGGATTTGATTTGATTTCACTCAAAAGCAACCTGTCTAAATATTATATTAGAGCACTATTTCTTCAATATAGCATGTATTGCCATACTAAAAAAAATCTTGAAGGCAGCATGTTATTTTTCTTGCATTTGATGCTGGTTTCCTACCATAATTTAACACCTTAAGAATTCTCTCTTTATCCCTAAAATTCAACCTAACCAGGCTATGTCTAGATGTAAGTTGTTTTTATTATTTTTTCCTAGAACACAGTAGCTTTCCCAATTTGTTCACTCAGTTCCTCATTTCATGAAACTTTCTTCTGTTTTCAATCTCTGAATACATTTTCAATTCCTTTTGTCAGAGTATATATTTCAGGGTCTTAATCATCCTTGCATTGGATTGACTGTCTTTGCCTATCCGCTATGTCTATTACCTTACATTTAATTCCTTAAATATCTTATTCTGTTTCATTTACATTCACTATGGTTATCTTAAGCTTTTTGTCTATATCATTATTTTTATTTTCACCTATGCTAGTCTGTTCCTTGATGTTTCTAATCACTTTATTGGTTCTGTATGGTATTGGTTTGATCTTCAATTTGCATTATTTGCTCCACAGTATCCTCATTATTATATCTATCGTCCCTTCCCTGAGATAACATGACTGTCATTTCTACCAAGTTGCTAAATAACACAGAGCGCTGTGGGGGATTTTCTTTGTTGTGGGTCATAGTATCTCCCAGACTAAATTTACTGTTTATTCCTTTCTATTTTTGTTCATGCTTGCTTTTATTGTTGCTGAAATTTGTTTTCGTAGTTGCATTGTCATTTCTTCCCACACTATTCATATTCAGTCTGAGCTGGTTTGTCCCAGTAACTTTTCTCTGATACAGGGTGAGTTACAGTTTGCTTTTTCCCCTCAGCTGTAATTTGAGAGCTCATGTTTGATCACAGACTGAGTCATAGCAGGCAGGCAGTGGGGTGAGTAAAAGATAAGAGTGAGTTCATCTGAGGCTACGAACAGTCTCTTGAAGAATACATGAGCTCCACCCTCTTTCCTGAAAGTGTTTACTCCAACTCTTTGGAAAAGGAGATTGATGGACATGAGCTATCCCCACTCAGCAGTAGTGAGAAGTCCTCCCATCTTAGCTGTCAACAGAGGTTGAGAGAAGCTGAAATTCTATCCACATCTAGCAGTAAGGAGATGGTGTCCCCCACGAGCAGTGTTAGAGAAGTCAGCTGCAATAAAAGATTTTTTTTTAACAAAATAAAAATGGTTTAATAGGATCCAGAGTCTTATACAATATTAGCCAAAATATCTAGGTTTCAGTCAAAAATCATGCATCATACCAAGAACCAGAAAAATGTCAAAGAATTTAAAAGCACAATCATCAGATGCCAACCCCAACGTGACAGAGGACTTTAAATTATCTGACAAAGATTTTAAAGCAGCTGTCTTTACAATGCCTCAACAAGCAACTACAAAACACAGTTGAAAAGTGGCGGGAAAAAAGTCTCAGCAAAGAACAAGAGATATAAAAAAGAAACAAATGAAAATTTTAAACTAAAAAAATCAATAACCAAAATAAAAAATTCAGTGAGTAGGTTCAACAGCAGACCAGAGAAGAGAAAGTAAAGAATCAGTGAACTTAAAGCCAGACAATAGAAATTACCCAATCCAAAAAACAGAGAAAATATGGCTGAAATAAAATAAGTGATCAGAGGCTCAGGAATCTCTGGGACTAAAATAAAACCCAATATTTTTGTCAACAGAAGAAAAGGCAATAGAGGATGGAACTGGAAAGTATTTAAAGACAGGCTGAATGAAAAATTCCCAAATTTGACATTAAGTATATAAACCTAAATATTCAAGAGCAGCTCAGTGACTCACAAACAGGATACATCCAAAGAGATCCACATCAAGACACACAGTAGTCAGGCTTTTGAAAGTTTACCAAAAAAAGAAAAAGTTTGGAAACAGAAAGAAAAAAAGAACACCTTAACCTATCAGGGAAAAACAATTCAGAGGACAGTGGATATCTTATCATGGAAACTAGAAGGAAAGACAGTTTTCAAGTGCTGGGGGAAAAAAAAAAGGAATTGCTAGAATTTATAATCTGATATCCAGCAAAAATGCATTTTAGAAATGATGGGGAAATCAAGGTATTCTCAGATGAAGGAAAACTAAGAGAATCTGTTGAAAGCAGAATCTGTTAAAGTTTTCTAAATAGAAAGGAAACAACTGAACAAGGAGACGAAATGTCAGGAAAGAAGAGAGAACATGCTAAGCAAAAAAAAAAATAGTGGAAACAACTCCCTGACTCCTGAGTTTTCTAAATTATGTGCAGTGAGTGAGGCAAAAATTATAGCACTGGCATAGTTCTAAAAGTATGTAGAAGAAATATTCCAGACAATTAATATAATAAATGGAGGAGAATATATGGACATAAAGAGAAGTAGGTTATTTATGCTTCACTCAAGCTGATAATACGTTGACACCAGTAACCTGGATAAATTACAAACACACACACACACACACACACACACACACACACATACACACATATATATAAAGTAACACTTATAGTAACTACTTAAAGAGCTATACAAATAGACACACTCAAAACACTGCAGATAAATCAAGATGTAATTCTAAAAATGTTCAAGTAACCCATAGGAATGAAGGAAAAAGAAAGCACAGAAACAAAAAACAGAACAAACAAAAAATTTAAAGTAACATAGATTTAACATATGAATAATTACATTTAAGTTACTTATATACACCAATTAAAAGAGATTGGAAAAGTGGATTTAAAACTATAAACCACTTATATACTGTCTAGAAGGAGTTCATATGAAATATAATGACCTGGGCAAATTGAAAATAAATGTATGGAAAAATAAAACATGCAAATATTAATCAAAAGGAAGCAGAAGTGGCTATATTAACATCAGATAATGCAGACTTCAGAACAAAGAAAATTACCAAAGACAGAGGGGTACATAATTATATAGTAATAAATGGTTCAGTACTTTAAGAAAACAGCAATCCTAGGTATTTATGCACCAAACTACAGAGGTGAAAAATATTTGCAGCAAAACAGATAAAATGAACAGAGAAATCGACAGGTACACATTTATAGTTCCATGCCTATCTCTCATAAATTGGTAGAATAACTATACAGAGATTCAGTAAAGATATAGAAGAACTCAAACACAGCATCAGCCAACAATATCTAATCAACATTGACAGACCACTCCACCTAACAAAAACAGAATACACATTCTTTTCAAGGAACATATACCAAGGTAGACAATATTCTCATCCATAATCTCACCTCTTTCCCCAACAATCCCCCAACTCATAGTAAGGCAACCTACCTTCTCAACCAAACTCTCTTCATTCAAACTTAGAGTGGCAGTATAATGCCACAGACATAAGAGATGCAGGTTTGATCCCTGGTTTGGGAATATCACCTGGAGGAGAGCACAGCAACTCACTCCAGTATTCTTGCTCGGAGAATCCCATGGACAGAGAAGCCTGACAGGCTATACAGTCCATAAGGTCACACAGACTCGGACATAACTGAAGCAACTTAGCATAGAAATATCCATGCATGCTAAGTCACTAACTCACGTCTCTTTACCACTAGTGGGTTCTTAATCACTAGTGCCATCTGGGAAGCCCATAATTATATGTGCATGCGTGTGTGTGTGTATACATATATCACACATATATCAGCTTTAAAGACATTCTAGTCATCAGATCCCATAGACAGGGAAAAAGAAAAGGCAAAAGAGACACAAATATCCCCAAAAGATACAACTCCATTAACTCTAGAAATCCATGGCTTGTTCACAAGTGAAAGTGAAAGTTGCTCAGTCATGTCCGACTCTGTGCAACTCCCATGGACTATACAGTCCATGGAATTCTCCAGGCCTTGTTCACAAAAGTAGGCTTAAATGGAATGTTGAATCCAAACCTTGCAAATGGCATAGACCACAGCCATCAGGATATTGCACCCCCTGCAGAGGAAGGCTTACTTAGGCTATATTCCAAGGCTGGTACTGACCAAGCATTAAAAAAAGATCAAGTGACTTGTGTGACTTGTGTTTTTATCAGTAATTAGATTTAGTCACTGAATTTCACTGTAAGGCCTGTACCTTCCATTAAGGAAAGGGTAAATGATTCTCTTTCAAATATGCATTAATTTTAGGATACAATTTAGAAAATTACCTCATTCAATGTACTCAAATGGCACTCAAATTGCCCAAAAGAGTTATTATATTTCCCCAAAGTGAGAGATTTATTATTTTCTAACCAGTTGTATCAAGTCCAATTAGAAGCATAATATAACTTCTAGATAGTTACAGCAGGACAGACAAATATTATAAAGGCCAGCTGAGTAATTTATATGAATTTTTTAATATATTGGTAATACTCCATTAAACTGCCATCTTAAAGAGTAATTTTCTTTATAGAAATACAAGATATACAAGCTATACTTTCTCTTTTTTGTCAGTCCCCAAAGGCTGTGTTTATATGTGTGTATGTGTGTGTGTATGCATATAGTATGAGTATGTATAACTGCTGGTGTCTGATGAACAGAAATTTAGTAGTCAAATCCAAACTGTTCTGATGAATTATTCTTTTTCTTATTTTTCCTCTTTCAATGCTTGTTTTGTCCCTATCATCCATATGCTATGACATGAGAGAGCAAGTACATCAATAGACTCTTTTCCTCTTACATAAATTACTGGGTAGTAAAAACGTAATACACAGCTGTTTTGCAAGACAAATCTAAATTGTAAAATCAAGTTTTCCCCATGATTTTACCTAAAGTATAATATGAATTTATGGGGGAAAAAATGTATCCCACTGGGAGTTGGACAAGGAGAATGTAAACGGCTAAGTTTAACCACGAAGGTCCCCAGTTTGTCACTATAGAATGTGAATGTTTAGAACTGCCTTCTTTCTGCCTCATGAGGGAACTGTGCAATTTAAATAGACTCATATGCATGAAGCACACTGAATCCCTTGGGGTCAGGAGATGACATGGTTATATTATTTACGGTAACATTTACACTGTGTTTCACCTAAGACGTTTTTTATAAATGTTAATTAGTTTCTTAAACCATTGTGGATAACTCTCTTTTGCTCATTTCATAAGTTAGAATTTAGACACTAGAAAGTTAAGTGATTTGCTCCAACAATATAGCCCCCTGGAATCACAGCAAAGAGTACCTGGCATCCACTGCTATAAGGAAGCAAACTGAAGCAGCCATGGGTCATGTGAGCAGAATCACTGTACAGGAACTTTAACGTACGGTTGACTCGTATGCCTCTGCTGCAAAAACATTCTTTTGAAATTTTATTTTTGACAGCTTGAGGATTTCACATTTGGAAAAAAGAAAGAGAGAGAACACTGATCAGCGGGATCAAATCACAATCCTGGTTTTAATGGGAATGTAAACTCAGGATGTTACCTTTGTTTGCCCCTGGTTCAAGTCATGACCCAAAGGACCTCCCTTCTAACCAGCCGGCACAGTGTGCTTTGTTTTAAACAGCTGGGCTCAAGCATGATCTCCCTAACAAAGCATTTTGTAAAAGAAACAGACATGAAGCATGCATGTTTCTTAGCAGAGTGGTTAAATATTGGCTAGCCGAAACTGTAAGAAGAAAAAACAGCACAGCATTTGCCCTCTGAACTTTGGGATTGTTTACAGTCAGTGGAATTCCACAAGTTGCTACCAAGAAGTAAAACTGGATGCTGTCTTTGGTTTGTTTGCTGCTCTGCCTACACACTGCCTCTGACTTGTATGAGCTGTAGGCCATTGCACAGGTGGATAGGGTAGAAAGACAAAAACTGACAAAAGCAATAAAACAACAGTGGCCCTTAAACCACTTCTCTCGTGCTTTATGGCGGTTCTTTGGTTGGTTGGTTTTCTAGCACTGATTTTCTTGATTTTATTTTTAGTTCCTCAGCAACACAAACTTTGTAGAACTTCAGCAGAAACTACAAAATATTCTCTTAGATAACTTTTTTAAAAACCCAAGCACTGATAAGTAGAGGATTGGAATTAAGACAAAGAACAGGGAAATGTAGAGAGGTTTCCCCTCACATTCCTTCTCTCAGCTGCTGTATGGAAATATGGCGCTAGTGATAAAGAATCTGCCTGCCAGGGCAGGAGATGACAGAGACGTGGGTTCGGATCCTTGGGTCAGAAAGATCCCCTAGAAGAGGAAATGGCAATCCACTCTAGTATTCTTGCCTGGGAAATTCCATGGACAGAGGAGACTGGAGGGTTCCAGTCCATGGCATCACAAAGAGTCAGGCACAACTGAGCATGACATACTCATTATGAATATGGGAATATGTAACATTGTTGCATCCCAGGCAGTAATGGGTATTGTTAGGGCAAAATTCTGTAAGGAGAGGACCATCTAACTGGTTATACCTACTCTGGATCTCCTCAGAAAGAGCCCAACAAGTTAATGCAGATCCAAGAAGTTGCATAAAAATGTGATACTTCATGAAGCTTGGATTTGTGAGAAGGACAAGAAGTAGTATGTAAAAGTTGTTACAAATTCAGACTCTGAATCATCTTAGATCTTTATCATCTTGGGTCTTCACATATTAGATCTTTTATCTCTTTATTGCATGACATCAGGCAAATTACCCTATGAAACCTCTGTCTTCAAAGAAGCATTATTCATAACAGTGTTCATCAGTACAAATGTTCACAAACTGATGAACAGATAAGCAAAATGTGCTGTATCCATGCAATGGAATATTACTTATCCAATAAAAGGAATGCAACAATGATACATGCTACAAAGTGGATGAGTCTTGAAAATACTATGCTAAGTGAAAGATGTCAGTCACTTCCATGTTTATACATGATTCCATTTACATGAAAAGTCCATAATAAGTAAATCCACAGAGATACAAAGCAGATTCATGGTTCCCAGGAGCCAGTGAAAGAAGAGAAATGAGAGCGACTGATTTGGGGGTAATAAAAATGTTCTGAAATTAGACTGTGCACAGTCTTGTGAATATAAAAAAATCACTGAATTATACATTTTAAACAGGTGAATTTTATGGTATGTAAATTATATTACAGTTTGGGGGAACCCTCTGTTTCTCATCTGTTAAAACAGATTAATAATAGTTTCTCTTTCAAAAGACTGTTGTAACAATCAAATAAAATAATGCAAGTAATGTACATTAACACAGTGACAAAATTAACAAGTGCCAAATGGTGGCTCACTGATAAAGAACCTGCCTGCCAACACACAAGACACATGAGACACAGGAGACAGAAGTTCGATCTCTGGGTTAGGAAGATCCCACGAAGGAGGAAATGGCAAACCAATCCAGTATTCTTGCCTGGAAAATTCCACGAACAGAGGAGTCTGGCAGGCTGCAGTCCAAGAGGTTGCAAAGAGTTGGACATGACAGAGCAACTAAGTATATACACATGACCAAGTTAATGCTACTTATTAATGAGAATTTGCTTCAACTCACCATTCATAGTCATATGATAAGCTATGTAAGCAATAGGCAGTGGGCTCTCATCTAACCTCAAGATTTTCCCCACAACAATCTGGTGACTGACCCAAAACAGTATAGCTAGAGGAACTATTCTGAACCAGTCTGCATCCTCTTCTGAGAATCCCAAGATTATCTTGCCCCAAAGTAGAATGATCAGATTTAATATCTAAAAATATATGAAACCCAATTAAATTTTAATTTCAGATAAACAACTAATAATATTTCTCTTAGTATAAAGTATATCCCCAATGTTTTCATAGGTCATACTTATACTTCAAAATTATGTAACATTTGGGACATACTTATACTAAAAACATCATTTGTTGTTTATCAAAACTTCATATTTAACTGGGTATCTGGCAACCTATGAGGTCTGGAATAGGTTGGAAATTCTCTTTCTGGTGTCAGAGAAAGCCCTTATTTATGACATCTTAGTAAATGCCCATGTTTAAAGCCACTCCCAGGGTGTTGTTCAGTCACCAAGTCATGTCCTCTTTGAAAGCTCATGGACTGCATCACGCCAGGCCTCCCTGTCCTTCACTCATACCCACTGAGTCAGTGATGCCACCTATCTATGTCATCCTTTGGGGTTCCCTGGTGGCTCAGGCCATAAGGCGTCTGCCTGCAACGCAGGAGACCCAGGTTCGATCCCTGGGTTGGGAAGACCCTCTGGAGAAGGAAATGGCAATCCACTCCAGTAACCTTGCCTGGAAAATTCCATGGACTGAGGAGTCTGGTAGGCTACAGTCCATGGGGTCGCAAAGAGTCGGACACGACTGAGCGACTTCACTTTCACTTTCATGTCATCCTTGGTCATCACCTTCACCTCCTGCCTTCAATCTTTCCCAGAATCAGGGTCTTTTCCAATGATTTGTCTCTTCTCATCAACCACAGGTCTTCATATTTACTAATGGATTTATACCATAACTCCAGTCCAATATGCCCTACAAAACAATGACCTCATGCCTGAAGTCCTACAGCTCTTCTATCTCTGGGTTGTCTATATCTGTGTATTTGTTTTCTAAAGAGATGCAGTTTCCCAAGGAATCAGCATTGTGCCGTGGCAATAGATGAGACAGATTAAATTCTTTTAGTTAGAAAAATTATTTCTGTTGGAAATAGAACAATGCCATTTGTATAGATCTTTTCTTCCCCAGCAACAACTGAGGAGAATTTAATACTAATATCTGTGATTTTTACAAAAACCAAAAACACATGCAAAATTCATGTGTGAGTGCAAAAAACTATATTTCAAGTGACCACTGTTTTCCCACCACCATTTATGAAGAGATTGTCCTTTCTGCATCGTATTAATATAGTCTTGGTTCCTCTGTCATAAATTAATTGACCATATATGCATGGGTTAATGTCTGGGCTCTCTGTTCTCTTCCATTGATCTTTATGTCTGTTTTTAGTTCATTACCATACTGTTTTAATTACTATAGCTATGTAATATATTTTGAAATCAGGGAGCATGATGTCTCCAGCTTTGTTCTTTCTCAGGATTGGACTGGCTATTCAGAGTTCTTTGTAGTTTCACTATTAACATTTTGAATAAAAAGACTGCAATATATAGAGTGTGGAAGCTGGCAAAACATTAATAGATTATCTAATCCAATGCTTCTCAATCCCAGGCACACACAGTAAAATCACGGAGAGAAGCTGTTACATAATGTTAATAAAACTGCCAGGTCCCACTCCACGATGTCTAATTTACTTAATCTGTGACAGGGCCTGGGAAATGGCATTTTAAAAAACTTCCTAGAGAATTCTTCTAGAGAATCCTAGGGGAGAGGATTCTTCCAGGGAATCCTAGGGGAGAGGATTCTTCTAGAGATACCCTGGTGGCTCAAATGGTAAAGAATCTGCCTGCAATTCAGGAGACCCACCCAGGTTTGATCCCTGGGTCAGGAAAATCCTCTGGACAAATGGCAACTTATTCCAGTATTCTTGCCTGGAGACATACATGGACAGAGAAGCCTGGGGGGCTACAGTCCACAGGCTTGCAAAAAGTTGGACACGACCAAGCGACTAACACTTTCACTTTCAGAGGATTCTTCAGCCATGATGAAGAAGCACTGATTTAAGCCAGCTCTTTATTACCTGTAAAAAGGCTTGCCTGAGACCATTTAAGATGAGCAGGACCACAAAAATCTTTCCAGTCTCCCTTGAATCTGCACTGAACCAGAACTATGGCTTCTTTTCAAAAATACTCCAAAAATTATCTTGAAAATGCTAGCTGTAAAGCTAAAAGAAAATAAAAAACCAAACATGAATACAAAAAAGTACCCTAATAGTTAATACACTGTATCACAGTAGCTATCTTTCAAACATACCCACAGTGAGGCCAAACAATACAGAAACACAAAACATCAGTTTGGAGAGGAGAAAGGTTTATTACAGAACCATGCAAGAAGACTAGCGGATCATGCCTTAAAAACTCCCAAACTCCCCCAAAGGCTTTCAGCAAAGCCCTTTAAGGGCAGGTGGGGGAGAGGTGTGGTTAGTTGCTGCAAACTTCTTGATGTAGGATCCTTTGTTCCTTCAGTCATCCACATAGGTCAGGTCACAGTTTAGTCATGATATTCCAGTCCACAGCATCTTCAACTGGCCTTTCATGCCAGCAGCGGGGCTCCCAGATTCACAGTCAGTGTTCCCATCTCCACCCGACTGCCAGTGGACCTGTCAGTGGGCCTGCCTCGCTGCACTTCTCACCCAAAGCAAGAAGCTGCAGTGAGGAGAAGCTGCTCCTGATACTGCGGCAGCCTTCCCCTTCAGCCCCCCTCCTCACCAGGGCTCTACCAGCTTTAGCTCGCCAGGGTTAGTTCAGGACTGCTTTGGTGGAGGCAGTGAGAGTGCAAACCTGGGGGTCGGGTGGGGTGGGGAAGGCAGTCCCTGAGCCTGTGACCCACAGAGAATGCCACTGCAGGGACCACTGCAATGCTAACAGTTGGCAGGACCGTACCACTAAGAGAAACACACACTCCTGTCTCACCCCTACTAACTACAGAGTCAGTATATTAATTGTAATTGCTCATTAAAGCTGTTCTATTTTCCTTGCTTCCATTATAGAGTGTGAAAATATTCAAAGAAACCAAATGAAAAGGTGATTGCCCCGATGCAGGCTAACAGGCAATGCCTTTCACCACACAGGGATACATGCCCTGTATAATGCATTAAAAACCATTCAGCTAATGAGCTGATCCTAATTGTACTCATTTCCCAGCAACCACAATGGGCTTGTATCCTGGGAGACAAAATGTGTTTCTGGTCACTTGTTCTAATCCCAGAAATCAAGGGAAATAAGAGATTGCCACAGAGGCAGATCAGCCAGGTAATACTGTGACCAAAGAAGCATTTTCTGTAAATGGCAGAGAGAAACAAAGAGAAATAAAAGAGTTTGATCATTCCTTGCCTGCGAATACCATATGTGTAAACCCCAAAACCTGAGACTGTAATTGTATGTTTCAGGCTACTAAATTATTGTGATCCACAGGGTACAGAAGATAAAATGTCAATAGCTATATCCTACATTAGCTAGCATCTTTAATCAGACATAGGAAGAGATCAATTTTATGGAAATGGATGTTTCAAACAAATCAACAATGTTAAAGACAGCGGGGTTAAAGATAATGTTTAATTTTACTTTTGAGCACACAAAATTTTAAGCCTGTTAGCTCAACCATCTATGCAAATTACTCATTAAAAATGTTATCTATATGTTTTTAAAAGGCTTTCTCATTTCCTGCATAATGTTAGAATCCAATACATTCAGCAAACATGGATTGCAGTGTTTACGAAGTGATTTATTGAGAACATGATACAGCAGGGTGATGAGCTGGGAACTTAACGTATGCTTTGTTTCCTACTGCTGTAGACTCATCTGAAAGTCAAGAATCAAGCATCTGCATTCCTCAAGTCAGGTCCTTCCTGCTCTTAGGAAAGGACAACAGGTTCATCTGTGGTGGATCTGAGGCCTGATGCTGTGGGCTATCTCTTACTCCCTCAAGCTCTGTTGTTGAAAGAGGAGGTGAAATGAACCTTTTCTGCGTTAGAAAGATTGAAAGCAGAGAGGAAGACATTGCTCCAATGGATAACAGAACTGGGAATAAGAACAAGGCTTGCAGATTCTGCAGTAACTTCAGGGAAAGGCCTTAGATATGTCAGGTCCATAAATGATATAGGACTGGACACTGTGAGACCAACCTGGCATGTGGAATCTCTGGAGAACTGGGCAGAGACCTGGATCTGGAGACATAAAATGGCAATGCTGGGTCCACAAATGGAGTCAGCCCCTTAACCATGGAATAATGTGACCATAAGGAATAACCAGCACAGCACAACCCTGGCCCGGGACCAGGATTTGCCCTGTGCAAGACTCGGGAGGCTGCAGGACTTCTTTTCAGGAAAAAAGAAGCCCAGAGTATGGTAATACAACACAAGGTCAGAGACCTCTAAAAATGATTAACATTGGACTTTGCAGCAATTTGGACATGTAGGGGCTAATACAAGCTCCAATAAAATCCCTCTCAAAAATAATAACACTATTGAGTATTGTGAAGAAAATTGGCATCTATTACATATGTGTAAGAAACTTTATTAACAAATAATGTGTCACTAAATTCACTAGTATGTAATACAGTTATATTTTTCAGCCATAATCTAATTCAGATTGTTCTGTGACAATGCAAGGAGAAAAATGGTTGTCTCCATGGATATCATTAAAGACTCCTTTCCACATAAATTCCTACCTCTCACTGAATTAGAAAAGGATTTCCTGGGATCTTGCTCGAGACATAGAAAAGGTATTTACTTTTAATTTGACCCCTCTCACACAAAATCTCATTTATTTATTTTTTGGACAAATGTACATGGGAAATTTCCATTGCATGCCAGACAAGTGTGCATTAAACTCTCACTGGATAGCTGGCTATACCAGATGCTGCGGATACACTGGAGAAAAAGAAAAATGTGCCTCTGTTCTTATATAAGCTTTTGGTTCAGTGAAAAACCAAGAAAACTCATCAAAAATAAAAAATAAAATTCTGTAGATAACACAATGAGAGAAGGGCATGTTCCACAGTAGCAAACAGCAGAACATAATAAACTAGGCAAGGATGGAGATCTAGAGGAAGCAGAAAACAGAGAATAAAGGTAGGAAGAATCAGCCAGGTGACCAATGCATATGTTAAAACTCCTCACCATCTTTTCAGCCACCAAAATGAAAATACCATCTGTTTCAACATAATAAAATCCTTCAAGTCCAGATAAGCTCCTAAATCTACAGCATATTTGAACCTAGAAAATTACTCAATAGACTAAATGGGGGAGAAGAAGCCTGTGCCTCATGCAGAGCCCAAGCTCTTCATTGTCTCCATTTTTCTCCACTTGACTTCCCTCATGAAAAACTCTACACTTGAGCTGTGAGTCCATCCTCTCTGGCCATCCCATGGCTTCACTTCTGGAAGTATCTTATCTCCCACTGCCTTAACAATATATCCTAGTCTCTATTGGGTCATTCCATTTGACAGCACACATATCTTAATATCATACCCATCAGAGAAAAGAAGAAAGAAAACCACCCTCCTTGCCCATGTACATACAACCAGCTACCATCCTACTTTACTGCTGCCTTTCACAGCAAAAATTCTCAGGAAAGTTCTGTATACTTGCCATCCCCACCCCTCACTCCCCATCTCTCCTCCACCCACTCCAACCAAGCTTTCCTCCCCACCACCCCCACAGAAATAGCTCTGACCAAGATCAGCAATTATCTCCTTTTTTCCAAAGCCCACTGACAACTCTCACTTTTATCTTATTCGTCCTCTCAGCTTTATTTAGTATGGCTGTCCATGTTCTCCTTGAATCTCATTCTGCACTGAACTATACGCTTACCTTTTCTTGGTTTTCCATCTGCAATACCAGACACTCCTCAGACTCATGTTGGTTCTGCCTCCTCTACAAATCTCTGAATGTTGCCCTATCCTCAGGACTCGTCTCTCAATCTAACCTTTCTCCCTAAAAAATCACATGCATTTTTGTGATTGCAAATACCATACACACACTGGTAATTCTCAAATTTCTATGTCAGATTCAGTTCTCTGTCTGTAAGTTCCAGTTTTCTAAAGTGTCCTGCCTTCTTGACAGCTCTTCTGTAATGTATGTGGTCAAACAAAACTCTTGATCACCAATATTGTAAACTTACTCCCATTTCAACCAACAAGCCTTTCTCATACCAATAATGACATCATCATTCATGCAACTGCCAAAGTAAAAAAAATATATGTGTCATCTTGACTCCTTCTCCTTCCCTCATGTTGCACAACCAATTCATTGAACACTTCTAACTTTGGTTAAGCATACCTCAAAAATATTTATTTTTTACCTTAATAATCACTTAATAGCACTTATCCTGTGCAAGTTACATTTTGAGCACTTTACAAATACTAACTCATCCAATCTTCATGACAGTCCTATAAGGTTTGCACCATTTTTAACCCCCACTCCAAAGATGTGTGTGTGTGTGTGTGTGTGTGTGTGTGTGTGTGCGCGTGTGTGTGTGCACTCTGTCACTAAGTCATGTCTGACTCTTTGAAACCCCATGAACATAGCCTGCCAGGCTCCTCTGTCCATGGTATTCTCTGGGCAAGAATATTAGAGTGGGTAGCCATTCCCTCCTCCAGGGGATCTTCCCGACCCAGGGATCAAACCCAGGTCTCCGGCATTGCAGGCAGATTCCCTACTGTCTGAGCTTTCCTGATGGGCTTCCCCAGTGGGTTTCCCCGGTGGTTCAGATAGTAAAGAAGCTGCCTGCAATGCAGGAGACCTGGGTTCAAACCCTGAGTCAGGAAGATCCCCTGGAAAAGAGAATGGCTACCCCTCCAGTATTCTTGTCTGGAGAATTCCACGAACAGAGGAGCCTGGTGGGCTATAGTCCAAGGGGTTGCAAAGGGTTGGACGCAACTGAGTGATTAACACATTTCTGCATTTATGTGTTTGTTGTCTACACACCACAGTACTTGAATGGCATCTCCCTGAAGGCAAGGTCTATCTTATCACTTTATCTCAAGGACCTAAAAGCCTGCTCTTCCATATTATTTGTTGAGTGAATAAATCAACTAAGTCTGACTGATACTCCTAGGACCCAAGCAAATAAGTCCACAACCAAAGAAGACAGCAGATCTCAGTTTCACAACATAAATTACTTCCCAGGATCATTCCAATGTCATCCCTCATATACAACTCATATACAAGCTGGGGGGGGGGGGGGGGGGTAGACTGGGGATCAGTCAGGGGAATGGTGACTATTTTGTAGAAAATGCAGAAATGCTATAATTTAACAAGCTAATAAGCTAATCGAGAAGTAAATACAACAATAGGTGGAACATTAGTAAACAATATATAACAGTATATAATTAAGTGCTTGTGTGTATGTGTGTGTGAGAGAGAGAGAGAGCAGGAGTTCAAAGGAAAGATCAATGAGGAAAAGATCAATGAGGAAAAAAGTAGCTTTTTGGCTTATGAGTTCAAATAGCAAGTTTATAAATCAGAGAAGTCTTTCAGTGAAATGAATGAGACATTAGCGGGTTTTAAAGGATGGAAAGAACCTACATATTCAGGTGAATAAAGAAAGAAACAGCAGGCTGATACAAGGGAAGAAATGAATTTAGAATCATTGTGAGTCCAGAAGAGCAGCTTGCTACTTGGGGGACAAAAGGAGTGGGAGCCTCCATAGGAACAGTGTGTTTTAGGCCTGAAGCAACAGGAAAAGGGGGAAATAATCATGATTAAATTGATGTTTAAAGAAAGATTAGAGTGGTAGCAACAATAGCTACAAAGCAACACATAAGCATCTGTAAGGTAATATAACTCTTTACACAGAGGACTGGAGAGACAGATGATGAGTGATAAGGGTTCGATAGAGCTGGTCATGATATCTCAAAAGAGGGAACTTTTGAACCAAGCCTTAAAAGAAAAAAATGAGAGTAGGTTGAGGCATTTCTAGTAAAAGGAATGAAATACGCATTACTTATTTCCTGGGAAATAACAGTCAGGTTAGGTCAGGATAGGAGAAGATAGGCCAAGGGGTTCTCCTGGAACAGTCAGGCTCTGTTGGCAGAAAAATAGAGAAAGCTCAAGGTTGAAAGAAAGTTGATGGCATCTCAAAGCATATCCAGGAAGATGAGTGCAAGGCAGAGAGATCTTACAAGGGGTGAAAAGGCTGCCCACGAGTGGAAAGTGGCAAACCAAAAAGTCACTCTGCTGGTGCGATGTAAGCTCTGGTTGGATGAGTAACCACAGTCTCTAAGCTCAATACGTGGCATAGTAGAAGTTTAGATAATTATTCAAAGTCAAGCAGAAAATTTAAAATTGTGTCCATGGACCTAATGAAACTTAAAAGCTTTTGCACAACAAAGGAAACTATAAGCAAGGTGAAAAGACAGCCCTCAGATTGGGAGAAAATAATAGCAAACGAAGCAACAGACAAAGGATTAATCTCAAAAATATACAAGCAACTCCTCCAGCTCAACTCCAGAAAAATAAATGACCCAATCAAAAAATGGGCCAAAGAACTAAACAGACATTTCTCCAAGGAAGACATACAGATGGCTAACAAACACATGAAAAGATGCTCAACATCACTCATTATCAGAGAAATGCAAATCAAAACCACAATGAGGTACCATTACACGCCAGTCAGGATGACTGCTATCCAAAAGTCTACAAGCAATAAATACTGGAGAGGGTGTGGAGAAAAGGGAACTCTCTTACACTGTTGGTGGGAATGCAAACTAGTACAGCCGCTATGGAGAACAGTGTGGAGATTTCTTAAAAAACTGGAAATAGAACTGCCATATGACCCAGCAATCCCACTTCTGGGCATACACACCAAGGAAAGCAGATCTGAAAGAGACACGTGCACCCCAATGTTCATTGCAGCACTGTTTATCATAGCCAGGACATGGAAGCAACCTAGATGCCCATCAGCAGACGAATGGATGAGGAAGCTGTGGTACATATACACCATGGAATATTACTCAGCCATTAAAAAGAATTCATTTGAATCAGTTCTAATGAGATGGATGAAACTGGAGCCCATTATACAGAGTGAAGTAAGCCAGAAAGATAAAGACCATTACAGTACACTAACACATATATATGGAATTTAGAAAGATGGTAATGATAACCCTATACGCAAAACAGAAAAAGAGACACAGATGTACAGAACAGACTTTTGGACTCTGTGGGAGAAGGCGAGGGTGGGATGTTTCAAGAGAACAGCAACGAAACATGTATATTATCTATGGTGAAACAGATCACCAGCCCAGGTTGGATGCATGAGACAAGTGCTCGGACCTGATGCACTGGGAAGACCCAGAGGAATCGGGTGGAGAGAGAGGTGGGAGGGGGGATCGGGATGGGGAATACATGTAAATCCATGGCTGATTCATGTCAGTGTATGACAAAAACCACCACAATATTGTAAAGTAATTAGCCTCCAACTAATAAAAATAAATGAAAAAAAAAAAATAAATAAAATTGTGTCCCTGTCTTAATCCAGGGGAATCAGACAGTAGAATGTATGAAACAGTAACTAGAAAGGTAAATAGCTTTGGGCCCTAGAGTCTACACCAGTGTGTAAGCCTAGTCCAGTGAATAGGAAGCTAGGGAAGGACTAGCGATGAAGTTTAGACATGAGCAATTCGAATATGTAAAATAAGCACACACTGGGATGCTGGTTACAGCTGGCAAAATTTCATACTACTTCATCTCATCTGACTTCAAAAGAGCCCTCTTTGAAATTCTGCTTCCCTGCTGGCTCAGTGGTAAAGACTCTGTCTGCTAGTGCAGGAGACTCAGGGATGATCCCTGGGTCAGGAAGATCCCCTGGAGAAGGAAATGGCAACCCACTCCAGTATTCTTGCCTGGGAAACCTCATGGACAGAGGAGCCTGGCAGGCTATACTCCATAGGGTTGCAAAAGAGTTGGACAGGACTCAGCAACTAAACAACAACAAGCTGACAATAATCCTCCTACATACTCCTGATCTCCTTTACCTTGCTCTACCTTTTATTTTTCCATACAACTTATCACCTGCTAACATACTACATTATTTCATTTCTTTAACTTATGATTCTTTGTGTATCTGAAATAAAATTAAGTTCTACAAGGGCAGGGATCTAAATGCCTAGAACCGTGTCTTGCATGTAGTAGACTCTTAAATAAATAAATAGTTGGATAAACTAATGAGAGATAAGTGGCTGGCCTAAAACAGCATGAACTGCTTTAATTTTAAGAGTATGTCCAGGAATTTCTCTCACGAAGATGTAGACCATCACAAATTCAGCACTCTTAGGTCCTAGGGAAAGGTAGAGCTATAAGAAAGACCACCCCTATCTGCTGACCACACTGCTCTTATATGAATAAAAAATAAAGCTCTATTTGGATAAGCCTCTGACATTTTGGAGTTTGTTACAGAAACTAGCTAATACACATTCAAACATGAAATTTTGCAGCATGAAATGAATTCATGTGCTTTAAGGAAATCTGCATTATTCATTTGACAAACATGCTGAGCTCTTACTGTGGGCCAGGAACTCTGTTGGGCATAAGCAGCTCGAAGATGAGTAATAAAAAATAATCTCCCTCCAGGAAACCAAAAATTTACAATATCATGTTGGAAGTTCTGTTTTAGATGAAAGGAGAAGGGGCTATTTGGGTCCACAGAAGAAAGCCTAATTCTGCCATGCAGAGAGGAAAAAAGGAATTGGCACATGGGATGTGACATTTGGGCTTGGTTTTGAATTATGAGTCTGATGAAGAATGAAAAAATATTTATTATTTTTGTAAAATATTCCTTGACAAATTTGGCTCCAAATTATTTGGCCTTTTCAAAACTCTGTACAATTGCTCCTAAAGTTTCATTAGACACAATGCATATTTACTGCAGAGGTGTGGATTCACCTCACGGGGCAGGAAGGGGTAATTTTGGTTCTGGCATTGTTTGAAGTAGACATTCTCTCCGCTGAGCGGGCGTCAGCTGCGTGACTCGCGGTGTGCTGCCGTCCCTGCAAAGCAACTCAGTGACTTGCTGGAAACGGAATGGGGCCAGTTTGGGGCTGATTCTTCTGTTACCTATGCATATATGACTTCAATAAAGACTGAATAAAAACATTATTTTTAAGTCAAAAACCCAACAGGCTGAAGATGGAGGAAGGATGTGTACAAGAAAGAGAGAGAGAAAGATCTGCATTTATTTAGACTCGGATCTTCATATTTAAGTGACTGGGGAGGCGCAGAAGTCAAAAGGAATGCTTGGATTCAGAGAATAGCACTTATGTTTTTTCAAAAAAAGCATATAGCATTTATGCAAACAAACTACCTAGTGACAAAAAAAAATCATAAAAAGTCACTCCCTTTGTGATGGACCTTTAAGGCTATAAGATCATCTTGCTTCTGTTTCTTGAATTCATTTGAGTTCAGTTCAGTTCAGTCACTCAGTCGTGTCCGACTCTTTGTGACCCCATGAATCGCAGCATGCCAGGCCTCCCTGTCCATCACCAGCTCCCAGAGTCCACCCAAACTCATGTCCATCGAGTCGGTGATGTCATCCAACCATCTCATCCTCTGTCGTCCCCTTCTCCTCCTGCCCTCATCTCTTTTTGCAAAAGCTATCCATGGTCTCTCTGAACACCTACAAGACTGAGCATTCACCACATTCTGGGGCATTCCACTTCTACCTTGCACTTCTCTAATCGTTGACAGGAAATTCCTTTAATAAGGTCAAATCTGCATATACACATTGGCCCCACTTCTACCCTGTGATTTTTTACTCTCTTTCCTCATGCTTGAAGATACTGCAGATCTGCTCTAAGTATACTCAGCGCCTTTGATAATGACCCAAATGCTTTCCTGTCTCTTCTCTGGACTGTTAGTTGAATAAGAAGGCCAAACATTTTAGTAAAGAATCTAAATATTTAAATATAACTAAGAGGGAATTTTTATTATTGATGTCCATTTACTCCTGGCTAGTGACAAAGACTTAAATAAATGACTTCCAAAGATTCCTTCCTCTCTTCTCCAACAAACACAATAAGTGCTTCCTGGACAGAGTCACCTTATAAGGTACAGTTACAGGGATGAAGCAGGCAGACAAAGTCAAAAGCAAGTGAAGAGAAGGCTCTTCCCTCTATGCCTTGCCCTACACAGGCACTTCTGAAGTCAGCAGTTGTTATGAGGCTAGATGTTAAACCTATTTCTAAGAGCTGAAGTTCAAATTAAAGCGAAGTACAGCAGTGTTGTTTCCAGAATAATTTGAATCTTCAAGCTGTGCTAAGTGCCTTTTTGCCTCTACACTTGAAAATTACTACATTTTTCAGTTTGTTTCTGTTTGAAAGAAAATGGTTTAGGTGAATACAGAGGAGTAGCAGCTTGTCAATTCTGCACAAATTCCACACGTGATTTTTTATGCTAAAATTCCAAAAGTCTCTTTAATAGATAATTTATGTTCCCCTAAGATAGTTTCATTTTTGAATAATAAAAGCCCTCAAACATCCCAGAGGCCAGAGGGAAAAAAAAAATATGATACCCAATGTGAGATCTAAGAGCTAAACTCTTGCCAGAGGCCTATCCATCTTACATGATCAAGAGATATTCTC
Source organism: Odocoileus virginianus (assembly GCF_023699985.2). Lineage (NCBI taxonomy): Eukaryota > Metazoa > Chordata > Mammalia > Artiodactyla > Cervidae > Odocoileus > Odocoileus virginianus. The sequence continues at coordinate 15,862,232 of NC_069675.1, read as the reverse complement.
CAGTAGTTCTCTGTGGGTGACTGAAAACTGTAGAAAAGTTATGAGACACAAACCCTTTTCCTGGACTTGAGTTCTGCCAATGTCAAAAGCAAAAGATAAGAATTCCTCAGGATCCCTCATTTGGAAAATTCTACCTCTCTTAATATCCATTCTCTTAAATTTAATTTTTATTTATTCATTTGGCAAAGATTGATTGAGCATCTACTGTTCTGGGTGCAGGGGATACAACAGTGAACGAGACAAAAAAGTTTACTGGAGATCACATTCTAGGAGTAGGGAGACAGTGAGATTTGTATTTATCTTGTTCTGCTATAAAGAAAACAGGATGATGTCCTAGGCAGTGACTATTGGGTTCGGGGACGATTACAGAGGGTGATCAAAAGAGCCTTTTTGGTGGAGATATTACAAGTAAAAAACCCAGGGACAAGAAAATCCAGCCACACAAAAGGCCTTGGGAGAGAATAATACATGCAGAGGAAGAGCAAGTGCAAAGGCCTAGCAGAGCTGTTTTGAGCCTGATTACTCTACAAGGATGTTCTCAGGAGAATTTTTACACTTTTAGCTATAGTGGATGCAGTGCTTCATTTGAGCACTTGTTCCCCCAGCAGCCAGACTGTTGCAACTGATGGTCCTTAACTGAATCTTAGGAATTGCCCACAGCATAAAAGTCTCCCTCATCCCTGGGGACAGTCTATATCCAATGACTGGCGACAGAGGTATAAAGATCTAGCTCCCTTGCCTTTAAGCACCAATCATTTCCTAAAAAGCTTCCCATGCATTGGCTGCTTGTGATTTCATTACTTCTCAACTCGTCCCTTTGCCAGTCCTGCATTCTTTACTCCCCTACAGGCATTGATGCTGAGGGTACTTGCCAATGTACCTTCCATATGCAGATCTCCATCTCATTGTTCTTTCCTTGGGGAATCCAGCTAAAGATCTAAGTTGATCATTTAAGGCAATTATAAATATTAAAACATTACAGCAGCCCCACAACCAAACTTAGGAATTAATTAAGATTGCCAGGGCTTCTTTAATCTGTTTATCCTTAAAGATTACAGGATGCGAGATCCTAACTCCTAACTGGTCTCCATGCTTCTGCTATTGTTGCTCTGAAATTTGTCCCTGCAATGCTGATTGGTGCTTCCCAACCACAACTGTGAACATGGTGATCTGCTGAAGCCCTTCAGTGGCTCTCAGTGGTCTTCATATGTCTGAGCTCCATGATCCACAAATCTTTTCATGATTTTCTGCCACAAGTCTCTCCTGCCATCTTGTAAAAACCTTTCAACCCACCTACTCTTACCCTGGACCCATGGCACTTTGGCTATTCCATATCCTCTTGCTTGTCTTTGAACTTGAAATTTCCTCTGCTTAGCAAATCATTATTTATGCTTTAAAGGCACCTTCTTTTACCCAGAGTTCCTAAAACCAACCTTATAGCTCTATTCTATATTATGTACTCTTTTATTATTGCACCTATCACTGTAACATCTGCCTATTTTTGCTATCCAACTGTACTACCATTTCCTATAGAGGTACAACTAAAGACCATGTCCTATTCAGTGCTAATCCGTCCTGAGCATCAAACACTGTGCCAGGCACTTTGTAGATAATCACAAATGCTATCTCTTTCAAATTTAGTTTTTTCAAAGGCAAAAATCATGAAACATACCTGTTACATAAATAAATGCCTTGTTAGCAAGCATTCTACAGTAATAGAATCCATCTTAGTTGAAAGGTTACCTTTCACTGAGCCCTGAGACAGAATGGGACAGGACTAACAACCTACATTCTAGGAATTAGCAAACTAAAATGGACAGGAATGGGTGAATTTAACTCAGATGACCATTATATCTACTACTCTGGGCAAGAATCCCTTAGAAGAAATGGAGTAGCCATCATGGTCAACAAAAGAGTCTGAAATGCAGTACTTGGATGAAATCTCAAAAATGACAGGATGATCTCTGTTCATTTCAAAGGCAAGCCATTCAATATCACTGTAATCCAAGCCTATGCCCCAAACAGTAATGCTGAAGAAGCTGAAGTTGAAAAGTTTTATGAAGACCTACAAGACCTTTTAGAACTAATACCCAAAAAAGATGTCCTTTTCATTATAGAATTCTCTCTATAATTCTCATTATAGGGGACTGGAATGCAAAAGTAGGAAGCCAAGAAACACCTGGAATAACAGGCAAATTTGGCCTTGGAGTACAGAATGAAGCAGGGCAAAGGTTAATAGAGTTTTGCCAAGAGAACGCACTGGTCATAGCAAACACCCTCTTCCAACAACATAAGAGAAGACTCTAAACATGGACATCACCAGATGGTCAACACCAAAGTCAGATTGATTATATTCTTTGCAGCCAAAGATGGAGAAGCTCTATACACTCAGCAAAAACAAGACCAGGAGCTGAGTGTGGCTCAGATCAAACTCCTTATTGCCAAATTCAGACTTAAACTGAAGAGAGTAGGGAAAACCACTAGACCATTCAGGTATGACCTAAGTCAAATCCCTTATGACTATACAGTGGAAGTGAGAAATAGATTTAAGGGATCAGATCTGATAGACAGACAGCCTGATGAACTATGGATGGAGGTTCGTGACATTATACAGGAGACAGGGATCAAGACCATCCCCATGGAAAAGAAATGCAAAAAGGCAAAATAGTTGTCTGAGGAGGCCTTACAAATAGCTGTGAAAAGAAAAGAAGCAAAGAGCAAAGGAGAAAAGGAAAGATATTCCCATTTGAATGCAGAGTTCCAAAGAATAGCCAGGAGAGATAAGAAAGTCTTCCTCAGTGATCAATGCAAAGAAATAGAGGAAAACAATAGAATGGGAAAGACTAGAGATCTCTTCAAGAAAATTAGAGATACCAAGGGAACATTTCATGCAAAGATGGGCACAATAAAGGACAGAAATGGTATGGACCTAATAGAAGCAGAAGATATTAAGAAGAGGTGGCAAGAATACACAGAAGAACTGTACAAAAAAATCTTCATAACCCAGATAATCACGATGGTGTGATCATTCACCTAGAGCCAGGCATCCTGGAATGTGAAGTCAAGTGGGCCTTAGGAAGCATCACTACAAACAAAGCTAGTGGAGGTGATGGAATTCCTGTTGAGCTATTTCAAATTCTGAAAGATGATGCTGTGGAAGTGTTGCACTCAATATGCCAGCAAATTTGGAAAACTGAGTGGTGGCCACAGGACTGGAAAAGGTCAGTTTTCATTCCAATCCCAAAGAATGCTCAAACTACCACACAATTGCACTCATCTCACACACTAGTAAAGTAATGCTCAAAATTCTCCAAGCCAGGCTTCAGCAATATGTGAACCGTGAACTTCCAGATGTTCAAGTTGGTTTTAGAAAAGGCAGAGGAACCAGAGATCAAATTGTCAACATTCACTGGATCATCAAAAAAGCAAGAGAGCTCCAGAAAACCATCTATTTCTGCTTTATTGACTATGCCAAAGCCATTGGCTGTATGGATCACAATAAACTGTGGAAAATTCTGAAAGAGATGGGAATACCAGACCACCTGACCTGACTCTTGAGAAACCTGTATACAGGTCAGGAAGCAACAGTTAGAACTGGACATGGAACAACAGACTGGTTCCAAATAGGAAAAGGAGTACGTCAAGGCTGTATATTGTCACCCTGTTAATTTAACTTATATGCAGAGTACATCATGAGAAACACTGGGCTGGAAGAAGCACAAGCTGGAATCTAGATTGCCGGGAGAAATATCAATAACCTCAGATATGCAGATGACACCACCCTTATGGCAGAAAGTGAAGAAGAACTAAAGAGCCTCTTGATGAAAGTGAAAGAGGATAGTGAAAAAGATGGCTTAAAGCTTAACATTCAGAAAACTAAGATCATGGCATCTGGTCCCACCACTTCATGGCAAATAGATGGGGAAACAGTGGAAACAGTGTCAGACTTTATTTTTGGGGGCTCCAAAATCACTGCAGATGGTGACTGCAGCCATGAAATTAAAAGACGCTTACTCCTTGAAAGGAACGTTATGACCAACCTAGATAGCATATTAAAAAGCAGAGACATTACTTTGCCAACAAAGGTCCATCTGGTCAAGGCTATGGTTTTTCCAGTGGTCATGTATGGATGTGAGAGTTGGACTGTGAAGAAAGGTGAGCACCGAAAAACTGATGCTTTTGAACTGTGGTATTGGAGAAGACTCTTGAGAGTCCCTTGGATTGCAAGGATATCCAACCGGTCCATCCTAGAGGAGATCAGTCCTGGGTGTTCATTGGAAGGACTGATGCTGAAGCTGAAACTCCAGTACTTTGGCCACCTCATACAAAGAGTTAACTCACTGGAACAGACCCTGATGCTGGGAGGGATTGGGGGCAGGAGGAGAAGGGGACGACAGAGGATGAGATGGCTGGATGGCATCACTGACTCGATGGACATGAGTTTGAGTGGACTCCGGAAGTTGGTGATGGACAGGGAAGCCTGGCGTGCTGCAATTCATGGGGTCGCAAAGGACTGAGCGACTGAACTGAACTGAACTGAACTGAACAAGCTACATAGACATGCATGATGCTGTTTGTATCACAAATGTAACCACCAGGCCCCAATCCCTGCAAGTCTCAGGCATTTAAAATCTTAAGGATCCCACAGAGCATGACATTTCCATACCTACTCACTTCAGTTATAATCTCAAGTGCTTCTTTTTCCTTGTTTTGTATGTTCACAAGAGCATACATTACCAAAGCAGTCCATGAAGGGAATCAAAACTAGAGTTTTCTCAGTCTGGCAATTGACAGAGAGAAGGCTAATTCCAAAAACCTTGCGAGGGGCAAGGCATTTAAACATTGACCATTGAAAATGGTAATGATGAGCCCAACAGAGAAAGAATCTTCCCCTACTGACAGCTCCATTGTGCAGAAGAGAAGGAGATAAGGCAGAAAAACCAGGAGGCTTCAAGATAGGCCACTCGTGTTTGAATTCCAGACCTGCCTCTTAGCAGCATATGATCTTGAGCAAGATATTTAATTTCTTGTAACTTGACTTTCTTCATCTACAAAATAGAGATTACCCTCAACTCATACTATCCTTGTGAGAATTAAATACACAGGTCATAAGTGAGAAGATGGATAGTCCAGGCCCTGACTTAGCCCTGAGCCTAGCTAGTCCAGGATGGCTAGCCAGGCTCTGACATCATTAAGCCCACAAGAACTCTTCATTGAAAACAATAACACATGTTTTCACCAAAAGCATTTCTCTTATGTCCTAAAACCCAAGCAGCAAGGATGAGAAGAAATTGATTCTTATGGATTAATAGCATCACTCTACCCTACATGAGTTTGAGTTTCACTGATTTTGAATTTCTCATTTCAATCTTATATCTATACGAACAGAAAATCAGTTTAAGAAGCTATATCAAACTACCAACCATATACACTGGGCTCTAGTACATTTGATTTCTTTTCCTAAATAAGCTGACTGAAGAATGACAGCTTGACAGTAAGAAAGCAAATCAAACCCCCTGGAAGGTTGGTAGCTTTATAGATCTATATTATAGAAAATACCTAGGCATATTAAAACTTTTCTGCAATTTCTTAAAAACACATTTTGATCTGACCCCCCGCATGTTGAATTGTACAATAATGGAATTTAAAAGGGTTAGGATAGTAAACCTCTCCAGTCAGCATTTTATAAAAACCAATACTACCAAAAACCTTACCTTTCCAGTACAGTATTAAAAGACAATAAATTCGATTTGATGTATGTAAAATGTCACGCTTATTTTTAAAAAAATAATGCTATTCATTTGTTGAAAGTTATAATGCTTGAATTGGGGAGAAAATAATTGACCACCTTTTGTGTCTTTTGATATGCAAAATGATAAATCCTGTCAAGTGGACTAGAGGCTAGAGTAAATTTTTACTTAAAAAAAAAACACTATTAATCGCTTCTTGGTGTGGCTCTGCTTGATGCAAATTATACTACTTGTCAAGACTTTTGTTTAGTCACAAATAAAAGGCTTAGTGGATAAAGGCTTGGCCTTTCACTACAGGTTTTCTTCCAAACTGTGACCTGAAATGAATGAATTGATACCGAGTAGGGCCTCCTGACTCTGTAATTTAATGCTGACAGTAATTAGCTAAGAAGGAGGTGTTACAATGAAAGCCCAGGGCACTGTGTTTATGTGATTTTACACAGCTGCAATAGATGGCACCTCCTTTTCCAGTCTTTTTCATTTACTACCTCTGAAAAAGGAGAAGGTGCAAGTCATAAAAAGATACTGGCTGCTTGACTCTCTGATAAATCTCTGGACAGTGAAGACCTTGGGTTTAAATTAGCTGTCAGACTTCAGCCATCTCACTCACCAGCTTACTCCTAAGTTAGCCACAGTGCAAAGACATTATAAATGGATTTATATGTCTTGATTAATGCCTTTTTTTGTAAACAGACTTTCTGCATAGAGCTGTGCCATAGCAGATGCCCCGTTTTAAAGGTTAATCTTCACATCAATAGCATATTCAAGACATTCTGCTTTTACACAGTTGTTCTTCTTTCTTTTTGAATTTCAAATTCTCTTATAATAAATGAGAAATAGGAGCCCTAATAGCAAAATCAGAATCTATTGTTAGAAACTCCCTGTGTAAATAAAGGATCATTCCTGCACATCCAATTACTTAATAGAACAAAGGAAATCCTCTGAATGATTCCACACTGAAGCCTTTCCTTGTTGGCCCTTTAAAAAAAAGGAAAAAAAAAAAAAACTTGCTTTAAAAGGTAAGGCTCACACCTAAGTGACCCCTCTATGTCTCTAGCTTTGGATAACTTGCCTGATAGACTGATGAGTTTGTAAAAAAGTAGTCTATTAGATGTTGGCAAGTATACAACTGTATAACCAAACACTAGAGGCCTATCCTTTTCCAACTGCTACCAATCTTTGTGTTGCCTGAATGTCAGTTTGCGATTACAGGAAAAAACTAGTGAGATAGGGATGCAAGAAGAGAGTGTGCTAATACATTTTACTTAATCCGAAGCTTTAGTTCAGGAAGGAACAGTTGATATGTTTGTCACCTCAATTCTTCACAATGAATTGGAAGCAAATCTTCCTTTCAAGCGTTTATTGACATTGTCATTTAGTCAGCTTCAAAAAGTTGACATAAATTAGACCTTTGTTTACTCTATTTCAGATAGGGGCAAAAATAAAACCTATGATTAAAAACAACTATCCAAACACTTCACTATCCTAGGAAATCAGCAATTCTACTAAGATTAGTCAGTTACACGAGTCCATTTCAAACGGTAACATAGTAATAAAATAAGAATTAAGTGCAGGAAATAGGTTATTAATTCTAGTTTGTTTTTCAGGGTCTTTTTAAATCTATATACAGCCTATCAAAAAGTTTGCATAATTTGTATTTCTAGAACATCTGTTCTCTCCATGAGAATTCTATTCACTCTTTCTCAAATGAGAAAGACAGTACAGTTCCCCAAAACTGAGAAATTATTTTGCATTTACCACTCTTCATCTCCTGGGCTTCCCAAGTGGCTCAGTAGTAAAGAATTTACCTGCCAAGGCAGGAGATGTGGGAGACTCCAGTTTAATCACTGGGTCAGGAAGATCCCCTGGAGTAGGAAATGGCAACCCACTCCAGTATTCTTTCCTGGAAAATCTCAAGGACAGAGGAGACTGGCGGGCTACATACAGTCCATAGAGCTGCAAAGAGTCAGACATGACTGAGCATAGAGCACAGCAGTCTTCAGTGACTCCAATTACTGCATATTCTTTTTCTTTTTTTGCCACTCCGCTCAGCTTATGGGATCTTAGTGCCTCAACCAGGGATTGAACCCAGGCCCTTGGCAGTGAAAAAGCAGAGTCCTACCCACTGAATCATCAGGATTCCCATATTGCATATTCTTACTCTGTCATCTTTCTTCTTCTGTAACAGACTCCTGCTGTAATAAAGAATTTTCTAATGTAATCTGAGTGAAATCAATGGTCAGTTGTTAGAAAGGTTCTCAGACATCCATCTACTACTCTCCTGTCTTTATGACTGAGGCCTCAGAAAACAAACCCTCATCCTCAACAGAAGAACCATAAGAACTAAAGCTGGCAGGAGAGAACTGCACTAGGAATGCTTCCTTGGGAAAACTGGGGCCAAGTGGTTAAGCAAGATCTAAGAATGTGAAACGGAATACATTTTAGCTCCTGAGGAACAAAATGCCCAGCATAGGTCCCAGTCCTTTTACCAGGCTCTAACTACAATACAACTCCAGACCGTGCCTGAGAAGCAAACAGAAATTCATGATACCACTGAATGAGATTTATAAACCAAGAATCAACCAGAAGAAAAAAAACAATATTTAGCAGAAAATAGATAATACTTCTTCTGGAGAAAAATTAGGATATGACATTTGAAAGAATTAATGGTTCTTCTTAATGCATCCACTTCCCTAGAAACTTCTATACCTGAAAAGTTGAGTACTTAGCATCATATAAACAAGGATCATCAAAGAAAGAACAATATATGCCAGAGTATCCTTTCTGTAAAATCCCAGATCCAGAGTTACAGTGATGGGATAAGCCTTGTAACTTACATGTTGGACAGGAAAGTATTGGCACAAAATAGGAATAAGGGTAAGTGTCTTTAAAAGGAAAAGCACATATATTTTTTAAATGTTGTAGCAGGCTGAACAAAGGCTCCCAAAGAAATCTAGATCCTAATCCCTGGAGACTGTGAATGCTTCTTTTTATGGCAGAAGAAACGTTAAAGGTATGATTAAGATTGTTGTGATGCAGAAATTATCCTGAATTTTCTAAGTGGGCCCTAAATATAATCACAAGTGTTCTTATGGGACTGGAGCAGAGAGAGATTTAACAACAAAAGAGAAGGAAATGTGATGATAGAAACGAGATACTAGAGTTAAGTTACTCAAGGAAGGAATCAAGTAAAGGAATGCAGGCAGCCTCCGAATGCTAAAACAGGCTAGGAAACTCGTTCTCCCACATAGCTTACGGAGGAAACCAGCCCTGCTGACACTGACGTTTGACTGATTTCAGACTTTATGCCTCTAGAATGGTAAGAGAACAAACTTGTGCTATTTGAAGCAACCAGGTTTGTGGCAATTGATACAGCAGAAAGGACACGCTAAGACACCTATGTTCTGGATTTAACTTAATGTTAGGTAGCCAGAGACATAGGAAAATAATAAAATAGTAGGCAAAAAAAGCAGTATAAATTCCCTAGCATTTTAAAGAACAAAGGTCAACTGCTAAAGTTAAAGTATCATCTGCCCAAAATTCATTTTGATAAATGCTTTGATTTCTGAAGGCATGTTATACTGGCTATACCTCAGTAACATTCCAGCACTCTTGGGTACATATTCTGTTGGTGCTGCAGGGGCTAGAAGCTTGGGAACTACATTTCTCAGAACCTCTTGCCAGTAGGATTCCAACTGAGATGCCATGAAAAAGAAGCACTTGTGTGTGATTTGGAAGAAGAAGGAGGCGGAATCTACTCTTCCCCACACAGAAGCTCAGACTTCTGCAGCAATGGCATTAATAACCGTTTGCTTCTTGGGCTTTATGGTCTACTGTCAGGCTTCAGATGGAATGTAGGCAGCAGCTGCCTACAATTTTCTTACTTCTGCAAAGACCCCCACTTCCTCTTTCTCTTCTGGCCTTTTGTACAACTTAAAAAAAAAATTTATTGGACTATAGTTGATTTCTCTGATTAGTTGTATCACAGAAAAAGCAAGAGAATTCCAGAAAAACGTCTACTTCTGCTTCATTTGACTACTCTAAAGTCTTTGACTGTGTGGATTACAACAAACTGTGGAAAATTCTGAAAGATATGGGAATACCAGATCATCTGACCTGCCTCCTCCAAAACCTGTATGCAGGTCAAGAAGCAACAGTTAGAACCAGACGTGGAACAATGGACTGGTTCCAAATTGGGAAAGGAGTATATCAAGGCTGTATATTGTCACCCTGCTTATTTAACTTATATGCAGAGTACATTGTGCAAAATGCCAGGCTGGATGAAGCACAAACTGGAATCAAGATTGCCAGGAGAAATATCAGTGCAGATGATACCACCCCATGTCAGAAAGTGAAGAGGAACTAAAGAGCTTCTTGATGAAAGTGAAAGAGGAAAGTGAAAAATTTGGCTTAAAACTCAACACTCAAAAAACTGAGATCATGGCATTCAGTCCCATCACTGCATGGCAAATACATAGGGAAACAATGGAAAGAGTGAGAGACTTTAGTTTCTCGGGCTCCAAAATCACTTTAGATGGTGACTGCAGCCATGAAGTTAAAAGACACTTGCTCCCTGGAAGAAAAGTTATGACCAACCTAGACAGCATATTAAAAAGCAGAGACATTACTTTGCCAACAAAGGTCCGTCTAGTCAAAGCTATTGTTTTTTCAGTAGTCATGTATGGATGTGAGTGTTGTTGGACTAAAGAAAGCTGAGTGCCGAAGAATTGATGCTTTTGAACTGTGGTGTTGGAGAAGACCCTTGAGAGTTCCTTGAAGTGCAGGGAGATCCAACCTGTCAATTCTAAAGGCAATCAGTCCTGAATATTCATTGGAAAGACTGATGCCCACTGAAACTCCAATACTTTGGCCAGGTGATGCAAAGAACCTGGGAAAGATTGAAGGTGGGAGGAGAAGAGGATGACAGAGAATAAGATGGTTGGATGGCATCACTAACTCAATGGACATGAGTTTGGGTAAACTCCGGGAGTTGGTGATAGACAAGAGAGGCCTGGCATGCTACAGTCCGTGGGGTCGCAGAGTCAGACATGACTGAGCAACTGAACTCAACTCATCATTCATTTATTCATTATTAAGGTACAAAGTGTGCTTTAAATATTTCTTTGGGGGAGGAGACACCACACTTCTACTCAATTAAGGGAAATACATTCCAGAGACCTTTTATCTTTTTAAGATCTACTATTATGCTGTGAATGGGCTTCCCTGATAGCTCAGCTGGTAAAGAATCTGCCTGCAATGCAGGAGACCCCGGTTCGATTCCTCAGTCAGGAAGATCCGCTGGAGAAGGGACAGGCTACTCACCCCAGTATTCTTGGGCTTCTCTTATGGCTCAGCTGGTAAAGAATCTGCCTGCAATGTGAGAGACCTGGGTTCGATCCCTGGGTTGGGAAGATCCCCTGGAGAAGGGAAAGACTACCCACTCTGGTATTCTGGCCTGGAGAATTCCATGGACTGTATAATCTATGGGGTCACAAAGAGCTGGACATGACTTGGCGACTTTCACTTCACTTCATGCCATGAATTCATAGGAAATGGGTTTCAGCAGCTCAGGTGCTTTCCATTAGCCTTTGCACTGGTTCTTACAAAGTGTGCTTCCTAGAGAATTCCCTGGTGGTCCAGCGGTTAGCACTCAGAACTTTCACTGCAGGGACCCAGGTTCAATCCCTGGTCAGAGAACTAAGATCTCACAAGCTGCATGATGTCTGCTTCTCTAGGTGGAGCAGGCTGGTGCTTCAGTTGAACCCAAGTAACTTTATCTTTTGTTTCTTCTTCTGATCATTTTCCTTCACATATTCCAGGAATTCATCTCACCTCTTAAAAGTGCTTAATATGTACAATATGTACATTAATTCTCTTGACAAGAACCTTGCCTTTGTTTGTTTAGAACACTTCTTAGGACACTGTAGATTCTTCCGGTTTTGCCATGATAACATCTGTGGGGCATTTCTTTTTAAACAGTGCCCATCCCCTTGATAATATCACCTTTCTTATGGAGTAACATGTACATGGCCAAAGGATCAATACTACACTTTCTGAAAAACCTAGAGAACATATAGTAGGTCCTCTCCACTTTCCTGCTGTGTTGGTTATTTTGGCAAATTACTAGATGGCAGTTCTCACCAGAAGGCTAGGAGTCTTTTATTTCTTTTTCTGGCTTAATTACCCTGTCTAGAACTTCCAATCCAATGTCAAACTGAAGTGGAAGAGCAGACATTCTTGTCTTGCTTACCTTAATGAGAAATTAGTCAGCATTTTGCCATTACATATGAAGTTAGTTGTGAGCTCTTGATAGTTGTCTTTATCAGGCTAAGGGAAAACTCACCTTTAATCCTATTTTTCTATGAGTTTTTATCATTAAAGAGTACTGGATATTGTCAAATTGTTTTTCCCCATCTTGTGAGATGATTAGTGGGTTTTGTTCTTTATTCTATACTATAATTCATTGATCTCAGATATTAAACCAACTTTGCATTCCTGAGATAATCCCTCTTGGTCATGTTGTATAACTGGTTTTTAACACTGCTGAATTCAATTTGCAAGTATTTTGCTGAGTATTTGGGTATCTATATTCACACATGGTATCAGCCTTTGTTTCCTTTTTTTCCCCTGTGTCTTTGTCCAGTTTTAGCATCAGAATAATACCAGTTTCACAAAGTGAGTTGGTAAGTACACTGGTTTCCTATCAGTTCAGTTCAGTTCAGTTCAGTCGCTCAGTCGTGTCTGACTCTTTGCGACCCCATGAATCCCAGCATGCCAGGCCTCCCTGTCCATCACCAACTCCCGGAGTTTACTCAAACTCATGCCCATCGAGTCGGTGATGCCATCCAGCCATCTCATCCTCTGTCGTCCCCTTCTCCTCCTGCCCCCAATCCCTCCCAGCATCAAGGTCTGTTCCAATGAGTCAACTCTTTGCATGAGGTGGCCAAAGTACTGGAGTTTCAGCTTCAACATAAGTCCTTCCAGTGAACATCCAGGACTGATCTCCTTTAGGATGGACTGGTTGGAACTCGTTGCAGTCCAAGGGACTCTCAAGAGTCTTCTCCAACACCACAGTTCAAAAGCATCAATTTTTTGGCACTCAGCTTTCTTCACAGTCCAATTCTCACATCCATACATGACCACTGGAAAAACCATAGCCTTGACCAGACGGACCTTTGTTGGCAAAGTAATGTCTCTGCTTTTTAATATGCTATCTAGGTTGGTCATCCACAGTCATGTCTAACTCAATGAAACTAGGCCATGCCATGTGGGGCCACCCAAGACAGTCGGGTCATGGTGCAGAGGTCTGACAGAATGTGGTCCACTGGAGAAGGGAATGGCAAACCACTTCAGTATTCTTGCCTTGAGAACCCCATGAACAGTATGAGAAGGCAAAATGATAGGATACTGAAAGAGGAACTCCCCAGGTCAGGAGGTGCCCAATATGCTACTAGAGATCAGTGGAGAAAGAACTCCAGAAAGAATGAAGGGATGGAGCCAAAGCAAAAATACCCAGTTGTGGATGTGACCAGTGATAGAAGCAAGGTCTGATGCTGTAAAGAGCAATACTGCATAGGAACCTGGAATGTTAGGTCCATGAACCAAGGCAAATTGGAAATGGTCAAACAGGAGATGGCAAGAGTGAATGTCGACATTCTAGGAATCAGCGAACTAAAATGGACTGGAATGGGTGAATTTAACTCAGATGACCATTATATCTACTACTGTGGGCAGGAATCCCTTAGAAGAAATGGAGTAGCCATCATGGTCAACAAAAGAGTCTGAAATGCAGTGCTTGGATACAATCTCAAAAACAACAGAATGATCTCTGTTCATTTCCAAGAAAAACCATTCAATATCACGGTAATCCAAGCCTATGTGCCAACCAGTAACCCTGAAGAAGCTGAAGTTGAACGATTCTATGCAGACCTACAAGACCTTTTAGAACTAACACCCAAAAAAGATGTCCTTTTCATTATAGGGGACTGGAATGCAAAAGTGGGAAGTCAAGAAACACCTGCAGTAACAGGTAAATTTGCCTTGGAGTACGGAATGAAGCAGGGCAAAGGCTAATATAGTTTTGCCAAGAGAACACACTAGTTTCCTATAGATTCTATTAAAAATTACCAAAACACAGGTGGCTTAAAACAACAAAAATTTATTCTCTTAAACTTCTGGAGGCCAAAAGTCCAAATACAGCTTTACTGAAGTAAAATCAAGATGTTGGCAGGGCTATGCTCAGTCTGGGGACTCTCAAGGAGAATCCATTCCCCACCTCCTTCAGCTTCAAGTGGTTGCCAGCATTCTTTGACTGTGGTTGCACCATTTCCAACCTCTGTCTCTATTGTCACACTGACTCTTCTTCTCTTTAAAATCTCCCTCCCTCTTCTTCTCTTTTAGGAAGACATTTATGACTATATCTATGGATGACCTAAATAATCTAGAATAATCCCTCCCTTGGTGTCAGAATTCCTAACTTAAACATATCTGTAAAGATTTTTCTATAAGGTAACATTTATAGGTTCCAGGGATCAGGACATAATTATTTGGGGACAGGGGAAGGTGGGGACTTATTTAGACTACCTCAGAAAAGTGTTTCTCTACTTGTATACTTTAATTTGTAAGGGAGTGCTATTCATTCCCTTTAAACATTTGGTAGAATTCACCAGTGAAGCCATATGGGCCTGAACTTTTCTTTGAAAAGTTTTTAAATTAAATGTGTAATCTCTATTTGTGACAACTGTTTTCCAACTTTCTACTTCTTGAGTCAGTTACGTGTTTGTTGTCCTTTTAGGAATTTGTCCATTTCATCTAAGTTATCCAATCTGTTGGGATATAGTCATTTATGCATTCCCTTATAATCGTTTCATTTCCTTAAGGTCAGTAATGACTTCTCTTTTATTTCTGGCTTCAGTAATTTGAGTCTAATTTCTTTTTTCTTGGTTAGTCTAGCTAAAGGTTGTCAATTTTCTTGACCTTTTTTTTTTAATTCAGTTTCATTGATTTCTCTATTATGCTTCTATTCTCTACCTCATTTATTTCTAAATCTCTAATCTTTATTATAATTTCCCTTTCCAGTGCTCTTTACTTCTTCATATGGATTCCAGTTAGTTTCCAAGGTCCTTTATTTGACCTAAATGATCCCCTTCGTATTTTTGGTATGAGAGGCCTGCTAGCATCAAATTCTCTCAGTATTTATTTCACCACTTTGTATATGTCATACCACTGCCTCCTGACCTCCCTGGTTTCTTCTAAGAAATAAGCTGTTATTCATGCTGAACATCTCTTGTTATGTGATGAGTTGCTTCTCTCACTACTTTCAGAAATCTGTGTTTGACTTTCTACACTTTGATTAGGATGTGTCTAGATGTGGATCTCCTTGAATTTACTCCACCTGGACCTTGTTGAGCTTCCTGGATGTGGAGATTAATGACTTTTATCAGTCTGGGAAGTTTTTGGACATTATTTCCTCAAACATTCTTTCAGCACCTTTTTACTTCTCCTTTCCTTCTGGTACTCCCATTATGCCTTTATTGATATACTTCAGGGCCTCCCCATATCTCTGAGGCTCTATTTTTTTTTTTTCCGTTTGTCAGGCTATAAAATCTCAGTTGACCTATTAATATTTCAAAATTCTCTGATTCTTTCTTTTTTCCAAGGCAAGTCTAATATTGAGTTCCTCACATGATCTTTTATTCCAATTATTGTACTTTTCAACTCCACATATTCTATTTCATTTTTATAATCTCTTTCTCTTTATTGATATTCTCTATTTGGCAAGGCATTACACCCATACTTTTATTTAATTCTATACACAAAGTTTCCTTTAGTGCTTTAAACATATATACAACTGACTTAAGGTCTGTCTAGAAATTTATTCTAATAATATCTGAGTTTCCCCAGGGTCAGTTACTGTTGAAACCTTTGTTTTTCCCTTATATGTGGACCATACTCTCCTTTTCTTTGCATGCTTTGAAGTAATATATTATAGCAAAAACTAAATATTTTAAATAATACAGCAAGGCTAAAAATCAGATCTTCTCCCCAAGGTATTTTGTTTTTGCTGTTTGTTTAATAGGTTTCCTGGACTAATTCTATGACATCTGTCTTGCTTTTCATGTGTGGACACTGATTAGCTTTGGATCAACTAATAACTGGATAGAGATTTTCTTAAATGTCTAGGAGCACTAAGTACCCTAACATGTGTTAAGGGGCCCGAGGTCCATTATGTCTCCAATGCCAGGCACGTAGTTTACTACACTACCTCAGTCCTCACTTCCTGCTAGTGCAGAACTTCAGGTCAACCAGAAGTGAGAGGTTAGAGCTTTCCGAGGTTAGTTCTAGACATCATGCACACAGCTCTGCATGTGAATGGCCTTCTAGATTCCCAGGAATATATCAGAGCGTTTTAAAGACCCCTGGTGAATCAGATGGTAAAGAATCTGCCTGCAATGCAGGAGACCTGGGATCAATCCCTAGGGCAAGAAGATCCCCTGGAGAAGGGAATGGCTACCGACTCCAGTATTCTTGCCTGGAAATCCCATGGACAGAGGAGCCTGGTGGGCTACAGCCCATGGGGTCACAAAGAATCAGGCACGACTGAAAGACTTTCACTTTTCATCTTCATAAACATCTCATTACCCAGCTTTTCCTTTTATGTCTTTGGCCAGCTTCCTGTGTGGCCCAGATATTATCATCATATCAGGCAACTGCAATTCTAAATAGTTGTCATTGATTATTTTTGATAAATGCTTCAGGAGAAAAGGCTGTAAGCATTGAGACGGTCAGATCAAATAAGACAAGCTCTGACAAGTAAGTTTCCAGGGAACTGACAGACATGCCAAATGATGGCAATTATCTGGGAATAGGGCTTTTAAGAAACTTCAAACCTGTTCTGTCCCTCCCAGTAACTATTAGGCTGTTGATTTTCTTGGCTATCATGATTTCAAGGTCAGTAAAAGGGGGATAGGATAGGGCAAACCAAATGCCACAAAACTCACTGCACTTACCAAGATTTAAACATTTTCCTTGAATGAAAGGTCGTCAAATTACTGCAAGCTTTTGATTAATTTATGGAGTTCTGGAAATGTTGATTTTGATAATTCTTGTCAATGTTCTCACTGTTTTTTATAAAGAAGTGGATTTTCAAGGGTTCCTACTCCACTAATGTGGAAGTGATCTCCTAGATCATATTCTATTAAAAGAGCATCTCTCACTAGTTCCTGACCTTAAGCTACTTCACCAGGCCCTCTCCTATTCTCTTTGGCTTAGGAGATACCAAGCCCTGTCATCCCTTTGTGATCTTTGATATTTTGGGTCTTGATTTTATTATAGCAGGTAGGGAAAAAGCAATTCAAACATCTCTCTCTCTCTCTCTCTCTCTCTCTTACTTCTCAGCAGTGAAAAAGTAAACACAGAGAGGAAAAGGAAAAGGAAAAACTAAATTCAAATAGCCTTTCCTTAGCTATAGCTTTGGGACTTACTTTTAATGAAAACTTGCCCAAAAGACAGTTTCATTTACATCACTGATTTTCTCTCATCAGCCCCAAAGTATAATTGGATCCAACTTTGCCTCTATAATTCTACACAATATACCTAACATAAAAAGTAAGCACATGCAGGGTTAAACTGGAACCTATCCAAGGACCTGATGAAATTGAGGTGAGATGTTATAACAGAGTAGAATCCAATGACATGAAAATTGAATACCTTATATTTTGCATTAGTTCAAAAAAAAAGCTACAACAATAAGCCTAACAGTTTGATGTTGCCTACCTGTATCTTATCACATCCAAGTCAGCACTGCTTAATTTACTGCATAATTGTATAACATTATTTTTGTGAGGCTGTATTCTACATAGTATTCTCTTAAACTTGTAAAGTAAAAA
Organism: Odocoileus virginianus; assembly: GCF_023699985.2. Lineage (NCBI taxonomy): Eukaryota > Metazoa > Chordata > Mammalia > Artiodactyla > Cervidae > Odocoileus > Odocoileus virginianus. Next base: position 15,844,594 of record NC_069675.1, on the reverse strand, counting down.
GCACTGTGTCTGTGTGTGTCAGCACCACCAAGAGCTAGAAAACAGAACCTGTTCTGACTTTATATTATTCACTAAGACTAATTTGCCATAAGATATAGACAAACAAAGGCAGGCTGAGTTCATTTCATATCACCTTTCAAGACAGAACAAAGAAACTGGTTTTTGTTATTCAGCTGAGGAAAAATACTATGATCATCACTAGGGGAAATGAATGAAGTAAAATGATGCTATCTTGGTATCATGAATTTTTACCTAGATGAATGCATGAATATAGCTTCCAAAAGAAAACAGGTATACCACTCATAGTTAAACCTAAATACATATTAAAAAATAAAGATATTTTGGCTACACAATGTAAAACATTTCTAATGACTGCTTATTATAATGATTCATGCAGCCTTAAAATGTCACAGACTTCGGTCTACTAAATGCATGACTTATTTGTCTTATTATGTCTTTTGCTTACTCACAATTCTATTGCAGCTGATTCTTTTTTCAAATTTCAAATCATGAACTTGTATTGAACACGGTGAAGTGCATAATACTGTGCTAGATACTCCATGGAGGAAAACACAAAGTAGACTTTTCTTCATCAAGGAAACTAAATTTCAGTGTGGCAATTAGATGGTAGCAATGGGGGAAGATTATTTATCCTATGTATTCACACTTAACACAAAAATCTTAGCATGTTGACCAGGACATTTTTAACCAAAAAAAAAAAAAAAGAAGAAGAAGAAATCAAACCACTATTGGCATTTTCCTGTCCTGTCTCTAAGAGTGACCTTCTGACTCTTATATAATTTATAATGAATAAATTATATTCATCAGAAGTTAACCCTTTCAGAGGCTATAGCTCAGGAAACCTTTATTAAAATACATGGCACCTCGTTTCTGAACATAACTCTCACTCAAACATTCTCAGTTAATACTGGAAAAGCCACTGAAGAAACCCCAGACCCAAGGAGGGCATTATCATATACATTCCTGCATATGTGCTCAGTCATGTCTGACTTTTGCAACCCCAGGGACTGGGCTGCCAGGCTCCTCTGTCCATGAGATTTTCAGGCAAGAATATTGGAGCAGATTGCCATTTCCTTCTCCAGGGGATCTTCCAAACCCAGGGATTGAACCCAAGTCTCCTGCACTGAGTCACCTGGTAAGCTTGCCATGTATTAATACATTACCAAGATAAAATAGATACCTAGTGGTAACTCTCAGCCTGTTACTGTGTGACAACCTAGAAAGATGGGATGGGGGTGGGAGGGGAGGTTCAAGATGGACAGGATACACACACCCTTCTAGCTGATTCACACTGTTGTGAGGAAGAAACCAACACAACATTGTAAAGCTATTATCTTCCAATTAAAAAAATTTTAAAAAACCAAAGATGAAAAAAGATTCTTTGTAAAATGTTACTTGAAGGATAGACTCTTACTTATAAAATGGACTTTTTTCTTGACATCTAAGAAAGCAGAGGGAGAAAATATTTATATACAGAGAGGTAAGATCTTTAAGACGGGCCATTATTTGAATAAAGTGCATTCATATGTGAAATACAAAGCATTCTATTTGCTTATTGACATACTAGGTGAAACTATAACAATGTACGAAACCTGGAAAAAATGAAGATGGAAAAGGAATGAGAAGCATCAACAAAGATTTACAGTTGAAAGGACTTTATATAGAAGTATTTAGGAGGGTATAAAGGCAGAAAGAGTGAAGGGCATTACAAAACATCCCATTTCATTCCATTTGCAGCTTCCTTTCTTCTTTGGCTTTGCTCAGGAGTAAATAGAAGACAGACTTTCTAATCTAATCACCAGCTTGGTTAATGTCCCAATTCTTTGGAGTCACCCATTCAAATTTTAATATACACACAAATCACCTGGATATTATGTGAAAATGCATAACTTGACTCAATAGCATTGGCTTAGGGCCCCCAGGTTCTGTTGATATGCAGACCCTCACTTCAAGTAGGGAGGGGTAGGAGACTCCCTCAGTAAAGGAAGTCTTAATTATCAGTCTAATTACTGTTGAAAATTTCCCTATTTCCCAATATCAAAATAAGAATAGCACTATATTACAACATCATGATTTTTACATCAATCAAAAGATGATAAAAAATATTATTTTAAAAGATGATAAATAAACCTTGTGTCATTACAGATTCATTGATTTATTCATTTCACAAATAATTACTCTGTGCAAAGCACAGTTCTACACTCTAAGGATAAATCTAAACCAAATCAAAGTCCTATCCTCAGAATGACACACTTTAGTGGGTGGAAGAGCTTAAAAGCAAATTAATATACAACACAAAGCTAGACAGTGAAAAATAAAATCAAGGAAAAGGAGTGGTGATAGAAGGGTAGGTGGTTTTACTTTGCCAAGAAAGACCTCCTCAGTTTTCACCCTATGAGTCTAACCAAACTTTCCTTTCTCTTTTAGAAGTACCAGTCAAACTATACCATTCTTTCCCAAATCACTTCTACTAACCTTACAATGGGCTTCCCTGGTGGCTCAGACGGCAAAGAAACCGCCTGCATTGTGGGAGACCTGGATTCGATCCCTGGGTTGGGAAGATCTCCTGGAGGAGGGCACAGCAACCCACTCCAATATTCTTGCCTGGAGAATCCCCATGGACAGAGGAGCCTGGTAGGCTATATATAGTCCATGAGATCACAAAGAGTCAGACACAACTGGGCGACTAAGCACAGCACCAAACCTTCAGTTCAGTTCAGTTCAGTTGCTCAGTCATGTCCAACTCTTTGCAACCCCATGGATCGCAGCACGCCAGTTCTTCCTGTCCATCACCAATTCCCAGAATGTATTCAAACTCATGTCCATTGAGTCAGTGATGACATTCAGCCATCTCATCCTCTGTCATTCCCTTCTCTCACCTTCAATCTTTCCCAGCATTAGGGTCTTTTCCAATGAGTTAGTTCTTCACATCAGCTGGCCAAAGTATTGGAGTTTCAGCTTCAGCATCAGTCCTTCCAATGAATATTCAGCACTGATTTCCTTTAGGATGGACTGGTTGGATCTCCTTGCAGTCCAAGGGACTCTCAAGAGTCCTCTCCAACACCACAGTTCAAAAGCATCAATTCTTTGGCACTCACCTTTCTTTATAATACAACTCTCACATCCATATATGACTGCTAGAAAAACTAGTTTTGACTAGATGGACCTTTGTTGGCAAAGTGATGTCTATGATTTTTAATATGCTGTCTAGGTTGGTCATAGCTTTTCTTCCAAGGGACAAGCTTCTTTTAATTTCATGGCTGCAGTCACCATCTGCAGTGATTATGAAGCCCAAAAAAATAAAGTCTGTCACTGTTTCCCCATCTATTTGCCAAGAAGTGATGAGAATGAATGCCATGATCTTAAGTTTTCTGAATGTTGAGCATTAAGCCAACTTTTTCACTCTCCTCTTTCACTTTCATCAAGAGGCTCTTGACTTCTTCACTTTCTGCCATAAGGGTGATGTCTGAGGTTATTGATATTTCTCCCAACAAACTTGATTCCAGTTTGTGCTACATCCAGCCCAGCATTTCACATGATGTACACTGCATATAAATTAAATAAGCAGGGTGACAGTATAAAGCCTTGACATCCTCCTTTCCCAATTTGGAACCAGTCCATTGTTCCATGTCTGGTTCTAACTGTTGCTTCTTGACCTGCATACAGATTTCTCAAGAGGCAAGTCAGGTGGTCTGGTATTCCCATCATTTGAAGAATTTTCCACAGTTTGTTGTGATCCACAACACAGTCAAAGGCTTTGGCATAGTCAATAAAGCAGATGTTTTTCTGGAACTCTCTTGTTTTTTCCATGATCCAACAGATGTTGGCTCATTTGATCTCTGGTTCCTCTGCCTTTTCTAAATCCAGCTTGAACATATGGAAGTTCACAGTTCATGTACAGCTGAAGCCTGGCTTAGAGAATTTTGAGCATTACTTTGCTAGCGTGTGAGATTAGTGCAATTGTGGGTAGTCTGAACATTCTTTGGCATTGTCTTTCTTTCGGATGGGAATCAAACTGACCTTTTCCAGTCCTGTGGCCACTGCTGAGTTTTCCAAATTTGCTGGCATATTGAGTGGAGCACTTTCATAGCATTATCTTTTAGGATTTCAAATAGCTCAACTGGAATTCTATCATCTCCACTAGCTTTGTTCATATTGAAGCTTTCTAAGGCCCACTTGACTTCACATTCCAGGATGTTTGGCTGTAGGTAAGTGATCATACATCATGATTGTCTGGGTCATGAAGATCTTTTTTGTATAGTTCTTCTGTTATTACTGTCACCTCTTCTTAAAATCTTTTGCTTCTGTTAGGTCCATACCATTTCTGTCCTTTATTGTGCCCATCTTTGCATGAAATGTTCCCTTAGTATCTCTAATTTTCTTGAAGAGAAAGACATCCCACATATACTTTAATTCATGCTTTCTTGATATGAAAACAATATATGGAAAAATAATTCAATAACTTTCCCTGGGAAAGTTGCCCTGGGAAAAATACCAGAATCTGAGAGCTGCAAAGCTTATATCTCTATTTGTCAGAGCTAATCAAAAACTGCAAAAATATCCATACTCTTTCTGTGCTATTTCTTAACAGATGAGAATCCAAAATGTCACATATATCTTAAACCAAAGAACAAATAATCCCCTTTGGTTTTATTTGCATCTGTCTAATTTGACTTATGCAGAATTGTGCCCCCTACCACAACATTTTAATAAGTATTTACACATTACCATTCCCCAAAGACTTCGTTGATAAAATTCTTCCTTGGAACTAAGAATATACTTCAAGATAATCCTACTCTCCATGTCTCCACTCTGAGACAGAAACTGCAAATTGCGATGCTTAAATGAGTTCAGAGCTCCTCCTTGTGGATTCTATCTGTGAATGCTCCTCCTTCCTAAATATTGATCAATTTGTGTGCATGCGTGGTAAGTCGCTTCGGTCATGCCCAACTCTTTGCAACCCAATGGACTATAGCCTGCCAGGCTCCTTTGTCCATGGGATTCTCCAGGCAAGAATACTGGAGTGGGTTGCCATGCTCTCCTCCAGGGGATTTTTCTGACTGAGGGATGGAACCCACATGTTATATCTCCTGCATTGGCAGGTGGATTCTTTACCACTGGTGTCACCTGGGAAGCCTCTCTGAACCCCACAGAATCCCCTCAATTAGGATATGTGATAAGGTTATTAGTTGAACATACATCAAGACAGTGAACCAACAACTAGATATAATCCATTTAGTGGTATAATTTATAATACTTTAAACAAACATTTCAATTTCACACATATATGTTCCTGTGTTGGACACTCTCTTTACAAAGGTACCCCTTAGATTATTTTTCCTAGGGCTTCCTAGGTGGCTTCAGTGGTAAAGAACCTGCCTACCAATGCAGGAGACGACATGTGGGTCCAAGCCCTGGGTCGGGAACATCCCCTGGAGGAGGGCCGGCACCTCACTCCAGTAGCCCTGCCTGGAGAGGCCCATGGACAGAGGGGCCTGGAGGGCCACAGTCCGTGGGGTCGCTCGGAGCTGGGCACGACTGAGTGACTGAGCACACCAGACAATGGATACGCCACCTAGCCTCTCCCAAGGAGTGATACAGTGTTATGCTATCCTTTCAATTCTTAGAGGATTTACTAGCTTGATCTTAAATGTTACACTAGGTACCAGTCAAGTCTCATGAACTGCATGCAAGGCTGCCTCTTTGTGTGTGTGACCAGTAGAGTAGCACAGACTCACACTCAGAAGGGTGCCCTGGTTGCAGTTAAGGCACTGCAATCTTTGCCTTAAAATTCTTAATAATTTCATCTTTGAATTTGTGTTTTGTAAGTGAAATCCAATAAGACAACGGAGCATGTGCCAGGAGGCGCTGGAGACTTGGCTCACTTGTAATCCTGACTCCCACTGCCTCACTGGGATGTGTTCTCAGCTGCCCAGCTCCTGACTTCAGTGGTGTTCTGCACCCCACCCCCCACACACAACCTTCCAGTGGGCTGGGGTATGGGTGTGGCAGGCTTCAGGGTGATGTGTAAAAGAAAGTAAATACCCCTGTCTCAGGGAGGAACATGGTGTTGGCCATCCCCTTTTTGGACTGGCAGCACCACAGTAAGCTTAGCAGGAGACAAGGAGGGTAAGCTTCTCACTTACTCCTTATCCAGTGGCCCAGCACACCCTAGTGTGGCAGCTGCAATCACTTGGGGATCACCTATCCACTGCTGGTTAAGATAGCAGTCCCATGGGAATGGGAGACTGATTTTCCATGGAGGTCTAGTACTGACAAGATGGGGAGCCTGGCAGTCAGTAGTGGGGCCCCAGGTACCTGTGAGGATCTACACTCAACCAACAAGTATCTCCATGCTCAAGGGCATATGATATTAAGTAGCAAGGAAAAGACACTATTAACAGGTCAAGAGAGACTGCAGAAGGGCAAAGTTTTATAGTTTAATACTTCCAATGGCACCTTTTTCTTGCCCTTTTTTTGGCCTCGCCTCACAACTTGCAGGATCCATAGTTCCCCAGCAAGGACCAAATATACTGAGGAGTCCTAACCACTGTTAGTGAAATTTGCTTGTGTCCCCACAAACTTCATATGTTGAAGTCCTAACCTCCAATACAATGGTACTTGGAGATGCGGCCTTTGGGGCACTTAGGTTTAAATTAGGCCCCACCCTCATGATGAGTTGAATGTCCTCCTAAGAATAGGGAGACTGAGAGAAAGGCCATGTGAGTACAGAAGGCGGCGATTTTCGATAAGTCAGGGAGCAGGCTAGTACCTGGACAAGTTCCGGGAATCAAATTTACTTATACCTTGATCTTGGACTTGCCAAATTCCAGAACTATGAGGAATAAGTGTCTATTGTTTAAGCCACCTAGTATATAATATTTTGTTACAGTAGTCTAAGTTAAGATACCAGCCCTGAAAATACACTTTAACAAAGTGTTTCCAAAATTTTTCCAAAATTCTATATCTTTTCACTGCTGGCTTATTTGTCTAACTGGACGTAGAGAAGCTATTAAAGATTCGGAGTGTATGAGAAGAATAATTCTATTATTATAGCCCACCCGGTGGATGTGCTCTGTAACTCAACTCCACAAGATAACTTTGGCTTCAGAAAATATTTCATGGGGTAGAGCCAGCTGCACCAAAAGAGGCCACCAAACACTTATAGGTGACTTAATCCTTTCTTGAAATGGTAGCAATTATGACTCCTCGTTTGTATGTAACAGAAGTGTTAGCACTGAGGGAAGATACCCTCACTGCTTGAGGTTTATCAGCCTGCATTTTCTTCTAAATAACTGAGAACAATTTTATAAAATACATGGATTGAAGTCTGGAGTAGAAGTCATATTTCTAGAGCACTGTGGAAAGAAGATAGCAGAGAAAATGTAAGCAATAGCTTATAGATGAAAGGCTTCTAAGGGGTACAGAAGAAACAGGAAAATGTATCTTCGGATAGGAAGGAAATAATATGACAAAACACTGTCTGCAACTAACACATTGACAATGAACAGGAAAACAGAGAACCACCGAAAGATTTAAGGGATAAAAATAATCATAGCTGTCACATAATCTCAGTGACAATCAGGATGGCTAGCAGCATTGTGTTTGAAAAGAGATCAATGAGGTGAAAATGACGCAGGGTATGACTCTACGCTAATGTGCTGAGACTGAATTCTAGAATCCACAAAGCAAAATTAGTTTCATTGGTCTGTAAGTCACATTTTATATATCATGGGAGATCAGAAGTGACCAGGGACTGGAGAATTAACATGGCAATACAAATTAAGAGGTGGAAAACCCCTATCTGATCAAGATATAAAGACTGAATATCCAGAATGGCATTTAAAAAAAAAAGCTAACACTGAGTCTGAAGTGCTTTGTCTGAGGACAGCGGTGCCATGGAGGCACTGAGGAAACAAGCTTCTAAGATAAATAAAGGAAAAGTGTGAGGGAGTAGAAACAGTTCTTACTGACAAGTGAGCTATTGGCTGAGCAGCACAGAGGTCAGGGACCTAGCAGCCGACTTGCTGATTTTCCACATACAGATGAACCACAGTTCCCAGGAGGGCTACAGAAGAATCCGAATGAAATTTTTGGCCAATCCAGTGCATTAAAGTAACAGGCATGAGGGCTTCCCTGGTGGTCCAATGAATAAGAATCCACAATCCACCTTACAATGTAGGGGATGCCGGTTCGATCCCTGGTCCCACAAGATCGCACATGCCACAGGGCAACTAAGTCTGTGTGCTACAACAACTGAGTCCATATGCCACAATTACTGCAGCTGGCGCTCCACAACGAGAGAAGCCACCACAAGAAGCCTGCACACCACAACTGGGGAGAAGCCCCCATTCTCCATAACTAGAGAAAGCCTGTGAGCAGCAATAAGACCCAGTGCAGCCAAAAGTCAAATAAATAAGTAATAATTTCAAGAAAATAAATAAAAAACAGGCATGAGCTTGCGTTCATGTATCCATGCGTTCACGCCTGGATTCCTCCAGTGAAAAATCCTTCCTGATGAAGGGCACTGACTCCACACCCAGAAGCTCTAACTTTCCCACTGGCGAATGTGCAGAATGAGCAGCGCTAGCGCCATCAGCATTCCTTAAACACTGGCAGAGACTGTCACTCACATCTAACAAATAAATAAAATTTAAAAGTCTTTTACGATTAAGAGAAGTGCTATAGTATTTTCTACCAAGAGACGATCTCTCACTTCTTCCCTCAATTCTGAGTTCTTATATGTTTCTTTAAATATATTATTTAATCTAAACTGACTATGCTAAAGCCTTTGACTGTGTGGATCATAACAAACTGTGGAAAACTCTTAAAGAGATGGAAACATCAGACCATCTTATCTGTCTCCTGAGAAACCTGTATACGGGTCAAGAAGCAACAGTTAGAACCCTGTATAGAATAACCGATTGGTTCAGGATTGAGATAGGAGTATGACAAGGCTGTTCATTGTCACTCTGTTTATTTAACTTCTATGCAGAGCACATCATGCAAAATGCCAGGCTAGATGAGTTACAAGCTGGAATCAAGACTGCAGGGAGAAATATCAATAACCTCAGATATGCAGATGATGATACCACTCTAATGATAAAAGCAAAAAGGAACTAAAGAGCCTCTTGATGAGGGTAAAGGGAGAGAGAGAAAAAGCTGGCTTAAAACTCAGTATTTAAAAAATTAAGATCATGGAATCCAGTCCCACCACTTCATGGCAAATAGATGGGGAAAAGGTAGAAAGCGAGGACAGATTTGCTCTTCCTGGTCTCTATAATCACTGTGGATGGTGACTGCAGCCATGAAATTCAAAGCATTCTAATGCTTCTTGGCAGGGAAGCTATGACAAACCTAGACAGTGTATTAAAAAGCAAAACACTGCTTTCCTGACAAAAGTCCATGTAGTCAAGGATATGGTCTTTCCAGTAGTCATGTATGGTTGTGAGAGCTGGACCATAAAGAAGACAGAGCGCTGAAGAATTGATGCTTTCGAACTGCAGTTCTGGAGAAGACTCTGGAGAGTCCCCTGGACAGTAAGAAGATCAAATCACTCAGTCTTAAAGGAAACCAACCCTGAATACTCATTGGAAGGATTGATGCTGAAGCTGAAGCTCCAATACTTTGGCCACCTGATGCGAACAGCCAACTCATTGGAAAAGACCCTGGTGCTGGGAAAGATTGAAGGCAGAAGGAGAAGAGAGTGGCAGAGGATGAGATGGCTGGATGGCATCACCAATGCAATGGACATGAACTTGAACAACTCCAGGAGATGGTGGGGGACAGGGAAACCTGGCGTGCTGCAGTCCATGAGGTCATGAAGAGTCAGACATGACTTGGCAACTGAACAACAAACAACAATCTACACTGACATTTTTAGCAAGAAATGGGGAGAGCCAGGAGAACACAGTGGACATACCAGTCACATAAACCTTTGCCAAGGTTTATAGTTAAATGAGAATGAAATGTGAGCAATGTGTGAGGAAAGCCATACTTAAGGTATTAATCATAGCTGGCAGTTACTATATACATGGGGTCACACAGAGTCGGACACAACTGAAGTGACTTAGCAGCAGCAGCAGCAGTTACTATATATATATATATATATATATATATATATATGTGTGTGTGTGTGTGTGTGTCTACATATAAAACATTTACTGAAGAGTCTACCAAAATCAAATAATTTGAAATTACTATTGTTATTGATGACAGCTTGCTTTTCTTCTCAATTTTATAGTTTTAGAATATTTTATTATATTTTATCACAAAAACTTCCAATTCTATTCCTAGTAGAAATTTTCTACCTGTTTTTTAAATGTTTCTTAATTTATTGAGGTTACCAGGATATGCGTGTTAACTGAAAAGTTAATAATTGGTCTAGTCCCTCGAACTCTGAATTGCTTGAGGGGAAGTGAGTACTAAGAAACCAGGTTCCTGCCTATTTAGTTCAATTCTCAATTCTGTTTGCGACAAAGTTGAGAATCTACTGCTCTTCATTTTAAAAGTTTCATATTCTGACAAATTTTGAAATCCTGAGTATTCTCTCACTTGAAACAGTCACCTTCTAAGTTCCTATAGATAAATGGAAAGGTAATCACTGATTCTAGTTCTTTTCAAGGTCATCCACCCTCTAGGTTATTCAATTCTCTTAAACTGTACAATCTAAAGGATGTTATGTTTTTAAGGAAGAGAAACAATGTGCAGCTTTTCCAGAATGTCCTATCTCAACGCACAATTTAGAGTAGAATTTCTGAACATTTTTGTATTAGACCCCTTTGGTAGCCTGGTGTAAAACTTATGAACCCTTTGTCAGATAATATTTCTAAATGCATAGGTAAAACATATAGGATTATAAAGAAAATAATTATACTAAAATATGGTAATAAAAATATTTCTAAACTATTATAATTTATTAACATCTTAAGATACATCAGTCTAATGATCACCATAACTTTAGTGATGAACAAGAAAAATATTTCAAGATGCTTCAACTGTAATGTGATATGAAGATAACTGTTATTTCTTTTGATGTATAAAGCACAGGTTCTGACAATACTTCCATAACTTGTTATTTACATTTGTAATTAGAGAAAATGCTGACTTTTAGTTAACTATAATTTTTCCACTCGAAGTTCCTAGATCTCTATTTTCTATCCATGAACACTCAAGGGGTCCATGGACCAGGTTAAGAACCTCCAAATTAGAAGAATTTAACAGCTTAAAGAGAAAAAAAAAAGGAATATTATCTTACTTGCTGTATTTTAAGTCACTGAAAGTACATATGGGCTTCCTGCTGGCTTGATGGTAAAGAATCTGCCTGCCAATGCAGGAGACTTGGGTTTGATCCCTGGGTTGAGAAGATCCCCTGGAGAAGGAAATGGCAACCCACTCCAGTTTTCTTGCCTGTGAAATCCCATGGACAGAGGAGCCTGTAGGTGTACAGTCCATGAGGTCGCAGAGTCGAACATGACTTAGTGACTGTATAACAACAACAAAAGTACATCTCCCATATTTTTTTTTTAAGTATAATTTCCATTTTATTGTCTCTTCAGAGAAACCAATATTTCTTCAGTCTTTAAGGACTTGGATCCTTACATGGGCTTTGGTGGAGGACGTGGGGCAGCACCCGCAGGTCTAAATCGGGGTGGAGGTGTTCGGTCCTTCCGGGCTTCCCGAGAGCGATTCCTGACTACCTTGCTGTGAATGGCACAACTCACGCAGTAATGCAGTTTCACATACGGCTTGGGAAGCACACAGGCGTCGAAAACACTCGCTTCGGAAATGTCCCTGACGGCTGCGGCCTCTACAATGTTTCGAATGACGAACTTCTTAATGGCCTTATCCTTGGCACGCATCGGGCACAGTTGGTGCAGCGAATAGGCTGCACGTGGCCGCGGCCCTTTTTGGCGCGACCGTTGTTCCTTCTTTTCTTGGTCATCTTGGAAGCGCGGAGGCGAGAGAGCAAAATATTGTAATGACTTTATTCAGGTATGATCTGAATGACTTTATCCAGGTATGACGCAAATCAAATCCCTTACAATTATATAGTGGAAGTGACAAACAGATTCAAGGGATTAGATTTGATAGACACAGGGCCTGAAAAACTCTGGATGGAGGTTTGTGACATTGTACTGTGTCAAGACAGTGCAGTGTCAAGGCAGTGATTAAGACAATCCCCAAGAAAAAGAAATGCAAAAAGGCAAAATGGTTGTCTGAGGAGGCTTTACAAAGAGCTGTGGAAAGAAGAGAAGCAAAAGGCAAAGGATAAAAGGAAAGATATATCCATTTGAATGCAGATTTCCAATGAATAGCAAGGAGAGATAAGAAAGTCTTCCTCAGTGATCAATGCAAAGAAATAGAGGAAAACAATAGACTGGGAAACACTTGAAATCTCTTCAAGAAAATTAGAGATACCAAAGGGAAATTTTCATGCAAAGATGGGCACAATAAAGGATAGAAACGATATAAACCTAACAGAAGCAGAAGATATTAAGAAGAGGTTGCAACAATACACAGAACTATACAAAAAAGATCTTCATGACAAGACAATAACAATGGTGTGATCACTTACCTAGAGCCAGACTCCTGGAATGTGAAGTCAAGTGGGCCTTAGGAAGCATCACTATGAACAAAGATAGTAGAGGTGATGGAATTCCAGTTGAGCTATTTCAAACCCTAAAAGATGAGGCTGTGAAAGTGCCAGCAATATGCCAGCAAATTTGGAAAACTCAGCAGTAGCCACAGGACTGGGAAAGGCCAGTTTTCATTCCAATGCCAAAGAGAGGCAATGCCAAAGAATGTTCAAGTTCAGTTCAGTCACTCAGTCATGTCCAACTCTTTGTGACCCCATGAATCGCGGCACGCCAGGCCTCCCAATTCATCACCAACTCCCGGAGTCTATCCAAACCCATGCCCATCGAGTTGGTGATGCCATCCAGCCATCTCATCCTTGTCATCCCCTTCTCCTACTGCCCCCAATTCCTCCCAGCATCAGGGTCTTTTTCAATGAGTCAACTCTTCACATGAGGTGGCCAAAGTACTGGAGTTTCAGCTTCAGCATCAGTCCTTCCAATGAACACCCAGGACTTATCTCCTCTAGGATGGACTGGTTGGATCTCCTTGCAGTGCAAGGGACTCTCAAGAGTCTTCTCCAACACACAGTTCAAAAGCATCACTTCTTCAGCACTCAGCTTTCTTCACAGTCCAACTCTCACATCCATACATGACCACTGGAAAAACCATAGCCTTGACCAGACGGACCTTTGTTGGCAAAGTAATGTCTCTGCTTTTTAATATGCTATCTAGGTTGGTCATAACTTTCCTTCCAAGGAGTAAGCATCTTTTAATTTCACAGCTGCAGTCACCATCTGCAGTAATTTTGGAGCCCCCAAAAATAAAGTCTGACACTGTTTCCACTGTCTCCCCATCTATTTCCCATGAGGTGATGGGACCAGATACCATGATCTTAGTTTTTTTAATGCTGAGCGTTAAGCCAACTTTTTCACTTTCATCTTTCACTTTCATCAAGAGATTTTTTAGGTCCTCTTCACGTTCTGCTATAAGGGTGGTGTCATCTGCATATCTGAGGTTATGGGTATTTCTCCTGGCAATCTTGATTCCAGCTTGTGCTTCTTCCAGCCCAAAGATTCTTATGATGTACTCTGCATATAAGTTAAATTAACCCAGTGACAATATACATCTTGACGTACTCCTTTTCCTATTTGGAACCAGTCTGTTGTTCCATGTCCAGTTCTAACTGTTTCTTCCTGACCTGTATACAGGTTTCTCAAGAGGCAGGTCAGGTGGTCTGGCATTCCCATCTCTTTCAGAATTTACCAAAGTTTATTGTGATCCAACAGTCAAAGGCTTTGGCGTAGTCAATAAAGTAGAAATAGATGTTTTTTTGGAACTCTCTTCCTTTTTTGATGATCCAGCAGATATTGGCAATTTGATCTCTGGTTCCTCTGCCTTTTCTAAAACCAGCTTGAACATCTAGAAGTTCATGGTTCACGTATTGCTGAAGCCTGGCTTGGAGAATTTTGAGCATTACTTTACTAGCACGTGAGATGAGTGCAACTGTGTGGTAGTTTGAGCATTCTTTGGGATTGCCTTTCTTTGGGATTGAAATGAAAACCGACCTTTTCCAGTCCTATGGCCACTGCTGAGTTTTCCAAATTTGCTGGCATATTGAGTGCAACACTTTCACAGCATCATCTTTCAGGATTTGAAATTGCTCAACTGGAATTCCATCATCTCCACTAGCTTTGTTTGTAGTGATGCTCCCTAAGACCCACTTGACTTCACATTCCAAGATGTCTGGTTCTAGGTGAGTGATCACACCATCGTGATTATCTGGGTCATGAAATTTTTTTTTGTACAGTTCTTCTGTGTATTCTTGCCACCTCTTCTTAATATCTTCTGCTTCTTTTAGATCCATACAATTTCTGTCCTTTATCGAACCCATCTTTGTGTGAAATGTTCCCTTGGTATCTCTAATTTTCTTGAAGAGATCTCTAGTCTTTCCCATTCTGTTGTTTTCCTCTATTTCTTTGCATTGATCGCTGAGGAAGGCTTTCTTATCTCTCCTGGCTATTCTCTGGAACTCTGCATTCAAATGGGAATATCTTTCCTTTTCTCCTTTGCTTTTTGCTTCTCTTCTTTTCACAGCTATTTGTAAGGCCTCCTCAGACAACCATTTTGCTTTTTTGCATTTCTTTTCCATGGGGATGGTCTTGATCCCTGTCTCCTGGACAATGTCATGAACCTCTGTCCATAGTTCATCAGGCTGTCTGTCTATCAGATCTGATCCCTGAAATCTATTTCTCACTTCCACTGTATAGTCATAAGGGATTTGACTTAGGTCATACCTGAATGGTCTAGTGGTTTTCCCTACTCTCTTCAGTTTAAGTATGAATTTGGCAATAAGGAGTTCATGATCTGAGCCACAGTCAGCTCCTGGTCTTGTTTTTGCTGACTGTATAGAGCTTCTCCATCTTTGGCTGCAAAGAATATAATCAATCTGATTTGGGTGTTGACCATCTGGTGATGTCCATGTGTAGAGTCTTCTCTTGTGTTGTTGGAAGAGGGTGCTTGCTATGACCAGTGCATTCTCTTGGCAAAACTCTATTAGCCTTTGCCCTGCTTCATTCTGTACCCCTCGTCCAAGGTAAGGAGCAGTGGCTGTTCTTTGCTGGAGCAGCCGTGAAGAGATACCCCACGTCCAAGGTAAGAGAAACCCAAGTAAGACGGTAGGTGTTGCAAGAGGGCATCAGAGGGCAGACACACTAAAACCACAATCACAGAAAACTAGCCAACTTGATCACAGGACCACAGTCTTGTCTTACTCAATGAAACTAAGCCATGCCGTGTGGGGCCACCCAAGACAGTTGTGTCATGGCGGAGAGGTCTCACAGAATGTGGTCCACTGGAGAAGGGAATGGCAAACCACTTCAGTATTCTTGCCTTGAGAACCCTATGAACAGTATGAGAAGGCAAAATGATAGGATACTGAAAGAGGAACTCCCCAGGTCAGGAGGTGCCCAATATGCTACTAGAGATCAGTGGAGAAAGAACTCCAGAAAGAATGAAGGGATGGAGCCAAAGCAAAAACAATACCCAGTTGTGGATGTGACTGGTGATAGAAGCAAGGTCTGATGCTGTAAAGAGCAATATCACATAGGAACCTGGAATGTTAGGTCCATGAATCAAGGCAAATTGGAAATGGTCAAACAGGAGATGGCAAGAGTGAATGTCGACATTCTAGGAATCAGTGAACTAAAATGGACTGGAATGGGTGAATTTAACTCAGATGACCATTATATCTACTACTGTGGGCAGGAATCCCTTAGAAGAAATGGAGTAGCCATCATGGTCAACAGGAGTCCAAAATGCAGTACTTGGATTCAATCTCAAAAATGACAGAATGATCTTTTTCAAGGCAAACCATTCAATATCACAGTAATCCAAGCCTATGTGCCAACCAGTAACCCTGAAGAAGCTGAAGTTGAACGGTTCTATGCAGACCTACAAGACCTTTTAGAACTAACACCCAAAAAAGATGTCCTTTTCATTATAGGGGACTGGAATGCAAAAGAATGTTCAAACTACCACACAATTGCACTCATCTCACACATTAGCAAATTAATGCTCAAAATTCTCCAAGCCAGGCTTCAACAGTACATGAACCGTGAAATTCCAGATGTTCAAGATGGATTTAGAAAAGGCAGAGGAACCAGAGATCAAATTGCCAACATCTGCTGTATCATCAAAAAAGCAAGAGAGTTCCAGAAAAACATCTATTCTGCTTTATTGACTATGCCAAAGCCTTTGACTGTGTGGATCACAACAAACTGTGGAAAATTCTTCAAGTGATGGGAATACCAGATCACCTGATCTGCCTCTTGAGAAACCTGTATGCAGGTCAAGAAGCAACAGTTAGAATGGAACATGGAACAACCGGTTGGTTCCAAATTGGGAAAAGAGTATGTCAAGGCTGTATATTGTCACCCTGCTTATTTAACTTATATGCAGAATACATCATGAGAAACGCTGGGCTGGATGAAGCACAAGCTGGAATCAAGATTGTCAGGAGAAATATCAATAACCTCAGATATGCAGATGACACCACCCTTATGGCAGAAAGCAAAGAAGAAGTAAATACTCTTGATGAAAGTGAAAGAGGAGAGTGAAAAAGTTGGCTTAAAGCGCAACATTCAAAAAACTAAGATCATGGCATCTGTTCCCATCACTTCACGGCAAATAGATAGGGAAACAGTGGCAACAGTGAGAGACTTTTATTTTTCTGGGCTCCAAAATCACTTAAGATGGTGACTGCAGCCATGAAATTAAAAGATGGTTGCTCCTTGGGAGAAAAGCTATGACCAACCTAGACAGCATATTAAAAAGCAGAAACATTACTTTGCCAACATAGGTCCATCTAGTCAAAACAATGGTTTTTCCAGTAGTCATGCATGGATGTGAGAATTGGGCTATAAAGAAAGCACCAAAGAACTGATGCTTTTGAACTGTGGTGTTGGAGAAGACTCTTGAGAGCCACTTGGACAGCAAGGAGATCAAACCAGTCCATCCTAAAGGAACTCAGTGCTGAATATTCATTGGAAGGACTGATGCTGAAGCTGAAACTACAATACTTTGGCCAGCTGATGTGAAGAACTGACTCATTGTAAAAGACCCTGATGGGAGGAGCCAAGATGGCGGAGGAATAGGACGGGGAGACCACTTTCTCCCCTACAAATTCATCGAAAGAACATTTGAACGCTGAGCAAATTTCACAAAACAACTTCTGATCGCTAGCAGAGGACATCAGGCGCCCAGAAAAGCAGCCCATTGTCTTCAAAGGGAGGTAGGACAAAATATAAAAGATAAAAAGGGAGACAAAAGAGCTACGGACGGAGACCCGTCCCGGGAAGGGAGTCTTAATAGAGGAAGTTTCCAATCACCAGAAAACCCTCGCACTGGCGGGACTGGGGGAAGTTTTCGGCAAGCTAACGGGGAGGAAAAATTAAATAAGGCCCACAGATTACGTGCCTGAAAGCAACTCCCAGCAGAAAAGTACCCCAGACGCCCGCACCCGCCAGCAACAAGCGGGGGGGAAACAGAGAGGAGCGGGCGGCATTGCTTAGGGTAAGGACCGGCCCGAAGACCCTGAGAGCAATCAGAGGGAGCTTTTTTTAAACGGTGGGACAAAATTAACCGGCTGGAACACACTGCCTGCGGTTCGCAAAACAAAGGGACTGAGAAAGTCCAGAGAAGAGCCGGCCCATCCCCGCTGGAGGTAGGAGGCAGGGGGAAGGGGAAAAGGGCAAACTCAGCCCCTGAGAAGCCACCCTCTCCCACATTGCAAACAGGCCCCTGGTTCCTATCTAAAGACTTCCTGAGACCCGACTGGCGGCGCGCGCTGGGGTCGCGGAGGGGAAAAGCGCGCCGCACCGGGAGAGAGTGCGCCCAAGCCTCTGGCTGCCTGGGCCGCTCAGGCCAGGAAAGGCACAAAACGCAGGCGCAACCGAATCCGCGCTTTTGTGGAGTACCAGAAAACTGGAACCACACTCAACGCAGGGCCCGCTCCATATAGAGCAGCCGGGAGCCTGAGCAGTGTAGACGGGGAAAGCACTGACACCCGTGAGCGGGGCAAACCCAGTGTGGCCGGTGAGTGCTATCCACACAGAGCGGTATCTGTCTGCAGCGCCCCGCCCTCCCCGTAGCAGGACTAAACTGAACTAGCGAACCTAAATAAGAGATCACCTCCGCCCGCCTGTGTCAGGGCGGAAATTAGACACCGAAGAGAAGCCAAAATAAACAAAGGGAACCGCCTCAGAAAGGACCGGTGCAACAGATTAAAATCCCTGAAGGTAACACCTACTACACCGGAAGGGGCCTATAGATATCTAGAAGTGTAAGCTGGAAAGAGTAGCTATCTGAAATTGAACTGAACCTACACTGACCGCAACAACTCCAGAGAAATTCCTAGACATATATGTTTGTTTGTTTTTTCTTTATTAAAAAAAAAAAAAAAAAAATTTTTTTCTTTCCTTTTTTTTAATTTTTTCTCTTTTATTTTCTTTTAAAATTCCCTATTACTCCCCCATTACTCCTCAACTTTCATTTTTCATATATTTATACGATTTTTTTAATTAGGAAAAAAAATTTTTTTCTTTCCTTTTTTTAAATTTTTTTATTTTTTCTCTTTTATTTTCTTTTAAAATTCCCTATTACTCCCCCATTATTCCTCGACTTTCATTTTCATATATTTTTATGATTTTTTTAATTAGAAAAAGAATTGTTTTTTCTTGTTTTTCTCTTCTATTTCCTTTTAAAGTCCTCTAATACTCCTCTATTATTCCTTAATTTTCATTTTCATTTCACTATAACCTTGCCAAAAAAAAAAGAGAGAGAGAGAGAGAGAAACCCTATTTTTAAACCAAACTTCATGTACATTTCTAATTTTTTTGTGTGTTTTTGTTTTTGTTTTTAAATATTGTATTTCAAAGAGTCTAACCTCTACACTAGATTTTTAATCTTTGTTTTTCAGTATGTGATATAAATTTTGGACATTTAAGAATCCAATATTCAGTTCCCATTTCTATTCAGGAGTGTGGTGATTACTCTCCCACTTTTGACTCTCTGTTTTCTACCTCAGAACACCTCTATTTCCTCCTTTCCCCTTCTCTTCCCAATCCAATTCTGTGAATCTTTGTGGGTGTCTGGGCTACAGAGAACACTTTGGGAACAGATAACTGTGTAGATCTGTCTCTCTCCTCTTGAGTCCCCTTTTTCTCCTCCTGCTCACCTCTATCTCCTTCCTCCCTCTCCTATTCTTCATGTAACTCTGTGAATCTCTCCGGTTGTCTCTCACAGTGGAGAATCTTTTCACCATTAACCTAGAAGTTTTATTATCAGTGCTGTATAGTTGGAGAAGTCTTGAGACTATTGGAAGAATAAAACTGAAATCCAGAGGCAGGAGACTTAAGCCCAAAACCTGAGAAAACCAGAAAACTCCTGACTACATGGAACATTAAGGAATAAGAGACCATCCAGAAGCCTCCATACCTACACTAAAACCAACCACCACCCAAGAGCCAATAAGCTCCAGTACAAGACATACCACGCAAATTCTTTAGCAACGCAGGAACATAGACCTGAGTGTCAACATACAGCCTGTCCAAAGTCACACCTAACACAAAGACCCATCGCAAAACTCATTACTGGACACTCCACTGCACTCCAGAGAGAAGAAATCCAATTCCACGCACCAGAACGCTGACACAAGCTTCCCTAACCAGGAAACCTTGACAAACCAATCGTCCAACCCCACCCACTGGGTGAAACCTCCACAATAAAAAGGAACCTCAGACCACAAGAATACAGAAAACCCACTCCAGACACAGCAATCTAAACGAGATGAAAAGGCAGAGAAATACCCAACAGCTAAAGGAACATGAAAAAAGCCCACCAAGTCAAACAAAAGAGGAGGAAATAGGGAATCTACCTGAAAAAGAATTTAGAATAATGATAATAAAAATGATCCAAAACCTTGAAAACAAAATGGAGTGACAAATAAATAGCCTGGAGACAAAGATTGAGAAGATGCAAGAAAGGTTTAACAAGGACCTAGAAGAAATTTTAAAAAGTCAATTAAAAATTAATAATGAAATAAATGAGATCAAAAACACTCTGGAGGGAACCATGAGTAGAATAACAGAGACAGAAGATAGGATAAGTGAGTTAGAAGATAAAATGGTGGAAATAAATGAAGCAGAGAGGAAAAAAGAATCAAAAGAAATGAGGACAACCTCAGGGACCTCTGGGACGATATGAAATGCCCCAACATTCGAATCATAGGAGTCCCAGAAGAAGAAGACAAAAAGAAAGGCCATGAGAAGTTACTCAAGGAGATAATAGCTGAAAACTTCCCTAAAATGGGGAAGGAAATAGCCAACCAAGTCCAAGAAACCCAGAGAGTCCCAAACAGGATAAACCCAAGGCAAAACACCCCAAGACACATATTAACCAAATTAACAAAGATCAAATACAAAGAACAAATATTAAAAGCAGCAAGGGAGAAACAACAAATAACACACAAAGGGATTCCCATAAGGATAACAGCTGATCTATCAATAGAAACCCTTCAGGCCAGAAGGGAATGGCAGGACATACCTAAAGTAATGAAAGAGAATAACCTACAACCTAGATTACTCTACCCAGCAAGGATCTCATTCAGATATGAAGGAGAACTCAAAAGCTTTACAGACAAGCAAAAGCTGAGAGAATTCAGCACCACCAAACCAGCTCTTCAACAAATACTAAAGGATCTTCTCTAGACAGGAAACACAGAAAGGTGGTGTAAACGTGAACCCCAAACAACAAAATAAATGGCAACGGGACCGTAGCTATCAATAATTACCTTAAATGTAAATGGGTTGAATGTCCCAACCAAAAGACAAAGGCTGGCTGAATGGATACAAAAGCAAGACCCCTATATATGCTGTCTACAAGAGACCCACCTCAAAACAAGGGACACATACAGACTAAAAGTGAAGGGCTGGAAAAAAATATTCCACGCAAACGGAGACCAAAAGAAAGCAGGAGTCGTAATACTCATTCAGATAAAATAGACTTTCAAATAAAGGCAGTGAAAAGAGACAAAGATGGACACTACATAATGATCAAAGGATCAATCCAAGAAGAAGATATGGCAATTATAAATATATATGCACCCAACATAGGAGCACCACAATATGTAAGGCAAACACTAACGAGTATGAAAGAGGAAATTAATAGTAACACAATAATAGTAGGAGACTTTAATATCCCACTTACAACTATGGATAGATCAACTAAACAGAAAATGAACAAGGAAACACAAACTTTAAAGGACACAATGGACCAGCTAGACCTTATTGACATCTATAGGACGTTTCACCCCAAAACAATCAACTTCACCTTTTTCTCAAGTGCACACGGAACCTTCTCCAGAATAGATCACATCCTGGGCCATAAATCTAGTCTTGGTAAATTCAAAAAAATTGAAATCATTCCAGTCATCTTTTCTGACCACAGTGCAGTAAGATTAGATCTCAATTACAGGAAAAAAATTATTAAAAATTCAAACATATGTAGGCTAAACAACACACTTCTGAATAACAAACAAATCATAGAAGCAATCAAAAAAGAAATCAAAATATGCGTAGAAATGAATGAAAATTAAAACACAACAACCCAAAACCTATGGGACACTGTAAAAGCAGTGCTAAGGGGAAGATTCATAGCATTACAGGCCTACCTCAAGAAACAAGAAAAAAGTCAAATAAATAACCTAACTCTACACCTAAAGCAACTAGAGGAGGAAGAAATGAAGAACCCCAGTGTTAGTAGAAGGAAAGAAATCTTAAAAATTAGGGCAGAAATAAATGCAAAAGAAACTAAAGAGACCATAGCAAAAATCAACAAAGCTAAAGGCTGGTTTTTTGAAAAAATAAACAAAATTGACAAACCATTAGCAAGACTCATTAAGAAACAAAGAGAGAAGAACCAAATTAACAAAATTAGAAACGAAAATGGAGAGATCACAACAGACAACACTGAAATACAAAGGATCATAAGAGACTACTACCAGCAGCTCTATGCCAATAAAATGGACAACTTGGAAGAAATGAACAAGTTCTTAGAGAAGTATAACTTTCCAAAACTGAATCAGGAAGAAATAGAAGATCTTAACAAACCCATCACAAGCAAGGAAATCGAAACTGTAATCAGAAATCTTCCAGCAAACAAAAGCCCAGGACCAGATGGCTTCACAGCTGAATTCTACCAAAAATTTAGGGAAGAGCTAACACCTATCTTACTCAAACTCTTCCAGAAAATTGCAGAAGAAGGTAAACTTCCAAACTCATTCTATGAGGCCACCATCACCCTAATTCCAAAACCAGACAAAGATGCCACAAAAAAAAAGAACTACAGGCCAATATCACTGATGAACATAGATGCAAAAATCCTTAACAAAATTCTAGCAAACAGAATCCAACAACATATTACAAAAATCATACACCATGACCAAGTGGGCTTTATCCCAGGAATGCAAGGATTCTTTAATATCCGCAAATCAATCAATGTAATACACCACATTAACAAATTGAAAGATAAAAACCATATGATTATCTCAATAGATGCAGAAAAATCCTTTGACAAAATTCAACATCCATTTATGATTAAAACTCTCCAGAAAGCAGGAATAGAAGGAACATACCTCAACATAATAAAAGCTATATATGACAAACCCACAGCAAGCATCACCCTCAATGGTGAAAAATTGAAAGCATTTCCCCTGAAATCAGGAACAAGACAAGGGTGCCCACTCTCACCACTACTATTCAACATAGTTTTGGAAGTTTTGGCCACAGCAATCAGGGCAGAAAAAGAAGTAAAAGGAATCCAGATAGGAAAAGAAGAAGTGAAACTCTCTCTGTTTGCAGATGACATGATCCTCTACATAGAAAACCCTAAAGACTCTACCAGAAGATTACTAGAGCTAATCAACGAATACAGTCAAGTTGCAGGATATAAAATTAACACACAGAAATCTCTTGCATTCCTATACACTAACAATGAGAAAACACAAAGAGAAATTAAGGAAATGATACTATTCACCATTGCAACAAAAAGAATAAAATACTTAGGAGTATATCTACCTAAAGAAACAAAAGACCTATACATAGAAAACTATAAAACACTGATGAAAGAAATCAAAGAGGACACAAACAGATGGAGAAATATACCGTGTTCATGGATTGGAAGAATCAATATTGTCAAAATGGCTATACTACCCAAAGCAATCTATAGATTCAATGCAATCCCTATCAAACTACCAACGGTATTTTTCACAGAACTAGAACAAATAATTTCACAATTTGTATGGAAATACAAAAAACCTCAAATAGCCAAAGTAACCTTGAGAAAGAAGAATGGAACTGGAGGAATCAACCTGCCTGACTTCAGACTATACTACAAAGCCACAGTCATCAAGACAGTATGGTACTGGCACAAAGACAGAAATATAGATCAATGGAACAGAATAGAAAGCCCAGAGATAAATCCACGAACCTATGGTCACCTTATCTTCGACAAAGGAGGCAAGGATATACAATGGAAAAAAGACAACCTCTTTAACAAGTGGTGCTGGGAAAACTGGTCAACCACCTGTAAAAGAATGAAACTAGAACACTTTCTAACACCATACACAAAAATAAACTCAAAATGGATTAAAGATCTAAATGTAAGACCAGAAACTATAAAACTCCTAGAGGAGAACATAGGCAAAACACTCTCCGACATAAATCACAGCAGGACCCTCTATGACCCACATCCCAGAATTTTAGAAACAAAAGCAAAAATAAACAAATGAGACCTAATGAAACTTAAAAGCTTTTGCACAACAAAGGAAACTATAAGCAAGGTGAAAAGACAGCCCTCAGATTGGGAGAAAATAATAGCAAATGAAGCAACAGACAAAGGATTAATCTCAAAAATATACAAGCAACTCCTCCAGCTCAATTTCAGAAAAATAAATGACCCAATCAAAAAATGGGCCAAAGAACTAAACAGACATTTCTCCAAGGAAGACATATGGATGGCAAAAAGACACATGAAAAGATGCTCAACATCACTCATTATCAGAGAAATGCAAATCAAAACCACAATGAGGTACCATTACACGCCAGTCAGGATGGCTGCTATCCAAAAGTCTACAAGCAATAAATGCTGGAGAGGGTGTGGAGAAAAGGGAACCCTCTTACACTGTTGGTGGGAATGCAAATTAGTACAGACACTATGGAAAACAGTGTGGAGATTCCTTAAAAAGCTGGAAATAGAACTGCCATATGACCCAGCAATACCACTTCTAGGCATACACACTGAGGAAACCAGATCCGAAAGAGACACGTGCACCCCAATGTTCATCACAGCACTGTTTATAATAGCCAGGACATGGAAGCAACCTAGATGCCCATCAGCAGACGAATGGATGAGGAAGCTGTGGTACATATACACCATGGAATTTTACTCAGCCATTAAAAAGAATTCATTTGAATCAGTTCTAATGAGATGGATGAAACTGGAGCCCATTATACAGAGCGAAGTAAGCCAGAAAGATAAAGACCATTACAGTATACTAACACATATATATGGAATTTAGAAAGATGGTAACAATAACTCTATATGCAAAAAAAGAAAAAGAGACTCAGATGTATAGAACAGACTTGTGGACTCTGTGGGAGAAGGCGAGGGTGGGATGTTTCAAGAGAACAGCATTGAAGCATGTATTTCTAGGGTGAAACAGATCACCAGCCCAGGTTGGATGCATGAGACAAGTGCTCAGGCCTGGTGCACTGGGAAGACCCAGAGGGATGGGGTGGAGAGGGAAGTGGGAGGGGGGACCGGGATGGGGAATACATGTAAATCCATGGCTAATTCATTTCAATGTATGACAAAAACCACTGCAATGTTGTAAAGTAATTAGCCTCCAACTAATAAAAATAAATGGAAAAATAAATAAATAAATAAAAATAAAAAAGACCCTGATGCTGGGAAAGATTGAGGACAGGAGGAAAAGGGGATGAAAGAGGATGAGATGGTTGGATGGCATCACTAACTCAATGGACATGAGTTTGGGTAAACTCTGGGAGTTGGTGATGGACAGGGATGCTTGGCCTGCTGCAGTCCACGGGGTCGCAGAGTCAGATGACTGAGTGACTGAACTGAATGACTTTATTGCCAATGTATTTAATTGCTGACTTTAATACAAATATAGAATTATCTTTTCCATTCAAATCTTTTAATTCTCCACATGTAAGTCATACTTTTGTGATTTGGAGAGTCATTGTGCTATAATGATACTATAAACTCTATATGAAACAGGTTCATCTTGGATTACTTCCAAGGACACTTAGATATCAAAATGGCTTGCTTTCAAATGGCCCAACTCCAAGGTAGATTCCAGAGCAGGAACTCCAGGAACTATTACAAGCAGGCTTCCAGGTAGCTACTCCATTGCACAGTGTTAAGGTTTTTAACTGCATAGTGTGTAAGGTTTAGACATTCCCCGATTAGTGGTGGATTTCCTGGCAAAACTTTGTAAACACCTAAGAGTCAATAAATTGCCATCTACAAATCAAGAAATTTTAAATACATACCAAATGCAATTTCCTTCTCATAAGAATCAAAGTATTATTCTGAAAGGAGCTCAGTTTTCAAACACAAAATACAGGATGTTGTGGTTCACAAATTTCCATGCATACAAACTGCCAAAAGACTACTAAACTGATTACCTTACTCATTTATTTGCAAGGATTTACCATAATTCTTAATCGTGACAATTTACTTCCTTACTCTAGACCAAGATACACTATTAATCAAGTTGGTACAGTTTGAGTTGAAAAACAAAATATTTCAGTGAGCAGTTGTTTAATGAAGGAAATTTCAGTGTAAGGTTACAAGTATGATCACTTATGTAACAGTACCATCTAGTGGATTCTCTTCCACAACACAGGAAACTAACAAATTCTGTGCTTTGATTCAGGGAAAATTTTTTTTAAAAGGTATTGTTGTATTTCTATTTAGTAGACTTCTTAAATCCTCAACAAAAGAATCTAAGCAGACAATAATAATAAAATCCTATTTATTAGACCTGGGACAGCTAGTCAGTATTGGTCACTTCTGCTGTTATTCACTCTCTTGGTCGAGTCTGACTCTTTGAGATCCCATGAACTGCAGCACACAGGGCTTCCCTGTCCTTCACTGTCTCCTGGAGTTTTCCCCAAGTTCATTGGTGATGCTATCCAACCATCTCATCCTTTGCTACCCTCTTCTCCTTTTGCCTTCAGTCTTTCCCAGCATCAGGGTCTTTTCCAGTGAGTCCGATGTTCACATCAGATGGCCAAAGTATTGGACCTTCAGCTTCAGCCTCAATTCTTCCAATGAGTACTCAGGGTTGATTTCCTTTAGCAATGACTAGCTTGACCTCCTTGCTGTCCAAGGGACTCTCAAGAATCTTCTCCAGCACCACAGTTCAAAACCATCAGTTCTTCAGCACTCAGCCTTCTTTTTGGTCCAACTCTCATATCTGTACATAACTACTGGAAAGACCACAGCTTTGACTATATGGGCCTTTGTTGGCAAAGTGATGTCTTTCCTTTATAATATGCTGCCCAGGTTTGTTATAGCTTTCCTTCCAAAAAGCAAGTGTCTTCTAATTTCATGACTGCAGTCACCATCCACAGTGATTTTAAAGCCCAAGAAGAGAAAATCTGTTGCTGCTTCCACTTTTCCCCTTCTGTTTGCCATGAAGTGATGGGACCAAATGCCATGATCTTAGTTTTCCAAATGTTGGTTTTAAGCCAGCTTTTTCACTCTCCTCTTTCATCTTCATCAAGAGGCTCTTTAATTCCTCTTTGCTTTCTGCCATTTAAGAGTGGTATCATCTGCATAACTGAGGTTGTTGACATTTCTCCCAGCAATCTTGATTCCCCTTGCAACACATCGAGCCCTGCATTTCATTTACTCTAGGTTATAATTATTTGATATGACATAGGTTATAATTAACTTTAAACATTTTAGCAAATAACTCACATCTCTTTCTTTGAAAATATTCACCACAGATTGCAGAATAAAAATGACTCTGGTATAGGTACTACACTGAATCCATTCTAATTTGTCATTCATTTTAAAGCAAATCACTTGCAAGTATATGAATAGAAAATTAATTTCTTGTGAGACACTTCACAGCTAATTGTGATATCTCTGTCTGTCAACACTGCAGTGAAGAACCATTCATATTGTTGCAAGAAAGAGTGAGGCCAGAGAGGATGGTCATGTTTCAGATCTCAGGCAAGTCCTTGGGATAGCCACTGAACATGGGTTCTTGGCTTCGTACAGGAAAGAATTCAATAGTGAGCCACAATAAAGTGAAAGGAAGTTTATCCAGGGAGATTCACCCTCCATAGATAATGTGGGCCATCTTACAGGCAGAGGTACAGAGATATCAGTTTTTATACAGGTGGGTAATTTTATAGGTTAATGTAATAAGTGGGAGGATTACTTCAACTATTTTGGGAAAGGGGTAGGGATTTCCAGGAATTGGGCCACCACTTTTTGGCCTCTCATGGAACAGCCTCAGAACAGTCTTGGCACCTAGGGGTGTGTCATTTAGCTTGCTGAGATAATACAATGATGTAATGCTGAGGCTCAAAGTCCAGTGGAAGTCAACTGTCTTCTATTTTGGAGTATGTTGGTTCTTATCAGTTTATGCTGTGTCCTCACTGGCTGTCTTTCTTTCAAAGGTTGTACCCTGCCCCCTTCCTGTCTCAGTGTGGCATACAGTAGACACTGTATTTGATGAAAGTTATAATTTTACTTACTGTGAATCTTCAAGAATATGAGAGAGGGTGAGAGGGATGGAAGGAGTAAACAAATGACTCTGTAATCCAGTCAAATGGCTCAACATCTCCAGGGACTAGGAACCTGCTAATATCTGCAGCAGGGCCCATTATAATATTAGAATTTTTTTTAATATTTTATTTACAATATTGTTAGTTTCAGGTGTACAACAAAGTGATTTAGATTGTGTTTTTTTTCATTATAAGTTATTACAAGATATTAGATACAATTTCCTCTGAGTTTGTGTTGCTCAGTCATATGACTCTTTGGACCCCGTGGGACATAGCTCACCAGGCTCCTCTGTCCATGGAATTCTCCAGGCAAGAATACCAGAGTTGGTTGCCATGCCCCCCTCCAGGGAATCTCCCCAACCCAGGGATCAAACCCAGGTCTCCCACACTGCAGGCGGACTCTTCATTGTTTGAGTCGCCAGGAGCTTACAATTTCCGTGCTATACAGTAGATCCCTGTTGCTTACCTGCTCTACGTACAGAGTGTCTCTGTCAATCCCATATTCCTAATTTGTCCCTCTCTCCCTTTCTCTCTCTACTTTGGTAACCATGAACTTGTTTTCTACATCTGTGAGTCTATTTCTAAGAAACTTCTGTCTTAAGTTGAACCAAATTTAATTTTTCCTTGAAGCTTCTTCCCACCCTATGGTGCATATTCTACTCTCTGCATCTATACAGGACTGCTTCATTCCAGCTTACATATCACAATCCTAAAAATATTTGAAGAGTTGCCACATATTTTCTCTTTAAACTAAAAACTGCCAGTTCTTTCAACTATATCTCCCACAATATAATTTTTCAGTCTTCACACTATCTGGCTACCCTCGTCTTGCACTTCTTTTCTTTCTTTGATGCCTCTTCTATACCTAGCATTCCCACTGAGCACGTTGGACTCTGTAGCCTTGACTATGTCAATCTAAATAAAGAGGCAAACTGAGGCAAAATCTAATTACCAGAACTTCAGTTTGTTCCAGAATAGCAGAGGAAATGCAAATCAGAAAACGTATGCTGTAGCAAGCTACAGGCAATCCCACTGAGGGTTTGGGATAAGTTGTATTTATGAGCATAGAGTGCAAAGAGGGAAAAGTCCAGAGGTCAAGGAGTAAATTCATTGATTTGTGGACGGAAACAGATTCTTAGCAGATGTTGACTGGTCAAAAGGTAAGTCTTGGGTCTTTGGGAAATCAGGTATTTATAGGAAATCAGTCTCTCAGTTCTTAAAATTCCATCCTTCTGCAGGTACATGCATGAGATTATCCATTATATATCCTTCAGTTCCATTTTAGGTTGGGATCCTTTTGCAACTACTCAGTGAAAGTAGCCTTGTTTTGCTATAGGCCAAACAATTCAAGTCACTCTGTCTAACATTATTTTCTGCTCTTTGGTCCTCTATATTGCTGCTATCACACTAAAGTAGTGATTTCCAATTTGTGTTCCTGGAAACCCTAGGGTTAGCAGAAGTATCTCAGGGCAGTTCAGGCAGAGCCAACAGCCAAGAGTGAAAACTTCCCACATCCTCACCTTAGCTAGAACAACTACACTTTACATTCAGCTTCTGCATGAAAGTTCATTTGAAAAGATGGTTTGGGGGGGATGATTTTTAAAGTTTGAATAACATCACCCTAGAACAGAAGAAGAATTACACAAGGATGTCCACAAAATAGAAGAAGTTCTTGGGGGCCAAAGATCTATTCAGGCAAGAACACCTTGCCCCATGAGCTGAGCTTCTAAGCAATGTATCAACCTGACATCAATATAACAATTGCATTCAGAGGGTGTTTCCTCTGCTGTTTTGTTTTCCCCCAGTTTAATTGGTATATGGAAATGGCACTTCCTCAGATTCAGAATATGCGATGCTATATTTTCATTCCTGAAGGTCAAAAGCCAGTTTCATCTGGTCAAGAATACCTATAACTAGTGTGTGTGAGTGTGTGTGTGTGGGGGGGGGGGGGTGTTTGTGTGGGTGAGTGTGTAGGTGTGTGGGGGTGTGGCTCTGTGTGTGTATGTGTGTGTGTGTTTGTGTATACTCAGTCGTGTCTGAGTCTTTGCCACCCATGGACTGTAACCCACCAGGCTCCTCTGTCCATGGAATTTTCCTGGCAAGAATACTGGAGTGGATTGCCATTTGCTACTCCAGAGGATCTTCCCTACCCAAGGATGGAACTCACGTCTCTTGCCTCTCCTGCACTAGCAGGCATATTTTTTATGACTAGTGACACCTGGAAGCCATCATCATTCTTCAACCTCCCTTAATTGCTTTTCTCCCATACTCATATCTTATTGAAACAACATGGTCCTCAGTTATCTAAGTTGTAAAGTGGAAGGAATCCTTTACAGCTGTTACTGTTCCCCACCAGCCCTCACATCAGTCAATGAAACAATCCAGAAAAAAAAAGAAAAACTCTTGATTTACTCCTAAATGGCATTTATTTTCTTGAACAGTATGGGCAGAATGTCATTTCATATCCTTTATGTTGGAATTCTGTTGGCTGAGATAGCATTACAGAACCCCGGTTTTAAGAATTATTAACAAAGTATGCATTATATAACTATGCAATTGAATATGTAAACTAATAAAAATACATATGTTTTATATCATTTTTAGAAACACAGAACAATCAGATGCTTAAGACAGCAAATGACTCTCTCCATTTCTCCTGCATCTGATATAATGATAAGCATTCTTTATAATCAGTACCACTGGCAGAAATCTAATAAGGAAGCAGGGGAGAAGTATATTTAGTGTTTGTTTATTAAAGTATAATAAGAACAAGAGCTATACATAGACCAGCTGCATATAGTGGACTATGGATCACCAGCCAAACAAAATTAAACATTATTACAAACCTCCCATCTCTGGGGGTATAGCTCAGGGGTAGAGCATTTGACTGCAAACCTCCCATCTCTCAAGAATCATGCATAACTCAAAGCAAAACTTTGTCAATTCCTTTTCTTCTTCTTGCAAATTCTTTCATCTTCCCACTCTTAACAAATTGTCTCCCCACCCAACTACCTTGGTATGGCAGGCACACATAAACCTTCATTCTCTTACTCTCATCCAGCTCCTCTGAGCCTCTCTTCCTAAGATTTTTTTTTCCTTTTCCTCTATCTTTCTGGTCTTATCCTGCTCTACCAGTTTTCTCAATTCTAGTTAATTTTAAAAGCCTGGATTCAGGCTGACAAAGACAGAAATCTCCTAGAGACTAAAGGGAGGGGAGAATCTGTGTGAGGGAAGACAAAATTACCTCTAGCTAGTAAGAGTTGGAGAAGACAAAGAACACTCAATAAATCTTGTTCCCACACATTCACTTATAGTCTGCAGCTGAACTGTAACATCCATACCATCTGCCCAATGACTTCTAAGTCTGGAAAGAGGCAAAGGAACTAAGGTTCAGAGATGTATGTCTCCTCCATAAAAATAAACTGCCTGTATCATATCTCTTCCACAACATGTGTAGAGCTGTAGATGCTCTATAAAGAAGTCCCTCCAACATTTCCACCAACTGCCAAAACAAAGAGCAATTTCCAGACCTGGAACATGAGGAGCTTAGTAGACCTACTCCCCAACAAAACAAACATAAACGGTGAAAAGCATAAAAACACAACCATTTTAAAATCTGAAATTGCTCTAGGGAAATACAGCATATGAAAAACATTTATTCAAAAATCTACTATATCTTGATAAGAACAGTGAGAATCTGTGGCACTTGAGTCATGACCTGCTCCCTCCTTCATCCCCAAAGAGCATGAGACAAGTTCCACCTTGGATAGGTGTGCCGGGCACACACGGATCCATGTGCCCCTGGTTTCTTCATGGTCAGAGGCCATGGTACCTCCTTAAGAGGAGGATGCTGCCAGCACTCTTGGCTCCCTGCAGTAGAGGCTCACTTCTAGGTGACTACACCTGAGAGCTGAAGGCTCCCTTCCTCCAACAAACAAGGTGAAGGGTCCACTCCAAGCACAGCACACCAGGAATGCTGAGCTTCTAAGACTCCTCACCCACTCATAGGGCTGCAGTTCAATGCCAGTATAAGCAAACCAAAAAGACCAAGCTACTGACTCACCTAGGGCACAGCTCATAAAGCAGGGGCTTCACTATGAATGATGTGGACAATTACCCTTACTCCGATCTTTGGAGCAGTGACTTGGTGATTTTGCCCAGAGGTAGGGACCACAGAGAGATTAAAAGCTGGATGTCAGTGTCTAAAAGTCTTTTCTCAAGGGTTCGTAATTTCTTCAGAGAAGAATCCTTCATGTCTTTTCTGGGGTATATCCCCCGGGTTCTAGTATTTTGGGGTCATGGAGGGAGAAGGAGGGATGGGGGTCCCATGTTTCAGAATGCAAGTGTCACATGCTCTCCACGCTATCTCAAAGACTGTCTCCAGAGACTAAACTATTCTGTGTGTGTAGGAGGTATCTGGAGCAATCTTGACAGTTTGCTCACTATATGTATTCTCAAAAATGCTGACCTTCTCAGCTTTCTACCTCATCTCCCCCCACCCCCCACCACCTTACAGAGCCTAAATTCTCTAAATTCTGAGACTTCAAACCTGTGTATAGGAATTCTCCATATTCAACAGTGGTGATCCTCCCAGAGGGCAGCTAGACTACTAAGTTAAGTAGTAACTTTCCTAATGGTTTTCTGTTCCATATTCTGGTAGACAGAATAGACTGGCTACCCAAAAGACATTAGCATCCTGCTTCTCTACTGCTATGTGCTTAATTGCTCAGTCATGTACAACTCTTTGTGACCCATGGACTACAGCTCACCAGGCTCCTCTGTCCATGGGATTCTCCAGGCAAGAATAGTAGAGTAGGGTTGCCATGCCCCACTCCAGGGAATCTTCCCAACCCAGGGACAGAATCCAGGTCTCCCACATTACAGGCAGACTCTTTACCATCTGAGCCACCAGGGAAGTGAAAGAATACTGTAGTGGGTAGCCTATCCCTTCTCCAGGGGAATTTCCTGACCCAAGATTCAAACTGGGGTCTCCTGCATAGCAGGCGGATTCTTTACCATCTGAGCTACCAGGGAAGCCCACTTCTCTACTGCATCCCCTACCAAAGAGGCTGGACAGCTAAAATACTTACTTTCTCATATCATGTTAAGCTCAGGCTGGCTGAGAGGATCCTGTTCTCGCCCAAGAGCAAGAAACAAGACACTAAAAGGGGCTGCAGCAGAGTTTTCTAAGAGAAGCGAATGTAGTCCTCATCCCACTCTCCTTTCTTCCTGGGGCTGCAGGACACATCCAAAACTGCAAACAGATGCCTCATGCTAATGTATAATAGGACTTAAGAAATCATGGTGAAAACAAACCAAAAAAAATTTAATTATGTAGAAGCCACTGGAATCAGTAAAGTTCCCAGAAATAGATACGAGTCATGAAATAGTACCAAAAATCTTCATTCATAGAAGTTTTAAGGTTTCCTACAGCAGCTCAATGACACATGCAAGCATTTGCTTGGGGGATTTTCACTGCATTACCCCTTGCCTCTTTGTCTTCATACTCCTCCCTCCTGGCTCTATTTTAGTGAGTAATTTCCACTAAAGGCAGAAATACATATTCACAATCTCTCAGTATGTCTTTTCTTTTTCTCCAAATTTTCCTTTAGAAACAGGAAAGGTATACCACTCTGACCCCTGAGACTGGCTCCTTGGGGACAATCCCTCTTTCTGC
Organism: Odocoileus virginianus; assembly: GCF_023699985.2. Classification (NCBI taxonomy): domain Eukaryota; kingdom Metazoa; phylum Chordata; class Mammalia; order Artiodactyla; family Cervidae; genus Odocoileus; species Odocoileus virginianus. Next base: position 15,810,934 of record NC_069675.1, on the reverse strand, counting down.
TCCTACATCTACTTTTGCAAAAAGACTCACTGTTCCAAAAATAGATCAATCCCTCTACCTAGCACACTGAGAAATGGATGTTTATTAAGTATTTCTTGGAGGAGGCTGGCAGGTTTGTTTTACACTGAACACCTATGGGTTTAAAAAAAAAAAAATTCCCTAAAATAAAAATCACCTTTAGTGATCTCTGTTTCAATCCCATCAGTCACCAACAACATGATATCCCCTCTACCCTTCCACACCATCCTCCAGTCTCCCTGCCGGCCCAGCCTTCCTATTTTATCCAGAGTAATTTATTTCCTGCCTGCTTCTCATCTTCGAATGCATCAGCTAACCTCCTAAAACAAAAATCCATTTTTAGGATACATCCTTCTTAGAAAAGAGTCTGTGAGAGGGCTGTAAATAATAATTTTATCCTGCCATACCTAGGCCATAGATTTTGTTATTGTTGTTGAATTTATTTTACTCATCCTCCCTCTGTAGTATGGTGACATTTATCCTCTCTCTTGCACTTCCTCAACTTTTCAAACCTTGTTTTCTTCACCATACTTTTACTTCTTTTTCTTTTATTATTTCTACCTCTTTCATACTTTTATAACTTGCTTCTCCCCTTCTCTTGGCAGAGGAGGGTGGGGAGCTAGTAAGGGAAAATGGGGTGATGGTGAAGGGAGGGTTGCTGGATGATGGGCACTTGGGTGATGGGCAAGGGCACTATCTTGGGCAGGCTCCCGAGGTGCAGAATCCAAGACTGGATTTGTAGTATACAAGATGTGTTGAAGGAATGTGCTCAGAAAAAGCAAGCAAGTCTGGGAGTAAAGCTGGAAAGGAAACAGCAAGCAAGTATGTGGTCTCAGGCAAAGACTGACTTTCCCTTGATCCATGGGGAGAGAGTTCTAGAGCAGAAATCACCCAAGAACCTTTTGTGTGAGGATTATTGGCTGTGTGCTCTGGGAGTGGGTGAGCTATACAGGGCTATACTCTGCCCAGGCAATGCTTTGGAGAAAGGGGGCCACCAGTTCTAAGAAGCCAATCTTCACAGATGGGTAGGCACAGTAAAGGGGGTCTAGATGTAGTAGACTGCATAGTCTACTACAGGAATTAGCATCTATTTATCAAGGAAGAACTGCCTTTCAGTGATTATGTGCCAGATATTGTGCTTAAAAATATTTTTGAAAAAAAAAAAAGTTCTTGAAGTGTCTCATTTAACCTTCACAATGGATGGAGAGCTAGATAAACTTTTCCTCCTTTTGCAGATGAAGAAAGTAAAACTAAGAAACATCAAATAATATATGAAGTTACAGAGAACAAGAGAAAATCTAGATTAGAATCTAAGTTGATCTAGTCTAATGACCAACCTGTAAACCATTGTTTGGTCCTTATCACTACTGTATGAATATTATATGCCCAACTTACAATCAAGTTTGATCCAGGTACATTCATGTTCCTGTACTTAGGTACCTGGCACATGGTAAGCATTGATGACTACACAGAAACAGGGAGTTAAAACAGAATGATATACAAAAAGTCTCAACACCATTAGCCATCAGGGAAATGCAAATCAAAACCATTCAAGGTACCGCTTCACACCCAATAATAGCTAAAAACATAAAATAAAAAAAAAAACAGATAATAAGGGTTAGTGAGAGAGTTCCAGTTCAAGATGGTGGAGTAGAAGGACATGCACTTATCTCCTCCTGTGACAGCACCAAAAATCACAACTAGCTGTTGAACAATCACCCACAAGAGGATGTCAGAACCCACCTAAAAAGGCTATCCCATGTCCAAACACAAAGAAGAAGGCACAGTGAAATGGTAGGAGGGGTGCAATCATGATAAAATCAAAACCCACACCACCGGGTGGGTGACCCACACACTGGAGAACAATAATACCAAAGAAGTTCTCACACTGTTGTGAAGGTTCTGAAACCCACATCAGGTTTCCCAGCCTGGGGATCTGATGAAAGGACTGGGAATCCCCAGGGAATCTGGCCTTGAGGGCCAGTAGGGTTTGATTATAGGACTTCCAGAGAACTGGGGGAAACAAAGACTCATCTTGGAGAGTATAAACAAATTTTTTCATGCACCAAGACCCAGAGGAGAGGAGCAGCAACCCAAACAGAGACTGAACAAAAACTACCTACTAGTGAGGTATAATATTCATACTAGTGACGGTCTCCTGCTCACCCCAAGGCCAGGGGCACTGGCAACAGCAGGCCAAGAAGGTCCCCCTTGGCATAAACCCTCTTGGAATTCGCCATTAACCCTACCATAGAGCCTGTAGACCCCAGGGCTGGGTTGCCTCAAGCCAAACTACCAGGAAGGGAGTGCAAACTTGTCCATTAGCAGATTATTGGATTAAAGCTTTACTGAGGAAGGCCTGGCCCACCAGAGTAAGACCCAACTTTATCCATCACCAAATCCTCCCATCAAGAAGCTTACACAAGCCACTTAGCCTCATCCATCAGAGAACAGAAAGAAGAAGCAAGAAGAAGCACAATACCACAAAGTATTTTTGTGTTTTTTTCGCTAGAACAAAAACCACATTACAGAGTTAGTTACGATAAATGAAACAAGGTAAGTTAGAAGTGGTCAAACAGGAGATGGCAGGAGTGAACATCAACATTTTAGGAATCAGTGAACTAAAATGGACTGGAATGGGTGAATTTCATTCAGATGACCATTATATCTACTACTGTGGGCAAGAATCTCTTAGAAGAATTGGAGTAGCCCTCAAAGTCTCAAAAACAACAGAATGATCTCTGTTCATTTTCAAGGCAAACCATTCAACATCACAGTAATCCAAGTCTATGCCCCAACCACTAGTGCCAAAGAAGCTGAAGTTGAATGGTTCTATGATGACCTACAAGACCTCATAGAACTAACACTAAAAAAAAAAAAAAAATGTCCTTTTCATCATAGGGGACTGGAATGCAAAAGTAGGAAGTGAAGAGATACCTGGAGTAACAGGCAAGTTTGACCTTGGAGTACAAAATAAAGTACAGCAAAAGCTACCAAAGTTCTGCCAAGAGAATGGACATGTCATAGCAAACACTCTCTTCCAACAACACAAAAGACGATGTCTACACATGGACATCAGCAGAGAGTCAACACTGAAATCAGATTAATTATATTCTTTGCAGCCAAAGAGGGAAAAGCTCTATATAGTCAGCAAAAATAAGACCAGAAGCTAACTGTGCCTCAGATCTTGAACTCCTTACTGCAAAATTCAGACTTAAAGTGAAGAAAGTAAAAAACAAATAAATAAATTGAAGAAAATTGGGAAAATCACTAGGCCATTTAGGTATGACCTAAATCAAATCCCTTATGATTATACAGTGGAAGTGACAAATAGATTCAAGGGATTAGATCTGACAGAGTGCCTGAAGAACTATGGACGGAGATTTAGGACATTGTACAGGAGGCAGTGATCAAGACCATCCCCACGGAAAAGAAATGCAAAAAGGCAAAATGGTTTTCTAAAGAGGCTTTACAAATAGCTGAGAAAAGAAGAGAAGCAAAAGACAAAGGAGAAAAGGAAAGATATACCCATCTGAATGCAAAGTTCCAAAGAATAGCAAGGAGAGATAAGAAAGCCTTCCTCAGCAATCAATGCAAAGAAATAGAGGAAAACAACAGAATGGGAAAGACTAGAGATCTCTTCAAAAAATTAGAAAATTAGAGACACCAAGGGAAAATTTCATGCAAAGAAGGGCACAATAAAGGATAGAAACAGTATTGACTTAACAGAAGCAGAAGATATTAAGAAGAGGTGGCAAGAATACACAGAACTATCCAAAAATATCTTAATGACCCAGATAACCACAATGGTGTAATCACTCACATAGAGCCAGACATCCTGGAACACAAAGTCAAGTGGGCCTTAGAAAGCATCACTATGAACAAAGCTAGTGGAGGTGATGGAAATTCCAGTTGAGCTATTTCAAATCCTAAAAGATGATGCTGTGAAAGTGCTGCACTCAATATGCCAGCAAATCTGGAAATCTCAGCAGTGGCCACAGGACTAGAAAAGGTAAGTTTTCATTCCAATCCCAAAGAAAGGCAATGCTAAAGTGTGTTCAAACTCCCACACAATTGCACTCATCTCACATGCTAGCAAATTAATGCTTAAAATTCTCCAAGCAAGGCTTCAACAGTACTAGAACTATGAACTTTCAGTTGTTCAAGATGGATTTAGAAAAGAGAGAGGAACCAAAGATCAAATTGCCAACATCTGTTGGATCATAGAAAAAGCAAAGAGTTCCAGAAAAACATCTACATTATTGACTATGCCAAAGCCTTTGACTGTGTGGATCACAATAAACTATGGAAAATTCTGAAAGAGATGGGAATACCAGACCACCCGACCTGCCTCCTGAGAAATCTGTATGCAGGTCAGGAAGCAACAGTTAGAACTGGACACGGAACAACAGACTTGTTCCAAATTGGGAAAGGAGTATGTTAAGGCTGTACATTGTCACCCTGCTTATTTAACTTATATGCAGAGTACATCATGCGAAATGCCAGGCTGGATGAAGCACAAGCTAGAATAAAGACTGCTGGAAGAAATATCAATAACCTCAGATATGTAGATGACACCACCCTTATGGCAGAAAGCAAACAAGAAGTAAAGAGCCTCTTGATGAAGGTTAAAGAGGAGAGTGAAAACGCTGACTTATAAAACTCAACATTCAAACAACAAATATCATGGCATCCAGTTCCATCACTTCACAGCAAATAGATGGGGAAACAATGGAAACGGTGACAGATTTTATTTTCTTGGGCTCCAAAATCACTGCAGATACTGCTGCAGTCATGAAATTAAGATGCTTACTGCTTCGAAGAAAAGCTATGACCAACTTAGAAAGCATATTAAAAAGCAGAGACGTGGGGCTCAAAATAGGCATCCAGGAATGGACGTCCCTCTGCATGGCCTGTGACTCAGTTTGGATGGCAGAAGCTCCTCCCAGGAAGGCTTTGCACCTGTCATAGCCACTAGGGTCTGGGAGCGGACATCAACTCCAAGCTAGTCAGATGCAAAATTTTCCCCGGATGTCCTTACCCCTTTATAGAATTTCTGCTAATCAGCGTCAAATTGGTCAACAGAAACACATGGTCATCTCATTTTCTTTGGAATCTGCTCACATTGATGGGCTTAGAAAGTTTTCAAGAAAATGTTTCCTTCCCAAGGAGGCAGCCAGGTGTGAGCTCAGCTGGCAGTGACTGCTTTGAATATGGCTTCCTAAGATGCTGCTGCTGCTGCTGCTGCTAAGTCACTTCAGTCGCGTCCGACTCTGTGCGACCCCATAGACGGCAGCCCACTAGGCGCCCCTGTCCCTGGGATTTTCCAGGCAAGAACACTGGAGTGGGTTGCCATTTCCTTCTCCAATGCACGGAAGTGAAAAGTGAAAGTGAAGTCACTCAGTCGTGTCCGACTCTTAGCGACCCCATGGACTGCAACCTACCAGGCTCCTCCATCCTAAGATGGCAATTGGGTAAATAATTTTCCAGAATGGGAAGTAAGATGTAAGGGGTGCGGAAGTTGCCTCTGTCCAAAATTACTTTACCTGAAATTGCCGATTGAAGGTGAAGGAGTTTCCAAAAAAAATGAAGCAAAGATTCAGAGGGAGAAAAATCTAGGGAACAGTCAAGCCTACAGAGATCAAGCCCTGAGCCTTTAGAGTGGGAACACTGACTCCAAGAGCCTAGACGACCAGAGAACTAACCCTGGGGAGTATCAAATAGTGAGAACTCACACAAAGGAAACCACTTGAACACAAGCATCACACAACAACCAGTAGCATCCTGTGCAGGATGCTTCATCCAAACAACAAACAAAACAAAAATATAAAACCAATCATCAGCAGACAGGATTACCATCTCACTCAGTCTTGCCCATCAGAGGAAAAACAAAGAGACAAAAACTCAGCTCAAATCTCACCCCACAGGAAGCTCACAGAAACCACTGGACCAACCTTGGCCTGGCAGTCACTCAGCCGTGTCCGACTCTTTGCGACCCCATGGACCATAGCCCACCAGGCTCCTCTGTCCATGGGATTCTCCAGGCAAGAATACTGGAGTGGGTTGCCATTTCCTTCTCCAGGGAATCTTCCCGACCCAGGGATCGAACCCAGGTCTCCCGCATTGCATGCGGGTGCTTTAACCTCTGAGCCACTAGGGAAGCCCAGACCAACCTTAGGAGGGCAGAAACCAAAAGGAAGAAAGAATTAAACCTTCTTCAAGGAAAGAATTCAACTTTCCTTGGAGCCTGGGAAAAGAAGATCTCAAACACAATAACTTTAAAAAAAAAAAAAGAAAGAAAAGATAGAGAAACACCGCACAAATGAAGGAACAAACTAGAAACACAGAAGTCCAAATAAATGAAGAGGAAATAGGCAAACTACCTGAAAAAGAATTCAGAATAATGATAGTAAAGATGATCAAAAACCTTAAGAACAAAATGGAGAAAATGCAAGAATCAATTAACAAAGACCTAAAAAAATAAAAGAATAAATATACAGAGACAGACAACACAATTACTGAACTTAAAAATACTCTAGAAGGACTCAATAGCAGAATATTTGAAGCAGAACACATCAGTGAGCTGGAAGATAAAATGACAGAAATAACTTCTGAGGAGCAGAATAAAATAAAAAGAATGAAAAGAACTGAGGATAGTCTCAGAGACTTCTGGGACCATATCAAATGCACCAACATTTGAATTATAGGGATCCCAGAAGAAGAAGAGAAAAAGAAAGGGTATGAGAAAATTTTTGAAGAGATTGTAGTTGAAAATTTCCCCAACATGGAAAAGGAAATAGCCAATCAACTTCAAGAGGCACAAAGAGTCCCATACAGAAAAAAACCTAAGGAGAAACACATCAAGACACATACTAACCAACTAAAAAAGACTAACCACAAAGAAAGAACATTAAAAGCAGCATGGGAGAAGCAACAGGTAATATACAAGGGAAACCCCATATGCTTAACAGCTGATCTTTCAGCAGAAACTCTGCAGGCCAGGAGGGAATGGCAGGATATATTTAAAATACTGAAAGGGGAAAATCTACAATGAAGATTAGTATACCCAGCAGAGATCTCACTCAGAATCAATGGAGAAATAAAAAGCTTCTCAGACAAGAAAAAGTTAAGAGAATTCAGTACAACCAAACCAGCTTTACAACAAATGTTAAAGGGACTTATATAGTCAAGAAATACAATAGGAGAAAAAAAGATCTACAAGTTCAACACCAAACAATTAAGAAAATGGCAACAGGAACACATATATCAATAATTACTTTAAATGGAAATGGATTAAATGCTCCAAACAAAAGACATAGACTGGCTGAATGGATACAAAAACAAGACCCATATATATGCTGTCTACAAGAAACCCACTTCAGACCTCAACACACATCTAGTCTGAAAGTGAGAGGATAGAAAAATATATTCCATGCAAATAGGAAGCAAAAGAAAGTTAGAATAGCAATCCTCATATCAGACAAAATAGACCTTAAAATAAAGAAGAGCAGAAGAGGTAAGGAAGGACACTACATAATGATCAAGGGATCAATCCAAGAGGAAGACATAACAATTGTAAATATCTATGCACCCAACATAGGAGCACCTCAATACATAAGACGAATCCTGACAGACATAAAAGGAGAAATTGACAGTAACACAATAATAGTAGGGGACTTTAAGACCCCACTCACACCAATGGACAGATCATCAAAACAGAAAATTAATAAGGAAACACAAGTCTTAAATGATACATTAGACGAGATGGATCTCATTGATATCTTTAGGACATTCCATCCAAATAAAGAGGAATACAACTTCTTCTCAAGTGCACATTGGAACATTCTCCAGGGCACACATCTTGGGTCACAAATTAAACCTCAGTAAATTTAAGAAAACTGAAATCATGTCAAGAGTCTTTTCTGACCACAATGCTATGAGACTAGATATCCATTACAAGGAAAAAAGTGTAAGAAACACAAACACATGGAGATTAAACATGTTTCTAAATAACCAACAGGTTACTGAAAAAAATCAAAAGGGAAATAAAAAAATTTCTAGAAACAAATGACAATGAGAACATGACAACTCAAAACCTATGGGATGCAGCAAAAGCAGTTCTAAGAGGAATGTTTATAGCAATACAATCCTACCTCAAGAAACAAGAAAAACATTGAATAGACAACCTAACTTTACACCTAAAATAACTGGAAAAAGAAAAACAAAAAAAAATGCCAAAATTAGTAGAAGGAAAGAAATCATAAAGAAATAAATGAAATAAATGAAAAAGAAATGAAAGAAACAATAGTAAAGATTAATAAAACTAAAAGCTGGTTCTTTGAGAAGATAAACAAAACTGATAAACCTTTAGCTGGACTCATCAAGAAAAAAAGAGAGAAGATTCAAATCAACAAAATTAAAAATGAAAAAGGAGAGGTTACAACAGATAATGGAGAAATACAAAGGGTTATAAGAGACTATTATGAACAACTATATGGCAATAAAATAGACAACCTGGAAGAAATGGACAGATTCTCAGAAAAGTTCAATCTTTCAAGACTGAACCAGGAAGAAATATAAATTATGAACAACCCAATTACAAGCACTGAAATTGAAGCTGTGATCAAAAATCTTCCAGAAAACAAAAGCCAAGGACTAGATGGCTTCACAGGAGAATTCTATCAAACATTTAAAGAAAAGCTAATGCCTATCCTTCTAAAACTCTTTCAAAAAATTGCAGAGGAAGGAACACTTTTAAACTCATTCTACAAGGCCACCATCACCCTGATACCAAAACCAGACAAAGACAACACAAAAAAAGAAAACTATAGGCCAATATCACTGATGAACATAGATGCAAAAATCCTCAATAAAATTTTAGCAAACAGAATTCAGCAACACATCAAAAAGCTCATATACCATGATCAAGTTGTGTTTATTCCGGGGATGCAAGGATTATTCAATATATGCAAATCAATCAATGTGATATACCATATTAATTGAAAGATAAAAACTATATGATCATCTCAACAGCTGCAGAAAAAGCCTTTGACAAAATTCATCACCCATTTATGATTAAAACTCTTCAAAAAATGGACATAGAAGGAACCTACCTCAACATAATAAAGGCCATATATGATAAGCCTAAAGCAAACATTATTCTCAATGGTGAAAAACTGAAAACATTCCCCCTAAGATCAGGAATCAGACAAGGGTGTCCACTTTTGCCACTATTACTCAACACAGTTCTAGAAGTTCTAGCTACAGCAATCAGAGAAGAAAAAGAAATCAAAGGAATCCAGATCAGAAAAGAAGTAAATCTGTCACCATTGGAAGATGACATGATACTGTACATAGAAAACCCTAAAGACAGTATCAGAAAATTACTAGAGCTAATCAGTGAATTTAGCAAAGTTAGAAGATAAAAATCAATACACAGAAATCACTTGCATTTCTATATACTAATGAAATGTTGTTGAACCACGAAAGACACCAGGATTCTTGACCTCCAGAGGAGAAGAATTCAATCCAAGGCCGGAGATGAGGCTTGATGGCTCGGAGCTTTTGTGTAATAAAGTTTTATTAAAGTATAAAAGAGATAGAGAAAGCTTCTGACATAGACATCAGAAGGGGGCAGAAGAGTACTCCCCTGCAAGTCTTTAGCTGGATGTTAAATAGCTACTAGTAGTCTGCTAATTAAAGAAATGTCTCAAAACTCAGAGAATAGCACCAGGCTCCTCACCCACAAGATGCATTTTGAGATAATCCTGGCACCATGTGAATCACCCTGGGCCATAAAACAACTGACATGAATCTTGAAAAAGGCAGGTTTCCATACAAATATAGTTTCATTAACATAAATTAGGAGAACAATGTATGAGTATAACATACTGGTTTGTTAAGTTGGTTCTGAGCCTTTAGGGGGAAACGACTTAAAGACAGAGTCTGGGGTAAATGCATAGTACATTAACATAGCTTAAGACAAACATTTCCATAAGAAAAACGCATTGGTTAGCTCATGGTTTGAGAAAAGTCAAGTTCAGGTGGAACCAGGTGTCATGACAACATAGAATTTTAAGAGAAATCTCTTTTTCAATTTGTATACAGAAGGGGAAAAAATGTATCACTAGTTTGTTTCCTCCTGCTGCTTAAGAGAGAAAAATTGTCTGACACTTGCAGCCTATTTCCTCCGTTTGGAGACCCCTGGCCTTCCGACCTGTTACCCTCTCACTAACAATAAAAAATCAAAAAGAGAAATTAAGGAATCAACCCCATTCACCACTGCAACAAAAAGAATTCAATATCTAGGAATAAACTTACCTAAGGAGACAGAAGAACTGTACACAGAAACTTATAAGACACTAATGACAGAAATCAAAGACGACATAAACAGATGGAGAGATGTTCCATGTTCCTGGGTAGGAAGAATTGATATTGCAAAAATGACTATACTACCAAACACAATCTACAGATTTAATGTGATCCCTATCAAATTACCAATGGCATTTTTCACAGAACTTGATCAAAAAATTTCACAATTCATTTGGAAACACAAAAGACCGCAAATAGCCAAAGCAGTCCTGAGAAAGGAGAATGGAGCTGGAGGAATCGGCCTTCCTGACTTCAGATTATACTACTAAGCTACAGTCATCAAGACAGTACAGTACTGGCACAAAAACAGAAATATAGACCAATGGAACAAGAGAGAAAGCCCAGAAATAAACCCACGCACCTATGGGTACCTTATTTTTAACAAAGGAGGCAAGAATATACAATGGGGCAAGGACAGCCTCTTCAGTACACGGTGCTTGGAAAACTGGACAGCTACATGTAAAAGAATGAAATTAGAACATTTCCTAACACCATACACAAAGATAAACTCAAAATGGATTAAAGACCTAAATGGAAGACCAGAAACTATAAAACTCTTAGAGGAAAACATAGGCACAACACTCGATGACATAAATCAAAGCAAGATCCTCTATGACCCACCTCCTAGAGTAATGGAAATAACAACAAAAGTAAACAAAGGGGACCTGATTAAACTTAAAAGTTTTTGCACAACAAAGGAAACTATAAGCAAGGTGAAAAGACAACCCTCGGAATGGGAGAAAATAATAGCAAATGAAACAACTGACAAAGGATTAATTTCCAAAATATACAAGCAGCTCATACAACTCAATGCCAGACAAAAAAAAAAAAACAGCCCAATCAAAAAGTGGGGAAAGGACCTAAACAGACATTTCTCCAAAGAAGAGATACAGATAGCTAGAAAACACATGAAAACATGCTTAACATGGCTCATTATTAGAAAATGCAAATCAAAACTACAATGAGATATCACCTCACACCAGTCAGAATGGCCATCATCAAAAAGTCTACAAACAATAAATGCTGGAGAGCGTGTGGAGAAAAGGGAATGCTCTTGCACTGTTGGTGGGAATGTAAATTGATACAGCCACTATGGAAAACGGTATGGAGATTCCTTAAAAAACTAGGAATAAGACTGCCATATGACCCAGTAATCCCACTCCTAGGCATATACCCTGAGGAAACCAAAAGGAAAGAGACACATGTATCCCATCATTCATCACAGCACTAATTACTGTAGCTAGAACATAGAAGCAACCTAGATGTCCATTGACAGATGAATGGATAAAGAAGTAGTGGTACATATACACAATGGAATATTACTCAGCCATAAGAAGGAATGCATTTGAGTCAGTCCTAATGAGGTGGATGAACCTAGAACCTATTACACAAGGTGAAGTAAGTCAGAAAGGGAAAGATAAATATCTATTCTAATGCATACATATGGAATCTAAAAAAACGGCACTGAAGAATTTATTTACAGGGCAACAATGGAGAAACAGACATAGAGAATAGACTTATAGACTTGGGGAGGGGGAGGAGAGGGTGAGTTGTATGGAAAGAGTAACATGGAAACTTATATAACCATATACAAAATAGATAGCCAACGGAAATCTTCTGTATGGCTTAGGAAACTCAAACAGGGCCTCTGTATCAACCGAGAGGAGTGGGATGGGGAGAGAGATGGGAGGGAGTTTCCAAAGGGAGGGGATATATGTATACTCTGACTGATTCGTGTCAAGGTTTGACAGAAAACAGCCAAAATTCTATAAAGCAATTATCCTCAATAAAAAGTAAATTAATTTTTAAAAAAAGCAGAGACATTACTTTGCAGACAAAGGTTGGTTTTTTTACAAAGTTGTGGTTTTCCCAGTAGTCATGTATGGATGTAAGAGTTGGACCATAAAGAAAGCTGAATGCCGAAGAGCTGATGCTTTTGAACCACAGTGTTGGAGAAGACTCTTGAGAGTCCCTTGGACTGCAAGGAGAGGAAATCAGTCCTGAATGTTCTTTGGAAGGACTGATGCTGAAGCTGAACTCCAACACTTTGGCAAGCTGATGAGAAGAACTAACTCACTAGAAAAGACCCTGATCCTGGGAAAGAGTGAAGGCAAGAGGAGAGGGGACAACAGAGGATAAGATGGTTGGATGGCATCACCAACTCAATTGGCATGAGTTTCAGTAAACTCCAGGAATTGGTGATGGACAGGGAAGACTGGCGTGCTGCAGTCTTGTGGGTCACAAAGAGTTGGATATGACTGAGTGACTGAACCAAACTGAAACATGATAAAAAAGCAGAATGTTATGTCCCAGATGAAGGGACAAGATTAAACCCCAGAAAAACAACTAAATAAAGCAGAGATAGGCAACCTTCCAGAAAAGGAATTCAGAATAACGATAGAGAAGATGATTCAGGATCTCAGAAAAAGAACGGAGTCAAAAATTGAGAAGACCCAAGAAATATTTATCAAAGACCTAGAAGAGCTAAAGAACAAACAAACAGAGATGAATAATACATCAGAAGGAATCCATAGCAGAGTAACTGAGGCAGAAGAGACAAATGACCTAGAGAACTCCTGTGCCATGTGCTCTGTTAGTTGCTCAGTTGTGTCCGACTCTTTGTGACCCCATGGACTGTAGCCCACCAGGCTCCTCTGCCATGGAGATTCTCCAGACAAGAATACTTGAGTGGGTTGCCATGCCCTCCTCCAGGATATCTTCACAACCCAGGGATTGAACCCAGACCTCCCTCATTACAGGCAGATTCTTTACAGTCTGAGCCACTGAGAAAGCCCAACCTGGAGGACAGAATGGTGGAAATCACTGCTACAGAACAGAATGTAGAAAAAAGTGTGAAAATAAATGAAGACCGGCTAAGAGACCTCTGGGACAAGATGAAACGCACCAACATTTGCATTACAGGGGTCCCAGAAGAAGAGAGCAAGAAAAGACCTGAGAAAATATTTGAAGAGATAATAGCTGAAAATTTCCCTAACATGGGACAGGAAATAGTCAACCAAGTCCAGGAAGCACAGAGAGCCTAGGATGGATAAACCCAAGGAGGAATACACTGAAACACATAATAATCAAACTGATAAAAATTAAAGACAGAGATAAAATATTGAAAACAACAAGGGAAAAATGACAAATAAGATATAAGGGAATGTTACCCATCAGGCTATTAGTTGATTTCTCAACAGAAACTCTACAGGCCAGAAGACAGTGGCATGATATATTGCACCAGGCCCGAGCACTTGTCTCATGTACCCAACCTGAGCTGGTTATCCGTTTCACCCTAGATAATACACATGTTTCAATGCTGTTCTCCTGAAACATCCCACCCTTGCCTTCTCCCAGAGTCCACAAGTCTGTTCCATACATCTGAGTCTCTTTTTCTGTTTTGCATATAGGGTTATCGTTACCATCTTTCTAAAGTCCATATATATGTGTTAGTATACTGTAATGGTCTTTATCTTTCTGGCTTACTTCGCTCTGATAATGGCTCCAGTTTAAACCATCTCATTAGAAGTGATTCATGAATCCTTATTAAGGCAGAGTAATCATTTCCATGTGTTTGAAGGTACAGCTAAGCTTCCATCACCATTCGCAAGCTGATGAGAAGAATCTATGAAATGCCCATGTCCTGGATAGATGAAGGCAGTGATGCAAATGAACATGGTGGGGTTGGGTGGCTCTTTCCAGATCTGTGGTTTCGTAACTCCAGGTGTGTGATGGACCAGGAAGATGGGTGCTGAGCGTTCATATAGTGGATTCTATTGCCAACTGCATTTAAAAAGCCCAGAATGTTTTCCATGAGGGGACTAATTGCATACCCGAAACAACAGAGTAAAGAGATGGATCCTTCCAAAACCCTATCAGACATAATGACTAGTAGACTTTGATCAGGATCTGAAAGAGCGTATAAAATTGGATAGACCCAAGTATTTTATTCATGACCTAAGATAAAGAGTGATGATTTGAGGAATCTTGCAGAGTATTGTAGCAACGTAATGACTTCCTGGCAAATGTCTTGTTAGTTCTTTGGCCATTTTTTGACTTGGTCTTAATTTGCATGGAGATTTCCAGCAGAGTCTGATTGGTTGCATGCTCCTCCAGATTCACATCCGGTTGACTCGTTCATTCAGCAGATTCTTTATCTCCTACCCAACTGGGGGGCAGTCTTTTGCACCTTAGACTTATAAGTTAAACCTTGGTTGTCGCACAAAGCATTAAGGTTAAAGTGATGAAACTGAAGAACCTACAACCAAGAATACTCTACCCACCATGACCCTCATTCATATTTGATGGAGAAATCAAAAGCTTTCCAGATAAGCAAAAGTTAAGAGAATTCAGCACCACTAAACCAATTTTACAACAAATGCTAAAGGAACTTCTCTAGGCAGGAAACAGAAGAGAAGGAAAAGACCTACAGAAAATAAACCCAGAACAATTAAGAAAATGTTAATAGGATCATACATACTGACAATTATCTTAAATGTAAATGGATTAAATGCACCAACCAAAAGATATAGATTGACTGGGTGGATGAAAACGTGCATGTGTGCACTTCTACTTACTATATCACTCTGCTTGACCCCCCCGAAAATTGTATGTAAATATTTTATATTTTAAGTTAATCATGTTCCCATTATGGCTTGCAATTGTAATTATCTTTTATTTTTTGTCTGGCTATTGATTGCAAAAACTGATAAACATCTTTTATTATTGTGATTATATAACTATTATTCACTTAACACTATTGTATCATAATTGATCAATAGAAAAATAACAGAACTCCAAAATTAGGATTTAACTCCAAAACTAGGATTACAGAAACACCTGTAATCACTTTTAAAATCCAGATGCATATCAGAATTATCTTGAATTTTTTTGAAAAATACAAATGCTTAGGTATTGCTTTTTTTCTCCAAAGCTCCAGGTATGTTTCTAATGAGCAGTCATGTTTAAAAACAACTGGACTATATGATGATCTTTTACTTTTACCTAGTTTGTTTCACTTCTTCAATTTCATATTCAGTGCTCCCATTTCATTTAGTTTATGTTTTCCAATTTCTCCATCTCTTCTTTTTTTTTTTTTTGGATGTTCTTTCTCAAGCCTTTATCAAGTGCAGAAGAAAAGCTTTTGTATACATATAAATACATATTATATATATATTTTATAAAAATTATGAATTTTTTGTGTAAAACATTATGACATTTTGATTCCACTTGTTTGAAACTTAGTATGAATAGAATACTAGATTTCTAACTAAGACATGCAACAAGCAACAAGGGTTTCCTGTATAGCATAAGGTACTATAGTCAATACCTTATAATAACCTATGATAGAAAATAATTTAGAAAACAATATGTGTGTATTTGTATAACTGAATCACCTTGCAGTGCACCTGAAACATTGTAAGTCAACTATACGTCAATAACATATACATATATATTTGTTTTAAGTGTTGGTGAGGATGTAGAGAAAATTAGAATTTTCACACATAGCTAGAAGGATTGTAAAATGGCACAGCCACTTTAGAAAACAGATTGGCAGTTCCTCAAAATATTAAACATAAAATTATATATGACCCAGCAATTTTAGTCCTAGCCATATATCCAAGAGAAATGAAAACACATGTCCACACAAAAATTTATTCACAAATGTGCTTAACAGCATTATCATAATAGCCAAGATATAACCATCTAACCACTGGTGGCCTAGTGGTTAGAATCCTGGATTTTTCACTGCCATGGCCCAGGTTCAATACCTGGTCAGGGAACTGAGATCCTGCAAGCTGTGAAGGACAAAAGGGAGAAAAAAAATAGTCAAAAAGTGGAAACCACTCAAATATCCATCCTTATAAATGACTTAAAAATGTGGTAAATGAAGAACTAGTACATGCTACATCATGGATGACAGAAAAATGCACAAGGTTCTAAGAGAAGTATAGATGAGGGGTATGGTGGGTATAAGTAAGGATGATTTCAGCTGCAAATGAGAGAAGATCCAATTTAAGCTGGATTTAAAAACAAAGAGATTTATTCTTATACATCAAGGAGTCAGGAAGGATAGTTCCAGGGTAGTTAAGTCAGAAATTCAGTGGCATCTTTAGGATTCCAATTATTTCCATCCCTCTGTTCCTCCATTCTCTTATCGGCCTTTGCCCCCAGGCTTGTCCCTTTATGATCACAAAGTGGCTGCCACAGTTCCACCTGTTATTTCCTCACCAGCAACACTCACATACTAGAAGAGAGAATATCCCTTTTGGATTCCTTCTGAAGAGTTAGATACACTTTCCCGGAAGTTTCCATCAGACCTTCCCTAACATGCTGGTAATCAGAATTATATCACTTGGTAATTCCCCAAACAATCACTGGTAAGAACAGATTTATTACTATTTGCTTAAAGCAGTCAAGATTCAACTCCTAGGTCCAGGAAGAGGTCTAGCCACCCATGATGCTAAAAAAATCAGTGTTGTTCGGTGGGAAGAAGACAAGATATGTGGAAGCAACCAACATCTGCCATAGTTGGGGAAAAAGGAAGTGGTCCAGAAAATGCAATCCCTGAGCTAAATTTCAACATGCTAGCAGAGATATGGTAGACTGGGTGGACCCAGGAAGGAGTAGCTTGAAGAGCAGGCAGGGAGAGAGGGCATTCTAGGAGAAGGTGGCAGAATGAACAAAAGCAAAAAGACTAGGAAGAGAGTGAAAAACTATGAGCTATTCATTGAAGTATAAAATAATGAAAGATGGGGTCACGAGTCAACAAGGAAACTAGGTTTGTCTGTCTATGAGCAAAAGTTTATGAACCTAGAAGAAACAGGTCATACTTGAATATCTCCATTCAGTAAATGAGTAAAGCTTCCTGATGAAATCAAAATAAAGAATGAAAAAAGGAAAAACTTACACATGTAAATAGTACCTTTAAACCAATATTCCCATTTTTCCAAACCATGTCTCCCTCCCTCCCTGCCTCCCTCGTTCCCTCTTTCCCTTTCTTTCTTTCTCTCTCCCCCATGTCAAACACTACCCCTTCTTTCTTCTAAGAAGCTGGGACCAGACCTTTAAGTAGCCTGTGTTCACAGGACTGCCCACTTCATGGTGTGGTTTAGGATGAAGTAGAGGCTCCTGCCATAAGATATTGCATTGTATGTAAGCCTCTTTTCCTCTAAAATATTTTTGCTGTAAAGTTTCCTAGCATGGTTCTATATTCTACTTTGACTGAGTGTTTTTGACTTGGAAAGTAGAGATGGCTTTGAAAAATTCAGAAGGGAGAAATGAGGCTACTTCTCAGTAAAACTGAAGTCCATTCTTAATGGGTACCTTTGGATTCATGGTGTTCCTATGAAAGGTAACCTGCCTGAAAATTCAATAAAATCCAACTCCCTTCCCCTCTACTTTTTTGTAATGTAATAATGTGAGCTGTGACTGGGATCCCACTCCTGAATCTGGGAAGGCATCTCTAACCACTGTTTCAGATTCAGTCTAGGTATGGCCTCACTATATTCTAGGCTCAAGGCTCCATAAAGCCAAAAACATTTTCAGACTTGGTATGAAAAGTAAAATCAATTTTCTGTCCTATATTAGTCACAGTTGTGCTTAGTCACTCAGTCATGTCCAACTCTTTTTGACCCTATGGACTGTAGCCCACCAGGCTCCTCTGTCCATGGGGATTCTCCAGGCAAGAATACTGGAGTGAGTGACCATGCCCTCCTCCAGGGGATCTTCCCAACTCAAGGATCTAACCCAGTTAGACAGTCCCATATGCAGGAATAGAAGGGATAAGGAGAGTGAAAATTAGTTATGTTGTTATATAGGCCTCCCAAGTAAAGGAACACTATTTACAGCTGCAGACAAAAAGTCAAAGAGATTAGGACCAAGATGGCTCTTTTCTGATTGCTATTATCAGGAATCACTGTTTTGACAATGGTGAAGATGGCTAATCTTTGTGTTCAAGCCAAAACAGTTGTTTATACCAATAGCAGTGATATACTGAAACTAATTAACACTGGTACCCCAGGTCATTCCAGGTAACATTGCAACTGCACCAGACAAATGGGAAAGATAGATACAAAACAGTTATTTGCAAATTCCCCACAAGAGAAGTAAAAACCTATAATCACTAAAAATTTCTCATTTAATAAGGAGAGAAAGCAGATAAAAACATGTTTATAGCCCATATCTGCCAAAGAGAATTAACAACTATGCACTTTAAAACTCTTTTTTCAGTGGGGAATTAGATGCAATAAAAGCCCAGCACATCTTGTCTCAACCATGAAATAAAATGATCATCTGCTTATCTATCATTTATTTCATACAGAGGGCTCACACCAATAAAGCTCTGATTTTATATACCTATGAAGGAAGATAGAACCCATAAAACATACTGTGCACTTTTATAGCTTAAAGATCTGTCTCTCAGAAAGGTGAACAAAATATTTACAAAGACTATCTTATTAACTTTTTTATACTGATTTTTTTCACAATATAGCAATTCCCTGGGTTTCTATAGGTCAGAGTCCAGCAATTCTTTAAGGTATCTGAGTTAGATCACTGTGATCTGAATTTCCTTAGGAGGAAAATGTTCTTTGCACTGTTGTCTAACACCTGCTAGTGGAGGCAGCCCTGAGCTTACAGTACAAAAAACCTGTCAGCCCCTACCCCTACTCACTGAAGCAGGAGGAAAGAATGGGACCTGAGATCACAACTTAGAGTAGGAAACGTTTGGCAGATTCTTTTGCTGAATTTTTGAATTCTCTCAATTTGACAGAAACTTCTGTAATAACACTATAATCCAGGCACTGGAGAAGTAATGAGGTCTCTCAATGAGCTTATTGTCTGGGAGGGAAAAAGATGATCCTAATACAATCTGTTACAAGTAAAACAAAAGTGGGCACAAGTTGTGGTAAAGGATGTAGGCAAGGTCAACCAGGCTGGAAATAGATGGGGCTGAGGAGATTCCATGGAAGGGGTCTCAGAAGATGCTTCAGCATCATTAAAGTGATGTATTATGTTGTATTATGTTATTAAATAACATTTCATATCTGCTAATGAGGTTGTAAAATTTTTTAAATCATTAACAATGATTATGTTTTCTCATAGAAGTGTATAAGAGAGTATTATCTATAAGAAACCACACACACCTTGACCCTACTGTCATCATAGACAGGTCTCTAATTCTTTCTCCTATCCCTTCACAAGATTCCTACCCTGGATGGGGATGGAGATCAGAAAATGTTATTAGAATGATGGGGGTGGGGGAGGATGCAGAGGAATAAAAGTACCAGATTTAAAGGAGGAAAGAAGTGACTATAGCCTCCCCTTCCTGACTTCAAATTTCCCATCTGCAGCAGCCTAAGTTGGAGAAAGAAACAAGACTTAACTTTAAATCAAGATTAAACCTTTAACTATGACATGGGACTAGAAAGCATCTTTGGTTATCTGAAAATGATGAGAAAAGTTATGGGAATAGCCTTAGTTTTCATTCAAGGGCAAAGAAAACACCAGCCCCACAGAATAATAAAAGGAGAGTAGTAGACAAAAATAAAATTGCTTCATGATTCAACTCCAAAGCAGTGTTTGTACAATAGAAGATATATAGCTGAAGTACAAGAAAGAAAGGGAGGAAGAAAGAGAGGGAGGGAAGTAAGAAGGAAAAGAAAACTAGAAGGGGAGAAGAGTGGTCTAAACCACAGAAAGGAAAACTTTCCAAAAACAGAATAAAAAGGAAAGTCAAACAGGAGGTGAAAAAAGATAAGAAAACTAGAGAATCAATCTAAGCATTCTAACATCCAACTAACAGAATATCAAAACTAAAATCAAATGACAGCCATATGATTCAGTAATTCTACTTCTAGGTACATATTCCAAAAGGATTAAAAGCAGGGACTCAAAGAGATATAATACATCCAAGTTCATAGCAGCATTATTCCCAACAGCCAAAAGACAGAAGTAACCCAAGTTGCTTTCCACAAAAAAAGGACTAGATAAATAAAATATGGTATATACATACAAAGAAATATTACTGAACCTTATAAAGGAAGTTCTGACACAGCTTACAACACGGAAGAACCTTGATATTATGCTAAGTTAACTAAGACAAAAACAAAAATATAAATATTGTATGATTCTACTTATACATATTAAATGTTAATTTTATATGTCAACTTTACTAGGCCACTGTACCCAGATATTTAGTCAAAGAGTCTGGATGTTGCTGTGAAGGCATTTTTTGACAGGATTACATGCATCATATTGTGAGTAGGCCTCAACTAATTCAATGAAGACCTTAAGAGGACAAGGACTGACTTCCTCCAAGAAAGAAGAAATTCTGCCTTCAGAATCAAACTGCAACATCAATTCTTCACTGAACCTCCCACCAGCTGACCATAACAACCCCTACAATCATGTGAGCCAATTACTTAAAATAATCTCTCTCAATCTCACTCTCTCTTACACACACACACACACACACACACCCCTACCAGTTATGTTTTCTCTGGAAAACACTAACACAATGAGGTGCCTAGAATAGTCAAATTCATAGAGACAGAAAATATAATTGTAGGTGCCAGGGGCTGAAGGGAGAGATGGATGAGGAGACACCGCTTAAAGAGTACAGTGCTTCCATTTGCAAGATGAAAAGAGTTCTGTGGATATAAGGTGGTGATGACTGCACAACAATGTGATTGTACTTAACAGTACCAAACACTACATTGAAAAATAGTAAACAATTTAATATTTTTTTATTTGGCTGCACCAGGTCTTAGTTGTAGCATACCAGATCATAGATCTTCATTGTATCATATAGGATCTTTCAGTTGCAGTATGCAAAGCCTTGGTTGCAACATGTGGGATCTAGTTTCATGACCAGGGGTGGAACCCTGGGCCCCCTGCACTGGGAGCACAGAATCTTAGCCACTGGACAACCAGGGAAGTCCCAAGATGATAAATTTTATGGTATGTATATTTTACTAAGATCATAGCATCCAGTTCTATCAGTTCAGTTCAGTCGCTCAGTCATGTCTGAATCTTTGCAACCCCATGAACCGCAGCATGCCAGGTCTCCCTGTTCATAACCAGCTGCCAGAGTCTACCCAAACCCACGTCTGTTGAGTCAGTGATGCCATCCAACCATCTCATCCTCTGTCGTCCCCTTCTCCTGCCTTCAATCTTTCCCAGCATCAGTGTCTTTTCAAATGAGTCAGCTCTTCACATCAGCTGGCCAAAGTACTGGAGTTTCAGCTTCAACATCAGTCCTTCCAATGAACACCCAGGACTGATCTCCTTTAGGATGGACGGGTTGGATCTCCTTGTAGTCCAAGGGACTCGCAAGAGTCTTCTCTAACACCACAGTTCAAAAGCATCAATTCTTTGGCGCTCAGCTTTCTTTCTAGTCCAACTCTCACATCCACACATGACTACTGGAAAAACCATAGCCTTGACTAGACGGATCTTTGTGGACAAAGTAATGTCTCTGCTTTTTAATATGCTGTCTAGGTTGGTCATAACTTTCCTTCCAAGGAGTAAGAACTTTCCAGTTCTATCATCTCATGGCAAATAGATAGGAAAACAATGGGAAAAGTGACAGACTTTATTTTCTTGGGCTCCAAAATCACTGTGAACAATGACTACAGCCATGAAATTAAGGCATTTGTTCCTTGGAAGAAAAGTTGTGACAAACCTAGACAGCTTATTAAAAAGCAGGGCATTACTTTGCCTACAAAGGTCTGTCTAGTCAAAGCTATGGTTTTTCACATGCAAGTTATGCACTGATATGAGAGCTGGACCATAAAAAAGGCTTAGCACCAAAGAATTGATGCTTTTGAACTATGGTATTGGAGAAGACTCTTAAGAGTCCCCTTGGACTATAAAGAGATCAAACCAGTAAATCCTAAAGAAAATCAACCCTGAATAGTCAATGGAAGGACTGATGCTGAAATTGAAGCTTCAATACTTTGGCTACCTGATGCGAAAAGCCAACTCATTAGAAAAGACCCTGATGCTGGGAAAGATTGAAGGCAGGAGGAGAAGGGGACCACAGAGAGGACAAGATGGTTGGATGGCATCACCAACTCAGTGGACATGAGTTTGAGCAAACTCCAAGAGATGGTGAAGGACAGGGAAGCCTGGTGTGCTGCAGTCCATGGGGTCACAAAGAGTCGGACACAACTGAGCAACTGAACAACAATAAAACCACAATTTAAGAAAAAAACCAAGATGAGAAGATGATCACTCATGAAGAACATTAATACAAAGACTGGCAAAGGCTGCCAAGAGTCAGACTAGAGAATGAGAAAAGAGCCACAATAGAGTTATGTCACTATGAAATTCCTGAACATCAAGGTTAAAAAAATAATAAAAGCTTTCAGGACAAAATTATTATATAAAATGTCAGTTATAAAGGCTTGGAATGTAGAATGATTAAACTTCTCAAAAACAATGATGGAATCTGGAAGCAATATTTTTTAATTCTGAGGAAAACTGCCTCCAACCTAGATTTTTATACTTAGCTGAAATATTAATCAAGTACAAGAGTACATTTAAGATATTTGTTAGCCAGGTTGAAGAATGTCCTTTACCAAAGTAAGTAAAATGAGAAAACAAACTTAGTATCCAATGAAACAGGAATCTAAAAGGGTGACAGAAAATATTATTAGAGGATGGTTGTACAACAGGCCGAGAGATAGGGACAGGAAATGTGTCGGTGCAAGGAAGGTCTCCAGAGAAAAAGAGGATCTGATGAATCATCTGATGAGCTTGTCCATATACAAAACTGTATTAAGAGAAGTTACACATATCTGTTGAAAATATCTCTCTCTTACTCCTCCTTCTGAAACCAAGCAAGACCCTGCAGAGCCCACCAGGGACAAGAACCCTGCCATGACCTCATTTCTTTTTTGTAGAAAAAACCTTTAGTCTCCTAGGCCTTTGCTGAGGTCCAACAAGCAGATTCAAGCAGTTACTAGTTAGAGAGGTGAGAGAATGCGAAATCAAAGAAAAAACAATCAAGAAACAATAGTTCAGAGTCCTAATTCCTCCTCAGGGGATATATGTAACAATGAGTTGTTCTGCAGGCATTAAGACCCCACTCAGGTGGAAGATGTTGACAACATACTGAGCACAAGCACAGAGACCCCAGGCTGGTTGGAACCAACAGGCTGATAATTAAGATACTTAGATACTTAAACCACCACCCTATTGCCTCACCATTAACCAATCAGAAGAAAGGCATGCACCCTGAAGCCCTCACCCCAAATTTTACCTTTAAAAACCCTTCCTTGAAAGCTATCAGGGAGTTCATGACTTTTTCATCGTACGCTGTCTATTCCCCTTGATGGGTCCTGCAATAAACATTTCACAAACTGGTGTCAGTAAATTGGCTTTGCTGACAGGCAGTCAAATGGACACAATTTCAGTTCAGTAACACCTCCATCTGGAGAAGGCAATGGCACCCCACTCCAGTACTCTTGCCTGGAAAATTCCATGGACGGAGGAGCCTGGTGGGTTGCAGTCCATGGGATCCCTAAGAGTCGGACACGACTGAGCGACTTCACTTTCACTTCTCACTTTCATGCATTGGAGAAGGAAATGGCAACCCACTCCAGTGTTCTTGCCTGGAGAATCCCAGGGACGGCGGAGCCTGGTGGGCTGCCATCTATGGGGTCACACAGAGTTGGACATGACTGAAGCAACTTAGCAGCAGCAGCAGCAACACCTCCATCACTCTCTCTCTCTTCCTCTCTTTTTCCTATGTAAGTTTGTGTGTGTATATCATACAAATGTACATAAATATATATGTGTAAGTACTTTTATATATTTTCAGGTACATTAAAAATAAAGCAAATGAGAAAGCAACAATTATTAACTTTAGGATAAACAAAAAAAGAAAAAAATACAGAAAACAAAATAAACACAAAAAAGGAAAGTGAACCATGAAATTAGGCTGAGGGAGAACAATGCTTCAAAGAGTTAAATCCTCATCTCTCATAATAGGAAATGAATAGACAATGCTCAGAAATAATATATTAAGACACTGCAGTATTATTTTAAACTATGAAGGAAGATACCAAAAGAAATAGGCAAAAGAGTTAAAAGTGCTTACCTCTGGGAAACTGGACTGGAGATTAGGAAGAGTTAATCCAACAGGCTGATTTTTTTTTCCCCCTTAAAGTCTTTTGCTTTATTTAAGCGTTAAATTTCAGTTAGAAATGCAAAATAAAATTTTTAAATTATATAAGGACCATACATCTATTAGAATGGCCAAAATCCATAATTTTCTTTCTCTATCAAGAAGGACAGAAGTTAATCACCAGATAAAACTATAGCCAGCACCAGAGAAATCTGTATAACAAACCTTGCTAAAACTAGTCTGTGTCTTCCATTAATTCCCCATATAGTTTCCTTCCCACAATTCGCCATCCTCGAAGCACAAGGCCATCTTCCTTTGTCTTGTCACTTCTCTAAAAATTCACTGATCTTTTGTTGAGATGCTATATAAGCCCAAATTCTAACCACCCCTTAGAGTTTCTCATTTCTGAGGGCTCCCATGTGCATGCACAATGCATATGCTAATAAACTTATTTTTCTCTCCCTAATTTATCTTCTGTCAGTTTAATTTACAGCCCTCAGCTAGAGAACCCAGGAGGGCAGAAGGGGAAAAGTTAAGTTTTTCCTCTCCCACAGCTACAAACTGTATGATTCAACCAAGTAACATTCTGGAAATGACAAAACTGTGGAGACTATAAAAAAGACCAGTGATTGCCAGAGGTTAGTGGAGAGAAAAAGATGAACAGAAGGACCACAGAGGATTTTTAGGGCAGTAAAACTATTCTGTATGATACTATAATGGTGTATTTGTGTCATTATACATTTGTCCAAACCCATAGAATGTACAACATCAAGAGAGAAGCCTAATATAAACAATGGACTTTGGGTAATAATGATGTGTTAAGATAGACTCATCTATTGTAATAAATGTACCACTCTGGTGGGGGATGTTGATAATGAAAGAGGTTATGCATGTGTGGGGGTAGGGGGTATATGGGAAATATCTGTACCTTCTGTTCAATTTTGCTATGAACTTAAAACTGCTCTAAAAAATAGTGATTTTTGAAAAATGTGTATTGTAAAAAGCATGGCATGAAAAAATTATAAAGGATCTACTTTAATAGTGTCTTTACATAGGAGAGCATAGCCAGGTAAAGCCAGTGGGGAGTCAGAACAGAGACTAGGGAGTTTGGCCCAGCCTTGAGTCAGCACTTCACCATACGGGTACATCTTGGATACATCAATTCCCTCTCATGGGAACTTATTCTTCCACTGAGGCACTAAGAAGTCATACTAGACCCACATGTGTTTGATTAATCATGAGTCCCACAAAAGGATACAATGGAAAAAAATAATTTGTGATCAAATAACTTTAGGAAGCACAATATAACTAAACTGTCTCTTGGAAACACTGATACACATTAACATTTTAAAGGGGGTGTGAAATCTTAAAATAAAGAAAACTCTCTATTTTTTTAACCTTCTTCATAAATCTCTTGGATCATGTGTTTTCCTCACCATGTTTCCCCTTTGAACCTCTTGATAGGTCTCTAAACTATTGTTCTGTGAGAAATGTAAGGAGACACCGCCTCTTGTCAATTCAAGCTGCTATGGCAAAATACCATAAACTGGGTAGCTATAGACAACAGATAATTATTTCTCACGGTGTGGAGGCTAGAGACCTGAAATTAGGGTGCTGGCTTGGTCAGGTTCTGGTGAGATCCCTCTTCCAAACTGCAGACTTCTATTCTCTTATTATGGTCCTCTCATGGAAGAAAGAAGGCAAGAGAGCTCTCTGGAATTCCTTTCATGAGGGCACTAATCCCATTCATAAGAGCTCTACCCTCAAGACCTAGTTACGTCCCAAAGGCTCCATGTAATAATACCACCATAGTGGTGGTTAAAACTTCAACATGTGAATTTGAGGGGGACACGTTCAGTCTATTAACACTACCCTAAGATAATTTCCAAGATTAATATTCTTAGATTCCTTCATTACGTAAGATTCCACAGCAAAAACGGCTCTTGGATAGATTTAAGAAAAAAATACTTAAATTATTTCTTGCCCTGACTTATTTCTCCAGTGCTGTGAAATAACTTTAAAAGAAGTCATTTAATATAAGATTATGAATGTCATTTCAGAAATAAAATTCCCATAAAATGAATGATCATTTCAAAGCACAGCTTGGATCTACAGAATCATATTATATAAAACTTTTTATGTAGCCTAAGTTACATAACAGATGAAAGTCTTCTTCTCAGAAAAATGAATAAAACACACACACAGAGGCACTGCCAAAGTGTCAGTATTTTAACAAAGAACGGAACCAATTCAGTGATTCCTAGGCAGAAAACAAATCTTCCTCTTTTGATAAAAACAAATCTGAATAAAGAAAATATAATGTATTATTCCATAGCTATAAACTAATTGGCTTATGAATTTCTGAACAGAGTTGCAGAGAACTTTTATCTGTCAATGCCACAATGTAGAAAGCACTGCTATCTAGAAGCAGAGAGAGAGAGAGAACCTGATTAAAATGCAGTCAATAAAGAAGTGTCCGTCATAGATCATAGAGTGCTGAGAGGAGCTCTTGCTTTAATGCCCTGCAAACTGTGGGAGCAGATGCTGTTATTGGCTCAGGAGAGCCATCAAGGAAACATAAATATGAAATAGCAGTTATGCAAGAATGTTTAGGGGCCTTGTGGAAGCAAAGGGAGAAGGGGCTTCAAAGCATATCTACCAGGATAAGGCTCAAGAGAGAAGTCTGAATTTATAACAGTCATCAGCTATAGAAGATGCTGGAGACCTTGACATCATTAGCAACAACTCTGAGTAGATCTTTCCCCTGTGGGAAGTATTTATTGGTCAGTTTATAGTCATTATTCCCAATTCTTCCAATTAGGGTTACATGAAAAATCCAACCTGCCAGAATTAAGATTCCATAGAGCTCTGTCTCCCCCAAATCATCACCAGAACAAGCGGGAAAAAATATCCCTGTCCAGGTCAATTTAAAAATAAATTGCCATCTGCCACTGGCAGGAAAACTTCTTTGACCACAGAACAAACAGACTATTCCAAAGCCATTGCTGAGTACCTGCTACAGCAAAAAATAAAAACCAAGTGTTCACACAGGCTCTGAGGCTTACAGTTATTAGTACAAAATACGCATATTTTCCACTTCGTTAGCATTTAGTCAACTCATCTTTTGTTTTCTCTGGATCCACAAGCACACAATTAACTTGAAAATGATATTGTCTCTAAATTAGTTCTCAGTAGAAACTAGAGTAAACCAATCAGGTAAGACATCAAGTTGATAAAAATTATCAAGCAGAAAAAAAATCATTAGATGTTGGTGATGACAAACTAAAAACCAAAGAGTAGAAAAATAAAAGAAAGAAATCACGTTTTCATCATGTGAGGCAACTGCCTTTTATACCTTGAGTGCAGCTCGTTGGCCACCAGCCCCCTCTTCACTCCTATACTGTGAGGGACCATGGAATTGGCCAGTAAGAGAACTCAGCCAAGGTCCACTGACAGAATTTACTCCTGCTAATATGGCTGAGGTTTCATAGTAAAGGAAATCCTAAAATCACAAAGCTCCTTTGTCCAAGATCCATTGTAATTGTCTGCCTTATCAGCAAACAAACAAACAAACAAACAAAGTGTTGTCTGTCTTATCAGCAAACAAAAGATGTGGCCAACAAACCACCAACCACTGTAGCTGCCCCCAACTGTGCACCCTGAGGGAGAAATACTGGCCCTCAAGAGTTCAGATGCATTTCAAAGGAATAATTTCAAGCAGGTCAGACTTATGCATCTTCCCAAAGAAAGGCACTAAATTCACTGAGTTTTTTTTATTTAATTAGCAGTACTCTTTTTTTTTTTACTCTTTGGCGAGCCTCTCTCAATGTTAAAATCTTTTTAATTTTTTTTTAATTGAAGGATAATTGCTTTACAGAACTTCGTTGTTTTCTGTCAAACCTCAACATGAATCAGCCGTAGGTATACATATATCCCCTCCCTTTTGAACCTCCCTCCCAACTCCCTCCACATCCCACCTTCTAGGAATTAACAGTACTCTTTTGATGCTCTGACTACCTGGTTTTTGTTGCAGAAACGACTGTATATCCTGGCTCCCCACCTTACCTCTTCAGCGTAGTCTCTTAAGAGTTATTCAAGAGGCTGCCTCCTTAAGGGCTTAAGCCCTCAGCAAGTCTGCTGAATAAAACATAATTCTCAACTTTTAGGCTGTACATTTTTTTTTAATCAGCATGATGAACATGTATTTAGAACTAAAATTAATTATGGTTGACTTTCTGGAGAGATTAGGGGATTTGGGGGTATTTTTCTAATTGAACTTTCTTAAAGTGAATTATATTTTTCTTGGAAGGAACAGGATATTATGCTCTATATATTGTTTAAGTTACAGTTTTTAAGTTTCACAGTTTATAATGTCCAAATTATTTGATCCTTTTTGAAAGAGATCAGGACATGCCTCACCAAAATATGCCACTGTGGCATAAAAATTGTTTCAAGCTGAAGGCATGTGAGTTCCTGAAACCCTTCATGTGCTAAAAGCAGAGACTTCCAAAAGAACTCAATTGTCAAAAGTCCCTTCCCTAGGGGCAACCCTAATCTTGAGACTACAACTTAAGAAGTGGGTTCTACACCCAAGATGTATGACAGAACTGTCATACCTCCCATCTACTGTCCTAAGAGCCCCTTTATCCTTCCAAAAAGTCTTTTCTATTCAATAAATTTCCTTCCTCCTGCCTGCCTTCTAATAAGTCAGTTGTTTTCCCAAACCTTTTTTCCCCTTTCCCAATTAACAGGATGTACTCCTTTGAGTCATTCGTTCTGAGCACTTCCATGAATATGCATGTTTTTTTCTTCTCTTACTAATTGTTGTTTGTCAGTTTACTTTGCAGGCCTTCAGAACTAAACAGGAGAGGGTAGAGGACAGAGGTCCAATTTGTTTGGGGTGAATTTAGGGAAAATTCTACTCAACATGAACACACAGATTCAAAAGTTCATACCTCCTTTTGCATGCCCTCAAATCCCTTATTATTGGTAGCATATGGCCAAGGTATTTGGTGTCTCAAATGAGGAAAAAATTATGGAAGCTGCTTCTGGATCCAAGGTTGAAGCATAACTTATCTAGGAGCAAACTCTTGTTAAGCAGGCTATCATTTGAATGGTAGCTCTTTCTGTGATGCAAGTAAAAAGCAGGCAAGCAGCCAAGTCCTGGAGGAAACCTGTGAGGCTTGATAAAGGCCCTTCCACCTAAGACCCACCTGTATGTAGCACTCAGGAGAAGTTGGCCACTTTATTTAAGGATCCTAAGACCCCTGGGAGGAAAGATGCTTAAGCCTCACATGACCTAAGCAGATCAGAGTGGCTTAGAGGGTAGTTCACTGGTGGGAAATGATATTGAAACCATGTAACTCAGACTGGGACTTGAACCCATAGTCTTTTAACTGAGATCACACACTTAGTTTAAGGACTTAATAAACCTCGGTTTCTTGATATCTCATTGCAGAAAGAATTCAGTGAGAGACAAAGTGATAGGTAAGAAATGGATTTAAAGAGAAACACACTCCACAAACAGACTGTAGGCTATCTCGGAAGGTGAGAGTGGCCTTGAAATATGTTGTTGTTAGTTTTTATGGGTTGAGTAGTTTCATAGACGAATGAGTAGGGGGATTATTCCAACTATATCAGGGAAGGGGCAGGGATTTCCAGGAATTAGGCCACCATCCACTTTTTGATCTTTGCTCATCAACTTTGGAACTGTCATGGCACTTGTGAGTATATCATTTAGCTTGCTGATGTGTTACACTGAGCATATACTGAGGCTCAAGGTCGAGTGGAAGTCTATTTATCTGCCCTCCTGGACCTGTTTGGTTCTAATCAGTTTATGCCGTGTCCTCAGCTATGTCATTCTTTTAAAACTTGTGCCCTGCCCTCTTCTATCCTGTTTCAATATCAAGAGCCCCAAAGTGGAATCACTATAGGGGACAGAAGTATGGGCTGGTAGTCCAGATTTGACTAAAAGCCAAAATCTAGTGTGGACAAAGAATGTTGCCTGCCATTTTACTAAACAATGAATGTTGCTTACCACCAAGCCATCAGCCACTGCAGCCACTCTGATGGTACACTGTTAGGGAAATTTCAGATGGAGGAAAACAGGATACCGACCTTAGAAAGTTAAGATGCATATCATAGGAATAATTTCAACTACCCCAGATTCTCATATCTTCCCGTACATAGAAAAGCACAAAAACATTAACTTGAGATGCCTGGCTTTTGTGATTTGTGGTAATCTTTTTATGTTTGATTATATGGGCTTTTGTTTTGTTTTCAGCAAAAATTTCTATATATCTTGATTCTTCCCTTACCTCTTTGGAATAGTTCCTCAGAGTTATCTGGCAGACTGTATCCTGGGTTATAGTCCTTAGTAAGGTCCCCCCAAAAAACATAACCCTCAAATTTTAAGTTGTGCGTTTTTGTTTTTGTTTTCAGCCACCATAGGGAACTGATCCGAGCACAGAGGAGGGATGACTGTGCAGCCCATCCCTATCCACTGAGCCACAGTGTTAGTCTGTGGAGAAAACAGCTGATCTCATCAACATAAGCCTGCAGCCTGAGCTAGGTTTTAAGCCTCAGCCTTTACAAGGACCTTGGCCAAATAAAGGTATCAGTGAAGAAATAGACAAGAGTCCATCAGGCTATCCAAGATACTTGCTAAGTTTTGCTGCTAGCAAAACTCAGAGACAGCATCTGAACAGGCAGATAATGGACTGTCAGGACTTACCACCATGCTCTTTGCCTGATGTTAAGGAAAGACTGAAACTTTGGTCTAAGGGTCCTTGGACAATTGGGAATGGCAGAAAAAAACCACAGTGGGAGATACTTGATTTCTTGACAAATAAGGCATGTGAGGATGAAGAGTATGAAGTGATGTTTTTCCTGAAGCACATGAAACAGGTCAGATTCATTTAAGAAAGATCATGAATTAATTATGCATATCTAATAACATAAATTAAATAAAACTGTTCATTTCTTAACTTTATTTTTATTTGGCTGAGCCAAGTCTTAGTTGTGGCACGCCAGATCCTCAGTCTGTAGTTGTAACATGCAAACTCTCAGTTGCAGCATGTGGAATCTAGTTCCCTGACCAGCATACTGAACCAAGGCCCCCTGCAATGGAAGCACAGAGTCTTAGCCACTAGGGCACCCAGGTCTCTTGCATTGAAGGTGGGTGGATTCTTTACTATCCGAGCCACCAGGGAAGCCCACTAGGGCATCAAGGAATTTTCAAACTATATTTTTAAACAATGAAAACTAGTAGTCATACCCACTCTCCATCACATGAGGGAGAAGAAAGGGACACCAATTTGAGAAAAACATCTATAATTATTTTTCCTTTTTGGAAATATAAAGATGTTAATTTCAACATTCTAACCAGGGCAAATAAAAAAAATTAAAACAATGAATAAGAATACTATCTGAATTTCATGTTTCTCTTTGAAGGTTATTTTCACAGGACATGACACTGCTTTCTAAAGTCTTTGGAATCTTACAAGTTCCCTTTGTTTCAATTTTGCTTCCAAAGGCAGATTTATATTAGTAGGAAACAAGTTAGCAACAATTATTAATATGCACAGAAAGTGCTTTTCTACTGAAGAGAAAAGCGAGATTATTAGTCTAATGAATGTTTCTAGTACTTTATCAAATTTGATTATTTGACCGCTTTCAATGACACAGAAAGCTCTCTCTCCCCCAGAAGCTGCAGGAAAGAAAGAACCTTTCATTCTCCTCTTTTTGGGCCTTCTTCATTAAACAGAAAGACTTGCACTCACTGGAACTGTAAACAAAAAGCAGGTTGCAGATATTAATTTTACTGGTGGAAATAGGGTAAGAAATGAATAGTCTTAGATATAGATGAAAATGGATGGACTAAGTACAAATAGTGGATTAAAGAGAATAAAGCATTAACCTTTCATTTTACTAGGCTAGGCATTTTAAAATTACTTCTCTCTCCTCACTTCAGGCACCCCGGCCATGCTACACCAAAGAGGAGCCCTCTGCACATCCTTTACACCACTGTCCCTATGGCCAAATGGCTCAGTCTTAGTTCTTCAGTTTTCCAATTGCAAATTCACAAAGGAGAAAAATGCTTGGCCCAGCTCATCTTTTAACACAAGGCTATAGATCGTGGGGACATTATTCTTAAGTCATGTATTCTCCCCTCACACAGTCAACTACCACTGTGACTGTAGGAAGACACAAAAAGATGTTCAGTTCAGTTCAGTTGCTCGGTCGTGTCCGACTCTGCGACCCCATGAATGGCAGCACGCCAGGCTTCCCTGTCCATCACCAACTCCTGGAGTTTACGCAAACTCATGTCCATCGAGTCAGTAATGCCATCCAGCCATCTCATCCTCTGTCGTCCCCTTCTCCTCCTGCCCCCAATCCCTCCCAGCATCAGGG
This sequence comes from Odocoileus virginianus, assembly GCF_023699985.2. Lineage (NCBI taxonomy): Eukaryota > Metazoa > Chordata > Mammalia > Artiodactyla > Cervidae > Odocoileus > Odocoileus virginianus. Next base: position 15,777,999 of record NC_069675.1, on the reverse strand, counting down.
TCTTTTCCAATGAGTCAATTCTTCACATGAGGTGGCCAAAGTATTGGAGTTTCAGCTTCAGCGTCAGTCCTTCCAATGAACACCCAGGACTGATCTCCTTTAGGATGGACTGGTTGGATCTCCTTGAAGTTCAAGTGACTCTCAAGAGTCTTCTCCAACATCACAGTTCAAAAGCATCAATTCTTCGGAGCTCAGCTTTCTTCACAGTCCAACTCTCACATCCATACATGACTACTGGAAAAACCATAGCCTTGACTAGACGGACCTTTGTTGACTAAGTAATGTCTGTGCTTTTTAATATGCTGTCTAGGTTGGTCATAATTTTCCTTCCAAGGAGTAAGCGTCTTTAAATTTCATAGCTGCAATCACCATCTGCAGTGATTTTGGAGCCCCAAAAAATAAAGTCTGACACTGTTTCCACTGTTTCCCCATCTATTTCCCGAAGACACAAAGTCCCATTGTTGGATTAGCAACAGCAGAGAAAATTTCAATAAAAAAGAAGGTAGAAGGACTTCCCATGTGGTCCAGTGGTTAAGACTCCATGCTTCCAATGCAGGGGACATAGGTTCCATCCCTGGTTGGGGAACTAAGATCCTACATGCTGTTTGGTGTGGGGGGAAAAAAATTTCCAAAAACCGGGGAGGAAGTGAAAGGGGCAGGCAATGATCAATAACTCTGGGTTAATGATAAAATATTTTAAACCTTGGATTAAAATATCTTAGAACTGCACTTACATATATGTTTCTTGGGTTTCTTTATCACTTTTCAATGCTAAACAAATTTTGAAGTATCTTTTTTGGTAAGAGTGAAATAAAAAAATGAAGTTTCATAAAATTCAAATGCAGAAGGAAAAGTCAAAGCAATTCAAACAAATTTCGAGAACTACATTCACTTTAGAATATGACAGTCTAAGATCTGATAGATAATATGATGATTAAACAAACCACCAAGACATTTATTGGGACAGATTTTGCTTTCAGTCTCAAGTGCCAAATGTCACCCAGTAATCTGTGAATAACTAGTAGTCTTTTCTAGAAGAGAGATAGGGAGGGAGGGGAGCACCAGAATAGCTCAGGCTCTGGATCAGTATGCCACATACTGAATGACAAGTAAACGTTTATCAAATGTATTAATGAACCAAAGCTTTGGTTTTCTATTGCTTTAGCAAAGTGAAAGCAATTAGGTAGTTTTAATTAAGATGCTAATGCAAAGTATTTTTCTAAAGATGGGTTATAATGCAAACAGAAGAGGTGGTTTTAACTAGGCAAAGACAGGCCAACGTGGAGAGGTACATGTTGAGCAAAGATAGGAGGTGTGGCCTTACTTGGATTTTTCTTAGTGTGAATGAATTTACCAAAGAATATTACTTCCAAGTAGTTAGAAAGCATAGGCCTCAGTTCCTTAGTAGTTTCTGGGAACCCAGAGTCCACTCTCAGGACACCTCTGCATAACCAGCAAAGACAACCAGGTCTTCTGGGGAGCTATCTGCTCTCCATGAGAGGATCTAGGGGTCTAAGCAGGTACTATATCTCCATACTCCCATCTTTTTCTGTTCCTTTCGCTGTAGCTACTCCTTCTTCCCCTCTCTTTCTCCCAACTCTGTCTTCTACCACCTTTAAGCTAATGGAGAGCAAGGCAGTGAAGTGTACTTTTGGAGTCATTGGCCATGGTTCTTACTCTGACCTTCAATGCCTGTTGAGAGGTTACTCATCCTCCCTATGTATTGATGTTCTCATTGGTAAAATAGGATAATAACTGTACCAATCTCAAGGCATGAGTGAGATGGTACTTGTGAAGCTCTAAAAACAGTACCTGGAACATCATGAGTCTTCAATACATTCAATAATGGTATTCTGACATTTGGAATAAAGGTCTAACATTGGTTACATGGAAAAGGTGTTTGAGCATCACATGTTCATCCTTTTCTTGGCCTCTCAAACTGGATCCAACTTAAAAAGGCTTCAGAAGTCAAAAGCCCAAACTCAATTTTACCATCTCAGACAGTTCACTTAGTGGACACTGAAAGACTGGAAGGCAAGCTTGAACTCAGTGCCTCGGAGAACAGGAGACTATATGGATATTCCACCCATAAAACAAGCTGCCGTCTTGAAATCCAAGCATGTATATTCAACCACCTCTTTCTCCACTGCTACTATTTTTTGTGACTTCTCTTCACATAGTATTTTTATAGATAAAATGTGATCCGACAAGACACCCTATCAGTGAACACTTTTACTGGCAAGTTTCTCTGCTAAGAAAGTTGGCCAGGTGAATTCTCTGTTATTCAAGAGAAACTCTTACTATAAGTACTTAGTGATGGCACCCTGTATAAATTTAGAACAGTATCTCTTTAAGCTTCAGTTTCTTATTAAAGAAAAAGACCATTTTTCTTATTCAATTGCACTATTCAAGAGTTTATATTAGAAAAGAGCTACAAGCTTTGTTTTACATTTCTTCAAAATAATAACAAAAACATTTACTGATTGCTTACTATACGCCAGGCTATGTGTTCTAAACACATTGCATAGAATGTCTCACTCAAGTCTCAAAACAGCACCACAAGGCAGATTCTATTACAATAACCATTGTACAGATGAAAAGGCTGAGGCCCAAATCTATCATGTAACTTTCCTAAAATCATACATTTAATAAAGGATAGAGCCAGGGAGTCTATTACTAGAACCTAGACTTTATCTACTCTATCACAGACATAAAGAGGACAGTTAAGACTATACTGCTTTTAGGAACTTCACATATAAGAAGGAAGAAAAGCCATATGTTGCATTGTGCTATTAATTGTGGCTTAAGAGACAGAAATATATTTAATAAAAGGCACAAAGTTGAACCTTGTGATATTTAATATCTTTATGCATTAAAGAAATATTTATTTAATGTTTATATTGTTCCAGACCCTATTTTAAATATCCACAATGGTAGACAGGTGCTTGATACCATTAACCAAGAAGGAATGAAAATTAAATCACTATGAGATAAGCCAAGGCCAGTTAGCAGAATGACTAAAGTGAAAAAGACAAACAATAACAACGGTTGACAATAACAAGGAAGTGAAGGAACAAGAATTCTCACTCATTACTGGTAAAAATATAAAAAGCTGCAACCTTTTTTGAAAACTTGGTAGTTAATAACATTAAAACAACTACTCCATGATCCTGTAATGCTACTCTTAAGTATGTATCCTAAAGAAAGAAACTCATAGCACTAGATCTACCCACAAAGATTAGTGTAACATTTATAGCACAGCAAGCACAAAATATGACTTTGTGTGGATCACAACAAACTGTGGGAAATTCTTAAAGAGATGGGAATACCAGACCACCTGACCTGCCTCCCAAGAAATCTGTATGCAGGTCAAGAAGCAACAGTTAGAACTGGACATGGAACAACAGACTGGTTCCAGATCGGGAAAGGAGTACATCAAGGCTGTATATTGTCACCCCGCTTATTTAACTTATATGCAGAGTATATCATGCAAAATGCTGGGCTGGATGAAGCACAAGCTGGAATCAAGATTGCCAGGAGAAATATCAATAACCTCAGATATGCAGATGACACCACCCTTATGGCAAAAAGCAAAGAAGAACTAAAAAGCCTCTTGATGAAAGTGAAAGAGGAGAGTGAAAAGGCTGGCTTAAACTCAACATTCAGAAAACTATGATGGCATCTGGTCCCATCACTTCATGGCAAATAGATGGGGAAACAGTAGAAACAGTGATAGACTTTATCTTTGGGGGCTCCAAAATCACTGCAGATGGTGACTGCAGCCATGTAACTAAAAGATGCTTGCTCCTTGGAAGAAAAGCTATGACCAACCTAGACAGCATATTAAAAAGCAGAGACATTACTTTGCCAACAAAGGTCCATCTAGTCAAGAATATGATTTTTCAGTAGTCATGTATGAATGTGAGAGTTGGCCTATAAAGAAAGCTGAGTGCTGAAGAATTGATGCTTTTGAACTGTGATGTTGGAGAAGATTCTTAAGAGTCCCTTGGACTTCAAGGAGATGCAACCAGTCAATCCTAAAGGAAATCAGTGCTGAAAATTCATTGGGAGGACTGATGCTGAAGCTGAAACTCCAATACTTGGCCACCTGATGTGAAAAACTGACTCACTTGAAAAGACCTTGATGCTGGGAAAGATTGAAGGCAGGAAGAGAAAGGGATGACAGAAGATGAGATGGTTGGATGGCATCACAGACTCAATGGACATGAGTTTGAGTAAGCTCTAGGAGCTGGTGATGGACAGGGAAGCCTGGCATGTTGCAGTCTGTGGGGTCACAAAGAGTCAAACACAACAGAGTGACTGAACTGAAACACAAATTAAGTTATGATGTACAGATTAATGAATCTTCACAAACACCTAAGACCATGTTTTTTCCCTTCTCAGTCTCTAATCCCTCAAAGTTTAGTACTACCTTGACATCAAAGGTGACAAATTAGTTTTGCCTGGTTTTGATCTTTCTATAAATAGACTCACACACTACTGTACTCTGTCTTGCTTCTGTTTTTCAATGTTTGGGATTCATCAATAATGTGAGTAAAAAAAAAATACTGTGAGTAATTATGGTTTGCACATTCATGCTTCTGTATAGTATTCCAACATATGTGTGCACTTAGTCTCTCAGTCATGTCTGACTCTTTGAGACCCCATGGACTGTAGCTCACCAGGCTCCTCTGTCCATGGGGATTCTCCGGGCAGGAATACTGGAGTGGGTTGCCATGCCCTCCTCCAGGAGATCTTCTCTCCACCCAGGGGTTGAACCCAGGTCTCCCACATTGCAGGGGGATGTTTTACTGTCTGAGCCACCAGGGAAGCATTCCGATGTAGAGCATTTTAGAAAAACTTCACTCAGAATAAAGGGAATGCCCAGATTTGTAATATACAGAGCACTGGCTGACAACAAAATGAAGGGAACCAAAATGCTGCCATGCCCGTTGCCCTTCAGGGTGGTAGCACATGGAGTCAGAGTTCAAATCTACCTCCAATTTGCCAAACAGACCTGTCTTCTACTCATTTCCCTGGCCTCTGAGTGTAGAACAGTGATGAATATAATCACCAGCTGAAAGAATCACGAGCCTCTCTGAACTGCAGAATAGCAGTCACTATGGTAGGAAAGGTACAAAAGAAACCCCTGAAAGTGCCTCCATGACCTTTATTTCCACCCTCTGGAGACTCTTCCTATTCATCATCTTTAGCCACACCTGACATAGGATTGGATCGAAGTCCCTCCATGAGCACTGAGCAGCTTTCCTGGGCAGCTTCTTGCACATGAAAGGTTCAGGACCCCAAATCGTAGTTAAGTCTAAATCAATCACAGCTTCTTTGACCAGGTATGCGGTTCCTTTGCCAAATTAACTCCTTTAAACAGGTCTCCCATTTTGTAATTCCTGTCAGTCTATAGCCCTGATTTTTCTTTTTCAGGCAGAGTTCTCAGAATAGCTACATTTCTTTGCTTTCTAGCCCTCAAGACTCTCCCGTGAATTAACTGCATGTACCTTGGTTATAAGGTTTCAGGGGAAACACCTTACATTTAATCTCTTTTCCTTGAATCACTGCAGGGATTTACTGAGCAAGTGAATTTAGGTGGATGCTTACTCTAAAATATCTTAGTTCATTCCATTGTTTTAATATGGAGAGTTTAACACTTGACACAAGATCTAATTTTAATCAGTTTTGAATGCACAGAAGCCTTTTCAGTACTGGTTGTTTCTAGTGAAGACTAAGAAGCAACTGTTTCTTCCAAGAGTAAGTCCCTGAATTTGAGGAAAAATTTACCACCCCAATATGTCTCTTTGGGCTGTGGATTATTTCCAGCTGAAAACAATCAAGGCCCAAACCACTCAGGAAGAAACTGAGACCTCCCCTCTGAAGGCCTAAGAGAATGTAGACAGCAGGCCTATTCCTGCAGCCAAGCTATCACCAGAGATCTCTGCATTCAGTCACATACTGTTACGCTTTCCAAAAAATCTATTATTATATCAACGGAGTGTCTTACAATAAATTATACCTCACAATGAAAGAAGTATTTCTACCTATGGAAAACACCCTGAATGAAAAACACAAGGATTGTCGGGCAGGCTCCTGATCCCCACATGGGGCCTGCCGGTAACTCTCCTTCAAACTTCCCCATCCACGGCAGACTGACGGGACCTGCAATCCCTGAAAGACCTTGAGGACGGCCTGGCGGGCAAGGGCAGGCCCTGTGCAGGGGCCAGGAGGGCCCAGGACCTGAGGCAGGTGATCCCACGCGAGGTGCACATCAGGGGCTGCGGGACTCAGCGTTCAGGCTATCCCGGGATGGTCCCCGGGCCCAGGCCTCGTAGGAATAGAGTAGGCACCAGCAGGGGCTTATGCGGGACACACCGCGATGTTGAGGTCCACCCAGCTTCAAAACAGAGTTACCTGTTTCTCTGCAGCCTGAAGCCACGTCTCACCGGAACGCCTGAAAGTCTGCCATCCCCCCGCAAGGCCTGATAGTCCTCTGAGGAGAAACATTCGGGGAACTTGACTCCCACAGACGCTCTGTGTGTCCTCCGACAGGTCGGGCTCCACCGACCTTCTCTACTCCGTATCATGAGTATCCTGCAGTTGATGCGCAGCTCAGCAAACGGGGCTGGCTGAGCTGAGGTAGCCTGGGTTCTCACAGACCTAGAGGTTCCGCATGCCCTGGGCAGGTGCGCGTTGACGGAACTGCGCAGGCGCGTGCCACGCCCACACAGCTTCCGGGCTCTCTGGGTTCAGTACCGGTTCGGAAACGCCGAGGGGTAGTCCTGGCCACAGTCAGGGACTTACCCGGGGACAAGCTGCCTTGGTGCGGTCCATCCTGCTCAAAAGGTAAAGAAACAAATAACAAAAATCCATATGCAGCAAGTTGAGGATCAGAGGAAATGGGTTCAGATATCAATTCCTCATTATGCATGGTCTGGAGCAGGTCAGTTCACGCAAACTAAAAACCCTCTTTCCTAAATAAATATACTGCCCAGGGCACATTAGCCTAGGGAAAAATCTCAGGTTCTGAATCTCCCTTTGAAAAACTCCTCAATCTAAAAACACTCCTCATTAGTGGAGTCGGGGGAGCAATCTGTTCCTCTCTCGGCCTGACTCCTAACCTCATTTCTGTTGGAGAGGTTGTTCCCATACTACTGACACTATCACCCATAGCTTTCCCACATCCAAGTTCACAGTAATAAAGTGAGCAAATAAACAACAAATATCTTTCCTCTTCCCCAACCCTATCGTGTCTTCAGATCATTTTTAAAAAGCTTCCTTGTGGTCTAAATGTCTGTCATACCCCTATAATCATTTTTTTAAAAATTCCTTAGAGTTCTCCTTTATCTCTCTTTCCTACTCTAAGGCTTAGGCCCACTTTTCCTTTGAGCCAAATCAGAAGTCCACTTAAGTGTTATTGCCCTGAAACATGCTCAGAACCTTTCTTCCCAGACAAACTCTGCTCAGTGTCTCAGATTAAGTGTGTACAGCGCCATGCCCTCTGCTTAGGCTGAGATCTTTATCCAGTCTGGCTGAATGCCTCGATGTTGGTTTTTCACTGCTAAAGGATGTTGAGGGCAAGACTTCAGCTTCAGGTATTTGCTCACTGGGTCCCAAACATCTTCCCATTAGGCTCACCAGGCATATCTGAATCCTTAATGAGTAGCCATCTCTTAGGCTCTTGTGTTTGGACTATCTTGTTTGTTCTTTAGTCCTTAAGTCATATCCAACTCTTTGTGACCCCATGAACTGTAGCACACCAGGCTCCTCTGTCCTCCACTGTCTCTGGGAATTTGCTCAAATTCATGTCCATTGAGTCAATGATGCCATCCAACCATCTCATTCTCTATTGTCCTCTTCTCCTTTTGCTTTCAGTCTTTCCCAGTATCAGGGTCTTTTTCCAGTGAGTCAGCTTGGCGCATCAAGTGGCCAAAGTATTGGAGCTTCAGCTTCAGCATCAGTCTTTCCAATGAATATTCAGGACTGATTTCCTTTAGGACTGACTGGTTTGATCTTCTTGCAGTCTAAGGGACTCTCAAGAGTCTTCTCCAGCACAGTCTTTGGTGCTTGGCCTAACCCTCACATCCATACATGACTACTGGAAAAACCACAGCTTTAACTATATGGACATTTGTCAGCAAAGTAATGTCTCTGCTTTTTAATATTTAATATTGATATTTCTGATATCTGATAATTATTGATATTTCTCCCAGCAATCTTAATTCCAGCTTCTGATTTATCCAGTCTGACATTTCATAAAATGTACCCTACAGAGAAGTTAAAAAAGCAGGGCGACAAGACAATATATAGTTTTGATGTATTCCTTTCCCAATTTTGAGCCAGTCCATTGTTCATGTCCCATTCTAACTATTGGTTTTTGACCCTCATACAGGTTTCTCAGAAGGCAGGTAAGATGGCCTGGTACTCCCAGTCCTGTAAGAATTTTCCAGTTTCTTGTGATCCACACAGTCAAACTCTTTAGGGAAATCAATGAAGCAGATGTTTTTCTGGAATTTCCTTGCTTTATTCATGAGCCAACAAATGTTGGCAATTTAATCTCTGGTTCCTGCCTCTTCAAAACCAGCTTGTACATATGGAAGTTCTCAGTTCACATAACTAGCTTGAAGAGTGGTAAGCATAACCTTGCTAGCATATGATAAGATGACAGTCAATCCCTGGGTTGGAAGGATCCTCTGGAGGAGGGCATGGCAATCCACTCCAGTATTCTTGCCTGGAGAATCCCCATGGACAGAGGTGCCAGGAGGGCTACAGTCCATGAGGTCGCAAAGAGTTGGACATAACTGAGCGACTACGCAAGCACAGCACAGTACAGTAATTTGAACATTCTTTGGTATTGCCCTTCTTTAGGACTGGAATGAAAACTGACCTTTTCCAGTTTTGTGGCCACTGTTGAGTTTTCCAAATTTACTGGCAATATTGAGTGCAAACATTTAACAGCATCATCTTTTAGGATTTGAAACAGCTCAACTGGAATTCCACCACCTCTACCAACTTTGTTGGTAACAGTGCTTCCTAAGGCTCTGGTGACTTGACACTCCAGGATGTCTGGCTCTAGGTGACTGACCACATCATTGTGATTATCCAGGTCATTAAGATCTTTTTTGTATGGTTCTTTTGTGTAATTTTGTCACCTTAATCTCTTCTGCTTCTATTAGGTATTTCTGCTTCTGTCCTTTATCATGCCCATCCTTGCATGAAATAGTCCCTTGATAACTCCAATTTTCTTGACAAGATATCTAGGCTTTCCCATTCTATTGTTTTTCTCTATTTCTTTGCATTGTTCACTTAAGAAGGCCTTTTTTTTCCCCAATCTCTCCTTGCTAGTTTTGGAACTCTGCATTCAGTTGAATATATCTTTCCCTTTATCCCTTGCCTTTTGTTTCTCTTCTTCCTTAGCACTTTGTAAAACTTCCTCAGACAACCACTTTGCCTTCTTGCATTTTTGTCTTTGGAATGGTTTTGGCCACTGTCCCCATATGGTGTTATGAACTTCCATCCATAGTTCTTCAGGCTCTCTGTCTACCAGATCTAATCCATTGAATCTGTTTATCACCTCCACTGTATAGTCATAAGGGGTTTGATGTAGGTCATACTTGAATGGCCTAGAGGTTTCCCTACTCTCTTCAATTTAAGCCTGAATTTTGCAACAGGGCTTCATGATCTGAAGCCCTGGGTGTTCTTTTGCTGACAGAAAAGTATAGAGCTTTTCCATCTTCGGCTGCAAAGAACATAATCAATCTGATTTCAGTATTGACCATCTAGTGATGGTCCATGTGTAGAGTCCTCTCTTGTGTTATTGGAAAAGGGTGTTTGCTATGACCAGTATGTTCTCTTGACAAAACTCCATTAGCCTTTGCCCTGCTTCATTTTTCACTCCAAGGCCAAACTTGCCTATTATTCCAGGTATCTCTTGACTTCCTACTTCATGGATCAACCTTGTTGTGGCAGAGGTGATTGTGTAACTCAATGAAGCTATAAGCCATGTCGTGCAGAGCCACTCAAGAAAGGTCATGGTGAAGAGTTCTGACAAATCATGGTCCACTGGAGGAGGAAATGACAACCCAGTCCTGTATTCTTGCCTCGAGAACCCCATGAGCTGTATGAAAAGGCCAAAAGATATGACACCAGAAGATGAGCCCCCCAAGTCAGTAGGTGTCCAATATGCTACTGGGGAAGAATGGAGGGCAATTACTAATAGCTCCAGAAAGAATGAAATGGCTAGGCCAAAGTGGAAATGACACTCAGTTGTGGATGTGTCTGGTGGTGAAAGTCCAGTGGTATAAATAACAGTGTTCCATAGGAACCTGGAAAGGTAGGTCCATGAATCAAGGTAAATTGAACATGGTCAAACAGAAGAAGGCAAGAGTGAACATAGGCATAAGAATCAGTGAATTAAACTGTACAGGACTAGGTGAATTTAATTCAGATGACCATTATATCTACTACTGTGTGAAAGAATCCCTTAGAAGAAATGGAGTAGACCTCGTAGTCAACAAAAGAGTCCAACACGCAGTACTTGGTGCAAACTCAAAAATGACAGAAAGATCTCGGTTCGTTTCCAAGACAAGTCATTCAACATCACAGTAATCCAATCTATGCCCCAACCACTAAATCTGAAGAAGCTGAAACTGACTGAAGTTCTCATAAGACTTACGAGACCTTTCAGAACTAATACCCAAAAAATTTTCATCATAGGGGATTGTAAAGCACCTGGAGGTTCATGTACTTAGGCATAAAATGAGTGTGATCAAGCCATAAAGTGAAATGCTAAACCTGGAAAAGACAGATTTCCTCATCCATTTTTTTTTCAGGCTGCTTATCAGTGACCTGGTTCCCAACCAGCGTTTTCAAGTAAATGAAATAAGCTTAAAAAACAAAAATGGAAAGAAAAGAAAAAACAAACAGGGCTAGCAAAAGGTATGATTTGTTTCACTAAACTGTTTCAGCTGTATATGTGCAGCTTTCTTACTGAGAGATATCAGTCTTTTTAAACAATGTAAAAGTTGTTCTAGATCTATACTTCTCAAATTATGGTCTCTATGCCAGCAGTGTCAGTCATTACCTGGAAATTCATTAGAAATGCAAATTTTTGCACTTTATCCAAGACCTACTTTATTAGAACCTTTAGTGGTGAGGCATAACAATCTATGTCTTAAAAGACCTCCAGGTAGTTCTGATAGACAAAAGATTGAAAACCACTTGGATCTAGATAAAGTAGCCTTTCTTAATCAAAGGAGAGATATGAGCCTTAGAGAAAATGTGACTCTTTTCTCCCGGTATGGTTATATAGACAGCTGTCATTGTAGACACATAGGAGAGAAGCAAATTGTCACATACAAGGGATGCCTTAAGGCTTTAGTGCTTAATTCTCTCTTGCAGGTAGTTGAGAAGGACTGGTCTAATATCCCAAATTTCTCTTGAGTCAAATTTATGTGACTTTATACATAAATTCCAGAAAAGGGAATGGCACCCCATTCCAGTACTTTTGCCTGGAAAATCCCACGGGTGGAGGAGCCTGCTAGGCTGAAGTCCATGGGGTCACTAAGAGTCAGACACGACTGAGCAACTTCGCTTTCACTTTTCACTTTCATGCATTGGAGAAGGAAATGGCAACCCATTCCAGTGTTCTTGCCTGGAGAATCCCAGGGACCAGGGAGCCTGGTGGGCTTCCATCTATGGGGTCGCACAGAGTTGGACACAACTGAAGTGACTTAGCAGCATACCTAAATTCTCCAAAACATAAAGTAATCCAACATAAAGATTTGAATATAACTGTTTCTGCTCAAAATAGAGTTTCTTCTTATCTCTATTGTTTTTGAAACAATGATCCTATTGTGATAATGAAGAAATTAAGTATGTAACTGTTATCGAGAACTGGAAAACAAGATTTGCTGCTGACACACAATGCCATATTGACAAGTTCTCCCTAGGACAGTGATTTATAGCCTTAATTCTCCTTTCACCCTGTTTTGTTCACAGCACACTCCCAATCAGTATCATTTCTCGTCACAATGTTGCTATTCTCATGGGGACTCTTTTGCAGGGAGGGGAGAGCTTGAAACGTCTCCTTGAGGATTTTAGCCTCCCCATACAATAATGGATCACAACACTAGGATGAAAGACAAAGTTGCTAATAACAATCTAAGTCAGTAGAGAACATCCTACCAGAATAGCCTAGTTTTAAATAGGCATTGACTGAGTTCCAGGATGATCCAGGAGCTCAGAGCATAATTCATTGTTGTATACTTATTTATTCCCTGCAAAGAATCACTTTATTCTTTCAGAAGAAAGCAAAATCCAGTCTCAAGAAAGAGAAAATTTTCTTGTCAATCAACTAATCAACATTTTTCATGCCTATTGTGTATGCATCAGTGTACTAAGAACTATGTAGGATGTGCACAGTTTTATAGCAACTGCACAGAAAAGATCAGAACATATTAAATAAGCAACATAAAAATATAACATTAATATTAACTTGTGAAGGATGAAGTATGAAACCTACTGATATGGCTTTTAAGAAAAATGAATTCTTAGACCCAATCCTAGAAATGCTGATACAAAACTCATCAGAGGCAGGGCCCAGGATTAGACCCAGAGCCCATTTAAGTCTTCCTGATGTTTATGATAGTCAAGCTAGGTACCTTGCACCTTCCAAGTCCAGAACAGGAAAATTAATCTCAGCTACTACAATCAGGGAACACCTCTGTGGCACAGTGAAGCTGAGTTCAGTTTTGAAGACAGGGTAGAATGTAAAGAAAGCAAGAGAGAGACCAGAGAACATCTTGGCACCTGCCTGAAGCAGAAATGTTAGCTGGGACAGAGTGAGGGAAGCTTTGAAAAGGAGAGAAGGAGAGCCTAAGGCAGTCAGAGAAGGCTTTGCCCAAACTGAGCCTAAAAGATTGGCAGGAAGAATCTGTCAAACAGAGGGAAAGGGTGTTATAGGCAAAGGAATCAACTTATACAAAGTATAGAGATGTAGAAAGGCAAGGAGTGTTAAGTGAATAACAGAAGTTTCATATGACTAGCAAAAGAAAGAAAGTGAAGTCGCTCAGCCATGTCTGACTCTTTGCGACCCCATGGACTATAGCCTAGCTGGATCCTCCATCCATCCATGGGATTTTCCAGGCAAGAGTACTGGAGTGGGTTGCCAATTCCTTCTCCAGGGGATCTTCCCAGCCCAGGAATCGAACCTGGGTCTCCCACATTGTAGGCAGACGCTTTTACCATCTGAGCTACCCTGACCTAAGACTAGTGAAGGGGATCAGAATTTTGCTATCCCAAAATATGCGAGCTTGGCAAGCAGACAAAGGATGGCACCTGCCATTGTGTCAGCAAACAAAGGATGTTGTGGTCATCAATCACTGCAGCTGCACCCCCCCCCCCTCCATGGTATGCCTTGAGGGGATTCAGGATGAAAAAGAACATGATATTGGCCCTATATAGTTAAGGAGTGTATCAGAGGAATAATTTCATCAGTCTAGACTCAGATCTTCCCACACATAGAAAAACACTAAATTCATTAACTGGAGATGTTTACTTTTTCTTTAACAGTGATATTTTGATGTTCTGACTACATACCTGCTTTTTGTTGCAAAAACTCCTCTATGTGTCCTGGATCCTCCCTTTCTTCTGCAGAGCAGTCCCTCAGACCTGAGAGGCTGTCTCCAGAGCAGAAGTCCTCAGCAAGTTTGCTGAATAAAACATAATTTTCAACTTTTAGGTTGTGCAGTTTTTTTCAGTTGACAGACATATAGATTATTTGGAGCTGAAGTCAATTGAGAATCAACAGATGCAGAGAGAAATCTTCTCAGAGTTTGCATTAAATGACTATAAGCAGAAACTTCTAAGAAGCTAGGAGTGTCATAAATCTCCACTCTGAGAGAGTTTTATGGCCATGAAGAAGAAAGTTGGCACTGAAATGAATCTACACACAAATAACACCTCACTAAAATAATGCTGATCTTTCATTAGTTTCCCCATACATTTACCTTCCCACAATTTACCACCCCTAGAAACTCAACAGATAGTTGCAAAGAGTCAGACACAACTTAGCAATTAAACAAGAAACTCAACTTCCCTTCCCTTTGTTTAGTTACTTCTTCACAATGTATCAGTTCAGTTCAGTTGCTCAGTCCTGTCTGACTCTGTGATCCCATGGACTGCAGCACGCCAGGCTTCCCTATCCATCACCAACTCCCAGAGCTTACTCACATTCATGTCCATCAAGTGGGTGATGCCATCCAACCATCTCATACTCTGTCTCCCCCTTCTCCTCTTGCCTTCAATCTTTCCAAACATCAGGGTCTTTTCAAATGAGTCAGTTCTTCACATCAGGTGGCCAAAGTATTGGAGCTTCAGCTTCAGCATCAGTCCTTCCAATGAATATTCAGGACTGATTTCCTTTATGATTGACTGGTTGGATCTCCTTGTAGTCCAAGGAACTCTCATCTGACAAAACATGGTCCACTGGAAAAGGGAATGGCAAACCACTTCAGTATTCTTGCCTTGAGAACCCCATGAACAGTATGAAAAGGCAGAAAGATAAGAAACTGAAAGATGAACTCCCCAGGTCGGTGGGTGCCCAATATGCTACTGGAGAAGAGTGGAGAAATAGCTCCAGAAAGAATGAAGAGACAGAGCCAAAGCAAAAACAACACCCAGCTGTGGATGTGTCTGGTGATGGAAGTAAAGTCCAATGCTGTAAAGAAATATTGCATAGGAACCTGGAATGTTAGTTCCATGAATCAAGGTAAATTGCAAGTAGTTGATCAGGAGATGGCAAGAGTGAACATCAACATTTTAGGAATCAGTGAACTAAAATGGACTGGAGTGGGTCAATTTAACTCAAATGACCATTATATCTACTACTGTGGGCAAGAATCCATTAGAAGAAATGGAGTAGCCCTCATAGTCAACAAAAAAGTTCAAAACGCAGTACCTGGATGCAATCTCAAAAATGAAAGAATGAACTCTGTTCATTTCCAAGGCAAACCATTCAATATCACAGTAATCACAATGTATCACTCTTCATTAAAGCAGTATATAAACTCTGTGGGGTTTCCCTGGTGGCTCAGTGGTAAAGAATCTGCCTGCCAATGCAGGAGACTTGGGTTTGATTCCTAGTCCAGGAGGATCCCACATGCCATGGTGCAACTAAGTCCATGAACCACAAATACTTAGCCAAAGCACTAGAGCCCTCAAACTGCAACTCCTGAGCCCATGTGCCACAACTACTGAAGCCTGTGTGCCCTAGAGCCCGAGCTTTGCAACAAGAAATGCCACCACAATGTAAGGCCCTCACATCACAACTAGAGAGTAACCGCTGCTTGCTGAAACCAGAGAAAAGCCTGCAAAGCAATGAAGACCCAGCACAGCCAAAAATAAATAAATAAATAAAAATTCAAAATAAATTTGTCTTAGATACTAAGAAAAAAAAATGTGATATATACCTGGAAGAAATGGATAGATTCTCAGAAAAGTTCAATCTTCCAAGACTGAAACAGGAAGAACTAGAAATTATGAACAACCCAATTACAAGCACTGAAATTGAAGCTATGATCAAAAATCTCCCAAAAAACAAAAGCCAAGGACCAGATGGCTTCACAGGAGAATTCTATCAAACATTTAAAGAAGAGCTAATGCCTATCCTTCTAAAACTCTTTCAAAAATTGCAGAGGAAGGAACACTTCCACACTCATTCTACAAGGCCACCATCACCCTGATACCAAAACCAGACAATGACAACACAAAAAAAGAAAACTATAGGCCAATATCACTGATAAACATAGATGCAAAAATCCTCAACAAAATTTTAGCAAACAGAATTCAGCAACACATCAAAAGACTCATATACCATGATCAAGCTGGGTTTATTCCAGGGATGCAAGGATTCTTCAATATACACAAATCAATCAATGTGATATACCATATTAACAACTGAAAGATAAAAACTATATGATCATCTCAACAGCTGCAGAAAAAGCCTTTGACAAAATTCATCACCCATTTATGATTAAAATTCTTCAAAAAATGGACATAGAAGGAACTTACCTCAACATAGTAAAGGCCATATATGATAAGCCTACAGCAAACATTATTCTCAATGGTGAAAAACTGAAAACATTCCCCCTAAGATCAGGAATCAGATAAGGGTGTCCACTTTCACCACTATTATACTACACAGTTCTGGAAGTCCTAACTACAACAATCAGAGAAGAAAAAGAAATCAAAAGAATCCAGACTGGAAAAGAAGTAAAGCTCTCACTGTTGGCAGATGACATGACACTGTACATACAAAACCCTAAAGATAGTATCAGAAAATTACTAAAGCTAATCAGTGAACTTAGCAGAGTTGCAGTATACAAAATCAATACACATAAATCACTTGCATTTCTATATACTAACAATGAAAAAACAGAAAGAGAAATTAAGGAATCAATCCCATTCACCGTTGCAACAAAAATAATTCAATATCTAGGAATAAACTTACCTAAGGAGACAAAAGAACACTGTACACAGAAAATTATAAGACACTAATGAAAGAAAGCAAAGACAGCATAAACAGATGGAGAGATATTCCATGTTCCTGAGTAGGAAGGATCAATATTGTGAACAATGACTATACCACCAAATGCAATCTACAGATTCAATGTGATCCCTATCAAATTACCAACGGCATTTTTCACAGCACTAGAACAATAAATTTCACAACTCATGTGAAAACACAGAAGACCCTGAATTGCCAAAGCAGTCCTGAGAAAAAAGAATGGAGCTGGCGGAATCAACCCTCCTGACTTCAGATTATACTACAAAGCTACAGACATCAAGACAGTATGCAACTGGCACAAAAACAGAAATACAGACCAATGGAACAAGAGAAAAAGCCCAGAAATAAACCCACGCACCTATGGGTACCTTATTTTTGACAAAGGAGGCAAGAATATACAATGGGGCAAAGACAGCCTCTTCAGTAAATAGAGCTGGGAAAACTGGACAGCTACATGTAAAAGAATGAAATGAGAACATTTCCTAACACCGTACACACAGATAAACTCAAAATGGATTAAAGGCCTAAATGGAAGACCAGAAACTATAAAACTCTTAGAGGAAAACATAGGCAGAACACTCTGTGAAATAAATCACAGCAAGAGCCTCAATGACCCACCTCCTAGAGTAATGGAAATAACAACAAAAGTAAACAAGGGGGACCTGATTAAACTTAAAAATTTTTGCACAGCAAAGGAACCATAAGCAAGGTGACAATACAACCCTCAGAATGGGAGAAAATAATAGCAAATGAAACAATTGACAAAGGATTAATTTCCAAAATATACAAGCAGCCCATGCAACTCAATGCCAGAAGAAAAAAAAAAAAACAGCCCAATCAAAAAGTGGGGAAAGGACCTAAACAGACATTTCTCTAAAGAAGACATACAGATGGCTAACAAATGCATGAAATGATGCTCAATATCACTCATTATTAGAGAAGTGCAAATCAAAACCACAATGAGATATCACCTCACACAGGTCAGAATGGCCATCATCAAAAAGTCTACAAACAATAAATGCTGGAGAGGGTGTGGAGAAAAGGGAACGCTCTTGCACTGTTGGTGGGAATGTAAATTGATACAGCCACTATGGAAGATGGTATGGAGATTCCTTAAAAAACTAGGGATAAGACCACCATATGACCCAGCAATCATATCCTAGGCATATACCCTGAAGAAACCAAAACTGAAAAAGACACATGTATCCCATCGTTCATTGCAGCACTAATTACAGTAGCTAGAACATGGAAGCAACCTAGATGTCCATTGACAGATGAATGGATAAAGAAGTAGTGGTACATATACACAATGGAATATTACTCAGCCATAAAAAGGAACGCATTTGAGTCAGTTCTAATGAGGTGGATGAACCTAGAACCTATTACACAGAGTGAAGTAATTCAGAAAGAGAAAGATAAATATCATATTCTAATGCATATATATGGAATTTAGAAAAATGGTACTGAATATTTACAGGGAAACAATAGAGAAACATATAGAGAATAGACTTAGGGACATGGGGAGAGGGGAGGAAAGGGTGAGATGTGTGGAAAGAGTAACATGGAAACTTACATTACTATATGTAAAATAGATAGCCAACGGGAATTTGCCGTATGGCTCAGGAAAACTCAAACAGGGGCTCTGTATCAACCTAGAGGGGTGGAATGGGGAGGGAGATGGGAGGGAGGTTCAGAAGGGAAGGGATATATGTACACCTATGGCTGATTCATGTTGAGGTGACAGAAAACAACAAAATTCTGTAAAGCAATTATCCTTCAAGGGTTCAGGATTGGGAACACGTGTACACCCATGGCTGATTTGTGTCAATGTAAGATGAAAGCCACTACAATATTGTAAAGTAATTGGCCTCCAATTAAGATAAATAAATTAATTTAAAAATAAATAATTTTTTTTACTGTGGTATATAAACTCTGAAGTCTAGCCATCTTTTTGGCGTTTTCACTTTATTTCTGTGAAGCACCATGAGCATTAATAGTAATATCAATAAAAATTTGGATGCCTTTTCTCCTGTTAATCTGTCTTGTGAGTTTAACTTGTAGGCCCCATTCATAAGCCTAAGAGGGTAGAGGAAAAAATTTTCCTCCCCTATACTAGAATGGGCAGAGGAAGGAGGAGAGGCCTATCTGAGAGGGAGGGTAGGAAAAGTGGTCAACATGATTAAGAAGTAAAAGAATAAAACTGAACTTCTCAAACCCTCAGGGGAAAAACTAAATTGCTGGATACACATGCATATGATATACTGTGTGAGTGACAGGATCCACAGGGAACAGGTAGATTCATGTCACATACAGAAGGGGCAGCCTCTTCAACCCAAGCCAGTTGCTGCGTTGTTGGGCATGCAGGGCCTGGTGCCACCAAGTCATCTGATTTATGTTTTCAAGAAAACCAAGAAATCCAAATTTTTAGATAGTATCCCCAAACTTTAAATAATGACTCAAAATTCTTCAACTTATTTTTCAGGCCAAAATGCCCTGCAGCTATGGGGCTGATATGGATGTTAGTTTATCATTACTGAGCTAGAATCTAATAAACTCTTACTACATCCAAATTAGACCAGTGTCTGTCTGATTCACCATGTGCCTAATTCATGGGTTGGCAGAACATGGCAGCTAGGCTAAAGATTTGTTGGGAAAGAAAAAAAAATCATGTTTGGACATTTTATCCTGAAAAGGCCCGTTTCTCTCTCTCTCTCTCTCTCTCTCTCTCTGTCTCTCTCTCTCTCTACATATATATAAAGTTGCTGTGCCATCCTCCAGGGGATCTCCCCAGCCCAGGAATCGAACCCATATCTCCAGGGTCTCCTGCATTGCAGGCAGGTTCTTTACCCACTGAGCCACCCAGAGGTCCCTTGAGCGAGTCTACCAGCCCCATTTTTCCAAGACCATTTGCTCACTGCGTGTCTTGGTGTCACACTTTGTCCATTCCTGCAGATAACAATTTTTTCATTATTATTTGTTAAGGTGATCTGTGATCAGTGATCTTTGATGTTACTACTGTAATTGTTTTGAGGCTCTACAATCTATGCTCATATACTATGGCTAACAGTAAATGCTGTGTGTGTTCTGACTGTCCCCACTGACCAGCTGTTCCCTGTCTCCCTCCCTCCTCAGGCCTCCCTATTCTCTGAAACACAACATTAGTTAAATTAGGCCAGTTAATAATCCTTCTGTTGATAATCCTTCCTTTATTATGTGGGCCTCTAAGTGTTATAATGTGGTCTCTAAATGTTTAAATGAAAGAAAGAGTCATGTGTCTCCCACTTTAAGCAAAAGCTTGAAATGATTAAGCTTAGTGAGGAAGGCACATCTAAAGCCAAGAGAGTTCAAACTTTAGGCCATTTATGTCAAACAGTTAGCCAAGATGAGAATGCAAAGGGAAAGTTCTTGAAGGAAATTAAAATGCTACTTTAGTGCCACACTAATGATAACAAAGTGAGACAGCCTTATTGTTGATATGGAGAAAGTTTTAGTGATCTGGGTAGGTCAAATCAGCCACATTTCCTTCAATTAAAACCTGATCCAGAGCAAGGCCCCCCTAACTTTCTTCAATTCTATGAGGAAGGTAATAAGAAAAAATTGAAGTAAGCTGAGGTTTGTTCATAAGTTTAAAGGAAAAAAGTCATCTCCATGACACTAAAGTGCAAGGTGAAGTATCAAGTGCTGATGTAGAAGCTACAGCAAGTTATCCAGGAGACAGGTAAGATAATTCATGGAGGTGGCTACCATAAGCCACAGATTTTCAGTGTAGAGAAACAGCCTTCTACTGGAAGAAGATGCCATCTAAGACTTTTAAACTAGGGAAAAGTCAATGCCTGACTTTAAAAGTTTAGAGGACAGGCTGCCTGTCTTGTTAGTGATTAAGGGAGCTGGTGACTTTAAGAAGCTAATACTTATTTATCAATCTAAAAATCCTAGGGCACTTTAGTATTTTGCTAAATCTACTTTCCCTGTGCTTTATCAAAAGAATAACAAAGCCTGGATGTCAGTACGTTTGTTTACAACATGGTTTACTAAATATTTTAAGCTCGTTATCAAGGTCTACAGCTCAGAAAAAAAAAAGTTTCCTTTCAAAATATTACTGCTCATTAAAAATGAATTTGGTCACCCAAGAAATCTGAAGGAGATGTACAATAAGGTGAATGTTGTTTTCATATCTGGAAACATGACTCCCATGCTGCAGTCCATAAATTAAGGAGTAATTTCAACTTTTAAGTCTTACTGTTGAAGAAATACATTTTGTAAGGCTGTGGTTGACTTAGCAATTCTTCTGCAAGATCTGGGCAAAGTACAGTGAAAACCTTCTGAAAAGGATTCACCCTTCTAGATGCCATGAAGAACATTTGTGGTTCATGACAAGAGGTCAAAATATCAACATGCATAGGAGTTTGGAAGAAGTTGATTTCAACCCTCATGGATGACTTCAAGGTGCTCAATACTTCAGCAGCAGAAATAATTTCAGATGTGGTGGGAAAAGCAAGAGAACTAGAATTAGAAGTGAAGCCCAAAGATGTGACTGAATTGTTGCAATCCGATGATTAAACTTTAACAGATGAGGAGTTGCTCTTTATGGATAAGCAAAGTGTTTTCCTAAATGGAATCTACTCCTGGAAAAAACTGTGAAGATTGCTGAAATGACAACAAAGGATTTAGAATAGTACTTCAACTTAGTTGATAAAGCAATGGCAGGGCTTGAAAGAATTGGCTTTGGTTTTGAAACAAGTTTACTGTGGGTAAAATGCTATCAAACAATTTTGCATGCTACAGAGAAACCATTTGTGAAAGATTTAATTGATGTGGCAAACTTTTTTGTTGTCTTATTTAAAGAAATTGCCACTGGTACCCCAAACTTCAGCAACCACCACCCTGATTAGTCAGCAGCCATCAATATCAAGGGAGGACTCGCCACCAGCAAAAAGGTTATGACTCACTGAATGCTCAATAATGGTTAGCATATTTTAGCAGTAAAGTATTTTTTAAATTAAGGTATGTACATTTAAAGGCATAATGTGCACACTTAATAGACTATGGTATGGTATAAATGTAACATTTATATGCACTGGGAAATCAAAAAATTCATGAGACTCCCTTTATTATAACATCCACTTTATTGCTATTGTTGGGAACCAAACCTACAACCTCTCCAAGGCATACTTATAAGAGTATTTGAGACCCTACAAGATTAATTCTACATGCTAATATTTAGGGGAGGGAAGTACTGTTTTCAGTATGCATGCTGAAAAGGACTTTATTTATTAAATAGCATATACAAACTTTAATTTCATGAGCAACATAAGCAAATCTAGGGTTTTTCTTATTTTCTCCTGTTGGAGAGTCATTCTAAGGGCAAATTCATAAAAAGTGGAAAATGCTGTAATTTTTCAACTTCTTTTAACTGAGAGGAAAAAATTTAATTGTAGGTGCCTGTTTAACCAGCTTTGAGAAATCACTCTATGACAATCTTATATTCTAATTAGTAGCAATTTATTTGTCATTATAAAAACTACCCTTGTATGGATTTTAAAAGTAACTCTTACAATCTCAGCCGCAAAAAAATTTAACTACTACATAATTAAAAACTTCACCTATAATTGTCTTTAAGGTTGTGACATAAAAAGATATTCCTCTGAAAACTAAATTCAATTTTCATTTCCATTTTCCCTGTTACACTTTTTTTCCCACAAGTATAGAATATATTTGCTCTTTACAAGGATATTTGGAAAGTTTGGACTTCAAACTATGATTATTCATCATTTCTAGTTGAACACCTTCTAACAGAAAACTTATCTCTTAAAGATAATCTGATGGACTTTAGAAAACTCTAAAGAAAGCTCTTACTTAAATTGAACTGAGGCAAAAATCAGGGTTCCCTCCTCCGATATCAGTTTTTTCATGTAATTTAGCTTAAATGAAGTCCTTAGATATCCAGGTTACAATAAAAATATAAAATTTTCAAAATTAAAATGCAAAAGAGTCCTATTAGATCCTGTAGAAATGACAGCAATATTTACTCTTAAAAGTACTGCAGTAAAGTCCCTTATAGATTTAAGTAATATTTTAAAAAAAAAAAAACAACTTTATGTTGGCTACCCTTCATTTACTCTAACAGTCTGCATTAGATAGAGAAGAATAATATATTTGGAGGAGTCATCACTTGTTCACTCACTAATAGTATTTGTTACAACTTACACTGAAAAGTGAGTCAAGGGCTTCCCTGGCGGCTCAGTGGTAAAGAAGCTGCCTGCGGATGCAGGAGACACAGACTCAATCCCTGATCCAGGAAGACTCCATAAAATGCAGAGCAACTAAACCCCTACACCACAACTATTGAGCCTGTGCTGGGAGCTACAACTACTGACGCCCGCATACCCTAGAGCCTGTGCTCTGCAAGAGAAGCCACAGCAATGAGAAGCCCACATACCTCTACTAGAGAGTAGACCCTGATCATCGAAACCAGAGAAAAAAGCCCACATGGCAATGATGGCTGGTACAGTCAAACAAACAAATAAATAAAATAAAAATTATAAACAGAAGAAAAGCGAGTCAAGAATGAAAACTTTTTCCCCCTAAACTGATTTTGCACTGAGAATTACTTTTTGTTTAGCACCTTCAACAACCCAATGAGAATAATTATTCCATTTTTATTGTAAAGTAATTACATAAAAGATATACAAACATACATAATCTGTTTAGTCAACCAGCTAGGTATTCCTCTTTTCATATCCTGCTTGTAAACCCTTATTGGACTACTCAGGTAAGGTCTATGGTAACTCCATTTCAAAAGCCAGTTCCTTATTGGCAGTACCATTTTTGACAGACCATTAAGTTCACCTAGCCCTTAGTATTCTCATCTGTAAAATGGGAGTAATACTCATATAGACTTACTGTGCTTGCATTAATACCACGTCAAGAACACACTGGGTACATAATAAATGTTAATTCCTTCCCTCTACTCCAGATGGTGCAAAATAATTTTAAAAATTACTATTAAGGGTGGGAAGCATTTATCCATCAGACACGAAAACGTTTAAGAATTGCAAAATTAAATCTACTAGGACCAATGTGAAAACTCTTTAATTAAATGCCTACATAGTGTGCCATATGCCAATTTATAAATACAATTTTCCAAATATATCATCACTTAAAATACAATTTTTCTCATTTTTTTCAATAATTTCTAAGCACAAACCCAGCCAGTACATGCCAAGAAACAACCAATTGTGAACCGTGTCACATTCTGCCAAGTCAATAATAGTACAACAAAAAATGTATTTAAAAACTGCGTGGATTTAAAGATATTTTAGTCTACTTGAGATTGATATGGAATGAAGACCTCCTCTGAGCTCCCTCCCCGCTTTAAAATAAGATGCTTAGTGTCTGGGAAGAGCTTAAGAAGTCAAGAACGCAAAGAGAGGGAATGAAACAACTTTCTTAAGCCGTGTCAAGGGAAAGTCGGCTCCTCCGTAACGCTGAAATACAACTTCTGCAGCCACAAGGAAATCCAGTTTTCTATCATTCTCTCGGCACTTGGCCCGTCTACCCCTGAGCTAAGGAACTATCTCCGAGCGCACGGATGACCCACAGCTAAAGCTACAAAATGCCAGCTGGCTGCAGACATCCACTCTGGTAACTCTTTGAGATCCAGAGACTCATTCTCAGCCAGCACTCAGCCAAGTTGTGGGACCCCCCCACCCCAGACGATCCTCCCCCACCTGCCTCGCCCCACGACTCGCACATGCGTACACCAATTAGAAAAAGTTAGCGCACTCCCCGCCTCGCCTAAGTCCCCACGCCCAGCTGCCACGCAGCCAGACTTCCTGCCCTTCTTGGGGCCGCCGGCTTCACTATTCAGGAACACGCATGTGCAAAAGCTGTCACCTGGCCATCCTTTAGCCGGCCGGGGCAGGGCGATAGGCGGAACCAAGTTTCTTGCGCACGCTCCAGACATGCGCAGTGCAGGGGCTGAGGCGCCAGCTGTTGACTTGGAGGTTCCGGAGAGGCAGCGCATGCGCGAGTGTACGCGTTGCCGGCGAAGAGGGGAGCCTGACGACTCGGAAATTTGAATACCACAGTAGCATGGAGTGTGACCTCATGGAGACTGACATCTTGGAGTCGTTGGAAGATCTCGGGTAAGACTGCCAGGGCACCGGTCTCCCAAACCCCCACACTGCAGACCCCTCGGGAACTCCTCCGCCTCAGTCAGAGACACCTGCCTCTCCGCGCCGCAACCCGTGGCTCCTGGCTGTCGCCTCCCTGTAGCTCCGGGACCCCAATTCTACGTCCACTGCCTGCCCTGTCGGGTTGGGGTCCTCCGGCTGCGACGCCCCTAGGCTTGCCCTGTGCGCCCTGCAGCCGACTTACCCGCAGCGTTTGTCAGTCATGCGTGTCATTGTCTGGGTCTGGCTCTCGCCACCACCCTCCCTGAGCTCCTTTCCTTGCCCCCTGTCCTCCTGCCCTACCCCCTCACTCTGGAGGGTGCCAAAGTTGATTTTCTGTTTTCCTACTTGTCCTCCAAACTTCCTGCTCCTGTCTTGAGCCCCTGCTCCTACACCACCCCAGTTCTCTCAAAAAAAATCTCCTTTGCCCAGTCATGTCTGCATGCACCCAGGCTTCCCTCAGCCACAAGTCTGTGCGCTGCATCCGTTCCTCCTGCCAGCTCACTTGTGCACCTAACCTGTCGCCACCTTCGTGGGAATCATGGGGAGTTTCCCTTGATTCTGACACTCCTTCATTGAGCACCATTAGCCCTTTGCCTTAGGGCCATCTTCACCCACCAAGTCTCTGTGTATTTGTTGTGCATTTTTTCTCTCCCCATGACAGTTACCCAACCATAATTCATTAGTATCTAGAAGCTGGAAATAGGGCTTCTTATCTCACTGGGTCACCCAGTTCAGGGTGCTCAGTTAAAACTTGAGAACTTAGAATTTCTTGGGCTAAATGTGGTTCCAGAAACAAACTGTATGATTAAATATTTGCTTATAGATATGGTATCCCCAAAAAAAGAAAGAAAAGAAAAATAGATTTAGGTAACTATATTTATAAAGTAACAGTCCGTTACCAAAACCTTCCCCTAGGTTTTACCTTGCTGTGGAAAACCTTTCTTATTTGGGGACGGATACCATGAGGTTTCCCAACATCTGCCTGTTTAAGTAACTTGTCCTGGCACGGATTTTTAGGAAAGGAAATGGTAGTGCTTATCATCTTTTTTTGTCGATGTGAA
Organism: Odocoileus virginianus; assembly: GCF_023699985.2. Lineage (NCBI taxonomy): Eukaryota > Metazoa > Chordata > Mammalia > Artiodactyla > Cervidae > Odocoileus > Odocoileus virginianus. The sequence goes on along the minus strand of NC_069675.1, from coordinate 15,752,188 downwards.
TTGTCATTGTACTTTTCTCTGGAACTTGCTCTGAATTTTCATGAATATTCCAGGCTTTAGGTGGCTTATTTCTTTGATGAGGGCCTATTTAAAAGTCACACTCAGTGAAATGGTGTCTTTTTGGTGGGTCTCTCAAACTTTAAACTGCTAGATTTCAGACATGAAACCATTCAGTAAACATTTTTGAGGAACACTTGTTCTGTTAACGGTGTTGGTCTGAGCTTTTAAGGGTAGAGAGTGAGGTAGAATTGAAGTTTACACTGTGAAAACATACTGTGAAGAGAACTGAGGAGAACCAGGAAAAGGAGAGGAAGTGGGGAAGGAAAACTGGAAAAGGAAACAAGTCTTAAGCTTCCTGGAAGAACACTTAAGATTAGTGATGAAGGAGAAGTAGAGAGAGGATGGAGGTAAACCTTATTTAAATATAGTCACTCTACATGGATAGAGGTCCCTTAACAATTAAGTGATTGATGCCACTTCTTCTCATTATTGTTCTTTTATTCTCTGTTAACTATGTTTTTCTTCTCTTGGGTACTATAAAAGTCATTGTCACTACAATAACTCTAGTTAAATAAATCATGGAGATGGGTTGTAGTGTAAACCGTGGGATACTCTGAAAACTTGACTATAAATTTTAACGTATAACTGCCTAGTTTGGTGGCATCCAGCCATTAAAATTTAGCCTTAATTAAATGACATGTACTTTTCAAGGATTTGCTGTGAAAGACTGAGGGCAGGAGAGGTAGGTGATGGAGGATGAGATGGTTGGATGACATCACCTACTCCATGGACATGAGTTTGAGCAAACACTGGGAGATAGTGAAGGACAGGGAAGCTTGGTGTACTGTAGTCCATGGGTCACAAAAAGTCGGACAAGACTGAGCAAGTGAAAAACAGCAACAATTAGAAATAAATGACAATCATTTATTTTTAGCCTGGTACACAGTAGGAATTCAGTAATTACTTGCAGGAAAAAATTAATAAGTTTAAATGTGTAACAGGAGGAGAAGTTTCTAGGCCTGTTTTTTTTTTATTTCACTGTCTAATAATTGATTTTAAATGTAGATGTCATACTATATATAACCTCATTTTTGTGTGTGAGGTTTCTTCTGTCCCATTAAATATGTAAGCATATAGTTACATTTTAAAAAGAACTGAATGGCATTTCTGTACCTCTAAATATCAAACTACCTTGAGCATATTTAATAAGTATTTATCAATATTACATTTAAAATATAAAATAACCTTCTGAAGAATGTATATTTTTAAATGACTTTGAGAATGACAAAATACTTAATTCTAGCTATTTTCTAGATTGAGGTTCATTGTTACTATTCTCTTTTATGAATATCTAAACATTTAATAATTTTTTAAAATTACATTTGAATCCCTTACAAAGGGTTGGGATTCATTTGCACCAGTTCACTCAAACATCAATTTGCCAGCAATTATTAAGTTAATCTTGACGTTTCTCTGGTACTAGTATGTCTTACTAATTTTAACTATCATTAAATATAGGAGAAGGAAATAATAATTGGCAAGTTTTTGCTTTTAAAGAAAATTATTAAAACCTCTAATTTCTGGAATATCTTCTAGAAAAGACATCTAAGTTTTATTTCTCAAATAGTAAACTATGGCATGCATGTGTGCATGTTCAGTCACTTCAGTCATGTCAGATTCTTTGTGTCCCTATGGACTTTAGCCCACCAGGCCCCTCTGTCCGTGGGATTCTCCAGGCAAGAATACTGGACTACTCCTACTTTCCCTGCCCTTCTCCAGGAGATCTTCCTGACCCAGGGATCAAATCCATGTCTTCTGCATTGCAGGTGGATTCTTTACCACTGAGCACCAGGGAAGCCCAAACTATAGTATAATTTATCACTTATAATCTGGTTTTAATGCTGATTTAATTAAAGTGAGAAAGCAAACCTTTGTACAGTGAGCTCTCCATAAATGTACGGAGGTTGACATAATTTACTAGTACCTGAGTCTATTCAGTATTCACCTATTTTGAAGGGATTAGCTTGCTTTTTTAATGGTATATTTATATATGCAAGTTTAGAGATTGGCCATTGTAGCTTTATTAAATCATTGCTTGATTAAACAAATAAAATGTGAATATATTGTATTTGTAACATATTAGATGTGATTTTATGTTGTTCTGAAGTGTAATTTCTTACTCACCAGTTACAAGGGTCCATTGTTAGAAGATGGCGCTCTGTCTCAGGCCGTCACTGCTGGAGCCAGTTCCCCTGAGTTTACCAAACTCTGTGCTTGGTTGGTGTCTGAATTAAGAGTGCTCTGTAAACTAGAGGAAAATGTGCAAGCAACTAACAGTAAGTAAACATTCAGTTTTAGGTGCAAATATAAAAATGAAGTTTGTATTTTGAGTGAACATTATCAGTATTACAACTGAAATTTCAAATTCTTTATAAATGTAAAAAAAAATTCATAAGGAAACAGAATGCTTTTTTTCCCCTCCATTGTTTTTATAGGTAAGGTAAATTCTGAAGTTGAAAAACCAGAATATAGTCATACAGCTGTTTGTGGAAATTGAAAAGACCCTTTTACTGAGATCAAAAAAATGGAGACAGAGTATATATGAACTTTTTATTCTTTGTAAAAATTGTAAGATCTTTAATTGGTGGCCAAAACTAGAAATTGGGGTGTTTTTCTCTGAGGATTACCAAATTCCAGAAGTATATATAACATGTAAATACATTATAATTCTGTTATACATGGGGAGAAAAAACACTTTATTAAGGAACTTTCTGTATCATAGAAATGTATCACTAGGTTCATCACAACCAGATCCATCATCATCAGATTTATGGTGTGGAGAGCTGTTTGGTATTTGCCAATTTTGTTACTGCTTTAGCGCTAGTTTTGATGCTGTGAAAGAATCAAAAGCTTTGGAACCTGACACTCCACAACCTGGTTCCCTCCTATCATAGGTAAACCCATAATAGGAAACAAAAATGCTCACTTGCTAATCCACCCTTGTGGAAAACTATACACATAATCCCCCGCTATGGAATCCAATTTTGAAGAACTTACTCTTATGTATTTAGTATATTTAATGTGTATAGTTAGTTGCATCCAGCTGTAATTATTAAGGAGAGTATAGTGTAAAAGTAGTCACAACAGCTTACACTTACTGAGCACTAGCCATATTCTAAGCACTTTACAAGTGTTAGCTCATTTAAACCCCAGGGCAACCCTACCAGGCTGCTTTTATTCCTACTTTTATCAAACAAGGTAGCACAAAGGTTAAGTCCCTTGCCTGAGGTCACACAACCAGTAAGTGATACAGGCAGGCTTCAGTCCCCAGCAGTCAGGTTTGGGAGCCAGTGTTCTTTACATTGCCTGTTTCCCTGACATTTCAGAGACTGCGGGTGCCTTTGAAAACAGTTAGTACTAGACGGTAACTGTTTATAACCGGGAGCCCTGTTGTTCAGATGAAAACATATAGAAGTCAATGCAAAACAGGTAAAAGCGTGGGGTTCTAGTTGAGGTTGAGAGGGAGTGCTTTGAGCACAGCTGTCTCTGCTCCAGCTTCCTCTAACAGAGTCCTTTGAAACTCTCAAGTTCACAGAACACAGCTTGCAAAACACTGATAATGCATTCTTCCCATTTTATAGGTGAGAAAATGGAGTCAAATCAAGAGACTCTTGTCAGTGTATTAGTTAAATTTTCCCCTTTGCGATACTGGATAGAGTAAGGAAGAAGAGCATTGCTTTCTCTTGGTTCACCCAGTGAACGCTGTATCCGACATGTTATGAGAAGACAGAAATGCAAATCATGTTCACCGTCTTCAAATGGGAATTTTAGACACAACTGAAACAAATAGAGATTAGAACAGTAGTTAAATGGTTCACTTTGTGGTTCACAGGGAAGGAAACTCGGTGAGTGTAGCAGGCTTTCGGGAAGGTTTCATCAAGGAGCAAGACCATTGGACTTTGATGAATATGTGGGATTTAATAGAGGAGGAGGGGGTAAAGGGCATATCAGTCACAGGGAGTCACTGAAGTTAGGACACGGAGGTAGAAATGAGACTGCCCATTTCCAGGATGGTGAGGAGACCAGCCTGGCACCACTAGAGGGAAGATTTCTGGAGGTTGTAGGTAACTACTATATACAGGTAATAGGAACTACTCCTACCAGTATACCGGAAAGGGCAAGCAAAGAGGCTGTGAAGAATCTTCAAAGGCAAACAGAAAAAATTAGATTGGATGAGGTGGAACTTAGGAATCCATTAAAGGTAATAACCTAATGAAAACTGTTAAAGAAAGCAAATAGGCAGTAGTGTGAGAAAGGATGGATTAGAAGAGAAAGGTACTTGTGTTAGGAAAATACTATTAAAATTTTCAATTTATAGATAATTACTATGCCAATGGGGAAAACAGTAATTTTTGTTAAATAAGATTATTTTAATTCTTAAAAGGCCCAAGTGAAGCTGAAGAATTCCAGCTTGAGGTGAGTGGGCTACTAGGGGAGATGAACTGTCCATATCTTTCACTGACATCTGGGGATGTGACCAAGCGCCTTCTCATTCAGAAGAACTGCCTCCTTTTGCTCAGTAAGTTCATGGCTACTACAATGTAGCTATTATTTTCTGTTTATATTTTCCATGACTAATAAAACAAGTTTAAGAAAACCTTGTTTAAAGTTTCTAACTAAGAAGCTAATGGTGGATTCAGGCACTGGTAGCAGTGTCGTTTTGTAATTGCTGCTCTTGTATGCTTTAAATTCGGTGTGGTGCTCAGCCTGCTGTGCTTCACCTGACGTGACTAAAAGTCCTGCTAGAGGTTATCCAAGTGTGTTATCATCCAAACATCAGTGTTCTAGACCAGAAGCACACTAAAATCAGCTAGGAAAATACTATGGGGATAATGAAGTGTTTTTTTTTTTTTTAATTTGTGGACAGTAACCATTCTAGGCACAGTAAATGGAAAATGTAATCATTTAAAGTATTTTGTGTTGTTATTTCTTTGTTTCTGGGTAATTATTTGTGGATTTCAAATTTGTTTGTAAAGATGTCAAATGACAATGTAAGCATTTCTAGAATACTATTTGGATTGTTCCTGTACTTACTCATCATTTGGGAAGTAAATTTTTATGAAAAGTTATTTCCTTCTATGTTATTTTTTTAATATACTAACTACTATTTTTCTTTTTACCCTGAGAAACAGTAAGTAGACTCACAAATTTTATTGCCTTATGTAAACTCTCCGATAACTCTCCAATAACTCTCACCAGTTGTCTTAAACTTAAAGAATTTTTGTAGCATTCTGAGACACATTTAGATTAAGCTTTCGTTAAGTGAATATTATATAGTTCTTATTATGACAAACACAGGTCAGAGCATCTTTCAAATGTTTGTCTTTACAACTTAACTATGGCTTCTGGAAAATGATGCAACTCCAATTTTGAATGTTTAGTTTTTAAAAAAGCATGTGTTCATAGCTGTTATATTTAGGAACTAAGGTATTCTAAAATCACTTTAACCTCACCTTTGTCAAATGATTGTTACTCGGTGGGTATAGGGTGGAGGGTGGGTGCATATTGCTAGATACTGCTTTAGATACTGATAATTGCTGGCATGTGGTTCTTATACATGCATTCATTATCCTTCAAATTGTGTAATCCAGTAACTGGCTCAGCTACAGTATACTCACTGAATCTTCCTTTGTAGCACTGCTTATCGTTACCAATACCTGATATTTGGCACTTAGAATATGTTATCTTACATAGGAAGACAACAGCTGTGTGGAAGGCTCAGTAAAGACCCTGAATTAGCTAATTCTTCCAGAGAGCTCAAAAACAGTTTGGTGTTTCTGTTCCTGGTGCTTATAAAAAAACACTTAGAATATAAATATTTTATAAAAATGCCTTTAACTCTTTCCTGTTTGTTAAGCAGGCTGTTCTGAACATTATTATTTTGGACTCAGGGTCATCATTATATTTTAATGTGCTGTTACCTCCAAAGCTTTTCAAGAATATACAACTGTTTGCTCCTCAACTAAATGACTAAATCGACTAAAGCTTACTCTGCTTTTGGAATTCTTCATACATACATACACACTGCTCCCTTCCTTCTCTTTATCTTTGCTTCTGCTCTTTCCTCTTTCTGAATATTCCCCAGTTTGTATCCTCTCTCATGCTAGTACGCATTTATGTACATGTACTCATTCTCTTTTCACTCTGTATAAATATTTTTCATCTTTCCAAGTATCAGTTGTCACATCTCAGTGCTATAATTTTACTTGCTTCTTGCAGCACCCTACCTTATTGAATTGAATCTTTTAATTCCTGAGGGGGGAAAATAACCAACCCCGTTAGAATTGTTAGTAAAACAGAATAGTGTATTCTCTAATAGTCTGTACTGGCTGAAAAACTCTCATGTGTCAGGTTAAGAACTGTTGTGGCTCTTAATTGGCCTTTGTGGTTGTCAGTATATTAATATTTCCCTTAGGTATAATAAGTCTAATATCTTTGTATGCATATATTCTTTATTTCTAATTAGATTGTCGGTAGAGATAATCTTTTTTTGTTGTGTTTTATATCTTCCGTGCCTTTTCTGATATTTTGAACACACCAGTTACAATTAATGCTTTTTGATGGTAATTGTGTTGGTAAACTAATTTTGTGAATGCCTGAGCTATGTTGTCCCAAATTTAGAGACCAATTTATTAAATCATATATATGATTTTCTAGAGCAAGGGTTGGCAAACTTTTTCTTAAAGGCCCAGATAGTAAATATTTTCTGCTTTGTGGGCCATAAGGTCTCTGGCAACTACTTAACTCCACTGTTGTAGCATGTTAGTGGCCATAGATGACATGTAAATGAATTTTAGAGTGTGGCCATGTTCCAAGAAAACCTTATTTGCAAAAACAGTTGGTTATTTTCATGGCAGTGGGGTTTTACTATTTTGATCTTTTAATTCATGCAGTTTGCTATATAGAACATGTTAAGATTTTATCAAACCCATTTAGAATGACCTTTCCAGAATCTCAGCTGTTTATTCTAGAATAGGGTTTGGCAGCTCTTCAGAAATGGTCTGCTAAAATTATGACCCCTGTACTTCTCACATTACACCTTGGGTATAGGAGATGAGATATTCACGCTGATTGTTCTTTTATACTTACTGTAGGGCTTACGAGCCCAGAAAATGTCTTTTTCCAGCTCTCTGCCTAATGTTGTCAGAAGGTTCTCACTTTGTCACATAACCTGAAATCCTAAGATCCAAATGATTATTAAACATCTAAAAATATAAATGTCCCTTGGAAGGTAAAAGGAATAAGACTGAATATTTTTACCTTCAACTGAATTATCTGAAGCAGATTGCAGCTCTCATTATACCTGGCTGAAGTCAACAAACAAGGGAATGATACTGATATGAAAGGACTCCGCCCAGAAATGATTAGAAAGTTTTGGGGTCTTTTTTTTCCCCCCCTCCAGGGGAGGGGGTGAGAATGAGGAATGTAGGAGGAAAGGGAATATTAAGAAGAATACAGATTAAAGAGGGTATTGTGTGACCTGCCAGAAGGTGACATTAGGCTACTGGAGACCATGCATGAAAAAGGGATGTTTGTAAATTTAGTACCTTCCCCCTTCTCTTGTAAGTGAAGCTTTGACCACTTAAAAATACTCTTTCACTCCAGTCTTAAACAGACTACTTGAGTGTTGGAAGGTAAGAGGGCAGGATAGTTATATCACTGGTGTGTATCAGTTGTGAGAAGTAAAGTATAGATACAGATATATATATATATATATATATATATAACCTTTTTAACTGTTGCTGAAAACTAGCCACCTGCCACCTTTTGCCAGTTTGTTAACAGATGCCAACCCATGTTCTGGAGGTTCCTTGATAGTGAAATGCAAGAATCAGATTTTAAGATGTGATCTACCTTGATCTTTTGGTTTCAAAAAAGAATTGCTTGCTTTTAAATCAGGCTTTAAACATATATTGGTTAAATACTGAATTACAGAACCAGATTATGTGTTACATAATTTGCAGGTAAAAAATGGTTTTCCTTTCTTGTTTTTATCCATTCTTGCAGCTTTATTACGTATCATTAGATCTATAGAGTTGTTACTCCAGACTTATGACTATTAATTGTAGCTGTATCTCATTTTGAAATCTTATTTTGTTTACTTCAGCATACCTCATCTCAGAACTAGAAGCTGCCAGAATGCTCTGTGTGAATACTCTTCCAAAAAAAGCTCAAGAAGGAGGCGGTAGTGAGGTCTTTCAAGAGTTGAAAGGCATATGTATTGCTCTAGGAATGTCCAAACCTCCAGCCAATATAACTATGTTCCAATTCTTCAGCGGGATTGAAAAAAAAGTAAGACCTTTAGTACCAGATTGTAGTGTATTAAAGGCATAGTCCTACAGTTGTTTGAAATGAAGCAAGTTAATTTCTCTTAATGGGAACCTAATGTACATATTTTTAAGTGATTGTTACTAAATGAGTTTTGCGTCTTAAATCCTAGATTCCTTCAAGAAAAATTGGTATTTTACTATTTTTTTAACATACTAGCATGTTTCTTTTTCAAAAAGGAAACTTTGCACCTTGATTTATAAACTGAAATAAACTAGAAGTAATGTAAAGAGAATTAGGACTTAAGTCCATTTAAAAGTTATTTTATCATTGAACTTTGATGCAATTAATAATTTTGAGGTCTTTATCATTAAATGTTACCACCATTTTCCCCATTGACTGGACAGAAAAGGATGTAAATGTTTTGTGATTTTAATCCAGTCACTTCAAGTCTTACATGTTTCATTTGAAAAACTAGTTATGTTAACTGCTAATATAATCTAGTACATGAAAATAAGTTAGAATTGTTCTTATACCACATATTATCAACAGTTAAAGAGTCTTTATATAATTGATTAGGAACAAGCAATTTTAATTAAAAAATTAATGAACAGAAGAGAATGATACTTATTATAGCAGAGTTATTCTCTATATGCATTATCTGCTGGACTCTAAGAATTGGTACATTTGCCTTGTGGGGTAGATGGATGCCATGATGCACAAATTTGGCTGAACTCTACCGGGGAGCAGCAGTGTATCCATAGTCCATATTTTTCTGTGTGTTCATTCATTCATTCAGCAAATACATATTGAATGCCCACTGTTGTCAGGCACTGTTCTAGGTGCAGTGAAGGACTCATGCTTCCATAGACACCTGAGGAGTGGGTCAAGTGAGTGTCTTTATCATGTGGGTCTTGTACATTTCAAAACATCCTCCACCTTTGCCTCTGTCAGGAATCTTCTTTTGATGGCAGGATATGATGGGAGTTGGGAAGATGAGGAGGATGTGTTTTACTTTTAGATTTGTTTATTCATTCATTTATGTTTTTGTGTCAGTTAAAGGAAACATTAGCAAAAGTTCCACCTAATCATGTGGGAAAGCCTTTATTGAAGAAGCCAATGGGACCGGCCCACTGGGTGAGTAGTGAGCATCCTGAGTAAACTTTGTAAGGAGCCATCTACCTATCTCAGGATATTTATGTTTGTGCTTTGAAGTAATATTCTCTAATATGGTGGACATCCTTAGAATCATTTTTGTAAGTCTTAAGATTTATCCAAAATAATTTTATTTATGTAACGCTAGGAGTACTTCTTTCATAATTTGTAAAAAATTTCACACAGCTGATTAAATTGAAGTTCAGTATGATGCATGTTTCTAATTGCCAAATGGGTTGGCTTCAAGCCAAAAGCTTCACTGGGCTGAGCTCCACACAGTGAGTTATAGGAAAACTAAATGAGAATTTTGTACTTACATATTCTTTATTCTATTTTGAGATGACATTATTATGCCTGTCATTTCATTAGTTTATTATAACTTATTATTCTGTTTATTATATAACCTAAATCATTTTGTGCTGAGTGCTGGGCATTCAGTTGTAAATGAAACAAGTTTCTCCCCTTTTGGAATAGGGGGTCAAGCAGATTTAAATTCTAACTGGTCTTTTTAATTTTGTTTCAGGAAAAGATAGAAGCAATTAACCAAGCTGTGGCCAATGAATATGAAGTTCGGAGAAAGCTGCTAATAAAACGTTTGGATGTCACTGTCCAGTCTTTTGGCTGGTCTGACAGAGCTAAGGTACACATTAAATCACTGAAAAGAGGAGAGTATTTCTGGACGTGATCTTTAAACATACTTAACACAGCTTAGATGTAGTGCAGACTATAAGAGAAATACATAGGAGATACACATAGGGGTTTTTCTTTAGTGAATTACTGAGTAGCCATTCAACAATAATGAAAACACTTTTTTTCAATTTTTTAATATTTTTCAGCAAAGCTATATGTTGTAAACCCTACTGGAAGTATCCATTTGTAAGAGAAAAGTAGAGTACCTAAAAATTTACTAAAAATAATGAAATTTTAAATTACTTGTTTACTTTAAGCTAACAGTTTAACTTGCTAATTAAATAAATAAATTAAAAATACTGATTTTGGAGGACCAAATATTGTGACCCATTTATAGAGAATTGGAGAATCCAGTAAGACTTTGTTTTATTTCAGCTTAAATAAGATAATCCAGGTAAAGCTCTTGGTCATTCCAACAGGTATTTATTAAATATCTGCTATTTTATCAGTAAGTGGTAATTAATTGGCACAGTTGGTTAATTTGACCTACTTAGAACCCTGAAATAGAACGAATTTTTGAATTTATGTGGAGATCGATCCAAAATGTTAAAAGTCCATTTAATGGTGCATTCGTTTTTAAAAAGTAGATTTTTTTCTGAACTTTAATTGACTGAGAAAATGTTTTTATTTAGTTCTCCCATTATCTTCCTAATACAATAAATGTTAGTTTCACCTAAAATCTTTAAACCATAGTATAGTCCTATTTAGCTGCTAAATTGATGGAGTAGATATTTACTGAATTATTAGTATTGGAAAGGGGTCTTAGAGATCAGTCTTAACTCCCCTCATTTTGCAACTAAAAACAAATGGAGACCCAAGTGAATGGAAGGTTTTGCCTGAGATTTCATAGTGAGTCAGTAGTAACACAGGGAATAAATTATTCTCTTTGGGGCCTCTTGTTGAGGAAATACCAGTCCTTAGTTAAAATATCTTTGATGATAGCAATCATTTCACTCTTGGCATAATACTGTACTTCAAAAACAAAACCCTGCAACTTTGGACTAGAAAAGCATGTAATGATTGATGGATGTGCATTGACCCAAGGTATTAACACTGGAATTCTGGTCTTAACACTGCCGTTAATGGGCTCTACTCCTGGGGTTCTGATGCAGTATGTCTGAGCGTCTCTTTACTCTTTGAACTTTTGTTTCATGTAATGAAATTTATGTATTTACATGTCACTTTGAAATTGCATTATGAAAGCAGTTTTATTTGAAGCATATATGAAACTGTTTTCTCAAACTTGTTTGTTTCTATTCACCTAAAGATTGATTGAGCACCTACTGTAGGTACAATAGTGACTACAAGGAAATGAAATATAAGACATTCAGGAAATGTTTCTCAAGACAAGCTAATCTCTTTAGCCTTTTAATTATTAAAGAAAATTTTTAAAAATAAAAAGTCATTTGTCATCCCACTGTCTTAACCACAATAGCTGTTTTCATTTTTAACATTATCTTCCTTACATATATAATCATGGTAAGCATCTCTTTTTACACTTTTCACATAATATAATTTAAACTTTTACCATCAATATTTGAGTACCTGTACATAACTAACAGACTGAGCAATTACGTTTTGTTCTTGTGCTATTTTCCTGTGTATTGTAGCTGTAGCTGTTGCTTCCAAATTTAATAGGTAAGAATTTGTTGTTGCTTCCCCACATTTAGGTACTTTAATTTGCATTTATTGATCCTATCTGGAAAACATGTTTTATATTTATTGTAACTTTATTTTCTCTTGTGTAAACTTTCTATTTATATCCTTTGTTCACTCATCTTTTGTGATCTTATGTTACAAATACATTAAATGTACTTCTACTAAGTGGTTATAAAGTAGACTCTCTTATTTATAATAGAAATGCCTTCATTTTATCTATTTAAATGTAAGATATAGATAAAATGAACGCATTTGAGACCAATGGCATGGGAAACCTTTTTGTTCCACAGTCTTAAAGGCAAGCCCCTTTATCTCCATACCCCCTTCTATCCCCTTTATCATTCCTTGTTGTATCAGCAGGTCTGACAGCTATACTCTAAGATAGCTCTTCACTAGATAGGAGCAGTGGTGAGTATGTAACTTTTTCTCTCATTTGGAGCCTAGTAAATACTATCATCAAACATTTTGAAAATCTTTAACTTGTTTAGCATCAATGTTTCTGTGTAATCTTGAAAACTGACATTTGTCTTTGAACACTTTCTTTCAGAGTCAAACAGAAAAATTGGCGAAGGTTTACCAGCCGAAACGCTCAGTCTTATCTCCTAAAAGTACTATTTCTGTTGCCCACCTTTTGGCTGCAAGACAAGACTTGTCAAAGATCTTAAGGACGAGCAGTGGCTCTATAAGAGAAAAGACTGCCTGTGCCATCAATAAGGTGATAAGATTACCTTTAATTTTCTTTCAAACACATTTATTTATGTTTTTAAAATAACTTAAAATTTAAAATACCTTTCTTATCCCATAGGTGTTGATGGGCAGAGTTCCCGACAGAGGAGGTAGGCCCAATGAAATCGAACCTCCACCCCCAGAGATGCCACCCTGGCAGAAAAGGCAAGATGGCCCCCAGCAACCAGCAGGAGGACGAGGAGGCGGGCGAGGTGGTTATGAACATTCCTCATATGGAGGACGAGGAGGTCATGAACAGCAAGGAGGAGGGAGAGGTGGACGTGGTGGCGGCTACGACCATGGTGGCCGAGGGGGAGGAAGAGGAAATAAGCATCAAGGAGGCTGGACAGATGGAGGCAGTGGAGGAGGGGGTGGCTACCAAGATGGCGGTTATCGAGATTCGGGTTTCCAGGCCGGTGGCTATCATGGTGGCCACAGTGGTGGCTATCAGGGCGGTGGCTATGGTGGCTTCCAAACATCCACATACACAGGAAGTGGATACCAGGGTGGTGGATATCAGCAGGACAATAGATACCAAGATGGTGGGCATCACAGTGATCGAGGCAGTGGTCGTGGAGGGAGAGGGGGTCGCGGAGGCCGAGGTGGACGCGCTGGCCAAGGAGGAGGTTGGGGAGGAAGAGGGAGTCAGAATTATCATCAAGGGGGGCAATTTGAACAGCACTTCCAGCACGGAGGTTACCAGTATAATCATTCTGGATTTGGACAGGGAAGACATTATACTAGTTGAGGCTACATAGAACCTTACATTTTGCTAGAGCTCAAGTAATAGAAACTTAGTTTCAGAATCCTGAATCCAGCGTTGATTTTGAATTAATGTGAGACCACCGGTGACAGGCAGATTCCTGCTTGGCATAAGCATTTGTAGGTCTTCATACAATACTGTTCTTTTTTTTTTAATGGACTTACATAATGCTGTTTATTTGAGAAACACATACAATATCTCTCCTTTGTATGAAGAATTTCTTAAAAGGTAATTAAAACTGCCTTTAACTGACCAGTTTAGACTAATTCCACAGTCAGAACATGCGTATTTTTCTGAAGAAATTACTTGAATAAGTAGTTTTCATGTTTTCAATATGCAGTTTTGAAAAATGAGAATTCTTCTAGATTTTTTTAGATTTACAACTAGGAAACCTTCCTCATATTAACAATCCATTTATATGTGTTTTCCTTAAAGTATTCTGATGCCTATTTTCCAAGCACAGTTCTGCCCTGATTGGCTTTTTATTCAGAGAGGTTATGCAACATTTGCTTCATGATAGAACTTTAAGGTCAGTTCCTATTAAATGAGCTCTTCTGCAGATAGCACATTCAGTAGCCTTATCCTTTTGACAGAATACTGTACCATATGCTCAACTCTGAAAACCTTGAACACGGCCAAAATCCATAAAGATTATAAAAGCAGACTAAGTTGTGAACCTATAGTACATGTAGTCATTTAGTTAAGTTTAGCAATTCAAACTGACCTGCATCCATTCAAAACAAGTTCCTCTTTCAACTTTATTTTTACTTGAAATCTGCTAGAAGAAACAGCAAACTGAAATTTGTTTTATGCACGAGTTAAAACCACTGGCTCAGCAGATACAAGTTAGTTTGCTTTGGGCAGGAGACTTTTTGTAATGAAAGAAATGCACTACCAAGTAAGAGGACAGACTTTTGCTTAGAGCAGGAGGCCCTTTATTATTGCTGCAGAAAACAAAAGCCTGGCTGAGTTGATGTTTGACACTCGCCGTTGCTGAAATCTACATGACGCTTCTTGCTGGGTTTTTGTACACGTAAATACTGTCAAGCTGTGAAAGAAAATGGCTGGAGGTGTGCTTTGTGTGAAAGGTGAGCAATAAAGTATCTGTATGTTCTCTCTTTGGTTTGAGTTTTATTTTAGCCGCTTTTTTTAAACTGATGAATTTGAGCAAGCTCCAGAAGTTAGTGATGGACAGGGAAGCATGGTGTGCTGCAGTCCATGGGGTCGCAAAGAGTCGGACAGGACTGAGCAACTGAACTGATTCTGGACGCTTGCTTCAAGCTTATGAACTAAGGCCTTTGTTCCCCAAAGATTCTCAAGTGTTTCACTGAAACATAGTTTGTGGTAAAAGATAAAACCTTACCCTAAGTAAGTTGAAAAAGAGCTATTTCCGAATTTACCTTTTACTGTCGTTTTATAGCTGGATAACTTCACTACTCATCCCTGACCACTAGGTGTAGCTGTTGCTACGTGGTGTTTCAAGCAAAGATCCTTTAATGGCCCTGATCTTTTAGGGGTTTTTTTTGTTTGTTTCTCCATTCTTCTTAGAATGAGAGACATTTTGAATGAAGTGAAATTCAAAATATAAATATATGTTTATAAGAAGAAATAGTATTTCCTTTTCCTAGTAAACGGGTTTTTAAAGTAAAGAATCAACTCATAACTTACCATTCAAAATATTCTATTTGCTGTTGAGATAAGTACATTCTTTTGATTGCTAAAACCATTTTAAAAAGCCTTGATCATTTTGTTATTTTTACCTGTTTATTAGATTTTTCAACTGGAATTTACCATTATAAAGTGTTCAGATTTGAAGATAATTTAACATACTTTTATTTATCATTAAAGATTTTAAGTTCTATTTTGAAAGTTTTAAGTGTTTGTCTCTGCTTAATGCTGTTAAATATGTTCAGTGTGTATAGGAGTTTCCTATTAGAAATAAAATTGTCAAGGTTTTATATCTTAAAATGGTATCTTAGAATGTATTAACATATACCTTAGTGTTTGCTTTAATCTGTTTTCTAGTATCAGACTCCACAATGTACTTAATGAACATGTTTCCTTCTTTCGACAAATAGAATTTTGATTTATTTTTATGGTTAATAGCTTACATTTCATACGTCATTTTTATGTGATTACTTTTCATATGTGAGCATATAAGAAAACAAATGATATATTTCTTGACAATGCACTCTACTTTCTGCTTCATATCAGAACTTTATTTTCACATTATAAACCCATAAAAGAATTGTCTTTTAGTGTCTTCTCTTTGACATATATTTTAGTGCTCTAGAAAGAGGATATTTCAAACCACTAGTTAGTTTTGTTATATTAAAGTTCTTAGGTTAATTTAGAGTGTTGATTTTACACACGTTCTTAACCTTTACTTGTAGAAATGACTAACTGGTGTAGGGAATGTAGGAATTTCTTGGAGAAACAATTTTTAGGAGGGAATTTCTGACATGTGAAATCTTATATATATATATATATATTTTTTTTTTTTTTTTTGCCACACTGCATAGCATGTGGGACCTTAGTTCCCCAGCCAAGGCTGTAACCCACCCCCTGCAGTGAGAGCACTGAGCCTTAACTGCTGGACCTCAAACTGCCAGGGAAGTCTCAAAATACTGTTTCTTAATAGACTGAGACAGACAGGACACTTTTGTTGGTGTTTTGTTTCCATCTCTACCAGGAGCTAGAACAGGATGTCAACATTTTCTGTGAAAATTGCCAGAGATATGCCACTACCATTTCTGTTTCTTGCTCTAGGCCCAAACAGAGCTAGTGTCTGTTGGCTACCCCCAAAACATACCACAGTGGCATATTGATTATTTTAAAATTAAGAAACTGCCAACAAAAGAGGGACACTCTGACCCTCGTCTGTCTCACAGAAAGCAAGCAAGAAGTCTCTTGTGTGAAACATATACTCCATGCACCTAAAGATAGAAGGACCCTAATTGCGGAAGATAGGGAATTCAGGTTGAGAAGCCCATATCAACAACCTTGTTACTTCTTTAATTTACTACCCCAAGCCCAAACTGTTAAGAGTTTCCACTAATTAAGTGCCCAAAACCTGAATTTCTTTGCCCTGTTAATTCCTCACCAAAAAAAATTTTTTTTTCTTTTATCTAAAACATAAAAGCTGCCTTCTTTGGCTGGGTTCCATTTCTCTGAGACCTCAGCTTGCAGAAATTAAAATTTGTTTCTTTTTCTCCTACTAATCTGTCTTAGGTCAGTTTTAATATTAGTCCGCAAGAACTCAAGGAGGGTAGAGGTGGAAATTTCTTATTTCTCAACACATCCAACTGGAATAGAGTTAAATAAATTCATGCTGAAGGAAAGCATTTAAATTTGTTTCAATGTACAGCTGACCTTTGAACAATGCGGGAGTTAGGGTTGCTGACCCTCTGCACTGTGCCTTCAGCTGCAGATTGTACAGTACTGTATTGAAAAAAATCCACATTTAAGTGGACCTGTGCTGTTCAAACCTGCATACTTAGATGTTTTTCCACTGCCCAGGTCATTTACATTCTTACACTGAGATTTTTTTTTGTGGTGCCCATCCTACCATTTTGGACACTTGATTTGCCTGTGTTACACTATTTTGAAAATAGATTTTTAATGTGTGTATACTACTTAACCATCTCCCCCTTTAGGTAACCTGGATGGCATTTGATTCAATTTTTTTTTTTTTAAATAGGACTATTCAGTTTACCTAAATTAAAAAATACGTTCTTCACAGGATATCTAATATTATATAAAGTTCATTTCCCCCTACTTTTCTTGTTTCTCTCATTTTCCACTAACATTATGGTAGTCACTAGAAAATGCTGTGTGTTGCTCAGTGCTACACATCCACATTTGTATAGGTTAATGTGTTCCAAGGGTTCAGATCAGTGTTTAAGCAGGTATGTATGTCAGTGTTGAAACTCTCCTTCACCTTGGGTGTTTTGAATCACCTGCAAAATTGTGTTGCTAAAGACTTTGCATGAACCTTAACAGTTGGTGTGAGAACTTCATAGTAAATCATTCACTGCCCACTAAATGTAAATGAAGAAGCCTAGGGTGGAAATGGAGAAGAAAAGAAATTTCACATATTTCTTAGGAATTTGAGGAAAAAGCTTAGGGGAAAAGTCTATGAAAATGACCAGCACCTGTTCAGTTACTATACTTTCCTCAATAAGAGAGGCCTGCACTTCAGTAAACACTTGAGTGGTGCCCTATTTAGGCACCAAGCACAAAGGTCAGAAAGTCCCTGCCTTGGAAAATGTCCAGAGGCAGAGCCAGAAATAGATAATCGTATCATAAGACAATAAAAACTTAACATTGTACCAGGGTGCTAGACTAGCACAGTGTTCAGAATTGTTCCTATAAGGTGGAAATTGCCTGGAGACGTTGGAAAAGTTGCAGGGGTCAGGTTTTGGAGGGCTCTGTATACTTTCCTAAGTAAATTGAACCCCATGTATGTGCTTTAGTATGCTGAGGCTTGTAGCCTGGTCAGTTTTGGATCCTATATAATAATCACTGGCTAAGAAGTAGAGAATCGATTTAAGGAGGGAGGCAAGGATTGGAATCAGGAGCTTAGAGCTTAAATTAATCAAGCATCATAGAGCAAAAGGACAAATTCAGGAAATATTTAGGAGGTAAAATAGGGTTTGTTTATTTAGAGTAAGAATAAGAAATTCAGTGTGACTAGTTTTTGTGTGTGTGTGACTAGTTTGTGTGTGTGTGTGCTCTATTTTTTTTTCATGATTTGTTCACTTTTAGTTGAAGGATTAGTAGAGACCAGTTGTGTGGTATAGAACACCAGTCACAAGTCAACTACACTAACATGAAACTACAGAGAAATTTGTTTCATTCTAACTAAACTTCAATTATCAGAAATTTATTTAAAAATTTTGAATGAAACGAGTGTGAAGCAAACCCTAACCTAAAGGGATGAGAAAGGGCTATTCAATAATCTTATTTACAATGATGATGATCTGTAACAGTTTAATATCTTGTATGTGTGTGCTGTATGCTAAGTCACTTCAGTTGTGTCTGACTTTGCAACTCTGTGGACTGCAGCCTGCCAGGCTCCTCTGTCCATGGGATTCTCCAGGCAAGAACACTGGAGTGGGTTGCCATGCCCTTCTCCAGGGGATCTTCCTGCCCCAGGGATTGAACCTGCATCTCCATGTCTCCTGCATTGGTAGGCAGGGTCTTGACCACTAGCACCACCTGAGAAGCACTTAATATCTTCTAGGGCTGCTATCAGTTAACTTCTTATCCAGTTACTGAGGTGCCTGCTATGGAAAAACAAAAATGATTGAGAGCATGTTTCCCCAGAGCCACTTTATCTGTAACAAACTAGAGCTATGAATGTGTATCTGTATGAAAATCCAAAAGCAATGGCTGGTTGCAAGAAATACTTATCTAATGATTCATTTAGAGCACCTAGAGTCAGGTAATCTGGATTCAGAACCTGGTACACTAGCTCTGTGACCTTGAGCAAGTTATTGAATTTAGCTAAACCATACCACGGTTCCCTAGTGGCTCAGCAGTAAAGAATCTGCCTGCCAATGCAGGAGGCGCAGGTTCAGTTCCTGGGTCGGGAAGATCCCCTGAAGAAAATATGAGGAAAGAAAGGAAGGAAGGAAATGGTAATCAACTCCAGTATTCTTGCCTTGGAAATCCCATGGACAGAGGATTCTGATACAGTCCACAGGGTCTCAAAGAGTAGGACATGACTTCGCAACTGAACAACATCACCAACAAACTGTAAATAATCTTCCAGTCTGGAAAATCTGGATAGCAGTTCCCACCTGCATAGACAAGTATGTGGTTTAAGTGTGATAATCTGTGTCAAGTGCCTACCATAGTGTTTGGTACATAATAGGCATTCACTCTTTAGCAATTATCACTACAGAGGTAATTAATACTCTGGAACACCTTAAACAGAACCTAAGAGATTATATCTCTTTTCCCTTCCTGTTTCATTTTGAGACAAATATTGCAAAGAAGTACAGAGCATTCTCTCTTTTGTCCAATTTCAAAACAGCCTAAAATATCCCAATTGCCTGCACCTACAGAGTCTATGATGGACAGTCGCTCTGCATGCTTTTGCTTTTTAGGTTTTTGTTCTTTTTTTTTTTTTGTCTGACAGAATTCTTTTCCAATGTATTTAGTGTGTGTTTAGAACAGCTTTGTAACAGCATCTTCAAGGAAAATCAAGGGAGTGAGTCGAAGATTAGGAGACTCTGCTCATTGGCTCATGTTACAGAATTCTTTTTATATCTCTTTTGAGTGTTCCCTCTAGGTGAGCATCTTTTTTTTTTCCCATCAAAAAATCAATCTAAAATAAAAAGGTAAGTTGATGTCTGTGATTTAGCATAATGTTTTTCCAAAATGGAATAAGCAAGAAAACACAGTCATTGCAAGAGATATGCTGCTTGAACGGATTGCTTTAGGCAAAAGAATAAATTTAAAATCCTCATTTTTCACAAGTATTCTTTCCTAAAATAAGCTGAGAAAATAAGTTTTCCCACTTTGCAAAAATAAAATATTCCAAAATACATCCCACATCTTCCTTACGAATTGACCCATCTAGAGACACTGAGTTCAGAGCAACCAAAAGAGTACTGGTTAATCATATGGATTCTTTTAAATATATAAATAGACTATTTTACATAATCTATTGAGACACATTGGATTAAAACTCATGGGAAAAATTTTAAGTGACTTTCAGGGGTCTTTATGCCTTAAATAAGAACCGATTTTATCAAATCATGTCATGAGCTATGTATTCTTTCTGATCACTATCAATACTCATTTCATTTTATAGAAAACAATAAACATTTAAACTTATGATAAAAGGTATATAAACTTGAAAATGTGCAGGTGACCAGAAAGGCTTAAATTGATAAACTAATTTCTGATTGATAAATGTCTTCATGTGTATTTGAGGAATAATTCATTACTAATGCATTGTCCTGAACCAAAGAAATCTCTCCCTGTATATTAGATGCCAGACCAGCCCCTATTTGAAAATATAAGCTCTGTCTTTGGAGTGTACAGAACACCACCTTTAAAGTCATTTTAGCCATGGGAAAAATAAGGGTAATAGTGTGATATACTGGAAAGAGAACCATATTAGGAGCTGAAAAAAATTGGTTCTTGTCTCAGTTCTGCTAATAACTATAATTTTTCTGTTTCATTAAGTGATTATTAAAAGCATAACTGCATTCTTCTCTAGTCATTAGAGAGTAATCTGTTGCAAAGGGGCGCTTGTCAGTGTCCACCTTGCCTCAATGTGTTCCTGTGTGACGCAGGCCCTGAGGACCGTTTGTCCATGCTCCCGTAAGTCTTGCCTGACTTTTTGTGATCCCCATGGACTGTACCCTGCCAGGCTTCTGGGTCCATGGGATTTTCCAGCAAGAATACTGGAGTGGGTTGCCATTTCCTTCAGGGGATCTTCCTGACCCTGGGATGGAAACTGCATCTCCTGCCTTGCAGGCAGATTCTTTACCACTGAGCCAGCAGAGATGCCCAAGGAGGGTCTATGCCATTCTTTTATTATGATTATTTAATTTTTGAATAGGTAATAACATGGATCAAAATTTGAAATGTAGGAAAAAGTTATTCAAAGAAAGCTCACTTTTGCCGCTCAGCCACATGGTTCTACTGTCACAGACATCTAATTTGTTAGGGTGTGTGCATTCATGTGTTCTCTTTCAGAGATATTTTAGACATAAAGAGATTAAATATATTCATTCTTTCCCCTCATTTGTACATAAATGATGGCTGCAATACATATCATTTTTCACTTTGATTTTTATTGAATATTTATTTTGGAGACCATTATCACTTCATAGGTTTTTTTTTTAACATCTAAATGGTATTACATTATGTGGATATAGCCATTTATTTAACCGAAGCTTTATAATAGATACTGGATTATTTCCAGTTGTTTCCTATCTCAAACAATGCTGTTATGAAAAACATGCTCACTTTGTATTTGTCTTATGTGCAAGTGTATCTTGAGAGCTCATAAGTAACAGCCTGGATTCTGAAGACATCCTGCTGGGATTTGAAGCCTGGCTGCAGCATTTAGTAGCTGTGAGTCCCTGAGCCTGTGACTTAACTTCTCTGTGCCTCACGTTTCTTATCTGTAAGAGCTCAGGTTATTGAAAAGATTCAAAGAATCCCTTTATATAAACTACTTGGAAGAGTGAGTGCCTGACAGTAAATGCTGTGTTAGTTGCTGCTTCTACTGTTATTGGTATTATTATCACCATTATTTTTAGGGTAAGTTCCCAGACATGGAACTCCTAAGTCAAAAAGAAAATACAGTTCTAATTTTGACGGGTATTGCCAAAATAGTCTTCACTCGAGATTCTACAAATTATTACCAGCAATGATGTGTGAGTAGGATGTTTCTCCACAATCATGCCCAGCAAGTATTTAAAAATTTTTAATCTGACGAGTGAAAACTGTTATTGCATAGTAGTTTAAAAACTTTTTAAAAGGTTATGTTTCTTATTTTGGGAGGAGGGTAATACGGTTTTGAGTCCTTTAGATTTCTTTTGGTGTGACTTACCTGTTCAGTTCCTTTGCCCATTTTATTTGAAATCAGGATGTTGAATTTGTTTTATGAATTTGTAGCTCTTATATTAAATAAACTGTGTTAGTGGTATGACTTGCAAATATTCTAAAACATTTTTTAAATTTATCTTTTGACAACTTTTGCTGGGAAGAGACACTCAGACATTTATTTTTTACATAGCTGATTTTTACGTCTTCTCTTTTATGACTTCTGGAAACTGTCATGTTTGAAAAGGCATTCACTATCCAAGATAACAATTTAAAATAATCATTCCATAGTTTACATTCCGTAGTTTACAATCATTCCATAGTTACATAGTGGTTTGATTTTTTTTCCATTTAAATCTTTTATTCGTTTGGAAATTATCATGAAGTTTTCAGCTATTGATCCAAATTTAAGGTTGCTACCCAGTTGTCTCAAATTATTTTACTGAGTAATATCTTTTTTTGAAATGATATGAAATGGCCACTTTATTGTATACTTAATTACTGTATTACCTCTCCTGTTTCGGACTTCTTAGTCTTTTTCTGTGGATTCATACCCTTTCAATAAACTGTTTTATGCTTTAATATCTGACAGGGCTAATTAGTACTCACTCATTGCTTTTTTTCCTATACTATTTATGTATGTTTTTCCTCCTATAAACTTTAAAATCAATTTGCTAACACACACACACACACACACACACACACACACACACACACAAATTCTCTTGGGGTTTTTTGGAGTTCACAGTAAATTCAAAGGTTCACTTGAAGAAAACTGAAATCTTCACAATGTTTCCTTCCTCTCCAGAAAGTTGGTACCTTTCCATGTATTTAAATCTTTTTGTGTCTATCAAGAGCATTTTAAAGCTTAGTTTGCTTGTTTCTTATTAAGTTTATTCCTTGATATCTTAGCTATTTTATCACTTGTATATGAGGTCTTTTATTTTCTGATTACTGTCTGTATTAATGACTTATTTCTATTCATTTAATACCCAATACCTTACTGGTTTTTCTTTTTGCTTGTAGTAAGTTTTCAGTTGATTCACTTGTAGTTTCTCAGTGTAGTCACTTCACAGTATTTGTTTTTGCCTACTTTAAAATGTTTTTACTCCTGTTTCCCTTTTTGTCTTCTGTATTACTTAACACCTCTCAAAGGCATTGTTAGATAATAAACAGTGATAGGCCTTCTTATCATCAGGAAGTCTTTTATGCACAATGCTTACAATGTTTTCTAAGTATCTTCCTGGTTTGGGAGTTGAGATAAATACATTTTAATCACATTCAAAAGTTTTCCTCTTTTTTTTTTAAATTGTTTTTTATTTTCAAGAGTTTTAAATATAAATGGGTGTTGAATATTGTCAAATATTTACATTTATTAAGACAATCATATAATTTTCTCTTTAGATTTTAACCTAATCACTTATTCATAGATAAGTGAATACTGAACCATTCTTAAATTCCTAGTATTACCTGTATATTTCGTCAAATATTTAGCATTTATCAAGATGATATTTTCTCTTTAGATTTTAACCTAATCACATATTCATAGATAAATGACTACTGACCATTCTTAAATTCCTAGTACTAACCTGTATATTTTGCACTGTACTTAAAATATTTCAGATTTGCCTTGATATTCATAAATGAGATTATTCCAGTTTTCTTTTGATGTCAATATTATGTTTGACTTAAAGTTTTTAGAAGTCTTTATTATGTTCTAGAACTATGTAAATTATACAGAATTAATCTATACTTTAAAAGTTTGATAACATTTTTTAGTAGAACTATCAGAGTCTGATGATAACTTTGGACAGCAACTCTTCAATGACCCCACAATTTTTTTCTTAAGTCAGGTTTTGTAGATTGTATTTTCCTAGAAATTATCCATTTTAACTAGATTTTCTTTTTTTCCCTTGTTTTAGGTCTACATTTGAATAGTCATTTATTTTTATTCTTTCTTATATATTAATATATTCATATATTTAAGACTGACTTTTTCCCTTATGGGTGGTGCTTATGTGGAACTTGTAGGAAGTATGTATAGTGTTTTCATGATCATTTCTTGTAAATTCTTCAATTTCTCTTAAAGATTTGGAAGAGGTTTTGTTTTGTTTTAACTTCTGGATTTTAGGGAATTTATTTTTCTAGTTTGGCCATCAAGTTCTAATTTTATATTTCAAATTTATTTCCAAATTTTGGAAATTTACTGATGTTTTCCTTGTGACCTAACATATGGTCCATTTTTGTAATTGTTTCATTGAAGAAAAGAGAACTAAAGACAGTCTGTTTTTAGAGGACAGGGTTAATGTATATATGCATCAGTTTTTAACATCATGGTTTAGAGTACAGAGTCTAAATCCAGACTAACAGTATCCAAATCCCAGATTTTTTACTCAAATCTTAGGCAAGTTACTTAATTTCTCTATGTCTCAGTTTCCTCTTTTGTAAAGTGGCTATAATGATAATATCTACTTCTTAGGGTTATACAAGGATTAAATGGATGAACATATGCAAAGCATTTAGGATAGTGTCTAGAATCAAATAAGCACCATATATGTATCAGCTGTTTTAGTTATTTAGATTTACTTCGTTAATTTTTAGAATTTTTCTGGAGCAGCACTCTCCAAATGAAATATAACACAATTCACACATGCAGTTTAAAATTTTGTGGTACCTATGTTAAGAAATTTTTTTGAATGGTAAAATTATTCTTAATAATATTTTATTTAACACATTACATCAAAATATTATACTGTAACATATAATCAATATACAGAACTCCTTAGTGAAACTGTACCTTCTTTGTTGTGCAGTCTTAGAACTCTGACGGGTTGTGTACTAGTAGCACATCTGACTTTGGACTTTGCATATTTCAAGTGCTCAACAACCACGGCGGTCAGTGGCTCCCGTTCTAGGTGGCACAGGTCCAGCAATGTATGTTTTGTATACTTGGTCCTTTATATGTCATGTGCTAAGTAAGGTGAAAATGACTCTCATGCCATTAATATATTTCTGTGTATTTCTCCTTGAATTGCCTTTAGTTCCTATTCTATAAATGCTCATACTCTGTAATTTGGTGCCAAAATACTTAATCATTAAATTTTCACTGTGAATTGTATCCTTTAGCATTAGAAATCAGCCTGCCTTTGTCTCTTTTTGTGCCTTTTGCTTTGAATTTTGTGTTATATATGACCAGCATTTTAAAAAAATTTTCAACCATCTGAATCACTTATAAGAAGTCTCCTGAACACATCACAGAATTGGATTTTTCTTTGTTAAAAGTCTGAGAATCTTTTTAAAAATATAGTTGAGTGTAGCCCATTTTACATGACAGATATATTTGAACTTAGGTCTGTCTTATTTTAGGTTCTGTTTTCTATTTTTACAACTTTTAAAACGTCATAGAGGTTCTCTTGGCTTTGGTTTTTGTATTTATTCTAATATTTAGAAAGATTAGAGTGTTGTTCTGGTGTTTACCTTTATAACTATATAGAATTGTGTTCACCTTCTATGTCTTTAGAAAGAATTACTAAGAAAGCTTACCCCACACCTGGAAATAAAGAATAGCTACATTGTCCTTTGGATGTCATTCTAGACCAGTGTCTTAACAAGCCTGCTTACGGGTTAGCTGACTTCCTAGAGCAGCGATTCTCAAGTGCAGTACTCAACTAACAGCATCAGCACCAGCATCACCAGGGAACTCAGAAATACAAGTTTCCAATTTCCACCCTAGACAAAGTAATTAGCCTCCAATTAAAATAAATAATTTTATTTTATTCCCCTGGTGGCTCAGACGGTAAAGCATCTGCCTACCATGCAGGAGACCTGGGTTCGATCCCTGGCTCGAGAAGATCCTCTGGAGAAGGAAATGGCAACCCACTCCAGTACTCTTGCCTGGAAAATCCCATGGATGGAGGAGTCTAATAGGTTACAGTCCATGGGGTAGCAAAGAGTTGGACACGACAGAGTGACTTCACTTTCACTTTTTCACTTAAATTAATTTTTTTTAAAAAAGGAAACTCTGTGGATGGAGTCAAGCAATCTGTGCTTGAGCAAGACCGCCACACGATTCTTATGCATGTGCAGTGGTTCTCGGACGAGCAGTTTTGTCCCAAAGAAGACATTTGGAACTGTCTGGAGGCAGTTTTGGGTTGTCACAACTTAAGTGGGGAAGACACAGTGCTACAAGCATCTTGTGACACATACTACAATGCACAGGACAGCCTCCACCCCATCCCAACAAAATATTAACTGGACCCAAACATCCACCACGCAGAGGTTGAGAAACTCTTCGAAGCAAGTATAACTTTGTTTGGTAATGCTATTTATTATGGATTAGGGCCCAGGTGTTAACTTGGAGAAGAAAATCATTTGCATCTTATCAAGTATCTGATAGAAGTACAAATTCTGTACAGTAGAGAAAATAACCCCAAAGTTATGGTCTAATCACCAAGTAGAATGTTTTGTGTAACAAAACACCATAAAACTTAGTTGCTTAAAACAATAAGCTTTTATTATTATCATGGTTTCTGGGATCAGGAATTCATTAAGTGGCTCTAGTTCTTAGCTTTTAACAGTGTTGTTTGTTTGATTTTGTAGTGGGAGGTCTCACATTTAACTATCCCTTTTTTTCCCTCTAGTAAGCCCTAGGTTTGTTTTGTCTCAACTGTTTTAGCTGTGGGTTTGCAATCCAAAATTTGAAGGAAGTTCTCTTTGGGAAGATGCCAGGATAATGTCCAGGCTTGGTGAAATGTCTTATGATCCTAGCTTTTGCATGTAACTTCATTTAGCAAAGGTTAATTGGAAGGGATTGGCAATTGTATTTTCTTTTTTTCCATGACAAAGTTCACTATCTTAGAATTCAGTTCAGTTCAGTTGCTCAGTTGCGTCGGACTCTTTGTGACCCCATGGACTATACAGTCCCTGGAATTTTAATTTATATATTATATAATTACATATAACATTTTATAGTTTATATAATTTATATTTATTAATTATATAATATATGTTACAAATAATATTATATAATATATATTATATAAAGGAAATTTATAATATATAAATATATATATATAGTCCCTTTATATAATAGGTCACTTCTTACAAATGCTTCATCTGTGTGCTCCTTCTCTACTGCTGCTCAGAGCCAGACCAGATCCAGGAAGCTCCTGCTGGTATCCGTTGCGTCTGTTTTAAAAGGGATCTGCCCCTACAGGCTGAGAGGGATACTTGTTACCGCCTGCTGGTTGTTCCTTTGTTTATGTTTTAGCTGCTGAGTCCCTCTCTACTACAGCAACTTCTCTTCATGTTCTCCTCCAAGCTTCTGATTAACCTCTGATGCTTTTGGTTATCTTTCCTCTACTGGGCCTAGGATTTCAGATCTCTTCTAGTTTCTCTGCAAATGGAGCTTGCTTTTTTGTTTTTATTCTAACTGTTGCTTTTCTAATGAATTCTGGTAAGAAAAGTAGTAAGGATTTCTTTGTTTCACAACTTTTTAAAATTACCTTCAAAAAAGCTTTAAAAATAATACAATGACTGTATCTGTTTATCATATCAGCATTTACTGATTGATAAACATATGCTTTGGTCTTCCTCTCCTAAGAAGCAAAGGTAGGTAAACTTAGACCTGCCCAGCAATTAATTTTCCACTATTTTATCCTGTTTGAAATGACTCAGATAGTAAATGAATTCTCTTCATTTACTTTAGTTTAGTTTCAAGTTACAAAAATCTGGAGAGACTATTTTAGTTAGACATTCCCAAAACATAATATTCCTAAAGATTATTGAAAACTCTTACCTCATTTAGCTCTGTTTACTTAAAAGCTTTGTCATATCGTTTATTTTTCTTGCTGACAAATTTTGTAACAGGAATAATACGGTCTTATTTGATTTCTAGTAAACATATGTACAATAAAAGTATTATACCTAACTCATAACTGTAAAACCATGTCTGTATTAATCAAACCAGGAAGCCTAAGGTAACTTTAATGATTGCTTGTGTGCTCAGCCGACTGTTTGCAACCCCACGGACTGTAGCCCTCCAGCATTCTCTGCCTTTGGGATTTCCCAGGCAAGAATATTGGAATGGGTTTTCATTTCATCCTTCAGGGCATCTTCCTGACCCAGGGATCAAATCCATGTCTTCTGAATTGGCAAGCAGATTCTTTACCACTGAGCCACCTGGGAAGCCCAAGTTAACTTTAATACCAGATATGAATTCAATATTGAGTATTTATGAACCTAAAATGTATTCTGGCCAATGTCTTATATGTTTGAGTATTTATGTAAGTGCTCAATTTCCTTTAAACTAATTAAATAGAGCTCTTTTATAATTAATTTTGGCAGTGCCACACATCTGTTATACAAACACAGGGACCTCAAAGCTCCCATTCCAAAATTTCAGTCGTGAATGAGGTACAGCAATGTAAAGCCCATCACTTACAAAAGAGATTGGATTAAAATTGGGTTTCTGGCAGATGTGAGAAATCAAGCTAACCTGTCTAGATGGCAGTACCCTTTTATAATAACATTTATGGAAAAGACTTCTATTCATAGATTCTGGTCATTTTAGGAGCCAAGTGGAACCTTTCTCTTCTTGCGGATGTCCCACTCTCGGACAAGAACAGACAGGTTTTTTTTCCTTTGCTTTTTTTCCTGATCCTTTCTTCCATTTGACATCAGTGAAAGTTTTAAATATCACAAAATTTCTTTGGCTGTAAGTGGAGAAACAATACCAAACAAAATGAAAAACCCAAAGAAACACAAAATCCTAAATAAACCCTCAAGTTTGGTCTTGGGGTTTTACAAATACCAACAACACAGTAGACCAAAAATGACATAATTAATGCAAGAAAGGTCACAGTACTTGGGGCACAGGGCCCCAAGATAACCCTGCCTAAACCCTCTTGTGGAGATCCCAACAGGTACTATGGCCACACATTGTTACAATGAAATATCATCGTCTTCCCACTCATACATTTGTCTGATTCAAAATAAGCTTCAGAAGACTTGCTTTAGGGGTAGTTGAAACTAGTTGATCATTTAAAATTCCCCATTTTTTAAAAACTGGAGATTCAAGACAAGCAAAATACATAATATACACAAAAATGCATCCAAAGAAACAAATGAACCAGTTCATAAATCAGGTAAAAGTCCAACCACTCTTGCCCCTCTCTGATAGGGTACCCTACTCAAATACAAAATAAATTAACTCTTCCAGAGGAAAAGCCTTAGAGAGGAAATAAAGGCCTGACTAGTCACAACAGGATGACTTACCTACTGTATGGATCCCATTGGCTCCCAAATGTTGATTCCTTGCTCTGACTACCAAACACTGGGGCAGCCGTTGCCGCATTAGGGAAATTCAAAGGGAGGATCCTCAGGACGAGGGACCCCAGCACCTGCTAGGGCCTTACCTGAAAATTCCCCAACCAGGGCTGGCTAGCCATGAGCAACAAGGATCTTGACTGACTACAACAAAAAATTTGTTACCAAGTCCAAGTTTGTACTGCTTGCTTCATGACAGGCCAATAAATCAAAAGATAAGTTTTTGGAGCAAGCAGTGACAACTTTATTCAGAAAGCCAGCAGTCTGAGAAAATGGTGGACTCATGTCCCAAAGAACCATCTTGCCTGAGTTAGAATTCAAGCTTCTTTTACACTAAAAGGAGGAAAAGTAAGGTCAAACTTTTCCTGGTTCCTGCCAGCCTCCTGAGGGGATGTTAATTTCTTACTGCCTGTAGTCATTCACAGGTGGGCCTGATCAGGTCATTTCCTGTGATGTAAACAAAGGTATCTTTGCTTAATGCTCATTACCTGGGAGGCAAGTTTCCCAGAGATGCACCATTATATATAATTTAAGCTTATAGGCAACATCCCTTTAGTGATTAGCTTCTAATAGAATACAAAGGTTCTTCCCTATTACATAACGCTCTACCTAATATAACAGGTGTTAACATCCTGCCACATTTGCTTTATCACTACAGAAAAAGCTTTCCTTTTTTTTTTTAACTGAACCATTTCAAAGTAAATTGCATAAGTTGATACTTCATCCCTAACTACTTCAGTAGGTATCTCCTAAAAACATTCTCCTACATAACCATAAAATCTCAGACTGGAGTGAATTAATAACATTCATTCCGTATGTCATTTAATATATAATTCATATTTAAATTTCCAAAATTTAAATACTTAAATTTTTAAATATTTAATATATTGCCTTCCAAAAAAATGTCTGCTTTATTTATTTTTTGGTCCAGAATCCAACCAAGGTTTAACACACCTGATTTTGTTGCTGGGTTTCGTTGAGCCATAACTGCTCCGTCCCTCCTTTTACTTTTTTTTTTTTTTAAGCCATTTTATTTTTGAAGCATTAGGGTCCACTGCTTTATAGAATGCCCCCCATTAGGGTCCAATGCTTTATAGAATGCCCCATGTGATACTTTCCTTATGCTATTTTGTGTAAACTGCAAGTCACTTAGATTCTGAATAGATGTGAATTCCAACATGGTTGCCATTAACCTCTTAAGAAGAGAATAAATATTTTTGTTCGAGGTCTGAGTACTCTCTAAACTTCAGCAAGCAAGTTTTGGATGAAGCATGGAGGAAGCAGTTTTCTGATGAACCTTAAATTCAAGTAGTTTCCTATCATTACCACCTTCAGTAGTTATAGAATACATTGCAGATGTCAAATAAATGGAGTACTTTTTATTTAAAAAGTTAAGTTTTATTTTCCTTTTGTATCCCTGTAGTAAAATAAATTCTTTCAAAATGTCAACTTCTAAAGCACCTTTATACTTTGATCTTTTTCTCTCAGTTTATTTACATTTTACCCATTTAGTTTCTTAATCTCATCTACCTATTTTCAAACAGAGAATAACCAATGTTAGAAAACAGAACAGAGCTGACCCTATATACACACAGTGCCAGGAATAAAAAATAAAACCCTGTGAATATTTCTTTGTTTAATTCTTCTTTGACACAAAATTTAGTTAAATGTTGGATTTAGAGCCTCCAAAGAACAGAGTCATGTAAGTATGTAGTCTGAAGACAAGTTTAGAAAAGAACCCTATTTGACTATAAAATAATATTCTTATAAGGTCTTTACAAAGTACTTTTACATGTATTATTAGACTTGATCTTTAAAACTCTGTAAGGTAGAAGGCTTTCCCTGTGGCTTAGGAGTAAAGAATCCACCTGCAATTCAGGAAACAAGGGTTTGATCCCTGGGTCAGGAAGATCCCCTGGAGAAGGAAATGGCAACCCAATATAGTATTCTTGCCTGGAAAATCCCATGGACAGAGGAGCCTGGGGGGCTACAGTCCATGGGGTTGCAGAGTTGGACATGACTGAGCAAATGAACACACACACAGAAGGTAGTTGAAGAAGGTGGTGAAATCTCTCCTTTTCAAATGTGAAAACTGAGGCTCAAATATATGTACATAACTTGCCCAGGATCTCATGACTACAACTGGCAGAGATGGGATTTAATCTGGCTGTAGATTGCATGCCAAAGGTGTGCTGTGGGAATCTCATTTGGCTGAATTTACCTCCTCAGTCAAAACTCCAGATATTTATCTTCAGGATGCTTAAGCTTCCTGCCATCAGTAACAGTTTGGCACTTCCTTCTGTAGGAGTCCTGCCTTCATTGTCAAATAACAAACTTCTTTGATTTTTGGACAGACTCTGTTACCATGGAAATCTGGGGACATTATTGCTTCAGGAAACAGTCTCTCCACATAAAGTGTTCAAAATATCAATTAGGATCACTCTTTAGACAAATCTGGAAAAACCAATCCAGTTTGCACATCTTTCAATGAAGACTCAGTTGCTGTGTCTAGTATTTCCTTTGTGTGTGTTTGCTCAAGTATGTCCCACTCTGTGACCCTTTACTCAAGTATGTCCCACTCTGTGACCCTTTGGACTGTAGCCTTCCAGGCTCCTCTGTCCATGGGATTTTTCAGCAAGAATACTGGAGTGAGTTGCCATTTCCTCCTTCAGGGAATCTTCCTGACCCAGGGATCAAATCTGTGTCTCCTATGGCTCCTGCATTGCAGGTAGATTCTTTACCTGCTAAGCCATCGGGGAAGCCCATTGGTATCTAATAATATTCATTGGTTTTCTTTTTGGTTTTGCCACATGGCGTGAGTGGTCTCAGTTCCCAACCAGGGATTGAACCTGGGCCATGGAAGCAGTGAAAGCACTGAATCCTAACCACTAGCCATGTATATATATAAACACACATATACAAAATAATTTATATACATATATACACACAAATATGCTTGTTTTATTATTTTTTTGGTTTGTTTTTACTCGTTTCACTTAGTATCTTTCTAACAGGAAGGCTGACCATATAAAACTTTCCGTATATTTGAAATCTCAAAAATAATCCAAACTAAATGGCAAGTGAAATAACTGCTTTGAGACGAAAAATAAGTGTTAACATTCCTTAACAACAACACAAGACATACACACAAGAAAGTTTTCTTATACTTAAATTACCATTTTCTGTTATTAATTTTGGTAACATGTATTTCATTGCATTTATGAATAGGAATAGAGAGTATATATACATAGAACCAATGCTGAGAATGGCTGTTTGCTTTCTGAGGTGCTTGCAAATGGTGGGTTCTTATATTTTCTAGCTTAATCACAACCCCTCACCTAATAACTTTATTTAATTTGCATTATCTTTGCAAATTGATCTCTGGATCTGTTTGGCCTGATTAAGTCAGCTCTAGCGAATTTGAAACAGTATTTTAGAGAGTCAACTTGCCTTAACACGCACAGACTCTCATCTCCAAGGGCAGAGATGAAGGGTTGCTCCTCTTTGTGCGTCTAACACAGGACCTTCCCAGAGCAGGTACTCAACAAGTGTTTGCTGAACAGAACTGTCTTCATTTACCTAATGGAAAGTGAGAAGAAAGGCATTTCTTTACTGAAGCAACTGCCCCCAAAGAAACTCCGTCTTACGTGGATTGCTCCCAGATGCAGTGTGCCTCTGTGGATCCAGCCTCTGACTGGTCCTTGGTAGCAGGTCATTCTCCTCACCCCTAGGCTGAAACCCATCTCTGTTTTTCAATATCTTGAACCAAGTGCTTTCTGCTAATTCATCATGTAAGAAACAGACCCATGTCTAGTAATGCTGAGTCAAAGGAAGTTATTCAAAATGTTGATATTTTAAAAGTTTAAATGAAATGTTAATCAGAGGCAGTTTGTGGTGATTTGCTTTCTATGTCTCTTTTTTTTTTTTTAACCATGGATGGCAATTTCTTAGGAAGAGCATGCCAAAAACTTGAATTGATTTTTTTAATTGCTATTGACACTTCTTAATAGCAGTCTTAGGAAAGATGGCTAAACCTAGTCAGATGGGACAAGTATTTAGTGAATTTTTCCCCATGGCAATTATAAATATTAGGGGAGTTTTCATGAATGTATCATGGCTACCTAGTGATGCAGAATTGGTAAGACATATGATTATAAAAGTGTGGCTTGTTGCACATTGTATGGCAAGAACAATGTAAACA
The DNA here is from genome assembly GCF_023699985.2 of Odocoileus virginianus. Taxonomy (NCBI): domain Eukaryota; kingdom Metazoa; phylum Chordata; class Mammalia; order Artiodactyla; family Cervidae; genus Odocoileus; species Odocoileus virginianus. Next base: position 15,718,769 of record NC_069675.1, on the reverse strand, counting down.
GCTTCTCCTTGCAACAAATCATTATTAGAAGAACCACTGCATTCCAAGCCTGGAAGAGCTTCCTTGTCTCGCAAGAAAATGTTAAGTCCTGGTCCTGTCCAAAAAGCACACAAAAACACCATTAAATCGACTTCTCGTTAAACACCCACCTTAGAAGTTTATAAAAACACTGAAGTAACATTCTCACAGAAAAGTAAAGTCTGAGTTTAGAGAATGAATATCAAGTACATGGCCAAAAGCTTCCATTTCATCTGTATATAAATGGCTCTAGAGAAAGGAGAGAAAATCACCAACTACATAACATCTCTCTGTGGCACCTCACTCAGATCGGGGGAGGAGGAAATAAATAGTTCATAGGGTAAATCCTCTGGCCCATAGTTCAGTCATAGATCCCACAGTGTCACAAGCCAGTAAATGTCCAGATATCTTTTCAGATAACTTCCTGAGCGTTGGAGTGTTCTTCAGAGTTTCTTATCTTGCTCCTTCCAAATGCCAACACAATTGCCTTCAGTGTCCTCAGCTGAAGTCAGCCATCCTGCAATATGAATCAGAACCTGTTGTACCATGAGATCTCTCTTGGTAAAATAAAACTATCCCCAGAAAGCAATTTATCAGATAATTTTGAGGGAACATCACAAATGACCAGTATTTTGTGCTCTCAAGATTTAGAGAGAATTAAAAGATCATGTAATCCACCCAGCACATGGTGTAAATGTTCTTAAATTAGATTGTAGTGGTGGTTGTGCAACTCTGTGAGTATACGAAAACCCACTGAATTATATACTTTAGATGGGGAAATGTTATAGTACACAAATGAAATCTCAATAAAGCTGTTTTAAAAGTTATTGTTATAAGAGGGAAACAATGGCTCAGCAGGAACTTACAATAAACTTCATATGACTGAGGATCATGTGTGGCATCCTTACTGTCTTCAATGAGGAAGGAATTTTGGTTAAAGGTCATTGACATTTTTCTCATCATAGATAACTATGGAGACTGCTGAGATCTCCTGATGACAAGTGGAATGTGGCGGTCCAATCACAAGAATAAAGACCATCGGCTTGATACCGTAGGATCTCTGCCTAACCTAATATTCTATTTATGATTCAGGAGGGAGGCAATGGCTGCCTTCCATGACATTGCTTTAAAGGTTAGGAATATGACACCAATTTCCTCAAATCCTTTTCTTAATACACTCTAGACTGTTGACTAATAAATTTATCTAAGTCCATCTTGAATCAGTTTATATTTTCAGCTTGTTGTAACACATTCCATATGCTTCCCAATTTGCTTTGGATGATTTGAGCATCATTTTTGTGTGGAGGCAAAGGCTCTTATAGAATCCTGAAGTCCCCACACCTCTGATATTCACCACCCTCTCCCCCATGATGCTGTCAAAAGGCTTTTTTTTTTTTTTTTTAAGTAGGAGCAAGAGTTTCCAACTCTCCTCTGTCTGCAAACTTTTTGCTTCTAATGCCTTCTCTGAGGAAGGGCCCTGATTCTAGTTGGAAAACTAAGCTGGTGGGCATAGTGTACTGATATATTGGATACACACAAGGGTGACTGGACATCACATCAGTACACAGACAGGAAAATCTTCACTGAGTTTTAGACCCCATTCAGTTCAGGTGGTTGGTTTTTTTTTTTTGTTTTTTTTTTTGATGCGGACCATTTTCAAAGCCTATGTTGAATTTGTTATAATATTGTTTCCATTTTATGTTTGGTTTTTTGGCCATGAGGCATGTAGGATCTTACCTCCCTGACCAGGGATCAAACCCACATTCCCTGCATTGGAAGGTGAAATCCTAACCACTGGACCACCAGGAAGTCCCTTGGTTCAGTTTTATACATGATGAAACTGAGGTCCAAGGAGAAGAGACCATTTGTCCAGAGTCACATAATTAGCCGACAGCAAGACTAAAAGTGATATGTCTTTAAAAAAACAAAAGTGATATATCTTGATTCCCAACCATTCTGCTTTCAAAACTACCAGGGTGCCTTGTGAACTCGCAATAACGCTCCTCTCAGTCCCTTTCTGCTTCCCTCTTCTGATTTTATTTGTGGTTTGGCCAGCACTGACCTCACCATCCTGTTTGGTCTCATCCATGTCTGCTTCATCCTGGTCAGGCTCAAACGTGGTGCCTCGGTCAACAACATCCACACCAGCCTGCACCCTGGGCTTCTCATTTTCCCACTTAGCAAAGCCTTTGTCCTTTGCTGCTTTGTCGTGGAACTTGGACTTCATTTTGGGGAAGGTGTGGGACCCTGAGTCGCCCCAGCCAGCCTCTGGCCACACGGGCTCGGTCTGGGTGGCCTGGCTGGTGGTGGCCCGCTGCAGCCGCACGGAGATCTTGCCAGAGGAGCCTGTGACCAGCGTGATGGCTCTGCTGTCCAGGTCTCGGTGTCCAGCGGTGACACCAGGGAACTCAAACACCTCATCCTGCACTGGAAGGGGAAAGCTCACTGTGATTATTGTGATTACTTGACATCCGACTGCTTCATAGTGAACGGTCAAAGTGGCTGCAGACAACAGGAGTCGGAAGGGCAAGGTCCTAGAAGAGCAGATCAGAGGCGGAGTGAAACTGGCCTCAGGTTATTGAGACCTGAAAGCAGAAAGCAGCCTGTGCGGTTCAAGGGTTTTTAGCCACTGCTGCTCACCCTGAAGACCTTTGTGTTTATGACGTCTCTGACCAGTTTTAGATTCAGAACTCAGCCAAGGTGCGGGATTGGAAGGTGAGCAGAGAGAAATCACAGTAGGAAAGAAAGTAGAGGGCGTTACCTGGGGGCAACGAGGGACTTCCAGGCAGTGACCCATGGCTGCTGCCCAAGGAGGGTGCCCGGGCAAACCTCCTGCAGGCCAGAACCAGGAGGTCTTTGCACTGTTTATGACAGTTGGCTCCACAATCTGAAACAACCCAAAGCACCACAGGTGATTAGTGTGAACCTCGTGTGTTGGGTGCTGAGCTGGTTTCCAGGGTGGTCTTTGGGCTGTCAGGACTCCCCTCCCCCACCCTCGTTTCTGTGTTTAATCTCAGATCCACAGGGTGTGTCTAGGGGCAGTAAAAAGGCCAACAGGACTCTCTTCCCTTCCTGGGGTTCCTACAGTTCTCTCATATTTGTTCTGTTGCTTCTTCTATACAGTTCATTAAAGTGCTGGGGCAGCCTAAGAAAAGGAGTTGCCTTTGTCCCCAAACTAGATGTAAATTACATGGGACTGGGGTTCTTCTCCAGACCAAGATCCACTCCCCACAAATGCACTCCCTGAGCCTCAAGCATCTACCCTCTCCCAGGACCTATTGCTGCCTCTCCTTACTAATAGCAAGGCATCCCTCCATTCAGGATGTGTCTGCATTTTCTATTCTTCTTCATGTCCCCAAACCTTTTCCAGAGCAAGTGATTTCATCTTTCACTTCCTCTCTTGGCACAGAAACAGAAGACAAGGTGAACTTATGCTCAGTAAACATGTTTCATTGACTGTGGCTTGGAAATGGCAAGCAGCAGACCCTGTGATCATCCCATGAGATGCTTTAGTTAAGAAAGTAGATATTAATTGCTACTTGGGGTAGAAAATTTTGGCCACTTTGGAAGATAACAGCACAATTATTTCCTACGATGAGAGTTCTACATTCCTCTTAGAATCACTAGACAGATACGACCATTTTAAAGGGTATATTTCTCTCTCACCATCAAAAAGGAGCTTTTTCATTATTTTCAAAACTGTTTCCCTCTAAAGCAGTGATCCCCAAACTTTTCGGCACCAGGGACCAATTTCTTCATGGAAGACAATGTTTCCACAGACCAGGGGTAGGGAAGATGGTCTGGGGATGATTCAAGCACATTACATTTACTGTGCACTTTATTTATAATCTAATGCTGCCACTGATCTGACAGCAGGTACTGGTCTGCAGCCTGGAGACTGGGGACTCCAGTCCTAAGTGGTCTAGTTTCAAATGGTTTTGTAATGACATCATGGAAAGATCAAATTGTAATGATGTTTGGTCTGTTTTAATTAGACTTTTCACTCTATGTATCTTTAAGAGAAAATATCATATGAACAGAGATCTTAGGGTTTAATTGGTTTTCATCTTCATAAAATTGTATGTGTGTGTGTGTATGTGTGTGTGTGTGTGTGTCTGTCTGTCTAGGGCATAAGGGGGAGAAATCTTTGCTGCTTGAAAGGAACAATTCAAGTTAGACTAAGACAACTGATTCAGAAAACTAAAGGGAATTTTTTTTTTCCTGAGCACTAAAGTGTGACTCCCATAGAGGTTTAAGGAAGCTCCCTACTCTTTGTATTTGAGAGCCAAATACTGAAAGATAGCTAGAGAAAAAAAGGCATCACAGGGAACATTATTAATCTGAAGGCATTCTGTGATTACAATATTCCTTTTGTGGTTTTATTATACTCTTCAAGAGCATTATCAGATTCTTAAAAGAACCAGTATGAACAGTTTGCATAATACATAATACATATTACATAATTATATGTACATATATTACATAATTATATGTACATAAATATATATTACATAATTTTATCTACGAATAGCAAAAGTATCTAAAATTTGCATTTATTAAATATATATTTATTCAATTGCTATAAATTTCAATTAAATGGGGGAAGTATATGAACAAATTCACTGAAACGGGCAAAAGTGTCTCCTCTTCTCTCATCATCATCTGTAATCTAGTAGAGACAGGACTAGCTCTGTGAGAGCCGAAAGAGATGCATATGTATTACAGAAATGAGCATGGGTTATCTTTTTTTCCCTTATATATATATAAGGACAAAGTTCTTATATATAGTATTTCCATTGGGCTTGCTCTCCTCAGAAATCCCACCTTGAATGTGTGCTAATGATAAGCAGGACATTTTAGAGATAGGGGTTAGATGGTTGTGGGATGATAAGTGTAGTTTGCTTGGGATAAAATTTGAGCTTGGGCTCTCTGAAATGAAATGTCAGGGAGTCCTTGCCTGGAGTCATTAACTCTTCAGTTGCCAGTAGCCCCACAGCCCCGGGTTCTCCAAGATGCCGAAAGCTTTAAAGTTTCCATCAGACAATTATGACTTCTGCCCCAAATGTCACATTTAAAATTTTAACAAAATAACATTTACATACCTTTGCATTTGTATCCTTGCTTGATTATGCCCCAGAGCTGTAAGAAAAAGACAAAGGAATGTCAGGGAATCTGAAGAGAAATCTGGAAATAAAACAAGGCCACAGAGAAGGAAGTCCTGGGAAGCGTGATGACTGGCGGAGCACAAACAGGATGTAGCTGCTCCTGACACCCTTCCTGTCAGATAGAAGGACCCTCTCCCGGCCCACTCCAGCTGGAGCAATAACAGGAGTTTGGCTTCCGTTTTCTTTCTGGGAGCCAAACGGGAGCTGGGATGGGAAGCTGATACTGGTGAATTTATTGGACTCTGTTGTAATGCGCGCTCAGCAAAATTCTCAGAAAGATTTTGTCCCTCTGCCTTTGGAAGCCCTCGATCCCTCTGGTTTACTTTCCTTTTCTTTTCTTTTTTTTTAATTAGGGTATAGTTACTTTACAACCCCAGTTAATGCTTGTTTCTGCTGCTCAGCAAAGTGAATCGGCCATATATATATACACACATATCCCTCTCTCCTGAGCCTTCCTCCTATGCCCACTCCTCATGCCATCCAACTAGGTCGCCGCCAAGCACCCACTGAGGTCCCCGCGCTGTGCCGTGGGTTCCCACTAGCTGTGTTTCACGCGTGGCAGTGCACGCACATCTAGTCCCAACCTTCCAATTCACACTGCTCTGGCGCCCCCTACAGGAAATTAAGGGTTTCCTGGGTAACTCAGCTGGTGAAAAATCCACCTGCAATTCAGGAGACCCCGGTTCGTTTCCTGGGTGGGGAAGTTCCCCCGACAAAGGGACAGGCTACCCACTCCAGTATTCTTGGGATTCCCTGCTGGCTCAGACGGCAAAGAATCCACCTGCAATGGGGAGGCCTGGGTTCGATGCTTGGGGTGGGAAGATCCCCCAGGGCAGAGCATGACAACCCACTCTAGTATTGTTGCCTGGAGAATCCCCATAGACTGAGGAGCCTGGTGGGCTACAGTCACAGGGTCACAAAGAGTGGGACACGATTGAGCAACTAGGCACAGCACAGCACACAGCACGGGAAAGTAAGCAACCCAGCAAGCCATCCTACTAAAGTATTTGAATATTGCTTGGTTATTTTCTGAGAAGCTTTTCTGCCTTGATGGAACACAAAAGAGGAAAAGATCTTGCATCTGTTCATGTCATTATTCTCTCCATGTGCCCGGGGTGTGGTCTGTGCCCAGGCTGTGCCAACTCAGGTAGAAGTGGGATGGAGGAAGTGCCAAGGGAGGGTCTGCCCAGGCACTTGAGGATTATTATTGTGGTGACTGTCCTCACAAGCCTCTGCCTCGCTGTAACCTCCATGAAGAAGGGCGCTTCCCACGTTCTTTCTCAGGCCTCCTGCAGCCCTTGCATATGGGAACCAGGGACATCAGGAGCAGGGAGCATGGATGAATTAAATGGGCTTAGCCCTAAAGTTGGAGAAGCTCCATTCCTAACCTCTTTGTGGTTAGGCTGAGTGACTGATATCTACCTAGTGAAATCATTTTGATAGAAACAGGCCTGGTAGGGGCTACTGACACAGACGGGGGTGTTGTGCACAATGTGTTATAGGAGAACAATGCCCTGAGTGTGGGCATCATGGCCCTAGGAGAAGAGAAAGTAGCTGCTGATTCAAGGCAGTAGGAAGGTTGCGCCTTACTCTCTTTCTGACAAGGAAATCCCACCAGTGGAGAGTGATTCCTTTGAGCCTGAAAAGTAATTTGTTCCTTCAGAAAACATTACAAATGTCTCTTGGGACAAGGTAACATTTTGCCTTGGAGACAGGAAGGATTATTAAGACAACTAACTGGAAGCAAGGCCTCAGGTGTCTCAGATGACTGGAAGAGGAATGGGGAGGTGTCACTGCAGAAAAGGATGTGGGTAGGTAGGCCAATCACATCTGTCAGAGCTGTAAGGATATTTATGATAATTAAGTTTGCTTCCCTTTTATAAAAGGTGAGTGTCATGATGCAGGAAGTCAAATACTTTGCAAGGCCCCACATCTGGGAAACTTTGTGGGTATGAGAAAATGTTTCCTCACAGAGCCCTTGGTCTTTGTAATAAGAAAAATAACAGTGATAGCATTGAATGAACTCTTGCTATGTGAAAGGCAGTTTCACAAAGTGAGTAATGAGTAAGCTATGTGTAGCAATTCATTTTCTGCTCACAATATCCCTGTGCTTAGTCACTCTTCATGTCTGACTCTGTGACCCCATGGATTATAGCCTGCCAGGCTCCTCTGTCCCTGGGGATTCTCCAGGCAAGAATATTGGAGTGGGTTGCCATACCCTCCTCCAGATCCTTATGAGATAGGTAATGATAATTATACCATTTTTACAGATAAGGAGACTGAGCTGCAGAGAGGTGAAGTCACTTGACAAGATCTCATAGCCAGTCAGTAGGGAAAGAAGGTGAAGAATGTGTCACTTGAGGAAAGATAGGAAGCCATGGATCCTGGGTGTTTTGCATGAGATCAGAGCAAAAACCACTGAACTAGGACAAGAGAGGATAAGGTTTCAGAAGCATTTGATTATCTGGCTATAGCATGTTATTAGCACAGCTGCAGAAACTGCTAAACTGCTGAAAAAGATAAAGTCAAGCATGAGACCCATGATGAGGGCAAGTCAGAGCATTGCTTGCTAATGCTTCCTTAAGAACCAGGAGACAACAGGAGGCAGAAAAAGGCTCTGGATCAGCACACAAGCCAAGGACAGGAGAGGATACTTCCCACAGCCCTTTGACTATGAGATCTCAGGCTCTTGTAGGGGTGATTGTTTGTGGTGGAAGGAGCACTGGACTGGGCATCAGGAGATATGAATATGAGTCATGATTCTGCTGCTCATGATCCATGTGACCTTAGGGAAGTCACTTAACTTCTCCGGAGTTCAAAGTAAGGGAATTAGCAAAACTCTTTCAGCTTTGGAATTCTAATTCTAAAATCAATGTATTTCAAGCAGTGTCTGTTTGCCTTCCTTACCCTCAAAATGGAATTTATTTCAAAAGTATGTGGTCCAGGCACTAAAAGATAGTTCCTTCTATTCCCCCATAAGTCCCTTCAATGCCCATGTAGAACATGATATTTTATAAATCCCTTTGAAAACCAATGAGGTGGTTTTTTTTAAAATATGCCCGTGTAAAGATCAACTCAAATTGTAGCAATGAAATTAATGTATTTTGGAAAGTAAAAAGGGCTATTATAACTATAAATGAGTTAATTTCAATTAAACTCCAAAAGTATCAAGGCACACTAAAAAACAAAGAGAGAAGGATTTACTTTGAGCTCTGAGGCATGCAACATCTGATATCATTTACTCATCACAACAACATGACAGGTAAGTCTTAACCCTCTCTTACAAATAGGAAAATAGAGACTCAGAGATGATCTATAACTTGGTCAAGGACATAGAATTAAGGGAAGAATTGAGATTCAGAGTTCTGGACTCCAAGTCCAGAGCGTTCTACCTGATCACAGCTGCATCTAAAACCTAGTGCAGCAAATGTATTGTGATGAGTTGAGGAGGGGAGTGTGGAAGCTCCAAGAATCCTACCTTGTTGCTTCTACAGAACCTGTGCCTCCATGGAAGGGAGAGACATCCAGAAGCACTGGGGAGCAGAGATAAGACCTTGAGATTTGATAAGGACCTACCAACTCTCACACCATGCCAGGGTCAAAGTCTCGACTTTTGGCTGAGCCGGGCCCTGGCCAAAGAAATTCCCTGGGCCTCCCTCTGCAGTAGAGAGTTGCACATGGCTCCATCCCACTCGAGCATTTTTCAGGTCTAGACACAGGCAAGAGTCCCCCTCAGAAGAGAGAAACATGAAAAAGGAGATGTATTTGTTTGATGATCAAGTGGTCAGGTGATGCAATCCCAATGGCGTAACTGATAAGAGAACCCCTCTTTCCCTGGGGTGGGCGAAGAGAGCTGTTAGCTGGCCTTGCCCCTTGACCACAGAGGCTGCTATGATCACATGGGGCCATCTTTGATGTAACCACTGCCTCTAAATGTATCCATTCTCAGAGGGATGCTTGAATAGAAACTCCTGCCCTTCAGCTCCTCAAAGCCAGTTATTCAAGAATGAAAGTGGTAGTCTAGTGTTACTCTGCCTTGCAATGCAGGGGATGGGGTTTCAATCCCTGATCAAGGACCTAAGATCCCACATGACTCAGGGCAACTAAGCGAGCTGACTGCAACTACTGAACCCATGCAGTACAACTAGAGAGAAGTCCATGTGTGGCATGAAGTACTTGCCTGCTTCAACTAAGATCTGCCACAGACAAAAAGTAAATAAATAAATATTAAACTGTCTTTTTAAAAGAATGAAAGGGGAAAATGTAATTTAGTGGGAGCTTATAGGATATCAGCTATGAATTTCGTGTGGGTCCACAGCGGGACATGACTGCTGAATGAAGCTAACAAAACTGAGTTGGCACTTGAACAAATGCCTGTCATCTGGCTGCTGGGCTACCCTCGTGTAGGTACCACATTTTCCATCTTTTATTACTAGGATATCAACTAGAAGATGTTCAGAGCTCAAGGGTCTTTGTTTAATACCAAGGCCAAACCTGATCTTAGCTGCCAAAGAATCATCAAATGCAGGAAATGATGTGTACAGCCTTCCTTTGTTGCAGTGCTGTAGGTACAACCAGAATACCTGCATTTGAGTCTCAGCTCTAATCATTATTGGCTGTGAAATCTGGGGAGAATTGGGTTATCCACTCTGGACCTCCCTCCATTCATACACAAATGGGGAAAGTAAAATGCCCACCTCATGGGCTAGTTATGAGGATCAATTACACTAATGTCTCTAAGTAGTTCATTCCTGTCAAATTCCAAGTAAATGTTATTTATTATTATAACCACCTCATCTTTGAAAAGATTTTTTTTTTTTCCTTTCTGAGCTTTGAATTACTGAGCCATGTCATGATAGATCTCTAGTGATTGACACCATATAAAACAAGAACTGGGAAGAGCTGGCTATGAGAAATACCCCACTTAGTTGTACACACTTAGTGATGATTGCCAGGGCTCAGTGGGTAGAACCTTCCCCTGGCAGGTAAGAACAGTCAAACTGCTCTCTTGAGTTAATAGTCCTAACCAACCTTCCCTGTCTTCACCAGCCCTGCATTCCTAGAAAAAGTGTAGTTCAACCTGCTGCTGCTGCTGCTGCTAAGTCGCTTCAGTCGTGTCCAACTCTGTACGACCCCATAGACAGCAACCCACCCGGCTCCCCCATCCCTGGGATTCTCCAGGCAAGAACACTGGAGTGGGCTGCCATTTCCTTCTCCAATGCATGAAAGTGAAAAGTGAAAGTGTATCGCTTAGTCGTGTCAGACTCTTTGCGACCCCATGGACTGCAGCCTACCAGGCTCCTCCCTCCATGGGATTTTCCAGGCAAGAGTACCAGAGTGGGCTGCCATTGCCTTCTCCGAGCTCAACCTGCAGCTCTTGCTTTTAATCGAATGTTTCATTTCAGGGAGCCATCGTGGTTTACATGATCTAAGACAGACCGTGGACTCTGTTATTGGACCATTTTCCCGCATTCTCAGAATACTGCACAGATCACCACATACAAGTGAAAACACTGAAAAACAGACTTACAAATCCTGCACAGTGTTCACAGAAGGTTGGCTTGAGATAGGTCATCTCCTGAAAATTATGGACAAATCCTGGTCCCATTTTACAGTGTAGTTGGGACTTAGCTCTCAGGAAGTAAGCCATCATCTCATCCTTACTGATTAGGCCATCCCTGTGAAGAGAACCGAGAACAGAGGGCTCTTTAAACACATGCCACTCAGTCGTTGCCACACTTAAATCACTCGCCTCCCAAACCTCTGTGACCAAAGCAGGTGGGAATGTCCGCTATCCTGTTCACACATTCACATCCGAAAGGAGAGGACCTTAAAGGACGGCTTTCAGTGGCAAAGGCTTTCTTAGTAAGCAGAGTGTGTGTGGGCTGGGGGGCTGGGGTTGGCTGGTGGTGACCTGTGCACTGTAGCATAGAAAGTCTTCTTCATTACTAATAGTAGCTTCCAGAAGGACATCTCCTTTCTAGCCTTTGCCTCATAATAGGGTTTGCAAGAATCAAGTTGCTGGAGAAAGGCAGAAAATCATGATAACTGGACCTACCATTCTCAAACTTTTCCACCTGATGTCGTCCAGATCACTACCATTGGTAACCTTTTCATTTATGTCTTATTGGCACACAGACTATTCACTAGAGTGATTCTCCCAAATCTTCTTCACATAGAACCTCTGGTTCCACCTACCACTGCACACCCTGACTCCTTGTTTACCAAAAGACCCCATCAAATCCACTGACATAGGTGAAATTCATGTCACCTTCTCGCTACATCAGCATGTGTTGAAGACCACATCCTTCTGTGCCGATTCAGAATTCCATTATCTCTCATCTGTCCTTTCTTGGGGTCATTCTCCCACCTCCAACCCCCCCCACCCCCGTCTCCAGGACACTGCTCCTTCTAAGTTCTGCTCCATCTTATCAGCCACTCCTTCTGTTTACAAACACACTCAGGACGTCTCCTCCTTAAAAAGGTCTTTCCTTACTCCTGCCTCCAGTTCCAACACTTGTCTTTTCTCTCTTACTCCTGAAGTTTTTCGGAGGAGTATTCAGTAGACATTTTTTCCATTTCCTTCAATTACTCTTTTCCTCCAAATAATCAGGTTTCTAATTCACCGTTCTACTGAAGCTGTCACAGTAACATCCTCAGTGGCCTTTTCCCATTCCTTGAACTTGCTGACCTCTTGGCAGCACGTGACATGGGGACAGGACTCCCCGTTTTTGACATCCCTTCTCCATGCTCCCAGTGATTCCATGTAGCCATGGCTCCCTTCCGCCTCCTCTGCGCCTCCTTCTCTAGCTCTTCTGAAGGATCCATGTCTTTCAGCTTCTGCACGTGGGGAGAGGAGTCCCTGAAGCCACATTCCCAGGCCCCAGCTCACGTTCCTCTAAAGTTTCCAATCAGAGGGACTTCCCTGATGGTCCAGTGGTTAAGACTCTGTGCTGCCTCTGCAGGGGGTGTGGACTGGATCCCTGGTCTGAGAACTAGATCCCACATGCTGTGTAGTGGGGCCAAGAGATAAGCATGTTTTTTAATTAAAATAATAAACTTTCCCATCAGAATGTGCTCACACTCCTGGGACTCTAGCTCACACCACTGGACTGAAGACCTGACTATCTATGTCTCCTGCCCTGACTGTTCTCTTGAATCTTGGTGCCATATCTTCAACAACCTGCTAGAATCTTCTCCTGGATGGTCCACTTTCCTCTCAAAATCAACGTATCTAAGCATGTCTGACAAGAAATCATGTAGGGATGCTTTAAACCTTCATTTTTAGGGAAGATTATTATATTTTTAGGAAAAAAATACATGTATTTGCTGGGACAGACTCAGTTCCATCCTAAGAATGGCAGAGAAAAAAAATGAAGACTGGAAAGTGCTTTTAAGTTCACATTCACATTCATTAAGTTCACATTCTATATACATGTTACCAACAGAAACAAACAGGGAAGAAGTGGGTAGTCAGCAGATAATTTAAATTTGATTTTATAAAAGAAGTTTATGTTTCTAATAATTTATTTTAAAATTATATAAATATTTTAAAAGTATTTCTCTGATCTAGTTATCCAGTGAAGCTAGATTAAGATTTTAAGATGCTTATGATAAATTACCAAGGCTTTCCTTGTGCTGAATCATTTACAGGTTTAACTTTTTAAGAATTTCTCACACCAACAAATATTAGAGTTTCTTGCCAATTTAAAATTTTTTAAAAAATTTAATGATCCATGTTTTAGCCTCTAAAGTTACTTAATCTCTCACAAATCACTTGAAGCTAAAGAGAAACATATTTTTCCTTTGTTTCTCAAGACAGCATTTGAGCTAGCAAAGACAAAAACAAAGCCTGGACACTTTCTGGCTATCTGTACCTGTCACCTGCTCACCTGTAGCTGAACACTGTAAGTAATCTAAAAAAAAAAAATCTTACTTACTTGATGATTTTTAAGATTACTCCCTGGTCCAGCGATGATGAAGACTCTACTGTACTAGACCTAACTATAATTAGCCTCTATTCTTTTCTTGCTGGAGGTTTGGGGGTTGATGATAGTTCATCTGCTAAGTGGTAGCAGCAATATGTGAAATGGAGAGCTGGGCTAATTTGCACGTGACCCTCTACTTAACACTAACGATGTGATCTGCCTTGTGATTCTATCCAACCAGTCATGTTCATGGACACCAAGAAAAAGTCAGCAAAAAGTTAGACATATCTCATTAAATCATGGGATCAATGCTTTTAGGATATAAATTAGAGAAAGACTTCTCTGCTCTCCTTTGATAGTAATTTTCTGCTTCAGAAGAGCTGCATTATAATATAACAAAATTAAACTTACTGATCTTTGTCCAGCACACAAAAGGAATCCAAGAAGGGAAAATTGGCAGCTATACTTTCAAAGTCTTCTTGGGAAATATACCCATCATGGTCATGGTCATAGTTCCTAAACACAGACTGCAAAGGAAAGACAAATATTTATTGAATGACTATTTATAAGGCAGCCTCTGAACTTGTTATTGGGAAAGCATAATTAAGCATATTATTTTTTCTATCAATGAGCTTGAAATGTAGGGGGAGATAACAAAATTGAGAGGCCTTTATGGTATAATGAGATAAGTGCGATGCTGAAGATAAAGGCAGAATGCTATGAGGGGAGGTGGAGACAAATTTTAAAATATTTCCTGAAGAAAGCAAGGTCTAAACCGAGACCTCTGGATTGAGTAGGAGTGAGGCTGGTGAATTTACAAATACCAACACCATGACAATAGAAAGTGAAACTTTAAATGTTAAATTATCTCAAAATCAAAGTATACATGTAATACAATTCCAATAAAAATCCCAGTGGGAATTTGTTTCAAATGAACAAATTAATTCTAAAGTTCCTCTAGAAGTAACATGTTGAAAATAGCCTAAAATTGTTAAAGATGAGGAGTGATGACCTCAGGCAAGGGAAACAAAAGCAAAATCAAACAACTGGGACTATATCAAACTAAAAAGCTTTTGCACAGGGAAGGAAATGTCAACAAAATGAAAAGGCCACCTACTGAATAGGAGAAGTTATTTGCAAATGATACATCTGAAAAGAGGATAACATTCAAAATATACAAAGAACTGACCAAAAAAAGTTTTTTTTTAAGGCAGAGGACCTGAATAGACATTTTTCTAAAGAAGATTTACAGATGGTCAACAGACATATGAAAAAATGTTCAATATCACTCATCGCTCATCTCAGGGAAATGCAAATAAAAACCACAATGAGATACCACCTCACACCTGTCAGAATGGCTCTTATCAAAAAGACAACAAACAACAACTGTTGTTGAGGATACAGAGAAAAGGGAACCCTCATGTGCTGTTTCTGGTGGGATTATAAATGGTGCAGCCACTATGAAAACAGTAAGGAGGCTCCTCAAAAAATTAAAAATAGAACTATCATACAATCCATCTATTCCTTTTTATGTATTTTTTCCAAAGAAAACAAAAATATTTGTTTTTGAAAAGACATATACACCCCTATGTTCATTCCAGCATTATTTACAATAACCAAGATATGGAAGCAACCTAAATGTTGAGTGAATAAGGAAGATGTGATATATGAATAAACTGGAATAGATTCAGCCATAAAAAAAGGATGCAAACTTGCCATTATTTGACAACATGGAAAGACTTTAGAATATTATGCTAAGTGGAATAAGTCAGGCAAAGAAAGTCAAATATCATATGATTTCACTTATATGTAGGATTCAAAAAACAAATGAACAAACAAAATAAAACAGAAACACTCATAGATACAAAGAACAAACAGGTGGTTGCCAGAGGTGAGGGGAGTGGGAGGATGAAAGAATAGGCAAGAGAAATTAAGAGGTGAAAACTTCCAGTTACAAATGACATGGGATGGAAAGCACAGCTTGGGGAATACAGTCAATAATATTTTAATATCGTTGTATTGTGACAGTTGGTAACCAGACTTACTATGGTGATTATTTTATAATGTGTAGAAATGTCAAATACCTAGAACACCTAGAAGGTCAATTATACTTCAAATAAAAAAACTGAGGAGTAATGAGAGACAGTGTACCTTATCAGAAATCAAAGCTACATTAGCCAAAACAAAATGGTATTATAACTTAGTAGAGACAGTACAGTCCAGAAACAGATCTATATATAAGAACTCAGAATTCTTAAACAAGTTTGCTCAAAGATATACATGTATATATGCGCACATGTGTGTATGTATGGAGGAAGTAGAATAAAGTCATACAAGATCATCTACAAGTTATCAGTGATTATCCCTAGGCAGAAGAAATACCAAGACCTGAAAGTAAAACTTTCTACTTTCTATGTTTTATGTAATATGTTAATATTCACAATGTTTCTGGCTTTTTTTTTTTTTTTGGCCTTACCGCATGACTTGTGAGATCTTAATTCCCCAACCAGGGACTGAACCTGGGGCCAGTGAGAGTGCTAAGTCCTAACCACTGGACTTCCAATGGAATTCCCCTGGCTTTCTTTATAATCAGAGAAAAATAAAAAAGAATTTTCTATTGCCCTCTTAGGATTTAAAAAAAATTTGTGAGTTCTCCCTGCAAACACATGTATGCAAATACTTGACTTAGAGTCTAGCTGTAATGAATCGCTCTCTCTTTCCCTGTGGTTTCTATTATATTTTATCTTTATTGCCTTAGGTTGCAGGCTGATTCAGAAGTATTTTGGGACGTAGGCAATGAATAAATGAACAAATTACTTCATTAAAATATGACTGTTTGGCATCATTGTAACTTTATCCATAGATAACTGAACTTTTTTGTAAGTTTCACTTTCAGTGCTTATTCAAATCAAAACTGCTTAAAATTTAACTATTATGGAGGCTTACAATGTATCTTTTAATACCCATATTTATATGGACAGTGTAAGATTTTTTTGTGGAATAAAACTCATTATGGAAATTCAAGTAAAACCCAGTCATTTATTTGATTAAATTGGTGGTATTCAACCTATCAAAACTGGGTCAACCTTCCCCCATGAAATTGGAATTAGAGAAAAGATATAAAGTACTGAGGGGCAAAATAGACTCCCCATGTGGAGCAAAGAAGGCCTGTCTGCACAGAATGGAGTGAGCATTCAGAGAAAAGCAGACATAAGAGTAGGAGAGAGAATACCTCTTTTATTTCTTGATTCTAGACTTTCCTGAGCCACAATTCCATGTCCCTGGATCCTCTGCCCACTTTTCCTGGCTCCAAGTGGGGTCTGTCACTACCACATCATCATGTCATCCCCACTGGACCTTATGGCTTTCTCATCATCTTCCCTCACCCCTTACTCCCTTTCTGCCTCACATGCTCCATGAAACTTTTCTATCAGCACCTTATGGTTTTGTGGATGATCCAAGATGTAGAACATTCTTTTTCTGTCAACATTCTTTCCCAGCAAAGAGTACATTCTACACCAAAGACTTGTTTCTATTGCACCTGAGGATATACTGATCCTCGAAGGTAGATGTGTAATCAATAATCACAGTTTCTAGTGCCTGAGAAAGGTGCTTTCCATCTTCCCCACATTGGTGCATCTACTCTTTTTTTCCATGGAAAACTCTAACATCATCTCGCTCTTCATTAAGTGATATTTCTGACCTAAATGGTATTATGTTGCTGTGTCACAGACCTCTAAACATACAAAGCTGAGGAAATGATTTACCTTGCAGGATTTTCCTCCTACCCTCAGGTAAGCAATTTATCAAGCATTTTATTTTGATCCACGTGGGTTGTTTCTTGTTTGTTTTTTGACTGCATTGGGTCTTCATTGTGGCACACGGGCTTAGAAGTTGCAGCTCACAGGCTTAACTGCACTGCGGCCTGTGGGATATTAGTGCCCCCACCAGGGATCAAATCCGCATCCTCTGCATTGGAAGGAGGATTCTTAACCGCTGGACCACCAGGAAAGCCCCCCCATGTGGATTTTTAATGAGTAGATTCTAACCTTCAAACAGTCCTTTGGGTTGCAAGGGCAATGACAAATGTGCCAAATGCCTGGGGAAGACAGGAATTCTAAGTAGCTGTGAGTATTTCGACAAGTGAGAACCCACAGAAAGAAAGGAGAAAAGGGGGACTTCCTGGGAGAGTCTTCCCCCAGAAACCATGGCCAGGCAGAGCTAAGTGTCTGTTGAATTTCTCCTACCTGCCAGAGGGCTGTTTTAATGGACTCCAGCTGATACCTAGGCTGGTACCAGAGAACATTCTGGAAAGAGAAAGGGGCCTCCTAGGGCTCACTTACCTCAACTAATTTCCTTATGTGCTTGTTGATGACTGTAGGATCTGGCTTTGGCATCACTCCTGAGGCCCACTCCAGGGGCACCACAGGCTTGGTGGGCGTTGTAGGGGAGGTAGGCTGCTGACAGAAAACACACACATTAAAAAAAAGTTTTTTGATTAATTTTTTAAATTGGAGTATGATTGCTTCACAGTGTTGTGTTAGTTTCTGCTGTGTAACAACGTCAGTCAGCTCTATGTGTGCATATATCCCCTCCTTCTTCTGGCTGCCTCCCACCTTCCACCTTCAGCCCACCCCTCTAGGTCATCACAGAGGATCAAGCTAAATTTCCTGTGCCAGACAGCAGCTTCCCACTAGCTAGCTATTTTACACATGGAAAACACACACGTTTTTCAACTTTATCTGGGACTTTGAGCAATCTGGACCAGGGACACTGAGAAAGACATGTGAGTTTTGCATGTTCACATCAGTAGAAAATTATATTTGTGTCGCACTTAAATGCTTTTAAAACAAACATCAACGAAAACGTTGTTAATGGAATATTTTGTCGGTAGAATCTAATCTGTAACCAAGTACATATTTGGATAGTGTGTTTTGTTTAGCTGGAGCCTAGATTGCATTATTTTAGGTGGGAAAAAACATTGCTCATCCAGGTCATCCAAAAATCCTTTCCAAGTTCCCTAAATAATACTAAAACACTGGTAAACATCTCTATAACATTCCATACAGTTTTTTTGTTTTTGTTTTTGTGTATAGTGGAAAGCCTATGAAACACCAGTTATCTAATTCTTTAATACTCAGGGCTAGTGATAGATTAGGTGTGTGCAGCAAGCAGGCAGCAGTGCACAGCCAAGTTTATGTCATCTTGCCAGCATCTCTCTCAATATGCTTAATCACTTCTTGATGGTTGGAATAATCACTAGCTCCCTTGAGCCCTCTTCGGTGCAACTTGTTTTCTCCAAAGGTGTTACCACCTTCTTGCAAGATATTTTCACTTAAGCATGTGAGAAGATGGTGGCAATAATGCATAACACGTTTATACGACACAAGCACAAAACACAGTCCTATCAGGAGCCCAGCCAAGAGTGCTGTGCACGTTGTGTCCGCTCCCTTGGACTCTCACACAATGAAATATTTTTTCTGGTGCCTACATACAAACATGCATTAGCAGATTTTTTTTTAATTGGACACTGAGTTTGGAACAAACATTTTTGCAAGGGGAGCTGAGGTGTAACTATATGGTTTTACGCCTCTACTAATGTTGTGAGGTGGATGTGGGCTGCAAATAAAACAAAAAATATCTGCCATCTGAATATGGTCACCCTTTCACACAGTCTCTCTCTCTCACACACACACACTCCCATCTCGGCTCTTTCGGTCAAGTCTTTCATCTTGTTGATATGACAAAGGACTAAACCCTTGGCTCCCTTGGTACTTGGTCAAGGAGGGGGGTACCCTCTCCCCAAAGCACTATCATAAACTCAGAGGGATACCAGAAGATATTTCAAACTTCCAAGGGAAATATAGCTATACTCAACAGTTGTCGGACTCCACACAAACTACAAAATTCACCCATTAAATCATGCTATGTTTCTACCAATGATATCATATCTTTGTGAAGCAAAAAGCCAATCTGGAACAAGCAATAAGGATAACAGTATCAATATGATTTCAAGATTTAAGAATTTGAACAATGCCTAACATTAGTATTTGTGGTTATTTAAGAATGAAGTAAAAATAATATCTTTTTCAGTGTGTGTTTTTCAAGCAGGTACTAAGTCATTAGAATATCAATATTTATACATATTTAGTTGCCTGGACCTAACTATTCTATGAGTAGAAATATAAGGCATTTCTTTTGACCTAGAGCTAGCATGAAAAAGCTGAGACATGAAGTAAAACAAAAACTAGGGAGGCACAGAGGATGCCATTGTGAACAGAAAAAGGTCAAGAAGCTCTGAGACTAAGTAGGTGAGGTCGGCCAGCTCTACCTTTAAGCACGCTAAAGCCACAGGCTCTCAGTAATAATCTTGACTGGAAATTGTTCGCTACTTCCCAACACGCATCAAACACTAAATACAAAATAGGATGACATTCCACTTAGAGAAGAGACAGAAAGGGATTGGGAAATGTGTGTTCATAGAATTTTCATTTTAGGGGGCTTCCCTGGTGGAGTGGTAAAGAATATGCCTGCCAATGCAGGACACACGGGTCCGATCCCTGCGTCAGGAAGATTCCCCTGGAGAAGGAAATGGCAACCCGCTCCAGTATACTTGCCTGGAGAATCCTAAGGACAGAAGAGCCTGGTGGGCTACAGCCCATGGGGTCATAAAAAAGTTGGACATGACTGAGCGACTAAACAACACAGGATTTTAGCACTTGGAAAGGTCTTCAAAAGCTTCTGCTTTGATAAGAGATAAAAATACTTTTTTGGGACTTCCCTGGTGGTCCCGTGGCTAAGACTCCATGCTTCCAATGTAGGGGGCCCAGGTTCAATTCCTGGTCAGGGAACTATATCCCATGTTTTGCAACTAAAGATCCCATCTGCCACAACTGGGACCTGGTGCAATCAAATAAAAAAATACTTTTTTAAAGATTTTTATATATATACATATATATATGATGGAAATATCTCCTAAAATTGGCAAAACTTGATACTGAAAATAAAGTAAATCTAAAGGGCACAAATCAGGCATGTATGCTAACATGGTCCTACGCTGCTTCTGAACAAGAGATGGTGGGGAAATGATGAGAAGCATCATAGGAAAAAGCACAGGTGATGAAGCCAGACAGTCCCAAGAGGAATCCAAATTCTCCTGCTTACTGGCTGTGTCGAAGATACCTATGCTTACTAGACTCTGTGAGTTATCTCATTGCTTAACAGAGTCAATGAGATAACATACATATTATGACCTGCCAGGCATTCAACAACCAACAGGCAGCAATTAAGATGCCTGGTTACAGATAAAGGAAGGTGTCAGGAGGTGGCAATGCTGTGTGTGCACGTACAGGACAGCTTCATCTCACCAGAGCTATGGAATGAAAGAGAAGCTTATGAATTCCCTCCTTCAGTAACATTACTTTTCTTTCTTGCTTGTATTTGTGCTCAGTTGTGTCCGACTCTTTGTGACCCCATGGACTGTAGCCTGCCAGTCTCCTCTGTCCATGGGATTTCCCAGGCAAGAACACTGGAGTGGGTTGTCATTTCTCATTCTAGGGGATCTTTCCAACCTGGGGATCAAACCATCATCTCCTGCATTGGCAGGCAGATTCTTTACCACTGCATCACCTGGGAAGTCCACCTTTCTTTCTAGCTCTCTTTATCATGCTAATTTTGAAGAGTCTGGCCCTAATG
Organism: Odocoileus virginianus; assembly: GCF_023699985.2. Lineage (NCBI taxonomy): Eukaryota > Metazoa > Chordata > Mammalia > Artiodactyla > Cervidae > Odocoileus > Odocoileus virginianus. The sequence goes on along the minus strand of NC_069675.1, from coordinate 15,697,963 downwards.
CCTCCCTTTGTCTGTGCTGTATCTTCCCCTAAGGCTGCGTTCTGCAATGTCCCCAGAAGATTAGCCTCTTGGGACTGGCAAGGAGGGAACATAGAGATGGAAACACCACTCATTATTTTAAGAACAGATGCTACTAGGTCAACTGACTCAGACTCAAGTTTATGCTCTCCCACCTGCCCTTCACTGTGAACAACATTCACAGTCATTCTGCCTCTTTCAGTTCAATGGTTCAGAATCGTAGTGGGTATTAACAGATGGACAGACTTGGAGCCTAGAGTTGCTGGCAACACACCACAGAACTCAACTGGAATGGAGGTAATGAATGAGACATTTGTAAGAAAACTGATCTCAGGATATATATATATAAGAAACAGATAGAAATTTTTTCTTCATCATGCAAACTTCATCCTTATTGTAAATTTCATATTCATCCTAATATTTTTCTTCCCAGTGTAAAACATATCTGAGCTACAGTCTGCTTGCTAAAAGTAATGAGCCATGTACACTCAGTAATACAATTTCTTCAACTCATTGTATAATGTTTCTTTACTAAGAGTCAACTATCAATTAAGTGAGGTGCTATCCTAATGAGATATTGAAATTCTGAGTTGGGTCAATCATTAGTAGAGAAATTTGTGATTTATGATTAGGGTATTTAACATTTACTAAATCTAATTTTATGTTGAATAGGCTTTTAAAAAAGCCTGGAAGAGTCAGAATGATCTTTAACATTAAGACGAGTTATTGTTACCACTTCTTTTTTTTTAACCCTATATGTAGGTAGTTCTCAGAAGGAACATGGAAGATCAAGAATAAAACAGAGTAATTGGAAATGATGTTTTTCTTTGTTAGCCTGTGAAGTGAAGAGATAATTATCTGTCAGGGCTGAGCTGTTCCACTGGTAAAATGAGAATATAGATTTTTTAAATTCCTCAATCTTTGGACCACATAGCACTGTTGTAATGGGCAATTATTATAAATGACAAATAATGGTGTTTATCACTAATCCTTAGAGAGAACGCAATACCTACCGATTTAGAATTTCTAGGCTCCAGAACCAGTGATAGTTTGTAAATATCATCTTCTGTGTGATAGAGGTCCAGAGAAAGCTACAACAAATTAAAAGGGATAAATCAGAATGCTGAATTATTTATTTACTTATTTACATTGGTTAAATTTCTTCAAACCAAATGCTTGGGGCCAATGCAGTGAACTGAATGTAGAACACTAAAAAGATAGCATGCTGAGGTGGAAAATGAAATTTCAAAAAGAAAAAAGTTAAACCTAGTATGGTCATCAGCATTTAAGAACCATTGATTCAATTTCTCAATAATTATTGAGCAGCTCCTAAGAACCAAGCTCCTAAGAGCCAGAGATCAGGAATCCTTGATGTTATAGAATAGGACAAGTACATAAAATAAGACTTGGACACGGAATCAGTGCTGTCTTAGAGGTTTGATTAGAGAACTCTAGATATAAAGGAGCAATTAAAAGGTTTCTATTATTTCCGAGCATTGTGCTAGGTTCTGGTGATACAAAATGGTATAAAGTCATTTCTGCCCTCATTATCTGAATAAATAGGACCTGAACACAAAAAGATACATTCATATCAACAAAAGGCAACACAAGCTAGATGCGAGGAAGCTGTCCCACAATAAGTGCTGTAGGAACTTTTCATGGAGCAGCGTGTATAAGCATGGCGGAGAGGTTTTGGAGACCTGAGCTCAAATCCTAAGCCTGTCTCTGGTTAACCCTGTGACCCTGAGCCAGTTGTTTTCTCTCTGACCTTTAGTTTCCACTTCTATAAAATGGGAACGATCACAAAAATCCCTTATCTAACTGGATTTTTATCAGGATCAAATGAAGTACTGCATGTAGACAACTTCACACAGGGTCTGGTACACAGTGAAATCTCAGGAAATGTAATCTGATGTTGTTGCTGTCATTGTTATTGTTACAGCTACTAAAACTACTCTTATCATTGTGTGGAGGGACCACGGAAGACTGAAAAGATCAGAATGGATTCACAGAGGAATTTGTAAACTGGGACCTTCCGAGAGAAAAAACAGGATAGGCAAGGATGACAACATACGCCAAGACTGAAGAGTACAGATAAAATCTATAAGACCTTAAAATGCATGGTCTCATTCACCTAAAACAGAATGCATAAGACTTAAATAAGCCTGGATAATTCCCATAGATGCCTTTCACTGTTAAGATGAATCATACCATGGCATCATCAGGGAAGAGAACCATGTGCCCTATCCTTTCTCTGACCATTTAAGCATGAAAATTTTCCTTTAATATATTTCGTCTAAAAATAAAACCTTAGGGACTTCCCTGGGAGTCCAGTTGTTAAGGATCTGCATTCCAATGTAGGGGACGCAGGTTCTATCTTTGGTTGGGGGAACTAAGGCCACGCGCCATAGCTAAAGATTCCACCTGGCTGAGACGACGCACACCACCAAGAAACAGCCCGCAAGAGCCACAACTAAGACCCGACGCAGCCAAAAGAGTGAAATCGTTTTCTACCTAGGAAAAAATTCAAACTTTAAAAACTCAATTAAAAAAAGGTTTAGATAAATTAGATAAAGGCTTAATGTGTACGGGTATGGAATGAGAGAGAAGAGAAAGAAGAAGGAAGCAAGAGAAAACTCAGAGGCAAAGGATATCTTTGAAGAATTTATCTTTCTGTTTGATCTCATTTAAAAAAAAGAAGAAGCTGGCATTATAAAACAGCATTCTTGCAGCATTCATTGAACAAATATTTATCGGCCACCTAATATATGGTGAGGACCATTCTAGTCACTATTCTGCTTACTAAATCTAACATTTAAGTTAAGAATTTCACTCATCTGATCATGTATTGCTTTACCTAGACTTTGTCATCTAAAGGTGTTTTCTGAGCATAATAAAATTGACAACTGACTTTACTACAAAATTACCCAAGTATCATTTCAGATCAGGAAAATCCTGCTCACAAAGAATGCACATTGTATTCACCTTCCGGGCCCTGACTTTTTGCTAGAGAGGAACTAGCCCCTTGTCACAAACAAATGCTTTTAGGAGCCAGCCTACTATATAATGGAGTAAAAGAAGATGCGTGAAAGGGAGATTGTGATAGAGACATTGGTACAACAGAGTATTTGGCAAAAGAGTTTTGCAATGTGATTAACTTGGGGATCTTTCCTCCTAGCCCAACAATAAGAAAAATTTGTGCTGATAAGTGGAATCTGACGCTGGATCTCTGGGTTAGGGAAGCAAGGGGGGGTGGGGGAGTGGATGTGAACTCTGATGGGTGGGAGACAGCCACTACTCAGCTAAGGCAAACTGTCATCAGTCTGACAACAACTGCCACATCTTCCAATTTATCAAAAGAAGTCACACATCTGGACTGTTATATGAAATACTCCCATTTTAAGCACTGGCATCTAATAATAAAAAAATTTTTATGTGTCCTTGTAGGTCAAATAAAGCACATCTGCCATGAAAAGTCACTGACCATTTTGTAAATTCCACAATAAAAGACTGCTGATCTCCAAGCCTCACGAAAGCAAAGAGCATACCTGTCTTTTCTGCCCCCATAATCCCTGTCCTAGTTCGCTACCTTGCATTGTGAATGCTACCTAGAAAATGGAGTGACTTCTTCTTCTGAATTACTCGATATCAGGAGTTAACCCGGGCTTTAGTGAGTATGCTCCTGTTCTGCTGACTCCTCCTCTAGTGATGGCACTGGCATCTGCTAGAGAAGAGAAGATGGCAGTGCAAGACCATCCAACCAAAAACCTAAATATGCCACACACCAAGGAGGGGCGATGCTCTTTCAAAAGATACAGAACGTCCTTGGAATTTTCTTCTGTCAAATGAACAGATAGCTGACTCCATGATGCAACTGTTTTGGTCTTCTTCCAAGGTTTGCTTTCCATTTATTAGTGGCAGTATGAACCTAAGCAAGTCATTAAGCTTTAAAAAAAAAATTTTTTTTTTTTTACTGGAATATAGTTGATTAACAAAGTTGTGTTAGTTTTAGCCTTTAGAGTCTGTCTCAATCTGTAAAATAAGAATCAATAATAGTTCCCTCCCAGGATTGTTGGGAAGATTAAACAAGCTAGTATGTGTCCACTGCAGTTTGTTTTAGAGGGTCACACAGAAGGGAACTGCAGGGTTTGGCTTCCAATCAACATAGCAGCCAAATGCCACAGTGTTCAACCACGAATACAGAGCTGTCACCTGGGTCAGTCCTACCATCTCTCTGCTTTCCCAGTCACAATCTTACTTGCTTTCTTGGATCTCCTCTGGGCATCATGGCCCTATTCTACTTCCTACACACCTTTTTAATAATAGAGGCAGCTTGTCAATGGGATTTTTAAAATGTCTATTTGTGTCTAACATTTTAAGTTCGGTTGTTTCTGAAAAATGTTCTGAGACACTGTTTCAGGTTGTTGCTTTTACATCCAAGCCTATCAGCAGAGATGGCTGTGGATTTAGTCTGCATCTTAGGACTGATATTGCCTTGACTGGAGAACTGTAAAACAACACACACTTGATCATCAAATTATCTCCATTCACAATTTTTACAATTCTGCCTCTTCCTCTCCATCCTCCTCCTCTTCTTCTTCTTCAATTGTAAAAATACAGGGGCTTTCCAGTTATTTGCATATACTCAGAATGGTAAACGTAACTGATAGATCTAAAAATACTATGAAAAAAAATCAGACTATTTCATGTACCGTGAAACAAGAAGCCTCAGTCTGAAAGCTCCTGGTTACATGAATTAGGATCACAATGGAAAGGGTCTTCTCCAGATCTTCCATCAAACAGGAAATAACCTAAATCACAGCAGTTTGGCGGTATGGTCGCCTTTTCTTCATGGGCCCAGTGCTGTTTGGGGGGCTAAGGTTATGATAATAAAAATGGCAAACAGAGTCCCTGCTCACATAGATTTTGTTTTGTAATTAACTTGTTCTTTACATGCTTCCCTCAAAGCTCAGTTGGTAAAGAATCTGCCTGCAATGCAGGAGACCCTGGTTCGATTCCTGGGTCAGGAAGATCCCCTAGAGGAGGGTTAGGCTACCCACTCCAGTATTCTTGGGCTTCCCTTGTGGCTCAGCTGGTAAAGAATCCATCTGCAATGTGGGAGACCTGGGTTCGATCCCTGGGTTGGGAAGATCCCCTGGAGAAGGGAAATGCTACCCACTCCAGTATTCTGGCCTGGAGAATTCCATGGACTGTATAGTCCACGGGGTCGCAAAGAGTTGGACACAACTGACACCCATGAAAGGAAAGATTATTTAAGTTTCAAAGATGCAAAATAAAATAAATATCAGCAATATTCCCACATTACTGAGTAAATGTCCATCAGAGCGTGAGAGAGAGAAACATCCAAACTGGGGATTCAGAAGTTGGTTATTTGCAAGCTTTTTTGTCCTTTATGACTCTCAGCTTCTTCATTTCTAAAACAGGAAGGAGCAGGGGTGATGTTACACCCTCTGACCTGCCCAGGCTACATCACAGGGTGTGTGTGAGAATCTACTGAGGCAATGTATGTGAAAAGTGTTGTGAAAACTGGAATCAATTACTACAGAAAGTTCAAGCATTGCTATACATATTTTGGAGCTCTCAATTGATATCAGCTTCCTCACCAGGGGCCGTATTTAGAAGCAATCACTTCAGGCAGAAACTTGATCTAGGGTCTTGGAGCAGAAAGAATCACCCCTTCAATGCTGTGCCTAAGAATGACCTCACATGCATTTGGGCAGCTGCTGTCAATCACATGGTTCTCATCCCAACATGTACATGGTTCACGAAATATTCACTGGGCTCCAGGGAACACCTCCTGGGAGCCTCCTCCACCCTGGTTCTAAGGAGATTAATCTGCCTATGGCCAGGAAGAATGAACTTTCTCCTTGGTTGTGGGGAGACAGTAAGGCTCTTGGCTTCAAGTAGGAGCTGACTTGATGGTTGTGCGCATCTCTGAAAATCTGCTATCCTGATGCGTGCTGGGCTGGGACCACGGGATCGGGCTGACACTTGGCTCCTTAGTCCCAAGGCTCCACCATTCCTTACATCTAGAACCACAGAAGTTTAGAACTGGGTGAGACCTCAAAATGAGCACAAAACTCTTCAGGAAAAAAAAAATCCAAAGTCAGTGAGCAAGGAGACAAAGCTAAAAAACTGCAGAGGCAAGGTTAACAGCTATATCTCCCATCAGAGGTTCTGGCCAGGATACTACAGCCTACCACCACTGCTCTGACTAAATGTGATGCCTGGTGGCTTCTATATTTTCCTTCCGTTTCTGAGAGAGAGAGGGATAACTAGAGATTGAGGGTTTTTTCTTTCCTTCTCAGTAAAACCCAATTATTTCTTAGCTTTTACTTCTGGAGTTCAGATTTTCTACTGGCATCTCAAAATTTCATTCAAAATCCTTTAAGATTTCTCTGTCATGATGTTGCTTGCTGCCTTTACAGTTAAAAGTTATTTCCCCTACTCTATCATTATCTTTTTTCCAGATGAGAAACTGCCCAGATGTAGGCAGCTGCTATGTGAAGTTATCCTCCACCTCAGGGAGACAGTCTGAATAAAGACACCTGAAACCTCGGCTACACCCTGAGACTGGTCTGCAGACATCACCTGTGTGTGTGGGTTTACACAGTCTGATTGGGGCTGCAACTCTGGTCACTTATTCATAGAAACAGATTTACATGGCAAATGATTAATAAATGCAGGTGCCTGGATGATTGTGAGGTTCCCCCCGCGCCCAGTGAGAATGTCTCAGTGTTTATTATTTGTCACACAATCTGAACCCCAAGAGATTTGTGTTTCTGTGTGTTGGCCACTTCTGCTTTATACGAAGAAGGCAGCTGCCATTATTGCCTACACCTAGGGGGTCAACTCTTTGGTAGACAATTTATGTGTTCTAGGAACAGTGGGTGAGAAGGTCTCGGAACCACACTCTTATTCCAATGCAGCAGCCCTAGAGGATTTTTTAGCCCTTCAGAGGGATTGTTGTTTTCATTTCCTATGGCCATTGGAAGGAAGTAGTTAATTCAGTATTGCAGCCAAGTTTCAAATGCTACAGTGTCATAAACCCAAACAAGGAAGTTACTCCTCCACTTGTTTCAGCTAGGCTGAGAGAATTTGCTTATGCCTCTTGTCCCCCTGACAAAGAAGCAGCCAATGGGAAATATTCTCTTCTACACACCTGTGTATCTAAAAGTGCTAGGACCTAGAGACCGGCTAACTGTGTGTGCCACTAATGCCCAAAATGATGAGAAGTGGGTTAATTTCTTCCAACCCACATCATTCCTAAAGATAGCATTCAGTTCATCTGTTGAGCCCCTACATATGCTAGGTACTATGAAAGGTGTTGGGAACATGCGATGCATAAGGCAAGTAGACAGAAAAAAAAAATCTAATGTCAAGTGGTACCTCCTATAGATAAGAAAGTACAAAGTGCAAGGGCAACACAGGTGACAGATGCATTACTGTTTTGGAGGGAAACAGAAGGCTCCCAGAGAGCATTTAAATAAAGAGAAAGGCATTTAAATTTAAGCTAGTCATGGGGTGGGGTGGAGGGGTAAGGAAAGGATTTTCCAAGAAAATGCAATGGCTAGAAAGTAGAAGGCAGCAATTAATGGTGAAAAGTGTAAGTCCCATACTCCTCAAAGCAGGTGTGATGTGGGATCGGGTTATCAGAAACGAGGAGAGACTAAGAGTCAGAAAACAAGTCCTGAAGGGCCTCCAGGGCCAGACTGGGAAGTGCTTCTGGTGGTTTGGGGAGGTTGGTGGGAGTGGGGGCAGGGAGGTCTCGGAGGAGGCTCCTGCTTTCCTCCAGGCTTCAGCCACAGCAGTGCAGTGAGGATCCGGAGAAGCCAGTGAGCTGAGGGCACAGGGAAGGGGGTGATGAACTAGATAAGTGTGAGGCAGGATTGTGAGGCACCCAGGGCAGAGCTGGAGGGCCTCGCTAAGAACTCCAGAAACCAGAGCTATGGGGGCAGAGACTGGGACCCTCAAAGCAAACTGAATTTTCTTTGCTTGGAGATCGTACTGAACAGCATGAATTTACACAAATTACAGGTGTGGCTTCCCCACCCTTCCTCCTTTGAGATTTCTTCCCAACCACTGACCCGGCATCCAACCCCTCCCCTGCCCTCACTGTGAACTGCTGGTGGGGATCTTCCTGCATCCCCTGGGAGGTGAGGTTCAAGCTCCAGTCTATTGGAGCACAAGCTCCAGCCCATTGAACTCACGGTGAGCAAGTTGATCAAATCCAGGTTGGGTTCCAAGTGGTGAGAGGCATTCTGCAGAGAGACCAGTTCACTCAGGGTAACGGAGAGCTGGTGCATTTTCACAATGTTCACTTTGTTCTCCTCTGTCCAGTCTGGGAAAATGACATGGACTGCTATCAAGTCTTTCAAGTGGACGCCAAGGATTGGAATTTTGAAGCCGTCACAGTCGGCAAAAGCCTTGCGGTAATTACAGTAATTGCCGTTGGAGGAGACCAGCTCAGTCATTTCATTCCAGTTCTGGGAACAGATGGAAAAGTAGATTTTCAAACGGCCTTCCCTTCTGCTCACCCCCAGGCCCAACAGTGTGTGGCTAAGAAATTCCTCTGCTACCAAGGGAAGTATTGATTGCACCAACATTGATGCAGGGAGATACTAAACCGGAAAAAGAAAGTTCGAAAATCTGACTACGAATTGGACAGCCTGTTCCATTCTGTTACAGAACAGAAATAGCCCACACTTCTGCCTACCTACTAGTGATGTTGAGATGTTAAATGGCATCATTATATAAGTATTTAATAATTCATGGAAATATTACAATCCAAAAAATAAGCATGTATTATATTAAGATATGCAGTATGTTAAAATTTCCTAGTTCCGAGAAAGTTGCATTCAAGATATAACTTGAAGGGGACAGGATGGGGGCAGAAACAGTCATATTGATGTGTGAGATAGCTGAGGTTTTGGACTCTGCCACTAAGTAAAAAGGTGACCTTAAGCAAGTCACTTCACTTTTAGGGACATTAGCTTTCTTTTTCTGTAAGAAAGAGTAGTTTGAATAAATAATTTTTCAATATACACTGGTGGTTCCAAGCCTCTATGAGCCTCCATTGAATTCTCTTTTTTTTCTATTTTTTTCCATTGAGTTCTTATTCTTCACATTTAAAATATGTTTTCCTCTCTACTGAAAATTCAGGACTAATCTAAAGGAAAATGAAACACAAAATGAGCCCCATTATACTTGAAATGAGTACAGTGTTTGAGGTCAGTCAGCGGTGCTTCTGCGGCTTAAATTCTCCTGTTCATATGAACAAGTTATTGTTGGTTGTCTAACGGCAAGCAGACCTTCCTAGTAGACCCTAACTTTGACTAGTATACTCTTTCCCATGGGTCTCAGATGGAGCTATTTTCATACCCAAGGCCAAGTATAGGTTCTGATCTACCATCATCATAATTTCATCCCTCTGGTTTATGATTGGCTCAGGAATACAGAGTTAAGCCAATCTACATGTTGTATTCCTCTGGATACTATTATTGGCCCAGGGGCGGGGCATGTGATTTCAGATGGTCCAATCTGCCTAAAAAAGAAGGTCTTTATTCCATGGGGGCAAAGCTAAAGAGGGGTTTTCCCTACTTCCAACTTTCATAAACAAAAGAGCAAAATTTTTCCATTGTTGCAGACAACCCAGTCAGGAGGGAAATCAGTCTGATGAATAACAAAAACAAAAACCTCACACTCAGAGGAATTCAGAGCAATTGAGCCAGAGTTCTGATCAGCCCATGAGTGGACTTGGCCTTGCCTCTGGCCTTTCCAGGTATGTGACACAATCCATTTCCTTGTTATTTAGGCAATTCCAAGATTTTTTTTAACTTATAGCTGAAAGTGTCCTTACTGATATAGCAAAGTACACTTTTACAGAGAAATCTTTTCATAAGGATGAAATGGGGTTTTTTTGCTCAATAAGGAAATATTTAATTGTGGTCTGGAAAAAGTTCAGTTTGGGAAACAATAGTTGTTTTAAAGTACTTTTGTTCCTGGAAACTCAGCTATAAATCTGAAGTCTTTTTCTATACAAAAGATTTCTTTCTGTCTCCTCCCTCTTCTTCTGTATCTTCTACCATGGAAGATATAAGATACAATGTTGAATCCAGTGCTATGAAGAGACCAGGTGTTCAATGACTTCATTTGAGGAGGGGATAACAGGAAGGATATCTGTCTTATTTGCCTTGTAACCTTCATGTATTTCACAATACTGATCACATCAGTTTAGCTCAGTTCAGTCGCTCAGTCGTGTCCGACACTTTGCGACCCCACCGATCACATAGCAAGCACCAAATACATATTTTTTTTAACATTTACAGCTACAATATGTTAATGGGGTTTAAAAGCATTTGTATTGGAACACTTGCTGCCACTTCTGTTTTTCCAGGAGGTATGGCTATAACCTCCTATTGTCTAAGAAGAAAACTTTCCCCTTCTCGGTGACATTTGTTAGGATCATCCTACCTCTAAACAATTTCCAAGCAAATTTTTTACTTGAGATTATGATCTGATTCACTGTACCTTTGTAACTTCTGAAGAAAGATGAGAATGGGTCTCTTTGAGCCGGGAAATGGAACTATGACTGAGGCCTCCCACCACTGCCATAAGGGTGTTAAAATTTTTGAGCTGAAGGAGCTTCTGCAATAAAAAAATGTTAACTTCAATACTTTGTAACACTTTTTGAATTATTTTCACCTTTTGGCAGTACAGATGAAGTCATGTACAATTTTAATAACAAGGATGTAGGAAAAACAATATCAATTCAAAATGAAATACAAATGAAACTCACTAGAAAAATATACCAATCCTTTCACAGAACATAACTACATTAAATACTTCCAAGTGTTGCCAATTAAAAGCAATCTTCTTGCATGAGAGAAGTATATTTGTTCATTAGACATTTATGGGTAGTTTAATTACCTTCTACATTGTGAATTCCAAATTTCTTCAATGACTTTTCTCAACCAAGTGAATGAATATCTGGAACCCTTTAAGAATCCCAGTCTAATTAATAGACATACATACCTTGGCAACATTGATAAACTTTGTGATGACTTCTGCTCTTTGCTGAGGAGTTGGTTTGCTAAGAACCATCAACTGGACCCACTTAGAGATTCCATTAAATAAAGCAATAGATCTCTCCAAGGTTGGGTTATTCTCCAGGCAGCCATGGATGACATAGCTTTGGTAATCAGTGAACTAGTAAAGGAAAATTCAGAGACTCTGAGTTATAATGGAGTCTTTGAAAAATCATAAATTAGAATGTTGCATGGAAGAGGTGAGACAATGTTTCACGATAACATCACTATGTCTTTCATTTCACACTTACAATGGCATCTTACACATATGAATATACTATGAATAATGACTATATTTGTACCTTTAACATGCTATTTCACTGCATTTCACTCTCCCATACACAGACCCACAATTATTACACACCATAGTGTTGGTGGGGAGAGCAAGGGGCAAGACTCGAAGTCACATTCCAGTGAGTCCAAAATTTGCTGGATCTTAAGATCCACATGGGGCATTTGCTAAAACACTGGTTTCAGGAAACTTGTTAGACCAAAAGGATCACTGTTCCAGAGGAATAATCTAAGAATCTCCATTTTCACCACTACTGGTGATTCCAATGGTTGGGCAAGTTCGAGATAAAATGGCATGCATTAAAGAAGAGGAAATGAACATAAAAATCATAATTTCAAGTCAGAATAAGCTTGCAAAATTGTTCTCAAGAAAAGAAGAGAAAAAAATAGTAATTGAAGTAAGGCAACTGTTTTACAAAACAGACACATTTTCTTGAAGTCAGCATGGGAGTCATCAGATATTAATACACAAGAGCCTCCTATCATATAAACAGAGCACGAGGTTTCCTCTCATGGCCTGCCTGTGGGGACTCAAAAGGTCCTCTCCAAGCACGATTACTTAGTGAAAAGAATCAGTCTTTCAGAAATCCATACTTCTGACCTCATGTTCTTCTTTGCAAGCAATAATGTAATTCATTCTTTGGCATCTTGGAAAAGGAGTGACATGCCCAAAGCTTGGTGAGACAAAGACAAAAGCTACTTGTGAACAACTGTGCAAATATTATAGCAAATGGAAAGTGAGTAAGTGAGTAGGTGGTTAGGAAGAGACCACAGCCGAAAGGAAGAAAGGGGTCATAGAGAAGGAACTCTATCAAGACAAAGTAAGAAAGAAAAATTTAATCCAGGATCTCCATCCCTGAGAAAGAAACAGCTTAATGTTAAGATTCTTCAGAAAGCTTACAGTTCCTAATTTCAACCTATACCCATAATTAGGCATTTATACAAATCCCAACCTAAATAAATATTTCTTCCCCCCAAATGAAGGGCCCAGCCAAATGCGTTCACTTGGGAGACATCTATGGAGCTAAATAAACCTTGAATGGTTAAATCTCCACCGAGTATTTAGAAAATCATGCTTTAATCCTATGAAAGGAGACATTGAAAATAGCGACAGAAATATAGCTCCTGTGCCATAAAAGAAAGACAGGATAATATTTATCTTTGGTTAAAAGGGATTGTTCCTGTGAATTAAGGGCACTTTTCCAGAGGAGCACAGTGACAGAGGCTGCCAACACTTCAGAGTATGAAAATGCAGCTCTTGGGAAAGTTGGCATGGAGGTTGTTATCCTTGGAAGAATAAATGTCCAGTTTCTTACTGAGATCCTTCTAAAAGATTTATGCTCCAGAAAAGTGAGGTGCTCGGCCAATTCAATGGGCTCCAGATGGTCGAACAGCAGACAGGCTTTTCCCTTCTTGGATACTTTTTTTCTCTGTGTGACTCTTCTCATCCAGTCATAGGAAGGACTATGAAAGAAAAGCAAGTCTGGTCAATGTGCTGAAAGCCCATTTCACTCAATGGAAGTTATTAACCTACTGACTCTGTAACTCATGGCCTGCTTCCAGGGGCTTGTGCGAAATACATGCCCTGTCCTTCGTGTTTGAAGAGAAACCCACTGACCCATTGCCAATAGAACATAAACTTCAAGTTGTTTCTCCAGACAGGGTTGGTTTGCATGGATCCATCCAGAATCTCTTACTTGGTCTTTCTTGTGAGCAGTAAGGTCTGAATCATGAGGGATTTGGTCAATATATAGTCGGGATAGAAACCACCAAAATCCATATGGTCAGCAACATGTGGATTATCTGAAAAGCTTGTTATAAAAACAGAGGCCTGGACCTCACTACCAGACATTCTGATTTACTAGGAATGAATAATCTGAATAATCTATTTTTTAACATCAACATTTATCAAATGCTTGATGTCCCAGGCACCACTATAATCACAGGTATTAACTCATTAAATCTTCACAACTCTATCAGGTAATACTATTATTACTCCCATTTTATAGATGAGAAAATATAGGCACAAAGAAGTTAAAAATTTATCCAAGCTCACATAGCTAGTAAGTAGAGGAGTTGGGCTAAATAATCTATATTTTTAACAACACCCCTAATAATTCCAGAACCATTCACCATGGATCACTCTTGAAGAAGCATTTTAGGAAAGGAGACTAGATATGAATGCCTAGGACACACAAAAGTATATATATTTTCAATATGGATAGTAATACTTACAACCCTAAAATATCTTTGTCTGTAAAGTTAGCTAGTAATATAAAATGCTAGCCTAATTAGCACCAAGTCCCTAATTACTGAGTTAATCAATTTACGGCACAGCTATGGTCCACATTTGCACAGCCTCTGGCTGACATGAGAAGCACCATGGTACAGAGCATCTCGAATTTGAATGAGCATATGAATCACTTGGGAACCTTATTAAAATGCAGTTTCCAATTCTGCAGCTTTAGGGTGGGGCATGAGATTCTCTGTTTCTATTGAGCTCCCGCCCCCAGGTAATGCCAGAGATGCTGATCCACAGAACACAGTGGCAAGGGCATAGCAGACTAGATTCAGTAACCAAGTACTGAGCATCTCTTAGGTGTCAAATATTTTCACATATTATCTCATGTACTTCTTGGATGCTCATTATAACCCCATGAGAAAGGAACAATTTCTACTTCACAAACACAGAAATTGAAGCTTGGAGAGATAAACTATGTCCAATGAGACTGTGCTCTTTGCAACAAAGCTTTCCTCAAGGAAGCACACCTTGATTCTGAACAGGTATGGATGGAGGTCAAGTGGGATCATCACTACTCCCTCCCCCAAAGAGCAGACTCATCATATTTGAAAGACGCTTGCACCATTCTTACATGCTGGATATGTCAATGAGGCTGGTGTGTTTCTCATATCCCAGTTGACTAGCTACTTCCCGGAATTCCTCAGTCATACGGATCAAACCGAGGTCCAAATTAAACTCTGCAGGAAATTTCACAATCCAGTACCTGAAAGACATCCAGTATTTTTGACAGTCAGAAGATTTCAAGCTAGATCTCTATGGAAACTATGGTGTCATTTTATAGATTACATTTAACAATGCTTTAAGACCATACCTCAAATTAGCAATCTCTTATCCCCCATCTACCGCGTTGAGTCTTGCTCTTCCCTGCTTCAACCAAGGACCCAAGTCTACCACTCCTACTTTGAGAGTCTATTTCTCTCTAGAACCACAGCTGAGAAGAAACCCTTCTCCCAACTCATGGCAAGTAGGTGGGAATGTGTACAGTGAGGGAGTAGAAAAAAATGAATACACTCTTTCTCAGAGCTGCTTTCATCCCCTAATCACATTGACCTCTGCTTGACAGTCCAAAAGAAAGATAAATTCTATGCCCCCAGCAACAGAGGAGAGCCAATTTTAATAAAATCAATAAAGGGGGGACTTGAGTCCATTTTATTGTCAGATTAGGTCTGTAGTTTGGGGAAAAGAAAACTGTCAATAATTCCAGAACCAGAAACAAGACAATTAAATTTGTAAGTACCTCATGAAGTAGCAGATCTTTAATCGAAATTCATCACAGCTTTCTCCACTGGCATTTCGATAGGTACAGTAGTTAAGGAAAAAAATCCTTGCACATTGTTTCCTTTGCACAGATCTGTGGCTGTTTAGTAAATTTAGATGAATTCCTAAGAAGAGGACTATACTATTAGGGTGATGTGGATGTTCAAGTGGGGAGAAAAGTGGGTTCTGATGACATCAGTGCTAAATAACGAGCACCATGTATCATTGCTCTGAGATGTATTTTTTTGGTGTGGAAGAGAAGCCACATATAAAATGAATTTTACCTTCCTGAGCATTTACCAAATGGTGACTGTCAACTGTAATGACAAATAGACTACTAGCTATAGATAATTTAAAATGAATAGTACATAGAAACACCATTTTAGCCAAGAAGATTTTGTATGTAGGATTAATGGTATATATAAGTACTCCAATTTCTTTAGTATTTGAAAATGTCATTTTGGGGTATATTAATATACACATCTTACAGTTATTTAGTCTCAAGTCTATTTATTCATACCTTTTAGCTAATATTTATTGAGTTCATGCTATATGCCAGGTGCCATGGATAAGGAGTGAGCAGAGAATCCAAAGGGAGGAAAATCTAGAGAAGTGAATTCACAGGTGGTTTCACCTTTCATACCATCTGTATTTTCAGATAGTAAGCTTTACTGTGTCTAAATATCCCTTTCTATTTGTGTTTCATATGGCAGTGGACATACTGATAATGAGAATACTGTCTGTGGGCACATTTTGGGGACAGTGTTTAGACCCTAAGGAAGGAATGGGGCCAGACTAAAATAGTTCCCTCCATCCTTCTCTATGTACCAACTTTCAATAGCAGGACCCATGGAACCCTTGGACCACAAGGTACTAAGGTATTGCTCATTTCCAGGGACCTCTGTTCAGGGTGAATGTCCCCTACTCGTCTCTAACACCCAGTCCCTGCCTGAGGTTGGGTGGATGACTGATGATGGAGGGGGGAGTAGAAAGTGGAGGACTTGAAGGAAGCAGATGGAAGCTCTGCTAGCCCTGACAACACTCCGTGGCCCCACTGCCTCTCAGGTTCTCCCTGCCCGCAAGGCTCCTCACTCATCTGCAGGACCCCTGGGCTTGAGCAGGCAGAGACTATAGGAACCTACGTTAGCAATTATATAATAAACGTTAGATCTCAGGGACTAAAACCTCCTTATCAGTATGTGACTATTTTGTAGCCATTTTTCAGTCATTTGTCTTTTAACCACCTTTTAGGATTGTACCAAAAGTGGTAGATTGCTAAAAGTCCTTATTATAGAATGGGGTTTATAACTATGGTTTTTTCCTTTGCCTTTATATCAGAAGAAAATCTAAAATTAATGTCAATCAAACAGATTATAATAAACCTGCTAGAATGTTCCTTGTGTCTCACCAGCAAGGGACGATGTGAAAATTTAGGTCGTGTTTATGCCTGAGCCAGATCATGTTATTCTGACTGGCATCTCCATATGTCTAAACTGTATCCTCTAGGTCTACCATTCTGCCTTCCTAAAAGGAATAAAGTACCTCTTGAATCAGTGTTAAATATTCTTTCATTATGCTAACAGCAGAAATGTTTAAGACAAGTTAGAAACATTCAGGCTACAGCTTCTGTTTCATTTCATATCAAGTGGTTATTTTCAAGTAGAGCCAAAACATTCAGATGGATAATCAACTATTTGGTCAATCATCCAAATGTTTTGTCTAGACATCTATATATATTCATAAAACAGCTGGATAACTGACTGAAGACTGTTTATTCATCTTAATTTACTGGCTTTGGTTAGACACTTCATCTAAGTACAGAACTTGATTTATGATTGTAAAAATTACACAGTAGTTAGAAAGATATATGCAGAGAAGTTTTTCTGCCAATTCAGTGGAAGACAAATACCATCGGTGCATGAGTAGAACTATTCTTGGCAGATAACTATTATTCAGCTCTCCATTGTCATCTGTTAAAAAAATAGAAGAAGATTAAGAGGTGAGGAGACAATAGCACATACTACTTTTTTCTTTTTCTAATATCAGTAGAGAAACATTGGTGTCAAAAAGTTCTTGTAGACCCAATTATCATTTTCCTCCTACTTCTGGTATTTCCTTGCAAATTAAGTGGGTAGGTCTCATCCTTCCTCTGGTGTACAGTTGCCAAGTTTCACATATAAAAATATAGGAGATTTAGTTAAATTTGAATTAAGGCAAACCACAAAGAATTTTTTAGTTTAAGTATGTCCCATGCCCTATTTATGACATACTAAAAATGTGTCTCATCTGCAATTCAAATTTAACTGATCATCCTGTATTTTATCTGGCAACCCTACTCTGGCTGGTTTAACTCTTCCTAAAACAATAAATTCAACAAACAACCTCTTTGTGATTCTATTTGTACAAGGAATAACCCAAAATGCTAGGGTAGTTAGACAACATGAAAAGCATATAGCTGTAAAGTCTACAACTTTGGAGGAGATATAAGACATATAGACAAATATGGAATGCAGGAGATTGTGCTATTCACACGTGTCTAAGACAAAGGACCAAGAAAGGATCATAGCATATACCATGTCCACGAAAAAATCACAAAGGGCTATGGGTGAGTGGAGGAAGCAGTCAGCATTCCTGACAGGGCACTATAGGAATGATATTATGAAGATCTGAGATGACACCTTGAATAAGGTCTGAAGCAGAATTTCAATGAAGGAGTATGATAAAGGCATAAAGGTAGAAAGATGCAGGGAATGTTCCAGAAATGTTAAGTGAACAGTATGTCTGGGTATTAGCTGTGGACAGTAAAAGGAAGGAAATGCATGGGGCAATGATGCTGGGGAGACAGACTGGGGTTAATAAAAAGGGCCTTAAATAACAAGGTGCATGAGCGCATGCTAAGTCACTTCTGTCGTGTCCAACTCTGTGCGACCCCATGGACTGTAGCCCGCCAGGCTCCTCTGTCCATGGGATTCTCTAAGCAAGAATACTGGAGTGGGTTGCCATGCCCTCCTCCAGGGGATCTTCCCAACCCAGGGATTGAACCGGCAATTCTTACGTCTCTCCACTGGCAGGTAGGTTCTTTACAATTAGCGCCACTTGGGAAGTCCCAAATACCAACGTATGGAGACTGAATTCTGTTCCATGGCAACACTTGCAACTGAGCTGGGGAAGGTAAGAGTAGCAAGATGTTCAAAAGGGAGAAAGCCTCATACCAAACATCTCAATGCAAGTGCTCAGCAGCTCATCTAATGTTGCTGCTTTCCCAAGTCCACTCGACCCCATGTTTATGCAGCCGCTGTCAAAAGACTAGGGGCATTTTCAACGTCTTGCAGATCATCTCCATAATTATGCAAGTGGGTGATGCTTGTTCTTAGTGGTGGTCTCTGTCCTAAAGTCTCAGGGCTCTAAAAAACAAGAAGAAAAAATATCAGACTAGAGTTCTGCCAGACTAGTTAAAATATCTTTAACTAGGGTTAAAGCATGGCTTTCCTACCTGAAAAGATAATGACTGCTATTTACTCTGTATTTCTGTAAGAAAATTATCAAAGTGATAAGAGATTGTGTGAATCACCATGATGGCAAAATGCCTGCTTAACTATTCCTTAGCATGTATGATGCTCTGAGACCATGGGAATGTGTGTGTGTGTGTTAGTCACTCAGTCGTGTCCGACTCTTTGCAACCCCAAGGACTGTAGCCCGCCAGGCTCCCTTGTCCATGAAATTCTCCAGGCAAGAATACTGGAGTGGGTTGCCATTTCCTTCTCCAGACCATGGGAATGTTCTCTATCAAATAACATCTTGTTTTTCAGTTGAAAGAATTCACAACATTTTGCAATTTCTTTATTTACTTAACTGACAAAGACATTCAGGAGCATATTACCATAAACATTCAGTTCAGTTCAGTCGCGCAGTCATGTCCGACTCTTTGTGACCCCATGAACTGCAGCACGCCAGGCCTCCCTGTCCATCACCAACTCCCGGAGTTCACCCAAACCCATGTCCATTGAGTCAGTGATGCCATCCAACCATCCTCTGTCGTCCCCTTCTTCTCCTGCCTTCGATCTTTCCCAGCATCAAGGTTTTTTCAAATGAGTCAGCTCTTTGCATCAGGTGGCCAAAGTATAGCTTCAGCTTCAACATCAGTCCTTCCAAGGAACACTCAGGACTGATCTCCTTTAGGATAGACTGGTTGGATCTCCTTGCAGTCCAAGAGACTCTCAAGAGTCTTCTCCAACACCACAGTTCAAAAGCATCAATTCTTCGGCACTCAGCTTTCTTTATAGTCCAACTCTCACACCCATACATGACCACTGGAAAATCCATAGCCTTGACTAGATGGACCTTTGTTGACAAAGTAATGTCTCTGCTTTTTAATATGCTGTCTAGGTTGGTCATAACTTTTCTTTCAAGGAGTAAGCATCTTTTATTTTCATGGCTGCAATCACCATCTGCAGTGATTTTGGAGCCCCCAAAAATAAAGTCAGCCACTGTTTCCACTGTTTCCCCATATATTTGCCATGAAGTGATGGGACAGTATGCTATGATCTTAGTTTTCTGAATGTTGAGAGCTTTAAGCCAACTTTTTCACTCTCCTCTTTCACTTTCACCCAGAGGCTCTTTAGTTCTTCTTCACTTTCTGCCATAAGGGTGGTGTCATCTGCATATCTGAGATTATTGATATTTCTCCCAGGCAATTTTGATTCCAGCTTGTGCTTCCTCCAGCCCAGCGTTTCTTGTGATGTACTCTGCATATAAGTTAAATAAGCAGGGTGACAATAAACAGTCTTGACATACTCTTTTCCTATTTGGAACCTGTCTGTTGTTCCATGTCCAGTTCTAACTGTTGCTTCCTGACCTGCATACAGGTTTCTCAAGAGGCAGGTCAGGTGGTCTGGTATTCCCATCTCCTTCAGAATTTTCCACAGTTTATTTTGATCCACACAGTCAAAGGCTTTGGCATAGTCAATAAAGCAGAAATAGATGCTTTTCTGGACTCTCTTGCTTTTTCAATGATCCAGTGGATGTTGGCAATTTGATCTCTGGTTCCTCTGCCTTTTCTAAAACCAACTTGAACATCTGGAAGTTCATGGTTCATATATTGCTGATTACTTGGATTAATTTTATTACAAGTATATGAAAGTGAAAGTGCCTCAGTCGTGTCTGACACTTTGTGACCCCATGGACTATAAAGTCCATGGAATTCTCCAGGCCAGAATACTGGAGTGGGTAGCCTTTCCCTTCTCCAGGGAATCTTTCCAACCCAGGGATCGAACCCAGGTATCCCGCATTGCAGGTGGATTCTTTACCAGCTGAGCCACAGGGGAAGCCCAAGAATACTGGAGTGGGTAGCCTATCCCTTCTCCAGGGGATATTCCCAACCCAGGAATCAAACTGGGGTCTCCTGCATTGCAGGTGGATTGTTTACCAACTGAACTATCAGGGAAGCCCCTACAAGTATATATAGAGAGATAAACTTTAAGGTGCAAATATATTAATGAGGATTATCCTCAGTGATCATGTAAATGTTGAAAAACTGGTTAAAAATATTATTTGCATAACTTTTCTAATAGTATTATTAATAGTATGAAAATATTAGCAATAATCTATTGAACATCCACATTATGTATCAGGTACTATATCAGATGTTTTGCATATATTATCCAACTTGACCTTCACAGCAATACTGTAAGGTAGTAATTATTATTTCCAGCATAGACACAAGGTCATGGGATTCACAGAAATTTGGCAGTTGGTCTAAAGCCATACAATTATTAAGGCCTTGAATCAGGACTCTGTTATAAAATAGTTTTTGGATTCCTTTTTTCCCTTTTATTGCTCTCCCAAGTGCAGACATCATGAGCTGTCATAATTTTGCCCCCTAATCTAGTGTGAAAAATAGCACTCCACACCATCTCAAAAAGAGGACATAAACAAGGTTATTTGTCACAGCGGTAGAAGGAAAACGTGGGCCTGAGAGCTGTTCATTTTATAGCAATGGCATGGGGAAAGTGGGATTAGAAACAACCTCTCAGAGATGCTTATACCAAAAGTGTTCCTATAGGAAACACACAATCATTTTATTTTACAGAGCAAGTCCTTGATGCCAGCTCCATACAAGGCTTAGAGAAATGGAGACGTTATCATGATGTAAGACAGTTATCCACTTTGGACAGTTTAGTAGGTAAATGTGGCCATTTGGACTTCATCTCTTGAACTGTTTAAAGTCAATGTCTATTTTACTCTCAAAGTTTATTTATTCCTTTGTAGTCATGGAGCATCTGACAATTGCTAGGCACTAGGCAAGGCATTGAGGCTGCCAACATGAGATCATCACCACATCCCTGCCTTCAGTGGGCCCATAGTCAACTTCAGAAGGTAAACACATGAATGAAAAGAAAAGAAAAGAAAAGGAAAAAAAAAAAAAGCCTAAGGTCCACATGTGTGGCTGCATTAGTTCAATGATGCCACTGAAGACTGACATGTGAATGAGTCTATTCACCAGCTAAATAAATCCAGTTGAAACACAGTCTTGTACTAAAGGTACCACTCTTAGAGCATCAAAAGAAGAATTATTTCACATGTCATAAAAATAACAGAAACACTGGATCAATGCTGAGCCACTTTGATAGTCAAAGGGTTTGTGAAATGGGAATGTTAAAGTAGTGCAGAACCAATTGTTACATCTCTTAACAAAGTACTTATCAGGAAGACCCTTCCCGAACACCCTAATTTAACACAACATTCTCTCTCCATGCCCACCTCCCAAATGGCATGCCCTATCTCTCTTGTGTTAGTTCTCTGGTGTTTTCCCCAATTCCTAAGATTTTGCCTCTCAAAAAAAGAATTTGCTGAATTAATGAATGAGTGGAATGGATGGATAAAAAAAGAGTAAAATAAAAATGATAAAAAGCTGGTCTTTAAATATGTATATATTTGGAAGAGTGGATACCATAAAATTTTAAGATGTTGTTTTCTAGTTTGTTTTAGTACTAAAAGCTACTAAACTGTAGCTAGTTTAGTAGCAGCTTTTAGTAAACATTACTCGAACAGAAGTTTTCTAGATTTTCTGCAGCTTTCTGGATATGATAGGATCTGCCTATACTCCATTGATAATAAGAACTGGGTACCTCTTCCAGGATATTTTGGGGCAGAATTTTTCTGATTTTCTTAGTGCAAATTCTGTCAACCCCATGAAAAGTCAACACTGGACAATTAATAAGTTTGGTTACCTTCCTGTATCAGTTCAGTTCAGTCGCTCAGTCATGTCCGACTCTTTGCAACCCCATGAACCGGAGCACACCAGGCTTCCCTGTCCATCACCAACTGCCGGAGTCTACCCAAACCCATGTCCATTGAGTCAGTGATGCCGTCCAACCATCTCATCCTCTGTTGTCCCCTTCTCCTCCTGCCCTCAATAAACAGTTTTTTTTTTTTTTTTAATCTTGTTAATGCTTGCTAATGAAGAGTAAATGTATTACTTAGAACCAAACAACCTAGATTAATTAAACTAATTCTGAGATCAAAACCAAAATTATTCAGCTAATCTGTCTGGGAAAGGTATTGACTTTTCCCAAAGGGTTAGAAGTAATCTGGCACCAAAGACCTGTCACCATATTTGGAGTTATATTTGTGATCTGCAAAGAATCAGTCCATGAGAGCCAGATGGACGAGGCTCTCCAGTTACAATCTGTTTCTGCAGTCAGTAGATGTATCTGTGTCCCTGTTTAGAATTCTATCACCTACATATGTACCTGAGATCTTATTTCATTTCTGTGGATATTATTGTGTCTACAACTGTTTTTTCAAAAGTACAGTTTCTTTATTGCAAAGGCAATATACATTCATCATTTAAAATAGGACAGTAATTAAAAAGGAGAGAAAAATCATTATCCACAATTCCATCATCCAAAGAATTCTTGTTAATACCATGGCATGTTTCTTTTAGTTTTTCTCTCATAATTATTTTGGCAAGTTTCTTACATAATCTACAATAGTTTAAAGAAATACTTACCTATCGGTCTTACACAGATAGATATCCAGACATGAAAGAATATTAAGGGCAGTTTTCATCACTGGCAAATGTATTGAGGATGCAGTCTGTTGAATTGGTTTACCCAACACGAATAATAAGTACTTTGGAGAACCTGATAAAAGAACAAAAATAAATCCCCAGAGTTAAATAATAGGAGCCCCAAATAATCCATTGTGTTAAAGCATTTTCAAAATCCTTCAGTTATAAGTGGTTTTGAGATTTTTGTCTAAACATCACCCACAGAATTAATTAAAAAGACAATACAGTTGAAGTCGTTATTTGGTGCCATGATATTTTTAAGATCAAATTGTTTTTTAAAAATAAAATAAAATAAATTCCAGCCAATTAAAAGCTACAAGTATGGAGGACTTCCCTGGTGGTACAATGGTTAAGAATCCACCTTCCAATGCAGGGGACATGGGTTCAACCCCTGGTCAAGGAACTAAGATTTCTCATGCCATGAGGCAACTAAGCCCATGAAGGAACTGGAAAGAAGCCCTCACAGCAATGAAGATCCAGCATGCTGCAACTAAGGCCCTATGCAGCCCCAAAAACCTACAAGTGTGACAAAACCAAAATTTATACACAACGTAAAATATTATTTTAGTCCAAATATACATCTATGGGTAGATCACTCATTAAGAATTTCCAAACATTGACTTTTGAATGTTAGTAAATCTCTAAAACAATTTGTTGTGGTGATCATGAAACTATTCTAAATCACTCCTGACAGTCTCAATGAGAATGTCAATGTTATTTTAGTCCATGTTGTTTAGTCTTCTGATGGCTTTGGATTTGCTTTTGTGTTGATAGGTACTCTCTGGCTTCAGTGAAAATTATTGCTCCCCATTTTTCACAAGTTTGAAAAGGACACAATAAGTCAAAATTTCCCCAGAGCTTGAATTCTTTCTAAGAGAGAAAGTCTCACTTCAAAAGAACAATAGACTTCTGTTGGGTATGATTTCCAAAGGCCATGATATCTTCACGCAGCAAAAGACTTTCATTAATGTGACTTGTGGAGACCCAAAAAATCCTTGTGAGGTGGTTTAGGACAATAAGAATGATGCTGTCAATGTTAGAGATTGTGCAAAGGAGCCAACTCCATGCAACTATACATGGATAGATCTTAAGAGTCCCAGACTCTTGACTCAGAGCATTTAGTTTTCCAAAATTGTGTTTCAGTATTAGATAGACAAATGGGGAGAGTTTTACTACTTTGAGTAAAATGTCGTTACCATTCTGAGTGAAATGCCATTAATGCTAATTACTAGACTGTTTGAGTTAGAAGGTAACATAAAAGGCACACACCATCAATCTTGAAAAAAACTGGGTGCTGGGGAAGGTGTCTCCCTTTGTATACAGTTCCTCTTCCCTTCCCATATTTAAAAGCATTTAAGTTGAGGACTTAAGGTGAAGTATTATAGAAGATAAATGTTTAGAAGTACAGGAAGAGAGATGTTAATCTAGAGAAAGGAGAAGGAAATAGGAGAAAAAAATACTGTGACACTAGGCACCCAGTAGCGGGGCAGGCGGCCTCATCAGCAATGGAATCCCATTCCTGGAAGTGCGGAGGCCAAAGTAAGGTAATGACTGTCATAGATGTTGTAGACTAAACTCCCAGACAGTGTCTAGGAAACATGCCAAAATAACAGCAAAGGTTGGTTGCCTTGTAGCTCTAGGATTGCAGAATTTATATGGTGAAATATTATATCTAGTAAGTATTCAAGGAGTAGTGTTGAAATTATATTGGCCATATTAGAACTTACAAAGATAGTCTTGTCTATAGCACTATCTCTGTTGTAAGAAAAGACAAATGAAATCTCTTGAAGATTCTTCCCTCCTAATGGCAGATATTGTCTTAATATATAAGTAACCATAAGCATGTTCCCACACTCATATGACCTTTATATGGAGACAAGGAGATTGCTCCAAAAGCCTAAATCCTTTGCTAAAATGAGGGGTAGTTATTACAAACTTTTACACTTTAAGTTTTAACAACTAAGGTGTCACAGTGTTTGTAATTCTGGCAACACTCAAGCTTAATCTTCCTTTCTCTACAGAGACATGAAAGTTTAAAAGTTCTGTGATTATATTCACTGAGACTCCACAGTAGAATCAAGATTATTGAGTTCAATAAGAGAAATGACAAAACTACAAAAGATAGTTAATTTATTTGACAATATTGTAAGTAAGTGTTAAGTGTGGAAATGTTAGTTGCTCAGTTGTGTCCAGCTCTTTGTGATCCCATGGATTGTAAGCCCACCAGATTTCTCTGTCCATGGAATTCTCCAGGCAAGAGTACTGGAGTGGATAGGGGATTCTCCAGGGGATCTTCCTGACCCAGGGTTTGAACCTGGGGCTCTTGCATTGCAGGCAGATTCTTTACCATCTGAGGCACCAAGTAAGTCATGACAAATATCGGGTTGGCTCAAAAGTTCATTTAAGTTTTTGTAAGATTGTATAGAAAAACCCAGATGAATTTTCTGGCTAACCCTATACTTATTGACTATCTACTAGACACCAGATACCAAGCAAGGTACACTTGAGTGGCTGGTAGAAAAAGTTGGAGACAAGCCAAGAGAAGGATAAATTGATGAACAAGATAAACATAATTCTTGCTCTTATACTCCAGCAAAGAATTAAATAAGAAATTAAGTATCCTGTGAAGGGCTGAAGCACTAAGACAGTCTAGGAGTCAGAGGAGTTTTAGACAGGCCAGGTGTGGGTAGGATGATGGCAATTAAGGAAAGTTAAAAGATATTTAGAA
Organism: Odocoileus virginianus; assembly: GCF_023699985.2. Classification (NCBI taxonomy): domain Eukaryota; kingdom Metazoa; phylum Chordata; class Mammalia; order Artiodactyla; family Cervidae; genus Odocoileus; species Odocoileus virginianus. The sequence goes on along the minus strand of NC_069675.1, from coordinate 15,672,188 downwards.
TGACTGATGTATTGAATGGGGCAAGAGGTGAGCCTTATTATATTAAGCCTTATATATTAAGGAGTTTGGGCTTTATCTGAAAGGCAATGAGAATCCATTGTTTTAATGGTGAGTAGGAGAATGGTATGATCAAGTTTGGATTTTTTAAAAGATTCTTTCAGCTGCAATATGGAGAAGAAATTAGTAAAAACCTACACTAATGACCAGTGCATAGTCAATTATAACTATCCATGCAAGAGATAATGGTTATCTAAACCAATGTGTGGCAGTGAAAATGGAGAGATGTGATTGGTCACAGAGCATATTTTGAAGATAGATCCAACAAGATTTGCTGATCTGTTGGCTATGGGGAATGAGTAGAAAGGAGGAATCAGGGATAATTTCCAGATTTCCAGCTAGACATTTGGTTGGGTTATAGGCCATTTCCCTGAGACTGAGAAACGAAGGAATGGGGGAAGGAGTAGGAGGTTCATGGAGAGGGCAGCAAACAGTGAATGCACTTTTGAATGTGTTGAGTTAGAGATGTCTGAGACATATTAAGGGGAATGTTGAGTTAGCTTCTGGATATCTGTTACATGTTTGAGTGCTAAGCATCAGCAGAAAGGGAAATTTAAGGGGCAGGAGAAAAAGAACTTATATAACAAGGTCTCTGGGAAGACTAGAGTGATGGACTGTGCCCAGGTGGAGGGATTTACCTTGGATAAAAACAGAAGGTTGCCTCTTTCAATGTAAAGGCATGGAAGAGGAAAAAACAGGTATAGATACAGGCATATTTGTCCTTTTGATAGCAGGAAGTCAAGGAACTTCCTGTCTAGTGACTTCTATTTACTCTAAAAGAAGGAGACAAGGTCATCCGCTGGAAGGTCTGATGGAAGCAGATCTGAGGTTTACCCAGAGGAGAAAATAAACAAAAGATACTGTGTAAGATCAGAAGAAAGAAATCAGAAGTATTGAGATTATTTTCATCAAGAATAAAAGGCTGATTTTCTCTTCTTCTGGAGTTTGTTTTAAGAGGAAGTTTAGTGTTCCTTATTCCTTGGGTGACATTCCTTACTCATGTCAATACAAGAAGATCAAATATTGATCTTCTTCTGTATGCAGCAGGCAATTCTGGGTTTCTACTGTTATCATCTAGTCACATAAGTTTCTGTAAGTATGAACCTCAGAGCTAAAGCATGGTTGGCATTTTCTGGATGGTTTCCATATGAGGGCATGGGTCCCTGTTCCTGTCTCACCTAGCTTTGCTTACAACAGGGAAGAGGGAGACAGATACTACTGGAAAGGAAACTATAATAAAGAAATAATTTACCTACCACACTTTGACTTGCTCCAGGAAATTTCATCTGGCAACTTCAACCTCAGCCTCTCATTCCCATGTTTTCTACCTTTCTAGTCAAGATTTCTGTGTCTCGGACCCACCATGCACAATCCCCAATGGTTTCATTATCTGTTGCTTTTTAAAAGGTCATATGTCACAAGACACATTACTGTTGCTAACTATTCAGATTTAGCATTCTTTGGTTATTTCTGTGTTGGTCTTCTTTTAATTTTCTTTTTCATTTCTTTCAACGTCAACTCTGAGTTCTTGGAACTTATCTTTCTACTTTATTTCCTTCAATCAGTTACTTTTCCTCAAGTGCTCTGTTAAAGTCTCAATGTCAGCAATGTCAGGGTTGATTCTATCACAAAGCAACTTAGAAAGTATGATAGTATGAAATTAGAAAATGAGCCTAGTGCTAATAGCAAAGTTAAAGCATTTTAAATGGGCCACAATGATGACCCATAGAAGAAAGTATCCCACATTTACAGACAGTGGATCAATATTTCCAAATTCTACTTAAGACTGACCAGAAGCAACAGTCACAGATAATATTGAATCTCTCAAATATAAAAGCAATTTTTTTCATTTTTGACTTAGACAGGTTTATTTAGTGTCACAATGAGATTTTTATTTGTTTTGCTTGTTTATTTTTTTTCCTACAAAGAGCTTTTCCATTATTAATGGAGCATTAATAATCAATGTTGTCCTGGATTTTAGAAAGCAAAATAATAATAACTTATACAAATACTAAGTTGGGGCATATAATTTGATAGACATAATGTTGGGGATATTACCTATATTAGGTTTAAATCTTATAACACCCTGAAAGCTAGGTATTATTATAACCATTTCATAGAGGAGGTAATTGAGGCCTAGAGAGGTGAGATTATTTGTCCATATCATATTACTAGTTAAATTGAGAGCTAAGTCCATCTGACTCCAAAATTTATATTCTTTTCACTATCCAGACAAATGTTAGCTGTTGCTAATGCTTGCCTATTAGATCAATTTTTAGGCATTATCTAGAACAAATGTTTACTGTTCCTTTTGCTTAGCTTCTAAGCATTCTATCACTGGCACCATTGTCTGAAAATGAATAACAATCATTATTACAGCAAGCTCAACAATTTAGGGACTCACTGGTACCAAACACTGAACAGAAGTCAATAACCATCTCAGAGCTCATCTCACAAGTCCTCATAGCATTTTTTTGTAACAATTAAGTATTGGTTAAAAGGTTAAACTGTATTTTACTTATTTTTTCTTGGTTAACAATATTTAATATTGACAACACAAACTAACATATTTGCAGCCACCTGACATGAGTTGAATGAGAAGTTAAAGTCTTGAAGAAGTTCTAGCAATAAATGCAGTGGAAGAGAACTCAAACCAGGGCTCTGTGACCGCCTAGAGGGGTGGGATGGGGTGGTAAGTGGGAGGGGATATATGTATACCTATGGCTAATTCATGTTGATGTCTGTCAGAAATCAGCACAATATTATAAAGCAATTATCCTTCAATTAAAAAATAAAAATTTTAAAAATGCAGTGAACTCTAAAGTCCAAACCAAGGGGGTATTTTCCTTGCATTTGGCTGTAAATGAACATGGAAGAGTATTAACATATACATATATTAGGCATTTGCAGTCAGATAGTTTCTAGATGGACACATTCACCCACACAGAAGGGTTATAGCAATCCCAGTATTCAAATTGTAAAAATCCCCCAAATAAGACCCAGAAATAGGAGATGCTTAGCTCAGAAGTTAACACTTTAAACTTTGGGAAAATGGGATTTTTAAGGATCTTTAAGGATCAATACTTTCCTCTCCTGAATATGCCAAAAACATATTCATACCAATCCTGTCTGTGGCACAAGTACTTTGGAAAGACCTGGTTCCAAATGCCTTTAAATGAAGTCATATTCCCTTACCCTTTGATTGCTTATTTACCTTAGAGTGAGTGTATGATGATGATGATGGAGGATAAGGAGGAAGAGGAAGTCATCTTTTTGGGTACTACAATCCAGTCACTGTGCTGAGCACTTTACCCAATGGATTCTGGAAGGCTAGGCCCCACCACAGAAATCCAGCAATAAATAAAATGCAGCTAAAAAGAACAGTTGACTCTGGGAAAACACCCTGATGCTGAGAAAGATTGAAGGCAAAAGGAGAAGGGGGCGACAGAGGATGAGATGGTTAGATGGCATCACTGACTCAGTGGGCATGAATCTGAGCAAACTCCAGGAGATAGTGGAGCATGGCATGCTGCAGTCCATGAGGAGGCAAAGAGTCGGGCATGACTTAGTGGCTGAACAACAGCAACAAAACTTTGTTATTTGTTACCAAAAGAAAATGCAAGGAGGCCTTGTGGAATGAGCTCTGAGCTAGTTATTAACGTCTGTTTAGTACTTGTTGCCAACACTAACATCCTCATACCTGTGAACCCACCATGAGCAGGAGGACATTCTCAGTAACTGGCATGGGTTAAGTAAAACTCTGGTGTCCTCCCACTGGGACTCAATTGACAATTTCAGGGAACAGAATCTACACAAAAGAGGCTCCAAAGGAGTGAAGACGTTACACAGACCACCACTGAGAAGCAAGAGAATGTGAACAGAAGACACAGCCTGGAGGATAAAATCTCTCTCTTACCTATCACCACTTAGAGCTGGGAGTGGAAGCTGCCTGTCTCTGAAGGGACTGGGAGAGGATTTCAAAACCTGAGTTCTAAGTTGTTACAAAGGAATGCAGCAAGTAGATAACACAATGAAATATTGCCTTCAAATTGTCTCCGTGCTTTCAGAGAAAGGCATTTGTTTGAGCAAAAAGGCCAGTGATTACTACTTACCTATTAAATGTTCAGCACTGTGCTTTGGGTTGAAGGTATAAAGAGATGTTCATAAAGACCCACATCCCTGTAAGGGAGACCCATTATAAACTGGTTATTATAAAACAGTGTTAAGTCCAGTATCAGAGACATATGCCCAAGACATTATAGGAGCCTAGGAATTGGACCAAATTTAATCAAAGAGATTTAGGTAGTCTTCCTCAAAGAGGAGACACCTGAGAGTACTGAGTTTATGGGTCACAAACAAAAACAGAAAACACAAGCAAAATTCACTGGTGTCAGATAGCAAAGTGGCTAGAATTATGAGCATGATTTTAGAATTGGGCAGGAGATGGATATTACCAATCTGCTATCAAAACTTAGCATCATGTGAAAAAAGAATAAGAACACACAGAAGATAGTATTTGGAATAAGAACTGTTAAAAGTAAAATGATTGGGATTGGGCAGGTAAAAGTTGAATTTTGAAGATTTAAAAAACATATAAGTAATGCTGCTGCTACTGCTGCTAAGTCACTTCAGTCATGTCCGACTCTGTGCAACCCCATAGACAGCAGCCCACCAGGCTCCCGCATCCCTGGGATTCTTCAGGCAAGAACACTGGAGTGGGATGCCATTTCCTTCTCCAATGCATAAAAATGAAAAATGAAAGGGAAGTCGCTCAGTTGTGTCCAACTCTTAGTGACCCCATGGACTGTAGCCTACCAGGCCCCACCATCCATGGGATTTTCCAGGCAAGAGTACTGAAGTGGGGTGCCACTGCCTTCTCCGTATAAGTAATGAATATACCACAAAAAGATAGGGACTGTACAACGCTTGATCATTATCATTATTTATTTAATTTTATTACTTACACTGATAAGCTTTAAAAACTAAATTTCTTACTCCATTTTGATGCTAATTCTGTTTACTGAGATACAGACCTACTTGAAGATGTAGTATTAATTTCTCCTTTTCAAGTGAACTGTACAATGTTCTCATACAAGTGAAATTTTTTTCTAAAACTTTGGTGGTGGTGGTTTAGTCGCTAAGTTGTGTCCGACTCTTGCGACCCCTTGGACTGAAGCCTGCCAGGCTTCTCTGTCCATGGGATTCTACAGGCAAGAATACTGGAGTGGGTTGCCATTTAGTTTATATTTATTTTTAAATTAATTTTGATTGGAGTATGGTTGATATACAATGTTGTGTTAGTTCCTACTGTACAGTAAAGTGAACCAGCTATACATATATAAGTGAAAATCTTTTGCACTTGCTCAGAACTCATATGCTTATAGCATTCTTTTTTTTAGTGTTATGAAAACTTTATTTCTATTTTTTATTTTTTTAATTATCATAGATTGTAATTATACAATATTAAGAAGTATAGAACAAAATACAATTATTAGAAGACAATTGCTTCAGTGTTGGCCCCTGCCGCACATCAGTATGAATCAGCCGCAGGTATACACATATCCCCTCCTTCCTGAACCCCCTCCCACCTCCCTCCCATCTCATCCCTCTAGGTTGTCACAGGATACTGGGTTGAGCTCCTTGTTTTACACAGCAAATTCCCACTTGCTATCTATTTTATGTATGGTAATGTGTACGTTTCTATGCTATTCTCTTAATTTGTCCCACTCTCTCCAAGTCTCAGTTTGAAACGACTCCTGAATCAAGGATTTGGAGGTACACTTTTTATTGGAACAAATTAAAAGTAAACTATTGTAACCTCCCCAAAATGCTTTTCTAAAAATTATTTCTGTATTCTCAAACATACACAGCTTGAAGCCTATAATTAGAAGGCACCACTTAATGATTCTTTTATTTCAGATTTTTCTCCTACAGCAAATATTTCTTTCTTTCTGTCAAAGAAAAACAAATCTCAAGAGATGGTGATATCTCTTTCTCCCATCTAAGACATTAGCTAATTTCACCTTACTCCTGAGGAGAGATTGCAGTACATACCAACAAGAGAAAGCATGAGTGAACAGTAAATTTCAGTCCTATTTTTGGTCCCGCTTAATTTCTCTAAGGTTCACTTTTATCATCCCTAACATGAGAGAAATAACATGACTCTGCCTTCCCCATCAGACCAAAACTAGCCTTCATCTGAAGAGATTTTAAGGGCATTAAACACAACAGGAAAAAAAGGAAGTCCTAAAATTATGAAATGTTCTAAGCTGTATTTGAAAAGTTGTTATTCAGAATTTAGAATATATTTCCACATTAGAGCAATACTATAAATGGATTACTAGTAGATTTACACATGGAGAACAAGGGGATTGGTGAGGATCTGTCAAAAACACTAAAAAGAACTTCTGGAATTCTCAAGTAAGTTTAGAGGTCGACAGCACTGGTTCCCTATCCAAATCGAACCCAGGTTTCTTGCATTGCAGGCAGACTTTTTACCGACTGAGCTACAAGGGAAGCTCCATATGCCAAATCAACCTTCAGAAATTGCATAGCTTCTGGAAACATGAAGGTGATAGATATATTTAGTTAGAGAGACAAAGGAGGGGAAAGAAAGAGAGAGGGAGAGGAAGATAGCTTTTTACAAAGTCACTGTTAAAGAGTTAGAAGAGGCAAAGAAATAGGAGTAAGGATTTGGTTGGCACAGTTATAAAACAAGGGAGGAACTGATGAATTGGAACTAAATCATTAGCAGTTTAAGTAAACATGAAATGTTTTTCCCGGCCTCAAAGAACACAAGCTGTCCATTGGCCATCTCTCCTCTTTCCCCATCCTCCACGGCCAAGTAGAATTTGCTGGCTTGATTTCACCCCCTCTTCAGCCAGTCAAAATCAATTCTCCCTCCACTCCCCACCTCTCTACCTCTCCAAAAGCACTCTGGCAGAGAAGTCAGTGCGTTCTGTCACAAGTTATGTCAAGGCTCAGCTGCCCTGCGCTTCCTCTTGACCACACTCACCCTAAAATTCTCCCCTCAGATGATTTTCCTGCCATCTTCTCTCCCCTGATTTGCCTCCTATGCCTCTGGTCACACTTCCCAGTCTGATGTGCAGGATCTTCTATTGCTGGGGGTTTGCAGTCTCCATGACTTTCCATTTTGCCTCAAACTCTCCGTGTAAACTCACCCGCAATCACAAGATTCAATCACCACCTCTGCACCAGCGACTCCAGCTATGTGACAGACTGTATAGCAGCAGTTCCCAACCTTTTTCACACGAGGGACCAGTTTCATGGAAGACAATTATTCCACAGATGTGGTGGTGGGAGGGGTGGTTTGGGGATTATTCAAGCACATTACATTTATTGTGCTCTTTATTTCTATTATAATTACATCAACTTCACCTCAGGCCATCAGGTATTAGATCCCGGAGGTTGGGAAGGACAGACTGGACTCTGGAGAGAGGCAAGCTTGGGATAATATCTAGGCTCTGCTCCTTATTAATGAGTGACTCTGGGAGAGTTCTACTTAACTTCAGGGTAAGTTTGCATTTCTTACCATCCTACATTGCTAGTGGAAATGTAAAATGAAGAAGCCACTTTGGAAAACAGTTTCACAGCTCCACAAAAACTTAGAGTTACCATATGGTTGAGAAAATTCACTCCTGGGTATATACCCAAGAGAATTGAAAACGTATGTCTACAAAAAGTTTGTACACAAATATTCATAGAAGTAATATTCACAATAGCGCCAAAGTAAAAACAACCCAAATGTCCATGAACTGATGAATGGAAAAACAAAACAAGGTGTATCTATACAATGGAACATTACTTAGCCATAGAAAGAAATGAAGTACTGATACGTTATAAGGATGAACCTTCTAAATAGAATGCTAAGTAAAAGAAGCCAGACAAAAAGGCCATATACTGTATATATATGGCCATATATTATAAATTATAAAGGCCATTGTAGATATTTAAAGGCCATGTATTGTAAATTCCACTTATATGAAATGTCCAGAATAGGCGAATCTAGCAGGTAGAGACAGAAAGTAAACTATTAGTAGCAGTTTCCAGGGGCTGAGGGAAGGGAAGGAGAGGGAGCAACTGAGAAGACGTCAGGGTTTCTGTTTGGGGGTGATGAAAATGTTCTGGAATATACTAAATTTCTTGTGAATATACTACAAACGCACTTTAAAAAGGTAGGTTCTAGAAAATAGAATCAGCTAGTGGGAAGCTGCTGTCTGGCATAGGTGGCTCAGCTCGGTGCTCTGTGATGACCTAGAGAGGTGGGATGGGGGTACACATAGCTGATTTACTTCTTTATACACCAGAAACTAACACATCATTGTAAAACAATTTTACTTCAATTTTTTAAAAAAAAGGTAGATTCTAATGGTATGTGAATTATACCAATTAATTTTTAACTACTTCAAAATATGTCCTTGTCACTTTCCTAAACTGCTATATTTCCTGTATTTCCTCCCTGGATTTATAACTCATTCTTTCTTCCAGTATTCCATGCCAGAAACTTGGGATTCACCCTAGATCGCCTAGTGCCTTCTTTCATCATCCCTCCATATCCAAGTCTGATCATGAACCTCCAGACACTTTCTCATACACCTCCACTTGTTTTCCTGTCCACTGCCACTCCTGGGTTCAAGATGTCGTGACCTTTCCCCTGGTCCACGGAATGCTTACTCGTCAGGCTTCTAGATCAACTATCTCCTGTTTCTCTCTTCTTTCTACTGGTGCCAAATCAATCTTTCCGAATTATCAGACTGAGGACATAACTCCCCTATTCAAAATTCTCCCACCATTCCCTATCTGCTCAATAATAAGTCTTTGCCTGGCATGCAAAGCCTTTCATGAATGGCCCTCACTGTCCACCTAACCCCTCACTCTTCTTTCCTCACCTCCATTTTACCTGTTGTTGTAAAATGAACTTCTTTTTCCTAATGCCCACGTGATAGGGACTGAATGTTTGAATCCCCCAGAAAATTCATATATTGATACCCTAATCCTCAACGTGATGGTATTTGGAGATGGGGTTGTTGGTAGGTAATTAACTGATGACTGTGGTTTGTTATTTAAGCCTCGCAGTCTATGATATGGTTTTAACAGCAGCTTGAACTACAACATTATGCTTTGCACGTACTTTTTTTCTTAGAATGGCTCTCCTCCTCTAAGTATGTCTGCATGCAATCACAAACTCACTTTTCAAGGGCCTATTTGAATTCTCCTCTTCCCTCCCAACTCTTCCAGGCAAACTATGGCACCCAACATACTGACTTCTTTTAGGCTTTGTATGATTTGTGTTGCTCAGTAGTTCTGTCTCCCCAGTAATTTCGTAAGAAGTAGACCCTGTCTTCTCATCTTTCTAGCCCCCAACACAGAAGTATGTTGATAACTTATATGTGGTTACCTTTTTCTGCTATCATAGGCTTCCGACATGGTCTCTAAACTTCAAATTTGTTTCTTCTCCAGTTTTCTTCTCTAATCTTACTTCTGTCTCAAGCTTTTTCTTTGGACTATTGAATGAATTTACTTCTTTTATATTAGCATGCCCATAATGAAATTTCAAGACATGCTTCCAAATTTGTAGTAGTACAGATTTATGTTAGAGAGAATAAAAATACACCAAATACTTCTTCCAGTCACTTTCTCATCTATATCATAAATACCTACTTCTGTGCCAGGCAGTGTGATTAACACTGTGGCAGAGGTACAAGTATATATCAGGTACGGAGACCATAGGGTCTAAAAAGGGGAACCACATGGACAGAAATTGTGACACAGGGCATTATGAAAGAGTCGTGAGAGAAGTAAAAACAAGTTCTGACTCACAGAATTAAACTGTGCCTTAAACCATAGGTGAGGTTTCACTGATCAGAGAAAAGCACACTGTCTGCAGAGAACAGGACATTGAAAAAAGCAGACAGGTGTGGAAAGAGCAGGAATGCCGACAGAGTGGTGAGGCCTTAAAACTGGAGTTAAAGTGCCTACGTGTTTATTTACTCACTCAACACACATGGAGAGAGGGAGAGAGAATACCATGTTCTCAGGATCAGAACTAAAAGCCTCTGATGGTCCATGTGAAATAATCTAATGTAGCCTTTTTCTGTATGTCTGTGTAGGCTTCACATGCATCCATACATGCTCAGTCATGTCTGACTCTTTGTGACATCATGGACTGTAGCCTGCCAGGCTCCTCTGTCCAGGGGGATTCTCCAGACGAAAATATTGGAGTGGATTGCCATACCCTCCTCCAGGGGATCTTCCCAACCCAGGGATCAAACCCATGACTCCTACATCTCCTGAATTGGTTGGTGGGTTTTTCACCACTATTACCACCTGGGAATCCCCACATGCCCCCAGAGAGGCCAGGAGAGTTTAGTAGACACACTTAGAAATGCAATATCTTGTGTGTACCAAAGAGTCATGAATGGGACCCAGGTCTTCACATTGCATTCATTCTTCTGCAGAATGGAAATAAATGTTAGATTACTAATGTCCCTCATAAACAATTCTTGAGAGTGGCTACTACACAAAAACATTTCCACCAAAAGTTTTGCTGATGGATCTACTTGTCACAAGAAGGGTGTTGAAGAGCTGAAATAGTAAGTGAAACCAAGCGGGGTGCTAAAATTAGAATGAGAACCTCATCGGCTTCTGTGGTAATTTGTGGGGATTTCACAAGTCCGCATGTTCACATAGTTTTATGCACTTGTTAATCTTTATCTCACCACAATATCTCATACTCAGTGACTTTTTTCAACACTTGCTTCTTATTACTAGTCCAGGAAACTGGACATGTATTTATTTATTTATCTTAGACACTCTTTAACTATTAATCACATAAAACCTGAAGGTATTCACCAAGAACTTAGGCAAAAAGATACTTCCTCCCTACTAAATGCAATATAAATTATCTATGGAATTTTTAAAACAGAAAAATAACAGAAGAAAATGGTTAAATCTCTCATTAACTTACCACTTCATAATAATGTAGTTAACACTTGGTTTGGGAAATAAAGGCAAAAACCCATCATAAAAATATCAGTGACTGGGGGACAATACTGGAATGTCTGAAGCAGTATCTCACTGAAAAATCAAAGAATGTTCAAAACCCAAAATGTAATATTTTCATGTATCTAAAACAATGTGGAGGAAGCCCAGATTTTATAAAAACTGTCTTTGTTTTTAGTTATTATAGTTTCTTTTCAAATATCTAATTTTGATTACGGATAAGAACAAGATTTTTTTAATTCAATAATGTGTTGTCTAGAGTGTCAAACATCTGATTTATAAAGACTAAACTATTCCTTTTGTCATCTAGATGTATCTAAATCTCCATATTTTGTGGAAGAACCCGAGTCTTTCCAATAAGTTTTTTAGTTTTTTTTTTTTTGTTTTACTGAGAATCATACTAGCATCAAAGTGACTGAACAAGTGTCATGCGTGACATCAGCAATATCTCATATAAATGTGCCTGCAGGTCCTAACAGAAAATCATCCTTTCCTTAATAACTCTGGTTCTGATGCCATGACAATTAAATATGAAAGTATAGTGGCCATATACACATCATAAATATTGTTCTCAAATGTCTCTCTCTTTTTTTTTTTTTTACATTTACTTATTTGGCTGTACCAGATCTTAGTTCAGCACATGGGATCTTCCATCTTCATTGTGGCATGTGGGATTTAGTTCCCTGACCAGGGATCGAACCCAGGCCCCCTGCATTGGGAGTGCAGAGTCTTAGCCACTGGGCCAGCAGAGAAGTCCCTCAAATGCCCTTCTCTTTTGCATTTTTCTCATTATCTGTAAAAATCTGCTTAAAGACATGTAAATAATAAACCACAAGTGTTAGGCTTTTTTCCTCCCAAGTGAAGATGGTGTGCGTTAACAAGTTCTTACTCACTCAGCATCAGCAGGTTGTAAAATAGTGACCTCTTACAGAGATCACACTTGAAGATGTATTTTTGTTAGACTTCCTCACACAGGATTGGCTCTCACAAAGTTGCAAATATTTTGAATTAGTTGCAAAAAGGTACAAGTCCAGACTTTTACTTTAAAAAATTCAGTTTTCTCGATTCTTATGGAAAAATCCGATCTGCTGGTTTTAGGACTGCATTCCCACCAGGCAACATGTAGCTGGAGCCGAAGAGTAATCACTTCCCAGTTCCCTCAAGTCCCCACTACCCTCTACCATCTCCCCAAACAGAGGCCAAGTGTCACGACCATTTATCATCCCACTATATTAAGACATTTAAGAGGAAACTGAAATACCACTTGTCCCAGACAGAGATCATTCTTTTTATCCCTCATCCACTTCACTCATTCTGGTCCCTTCCTGGCCCTGCACACATTTGCTTTTGCAAGTTCCTATCTCAGGCTCACCAGGCTGCTCACTGACAGAAGGCTGCTCACCTAAAGAAGGACTCTTTAGAATGTTCCTATTCATGGACTGGACAAGGAAGAATCACAAGACAGCTCCTATGCCTTCTGGCCTATTTTCATTCAAAAAGTAGGTTCAGATTGCAAGACAATCCTTGCCCAAACAAGAAAAGTTTAGGGATTTCCACTTGTCAAGGCTGGTCAGGCTGATAAAATCTTCTTTATTTTCACTTATAATGTGCTTAAAATATCTAGATTATCTCCAACTTCTGCAATTTCTTCAGATTTCTGTATTTTTATTTCTTTCTTTTGTTTTCGGCCATGCCATGAGGCATGAAGGATCTTTGCTCCCTGACCAGGGACCAAACTTGTGCCCCCTGCATTGGAAATGCAGAGTCTTAACCACTGGAATGCCAGGGAAGTCCAGTCAGATTTCTGTGCTTTTCTTTTACAGAAAAGTTCTCATAATCAACAAAATATTGATCAACAAACTATTGATTCCCAAAGACCATGGGAACTTGGTGCCAATGTCTCTCAACACTTTACTTTGTAGATTCTGGAACAATTACAGGAAAATAGAATGTATACAGGGCTATCTATACAAAAATTATGTATCTACTCCTGCTTAAAGGCAAATGCATTTTCAGATTCCATACACTACAGTAAGTATCTAGTTTCACTCTCTCCCACTTCCTCTCTCTGTGATTTGGATTTGTTGACTACAACCAGTCACAGCTTATTCCTCCCTGTCAGATCTGAGTTACTCACAGGTACTCGTCACTGTAGACTTTTCAGGATAATTTCCTGTGCATAATTTCCAAGATCATTTCCAGTCCTTAGATAATGAATCGCTTGGATAACTAGTGATGGTACAAGCTGAGCTGGTATTCTTTCTTTGCTGTTGTTTATGATTCTAAACAGAGAAACCAGCAACCAGGCGAGGGTTATTTACTAGTCAGTACAGCTGCAGGGATTGACCTCTCAACACCTGATTTCCTCATCTTGCTCATTCAAGTCTTCTGAGAGAGGTTTTTTGTCTATTCAGAGAAACTCTCTAGTTCTAATAGAGAAATAGACTGTGGTGCAGGAAAGACATGTTTTTTCCACTTTTCTAGGGAACCTCTTATTTATCAGGTTAATGACCTTGCTTTATAAAGGAGAAGCCCAGGGTCAAAAAGATACCATAATTCGCCCAAGTTTAAACAGTGAGATAATGAGACAAAGGAAAAGACACCATCATAGCAGACCTTCCATAGGATCCAGACTCATAGTGAGTCGGGTTCTCTGGGACATAAAAAGTGCATGTGTCAGAGGCTGTTTTAAACTAATGCATCTGCTTAAGAAAGTGTGAGTTTTCTGATAAGAAGCAGCTCTTTGCCCTGTCGATATGAAGAAATGAATCAGCATGGATGTTGCTGTGAGTTGTGGAATTTCTGTTTACCATTCTGATTTCACGGTAATTTGACACTCGAACTTTGCAAAAAACTATTCCAACCTAATCATCTCCCTTTGTGGAAAGTTTTTGTATTCAGGGGTCTAAAATGATGTGGGGGTTTTGGTAGGAAGCTGAAATCCCCAGCTGGTGGTCACTGGACATCAAAAGCAGTTCTGGGTACCTTTGAGATCAGGTGTAAAGATGGGTAGTAAAAGTGAAATTGAGAAGATGGAGTCTTGGAACTCAAAATTCCTCTTGGTACAAACAGCTGGCTCTCTGGCTCTGATGCCTTGATCCTGAACACTGTCCAGTCATTTCCTCTTATCACATGGAACCCCACGTATTTCCTTGGTTACCTTTGGTCACTCAAACTTTGGCATCTCTCCTCTTTTAATTGTTAGTTATTTATTTTAGTTGTGCTGGGTTCTCACTGCTGTATGCAGGCTTTCTCTAGTTGCAGAGAGTGGGGATTACTGTTCACTGCATGCGGGGGGTTTCTCATTTCAGTGGCGGCAGCAGTAGCAGCTTGTAACTCTGGAGCGCAGGCTCAGGAGTTGTGGCGCTCAGGCTTCGTTGCTCGGCAGCATGTGGGATCTTCCCAGACCAGGTATTGAACCCATATCCCCTGCATCAGCAGCTGGATTCTGAACCATGGGACTACCACTTGAAAAGTCCCTGGCTTTTCAAGTTCTTCCAGAAAAGAGCTCTACCCGCTTTACTCCTCCAGTCTAAACTCACTCCTTCAACACCACTAACAGGCTTTGAGACTCTGCCTCTGCCCTCCCAGGTTTGGGACCAAATAGTCTACAAAATGCAGCTCTCATTGTTCTTGTCCTCAAATTCCACTCACAGCAGACAGCAGCAGATTTTTCAAGAGAGATGATGCCAAGGCAAGTGGACTTTTAAGAAGCAAATGCTTCCCACATTCCCATCAGTTTATTCCTGGCTCAGAAGATCCCAAACTTAACTCTGGGGGAAAAGATTTCCCTACTTTACAAAATGGGATTGTTGTATTCAGGAGGATACCTGCCTCATGAAATGTTTGAAAGAAATTCAGGGAGGCCACTGGGCTAAGATGGACAGCATGCCCAGTGAAATGAAGGAGAACCTACAGAAATGGACCACACGCAGCATGAGCTCGTCATTCTTCGGCATGGCCTTCGGACTTTGTTCTGAAGTGTGGACGCATGAAGCCCGGGGCAGAAAGAGAGCCAGGCATGGTGCTGCCAGCCGATCTTGTCCCTGTGCATCCAGGCTTCTGCCACATACCCCACAGGGTGGCTCTTGCGCACACAGAAAGTGAGCTCACTCGGGAGCCCCCCTCCCCCAGCCCACCCCTTCATGGATCACTGACTGTAGACATTTTGCGGGGAAAACCAGTTTCTACCATGGAGACTTGGCTTAGTTTGCTTGTACTGCTATGACAGATATCAGACTAGGTGGCTTGAACAGAAAGGTCTCATAGTTCTAGGAATTCCCTGGTAATTCAGTGGTTAAGACTTCATGCTTCCACTGCCAGGGGCACCGGTTCAATCTCTGGCTGGGGAACTAAGATCCTACAAGCTGTTTGGTATGACCAAAGGGAAAAAAAAAGGAAATTTCTTATAGTTCTAGAAGCTAGGAAATCCAAGATCAAGATGCTGCCAGTCCAATTCCTGGTGAGACTCCCTTCCTGACTTGCAACCTTCTGCTGTGTCCTCACATGGTAGACAGAGGACCTTGTTCTTAAAAGGGCACAGCCCTATTGGATTAGGCCCCCTTGCTTATTACCTCATTCAACCTTAATTACCTTCCTCTAGGCTCTATCACCAAATATACTTAACAATGAGAGTTAGAGCTTTAACATATGAATTTGGGGTGGACACACATTCAGTCCATTCTTGGCTCTCAACCAAGAATCAGAGATATATAAAGACTTCTGGCATCCTATGTAGAATTTTGTGTTTGTGTCCATGAACTTTTAAAGGGGCTTTTGATCAATAAAAGTTTAAGAACCACTGCTCAAACACACAGAGACTGGTTGCCCAGAGGATTTCAGAAGACACCAGAAAATCAATATTCCCTGAGGACCCACCATCTGGTGCCATTTTTTTATATTTTAAAACAGATTAAGTTGTCCAATGCAAAAGGAGAGGAAACACAAAATCATTCCTTGATTCTCACCACCAGCTTTTTAGAGTCACAAAACTTTGAGGTATATTAATAGAAGTTTTCACATTCTCCTAAGAGTCCATGAGCAACCTTAGACTTAGGATCCAATTTAAAAACACAGTTTTCCTCTTGCAGAGGCGTCTATGGCCCCATCAAGGTTTAGAAATACTATCACTACTCCTCTCTGTGAAGTTGCTTCCTTCACCATTTCATTCACTTCTGTTACCCTTAGTACCCTGGTCAGATGCCATCAGCCAGGGGCGTGGGGGTGGGCTCTGTGCTGGGGGTCCACCTGCTTCATAGGACACGCCCCATGGGGCAGGGCAGCAGAGAGGGTGCTAAGGCTGTATACACTACGGTATAATTCTAGCCACTTCACAAAAACACTGTCAAATGGTGTCCCTTCAAATGGGGCGTATAGCAATTTAGACCGATGACATTTTGTTGGCTCACAAACCACAAGAGTTCAGACATTAGTGGAGTGCAGTCCTCAGGCTAAAGAAATTGATAGTACACGTAACCTCTGCACCATCTTACATGGGGCTGTGTACATGTTTAATGTCTTTCTTCAAAGGAGATTAAAGGGCAATAACCTAACTTTGCCTTATAAAATAATTCTGTAAAAATAGAGTTAATAGCGCTATTTCTGTATTATAACTAAATAAATGAGAATACAAATAAATTAAGTAAATGCTAATATACCCATTAATCAACACATATTTATTAGATATCTTCAGTTTTTTTCTCCCTTCCTCCCCTCATTGATGTTTAAATGTTGTTTTTTAATCTAATTAAAAGTATGGTTCTAACTGCACAAGGACCTGATTATTGTCAGGAAAAAAGAATGTTTGTTTAGGTTCAATATCCAGATTCTGAGTTCTTTATTGCCTTAACAAATATCAATTGAGTACACACCTCTGCCTTCCAGACATTATGCCAGGGCCTGGGCATCCAGTGGTGAATGAAATGGACCAGATCTTTGACGAGTGGAGTGTACTGTTTACCAAGGGAAACCAACAACACACAAGTAGAAAGACAAGTTGACACATCACTAATTGTCAGCTTGTGTTGTGAACCACTCAGCTTGGCTTTTCCTGAACCTTATTCTGAAGGGCTAGTCACTTTGTATCTCATTTTTGCCCCGGTGTTGATACAGTGGTATTTCATTAAGAGTATTAGACTGGCATTATTTTGGCCTTTGTTTTATTCCTATGTTAATCGTTTTCAGTTTCATTTTATTTTTGCTGCTTATCATAAACTGTTTTAATTCTTTTTGGAGGATATCAGAGAACAAACATCTATGAACAAAGACTTTTTTTTTCAATACATGAATAAAGAATTCTGTTTTGTGAAAACAGTTTGCTTCCTTTCCCATTGTCCCAATGCTGATTCCCCTTGAATAATCTCAGAATGACTCTACATAGAATGCACTGCTTATATTACAGTTTTTTTACTTATAAATCATCTACTCTGTTGCGTTGTTACTCTGCAGAGTTGTTTCAGGCAGAGAGTGATGCTCAGTGTGAAACTATTAAAAGTGATTTTTCCCCTCCTACCAGCTCTGTCAGTTACTGGAAAATAGCTTATGCTTCTGGGGGTCTTTTTTTTTTTCATTCAAATCCAATTAACATTTACTAAGAGGCAGGTGTTCTTGCCAACTCAATACTTGACAGTTCCTCAAAGGCTGTTTTGTGGGAGGGTGTGTCTGCTCCATATGGCAACAACTTTTGAGGATCAAGAGGTTCTCAAAGAGTTTTCATTTTTATAAATAACCCAAGAACAATCAGCCATGAATTTTGTTAATCCTTCTTGAATCACAGACTTTCCTTCTGTTTCCACTTGTGAAAACAAGTGTATAAGTTTAATATGTTTTGTGTAAAATACAATTCTGCATAAACGAACACTGAGCTCCAGTTAGTGATATGTGTGATAGAGTGTTGAGGAGTGGAGTAAACTGCTGTCTACAATCATACCGAAAAGGAAAGATGGACCAATGGATGAATAGAGGAATGAACACTTGGGTAGATATGTGAAAAAGCAAACTTAGGAAATTATTAATGGTAAAACCGAATTGGCAGGGGAAGATACCCTGGAGAAGGGAATGGTAACCCACTCAAGTATTCTTGCCTTGAGAATTCCATGGACAGAGGAGCCTGGCGGACTACAGTCCATGGGGTTGCAAAGAGTTGGTCACGACTGAGCGACTAACACACTCACACGGATGTTCACTATACGAGTCTTTCAACTTTTTTTGTCTGAACACTGTCATTATAAAGTGTGAAAAATTCTCTCCATTATTTTATACTTTATTTTGTGTTTTTTACAGTCAACTAAGTTTTCAATTGAAGTAAAAAAGAGATAATATTATATTGATATACCATGATATTAATGTTTAATACTATGTTACAAATGTACAATGGAGTAATTCATAATTTTAAAGGTTATACTCCATTGGTAGTTTTTAAAAATATTGGCTACATTCCCCATGTTGTACAATATATCCCTATAGCTTATTTTATACATGATTGTTTGTACCTCTTAATCCTGTGTCCCTGTATTGTCCCTCCCCTTTCCCCCCTCCCCATTGGTAACAACTAGGTTGTTTTCTATATCTCTGAGTCTGCTCCTTTTTTTTATATTCACTAGTTTGTTGTAATTTTTAGACTCCACATATAAGTAATATCAAGCAGTATTTATCTGTCTGACTTACTGCACTTAGCATAAGGCCCTCCAAGTCCATCTGTGTTGCTGCAAAATTTTTTCCTCCTTAAGGCTGAGTAATATTCCATTTATATATATGTATGTGTATATATATATGTACATACACACACACACACATACCACATTTTCTCTATCCTTCATCTGTTGATGGAAACTTAGGTTGCTTCCATATCTTCTTGGTGATTGTAAATAAAGCTGTTATGAACATTGAGGTGCATTTATCTTTTTGATTTAGTGTTTTCGCTTTTCTTTGGATATATACCCAGGAGTAGAATTACTGTATCATATGTCGTTCTATTTTTAATTTGTTCAGAAATTTCCATACTGCTTTACACAGTGTCTGTACCAATTTACATTTCCACTAACAGTCTTTTGTGTTTCCGTTCCTGAATTAGAGTCATGAATATTATTAAAATGACCATATTACCTATGGCAATATACAGATTCAGTTCAATCCCTATCAAAATACCAATGGCATTTTTTATAGAACTAGAACAAATAATATAAAAAAATTTTATATTTTTTTTATAAAAAAAATTCCATACAAATTTTTATATTATTTGTTCTAGTTCTATAAAAAATGCCATTGGTATTTTGATAGGGATTGAACTGATCTGTATATTGCCATAGATAATATGGTCATTTTAATAATATTCATGACTCTAATTCAGGAACACTGTACATCTTTCCATCTGTTGTGTTATCTTCAATTTCCTTCATCGGTGTCTTAGAGTTTTCCAAACACAGGTCTTCTACCTCCTTAGGTAGGTTTTTTCCTAGGTATTTTATTATTTTGATGTGATGGTAAATGGAATTGTTTCTTTAATTTATTTCACTTTCTGATAGCTTGTGCTTATTGTATAGAAATGCAACAGATTTCTGTATATTAATTTTGTATTCTGCAACTTAACCAAATTCATTGATGACCTCTAGTAGCTTTCTGGTGCCATCTTTAAATTTTATACATATGATATCATGTCATCTGCAAAGTGACAGTTTTACTTCTTCCTATCCAATTTGGATTCCTTTTATTTCTTTTTCTTGTCTGAATGCTATATATGTCTAAGATTTCCAACACTATGTTGAATAAAAGTGGTTAGAGTGGACATCCTCGTCTTGTTCCTGACCTTAGAGGAAATGCTTTTAGCTTTTCAATGTTGAGTATGATGTTAGCCGTGGGTGTGTTACATATGTTTGTTTAGATGGCCTTCCTTGAGGTCTGTTTCTTCTATGCCCACTTTCCAGAGAGTTTCTATCACAAATGAATATTGACTTTTGCCAAAAGCGTTTTCTGCATCTATTGAGATGATCATATGCTTTTCATTCTTCAGTTTGTTAATGTGGTATATCATATTGATTGATTCGCAGATATTGAAAACCTTTGCATCCCTGTGATAATCCCACTTGTTTGTTGAATATTTTGCTAAGGATTTTTGCACCTGTGATCATCTGTTACATTGGACTCTAATTTTCTCTTTTTGTGATAGTTTTGTCTGGTTTCTGTATCACAGTGATGCTGGCCTCATAGAATGGGTTTGAAATATCATTTCCTCAGCAATTTTTTGGCAATGTTTGAGAGGGATAGATGTTAACTCCTCTTTAAATGTTTGGTAGAATTCACCTGTGAAGTTGTCTGGTCCTAAACTTTTGTTTTTTGGGTACTTCCATTATTTTAAGTTGACATCTTTCAAACTTTTAGTGTTTGGGGATTTGGTGAATAAGTCACATACATTAGCCTTTATAATTTTATAACTATTAATCATAGATACACTGAAGAAGTGTCAGTTATCAGTCTATCTAAGTGAATCCTTTCTCCCCTGGAGCATTTTAGATGCTGTTCTCTTGTTTTCTAATTTTTGCTAATGACTGTCTTAAGGTGAAGCAATCAAAATTACTCCAAATATTCCAAGTCTCAAAGTTTTGTTTTAGAGTAACAGGAAAACATTTTTGTATTTGTTTCCAATAGTCTCCGGTCAATGAAGAATCAGTCTAAACTGCTTTTCATGGAATGCCTAAACTGTATCAGTTATTGGCATATTTATATGCTGATCATTATTATTTAGTCAGTAAGTCATGTCCTATGCTTTGTGGCCTCATGAACTGTAGCATGCCAGGTTTCTCTGTCCTCCACTATCTCCCGGAGTTTACTCAAACTCATGTCCATTGAGTTGGTGATGCAATCAAATCATCTCATCCTCTGCCACCCACTTCTTTTGCTTTCAATCTATCCCAGCATCAGGGGCTTTTCCAATGACTTGGCTCTTTGCATCAGTTGGCTAAAGTATTGGAGCTTCAGTGACAGTCCTTCCAGTGAATATTCAGGGTTGATTTCCTTTAGGAAATATATCCAGCACTACAATTTGAAGTTATCAATTCTTTGGCACTCAGCCTTTTCTATGGACCAACTCTCACATCTCTCATATGCCAACTGTGTGTGTGCGTGTGCTCCGTCATGTCTGACTCTTTGTGACCCCATGGACTGTAGGCTGCCATGGGATTTTCTCAGCAAGAGTACTGGAGTGGATTGCCATTTCCTCCTCCAGGGGATCTTCCTGACCTAGGGATCAATCCATTGTCTCCGGAGTCTCTTGCACTAAGTTCAAAATCTCCAGGTTCACACAAGTTTAACACAGGTTTACATTTTCTCAGGGATTTTCCTGGCAGTCAGGTGGTTAAGATATGATTCCTGGTCTGGGAACCAGGATGCTGTGTGGCCAAAAAAAATTTTTCTTTCTCAATTCCCTCCCCTCCTTCACCCCATATCCAATTGCTCTCAGGAACTATCAACTTTACTTTTTAAACACTGAAAATTCTTCCATCCTCACCATTAGTTTAATTCACACTTATCTCTGGAATCTTCTATTGGTCTTTGGCCTTTTTTTTTCTCTTTAACTTGTCTTCCTCATTGCCTCTCCAATTTTCTTTCTAAAATGCAAATATATTTGTATCGCTCCTTTATTGACAAGCTTCAATCTTATCAATTAGTTTAGATGTATTAATGATACTGTGGATTTTTCAAAAGAGAACTTATCTATTAAGAATATAAACTAAAATATTTACAGGTAAAATGATGAGATGTCTGGTATTTGCTTCAAAACTGAGAAGGAGTGAACATGAGTAGGGATATATATCAAACAAGATTGGCCATTGAAAATTGTTAAAGTCAAATAATGAACACATGAGGTTCACCGTATAATCTTACCTACTTTTGTGTATGTTGGAAATTTTCTATAATAAAAATACCTTTTAACTTTAAATTCTCCTCAAAACTATCTAAATGCTTCAGAAGGGCAAACATTACCCTTGACCGTCTGGAACTACCTTATCTTTGAGTCTTGAATCCAGCTCCTCCTCCAACACATACCCTATGATTCAGCTCTACCAAGTTACATGTTATTCCTGGAAATATTGGAAATTAACTGGAAATTTGAAATATAACTGAAAAATTGGAAATATAACTCCTAAAAGGAGTCTTTCAAAAAGGCTTTTTTTTTTCCTTTTTGAACAATGACTACTTATCCCTTTATATCCTCTTCAAAAGTCATCAACCCTAAGGAAACTTCCATGACTTAATCTGATATAGTCATCTCCTTTTCCCAGATTTCTATTGAACTCTGTGAAAACCTCTTTTATAGACAAATATTTGTGTGTTGTAAGATGTTTGGTGTAATAATTTTTTTAAAATATCAGTCTGCTTTACTAGGTGGTAATATAATGTAGGGCAAATTATTTATGTTTGTGCAATATGCAGTGCAAAGCTTATGTGTAAAAATACTTCCCAAATGAATCATAGGAAAACATACTTTGATTTTGCTTTTACTTTTGTTACCCAAATGTGGATTCTGACTTTCACATAAGAGGTCCCATAAACTAGAATATACTTAGTCATGTTTTGATAACTTCTAGTTGAGAAAAATTTCCAAATGTGAGGATGACAACTCTACACAATCTTTCAAATGTATTAGCCTCTCTTCCACAAGCTTGATGTGCAAGAATATTCCAAATAGTTGCAGGATTTTATGCATGACACATTTCTCGGTCATCCTTGTAGCTAAAAAGATAGCAACTCAATTCTTACACAATAACTCCGTCAGTGGCTTACGTCTATCAAAGTTCTTTCAGCCTCCAAAGAGAATTTGAAGGTAGTATTTCTTCTAAAGCTTAGAGAATTACAATAGAACGAGATATTACGTGTTCCACAGGCTCTGCTTCAAGTTCTGCTTGGCCCTTCTCTCTGTTTGTAATCATGGCCCCAAGAAACAATTTATAGAGTGAATATAAATGCCCCTCTTGGTGCCAACATTATGTCATTTCTTGTAAAAGCCAAATACCATGTAAAGCAGACTGTCACTGCTGGTTAATTAGCTAGGTCCTATGGTCATGATCTATTTTGTACCTGTCATCGTCTGAGATTATACAATGATTTTTTGAGTGTTACCAGAGGCTTAGCTCTGCAGGGACACCCTGCCCAAGGTACACAGCACCACAGCTGAGGAAACACCTCAACAATGGAAACAGGATGAGACTGCAGAACGCAGTCTTGAATCCAGATTACTAGGATGTTTCTTTGTCCTGCAGCATGCTTCTAATGGAAATAGTTATGCATTGGGCACGACCAAAACTGCAGAATCTGGACCCTCCAGAATGGATGTCTTTTCCACAGTGAGCATCAGTTTTTAACATAAACATAGTGATACAGACAGTATGATAGATTAGAAAAAGGCATGCGCTTTGCTTCTACGAAGACCGGGACCTCCAGCTTTACTACTCACCGCCTTGTGACCTTGCACAAGGTCCTCAACCTCCCTGAAATTTAGTTTTCTCTTCTGTAAGTGTCAGCAGTACTATCTACCTCTGGGTGTTGTGAAAATAAACGCCAGGTTCTTTCTTCTTGCAGTAGCAGATTCAGTTTAAATGCCTACTACAGAGGAAAATAGGAAGAGACAGATTCATGTTAGAATCAGAGTGATGTGACTGGAAAGAGACTACAGAGAAATCTCGAGCAGCACCATTCACAGTGAGCCCTATCCTTGCCATAAGAAAATAATGATCTCTAAAATATTCTGTCGGCTCACAGCATTTTGAATCGCAGTGGTTCAATACATAAATCAAATTCTTTCTACTTCTAAAAAGCAGAACTGTAAGTGAGGCAGAATCCAAAGTTTAGTCAAATTGAACTCATGGTATGAGTTTTCCAGAGCCAAAAAAGGAAATTATACTCAGTTCTTCTATTTTAAAGCTGCTTTAAACTCTTGCGTAGTCTGTGAGCTTCAGAAATCTACAGTAACTCGAAATTTGAGAACATTCATTCTTCCAAGTCACAGGCAAGTTTTTAGAGTGTAGCTGGAAAATAACATTCATTTTTCCTAGCTCCTTGATCCTAGGTCTAAAGAGTTCTAAAAAACCAGGACAGTTTTACAGTACATCAGTTCTTAAAAAGGAATCCTTTAAGTGGAATCTGCCGAAAGTGAAGTTAAGTAAAAGATTCCACAGAATCTTGGTGCAGCCCATTTTGAATTGCTGGATGAAAGTAAAAATATTACTTTCTCAAAGCAAATCAGAGGTATAACTCAACAGTCCCTTTTTCTTTTTTATTTAAAAAAATTTGGAGTCTGATCCCATGGTTGATTGATGGACCCTTTGCCTGAGTTCTTCTCTTTCCTTTTAGCCTGCTCATCAACAACTAGTCTCTACCACAAATACCTCAAGAGCGGGGGAAGAGAACCAATTAAAATCACTTAGACACATTCAAATGCAGTTATTTGCAACTTTGGCAGCAATTAAGCATCAGTAAAGTGGTGATGAAAATGAAATTTTGTAATTGACTGTGAACTTAATTTTTTGCATGTTATCTTCCTTCTTACTAGTGCTCGATCAAAGATTGTACCTGCAAAATTATACAAAATTCTGTAAAGCGATTATTCTTCAATTAAAAAAAATAAAGATTATACGTGGAACACATTCAAAGACAAAACTCTGAGTATACTTATGATACTAAAGAAAACCAACAGACTAATGATCTAAGCAAGGGTCTTGGAACATTTTGTGAGGTAAGGACAGGTTCACCCAAACCAACACTAAGCGCAGCAAAGATAGGGCAGCAGTTGGCACGTAGAAAAGTGTTCAGAAAATAAAATGACCAATTTGATCACGTAGAAACATAAAATACATTGGGAATAACTGCAGCTACATACATCATTTATATATTGAGTTGAATATTTTAAGTTCACCACTTACAATAGGAGCATTAAGGTTTATTCATATATACATAAGGTTTATTAATATCAATATATTACTTCAGAGTCCACAGACTGTAACCCAAGAATATAAGCCTTTAAATCAACTTTTTCATCTTTTTCTTTTCTTTAAAACAAAATTTCCCCTTTGCTCCTCTTGAAAGGTGCAGAAAATTCTGAGTAGTACACCATAGTTACCAAGGAAAAATAGCCTTGAATCAGTTATGAATTAAATGTTTTTCAGGATGTTTTAATTTGAGGAAGGCTATTTTTCACACCCATAATTTTGAAAAGCTACTATGGAAAGAAACGACATAATAGCTGTTATTGTCAAAAAGCTGTTCACTTGTTTTCCCCATTCTCTGCCTCTAAGCTCAAGTCATCAAAATGCAGAGCTGTGCTGTGAAGTCATCACACACCATACACTGTCATTTTTAGGACCTTGCAAACATACCGATTATACAATGAACCGAATTGCTATCACAGAAAATTAACTAATAGTAAGGATTCTCAATGAGTCTAACAAGCTAAGACTCTCAGTTGTGGGCAGAGGGAAATGATCACAGGGACACTGTGCCTGGTGGTCAGGGTAAATCTTTTTCTCATGAGAATAAAGGTATTATATAACCAGGTAGAACTTCCAAGAAAGCTGATGTTTTGATGGGTAAGGGGAGTGCCTAGCGGACATCAGACTATGCTTTTTAATCTCAAAAAACAACAGGAGCCCTCCTAAAAGCTGAATATTACATCATGCCATAGTTGATACAATTCCACCTTAACCACATTGGGTCTGCAGGGTAGGAAAATGACCACCAAGTTCCTTTAAAAAATATGACCAAAACAAACACTATTGTGTCTGTAACTGAGTTGACCCTGTTGCCGAAGCCAAATATCCAAAGGCTTTGGAACATCATCATTGACATGTGTTAAACGGCACATCGGGAAGCAGTCATCCATTTACCTTCCACCCATGAGAATACAACACAAACTATAGTCCTATGATCATAAAGAACAATGGATATTATTCAGCCAGAAGACTGGGGACTTAGTTGAGCGTGGTCATTTACTGGTACTGCGACCATGGACAAGTCACTCACTTTCTCTCAATCTTGGTTTCCTCACTGTAATCAGTGGTGATGGTGCCCCCTGCCCCCTTCATAGGATTGTGGCAAAGTGCAAGAAAAGTGTCTAATTCTGGAAGATTTCCATAAAAATGCAGGAGTTTGCCTTCTCAATACAGCAGAGATGCTCAAAGAAGATGCAAACACAGGGAATCCGCATAACACCAGACTCCAGAAGTGCATACACTACTGTGATCGTTTAAAGCAGCAAAAATCCCAGACTTTCAAATCCGTAAAATAATGTGAATGTGACACACGAACAGCTAAACAACTCCAGGGAGGGCAAATGAGCAACCAATACAAACAGAAAGGGCACCCAGGGGAGTTTAGTCTTTGGGAAGAGTCTCATTGGAACACAAGCTGGCTAAAAGAGAGAGACAGGAAGAGAAAGAAATGAAACAAGTACTGCCTCACCCAATTGGTTTCCTTATCAAAGATCCCAGGAAAATAATCACTTTATTTTGCTTCAGAGCAGGTCTCTGAAGTGTGACTGGAAGATTCTGCTGCAGCTCTAAGTTCATCTCAGGAGTCCCCATGTGGCACCCACCAGACCATGCCAATTATTAAGAACTAGAGGTGATTTCCAGTGGCACTGGGTTAGCAGACTGTATTGCTGACTGCTCTTGAATTGGCCTTAGGTTTAGAAGGATCAGGCAGGTGAGAAATACGTGAAAAATTCCTTCTTCTTGTTACAAATAGCTTGGTCTTCAAAAGATATAATCTTGTTAGAACCACCTTGAAAAAGCATTGATGACTTTCTCAAAGACACACATGAGTGGTCTGCTTACTTCACTTTCCTCCTGCTTAACCAAAAGGCCCTTCTGCTCCTCACTCGGTACTCTTTCTTATCACCAGCCCTCATTTTGACATTGAACCATATGGAAGGGTA
Source organism: Odocoileus virginianus (assembly GCF_023699985.2). Taxonomy (NCBI): domain Eukaryota; kingdom Metazoa; phylum Chordata; class Mammalia; order Artiodactyla; family Cervidae; genus Odocoileus; species Odocoileus virginianus. Next base: position 15,645,187 of record NC_069675.1, on the reverse strand, counting down.
TGGAGAGTTAAATTTTCAGAAGAGTTTGAGAAGTAGGTTTTTCTCGGGGCTCCGTCTCTGGTTGATGACCCAGGAAAGCCACAGGTTCACGGGCCCCAAGTGAGAAGGTCAGTCTTCAGAACTGGGGCAGGTGGGGGGAAGAGTGTGCACTCGGGCAAATGGTGGTGCCCGAGAGCACTCCATTCAGCAGAGACAAGCACCTCTGTCCTCTCCCCCACCCTCCAAATGGAGCAAAGAGGGGGAAGAACTGCATTGCTTCGAGTCCTGAACTCTCTGAACAACCCGCCTTCCAGGTTGAGCCGCACAATGAGCAGGACCGACAGTAGTGTTATCACCACTACGCTGGCTGTCTGGGGTGGGGCACGGGCGCAGGGGCTGTCCTCCAAAGGAAAGGAGTGACCGGAAAAACTGAGGACAAGGCCAGCAAGGGCAGCGGGAGCGGTGCATTCCTGGGTAACAATAAAGCCCCCGATGGCCGTTCTGACCAATGCGCGGGCCATCGGGGAACCGCTCTCACGGAGAAAAACTTGCCGCCCGTCGGTGCCGCTACACTGCCTGTGCTTGGATCGTCACAAAGGGAAGCCTCACCCTTCCTGCCCTGGAGAGTTCACAAAGGCCATAGCGCACATTGTGTGTCTAATCGTGTTGTGCTGAAATAGCCTCATTTGCATTTCATGAGCTTTTAAGCTTCAGTGTGTGAGATTAACAGATGAGCTGCCCTTTTTTTGTTGTTTGTTTAACGTGTGCAGGTTCTGGAGTCAGATCTTGGTATCACTTCTGCCTGCATCATGTATCTCCAAGTGACTACAGCCTCTGAACTTCAGTTTCTCTATCTATAAAGCTGGAATAATTACATAAAGCACATAGACTTACTGTGAGGATTCTATGAACATGAACACAGTTGCTCACCACAATATGTGGCACAGCAAGGGCACAATAAATTTATGTGATAATTTTTGTGCTGTGCATGCTAAGTGGCTCAGTTGGGTTTGACTCTTTGTGACCCCATGTACCGTAGCCCACCAGGCTCCTCTGTGCATGGGATTCTCCAGGCAAGAATACTGGAGTGGGCTGCCATGCCCTCCTCCAGGAGACCTTCCCAACCTAGGAATCTAACCCACATCTCTCACATCTCCTGCATTGATAGGCGGGATCTTTACCCTAGTGCCACCAGAGAAGCCCCATAATTATTAGTGCTAATATGAGGATGGTAGTAATAGCAGAAGCCTTGAGATCTTTTCAAGCTCTGCCCCTGACTAGTTCTGGGACCTAGATAAATGAGCTACAATTTCCTCATCTTTGAAATGAAGGGATTAAATTGCACATTCTGTCATTCCTATCCTAGAATTAAAAGCTTTGGTTCTGAGAGAGCAGAACTGACATATATTCACTACCATGTATAAAACAGCTAGCTAGTGGGAAGCTGCTGCCTAGCATAAAGAATTCAGCTTGGTGCTCTGTGATGACCTAGAGAGGTGGGGTGGGGAGGTGGGAGGGGAAATATGTATACATGTAACTGATTCACATTGTTGTAGCAGAAACTATCACAACATTGTAAGGGAATTATACTCCAATTAAAAACTAACTAGATAAAGACACACAAAACTTCGGTTCTATGGACATACTATCTTCATGCAAAATAATTATTTCTACTATTCTGATATTACTATTTTGAAAGTCAAGATATCATTGATTTTTAAAATAATCTGTGGGCTTTCAAAAATTCAGTACTCATAATTCAAAGAACAATCAGCCTGCCATTTAGACACCCCCCACTTTTAAGGTGGCGGCTCTATAACTCTGACTTCACCTGAGTGTTGTCTTCTCCTGTCAGTCTTTGGAAAAAGGGAACTACACCAGAAACAAACTCTCTAAAGAAAGGCCCCACAGTCAGACAGAACCCGCTGGGCCATGTGGCCACATGCCGCCCCAAGGACCTCACATAACTGGCAGACAGAGGAACAAAGGAGTTGGAAACATTGTTTCCTTACTGGACACTCTAGGTTTTGTGAATCCTTCTACATTTGGAAAGAAATAAAGGGGGAAATAAATCTCCCAGTGCCAGACTAGCCAGGCATCTGAATCTGCTTCCACCCCAGGTCTTTGGCTGATGTGACAACTCAAGGCCAAACGCATGGAGGGAAACTTGGACAGAATCAGCGTGTCATTTTCAATCCATTCTCCATGTATGAGGAGGGCAGGGTGGTGGAGGGAGAACTTGCGCCTCTACGACGTTCTGCCAGTCATTTGAGGAAAAAGCACACCTCAGCGTGCCCTGGGCTTCTCACCAGCAAGCCTGACTATCTGCTCAGAATTCAAATCAAAACACCACTGTGTGCACCCACCGCCCCCCTCAATGTCCGGGCAATCCAGAAAAAGGAACTTGTTTGGTTACCTGCCCCCAAGGGTCTGATTCAGAGACCTGTCACTTCCAGAGGTTTTTCTGCCTTCTCCCTTTCCCCTTTCCCTTTCTTACACATTCTGTCGGGGTCAACAATGCAGGGACCAGTCCCCGACATGGAAGCTTGGTTTCAGGACTGTGCCTGCGTTGCTGCCCTCTCGAAATCAAGCTCCATTACTGCCAAATGAACCAAAGAAAGAACAAGTTCTCTCAGTGTTGGATGCCAGGCCCCCTCAAGTTGATAATTAGCTTCAGAAAACACTTTTATAATCTGGGTCGTAAACAAGGAAGAACGGCTGTTTACGTCAAAAACACAGGAATTTTCCCTTATCTGAAATAAGGAAGACCAGAGACACCCAGACATTTTAGCTGTAAAGTGATAGAAGTGAGTTTAGAAAAGCTGTAAAGTAATGAAGATGAAAAGAGTTATAAAATCTATCCTTCCATGAATTAGAAAGCAAGTCTGAAATCTAAATATGATTTCTAATCTAAGTCTTATTTTGCTAGCTTTCTGTATTGCAGATTTTTATACACAGTTACATGAGACAGTCTTCAAAACTGACTAAGAATGGTCCAGCTGCACATACAATTGATTCACAAGCTATTTCTCAGACAATATTTTCAATGATAAGATTCAAGCGTCAGTGGTAAAAACTGATGAAAATCAAATCTAGTCAGTCATCAACTCACTTCTATAGTCTCTACTTCAGAAATTGAATCTTGGCTTTGAAACTAAACATCATGTACCATTAAAATTCCAAATACCAGGAAATAAACTCACTATTTCCTAGATAGGAATCAAGCTATATGCCTCACTAATCCCTAAAGTTAGAAAACAACGCTGCTGAAAAGAATAATTTCTTTAAAAAAAAAATACTAGTAAAAACACAAATGGCTAATGGCTATTAGCAACAGGTAGAAAGAAAATATCTCCTTTAGTGCCAGAGGGAAGCCAAAATTAAAAATTGTTGGTGACTTGCAAAACATGTGTGCACCTGCACACACACACGCGCGCGTGCACACACACACACACACAGAAGAAAGTTCTCCAGATACTTACTAGGATGGTTGGTCGCGTATTCTTCACATCAGCGCCCTGCCTGCTCAGCTGCCAAATGCCAGAGCACTCGACGAGCAGCTGTTTCCTTCAAGCTGCGGCTGTGTCTTAACCAGTCACATGCACCTCCTGATAAATACCGCTACGTGCCAGGAGGTCAGAAACTGAAGATCATTATTCTCCTAATTCGCAAACCGGCTCATAACCCATGCACTGGCTCAGCCAGTGCATTAGCATGTAGAGCAGTACATTCCATCATTTGTTTTCTTTTGTGACAAAACCCAAACAGCTGATAACTCACCCTGGAGAGCAGGTCACTGCAAGTGGAAAGTTGATGTGTTTGTGTTGGGCAGGGGGTGGTGAGGGGTAGGCTGACAGTCCGTCTGTTCTCTTCCCTCCCCCAGGTTTTCAATGGGACGCTTGGCCAGCAAGAGGAAGGGACCCCAGCAGTACAGCTGGCGGCAGCTGCTGTTCTTCCCAGGTGTCCCCAGTCTACATCCATCTGCTGCTCCATCTTGGTTTCATTTTCTCAGCATTCCAGGCTCCAGTTTGTTGGAAGAGTCACAAACAGTGGACTCTTCTGAGGAGGGCAGACTAGCAGTCTAAGAAAGCTTAGGCTTAATTTCAAAGGACAGGGCTGCTATGCCCCATGATGCTGAGGGGCAGATGTGTGGAGGCTTAATGAGGAATAGCAAATGCAGCTTTACCTAAAGAGTGAATGGAAATGATTTCAGGCACTTGAGACCAAACTTCCGCATAGTTATCTATTGGATTGTGTCAACATTTGGTGGCACTGTTGAGACTATCAGTGAGGGAATGAGAGTGGAAACAGAAATAATCATAGAAATTCACAAAGCACTTTGCAGATGTGCCGCTGCCCTCTTTGGTATGCCAGGAAATGGGACCAGCCTGCTGTCCCATTTGCTCACAAAAGTGGCAAGCCATCCTGAGTGCTTTGTTGAATTCATATTTCTCACCTGGGCTGATTTTCCCACCACCACACCCCCCTTCTTCTTTGCCCATCTCTGCAAAGAAAGCCTTTAAGCTAGCTGACTTTGCACAGTGTCTGACCTCGGGCATCTGACCCAAGCTTTTCTAAGAGTGACACTTACCCAAATCTGTGACCGATTTGGGTAGAGGGGAGAGGGGAGATATGACAGAGATTCAGCCCTTTTGGCAAACTGAACATCCAAAAAAGATTTTTTAAAGGTTAAAATGCCCCAGGGGATTTCTTAACCATAATGAGCCTGTTAAACTGTCAACCTTGGTTTTTAATAAATAAGATCTTACTCAATAGAGGAGCCTGTGTAGGCCATTTTTCAAATCTGGATTTTGTCTCATAATTATTTACAATGTTAATCAAACCAGAAATTTCCCTCTGTACAGAAGATAAAATGTTTTTCCAGAAAATCAGAAAAAGATGAAAAAAAACACCAGTCTTGACCTTCTTTCAGAGGATTCATTTGTTAGCAACAAGTGAGAGCCCAAGGTACAAATGAAATTTTTTTAAAGCTTCAAAATGTATCTTTTCTTAGGGGTTCAAAGTTAGTAACAGAAATAAGACATCCGAATACAATGTGCTGAAATACATGTTAGCTTCATGAGCAATTTTTCCTCATGTGCTCGTATGACCATCATCAACCAGAAACAGAAAAGGAGGCCTATTGAAGATGTGAAATATTACTTTAATTTATTTTTACTTTGCAATTATAGAAACTTTTATGACCTGATGGCATCCATAAGTTGCTTTACTTGCAACTGACTTGTTAATTGTTCTAATGATCTATTGCATATCACATGGTCAATGAAAGAGAGAAACCCTTCAATAACCAATAGAAAAAAACAGCTTCAGGAAAGGTAAACACAAACAACATTGTAAAGCAGCTATACTCCAGAAAAATAAAAGAAGGAAATACTTTTCTCCTTCTGTTGGCAGACAGGAACAAAAGGGATGGACCCTGAGTCACAGCCTTGAAGCGAACTGTCGATGCAGACCACAACTGGGAACTCACCTTCCCAATAGGGTCCGGGAGTGTGATGGAAGGTTCTACAGTGACACCTTTCAGCCTCTCAAAGAAATGGGGAGATCCCACCTCCATGCCCATACTGTCTACAGGTACCAATCATTTACTTCAACTCGAAGAGAGGTGTCCTCCTCCTATCAGAGGCCATCTACCTACTGGATTTGGGTCTCACTGGGCAACTCCCACCTGTTTAGGATGCCTTCACCAACAACTTTACCTTCTCACCCTCCTCATTATCTAAATATGCTCAAAGTTTTCTGTATCCTAAAAACAATCCTTTTTGATCCTTTGCTTCTTTAACTCCCACCCTAACCCATTCTTTCCCTTCATGTCTAAACTTCTGGAGAAATACTTGTATGGTCTTGCATCCAATTGTAAATCTCAACCTGCTTACAGTCTGGCTTCTTCCATCAATTTCACTGAAATGATTTTTTTTTTCTTTAGGGAAAGCAGGCCAGATTTATTCAAAAGCTATAAAAGCTTATAATATAAATCAAACAAAATTAGTTGTTAAAAGTGACTAATACGTATCAAAATTCTGATCAAATCAAGACAATCCAAAGCAGAGAAAGATTATTTAGCTCAAGGAGAAAAAAGCTATAAACAGGAATGTCGATGTAATATAATCTAACAACAACAAATCGTTAAGTACATGTGTCAGCTATCTTTCTCCAACATTAAAACAGCATATGTTTAACTTTTAGTAAAAACACATAACACATAAAACCTTTCCCCAAGTCACCAAAGACCAAAGTTATTGGCTTCACTTGTATTTTACTCAACTTCTCAGCTGTACTTGACCCAACTCACCAAACACTCCTTAAAATTTGCTCCTGTGACTTCTATAAAATTTTACTTCTACCTCCTTCAGCCTCCTATGTGGACTTTTCTTCTGCTTGCCCCTTAAATGTGAAAATCCCCTCTTTTCTTCCTGTTTTCTTACATCTTGTGTGTGTCTTCACTGATTATTGGTTTCCTAATTAGTTGCATTGCCTTCAAAACCCCATCTCTGCCTTCAATCTATTTATTTTTTTACACTAAAAGCTTCTCAGGGGCCATGGTGGTGGCTTTAGTACCTTTATATTACCAGAACCTGTGACTGGGCTTGAATCTTTCCCTTGCATTTTCCACTGCTGTTGCATTTCTTACTCTGTGTTATAGTTAGGTCTTCGTGCGTCTATGTTGCATCCAAACTTCAACTACCTTAGAGAAAGCATATAACTTATTCATTTTATATCCTGCAATGCCTAGTACAATGTCTGATACATAGGAGACACGTGGCTGTAACCATGCTGAATAAATAAATGAATGATTGAAGAGAAGGGTCATCTGCCTATTCCTTTAAGAAGAGATAATTTTTAAAGTTTGCAAAAATGGATTTTATATTAGTTTATCAAACCATCCTAAGCAATTCCCTCCCAAAAGAAATTATTTTCTCCACATTCTTTGAGAACACTGTAGTAAAACTATGAAACAATTATAAAAGCCAGAAAAGAGCCAAGCTCTTGGAAAGATTTATAATTTGTCTTAAAAAAAAAATCATTGATTGGAAAAGAAGAAAAAACAATTACAGAATGCTTAGAAATTTCAGTAATGAGAACACCACATATCAAACAGTATGCACAAAGCAAGAGTTAATCAGAGACAAACTGACTTAAGAAGAAGTTAAAAAACAATAGATCAATAATCATGGGAAAATGCAAAAGCTATTAAGAAATTGTTCCAAGAAAATTTTTTGGTCCAAATTCCTCATACAATCAAGTTCTCTTATGGCTTCAAGCCATAAATAATTCCCAGGCTTTACAATTGTTCAAGAGGACAAAAACAACAGAAAGCTAACATAATACCCTTGATTTAAAAACAAACAAACAAACTGATAGAACATAATAAAGAAAACCACAGACTAAATTCCTGTATAAATATAGTTAACCCTTGAGATGAAAAAAAAAATCTCAATATTAAGGAACGCACTAGCATAGTAACATAAATAAGTCAACAGAAAAAAACTTTTGATTTAGCACAATAGATAACCTTAACAAGTCTTTTGATAAAACTAAATATCAATTTTTTTAAATTAATAGGAGAATTTTTCTTAGCACAGTAAGGATTGTGTATCCCAAACCAAACCCAGGCATCATACCTCAAGGTGTAATACTAGAAGTATAAACATTAAAATCAGAAACAAACAAGAAAAGAATGCTCATTATCACCACCATCATTTATTTTAGCATACTATTCTGGACCAGATAAGAAAAAGAATTATGAAAAAGAAGGAAACAAAATTATCTAACCTGCACATGTTATAATCATTTACTCAAAAGAATCAGCTTTTGAAAAAGTTTTTAAATAATTGGAAATGTCAGTGAGGTGAACAGTTAAAAACCAAATTCGCAAAAAATAGAATTTTCCATATAACAGCCAAAAACTGTTGGGAAACATAATGGAGAAAAAAAGCTTAATGGTAGCAATAAAGTCTCTAGAAATGACAAAAAAAAGTGAATAACTTGTGTTAAAAAATTTTTTAAACTATATTGAGAAAATATTTCAATAAATAAAGTTATATAATTTTCTTGGAACAGAAGAGTCAACATTGTCAAGATGTCAATTTTTCCCTATTTAATTTGTAAATATAATTAATTTTTGGTTAAAATCTCAAAGAGATTTTACAAACAGCTTAAAAAAGAAATCCTGAAGCTTATTTGAAAGAATGAAATACAGAATGGTAAAGAAAGTTTTAGAAACAACAAAGGGGTGTGTCCTAGGTATTAAAATAGGCTAAAAAGAAAAAATCAAGAATTTAACAGTTTGATACTGATGCCAAAGGGGGCAGAGCAATGGAACAGAGCAGAAAGCCCAGAACTATAAATACAAGTACTATAATAAAAGGTTTATTTGTTAAATATGGTGTTTAAACCCAGTGGGGAAAAATTATTCTGGTTGAATTAACTGGTTGAATAGTTAATTATTAGGAAAATAAAGATGTAATTATTACCTCACATCATACACAAAGTAAATGCCTAGTGGACCAAAGAGTGAAACATGAGAATAAAACCACACACTTGGAGAAAATGATGTAATTGTTTTTATAATCTTAAAAATCATTTAAATCATGGTTAAATATGTTTATCAAGAAAATTATTCTATGATCAGAAAAGGAGAAATCATAAAAAAATTGTACTATTTAAATGAATAAAGTGTAAAATTTGCATATGTCAAAAATAACCCCACCATAACCAAAATTAAATCAGAAATGACAAAATGAGATTAAAAAATGAAATCTGTACAATAAAGAGCTAAGAGCCTTAACATATGAATAGCATTTATAGTTAACAACAAGGCAAAGGATATTATAAATGGTCCACAAGAAAAGAAACATAAATGACTAATACACATCTGAAAAATATTGTTTCCTAAAAATGAATATAAGCTAAACAATAATAGGATACCATCTATTTTCTAAAAACTTGACAAAGATGGATTATTGATACTTTCCAATGTTGGCAGGAGGTTTGGAAAATGGCACCTTCATACTCTACTGGCAAGAATATAAATTGCTACAACGTTTGAGGAAGATAATTTTGTGATACATAGCAAAAGTTTTTTAAAATATGTATACTTTATAATTCTTCAGTTTGTGTTTAGAGATATATCCCCAAAATATAACATAGATATTCATATATAAGGGTTTTTCACAACATTGTTCCTACTAGTGAAAAATTTGAAACAATCTATGTGCCAAAAGTAGTGGAATAAATTACAACACATTCATAAGATGTAGTACTATGGAGTCATTATGAAATAATGTTGAAATATGTTAATGTGGAAAACTATTTGGTATAGATTAAGTGAAAAACACAAATTACAAAACAATTTATTCAGTGTGATTTCATTTTTCTAAGAAAACATGTGAGCATGTAGAAAACTGAAACTTTTGACACCAAATTTTTAAAAGCAGTTATCTTTGGGAGTTGAGGTCACATCCAGTTTTTCCCCCTTCTTTATGCTTATCAGCTCTTTTCTAGTGTTTCCATGATAAATATGTAGCAGTTGTTCATTTTCAAATGAGATCTTTCTTATATAAAAAAAAGTATACTAGGCTTATAAACATACTGAAGTATTTTAATCATCTACATGAAGAAGAGAAAGCCTTTGGTGAGAAACATGATTAAGAAGAAAGGACCCAGAGCAGGAAAGCCTCACCATCCATTAACAAAGCCAGCCACTTCCTCCCAACTAAGTCTTGATTCTCCATACTGGTGGTCCCGGATGCAATAACTGCCAGCAAGTCACTGGAAGTGGTGGAACTACCAGGTTCAAAGGATGAAGGAAGAGGAGAGAAACATGGCCTGGCTTGAGCACCTTGGGGGGAGTTTCTCAGAGACATCCTGATGGGCCTTTGTGCCTAGTAGAGGCATTCCCACAAGCAGAAATTCCCAAATGGTATCCATCCCAATGCACACATGATCAGAGAGCACGAACCACCAGCACCACGCCCCTTACTGCCCTGAGCCCTGCCAGCTGCTCCCTCCTGAAGCTGCCCAACCATCCATCTGCCTGGTGCCAGACTCCATACAAGCTGCTCCAAGCTGGTGACACACCACCTGCTGGTCAACTTGAGGTACCAATGCTAGCTGCATCCTCACCCCCACCTTATTTTCAGGGAAACTCATATACAATGTTACTCTTGTATTTCTTGAGTTCAGTAAATTCTACCTGGTCATTGCTTTCTCAGATACATATACTTTGGGGGCCCTTTCCTTTTTTTTCTTCCACCATTTGTCTAAGAATCATAGGGGATCTTCATCTTCTTGTTCTTCCCTTTTATCCCCCATGTGTGAGCCAAATACATAATCACAATCAGTTGTAAGAACCATGCAAGCTACACACCAATTACAGAAAGAAAAACAATTGTGAAGAGTCAGAGTAGAGGTTTTAACCTCCAAAGCCCTTGAACTAAGTAAACTGTTGTCAATAAATGAGAAAATAAAATGTCTTGTGGTCAATGTACATTGCATTTAGGGATTCATCAAAGTATGTGACAAAAATCTCTACCTTCAAGGTTTATAACACCTCCAGGAGAAAAGTGGAACATGTAGAAAGCCATATGTAAGGAATAACAGCAATTATTTATCATAACAATCAGCATCTATTAATATTATAATGTACTATATTAATATATTGTTAATAGTTTATAACAAATTATCATCTGCTTAAAATGTTCCTTTAATTCTCACAACAATGCTCTATGGAGATGCTATTATCCCCAGAGGACCTTTAACAAGATTATCTAGCCTGCCCACAGCTAGGAAGCAGCAAAGAAAGAGACATTTTGAATGCGACTGTCTGACTCCAAACACTGCACATTTACCCCTCAAAATGTTTTGGCAGTCAGAGAACTTTTCAGAGACTTGCTTGTCCTTTTCTAGCTTACCCTGCTTATCCTCAAGCGTAATAGCCAAGTAAACTGCATGGCACTTTAAGATCTAATCATTGGCATCACAACAGTAGTCTGCTACTCTTGTCCATTGCAAACGTGTTCTATTTCAGCCAGTGATAGTGGTTCAGTGGTCATGAGGTGGTCTGGTAGACTGAATGGTATTTATAACATTGCTTCTAGGACTTCCCAGGGGCTAAGATTCCATGCTGCCAACACATAACCCCTGGTCAGGGAACTAGATCCCACATGTTGCAGTGAAGTCCCAGAGTGCCACAGCTAAGACCTAGCACATCCAAATAAGTAAAAGAAATATTTAAAAAAACCATCGCTTCTGTGCATAATACTTCTATGAGTTAAAAATATCTTGAGTTCCCAATAACTGATTCACAAGTGAACCTTTGGAACCCAGCCATTCATAAACTGGAGACAGGCTGTAGAAAAATGAAGAGAATGAATAAGGACAGTCTCTAGCAGAGGAGGCCTCAGCAGAAGGTGCCCTCAAACCCCATCCTCTGCACCCCCCTTTTATGCACCATCCCAGGAGGAACTCCCAAATTTCTGTACAAATCAGTCCAGATTAAAAATAGCCTTCCACTTTCAGTATCTCTTTTTCCTGCCGATCTCTTGTCTTTTTTCCCCTCTTTTTTATAAAATTTCATTTACTTTTTAAAAACACATTACATATTAGTAGAGTTGCATTTACTCAATCTAATTCATTTAAATTTATCTTAATGGCAACATTTTCCCCTCCATCTAAGCTTCTCAGACCTCTCAGTGTAGCTTCTTAGAGCATGCTGGCTAAGCTATATTCAGTTTAAAAAAAAAAAAAAAAACAGGAAGGAAAATTAAGTATTCATGGCACAAAACACCTTACTTAGCATAACTGCTTATATAATAACTTCCCCCACTAACAGTCTTCTTTCAAAACCCTGACTTGAGAGCAAATTTCATCAATCTTTGAAGATTTCATCACTATATACCACAGATTAATGATAAAATTAACTTTAAATCTTCTAAAATGCCACTGCAGTTTCCAGAATTCTTTTAGTTCTTGAAAAAAGTTGCTTAGAGTAAAAAATGAGTAAATAAATAAATATAAATAAACAAAATCCCCAAGGCTGTCTCTATGCATTTTCCTGAGAATCATTTGGTGTGTAGAAAATAATAGAATGGCAGTTTTTTTCAAATTCATGGTTTCCTTCTTATTTGTGTCAGCATCATTGTTTTATCAAAGTATAAAACACAAAGCTGATTCAGGGATAAATGAGGCAAAGAAAATATTCAAATTTTTTTTTCTTGTTATGTGATAGCCAAATGCAGGAAGTGGAGCACAATTTGATCTTCCTACGAATCACAGGAAAAGCATAGTTAGAAACTCCAAATCCTCTTATTCTTACATGCAAACTATAGGACCCCTTGGACCTGCTTCTCCCTATTCTCTCCTTGTTTTGCTCTTGCTGGACTTCTCTAAGGCTGCTAAGCTGTCCTGGGTTCACACCACAGCCCACTGGCCTGGGCTGGAAGATGATAGTCGGTGGACACTTTCTGAATGAATGAATGAATTCATTTTTACACCATGGTTATACTATACATTAGCCATACTATTTTGATACCAAATCCATTTGCTCAAAATTATACATAATTCTAACCACTGTCAATGTTCTACTTAAATCACTTCTGCTCTTTACCATATTACCCAAACCCAGCTGGCTGACTACAAGTCCTATTTTCCAGTCTTTGGTGCCAAACTATTTGCTCAAGCTTTAATCCAACCATCACCACCTGTAGGTTCTAAATCTGTGAGGCCTGAGCTTCTAACCTCATTTCCATTTATCATACACTTGATCAAATATCGCCATGGTTTACTTGCACTCTCTTTGCTGAAACTTTCAACTGCATCTCAGGTTTACTTATACCCTTTGTGTGTAGAATGCCTTTAGATAAGATATTCCTTTCTATGACTTCCTGGAAAAACAAAAAGGCAACCACAAGAGTAGGAACCTGCTGCGGAATGAAGCTCTAACATTCTTGCTATAGGATTTTCTTATTTGCAGATCACAGGGGGTCAACTAAGAAAGCACACAAAAAAGTGGTAGGAACGGTTCCAGTTTTCCTTCGTATTTTAATTAAATAAGGAGTGTTTGTTCTCGGGGCTTTTCTTGGTGGTTGCCATTCTTATTAGTAAAAGGCAATAGATCCATTTATATTGTGGGAAACTCTCAAACTGAGAGGCAAGTGTAGGGGAAGGGTCAGAGCTGAGAGGCGGGTGCTGTTTCCTAAATACAACCATAGGAAGTGAGAAAGTCAGCCAGAGCGTCTTGGCTCGTGGAAATAAACACATGGTAGTGAGCAATCATTGCAGGAGAGCATAGGTTAAAACAGCTGAAAGTAGCATCCTAAGTGGTGAGGCTTCAATAGGTATTTGAATGCTTATAAACCCTTTTTAAAAATGTACATTCTAATGGTCAGGAAAACTACCTTATCACTTGGAAGAATGCTCTTGTTTCCTTTTACATTGTAAGAGAAACAGATGCCTGTGTGAATTTGTTAATTTATAAAATATTTAAACTTAAAAAGCAATAATGCTCATCATAGATAAACACAGAGATATATGTAAGGTAAATACTGCAAAAAATTAAATACGTTATTGTAGAACTCCTCTCTCTCACTGACATGACACACACCTATGAGAAATGCATCTCATGCATACATACACACATAGGGCTCTATTTTTCCATTAAAAAATAATCTGTAATTTGATTTTCCCCCATCACAGTGTATCATGGTTACATACACTGGTTTCACTATCAGTAACATAGATTTATTTTCTTAATAGTTTTGTACCCCTTCATATTGTAGTTATATAGTTTATTCACCTTATTGCTGAACACTAAAGATGCTCCTGGTGTTTTGTCTCTATAAACAGTGCTACACTAAACATTCTAGCACATACATCTTAGTTTCTGGTGCTTTTATTTCCAAAGTATAGATCTCCAAAACTGGAATTATTGGGATTTCAAAGGTATTCATTTTACTCTGAACTCACATTTATTTTCCCAAGACTAAACTGAAAGCAATGCAAGGGTCAAGGCCTTTAAAAGACTGATAAATGTAAACTTAGTGGATCAAGATCATTCATTTGCAGAATCCTGCCCTACCAGGCATATTAACTAAATCATTTGTGTTGAATATTTTACTTGATTTTCATGCAGAATAATAACATTTTTAAAAAACCAAAGCATATTAAGCCAAATCACTAAAATTGGCCAAAGTTAAGAGTTAGAATCTATTTCTCTCTCTTCCCTGGATAGCTTAGCTGGTAAAGAATCCACCTGCAATACAGTTCAGTTCAGTTCAGTCATTCAGTCTTGTTTGACTCTTTGAGAACCCGTGGACTGCAGCACGCCATGCTTCCCTGTCCATCACCAACTCTCGGAGCTTGCTCAAACTCATGTCCATTGTGTAGGTGATGCCATCCAACCATCTCATCCTCTGTCGTCCCCTTCTCCTGCCTTCAATCTTTCCCAGCATCAGGGTCTTTTCCAATGAGTCAGTTCTTTGTATCAGGCGGTCAAAGTATTGGAGTGCAATGCAGAAGACCACAGTTTGATCCCTGGGTTGGGAGGATCCCTTGGAGAAGGAAAATGTTACCCATTCCAGTATTCTTGGTCTTCCCTGGTGGATCAGTTGGTAAAGAATCTGCCTACAGTGTGGGAGACCTGGGTTCAATCCCTGGGTTGGGAAGATCCCCTAGAGAAGGGAATGGCTACCCACTCCAGTGTTCTTGGCTGGAGAATTCCACGGACAGAGGAGGCTGGCAGGCTATAGTCCAAGGGGTCACAGAGTCAGACACGACTGAATGACTTTCACTTCACTTCAACCCTTATTATCTGCATACACCAAAAATTCCATGAACTCTAAAGCCCATTTCAGTTGCAGAATCTCTTGCTGATTGATTTTTTTTTTAATTTATGAGCAAAAATGAACTGATACATTAGGAAGAACAAAAATGCTAATGTTGGACTAGAAATTAGTGCTGGGTGGAAAAGGGTCAGGAGCACCCTTACTTTTTTCTATCTTATTTTCTGGACTGTGGCCTTAGTAACTGAAGGGCCAGCTCTTCCACATGCCATCTCAGTTAGGGAGGGGTGGGGCCCTTAATCCAAATGTAACAGTAGGAGCACCCCAGGTCTACAACTACACTTTTTCTGGCATTAGATGTTTATCACAAACCACCTCTTCTAAATTATATAGTTTCACCATGTCATTTGGTTTGGGATTTTGGAGTGACAGTTTGGACTATGTTAGTTTGTATTTTAATAGCATATATATTCCACATGACCATTAACTAATATGGCTATACCAGCCAACACAATTTCAGATACCAGCAACTGAGCATAGAGTTCCTTGCCCAAAGGAAAGAAAAAAAAAAGTTCTATTCAACATGAATTAAAGGAAAATTGTTCACATTACCAAAGCATTCTTTGTTTTAGAAAGCCACTCATTGCAGGATTACAAGAAATGTGTGTGCCCTGGTTCATTAAAAATGGCATTCGACCAACCAAAATTCAACTCATATTATTCAAGAATACATTTATTAAGTAAAATAAACATGAGTCCAATTTTGGACCCAACTTACTGGCCTAGATGGTCTGTGTACTTTCCTTCAGAACAAAAATGTAGGCAAGCAATTCCTAACTGCCTGTGAAAGACAGGTTATTTCACAACCCCTCCAGGAGTGTTTAAAAGTAACCTACTAAAAATAGCCCCTCACCTCTGACATTAGTGTCCTCAGCGGAGGAGCCAAGTGAAACTCTAAGTTGCCTGAAATAGGTCCCCTGCAATCTAATTCCATAGGACTACTATTAGCTGAAAATCCCATTTTCCTCCTGACAATTCCAACATTAATAACTTTTTTCTTTTATAGCCGTTTTCCAAACTAGGAGGAGAGGCAGTACAGTGAGTGGTGAGGATTTTGGCATGTTGGAGAACTGGGAAATCAGGATTCTCATTCCCTAATCAGTCACTCACTAAATGAATAAGTCACTTAACTCTTCAAGTACAAGTGCCCCCTGATTTATGATGGCTTGACTTGCAAATTTTTTACTTTATGGTGTTGTGAAAGCTATATACATTCAGTAGAAATCATATTTTGAATTCTGAGTTTTGACCTTATGGCAGAAAGTGAAGAGGAACTAAACAGCCTCTTGATGAAGGTGAAAAAAGAGAGTGAAAAAGCTGGCTTAAAACTCAACATTCAAAACACTAAAAACACTAAGATCATGGCATCTGGTTCCATCACTTCTTGGCAAGTAGATGGGGGAAAAAGTAGAAACAGTGTCAGATTTCATTTTCTTGAGCTCCAAAATTACTGCGGATGGTGACTGCAGCCATGAAATTAAAAGACACTTGCTCCTTGGAAGAAAAGCTATGACCAACCTAGACAGCATATTAAAAAGCAGAGACATTACTTTGCTGACAAAGGTCCACATAGTCAAAGCTATAGTTTTTCCAGTAGTCATGTATGGATGTGAGAGTTGCACCATAAAGAATGCTGAGAGCTGAAGAACTGATGCTTTTGAACTGTGGTGCTGGAAAAGACTCTTGAGAGTCCCTTGGACTGAAAGGAGATCAAACTACTCAATCCTAAAGGAAAGCAACCTTGAATATTCATTGGAAGGACTGATGCTGAAGCTGAAACTCCAATACTTTGGCCACCTGGTGCAAAGAGCCAACTCATTGGAAAAGACTCTGATGCTGGGAAAGATTGAGGGAAGAAGAAGGGGGTAGCAAAGGATGAGATAGTTGGATGGCATCATCGACTCGATGGACATGAGTTTGAGCCAACTCTGGGAGATAATGAAGGGCAGGGAGGCCTGGTGTGCTGCAGTTCATGGGGTCTCAAAGAGTTGGATACAACTTAGAGACTGAACAGGCTAGCAGTATGCACTCTGATACTCTCGAGTGATGCTGAGCTGCTGGGGCGAGCTGCAACTCCCAGTCAGCTGAGAGATCACAAGAGGAAATAACCCACACACTTAACACTGTTCTGAACTTCTACAACCATTAATTTTTCACTTTCTGTACACTATTCAATCAACTACATGAAACACTCAACATTTGAATATAAAATAGGCTTTGTGTTAAATGATTTTGCCTAACTATAGGTTAATGCAAGTGGTCTCAGCACGTTTAAGTTAGGCTAGGCTAAACTAAGATGTTCAGTAGGTGTAGTGTATTAAATCCATTTTCCACTTGTGATATTCTCAGTTTATATTGGGCTCACTGGGACATAACCCCATTGTAAGCAGAGGAAGACCTGTGTAAGATTACTCAATTGTAAAAGGGAAATGATAATACCCAACTCAAAGGGTGGCTATGTGGGTTGGAAATAATGCATTGCACTTCAGAGTTTTATCCTATAAAAATATTCAATAAATGCACAAGGATAAGCATACTGTGTTAGTCACTCAGTCATGTCCGACTCTTTGCGACCCCATGGACTATAGCCTGCCAGGCTTCTCTGTCAGCAGAACTCTCCAGGCAAGAATACTGGAATGGATTGCCATTCCCTCCTCCAGAGGAACTTCCCAACCCAGGTCTCCCGCCTTGCAGGCAGATTCTTTACCGTTTGAGCTACAGGGAAGTCTCCTGCTCTCTCTAAACATAAGACAGGTTCAACACAACACTTATAATAACAACAATAAAAGGGAAACAACCAAAAATAAGGGGCTGTTGTTGTTTAGTCACACAGTCCTTGCTGACTCTTTGCGACCCCATGTACCATA
Organism: Odocoileus virginianus; assembly: GCF_023699985.2. NCBI lineage: Eukaryota > Metazoa > Chordata > Mammalia > Artiodactyla > Cervidae > Odocoileus > Odocoileus virginianus. The sequence goes on along the minus strand of NC_069675.1, from coordinate 15,627,480 downwards.
ACATGCCAGGCCTCCCTGTCCATCACCAACTCCCGGAACTGACTCAAACTCATGTCCATTGAGTCGGTGACGCCATCCAACCATCTCATCCTCTGTCATCCCCTTCTCCTCCTGCCTTCAATCTTTCCCAGCAGCAAGGTCTTTTCCAATGTCAGTTTTTCGCATGAGGTGGCCAAAATACTGGAGTTTCAGCTTCAGCATCAGTCCTTCCAATGAATATTCAGGACTGAGTTTATACACAGAGATAAGAGGATCAGACAATGCTTCCCAACTCAGCTTCTTTTAACTATTTTTCTGAAGTCTTAAAAGTCACTGAATGAAGGTCCTTTATACTAAAAATAACAAAGGGAACTGAAAAAATTAGACCAGGAGGAAAGAGCGTGAGTGAAGTGGAAGGGTGACAAGAACTGGCAAAGAGAAATACACCTCCCTGCTCTTACCTCATCACAATGGCAAATGAAATGCATGTGAGGTTGTCTGGGACCCAGCTGGTCTGCAGCAGAAGTGCCACCATTCCTACTTAAAGCAAGGTGCTCAGTGTAGGGCGGGGCTCACATCTGGGGCCTCCACTCCTTTTCTCCTTAGGAGGTCTGAAGGGAAAGAAGTGGCCTTCCTTGTGTGGTGGAGCTGGAACTCTGCAGAGGAGTGTGAACTAAACTTAACTAGGCCAGAAGGGATAGCTCATCCATCCTTTCATGGAATCTGTGAAACTGGGTTTTAATCAATCTTATCTGGAAAACAGATGGAAAATTCTCCCCAGAAGTTAATTCTTTAGTCTTGTTCCAAAAGGAGGCCATGTGGCTCCTTCAAGCTGTGTGCGTTTGGCTGTACTCTCCCAGACTCTGTTGATTTTACACGTGTTGGGGTTGATGTGCAAGGGAATTGTGGGTCAGACGATAGGAGACTGTGGGCAGTCTTGCAGTTTATTGCCTGTACATAGCACCTCCAAATGTCCTTCCCTGCTCAGTCATCTAGGAGTTTGTGATGTTGGACTGATCGCTGCGGTGCTAAAAAATAAATTGCTCAAGAATCAAAAGACAGGATTTCTCATACCAGCTCTGCCTTCATCTAGTTATAATGAGTGAGTCCACAACATTTACCATGATGAGTCCCCCTTAATTATCAAGAAAGTGGGAATAGCAATATATGTCTCACAGATTTTTCTGGAAAGCAAAGAAAATAAATACAGGAAAGCAAAGGAAATAAATATAGGGAGAAAAGTACTTTGAAAACCCATAATGTATGATAGAAATGTAAAGTGTACTCATTTCTCACTTAAGAATTTTAAGCTGTGGTCCTTTGCTTATATGAAATCACCTCCTACAGAGGAGGCTGAGAAGTTTTAGTTGTCATCTAGGACACTGTCTCTCTAATATGCCCATTCTCTATCACCCTCTTCAACAATAAGCCCATCTGGCCCTCTGGCCTTCTGAACTTCCTTGATCTTTTGAGCAAGGTTCACCGGTCCAGGGATGGGCATGTGATCCTAACTGGGCCAGTCATAGCACCTCCCTCACTTTGGCCAAACTGGAGTGTGTTAGGAGTAAGCACCTGATTCAGGTAGATGATTCCCTAACCTAATGGGTCCCTTCCCCATATTTTTCAGACATGGAGCCAGAACATTCTTTTTCTTCGGCCAAGTCTTAAGATATAAAATCCAGAACCTATTAGCAATCATATTTTCTGCTTTGCCAACTGTGTTCTGGAAGTCAAGTGGGAGAAGAGGGCTGGGTTTCAACTTTTAAATAATTCTCTGGTTTTAACTAGAATGTGTCTACCTGCAGCTGGACCTCATCCAAAGACCAGGGTCCCACAGTCTAAACACCTATGTTTTATCCTCTTGAGAGACTAAACCTCCAGTGCCATGGTACTGTGTAAAGCAGGGCAGAGGACCTGGGGATCTACCTGATTTCTAGGAAGACTTTCAACCAGGCTCCCTCCCTTTGTCTCACCTTCACCGACAGTTTGAATAGTACTTGGTGCCACTAATTCTCAAGTCTTTGAAGGGTTCTCCAGTACAAATTCCTTGGAAAAGGAAATGGCAACCCACTCCAGTAGTGTTGCCTGGGAAATCCCATGGCAGAGGAACCTGGTGGGTTACAGTCCACGGGGTTGTAATAGTTGGACACAACTTAGCAATTAAAACCACCACCACCACCAGGGCAAATTGGGTTGATTTTATGGTTTCCACTATTAAATTAGTCACCATCTGCTTTCTAGCTTCCAAAATATTGTCATGGTGTATTTATGACTTTAAAAAACCCAAATCCTTTGATCTTGCCTTAATAGGCTCTCAGAAGGAAGCAGAGATAAGTAAAAGTGTATGTTAAACCCACCTTTACCTGAAAGCTCAAGGTTGTTTCAACACACTTGTCACCCTTTATAATATTCTTAACCCTCTTTGACGTCTCTCTGGTTCTGGGGCCTCTACACTGCTATGCTTACCCCAGGCTCTCTACTTTGGCCACATCTTCCCAGCTGTGTGCCCCATATTTCAAAACTACTCCTCTTTCCATATAGATGTCCCTTTCCTTAGTTACAGGATTATATCAGAGAAAGAAAAGCATAGATAATCCAACTTTATACCAAGGTACCAGGGATGAGCTTGTCTTCACTGGAATAGTTATGGCTTTGAAAAAATAACTTGTGTTGCTTTTGTGTGTGATTCCAAAACTCGGGCATGTTCACCATAAAATTTTTTTAAAGTAAAGCTCCCCCCCAAAATAAGATCCATTCTAACCATTCTTAAACTTTTATTTCAGTGTGTGTTTGCAGTCACCTGCCGATGATCCCCAGTGATCCTCACATGCCCTCTGTAGTCTTTGCTGACCCTGACTCAGGGCTGGCCCCGCATAACTACGAGGATACAAGAGCCATAGTGGTGTGTCATTGTGACCCCAGGGCAAGGTCATAAAAAGCATTTCAGCTTTCACCTTAGTCAAGGATTTCTCACTCAGATGTCAGATGCCATGTCATGAAGATATTCAAGCATTCCACAGAGAAATCCCACAGGAGAGGACTTGAGGGTCCCAGCCAACAGCAAATACCAACTTTTCAGCCATGGGCATGACCTGCCTCAAAAGTAGGTCTTCAAGTTCCCATCAAGTCTTTGGATGACTGGAGCCCCACCGGATGCCTGATTGCAACCCACCCTTTAGGCACTTGGTTAAGGAGTGACTTGTTACATAGAGACAGGCAACTAATAAATACCTTTCCTGTGTTTTATAAAATTTACAACAGGAAAAGTAATGCTCAACACTCTTCAAGCCAAGCTTCCACAGTACGTGAACCGTGAACTTCCAGATGTTCAAGCTGGATTTAGAAAACACAGAGGAACCAGAGATCAAATTGCCAACATCTGCCAGAGCATGGAAAAAGCAATAGAGTTCCACAAAAACATCTACTTCTGCTTTATTGACTATGCCAAAGCCTTTGACTGTGTGGATCACAATAAACTGTGGAAAATTCTGAAAGAGATGGGAATACCAGACCACCTGACCTGACTCCTCAGAAATCTGTATGCAGGTCAGGAAGCAACAGTTAGCAATGGACATAGAACAACAGACTGTCCCAAATCGGGAAAGGAGTACGTCAAGGCTGTATATTGTCAGTTAAATATATGCTTATTTAACTTATATGCTGGGCTGGATTAGGCACAAGCTGGAATCAAGATTGCTGGGAGAAATATCAATAACCTCAGATATGCAGATGACACCACACTTATGGCAGCAAGCAAAGAACTAAAGACCCTCTTAGTGAAAGTGAAAGAGGAGAGTGAAAAAGCTGGCTTAAAACTCAACATTTAGAAAACTAAGATCATGGCATCCAGCTACTTCATGGCAAACTTCATGGGGAAACAATGGAAATAGACTTTATTTTTTGGGGGATGGGGGGGGCTTCAAAATCACTGCAGATGGTAACTGCAGCCATGAAATTAAAAGATGCTTGCTCCTTGGAAGAAAAGTTATGACCAACCTAAACAGCATATTAAAAAGCAGAGTCATTATTTGCCAACAAAAGTCCGTCTAGTCAAAGTTATGGTTTTTTCAGTAGTCATATATGGATGTGAGAGTTGAACCACAAAGAAAGCTGAGCGCCGAAGAATGGATGCTTTTGAACTGTGGTGTTGGAGAAGACTCTTGAGAGTCCCTTGGACTGCAAGGACATCCAACCAGTCCATCCTAAAGGAAATCAGTCCTGGATATTCATTGGAAGGACTGATGCTGAAGCTGAAACTCCAATACTCTGGCCATCTGAAGTGAAGAACTGACTCATTTGAAAAGACCCTGAAGCTGGGAAAGATTGAAGGTGGGAGGAGAAGGGGACAACAGAGAATGAGATAGTGGATGGCATCACTGACTCAATGGACATGAGTTTGAGTAAGTTCTGGGAGTTGGTGATGGACAGGGAAGCCTGGCGTGCTGCAGTCCATGGGGTCATAAAGAGTCAGACACAACTAAGCAATTGAACTGAACTGATAGTTTTTTAGTCTGCCTCTTTAAGGCAGATATATTTCCAACATCATTCAATATTCTTAAAGATTCCAATGTCATCAAATATTCCTCTACAACAAGATTTTTCCCATGGCTGCACAATGTTTCATCTTACCAACAGTAGTCTAATATGTCTTTTTTTCGAGACTGAAACCACACAAGCTTTATTAAATGACCAGAGAATGGAGAAGCAGGAACCTAGTTCACAAATCAACTTCTTCTGTAATATATTGTGTCTTAAAAGCAGATATTTGGAGAACAATGTCTCAGCCCTAAAGAATGAATCCCTAGAGATGGTAAAATATATATATTTGGTTGATGGCAGAAAAATATATACATATGAGTAGAAATTCTATTACTATATATTTTGTTGATATTTTTATTCTTTCTGTCACCAAACATAAAATTCATATATTGGTGTGTAATCCCTTATAGCAGGTACTCCACAAAAGGTAAAAATGATTGACAGAATTTAGGATCTCAAATCATACCTGGACAGCACTTGACATGTGTCTCAACACCTACCTTAGCACCAAGTACAGAGCAATCGTGTTATATCTGGTGTATATATAAGTGAGAAATACACCTGCTCTCTATCACATGTAAATTTGTTTCTTAATGAATCTCATTACAAATGATAATATCATGTTAATTCACAACAAATGATACAAGTATTACTTAAGCACTCTCTTATTATACATAGTATCTGGTTCCCAGAGGGTATTATTAAAAAACAGCTTTATTGAGATATAATTCACATACCATACAACTCTTTGATTTCAGTATACTGAATTGTTATTATTTTTAAATAGTGGTAAGATATACGGAACAAAAAATTGCTACCCTGACCCTAAACACTTTTACGTTTACAGTTCAGTAGGATTTGTCACACAATGTTGTGCAACCACCACCATTATTTCCACAAATATTTTACCACCCTGATTAGAAACTCTATGACCATTAAGGAATAATTCTCCACTCATTCCTGTCTCCAGCCTCCAACAACCTCTTTCTGTCTCTAAGATTTGCCTATTCAAGATATTTAACCTAAGTGAAATTATATTTCTCCTTTTGTGTCTGGATTATTTCACTTAGTATAATTTTTTTCAACATACACCCATGTTGCGGTATATACCAGAACTTGATTCCTTCCTATGGCTGAAGAATAGTCCATCAAATGTTTATACCAATATATGTTTATCCATTCATCTATTGGTGGACTCTTGGGTTCCACTCTTTGGCTATTGTGAATAATGCTTCTGTGAACACTGACCTACTCCAGAGGGAGATTTTGAAAAGCAAAAAAACATGACTTATACCTCAAGGAATTCATAATTAGGTTGAAGAGAGAAGAAATTCCTATAGAGTCAAATAATAGCTGAATAAGTGAAAGAAATACCACCAAACATCATGTGATTAAATATATTAGACAATAGACAGTATGATACAGTATTTTGAAAGTGGGCGAGGTCACAGAAGGCTGGTGATGGCTTTATCAAGGAGAGCGATTCTGTGCAGCATCTGGAAACAGACAGAGGCTTTAGATTGGGAGAAAGGAGAGGGGTGGCAGAACCCTAACTGGCCAGGTCAGCATAGCAAAGTCTACAGAGAGGGAAGATACATGGCAATTTCATGGAAAATTAGGAGACACTGATTAGGGCCTGAGAGAGAGAGGTCAAAAAAAAAATCAAAAGCCCCCACACCTCAACGCCAGGTGTGTAACAGCTTTGGGGCATCCCAGCGCAAGCCCCTTTCTGCTGAAAACTGCCCCCATCCGCAGGATTAGCCTACTGACCTCCACTCCCAAGGCCATAAATGACCAGACAAGGTATTGACACCTGAGGCAAGTATAGGCCAGTAGGATAATCAGATTTTTTACAAGAGAGTCTGGAATTTAGAACTACCAGCACTTGAACATTCAAAGGACATTCCCACAGATGGACATCCTCTTTCTCCCTATGCATGGTGAGACAGGGAAAGCTGGAAAGAGAGAGAGAGGGAGACAGAGAGAGAGGCAGAGAGAAGCAGAACCTCCCAGGGGGACTGGAGGTTCAGAACCATCAAGCTCTCCTGTTGGGTCCCAGGCCCCTGGCCAGCTGGTTTCTGGGTGGAGGCCCCCGGCAGCCTCAGCTTCATTTCTTGTGCTTCTGTGGGGTACACTTTTTTTTTTTACAACCAATACAGCTTATTTTGAATGCATTTTAATTTACTGTAACTTGGCTAAGATCCCAGTGTGTTGTCCTCTGCCAAGTGCTCACCTAAGCTACTCCATGGTATTGCTGCCTTGGCATCCGTTTTGTTTGGCTAAAGAGGCCTGCAGGGTGCCTTAAATTCACACTAGCCCCTCACGCAAGGGTGTGCCCTAGAAAACAGCCAAAAGAGCCACCGGGAAATAGAACTTTCTGGTAAGTGTGAAAATTGCTCAGTCGTGTCCAACTCTTTGTGACCCCATGGACTATGCCGTCCTTGGAATTCTCCAGGCCAGAATACTGGAGTGGGTAGCCTTTCCCTTCTCCAGGGGATCTTCCCAACCCAAGGATCAAACCCAGTCTCCTGCATTGCAGGCAGATTCTTTACCAGCTGAGCCACAAGGGAAGCCCAAGAATACTGGAGTGCGTAGCCTATCCCTTCTCCAGCAGATCAATTCCCCAGGAATTGAACCAGGGTCTCCTGCATTGCAGGAAGATTCTTTACCAACTGAACTATCAGGGAAGCCCATATGACTTCCCCAATAACCCTCGTGATCAACAGTCTCCCCAAACTCCAAGAGCCTTCCCCCGTATCACTTAGTTAAGATCCACCGTGGAACTTACCAAAATCCTGCCTTTGGGCTTTGGATTGAGCTTAACTCAGGAACCTCAAAGCATTCCACCCACACACTCCACCCTAATAAAAGTTTCTGCCCCAGGTCCTGAGCCTACCCCCTTTCTTGACCTCTCCCTTCAGGCCTGCCACGTACATCTTCAGGATAAACCTATTTCAGTTTCTCTTATAGTCTAGTGTTTTGCTTACCATCCTACACCTGGGGTTCTACTTAACAAATGTCAATTCAATAAAGTCACAACAACCCCCAAGACAGATTATAGTCGGTCAGTAACGCTGTATCTGTGGGTTCAAAAAAGAAGGTTCCAAAAAGCAAAACTTGAATTTGCCACAAACCAACAACTACTTCCACAGCACTTCCACTGTATTAGGTATTACAAGATTTAAAGGTGTTGACTTAAAGTATAGGATGTTTATATCAAATGCAAACTCTATGCCATTTTACATAAAGGACTTGAGGTACCACAGAGGGGTCTTGCAACCAATCCTCTGTAGATAGGAGACTCTGAGGAAAGGAGATCAGCTCAAGTGAATCCCCCTCCCCTTTTTAAAGACTTTTTTTTTAATGTGGACCATTTTTAGTATATGTGCTGCCAAGCACAATGTGGACCATTTTTAAAGTCTTTATTGAATTAGTTACAATATTGCTCTGTTGTTTATGTTTTGGTTTCTTGGCCCCTAGGCATGTGAGATCTTAGCTCCCCGACCAGGGATCAAGCCTGCACCCCGTGTCGGAAGGTGAAGTCTTAACCGCTGGACTGCCAGGGAAGTCCGTTGGAGTGAGTCTTTAAATAAGGGGAAAAGGAGCAAACACAGAAGCAGTGGTGGGGAAGGGAGGAACGGGGTAATTTCAGCCCACCTGTACTTCCCTGAATTCTCTTGCTGGTTTGTGAGCTCAATCGGTAGCCCCACTCATCCCAGACTTCTTGACTTCGCCGAAAGGCCAGTTAATCCCTGATCTTGCACCTGCTTCTCATTTGCTAGTGATGAGCAAAAGCAATGGCAGTACCACCGAATCCAACAGTTTATGGCGCTCACCGAGATACAAAACCCTGACTTGGAAAGCATGCTCTACACGCAAAAAAAGGTCAGTTGCACAGGCCTCCACCCCTCCTTTTCCCCTTCTGGAAGCTGCAGAGGAAAATTCACAGAATGATCCAAATCCTGGTTCCCCTGTGCCCTGCCTTCCCCCCGCCCCCACCCCGCAAGGAGAACCGAGCCAATTGTGCGAACTCTCTTTCTTACGTGTCCCCGTGCTCTTTCACCACAACCCTTCTCTCACCTTCATCTCTTCACCTCTCTGCCAAATGTGACTTAGGAAAATCACGCCCTATATGGGAACCAAAAAAGCTCCTAATTGTGGCTACACCCCAAAGAGAGGTACTTGGTCCTAAGGATGGAAAAAAAAAAAAAAAGGCAAATCCAAAGTTAAGAAGTTAAAATTAGACACAGAAATGAAAAGGTCTTCTCCACCTAGGACTAACGCAGATAACAAGGCTGTCTCCGTAGGAAAGAATTCCATCTATTTCCTCATTCTTCTCTAGTGAAGCTGCTGTCTTACTGACAATGACAAAATAAACACAATTTATCTCTTATGCTTGTCCTGGTACCTGATAGGGCACCTGGCACTTCCTAGATTCTCCATCAGTGCTTTTGCTTTGGGTAGATGGAGATTGTAAATTGATTCAATATGCTATTTTTCTGTTTGCATGCTAAGTTGCTTTAGTCATGCCCGACTCTTTGCAACCCTACTGACTGTAGCCCAGCAGGTTCCTCTGTCCATGGGATTCTCCAGGCAAGAATACTGGAGTGGGCTGCCATGTCCTTCTCCAGGGGGTCTTCCTGACCCAGGGATCGAGCCTACATCTCTTATGTCTCCTGCATTGACAGGCGGGTTCTTTACCACTAGTGCCACCTGGAAAGCCCTGTTTGGGTTAATTATTAATATATTACTAATGTATTAATATAATTATCAACATAGTGTTGTATGGTACAATGCATTAATGTAGAAACAAAATGTTAATGATTATATTTCATTGTAAATGCATTAGAATAATGCACACATAATAAATCATAATTAAAGCACAATAATTTAATATAGTACATTCTAAATACATTGTAATGATTTCACTGTAAGCATATGATATTTTAGATGCACATACCAATCACTTTATAACTTTGTTTCTTTGGGAAAAATGGAAAGTCAATTCAGGGAACCAAGAACATTCTTAAAAAAACATGCTTTTGAAACACTTCTGATTTATATATCATGCAATGGATGGTTACTATTTCTATTTTAAATGTCTTTAACTTTTATTGTGATTTTAGAATTTTCTGATTGTTTTAAATCTAGCTCCATAACCAAACCTTCATGGAATAAGCAATGAACCTAAAATATGATTGTTTCAGTTGACTGTGACTCCTTGCCAGGACTTCAGAAGCCCTTGTTTCCAGGTCTCTGCTGTTGGCGTTGGCAGGGCCTTAAGAAACTACAATGTCTTTTAGTTTTATCCACTTCCATCAGTTCTATTTTTGCATCTCCATACTTAGCACACAGAGCTATCTTTATCACTCCAGCTGACTGGCATGAGAGTCCCCAGGGCATAGTAGCTATACAAGATTATTTAAGCATACTTCCTCCCCTTCAAATAAGACAATGCAGAATGCAGAAAAGACATCAGAAATGGTCACAATGGTAGAAGTTTGTGTATGTGTGCCTATGAGAACCACTAAAGATTTCTTTCTTTGTACTGTTGTACACATTATTAAGAGAATATCTATAATGCTTTCCATAAGTTTATTTTAAGCTGTGTAATGTCATCTGTTAACATGCCTAAATTCACTTGGAAACATCATGATAAAATAAAGTTTCTTATAATCACATAATCCAGATTTCAAAGTCTGAGGGTTTTTTTTTAAAACCTCTTACCCTTATTCTCAATTGAGGAATCCATAGTCAGGCAGCATTCCAGCTGATGCAACAAGTAGTTGGATTGTTCTAAGAGGACAAAACTCAGAAACTTTCAATCCTTTGCTTGCTTTTCAGTTATTCAGTTTTAGCTGATACATGTAGGATTGGCCTAATGAGTGCATCAGAATGGAGACCATGAGTCCTGAACAGACAGCGGAATCTCACCGTCCAAAATCCACACGCCATTATGAGGCTCTGCTGTTGAGATTCGCACTGCCCACTACATACGGTAGCTACAAAGGCACCTGAAGCCACTGAATACATGAAATAAGGCCCATCTGAACGGAGAGGCGTAGCAAGCATAAAACACCCTGGATTTCAAAGACTTGATACCAAAGAAGAAGAAGGTAAGATTCTCGTTACTAATCTTTTATACTGATTGCAAGTCGAAATGATAATGTTTTGGATATAATGGGTTCAACAAATGAGATTCTTAAAATTAATTTTTACCTGACTCTATTTAAATTCTTAATGTGGCCACTAGAAAATATAAACTGACACATGTGGCCCACACTTGTGGCTCACTTTATATTACTAGTGGACAGTATTTGGTTTAGAGGCTTCCTCATTAAGTCACATGGCCAATAATTGGTCTTTCAGACTGGAAGTCAGAGCTGCTGCAGAATTTTACTCCAAAGCAGACTAATCAGAGGAGAATATGACCAGGAGTAAAGGTTAAAGCAGCTCCTTCATGTTTAACTTTTTCATCCACACATTTAATAACACCCAACAGGACAGTTAAGTCATGTCTAGCCACACAAGCCACTGGTTGATATAAATGTCACTGCAAGGTATGTAATACCTGTCTTACTTAAGCTCTTTCCCAGTTGATAATACATCCATTTTCATCTCAGTCACTGTTAATTGTACTCATTTCACAGCATGGAAACAAGACAGTGAATCATGAATTCATTTGTTTTGACTTTTTGTTGTTTCCCTCACCATTGCTGCTAAAACAAAGACAAGTGATCTTTTCACAGAAAATAGAAACATGAATTTAAAGCTTTTAAGATCCTGTATATGGGCAACAGGGAGCTAGTTGTTGTTATAGGAGTACTACAGCTGAACACATGGTGCATGTTAAGAAGTTCACACTGATCCTGATATTAACATAGATAAAAAATTCAGTCCCAAGTCCCCGACGTGGGGTTACAAATTGCTGAATTTAAAACACATTGGGGGTCATTGCTGCCAGCAAAGAGTTGTGTAACTGCTACTAAAAACAATAGTGATTTCAGAAGGAGGTTGAAAACAAAACAATAATATCTTTGTAATGTTCTGAAATTGTTGCACGAACAGAACTAAGACAGGCTCCACTGCATTTCCCAGTCTGATTTGCTGACCATCTTGTCTGCCCATAATTGTTTTCTGCCATTCATTTCCTCCAATTGTCAATTATTGCTAAAACAATTATGAAAAAAAAACAAGTGTCTGTCTTTGTTTCCTGTTGCCAATGAATACAGTGAAGTCACAGACCAGACTAGTGCATCATAATCTTTTCCATTACAATGAATTATGCTGTCACAAACAGGATGCAGCTCCTTTCTGGGCAGAGAAGCCTAAATGGGGCTGAATTAGCACAAACCTGATCATCAGTCACGAAAGCAAGAAGTTAGAGCATCAGGACTTAGTTCTCCACTGTTTCAAAACACATTGGTTTTCATACCTGATTATAAAAGTAATACATGCTTATCCCAGAGAGAAAGCAGAAAATAAAAATCACCATTACCCCCACTGGCCAGCGATTCTTATTGCTAACATTTTAGTATATGAATTTTTAGTTCTTAATTCTTTTTCATATATACATTTATAATTTGTAAGAAAATGGGATCCTGCCACGAATTTGTCTTTTCTTTTTCACATATACATTTACTACAGTTACCATTGCCATTAAATATTTTAATGTAATTTAATGGCTATTTGTAATTCCATATTGTGGACTATTATTTGGCAAATCCCTAATGTTGCATATTTTCCAAATTTTTTCCTGTTTCAAATAGACAAACTTTCTTTTACATACATTTTTGTCTCAATATATGAATATTTCCTTAGGATATATTCCTAAAACACTATATTTTAATAGAAAATATATGGTGTATTTTTAAATAAACATTTAGAATAAAAGGCCTAGGAAATTTTCTTAACAATCAAGGCACAACTGTGTATTAAAATTTTCATAACCAGACTTCATAGTGGCTCAGCTGGTAAAGAATCTGCCTGCAATGCAGGAGACCCTGGTTGGATCCCTGCGTTGGGAAGATCCTCTGGAAAAGGGATGGCTACCCACTGCAGTATTCTGGCCTGGGGAATGCCATGGACAGAGGAGCCTCGCAGGCTACAGTCAACGGGGTCTCAAAGAGTCAGACACCGCTGCGAAACTTAAAGCTTTTTCCTTCCTAACAGGATAAACAAGTGAAATACCTTTAATGATTACCAAGTTTAATAAATCCAGAACAGGATACCCTTCAAGCCAGCCAGCTGGAAGGGTGCAAGTAACTCTATGAAATCCATTTCCAGAATCTCAGCACAACTAGCCTCCAAACCTTTTAGGAGCCCACAGATGCTTCTGCTGACTGACTCGGTTTCCTAAGGAGCTAAGGTTCCCAGACCTAAGCTAAGCGTTGTTAGCTGGTTCTGCCACTAGAGGGCAGCCAGAGACAGGGAGAGGCGTTAACACCCTGGGTCCTGTTTTCTCGTCATGGTAATTTTTATTTCACCAAATAACCGAGGAAAAATCTAAAGTCAAGACACTGAAGGGAAAAACAATTTGGGTAATAAATATACAAATAAATAAATGGGAAATTTTCTGTGTATAAACTGTTCCCTTTTCCTCAGAGAGATTAACCAAAAGGTGGAGAATTCTGAGGGCTACCACAGTGAGGTAAAAGACCAGGCATCTAGTTAATCCGTGTTGATGTGTGGCTGGGGCCACCACAGTCTTGTGAAGTGACTGTCCTCCAGTTAAAATAAACCAATACATTTTTTAAAAAGAAGAAGATCTGGGTTACAGCATGAACAATTGTGCCTGTAGGTCTTTGTAGATGGAGGAATCGAATCCACAGAAGATACTCCGCATTCTCCATGGGAATGAGCGGGAACATGGCTTTGAGCATATGGACAGCTGGGTTCCATTTTCTGTCTCTAACCAGGCAATCGTGGACAAGTCACTTAACCTCTCTGAGCCTCAGTTTTCTCATTTGTACAGTCTGGCTAGCAATGGAATCTGCTCATAAGTAGTTGTGAGCATTAAATAGAGAATGCATATTTTTTAAAAAAAAAAAAAAGCTTGGCATAAAGAAAATCCCCATCAGTGTTGGCGTTGTCATTATTTCCAGCCTTTACCTTTCTCCTAAGCTATTTCCCATTTCCAGTGTCCACTTAACAATTTCTACCTGATTATCCCATCATTGCCTCAAATTTAATATGTCTGAGACCAAAATCCTTGCCTCCCTCACCAATTCCCTGACCTGCTGCTATCTCTGACTATTTCTCTGAATAGACTCTAAATTAAACATAATATCCTTTCTAACACTTCCTCTCCTCCCTGATCCATACCCAATTAGTTTACAAGACACGTGGGTTTGTTCTCTAATGTGTCTTCATCTGACTGGTTTCTTTCTCTCTTTTGTCACCAGCATCCAGACCTCGGGGAGCTGCTCTCTTGGCCCCAGCAGGTCCTGCCTTGAATGACCAGATCTTATTGATGTCATTTCCCATTTCAAAACCCTCAGTGTCTCCTCAGTGTCTTCAAATTAGATTCTAAATTCCTTAGTCTAGCATTATGGTCCCACCACAGTCTGACCTCAATCTCCTCCAGACACTTTTCACTTTTTCCATATGTGCATTGCTTCTGTCCCTATCAAGCTGGTTGACACAGAGTTCCCTGGTAGGGTGACCAGATTTAGGAAATAAAAAACACAGGACTCCCAGTTAAATGTGAATCAGATCCACAACAAATATATTTTGTATATCTCATGCAACAGACTTCATGCACATACTCTTACTAGGAAAAGTATATGTTGTTTATCTGAAATTCACATTTCAGTGGGAATCCTATATTTCATTTGGCAACCCAAGTAATTTCCTATCTCTTCCCATGCACACAGTTCCATTCTTATCTTGGAGGATTTTATCTCTGGCCATACCCATCAGATTTGCCCTTCAAGGCTCAGTTCAACCTCTCCCCTCCGGGAAGCCTGCCAGGATCAGAACTTCCTTACCTGTAATCATTATCCACATCATTCATTTGGTCCCACATATAGGATGCCTTGTGTTCTGTATAATTCCAGCTCTCCAAGTTAATGTTGAGTTTATCAAAGGTAGAGATTATAAGTAGAAGAACTAATAAACATGCTTTGGTGGTGCTACTGCTGATCTGTAATATAGGATGCGAAGGGATAAGAGTATAGGAGAAAAAGAGCCTCCAGAGGTCACTAATCTGGATTTAAGGTGCTCATAGACACATGAAAATCAATTTGCAGCTCCCCCTGCTCCCACAGCATCAGGCCAGGTAGGTATGGCTGCCTGGCAGTGGGACGCTTCTCCCCGCATCCTCCTTCAATACATCCTACAAGTTGTGAATTACAATGTGAAATCTACATTTCTTAAAACTTCACTCTATCTCTTCAGCAATCTGATCTCATTTATATTTCAGTGAGTGTCAAGTGGTGGCTATACTATGTAACCTGTGAACACATAGTGATTGTAGGAGTTATGCTGGAAGCCAAGAAATAAATGGCTGTTTAATTAATAGAGAAGGTAAAAAGTTGGCTTTTGTGTGTTTGTTTCAAAATTAGCTAACTCTAGTAATGTACTCTGGGCTTCCCTGGTGGCTCAGCAGTAAAGAATCTGCCTGCAATGCAGGAGATGTGAGTTCAATCCCCAGGTAGGGAAGTTCCCCTGGAGAAGGAAATGGCAACCCACTCCAGTATCCTTGTCCGGGAAATCCCAAGAACAGAGTTTTGTAGGCTACAGTCCATGTGGTCACAGTGGGACACGACTTAGTGAGTAAACAAAAACAACAATAATGTACTATAACCTCATAGTGAAACTATTAAGCAATTCCCAAGATATCTATTTTAAATAACTGGCACTTCATGGATACATTTATAAGCATCTATGGGAATCCAGAAACTAATGACCCAAAACAAAACTTTTAAAATTGGGAAAGATACATATTCTTAGAATAAAATACATAGCTCATAGTTTTGTTTATTATTTAAGCCTTCAATAGTGTTTATAACAATTTTATTCTCATAAGGTAAACATACGAATATGTCAAATGAGAATGTTGTTTTGAAATTGCAAGGGGAAAAAGTTCAATATACACAGAGAAATCAGAATCACTGTAAGCGGTGTTTCTATCGCTAGACCCACATGGGATGGCAATTAATTAGGTCACCTTAGGTTTTATTTTGTGGAAATAATAAAATGGATTCAGCACTGAATTCAGGACTTTGCAGAATTAGAGTGTCCTGGAAACAAGGGCTAAGACTTCGTTCTGCTTCTTCAGGCTCATCATATTTGTCCAGATTAATTTTATTTCCCTCTATTTTTTACTACCTAGCTTTAAGAAATATTGCTCTTTCTACTCAAGGATATTATACTTTGCTATTTCCATGGAATGAATTATAATTTTCTAATCAGAAGAAAATAACCCTTAAATTCTTCCAGGAAGGAGAACAGGCAATAAAATCCACATCGAGACAGAACTCAGCCTTGGCCTCCTGCGTTATTCTCAATCTGGCTGGCTCAGCTTTTCTGGCTTCCAGTTTTGCTATCTTCTTAGGACAGATTCTAAACATACCAATCTCAAACGGGGATAAACCAAAATAACAGCAACACATTTCCTTCTGCTTTTCCTTTTCAATAAACCACCAGAAACTTATTCCTTTGTTTGACATCATAGAAACATCAATCAAGTTTTTCCAGGACACAAATGTGAATAGAATCAGTGGGGGATGCAAATACGGTGGATCATCTAAACAAACGTACTTGTGTGATGGCAAAAAAATGTTAAAAGAGTTGGAATGTCCCTAGGAGCTTTCCAAGTTTTTGTGGGCGGCATCAGCTGCTCTTGGATATAATCCATCCCCTTTTGACCTTTCCACCTCCAAACCCAGGAACAATTTTTCAGGTCACTCAGAAAATATATGTTGAATGAATATTTTGAAATAATAATTTAAATGTAAGTAATTATTGTGAACAGTTCCTATCACTGGAGCTGTTAAGTGCTGGGTTTTTTGTTTTTTTAATGCTTCTAGAGGGTTTTCCTTAGTCTGAAAATGCATGTTTAGGAAAACTCTTGCATTAAAAGATTCAATCTTCAATGAATGTTATACAAAATTTAAATTTTAGTTAAAATAACTTTTCTAAAATGACCACTTTTGCTTGAGGGCCTCTCTATTCAGTGTATTCTAAACCAGTATTGATTCAAAACTTGGTATGTGGAATATTAATCAGTACTTTGAAGAGGATAGAAAAACAGACAAGTATCAAGAAATGATTTTTCGAAAATGATCTTCAACGAAATTATTTATACTATTTAATCCTCTGGTGACAAAGGAACCAAAGAAAACTTAGTGGAGACAGAACTATTTTAAAGAAACAACTACTTAAAAATATTATTGTTAAAAACTGAAGATGTCACAACTAAGGCTGAAGGAAATTTCCCCATTTCTTCAGCGATAAAAGCAAAGCTCATGAGCTCTTCAAGGGACTCTGCCTTCAAATTATACACACCACCTAGGGCTAATCTCCATAGCACATGAGATGCATGTAGACACAACAGCAGACTCTTGAAAAGAACACTTACCTTAACTCGCAGGCGCGGAATCATTTCAAGCTCATCCTCTCCTTTCTGCTTCACCAACCCCTCACGGTTCCTCTTCCACGTGTCTAAACAACTAGAGATTCCTGTTCTCTCTTCTAAAATGCTGCCTTCATCGCCATTGCCCAAATCCAATTAAAACGTGGGGAGAGAAAAAAATTCTTATTTGCGAGCTGTTTACGCCTCACGACCACAGCGAAGCCGCTAAGCTTTGAGCTCAATGAATTAAAGGTTGTTTGGCTAAATGGCAGGCACACTTCCTCCTATTCTTTCTGAACTTAGTTTTCCTGCCTCCAGCGGTGCGTTTTCCTTTCCTGGGCTATAAATAGGCTGGTGGTAAGAGTCCAGAGGAAAGAAAAGGCAGGAAATACATTTGATTTCAAAAAGCAGTCTTAGGTAGGTGTGTGTGTGTGTGTGTGTGTGTGTGTGTGTGTGTGTCTTCCAAGTGAGCACCAATAAACAATTTAAGGAAAATTCAGCTTTGGTGTGTTGCACCATAGCAAACATTTTCTCTGATTTCCTATAACCTCCATTTAGCTGTCAGCTGTCATTTTCCATAAGCAGAGCTTGGGTTTGGAGATGTATTATTTTCTAAACAGACCATAAAAAATCTGCATGTAAGCCTTCATTTTTCAAAAGATTGTCTGGAAAAAAAATCAAATTTCCTGGGGGAAAGGAGGAAAAGATCAGACAAGGAGGGTTACCATAGTTGTTTCTTTTTGTTCAGAAGGAGGTGAAGCAGCACTTTTTGAAGCAAGCTTCAACCAAAGGTGAACAAGAAAAGCAGATACTTTTGCTTGGATGAAAGTATTAAGTAGAATTTAAAAACCAGTCAGCCTTTGCACAAAACTAATAGACTGCCCACAGTCTTGCTATTCAAAGTTGTTTAACTTCTGCCATAATTTAATGCAACACAAAGTAAAATAAAGATTAGATGTCTTTTTTTTTTTACATGTCAGATGGGCAGATCAGAATTTTGGATATTGTTCGATACCATGGAAGTGTGGAGAAATAAGCATCCATATAATAATAGATGGAAGTATAAACTGGCATAAACTATTTGATAGAGGGCAGTTCCCAGCTTCTTTCAAAATGTTAAGTGCACATATTCTAACAAGATATTAAACATGCTTGATTCTTCAAAGTGGGTGTGGAGATCTGGAAAGAAGGAACAGTTTAATTTCTGATATACATATTTTGTGCTTTTTTTTTTTAACTTTTATACTGTGTATGCCAGGCTTTAAAAACTTATTAAGGGATAGAGTTTTTAAAACTGCTATTATTTAAATAATAAGTAGTAATACAGGATTCATAGGATTCTATTATCTATCATCTGTCAATGATTATACACTTAACACCTCAACAAGCTTCTCTTTACATTGGCTTCCACTGGGTAACACTTTGAGAAGCAGTGGCACTTTGTGATCAAAGTCTCCATGGCTGGGCCCAGCAATCTGTGTTTTAACTTCAGATAATTCTCATGCTCACTAAAGGATAAGAAGCATCAGTCTACAGAATTATTTTGTTTATTAATATCACACCCTCTAAAAAGAATTTGATATTACAGCTTGGTGACTAGAGTTAATAATGTGCTGTGCTGAGTCACTTCAGGCGTGTCTGACTCTTTGTGACCTCATGGACTGCAGCCCGCCAGGCTCCTCTGTTCATGGAGATTCTCAGGCAAGAAAACTGCAGTGAGTTGCCATGCCCTCCACCAGGGGATCTTCCCAACCCAAGGATAGAATCCAGGTCTTCTGCATTGCAGGCAGATTCTTTAGCATCGGAGCCACCAGGGAAGCCTAGAGTTAATACCATATTGCATATGTGAAAGTTGCTAAGAGAGTAAATCTTTAAAGTCCTCATCACAAGAAGGAAAATTTTCTGTAATTATGAATGTTGGCAGATTGTTAACTAATCAATTGTGGTGATTATTTCCCAATATACACAAATATCAAACTAGTATGTAGTATACCTGAAACTAATATAATATTAAGTATCAATTATACATCAATTAAAATAAGACATGACTACAAATAAAAAGATTTGAGGCAAATGATTTTGTTTTCTGGAAAAATAAGGATAACTTTAAACACAATACCAGTGACTCCGATTAAGAAGACCACAAGAGTTTTTACACATAAAGGTTAAAAAGTCAAATCTATTTCCCAATTAATTTTGAGGAGCTACCTGAAGCAGGGCAAAAGCAGTGGAAAGAGCAAACTGGTGATATTTAAGGGAGAAAGAAAATCTGTCTCATTGTGGGTAGCCATAGTTAAAATGGACAAATTCAAAGCAGACTTTGCTAATATGGATGTGTGAAAATATGGATGTTAACAAAACAAAGAAAATATGAAAAAAGTAAATGAAAAGCTTCTAAATGCAAACAAAATATTCCACTCCCTGTTTTTGTTTAGTGATTTGATTATGGTTTTCTAATGCAAAGCCCTATCCATGAGAAACAGTAGATTGAACAATGAGCTCAGCCAGAACTGATGAGGGAAAAGCAAGAGTATCTGCATCCCGGGCACAGATGGAGAGGAAAAGGTTTCTTTTAAAAGAGACAGAGAGAGAGAGAGAGAAAGGAGTGAATGACCTCGTTGAGGCAGCAGAAAGGAAGAAGGAAGTCCATGGTGGTCAGGATATAACAGCTGCAGTGTATTGAAGTGGCTGAAAGGTGCATGGGTTGACATTGGCAGGAAAATGACTGGCAAGGGGGGAATAAGTTTCTGGGAGCAAACCATTCTCCATGTGAGAATGAACTCTTCTAAGGAGCTCCAAGTACATTCACCAGGCTTTCATTGTTCACTGGAAACCTCCCTTCTCTTTTTGTGGGGCAATATTTTACTTCTCAAGAAGAACAGCTTCACAGATCTCCCCAAATAGCCTGTCTATGGGAATGAAGCATTAAAACATTTATGGAAACAGAAAAGCTCTGTACTCTTAATCTAAAATTAGCAGTAGACTCTCTTAAAAGGCATTAGGGGAGAAAGTCAAAGACCTCGTGAGGAAAAGTAATGTGCCAATTTCTCCTGGTTTTGCAAGTGGAGGAAAATAAATTTTTTTTATTGCAGTCATCTACAAAGAATTTCAATATATACCATGTAAAGGAAACCCAAACAAAAGTCCTCAGGGAAGATGTGAAAAAAGCCTACATATTATTTCTCAAATGAGCCAATGCGCTGCATGGATCTGAATTGATGCCTTGTAGGTATTTTTTAAAGTATTCTATCTTTGTTCACAAATTGAAGAAGTTCTAGGTGCTATCAAATTATGGGGAACTGCATTCCTTTGACTGGAATTGTTGTATTAAACTAATAAAAAATATATCAAAGCTGGCTGGAATGAATAGTCCAAAGAACATAAGTAAAGGATGGGTTTATACATTTTAGCAGGAACATTGAAAAGATGGTGGAAAGTCAGGAAGAAGTTCTACCTTATAAAAATAAAATATAAAAGTTAACAACTCTTTGAAGGAATTATAAGATTTAGTGGGATAAAGGTGAACCTTTTCCATTAACCTATATAAATTGTGTTTGTCAGCTATTTATTTTTACTTAATCTAACAATGTTAAATTTACCTTGCAAAATTACAATAATCCTGGCACAAATTAAACCATTCACAACATATCCAAGCAGAAGCTCAGCTTTGGTTAAAAATTCAGTGGGGAAACCTAAACCAGACTTCCCTCACTGAATTTGACTTTGGACTTGATTGGTCTTCTGTCAGTTTGCCACGTACCTAAGATGAAACAGCACTAGTTTCCACAGAAAGATGATTTTAAAATAAAGGATCTTGAACCTTTCCAGTAATAAATGCTTAGAGTTTACAGTTTTGTCAAGGCTAAGATCCGACATCATAATAGCTAAAGGAAATTCTCATTGGTGTTGTGGTAAAAGTTTTTTCTGTTAATTTAAAAATATGGATGCTTTCATTTTATTGTTTCTGTCAGTTGTGTATTCTTTGGTGGGGGGGAGGCCGGGAACCTTTGGACTCAACCATAACCATAAGGTGGTTTGTGAAGCTAATCCCTGATGGAATCAGGATGAACAAAACCATCATGGGAGGAAAATATGCAGAAAAGAATACAGATAATTGTAGGCACAGTGCATGGCACATTTCTGAAGACAGAAGGAGGCTATCATGGGATCCAAGAGATTTGGTGCCCAAATATCACATTTTTGTGCAACATTTGGAAAGAAGAAGGGAAGGAAGTAGGAGATAGAACATGGCAGTGAAATTGACTTACCCCTCCAAGGTAAAATTTATTGCTTTGGCAGACACTCTGGTCTAAGGAATGTCAAGTGGTAGGTTGGTGGCTGATTTAATAGTTTATACAGGTTCCTTGCTTACACAATAGATTAGTCTGAATTCATAAAAGAGTCGGTGTACTCCATAATCTCCTGAACCATATGATTATGCAATTAATGAAAAAACTGCATTTATATTGATGTTGTCAAGGTAAACACAGTCACAAGTTTTAGAATCCTAACATAAGGTGCAGGGGCAAATTCACCCCAATTAGATGACGCAGGTTAAAATAACTGAGTCTTCTGGTTGTATACAGTATGACCCAAAGACTCTCCCTCGCTGGCTTTGAAGAAGCAAGCTGCCATGTTGTGAGTGCCTCTAGACAGCACCATATGGAGGCAGTCTCCCTCCAACAACCAGCTACAAACAGAGGCCTTCGGGCCAAGAGCATGCGAAGGACTGGGGGCTGCCAACAACCAGAGCAGCCAGAAACAACCCCTTCCCCCAGAATCAAGCCTCAGATGAGACCAAAGCTTCTGCTGATAACTTGATTGGATCCTTGTAAGACTCTGAATCAGTGGACCGGGCTAAACCATATGTGACCAGGCGAGCTATAGGAGGTCTATTATCAAGATGGTTTATGCTCATGTGTGAGGTCATCACATATGCATAACCATGTATATCGTGTTGTCTTTGCTGCATTCTACTAGTTCTGCCTATACTCAGGGGAAGGGGATAAAAGGGTGTGAATCCCAAAAGGCAGAAGATCATGGGGGCTGTCCTAGTCTGTCTGCCACAAATGATACCCAACCAAGAAAAAAGAAGTTAAGTAGACCACAATACCAGGTGGATTTCCAAAAGATACTGTGCTCACTAGCACAGTATCATTCACAGGCAGAATGGACAAAACAATTTCTTTTTCTTTTTTTTTTGGCTTCACTGGGTCTTAGTTGTGGGCCATGGGATTTTTCAGTGCACAGGCTGTTCATTGTGGACCACAGGCTGCTCTAGTGGTGGACTCAGTAGTTGAACTTCATGGGCATCGTTGCCACAGGGCATGTGGGATCTTAGTTTTTCAGCCAGGGATCAAACCTGCTTCCCCTGCATTGGAAGGTAGATTCGTAACTACTAGACCAGCAGGGAAGTCCCAACAAAATAATTTCTTAATTTTTCCTCCTTCAAAGCAGTGGGAAATACATTGCCTCAAGAGAGAAGCAAGTCATCTCTCCACCATTATACGTTATTCAACAATTCAGTAACCTAAGTAATTTCCTGCTCCATCTCTGCTGTTTTCTGTCTTAGTTACTCAGCTGTATCTGACTTTTTGCAATACCACGGATTGTATCCTCTGTCCATGGAATTCTCCAGGCAAGAATACTGGAGTGGGTTGCCATTCCTTTCTCTGGGGGAGCGTCCCAACCCAAGGATCAAAGCCGGGTCTCCTGCATTGCAGGCATATTCTTTACCATCTGAACCACCATAGAAGCGGTGCTCCATCTCTGAGGTTCTTTCAGTTCCAAGCTTCCGTGACTTTGGACCTGCCCTTTCAAGCCTTGCAAGACATTTTGGAATGCCACAAGTCCTAGTTGTATCCATACAAAGTGTTTGGTGACCATTGTGTTACTACTGTTGACTTATGGGGGAGAAAGAGCATACATAATAGATTTGTCCATTAGAAAAGTTAAAAGATAGATCTGTTGGGGTGTTACTATCTGACCTAATTTTTGATTTTCCATTTGGATGTTTATATTTCTAAAGCATTATGTCATTCTAAAAACACATGAAGATAAAACTATCAGGCAATTCTCTTTGTATAGGCAAATTTGGGGCTAAAAGTATGTTCTGTCTGGGGAACAAATTACATTTCACATTACATCCAAGTAATACTGAGTGTATTCAAAATATTACATCAGCAACATAAATTCACAGACTTTAGGGGTTAGATAGATCCTTTATAGACATTTATCTAACCACCCATCTAATGGGCAAAAATCCTCCAGAACATGAAAAAGAAATTGTCTTATTAATTTCTAAGTGAAAAGACTGCCATTGAACATACTTGTGATATCATAAATTTAAATGGCTATTAAAAATAAAATTATGAATTTAATCTGAATGAGGCAACTCCAAATTGCTTTGCTTACTAGATAAATGAAACTTTTCCTTCAGCAAAACATTAAATTATAAAATATATGGAATTAAAAAGCATCTTCACAGTTGTTCTTGTGTGGACAGACTACACAATGAAATGAACATTATAAATGTTCTCTAATACTTCATTGAGAACACATTGAAAGTTGTAAGTCAGGTTGAAACTAGGAATGTTTCATTTCCATCTAGAGGCTGAAGAGGGATAAAAAATTCAAAAAAGGAAATGACTTTTTAGAGCTCTATGAAATCAGAGGCTCTGAGAGTCTGGATTTCAAAACACTAAACACTAAAACCACATTTTTGGAGCTAGCATCACATTATAGTTCCTCATTATTATATATGGCTTGCTCAAATACATATTAATGCATAATTAATTCTGAAATAAGCCACATGCTCCAGATTGTATTTTATTTGGACAAGTCCAGCAAAATTTTTTTTTTACTGTATTTTTTCAACCACATGTAAGTCCCTACTGAGTACAAAGCTCTGAGCTTGAGCCCACAGAAGAAAAAGTAAAATTAAACATTTAGTCTTTGCCTTAAAAGCAGCATACCTTCTAAAGCAGAATTTCTCAAACTGTGATACAGTGACAGCCTATTTCAACATAACATAGAGTTTATTTAACATGCAGATTTCTGGGCCTCAGACTCAGAGGATTCCAAATTCTGTAGGTCTAGAGTAAGCCATGGAATACACATATATAATAAGTCTGTAAGTTTCAGAACCCATGATCCAGGGATCAAAACGTATATTTTTAACTAAAACGAGAGAGTGACCCAAAGGGTCAGGTTATGTAATTCCTGTGTGAATTCTGATTACGGTTGTAGCCAGCATCAAGGTTCCATATTGGAATACATGCTACAGCAATAAAATTCCCTTAAAACCAGTTCTAATCCGTGCCTGAAGGTGAAAGTGTTAGTCACTCAGTCATGTCTGACTCCTTGCCACCCTATGGACTGCAGCCTACCAGGCTCCTCGGTACATTGAATTCTCCAGGCAACATATTGGAGTGGGTTGCCGTTTCCTCCTCCGGGGGATCTTCCCAATCCAGGGATAGATCCCTGGTCTCCTGCATTGCAGGCACGTTCTTTATCATCTGAGCCACCGGGGAAGCCCAATGTGTGCCTAATGGTAGCAAATTGAATTTGTATTTCTCAGAAAAAGTAAGGATGGAGAGACCATTTGTTTTTTTCTGGGTGCTAAAAAAAATTTTTTTTTCTGCATTTTTTATTGCAGTAAAAAACACCTAATATAAAATTTATAGACTTCACGATTTTTGAGTGTAAAGTTCAGAAGTGTTAAATATATTCACATTGTGGTGAAACAGATCTCCAGAAATTTTTTATCTTATAAAACTGAAACCCTACACCCTTAAAACAACAACTCCCCCTTTCCGCTTTCCTTCAAGCCCTGGTAACCACCATGCTACTTTCTAAAATGAAGTCGCCATTTGTAAAACATGATCCCATGATGGTGTCAGATTTGAGGAAAAGACAGCAAGTAGAGTTGAATCCAAACCCCAAAGTCAGGAATGAGATTTTTAAAATGAGATCATAAAGCAGAAGGAAGGAGCAAAGCAAAGACAGATGGATATAGAAGCAGAGGCATTTTCCAGAACTGAGTTGATACAGTTTGGCCTTCTGGCTATGGGTGTTGGGTGCCAGAGACATGTGCTATCTGAAGCCAGATACGAGCTGGAAGTCACTGTCAGATACCAGATAATTCTCCTACATCTTTGGTGAACAAATGGCTATGACAAAAGTAGCTGAGAAGAAGGTCAGAGGATGAAGACTAGGGATTATAAAGGATATTTGCCACTTCCAAAATTTGCCGCAGACTTGAGAGATGAGCAGATTTGTGATAAAACTCACCGGGATAGTTTACTAGGATTGGAGTGTTTGAGGCAGGACTTGGGGCTCTGTGGGTCACGCTTTCTTGGCACAGGTGTCAGTAGAATTAAATGTCAAAGGCAATAGTCTAAATACAGAGCCATTAGCAGTTATAAAGGGCCATGGTTAATGGATTGAACAGACCGTGATTATCTAACAGGGTGGGGCTTCCCAGGTGGTGCTAGTGGTAAAAATCACACACACACACACACACACACACACACACAGATGTAAGAAATGCTGGTTTGATCCCTGGGGTGGGAAGATTCCCTGGAGAAGGAAACAGCAATCCACTCCAGTATTCTTGCTGGGAAGTTCCATGGATAGAGGAGCCTGGTGGGCTGCAGTCCTTGGGATCACAAAGAGCTGGACATGGCTGAAGCAGCTTAGCATACACACATCCAACAGGGTTGGGAGGTGCCCTGAGGGAAGTCAAGAACTTATGCGCAGGTGTCCTCCAAGGCATTAAACTCATCAGTCTGGAGGACTATACACCTCTTCTACTATAGATGGTGGGGTGGCTCTGAAGCTCATCTGAGCCCTGCTCCTGGAAAAGAAGGAAAAAGCAGAGAGATCCTACGCTTTGAAGCCAGACACATCTGGCCTCAAATTCTACTTCTGCTTACCATCTGGAGGACCTTTAAACTAAATATCAATTTCCCTATCTATACCCAAATTCTAACAATAACTTCCTACTGGGCAAGGACATGAGTCAAATGCTATATAACATGAAGATGCTCTCCTGGGGCAGAGGCGCATTTTTCTCCTCTCAGTGATGAAAGCCTCCTGCTAAAATTTGGGTGTGGTAAGGATCTTGAGGCTGAGAAGGAAAAAGAAAGTCTGGGAAGAATATGGAAACCTGAGAGGTCTGTGACTTTAGCTAAAGGTTACTGGGCTCCCTAAGCTATGGCCTGGACTTCATAGCAGAGTGGTGGTCCAAGTCATGGAACCAAAGTGTGTCCTAAGAGGGCCATTAAGCTCCCAGGACCTAGCCTCCACACCTAAAGTCATTCCAAATGAGCATACCATCTAAGTAAAAATAGAATTCTTGGTATACAAAGGCACTTAAATGACATACTCCCTAGTTCCCCCTCCCAACTCAATTGCTACTTCCAAATCATATATGAAAAAGTTGATGCTATTAGGTGTCTCTGATTTTACTATGGCTTAAACCTGGAGGTGGGCACTGATTGTTCTGATCTGTGTGGGTGTTGGCTGGCCAGTCTCATTTCCCCAGTAGCAGATGTGCGCTGCTCACACTGGTACCTATACGTAATGTGACATGTCCTTGCACAATACATGAACAGCTCTGTGCCCACCTGAATATTCACTGGAAGGATTGATGCTGAAGCTCCAATACTTTGGCCACCTGATGCAAAGAGCTGAGTCATTGGAAAAGACCCTATGCTAGGAAAGATTGAGGGCAAGAGAAGGGGGTGACAGAAAATGAGATAGTTGGATGGCATCACTGACTCGATGGTCATGAATTTGAGCAAACTCAGGGAGATAGGGAAGGACAGGGAAGCCTGGCGTGCTGCAGTCCCTGGGGTCGCAGAGTCAGACAGGACTTAGTGACTGGTCAACAATGTGGCCACCAGAAGGTGGCAGCAGAGAGCAGTGACCACAACGAGTTACTGAGGCTCACAGTCGGCTGCTGGAGCTGTGTAGGCTGAATGTGGAAACTAACTCTTCTGGTAGCAATCCCTATTTGTCTACACTTGGGGTTGATGAATTCCAAAGGCAGCATGCAAAACAATTCCTAATGTATGTTGACTATGGTCATAGAGTCAGACACGCCTGAAAAAGAGGGCAGTTTTTGCCTGTGTCTCTTTCTGGCCCACCATGTCTCCTGCAAGGACCAGACTTGCCTTGAGACCAAAGCTCTGAGAGCACATACTCAATGTGTCTTAGGAATTACTATCTGCACATTGCAAAGTACTAATCCTGGTGGCTATCTTGGCTCCAGACTGGTCCATTTCATGGAGTCTCAACATCTCCACATGGGTATTCCTGGGCATCTCAAACTCATCATGTTAAGATTGGATTCCATTTCTTTTCCATTCTTTTTTTTTTGTTTTTTTTTTTTTTATAGGAAGTAGGTGAGAAGCACCAGCTTCCTTCAAAGCAGCCCCTGAAACCAGAAATCTGGTGTCATCCTAAAATTTTCCCTTTTCCTCGGTCTTACTGGCTTCAAACTGCTTAGAGAATCTATGTGGAATATCAGTGAATTAAAGAAGCTTTGTTGCCTAATTGGGAAAAAAAAATCAGTAAAAGGCAAATCTGGGAAAGACTTTTATAATATTCAAATATCTCTCTTCGAAGGGAATTGTGAGCAAACAGAGGGTGGAGCTGGTGATTAGGAACATGGAGAGAGAATTCTGAAGAACTCTAGCTCCCAACTGCAGAAGGAGTTTGAGAACAAAAATTCGAAGAGTTGTTTGACTCCGGTTGCCTGATTTTGAAATGCAGAAGTCCCCTGACAGGAAGCCCTGTGTAGAGAATACAGACTACACCATCCTGCCATTGTCAGTCCCAGGGGTTGAGCAACTGGAGCAGAAGGAAGTTGCTTTTTTTGGTATTGTTTTATTTTTGTCTTAAAGAAATATCCTTCTTAATATGCATATGAAAATCTTGAATAAAGATGTAGAAAATATGCAAACTTACAAGAGATGGCAACCATACTGGATGATAGAATCAGAATCTCAAAAGATCTCGATAGGCTAAAGTTAAAGGACAAATGACAGAAAGTGAAATGAGTAGGCACAAAGGTAAACTTCTACATTGATGTTAAAAAACCCAGTTGCACATGTTCAGAATTGGGAGACATGGCTTAACAGGAGCCCATAGTTTTCAAACTTGCTGTTGATGTTACGTTAGTCAGGGTATGCTAATGACTCTAATTTTAATTCCCAGGACTCAGTGGTTCTAAGATATCCTAGGGAGGAAAAAGTGCCAAAGGGATGATAGTCCTGGCTCAGTCAATTGATTGCTTCTAGCAGGTTTCCAGACATTCCAATAATGTCTGCCCAGTAAGGGGAGTTTCAGCTAATATCTCCTTTTAACTAAGTTAACACTCATATTGGAAAAATGGCTTTAAAAGATTTCTTCAAAAAAGAAACAGGTGATAGAAAGATAACAGCAAAATGAACTTAAAGAAAATGGCAGTGTAAACCTTTCAGCTTTGAGTACAAATCAGCTGCATTATGCTATTAAAAAAAAAAAAAGAGTAACATTGTAATTAGAACAGTCCTGTGGCTCAGGGGTAAATAATCAGTGCAGGAGACACAGGTTCGATCCCAGGGTCAGGAAGTTCTCCTGGAGGAGGGCATAGCAACCCACTCCAGTATTCATGCCTGGAAAATCCCGTGGACAGAGGAGCCTGGTGGGCTACAGTTCAAAGGGTAGCAAAGAGTTGGACATGACTGACTGAGCACATATAAGAAAGAATCCCTCCAAGTCTAAAGTTTCCAAGAAAACCATTTGAAATATGGATTTACACCCACTATATTAATGGACTTCTCCATTAATGGTAGTTGGTTAGCATATTATGTCCTGAGATATTAACTAGTAATACTATGAATTCCGGTGATTAGCAAGACATTTAGAAGCTAAGCATTCAGAACAGGAAGACAAACTTCAGCAGTTTTTCAGAGGTACTTAAAGTTATATGTAACAACCCTAGTTCTTGACAAATGTCATGAAACCTACTAATAATTGCTTAGAAGTCTTTCTTGAGGTCTTTCAATTTACAATTAAGGAACAAAAGTCACGAACCATTGGGGTCTCTAGTTCTTCTTGACACAGTAAAAACTGAAATAATTACAAAACAAAAGACCAACAAACTCAAAAGCATTTCTTTGTCAGCACATTTTAGGGAAATCACATAGAAACATTGCTGAACATATGAAGAAACAAATATTAGAACAGATTGGCCATGCATTTGGGTGATAGTACAAATGTTTGTAACATGCCTCCATTTATGGTGCTTATTAGATACTATTTCAATAGTTACCTCCCCAAAGAACATTTTTTTTTTTTTTTTTGGTGAGGCACTTAAAATATAGTACTGAGAAATCCTATCACTATCCTAGTGATAAATGATTTCATAAATTAAAAAAAGATTTTATGGGATGCCAATTGAAGTGTAGCCACTGAATTCAGAAGAATGAAAGGTATTCCTGCAGAGGAATAAAATAAGGATTTTAGGAAATCTTGACAAGGCTGTTCATCTCTGTGGTGTTCATCCCTTGGGGAGTCAAAGTAGTGAAGAAATTGAGGCTAGAAGTGCCCATGATACTACTTGATGCCACTGATGTGATTAGTTTGATTGAAAACATTTAAACAGTAGAACTTTACAAGATCATAAGGAGATGGAGAGTCTATTGAGATTGAAAATCCATTTTCTTCTCCTGCCTGATAACACTTCCTTCTCTTACCTTCTACAGGTATGTTTCCCAAGAACATTGCCCAGCTCAACTCCCGTGTGATGAGTCTGCTTCCTGGGAAGCTTAACCTGCAGTAGTGGCAGGGGTGGTCCAAGAAAATAGATGCTCATGAGGGATTCTGAAGTTGCCAGCCATCTTGAAGTGAGGACCCTGATCATCAGAAGGAGGAGGGCTGCTCTACATAACGTGACAGAGAAGAAGGTGATGGTACCATTGATCCACAAGGGGTGGATCTTGACACTCCTTTGCTCATCTTGATGATAAATGGATAAGCATAACAGTCATACATCAGAAAGGTGTGGAGATCAGGAGCACAGAGGCCTCAGAAATGAAGGTCGGAGTCATGCCAACAGGGAAACCATCTACTCAGCAAAGGCAGTGGCTGAGAATGAGGCAATCTAGAATGGGTTGTATATGATGAATATTAACTGTGGTCCCAAGTGCTTGGGCTCCAACTGCTTATAGCCAGGGCTATAATTTATCCCTGTCTATTTCCCCTAGGGAAAGAGATCCAACAGAATCTTGGAAGAACTCTTCTCAGAATTTATATGAGGTGGATCTGAGTAGTGCAAATGGTGAACCATAGTGAAAGATCTGACCTGCCACTCTGTCCACTAGAAGACTGAGGTACATTCCTCCAGCTACTGACAGCTCCATTGGCTGAGAGTCATCAGAAATTATCATAAGCTGGAGAGTTCTGCCTTGCACAAATTTCCCATGCTTCTTTCCTCAGGGCAGCTCAAATCCGATAACTGATCAATGTATAATATAAAGACCCAAATCCCTCACCTTATCTCAGGACAACATTAAAGGGCATCACAGCTTCAGGGTCCCTAAAGGGTTGGCCTAGCCTTTGCTGAGATTACATCACAGTGCAAGTTCTTCCCCTATCCAATTCTGTTTCCTTCTCTTCCTTTCCATGATGTTGATCCTGAGAGTGAAATTCACTCAGTCGTGTCTGACTCTTTGCGACCCCATGGACTATACAGTCCATGGAATTCTCCAGGCCAGAATATTGGCGTGGGTAGGCATTCCTTTCTCCAGGGGATCTTCCCAACCCAGGGACTGAACCCAGGTCTCCCACATTGCAGGCAGATTCTTTACCAGCTGAGCCACAAAGGAAGCCCAATCATGACAGCGCTCCCTATAAAAATTTCTCCACACTAATATCCAACCCAGAGTTTGCTTCCTAAGAAACCCACCCTACTACAAAAACATCATTGGGACAGCTTATAGAATTTGAATATGGACTCTTGATTAGATAATGGGATTGTACCAGTGCTAAATGTCCTGATTTTTAAAAAGTTTTAATTGTTTTTTAATTACTGTTGTTCAATACCTAAATCGTGTCCAACTCTTTGTGACCCCACGGACTGCAGCAAGCCAGGCTTCCTGGTCCTTCACTATCTCCCGCAGTTTGCTCAAATTCATGTCCATTGACTCAGTGATGCCATCCAACCATCTCATCCTCTGTCACCCCCTTCTCCTCTTGTCCTCAATCTTTCCAAGCATCAGGGTCTTTTCCACTAAGTTGGCTCTTCTCATCAGGTGTCCAAATTATTAGAGCTTCAGCATCAGTCCTTCCAATGAATATTCAGGGTTGATTGCCTTTAGGATTGACTGGTTTGATCTCCTTGCTGTCCAAGGGACTCTCAAGAGTTTGATCATAATATATTGTGCCTATATAAGAGAATGTTTTTGTTCTTAGGAAATACACTAAGAGCTTGTATACACATGGCTGATTCATGTCAATGTATGGCAAAAACCACTAAAATATTGTAAAGTAATTAGCCTCCAATTAAAATAAATAAATTTCTAAAAAAGGAAATACACTGACAAAAATAGGAATAAAGGCACATGATACATTCAAGTTAATCTCAAATGATTTAAAAAAATTGTGCATGGAGAGGTGGAGGATCAGAGAAAAAGAGAAAATAGGACAAAATGGAAATATTTGGAAAACTTGGGTAAAAACTATGGAGTTTAATTATAGACTTCTTGCAATTTTTCTGGAAGTTTGAATTTATATCAAAATTTAAAAATACTAAAGTAAAATGACCAGACCTAATACCATTCCAAGAGATTCAGAATCCCTTGGGTACTATTATATTTCCAGTACTCAGCCCCAGTCTGTAGGTTTTCAACAAATATTTGAGTAAATGAATGAGTTAATAGGTAACCTTGTAAGTTAAGATAATGAATTCAATTTTGGTTATGGAGACTTTTGAGTGCCCATGATTTTGAAAGTCCACTCTAGGGACTGTATAACCTTTTGTTCAATTCTGAAAATAACCAGTAAAAAGATAACTCCTGTGTTCTTTTTTGAGGCCATTTTTTTGATAGCATTTAGAAGTTTGAAGTCCCTATGACACCTCATATAAACAATATCTCATAACTTTTGAGATAATTTGATATTTTAAATGACATAGAGACTGGATATTGACTTTAAATGATGGAGAAATTGCCTGACTTTTGTTGGGATCCAGATTTCTTTAGCCTGTTTTGACCATAATACACATAATTGTCTTTCCTTTTTCTATTTTTAAATTTTTGAACTTTAGCCTAGTAAGTCACAAGCATATCCCATTAAGGTGTTCTGGTAAAAGTTGACTCTAAAAGCAAGGCATTTTTAAGTGGACAAGAAGGACCAGCTAAAGAGTAGAAGGGAAAGAAAAAGGGTGGTGGTGGGGGGCGGGGGGCATCCAAGAATTGTTACTGCCATCCAGTGGTGATGCTCTCAGACAAAGATGGTTCAAAGCCCATCGCTAATCCCTCTTTTCCATTGCAAAGACCCAAATACCATTCATTCAAGCTTAGGGACTAAACTGCAATGCTAACCTGCCATGAAATTTGTATTATGTTTTCCTGATTTTAAAGTAATAAGTTCAGTTTGTCTTCTTGTGGTCCTTAAGAGTTCACAAGCTTCCATAGCAACCAGTTTACTCTGAGAGTGTGCTCAATGTGGAGAGAATCTGGCCCATTAGAGACCTTGCCTTGGTAACACCCCAACCCCCTGCCCTGTTCTCCCTAGCTCACTCCATTTACACAGCATTACAGAGAGTGAACGTCACGGATTCGCTTTTCAGTCCCTACTGGACATTTCCAAGTCACCTTTTTATCTGTGCTCTCTTAATTGTGACCTACATTGACTCTTTTTTAAAATGTTTACTTATTTGGCTGCATTGAGTCTCAGCTGCAGCACATGGGATCTTCTGTTGGGATGCACAGGCTCTCGAGCTGTGGCATGCAGACGTAGTGGTTGGTATGCTCAGGCTTAGTCGTTCTGGGCTTAATACTTGGCATGCTGAGGCTTAGTTGTTCCGTAGCGTGTGGGATCTTATTTCCCCGACCAGGGATCAAACCCACATCCCCTCCATTGCAAGGCAGATTCTTAACCACTGGACCACCAAGGAAGACCCTGACTGACTCTTTTGAGCCCATGGAAATTAAACAGGGAACTGGCCAAAGCCCAACTCATTGATTTTAACCCAGCAAGAGCCTTTGCCTACTGGAAGGAAAAAAAAAGAAAAATGCTATCACAAGATTTAGAATAAAAGAAAAAAAATTGGCCTAAGCCTATCATGCAAGTTTTATATAAAGCAAACATTTTGGCCTTGACAAACACCATCCAGTTTACACAAAGCTCATAAAAGTGTTAATGTTTCTACTTTTAAACCTTACATATAGTGATCTCTGTGTGCTAATGATGTGGCCTGTTAACCAAAGTTCAACCTTCCTGTGCTGTAAATCCAAGCCCACACACTGGCTTGTCCAAAGTCTTAAGCGCTGGCAGTGATGTCATTCCTTGACTCTAAAAACAAGCACCACCCAGATCTGTTTCCTTTCTCCTGCAGGTCTGTAGTCCATTGCAGCGGTGCCCGTGGGTAAGGGCTGAGGAGACCGCGGGCTTTGCTTATATCCACAGGCTTGAGCAGCTGGCTTCCAGGAACCGGCCCAGACCAAAATTAAAAAATGAAAAACAAAAAAACAGACCAAAAAAATTTTAAAAATCCCAAACCACCTCCAGAGAATGCTCTACAAGCTCTACATATATAATTCATGACGGTGTAAAGACCTAAGCCAGAAGCTGGCATCCAATAAAAGGTCAGTATGCATTGTATTTACTGACAGATGACATATGCCAATTTTACAAGAAAATTTGGTGGAGGGGAACGTGGGATAAAAAATTGAAATTATTTTCATCTCACTTGTTTTAAAAAGATTTTTAAAGGGGTTCTGTAGCCACAGTATTCTATATATAGATACAGATGAAAATTATTGATTTTGATTATGCATGAATATTCTACAAAACTGACAAATATACATTCACACAATTAAAAAGAAATACATCAGTGACATTTGGTACTGAGTAGGCTATAAAACAAAAAATTTACTGGTAAATGAAATTCCATATCCCAAATGGAATACTGTATAAAAGGATATCAATACACTCTTCCAACAAATACTGGAAACCAAACGTTAATAACAACATGAAATAAATTTGAATACATTTTTACACAAACTAATAATCAACCAGCAAAATAGAGTACTTAAGAATAACTTTCTTTACAACCAAAGGAGTCAGTAAGAATTTGGTGCATAACACAAAACAAAAAATAAATGTGAAAGAATGCCCACTTTACACTCATACATACAGTAAAGGAAAATATTTCACTGAATATTGGTACAGTTGTCCCTCTGTATCCATAGTGAACTGGTTCCAGGACACTGGCAGATGCTCAGATGATTTATATAAAATGACATAGGGCCATTGGCCCTCCATGTCTGTGGGTCCCATATCCCAGAGGATTAAACTTTTGAATGTTAGGATACAGGACCTGTGGATATGAAGGGTTGACTGTATGCTGTAAATGACAGAAGAAAAATTAATGGATTCTAGTGCAAACACTTAACACTAACATTACAGCAATGCCTCCACTGGCTCTTAGATGGACAGTATCCACTTTGCTCTGATGTGAGTGTCTCTGTGTTCTTTTCCTAGGAGATCTCATTACTGCTATTCTCTTTGTTTTTAACTCTGCCCTTCCTTCCTTCTCCTCTATATTGTTGGCTCTTCCATTTTTAATATGGGCTCATTGGTGGGTGGTGTGGGGAGGATACATGCTGCCCGAGGAAATGAAGTAACCCTGTGCCTCCTGGGTGCCAGGACACTACATTTTGGCTGTTTTATGCCTCTGAACTGAAGACTTCCTAGACAAACCCCTCCAGAAATGCAATATAATCATGCTTTTAATTTTGCACCAAGGTACGTACTTGGAGTTGTATATAGTTTGAGAAGTCAAGTTATAATTTCCAGTAATTGGCTAACTTAGTTACCTGCTTAAAGGGAGAATACTAAAAGATTTTATTATCTCAATTGATCAATGAACATTTTTAGAATCTTATGGGACCTGGGTTTCTTGGATGACCTACTGAATATTCCTCCCAAACAGAGGCCAGTTCAGACATGTTTCAGACTTAGAGGTTTAGTCCTAAGTTGCGTGAGGGTTCTGTTGGTAACAAAACCAAAAGGGATATTTTCTTCAGCAGCAAAATAATTCAATAAAATTCAACATGGATATTCATATTAAGCCCCTCGCAAATTAGGAATAGGAAGGAACATTAACCAGACAAAAGACATACATAAAAACAGTTAAGCACACATCATATTAAATAGGATGACAGTAAAAAGGATTTTCTTTCAAATCAGGATGCCTGCTCCCACCATTCTACAATTCAATATTGTACTGGACGTCTTAACTAGTTCACTGGACAAGAACCCTATGTCCTTCTCTCAATTTTTCAATAAAAATAAAACTGCTCATAAAGTCTATTAATTAAAAAAAAAAAAAAAGCAAAGGCGAATGTACTCCTAGAAAAAAAAAAAAAAAGGTGGAAGAATTGACTTTACCAAAAATGAAGGCTTTAAGAAAAAGCTATAGTAATGAAAACACTATGGTAGAGACACAGAGATAAACTGAAAGTGACAGAATTGAATGGAGAGGTCAGAAATAGAGCCACGCATAGTGAGAACTTGATCTGTG
The DNA here is from genome assembly GCF_023699985.2 of Odocoileus virginianus. Taxonomy (NCBI): domain Eukaryota; kingdom Metazoa; phylum Chordata; class Mammalia; order Artiodactyla; family Cervidae; genus Odocoileus; species Odocoileus virginianus. The sequence continues at coordinate 15,591,586 of NC_069675.1, read as the reverse complement.
TCAGAGCTGTCACAGCAAATCAGTGGGGTGAAGGACGACCATTGAATAAAATTATCATTTCCATCCATAAGAATATAGCCTGAAATCATGCTTCCTAATGTTTTTCACATGATGGCAAAAAGGCCTATTTCACAGATATTTATTTGGCTCTCTGGTATAAGAGGGAGGAAATTTGAGGCCTTTAAGTGGAGCATGATGGAAAAAGTCATTAAGATTTTTTTATATTATACATGTATTCATTTTAAGAAAGATAAAATATGAAGTAGCAGATATGATATTAAGTATAGAACAATTTTCCTAACCATTCCTAATGTTTTTTGAAGTTTCACTGAGGTTCTTGAGCTTGCAGCTGCAAACTTTCATGTTTTATCTTTTAAATTACTGCCTGCAATTCTTATCAAGACTTTTACTTTGATCTCTCAGACTTGTAACAGTCACCTTCAGTGAAAAATTTGCACAGATAGCTAAAAATGTTTAAATCTTCTAAAAATCATTCAAAAATTTGACACTTTAAGTTGGACTTAAAGAAGCTCTTCCTTTCTCACATTGACAAATGCACAGTTGAAACTTCTTGTCATAAAGTTGTGGGTTTAGAAGCTAACCAATATTTTTCCTGTCAAGTCTTCCAAGTGTTGAAGCAGGATGCCAGTGTACTGTTAGAATACTCATCACCTGTTCTTATGCATCTATGGAGCATACAAACACCCAGCTTTCCAGCGACTTTTCTTGAGGTTGGTTAAGGTGTCCTAGGCGAATAGGGAATCTTGTATGTACTCACACCTTACAAGAGTAAAAACTCAGGCTGGGAAACAGAAGGCATTTTGATAAAAAGAAATCAAAGATGGGGTCCTACACTATAGTTTGGCACATCGGTCACTTAAAGGGGCTCCCTGGGTGGGGTCCCACTCCGTAGTTCAGCATGTCAGGCGTTTGACAAGCCAGCCTCTCTATTGTTCAGCTGCCAATGCTGGCATGTGGGGAGAGAGAGGCTAAGGTGATGGCTCCACCCCCTACGCATGACTCAGCAGTATCGCCTTGTTTCCATGGCTGCCTGGCTTTCCTTCTCAGGCATTTTGCACAACAATCTCCTCCTTCATATCCCCTCGATCCATCTCTCTGCAGTCAACAGCAGCCCTTACCCTGGGATTGCTCCACGATCCCCAAATTCCAGCTCCTAGCTGCTGCTCCTTCCAGGAGACCTGCATCCCTGTCTGGGGTATGTATGGCTGCAGCAAGGACTGTCTGATTCTCATTCCATTGAGGCTGCCACAGATCAGCTGTTTCATTCCCAGCCTTAAATGTTTCTCCTCTGACTCAGATAATTGCCCCAATGTCGGGATCAGACCCCTCCTTCAGTTCCCCCACCTGCTGAGGGCAGGTTCAGTCCTACTAACACTCCTGTTTTCCCCCCAGTTCCTTTGTCCATCAAGTTCTGCATGGTGCTATATATTATTTTTCTCTGGTCAGGTACTCCTGTCCGTTCTCAGCAGGTGTTCTGCACGCACTTCTGTGTTTGAAGATGTATTCCTTATGTCTCCGTGAAGAAAGATGTACTCCATGTCCACCTACTCCTTCACCATCTTGTTCTCGAAATCAAAGAATTAGACAAGTTTTGACATGGTAGGGACCTCAGAGCTCATTTTACTGATGAAATAAACAAAACTACAAGAGGTACAGAGCTTTGTTCAAAGTCTCATAGTTGGCTGTGGAAGAGCCAGAAATCAGGATCAGGAACGTATCAGGAACGTAGTCTAAGATTCCAAGTTCAGAGCTCTAAGGAAGGGCAGGTGAAGTGGCTGTGATGTTGCTTTCTTTTCCCTAGTGAAATTTAAGGCCAGTACAATTCCAATCATCTCATCTTCTGCCTAGAGTTTCTGCCCCATCCCACCCCACCGGCCCAGCAGGCTGAATCAGTTGGGTCCTCTTTGTTTCCACAGCACTGTGTTCTAGCTGCCACTGAATTACTTACCTTGTTGTAACACAGTTAATTTGCTCACATCTTCTTCTGAGCTAGCTGTGGGGTCAAGCACTACAAGTTATTCATGTCTGTCTTCCCAGGGTCAAGCACAGTGCCTAGAAAATAAGCATTGAACACATGTTTATTGGAGAGATGAAATAATGACAATTTTCTTTGGCCTTTAAAATCTTAGCTGAGGCTAATTATCACCTATCCAATTCTATGTGGATAAAATATACAAATCATTTCCCCCTTTCAACTGCTTGCCCTCTGCTCCTTGCCCACCTGTGGAGAAGACGGACACAACACCTCAAGGATCTCACCTGGTAGGAACTTCTGGTTCTCAAAGGAAAGGGGCTGAAATGGGCCCTGCTGGGCCTGTTTCCCAGGACCCACCCCTTGCGATTGCTCTCTGGGTTTCCAAAGGGTGAGAGGAAAGGGCTGTTTTCTCTTCTAAGAGCGGGACATTCCACCTGGGGCTCAGGAGCAACGTGACATCCTGTTGTGTGTGTGCCGCAGGAGGCCCCAGGGTTTTTATAGCTCAGAATAATCTGTAGGGAACTATTAAAGCCACAAGGGAAGGAACCAGCAGGATCACTCCTTCAGAGAGGAAGAGGAGTTTGCTAACAAATAGCAGAAAAATGATTCATCCTTTAAGGACATCTGAGTCTGGGAATGGAATGAAAAGTTGAGATGCCTAAAGGTTGAAGGAGAACTTTTCAAAAAATCTTAGGAAGTAGGAACACTCTTTTACCCAGGCCTGAAATCCTCACAGGATAAGAGTTCCCTTTGCCTCTCTGAAGCCATCCATCACCTACTGCTCCACCCAGTGCTCCTTCCACTGTAGCCACACCGGCCTTCTTGGCCCAAAAGTTTCCCAGACTCCCCCAGAGCACGTTCTTTGTACTTCCTCTAAGACAGAGGAGTTCCTTCCCCAAGATATCTGCAGGCTTTTCATGCCCTTACTTCTCTGAGGCCTTTGCTCAAATATAATTCCAGAATGTGCCTTCCTTAATGTTATGGGAAATAGCCTCTCTCCATCACTCTCCACCTAACTTAGAGAGTTTTCACTAACATGACATTATACTTGATATTACTGTCTCCTCACTAGAATGGAAGTTCCAAGAAAATAAGAATGTTGTTTATAAGATTGCTGCTGGATCCTAGCACCTCATATGCTGCCCAGCACATACCAGGGCTCAGTAAATATTTATTGAAGGAATGAATGAATGAGATAAGATATATATACTTGAGCCTGACTTTCTGCTTCAGCCTTTGTGACCTGGGACTCAGTGATGCTGGCAACCATGAGTCTGATAGAAGACTTGTCCGAAGGGATTCTGAAGGTCTTCCCTGGTGGCTCAGTGGTAAAGAATCCATCTGCCAATGCAGGAGACGCAGGTTCAATCCCTAGGTTGTGAAAATCCCCTGGAAAAGGAAATGGCAATTCACTCCAGTATCCTTGCCTGGGAAATCCCATGGACAGAGGAGCCTGGCGGGCTACAGTCCATGAGGCTGCAAAGAGTTGGACACGACTGAGTGATTAAACAACAAGGGATTCTGCAGGAGAATCTCCTCTACACCCGTTTAAATTTCCTGCCGTAAACTGAAAAGTGTATATTTTCCTTCTAAGCAAGAGTATGCTAGACTGTGAGCAATTCAGGCATGGTGGAAGGGCTGGGAACACAGCTGATATTCTGGGTAATATTCCTGTGGATACCTGGGCCTTTCTTTAACCTCTCCAAACCAGAGTTCCTCATCCGTAACATGGAGATGGAGTAATAACCTCAGGAAAATTGGATGACAGGCTTGACACAGAACAAAGAATCAATAGGTAGCTAGTTTATTATTTGGAAAAGGAGACCAGAAAGGGAGGGTTAATGCTGGGAGTGAGGTCAATAGGTAAAACACACTGTGTTTCTATGCAGCAGCAACAAGTAAACTGAAATTGAACTTAAGAAAAAAATTCCATTTAAGTATCATCAAAAAGAATAAAATATTTAGAAATAATTTAACAAACCAGTGTACAGTTTACATTGTGAAAGCTACATAAAATTGTTGAAACAAATTAAAGATTTAAATAAATGGAAAGATGTCTCATGGTTGTGGTTTGGAAGACTTAATATTAATTTGCTCTTCAAATTGATCTACACCTTCAGTGCAATCCCTATCAAAATCCCTGTCTGAGTCTCCAGATCCTGTTGAGGATGGGAGAGCACATTCCTGATAAACTTGAGATCACTGCAGGTCAGTGTGGCCAGTTTTTCTAAGAGAGAAGCCAAGAAAAACTTAAGCATAAAAGACCTTCTTAAAGTGGAGTGATTTGAAAAATAGTTAAGGCTGTCCTCAAAAGCAGGGCTTTATTGTTTTATAACTAATAGATTTCCCCTTCTACCCCCACCGAATTATACCAGTTTGAGCCTTTACAGCCCTTTCTGCCCAACACAAGGGTAATTTGAGCCTGGTGCCTCCTGGATGCCCCCCACTCCCATTTGACTGAAGCAAACTCAAGTATCCCCAGGAGAGCCTTGTACCAAAAACAGGGTGGTTTGGGAGTCACAGGACCTGGGTTAAAATTCCTATATAAGCAATCTTGGCCAACTCAGCCTCCTTGATCCTATTTCCCTCTTTTATAAGAAAGGCTCATTCAGTGGTACACTGGTAAATGCTTAATAATTCACTCTCCATTTGCCAATTTCTGTGGTGTAAATACTCTCAGCATAGCCAATTTCCAGCCACCAGTGGGTTGGGAATGCTGCTGCTGCTAAGTCGCTTCAGTCGTGTCTGACTCTGTGCGACCCCATGGACCGCAGCCTGCCAGGCTCCTCCATCCATGGGATTTTCCAGTCGAGAGTACTGGAGTGGAGTGCCATTGCCTTCTCCATGGGTTGGGAGTAGACGTACACAATTAGTTCTCCTGAGCTGGTAATAGCCAGCCCCAGCAACACCTCTTGATACTCAGGTTACAGGGTTGTTATGGTGATTAAATGTGAAATGTATGAAAAATAATTAGTGGTGTGCTCTAGTGCATCAGTAAATAAAACACCTATTGGTCGAGGTGCAAAAAAAGGTATTTATTTTAGGCCCACTTGGGTGTGGGGAGTGAAGTTTAGGCCAATTAACTGACAAAAAGATGGTGGAGTGGGGAAGAAAAATAGAAGAGAGAATGAAACTGAGCTCCTACCTCAATATGTGTGCACAGGAGGGCATCTTCCTGAAAGAAGTCCCATGATTTCTGGAGCCTGGTGGGCACCCAACAGATGGGTTAGTTACAGCAGCGTTTCTCAAACTATCATGCATCAGAATTTTCTGGAGGGCTTGTTACAACATTGCTGGCTGCAAGCCCAGAGCTTCTGATCCAGTAGGTATGGGGTAGAGCTAAGAATCTGCATATCTAACAAGTTCCCAGGTGATGCCAGTGCCCCTGTTGAGGCTCACACTTGGAGAACACCAGAGTTACGGCAATGGTGGCCAGAGTAGCTAGAGATGGAGTTTTCTCTGTCTTGGCAGGTATCTCTGGCTCTCTTTCTACAGGGTTCAGGACTCTAATCCTCCTCTTGCCACTCTTTGCTGCTGCGCCAAAAATGATTGATTATATATGGCAGGAAGTGAAATGTATGCAGGATTTCTGAAGGTAAGGCAAGATGATTTATGTGTGTTCATTTATTATTTTTCTTGAACACTGATTGTAAATCTGCTTCAGATGGCAGTTGTAGCCACAAGGACTTTGTTTTCTTTGCCATAAACAGCTTTCTTCCCATGTTTCACTGGGAAATCACAGGTTGAGGATGAAAATTGGGAGAGAATGGATTGTCTCAAAGTGTAAGGGCCAGTGAATGGTCAGAACCTAGGTCTGTACTGCCCACAACTAGCCACATGTGGCTATTTAAATTTAACTAAAAGCAGATAAAATCCAAAACTCAATTCCTCAGTTGTACTACTTTTTAAATCCTCAATATCCACACGTGGCTAATGGCTATCACACAGGACAGCTCAAATGTAGAACCTTCCCATCATGGCAGGAAGTTCTATGGATAGCGCTGGTCCAGAGAACTAATGAAGAGGAGGTAGAGAAGGCATTGAGAAGGAGGGAAGCAGTGATATCCCTTAAAAAGTGAGTTTCTGCCCCATCAACCAAGCTGGGAAGACTTTGGAGGATATTTAAGTACTCTGCAGACAATTTGTATAAACTGCAGTGTTTTCAATTCAATGTCCAAAGGCGAAAGTAGTCTGCAGGTGTCCCAGCCCTTGTCCAGCTAAGTCATTTTGCAATTAGGGCTTGAAAATCATAACTGCCTCTTGGACTGAATGATTTGACTGCTTTTCTAGTTAACATGTTTCTCATACAGTTTCTTAGTCCTTGAACTCAATGTCATGGCCTTTCTGGGAAGAAGGATGTCCCAGGCAAAGTTTGTGGGTGCCCTTAGACGGAGGCTATCTCCTGTCCAGGAATTGCCTGCCGATCAGCTGGGTGTGGCTGCATGGTGGCAGGGCGTCTGGTCTATTCCCACTGAGTCACCAGGACTTTGCTACGCTGATGGGAAGGCCAACCTCCTAGAGGCCCTAGCTGAACCTCGGGATCTCATTCAGGATGGGAAAATAAAGCCTTAGGTACACTTGAGATTATACAAGTCAGTGTGGCCATTTTTCTCCAGCAAAGAGAGGATCCAAGAAAACCTTGAACATTTAACGCTTTTAAATACTTTAAACTGTCTCAAATGACACAGGCAACTCATGCAGCCTTGAGGCCAATTTGTTACCCCATCAATTTACTTTTCTCCTACATCTTCTAACACTGATTCATGCCTCCGAAATCCCATGCCTTTTTGAAATTAACAATGTTGTGTTAGTTTCAGGTGTGAGCAAAGTGATTCAGTTATACATATACATGTATTATTTAAAAAATTCTTTTCCCATTTAAGAAAATTTTCCCATTTATTACAGAATTTTGATCAGAGTTCCCTGAGATACACCATGTCTTTTTCTCTGGAGGTTTAGATGAATTCTAAATTTACATATAACTTTTCTCATTTGACCCTCCAAGATCTTTTGTTTCTGATGCTCCATTGCAGCAATTTCCTCCAAAAAAATCATTTCAGTCTCTGGGTTAGGAATAGGGTTTCCAGATTCTAGAGATGTGCAGAGTTTAAATGAAAGTATATCCAAAGGAGGCCTCAGATTTGGAAGAAAGCAGCTGGGAAGGGAAGAGAGAAGAAGGAACCCAGACGAATTCTTTGCTGAAGTAAAAGGATCATGTAGAAGAGTCGAGGTTTTAAAGTGTTTAGTGATATGGGGCAAAGAGCAATCATTCCTTATCTGCACACAATGAATCTTTTTTTCTAAAGCTTTTCCTATATGATCTTATTTTGATCCCTTCTACACTCCTATGCAGTAGTAAGTGCAGGTGTCATTATCCCTATTTCATAGCAAAGGAATACCACTGAAAGAATAACAGTTCTAAGAGTAAGAATCTCACTGCATCCCAGGCCAATTAATTCAGAATTTCTGGTGATAGGGCCATCAGTTTTTCAAGCTTCCCAAGTGATTCCAATACGCAGCCAAACAAAGCAACCCACTTCTTTAAAACAGTGCTTCTGAATATTTAATATGCAGAGGAATCATGTGGGGAACCTTGTTTGCAGGCCTGAGACTCTGCATTTCTAAAGCTCTTTCGGGAAACATATCTGGTCTGAGGCCCACATTGGGGGAGTGCCTGGCTTCAGAGTCATTTTGGGGGGATACATCTAAATTCTCAGGCAGTCTTCAGTGAATTCGTATGTAAATGTGTGTGTGGAGGGGATAGTCTGGGGGGAGAAAGCATCAGGAAAGCACAGAGTCCTTTTAAAGATTCTATTTTGTTCACAGCAAGAAAGCATAGCATGTTCTAGTTATGCTTTTCTTGTTTCAGTCACCCAGTCATGCCCAACTCTGCTAGAGTCTTCTATAAAAAAGAAAAATCCCCTTCGTAAATGCCTTGGAAGATAACTGGTACACCTCTAATGATGGCTGGCCTATACTCTCAAAGACAGGTGAAAGCTGGTGATGAAATGAGGGTAAGCATTAATTATATCCATTTCACCTGTAACCTGCCTTGACCAATCAGAGCCGTGTTAATTGTTGCCACAGAACACTCTGCATGCCCTCCAAGTGGCAAGTAGCCTGACAGTAAGCTGCTTGTCAGAGGTGTTTTCCAGAAACTTGTAGTCAGCTGAACTGATTAAGACAGGGTGGGACCGCTGATCCTTCAACTAGGCATGCGCAAGCGTTCACTCGAGGGCCTGCAAGTGCAGGGGGTTGTTGCTTAGTTAGGCCTGCGCAGAGCGATGATGATTATGATTAATTACCGCACCTTTTTCCAATCGCTGCTCCCCACGCTGGTGATGTTCCCTACGCTCTCTGATTCTTTGTTCATTACGTCAGATATGCTAAGCCTCTGCCTTCTGGGGCAGATTTGAGATTTGTTCTCCAGTCTCCTCGCTAGGCTGCCTTGCCATCAAGCCCTGTTTTGCAGCAGAACTCTCTGTCTCCATGGTTTGGTTTGCTGTGCAAAGCAAACCCGGGTTGGTGATAGGTTTGGTGAGGGCAAGTCCAGGAGGGGAGTTCACAGAGCCCTTTCACCCATGGCTCCTTGCTGGCACCAAAAGTCTGTGAATGAGTTGGAGGAGCTGCCTCGTCCATGCGTTCTGGAATCATCCCTGGCTTTCTCCGGTGACTTGCTGCGGACCTTCAGGAAAAATGGTTTCTGGGTTTGCATTTGGAAGCGTCCATCGTGTGAGTAACTTCCTTAAAGAATCGCACCTGTTTCTAGAATGTCTGCAATTCTGACTAGACAGTGGGTTGGTGGCCCAACTGGGCAAAAAGTTTGTTTCTGTCTGGATTTTGGCAGACAGCCTAAAAGATTACAGCTGCTGAGCTACTTATTACCTGGGTTAAAGGTCTGGGGCTCTGGTTTTTGGTTTTCAGCTTGTTTTTACGTGTCGGTTTGTGTCTGCTTGAATTATTAAAAACTGGCTATTGGGGGAATAAATAGCCTTGGCTGGGCCCACTAGAAAGATTTCATTGCCCTGATATCTGGAAGCAGAGCCCCTTCGAGGTGGGAAATGTCTGTTCAGTTTCCTCTTGCAGCCCTCTCTGCAGCATTCTCCAAAACTGGAATGTTCAGTTATAAATCTGGAGCAAAGAGAAAGATGGTATTTTTGGTAAGACTGCATGGCCACAATAGCTTTTGGCTTCCAGAGCAAAATGGTCTGAAAATGGGCTCTTAAATTACAATTCAATTTTACAACTAGACATATTTTGTAAATGGGGAGAAAAACGGGATGAAATACTTACATACAGTCTTGTATGTTGTATCAAAATAAATGTGTGCAAAGAAAATAAGGTTATGATCCAGGGAAGGAAAGGCAAACCTATTTTTCTTGATTCTAATGAAAAGAAAGATGACTTGCTTGTTAGTTCAACTGAACACTCGGCAGGCTCCTCCTCCCACCTTACATGATGTTACTGCTGCTCCTTTGCTGCCAGGCCCTGACTGCATCCCCCACTCCCACCCCAGTCTCTGAAGAGGGAGAAAGAGTGGCCTTGTCCCCTCATACCTGCTAGGGAGCTCCCCAAACCTAGGTGGGGCGGTATCCATTAAGTCTGCATGAATGCTGAGGCTGAACAGCTGATGGTATTGACCTGGGTCCACTCCCCTTTTTCAGCTTTAGATTTATTTCGTTGGAAGAACATGTCAAGAGGTGACCCAAAGAGAATGGAAAAATTTTTTTTCATCGATTTTTTTTTTTTTTTGCAAACCACAACCCAACCTAGGCAAATGTTCAAAATGTGTTATATAATCTCCTCACTTCAAAAGATTGTATAATGATGCTAGATAAAGCTAGGACAAAGGCAGGATGGCTTCATAAAGGAACTCCTGGCAACTCATATTGGTTGCTGCAAGAGTATCTGTGTTAACAGATCCTAATAAAGTACAGGAAATAGAAACCAAATTAGGGTCTTTCAGAATTTCTAGAAAAGTCTTTAAATCCTACAGGCAACATACAGATCTAGATCCTGAAGCCCAGAGAATTTATTTTTGTCTTTTACATTATGGTTTATTACAAGATACTTAATATAGTTCCTTATGCTATACAGTAGCACCTTGTTGTATATCCATTCTATACATAATAGCTTGCACCTTCTGGTCCCAAACTCCCAATCCAACCCTCCCGTCTTCCTCTCCTTGGCAACTAGAGAATTTCAGCATGGTTAATGACTTTTGTTCACCAGGGAGCCCCCGTACACAGAAGAAACTGCAAAAGTGGAGGGGTTTTAGGACTGCCTGTGTCTCTCTTACCGACTAGGTTCTTGACCTCCTTAATCAGTATAAATTGATAAAAGGCCAGAGAAGAAATTGAGACAAGGCTTTTTTAGGGCTCCTGCTGCAGCTCCAGGGAGCGAAAACAAGTAACAGGTTCCTTTACTTGCTCCTCAAGAAGAGGTGAGCTGGTTCTTTACATGGGACGAGGGTAGGGGTGTGCACAGGGCTCGGGTTGGAGGGCTGACTTGGGTGGTCTGCCCATGCCTTTGGTGGTGGTGTGTGCACAGGGTATTCGCTGTGCCCTGCTTTTGTTCCTGGTCTGAAGAAGAGGCATTTGGGTTCTTTTGGTCTTTTTATGTCTTGTTGCCAATGATTTGCTCCGATTGAAATTATTTTTAGTCCCTTATAGTTTCTCTGTATTTTTTGATGGAGGAGACATTTGTCCAGATGTCAGTCCAGCAGCAAAGGTTCCCAGGTTTCAACCTGTCTCATCTCAGTTTGTTGAAACTGCCCTCAAAGTTTTTAATGGCAGCCATCAGTTTCAGGAACAAAAGAGAAAAATGGGCTGCTCTGTTTGCAGCTGTCTGAACACAGGGAAGAGCCAGATCCCATTAGGGACCCCCACAAGGGACTCAGTAAAAGGAGGCCCCACGCCCCTCACTTCCACTGGAATGGGGTGCCCGTAGGGCCAGTGCATATTTCAAACTGAAGGAACCCTGGGAAAGAGACTGTCCCATCCTAAATAAGATTCTTGAAGGTAAACAACAGGTAGCACATCAGTTGTTTGGTCACTCAGTCATGTCTGACTCATTGTGACCCTGGAGACTGTAGCCCCGAGGCCCCTCTGTCCACGGGAGTCTGCAGGCAAGAATACTAGAGTGGACTGCCATGCCCTCCTCCAGGGGATCTTCCTGACCCAGGGATTGAACCCTTGCCTCCTGCATGGAGGGCGGATTCTTTACCACTGAGCCACTGGGGAAGCCATCAGACACCCACGTGAATGAGAATGAAAGTGACCAGGAAGGACAGCAGGACCCAGGGGTTCCTTTAAATCCCACAGAGTATATCAATATCTCTCATATGGCCATTCAGGTGATTATGATAGTGGAAAATCAATTTTTGCACTTTCCATCCATTGGGGGACTACTTATTTGATTTTATCAATTAATACCAGGTTTCTATATTTCTGTGACTGTTAGTAACTGGAATATCCAGATAAATCTTGCAAAAGCCTTTTTTTCCAGCTGCTGGACCATCAAAAGGGGGAGACCCATCTGAAACCTTGCTTTCTATACATGCCTGAATGCCCCATTCTCTTTCTGGGGTTAGATTTACTAACTAAATGCCAAGTTAACATTTGCACCGGATGAATGGACATCGAAGTACTACCAGAGCAGGCTTATGCATTGCGGACTCTTTTGCTCCAGCCACAAAGAGAACAGTCAGCAACCATTCTCGAAGAGATACTACAGAAGATGAGTCCAGAGGTGTGGGTAGGTGGGGCATCAGGGAGAGCAATGAGGCTCTGTCTGTGCAAGTTACACTTCACTGTGGGGCAAAAATTCCAGACTTAAAGGAGAAGGCAAAGCTTGGAGTTTAACCCCTGCTAACCAACTTCCTTGAATATGTTTTAATATGCCCCTCTGGTCACCTTGCAATACAGTACTCCAGTCCAGAAACCAGGCACAAATGAGTATCAGTTTCTGCAGGACTCAAGACCAAATAATCAATTTCTAGGAGATTTCATCCAGTAGTCACTAAACCATGCACTCTGCTTACCACCTTCTTCAGAGATTTTTGTTGGTTTTTTACATTGGATTTGAAGGAAACCCCCCCCATTCCCTTTTTTGGGTATACCCTTAAGTTTTGAATCCCAGGAATTGTTTGCTTTTGAATGGAAAGGTCTAGATACAAAAGGTAAACAGTACTGCAGGGACTTCAGAACTCTGGTTCAATTCCTGGGTTGGGAAGATCGCTGGAGAAGGGATCGCTACCGACTCCAGTATTCTTGACCTTCCCTGGTGGGTCAGCTAGTCAAGAATCTGCCTGCAATGCAGGAGACCTGGGTTTGAACCCTGGATTGGGAAGATCCCCTGGAGAAGGGAAAAGCTACCCACTGCAGTATTCTGGCCTGGAGAATTCCATGGACTGTATAGTTCATGGGTTTGCAAAGAGTCGACACGACTTAGTGACTTTCACTTTAATGCTCTACGAATTCCTTAACAATATTTGGAGAAATCCTGGCAAGAAATTTGAGGGACACTTAATGAGGGAGCCCTGCTCCAGTAAGTGGATGATATTCTGATTGCTGGTAAGACAAGGACACCTCAGAGCAAAACACAGGGTGTTTTTTTTCTTTTTTTGAGTTTTTGTATGTGTGTTTAACTGGCGTATGATTGTTTCACAATGTCATGTTAGTTTCTGCTGTATACCACAAATGTATGTGTAGATAGATACAGCTGAATCAGCTGTCTGTGTACACAGATACAGCTGAATCGAATGTGTGTGTACACAGATACAGCCGAATCAGCTGTCTGTCTGTGTACACAGATACAGCCGAATCAGCTGTCTGTCTGTGTACACAGATACAGCCGAATCAGATGTATGTGTACATATATCCCCTCCCTCTGGAGCCTGCCTCCCTGACTCCCCATCCACCCCTCAAGGTCATCACAGAGCACCGAGCTGAGCTCCTAAAGCAGCTTCCCACCAGCTAGCTATTTTATATATACTACCCTACTTGGGTAAACTTCGGGAGATGATGAGGGACAGGAAGGCCTGGCATGCTGCAATCCATGGGGTTGCAGAGAATCAGACACGGTTGGGTGACTGGGTTGACTGAGTGACTGAACAACAAAGTGTATATATGTCAATGCTACTCTCTCAATTCATCCTATCTTTTCCCAAAATACAGTGTTGACTTTAAACTTTTTGGTTTAATGAGGCCATAAGGTGCTAAAGAAAAAGGTCCAGATTTCTCCGCCCTCTAAAGTATTTGGGTTTTGAATTGATGGAAGAAATTTTGACGTACTGAGGTATGGGAAAGTCATTCTGCTTTACACATGATTTAACTTAAATTTCATGCTAAGTAAAACAGCCTGTTTGTGTCCTATCAAACATACATTGTACATCTTCTTTTCTTATTTTTATTTAAATTTTAACTATTTTTTAAAGTTTAGTTTTATAATATTTAAGTTTTGAACTGATGGAAGACATTTTGACATATTGAGGTATGGGAAAGCCATTCCAGTTTACACGTGATTTAACTTGAATTTTATGCTAAGTGAAACAGTCTGTGTCCTAGCAAACATACATTGTACATCTGTGTTTCTTATTTTTATCTAAATTTTAACTTTTTTAGAGTTATAATTTTACAATATTTAAGTTTTAGGTGTATAGTATAGTGATTCACAATTTTTTAAAGTTATACCCTATAGTGATTATAAAATATTGGCTCTATTCCCTGTGTTGAACAATATATCCCTGTAGATTATTTTAGAAACAATCGTTGGTACCTCTTAACCCTCTCCTCACTAGTAACCACTGGTTTGTTCTCTGTGTCTATGAGTGGCTGGTTTTCTGTTATATTTATGTTTGTTGTATTTTTAGATTTCACATCAAAGTGATATCATACAGTCTCTATCTGACTTATTTCACTTAGCATGATACCTCCAAGCTCATCCACATTGTTGCAAATACCATAATTTCTATTTTACAGCTAAGTCATATTCCATTGTGTCATATATATATATACACACATTATAGAACCTAGAACCTATCACTCAGTCATGTCTGACTCTCTGTGACCCCCTGAACTCCTCCATGGGATTTTCCAGGCAAGCATACTGGAGTGGGTTGCCACTTCCTTCTCCAGGGGATCTTCCCAACCCAAGGATCGAACCCAGGTCTCCCACATTACAGGCAGACGCTTTAACCTGTGAGCCACCAGAGAAGCCCATAGTTCCTTATACTATACAGTAGATCCTTGTTCATCTCTCTTGTATATGATAATGCATTTTTTTAAAAACCATAGTCCTAGTTTATATCTCCCCCTCTCCCCTATGGTAACCATAACATTTTCTATGAGTCTGTTTCTTTTTTTAAGTACTGCAAGTTTATTTGTATGTTTTAGATTCTACATATAAGTGATATTTATGTTTCTCTGACTTCACTTAGTATGATAACCTCCAGGTCCATCCACCTAGCTTCAAATGGCAATATTTCATTTTTATGGCTGAGTAATAGTCCATTTTGTTTGTGTATGTGTATGTATATAACATATCTTCTTTATCCACTCATTGGTTGATGGACACTCAGTTTATTTTTATGCCTTGGCTATTGTAAATAATGCTGCTATGAACATTGGGATGCACGTATCTTTTAGTTTTTATATTTTCTCATAAATGCCCAGGAGTGGGATTGCTGGATCATAACTCTGGGTTTTTTGGTGATTGGTTTTTTTTAAATTTTTAATCCTACAGGGTTAAAAGCTTTGTAACTGTTATGGTCAACAAATTATTCTCCAATTGTGTAGGGGGATGAAAAAGTGTACCAAACAGCACCCTCATCAGAGTGCCCCAAGTGGTTCACAAAGGTTGTGAGGTTAAAATGGATTTCCCAACATCTGAAGAGAGAATTCTCTTGCTTTCTCAAGTTCTAAATCTAAATAATAGTTTACTCCTCGGGAGCAATTCCCTCTTGGCTTTGTCAACCATTGGTATAGAGGGCACAGCAGTTTGGAATCCAGTGGCAGTAATCCTTTTATGCAGAGTTCGTCCCTTAAGAATGTCTCTTATTAATCAAAAAAACATTACTAAGGGCCTGTCATTCACTAAAGGGTCTTCCTGGGTGGCTCAGTGGTAAAGAATCCTCCTGCCAATGTAGGAGACATGGGTTCAATCCCTGGGTTGGGAAGATCCCCTGGCAGAGGAAAATGGCAACCCACTCCAGTATGCTTGCCTGAAAAATCCCACAGACAAACAGGACCCCGGAGGGTCAGGTGTCCCAAAGAGTCAGACATGACATAGTGACTGAGCACAAGCACTATTCATTAAGCCTAATGTATAAAACAGCAGACTGGTTCCAAATAGGAAAAGGAGTACGTCAAGGCTGTATATTGTCACCCTGCTTATTTAACTTATATGCAGAGTACATCATGAGAAACGCTGGGCTGGATGAAGCACAAGCTGGAATCAAGATTGCCGGGAGAAATAGCAATAAACTCAGATACGCAGATGACACCACCCTTATGGTAGAAAGTGAAGAACTAAAGAGCCTCTTGATGAAAGTGAAAGAGGAGAGTGAAAAAGTTGGCTTAAAGCTCAACATTCAAAAAACTAAGATGACATCCGGTCCCATCACTTCATGGCAAATAGATAGGGAAACAGTGGCTGACTTTATTTTGGGGGGCTTCAAAATCACTACAGATGGTGACTGCAGCCATGAAATTAAAAGACACCTACTCCTTGGAAGGCAAGTTATGACCAACCTAGACAGTATATTGAAAAGCAGAGATATTTATCAACAAAGGTCCATCTCTTCAAGGCTATGGTTTTTCCAGTAGTCATGTATGGATGAGAGTTGGACTATAAAGAAAGCTGAGCACCGAAGAATTGATGCTTTTGAATTGTGGTGTTGGAGAAGACCCTTATCAGTCTCTTGCATGGCAAGGAGATCCAACCAGTCCATCCTAAAGGAAATCAATCCTGAGTGTTCACTGGAAGGACTGATGCTGAAGCTGAAACTCCAATACATTGGCCCCCTGATGCAAACAGCTGACTCATTTGAAAAGACCCTGATGCTGGGAGAGATTGAAGGCGGGAGCAGAAGGGGACGACAGAGGATGAGATGGTTGGATGGAATCACCGACTCGATGGACATGAGTTTGGGTGGACTCCGGGAGTTGGTGATGGACAGGGAGGCCTGACGTGCTGTGGTCCATGGGGTAGCAAAGAGTCAGACATGAATGAGCAACTGAACTGAATGTATAAAAATAAAATCTTAAAACATGGAGTTTGCCAACTCATAAGAAAAGTGAGTATAAAGCAGTGTGGTAACATGGGAGGGGACAGCTAAGGGAGCAGAGGCAAAGGAACATATAGCTTTGACTGAAAAGAGTTGGAAAAAGCCTTATGGATACAGTGTCACTGGAGTTGAGTCCTAAAGGGTAAGTAGGCATTCACTTGGCCACAGAGAAGGGCAGAGCACTGTGGACAGAAGTAACAAGGTCTATAAAAGATATTGGGAGGGGGGGTGGTGGAAAGACATAGCATGTTGAGGATGAAATTGGAATATTTGCGATGGATTTGTGAGGGTCCAAACAGGGTGGGGTTGAGGATGGGCAGTTTGTGATTTAAATATTTATACTCAGGAAAGCACGAAGGTATTTTCATAGTAAAACTCATTAAAAAGCTAAGTTAAATAAAAATCTTAGGTGTGTAAGGATAAACGAGAAGACAAAGGCAGAGATAAAGCTTTTTGGGACAAGGAGAAATCCTTCCCTATGAGAATGTTTATCAAAAAGTAGCCTAAGGAGTATTATCTAAAAGTGTACAAATAATAAATGCTGGCGTGGGTGTGGAGAAATGGGAACTCTCCTACCCTGTTGGTGGAAATGTAAGCTGGTGCAGCCATTATGGAGAATAGTGTGGAGGTTCCTTAAAAAACTCCAAGTTACCACATGGGTCTGTTCATACATATTTTCAGTAGTAAATACTACAGTGCTACACAGTAAGTGGTTGGTTGCATCTGCAAATATGGAGGCATCGCAAATTTGGAGGACCAACTATAAGTTATACTTAGATTTTTGACTTCCAGAAGGGTTACAACCCCAATCACCTCATTGTTTACTGGTCAACTGTACTCCTATGTGATGTTATAACTCTGCTTCTATCATGTGAAAGGTTAGCTGGACTCCCCAACCCTGCAACTTGAATCTTAGCTTCTCTCTTGCTCTCCAAACCTCCTTTCTAACTGACTATTTAATATTAATATCTTCACTTACACATTCCATAGTAATTTTAAATTCATATGTTCAAACAACTTATTCTCATCTTTCATCTAAAATCTTTTCCAATTCATGTTTTCTGTTTTCGATCTTCCACAAAGCAGAGCAACACAGAACATTGTAACTTAAGTTTCTTCAGACTACTTTGCCAGCCTCATGTTCATCGCGCAGTTCATCCTGTGCAATCATATTTGTGAAGTGTCCTTTTTTTAAAATCAAAATATAGTTGATTTACAATGTTCTGTTAGTTTCAGGTATACAGCAAAGTGGTTCAGTTATACATATGTATCTATTCTTTTTCAGATTCTTTTCTCTTATAGGTTATTACAAAATGTTGAGTATGGTTCCCTATGCTATACACTAGGTCTTTGTTGGTTATCTATTTTATATATAGTAGTGTATATATATGTTAATCCCAAACCCCTAATTTAGCCCTCCTTCATCTTTTCCTTTTGGTAATCATAATTTTGTTTTCTGTGTCTGTGAGTCTGTTTGTTTTGTATATAAATTCATTTGTATCATTTTTTTAAGATTCCACTATAAACAATATCATAAGATATTTGTCTTTCTCTGTGTGGCTTACCTAGTATAATAATCTCTAGGTCCATCTGTATTGCTGCAAGTGGCAGTATTTCATTCTTTTTATGAGTAATATTCCATTATTCCATAATGGTTGTACTGAGTTACATTCCAAACAAAATTGTAGGAGCATTCCCTTTTCTCTACACCCAATCCAGTATATATCATTTGCACATTTTTGGGTTGTGGTCACTCAGACCAGTAATACATCATTGTAGAGTTTTAATTTGCCTTTCTCTAATAAATAGCAATGTTCAGCATCTTTTCATATGCCTATCAACCATCTGTATATTTCTTTGGAGATATATCTGTTTAGGACTTCTGCCCATTTTTTGATTGGGTTGTTTGGGGTTTTTCTGATACTGAGTTGTATGAACCCTTTTTGTGTTTTAGAGATTAAACTGTTGTTGGTCACTTTGCAAATATTTCTCCCAGTCTTTGTTATGCAAAGCTTATAAGTTTGATTTGGTTTCATTTATTTATTTTTGCTTTTATTTCTTTTGTCTTGGGAGACTGATCTAAGAAAATACTGCTATGATTTATGTCAGAGAATGTTTTACTGCTTTTGTCTTCTAGCTTATGGTATTACATCTTTAAGTCTTTAAGCCATTTTGAGTTTATTTTTGTGTATGGTGTGAGGAAGTGTTCAACTTCGTTGATTTACATGTGGCTGTCCAGCTTTCCCAACACCACTTGACAAACAGAATTTCTCTACTATCTAGTCTTGCCTCCTTTGTTGACTGTACAGGTGAGGATTTAATTTGTGGGCTCTCTATTCTGTTTTATTAATTTATTTGTTTTTAATGCAATACCATCCTGTTTTGATTACTATAGCTTTGTAGTGTTCTCTGAAGTCTGGAAGGGTTATGCCTCCAGTTTTGTTCTTTATTCTCTAGATTGCCTTAGAAATTCTGGGCCTTTTGTGGTTCTGTATAAATTTTAGGGTTATTCTATTTCTGTGAAAAATGTCATGTGTAGTTTTACAGGGATCATACTAAATCTGTAGATTGCTTTGGGTAGTATAGCCATTTCAACAATATTAATTCTTTCAATTAAAGAACATGCTATATTTTTCTATTTCTTTTGAATCATCTTCAGTTTCCTTTATCAATGTTTTATAGTTTTCAGCATATAAGTCTTTCATCTGTTTGGTCAGTTTATTCCTAAGCATTGTGTGTGTGTATGTCTGTGTGATGTGGTTTTAAGTGGAGTTTTTAAAAACTTTCTCAGATGTTTTATTAGTGTAAATAAATGCAGCATATTTCTGTATGCTAATCTTATGTTCTTCTACCTTACTGAATTCATTTGTCAGTTCTAATACTTTTTGTGTGGAGTCTTTAGGGTTTTCTATATAGAGTATCTTGTCACCTGCTGGTAATGACAATTTTGCTTTTCCCCTTTTGATTTGGATATCTTTTCTTTTTCTTGTTTGATTGCTAAATCCAGAAATGCCATTACTATGTTGAATAGAAGTGGTGACAGTGTGGGCATCCTAGTCTTATTTCAGATTTTAGTGGGAGTCTTTCAGCTTTTCACCATTGAGTAGTAATGTTAGCTAGGGTTTGTCATAAACAGTTTTTATTGACATATTTTTTCTATACCCACTTTGGTGAGAGCTTTTATCATGAATGGATGTTGAATTTTATGAAATGGTTTTTCTGCATCTATTGAACATGTGGTTTCTGTCTCACTGATGTGTATCTCAGTGATTTTGCATGAGTTGAACCATCCTTGTGATCTTGTTGAATCCAATTTGATCATGGTGTATAATCCTTTACATGTACTGTTGGATTTGGTTTGCTGGTGTTTTATTGAGGATTTTTGCATCTATATTCATGAAGATATGGGCCTGTAATAATCTTTTTGGGGGAGTGTTTTTGTCTGGTTTTGGTATCAGGGTGATGGTGATGCCTCTTTAATCCTTCGATTGATATAAGTTCTTCTTTGTATGTTTGGTAGAATTCCCCAATGAAGCCATCTGGTCCTGGACTTTTGTTTGCAGGGAATTTTTTAAAAATTACCAATTCTATTTCAGATCTAGTGATCAGTCTGTTCAAATTATCTTTCTTCTTGATTCAGTTAGGGCAGGTTATATGTTTCTAGAAACTTGTCCATTTCTTCCAGGTTGTCCATTTTGTTGGCATATAAATGTTCATAGTATTCATAGTATTTTTTTCATATTACTTCAGTATCAGTTATTTCTCCTTTTTCATTTCTTATTTTAGTATTTGAGTCCTGTCACTTTTCTTCTTGGTAAGGCTGATTAGAGGTTTGTTGGGTTTTGTATAGTTTTAAAATTTTAATTTCCTCTTTGAGCCATTAGTTTTTTAGTAGAATGTTTGATCTTCATGTTGCTGTTTTTTTTGTTTCTCTTCCTATGGTTGATTTCCAGTTTTATGCCATTGTGGTCAGAAAAGATTCTTGAAATAATTTCTACCCTCTTTAATTGTTGAGTGTTTTGTGCCCTAGTTTGTGGTCTATCCTAGAGAAAGTTCCATGTGCATTTAAAAAGAATGTGTTGTGCTTTTTTTGGACCTAGTATTCTATAGATACCAATTAAGTCTAAGTGTTTTGTCATTTAAGATCTCTGCCTTACTGATTTTTCTGTCTGGAAGATTGTTGTCAGTGAGGTGTTAAATTCTCTTATTATTGTATTCCTATCAATTTCTTCTTTTATGTCTGTTACTATTTTTATATATTTAGGTGCTCCTATTTTTCAAAACTGGAGTATCACTGATTTATGGTGCTTTGTTAATTTCTGCTCTACAGCAAAGTGATACAGTTTTACATATATACACATTATTGTTTAATATTATTTTCCATGATTTATCATAGGATACTGAATATAGAGTCTTTCCTAGTGTATATTCTTGGGGTTATTTCTGGGCTTCGTATTCTGTTCCATTGAACTATATGTCTGTTTTTGTACCAGTACCATACTGTTTTGATTACTGTACCTCTGTAGTATTATTTGAAGTCTGGAGGGTTATACCTGCTGCTTCGTTCTTTTTCTACAGGATGTCTGTGGCATTTCTGGGTCTTTTTGGCTCTAAACTTTAGGATTATTCTAGTTCAGTGAAAATTGTCATGGGTAATTTGATAGGGATAGCATTGAATCTGTAGATTACTTTGGGCAGTATGCCATTTTAATTATATTCTTCCAATAGTAGAGCATGGAGTATCCTTCCATTTCTTTGAATCATCAATTTCCATTGTTAATGTTTTATAGTTCTCAGCATAAGCCTTCAACCTTCTTGGTCAGCTTTATTCCTAAGCATTTTTTTTTGGTGTGATTTTGAAAGGTATTGTTTTTTCACATTCCTTTTCTGATATTGTTAGTGTAAAGAAATACAACTGACTTCTGTAAATCTGTTACCAAGTCCAAGCTCATTCTGTTCACTGCACCACAGGCCAGTTAATTGGAGATGAGACATTGAGGCAAGGAATACAACTTTATTTGGAAAGCCAACTGCCCAAGATGGCAGACTCATGTCTAAAATAACCATCTTATCTGGGTCTGGATGCCAGATTCTTTTATAGAATGATGTGTGTGGGGGGTGGGGGGTGGTGCTAGGGAGAGGTGAGGAGGTAAAGTTTAAATGGCCATGAATCTTAAAAACATCTCCTGGAATAGCTAGCCTTGGTCGGGACAGGGAGGTGTTAATTTCTTACTTCCTGTGGCCATCCACAGGTGGACAGGGCTCTAAACAAAGGCATTTTGGTTTAACACTCGGACAGAGTGGATAGGGTTCCCCAGGGCAAGCCATTATGTATGGACAGTATTCTTTTAGTGAACAAAAGCAATGAGAAGCAAAAGTTAAAGTGAAAGAAACAGGTACAACAGGGACTAAATTCTTCCCGATAATAATTCCCCAGTGTCACTGTCCATCCCATAATCTTGTGGGGGGAAAAAAGGGCCAATGACCATTCTAATTGTTTCTGGTTGTGTCTTGTCAGATGAATCTCTCTGGTAATGTCTGCCATTGGTGCCAGTCCTGCCAATGTTACTTCTTCTGATCCTACATGGGAAGTTTCTATTTTATACCTGTAGACTTAAAAAATACTTAAAACCTAAAAGGTTTTATTTGGTGAGAATTTTGAGGACTTCAAGCCCAGGAGGCAACACCTCGAGATAAGGAGTTCAGTGCTTTTCTATGTACGGGAAGATGTAAGAATCTGGGATTACTGAAATCATTTCCTTGATATGCACCTCTGCTATCTGGGGTCTGTATCCCAAGTTCCCTCAGGGCTCACCATAGGGATAGCAGTAGTCTGATGGCTGCTGGATAGCAGGTCTTTTCTCCTTCCTGAGTTGCCTCAGGGCTCACTGGCTCATGTTAGAGGGCTACCTCAGATCCTCTCCTCTCGGTAAGAAATTTGACCAAGATTTGGGAGACATTTCATGATCACATTTTGTCCCATGGCACTGGGACAGATCAGGAGAAAAATTTTGATATGCCCCTCCAGGTGCTAAGTTTTGGATTAGACTCCTATCAATAATTAAAGATTCTTTGGATCTTGTCTATGATCCAGGAGACATTTTCCCTTGTTGCCCCTTCCCATACCTAGAATCACACTATTATAATTATCTTATGCTATAAATGTGATCTTTTCCTCAAGATGTTTAGCCATAGAGGTTTTATTGGAGGCTTGGTTACACACTGGGTACTGTAAGAAACAACACTCATAAATTAGACAGGATATAAGTAATACAGCTTGCAACACTGACAAAAACAGTGCACTAGGGAGATAACAAAGCATAGTTTGGAAACAAAAAACAAAACAATGATTAGTATAACTGGTTGTAATCCATTGCAATAATTGAGTGACCAAAGGAACCATAACTGATTTAATGACCTATCTGCAGTTTCACTGCAGCTGTGTGTACTTGGACATGTGCGTACTTGGACATGTGTGGCTTTGAGATAAGCATTTGCCACTGGCAAGATCAACTAGGTAGAGAAAAAAATAAATGTTTAAATTCTGTTTACAGAGGTATAATTTACCAAATTACTCTAAGTCATAATCAGTTTAAGGAGAAGGTTTTTTTTTAACAACTGGAAAACACAGATTAAGCCAGTAATTTTTTTAGCTTGAAACCCTAAAAATTATAACCATACTTGTGAACTGAGATGGTTGAACCCTTTTAAACTAATGTTTATGGAAAACAAGTTTTATTTTACCTTCTTTTTAAAATTTGCATTTTAGAAGGACAGCAGAGATGGGGGTTCTTTTGAAGACCAGACAGGATGTTTGCATCTCAAAGATACATGTAAGCTTTTTCTAGGATGGCTTTGTTTTTCCTTTGTTTAATACTTACAAGCCTCTTGAGATTAATTGAGAAGGTTTTGGGAGTGGTAGAAAGATTGGTGGGCTTTGGATTAGTTTTGGAGAACACACTTCTGGCCATGTAAATACTACATTTGTAAACCAAGGACAGGTTTGGTTTGGTTTTTTCCGGAAGGATTGGGAGGCTACCTCAATGGTATTCAAGGACCCATTTACTTATGTTGCAAAGTTTTACTTTTCCTCATTTAGTTTAGGGGAGAAGGCTTCTTCTGAAATTCCTATCAGGTTCTGAATATTAGCTGTGCTTAGTTTAGTCAGACCCATGGCTTCCCATTTGTCAATCTATGTACAAACACTTTTGAGGATCTTCCCTAGGTTTTAACCAGTGGCATTCTAGAGGTTATAAGAACAAATGGTTTTGTACTTCTCGCAGAAACTCTTGTGTCAGGGGTATGAAACTGTTTACCTCAGATTGCGACCTGAACCCATGTGCTGGGACTTGAACCCAGCCAAAACCCACAGTACCTAGTTTCAGAACCTAATGAAGCTCAGGTTCTTGATGTCTTGTCCCAGAAAGAATTCAGTGGGAGACAAAGTGATAGCTAAGAAATAGATTTATTTACAGAGAAACACACTCCACAGACAGAGTGTGGGCCATTATAGAGGGTGAGTGCTACAGCTGGGAAGTGTGGTGTGGTTAGTTTTTATGGGTGGGGTAATTTCATAGGCTACGGAGTGGAAGGATTATTCCAGCTATTTTGGGGAAGGGGTGGAGGTTTCCAGAAATTGGGCCACCACCCACTTTCTGGTCTTTTGACCCTGCCTTGGAACGGTCATGGCACCTCTGGGTATCTCATTTAGCTTGCTGACTGAGTCTCAAGGTCCAGTTGAAGTTGACTTGTCTGCCATCTTGGACTCAGTTCAGTTCAGTCACTCAGTCATGTCTGACTCTTTGTGGCCCTATGGACTGCAGCACACCAGGCCTCCCTGTCTATCACCAACTCCCAGAGCTCACTCAAACACATGTCCATAGAGTTGGTGATGCCATCTAACCATCTCATCCTCTGTTGTCCCCTTCTCCTCCCACCTTCAATCTTTCCCAGCATCAGGGTCTTTTCCAGTGAGTCAGTTCTTCACATCAGGTGGCCAAAGTATTGTAATTTCAGCTTCAGCATCAATCCCTCCAATGAACATTTGGACTGATTTCCTTCAGGATGGACTGGTTGGATCTCCTTGCAATGCAAGGGACTCTCAAGAGTCTTCTCTAACACCACAGTTCAGAAGTATCAATTCTTCAGTGCTCAGCTCTTTTTACCATCCAACTTTCTTTATAGTCCAATGAATCAGGTACTACAATGTAAAACCCATCAGTCTACAAAAGAGGTAGGATGAAAATTGGATTTCTGGGAGATGGAACAAAATAAGCTCACTCAGGGATTGAAACTACATCTCTTATGTCTTACTTGCGCTGGTAGGTGAGTGCTTTACCACTAGCACCACCTGGGAAAGCCCATGGCTTGATCACATCCAATTTACTTTGATACATGGACCTAACATTCCAGGATCCTGTGCAATATTGTTCTTTACAGTATTGGACATTACTCTCACTACCAGACACATTCACAACTGAACATCATTTATGCTTTAGCCTAGCGGCTTCATTCTTTCTGGAGCTATTAGTAATTGCCCTCAACTCTTCCCCAGTAGCATATCAGACACCTTCTGACCTGAGGGGTGTATCTTCTGGTGTCATATCTTTTTGCCTTTTCATACTATTCATGGGATTCTTGCAGCAAGAATACTGGAGTGATTTGCCATTTCCTTCTCCAGTGGACCACATTTTGTCAGAACTCTTCACTATGACCTGTCCACCTTGAGTGGCCTTGCACAGCATGACTCATAGCTTCACTGAGTTAAGCAAGCCCCTTCACTACACCTAGGATGTGATCCATGGAGGGATCACTCCAGTGATTACCCAATAACTCTACCACTAATGTCCTTGTCCCTGCAGTGAGCCACAGCGGCCCTTAGCTCCCCAGAGACCCTCGAAGACCAGCAGGGAGGTCTGACCCAGGCCCCTATGAAGCCACTGCTTTTCCCCCTGGGTCCTGGTGCACATAAAGGCTTGTGTGTGCCCTCCAAGAATGACATTTCTGTTTCTCCTCCTCCTGTGGAGCTCCTGTTATCAAACCCTGCTGGCCTTCAAAGCCAAATGTTCTTGGGGCTCCTCCTCCCGATATCAGACTCCTAGACTGCAGAGTCTCATATGGGGCTCGGAACTCTCACTTCTGTGAGAATTTCTGCAATATAATTATTTTCCAGTTTCTGGGTTGCCCAAGTGGTGGGTATAAGATTATATCATAAATGTGCCCCTCCTACCATCTCACTGTGACTTCTCCTTTGTCTTTGGAAGGATATCTTTTTTGGTAGGTGCCAGTCATTTATTGTCGATGCAATGTTGTTCAGCAGTTGTGATTTTGGTGTTTTCATGACAGGAAGTAAAGCTCAGGTCTTTTTATCCCACCATCTTGTCCCCAGATTGACTAGAATCTTTTCCTCTCTTCTTGCCAGAGGTTTGAGTAGTAAATCCGAGGTGCTTTAATATATGTTTACATCATTCTTATTTGAGAGTTGAGATGATTAGAAAGTGCTTTTAGTTAGAGCAATTCCTAAACCCATGGTTATGGTTTCTCCCCACAAAGGGGGGCACACGGCATTAACAGTCATGTAGCATTAACTGTCTTCTTGCACTGTTGACCTAACTGAAATGTTCATGAACCTCATTTTTTTTACATTTAGAGTTGTTTCTGCCAACATGAGAACATTAAGTTATACCAGGAGAATTCAAATATATGTTAGAATAGGAAATAGTCTCTTGTGTGTGAAAACACTAAATTATGGCATTCTTTTGAATCTATAAACATTTTTTTAGAGACATGATGAGGTTGTGCAAAAAAAAAACGTTTATATATTTAAGGGTTTGCTTTGCTGGATTTGTACTTAGTGCTCATTTCAACTAATATGGCAGAGTTCAAGAATGTAAATTCAAATTGCATAGGCTTAGATGGCCAGGTCTAGTTTTGGAGCAGTATTTTATTTTTATGCCAAAAGTATAGAACGTTACTGATTGCTAGTATTTTATGCTATAGAAACAGTCCTGTGGATGGACAGAGGAAGCGACCTCTTATTCAGGCAGTTGGAAAACACATATATTATCATAATGGGCTATATAAAATTGGACTAGAAGGCACTTACTACATGCCTGTCTCTTCAAGGCTAATGAAATAGGAGGACAGCCACAGAATCCCAAACTTGAGACTTGGAGGACAACTGGGCTCTAAAAGTAAAACTGCGATAACTACTGAAAAGAGTTAGAATAATCATATGTATTACAAAAACCTTCCTTCCAGGACTGTAAAACAAAACTTAGCTTGAACTGTAACTTCTATTTTGTCTATGTATCTTAATCACATATATAGGCATCTCCTGCTTACTGTCAGTTATCTCTGAAAAATTAAAGTTTCTGTGTGAAAATGCTAAAAGAATTTGATACACTGCAGCTAAAATAGGTTTCTCAGGTGGCACTGGTGGTAAAGAACCTGCTTGCCAATGCAGGAGATTTAAGAGAGACAATTCGATCCCTGGGTTGGGAAGATCCCCTGGAGGAGGGCATGGCCACCCACTCCAGTATTCTTGCCTGGAGAATCCCATGGACAGAGGAACCTGGGGGCTCCAGTCCAAAGGGCCACAAAGAGTCAGGCACAACTAAAGTGACTTATCATGAATGCATGCAGCCAAAATCCCCCACTTTCCTAGAAATAAAACACAATGTAGTGATGCTAGAATGTATTATGCTTAAAACACCTTGATCATCAATGAAGTTTCCTTAGTGTGTAGTAAGTAGTCTTTTCTGTTGTGACCCACTCATGTGGGTTCCTTCTCCACAACTGGACATGTGCTCAGTCTTGTGACTCTGTATCACTAGGAGAAAACAAGAGCTCGATGGCCACGGGAAACACTGGAAATGCATTCAAGAGCAGCGCAGGAGCCGTGGCTGGTCACACCGAGTACAGCGTGCTAGGCCTTTCAGTGGCGGGGATGCCCCAGGGCACATCCCCTTGGTCAGTAGTGTTTGGGCTCTTCAAACATCTGTGACTCCAACTATTATATTTGGGATATAACTTAAGACTGTGCCAACATCATTTAAAATGCTATATTGAATTGTGGGGGGTATAAGTTTTTCCTATATACATGTTAGTTGAAAACTGTTGATAGGTACATTCTATGATGCTGGGGTATTGTTTTAGCTTTCCAGTGCTGCTACAACAAATAACCACAAACTTAAGTGGCTTCAAACAACACACATTTGTTATCTTGCAGTGATACAGGTTAGAGGTTGATGCAGGCTTCACTAGACTAAAATCAAGCTATCTGCAGCATAGCATTCTGGAGGCTCCAGATGACAATAACTGCACCTTGCTTTTTCTAGCCGCTTGAGGCTATCCTCATTCTTTGGCTCCGGGTGTCTCCCCCCTTCACCCCACCTTCAAAGCTACCTGTGGCAGGCAGTCTCATGTCCCATTTGACTTCTTCTGTAGTCACACGTCCCCTTGACGCTCTTCTTCTGCCACCTTTTCTTTCCATTCTTGTAGTTACGGGGGGCCCATCTAAATAATCTCAACTTTAAGGCCAGCTGACTACTAACCTTAGTTCCCTTTTGACATATATGGTAACATTCATAGGCTCTAGGGGTTAGGACATGGACGTTTCATTTATTTGTTTAATTGAAGTACAGTTGATTTACAATGTTGTGCTAATTTCTGCTGTACAAAGTGACTCAGTTATATACATATATATTCTTTTCCCATTGTGGTTTATCTCAGGAGATTAGATACAGTTCCCTGTGATGTACAGTAGGACCTCAATGTTTATTTATTCGAAATGTAATAGTTTGCATCTACTAACCCAAATCTCCCAGTCTATCCCCTTCCCTCTTTCCTTCCCCCTTGGCAACCACAGGCTGCTCTCTTTATGAATCAATTTCTGTTTTGTAGATAGGCTCATTTGTGCCATATTTTAGAGTCCACATATAAGTTTCATCACGTGGTATCTGTCTTTCTCTTTCTGACTTACTTAGTATGATAATCTCGAGTTTCATTCATGCTGCAGCAAATGGCATTATTTCATTCTTTTTTAATGGCTGAGTGGTATTGTACTGTATATATGTACCACATCTTCTTATCTATTCATCTCTCAATGGATATTTCGGGGGTTTCCCTGTCTTGACTATTGTGAACAGTGCTGCTGTGAATATAGGGATGCGTGTGTCTTTTTGAATTACAGTTTTGTCCAGATATATGCCCAGGAGTGGCATTGCTGGATCATATGGTAATTTTAGTTTTCTGAGGAACCTCCATACTGTTTTCCACAGTGGTTGCAACAATTTACATTCCCACCAGCAGTGTAGGAGGGTTTCCTTTTTTCCATGCCACCTCCAGCACTTATTGTTTGTAGACTTTTTAATGATGGCATTCTGACTGGTATGAGGTAGTACCTCATTGTGGTTTTGATTTGCATTTCTCTAATAATTATTGATGTTGAGCATATATTGATGTTGAGCAATAATGTTGAGCATCTTCTCAGGTGCCTACTGACCATCTATATGTCTTCTTTGGAGAAATGTCTGTTTAGATCTGTTCATTTCTCAATTGGACTGTTTGATTTTTCTGTTGAATTGTATAAGCTGTTTGTATATTTTGAAGATTAAACCTTTGTTGGTATCCTCACTTGCAAATTGGGCTTCCCTGATAGCACAGATGGTAAAGAATCCACCTGCAATACAGGAGACTCAGACCCAATGCCTGAATTGGGAAGATCCTCTGGAGAAGTGAAAGGCTACCCATTCCAGTATTCTTGGGCTTCCCTTGTGGCTCAGCTGGTAAAGAATCGCCTGCAATGTGGGAGACCTGGGTTTGATCCCTGGGTTGGGAAGATCCCCTGGAGAAGGGAAAGGCTACCCACTCCAGTATTCTGGCCTGGAGAATTCCATGGATGCTATAATCCATTGGGTTGCAAAGAGTTGGATGTGAGAGACTTTCACTTGCAAATATTTTCTCCCATTTCATACGTTGTCTTTTCATATTGTTAATGGTTTTCTCTGATGTGCAAAAGCTTGTATGATTAGGTCCCATTTGCTTGGTTTTGTTTTTACTTCTGTTACCTTGGGAGACTGACCTAAGACAACATTGGTATGATTTATGTCAGAGAATGTTTTATTTATGCTTTCTTCTAGGAGTTTTTATGGTGTCATGTCTTACGTTTAAGTCTTTAAGCCATTTTCAGTTTATCTTTATGCATGGTGTGAGGGTGTGTTCTAGCTCCATTGATTTAGATCCAGCTCTCCAACTTTCCCAGCACTATTTGCTGAAAAGACTTGCCCTTTTCCAATTTTATATTATTGCCTCCTGTGTTAAAGATTAATTGACCAAGGAGTGTGGGTTTATTCCTGGGCCCTCTATTTTGTTCCATTGATCTGTGTGTCTGTTTTTGTACCAGTATCACACTGTTTTGATTACTGTGGTTCTGTAGTATTGCCTGAGGTGTGGGAGGGTTAGTCCTCCTGCTTTGCCTATTTCCCCCTCAGGATTGCTTTGGCAATTCTGGGTTTTCTATGGTTCCATATAGATTTTGGATGATTTATTCTAGCTCTGTGAAAAATGTCAGTTAATTTGATAGTAGCAGTTATAGTGTTAGTAGCTCAGGTGTGTCCAACTCTTTGAGACCCTGTGGACTGTAGCCCACCAGGCTCTTCTGTCCATGGGATTCTAAAGGCAAGAATATTGGAGTGGATTGCCAGAGAATTTGATATGGATTGCATTAAATCTGTAGATTGCTTTGAATAGTAAGGCCATTTTAACAATATTAATTCTTCCAGTTGAAGAGCATGGGATATCTTTCCATTTCTTTGAATCCTCTTTAATTTCCTTTATTAATGTTTTATAGTTCTCAGCATGTAAGTGTTTCACCTCCTTTTCCACATTTATTCCTTGGTGATTTTGAAAGATTTTTTTTTAAAAAATTCTCTGATACTTCATTGTTAGTATAAAGAAATGAAACTAATTTCTGAATGTTAATCTTGTATCCTGTACTTTGCTGAATTCATCTATCAGTTCTAGTAGATTCTGTGTGGAGTCCATAAGATTTTCTATATATAGTATCATGTCATCTGCATATAGTGACAGCTATATGCAGCTCTTCTCTTCCAATTTAGATACCTTTTACTTCTTTTTCTTGTTCATTTGCTGGGGCTACAGCTTTCAATACTAAGTTGAAGAGAAGTGGTGAGAGTGGGGGCATCCTTGTTTTATTCTAGATTTTAGCAAGACTTTTAGCTTTGATCATTGAGTACTGTGTTGGCTCTGGGTTTGTCATGAATAGCTTTTATGATGTTGAGATATCTTCTCTCCTTACACACTTTGGTAAGAGTATTATAAATGGATGTTAAATTTTATCAAATTTTTTTTATATCTATTGAGATGATAATGTGATTTTTTACTTTTCTTTTGTTAATGTGGTATATTACATTGATTTTCATATGTTGAACCATCCTTATGAACTTGGAATGAATCCTACTTGGTTGTGGTATATGATCTTTTTTATGTGTTGTTTGGTTTGCTAATATTTTGTTGAATTTTTGCAGCTATATTCATCAAAGATATTGGCTTAAAATTTTCTTTTTTGGTGGTCTACTTGTCTGATTTTGGTATCGGGGGACGGTGGCTTCTTAGAATGTCTTTGGGAGTGTTCCCTCCTCTTAATCTTTTGAAGCAGTCTGAGGGATCAGTGTAAGTTCTTCTTTGTATGTTTGATAGAGTTCGCCTGTTATACCATCTGGTCCTGGGCTTTTTCTTGTATGGATTTTTTTTTTTGTTGCTATTGTGTTACAGATTCTATTTCACTTCTAGTGATTGGTCTGTTCAATTAACTACTGTTCTCAATTCAATTTTGTTGGGCTGTGTTTCCAGGAATTTGCCCATTTCTTCTATGTTGTTAAATTTGTTGCCATGTACTCATTCACAGTATTCTCTTATGGTTTTTTATATTTCTGTGGTATCAGTTGAGAATTTTTCCTTTTTCATATCTTGTTTATTTAGGTTATATCTCTTTTCTTCTTGGTGAGTCTGGCCAGAGCATTTTCAATTTTGTTTACCCTTTCAGAGAATCAGCTCTTGGTTTTATTAGGTTTTGTTTGTTTGGTTGGTTTTTGTCTCTATTTTATTTATTTTCTCTCTGATCTTTGTTTTATTATTTTCTAATTCTTTTAGGTGGTAGTTTAGGTTGTTTATTTGAGGTTTTTCCGGGTTTTTTTGAGGAAGGCCTGTTTTTGAACAAACCTGTTTTAAACAAGTTCATTGCTAGGAACTTCCTCTAAGAGCCACTTTTGCTTCATCCCATAGATTTTGTATGGTTGTGTTTTGTCATTTGTCTCAAGGTATTTTTTTTCATTTCCTTTCTGATTTTGTTGACCTAGTGGTTTTTCAGTAGCATGTTGTTTAGTCTTTATGTAATCATTTTTTCTCATCTCTTTTTGTGTGGTTAGTTTTTGGTTTCATGTCATTGTGGTCAGAAAAGATGCTTGAAACAATTTCTATACTCTTGGTGGAGATTAATTTTGTGCCCTAGTAACAAAGGTCCGTCTAGTCAAGCCTGTGGTTTTTCTAGTGGTCATGTCTGGATGTCAGAGTTGGACTGTGAAGAAAGCTGAGCGCCGAAGAACTGATGTTTTTGAACTGTGGTGTTGGAGATGATTCTTGAGAGTCCCTTGGACTGCAAGGAGATCCAACCAGTCCACCCTAAAGGAAATCAGTCCTGGGTGTTCACTGGAAGGACTCTGAAGCTGAAACTCCAATACTTTGGCCACCTCATGCGAAGAGTTGACTCATTGGAAAATAACCTGATGCTGGGAGGGATTGGGGGCAGGAGGAGAAGGGGACGACAGAGGATGAGATGGTTGGATGGCATTACCAACTTGATGGGCATGAGTTTGAGTAAACTCCGGGAGTTGGTGATGGACAGGCAGGCCTGGCATGCTTCGCAAAGAGTCGGACACGGCCGAGCGACTGAACTGAACTTGAAGTGGTCAATACTAGAGGATGTTACATGTGCACTTGAAAAGTCTGTATTCTGTTTTTTTTTGGCTATAATGTCTTGAAAATAACAACTAACAGTTCTATTGTATATTTCAGGATCTCTGCTGCCTTATTTATTTTCTGTCTGAAAGATCCATCCATCGACAGTGAGTGGGGTGTTATGATCTTCTACTATTACTGTATTCCCATCAATTTCTCCTTTTCTGTTGGTATTTATATATTTGGGTGCTGCCGATGAGTGTAAATTCCTCTTCTTGTATTGATTCTTTTATCATTATATAAGGTTCTTCTTTATCTTTCTTTAGGGCCTTTGTTTTAAAGTCTATTTTGTCTGGTATGAGTATTATGACTCTCACTTTCTTGTCATTTTTATTTGCATGAACTTTTTCCACCCTCTCACTTTCAATCTATGTGTGTCCTTTCCTCTAAAGTAAGTCTCTTGTAGGCAGCATATTTTAGGTTCTTGGGTTTTTGTGTGTTATTTTTTTTAAATACAGTCTACCACACTCTCTTTTGATTGGAGCATTCAGTCTGTTGACATTTAAGATAATTATTTGATACATCTGTATTTATTGCTGTTTTAAACCTTGTTTTCCAGTTAATTCTATGTTTCTTCTTTGTTCCTTTTTCTTTTTGTGGTTTGATGATTTCCTTTTATGTGTGTATTCTGTTTTTGGTTTTTGTGAATCTATTGTATTTTTTTAAAATTCTGTATGTATTTTATATTGTATATATTTTTTATTTGTTTTTTATTTTATTTTTATTTTTTTACCTGTTTTTCAGGTATGTTGACTTCTTCCTATGTCAACTTGCTTTATGATTGATAGTCATATTGGCTCAAACATTCTAAAAAAAGGTTCTAAATTTTCTTACTTTCCTTCCCTGCACATTATGACTTTGTTCTTTTTTCCATCTTCATGTTTATCCTTTTGCTGTTCTTTGGGTTTATCATTACTTTCAGTTTTTTCCCCACCTTTGTGATCTGTATAATGACTATATGAGTTACTTTCCAACTGTGATTTCCTCTTTCCTATATCTTCTTCTTTTCTGTTTAGAGAATATCTTTTAATATTTCTTTTAGGATAGGTTTAGTATTGCTGTATTTTTTTAGTTTTTGCTTTTCTAAATGATAATCTTGCTGGGCATAGTATTCTAGGTTGCAGATTTTTCCCTTTCAAGACTTTGAATATATTTTCCCACTCCCTTCTGGCCTGCATCATTTCTGTAGAGAAATCAGCTGATAAACTTATGGGGGTTCCATTCTAATTAACTTTTTCTCCTGCGGTCTTTAGAATCCTTTATTTAACTTCTTCCATTTTTATTATAAAGTATCTTGGTATAGATTTGCTTGGGTTCATTTAGTTTGGGAACCTGGAGAAGGCAATGGCACCCCACTCCAGTACTCCTGCCTGGAAAATCCCATGGATGGAGGAGCCTGGTGGGCTGCAGTCCATGGGGTCACCAAGAGTCGGACACAACTGAGTGACGTCACTTTCACTTCTCACTTTCATGCATTGGAGGAGGAAATGGCAACCCACTCCAGTGTTCTTGCCTGGAGAATCCCAGGGACGGCGGAGTCTGGTGGGCTGCCGTCTATGGGGTCGCACAGAGTCGGACACGACTGAAGTGACTTAGCAGCAGCAGCAGCAGTTTGGGAACCTCTATGCTTTCTATACCTGGATATCTATTACCTTCTTTAGCTTTGAGAAATTTTCAGACATAATTTCCTCTTTTAAAAAAAATTTTATTGAAGTTGCTTTAGAATGTTATTTTCTGCCATACAGCAAAATGAATCAGCTATATGATTCATTCATTCATAATCTTTTTTAGATTTCCTTCCCATTTAGGTCACTGTAGAGCATTGAGTACAGTTGCCTGTGCTATGCAGGAAGTTCCCATCAGCTATCCATTTTGTATATAGTAATGCATATATGTCAATTTCAATCTCCCAATTCATCCCACCCCACCCCCTTTCCCCGCTTGGTGTCCATACATTTGTCCTGTATGTCTTTATCTTTATTTCTCTGCTGGCTCAGATGGTAAAGTGTATGCCTACAATGCAGGAGACACGGGTTCGATCCCTGAGTCAGGAATATCCCCTGGAGAAGGAAATGACAACCCACTCCAGTACTCTTACCTGGGAAATCCCATGAATGGAGGAAGCTGGTGTAGGCTACACTCTGGGGGCTTGCAAAGAGTCGGACATGACTGAGCAACTTCACTTTCACTTTCTGCTTTGCAAAGAGGTTCACCTGTACCATTTTTCTATTTCCACATATGAGTTAATAAACAATATTTGTTTCTCTCTTTCTGACTTCACTCTGTATGACATTCTCTAGGTCTATCCACATCTCCACAAACAGCACACTTTCATTCCTTTTTATGGCTGAGTAATATTCTATTGTATATATGTGCTACATCTTTAAATTCATCAACAGAAGAGTGATAAATTGCTTCCCATGTCCTGGCTGTTGTAAAGAGTACTGCAATAAACATTGAGGTGCCTGTATCTTTTGAAATTAATGGTTTTCTCTGGGTATGTGCCCAGGAGTGGGATTGCTGGGTCATATGGTAGTTCTCTTTTTAGTTTTTTTAAGTTGATACAGCCACTATGGAGAACACTATGGCGGTTCCATAATTTCTTCAAATACACTTTTAATCCCCTTTTCTAGTCCCCTTTTCTCTTATCCTTTTGGAATCTCTATTGTGCATAGATTGGCACACTTTATATTATCCCATTGGTCTCTTATATTGTTTTAATTCTTTTCATTTGACTTTTTGTCTACTGTTCTGATTGGGTAATTTCCATTACTGTATTCTACCTTCTAGATCACATATTCTCTCTTCTGCATTTTTAAATCTTACAGTAGAGTATCGTAAAGTACAACAACTGGCATACAGGGGCTGGCATCAAGTGAACAAGAAGAGTTACTGACCAGAGGAGGGAGAGGAAACAGGAGATGAGAGAGCCGAAGGGTCTTCAACAATAGGTAACAGAGGGCAAGCTGCATTTGCATTCATGCCTAACACTGATGGAACACACGTTCACCTCTTTGAAAGTTTACAACTCAACGGTTCATATGTAGGGGACTTACTATATTCATTCTGCTAATCATTGCCTTGAGCTCAGCTTTCATCTCAGCAAATGAATTTTCTAATTTTTCTTGGCTCCTCCTCATAGGTTCTAGTTCCTTTTTACAGCAATCTGCATTTCTGTTGATAGTCTTTCTTAATTCCTTCAGTATTTTCATTACCTCCTTTTAAAACTTGATATATATTAGATTCAAGAACACTGTTCCTTCAGGGGAATTCTCTTGGTCTTTCAACTGGGAGTGGTTCCTCTGCTTCTTTATTTTGCTTATACTTATTTTCTGTTACTCTGAGAGTTGAGAAACAATTATCTACTGTGATCTTGGAGGGCTCTTTATATGTGGGAGTGTCCCTGTGTAGCTGGTGTGGGTTTAATACAGTTTTGGCATGAGGAATGCTTTTAGTTTGGATGTCTCTTCTCTCAGCATATGCTGGAACATTGTCCCCTTGATAGCGGGTGTGCACAGCCTGCACAAGCTCCTGGGAAGGCAGGGACAGAGGTTGGTCGTGGAACTCTTGGCAGCAGGGGGCATGGACATTTTAGGTGTACCATTCTTCCTATGGCAGAAACCAAAATCCAAAAGCATGTCTTAGAAGAAAATGTTACATGGAGATATTTTCTTCTGAGTATGCCCATACATAGTTTGTTTTCTGAAAATTCAGATGTTCTTTATTAAAAATGATTCTGAGATTCAGGTTAAATAAGACAACTGCATGACTGTGGATGTGTATTAAGCAAGGCTTGGAACATCAAAAACTTCTTCCTATGATATCCACCTGTTATTTATTTGCTAGGGCTGTCAAAAGTATTAATACCACAGACTGGGTGGCCTAAATTTATTTTCTTAACCCATTACTGACCAGAGACATTTCAATATTCACTTACATACCAAGTTGCTGGCCACTGGTGTTAGTTTCTGCAAAAATCCCCTAGTCGATAAAGTTCAAGGTATTGAAGAATTTTCTTCTTAGGCACCTTCCTTGGCTTGCCAATGCTGGCTCCCTGTGCCTTCCCATGATTTTCCTGCGTGTGTTTTAATTTCGTATAAAGACCACCAGCCCTATTGGATCAGGGCCCACCCCAGTGACCTTTAACAGTCATTAGCTCATCTAAAAATACAGTCACAGTACTGAGGGGACATGATTCAACATGAACTCTTGGGGCACAATTCCACCCATAACAGTATATAACAAATTTAATAATTAACCTCGAAAAGACTCCACATTCATAGAAGACCATTGGTGGTGGGGTGGATAACTGGTATGCATATGCTCATTGACGTAACTCTGAGGTAGAAATTTTCTAAAAAAAAAAGGTGATTTATTTTGCTTTAACATACAGTGGTAAATATATTGGGATCATCAAGTTTTTAAAAAATTTGCTGGTCCTACTTTATACATTACAATACTAGTGTAAGCTCATTCATTAGTTCTTCCATTTCAATGTAGGAAAGGGATCCAATTAACACCTACTAGCAGCTTGGCTAAGAATGGACATTAAAATCAGACAACACATCGTAAATATAAAGTCCTTTTCTCCAAATGTGTATAAAAGTTTTGAAACAATCACTGCCTGCACCACAGGACAATCTGGATTTTAAAAATCTTCCAGACCTGGAATAGCATAACCCTGTGTAACATTACTTATAATAGTTTAAACAATATTTTATCAAAGACTTTTTGCACTTGACATTTGAAAAAGAAACAGTAGCCAAGTAACTGCATAACCACAAAATGAAAATCTTATAAAATATTTCCACCACTATTTAAATGCCAGATTTAATCAAGCAATAGTAAAGAATATCAAAACAAAAACATAATAATACAACCTTCTGTTTAAAATAACAGCACTGTTCTGCCTCTTTTCCACTGAATTTTACATATGAACAGACTATATATACTGTTTTTTTTTCTTTTTCAGAGAAATGTCCATTTGGTCTGTCACACCATTCAGGCTCACACTGAATCCTTTCTCTTCTGAGGATATACAACTCCATGATGTCTCCTTATTTCCAGCATGTTGGGTTAGGTGCAATGTCTGAAGTATAATACATTTCTCTTTCTCCTTTACACAGTGCAGAGTATACAGGCTTAGGTTATGTTAGCTTCTCTTTTACTCCAGGTCACTGTCTTTTTCTAAATTCAAGGCAGTATTCAATGGAGTGCAGTAGTTTGGCTTGTCGGAAGGTACGAAGCCCGGCAGACACACACACTTATAGGACCCTTCGGTGTTGATGCACTTGGCATTCTTGCAGAGAGACATCCGGTTGTTCAACTCATCACATTCGTTGACATCTGCAGTAAGCCAAACCACGTAGGTAAGCAAGCTTTCACATCACCCCAGGAGGAGAAACAATCAACAGCTTACCTGAGGCCTCTGCCTAAACACAGCCTGGCTGTTCTGTGCTCTCTCCACAGTAAACTGCGTAGTCTTTCCTATTACTATCTGTTTATGCAAGGTAAATATGACCTTCTACATCGCAAAAAGGTGATTATCCAAGGGATTCTAGAATTTCTTTCCCTGTTATTTGACATAACAGGGGCCATTTTGTCAGCTTGAGTTTTTAGAGTCAAGAAAACTAGAACTATCCTACTTCTAAATCCCTTTCTGCAGCTGTAGAAGAACAGTTACGTTGTCAAGAAAAATAGAGCCTCCGAGACGCTTCTCTCAAGGCTTAAGTTACTTTCTGAGATTTCTTTCCACAGGAAAGAAACTGTTTTACGCCCTTGAAACGTGTACCAACCTGGGTTGCCTGTTTTTGGACCACCACAGACTGACAAAACTGAAGTGGGAAAACTACAGGAGGGAGAAAAACAGCCGCAAAAATAGGAAGAATCCCTGCAAGTCAGAGGTCTTTCAGCATGGAGGCCAGCAGGCTCAGGAACATAGCATCAATTACACAGAAAGGAAAAAACACCCCTTTATTGTTCTCTTAAAGGTAAAAGAGAAGGCTACATGAGACTTTCATTTAAAAACAAACCTTCTCCAAAATGGAAGTATTTTCTTTTTCATCTATATGTCCCTCATGCTGGTGGCAGGTATTGAGGGGAAAACACTATTTGCTGCTGAGTCAAAGGCTTAATTTAAAAGAGTCAAAGTAATCACCCCAAATGTTCTGGTGTTTCCTCGATCTGTCCCATTTATATGAATTCTTAAGTACTTCTTTAAAAATCGTGGTAAAGTATACAGAAGATAAAATTGACCATTTTAACCATTTTTGAGTGGATAGTCCAGTGGTGGTAAGTACCTTCACACTGTTATACAATCGTCACCACTGTCCACCTCCAGAATTTTTCTCATCTTCCCAAACTGAAACACTGCAAATCTTTAATGTACTAGACTATATGATGTCCAGCCACACAGCATCTCAGGAAAAGGATAACTTCCCATCAGATACATATGGTTCTTACCGACACAGGTCATCTTGGCCATATCCAAGTGATAACCGTCAAAGCAATCACAGGTGTAACCTTCCTGCACCCTGACACAGCGGCCATTTTCACATCCATTGAGGATGCCACATTCTTCAGCCTGCAGCTCCTGAAAGCTATTTAAAAAACCTGGAAGGGCACAAACAGGAGGCAAGGTACAAATCTTCATCCTCTTACACCATTTTTTAAAAGAACATGATTATTAAGGTTATGGTTCATCATACATATTTCCAGTACCTTAAAGATAGCATTGAATTTTAGCACTGAGAGCAATTGATAGCATTGAAATTTAAGCAAATATATTTGCACATGATATTAAGCATTTAAAGTGTATGTTGTTTTTAGTATGTTGTACAGATTAGCCCCACATTTTGAATTCAGATGTTCTGAATCAAAATCACATAAAACAATACAGCAAGTAGGTACTTTTTTTTTTTTTACTTTAGTTAACATTTTCTTGTCTAAGATTTTAAGTTTCCCAAGTTCTCAGTAGGGCACACGTCAAAACATCTTTCAGGATGGAACCAATGGAATTCATGATCAGCGTAGGTATTTGCTAGGAGGCACGAGCATTGGAAGCAGTGCTGTTGGATTGCAGGTTCCCAGAGCAGAGAAAAGCCAGGCTGGCCTTGCCTTAATACGGTCTGTTTGTTTGCTCTGGCTTTGGAAGGAGCCTTACAAAAGGGCCCTTGGGGGATCAAAGGCTAAAGGCAGTTAAAGGGCTCCAAACATCCTGATAAATGAGAAAAATACATCATACTTCTATTTAGAAAACCCCAAAACACTTTAAGAAAACAAAGACACACTTGTTTAGTTCTGAATCAGTTTAAAGAGAAAGAGCCAGTTTAGCAACACAAAAGCAATGTAACCAGGCGTTAAGAATATTTTAGCTCTCTTTATAGAGAGGGAAGTTGCAAATACAAATTCATGATGACCCCAAAACACGTGGCCTTCCATCCTCTCCCCTGCTTCTGAAGCTACTACCATGGATTAGCTTTCAAGGGGGAAGAAAAAAAATCTACCTAGGGCCAGAGCTCTCTAACTGGCCTTTCAAGTAATTCTCCAGTGGAACTGCAGGGGGCAGCAAAGCATCATTGCTGATGCAGCTGTAAGGTCTAACATTATTTTACAGCATAGGCTTTTTTTTTTCAATTGAAGGCTAATTAGTTTACAATATTGTGGTGGTTTTTTGCCATACATTGATGTGGCTTTTTACATGTTCTGAGGTAACAATGTGGGATAAGAAGTAGAGCTAGTGAGTTAACCAATATATAATTTTGTTGTAATTGATTTAAAAACAGCAGCATCTTGAACATGGAATTGTTACACTGTCTCAGAAATGTAAATCGGGACTTGTTCATTGGGTTGGCAGCATAGAGGCAGAAGGAACTGTGAAGAGAAGGATGTCTGTGTGCGCGTCTTGGCTATACTGTAAGAATACACTGTCATTAATTCAATGGAACTATACCCTCTTGCTAATACTTTAATGGTTTAGATCGGATCATGAATCATCTTAGAAGCACTATGTTAATACCTTACGCACTCTGTTGTTTTATCTTGTCTGTAATTGAACATTAGGGGAAAGCAGCATTTTAATCATATCTCTGCCAATGTCATTATTTAGAGACTTATTGCCATTTTTGTCTTTTCTGAAATTTTTACCAAGAGTAGCAAGATTTTATATATATATATACACACACACACACACACACATATATATATTTCCTT
Source organism: Odocoileus virginianus (assembly GCF_023699985.2). Taxonomy (NCBI): domain Eukaryota; kingdom Metazoa; phylum Chordata; class Mammalia; order Artiodactyla; family Cervidae; genus Odocoileus; species Odocoileus virginianus. Next base: position 15,551,054 of record NC_069675.1, on the reverse strand, counting down.
CCAGATTGAGTTGGTATAGTGTATCAAAATACTCATAGCTTTGGGACATTGAAATGGTAAATATTCATGTGTGTATAAAAGCATGATACATAACTATGATTTTAATTATATAAAAATGGATGCTCAGTTGTATAAACACACAAATGAGACTTGAAAGGACACAAACAGTAAACTAAGGATGACTTTGTTTTTTGGTTTCCTATAATGCACGAGTTAACTTTTAAGAAAGAAATATGGAAAAAACTAATACATCTATGACATGCCATTTTAAAAATTTTAAAGGGAAAAGAAATCGAACTAGCCATCAGGACTGTCAGCAGATCCTGAAAGCCAGTTTTGAGAAATACAAGAAAGTCAACCTATGGAAATACTTCAAAGTCCAGGTATCACAACAAAATCATTTTTACTTTGTAAGTAGTAAAAAAAAAATTTTTATTAGATTAAAACATGAAATTAAAATGTGAAATTCCTACACACACATTAAGCAGACGCCCCAAAATACTTCTACAGGACTCTGAAATACCAGCAAAGCACACAGCCCCTGCTCTAAATGGTGCTTACTACCTATTTTTATAAATGAAATTTTACTGGAACACAGCCAGCCTCACCTGTTCACTAATATCTGCCTGTGGCTGCTTTCCTAATATCAGAGCAGAGTTGAATATCAGCTGCAAAAGAGACTATATAGTATGTAAAGCCCACAAACTGGGCAGCTATAAGAAAAGTTTATCTCTAACTTAAGGTAACACCAGTCATTGGCTCAACTTTCTTAAACAGAAAGACAGGACAGGGTGGATCACGAGGTTGGTAGAAATCCCAGCCTCTCTTTTACTACCTATCCTGTCTTCAGCAGGGGCAAACAACCTGTGATTCTGGTCTGAGAAAGAGGAGCCGTTTCTCTGTAATTCATAAGAACTTTAAAGGCCATTACATAGTTAAAGCTGGGGTCCTGGAACTGCATCACAACTTCCTATGTTGCTAAATAGAAAACTGATCTGATACCACTATGTTTATTTTTTTAACATTTGTAATGGGTATTTTTTAAGTTTTAAAGCAATGACAGCATTAAAAAAAAAAAGGTACATAAGCCAATACCTAAGCTAGAACATTTCAACATTAAAATCTGTGGCATCTGAACTGTAAGGCATTAGAGCACACACAAGCATGAGATTGTGTCAGAGTTACATATAGATTTACCCTGTTATTTTGGATTTATCAGCCAGGCAAAGCTGTACTTTCTTTCAATTTTAATATTTATTCTCTCTTTTTTAAAGTAAATGTTTACTGACCTATAACATTATACACAGAAATGTAGAAATCCTAAGTGCACACAGTCTTATAGCTGTCAATGTATTTAAGCACATTTCTTGAAGTAGGACATGGTTATCTGTGGTTGATTGAAATAATCTAAGGTGTTAGAAGTTAGGACAGTGGTCACCCTGAGAGGATAGCTGGCCAAGGGCACCAGGGCCTTCTGCATGCTGCCAACGCTCTAGCCTCACTCAGATCTAGAAGACCCAACCTCACTGGTTTAATAGCATGCTGTTTGAATGGAAATTTTAAAGCAGTTTTAGGTCAGCTGAGGGATCAACGTATTGCACCTTTCAAAAAACATAAGGAAAGAAAGGAGGGAGGGAAACACTCTTGGACTCGAGTGGAAGCAGCTCCAGAGGCAGCCATGAAGCTCGTACTGGTCTGCAGGACACAGATCACGGCGAGGCTGCCGTGTGCACAAGTGATAAGAAAGAACAGCCTCACTGCATTGTATAGTGTCAGCACCCTGGTCTGCAGGCACCTGGCCCCTTTCGGGAAGGCAGACCACCTCCTGTCTACTGATATTTCAATCTGTACCATCCCATTTTTCAGACTTCACATAACTCATCTGTTATTTGCAAGCTCTGGTCTCTCCCACAGACACATTTAGCTTGTGTGGCTCCCCTCTCCAGGACACTCTGGTGAGACCTTCAGGCTTTACTTTCTAAATGGGAACAGGGTTCACACAGGCACATTCCACCTCACACTTAAACTCTGTTCACAAATCCAGGAAAAGCCATCACACATCATCATTTCTTACTTAGTAAACCCCCTCACAAATGAATTCTAAAAATTCATCTCTGACCAGGAGGGACCAACTGTTTTACTTCCCCTTTAAATGCTTGTAAAGATGCAACCAAACTATTAGGGAAACTCTGGCCCTTAGGCTAGGCCACCACTTCATGGGTAAAGAAATGACTGTCATGGAAATTATAAGATGATGATTTTCTGTAAAGAAAATAAACATACTGTTCCCAGCAGTGAGACTCTTAATATGATCCGGTGGTTCTCAAACTTGAGCGTCCATAAGGATGACTCAGAGGGTGGGTCTCACCCTAGTTTCTGATTCAGCAGGTCTATAGCATCACCCACAAATCTGCATTTCTTACAAGTTCCCAGGCAGTGCATTTTGAGAGCTACTGACTAAACTTTAAAACCACAATTTAGTTTCAGAGTAACTAAAAAAATGTTGCTTACGGTCCTGAACGAAGTAGGGATCAGCTTCAGGAGCATACTGTTCACTGAAGTCAACCAAGGCATCCCGTCCATATGGCTGCCGGCGTCCCGTGACAGGGATGTTACACAGCTGGGCATAGTCATCTGCGAAGGACATGACAACAACCGTGACACACCATCACTGTCTGTTCACACTTGGATGTGTTCACCCACTGTGTGCCCCTGCCTCCCAGGCACACCCCCGACCCTGGGACATCTCAATATCCTTTATGGGTGCTCTGCACACCCACATACAATTCATACTTGACAGCACAATTAAAATTCTGAACAGTAGATGCCAGTAGTAGCTGAACAGTTGGTAGAATGCATCCCAGGAGAGTAAAGAACTGAAAAACCAAACCATCGGAGAGTGCAGCAAGCCTCTGGAAGAATGGCTTTACCTGAACCCATCAGGTGTTTTCATCAAAACATTTTAAATGTATAAAGCAGTCATTCTTACAGATACACATTTTCCCCCTCACTGGAAACAGAAAAATAATGCATTTCTGGTGATCCAAAAATGAGACACAACCAAGCAAGGATGCTACTGAGTACCATTTGAATTTAATGGCTACGATTATACTTCTGTACTCAAGACCTGGTCCTTAATCATAGCAGTGATCATTATAACAGTGATAATGAAGTAATGGCTCTAGTAATAATAGCTAATAGTTGTATAATGCTTGCTCTGTGCCAGATACTGTTTTAAGCACTTAAAACATTAATTCACTAAAATATTTACACCACCCTATGAAAAACTACTATTATCCACATTTTGTCAACAGGAAATAGAAGCACAGAGTGGTTAAATGACAGCTGGTATGAGGCAGCACCATACTTGACCTCAGTCCGGCAGCTCAAGTTTGGACACTTAACGTTTCTTCCTCTCCTACACCTATCTCAGCTTCTCTGTAAACCCCGTCCTTGCCTCTTCTGCACCTTAGCTAAATTCATCTGCAGTTACCACTTCTTGAGGTCATTTTTCCCTTCTCCATGGCCAACTTAAACCCCTCTTTTAGTCCTTCTCACTGGACCCACCCAGCACATGGGATCTTGGTTCTCCATTTGTCGTGAGCATGGGGTCGCAAAGAGTCGGACACGACTGAGTGACTGAACTGAAGTGATCACATTTTCACTGCATTTCATGGTCCCAAGCTCTTTCCTGTATGTTGGGGCAGAATTATTCAGAAGATCTAGAAAGGAAAGCTTTAGAAGAGACAGCTTCATCTTCTGAATGCACATTTTACAAAAACTATACTGCCTGAGTACTCATCTAGCAGTTGGTGAAAATTCTGAGGCTCCCCAGACATCAACAGCTCTACCAGAACTGAGAGTTGCAGGTCAGCCAGCCCCAGGACTGGCTGGACACTCTTAGGGGCAGCAGCCACACTTGCCTGGATCACAGATTGAAGGAGTTTTCCTCTATTTTGCTTCCTTCTGTAACAAAACTAAATAAAAGCACTGATGCAAGAGGGTGAATTCTCAAGGCTTTCTTCCATCACCCCTCCTTAAAGGGGTCAAAGGTGTGTGGATGTGCATGCACATGCATGCATATGTGTATACACCTACACATTCTCTCCTAAAGTGAAAGAAGGGAGTGTAAAGTGAGAAAAGACCCTGAACCACTAGACATGGCAGGATTATGGCTGTCCCTTCTTATAATCTCTCCTTGTGGGAAGCATTCCAGGATCAACACCCCCTCCCCACCCCCGCCCCACTGAGACTTCCCACGCACTCTTCCACGAAATCATTTCATGAGCAGTATTAATTTTATTAAGGAAAAAGCTAAACCTGGAAAAGGACCCTTGACTCGCAAAAATAAAGCTTCAAACAAAGAGAACACAAATGGTTGTCAGTTCTGCTTAAAGTCTGAAAGGGAAGAAATAAAGGATTTCCCTGTGAGGGCAAGATCGCAGAAATGTTTACAAGTTTGACACGCTGAGGTCATTCCTGTTCTCTCGTGTCTTTTTATATACATTTGCTATACATCTGAAAGGGAGACTCAAGATTTTATATGCAGGCAACAGCTGTGATTAAGAGTAGATATTGCAATTAATTCTCGTTAGTATTTTGTAAACCAAGTCCAGAGATGGCTGAGCAGCACACTCTTCTCCAGCACCTGGCGGTCAGGTCTGGAGCCTGTGGCTTTTCCCCCAGACCATGCAGCCTCCACCCTCCAAGCTCTCACCATCTAACATGGGATCAAATGCAGGAGGAGTGGAGGAGGAACAGACTTCTGTTCCTATGGGATGTTTAGGAACAGCTTCCTGGAAAAGGTAGCACTTCATCAGTGGGATTTACTTCATAGAAGCTATTTGGGATTTTAAAAAGCACTTACCCAAAGGCAGTGAAGAGGAACTAGAGAGTCTCTTGATGAAGGTAAAATAGCAGAGTGAAAAAGCTGGCTTAACACTCAACATTCAGAGAACTAAGGTCATGGCATCTGGTCTCATCACTTCATGGCAAATAAATGGGGAAAAATGAAAAGAGTGGCAGAATTTATTTTCTTGGGCTCCAGAATCACTCCAGATGGTGGCTGCAGGCACAAAATTAAAAGATGCTTGCTCCTTGGAAGAAAAGCTATGACAAACCTAGACAGCATGTTAAAAAGAAGAGACTTCATTTTGCCAACAAAGGTCCATATAGTCAACACTGTTTTTTCTAGTAGTCATGTACAGATGTGAGAGTTGGACGTAAAGAAGGTGAGCACCGAAGAATAAATGCTTTGGGATTGTGGTGCTGGAGAAGACTCTTGAGAGTCCTTTGGACTGCAAGGAGATTAAACCAGTCAATCCTAAAGGAAATCAACCCTGACTATTCATTGGAAGGAATGTTGCTGAAGCTCTAAATACTTTGGCAACCTGAGAAGAGCCAACTCAGTGGAAAAGACCTTGATGCTGGAAAGACTGAAGGCCAAAGGAGAAGAGGGTGGCAGAGGATGAGATGGTTAGATAGTACTACCAACACAATGGACATGAATTTGAGCAAACTCTGGAAGATGGTGAAGGACAGTGAAGCCTGGTGTGCTGCAGTCAAAGGGGTCGCAGAGAGTCAGACCCAACTTAGCAAATGAACAACAACAAAAACCCAAAGGCATCACGAAAGCAACCTGTGAAGTGTCTGAATGTGACCCAGGCTGCAAAGGGAAGCAGAGGATGGTGACGTGGGTGGGGGGACCTTTGGTGCTCGCTGCATCCTCTTTCCCTCCATCCCTGGATACGTGTTTTTCTCTCAGCTTTCTAGAACTTATTGTCCTTTGCTGCTTCACTTTCTCTAACACATTAACAAGCCAGATGTCAGGGTAGTTCTGGTCAGTTTTCAAAACATGACTTCTGTGTCAGACGTACTCTTCTCTATTTGAAGATGAGCTGCAGTCCCATCAACACTGGGGCATGCATTTTGAGTTATTTTTCTGGGAGCATGAATGGGTCTGTTCTAATCCATCCATGCGGCCTCTCCCATCGCACACATCTGCTCTCATTCTTGGCCAGGGTCAAGGTTGACATGAACAGGGGGTAATAGAAAGAACATGGGCTTCTGAGGCAGAAGCGGGAGCTCAAGTTCTGATTGTGCTACTTAACCTTCCAGCTTAGCACTTGTGGGTAAGTCTCAGTTTCCACATCTGTCACATGGGGATAATTCCTATTTACCTCTGTGTTAAAAATGAGATGAGGGACTTCCCTGGTAGTCCAGTGGCTAAAACTCCACACTCCCAATGCAGGAGGTGTGGATTACATCCCTGGTCAGGGAACTAGATCCACATGCTGCAACTAAGAGTTCACATGCCACAACTAAAGATTCTGCATACCAGAACTAAAAGAGCCCGTATGCCACAAGGAAGGCCAAAGATCTCACATGCCACAACTAAGACCCAGTGCAGCCAAACAAAAAATAGGTATTTAAAAAAGCGAGATGTTACATAATTGTTCATGAATTCTGAAGAACCAAGAAAATGGAGGTTATGGTTTTTTCTCTTTAGGTAAAAATCACTCGAGGCCCTGCTGAACATCTGGAAGTAAATGAGGATTTTCAATGACAGAATGATTGATAGAAATTTTAGTGTTAGCAAAACTTCAAAGGTAGTTGTCAATGGTCTAAGAATTGCACAAGAAATTAAGAGCAATGAAAGCACATCCTCTAGCTGTTTTTAGATATTGTTTCAAGATCGAGAATTCTTAAATAGATGGAGGGAAACTCCAACTCAGTAAATAGAGAAAGACAGTCTCATGCATTTCATCTCAAAAATTAATGACTGCTTGGGAAAATTTAATCACTTGGTCAGACAGTGATAAGGTATGAACAACAGCACATTTTAACACCAGACCAATAGAACACATAATACAGGGGGAAACTGATGTTCAGCAGTTGTTAGTCTATGCCTGACTGAACCTTTCAGGAATGCCTCAAGTAGCCAGCAGGTTTCTCATTATCTTCTAAGGGGCCAACTGGAATATCATGGAATTTTCCAGCGAGTCCTTAATAAGGCATTGCCTTCAGGATCTGGGCACATGCACCTTTCTAACATGTGCTGGGTTTCTGAGCATCCCAAGCCACAACCAGAACCCATCGAGCTTGGAGGTACTTCGCCTTGTTCATCCCTAGAGTTGGGTCATGGCTATGGCTACAGTCCAGTTTGGGGAGGCAGTGATTTGTGGTTGGCTGAGGGCATGGGGCCCACGAATAGCAGATCTCTGTATTTCCATAACTCCTGATGGGAGCCCATGAGAATCTCTTGGCTGCCACTTCATCCAGTTCAACATGTAAAAATGAACAGATTTTATTTTTTTTGTCCCTGAAGTCTTTTTCCTTCCACAAGATGTCCTTTATTTAAGCAGGGTACTTAAGAGTATGCCTTACTTAAGAGTTCATATGGTACAACAAAGATTGAAGATCCTGCATGATGCAACTAAGACCAGCACAGCCAAATAAATACAGATTTAAAAAAAAACAACAGCAACAACAAATTAAGCACCTAGTTAAGCACCACCTAGTTGTCTGGGGCTAAATGCAAAGAAAGAGCTTGTACTTTGTAAAGCAAAAGTCATTTCTTTTTTATTATGATGAACACAAACAAAATTTTATTCCACTACTTTATGAAAAGTCAATGTACCATCTCTAGAGAGTCACATTATGATTTGGATTGCTTTGTTTACTCTCTATTTTTAAAGAATAATCCTTTTCATTTTATATATTTCAGTTAAAAATTTTATGGTAAAAAGCCATTGCTAGGGAAGGGGAAATTTTCCCACTGCCCCTTTTAAATTCTTTTGACTGGTCTAATAATTAAGTTGATACAAGACAGATTAACAGGAGAAAAAAAATCAATCTGTACTTATGAGGCCTCATTGAAATAAGACCTCCAAAGTAAAGAAAGCAGGCTGTTTTTTAAAAATCATTTTTAGACAAATAGATAATTATCTGTTAAGATTTGACAAAACAAATCTTAACCTTGAATTCCCTAACTGTGGTGGTAAGGATTTCTTTTTTTTTTTTTTTTTTTTTGCAAATGCCATTTCAGGGACACTATACCTGTCCGCCCAGGATCCAGCCAAACATGAATGTGAAAAGAAGTGGAAATAGTCACACCTCAAAGCCCCACTCGCTGCACTCCCCACCTCAGTAGGCACAGCTGCTAAGCTCTTGATCAGAGCTTTGAATGACATACACGGGATGTTGTGGGCCACCACCACCACATGGTCTAAACAGGATCCAGGCCACGGCTCACACTCGTTTCCCTGGCATGGCAGATTCACATGACACATGGTGCCGCTTTAATTTTAAATTGGAAAAAGAAAAGTTAAAAAATTGCCCCCTGGAGCCAGGAGATCTGAGGCCCCCACTGTCTATAGCAATAGGAAGCACATATCCTGGCAGGAAATCTCCATTCCTTTTGACAGACACATCTGCAAGGCTGGTCTGGACAGTCACATGTCAAAATGCCACTCTGGCATGTGAGGACACTGGATGGTGAAGTCTCTGACTGAGGCAGATTAAATTCAGCTGCTTTTAGAAATGATGAGGAGGCAGTATTTTGTTCTCCACACATCAGGGCTAAAAACCGAGTGCTCTGAAGTTTCAAGGGCATCATTTTCAAGTAAAGGAGAAGTAAGGAGTGGCGGCTGCGTGGCGCAGGTGCAGCCGAGAGGAGCTACCCCACGTCCAAGGTCAGGGGCAGCAGCTGCGCTTTGCTGGAGGGCGTGAAGAGATACCCCACGTCCAAGGTAAGAGAAACCCAAGTAAGATGGTAGGTGCTGAGAGGGCATCAGAGGGCAGACAGACTGAAACCATAATCACAGACAACTAGCCAATTTAATCACATGGACCACAGCCTTGTCTAACTCAATGAAACTAAGCCATGCCGTGTGGGGCCACCAAAGATGGTCAGGTCATGGTGGAGAGGTCTGACAGAATGTGGTCCACTGGAGAAGGGAATGGCAAACCACTTCAGTATTCTTGCCTTGAGAACCCCATGAACAGTATGAAAAGGCAAAAAGATAGGACACTGAAAGATGAACGCCCCAGGTTGCTAGGTGCCCAATATGCTACTGGAGATCAGTGGAGAAATAACTCCAGAAAGAATGAAGGGATGGAGCCAAAGCAAAAACGACACCCAGCTGTGGATGTGACTGGTGACAGAAGCAAGGTCCGATGCTGTAAAGAGCAATATTGCATAGGAACCTGGAATGTTAGGTCCATGAATCAAGGCAAATTGGAAGTGGTCAAACAGGAGATGGCAAGAGTGAACACCGACATTCTATGAATCAGCGACTAAGATGGACTGGAATGGGTGAATTTAACTCAGATGACCCTTATATCTACTACTGTGGGCAGGAATCCCTTAGAAGAAATGGAGTAGCCATCATGGTCAACAAAAGAGTCTGAAATGCAGTGCTTGGATGCAATCTCAAAAACGACAGAATGATCTCTGTTTATTTCCAAGGCAAACCATTCAATATCACGATAATCCAAGTCTATGACTTGACCAGTAACACTGAAGAAGCTGAAGTTGAATGGTTCTATGAAGACCCACAACACCTTTTAGAACTAACACCCAAAAAAGATGTCCTTTTCATTATAGGAGACTGAAATACAAAAGTAGGAAGTCAAGAAACACCTGGAGTAACAGGCAAATTTGGCCTTGGAGTACCGAATGAAGCAGGGCAAAGGCTAATAGAGTTTTGCCAAGAGAATGCACTGGTCATAGCAAACACCCACTTCCAACAACACAAGAGAAGACTCTACACATGGACATCACCAGATGGTCAACACCCAAATCAGATTGATTATATTCTTTGCAGCCAAAGATGGAGAAGCTCTATACAGTCAGCAAAAACAAGACCAGGAGCTGACTGTGGCTCAGATCATGAACTCCTTATTGCCAAAATCCAGACTTAAAGTGCAGAAAGTGGGGAAAACCATAGACCATTCAGGTATGACCTAAATCAAATCGCTTATGACTATACAGTAGAAGTGAGAAATAGATTTAAGGGGCTAGATCTGATAGACAGAGAGCCTGATGAACTATGGACTGAGGTTCGTGACACTGTATAGGAGACAGGGAGCAAGACCATTTCTAAGAAAAGAAATGCAAAAAGGTTGTCTGAGGAGACCTTACAAATAGCTGTGAAAAGAAGAGAAGCCAAAAGCAAAGGAGAAAAGGAAAGATATACCTGTTTGAATGCAGAGTTCCAAATAGAAAGGAGAGATAAGAGAGACTTCCTCAGTGATCAATAAAAAGAAACAGAGGACAACAACAGAATGGGAAATACTAGAGATCTCTTCAAGAAAATTAGAGTTACCAAGGGAACATTTCATGCAAAGATGGGCTCAATAAAGGACAGAAATGGTACGGACCTAGCAGAAGCAGAAGATATTAAGAAGAGGTGGCAAGAATACACAGAAGAACTATACAAAAAAGATCTTCATGACCAAGATAATCACGATGGTGTGATCACTCACCTAGAGCCAGACATTCTGGAATGTGAAGTCAAGTGGGCCTTAGGAAGCATCACTATGAACAAAGCTAGTGGATGTGATGGAATTCCAGTTGAGCAATTTCAAATCCTAAAAGAAGATGCTGTGAAAGTGCTGCACTCAATATGCCAGCAAATTTGGAAAAGTCAGCGGTGGCTACAGGACTGGAAAAGGTCAGTTTTCATTCCAATCCCTAAGAAAGGCAATGGGAAAGAGTGCTCAAACTACTGCACAATTGCACTCATCTCACATGCTAGTAAAGTAATGCCCCAAATTCTCCAAGCCAGGCTTCAGCAGTATGTGAACCATGAACTTCCAGATGTTCAAGTTGGTTTTAGAAAAGGCAAAGGAACCAGAGATCAAATTGCCAACATCTGCTGGGTCATAAAAAGCAAAGAAGTCCAGAAAAACATTGATTTCTGCTTTATTGACTATGTCAAAGCCTTTGACTGTGTATCACAATAAACTGTGGAAAATTATTCAAGAGATGGGCATAGCAGACCACCTGACCTGCCTCTTGAGAAACCTGTATGCAGGTCAGGAAGCAACAGTTAGAACTGGTCATGGAACAACAGATTGGTTCCAAATAGGAAAAGGAGTACATCAAGGCTGTATATTGTCACCCTGCTTATTTAACTTATATGCAGAGTACATCATGAGAAACGCTGGGCTGGATGAAGCACAAGCCGTATCAAGATTGCCGGGAGAAATATCAATAACCTCAGATATGCAGATGACACCACCCTTATGGCAAAAAGTGAAGAGGAACTAAAAAGCCTCTTGATAAAAGTGAAAGAGGAGAGTGAAAAAGTTGGCTTAAAACTCAACATTCAGAAAACTAGGATCATGGCATCTGGGCCCATCAGTTCATGGCAAATAGATGGGGAAACAGTGGAAACAGTGGCTGACTTTATTTTTCTGGGCTCCAAAATCACTGCAGATGGTGACTACAGCCATGAAATTAAAAGACACTTACTCCTTGGAAGAAAAGTTATGACCAACCTAGACAGCATATTAAAAAGCAGAGACATTACTTTGTCAACAACGGTCCATCTAGTCAAGGCTATGGTTTTCCCAGTAATCATGTATGGATGTGAGAGTTGGACTATAAAGAAAGCTGAGTGCAGAAAAATTGATGCTTTTGAACTGTGGTGTTGAAGACTCTTGAGAGTCCCTTGGACTGCAAGGAGATCCAACCAGTCCATCCTAAAGGAGATCAGTCCTGGGTGTTCATTGGAAGGACTGATGTTGAAGCTGAAACTCCAGTACTTTGGCCACCTCATGCGAACAATTGACTCACTGGAAAAGACCCTGATGCTGGGAAAGATTGAGGGCAAGAGAAAGGAATGACAGAGGATGAGATGGTTGGATGGCATAACCGATTCAATGGACATAGGTTTGGGTGGACTCCGGAAGTTGGTGATGGACAGGGAGGCCTGGCGTGCTGTGGTTCGTGGGGTTGCAAAGAGTCGGACATCACTGAGCGACTGAACTGAACTGATAGAGGAAGGTAATCAAACTTGTCAGTTGTCCAATGTTGACTTTTTGTGGGGTTGACAGAATTTGCATTAAGAAAATCAGAAAAATTCTGCCTCAAAATGTCCTGGAAGAGGTACCCAGTTCTTATTATCAATGGAGTATAGGCAGATACTATCATATCCATATGCATAAAGAAGAATGGGTCATATTTTGCTGAAATTTCTAGACCAGGTGTTTTTCCTACAGACCTCCACATGTATTATTAATTGATGATGGTGTTTGGAACACATACACATCAGGATGTGGAGGAAGGAGATGGGGAGAATGAAGGTTTATCCTAATGGCTGCTGAGCCTGCAGTATAGTAGGCATTTTTCTTTGAAATTAGTGAAAACTATGGAATTAGATAAATGTTGACCATTTACAGAACATGTTGCCCAATACTGAGGACAGAGGAAGGAACATCAAAAAGGATTATCCTGGCAGCACCACACCTTGTGGAATGAAGACATCTGACTGCTTCTGCTCATTCTCAGAGCAAACTCTTACCAACAGTACCTGCTGAACAGACAGCATCCCTGCTTTTCTGATGTCAAAGCCTGCTGAGTTGGGAGAGGAAACTGGGTATCCTAAAAAGAGAAAAGGACCCGGGTCAAAAGTCCTGAGTTCTAGCCCTACTGCTTCCTGTTCTTTGGACTGGATACCCTTCTCCGAGCTTTGTCTGCTGAACATAGATTGTGGTACTCTGCCTTAGCAGCATTAAAAGAAATTCATTGTTCCATTCAGTGATTGACTCACTCACTCATCCAACGAGAGGCTGAGAATATTAACAGGCAGAATGGGGTTTGGGAGGAAAAGTAAGGACAAAACGACAGGACACTGACATGCACTAATGCAGGAGGAAGGGGCAATGCCTACCGTCAGTCAGGAGGAGCTGGGCAAGGCTTCACCTTGGAGGTGAGCATCTACAGGAAGCGGGTCAGCCAGGTGAGGAAGACGAGGGATGGTACCTCAGAGTCCCAGGCATATAAAATGGGTAAGAAAGCCTCGGGAAAATGAAAGCACTGTGTAAACACTGCCTACTACAGATCCCTGCTAAAGGACAGTCGGAAAAAAAAAAGAAAGTTGACGTGCACGATTATTATAGCACCTGTGTGTCAAGTGCTATATACTTTTGCACACACTTTCACCTTTATTTTTTTTTTTGGTCACACTGCATAGCACACAGGATCTCAGTTCCACGACCAGAGATTGAACCCATACCTCTTGCAATGGAAGCGTGGAATCCTAACCATTGGACTGCCAGAGAAGCAGAATCGCACACTTTTCCCTTTAAATCTCAGAATCTGATGCAATAACTGTAATTAGCTCCTTTTGTTTCCAATAAGAAAGCTAAGGTTTACAGCAAAACCGTCCTAGCTTAGTTGAACGAGTTGACTCTTCGTCTGCAAAACCATGATCTTTCTGTTCCACAGCTGCCCTTCTGAAACCCTGAGAAGAAAATTATTAAATGCATTCCTAAGACTATAAGCATCAGGTGAGTACTCAGTTTGGTAATAAGCATCTGAGACTGTAATTCCAGGGAGAGTAATAACCATGAATGCTGATGAGCTCAGCCCCAGCAGGGTCAGCTTTATCATTAGCAGGATTTATGTTTATTGAATTTGCTCGATTTATTAGGTGAAAGAGATCAAATTGCTTAATGTTCAATTAAACTGTACTTGTCGAGGACAGGGAAGTAATGAAGTCTAAAGTCTTGGCAGGGTTTATATTCTGCGGGACTCCTGTGAATGTTACGGCTCTAAGGAAACTCATAGGCCTTAGACCAATCAAGTTCCTCCACCACCAACCTTTACCTAGCTCTGCCCCTTCCGAGTTCAGTCACTCTCAGCGTTTTCCATCATATTGCTGTTTATGTAGCCAGACTCTAACTGGAGACAGATTTGTTGGGTATGAACGCCAAAATAATGGAGGCTCCATTTAGAAATAATTTCTAAAACCTGGATTCAACATTTACAGACTTGTAATAGCATTAAATTATATCACACATAAAGACCTTAAAATAATGATTGATAACCTATGAATTTCTTATGAAGGCCTGCATGAAAGGTTTCCCTCATTTCTAAGTAAATAGGACTTTGGAAATAAAACATTAAATCTTGCATTGAGACAATCTCAAGAGAAATTAGCAATGACATAACTTCTAAAATTTGATAAGACACAAGCCTGGACAATACAATGAACAGGCAAGTGGGAGAAAAGTTCAACATGTTAATTTTCTAAGCTGATCTATTTCATATTTTTCCAACTGGAAGGACATATGAGCCATTTCATTTCCTCCTTTCTTACTCGTTAAGTATCACTCTGAAGTGACAATCTGAGAAGTCAACAATTAGGGAAAACAAACATTATATGGAAGGAATACATTTTTTCTGGGTTTTTTTTTTTTTGCATTAACCAAGTAAGACTTATTTTTAAAGTCTGAACTATGTGTGTGCTTAAGAATAAAGGGGAGAAACGTCCCTGGTGATCTAGTAGCTAAGTCTCCGCACTCCCAGTGCAGGGGGGCCTAGGTTCAATCCCTGGTCAGGGAATTGCATCACAGGTGCTGCTCTAGGACTTAGAATGCCACAAAGACTGCAGATTCCGAGTGTCCCAACTAAGACCCAGTGCAGCCAAAATAAATACATATTTTAAAAAAAAACAATAAAGGGGAGGTTACACACATAGGGAATATACTAAATGCCACTGAATTATTAACTATAAAACACATACGTCATGTGCATTTAACCCCAATTAAAAAATAAGAGAAACAAAAAATTTATTCTTTAAAGTCCAGTATTCATCTAACCTTTCTACTTTTAATTGGTAAAATGAGAAAACAAGATTAGTTAATCTCTAAGGTCCTTTTCAGCTTACATATTCTACAATTCTAAGCAGAAAGTTTTTTCTATTAGACTGCAAAATATTGGGAAGACAATTATACAGGAGGCAGCGATCAAGACCATCCCGAAGGGGAAAAAAAATGCAAAAAGGCAAAATGGTTGTCTGAGGAGGCCTTACAAATAGCTAAGAAAAGAAGAGAAGCTAAAGGTAAAGAAGAAAAGGAAAGATATACCCATCTGAATGCAGAGTTCCAAAGAACAGCAAGGAGAGATAAGAAAGCCTTCCTCAGTGATCAGTGCAAAGAAAGAGAGGAAAACAACAGAATGGGAAAGACTAGAGATCTCTTCAAGAAAATTAGAGATACCAAGGGAACACTTCATGCAAAGATGGGCACAATAAAGGACAGAAATGGTATGGACCTAACAGAAGCAGAAGATATTAAGAAGAGGTGGCAAGAATACACAGAAGAACTGTACAAAAAAGATCTTCATGACCAAGATAATCACAATGGTGTGATCACTCACCTAGAGCCAGACATCCTGGAATGTGAAGTCAAGTGGACCTTAGGAAGCATCACTACGAGCAAAGCTAGTGGAGATGATGGAATTACAGTTGAGCTATTTCAGATCCTAAAAGAAGATGCTGTGAAAGTGCTGCACTCAATATGCCAGCAAATTTGGAAAACTCAGCAGTGGCCGCAGGACTGGAAAAGGTGTTTTCATTCCAATCCCAAAGAAAGGCAATTGCAAAGAATGTTTAAACTACCGCACAATGCACTCATCTCACACACTAGCAAAGTAATGCCCCAAATTCTCCAAGCCAGGCTTCAACAATATGTGAACCATGAACTTCCAGATGCTCAAGCTAGATTTAGAAAAGGCAGAGGAACCAGAGATCAAATTACCAACAGCCGTTGGATCATAGAAAAAGCAAGAGAATTTCAGAAAAACATCCATTTCTGCTTTATTGGTTATGCTAAAGCCTTTGTGTGGATCACACCAAACTGTGGGAAATTCTTCAAGAGACGGCAATACCAGACCACCTGACCTGCCTCCTGAGAAATCTGTATGCAGGTCAAGAAGCTACGATTAAAACCAGATATGGAACAATGGACTGGTTCCAAATCGGGAAAGGGGTACATCAAGGCTACATATTGTCACCCTGCTTATTTAACTTATATGCAGAGTATATCATGTAAAATGCTGGATGAAGCACAAGCTGGAGTCAAGATTGGCAGGAGAAATATCAATAACCTCAGATATGCAGATGACACCACCCTTATGGCAGAAAGTGAAGAAGAACTAAAGAGCCTCTTGAAAGTGAAAGAGGAGAGTGAAAAAGCTGGCTTAAAACTCAACATTCAGAAAACTAAGATCATGACATCCAGTCCCATTACCTATGGTAAACAGATGGGGAAACAATAGAAACAGTGACAGACTTTATTTGGGGGGGCTCCAAAATCACTGCAGATGGTGACTGCAGCCATGAAATTAAAAGACACTTGCTCCTTGGAAGAAAAGCTATGACCAACCTAGACAGTGTATTAAAAAGCAGAGGCATTACTTTGCTGACAAAGCAAAGCCAGTCAAAACTATGGTTTTTCCAGTAGTCATATATGGATGTGAGAGAGAGCTGGACTCTAAAGAAAGCTGAAAAAAAAAAAAAAGCTGAGCACTGAAGAATTGATGCTTTTGAACTGTGGTGTTGGAGAAAACTCTTGAGAGTCCCTTGGACTGCAAGGAGTCAAACCAGTCCATCCTAAAGGAAATCAGTCCTGAATATTCATTGGAAGGACTGATGTGGAAGCTGAAATTCCAATAGTTTGGCCACCTGATGGGAAGAACTGACTCACTGGAATGGGCAAGACTGAAGACAGGAAGAGAAGGGGAAGACAGGGGATGAGATGGTTGGGTGGCATCACTGACTCGATGGACATGAGTTTGAGCAAGCTCTGGCAGCTGGTTATGGACGGCGAAGCCTGACATGCTTCAGTCCATGGGGTCGCAAAGAGTCAGACACGAGCAACTGAACCGAACTGAAATCTGTCACTGAAACTTGTGGCTGTAATATGAGGTAGTCACCACCAGAGGGCACTATTGCCTGCATGTGGTGCTCACACGGGTGTTTTCAGATGACGACTGACAATTCTGAAATTGATTGCACTGTAGGTAAACATGGACCGTCTAACCTCATTCATTTTCCTGCTGAGGAAACTGAGGTCCAGAGAAATGTAATGATATTCCAAAAGTCAAGTCAGGATAAAATTTCAAAATATTAAGCTTTTTTTTTTTTAAAGTAAAACTAAATTATTAAATTCTAAGGGTAAAAATAATTGTGCTTTACGTTTTAGAACTGTTCAAAACTCTCTTGATTAATATCCAGAAGTATAGATCTCAAGGTTATGAAATATATATACACACTGCTGAATCATCATTTGAAGAGCACCGTCTAGGTAATTAATGTAATGTGAAAGTACCACTAGAGGAACCCGGCAGGTTACACTCCACTGGGTTGAGAAGAATCAGACAGTGAGCACACACACAAACATAATGTATTTCACTTATTTACAGGAAACGCAATAAACCTGCAAGTCAAAACTGAACTATTTTAAGCTCTGTAACTCTTGGTTTATAACTTGTTCCTATATTGCATTTATCTTCATCTGAAGTGACTCTTCTTACCTGCCCCTCTGATTCAGCATCAGGTACAGTCGTAGTAGCTCCTCCTGTCAGTGACTTATTTGGCTACTATGGTAGGCACTGTAATCATGTTGTGAATGGTAACTTCTAGGGTTGAACAGTGTACACCCAGCGTAACTGTCCACAACAGCCACTGAGACCCGAAGCTCCGACAGAAGCATAAAGGAAAGCCTTCTTGTGCCCCCAGGCCTCCCCATGAGCTCATCTTTTGTCATTTCTTTCTTAAGACATTGGGTTACTGATGCTGAGCAAAACAAGTATCATCCTAGTTTCTGCTCCTTGCAGATTTACACCAACTCACTTCCTAAGCACTTCCTAGATGCTTTCCTCCCAGTCAGTAAGAGGTACAGTCTATCTGCATGAAGGGAGAGGAGATAAACTTTCCCTCATCCTTCCTCTGCCAGGCATGCCTGCACTGGTCATGAGGTGAGCACATAAAAGGCATGGGCGGCCAGTGGCTTTATTCCAGCCATAGTTGTCTTACAAGGTCAATTAGGAAAGGGTCAAAGTAAACACACCATTATTTGACTTCAAAACCTCAAAGAATAGGGCTTTAAGCAATTACATACAGTGATTGTTCTCACAGTCCCACTCAGCACAGTTCATTTTCTTACCGTACCTTTCAACTATTAGTGAAGAGAGAGAAATGCTATCTGCAGAGTTTATTAAAATACATGAAAGTAAAGCTTTCACTAAAGAGCAAATCACCTCATTCAGGGTAACACCAAAAAGGCGTTTCTAGAAAATTGAATGCCTATTCATAATCTATGATTTCAGTTTTAAATGACTAAAAATTTGATTTGAGATCAGTTAGATTGCTTGTTAATGAAAAATAAAAGTGTTGCTTTTTGTAATCGGATTTGGTTTGATCCTTGGGTCAGGAAGATCCCCCGGAGAACAGAATTGCTACCCACTCCAGTATTCTGGCCTGGAGAATTCCATGGACAGAGGAGCCTGGCAGGCTACAGTTCAGGGGGTTGCAAAGAGTCGGACACGACTGAGCGACTTTCACTTTCACTGTTCATTTTTACGTGCATGTCTTATTTTCTCTACTTTAGCTCTACATTATAAAGATCCTAATAGACCAGTGCAATTATATTCTTAATGCAAGTTATCCTCCAGTCAGAATATTTTCAGTAACAAAACATGGCCAAATACCTTCTTAGCACTACAATGTAGTATATAGCTCTTAAGAAGATAAGCTCTGAATAAAATGCATACTTCAAAGTTCAAATCATACACAAACTAAAATTTCAGAAGCGTTCTTATTACCAACTTTCCATCTGTCGATCACATTCCCCCTGCATTTAAGTGTCCTGTATTGTTGAGGCCACTGAGACAACAGCTTCAGCCTGTTGGTCTTCCTCAGCTGGCGTCCCGAACCCTTGCTGACTCACTCCCACTCCAGGGAACTGGGTTTGCAGTCCACTTCCAGGACACTCCTCCCAACTTCATTCGCCAACAGTTTAGCAGGAAATGGAGTCATTTTTCCCCCTTTATAAGAGGTCCACCCCACCTCCGCTTTTTAACTTTCCTTGCTCGGAGACAAACCATGCTTCCTTTGCTAGTGTGTTTCTAATCAACGACTACCATGCCATCATAACCTGAACATGACTTACTTGCTCATCTAATGCACCTGCCTATGACAGTGTTGTTTAAAAAAACCCATATTTTGGCTTCATGTCTAGCGTTCTTCTCTGCACAGTCCCTATTTTTCTGCCTGGCCTCTGGGTCATTCATCCTGTTTATTCACTCCCTTTCACAAGTCCAATGTCTCTTTCCTGGTGGAGTGTTTCGTGTCCCAGCTCCTCCCTGCGCTTCTCCAGCATACATCTGGGGAAGGAGAAGGAGCTATGCTTAGCTCCAAACTGAAAATAAAGGCCCTTGCTTAAGTATGTATTTGTACAGGATGGTAATGGGAACTGCAGAAGGTCTACAAAAGGCAAATATTTTCCTTAGCTGGTTCTCAATCTTTTTTTCAATCCCAGTTGTGATGGCTAATGACAGAAAGAAAGTGAAGTCACTCAGTTGTGTCCCGATTCTTTTCAACCCCATGGACTATAGCCTACCAGGCTCCTCCATCCATGGGATTTTCCAGGCAAGAGTACCGGAGTGGGGTGCCATTGTCTTCTCCAGGGGACCTTCCCAACCCAGGGATCAAACCCGGGTCTCCCACATTGTAGGTAGATGCTTTTACCATCTGAGGCTAAAATTACGTGCTAAATCAGCCAGGCCATGGAGTGCCCAGGTGTCACTGGTCAAACATTATTTTGAGGTGTCCCTGGTGGCTCAGTCGTAAAGAACCCAACTGCCAGTGCAGGAGGATGCAGGTTCGATCCCCGGTCGGGGAAGATCCCACATGCTGTGGGGCAGCTAAGCCCATGCACAACAGCTGAGCCTGTGCTCCAGAGGGGGGAACTGCAGCTACTGAAGCCTGAGTGCCCTAGCCACCACCACGAGAAGCCCACACAGCCCACTAGAGAGTAACCCCTGCTTGCCACAACCAGAGAGAAGGCCATGCAGCAGTAAGATAAAAATAAATACATATTTTTTAAAAATCATGATTATAGGTGTTTCTGGAATGGGATTAACACTGAGATTGGTGGGTTTGAGTAAAGCAAATTACCCTCCATAAAGTGGGTAGGCCTCTTTCAATGGGTTTGATGGCTTAATTACAACAGAAAGACTGGTCCTCCTCTGAGAAGGGGAATTCCACTGCCCAACCACCTCTGCACTTCGGGCTCCTTCTACAAAACCAGCTCTTCCTGATGGCTTCTGACCTGGAACCTCAGCTCTCCTCGGGCCTCCACAGCATCAGGCCACCTGACAGATTTTGGATTTACCAGCTTCTATAATCACGCCAAAAGATGTTCAAACTACCGCACAGTTGCACTCAACTCACATGCTAGCAAAGTAATGCTCAAAATTCTCCAAGCTAGGCTTCAGCAGTACATGAACCATGAACTTCCAGATGTTGAAGCTGGATTTAGAAAAGGTAGAGGAACCAGAGATCAAATTGCCAACATCTGCTGGATCATAGAAAAAGCAAGAGAATCCAGAAAAACATCTGCTTCATTGACTGTGCTGAAGTCTTTGACTGTGTGGATCACAACAAAATGTGGGAAATTCTTCAAGAGATGGGAATGCCAGACCACCTGACCTGCCTCCTGAGAAATCTGTATGCAGGTCAAGAAGCAACAGTTGGAACCATACATAGAACAATGGACTGGTTCCAAATTGGGAAAGGAGTACATCAAGGATACATATTGTCACTCTGCTTATTTAACTTATATACAGAGTATATCATGCAAAATGCTGGGCTGGATGAAGCACAAGCAGAAACGAAGATTGCCAGGAGAAAGATCAATAACCTCAGATATGCAGATGACACCACCCTTATGGCAGAGAGTGAAGAACTAAAGAGCCTTTTGATGAAAGTGAAAGAGGAGAGTGGAAAAAGCTGGCTTAAAACTCAACATTCAGAAAACTAAGATCATGACATATGGTCCCTTCACTTCATGGTAAACAGATGGGGAAACAATAGAAACAGTGACAGACGTTATTTTCTTGGGCTCCAGAATCATTGCAGATGGGGACTGCAGCCATGAAATTAAAAGATGCTTGCTCCTTGGAAGAAAAGCTATGACCAACCTAGACAGCATATTAAAAAGCAGAGACATTACTTTGCCAACAAAGGCCCATCTAGTTGAAACTATGGTTTTTCCAGTAGTCATGTATGGATGTGAGAGTTGGACCATAAAGAAAACTGAGCACCAAAGAACTGATGCTTTTGAACTGTGGTGTTGGAGAAGACTCTTGTGAGTCCCTTGGACTGCAAAGAGATTCAACCAGTCCATCCTAAAGGAAATCAGTCCTGAATATTCATTGGAAGGACTGATGCTGAAGCTCCAATAGTTTGGCCACCTGATGTGAAGAACTGACTCATTGGAAAAGACCCTGATGCTGGGAAAGATTGAAGGCAGGAGGAGAGGGGGACGACAGAGGTTGAGACAGTTGGATGGCATCACCAACTCAAAGGACTTGAGTTTGAGCAAGCTCTAGGAGTTGGTGATGGAAGCCTGGTGTGCTGCAGTTCATGGGGTCGCAAAGAGTCAGACACGCCTGAGTGACTGAATTGACTGATAATCATGTGAGCCAGTTCCTTAAAATGAATGAATTAAGCAGTCAGTCAATCTCAATCTCTCCTATTGGTTCTGTTTTTCTGGAGAACCCGGACTACTACCCCACGCTGTCCTTACTGGGACAGGGGAAGTTAGTCATCGTTGTGGTAGGCAATCTCAATAAGGTGAGCACATACCTTCAGCAGAAGGTACCTGATTCTTGACAGGAGTTATGATCCCTGGGTTGGGAAGATCCCCTGGAGAAGGAAAGGCTACTCATTCCAGTATTCTGGCCTGGAGAATTCCAATATACTACAGTCCATGGGGTCACAAATAGTCGGACACGACTGAGCAACTTTCACTTTCACATGTAGGTATAGAAAAGTTTTTATTAATGCCATCTTCTCTATTATTCCCTTGAAAGTCACTGCAATGGAAGATATTGCTTATAAAAACAATGCACATTAGGAATACTCGAGATCCCCTGTTAACATGGAAACACAGAACGTGCCTTGCGTATCACATACAAGGCTATTTAGACTCAAACTGTGAGTACACATGTCTCATGTCCTGATCTTAATTCTCTAATAACTGATAATCACTGTCGTGAATTTTCCTTCCCAGTATCCTGAGTTGGCCTACGATGGTAATGCTGCTATGAAGATAATGACATATATTAAGTTTAGAATATTAATACTTTGCCATTAAGGTTTGAGGGTAAGGGTTTTTTGTTGTTGCTGTTGCCATTTAATATGTCTAGACTGTTTAAGAAAACCATATACTGGATAATCTGACAGGCCTTGTGGCCTCAATTTGAAATATGTAGGATTTTTATGTTGCATGAGAATTAACAGAACTCTATTAGGTCAGTAAATACTATCTAAATTCATTAGGGAATTCAATTTGTTGCATTTTAAGTTTGGTTTATTAACTTTATAAAAGCTGCTTAAATACTTAAGAAGAAAATGCTTGTTAGGATTGTAGGCTGCCCTTTCAGCTCTATAAAGTGCTTGAGAGAAAATCAAATACATAAAGTTTATACATTAGAGGCCAAAGTGTTAAGAGATTTAATTAACAGAGTTCTGATATAGAAATAACTCTCAAGGAAAGTTTAATCTGTTCCTTGAGATATATAAACATCACAAAATAAAAATGGATCTTAACTTTATATAAAAATATTAGATTTATAAACAGAAGGACAAAATATTTAAGTTGAACTTAAAGTCTTAGGTAAGTCTAGATTTTAACACTGATAAATTGAATATACTGAATTCAACTTTGCAGACTCCCCTGGTGGTCCAGTGGCTAAGACTCTGCTCCCAAGGCCTGGGCTGGGGAGTGGGGGTGGGGGTGCGGGGGAGGGGGACGCTGGGTTTGACCCCTGCTCAGGAACTAGATCCTGCATACTGCCACTATGAGTTCCAATGCTGCAGCCAAAGGGTGCACATGCTGCCAAGTTACAAAAAAGATCCCACGTGCCACAACTAAAAGATTAGGCCCAACAAAAACCCCAACCTTGACCAGTCTCTTCCAGGCCTCTCTCAAACATCATAACCACACTGGCAGCTTGGGAACCTCAAGGGACATAAAAGCAGCAGCTTCTTTCGGCGGCTGCTGAGGTGTCTGGCTCTGTGTCAGTCCCCAAACGCACTCCTGTCCGCCATCGTCTTTGACTCTTGCTTACTTTCAAAGAGATTTCTAGCATTGTACAATGGGGAATAATCCTTAGCTCAGCCCACTTCCTAGAACAAGATTTGATTTATAATCATTGCTAACACCTACGAAGCATTTCCTCCGTCTCAAGCATCTCACAATGCATGATCACATTTTTATCCCTCAGTCAATCCTGAGGCAGATGTTGGACTGCTGTTTTACAAAAACAAGGAAACTAATGTAAGGATCACATTAAACACCAAGGTTCTATGTGCATAATTCACTACTAAATTTTATTTTGTAATAAGCCTTTCATAGTAAGAAAAGTATTTTCACTCTTTTCAGGAAAAGTAAGGAAAAGCCTTCTTCTTTTCAAGAAGAAGCAATATAAATTGCTTACTTGCCATTCCATACCATATTCAATTTAGTCTAGTTCCACAGATACCAAGAATTTTGTCCCAAAAAAGTGGACCACTTACCGCTGACAGTATACTCTATGTACAGAGTGTATATGGCAGCCACTCGATTGAGGAGATCTTTTGTCTCTTTCCAATTTGATTTAAATTCTCCACTATAGTTTATTAATAGCTAAACATTCTTTAAACATAATAATCAGGATTTGTGATCACAATGATAAATGCTCTCATACTTACAGAGTATTAATTACTATAACCTCAAAAGAGTTTTCAACTTGGGATAAAGGAAACTGAAGTAACTCGTCCAGTGCGATCGACAGAAGCAGTGCCAAAAGCAGAACGAGATCCCTGGACTGCCCAAACCAAAGGCGGTGACTACGCACTGTGCCTCACTTGTAGGATGTTCCAAGGTTATTATTAACATTCTTTGGAAACATAGTTCTTGGAAAAGCCTTTAAACCGTGACTGCTGAAAGGCCTTTTGCAACCACTGCCCAATTACAATATTTTTTCAAGTTTAGTCCATGAGTCAAATCCTTGTCTTCCTTCACACCTCCAAGGGTATTATGAAACTTGTTACACTAAGATCTTTGGGAACATGTAAGAGCTGTGCACGGTTATGGAAGAAATCACTAGCTCGATTGTTCAAAGAAAGATTCCAGCTAACTTCACTCCTGCAAAACCATATAAAAAAATTGGGGGTAGAGAAGTTATTAGGAAGTATGAAAAATAGTGTGGCATAGGAAATGATGGATTTATTAAAAAAGGATATCACCTGTGCATTTAAATGTGCAATACTAAGGAATGAAATTCCAGTTTAGCAATACAACATAACTTTATGTCAGTTCTACAGAATTTTACACTTCCTATAAATACAAACTGTATATCTGTTCTAAAATTTATGGCCTAGATATTATATAGTAGGGTGTTCAAGTAAAGAATGAAATGAAGGAATATGTAAATAATTTAACTGAAACTGAAAACAGATAAACTATAAATAATTTAGACTGCATTTCAGACATGGTTCTTAGTAACTGCATTCTGCATATAATAGTTCCCTAAACTTTTTAAAAAGAAAGAATTAGACATAAATCCATATTAAAATCTACAGAATTCTCTAATAACAGAATTGATTTCAAATTTTTCTTATGCTGTAATGATTATATTTTCCTTCCTGTCCCTGAAGTGGTTGAGAGCATGGATCCTGATGCCTGGATTTGACTCCACCACTCATGGCAGGTAATGTAATAATCTGCATTCCTGCAACGAGAGTTTTCAAATCAAATCTAACCTATATATCTGTATCTTTAAACAGCTCTCCAAGCAAAATTGAGAGGATCCATGCCTCTGCATTTCGATTCGTAGCAGTTATTTTTAAAAACTTTTAAAGCATTTGTCAATTTCTTTTGTGGTACTTCAGTTTCCTTGGATATTTTTTTTTAAAACCCACTGTCACCTTTCTATGCCTGACTTGCATTAAGTTTTTACTTCAAAGATGACACCACCCTTATGGCAGAAAGTGAGGAGGATTAAAGAGCCTCTTGATGAAGGTGAAAGAGGGCTTGGCTTGGGCTCCCAAATCACTGTGGACAGTGACTGCAGACATGAAATTAAAAGATGCTTGCTTCTTGGAAGAAAAGCAGTGACAAACCTAGACAGTGTATTAAAAAGCAGAGACATTACTTTCCCTACAAAGATCCGTATAGTCAAAGGTATGGTTTTTCCAGTAAAGCTGAGCACTAAAGAATTGATGCCTTCGAACTGTGGTGCTGAGAAGATTCTTGAGTGTCCCTTGGACTGCAAGGAGATCAAACCAGTCAATCCTAAAGGAAATCAACCCTGAATATTCACTGGAAGGACTGAAGCTGAAGCTCCAATACTTTGGCCACCTGATGCGAAGAACTGACTCACTGGAAAAGAGTCTGATGCTGGCAAAGATTGAAGGTGGGAGAAGGAGACAACTGAGGATGAGATGGTTGGATGGCATCAAGGACTCAACTGACGTGAGTTTGAGCAAACTGGGAGATGGTGAAGGGCAGGGAAGCCTGGAGTGCTGCAGTCCATGAGGTCACAGAGTCCAAAATGACGGAGTCAATAGAGGTTAAAATACCGGTGGCGCAGTACACTGTACCAACCAATAGGTGGCGCTCTCTCAACACACTAAGTCTCCCCTCAAAATTTCTTAACTTCTAAATTTTAGATTGGGCTTCTATCAAGCTTTTATCAACTCTTTATGTTCAGTTTTTTCACAATAAGTGTAATTATTTTAACAATATACTTAACAGAAGTCTATTATTTTAACAAGATAACCACAGACGCTGGGATCCCTGAGCACTTTAGATTCCAGTGTTCCAATAACATGTCTCATTTTCTTTCATTTGCAGGTCAATTGGTTATTTCCATAGGATAACAGCAACATATATATCATGTACATTTTCTCAGAATATTTAAGTTTATATTTTTAAGAGCAGCAATAAATAAAAACATTAAAGGTTTATTTAGACAAGTGCTAGGCATCATCAACAGTTTAATTCACTGAGAATTACTGACTTGTTTTAATCCATGAATTCATCAAGAATGTATTGTTATCTATGTTTTTAACTCGGAATCAGAGTCTAACTTGGCTAAGCTCACTGTCTGGCTCTAAAGCTATATAGATTTTCTCTCTTAGCACACAGCAGGGTGAGGAGATGCAAAGAAAAAAATCTCAGCTTTTTATTTTTCATTATCACTTTTATAGTCTAAGTGAAACTGTTTATCTATGATGAGCTGTGAGACCGGGGGGCGGCAGGGACTGGAGTGACACTAGGGGCACGGACTGTGGTTGAGAGCATGGACGCCAATGCCTGGATGTGAATCCACCATCTCCTGGTATCTGACCATGGCAGTTAATGTGATCTGTGCCTCAGTTCCTCTCCCCCCAAAAGGAAGTAATTATATCCCTACCTCATAGGATGGCTGGGATAATTAAGTATCTTAATCGATGACAAGCATCCTGAACATGCCTGGCATTGAGCAATACATGTTAGCTACCATCATTTTTATTCAGATGGAGACCCAGAAAAACCAAGCTACATAAAACTCATATTCAAATAAACTCCAGATTTCAGAGTTCATGACTTCCTTCTAGCATGACACTGAAAGTTTACAGAAAGATCAAACAATGGCCACCCTCTCGTTCATAACATGGATACAATGGTTGGTCTTTCCTGACTCGGTTTTCCAAATAGCTTGTTCTCTGGCTGTGATAGCATGATAAGGAGTCCAAATGCAACGGTCCTCCCAAAGCGGTTCAGCACTTCCCTCCCCAGTCAAGACAATAAAAACAAAAACATTTTAAGAACAGGCAGGATTAGAGGTTACTGAGAGGGGAAGGAGAAGAAGAGGACCCTGGGGCAAGAATAAGAGAAATTCCAGGAGCAGAGGAAGGGGAGGCTGTCCGTAAGCAACCACTTCAACAAGCTCACCGCAGTGCTGCTCTCAGCCTTCTGAAGCCCTTTCCGAAGGTCTGGCGTTTGGCCTCCCAGACTGTAGCTGAGACTTAAAATGGGACCCCAAGCAGCCCCAGAAATGTACTGAATGGGACAAGAAGGCAAATCTCACATAAAGTTACCCTGACACAATCCATCCACCTCCAACTCATTCACTCCACATGTGGTACCAGTCTGCATGTGGTACCAATCCACACGTTGCTTCAGAGAACACTATTTAGGGAGCCACTCCTGCCTCCCCCAATCCCAGAATCCTCAGATGCAGTTGCTGCCTTAGCAAGAATGAGTGCCCACGACCTACTGGACCAGAAGTGTGAAAGCCTGTTCTGGAGCCAAGGCTTCACTTTGCACTGCACTTTACTGCTCAAAGCTGACGACAAGCACTGGATTTATTCCTTAAATTCCTCCAGCACTCTTTCCATCAGTAACTAATTGCTCCCCAAAGCAGGGCTGCACTCCTTGGGAAATTGGAAGGCTCAGTGACAGGCTGGGATTCACCCAGGGCTTTTACTGATAGACAGACAACGTGGTCCTTTCTGAAATATTATATATCCCTCAACAGCATCACTTAAAAGGTTCAGTAGCAGAACAAGCAAATCAGTTTTAAAATTCACACATTCTCTGCTTCCTCCTTGAAAATTAATAACAGCATTAAAGGCGGTTTTAACAAAAGCAGGTTGAATGCTGTCAGGTATGTCAAGGCCCTTGCTAAGTGTGGTCCAGGGACCAGTAGCAGCTGCATTGCCTCGGAACTTCAGAATGCAGAATCTGGGCCACCTCCCCTCCACCTCGAAACTAGCATCTGTCTTTTTAAAAAGTAAGATGGTCATGTAGTTAGCATGCCCATTAATGTTGATGAAGCAGTGGTCTAGAAGAGAAAGTTTTACATAAGGATATTATTTCTGCACTTGTCTATCCTTAATTCATGTCCAGATGCTATTAGATAGTTGTGTACTTTATAAGAACCCTGGATTTCAGTTACATTTGAAAATTCATTTGGCCTGGGTCACCCAGCAGTAGAAGCAGTAGGCACTAAAATCTTCTAATGCTTCCTGTGTCCTTGCATACTTCCTGGGTAGCTCAAGCAGTAAGGAATCTGCCTGCAATGCAGGAGACCCGGGTTCAATTCCTGGGTCAGGAAGATCCCTTGGAGAAGGGCATGGCAACTCACTCCAGTATTCTTGCCTGGAGAATTCCATGGACAGAAGAGTCTGGCTGGCTACAGTCCATGGGGTGGCAAAGAATCGGGACATGACTGAGTGACCAATGCTTTCACTTCTCATATGTGTCAAGCACTGTGCTAAGTGTTCATGTGTTAACGTATTTGATTCTTACCACAACCCTGTGAGTCAGGTGATATTAGTTTCATGGGAGGAAACTGAGGCCCGGAGAGACAAAGGAACAAGGCTAAGTAGATAGAAGGTTGCCAAACCAGGATTCACACCCAAGCAACCAGGTTCCAGAGTCCGTGTGCTCACCCCTCGGCTCTGGCCCTTCTCGCCACTCATACTCCAGTTCAGAAACACGCTCAGCGGGAGATGGTTTGGTGTAGATGTGATCAGAACATCAGGTACATCAAGGAAACGCCAGCTAACCACAGGGCTTATGCAAAACTTGCTGAACTTTGCCGTGGACTTCTCCCTGGATTCAGGGTATCCCTAAATGTAGTCCGAGGCCCATAATTTCAGGGCTATGTAAGAAATACTCCTTCTGCGCTGTTTACTTCCTACATGCCAACAGAAACAGAATAGTGGTTTTCAATATGTGTTTCTTGGAACCCCAGGGTCCTTCACCAATACCTTGAGAGCCTAACTTTTTGTTCTCCCTACAAGTAGCAGTATTAATTTATATACTGGAAGTTAAAATAATATTTCAACTGACAAAAGACTACCATTTTTTAAAAATAAAAGAGTAAAAATCACTGATTTTTAGGAGTTGACTAATATAGAGATTCTTTTTGGCAAACTTATCATCAGTACTATGTGTGTTTAAGTTAGGAAGAGTACAGCAGTGATGCTAAACTTTTAAAATTTGGCATGTGGTACCACTATTTCTTCATACCACATACTTTCCTAAAAAAATATTACACAGTATGTGTTTGTTCACATGATTTGTTTGAATTTACACTTAAAATTTTGTTTTGTAAAATCTCAGTTAAAAGTTCGAGAAGGACATGGCACCCACTCCGGTGCTCTTGCCTGGAAAATACCATGAACCGAGGAACCTGGTGGGCTGCAGTCCATGGGGTCGCTAAGAGTCGGACACAACTGGGCGACTTCACTTTCACTTTTCACTTTCATGCATTGGAGGAGGAAATGGCAACCCACTCCAGTGTTCTTGCCTGGAGAATCCCAGGGACGGGGGAGCCTGGTGGGCTGCCGTCTATGGGGTCGCACAGAGTCGGACACGACTGAAGAGACTTAACAGCAGTAGCAGCAGCAGTTAAAAGTAACTGATGAGGGACTTACCTGGTGGTCCAGTGGTTCAGAATCTGCCTGCCAATGCAGGGGACATGAGTTCCATCTCTGGTCTAGAAGACCCCACATGCCTCACAGCAACTAAGTCTGTGCGCCACAACTACTGAGCCCAAGCTCTAGAGAGCCCTTGAGCCACAACTACCAAAGCCCGAGCACCGCAACTAGGGAAAGCCCACATGCAGCAGTGAAAACCCAACGCAGCCAAAAATAAATGCATGCTTAAAACTTGATGTAATATTTCAAAATTAATTTCTAACACCAAAATAACTTGAATAGTCAAATCTAACTTGAACTTAGATTTGATTTGCAAAGGCACTGCCTCATCAGATTTACATGCAGCAAATACTTAAATATCACAGGATCAGGACAGGGACAGAATAAAATGAAAATACGTGCAGAACCTTTCATAAAGGAGTTTCCATAACAGGAAGCATGCCAAAACCCAAATGTTGGGGTTGTAAATAGAATATGCAACAATGCTCCTACAAATCAGTAAGAAAAGACACAAAGTCCAATCAAAGAAATGGTCGAAGGATATAATAATTCACTAACAAAGAAATAATAAATCATCTATAAACAAGGAAAAGATGCTCAAAATTCCCTAGAAATAAGGGAGATGCATATAAGATACCCTTCTTGAGCATATTATAACAATTTTAAAGATGATTAGTCTTTAAAAGTTATTGGTGCTAAAATGGTATGATGAAAAAGGCATTTCAAATACTGTTATTGGAGAAAACGTAAATTTGTATTTTTGGAGAATAAAAGGTAAATTTAAAGTTCACATACTTCCTGACCTAGTATTTTCATCTGTAGGAATTTTCTTATCAAGATACTTCCACAGCTACATATAAGATACATACAAGAAGGTTCACTGCAGCATTGGTTTTAAGAGGAAAATCAGGATTGGGGCAGGACAAGGGTGGGGGAAGACAGTCCAAATGTCCAGTGCCGGAGGTGATTAAATAAAACATGGTACAGGCATACTTTGTTTAAATATGCTTTGCTTTACTGTGTTTTTTTTTTAAAAAAACAAATTGTAGGTTTGCGGCAACCTTGCATCAAGCAAGTCTATTGGCACCATATTTCCAACAGCATTTGCTCATTTCCTATCCATGCCACATTTTGGAAATTCTCACATTATTTCAAACATTATTATTTACGATATTTATTAGACTGATCTTCAATGTTACCATTGTAATTGCTGTAGGCTGCCACAAACCCCACCCATATGAGACAGCAAATTTAACTGAATGTTGAGATGAAGGACTTGGAATATCACGTAAAACTAGCTGAGAAAGCAGCAGGTGGGTTTGACAGGATTGACTTGAATTTTGAAGCAAGTTCAACATTAGGTAAAATGCCATTAAACAACATTGCATATCAAAGAAATCATTTGCAAAGAAAGAATCAGTTGAAATGGCAAACTCCACTGTTGTCTTCTTTAAGAAATTGCCACAGTCACCCCCGTCTCCAGCAGCCATCCCCTAACCAGTCAGTGATCATCAATATCAAGGCGAGACCCTCGACCGGCAAAAAGATACCTTGCTGAAGGCTTAGATGACGGTTAGCATGTCCTAGCAATACAGTGTTTTCAATTAAGGCATGTACTTTTTTTTTAGACATAATGCTACTGTACACTTAATAGACATAAATACTTTACAATGTAAACTTAAGTTTTATGTGCTCTGGGAAACCAGAAAGTTCAGGTGACTTGCTTTATTGCAATATTCATTTTATTGTGGTGGTCTGGGACTGAATCCATAATATCTTCAAGATATGCCTGCACAGATTGCCAACATTCGTTGGATCATCAAAAAAGCAAGAGAGTTCCATAAAAACATCTACTTCTGCTTTATTGACAACACCAAAGCCTTTGACTGTGTGGATCACAACAAACTGTGGAAAATTCTTCAAGAGATGGGAATACCAGACCACCTGATCTGCCTCCTGAGAAATCCATATGCAGGTCAAGAAGCAAGTTAGAACTGGACATGGAACCACAGACTGGTTCCAAATTGGGAAAGGAGTATGTCAAGGCTGTATACTGTCACCGTGCTTATTTACCTTATATGCAGAGTACATCATATGAAATGCCAGGCTGAATGAAGCACAAGCTGGAATCAAGATTTCCGGGAGAACTATTAATAACCTCAGACACACAGATGACACCACCCTTATGGCAGAAAGTGAAGAGGAACTGAAGAGCCTCTTGATGAAAGTGACAGAAGAGAGTGAAAAAGTTGGCTTAAAGCTCAACATTAAAAAAACTAAGATGATGGCATCTGGTCCCATCACTTTATGGCAAATAGGGAACAGTGGAAACAGTGACAGACTTTACTTTCTTGGGCTCCAAAATCATTGCAGATGGTGACTGCAGCCATGAAATTAAAAGATGCTTGCTCCTTGGAAGAAAAGCTATGACCAACCTAGACAGCGTATTAAAAAGCAGAGACATTACTTTGCCAACAAAGGCCCATCTAGTCGAAACTGTGGTTTTTCCAGTAGTCATGTATGGATGTGAGAGTTGGACCATAAAGAAAACTGAGCACCAAAGAACTGATGCTTTTGAACTGTGGTGTTGGAGAAGACTCTTGTGAGTCCCTTGGACTGCAAAGAGACCAAATCAGTCAGTCCTAAAGGAAATCAGTCTAAATATTCATTGGAAGGACTGACGCTGAAGCTCCAATAGTTTGGCCACCTGATGTGAAGAACATTGGAAAAGACCCTGATGCTGGGAAAGATTGAAGGCAGGAGGGGAAAGGGACAACAGAGGTTGAGACGGTTGGACGGCATCACCGACTTAAAGGACATGAGTTTGAGCAAGCTCTGGGAGCTGGTGATGTACAGGGAAGCCTGGCTTGCTTCAGTCCATGGGGTCACAGAGATGGACATGATTGAGCGACTGAACTGAACTGAACAGATGCCTGCACATGCATAAAACAAAGCTTGCATATCCATTTAAAAGTTACCATCTTTCACCAGTTCCATGACACCCTACACTGTAAAATACATCCTGAAATAATAGACATTAAGATGTGACAAAACAGCTTGTAGCCATTAATAGATGCCAGTTATACAATACCCCCAATTTCAGAGATGCTGAAGAGTAAACCAAAAAACATGTGCCTAAAATCAATGACACAGATTTCAGCTTTAAATACTCTTAAATATAAATATTCTCTTAAATATAAATATATATTATCTTAAATATAAATATTATCTTAAATATATTCTCTAAATAAATATAAATATATCTTAAATATAATATTTATATATTCATAAATATTCTTATAAATATAAATGTATAATAACTAATATAAAACTTAAAATATAGCAATAATCAATACATAGAATTAAAGATTTGGATGATGACAAAACCAACTGTTAATAGTGAATACCTTCAGAGGTACAGCTATTAGGTATAAAATAAGCAATAAGCATATACTGTACAACATGGGGAATATGGCCAGTTTTTCACAATAACTATAAATGGAGTATAACTTTTAAAAATTGTGCATCATTATATTGTACACTTATAACTTCTATGATACATCAACACTGTACTTTAATTTAAGAAAAAGAGTGAACATTTTCAAGGAGCAGAGTCAGTTGTGATGGGGAAGGGGACATACCTCATAATTTTTTAGAAGTGTGTATATATATATATATTTTTTAAAGTAAACAATAAAAACATTGCTTAAGTATACTTGAAAGATCTGAGCTATCCAAGCATCATGAGAAGATGACTCAAGTCATATATCTTATATTCACTTCCTCAGATTCCATCTTCCTCTCCTTGTGGCATCTGCCAGGAACAGAGGCAACAGTGATGCTAATAATCTGCCACACTCCTGGTTACCCTGCTCCACCTAAATCCTCCCAGTTCTCACAACAACACAACAAGATTGATGCCTTCACTTTATAAATGAGCTGCACTGGGTGAGGTTCTATTTCCCCAGTTCATGCCACAGCCATGGGCAGCTCTGAATTCCAGACCCACATTTTCTGGTCCCAGAACCCACCCTCTTTCCGTTTCTGGGCTACTAGCATTACCATCTCTATCTTTATGTGTCTGTTCTTCCCGCTTTGCTATTCCTTTTCCTTTTCCTTTTATGGCATTTCAAATTACTTTCTTTTTATGCTACCTTGGTTTTAAGTTATTTCCAAGCTAAAAAGTTAATTTATTAAATGATTGGAAAATTACATTCTAACTAACTAAAAATTAGAGCATTTCCTCTTTCCAAGCAATTCTTTCCCTCTTTGCCATTCTGAGAATTTGTTCATGATGAACTCCTGCACTTTATATACCCACACAGAATTTTTCTAGCTTTAACAAGCAATTCTATAGTCAAAGACAAAAATGCTATACCGAAGACTTTCAAGTCTTAACAGGCGATAAGTAGCTGCAGTGGTAAGAAGAGAAATAGCCAATCAACATAGACCCCAACAGTCACCAAGCAGCCCAGCCTGGAGCCCAGGGCTGGTACCTTCAAGTCCTCCTCCCGGATGAAGAGAAGGCAGGAGACTGAGAGCTCGCTGATCCCACTTTTTCGGTTTGACCCCAGGTTTAAACCTTGAAGGGCTTCGCCAGTGGCTCAGCCTGCCACGTAGCAGCCACAGGAGACATGGGTTTGACCCTTGGAGCTGGAAGATGCCTTGGAAGAGGGCATAGCAACCCACTCCAGTGTTCTTGCCTGGAGAATCCCACGGACAGAGGAGCCTGGCGAGCTACAGTCCACAGGGTCGCAAAGAGTCAGACACAACTGGAGCGACTTGGCATGCACACACTAAACTTGAAAGTCAAGAAGATTTGTTCAAACACATTTCACTTACTTTATACTCTTCTTCATGGTTCTAACCCTTCTGTGGAGGGGGGAACCCTTCTGTTCCACAAAAAGGTTGACATAAAAACGAGCTTTGACCTATGGAGAGTGTCCAGTCCCTGATACTTTTTGCTCTAAGCAGAAACTATCAGAAGTGAGAAGGACTGTAGGAAGAAAGAAGTATCAGGAAATATAAATTCTCAAGACCTCTGCCACCAACTGCTAAGATGCATTATATTTCTTTGGGTCATTTATCATTCTTTGGAGGGAAATAAAATGAGGGTTTCAAAAATTAATGACAATGTCTGGATTGGAGGCAAACCAGGAGTCAGATGTTATGTAATCTGCTCCCGTAATGTGCATCTCACACACACACACACACACACACACACACACACACACCCATGTGTGCACACATACCTCTCTGACGAAAGTAAGAGATCAGCAGTGAAGGTGAAAGTATTTAAGTAAAAGAGAATTATCAGCTTCCAAAGGAGGTAAGCAGAACTGGGTCACAAACACCTCGAGCAGAAGGACTTGGCCGGGGCTCACCTGAGTCTTTCATGGGGCAGAGGGCGCACTGCATACCCCAGGCCTCCCCGTACAGACAGCAGCACTCCGTATACGTCGTCTGCTTGCCGACAAGAGGCCGGCTACACACATACTCGTCACTCAGGTGTTCCCAGCACAGATCCTGGTAGACATCGGTTTCTTCAATTTGCTCTGAAAGGGAAGACACGGTTCCATGACAATTGCACTGCTATTCCTATTTCATAGACACTGTGGTAGAAGCCAGCGAGTGTCAAAGTTTCCATCCCGATTTCTAAGCGTGACTTCCAAGTAGAAATCTGAAGCCAGCCTGGTCTTTCCATGGATCAAACCTCTGTCATCTCCAACTGGGTGTCATTCCATCCGCTGAAATTCAACCTGCCCATCATGTTCCAATTAAATCCTTCCCTCTGTAGCTTCCACATTATGTAAAACCCTCCATGATCTTGCCTGTACTTCATAATCCTGATGGACTTCTTATTCTTCCAATATCTGATTTTTCACATTTACTCTTCTGTCAAATCCTACCTTTTCCTTCTGCACAAAATTTTGGCCTTTTTCATCCATTTCATCTGTCAAAGCCCTGAACTAGTGACACTTCATCCTAAGGTTCTTAATTTTAACCTTTCTATTTTTCAATAGATTTCAACCAAAGCAGTCTCCTGAATGTGCTGATACACTGATCAATTAAGTTAATTATTAGGAGCACATCACCTTTTCAGGGATGAATAGGGACTCCTACCAATGGATTGCGGAGCCCTCCACCACTGATGAATTCCGCCCTCTGCTCTGCCCAGCCTCATCTGTGTCCTCTATCCAGTCAAGCAAACCTAATTATTTTCCCTTCAACTTTCATCTTCCTCAGTTGCCTTCGAGGGTTAAATATGACCAACCCTCAGGTATGGAAGAGCTCTGCCATCTGCTCAGTCACTCCTTGTCCTGTTGTCCATTAAATCAGTATGTGCAGGGTGTTAAATCTGCACATTGATGATATGAAACTTATTCTTTCTCTTAGCATCTCATTTTAATTTTTTCAAAATACCCAAGGAATCCGTTTTTCTATTTTCCGACAGCTCACATTTCAGTCAAAAGGAAAACCTTATGACATTTATTTGGACACAGACTTGCTTCTCACATCCAAACACACCATGTGATTCAGTTGGTCGGATACATCTTTTTTCCGAAGCATCCAGGACCATTGGGTGGGTACAGAAGCAGTTATAAGAGCCTTCTGTATTAACGCACTGGCCATCAATGCAACTGCTGGGGTCTTGACACTCGTCTATATCTTCAGAGGAAAAAAAAATGAAAGAAAATCAGCAATCGGTTGCACCTCATACACTTAACCAAACTTAATACACCGCTAAATTTAGTCCAGATTTCAAGGTCTGCCACATTTTAATTAGCTACACATCATCATCCAAAAGAGAACAGCTCTGACTATAAAAATGTTAAGCTGTATTGATTGGAAAAATAACATTGCCCTACAGCTGCTGACATTAAATAAGGAAAGAAAACATTTAAGAACAGGATATACTTAGAAATTTAAGATAAAATGCCTTTTTATGACAGTTTTAAAATTATTTCCTTTTGCTATGTTTTTCTGCATAGTATATATGGTTTTCTGCTTAGGCATTAAAGTCTGGGTCCGTATTTAAAAATGACTTTCAGTGTATGGTATGAGTGATGAAACAGGAGGCTCCCCAGACCAAAAGAACATTTCAGTTATACCAGTGACCTGAATTATAATTCCACACTGAATATTAACTCTTCAAAATCTATTCAAACAGTAGTTTGAAGGATTTTTATTTTCTGAAATATTGCTCAAGAAAAAAATGCATAAAACATTTACAGATCTTTTCAACATGAGATTTAGATTCTAAGAAACTTTTTATACACAACAGTACTATTTTTTTCCCATCTGTTTTCACAGCACATCACAAAATATCCTCTTAAAACTTACCAAAGCACTGCAACTTGACAGGATCATAGTATGTCCCTTGCTTACAGTAGCATTCATAACCAGGCTGAGTATTCATACAGAAGCCATTTTTGCAGATCTCTTGTCCAAAAAGTAGGCACTCATCTGCATCTATGGGGGAAAAATGATCATAATATCTCTATCATTGAGATGTTAAAGTGAGTGGTTAATAAGGAAAGACTCATATGTGTAGTTTAAATTTCACCAAAGTAAAAAATCTGGAATTTATTTTAGAGTTACAGGCTAATAACATGAAATGTATAAAGCACATCGACTTTCACTTTCTTCTTTTCCATTCCTTATCACTAATCTATGGCCATTAGTAAAAGGTCCTAGCAAAGTAGGATGCTTTCTAAAAAAGCAAAAATCTTTGCTTTGTTGATAACCATTAAAGGCCAACATAATGATCAAATTTATATTGGTCCTAACGTACAATTTTTGACATTGTCCTGGAATAAAAGAATAAATCTATTAAAGTACAGAATTTTGTATTAAGTACTTTTACGTATGTTACCTTATTTTATCCTCATGACAGCCTTTGAAACATCATTTCAGAGGTGGAAACTCAGAATCTTAAGTCCCACCGTCATACAGTCTTACATGTTCTAATTTCCAAGCCACAGTTCTACCTAGAGATTACTGGGTAGAATTCAAACACAGGCCATGCTTCACTTGAATGGCAGATATGAACACTCATTGCAAATTAGTTTCTGCTTGAAACTGACCTTTATAGTTCTCACCATCAACGCCGTAAGAGGATTCTTCCGAGGGGACAAAACCTTTCCCTCTAGGACACATTTCAGTGAATTCAGCTGATTTCAGAAGAGACAAGGGAAAAAAAAAGTTGGGGAAAAGAAAAAAAAAAATCTTCCATGAGTTTTTTTTTCCCCATGAGTATGTTTTAAATTCAGTTTTGCTTTCTCAAATTCAGTAACTTAAAGGCAAACCGTGCCATCTAATTCAGACAAATAAATTCAGTACAATCTCAGAATTACAAAGTAGGTGCTAATAAACCTAATGACTTCATAAATTTACTTATAATTTTAAAAATACTTGGTAGTTCACTCATGTTATTTATCCATGTTTTACTTATAAGTGCTTGAGTGTTATGACTTATTTCACCATTACTATGGTCTCTAGTATTTTACCTGGAGGAGTGCATGGAAACCCACTCCAGTATTCTTGCCTGGAGAATCCCATGGACAGAGGAGCCTGGTGGGCTACAGCCCACAGAGTCACACAGAGTCAGACACGACTGAAGCGACTTGAGCACTAGTATCTTAAATTTTTAATAAGAATCCAACAAGAAAAATCTTAGCTTAAATATACAAACTCTAATTAGGAACAACCCTGTGTCAGTGTTAGAAAAAAATCATTGCTTTTACATTAAAAATGGAATAAAACTGAATTATCTTTCTGATAAAATATCATATGGAATGTCACCATAACAGCATATTCTGTGATACATAGAAGTTCAAGAATTTATATTGAGGCGGGACAGGGTTTGGTTTCTAGCCTTCTAGAAACCCACTAGAAGGTATCTGACCTCAATCTGACTACAGCAGGTACCAGCAGATGTCAGCGCTTTGAGGCTTCAGTAACCCAAATGAGAACACTCCTAGACCCATGAACAGCACCCAGCAGACAGCAGTGTGAACACAGCGCCCAGCCGATTCTTACCAGTGCCCGGGACCGGGCAGGGGAAAATCTCACAGTTATCTCCCCACCCAGCGCCGGACGTGCAGCAGCACTCCTGCTTGGTGACATTGGGAGCCAGCACGTTGTCACAAAGACTGGCGTCGTTTAGATTATAGTAGCATTCTTTCTTCTCTTCTCTGGGTTGATCTACTTCTGAGTCTAAAGAGAAAGCAAAAAAGAGTGTTGACAGGATACATCAAATCTACCTGCACTGCAATGGAATCGAAACACAATGGACTGGATGTGCCAGTGGCACTTCATTTACAGAAGGCTGCTTTCTCTTCTGTAGCAGATTCTCCCACTTCAAGATAAAAATACGTTTGAATCCTGAATTTTCATGGATTTCTAACCCACCCCAACGTGTAAATCTGTCAAAATCATTTCCTTTGACGTTAACCAATTACTACATTCATGTGAATTTGGCTGTGAGTACAGTTTCCATATCTGCTTTCTTGCCAAACATAGGGCCATTCTTTACTGAGCTATAACACCTACTTAAATCAATGAACATTTTCCCTGACATTGAACCAGAGATGTGAGGCCACTCATAATATTTAACCCTTAGATAGCTCTTGAGGTAACCATGCTCCCCCAATCTTTCCTGAACAGTGCAAAGCAGAGGAAGACAACCAGAAAAACACTGCAGTAACCTGAGTCTATAAAATGATCTAACTACTCAAATTGCTGCAGCTGCATGACTTTGAATAGAACAGTAAGAGCCAGCTAAGCCTCAGGAGGGCATTTCAGGACCAGGTTCTAGGCCCAGCACAAGTGTGTCCTAAAGAATATATATTCCAACAGAGTCCATTTAACTTTCTGTCTAAAAGACAAGGTGATATGATAGAACATAAATGATAAAGACCTGCAGTGAATTCCCTTGTGGTCCAGTGGTGAGGACTCTGCACTTTTCACTGATGAGGGCACGGGTTCAATACCTGGTCGGGGAACTAAGGTAAGATTCCACAAGCTGCACAGTTCGTCCAAAAAAAAAAAAAAAAAAACACAACTCCACCTAGTTTCAGACAATACTAATGACTTACTCCCATCAGATTTGAAATCTATGAGCAAGTTTGTGCTTTTAAAAATGATTTTAAAAATCTATTACCTAGTAAAGGCTATACAGTTCAAATTACTGCCTAATCCAGTTAGAATTTATTAAGTTTTAGTTTTATGCTATGTCAAATAAAAAGTTGCTGTAATCAAGATTGCTGGGAGAAATACCAATCTGCATAACCTCAGATATGCAGATGACTCCATCCTAATGGCACAAAGTAAAGAAGAACTAAACAGCCTTTTGATGAAGGTGAAAGAGGACAGTGAAAAAGCTGGCTTAAAATTCAACATTCAAAAAAATAGAGACCATGGAATCCAGTCCCATCATTTCATGGCAAATTGATGAGGGGGAAAATGGAAACAGTGACAGATTTTATTTTGGGGGGCTCCAAATTCACTGCAGATAGTGACTGTAGACATGAAGTTAAAACACGCTTGCTCCTTAGAAGAAAAGCTGTGACAAACCTAGACAGCATATTAAAGAGTGGAGACATCACTTTGTTGACAAAGGTCCATCTAGTCAAAGCTATGGTTTTTCCAATAGTCAAGTACTGATGTGAGAACTGGGCCATAAAAAAGGCTGAGCCTTGAAGAATTGATACTTTTGAACTGTGGTGCTAAAGAACACTCCTGAGGGTCCCTCAGGCAGCAAGGAGATGGAACCAGTCAATCCTAAAGGAAATCAACCCTGAATATTCATCGGAAGGACTGAAGCTAAAGCTCCAATACTTTGGCCACCTGATGCGAAGAGACAACTCATTGGAAAAGACCCTGATGCTGGGAAAGATTGCAGGCAGGAGGAGAAGTGGGCAACAGAGGATGAGATGGTTGGATGGCATCACAGACTCAATGGACATGAGTTTGAGCAAACTCCGAGAGACAGTGAAGGACAGGGAAACCTGGTGTGCTGTAATCCCTTGTGTCGCAAAGAGTCGGACATGACTGAGCAACTCAACAATAACATCTGCCATCACAATTACTTAGACTAATACCAATGAAATATTTTCATTAGAAATGCTACCTACAGATTCTTAACACAAAGAAACTATAGGAACAAAGGCATAGCACTTGCCAGTGAGGGTAAGACTTTAATCTCAATACTTACATTTTTTAAAAAGTTGATAGATCATTATATCATTAGGAAAGTTTAATGATTTATTTTCATAACAGTTTCCCATATATTTACTTTGGCAGGGTCAAACTGACTGCAGAAACCTGATGAATACATCACATAACAAAGGTGTCCTTGATGTGTAACTTCATAAAATTCTATCAGAAGAGTTACTACCCTTCCTTTCCCCTTATGGCAGTAAAAACAAGCAAAACAGCAAACAAAGCTTCTACGTGTATATTACTCCCAGAATGCAGAGTATCAATGAGAAGGTAAAGGATCCCTCTCACCCTTGACTCCAGATAATTCTCAGGTTATTCTATGTTTGACAGAATTCAGCTTGGACTCTACTTTGAGTCTTAATAGCTGATATCATATTCAAACCTAGCATTAGTATCCAGGAAAAAACTGAAATGCTGATTCCTACGCAGTTTATGAAGTGGTTTTAAATCATTTCTTTGTATGTGAAATTGGATAAAACCTGTCACATCCCCTGTGTCAACTAGCTGTTTTCGAGTGCTGGGGACAGAGTACTTTGCTGGATCTCGGGGAATGGATCACCACCACCATTTCATCCTCTTCAAGACGGGCCCCAAGCTCTTCCATAGGGTATCATTGGGGAAAATTAAGGGTATTTTTAATTAATATTAAATCAATCATGAACCCTATAAAAATTTTATAAACTTTCTCCCAAGATGTGCAAATAAGTTGGCAGCCTATTACTATGAACAATTCCACTCATTGTATTCAATTTGCCTTAAAATGCAACTACTTATTAATGAATGAATGCCTTTAGAAATACAAATCAACTCAGCAACAGAACTAGAGCTTTGCCAATCAAATTAACAGTCTGTTAAAAGAGTGCTCAATAATTGCTTTTCTCTTTGTACAAAGTTGTGGTTTCTATGACAAGACAGAATGTTGTACAGTAACACCTCAATGAAGCCTGCTGTATTCATAGGTAATTAGAGACCACAGGCTTCTGAGTCAAAAACTTTATATACACTTAAACACTATTTCTACCATGTTCTTTACATTCACAGAAATAAAATTTCTTTTTTCTTTGGAAGGAAACTCTAAGGTGATTGCATAAGAGAAATAATCAATATCACTGTATTATTCAGGTTTTACATTGGCTATTACAAGTTCTGCTCTTATTTTCTTTCCAAGCAGTTTGAAAGTTCACTGTTTACACAGCTGAAATTGAGGATTAGTCAGGCCCTCATCTGAGTTTGGAAAGAGATGCAAATTCCTTTAAAAAAAAAGAAAACAAAAACTGGTCCATAAAGGTCATTCTGTGAAAAGCTACAATTTCCCTATCTTCTTAACCTTTAAATAATTAACTTCCTAGAGCATTTTTCCACCAGGGCAACAATCTGATCAATAAATACATGTAATATTATTTCTTTAAAAAAAAAACAAAACAACTCTATGAGTTTACATCACTGCTGCCAGGGGAGGAATTTTTCTATCACAAAATAATTTTGAAAGACCAAATCAAATGATGTAGAAGGTGCCATGCTCGGAAAAGAATTGATTCTATTTGTCTTAAAGATTTTATTAATAATGTTAGCCATACTTCATATCTCATGCCATAGACTTCTACGGAATATATTACTTCACCTCCAGTATTTTCATATTTGATTTTTCAATATGTATTAAGAGGCTGGCTTAACATCTGTGTATAAAAAGCAATGTATGTGTTTTAATTGGGGTGTGGCTGGTGATAAAAAATGAGGTTTTGGACCTTCCTACTTGGGTGCTTTTTTTAAGAAATTATTACAAATGTCTTTTCATGCAATGTGCAAAGTATTTAACTCTCCACGAGATAAACAATACAGATTAAATAGCATCTTCATTTTCTGGAGGAGAGCATTTAGCTTGGGTCCAACGTGCTGTGCCTAATGCCTCCCCAAACCTTTTCTGTGGGGCTCAGCTTCCTAGCATCTCAATAAACATGAGTTTATTTTGCTTTGCCTTTGCCCAGAGGGCAGCAGCTAATTCCTGCTGGCATGGAGTTCAGTGTTAAGCCCACGTACAATGTGATGGTCTTCTGTTACTCTGAATAGGAAGGAGCGAGTTTAAGCAGTAGGTACCACTGGTGAATTGCCCTTTCTAGAAGCTCTCCTGTTTCATCAGAAAGAGAACATGGCTGTTCACTTATAGGACTGTTTCCTGCTTTAGTCTTTCCCTAAATATGCCTAACCTTAGGTTTGCTGCTGGGGTGAGGAGATCTGGAACACTTCCTTGGTTACAGAGGACATTCCATTTGCAATATGTTCTGAA
Source organism: Odocoileus virginianus (assembly GCF_023699985.2). Classification (NCBI taxonomy): domain Eukaryota; kingdom Metazoa; phylum Chordata; class Mammalia; order Artiodactyla; family Cervidae; genus Odocoileus; species Odocoileus virginianus. The sequence continues at coordinate 15,507,827 of NC_069675.1, read as the reverse complement.
AGCCTTTAGATGCCAATTCCCTCCATGGCCCTCTGAGACAGGATGATGACAGCAAATGAAGAGTCACATTACAAGTATGCGTGAGTAAACAATGCCCCCTAATCCTGAAAAAGACATCCATTTATAAAAGTCTGTGACAGTGATAATGTTCAGCAAACTGCTTTTCACCAGAATTATTTGGAAAGCTTTTATTCTCTTTATATTAAAATCATCACAGGCACTGTTTTATACCAACTCATACTTCTATGAGAAAAAGAATTCTAATCTAATAGTCCAAGAGTAAAAGAGAACTTGGAAATTCATTTCCCACCCCTAGTTTTCTCATTCAAAGACTTGGAAAATAAGAAGTGTGTGTGTGTGTTTCAAGTGGAATTTAGAAGAAAGCCATTGGTAAGTTTCAGAAAACAGGCACTGACAATAGGAATGGGCCAAACACAAAGGGATGCAAATAAAAAGGAAGAGTGTAGAAAGGCGGTAAGTTCAGATAGTAAAAGACATGGAAGAAATAAAAAAATAAAGGTTAGGAAATGAAGTACAAGAGCAAAAATACTTTCGAAGCAGATTCTTCCACACAGTTGCCGTCCTTAAAGAGGTTAATCAGGTGGGGACTCAGGCCATGACAGTGCAAGAAAAGCAAGTGCTGGGCATGTAAGCCACACTGCAGAGAACTGGGGGCAAGGCTCTCCTGGAAGGCTGCCTAGAGGAGCCGACGTTTTCAAATCAAGTCCTTGAAAAATAAACTTTAAAAAATTTGTTCAGAAACTAAGATGTGACAGGTGAGGAGGAATAAAAGTACAACTGTCCTTAGGTCTGTGGGGATAGAGCAGGCATGGGAGTGGTGGTCTGTGGAAGGAGTCACAGAGGGGCCTGAGAACAGGCAGGAATACATGAACATGTGAATAAGGATAGATGTGTTCATCCCTCGGGTGCTAAGGCAGAGGACAACGCCAATCTCTACTGGAAGAGAAGCACCTCAAGGACTTGCCAGGTGGAACAGAGGATTTTTGGTTTTGCTTTTTTAGTGATGAAGAAGTTAGAAGATACTGGAAAGAATAAGCCTTGGAGAGAAGCAGGCTGGGGCGAGGGTGAGAAGAGAAAGTCTCATGGATGGAGGGGCTTCCCTGGTGGTCCAGTAGATAAGACTTCATGCTTCTGATGCAGGGAACCTAGGTTAGATCCCTGGTCGGGGAACTAGACCCCACATGCCACAACTAAAAATCTCGCATGCTACAGTAAAAATCTAACATCCACATGCCGCAATTGAGACGTGGCACAGCCAGATAAATAAATATTATTCCTTACAAAGGCTTTGCCAACAAAGGTCCATCTAGTCAAGGCTATGGTTTTTCCAGTGGCCATGTATGGATGTAAGAGTTGGACTGTGAAGAGAGCTGAGCACCGAAAAGTTGATGCTTTTGAGCTGTGGTGTTGGAGAAGACTCTTGAGAGTCCCTTGGATTGCAAGGAGATCCAATCAGTCCATCCTCAAGGAAATCATCCTGGGTGGTCATTGGAAGGACTGATGTTGAAGCTGAAACTCCAATATTTTGGTGACCTGATGCGAAGAGCTGACTCATTTGAAAAGACCCTGATGTTGGGAAAGATTGAAGGCAGGAGAAGTGGACGACAGAGGATGAGATGGCTGGATGGCATCACCGACTCAATGGACATGAGTTTGAGTAAACTCCGGGAGTTGGTGATGGACAGGGAGGCCTGGCATTCTGCGGTTCATGGGGTCGCAAAGAGTCGGACACAACTGAGTGACTGGACTGACTGACTGACTGACAAAGGCTCACTGATGGAGATATTACTAGAAACTGGAGAAGTCAGAAGAAAAGTGGGCAGATCTGGGTGAAAGAAGAGACTCCTGAAAGCAGAATAAAGTGCCATGGAGAAAGAAAACCGAGACACACACATGGGGCGAGGTGCAGCCAGCAACACAGAAGGGCAAGGGGGCGACGTCAGCGCGGCACAGCCCCAGCACATCACCGGAACAGGTGCACGGCGGGGCCCAGTGAGGATGCCCTCGAGAGTAAAACCACATCTGCAGTGACATGTAAAGTGTCTGGAAACGTTTAAAAGGAATTGTAGAAACCATTCCTCTCCAGGCCCTGTTTGTGGCAAGTTCTAGGAACCAAGGGCTTCCCTGGTGGCTCAGTGGTAAAGAATCTGCTTGCAATGCAGACCGGGTTTGATCCCTGGGTGGGGAAGATCCCCTGGAGAAGAAAACGGCAACCTACTCCAGTATTTTTGCCTGGAGAACCCACAGATAGAGAGCCCTGGGGGCTACAGTCCATAGGGTAGCAAAGAGTCGGACACGACTGAGCAACTAACACTAGATCTAAAATGTATTTCTAATGCAACAGTGTCTCATATTAAGAAGATAAAATGGTTTATACATATATATATACAGGGTTTACTCAACTGGTATGTCAGTTCATTCAAATATCAACACTTCCTATTAAAAATTCATTTTAGATACCATATACAGCAAGCCGAAATTTTCATGAAAATAAAAGCATAATTTGGTAGTAAACTCCTCTCACTCTAGTTTTTTGGAGGTGGAAAGAAACCTGACCCAATCTTTTTTTTTTAATAACAAGTGAGCATATTTTCCTCAGCCTTACCTACATTTATGGTATAGATCCACTACAAATACACAATAAGACCTCAGGAGTTTTATGGCATTTTACAATGTTTGCATTCTAAATACTGTGGTTTCACTGTCTTTAATTTTTTTTCCTACCAAAGGTCTTTTTTTCCAATCAGAAATTATTTTAAAAAAATTCTTCCAAAGTTAATTTATTTTACAGGCTAGCTAAATACATTTTAAAAAAGTCACTCTGCCAACTATAACAGTTGAGTGATATTATACATGGTCTCCTGCCTTAAAAAAAAATATGTACATACAGAAAACCTGCAGTAGACCTCTCCAGGAAGAGGGAACAAGAATGCTGTTTGGGTTCAATTGTCAGAACCACAGGATGATCTGCACGAAGCGGGGATCTGCTTTTTTTTCTTTTGCTCTACTTGTAATCTTATTGAAAGCACATAGGGGTACTGTCCCTTCTACCTAGACATGTGAACAGACTATTCCTCAATTAAGTGTGGTCCATTATATCTTTGATAAAACGAAGAATTTTCATTCTACAGAACTAGGAATGAGATGATGGGGTAGAGAAGGAACACTCTTGAATGCAGAGAAACCTATTATTCAACAGGTACTGAGTGTCTCCATAGGGTAGGCACTGTGTAAGCAGTGAGCTGGGTGGCAGCCGATGCAAACAGGAATGGCACAGCATAAAGTTCTTGTCACCCTGCCGGTGGATGCGAGGTTCCTGCTGGAGGCAGGAATAAGCAGCTGAAAGTTTTAAGGGCTTAAAACCAGGTTTATGTTTTGAAAATATGAATTGGCAGCAGTGTGGAACAGGAATCAATGGGATAAACGGGGAGAGAAATAAGGAGAAGGCAAGTGCCGCAGTCCAGGTAAGAGATGCTGAAGGACTGGCCTGGGGCAGGGGTAACAGAGGAGCAGAGATTTGAAGGATACTGTCGAGGAAGAGTTGGCAGGATGTTACAGTGGCTTGGATGAATGGGGGTAAAGGGGGGTTAAAGTACGACCTCAGGATTTCCAGTATAGATGTTTGGCAATTAATGAGTATACACTGGGAAAGTAACAAGTTGAAGAGAGAAGGGTAATTAATTTGGTTTTGGATAATTTTAGGCAAAGATGCTTATAAGACACTCCAGGAAGAAGGTCCAATAACAAGTGGCTGGAAATAGAGGAGTGTGGCTCAGAGGAGCGGAGTGGAGGCAAACATGTTTAATTTGGCTCTCCACACCAAGTAAGCAATAGTTGACTTGGAGAAGAGGTAAAATATCCCAGGAGAAGAACAGAGAGTAAAAAGAGGGGGAAATATGCAGCTCTCTGGGGCATTATTATTTAAGGAATGGCAATAGAAAGAGTTCAGAAGGAGACAGAAAAAGACCAGCGTAAGTGGTAGGAGGATACGGGGAAGAGTAATGTCCTGAAGTCAATCAAAGGGAAAAGGGGGAGTGAGATGAGAAACTGTCGCAGAGGAAGGGGTTTCACCCAGATGAAGGGTCTGAGGGCTGATCCCAGGGCACTGAGGACGAACTGGGACACAGGTCAGTGGAGGTGGCTGTGTCTCTTCCAAGGATTCGGAGGTCAACATGGTGCCAGAAATTATTCCGGGATGGTAACACAGCAGTGGCAATTTCTTTTTTGATGTATTTTTATATTTGCCAATTTTCTGAGAATATGCATTGCTCTAAAATGAGGACAAAACAAAGAAATGAAGTAAAAAGGAAGCTAATTTTTAGAAGAATGAGGTATCATGGGGTCTTTGGCCTAGAGAAGCAGAATTAAGTGCAAGAATCCTGGAATTGGGTTCCTGGGCCATTCTGCCAAACATTAGCTATATGACCCTAAGAATAAGATTTAGAAATTCTCTATAGGCCTTGGCTTCCTTCACTTCAGTTCAGTTCTATAACTCAGTCGTGTCCAACTCTTTGTGACCCCATGGACTGGAGCACACCAAACCTCCCTATCCATCACCAACTTCCAGAGTTTACTCAAACTCATGTCCATTGAGTCGGTGATGCCATCCAACCATCTCATCCTCTGTCATCCCCTTCTCCTCCCACCATCAATCTTTCCCAGCATCAGTGTCTTTTCCAGTGACTCAGTTCTTCACATGAGGTGGCCAAAGGATTGGAGTTTCAGCTTCAACATCAGTCCTTCCAATGAACATTCAGGACTGATTTCCTTTAGGATGGACTGGTTGGACCTCCTTGCAGTCCAAGGGACTCTCAAGAGTCTCCTCCAACACCACAGTTCAGAAGTATCAATTCTTTGGCATTCATCTTTCTTTATAGTCCAAATCTCACATCCACACATGATTATTGGAAAAACCATAGCTTTGACTAGATGGACCTTTGTTGGCAAAGTAATGTCTCTGCTTTTTAACATGCTGTCTAGGTTGGTCATAACTTTTCTTCCAAGGAGCAAGCAAGCGTCTTTTAATTTTATGGCTGCAGTCACCATCTGCAGTGATTTTGGAGCCGCCCAAAAGAAGTCTGTCACTTTTTTCATTGTTTCCCCATCTATTTGCCATGAAGTGATTGGACCAGATGCCATGATCTTAGTTTTCTGAATGTTGAGTTTTAAGCCACCTTTTTCACTCTCCTCTTTCACTTTCATCAAGAGGCTCTTTAGTTCTTCACTTTCTGCCATAAGTGTGGTGTCATCTGCATATCTGAGGTTATTGATATTTCTCCCGGCAATCTTGATTCCAGCCTGTGCTTCCTCCAGCCCAGTGTTTCTCATGATGTACTCTGCATATAAAAGCAGGGTGACAATATACAGCCTTGGCGTACTCCTTTTCCTATTTGGAACCAGTCTGTTGTTTCATGTCCAGTTCTATCTTTCTTGACCTGCATACAGATTTCTCAAGAGGCAGGTCAGGTGGTCTGGTATTCCCATCTCTTTCAGAATTTTCCACAGTTTACTGTGATCCACACAGTCAAAGGCTTTGGCATAGTCAATAAAGCAGAAGTAGATGTTTTTCTGGAACTCTCTTGCTTTTTTGATGATCCAACAGATTTTGGCAACTTGATCTCTGGTTCCTCTGCCTTTTCTAAATCCAGCTTGACCATCTGGAAGTTCTCAGTTCATGTACTGTTGAAGCCTGTCTTGGAGAATTTTGAGCATTACTTTACTAGCATGTGAGATGAGTCCAATTGTGTGGTAGTGTGAGCGTTCTTTGGCATTGCCTTTCTTTGGAATTGGAATGAAAACTGACCTTTTCCAGCCCTATGGCCACTGCTGAGTTTTCCAAATCTGCTGGCATATTGACTGCAGCACTTTCACAGCATCATCTTTCAGGATTTGAAATAGCTCAACTGGAATTCCATCACCTCCACTAGCTTTGTTTGTAGTGATGCTCCCTAAGGCCCACTTGACTTCTCATTCCAGGATGTCTGGCTCGAGGTGAGTGATTACACCACCGTGATTATCTGGGTTGTGAAGATCTTTTTTGTATAGATCTTCTCTGTATTCTTGCCACCTCTTCTTTATATCTTCTGCTTCTGTTAGGTCCATACCATTTCTGTCCTTTATTGAGTCCATCTTTGCATGAAATATTCCCTTGAAGAGATCTCTAGTCTTTTCCATTCTATTGTTTTCCCTTATTTCTTTGCATTGATTAGTGAGGAAGGCTTTCATATCTCTCCTTGCTATTCTTTGGAACTCTGCATTCAGATGGGTATATCTTTCCTTTTTTTTCTTTGCCTTTAGCTTCTCATCTTTTCTTAGCTATTTGTAAGGTCTCCTCAGACAACCATTTTGCCTTTTTGCATTTCTTTTTCTTGGAGATGGTCTTGTTCCCTAGATCCTGTATAATGTGATGAACCTCCATCCATAGTTCTTCAGGCACTCTATCAGATCTAATACCTTGAATCTATTTGTCACTTCTACTGTATAATCATAAGGGATTTGATTTAGGTCATAACTGAATGGTCTAGTGATTTTTCCCTTTCTTCAATTTAAGTTTCCTTATCTGTAAATAAAGCTGCTGGGCTGGAAATACAGTAAGGTTTTTCTAGATGTAGACATCTAGGACTGTCAGCTTGTGACATGAGAATAAGCTCTTACTATTTAAGGAAACCCTACCATGAATTATATACAGAATGCTTATTTTATAATCCAAATTATAACTCCAATTTATACATCTTATAATTTCTGACATTGCCTGCGTGCTTTTCTTAAATGAAGAACAATTATTACATAATGCAAATAACCAGCCCAATTTATGTTTTATAATGTCTGATCTTGTTCATTTTCTTTTCTTAAAGCAAAGAACACCTGTATTAATTATAATATATATCTTTGCGTTCTTTTCATTATGCTTTCTATTTTAAAAATAAAATTCAGTTCTTCCCCCAGAGTAACCTCTGTGCAGCAATCAAGTGTTTTGTGGGTATGGCTTCAGTTGCCCACACAGAATGTTTACTGCTTCTTTTAGAGTGCCCAAGGACATAAAGTCCTTATTGAGCAATGATCACAGGCACTGAGGAAGTAAAAACATCAGGCTACATTTCATAGCCATATCCTTACAGGTGCTGAGTGGTCCGCTATGGACCTTTTTTAGGTATTTCTGTTTCAGGTGTACATTTTAGGCAATGTACAGCAATGTAAATTAGTGGTCAAAGGCCCAGGCAGTGAAAACATTTGACCCAGACCTAAAAAAAATTAGGTGGGAGCCTAATAGTTCAGAAACAAAAATCCTGGGATATTAAAGTTTGAAAGTACCTTCTAAGTCACCTGGGACAAGGCCCTACTGAAGGTAAGAGTCGTTCTGCCAGCCAGTAGGTGTCCCACTTGCTCTCGGACACAGCTAGGGAAACACCCACAATTTCACAAGAAATTGTGACCATCTCGAGCTATTGGAAAGTTCTTCTGCATACTGATCTGAAATCTCTCTTTCTGGCATCCACTCCTCAGCCTCAGTTCTGTCCTCAGTAATGCATCACTTCAGATAACAATGCTACTGCAACTTGTTGGAATGTCTGTTGCCCTAGGGACATTTAGAGCCAAGTAAAAATATTACGGCCTACAAAGCAAATGTATCTTTTTTTCCTAATTATTTTCCAGGAAGGATGAGATCTAAGCTTTTAGTCTATCATGTAAAGAATGAAATTAGTTTGAATCCTTGATAAAAACCTTAACTTAAATATGGTACAACATGTTTTATTCTCGGTAACAGCAGGTTCTTTGACTGGAAAATGATACAGACTCTTTTAATTTAACCAACTTGTTAGATGAACAAATGTTCTCCTGTCCTCCAAAAAACATCCTGGCTAATGCCCACAAGCTAGTGGAGGGCTCATCGCCAGCTGGCTGTTCTCAGGTGGGTCCACACACTTCTGTTCTAATGTGTTGAGCAGTACGCCAACTGTGACTCAGCTATGCTTATTCTCAAATACTCTGTGCCAATGTAACAATTATTGTAATTACATAAGTAAATTGTATATAAACTAATCAAATATGAGTGAGCAGAAGAGTTGTTTCTAGAACAAGTTTAAAGCTTTTAGAACGACTAAGGTTAAAAAAAGTTTTTAAAAAAAAGTTATCAAACTAGAAGTGGGTAAGACAACCATAGAAAATTGAGTAAAACTGTGAAAAGCTAAAGTGACTTTGCACTTATTTACTTAGCAAAGGCCTTTACATTCTTACTCCCTCTGAAGTGGGTGGTGTAGATAATATCTAATAGATGTGTTTTATGCAAGACAAGCCATATGGAATACAAGTGGATTTCTACTCAAAGACAGATCTCGGCTCTTCTTGAGAGATCGGGGAATAAACGTATGTTACATGCTTTAAGTTAAAAACTTAAATATTGAAAAGACATATTATCATTTTTATGACTGCCAGTTTTAATCAGCTTTTTCAAACAATTGACCATTTTGTCAATTTGATGAAGTTTGATGAAATCAGAGAGGAAGCTCCTCTTGCAGTTTATAGCTAATCTCCCAGGATAGAGAATTACTAAAATGAAGATATTATCAAAGACAAACTTAAGACTCCATAAAATCAGTTCAAGTTTGCCAAGAACCATACAAATTGAGATATGGTAGAAATCAGAGTTGCCAGGGATGATACAAATTAATAAGCTTCACCAGTTACTAAGGCAGATTATACTGACATGGACCAATAAAACAACTGAGTGTGTACAATATTTGGCAGAAGCCAGAGAACTATGGGGAAAATAGGCAAGAAACTCAGAAATTAAAGGATCAGATATAATGTTAAGAGGAAAGAGAAACTATGTATACATTGGCAGACAAGCTTTATGAAGCTGAATATTCAAAAATGCTGTTCTTTGCAGAAGCAGGAAAGTACTCTGGAAGAATTTTCCAGAAAGAGTCAGTCAATGAGAAAACAAGGAGCTAAAGGGGGCAAAGCAGGTGATAGGGACTCAATTAAACAAAAACTTAAAAAGTAGAGGATGAGGGATAAGGCTTACAAGACGAGTTACTGTAAAGTTTTAAGTAGTTTACAGTAAGCTTGGGTTCCCTGGTGGCCCAGACGGAAGAGAATCTGCCTGCAATACAGGAGACCCGAGTTTGATCCCTGGAGAGGTCCCTGGAGAAGGGAATGGCAACCCACTCCAGTATTCCTACCTTGAGAATTCCACAAACAGAGGAGCCTAGCGGGCTACAGTCCATTGGGTCGCACACAGCTGGACACAACAGAGTAACTGACACTTTCACTTTCACACTGTACAGTGAGCTAATCCAGTTCATGGAAAATGGTTCAGATGGTCTCATGATCTTATTAAGGCACTATTAATCTCTAAAAAAGAAGTGAGCAAACTTTAGGCTCACAGACACCTACCTTAACTGAAACTAGGTGAACTGAACAAACCCCTTCTTGGTATTACTAAAGCACTCTAGCAAAAAAATATTTGCAGTCAAAAAACACCCACCATCTCCAAAGGGATCACGAAAGGAAGAGAAGTACATAACCCTTATGTGTCTGGATTTTAATACTTCACATATCACTTCATTATTAACGAATGGCTTTTATGTATATAATTTTTTTAAAAACCCATAAAGCTCTGTGAAGCAAATATAGCCTTTATTTTACAGGTGAGAAAATCAAACTCGTAGATGTTGAATGATATGCCCAAGCTTGCATAGCCAGAAAACAGTTCACAGATCAGAACATGGTCATTCCAATTTAAGTATTCAAAAAAAGTGTGGAAAATAAAGAATTAAAATTTCCAGTAATTCCAATAATTATATTTTTATGTCTTCTTTCCATCCCCTTTCTCCACAGACTGTGATCACTGGACTATCTTTTCTTTTTTTCACTTGACATTGTATCACATGCATTTATCATGACTACTAACCTTCATACAGATGAGTTAATGACCACACAATACTGTATCAATTATTCCAGTCACAATAAAACTATGGGGGATGGTGCTACTCTATAGAACCAAAGACAAATAAAAAGGTAGTTACTTCACCAATCCTATTATTGGCCAGCCAGGTTTTTGATTTTTTTTTTTCCATTACAAGTAGAGTTAAGACAAAAAGTCTCTCCTTTATGGCTCATAAGTTGCAGGGATGGTCATTAAAGGGAGAGCAACCCCTCCCTCCAGAAATACTTTCTTCCCTTTCATAGTGTTTTTGAATTACTGTCTCTACATTTAATTCTGCACCTATAACCTTTCTGTATTTAATCATTAAGAAGAAAACGTGTGTGAATGAAGTATTTTTATATTTTATTCCTTACTGCTTGCAAAGATAATTGTCTCACACAGGACAAGTGTACCCTATTGAGGAAGAACCAAAGCTTTCTTAGAAGCACAGATAAAATCAACTGGGATTGAGCAAGATAGTAACACATTCTATGTTTCATTTTATTTGGGTCCCAAAGGACCATTTAGTCTCCTACTTGCCTGAAAACACAATCATACTATAGCCACATGGCACAAACTAAAAGGGTGATCTGGAAATTGACTGATTTATCTGGAAAAGCATCAGCTCTCCATTTCAGAGTATGCCATGATGACACAGTCTAAATCAAATTTTAAACAAACATAATCACAGCCATTCTCTTGGCCAAATTCTAGGGGGTGTGGGGCGGGGCGGGGGGGGGGTGACCTTAAGAATTCCAAGTGGAAGGAAGTCTTCGTAGATCCCAAGGGACCTATATGTTGCTTTTAATTTAGAGAAGTGTCAAAATACGTTTCTCCAAGGGCCAAGAGAGAAGAATTATGCAACTTAATGAGATGTTGCCATATTAAGCCCTGAGCTGATGGCTCTCAGTTTTAGGCAATTCCCAGCCAATGTTCTCATCATTTTGGATCCTTCACTTTCCCCACGGCGTCTCCGGGTTGGAAAGCACATTAGAGGTCATCTGGCTCCAACAGTCATCACCCACGTCTAAAGTCCACTGATAAGGCAGGCCTGGAAACAGCATGAACGCTTCCAGCAGGGTGACAAACTATTTGGCCATTTCTTCCTCACTCCCAGAGTCTTTGGCCCAGAAGGCACAGGCCCCCGGGAGAAGCCCTCCGTGCAGACAGCATCCCTTACCTGTGGAGAGCCGGGAGCGGCACTGCCCGGTCATGGGGCTGTATTCCTGGCTTTCGTCAGCGCACACGCACAGGAAGGACCCTTCCACATTTTCACAGAAGGCTTCACCGCACACGCCACTGAGCAGCTCACATTCGTTCACATCTGGAAAAGGGAGCACAGACCAAGTCAGATGTGTTCCTCACTCCTGACCACGCTTTGTTTCACCAGCTGTGCCATGACTGGTGGTGTCTGCAGGAACAAGGGGACTCCCCCCACCCCGGAAACAATCAAACCCTTCAGCTTTTGGGGGGAAGGGGCTCCCATTGGCAGTGCTGCAAGCTTTGGTTTGTGGGACGGGACAAAGAAAACACAACGCAAGGCTTGCAAACTCCCACTCCGGTTTTAAGGAAGAACTCAAAACCGTACCGCAAGCATCGTATGTACGCTTTGTTTAATTTTCACTTCCCTGACTTTTTGACAATATGAGGTCTTAAATAACTGGGTACTTCTCTCTCAGTTTTTAATTCAAGGAAAATTAGCAGCACTGGCACTTCAGAAACTGCCAAATTCTTGAAATGCATTTTTAGAAATTGTTTACAGTCCACTCACATGTCTAAAGATATAGCTCCCTAGCAGCCAAAATGTTCATAACTTGACAACCAGAAGTCAGGTTGGGTATCTCTTTGGGAAATGAAAGGACAACCGCTATAAGTAGCTGCTGGGTTACATTAATCATTGGCAGGAAGCAAACTGGTCCAGTAACTTCTCACTGCTATTACCATGCCTTTAAAATTTCTGTTGGTGTTCCACAGTGTAATTTCTACTTCTGCTAGATATTTTTATTTTTACTTAAATATACTTAACTGAAACACTATAAATTCACAGATGAGTCCATTTTATTCAACAGTAACCAAGTACCTGGCTCTAAAGAAAGGCTAATTTTATGTCTGCCCTTGTCCAATACTACTTTTTATCTTTTCTCCTCTGAAGAAATGTCATTAATGAGTGCCCAGTAAACAAAATACCTGACTTGACATCTGAAATGTTGATGTATTTTATGCATTAAACATGATTAAATGTGTACAAACATCAGCTTTCATGAGCATACTCTAAGATGGTTTATAGAAAGTTAAAAACTTGAGCAATTATCCAAGTCATCCACGGGAAAAAAATACTATTTTCACCTGCTATACCCAGTTAATTGGACAAAAACTTGATCTCTCTTGACTTATTTGGATAATTACCTCAGTTTTCCATTTCACTTTGTATATAAACAGATATAAATCCAATAAGCTGAGTTTTGCTTATGAAAAGATATTATGACAAAGTAAAGCAGATAGTTGGTATATTTAATCAACCTGGACAGTCATAATTTAGACCAGAAAAATTGACTTTAGATATTTGCCAGTTTGCATTTATCAATTTTAGGTAACTATCAAATGGAATCTTCTACTTTCTAACTTATATTATTTCCATAGCTATTGAAATCTTTCCTACCAGATGGTATTCATTCAATCAAAAAATATTTTCTCGTTTACTTCTATGGTTCAGACTGGGGAGACAATGACGATGTAGGAAGCCTTCAGGGAGCTCCTGCCAACTCCTGCCTTCAGAGAGCTTAATGTCAAGTCATAGAGGCCAGGATAAGTGCTAGGAATGAAAAGTACAGAGCATTAGGACAGCACAGAACAGTGGACCTTACGTGCAGTGGTGGGTTAAGGAAGTAATACTGGAACCAAGCTCCATCTGAAGGATGAGTGGATAAGAAGGGTAAACAGCCAGGATCCAAGCAGTGGGAACAGAGAGGCCAAAGCTTGGTCCCAGAGGGCTGATTCATCTCTCAAACCCTGAGGAACACCCAGTGTGGTGTGGTACATGTAAGAGGTGCTCAGTTAATATTTTTCCAAGAGAACAGACAAATATAACGACACATGTAAGTCTATTAACAGGATAACAGATATTCCTTCTCTAAGGGTGGTATATTGCGGGTCGAAACGAAACATTGGCATGGATTTGGTGCACTCATCTGCCTAGTTAGAAATAAACATTAACGAAGGGCTCAGAAGATAAGTGGAGTCAGTGGTTTGACATCTGATACCACAATAGGTAACAGTTAACATTTACTGAGCACCTACAATGGGCCAAACATTAGGCCCAGTCAGGAGAGACAGTGTTCTCAATCACATGGAGCTTGTTGCCTTGGAAAAGGCAGCTGCAGGCAGCACATACATGATTGATTTATTGCACAAAAGGATGTAAGTATTACAATAGAATTTACCCAAGGTATTTGGGAAGCAGGAGGAAGGATAGTAGCTTAGCTGGAGGGTGAGAAGCGGAACAGGAATGGTACCTGGGAGGAGATGACATTGAACTTCTGGCTTCAGGGGCTTCAGGAATGAATGGGATGGACTGAGGCTCAGGGAGGGGGAGGCCAGGAGGTTATTCTCAGCAAAAGGAGCAAACAACAGCCTAATCACTTCCCAGCTACATGAACAATCATAAGCAGTTTTATGCTGCAGGAGCGTAACCGGTGAGGAAGCAGGCGGTGAGGCTGAGAAAGTAAGTGAGGGCCAGACCACAAGACCTATTAAGTCGACATATTTAGTGAATGGCAGATGGTTTTTACCACTGTAATTTAGTGCATAGGAAACTACAGCAGGAATTGGAACAAGTGATTACAACAGTGTTACCTTAAAGGTGGTTACTATTCAAGTGATTTTATTGTTAAATTTCCAAACCAACTTTGTTTTCCCAGTTCAATCTGGATGGGAAATGAATTGCTGCTTTCATTGCAAATTTCCAAACTAAAACATTGCTGACTCATCCTCAAGTGTCATCTGCCATGTAATGACCAGAGGCAGATTTTCTTAAATTATTAAGTAAAGAAAAAGTCTTGTTATCTGTGAAGTTCTGAATCAAATAATTTCTTTCCCATTTAATTGCTCTAATTGCAAGTATCCTTCATGATGAATTTGACTTAAAGAAATCACGGCTGATCAGAACATGACATAAGAAGTGGCTATTTTATGTGAGCATGTGATGGACCATATTCTAGGACATCTGATGATACTCAAGATTCCTTCCAGCTCTGACAATCTCAGAACAGATGCAAGAACTATGCTTGCACAAGCCAAAGCATCATTTTACGGGTGTCGTTCCTGGAAACAAACTCCTGCCAACACGTTTCCTTAAACACACTGCCTAAGGGAGGTACGTTTTGAAGACAGACAAGCTCTACCACACACCAGACTCTATTTCCTGTGCAGGAAGGACTGGAGCGTTCCGCATACCCAGCTAAGAGCTTAAACAGATGCTCTTTTTAATATACCTTTAAATCCAAAGTTATGCTTCTCTATTTCTTAACATCCCTACCATCTCAGAAGCTGCGGGGTCACTGTGCACCTCTCCAAACCATACGACAAGATCAGATTATTGATGTCATTCCGCCCAGTTACCTTGCTTCCATCTCTCCTGTGGTTGATGATTTTGATTTCTTCTTGAGAGAGAGATGTCGGGAGAAAAAAAAAATCTAAGCACTCACCCACACACCCTTGCCCATCCTGTGGGGCCTGAAAGCCCTGATAACAGAGGCAGCGGAAGGAGCCAGCCGTATTGTCACAAAACCCGTGACTGTCACAAATAGTGTTGTTTACACATTCATCAATATCTGCAAAAAAGACATGGACCATGAGACACAAAACACAGACAGACGACACTAGATACTAATGGAGAGACAGAGGTGTTCAACACACCCCAGTTAGTATGAGATGATCATGTTTACACAGAATGAACTTTGAAAACATTTTATGTATCAATAAAATGTTTTGATGAACATATCTCAACAGACAAAATATTGGGTTCTATGAGAAAGAAAACATTTACTTTTCCTCAGGAAATGTTTTGAAACTGAAATGACTGCTACAAGTGCCCCAGTCCATGTTTTCTAAATATTTTTGATTTTTTCATTTCCAAGGAGAGGATATTCCTGCAGTGGAGATATGTGCAAGTATTGTCACCTTTTTTTGATTGCTGTAAATGCTAATAGTTCTATCTGGCAAATTGGCAGCTGAAATCATTGGCCTGCTCGAACAAGGATTTATTCAGTCCTAGAGATAGTGAATGGACAGAGGAGCCTAGCGGGCTACAGTCCACGGGGTCACAGAGTTGGATACAACTCAGTAACTGAGCTCAAACACTTGGTCAAGTTTAAACTGCATTCCCATGAAGGGAAGGGGGCAGGAGTAGCGGGAGGGAGAGAGGGAGAATCTGATCTGATAAGTTCAGCAGTGTAGCCAGCCCTCCCTGTTACTCTAGAGGAAAGACTTTATTCACAGGGAATGATTTCCTGTCACCAATTTATAGCCACTCAGATCCTAAATGTCACTGCTGCTCAACTGATTAGCCAGTGGCCAACTCTTAAGTTCACTTTGTTCTCTATAAACTTGATGACAGTGGTCCTGTGCTTTCTATCTCCCGTTAATAGAAGTGTTCTCGTAAAAGTCAAGTCTCAGTTTTAAAGTCACAAATGGACTTTTCAATACAGTTCTTTATCCTCAGCTATGCAACTCACTTTCCTCTCCAGTCTCCCATCCCCAGCACTGCTGTCCTCCTTGTTTATGCCCACACTGCACATTGCAACTGCCAGGCTGTCTTCTCTGCCTCTCAACCAAACAGGTCCCAAATACAAGCTTTTTTGAGAAACGATCAAGAGAATATGCAATTATTGCATCCAAATACATGTGAAAAAGATTTCATGTTTATGTTCAAATAACAAAATGAGGTAACAAATGATAAAGAACATGACAAGTGAAATCACACCAGACAGAACTCAGTTTGGGCAAGTTCAAACGAATAAAGTTAAATTTTTCTAAAACTTCAAACACTGAGTCATAAATTTTTCAAGGAAAGAAGATGCATGCAATGATATTCAGCAGCTCTCTCACGTCTCTTCATAACTGTCCAACACGATCAAGCGTAACTTCAGAGACAGTCTCACTTTTGAACTGTAAAATATGAGTGACTATAAAACTTTCTTAATTTTCTCAAAATGGTGTCCCTTCTCCTTAAGGCTGGGCCCTCTCGCCATGCCTACCAGTCACCTCTTCCTCCAATCCACCTGCTCATCCTTCTCCTGCATCTTCAGTGATTCCTCCCTGTCTCCTTCCCTCATTGCTTTCAAAAATGTCACAGTCTCTTAGAAAAGCGTTCATCTAACCACAGTGTCCCCTACTGTGCTTTTTCCACTTCTTCTATCCTTGCAAAATGTATCAAAAGAACTATCTATGCTCACTGTTTTTATCTAATATACCTCTCATCAGTAAAACGGAAACAGTAACAATATTAGTAATGTTAATAATACTAGTATGCTTCTAAAATTACTATAGTAATTTACAAAATTAAAATGCACAAGGTGCATAAAACACTGCTTACCATATAACTTAGGAAGTGTACATGTTACTATTACTATTATCATCATTACTCTTCTTACTCTTCCCTTCCTGACCTACAGGTCTTTCTAACTCTTTATCCTTTGAGAAAAACCACCAGCAGCCAACCTATCATTAAATTCAATGATCATTTTCTAGTCAGTCATCATCACGTCTGGTCACCTTTCTCCTTAAACTCCCTTTTCACGACCCCTGATGGAGGATTATTCTCCTTCTAGCTTTAACCTCCCTGGTTCACTGAGCCTCATCCTTTCTCAGCCTGAAGGTGGTGCCTGCCAGGGCTCAGGCCGGCCCTCCCTGCGACCTGCTTTATTCCCCAAAACTCCCTTCTCCTCTGCTCTCCACCCTCTCCACAGACTTCACATGGCATGAATCCAGTCTTGGTCTCTGGCCAAGATCCTTCTTATTCTTGATCATGTCCATTTCATCTTCTGTTATCATCTCAAATTCACTATTCAAGGTCTTCCTCCTAAACCCTACTTCCTGACCTTCCTGACCAATCTCTCTGACCTCTACCCTTTTTTTAAACCTCTACATCTTACCTCAACTTGAATGGAAAAACTCAACGAAATGATTTCACATCTTAAAAAAAAAAAGTGAATCTTCCCTGCAGCATCTAACACAAAGAAGACACTCATTAAATCTGTCCTGATGGATTTTCAATGTCCACATCAGGCTGAGATCACAACTGATTTACTAGTCATAACCACGAGAGACAGAATTGCACTGTGTCATCAAGTCACTTCACACCGGCCACTGCTCATTTTAGACTTCCTGAAATGGGCATTTGTTGAAGAGATTACGTTATTCATTGAACCACAGGATTTAAGGGCTGGAAAGTAACTCAGAAGTGCTTTAATTACCATTTGCAATGCTGATGGTTTCCCAGTCTCTCTCAAGGGTCTATCCTTTAGAACCCTTTATCTAACCAGTCTCTATTGGACACATCATAGTAAACGAACTCCCTACTGCTCCCCACCTCAGCTCACCTTCATTTCTCCTGTATTCCTGTCTCCTGAGAGCCCAAGCTGTCACCCCAGCCACGAACCTTAGTGTCAATTCTTCCTTCTCTCCTACTCCTCCTAACTTCTGAATCCTACCCTCTTATTTTTCCTGGTATTTCTCATCCCCCTAATCAGTTCCTTTATCTCCAGTTTTGTCTGCCTCCCTCAAATCCATTCTCTAGGGATTTCCCTGGTAGTCCAGTGGCTAAGACTCTGCTCTCCCAATGCAGGGAGCCCGGGTTTGATCCCTGGTCAGGGAACTATATCTCACATGCAGTAACTAAGAGCTCGCATGCTGCAACTAGAGATCCTGCCTGCCACAGCTATGATCCAGCACAACCAAATTAATTAATTAAATTAATTTGAAAAACTCCATTCTCCACATAACTGCAAACCTTCCAGGGAATTCCCTCACTCAGAATGTTCTATGCCATTTTAAGGCTAGAGAACATGAACCACTCTCTATAGCAGAGTGCCGTTCATCATCGGGCATCAGGCTACACATCTGGTCATAGTTCTTAGCCAACTTCTTTCCTAATTCATGCTTCAGCCCTATGAGCATAAGTACTAGAGTTCTTTGAAAACCCTATAGTCTTCAATTTCTCACTGACTTTGTGCACACACCTTTCTTCACTAGAAATTCTCCCCTCTGCCCACTTTGCTCAGAAACTCTCCCTGGCCCTTGGTCAGCCCAGGAGATACCTCCTCTGTGGCAGATTTCTGGGCCTATCCCTTATGCTCCCAGAGTATGTGGGGACACAAAAGTGCTTAACAGGGCTACTTCTGGGGGTAGGGAACCTTCAACCCAACCTCACCAGCAGTTTATTCCCTTCTAAAATGGGACAGTGGACAGCAGAGGAGGATGAAGGGGAAATGGCGCCTAGAAACCTGGTGGCTTTTCGGTCCAGATTCTTGAACTAAACTCTCTTGCCTTCCTTTTTATTATTTATTTTATTCATTCAAGATGATGATTTCTTGTTAAAGACAGTCAGCTCAAGGACTGAATAACTGACCTTAAGGTGAACAAGTTCTGCATTGGTAATGAATTACTGGGCGTCTTGCAGTCTCAGATTTACTGTAACAGTGATTAACAGAGAAAGTTCAGATGAGCAATATTTTGGACTTCAATGAATAGGAAAAAATAACCTAAAATGCCTGGAGACCAGCTCTTCAACAACTAATATTTTATGAAAATGATATACTCTAACTCTCTGCAGTTTCATGCTTTCAACAATGAGGTGAGGTAATAGCTTAATAAGAGGATGTTTGTTTCATGTCTCTGACTAATGATCTATATTTAAAAGCCCCATTATTTCATTAGAACTTTCTTTGATGACAAGAGCTCTCAGAGATATTTTTCCACTGTTAGTCCTATCTATAAACAGATTCATAAGAACTGCCACATTGAAGATTAACTCTAAGGCTAAAGGTTAAGAAAATGTATTATGCTAGAATAAAAGCCTGACCAAGATGCATACTTTAGTCCACTTTTGCTGAAACTGAACTTTGAATGTGAAACTAAATTTTGAATGATTCAGATATCACAGATTTTCTTTTTGCTTAATGAAGGATAACTCTAGTAAGTTACTAAAAGAATTCTGCTTAGGTATCTGTAAAAGTCATATATGATATTGTCTATCACCAGTCACACTGTCTACCCAGTAAGTGATACAGGAGTAACTATTCAGAGATCTCTCAGTTGACAATCCAGATGAAGCTGATACATCAGTGTAAGCACTGATTTCCCATGCACATTTTTGCTATTTATATTTTACTAAGCAAGGCAGATATAAACATTACCACTTCAATGAAAATGAATTCAAGAAAAGAATTATGCAGACCAAGGGAAGCAGATCATTGATGTGAATTCTCCAATAACAAGATTACCCAAAGGTCAGAAAGGGAAACAGAGCATAATCCTTGGCAAATGCAATTTCCAGGGGCTCATTTCTAAAGGAGCAGTGTTGCCAATGACCCACACGACCATACACTTTGAGGATCTTAACCATTGCCCTACTTGTTAGACCAATGATCCTTGTCTGTACGCTTTTTTTTTGGGGGGGGGGGAGAATTGCTTTACAATGTGTTAGTTTCTGCTTTACAACAAAGTGAATCAGCTATATGTATACATTCACTCGCCCCCTCCTCATGGGCCTCCCTTCCACTCTGCCCCACCGCATCCCATCCCTCTCTACTTAGTCCATTTTCTCAATGGACCAAAGGCTTTTCAAAACCTACTGATTGTTACTAGGGATTCTGCACGTAAGAGCAGAACTCCTACCTTGTACTGTCCCTCCACTCTCACTTAGGTAAAGTGAGCTATGAAATAAGGTAAAAGCACAAAGAGGAGACATGATTTACTAAAAGGGGCTGAAGTCAGGTAACCCTTACTTACCAATAAAGAAATTACAACTGTGTTCAAAGACCTCAACAATAAATTACATAAGACATCAATGATCCATTAAATATTTTGTATTATATGCACAACAGTCTAAGTACATGGGGATAAGAGGGTATTTGTGTATATTCGGTCAATAAAGTGATGCGGCTTTCTTTGTTTCAGATACTTGTTTTGAATTAACAAGTCTTTTTCTCATTTTCTTAACATCTCCTGCCTTTGCCTCATTGATTTTCCTTTTTCTTATTCCAAGCAGGACATATCCACCTATTCAAGGAAGGAGCTCTCTGACAAGCCTTCTTTTTGCTGCCAGGGCTCTTGAGAAAGGGGGATGATGGGAATGGGGTGTCATTTTTGGTAAGGGACGACTCATAGGAAAATCTCCACAGCCCTTGCATGATTGGAAAGAAGAAGCCTTCCTGTCATCAGAGTATTTTTAGATGAATGAAAAGGTTCATCTCAATTCGAAGAGGCTTTGAAGATTACCTGGTTCAATTTCTTCACTTTAAGAACCAGAAAGCTGAAACCTACAAAGGAGAAGGAACTTGCCTCAAGGTTACCCAGTCAATCAGCGGTAGAGCTGACAAAGCAGCAGTGCCTAGTGGAGGAACAATCTTCTGAATCTAAGTTTGTGACTGTACCTACCACATCTTATCTCCCACCATGGTGATGGTTATTGAAGGTCATCTGAGAGAATGAACAGAATTAACTCAAATGTAAGCCCATCAAATACACTGGGATGTATGCACTTCAAAGATGCAAGTCAGAAAACACATTCCTTGACTTACCACTTACTGACTTGCAGTTTAATCAAAGTACCCTCCTCTTGTCCTTTAGCAAGGTTTTAACATCCAGGATCATCATAACTGAAATCTAAAGATCCAAGGTACTGTAGGTGCTGAAGATGCTATTTTTCTAGGTGACCCTTGCAAAGAAAGACCCGTCAAGCACCAAGGGTGTGTAAACCACAAAATATCCCAGGGCCATGTCTAGCATTGGTGCTCTTTGGATCTCTCTGTAAGATGGAATGACCTAGTGTTTCAGCCCCAGGCTTCCTGACCAACTGAATGGGTTAAATATTTGGCACTAGAATATTAGGAGAACAGAGCCACAGAAAGGGGGCTCACACTGGAAGCGGGTGCATGGCTCCCCCCCATGAGGACCCCTCATAACCTTTACTGAAAGGAACGGAAGCAGGCAAGGAGACAGTAAACCCCAGCAAAGAAGTGGGACTGAACAACGTTAAACCAGCTGAACAGATGCCCAAAGGAATTTTTAAATGGCATGGCTGATGGCCCAAAAGAGATTAAGGTCTCCCTCACAGCAGAGGAGAGAAGCCAGGATTAAACGGAAGATGAGCGCAGGCCGAAAGAAAAAAATACAATTTAGCCAATAGGAAATTAAAAACTGGATTTGGAGATGATCCAGACAACATAATAGGATATGGAAAGCGCCTTTAAAAAAAAAAAGGTCCACTGAGGTCTGGCAAAATCAACAAGGATGAAGAATATGGGCCTTATGTGTTATGGAAAATTACTTTGTTCTGGGAAATGGGGATGAGCCAGAAAACAGCAGACGGCATCTTTGTGCAGAGTGTGACTGCCATGCTGCTGCCAGACTGATGAGTGGGGGAGAAAACCTAAGGTTCGTGATGGTCACAAGCATGTTTTGAAAGCCAGCAGCCTAAAGTTCAACAATGAGAAATGACAGAAGTAGAGCAAAGTATTTCAAATCCAACATTCTAGCCCCCAAATTCTGGAAAACAAGGCTGGCCAAAGAGAGGTCAATTTTTTTTTCCAGCCTTCAAACGCACTACTTTAAAACAGATTCACTTAAATCATTCTTTTAAAATTACCCAGAGCAGCCTCCCAAATGATATCTGAGAACTGCTAGAAATTCCTGAGAAACAAAACCAAAACTTTGCTCTGATTTTAATCAATCAATACATGGATAACAGATTAACCAGTCAGAGTTAAAGATAGACTAATGGAAAACCACCCTAAAGTCACAATCATCACCATCCCAGTCAACAAATCCAATGACATAGGATTCATCCTCAACCACCTCCCCATGTACAAGCATTGAGCTCCTCTGATTTTCTCTTCTGTTCATCTCCAAGCTCTCCCCTCTTCTCCAATCTTACTCGGGGCCTCCCCACTATCATCTGAATTCCTGCAAAGGCATTCCAACACCAGTTCATTTCCTGGATCGGGAAGATCTGCTGGAAAAGGGATAGGCTACCCACTCCAGTATTCTTGGGCTTCCCTTGTGGCTCAGCTGGTAAAGAATCCTCCTACAATGCTGGAGACCTGGGTTTAATCCCTGGGTTGGGAAGATCCCCTGGAGAAAGGAAAGGCTACCCACTCCAGTATTTGGACCTAGAGAATTCCATGGACTGTATAGTCTCAGTTCAGTTCAGTCACTCAGTTGTGTTTGACTCTTTGTGACACCAAGGACAGCAGCATGCCAGGCCTCCCTGTCTATCACCAAATCCCGGAGTTTACTCAAACTCATGTCCATGAGAGTCAGTGATGCCATCCAACCATCTCATCCTCTTGTCCCCTTCTCCTCCCGCCTTCAATCTTTCCCAACATCAGGGTCTTTTCAAATGAGTCAGCTCTTCAAATCAGGTGGCCAAAGTATCGGAGTTTCAGCTTCAACATCAGTCCTTCCAATGAATATTCAGGACTGATCTCTTTTAGGATGGACTGGTTGGATCTCCATGCAGTCCAAAGGACTCTTAAGAGTCTTCTCCAACACCACAGTTCAAAAGCATCAGTTCTTCAGTGCTCAGTTTTCTTTATAGTCCAACTCTCACATCCATACATGACTATTGGAAAAACCATAGCCTTGACTAGACGGATCTTTGTTGGCAAAGTAATGTCTCTGCTTTTTAATATGCTGTCTAGGTTGGTCATAACATTTCTTCCAAGGAGTAACTGTCTTTTTTATTTCATGGCTGCAGTCACCATCTGCAGTGATTTTAGAGCCTGTATAGTCTATGGGGTCACAAAGAGTCAGACACAACTGAGTGACTTTCACTTTTAAAGCCCCTTCAGGTTTTCTCCAGGGATAACAGTACAAAGGCCCTTGCCACATGGTCTCCGGAACTCATCTGTATTCAACTCTCAGTTTATTTGCTTTTCTAGCTGACCCCTCTGCTACTGTATCTTCTACTGCCCTCTTTCCCTGTCTACTGGATCATTCTGTCAGGATCTATTAATAAAATTTCATGCTATTATCCTGAATAGGGCCTCAGGGCATAACACTATCCCTTCAGCTAGAGCTACATTTCTCACTCCTTTTAATGGCCAAGATTCTGGACTATTCTGTTAGCTCTCATTTGTTCTTGGGTGGCTCCAGTATTTACGACTCCACCAAAATGGACCTTCATAAGGTGATCATTTTGGAAAATCCAAAGGACTTTGTGCCAGTACCATACTGTCTTGATGACTGTAGCTTTGTAGTAGAGTCTGGAGTCAGGAAAGTTGATTCTTCCAGTTCCATTCTTTTTTCTCAAGATTGCTTTGGCTATTTGAGGTCCTTTGTGTTCTCCATACAAGTTGTGAAATTATTTGTTCTAGTTCTGTGAAAAATACCATAGGTAGTTTGATAGGGATTGCACTGAATCTATAAATTACTTTGGATACTACAGTCATTTTCACTGTATTGATGTTTCCAATTCAATAACATGACATATTTCTCCATCTATTTGTGTCATCTTTCATTTCTTTCATCAGTGTTTTATAGTTTTCTATATACAGGTCTTTATAGATCAATGGAACAAAACAGAAAGTCCAGAGATAAATCCACACACCTATGGACACCTTATCTTTGACAAAAGAGGCAAAAATATACAATAGAGAAAAGACAGCCTCTTCAACAAGTGGTGCTGGGAAAATTGGTCAACTACATGTAAAAGAATGAAACTACAACACTTTCTAATACCATATACAAAAATAAACTCAAATGGATTAAAGATCTAAATGTAAGACCAGAAATTATAAAACTCTTAGAGGAAAACATAGGCAGAACACTCTGTGACATAAATTACAGCAAGATCCTCTATGACCCACCTCTCAGAGTAATGGAAATAAACACAAAAATAAACAAATGAGGCCTAATTAAACTTAAAAGCTTTTGCACAATAAGGAAACTATAAGTAAGGTAAAAAGACAACCCTCAGAATGGGAGAAAATAATAGCAAATGAAACAACTGCAAAGAATTAATCTCCAAAATATACAAGTAGCCCATGCAGCTCAATACCAGAAAAACAAACAACCCAATCAAAAAGTGGGCAAGGGATCCAAACAGACTTCTCCAAAGAAAACATACAGATGACTAATAAACACATGAAAAGATGCTCAATGTCACTCATTATTAGAGAAGTGAAAATCAAAACCACAATGAGGGTCAGAAGGCATAATTATCAGGTCAGAACGGTCATCATCAAAAAATCTACAAATAATAAATCCTAGAGAGGGTGTGGGGAAAAGGGAACCCTCTTATACTGTTGGTGGGAATGCAAACCAGTACAGCCACTATGGAGAACCGTGTGGAGATTCCTTTAAAAACTAGGAATAGAACTGCCATATGACCCAGCTATCCCACTGCTGGGCATAAACCCCAAGTAAATCAGAATTGAAAGAGACATGTGTACCCGAACGTTCACTGTAAGCACTATTTACGAAGCTAGGACATGGACGCAACCTAGATGTCCTTTGGCAATGAATGGATAAGGAAGTTGTACATATACACAATGGAATATTACTTAGCTATAAAAATGAACACATTTGACTCAGTTCTAATGAGGTGGATGAAACTAGAGCCCATTATATAGAGTGAAATAAGTCAGAAAAAGAAAGACAAATACTGTGTATTAACACATATATATGGACTTTAGAAAGATAGTAATGACGATCCTACATGCAGGGCAGCAAAGGAAACACAGATGTAAAAACAGACTTTTGGACTCAGTGAGAGAAGGTGAGGGTGAGATGATTTGAGAGAACAGCATTGAAACATATACATTACCATATGTAGACAGATGACCAGTGCAAGTTTGATGCATGAAGCAGGACACTCAAAGTTTGTGCTCTGGGACAACCCAGAGGAATATGGGGGGGAGGGATGTGGGAGGAGGGGATCGGGATGGGTGGACACATGTATACCCGTGGCTGATCCATGTTGAGGTATGGCAAAAAACATCACACTCAGTGGTATTTAATGCACTTGACAACTCTCCTCTTCTTAAAGTACTCTCTTCCGTTAGATTCCATGGTCATATATGCTCCTGGGTTTTCTCTGGCCACATTTCCACAGTCTTTCTCTTTTACTTGACCCCTAAATATGTTTCTCAGGACATAGTCCTAGGCCTTCTTTTCTTCTCATTCCATGGTGTCTCTTGATAGCCTCATCCATTCTAATAGCTTCAAACACCATCTATATCTGAGGATTTCAATTCAAATCTCCAGCAAAGACCTTCTTTTCCAAACATCAGATCTAACTTGATCCAATTGCCTGTCACACCCACATGGATATCTCAAGGGCAATTCTAATTCAATACACCCAAATGATACTTTTGATCTTAAAAAATTTTCCTTCATCTTTCACCATGTGAAGAAATAGTGCCATCAAATATCTACTTGTTACCTCTAGAACCAGGGATTTAGCCTCAATATTCCATTTCCTCCTTCCCCTCCATCCAACTCAACACTATGTTCTAATCCAGTACCAGGGTTTGTCTACAAAACATTTAATTCATTCATCTCTTTCCATAACACTGTTACTGCTCTAGTATGAGCTACCAATATGTCTGGTGTCTGAACAACATCTAAGAAGATGCCCTTATGTTTCTCTTGTCCTTTTAATCTCATTTCCAAACAGTACCCTGGGCAACATACAGTTTAAAAATATAGAGTACTGAATAACATCAAACCTAAGAGTTTATTTTATATACTACCAAAAGAGAGAAGAGCTCTGCAAATTCAGTTATTTCCTAGTGTTTATTTTTAAACAAATCACATCAACTGAAAGAAATATTCCTATATTAAAATGTGAAAAAAATACACATCTTAGAAATGATAGAATATTATCACAGTCCACTTAAAAGCTGCTAGTATGTTTCAGTTATTCTTAGAATGATATTCAAACTTGCAATGTTTCCTGTGAGGCTTTGTTCCTTCTGTCCCTGACTCTTCAGTCTATCCCTCACTATGCCTCCCTCCAAGCACCAGGCATTGGTCATTCTCACTTCCCTGAAAACTCCTAGCACTTTCCTGCCTCGGAGCCTGTGCCCTTCCTACAACTCCACCCAACCTCACTCTTCCACAGGTAACTCACTCCTCAGGGCTCAGCTCAAATGCCATCTTAAAGAGACCTTCAGGTGAAATGAATGAGCTTTCCCTCCTCTCTCCTCTCATTGACAAGACTATTCTTTCCCTTGCATCAGCTTAATGATATGTGGTCATGTTTTTTGAAATGCTTATTTGAGTATTTACTGCTTGCATCCTGCACATGCATTTCGTAGAGGGCAGAGATCGTGTCTGTTTTTCTAATCACTATGTGTCCATAGCCTTGAACAAAGTCTGGCACATAGTAGGTGTGTAATGGTAACATTAAACATAATACCATTGAATACCAAAGCAAGCAAGCCTTTCACAATCTAGCCTTTGTTGACCTCTTCAGCTGTATCTTATGCATCACTTTATCCCCCATCTCACACATGCAACTGAGACGACTTGATAGATCCCAAAACCCATATGGTTTTCATGTCTCCAAGTCTTTGCTCATGGCATTTTTCTGCCAGAACACACTCCTCTCCCTTTCCCCCTGCAGCTCTGAGGCCCTATTTTTCATCCAGATAATCTTCCTTTGCCCTCCAAGCTCTTCTAGACTCAGCTGGAGCTTCTTGGAGGCATTTTGACCCAACTTTGAGTCAAAAAATGCATCTACACACAGGCTCTTCCTGCCCCTCACTAGACAGTTAGGAAGATCTTAAGTGATGACATCAGTACCAAACACAAGGCTGAGCACTCAAAGCCACAGCACAGGAGAGAGAACCACGGACACATGGGGCTGGACTAGGAAACCACTAATGACCTCGCCACTTCCCGTGCCATCCGAAACAACAAAGCTGCCCTGCAGACAAGTTAACAAGGCCAAACTAAATCTGCCCTGAAGAGAGTTTAAAAAGTAGAATTTATAATGTAAAAATCTGTATTTGAAATTTTCAAATGCCAACTTAAAACGCTCTTCTATAATGAAGATAAAAGGACAAAGTGATGGGCAATAAAACATTCATTTTCATATCCCAGATATATGAAAGATTTAAATTTAAAAAAAAAAGCCCACAAAGATTAAAATACTATAAGAAATATAAATAGACAGTTGTTCACAACAGGACAGGGAAAATGACCCAGTAGAAAGCAATGAAAAAATAACAGCAATATAAAATTAAAAGGCAAGTTAAAGAATGAGAAAAACATTTGTAAAACACAGATAAATGATTATTATCCTTAGTACACAGAAATCAGAAAAACACGCCAGTTAAGTAAAAAGGAAAAAAAAGTCACAGAAAAAAAGGAGATAAATATAAAAGAAGTTAACCCAATATTAAATGCAAATTAAATGAGATATTATTTTCTTATCAAATTAACAGAGGAAAATATGAATGTGAATTTCTTTTTGGAGAGTGTTAGAAGCTAGGAACTCACTGGGTTCTGGTGGAAGCAGAAACTGGTACATTTCTGGAAAGCAAGGAATTCACATATGTTGTTAAGACCCATAAAGCTGCTAATATTCCTTGATCTTGTAATTAAATGTCTTAGAATCTACTTCAGGGATAGGATAATTGATTAAAAGAAATATTTACATACAAGTTTCTTCATAAAGCATTAAACAGCAGCAGCAACAACAACAAAGGACAGAGTTTATATCTCCATAATTAAGAGCATGTATTTAAAAATATAGGGTATAATCATATGATGGAACTATGCAAAAATTAAGAGGATATGAATATCAGAAAAATAAAGATGAAAAGCATATGATCTTATTATAACATTTAAATACTGAAAACTATAAAAAAGAAATAGACCAAATAGTAACTGGTTGGTTGACAAATGTTTCTCTTTTCATTTTTCATCATTTTCTAAGTTTTTCACAATAAGCACATGTTACTCTTATTTGTCTGCAATCAACTATCTGAAGATATGAAAGCAAAAAATATTCTACTTGAGTATGTACCTTAGTATATTCTACATTCTAACAGCAATGAGTAAAGTAAAACTGTGCAAAAGTAGAATCCATAAATATTCTAAAATATTGAAAAACTTGTAATGTTTAAATAATTCTTCCAGTTGACAATTAAGAAACTGAATGTTGAATTTTAAAATAAACTGTTTTGCTTGAAATGATAAAAAAAAATTACTTAAGAGAAAATGCTGATCATTATTAAGTTAGGAAATATTTTAAGTTAAAAAACCATAGCAATTTTCAATAACTACAGCTGCAATTGAAAACAATGCAGCAAACAAAAAAAACTTTACGTGCTTTTTAATCTAACCAAGTTTTTTTTTTTTTTTTTGCATACAAAGCTTTATTTGTTTCCTTTCAAAATCTCTGGAGACCCTGCCATAAGTACAGTCTTCTGTACATGAATTCAGAGATTCTGTTGAATGAAAAAAAAATACTTTGGACCCAATCCCTTCCCCAAATATAAATGGTAAACTGCCAGCTATAAATATTTTCTCTCTGAAGCTTTTACTTTCCTACTGTACACAGATAAGTACTGTATAGAATTTCACTTTTCATTATGTGAAAGTAGAACTTAGGCCAATATGTTTTAGATCCCAAACTTAACTTTTGGTGCATTTTATTTCCCTTTCATTCACTATTCAGTTAAAAAATCATAGGAAAACATTCTTTCAAAACATATTTAAAAAAACAGGGTTGGGGAGTGATATAATAAATAATACTCTAAAATGTAGAGGTAGGAAAGAAAGGAACAGGAACAAAGATATGAGACAAATGGAAAACAGAGGTTGATATAGATTTGAATCTTCCAAATACCAGTAGTTAAATGTATACAAACTGAATTGTATACATGAATTAGAAAAGAACTAGTATATCCTTTTTATAAGAAAAAGAACCTTTACTATAAGAATACAGAAATATAGGAAAAGATAGATTATGTAAAATCTAATTGAAAGAAAGCATATGTAGCTACATGAAAGATACAGTAGATTTAAAGGTAAGATACACTGATAGAAAAAGTGACACTTCAAAGAGAAGGTTTGATCCACCAGGAAAATACAAAAATTCTACATCTAATTTGACTGCCAGAAAATATATAAAACAAAATCCAGCAAACTAAAATCAGAAACAGATTAATCTCCATAATAATGGAGATTATAAAATAATCCCTCAGTAAATTATGTAATAGGCAGACAAAAAAACAGCGGAGTTATAGATGATATGAACAACACAATTTACAATTTATTACCACTTCTATGTAGTAGAGGTACTAGAAAGTATCACGTTAGAAAAGACGTAATTATTGAAAGAAAAATAAGACTAACTTTTAAATAGCTGAAATAACACTTTTTCAGCTATCACATAATAGTTTATGTACAAAATCCAAGAGAATCTAAAGGTAAACTACTACAAATAAGTAAATTCAGTAATGTCATGGATACAAGGTCAATGTACAAAAATCAAATGTAGCTCTATACACTAGTAAACAATTATAAGGGTTAAAAACCACTTTAAATACCATTTACAACAATATAAAAATATTAAAAACCTCAGCATAAGTCTAAATATGTTGTGCAAGACTGTAAACACAAAAACTGCAACAAAACACCATAGTAAATGAAAGAAAATCCAAACAAACTAAGGCTATGTCTTCTTTGTGGGTTGGAAGACTCAATATTGCAAAATATGAAACTTCTCAAATTAACCTGTTGAGTCAATGCAATTCCAATCAGAATCCCAGTAGTTTTGGGAGTTTTTTGTTTGTTTTTTGGTGAAAATCAACAAGCTAATTATAAAACAACATCAAAATGCAAAGGGCCAAAAATAGGCCTGACAATCTCAGTGAAGAGCAAAATACTATCATTTAGAATTTACAGCACCATATATTTAAATTTACTATAAAGCTACTATAATTAAGACAGTATGATATTGGTGCAAAGGTAGATAAATAAACCTATGGATAGGATGAAGAAGGAGGAAATTGGCCAATCTACATTTGAACACATGTTTCATGACAGAGTTACCATCAGCGGGAAAGGGGTGTGCTTCTCAAACAGTGATGACCCAAATGGAAATCCATTTAGGAAAAAAAGTAAATCTTGACCTCTATTTCATACCATATGCAAAGATCAATTTCAGGGCAAGAACAGTTCCAAGTGTAAAATATAAAATAAAGCTTTCAGAAGAAAATATAAAAGAGTATCAAAGATTACAAACACAAAAAGTACTGATCTGAAAATAATCAGAATACTAGAAACTTCATTAAAATTAAGGACTTGGGTTCATCTGAAGTTACGATGGACAGGATTGTTGTATTTAGCATCTCCTTTGGAAGGGATGTGTTATACAGAAGCAGACAAATGAAACAATATTGAAAAAGCCAATATAAAGGTATGAAAACTTGGTCTACATCAATCCGTACAAGAGAAATGCAAATTGACACCATGATGAGATCCCATTACTTAGCATGACTAATCTTTAAAAGGACTAACCATTCCAGCTGTTGATAAAGATGTGGCACTAGAAATCTCACACTTACCTGGTAGCAGTGTAAATTAATACACTGAAAAACTGGCTATGAAAATGAGACATACATATGATCTATGACCTATAAACTATATGTGTGCATGCTAAGTCGTTTCAGTCATGTCCAACTCTCTGTGACCCTATGGACATAGCCCTCCAGGCCCCTCTGTCCATGGGAGGCTCCAGGCAAGAATACTGGAGTACACAACCATGTAATATGCAACAGAAATGAGTGACTATGTCAATCAAAAGGCGTGCTCAAGATTAGTCACAAAAGCTCTATTTACAACAGTCCCAAACAAAGCAATCCAAATGCCCATCAACAATAGAATGGATACATAATTGTGGTACATTCATACAAAGAACCATGTGAAGAGGAAGTACTGCTACATGTAACACAGGTGAAGTTTACAAGCATACTGTTGCACAAAATAAGCCAAAGACAAATGAGTAACTACTACACGATTCTATGAATATAATGTTCAAAAACAAGCACAACAAAGCCTGGTAATGCAGACAGAACCGTGGGCACTGCTGTGTGTGGGTATTGAGGAGGGGATGGGTAATAATTGGAAAGAAGCTTGAGAGAGGGTTCAGGAGCACACTCTCTGAAAGTTTACCAAAAGTACCCTATGGTTGATTCATCTTTCTTTATATATTTTAAGCAATCTAAAATGCTTACTGGAAAGAAAAAAAGCCAGTCCACACTGCTATATTTCCTGGTTAAAGACAATCTTAACCATTCAAAAGCTTGTTCTATCTCTTTCCCCTTGGTAAGACTTATTAGACTAAAATATTAAGGGACTGAGTAGTAATCCTGGCCGCCACTCCCGATCTGTCCATTGTAAGCCACTGAAATTCTCCGAAACTTCAATTTCCTCCATATGTAAATGAAGTCAAATTATTTTTTTTCATACAGGTGAAAATGAGAACCAATGCAACAATACATATTTTCTTAAAATTTTATCATTTCTATGTGATCCACTGTAAGTCAAGGGAATCAACTGAATACTGTCCAGACTATGCTATTATTTTTTGTCTTGTAGAAGGTGTTTGAGCATTACTATGGAACGAATTTTTTAATCGCTTCTTTAGAATTATAACAGCAATGATATATGTTCAGAATAGACTGAAATTCTAATGTTCTAGGACATATGGTTTTAGAAATTATAAAATTTAAACAGGCAACAGAAAATGGAAGACAAATACATGCGATGTGTGAAAGGGAGGCCATATTTAACTACTAAGCATTAATGATAAGACATTAGATTTGGGTCAGTGCAGCTCCCTAGGCCCTCACTGGCAACATTCCCTCCCAAGCTCTTCTGAACTGCTGAGAGTAGGTTCCTAGTTCTCTTCTCTTTCTGCAACTTGCATGCCCTTTCATAAGTTTAAAAGTACTACAGTTAGTAAATGTCTTTCTGCATGAGGATAAAGTACAAAATTAATGAGCTTTTAAATTTTGTAAAAAAGTCCTAAGAACTTTTCAAATATTTAAATTATATCCCTTGTTCTCATTCCCATATGGCTTTTGAAGACAAGGAAGTGGAAGAAATGTACAGAAGATGATTATCTCTATCATTCAGACTAAGGCCAAGGATGAAAATCCTCATGAATGAAATCATTTTAAATCAACTGCTTAAAAAAAAAAAAACTGAAGAAGCATAGTTTCGCTTTTACATTTTGAACTGTATTATCAAGCTCCTGCAGTGAAAGACTTGGGAAATGGGCAAAGGGATCTGTGGCCACTTCTCCTCACGGAGGCAGCCCACAAAGCTCAGGTTCTGCAGCTGGAAAGGGCATCGGTGTCATTAAACATCCCTGAAAGCCTCCAGTTTGCACTGGGTTCAGATCCTCCCCCTCAGAGAACAGGACATGAGTGGGGCAGAGAGGTGCTGCCTGAGGAAACCATTACAAGGGCCAGATGTTTGTTCAATTGTGATAAAACCTCGGTACTTATATAGGTGCAAATCCCAAACTGAGTATCTGTGACGTTTAAGGAAAAATTCCGAGTTGAAAAGTAGTATATTTTTAATCAGACACCAAGCACTTTTTCCTTTCAGAAAAGCAAAAGCTATAAATGCAATAAATCATCCATGTTTCTTTCCAGAAAAAGAGAAGCAGTGATTTCTGAACTTAAAAAGCCATATTCTTCTTATTTCTTTCTATGATAGACTGACAGAATGTTATATAAAAACAGAAATTTAAGAAGTATTTGAATTTCACACACACACACAATTTCTAAAAATTTATATAGAAGAAAGCTTTAAAAAAATTTTTTCTACTCCCAAAGGTAAACAATAATTCTAATCTACTGTCATGTAACAGAATATCACATAAGTGGGGTATTTAAATAAATTCTGCAAATAAATCCAAGGCCATTCAGAAAAAAATTCCCCAAATTTTAATGGCGTATCTCTTCTACCACAATTACGTGAAAAAGATACTATGTGTGAAATACGTATCTTGCATTTTCACATGGTTTAAGTTTTTTAAATGACAACAACTTTAACATATTTATTTATAACCATTTGGATTATCTTTGCATTCATTTAATGGTTTTACATTTTTACACCTGAGCTGTTCTAAAAATACATATAATATCTTATTCTAACTTCAGAGCCATGCTGTGTATTTTCTCTTTTGATATAGTATTTCTTACACCAAGAGGTGCTGCCAGTGAGACTGGGAGAAAACCCTAACCACAGGCCAAACACATCAAACCCCAGATTCATCTTTCTGACACTTAGGCCCCAGAGGCAATGTAAGAGCAGCCAAAAAAATTCCCATTTTTTTACTATTATAATTTTTCTTTCTATATTCATATAGGATGCCAAGAAAGATGAGTTTTGAAACCACAGAAAATAGTACCTCTAGAAATAACAATGCCGATACTTAAATGCAAACAAGTGTTAGCATGGACGATCAGTTTATTGGTAACTGACACATCAAACACTTAAAAACTTGAAATACTTGGGGAGTAAACAGGGAAAGTCAGACATATGGAATGCGTAGGGAAAACAAAGGGTGAGGAATTAAACCAAATTATGTACAAATGAGTTACTGAACCACATTCTACGTGACTTTAATAAATTGGGATTTAAATGTAGAAAAAAATATAGTAGTAATTAATTTATATCCAAACTTGGACTTTGAATTGCCAAACTATTTAATTCATAAATACACAATTGTGTGTTGCATATTTTCTGAGCACAGATCAAATAAAAATAAATAGGTTTTAAATGCCCCCTTCCTTTTAGGTACCCACATATGAAGGGAAACACATGGCAATAACTAGGGTGTCAGTATAAGAAGTGCTAAAATACTAACAATAATTCACATCCATCGAGCACATTGTAGGGACCAAACTCCATTCCAAGTGTGTGTTAATACTTGCCAACACCCACTGACATACTTAATTTTTCCAAAAACTCCTACCAAAAAATGTAGGTGCTGTATTTTATGCTTATTATGCAATGCGGAACGGAGGTCTATGACTCATGTGAGTCAAGTCCTCACAACTTGAAAGTGCTGGAGCACAAGCCCATGTATTCAAATTCCACAGCCCAACTTTTTAGCCACTGCTGCACCCAGTTACTAAGCAGGGTGTGCTTTAGGGAATCAGATCTTCAAAAAATAGGGAAGGCTTTGCACTAAGTCCCTTCATTCATTCACAAACTAGTGGGTTGGCCAAAAAGTTCCTTTGATTTTAAGTAAAAATAAGACATACTTTTCATTTTCACTAAGAACTTTATTGAACGCATTCACTAACCAAATGACTCTTTTGGCCATCCCAATATTTACTGGCCCTACCTAACATTCTCAAAGGCACAAAATTGTGAACAAAACAGACAAAGATTCACGTCTTATGAGCCTTAGTGTCTAGCAGGAAGATTGGACAATAAATAAGACAAAGAAGTAGAATAAGGTAGTTTAAAAAAGAGAGAGAAAACAGGAATGTGGGGAGGGGGTGAAGGTAAGAAAAGGATGGTTAGAGGAAGGTTCACTGACAGATGAATAGATAGAGAGGATGTGATACGTATATACAATAAAATACTACTTGACCATAAAAAAGAACTAAATAATGCCATTTGCAGCAACATGGACAGAAAAGATCATCACACTAAGTCTAAGTCAGAAAGAGAAAGTCAAATACCATATGATATCACTTACATATGGAATCAAAAACATGACACAAATGGGCCTAATCAGGGACATAGAGAACAGATTGCTGGTTGCCAAGGGAGAGGGTGAAAGAGGGATGGATTGGGAGTGTGGGATTAGCAGGTACAAACTGGTATATATAGGACGGATAAACGACACGGTCCTATGTACAGCACAAGGAACTATATTCAATATCCTGTGATAAGCCATAATGGGAAAGAATAGGGTTTATCACAGGATATTGAATATGAATAATATTCAATATTGATATTGAATAATATGCAATAATGTATACAGCTGTACAGCAATAATTAATACATTACTGTGTAAATCAACTATACTTCAAAAAATGAAAAAAAAGGACTTATCGAGAAAGTGACATTAAACAAAGACCTGTAGTAGATGAGAGGTAACAATCAATATACTTCTTTTTAGTATAATAATTTCCTTATTTTAAGATGCTCATTGCAGCCAAAGCAAACCAATTAATATTTAACCTACCTATATGTTTGTTGTGAAAATTAAAAGAGAAAATAGGTACAGTATAGTTAGCATACATGCCTGGCTCCTAACAAGAACTCAGTGAATGCTGGCTATTACTATTACCACTTTTGTTTTAATAAAGTCATGAAATCAGATATGTGAAGTTTCTCCAGTCTACTCATACTGGGTGTCCAAGACAACCACATCATACTTCCTGTTAGATGCCTACAAAGTAACTCATTCTGGACTCAACAGCATTACAATTTAGGGCTAAAGTACAAAAATATCATTGACAACAACCTTCCATGATATACTGAGAACTTGGGTTACTGATGACATCCAGAGATGCAAGAAGCTCTCGGCGCCCAGACATGAGCTGGGGGACACAGCAGAAGGTGTGAGGGGCGGCCTCCCTGTCCACAGACTGCCCTTTCTGGAAGCTTCATGTCTATTTCTTGGCTGAAAGGAAAAGTGTTTACTTCTATGAACAAAAGATTTTCCATAGCTCTGGGGTATGAAAGGTCAGTAGCAATGAAAGGCTTAGGAAGAGCTCTCGAATTTTTTTGCCACCATTGTGAATTTCTTTATAAAAATGTTGATATATGGAGGACAATCATGCAACGCATGGAAAATACGTATTCCAGGTCCAAAAGCAGCTTATTCCAGCAAGATTTCCTCAGCTCTCTCCCTAATGATTTAAACATCCATTTCATTCACTTCTGCAGAAGTGCATTCACAGGAGGAGTGAGTGTGAAGAACAGTAGCCTTTATAGCAAGAGGCCACTTCCTTTCCTTACCTGGAATGCTGTCTGATCCTTTTTCACACAAGGGAGGGAAAGGATCCTGTTGTTAAGCTAAATTCCCTGTCTTTAGAAAAGAAATACTCTGGTTGTATTCTCTTACTAGATTTTTTTTTTTTTTCACTTTCCAAGCTTAAAAGTACTAAAAAACCTAAAAATCTTTGGGCCAAGTAGCCAGATGTAATATATTATTGTGTCAGGGTACTTCAATGTCCTACTTGGCTAAGTCATTTTCAAAAATATTTTCTCTTTGGTGATAGACATAAAGTTCTATCTCCATGCCACAAAACCACCAACTGCCTTGGAGTGCTGTCAACATGGTTTTATACTTTCTTTCTACACTGCTCGTGGAAAATATACCTCAAAGTCTGAAAACAAAACCACACTCACTCCCAGTTCGTTTTTCCTTCTTTGATTTGGCAAAGTTTGTCCTTAGTATATTTTCTGGTTCCCAACGCACACAAAATTGATCTAAGAGTTTGGACCCAACTTCTTTTCATCTTTCTGATACCACTGTTCTCAGTTAACTTCATGAAGCCAGCCATCCTTATCACTTGCATTTGTTGTGTTTTCCCACCCAAACGAATGAGTTATCAAGAAGCAGTTTATGGGCAGATATCTAAACAGGTTACAGGATTAGAGACTTTATAGCCGTTCAACAATAGGACTTGATTCTTTGCTTTGGGTTTCAGAGTTAAGTTCAACGTTCCAAAAGTCCCCTTCCAATCCTACAGCTCTCAATTTTTAAATCAATGTGAGAGTTGCTTTGAATGTGAGAGTATAAGTTCCTGATCACATACTCCATCTGGGGTGCTTTTTTGAAAAGTAAGAAACAACAACATTCAGGGGGAAAAAAAATAGCAGTCGAATACAGAATTGAACTTAAAGGGGATTTTTTTGATGAAAAAAATTAATTTTTTTCAGGTTAATTTCAGGCATGTCTGATTTTTAAAAGCAGACTTTAAAGAGCAGTTTTAGGTTCACAATAAAATTTCACAGGAAGTTTCCTTATTCCCCTTGTTTTCCCCAAACCGCCCCCTCCCCTAGCTTCTCCCACTGTCAATCACCCCCATCAGAGTGGTACATTTGCTATGACTGA
This sequence comes from Odocoileus virginianus, assembly GCF_023699985.2. Taxonomy (NCBI): domain Eukaryota; kingdom Metazoa; phylum Chordata; class Mammalia; order Artiodactyla; family Cervidae; genus Odocoileus; species Odocoileus virginianus. The sequence continues at coordinate 15,470,541 of NC_069675.1, read as the reverse complement.
TGAACCTACACTGACACATCATTATCAAGCAAAGCCCATAATTCACATTGGGCTTGCTCTTGGTATTGTACTCTGATTTTTTCATCCCTTCTGGACAACAGAATTCACATGTTGGCAACTGGAAAGAGGCCTTCAGCAGACAATCTTATGTCCTCCTGTCTTTTCATTGACAGGCTATTATCACTTAGCCAGTCGAGGATCAGTTTGAAAAAGAAAAGCATTTAACATGGCTTCATCTGTTACTCAGACACAACTGTAGCATTGCTTTCATTAATCTACATTTATAGAGGCAGAATGACCAGTTGTGACTACCCTAGTTCCTAACTTCCGTTCTTTGCTCTAGCCCTCAGATTCCCATTACTCTGCTCTCTCTCATGGGGTTTACCACTTTATAGCATATTATACAGCTGATATTAGTTTACTGTCTCCAAGAAAGTGGAGATATTCTTTGTTCAGAGACATCACCTCAGTTCCTAGGAGTGGCCAGTATATAGTAGACATACAATAAATATTTTTCAAATGGATGAATGAACGAGGATGCTTTCTAAAAGACATGATTTTAGGGAGTGATTTTGGTCATAGTTTAGAGGCCTAATTCGTCATGACTAACCAGGCTCCATAAGTCACCGATGCTCCCTCTGTGCCACTATGCTCCTCTGAGGTCCCTGCTAGACCAGTGTGGCGAGTGTGTTATATGAACAGACTAGAAACCACAGTGGAGTCTAGAGATGCCGATGTCCCCAGTTTCATCTTTGTCATACAAGGTCTCCACGGACATGGACAGCCAACTGGGAGTGCACAGCCATTCCTGGCCAAGAGCAGCCCTCCCAGAGGCACGTGAAGAGAGTGATGCCAAGTCAGAGGCCAGGACGCATTTCTCCATGGGGGCCAGGGCACGGACATGGTGCCACTGAGGATTCTGAATGTCATAAGTTTCCCCAGTCTTCTTCCCACTCACTCACATCCTGCTGCCGATGAAGAAACGAAACTCTGAGTCAGCTTACAAATGGGAGGATACATATTTTTCCTATGAACCCACACTGATATATCATTATCAAGCAACTTTGAATTCTGTAATTTAAAAAGTGGGGGGAAATAAAGGAACCAAAGAATTGGGACTTCTTAAAACAAATGGATAAGCCAATTTAAGATATAAAACAGTGAGCTGAATGAAAGAAGTCAAAAGTCTTCTTTGCTTTCCTACACAATCTCTGGCTAGAGGGTGTAAAGGGGGGTGGCAGGAGGAGAAGAACCACAGTTACGAGAAGAAAGAATTACAGAAGTGGAAGTAAATTAAAAGGGCCTTGCTTCCCTGTACTTTCCTGACATCCACATGTAGGACTTGGGAAAAAAACCTCTGTGAGTTATAGATTATATATGACATGCTGTACCCTGTACTTTTTTATATCCTTAAAATATAATCATGCTATATTATTTAAATACGAAAACATAATTTCAATATGTACTATGTACTTATTTATCCCCAAATCTCTTCCTGGAATGTGGGTTCCACGTGGACAAGAACAGGGTGTATTTGCCCTCAGAACACTAACAGTGCCTGGCACGGACAGGCGCTCTGAGTAAATGAATAAACAAATAGTTGCATACCCGCCACTTACTTCCTATTCCAAGTTCAACTGACACGTGTTCTTTATCTCATGGGGTAAAAACAAGATGCTTCTCCAGCCTCTCCCACATACGTGCTCCCAGAGCACCATAAGAGAAAGGATGGAGCCAGTGGTGCTGTTTTTATTTTCAAAGACTCGATCCTGCTCCTTGATACCTGAGACAGTTGATAGTGACAGAATGCCTCTGCATTGTAGTTCAGTATCTGTGAGCAGATGCGGACAACTCCCCAAGTCGTGGGGGATTTAGGGAAGGGCCCTCCTCCCCTCAGATGGGCGGGATTCCTTCAGCCCTGCTTGAAGCAAGGTATGCCAGCCCGCGTGTCCATGTGGCTTCAGCTGCTTTAATGAGAAGTTAGGAGGCAAGCTGATAGATGGGCACGAAGCAAGAGTGCCAGCCACTTCTTGGTGTTAATTCAAATCCTATACACATCAGCTCCATAGCTAAATCCCAATCACACGGACTGGCTTCATCCTACACCACTGCCAGGGGTAGAATCAAGACATATTGCTACTGTCACAAGTTTCAAACTAAGTCCAACGAAATAAAACTTGAGCCAGTTTAATCTACTGGATTAAGACCATAAAAAATGAAAATCTTGCAAAGCTTATTCAAGAAAGAGATTAACGAGCCTAATAATGAGGGGGCTTTCTAGTTAAACTGCCAGGTATCAGCACAATATTCTAAAGTATCTGCTTTGTTACTTTTGTAAAAATTGTCCAGATTCTGGAGTAAAAAATATGGAACAAGGGTCAAAGACCGTATACTAAATTACAGGAATTTACAAAGCCCTAGAAGTTTCCTAAAAACACAGTTTAAAATTCAAATCCCCGCCAAGTAAATGCCTAAACAAATTAGAACTGCAACTAAGTTACAGTGATTATATAACTCTTGAGTTGCAGAAATAAAGATTTTAAAAGACAGATTTAAAGAAAAAGTACAAAGTACAAAAGAAAAAACAAACGTGAGTATGTTTATACTGGTGTATGGCTTTGACTGGTAAGCACTTGAGATGACTTATACATTTTTTTAAAATACAGTTTTTGCATAGCACAGCTACTGGTATCTGTAACTTGGACCATTTCTCAGTTAAGGAAGACCTTCCTAGCCATGTTTTAGAACTAGCTGAAGAAGCAAACCTGTACCCTTCTAGAAGGCAGGGAAATGAGCATTCTGAAAATTTCATTTTTTCAGTCACTCAAGTCAGCTAGCACCCTATCCTCTCTACCAGGGAATTCTGTGATACCCCCAGAAGGCCTGCATTCATGCTCTTTCTTATGAGCTGTAGTCTTAGAACTCCAAATATAAAATTAATTAAAGCTCAAACCACTGAAACATGGAGTAAACCTCTCATGGGCATCATCTTTATGATGTTTTTCTCCATTTCCCCACTTTTGATCACTTCCAAACCCCTCATAATCTTTAAACCCTACCCTGCACGATGTCTCTTTCACTTGAAGCCAAATCTGGCATTCATGTTTTGTCTACTCAGCAGGAGAGCAATTTCAACAATCTCCTGCTTTTTATACGATCAGTTTATTCTTCTCAATAAAATAATTAGTTTCAGATGAACCTGGTTGCCGGTCCTCAGCTCAACTTCACTGTGGAGTAAGGAGAGTACACGCTTCCTGCTCCACTTCTTTGTGAAGCAAAGACACTAAGTCTTAACACAGGCCCAGAACAGAACCTTCATACTTCTTTAAAACAGAGCTGGGTTTTGAAACCTAGATTCTCAAAGGGATGGATGAAAAATTATGATTACAGGATTCTTCTCAGTTTACTTTCATAAAGGTTCAGATGAATTATTCTTCAATTTATCAAACTATCATAAGTCATCAAGAATATAAATCTTGTGTATATAACCAGTGCTACAGCCCTGCAAACATAAAGAGGTTGCCAATAGGAAGCCAATGTGTTATCTTAATGTCTTACAACTTAATGTGTTCCTAGGATATAATAAATACTGAAAGGTAGGAAAATATACTGGTTCAGAGCAAAGAATCTTAGAGGAATAACTGTGGAAAATTTCTGCTGACAACGGTACAGAGAAAAATCAAGCAAGGCATGTTTACATACAGAATAATACAGATGATCTATATGAAACATAATCAAAATCAACAGTCTTGGGTTACGTTAGGGATGTTGCTTCATTTTCCTGTCTCCCACGTGCACCTAAAATCATCACCTCCCACATATTTTGACTCATTAATTCAGTACCAGTCATGGAATCACCTGTGAGTATTTTCACTGTTATAATAGCAGTTTATCCTGTCTGTAAATCCTAGCCACCTTGAGATGCATTTCAGGGAGGAATCCCCTTGGTACATATGTGCTCCAAGGCCTTAAACCGTGAGTGCCTGTCAGTGTCTCAGAGCCTGTGCCGATTAAAATACAAAGGCATCCCCTCTCTGCTTTATCGTGCAATAATTACATGAGGTCTTATTGTTCTTCTTACCTTCACACGTTCGTCCGTCTGCAGAAATTGAGAAACCCTGTTCGCAGATGCAGTGAAAAGAACTGTCTGTGTTTAGACATTCTCCATGAGGACCACAGAGTCCGGGTTGTTCACATTCATTAATATCTGGAATCAAGAAGAGTTCCACATACTTGAAAAAAAAATCTGTTTTGCTTTCAGATGATATCAGATAAGACAGGAAGCAAAATCTATTACAAAATGGCCAGACGTGTATCTGGTGGCACACTTCACAGTTTGTATACACACCAGACCACAAGACAACCTGGACTGTCAGGAGAGATTACTTGGGTTAAATCATAGGAAATAGCCAATGTTCACCATTTTTATCTGAAAAAAAGAAAGTTCACAGGTTCAAATCAAGGGTACCCTTTAAAAAAAAAAAAAAATATATATATATATAGGAGGCTTGAGGGTATCTAATGAATTAAGTCTTTTGTGAAATCTTCTTCAGTGTGAATACTGTGTTCTCTTTTACCTTATTTTACCACAATGCAAGTCCGTGCCTATCCATCCCTGGGAAGTGAACTTACGGGCAAGGCTGGACATGTCTAAGGGTGTCTGACTCAAAAATAGACCTTCTCAAATGTCTGAATATACAAAGGAAATTGACTCCAATCCATTTCACTGAAAATGGATACAAGAAATAAAGTACAAGAAAAACGTGGCCTTTAATAGTTGCACAGCTTTGTGATGATGAAATTAGTGGATAAGCATCCGGTGCTTAGGGTAGTACTCAATACCACCAAGAGTCAAAAAAGTGGTGATGATAATTACCAAGACTCATGAACAAATCATGCTGTAGCTGTGTTGACTACTGTGTTGACCATCTCATACTCTGCTTGTCCTCAGTGAAGAAAGATTACACTCCCTCCAGCCAGGGTGATGATGTACTTAAAGGCTAATAATGCAGGAAGTGTTTGGTGTCCATGCAATGTTCTTTTAAAGCAGTCCTAAGGATGCTAAGAGCACCTGAAGGGGACGATGTAAGGAATCATGGAGAACGGCTCACCTGGTCACGATGGAGCTGACACATGTGACTGCCTGTGTGCACTGCATTTTAACTGCTGCTTGTCCCCTCTGTGTCCCTCTTACTCTGACTGCTTCTTCAAGAGAACTGCATATTTTAAGTCTGAGTCCACCTCCCAGTATAGCAAGTGAAGAGTGTATTATGAATACCTGTCCACAAAAACTCTCAGTTTTGTTCATTCTGTTCTAACTGAACAGCGATTGATTAAAGTTCCCAGAGGGATCAAGTAGAGAGGGAGGTGGGAGGGGGGGATCGGGATGGGGAATACATGTAAATCCATGGCTGATTCATGTCAATGTATGACAAAAACCACTACAATATTGTAAAGTAATTAGCCTCCAACTAATACAAATAAATGAAAAAAAAAAAAGTTCTCTTAGTCAATTGGAGTCATGAAGGTATCACATGTCCTAGGCACCATCCAAGCAGTAGCCCTACTAAGGTCATTTTCCTTTCTGAAGTCATTTCCTACTAAAGAGGTCCCCAGGCTTCCCTGGCGGCTCAGTGGTAAAGAACCCATCTGCCAAGGCAGGAGATGTGGGTTTGATCCCTGGGTCGGGAAGATCCCCTGGAGAAGGAAACGGCAACCCACTCCAGTATTCTTGCCTGGGAAATCCCATGGACAAAGGAGCCTGGCAGCTACAGTCTATGGGGTCGCAAAAGAGTCAGATATGACTTAGCGACTAAACAACAAATAGGCCCTCAACACATCATCTTCAAAGTCCATCTTTAATGTGGTACATACATACAATGGAATAGTACTCAGCCATTAAAACAGGATGAAATAATGCCATTTGCAGCAACATGACTAGACCTAGAGAGTGTCACACGGAGTGAAGTAAGTCAGACAGAAAAGGAGAAATATCATATGACATCTCTTTTATGTGAAATCTAAAAAGAAAGGATACAAATGAACTTACTTACAAAACAGAAACAGACTCACAGACTTCAAGAATGTTCTTACGGTTGCCAGGGGAAGGATGTGGGGAAGGGATAGTCAGGGAGTCTGGGATAGACATGTACACACAGTTATATTTAAAATGGATAATCAACAAGGACCTACTGTATAGCACACAGAACTCTGCTCAATGTTATGTGGCAGCCTGGATGGGAGAGGAGTTTGGGGGAGAATGAATATAGGTATATGTATGGCTGAGTCCCTTCAGAATTCATCTGAAACCATCACAATATTATTTGTTAATCAGCTATACCCCTATGCAAAATAAAAAAGCCATTTTCAAGGCCATCTTAAATTCAATTAAAAACTTTTACTGATGATTTCCTAAAAGATGGTTGAGTAGCAGGGGCCTATACCATAGTCAAGCTCACAGTATGACAGGGGAGGCAGAAGGGAAGACAAATAACTATAAGGTTGAATGGGAGCATGGAAAACATATAGATGAGGGGCCTTTACAGTGACCTAGAGAACATGCTTAGCCACCAAGCCGGCAGCTCCCCTCCTCCAGAGGGTCACTCCTTTCCCTGTATCCAGGGTCTCCTGAGGCTCTTCTTCATGTCTATTCCTCTCATCATGTAACGGGAATTCTGGCAATATTACTGATTTAGCTATCTGTATTTTAAGCCTGAACTCTTTACCCTTCCATCTGCCAAATATTTCAGGCTAGTTGGCTAATCTACTGCTGAACCTAAGAAATCAAGCAGGCATTGCTCATTTTCTTAACAACTCTCCCATTCTGGTTATTGTCACTAATTTTAAAATATTTCAAGAAGGAGCAATGAATCATTTTCTACTTTACTATTTCTTAATATGATTCCACTCTGTGAAATCCTTCCCTTCTTCTGTAAATTCTCTGGCTATGTTTGCTATCTACTGAAAATACCGTAGATTGTAATCTTTCCTGAACTCTGACCTTCTTTTACCCGTTAGCACTATTCTTTCTTTCCAACCTGCTGCCTGGAATCTGCTGCCCTCCACCTGTGCAACAAGATGCTATAAAGTTCCACTGGCCCGGGGATCAAGTCCAGGGTCGCTGTCCATATTGGAGAGCCCTAGAGGTTATCTAAGACCACCTTCTTATTCCACCTGTGACTCAGTGTGACCTTTTAAAAACTGCCAGATGTCGCAACTTTGCATAGGGAATCATGTGCATAAACATTTTTGCTTCAAGAGAAGTCACTGATTAACAAATAATTGTCTAAAAAGGCTGATGACAGGAACTGTAGACGAATTCCCAGACTTTTTTCCAGGAAACCACCAAGAAAAAACAACATGAGTATCTGGAACCTGAGAAACATATGCATTTAATTTGGGTTGTACTTATTGAGGCATTTCTAAACTATGCTGCTAGTAACTCAGCTGAAAGTCAGACTATATTTAAGTTGGGTTTCTTTCATGGGTCCGAGATTCCACAGAAATTCACAATTTGGCATGTGTAAGTCAAAATGTGAAACTGAGTATATTCTGAAGCTCAAATGCATGCTGCCACATTCCTAAAGAGACTATTAACATAGAATTTCCATGCTGTCTGTGTATCATCATTAATTGTCCTGAGGTAAGAGATTCTTACACTTTCAATTGAAAATGCCTTCCTGACTGTGGACCTATCTTCAGATTATTAGGTAAGATTTAAACTTTATGCCTATCACACATTATTTTTCAAATATGTTCCATGGTTATTCACATTGTCATAAATTATGTTATCAGCATTAAAACAAACTCCGAAATCTATGCCCACATACTCTATGTATTATACTGGGGGTGGGGGGGTGGGGGGAAATCACTGAATCTGTCTTCTTTCCTTTGGCTATAAATGTAACCATAATTGGCATGGCAATGTAGAGAAAATAAAGGGGAAAGATCTTGGGTTCAAATCTCAGTTCAATTACTTCTTAGTGAGGAGCATGCTAATTAACTTCTCTGAGCTTCCGTTACTCAATCACAAAATGGATAAAAGCTTCCTCCTCAATTCTCTACAAATTAAGTGAGGTAATACAGTAACTGGCACATAACAGGCATTCAGTTACAATCGTGCTGTGATCGGTGCTGTGTTCTTATTAGTACTTTGTGTCCAGTCAGTCCTCCTTTATCCCCAGAGAATGCATTATAAGACCCCCAGCTGGATACTTGAAATTATGGATAGTACCGAACCATGTATACACTACGTTTTTCTTATATATACATATAATAAATTTTAATTGATAAATAAGGTACAGTGAGAGATTAACAACTAATAATAGAATGAGAACAGTATACCATAATAAAAGTTATGTGAACACAGTTTCTCTCTCTTTCCAATTATCTTACTGTGCAAGTTTAAAACCTTTTTCATCTTATAAGGACTTAGCATGCACTGTGGCCATGACTTTTGCAGTTTGAGAGTCAAAAGCAAAAACAGAACGAATTTCTTCTTCCCTCTTCACAATATCACAGATAAAAGATTTGATTTGATCTTAGCATTGATCTTAGCATTGATCTTAGCAACCTCAGAACAGGATTTTTTTTTCTTTCCTTAGTAAGTCAAGAACTTTCACTTCTTCATTAAAAAAAAAAAATACCCTTATGGCTTCTTTTTGGTATATCCAAATGGTTTGCCTCACTACCCGTGTTCTCTGGAACCATTACGAGGTAAGATAAGAGTTGGTGGAACACAGGCACTTCAGTACCTCAAGAGCGGATCTGAGACAGCAGAGACGGCGACTAAGCGACTCACAGATGAGATGTGCTGGACAAAGGGATGATTCACATCCGGAGCAGGATGAATGGGATGGCATGAGAGTTCATACACTAGTTAGAACAGCAAGCAATTTTAAAGTTTGTGAATTGTTTCTGGAATTTTCCATACATTTTCAGGCCACAGCTGGCTGCGGGTAACAAACTGGAGAAAGTGAAACAGCAGATAAGGGGAGGAGGACAGCTCTTTTGGGAGATCAAACGTGATAGCACTTTGGAAAAATATAAAATTCTGTCCTCTGTAATTATGACCAAATTATTAATCAGGCTTTTTTGGGGAGAGGAAAAGCTAGATACTGGGTAAAAACAGGGATCAGGAAAAACAAAAAAGCAGAAACATGTTATGGGACAAACTGAAATAGGCCCATGAAGGATATGTAAAAGCGAAAAGGTAACTTAGAATCAAATACCAAGCTTGGCATATGGAAGGAAAGTACAGCAAAGGACAGGTGATCATAGTTACCACAGAAGCACATAAAGCTAGGACACAGTTTCAAAATGCATGAGTTTCAGTTAGTTTGGTGCAGTGCAAAGCAGGAACTTCCTGCACTTGATGTAGACTTAAAAAAATTATAATAATACAAATTTGCATAGCTCATTTATATATACAGTAGTAAAACCGTAAACTATTATCAGGAAGCAACACAGAACGGAGTAATTACGTAAAGTAGAATTTAAAAAGCAGAGAAAGAAGTTTACCTTGACATCCTTTATTGTCATTTAGCTGGAATCCATCTGGACAAGTACACTCATAGGACCCTTTAGTATTAATGCAGTCACCTCCCTGGCAAACACTCTTGTCCTCCAAGCATTCATTGATATCTACAAGTCAATTTACAAGACGTAAAAGACAAACTGTATTAACAAAAACATTTTCCTTATCTTTACACACTAGACTCACATACATAAACATTATTTTACATCTCTGGTAATGCATGATTTTAAATGAATGACTGCTTACCTTTTAGAGTTATTAAAAATGAAACATTTTGAAAAGATTTTAGCTTTTATAATTTGTACAGTATAAATAGATGCTATACAAGATCCTGTATTACACATCACAGGAAAGATTTTAAAATATCTGGCATGCTCCCTGCCTCCAAAGAAAAATGATTGTACAAAAAAAATCCCTAAATTGTATTATAAAAGTAAACACAAAAATATTGAGTTGATTTATAAGTTCAAAATAATTTAAGAATTGTCAAAGATATATGTCACAAGAATAGTACCAACTTCCAGAGTCACATGAATTTAGAGAAGAGACACTCTAAAGATTAAAGGTAGCTTGTGTAATAGAAGGAACTTACTTGAAGCCTTGGCAGCAGGATGAACAGTGGCAGAGGGGTAATAAGAGGAGTTTTTTGGAAGGCAAGGGAATGAGCAAAATCAGAAGTCACTTACTCACAAGTTACCACAAACAGGTATAATGCTGTCTGGATTTTTTTAAAATGTATATACTTGTAACATATGTCCAACTAAAAACGGTTTATGTAAGCACTAATGAGTCTTGACTGTGAGCATGTAAGACAATTAATGACCCCGCTCACTGCATGAACCTGAGGCATATCTTTCACAAGGGTTGTTTATAACCTCAATTACTCCTATCAAAGTTCATTATTCCTAACACACTCCATGAGTCTCGATTCTGTTGTATGTGTAAGATTCAAATTATTAGCACTGAGGAAACCTAAAGTACAAAACTTTCTTTGTTCGCTCAGAATTTGGTATGTTGTGGTATTTCTTGCAAATAAGATTGCTACTAAAATACAACTGCACTCATTTTACATGCTAGCAAGGTAATGCTCAAAATCCTTCAAACTAGGCTTAAACAGTTCGTGAACTGAGACCTTCCAATGAACAAGCTAAATTTAGAAAAGGCAAAGGAATCAGACATCAAATTGCCAACATCCATTGGATCATACAAAAAGCAAGAGAATTCTGGAAAAACATCTACTTCTGCTTCATTGACTACACTAAAGCCTATGACTGTATGGATCACAACAAACTGTGGAAAACTCTTAAAGAGATGGGAATACCAGACCACCTTAACTGCCTCCTGAGAAACCTGTATGTAGATCAAGAAGCAACAGTAAGAACCGGACACGGAACAACCGACTGGTTCAAAACTGGGAAAGGAGTACATCAAGGCTGTATACTGTCACCATGCTTATTTAACTTCTATGCAGAGTACATCATGCAAAATGCCAGGCTAGATGAATCACAAGCTGGAATCAAAATTGCCAGGAGAAATATCAATAACCTCAGATATGCAGATGATACCACCCTAATGGGAGAAAGTGAAGAGGAACTAAAGCTCCTTTTTATGAAGGTAAAAGGGCAGAGTGATAAAGCTGGCTTAAAACTCAACATTCAAAAAACTAAGATCACAGCATCTGGTTCTATCACTTCATGGGAAACAGAAGGGGAAAAAATGTAAACAGTGATAGACTATTTTCTTGGACTCCAAAATCACTTCGGATGGTGACTGCAGCCATAAAATTAAAAGACTCTTGCTCTCTGGAAGAAAAGATATGATAAACCTAGACAGCGTATTAAAAAGCAGAGACATCACTTTGCTGACAAAGGTCAAAATTATTGCTTTTCCATAGTCAGCTATGGACGTGAGAGTTGGATCATAAAGAAGACTGAGAACCCAAGAATTGATGCTTTCAAACTGTGCTGGACTTCAAGTGCTGGAGAAGACACTTGAGAGTCCTTTGGACAATAAGGAGATCAAACCAGTCAATCCTAAAGGAAATCAACCTTGAATATTCATTGGAAGGACTGATGCTGAAGCTCCAATACTTTGGTACCTGATGTGAAGAACCAACTCATTGGAAAATAATCTGATACTGGGAAAGACTGAAGACAGGAGGAGAAGAGGACAACAGAGGATGAGATGGTTGGATGGCATCACCGACTCAATGGACATGAGTTTGAGCAAACTCCGGGAGATGGTGAAGGACAGGGAAGCCTAGTGTGCTGCAGTCATAGGGTTGCAAAGAGTCGGACAAAACTTAGAGACTGAACAACAACTAAAATACATGAAAAGGTCCAGAAGAAGTGCATATGAAGATTGTTGCAGTCTATTCTCCTTGCTGTCTGGTTTAAAATGTGGGCACATGGAATTAAGTATTTCTCATAGAATCCAAACAAGTAATTAACTGCCCTCTGTACCATTCATGGGGTAGATAAAAGAGAAGCACCTTATAATTTCACTCTACCAAAAGAAATTATTACGAAGTTCACCCATTTTTAAAGTGTTTCTGTATAATGATCCTAAAATGTAAACTACATCTGATGTGACTGTCACAATTAAAATAGTTTACCACATTTTTAGTGTTTCTCCAACTTCATTTAAGTGTAATTTACATATAACAGATGCATCTAAGAGTCCAATTCAGTGAGTTCTGACAAATGTAAATACATTCTTGTGACCACCATCACAACCACGGCACAGGCATTTCTATATCAACTTATATCTCTTAGGATCCACTGCTGGATTCTTACATCATCACAAATGCAACATTTTTTAAAGGAACGAATGAAACACCTTTCTAAGAATGTTATTCTGCAGTGACAAAGTCTGGAGATGTTTTCCTTTGCCTTTTTGTCTAATCACCATTCCTGTTAACCTTGTGCCTTGGGTGTTTTAATGGCCATCAAAGAGTCAGTAGAGGAAATATGCACAATTAAGAAAGATAATAGCATGGAGGACTAAGTGTCTCTTACAAAGCCTGAATACACCAACAACTGGTTTATTCACTGGTTAAGATATATCAAGATGCCTAAAACCAAATTTAACTGAGAAAAGGCTCTTAGATATAAATTCTGTGAAAATAATTCTTAAGACCAAACTTTCTGCTAATTTCTTGATTTTGAAGTAGTTGAGACAAATGGGAATATTCTAGTCTACTGTTGGTCGATCTTTGCCATAAAACATGTATTAAAGGAAAGATTTGGACCAACCATTACCAAAAAATGTACAGGCATTTCCAATGCCCCCAAAGGTTTCCTTGTACCCCTTTTCTGTGTGGCTGCTTCTGGTCAGCGTAGTGTTTTTGAGTCACCCAGGTTTGTCACATGCATCAGTAGCTCTCCCCTCATTATTGCTGAGTAGTGTTCTGTTGTATGAATGTCTTGTAATTTGTTTACCCTTCACCTGTGCTGAGTACTAGGATTGCTTACAGTTTGGCTATTGTGACTGACATTTTTATTCACATGCAAATCTTTGTGTTAACATATGCTTTTCCTTGAGTAGATTCTGAGGGGTAGAATGGCTGGGCCACATAGTAGATTTAACTTCTGAGGTTTTCTAATGCAGTTGCATCATTTTACATCCTACCAGCAAGGTAGGCGAGTTCCAACTGTACCATATTTATTCTAATAGCTTCACAGCCATTCTAATGGGTGTTGAGTAAGAGAGCCACATTTAGATTTACCTTTTCTCTTTGCTCTTTAAGAAACTGAGACAAAATAAGAAATGGCACCTCTGATCATTAGCATTATGTGAAAAATTTCAAATCAAAATACAGCAAGTAGAATACCAAGGATATGAATTTAAGGAACAACACTCCATTACCTAGTATGCCCTAGCATAATGGAAATCTATCAGCTTTGTTCACCTCTCCCTAAAATAATTTTTTCACTTTCCAAAGTCTAGGAGAAATAATATATGTGAAGAAAGCATTTTAAAAAGTTCAAAAACAATTGGACAGATTTTAAAACAGTTCATTACATTAGAATCTGGTTTAGTTTACATATTTTTGCAAGATCTCTATCTTAGAAAGCAAAAAAAAAAAAAAAAAAGTAGCTGGAATATTAAGAGAGCCCAATATGGGCTGGTCCAGCACCGCTGCCGATGGTAATATGAAAGAGCGACTTCTTCTAGGAAAGAAAAGATTTCTTGTAGGAGTTGGCTATCAGGCTTTAAAGAAAGCACCAGCCAGTTGTGGTCACCTCTCCAATGACCTCCACTTTGCTAAATCCCATCAACTTTTGGTCCTCATCTTGTCTAGCAGCAATGTTTCACACAGGTTCATCACTCCCTCTTCGAAATACTTTCATGTCTCTTGGATTCTGGTTTTCCTCCTTCACTTGCCACTTTTTCTCAATCCCCTTTGCTTGTTCCTATCACTTCTTCACTTCTAAATGAGAGACAATGACAGTCCTTGGACCACTCCTCTCTTAGCTACATTCACTACCATAGTGATTCCATCCAACTTCATGGCTTTAAACACTGTCTACATGCTGATGAATCCCGGCCCAGAACTTACCGCTGAATTCCAAACACGTAAGTCCAATTGCCTTTCAGATATCTTCATTTGGATATTCATCGTAGGCATCACAAACTTAAAACGCCTAAGTTCCTAACTACCTCCACAAAGGTTTTTCGTGGAACACTCCCCCCATAATCAAATGTCATCATCTCAGACTAGCTTCTGCTTGCCTACTTATTTAAAACTCTGCCTCCTTCCCTCAGCACTTCTGTGTACCCTACTTTAATTTTCCCCTTAACATTTATTGCTATTTAGCAAACTATACAGTTTACTTATTTATCATGTTTATTGTTTTCTCCCTCACTGAAATGTAAGCTACACAAGGGCAAGACTTTTTTTCTTGTTTAGTTTACTGCTGTATATCCTGCACCTAGAAGAGTGCCTGGCATATCCTTGTCACCCAAATATTTCGGTTTTTGTTTGTTTTTGTTGTTGTTGTTGTTTTAAAAAATTTACTTATTTAGTTTCTTTCTCTGTGCCAGGTCTTAGTTGCAGGGTGGGATCTTTAGCTGTGGCAAGCAAGATCTAGTTTCCTGATCAGGGATCGAACCCAGGCCCCTAGCACTGGGCGCGTGGAGTCTTAGCCACTCAACTACCAGGGAAGTCCCAAATATTTGTTGAATAAATGCATAAAAGAATAAATGGATGACTTTGACTTGGAAAGAAATGTCAGAAGGTAAGAAATACCAGCATGTCCCTGTTTCGACTTGGTCTGCAAAGAAATGAACAACAGAGAAGGGCTGCAAGGAAGACAGATTATGAATCTTTTTCTCAGGCTTTGCAAGGGACTAGCATACAGCAACCACAGCGAGTTACTGAAGAAGGGGCAAAGGTAGGCAGAGGAGCAGAGGCTGTGCCTGGAGGAGGACAAGTCAGAGGCAGAGCCTTTGAGGACTGAGATGCCAAAGACCTCTAGTAACCAGGACAACTGAGGCCACACAGCATCACAGACCGAGTGGCTGCTGAGCGTGCTGGAGTAAACAGCACACAGACATTAGCGCACTACTGGGGATTCTGACTCCATGAGCAGTCCAGCAGGACTGCAGGACGACAGTGCAAGGGAACACAGTCCCTGCCAGAGTCAGCAGAAGAATATCACACATGTAGATATAAACGCCAACAAGAAAGACGGCTCTTCCTCTCACAGCTGCGAGAGGCACGTGAACAGTCACAGCTCAGTTAATTACAGGTGAGCACGACTAGGAAGGCTTGACCACAGTGCTTGTTGGGCATTAGCAGGCTGAAGTCCTATTATGGTTTCAAAGGGAGCTCTAAAGTCATTGAACGGACTCCAGTCCTATTTGGAATCCAGAACAGTAGAGAAGTTAGCCCTGATTTGAAAAGTGTCTGATGATATGGTTAAAAAGAAGGTTTCTTTCTATCTTTTGAAGATAACCTTTTGATACATTTTCCAATTTCTTGTAGGGATATGGGTTATTTCATATGTTTTGCTTCTTGGGTTGCTTTTGATGATTTAAATTTTCTTTTAAAAAGTACCTATTTCAATAATTTGATCCAATCTATTTTTAGATACAAATGTACTACTGCCTTTTCATGTTTTAATTTGCTCTATACTACTCGAATCCTTTTGGATTTCTAATTTTTTCTTTCTTCTGAGCTTTACACAAAATTGGTCCATTTTATTATGTAGTTTTTTTGTTTAATCAATTTCTACTTTTCTTTTTTGTACCTCTCAAATTTTTCTTTTTCTGAAAAGAAGCTTTCTTATGGAACATATATACTAATAATGACAAGCAAGCTGAGTAAAAGTTTTTATTTGGCTCTTCATATAATGGTTCAAGAATAAAAAATATTGGACTCCTGGTGAAATGGTTACATATTAAAACAGCCAAAATAAGAGGAATATATCTTATAGCAAGGACCTACTGCCCAAGATTTAGTCAATGATCTGGTTATCCTCTCGGCTAGGCCAGGAATTAGGGAAGAACACATACTGGTGTCAGTGGTGGTTTTCAGAGTCTTAGCATGTGCCCTGACACCTACCCACTTTTAGAGTAGACCCTTCCATGACTGGTTCCAGGGAATACAACTGCCTCTTCCATCCTGGAATGCCATTATGTTGAATCATCAACATTTACCCAGATATTGCAGTGTTCCCCATTCACAGTCTTCAAAAAATCAATAATTACTATTTTGACTTATCACTTGATCATCTGCCTATGTTTTTAACAGGTATGTTGATTACAACTTTTCACTGGTTGTATTAACTCTTCAAAGAACATTACCACCTTAGGATAAAATCCTAGCAGATGATTCACTGATTCAACAATAATGTACATTTGAACACCTCGGAAACTGCCCCCACTTGCCCTCCAGACACTCCAGACAAGATGTTAACATCTGTGTCAAATTCTCTGGTCAGAGGAGAAGGATGCTGTACAATACAGTTGATCTTTCCCAACCCATGGAACTGAAAAGTATCTGGAACCACTGAAGTATGTGTCATAAAACCGGTCACTAAACAAGCTCATTCTCTTCTATAAAGAGTGGGGTTCAGACCCTTGTGCATACTCTACCTTACTGTATGAGGCAAACTCTGTTGTGTTCACATTCGTTGTTTCACAACTGATAGGATCTAACAGCAGCAAATCAGTAGATAAACTGGAAAACACACCGTTACTTGGGTGGACAGTGAACCCAGAGAATTCACAAGCACCACGCTGGTGACAAGTGACTACAGCAACCCCGGCCACTTCAGAGGGGCTCTGAGCCAAGACAGGTAGTGAAAGTGGTTAAAGACTCACAGTGGGATATCTTTTAGAAATATTTTATGTGAAAAGTGCAAAATTAAAGACTGGCTTTTAAAATTTTACAGTTATCTAGAAAATTAACTCGTCTTTGCTTACTTGGGCTGTTGGGATCACTGGTCCTCCACCCCAGTGGATGCTATATAGTATGAGATACTCAGGATAAGCTATCCATAGCTGAGAAAAGCTACACTGCTTCTTTATGAACTTAGCTGGTGTAACTTTTCTAAAAAACTGCTCCGAGCAGGGCGAAGAAAACCTGGATCCTCACATTTCTTTGCATTATTTGTGTGATCTTGGAGAAAATATCTCACAGGGATCAAAAGTCCTCAACAGTGAAGTCAAAAGTATGGGGTTGAGGACAGAAGCCAGGATGATGTTCAGATTTCCCTGATCCTGATGCTGGCATTTTATGATTCTGTAACCAAGAGCAACTCTCACCTTCACAGTGGTCTCCAAGGGCGGATGCTCTGTAACCGTGGTCACAAATGCAGCGGAAGGAGCCCTCTGTGTTCCTGCACTGCCCGTTACTGCAGAGATGATGGTGCTGGCATTCATCAATATCTGTGAGCAAGAAGTAAAAGGAAACTTAGAAGTGGTGCTTTAAAAGGGAGGTTTTTAAAAAATAATTATTTGCCTGTGTCTGATGGGATCTTCGTTGGTGCATGCGGGCTTCTCTCTAGTTATGGTGGACAGGTCCAGTTGCCCTGCAGCATGTGGGATCTTAGTTCCCCAACCAGGGATCAAACCTACATTCCCTGTATTAGAATGCAGATTCCTAACCACTGGACCACATGGAAGTCCCTAAAAGTGAGCTTTTAATCATTCACATAAAGGAGATCCACAAAGCATCTGATTTCTATTTAGAATTTTTATCATGTGACTCAGACTGAGCTCAAGTAGAAAGGTCACTCATTAATATTTCAGCAGGGAAAACCAGATGAGCAATGAGCTAAGAATCTGTACATATGCATCCACCAGGCACTGAAGAGGGGCACATACTTGGCTGTAATTTGGGAATCACAATAAAGCTTCTTGGAATTCCTTCTATAGATTTAAGTATAACACTGTGAGTATAAAAGCACTATGGCCTATGATAGCCTAACACAGGGATCAGCAAGCTACAGCCTACCATCACCTATTATAGTTAATAAAGTTTTATTGGAAAATAGTACCACACATTCATACACTATCTGGCCCTTCAGGAGAAGTTGGATGACTCCTGATTGAAAAATGTCATGGCTTGAATATCTTCTTTTTCAATAACTTACTCTAGCAACTGCGCCCCACACCCCCCTCCCTGCCCCCCCCACCCCAGCAATCAGGCGCTCTCTCTCTCTCTCTCTCTCTCAATGATTTTCTGGGCAAATTTAATGGTCCTTCCCTGCTGTCAGCCTATCTGATACCTTCGTTTCCTCTGAATCTTTCTTCCTTGATGTACACATCTTCTGCTAGAGATTATTTGTTCTGTAAGCACAATCCTGAGCTCAGACTCACACATGTGCCTGCATCATATCCACATACAAAAGGTAAAGTAATGTATTCCATATATTTCATCACTTACTTTCACCATTAGATTTTAAGTGTCTTGAGGCAGAGCCCATGTTTACCACACTCTTTACTGCTCTGCAGATGACCAAGTATTTTACCAATCAGCAGGCACTTAATTCATGTCGGTTGCTGATAAACTTTGTTGATTACATTTACATATATGGGCCTACATCTGGCAATGTGACTCTTTATGTTTAATTGAAGGATAATTGCGCTACAATATTGCATTGGTTTCTGCCATACATCAACATGAATCAGTCATGGTATACCTATGCCCCTCCCTCTCGAACCCCCCTCCCACCTCTTCCCACCCCCTAGGTTGTCACAGAGCCCCAATCTGAGTTCCCCAAGCCCTACAGCAAATTCCCATTGGCGACCTATTTTACATATGGTAGTGTATGCTTCCATGCTACTCTCTCCACTCACCCCACTCTCTCCTTCCCCCCGTCCTCCCGTGCCCGTAAGCCTGTGCTCTATGTCTGCACCTCCACTGCTGCCCCGCAGGCAGGTTCTCAGGACCATCTTTCTAGACTGCATATATGCATTAATATACGATAATTGTTTTTCTCTTTATGACTTACTTCACTCTGCATAATAGATTCTAGGTTCATCCACCTCATTAGAACTGACTAAAATGCGTTCCTTTTACGGCTAAGTAATATTCCATTGTATATATGTACCACAGTTTCTTTATCCATTCACCTGTCAATGGATATCCAGGTTGCTTCCATGCCCTAGCTATTGTAAATAGTGCTGCAGTGAACAGTGGGGTACATGTGGTTTTTTTTTTTTTTCAATTTTGGTGTGACCCTATTGCTGACCTGGTGAGTGATCCTCCCGTGTCTGACTTATCTCTTGGAGTGACATCACAGGCTCTTCAAAAGAAAGGCCTATGAACATGATAGCCTTATTATGTGTGGCCCTCAACTCCTACCACACATTCATTTGTACAGATCAGTATTCATTAAAAAAAGAACTTTGAGAGGGGCTATAACTGAGAACAAATCACCTAATTAGTCTGTGTACATGAATGTGCTTGTATGTGTCTGATCAGTCTTCACTGCTAGGTTAGGTAATGTAATGACTTTCTATGTTCTAGACAGGGATAGTAGAAGAAGGTTATGATACTATTAGTAGAACCCTTTATAGTATCATTATACCTTGTCTCTTTTATAACACTACCTCAGGAAACCTTTCTACTCATTAAATATCTTAAGTTTACATACAGACACAGATAGAAATTGTTTCCTTATAATAAAACAACTGATTATGTACCGCGTGTATTCTGTTCTTAAACGACATTTCTTTTCAAGACCTCTGAACATCTGTGCTTGTCACAGGCGATACCACAGTATCTTTAAACTCAGGAAACATATCCTCCTTACTGAGAAGTACAGTTTACCCTTGAATAATGTGGAAGTTATGAATACTGACCACCGCAGTCAAATGTCCACATTTAACCTGACACCTGGTCTTCTGTATCCACGTTTCTGTACCTGAGGATTCAACCAACTGCAGGTGGTGTAATACTCTAGGTATTTACAAAAAATCTGCATATAAATGGACTCGTGAAGTTCAAACTTGTGTTGTTGAAGGGTCAACTTATAATTCTGTATGAAGTTCAATGAAAAAAACTAACTTTTTAAAGTCTAGGGTCAACCCCAGCAAGGTCCAGAACCCTCACTGTCACCTGTAGGAACAGAGCACATTGCACAAACTTTATCCCTGAATACAAGGCAGACACTATTTCAGTCTACCTAAAAAGTCTTTTTTTTTTAAAGGAAAGATTTTAAAAGCTCATGCACACAAAAACTAAATCATTAATATTCCACAAGGTAATACCAGGCGGACATAATTCCCTTGAGTGTTAATCCTACTGTGTGAAACTTTCATATAATTTTAATAGAACTGATTTTCTGCACATAAGGAATTACACAGGGAGCAAACATTTTTCTTTCCAATAGTAATGCCAGCCACTGGTCACTAATACCATGTTTTTCAAATTCAGCCTTTTTCAATCCTCTTTCATTGATTTTCCTGACTTAGTAGGTGTAAGTCCCTTGCTTTCTGGCACAATAAAACAATCATCTGGGTAGTTTCTCGAAACACACTCGCACACTTGCTTTACTGATGCACATTTTTTTAAGGCAGGTGCCTTAAACTGAAATCACAGCCGTTCGTGTTGCCACACGCCTACCTTCACACTGGTCTTTCGCTGCTGACAGCTGGTAGCCCTGCCCACAGGAACACCTGAAGGAGCCGTCGGTGTTTCTGCACTGCCCGTTCATGCACATCGTCCCTTGCTGACACTCATCAATATCTGTAAACACAAGGACAATTGCTTTACCTTAGTCTTATATCTAAACACCCATTAGCTCAAGTTTGAGACCCTAACCCAAGCTACTGCCCTCTAAGCCTTCCATTTCCAGAGTGGACTTTTACGGCATGACCCAAAACAACAGAAAAATTTCAATAAACATTAAAAAAAACAGTTCTGCCCCCTATAATGCATTCTGGGGTAATTATTGCAAAACTAATAGTACTTCTGTTATGTGAGTCACTACATTTTAATTTGAATCAGCCCACCGATGTTCTTCATATCAACCTCAGTGTGCTGGACTGTAGAAAAGAAATAATTACAAATAGATGATAAATTTATGGTGAAATAAAACTGTGTTCACTACAAGCTCTTTGCCATGTCTCTCATACTCTGGATATAACACAAACATATATGAAATATTTTACAGTTGATAAAGAATCTCAAGCACAAAATAATGGCTGTGAAGCAGCTTGCAGACCTATGGAGTTTCAAGACAGAAGGCAGAATTAAAGCTCTACCAAGAACTTTAGAAATCAAATCAGAATGGAGGCAGTTGTGGAGGGAATAGACACTTCTACTATATTAGAAGAAGTTGGAGAAGTATAAGGTCAAACAGTTGTGTTAAAGGACACTGAGCTCATTTTCAAAGTAACAAGGAGAGCCAAGAGAAATGATCATGTTTTGATGACAGATGTTGGAAAGTCAAAGAGAAAGTGATGAGTGAGGAGTTTTCAAAATACCTTGTGTAAACAAAAAGCTATTGACTGAGAAAGAACGGAATTCTTTATAAGTGTTTTAATCATGGAAATGAATTTACATAAATGAAGAAAAGATGGGACTCATCAGTAACTTGAACACGTGAGGTTGAAGCAGCACTTATTTTCTAAATGCTTTTGTTGGGACATGAGGTTGATCCAATTTAACCGGGTAACTCTGTCCTGTCTTGTCTATGCAGATGCAGCCTCAGAACGTCCTGCTGAGCAGCTATTCAGTCTGTGAGCATTTATGATGATTAAAATGTGGTAGTACTGAACTTCACACCTGCACCACAGGTTTGTTGTGAGAATTACTGGAGAGGATGGATGAAAACACACCAGCCCTATACTCAGAGTGGGAGAAAGAAGTCCTAATCTAAAAAGGAAACCAGGTCCCAAAGATTAATGTCTGACTATTGCTTCCTTCTGAAAATATCCTATTATTTAATAAAATGCATCTACAAGTTTTTGCCAGGAGAACTCAACCAACTGCACAGTCCTTTCCCTTAAATATTACTGACAATTACCTGCTTGCTAAGTAAAGTTGCATTTAACCTCCAATGAGGCATTATTAACCTTTTGAACTTTATCCTGATATAAGTAAGGTGAGTCAAGTTATACCACGTAACCTGAAAAAGCTCACATTGACTATTAATGTATGCAGAGTTCAGGAATTTGTTTCTGATTTAATTTATTCTAGCAATTAGTTTACTAGAAACTTTTGTTTCACTCCTTGTGCAATCATTCCCTTCTGTTTGTATATTATTCCTAGCTGTCAACCATTGACTACCAACAGAGAAATTAAGTAAGAACTTTGCCTTGCAAATGATTCAATACCTTTCCAAAACTCTCAGTCTACTGGCTTTTCAAGTGATCGTCAGCAAAGAAGGGCCCACATCATATTTTCTTTCAGCACATTTTATAAAATACTTGAGACATCAGTTCAAGAATCTAAGACCAACAAAAGCTCATATAGCTGGTTGGATCTCATGTAATGTCTGACAACATTTTTAGTGCTTTGGCCTCTTTCTGACTTTCTCAAAGAAGATGACAAACTAAGCATACCCATGTGACGATGTCTGCCGCAAGAACATACCCTCCATTCCAAGTACTGTCAGGAGACACCAGACATCCTATGTAAGTTACTCATTTATGCTGGGGAGACTGTCAGAAGTAATTCATTATAACTAATGATATACACATTTGGAATAACTCCAGGCAACTCTGTTATCTTGAATGAGGTGATCCCTGGGTCTTTAAAAGGACCAAGGGGAACAAAGGCCGCATGATTCTATGCATTTAAGAAAAAAAAGCATCTTTCTCTTTATTGATTGAGAGATAAAATTTATATATAAAAGAACACTTTCCAATAAAATAGGCATGTGGGACAAATGTCTTCTCTTTCTTTTGCCAAGGGATGAATAGCGAATATATTTCATAAAAGGTATTTTTCTTTGAAGGACTTTTTGCACACAATTCCTGGTAGGAGTTAAAATAGAGACTATCTCTAGGTATTTATACATCTAGGACATATACCAGCAAAGTGTACAGAGAGATGCAGAGATACAAATACAAAAAGATATAAACAAGTAATGGATTAATACTGGCTTGGCTAAAAAGTTTGTTCAGGTTTTTCTGTAACATCTTAGGAAAATCCAAATGAACATGTTGGCCAATCCAATACGTTAGATAATGTATTAATATCTACCACCTGAAAAGAGTTAGTGAGGTGAAGACACTGATAATAGTTAGGACTATCAACAGAATGAAATCGGCAATTACTGCAGTGCTGGAAAACAGACTTATGTTCTGAGTAGAACCTGACATCTGTAATTGATGTCATTTGGGAAAGATTAGAAAATAAAGAGAAAGGATGTCATACAATTTATTATTGTGAAAAGGAAGGACTTTGGGGAGTAAGAAACGCAACTAGTGCATACGCAGGTTTCTCAAGCAGGTGACGGGGGACCTTGCCTGATCTTATCCCAGGTTGTAATGGAAAGACACCAGGAAAATGAGAGTAGAGGGCAAGCTTAAGTGGCAAGTGGAGAAAACAGTTCTTTCCCACCTCCAAGCTTTCATATGTGCTGCTTCCTCTGCCTACTAAGGTTCTCCCCTCTGCACCCAATATTTTAAGGCCAAGTTCAAATAGCAACACCTCTGTAAAGCCTTCTCAGAAGCATGCAAGTAGAATTAGTCACACACTTCCTGGCTGCAACAGAACTTTGTACATGCCTATTATTTGGTGAAGAACAGCATCCACCACAGAATGTCACGCTCTGCCTCTGCCTTCTCTCATCTTCCATGTATTACCTCCATATTTCTCCAATATCCTATCACACAATCCTCACATCAACCCTCCTAGGTGCCATTACTGCTACCTTCCTGCAGATGAGCAAGTAAGGCTTGGTGAAATAAGATTACTCATCCATTTTCACACCGCTCCAGACTACCCAAACCAGAATATGATATACTACCTTTAAAAAAATCCAAAAACTAAACTCCAGAATTCTTTGGATTTCACCAGTTTTTCCATTCAGGTCCTCTTTCTATTCCAGGATCCTATCCAGGGGACCACATCATATTCAGGTGTCTCATCTCCCAGTCCTTCCTTGTTTTAACAATCTTAATTGCCTTGAGGATATGGGCCAGAAATCCATAGTATGTCCCCAATTTGGACTTGCCTCATGTTTTTCTCATGATTAAGACTGGAGTAAGAGGGTTTTGGAAGAACAATAGTACAAATGTAAAGTATCCTGGTCCTCACATAATGTCAGGAATACATGACATCCGCATGACATCACTGATGACTTAACTTTCATCACTTAGGTACTTTATGAACTCTAGTTAGCTGTTGCAGGTATGCATCTCTTTCAATGAATAATACATCTTTGAGAGATGATAGTCTCTTGGTAACAGATGCAGTGCCTTGAATGCATTGGTTCTTTGATACACTTGACAGGAACGATGGATAGAAGCATCAGCCTAGCACAGTGTCCCAGAGACTGGAAAATACAAGTGTTCCTAGGGGGTGGTACCAATTGATGGTGTGAGTTCTAGGGTGGTAGGGAGACAGATTAGAGAGGAGCAGGCTCATCTGGGATGGTAATGCCAGGAGAAAGAAGGTGGTCATGAGTCATTCATTCAGCATGTATTAACTCTGCATTTTCCCTCTAGAGCATCTAATTCCCAGATTTTTGAGATGGCATGATTTGGGGAAACCTGAGGTTGTTTTTCCAAGGTTGTACAGTGGATCACTGGAAGAGCCAGGATTTAGGCCAGTAGTGAGTAAAAAGATGGGTGTGCCAGCCAGGATAATCATGGGTCAAAATAAGCACAGAATACTCTCAGGGCAGTTGTGACATCAATTTGGATAGATCATGGGTCAAAGAATGCAAGTTGAAGAAAGTAGTGGTGACAAATATAGAATATGAAGTGGGCACAGATTAGAAGCATTTCTATGAGTAAGATGAAAAGAAACAGGCAGATCAAGAAGAGAAAGTAACATGACAGGATATGGCAATAAACCAGATACAATAATCAAATAAAGATTAATAATAGCTAATAATGGCTTCTAACACTGAGGCCTTTAGTCACCATTAGCCCTATGTATGAGGAAGTTTTTCTTCCATCAAACACCCAGAATACCTTTCAAGGGATTCTCAAATTTAACTTTTTCTAAGGAGATGCCTGGCAGAAGAGATGCAGTCAGAAGGCAAGCTGTGGATGTGGGAAAGCACCAGGAGAAAAGGGAGCTGTGTTGGCTGTCTATGCTCTCCTGGGAGTGGCTTGTACTCTGCTGTATGAAAGGAACAAGGCGCCAAAAACTCAAATGTCTATGATCTCCCTACTGCAAGTGGGAGATGCTTCGGTTCTTACAGGTCAATAGTAGGGTATCTGCTTACTGCTTCCCTACCGCAGTGAAAAATTAATTACCACCCGAGACCCTTCACTTTCATTGAGACAGCAAAGAAAAAAAGAGGTTCACTTATTTCCTCTTCCTTCCTTTGAAAGAGCATCCTTTTAAGTATAAAAGTGATGGAAGAAAGCAGAAAGGAAACAAATTAACCACAGAGAAAATGAAAACTTCTTACAAATTACTTAAAAAATTAGAGAAACCATGGGCAAATTACACTAATACTCTAGAGGAAAGAGTATATGTTAAATATATACACTTACATGTATATATATCTTATATACAAAGTGTTCATATACACTGACTTAAAAACTTGATTAATGGGAAAACATATTAACAAATATACAAAAGAGGAAATATAAGTGCTTAACAAACACATGATTAAGTATTTAATAATAAGTGTTCAAACATTTTAACGTTATAAAGTAGTGTTCTATTGAAATAGTTAAACACAGAGCACTTTGCCCACTTATTCCACCTTTACAAAATCTGAAGAACAGAATGAAAATGCAAAAATAGCAACACACTGGAATATTACACTGCCTTTAAAACTAATGTCTAAAATGAGTTATTAGTGAAATGAAAGATGCCAATATACTATTAAATAACAAAAAGCAAGACTGAAAATTGGACACAGTACATAATCTTAATGATACAAAACACCTTGAGATATGAATATCCACAAATGAGGCTGAGATTATCTGTTTTACCTTTCTGCATTTGCTACATTTTCTATAGCAAATACATTTTTAATAGCAATGTTATTGAAATAAAAAATTATATATCACATAATTTATCTATTTAAAGTGTACAATTCAATAGTTTTCAGTATATTAACAGAGTTGTAGGACTGTTTTTACAACTAGAAAAAACCAAGTAGATCTGTAGTTTATAGATGTTCTCAAAAAATTCACTGTTTTTCTCTATGTAAATAGATAGGAATTTAACCACCATGAGGATTCACTTTTAGAGGCCAACCAACGTGCTCTAGGAAGCTCAGTTAAATAAATGACAAGTAGTATGGTTTCCTTTCTTAAGGCTAGTTATGCTAACATGTTTTCAAGTGTAGTTCAAATAAAATGAGAAATCTGATCACAGTATTTACCTTTACAGTGCTTGTGGTCTGGAGTTGGGCTGTAGCCCTTATGGCATGAACACATGTAGGATCCTTCAAGGTTGGAGCAAGTACCATTTGTGCAGATCTTTGGTTCCAGGCATTCATCCACATCTTAAAGAATGCGGCATAATGGAAAAGAAAGGGAGAAAAAAGAAATAAAATATGAATAAATTTGAATGTGGTTAGAAATGGAAATAGTGGGTCTTCAAAGAGGGGCAGATTCTTTAAGATAAGCTTTCAAATTAGCTCTTTAGGAGGAAAAGAAGCTCTGGTATGAGGTGCACGTATAATGGTTTCGTGGCTTTATTTACTTTCTGCAAAATAACCCTAAAAAGGAACCAAACATGCTCTATGAATAAATTCAGTGGAAGGCTTATTATGGAAGAGAGGGAGGAAGAGAGGATAGCTGTAGAGCATCCCCTACAAGATAAAATATTCCAAAGAATCACAGATGTGTGGAGGTCTAGTTAGGGAACTGATGAATTTCAATAGAATGTGAGGGGTCACTGAAGCAAGATACATGACTCATGACTCTGGGAAACCATGGGAAAATCTGCAACAGGTAGAAAAAAATATTTCAAAAATTCTAAGATGGCATTGGATCTGATTTTTTAAAAAATCTAGGGGACAAACAAAATAAGACTACTGGGTGGTCTGAAGGTAGAGTATAGGCAGAAAAGGCAGATAAAACAATAGTAGCTACTGTTTATCAAGCACTTACTGTCTGAAGTCACTGAAGGCTTTACATATACTCACTTAATGCTAACAAAATCCACATGGGCTAACCGTTCACAGAGGAAGGACCTGAGATTTAGAGAAGTTCAAAGCTTGTCCAAGGCCACCTAGTTAGAAATTGATGGCTCAGATTTGAACCCAGTCAGCCTAACTCCAAAGACCATCTTTTAAACCTGACTATAAGGTTCTGTCATAGGCAAAGTTAAATCTAGAGATGGAAACAGTTGAAGAGAGAAAGCATGACTTCATTTTTATTATTTGCTAACACAGCATTATATCAATAACCATTATCTAATCATTCTTTGATCTCATTCAACAAACATTCGTGAAGCTCCTACTAGAATACTGTTAATTCAAAAGGAAAAATCTGAGTTCTATGCCCATCTGAATGCCCCAGAGTAAGTTCACGGTATATTGCAGTAAGAAGGCATATAATGAGCATAAACAACCAAAAACTGAAAGAAAAACTTTAACTACAAAAAGTACCCCAAATACACAAAGCATCACAATTTATGCTTGATCTTAGAATGGCCTGGAGACAGGAACGGCTATTTACTCCAGTATTCTCGACTGGAGAATTCCATCAATGGAAGAGCCTGGTGGGCACAGTGCACGGGGTCCCAGAGGGTCAGACGCAACTGAGTGACGAACACTTTACAGTGGTCTATAACTTAATCAAGCTCTTTTACACATAAAGCAGAAAACAGTAGAGAGGGAAAGGCTCCTGATTATACCCATTTCATTTCACGATGCTCACCACAAAAGCAATACAGCTTTCCACTTCAGTATTAACAGAGAATCATGAACACATTAACAGAGACCTAGTTTTACATCATTTGCATTGTAATTCATTAAAACTAAATCTTTCTTATTATGGAATTCAGAAATAGAGAATTATCAATAATTACCATTAATCAAATAATGCACAGGGACATCTTGTGTGTGTGCACCATATGCATATTGAAAACAGCCACGTAACTGACACTGCCTAGGTATTCTACTGCACTTTCACAATATCACTAATTATGGTAAAGTGATCCTAACTCCATGGCAAACGGAAATATCACTTTCAAACTGACCCATCATCCATCCTTTCTTTGGTTGTAGGAGTCCACTCTCGTAAACACTGAAAGCAAACTACTTGAAAGAAGAAGCCAAAGATTGGAGCCAAAATAAATAAAGGGATAGAATGAACTTAGATACTAGGCATGGAAATTCCAACAGCGATGTGAAAATGTCATGTCTAGGATCTGGTTTGGTTTCAAAAATGTTAAGCTGAAAATTGTATGAACTGCTCTCTTTAATCATACATGCACCAGAGACCACAGAATATAAAAGTAAAATTAATTTCTAAGACCATATTTTTCTCTTGAAGCAAATTAACAGGCATTGCAGATTACCATTCACGAGATACTTAAATAAATTCTATTTTGCCAGGCTACTACCATGATTAACAATGAACAGAATGCTCTGAAATATCTAGGACAGCCTGATGTGTTTATTTCCTTCTTTACTTACCACAGTCATAACTGCATGGAACCAGAATCCTGTAGATTGAATAGTTTGAATTGAATAAGTACATAAGCTTAGTGGCACTTATGCGCTTAAGGAAACAAATGTTATATAGTAAAATATCATTAAAAATTCTTTGATTTAGAATCAGAAGGCAGATACCTCCAGCTATAAAATAAGTAAGTCATGGGGATGTAATGTTCAGCACAGTGGCCATAGTTAATAACACTGAATTGCATACTTGAAAGTTGCCAAAAGAATACAGTTGGCCCTTGAAGAACATGGGTTTGAATCACATGAGTCCACTTACACACAGACTTTTTTTTCTGCAGAAAATACTACAGTACTACACAATCTGCAGTTGGGAGCAACCATGGATACAGGAGGTGAACTATAAGTTACATGTAGATTTTCAGCTGCACAGAGGGTTGGTGTCCCTAATGCCCACATTGTTGAAGGATCAACTAGGGGTCTTAAAAGTCCTCATCACAAGAAGAAAAAAATGAAACTATGTATGGTGATGGATATTAACTACACTTATTATGGTGATCACTTTGCAATGTATCCAAATATTGACTCATTTTGTACACCTGACATACAATATTCTCTCTCAATTATACTTCAGTCTTAAAAAAACAATATATAGAAGGAAGGTGTCCAAGATGGAGCCTCATTTGGTGGATGTAAAAGGAATGACATAAACTCAGTTTTGTACCTTCTGCCAGACCTCTCTCCCTAGCTGCTCGCCCCCACACTTTGTTGGTTTGTCTACGAGGGCATCTCTATTCAATGTCGCTCAGGCACCTCTGAGTCCTCATGGCCAAAGCACCTTTCTCTTGCCTTCTCTCTATGCTGTCTCCCAGGTCAATACAGGTTACCCCTATCCATTGAAACACACAAATCAGAAGCTTGGGAGTCATCCTTGCTAGATTCCTTCCTCTCTTTCTTTCCCCACATTCAACTTACTACAAAGTCACAGAAATTCTACTACCCAAATCTCTCTCAGATACACCCAACTTTACTTCATTTTTACCACTACCAATCTCTCATATGGGTTACTAGCATCGTCTTTTATCTATTTAAAATATTGCCCTATCAAATCTATTATCCAGCCTGCAGCCAGAGCAATCTTTCTAATCTAACACAAATCTGGCCAATGATGTTGTTCCTCTACTTTATAAACTTCCAACAGTTTCCATGTTCATCAGTTTAGTCAAGGATACAAACTTGTAGGGACCTAAGTGGTACCAATAGAAGGTCAGGTTCCCATAGTTCCTACCTCTGACCCGTGGGAGAACTAACGCCATGGGAAGCAAGGTGGTCATGTCCACCCTACTGTCCATCACCGATCATCCACCTCTTACCCCTACATCAGAGGAAGATGGTTGTATCTTTGTTTTCTATACTGGAGCTCAAAATTCATTCTAGCATTACAGTCCTATAGACAAGCCACGTCACCCAACTTCTTACACAAATATATAATGAATTCAAAAAGGAAACTGTCCATAGAAAAATGGGTTACAAATTCAAAAAACCAATTTACCAATGGGACCTGGGGACACAATCTGGCACTTGCCATTCAATAAATTAATTAAACCTCCCACAGCAAGGAAGTTGCCAGGAGTTATGAATTCACCTCACTATACTATCATCCAATCTGAATTGATCCTTCTTGTCTACAATACCTCTGTATGTCTCTCACAAATGCCTGCTGAAAACTAGATATTCCATGAGTACAGGATTTCCTGATCTCCTTCCCTAATAACCCTATCAGAAGAGGCAGTCAGGACAGTCTGGCATAATTTCTGTCCTTAGTGAACCCTGGCTAATTCTTATGATCATCACATCCTTTAAAAAATGTTTCACTTCATCGTTGAAATCCTGCAGTCTACAGTTCTTTGTCAAGATCAACATGAAGTTCAATGGTCATTAGTTCCTGAACTCCACCTTCTTTCTTCTTTGGGGGAAATGAGGACATTAATCTCTCTCTAGCTTCCTGGCAACTTTCCATCCTCCACAGTTTCCCAAAGATGATTCCCAGCTGGCCGGCAATCCCACCTGCAAATTCTCTCATTGCCTTGAGAGGTAGTTCATCTGGGTCAGGAAGCCTTTAGAAATTTCCCTTTCTAGGATTCTGGGAACACACCAGTCTGCCTGAAGCCCCTCCCTCATGGGCAGGGCCTGGAAGGTGCTGAGGACATCCAAGGGCCACCTTCCCACGAGTCAGCCCATGGCGGTGTGCCCCGCTTCACTCCACCTAGCAGTTCCCTGAGGTTGGTCAGAATTGGGTCCAGGGCAAGAGTTTACTTGCATTGCTTCATTTACTTTCAAAGAGTAAAGGAAAGATTTACTTCAAAGATTGACAAGGTGAACCAGTCATTTTTCTGAGACCATTCAGCCTCATTTAATTCCTTAATGACCAAGAGACTTCCATGAGTGAGCACCACTTGCTATGGGATGAAAAGTCTTATTCCATCACCACAACTACATGAAAATATAGGATTATTCCCAAGGCAAGCATTACTTTAATTATCCCTCAACTATTCTTCACACATCATCTTTATACTAAAGATGATGGGAGAACACATTTGACAGAAAAGCAAGCATGAAATGAAAGACAGACTCTGGTTAGGCCAGTGCAATGACATTCCCCCCCACGCCCCCTCACTGGCACTTGAGGTATATAGTAAGTCCTTAGGATCTCACCCTCTGTCAATTCTGACCAAATTTTAAAATGTGCAGTAACAGAGCTGTCAATGAAAATATATTGTCTGTTCCTCAAAGACTCATCACTGCTTTTTTGGAACTGGAAAACAGCCAATGCTGTGTGCATGCCAGATGAAGATCGGAAGATCTCAGAAAATCAATCCATTGTTCTCAGCAAATCACTGGCTTCTTGCCTCGGCTTTACAAAAGATCATTTTGCTTTCCAGCAAAACTCATCTGGGCTACCTTGGTCAAGTCCGCCACCTCAGACTCTCAAGCCAAAACTACTGCTGCCTGCAAGGGACGATTCCAGTCCCCATGGATCTTTCCTATGAACTTTAATTGTCCTTACTATCTCAATCATATTGCTTTGTCCTCTGATTTTCTTGGGTGTACATGAGAGGTACATGAGCTATTATATAAAACAAAACAATATTAGCTTTGATGCTAAAAGATGGGGGGTCGTGTCCTAGCTCTGCCATTTATTACCTATGATGGGAAGCTATCCCATTAACCTATTTGAGAATCAATTTCTGTACCACAGGTAACTGTAAACTATTAACATATACAGTTATTACAATATACATAAATTATAACATATACAGAAATCCAGAAAAGGCAATGGCACCCCACTCCAGTACTCTTGCCTGGAAAATTCCATGGACGGAGGAGCCTGGTAGGCTGCAGCCCATGGGGTCACGAAGAGTCGGACACAACTGAGTGACTTCACTTTCACTTTTCACTTTCATGCACTGGAGAAGGAAATGGCAACCCACTCCAGTGTTCTTGCCTGGAGAATCCCAAGGACAGGGGAGCCTGGTGGGCTGCTGTCTATGGGGTCACACAGAGTTAGACACGACTGAAGCGACTTAGCAGCAGCAGCAGTATACAGAAATTAATACAATAACTAGTATTCCCACACCGGCATAGTTCCCTCCTTCAAAAGCAGTTTTGAGGGTTTTCCGTTGAGATATAACTGACGTTAAAATGATATGTAAGTTAAGCACCAAGGATATGATGGACAACATAGAGAAATACAGCCATTATTTCATAAAACCTTTAAATGGAGGATAATCTTTAAAAATACTAAATCATTATGCTGTCATGTGAAACTAATATAATACTGTGAATCAACTATGAAGTGAAGTCAAAGTGAACTGAAAGTCACTCAGTCGTGTCCAACTCTTTGCGACCCTATGGACTATAGAGTCTGTGGAATTCTCCAGGCCAGGATACTGAAGTGGGTAGCCTTTCCCTTCTCAAGGGGATCTTCCCAACCCAGGGATGGAACCCAGGTCTCCTGCATTACAGGCGGACTCTTTACCAGCTGAGCCACAAGGGAAGCCATAAATCAACTATACTTCAATAAAAGACAATACTGTGCAAGCTTAAGGAATGATTTGACATACCTATCTCAAAATTATTAACATTTACTGGAGTATTACTAACAGTTCTATTATGTCACACAATTATCATTTCTTTCCTGATGAAGATGATTAAGTTCTAGTCTCTTAGCAACTTTGAAGATTGCTAATTCAGTACTGTTGATTATAATCATTAAGCTGTGCATTCCATTTCCAGGGCTTACCTACTAGTTGCAAGTCTGTACCCTTTAATAACATCTCCCCAACTCCTCTACCCTCACATCCTTATAACCACCATCCTATCTTGTTATGTTTTGCTTCTTTACAACTTCACATCTTCTCTGGCATCTAACAGATCTTGTAGGCAGTGCACGCTCTGTGGTCAGTCATGTCCCAACTCTTTGTGACCCTATGGACTGTAGCCTGTTAGGCTCCTCTATCCATGGGATTTTCCAGGCAAGGGGAGTGGGCTGCCATATCCTTCTCCAGAGGATCTTCCTGACCCAGAAATCGAACCCTCATCACATGCATTGGCAGGTAGACTCCTTATCACTGAGCCACTTGGGAAGCCCATATGAAGGCAGGTGCTCTACTAAACTATTTATTGACTAATTAGAAGAGTCCTTTAGCACATAATGACTCAAGGATAAGACTGATACTTGCACATTATCTCCAAAAGGTAGACCTTGAGCTCAGTTGCCATCTGATATAAGAATAAATGTAGGACTAAAGTCTTCAATTTCATTTAAGTCTATGAATATCATATATTCCATAAAGGTTAACAGTGAATTGTAAAATCTGAAAAGAAATCTTAGGGTGAAAAGAACTCACAGAACAAGGTGCTCTCCGTATCTATCCTGTAAGTTTTCTGTACCTGGTTTTGGCTAAGATTGCAGCTAGCCAGTTGTCAAGTGGTTTGAATGATATGAAGTTCTTCAAATGCTGAAGACCTACTACATTTACAAAACTCAAATGGGAGTCATAAAGTCATCATCAACTTAACTATGGCCGACAAAGAAGGATTACTTTGATTAAAATCTCAGAAATTTGTGTTCCCGGGTCACACATGGTTTGTCACAAACTCAACTATAAAGCAAGGTAATAAACTCAAAAAAGACTAGCTGACACATCTACCAGGTGATAGATACTGTATTTTGTGAAGGTGAGCAAAGAAAATGAAGCCAAAGAAAGATGTTAGAACTATAGAAGTGGAAACTTTGTTAGGAATGATTAATCTCCCTGCAGAGAAACCTTGTGATTTTCAAAAGGTATATTTCAGCAAAACAAAAATGCTCAGAAGTTGAAAGAAAACTAAGATGAATTAAATGTATAAGAGAAAGCTTCTGTGACAGAAACTCTATGAGATGCACTTAAAGAAAGCCTAAGAAAAGATAATTATCCACAGAACTCTGACATATATCAGATTTACTTTAACAGATATCAGTTATTATTCCATTCCCTCTCTGTGAGGACAATGGAAATAAAACAGAGGCAACAGGGTTGGAGAAGAAGAATGATAACATTTCTTGTGTTAGTTATTCAGTCGTGTCCAATTCTTTGTGACACCCCAGAGTGTAGCCCACCAGGCTCCTCTGTCCATGGAAGTCTCCAGGTAAGAATACAGCTGGAGTGGATAGCCATTCCCTTGTCCAAGGGATCTTCCCGACCCAAGGACTGAACCCAGGTCTCCCACATTGCAGGCAGATTCTTTACCATCTGAGGCACCAGGGAAGCCCCATATTACATTTAATTCTGATAATAAACCCTATGAAGAAAATACTTCAATTCCCATTTTACAGATATTAAAACTAAGCTTCAGAAAGGTCATATAGCCCAAATCTGCTCAAATTCAGGGAAACATGATCTATATACCAGAGTTACTGAATATACCTTTAAACAATCAAATGTT
This sequence comes from Odocoileus virginianus, assembly GCF_023699985.2. Lineage (NCBI taxonomy): Eukaryota > Metazoa > Chordata > Mammalia > Artiodactyla > Cervidae > Odocoileus > Odocoileus virginianus. Next base: position 15,435,789 of record NC_069675.1, on the reverse strand, counting down.
AGACAAATTTCCTTTGGGAGATGGCTCTAGTCAGGTTTGAATCAGGCTAGTTTAGCTTTCCTGAGACAAGCAAAACATGTAAATTGAGGACTTGACACATTGGCTTCTTTCAAGAAAGATTCTGATTGAAAGCAGCCAGAGAGAACTGGCCAGAACTCAAGGTGATGAAATAATTCTAAGAGGTGGGGATCACATGGGCAATAGCTCCAGGCTGAATGTGAGGTCCAATGAATACAGTGCTAAATGATGAAAGTGGCTCTCAAGAGAGCAACGAAATCTACAACTTGAAAGAAGAAGCTTCATTAACAGAGGAGCCAACAAAGGTTGCCAAAAAAGCACTGAAGGACAGATATTTTGAAAGTGCACAGTAAACTATTGAGAATGAAGGATCATATGCCCTGAACTAAACATAGCAGGCGTTGCCTGGGGGTTCATGCTAGGAAAAAGGATGAACCCTCAGACAACACCTGCTAACATTTTACTTGTTTCTGCACCAAACAACTCCTGCTCTAATTCATAAATCAAGGAGCAGCATCAAATAGTAAGATCCAGTATACATGGCATGAATACAAAAAGGCCATTAACGGTTTCAGTAAGTTCACCATTTAGTTAGCAAAAGCAGCAGAAAGTATAACTAACTGGCATTAAATCCCTGTAGAACAGAAGGGTCAAAATGGTCATTCTTAATTCTTAATGAAACCGATTAACAGAAAAAAGAGCCAAATGGACATCAAGATCAATGACTTTTAAATATATATATATATATAAGCATAATATATATATATATATATATATATAAGCATAATGTCAAAGAAAGTATTACTCTGTACAACAATGTCTAGGTTTAATTATAACAACTTAAAAATATTCTGTGAAAGGAGAGTGGTAGAAAAAGAAGGTTACTAAGATCTACAGAACAGCCTGCAAGGTAGAGACTGTCATCTCTCCAGATGAAAACTAACAAATGCCCTGTGTAGGACTTTTCTCCAAACAATGAGATTTAGGAATTTTTTTTTAGTCTTTCATGTTCTCATACATTAAAAAGTGAAGGAAAAAGTCTCATCAATGTACCCTAAGGTGTGTATACTAAAAGGATAGCTGCTGCTGCTGCTAAGTCGCTTCAGTCATGTTCGACTCTGCACGACCCCATAGACGACAGCCCACCAGGCTCCCCTGTCCCTGGGATTCTCCAGGCAAGAAGGATAGAGGAAGCCTCAAACTAGTCACATTTAACGGTTAGACACAAGAACAGTTGAACAGCAAGGAACACTTGGTAAATCATTTATCATGTGATGCTTTCCCTGACCTCCATAGAAGCTCTAACACTCCCTAATCCCTTAGGCTGCTTTTTCCTTCATGGGACTCATCACCCCTGACATACCCTATACTCTACTTTTTCCCTTGTGAGCTCCAGAGTCTAAGTGCAATGAAGGGAGGAAATTTATTTTGTCCACTCTCAACCCCCAGGGTCTAAAACAAAATACTTGACTCATAGTAGGAATACAGTATTCACTGATGAAAGTGGCAAATAGAGAAATAAATATAGGTCAGGTTGTGTTACGGATGAGCTCAACTCAAAGACAAGTTTAGGTAGGACTACGCCCTCTGAAGAGTTTAGAGTACCAGAAGTACAAAGATGAGAAATAAAATGAATAAAGGAACAAAGCCAAAAAGATATGATGGGGTATTCGTGAGCATTGTCAGAGTGCTGCAGAAAAATCCAATCCATTCATTGGCTCAATCTGAATAGAAAGGTATTCTGCAATATCCGTTTTTCGTCACATTCAACTTTCACATTTGAAAGCTCGACTGCCATAAAATATTAAGATGGGAAAATTCATTTTGGTACAGTTTGCAAAAGCCCATAGGAGAAATTTACAAAAACTGCAAGTTCAAAATGAGCAATGGATGGCACTGCAACTACATCACAGACAATAAGCTTGATCAACAGATGACATAGAACCTAAAACTCTACCCAAAGCCGAAGGAAAAAAAGCACATGGCCTATTTGTAATGGGAAATGTGTGACCTTAGTTAGCAATGCAAAACTGCTTGGCCAAGTGGCCAAGTTGGGGTGAGTAACACAGTGACCTAATAGCTTTGCTTATGATTCTGCTAATCTGGTTGGCAAAGTGAAATGGCTGCTAAATGAGGTGCTTTGTTTCTGTCACTCAACTGGAGCAGCGTGGTCACGATCAGATTGATTGCACACATCTAGGTGTAAGAACTCATATATTATTATTCCCCAACCTGGATCCACACATTTACACTGAAGAGCAATCACACTTGCCAATTTGGTCAGTCACGTTCCATTAGTAAATTCATGAATCAGGGCTGTGTTTATGCCATGGTTGTGAATTTTAGTTAGTTAAGGTAAAGTTCAGGCTCTACTTTTGGATTATAATACGCATTGGTATGTGAAAATGAGTACAAGAATGGAACCTTGATAGGCAATTATGAAATTTATGCCAAATGGGAAAATTAAAACCACATGCACTTTCTGACCAGCACTGAGTATATAAACAAAAGCTTATCAAATAGGCAAGTAATAAACAAAAAAAAAAACCTGCTTCCCAAAGATCAATACCTCACAAGTCTACTGATAGAGACCCTTGGGAATGGGCATAAGATTGAAGGCAGAGGGCCATCTGCACCTGGTCCAGGGGCTCAGCTCATGCTGCCTCGTGAGGAGTCCAAAGCATTGAAAGTGCACGTGCTTCTGCCAAATCTACCTATCCCACCTCCTCTAACACACCCACACATCTCCTCAGAGATGTATGAATAAAGACCAACATTTTTAATAGGACCAAGAGGGTCTGGCATGGTCTTTCCCCTCATGGTCTTCCCCCTGAAGCAAATCTTCCCTGCTACTCTGTCTTACAACCACACTAGCTCTTCAGCCTCTGGAACATGATCTGCTTCCTCCTTCCATGAGCTCCTTGCACATACCAAATGTCCAAAATGATCTTCCTTCCATACCCTTCCCCAGACAAAGCCCTGGTTAAACCTCAAGAATTTTCCTTGAGGCAACTCATTCTATTGTATACTCTTGTAACATCAAAGAACCCTCTTTCCTAACACAGGTCTCTTTTGCACAACAAAAGAAACTATAAGCAAGGTGAAAAGACAACCCTCAGAATGGGAGAAAATAATATCAAATGAAACAACTAACAGAGAATGAATCTTCAAAACATACAGTCACACAGCTCAATACCAGTAAAACAAACAACCCAATCAAAGAGTGGGCAAAAGACCTAAATGGACATTTCTCCAAAGAAAACATACAGATGGCTAATAAACACATGAAAAGATACTCAACATCACTCATTATTAGAGAAATGCAAATCAAAACCACAATGAGGTATCATCTCACACCAGTCAGAATGGCCATCATCAGAAAGTCTACAAACAATAAATGCTGAAGAGGGTGTGGAGAATAGGGAACCCTTTTACACTGTTGGGGGTGCAAACTGGTACAGCCACTATGGAGAACAGTGTGAAGACTCCTTGAAAAACTGGGAATACAACTGCCATACAACCCAGCAATCTCACTGCTGGGCATACACTCCGAGGAAACCAGAACTGAAAAAGACACATGTACCCCATGATCATTGCAGCACTATTTACACAGCTAGGACACGGAAGCAACCCAGATGTCCATCAGCAGATGAATGGATAAGGAAGTTGTGGATTATACACACAATGGAATATTACTCAGCTATAAAAAGGAATCTTGCCTGGAGAATCCCCATGGATAGAGGAGCTTGGTGGGCTACAGTCCATGTGGTCACAAAGAATTGGACACAACTGAATGACCAAGCACATAAAAAGGAATGCATTTGAGTCAGTTCTAATGAGGTGGATGAACCTGGAGACTATTATACAGAGTGCAATAAGAAAGAAAGACAAATACTGTATATTAACTCATATATATGGAATGTAGAAAGATGGTACTGACAATCCCATATGCAAGGCAGCAAAGGAGACACAAAGAACAGACTTTTGGACTCAGAGGGAGAAGGAGAGGGTGGAATGATTTGAGAGAATAGCACTGAAACACACACATTACCGTATGTAAAGCAGATGACCAGAGCAAGCTTGATGCACGAAGCCCGGCACCCAAAGCTGCTGCTCTGGGACAACATAAAGGGATAGTGTGAGGAGGGAGGCAGGAGGAGGATTCAGGATGCAGAGGGGGGACACATGTATTCCTCTGGCTGATTCATGTTGATATATGGCAAAAACCATCACAATATTATAAAGCAATTATCATCCAATTAAAATAAATAAATTAATTTTAAAATAAAAATAATTAAAAACAAACAAAAGAAGAAGGTACTTTGTTTGGTTCCTCAGTATATCCCAGCACTGAGTACCACTCTGTATGTAAGTAAGTGAAAGTCGTCAGTCGTGTCCAACTCTTTGCAATCCCATGGACTATAGAGTCCATGGAATTCTCCAGGGCAGAACACTGGAGTGGGTGGCCTATCCCTTCTCCAGGGGATCTTCCCAACCCAGGAATCAAACTGGGGTCTCCTGCATTGCAGGCAGACTCTTTACGAACTGAGCTATCAGGGAAGCGCACCACTCCATGTGTAGACAGTGAATTATACAGTATTTGAGAAGGGAAGAAAGAAGACAGGAAGGATGGGAAAGTTTAACTCACACTGTCAGAATGTGGCATGGGGTGGGAAAGAGTTCAGCTTTTGTGAAAAAGATCACACGGTAAACAGAAAGGTAAACAAAGGAAAACCATTACGGGGGAAAGCTGCCTAGAGCACAAACAATCAGCAGCAGAGCAGAGTCGTTACCCTCCTCAGTGCCTTGAGGAGGAGGTACTCAGGATTCCTTAAATACTCGAGTGAATGAATAAATGAACAAAACGTAAGGGGCTGCTGTTGTTCAGCCATGTCCGACTCTTTGCCACCCCGTGGACTGCAGCACACCAGGCTCCTCTGTCCTCCACCACATCCTGGCGTTTGCTCAGACTCGTGTCCATCGAGTCAGTGATGCCATCCAGCCATCTTATCCTCTGCTGTCCCCTTCTCCTCCTGCCCTCCATCCTTCCCAGCATCAGAGTCGTGTCCAGTGAGTCAGCTCTTCACATCAGGTGGCCAAAGTATTGGAGCTTCAGCTTCAGCATCAGTCCTTCCAATGAATATTCAGGGTTGATTTCCTTTAGGATTGACTGGTTTGACCTCCTTGCAGTCGAAGGAACTCTCAAGAGTCTTCTCCAGTTCCACAGTTCAAAAGCATCAATGGACCCAAAAGCATCAATGGGTCCAGATTTCTCTTTCTATATTTGCTGCTTTGGCTGCAAGTTTGTGTATATTTCTTGATTCTGTAAGTCTGTGGTAGCTCTGTCTAATACCTTCTCTTTCTTAAGCATTTTGCTCTCCACCTCTCTCCTCTTTGTGGCACTTATTATCAATATTTTATTTGGTTTTGAATATTAATCACATCAGGGATAACAATTTGTTTCAATCAGAATTATGTTTCATGTAAAATCTTACTTCCTTTATGTCCACTCAATTTCTTATTTTCTTCATGGTTAAAAGTTACTTAGAACTTTTCTATGAATGACATGAGTTTGTTACATTCCTTTTTTTCTCTCACCTTTTTCCATTTTGAAAGACAGCGCACTTGGCATTATACCACTGTGTCAGAAAACCAGCCAGACAGAAGACACACAACTACAATAAGTACGCTCTAGTACTTACCAAGACACTGCCCATTCCAGCCTCGAAACCCTTCCGTGCAGGGAACACACTGGTAAGATCCGGGAGAATTCACGCACTGCTCATCTGGACAAGTACTTGGAGTCAAACATTCATCAACATCTGAAAAAATCAAAAAGCTGGGTCACAGACATTTTATCAGAACACTAAAGCACGGACTGACTTGTGTGATAAAGGGGAAAAAGATTGGTGGGGAAAACAATAACTGGAAAAGTGAAGTACTAGGTGTGCACTTAAACACTCAGTGAGACTGCATGGCCAGGTATAACCTGACTGAAATAGTTACATATGTTTCAAGGGAGAACTTGGCCCCAATTCTCCAATTGGCAGGCCCAGATCTCTCCACTCTGTGAGTTGGCAGTTCTCTAGGATCACTTTTTGGACATCAACATCTTTCAAGTAATAGTCTGGTTTGCCAGAAAGAAATACAAGAAATGAACACAACAGTGAGGAAGCCACTTATCCACCTGGCTAGAGGTTCTCTCTGCAGACAATGGGGTACTCTAGGGAAATCCTTGCTTTGGCTTCATGGTCCCCAAAACATCCGAGGTTTGAATAATTTAAAACTTTTCATGTGATAGGAATTCCTTGGAGGTCAAAAAAGAACATTAGGAGAGAATGAACTCATCAAATACTTCCAAGATTTTCCAGAAACTATGGTGAATAATCATAGGGTAATATATTCTGGTTTAAAATACACCTTGCTTTTCACATTCACGGCTAACTAAAGTTATTAATCATTGTTCTTTTCAATGTGAGGAGAAAAAAAATCACCTTAAATATGGACAGAACTGTGGCAGAGATAAAATAGCTTCAGACTTTTTAAAGAATGGTCAAACAATTGGAGATGTGGATGTAGAAGAAAGACTTGTAGACACAGCTAGGGAAGGAGAGGATGGGACGAACTGAGAAAGCAGCATTGATATACATACACTACTATATGTAAAAGAGATAGCTAGAAGGAAGCTGCCATGTAACACAGGGAGCCCAACCTTGTGTCCTATTGACAACGAAGGGGGTTGGGATGGGGGCAGGAGATGGGAGGGAGGGTCGGGAGGAAGCGGATATATGTGTATATATATAGAGTTCTGATTGATTTGAGTTGTTGTACAGCGGAAACAAACACAACAATACAAAGCATAACCTCCAATTAAAAAAAAAAAGAATGGTAAAACAATAAAATGGGGGGAAAGGTAACAGAGGTACCTTTCAACTGTTTAATGAAATGAAAAGGTAACATTTCAACCATTTAAAATGAGTACTAACACCTGGGTACCAACCCCAACTGAAACAGGTGTTTTCCAAGTGAGTGGATTCAATGTCTAAGTGTCATGATATAAGATGTATATAGGACCTCTAATCACACTTAAAATTTAAACAAGGTTTTTCAGGAAAAAAAGTGAGAGAAATATATGATGAATACACTGAATATGCATGGGTATTTGATGTCATCATTCTGGTAAATTCTCAAAAATCACCTCCCGTTATGTATCATTAGTGATGTATGAAAAGATGCTTAAAGTAAAAGATGTTATTAATAGAATAAGCACCAGGTCAGTGTTGCAATTTTTTTTCCTATCAGCAAAAAATCCTTGCCAATAGACAATGACACACAGTGGTGTTTTTTTTTTTTTTTTAGGTCAGATGTTCTGGGACTTCTTGTTCTACAAAAAGATGATGCTTGCCAGTTTAATTTTCCAAACAGCATTACATTCTTCTCTGGATGGGATTTTAAAAAAAAAGAGAAAGAAAGAAATGGAACTACAACTGCTAAGTCAGAGAAGGTCATTGAGATAGGCTGGTGTGATAAATAAGCAAGCTGAGCAACATAAGACAGTAACATCCCTGGCTTTCCTGCTGCTCTCACCGGTTTGCTTGTTCCCTCATCTATAAATGAGGACCTACCTGCCTGGTAATACCTTCAGAGAATAAAGTAAGGGTGCATGAGATAATGTCTGTAAGCTACAGTAGACTCCTTGGAGACTGGCGCTGTTTGAAAGCAACTTTGTCAGTGACAGCTGAGAAAATCTTCAGTGAGCCAGAAGCCCAGGGACCTCTGGTTCTGGTCCATGGTGAAATTAGAAAACAGCCACGTTATTTGGCTCCTTCATTTCAAGCTTTTTCATGGGGTAAGAATTATATAATTATTAACTCAAGGGATGCTGGTGAGATTTCTGTTAAATAATTTCCACGCACTGAATATTACTGAAGAGTCTCCTTCTTTCCATTTACTTACTTATCTTCAACCTTCTTTTCTACTCCTTCCTACTGTGCATCCTTAACCTGTAGTAATTCCTTAAATATTTTATCTTCCTGTCCTGAGTCAGTGTGTAGAACCTGAGGATCTGTACTTGACCTTTTGGGGAAGCACAGTTTTGCATATAAGTGCTTGTCATAGAAACCCAAGCCCCATTTTTTACTTAAAAAACTCCCACAATTATAGATATTCTGAAAATATCTATGCAAAAACAAAAGGAGTCAGGGAAAGGGGAAATTGAGGGAAACTAGTACTTCTTGAGAGCTAACAAGGTGACAGGCGCCACATGACATACTGCAACACCCACTTCCTGCATGAGCCTGGAAGTTAACTGCACGGTTCCCATTTCACAGATGAAGAGCTAAGTTTTGAAGAGCCTGCGTAACTGGCCCCAAGCTAGACAGTTACTGAGTGTGGGGATCGTGAGCTGAAAAGCCATCGCCTGCATTCTACCCGTCCTCAAGCGGCCTCCAGAGCAGAGGCCAGTCCCCTGTAAGAGAAGCGCGGGGACACTTCACACCTGCACTTTCCCAAGGCCCTCAGCCATCAGGGGAAGAGCTCATATCTCTGTTCTGATGGGAGCTGATGCAGTAACATAAAATGCGCCCCACTTCTCTCCAGATAACTCAGGGGCTGAGGCAAGGGGCCAGCAAGTGAGGCAGGTGCAGGCTGCCAAAAAAGTGTCTAATGAGCTCTCCCTCCAGGCCTGGTCATTAGAACTGTGAAAAAAAACCAACATATCAGAGCCAAGAAACAGCAGAGAGCAGCCTTCCCCAACCAGCCTATCCCTCCCGAGCTCTGGAGGCCCAGCCATGGCTGAAAACAGGCTAAATGTCAGGTAGCCAGGCAGCGAACATGTGGAACCAGCACCAACCCCACACCCAGGCTCCTCAGAACACGTCCAAAGGCCTCTGATCCTCTGTCTTGTTCACATTTCCATGAAGACTGAAGCAGAGGTTCAGTGTATTTCTTCACAAAAACCATTATTCAAAGTGTTCCACGGTTGTTTCAAAAAGTACCCATGTGACTTGGGACACGTGCACAAACAGAAATATTCAACAGTTAATCATCTTAACTTTGAAATGCTCAAAGATCTTCAAGACATTTCTGCAACAACAGCAAATCTATTGCTGGGGTCAGCATTAAAGAAATTTTATCTGGCACAGCTGGAGTCTGACCTGTAGTTGGTCAGACGACATTTCTGTAGAGTCTGCAAGCAAGTCCCGGAACACAGGCGAAAGAAAGAAGCTGAGACAACAGAATGGACCAAGACGAAAAGGTTGAAAACAATCAGTTCACACAGGTGACACCTGCACCATGTCCCCAGGTGAATGATGCAGACGGACACTGTGATTAAGTCTGGGTTTGCACTAAGATCCTCCGCAGTTCATTGTTACAAAGTGATGTCATTCCACCTACCAGGGAAGGCAGATATTGAAGTGAGTAATAGAAGAAGAAGACAGAAGAAGACCCAGACAGAGTTACTGAAGGGAAGCAAAGAGGCTTTGATTCTGGGAGGCAGCCAGAGCCTCGTCAAGCTGGTGTCCTGCATGGATCGGAGGTAGAGGAAAACTCATCCCAGGCCAGGTGCCTACAGGCCCCGAGTTCTGGAACCAGCCCTGCATTTCATAGACATGTGTGCTCCGCACTCAGAAGGGCTGTGGTCTCCCCACCCTCTCAGCAGACTCACCCTCGCAGTGGCCTCCTGGCGTCATGTGATACCCGCTATCGCAGTATTCACACCGGAAGGCCCCCATGGTATTGACACAGTGCCCTTCCCCACAGACGTCTGTCCTCAGACACTCATCGACATCTAAGCAAAGCAGAAAACATTGTCGAGTGTGATTTCCCAAAACCTAATTTCAAACCTCTCCCATCTCCCAGGTTAGTTCAAATTTAAGAAGGAAGTAACTGATTCCTACTATCTCTCTTTGATTTGTTCCAAAAAATTGAGTGGTTTGGATTTACTCGAATCCAAAAGAAATATTTAACACCACTGGTCTTTGCACACATTTGATATTCTTCATTCAAAAGTGTTGGGGGAAGAAATTCCATTCTTTAATCTTCCAGAATCTAGCAGATTACTGTGTTGTAACGGGTTTAATAATAAATTCTGGGTTGTCTGAATGGGCCCTAGACTGATGGAATCAGGGGAGTTAGAAACCCACATGAGGGAATTTATGCATCAGAAGGAACACTGTTATTACCTATGCAGTTAGTACCCTCCTCACTGGCCATGAATCCTGCTGGGCAAATACACAAGAAACTTCCCTCAGTGTTTTCACAGCGTCCCTGGGAGCAAAGGTGTTGATCCTGAGCGCATTCATCAATATCTGTTAACAAAAAGACAGACAAAAGGATTAGCATAGCATGAAATTCTTAGACACTCTGTTCATGAAATACTAGCATTCTGTCTCCTCTGTCCCACCTTACAAGTGAGGAAAACAGTAAAAGGAATACAGTCAGTTTCCCTGAATACCTGAAGGGCTGCTACTGCGAAGAGGGAATACATGTACGGCATACTGCTTTGAAAGTTCAAGCTACAGCTATGATATTGGTGTTTCAAAAGAAAGATTTAAGGTCAACACAAAAGGACCTGCCTGATAACTGGAGTCATTTAAGTGCTGGAATTCATCGTGCAAATCCCAGGCCAGCTCAGCAGAGGCAGTGAGCAATGTCATGACAGGCACTCTCTTTCACAGCGCACATGGGTAAAACGAGACTGAATCATCTTGACTGACTGCCCTTCTCAACTTTACACTTGCGATTCTAAACATAATACATCTCGTGTATGCAAATTCACAAGAAACAGTCAAACTGTAGAGCAAGTAGATGTCCCCCTCACATCTCACTCCCCATATATATTCAAAACCAAACAGCAAAAGTCATATTTGCAAATGGAATTCAGCATAAAGTTTGTTGCTCCATATTTGCCTTATAACTCTTACTGAACTTCCTTTTTCTAAAAAAGATATTAAATTTAGTGTTAACACATTAAAATGACTTAATACATTTACACCCCTTTGTAAGATACATTTTTCCCCAAAGAAGCATATATGAGCTCCCTACATTATAAATCCATTAATAGTCTCTTGTCAGCATATACTGATTCTCAATATAGAAATTCCAACAAAGGTACGTAGAGTCAAAGCTATGGTTTTTCTAGAAGTCATGTATGGATGTGAGAGTTGGGCCATAAAGAAAGCTGAGCACCGAAGAATTGATGCTTTTGAACTGTGGTGTTGGAGAAGACTCTTGAGAGTCCCTTGGACTGCAAGGAGATCCAACCAGTCAATCCTAAAGGAAATCAGCCCTGAATATCATTGGAGACTGGAGCTCCAATTCTTTGGCCAGCTGATGCGAAGAACTGACTCATTGGAAAAGACCCTGATGCTGGGAAAGATTGAAGGCAGGAAGCGAAGGGGACGACAGAGGATGAGATGGTCGCGTGGTATCACCGATTCAATTGACATGAGTTTGAGCAAGCTCCAGGAGTTGGTAATAGACAGGGAAACCTGGCAAGCTGCAATCCATGGGGTCACAAAGAATCAGACATGAATGAGTGACTGAACTGAACTGAATAGAAATTCCTTTTAAAAATCAAATTTTATAAACTTATATGAACATATATTTATTGCAGGATATATTCATATGAATATTTGCTAAATATGTTTATAGATAGCTATTTCTAGAGCTCTTAACTATTGTTTATATTCTTTACCTGAAAAACTTTGGGAAATGATTCCACCTTGATGTAACTGTATTACTCTTGGCAAAGCAGGCAGCATTGAACCAAGAGGTAAGAGCCTTCTAGGAGTTAAGCAAGCCTCTTTTTTGAGTACCTTTAGCTCAGGGAGAAAATTTTTTTTAATTAAACAGTATTTTCCCCATGATTAAAATGCTCTTAATGTGCAAACATTTGATATTTAATAATCTCATCAACCAGAAGTGTCTTCTTACCAACACATTTCCTCTGTTGCTCACTGAACTTGAAGCCGTCGTAGCATATACAGGTATACCTCACTGGCAGGTTAATGCAGTGTCCTGCTCCACAGATGTCAGGGTTCACAGTACATTCATTGATTTCTTTAAAAATAAGAAAATGTGGGACAAAAACAGATATAAACAAAGATTTCACTGCACCTTGCAAACGATTACTTTGTTTTTCCTGAATACCTTATTGCCAGTTATGCACTCAGAAAACAAAATTTTACACTCTAAAATCAAATGTAAACTCATCTGATTACAGTATAATTGATCAGTTAGTCACAGCCAAAGCCATGAAAAAATCTTAATGAGACAACTTCGAAGATGAATTGGAGTAGGTGGAAATTTAGAAAGAGGCCATCCTGGATGTTATCATCAATTGTGAACTTTCAAGATAGCCCATCAGTGACTTTCTATCCTCTCCAGTTCATTTTGGATGACGGACTAAATCACATGATTCCTTCTGATAAGAAATAGATGGCAACTTTCTACTATTTGTTAGCAGGCCAAATTCAAGTTCCAAAAAACATACTCAACCTCCTCCCAAATTTCTCATTAATTCTCCAGAAAGATTTACCACTTCTAATCAAAGCAGAACTTCTGGATGCAACATATTCTTAATTTGCCAATTTCAACAGAAGCATATTTTATTTATACTAGTAGAATATAGAATCTTTTTCCAAGCCTTCTCTGCTCAGTTGCTCCCTTCCTTTCCTCCTGATTCCTGCATGAGACTGGCTTCTTCTATGAAGTCCTTGCTTCACTCATAGACACAGGCTGTGGTCAAGGCAACGGGAGGGGAGTTTCCGGTGGGTGAAGGCCATCACAACATGCTTTATTACCAAAATAACCTGAAAACTCAAAGGTGACCATCTGAGATGAATTACTCCGAGACAGTCTGTTGATTTCAATGATCTTTGTAAGGATGTATAACAGTAGAGTAGGCTGTGGGTGGTACAGCTGGTGGTCAGGGCCCAGACTTGAGACAAGAGTACAAGTACCAACCTTGTTGCCCCTTCCTTGCTCTGTAACAGAGCACAAATTACTTACACAATCTAAGCCTCACTTTTCTCTATGTACAAATGAGAAGCACCAACTTCAGAGTGTGAGGTTCAAAAGAGATAACCTAAATAATGCATGTAGCTCAATGCCTGGCACAGTATATGTGCTCAATAAAAATTAGACATTATTATGGATTACTGTGGTTGTCCCTAATGAAGTTATTTAAGAACACATAACAGGGTCTTTCCTAGTGGTCCAGTAGTTAAGAATTCGCTCTGCAATGCAGAGCGAATGAGTTCATTCCCTGGTCCATGAAGGCTCCATACGCCACAGGGCAACTAAGCCCACACACCACAACTACTGAGCCTCAGGTCTATAGCTCATGAGCTGCAACTACTGAAGCGCATGTTCCCTAAAACCTGAGCTCTGCAACAAGAGAAGCCACTGCAATGAGAAGCCTGAACACCACAACTAGAGTAGCCCCTGCCTGATGTAACTAGAGAAAGCCCATGCACAGCAATAAAGATCCAGCACAGTAATAAAGAAATAATTTGGAAAAAAGAATATATAACAAAGAAATAGCACATGAATAATACTACTATCTATTTTCTCACTGTCATCATGCAGTAAACAACACTTAAAACAGATGACACCATGGATAAGCCCAAATGGCCCAGTGGAGGAAGACCAGGGGCTCAAGTGTGACAAGCTAAAACACACCTTTGTTAACGGGGTCTATGGTTTGAATGAAAAGAAAAACAGGCACACTACTGTCATCAATAACCCACTGTGAATTCTGAAGAAATATGTGGAAAACAGTGCTTTAACAAAAATTCACTATGGAAATGACCTAAATTGGGGTTGAGGTTACTCTCCAAAACCCAAACCACATTCATTTTTCATCAAGTGTTATTCACTGCGCTGTGATTTTAAGACAACTGATGCAAGTTATTTGAAAAGTTGCTAGGCTTTTAAAGGAAGCATATGACTATAGAGCTGCAGTATTTTGCATAAAATCACTTAGATTATGATAAAAGCACACATTTAAAATTATTTATATCTTTAGTGAAACTATTTATGCTAATTCACTATCAGAAAAATAGTTTATAGTCAGTATAACATCAAGTTACAGGAAAAAATAATCCAAAGACTAAAGATATAGGTAATTAACATGACTGCTTAAACTTAAATGAACGATAATAACCATATAAAACAATAAATTATGAGACATACACAGTATAGATTATATAATAATCTTTAGCAGGATAGAAAATGCTTATTTTTTAAAGAAAATATAGTTAGGTACAAATTGTAATATAGGATATGATCTAAATTATTTTATACACAGAGAAGTAGATTGGAAGAAAATAAATCTAAATTACGGAGATTGGTATTGTCTATATTTTTCTGTATCTTCCAAATTTTCTACAGTGAACATGTGTTATTACTTTTATAATCAGAAAAGTCTTTCTTAAAAAATTATCATTTCTATGTGCTGCAAAAATCTGAAGGTAAAAAATGTAATTTTCTCCAGGTTCTACTTCTAGACCCTTAGGTAAGAATGCTCTTCTCTGTTTACAAGAATTCTTTAGTAGAATAGTGTGAGAAGCAGTTCTTTAACCATCTATTCTTAATGTAAGCAGATGCCTCCTTTTAAAATTAATGGCATTTAGATTTCTTGATTTTCTTTGTAATTATTTTCTTTATGTTCTTCTTTGCCATTTGCTTAAATCAGAGAAGACATATTGATCAAATTTGCAAAAAGAAAAATTATAAGATGACTTAATATACTAAGAAGTAGTAGTGAGAATTAATTAAAAGATTGTACATCTGGGGTTTTCAGGAAATGCTTGATGGATACTCACTGCTCTCACTCCCACACATACCAATTTATTGATTACCAAATATTTATCTGTTCTTTTTCAGGCACAGTTTTAGAATGGAATGTTTACATGTATAAATAAAGTCTTCAAAAATATGTGATGCTTAATTCAGATGAGATACATTCCTATGCCAGTGTGCCAATATTTGTATAATTTCTTCTTAAGTCAACTCTAAGATAGAAGAAATGATTAAGAATTTTAACTCTTCTGTCTTAAGAAATGAACAATAACGGCCTTTCATTCCAACTTAGTACCTTAAATAGAAGCTATGAGGTTGAAATATTTATGAGGAAAGCTTGAGAATTCTTAGCTGATTACCTCATAGATTATGTATATAAAACTGCAGTTTGAAAACGTTGATCGCAACTGGCACTAACGTATGTAAGAAAATGCTACTCCGACACCACTAGAGGGTACTAAGAGATACGTCAGTGTGAGGGGATATTTACTAACATATTCTAGATTTCTACAGTTTGTCCCATTTTTTATACACATGATAAATTGTAACGTATCAGCTTATCCTCAGAGATCCCGTTCATCTATTTGCTATCCCACCCTTCTAAGTTCAAAAATAAAAATTAACAACTTTAAAATACCTCTGCTTCCTCTTTACCACTCATCAAAAAATTTGCCCGATTATAATCAACAATACTAAATCTTAACTGCTCTCAACACACAAGAAAGCATGTGACTTGATAGAGGTGTCAGCGAATGCTTTTGTAGTAATCATAGTGCAATACATGAATGGATCAAACCAGCACATTGTATACCTTAAACTCATACAATGTTATATGTCAACCACATCTCAGAAAACAACATTGATCAACACCATTTTTAAAGTTAAAAAAAAATTATTGATACGCCTAAAACTCAAAAGGTGTTTCACACCACCTCTTTCTCCACTTCCCTTCTTTGTCTGTTACACTTTCATTCTTCATTATAAGTTACACAGAAAGACAGTCTTGATGGTATTGTCTTAAAACTGAAACAATTAAACTTCAGGCTTAGAAAAAAAGCTTCTGGCTTTCTCTGCATTTGGGGGGACAAAGACACTTTGCTTTACATTCTTCTAAGAGGTCACTCACAGAGCCATGCTAGCCTGTTCCCACAGAAAGGATCAGTTCAGGTCAAAATATACATTCCTCCATATGTGCTGATGGCATCGACACAGCCACTGGGAATACGGCAAAACCTTGCACAGACAGCACTCATGACTGGTCTCTGGGGCACTCAGGTTAAAGATCATGTCTTCTCTTCTGAAGCATGTTTGGCTTCTCAGAGACAAGAGACTGTTCCCACTGGACTCTCGGAAGCATCCCCCTTCATAATGCCCGTCACATTTCCCCTAGGGTGCAGGACCGCCCTTACACAGGCGGCCCCTGAAACAGCTTCACCTCCATCAGGCCAAGGACTTCATTCTATCTTTCCCGGGAGTCCATTTAGAATTTGGAAAAAGGAGTCATGACCAAAAGCCAATGGAAAACCAAATGGTCTATTTGTCCCAGAAAGACGGCCAGAGATAGATTTAAGAGTCTGGTGTCTTTAAGAATTAAATGAAAAAGAAAGCTTTTGGCAAGATATGAAAATGAATACGCTGACCTTTTGCTTTTTTCCTGCTCATGTGATTACTCAAAATAAATAAATAAATAGAGCTGGAAATATTAAAGCATGATGATTTTACATGCAACAAAATTCATCTTCCATGAGCCTACATAGTTTATTGAGGCTGTCATGACACTGGTAATATGCTTCAGGGACAAAGGTTTTTATAAAGGGGTTACTGATGAGCTCTGGAAAAGATCTGATGAGCAAAATAGTTTTTACAACGTTTGGGCCATGATGATTACAAAGGTTTACACAAAGCAGTCATGAAAGTCAGAATAATTTCTGGCTGGTCTGCAAGGGCCATGGAGAAAGTTTAGGAAGAGCTGGCAGAGGAAGGCATCAAATGTCAACTCATGGAAAGGTTTACAAAAATGCCCTGGCTTCCTAACTGCCCCACAAAGAGCATAAATTGTCCCACAACAATTGAAGCAGATGTTTCCACTTTGTAAATACTCGCCAAAGAAATAAAGGTTTGATTTTCCAACCTATCCTTGAGCTACTAAGACACTATGCTAAATCAAGAATTTATATGCTGAAATGTAGCATTTCTTTGGAAACAGTGTGCCAATAATATTGCAAGCCACCAACTCAGCTGCTCAGAGTGGAAAATATCACCCTTATTCCCTCCAAATATGTGGCTCCCTTTATAATTATTGCAAGTTAAAGTGAGTCTGATGAAATCTACAAAGGCTACTTCCAATTTCACCATCATAAAGATATCATTGCTGAGCAATGTGAGGCTGATTTTGGTTATTTTAGATGCCTACTTACTATTCTATTCCTTTCTTCAATTCATGGAAGAAACTAAGAGTAACTAACATCTACCTCCTTTGTGTTCCAAGTTAAAAAAAAAACCAACAACAACAACTATGCCTAATGTTCCAGAGAGGCTCAATCAGATTGCTCCTTCAATCTACATATCTGGCTCTCTTATCAAAATCAATGGGAACATCTATATTTTGATTTCAATTAAATTTGATACAAAACATTCCTCTTGTTCTAGGGTAGATTACAGATCATAGTATAGCTCCAAAACTGCAAATTATTTAAATTCAAAAACTATTTAAAATGTTCTCCCCATGGATTGGTTCAGAAAGATTCTTTTTACTATAGGAAATCAGAGCACCTATAAATGCTGCGTGAAAATGAAATTTCAATGTCACTTGTTTCCTGGAAGGAAATATTTGTGCTTCAAACATGTGATAGCAGATGTTAGCCCTGTATCTCTGCCAAACTCAAATTAAGCTGTCTTCTAACAACTTCATATAGCACAACTAGTTTCATTTTTTTTCAATCAGTTCCACAGTTCAGTTGAAGCTGAGTAACTGCAATTTGTTATTCCTCACAGGGCTGCATTTAAATGATCAAACTGTTTATCTAGCCAAACCTTTACAAAGCTAAATGGCAAGAAGTCTGTCTGGTAAGTCAGCCATTGTTAAAAAAGGACAAAATGACAGTGTGTCTTCACACTGGAAAACGGAAATAGAGTACTTGAAAGAACGAGCACATTGACAGACTACAGTTTTCTTTTTTAATGCAGATATAAATAGTGAGAAGACTTGCTGACCAAGAAGGTGCATTATATGTTTGCATGCCTTGCATAGTAGCCATGCATATGTGCTCAGTCGTGTCTGACTCTTTGCGACCCCGTGGACTGCAGTCTGCCAGGCTCCTCTGTCCATGGGATTCTCCAGGCAAGAATACTGGAGTGGGCTGCCATGCCCTCCACCGGGGAATCTTCCCCAAGCCAGGGATCGAACCCAGGTCTCCCTCATTGCAGGTGGATTCTTTATCATCTGAGCCACCAGGGAAGCCCAGTCTTTCACAGATGGGTTTAATGAGATAAGTAGACACAGCTGTGACTTCAGAACAGAGAAAAACAATTTTGGCCACAGCCATTAAAAACAAACAAACAAAAATCACTAACATTTCACTCTACTCTATCATTAGAGATACAGGGTTTGGCCAGAAAATTCATATGAGTCAACCCACTACTTAGAATAGCTAACATTTCTCTATCACTCTGTTCACTACTAACAGCAAAACCAAAGAGCAGTTGCTCTGCATCCACGTGGGAAGGCCATGACTCTGGGTGCAGCTGCGCCTTGAGGGTATTGCTGAAGCAGCTGAGACATGCCGCTGGGCCCCTGAAGTGACTGCACTACTTGGTCAACTGCACTTCACCTCAGGACAGGGGGGTGGCTTAAAAATACTCTCCTGTCTGCTGTATCAATTCAAGCGTCCAAGAGAAAGTGCATCCACAATTCTGAGAAAATAGGTCAAAGCTTTGGTTTTTTAAAACGTATAAAAACTGTATGTACTTAACAGCGTACAACTTGGCTTTTTAATATCTATACATTGTGAAATGATCACCACAATCCAACTAATTAATACATCTAATCAAGCATGTTTCTGTTTGAAATGATGCAATGTCAGCTAGCCAGAACAGCTCAGTTAGGAGAGCATTAGACTGAAATGATGCAATGTCATTTGTCTTAGGAGTCAAAACTCTGAGAGAGGTTGCACATTCCTCTATTAGCTTCTCCTGTATACACTGCCAACCTCATCCTGCAATGGTATCATGAATTTATGCTATTATGATGCACCTTAGTGATACTTTGTCTGATTACAAAAATATTTTCCCACATCAGAATATGTGGAATACGCAAAAAAATTCCACAATGAAACAACATCCAAACCCCTCAGACCCCACTCCCAAAATAACCACTGCTGATCTGGTGTTTTTTCTTCTAGCATTTTCTCAATGTATGTCTTTTTTTATATCATTGGTTTAATACTTTATATTGTTCATTTTTACTTACTTTGTCTTGTATTTAGCAGTATCTTGTGACTATTTTCTGGTATATTTTTAAAAATTATTCAAAAATACTGTAGTAATTGGTGGTAGCACAATGTTTCAATGTAGATATAATGATCTATTTCCCTACAATTAAATATTTAGGTTTTTCTATTTTTTCTCTATTATACACAGTGCTGTGGTAAGTGCCCATTTATACAAACCATTACAACAGTGTTGGGGGGACATTATTTCCTTATACTAGTTATCTTAATGTGGGATTTCTGAGTTAAAAGTTCTTGATACATATTGCCAGTTTGTGCTTTCCAGAAAAGCTGAACTACTTTACATTCCTTTCCACAATGTGTGAGAGCCTTGACTTCACTCTAGTAAATAAGAAATATTACACTGATAAGAATAAAGAATTCTCACTTTAATTTGCATTTCTTTGACTACTAGTAAAGTCGAAATTTCCTATTACATACATGTTTTTGGTATGTTACCTATGAATTATCTGATGATAGCAATTTCATTTTTCTATTAGTATTTTTATTGCTGATTTATAAGACCTCACTATACATTAAGGATATTAACTTTAAAGCTGTTGGTTATAAATTATAATAAATCTTTATAATTTCTCACTAATGGCTGAAATAACATGTTTATTAAACAGAATTTTGAAAATATATAAAAATATATTGAAGAGCAGAAAGTTTATCCATGATCCTATTAACTGAGGATGGTTAAACACTTCGATGAACTTTCTTTTTCTGTGTTTATAAACATTTAAAAAATAAAATTGGAATCACTATGTTCTGTATTTCTTAATATCATCCTACAAGCATCTCCTCATGACATTACTTTTAAAACATTAGCAGCTGTGTGATATTCCACTGCATATGTGCCGTAACTTATTTAAACATATTCTTCCTTCAAAAAATATTTAGATTATTTCCAAATATTTGCTCTTATGACTAACTCTGCCATGAGCGATCTTATACATGTGATACAATTTTGACTTCACATTTAAAATGTTCACATCCCTGTATCCTGCACAGACTCTGCAATATCAATACTGCACCTACCTGTTACTTGAGTAGGTGCAATGACTTGGCTGGCGCTTGATGTTGAAGCTTCAGGAGCTACTTCCACAGGCATAGGAGGTGATGTTTTTTCAATCACTACTATATGGGAAGGGAGAGAATAAAATGAAAATTAAAGCCTGTTATATGCATTGAGATCCCATTTCAAAATGTAAGCAAAATTTAGTCTAACAACATACCACAGTTAATTCTTGGATATTAAGAACAGCTATAGGTGCCTAAAGGTCTTGATGTTAACCTATAGCCCTGCTTTCCACATTTAGCGACAATATCTGAGAGCAATTTGGAAGTCAATAAAAATGACCCTTCATCAAATGATGAACCCTCAATAATGTTCTAATAAAATATATTACTCCTGACCACAGGAAATAGTGAAAGACTTTTTATCACTATAACATTTATAATACAGTAGTCTCCCTTTATCCATGGAGCACATGTTCTAAGACCCCCAGTGGATGTCTGAAACTGCAGATAGTATCAAATCCTATATATACTGTGTTTTTCCTATACTAATGGGCAGGAAGCACATAGAACATGGATACTGGACCAAAGGATGATTCATGTCCTGGGAAGGATGGAACAGGACGGCGCGACATTTCATCATGCTACTCAGAACAATGCACAATTTAAAACGTATGAATTGTTTACTTCTGGAATTTTCCATTTAATATTTTTGGGCTGTAGCTGACCGCAGAAAGTAAAACCACGGATAAAGAAGGATTGACTGTACCATACTTACAGTAACATTATATGAGGATATTAATATACATAAGTGTACTTCACATTTCACTTCACTTAGGAATTCTCATGACTAAAACTTTAAAACCAGAGACACACAACAGTCTTCATCTTACTCTTTTATTCAGAGTATTCTCACAAATGGTGCAAATCAACACAGACTACCTGGAAACTGTGGATGCAGATGAATGGTTGAAATGCCTGGAGAGAGCTGGGGTTGACCAGGCTCAAGTTTGGTTTTCTCTTGATCTAGTGAAGGTATTTCCTGGATGGTTGTATTAAAATGGGGGGAAAAAAAGAGAACTGAGAGTAGGAATTTTTAGTTTCTACATATTACTATTTTTATTTCATTAATTCTACTCTTAGAAAGGCAACAAATATCACAGGATATTACACAACTTGCACAACTGTGTAAAAGAAAATTTTTAAACGTACTATATTGATGTGCTACTACACTGAGCCCTTGAGTTTTCCTAGCAGTGCTGATCCATGCGCACATCCTCACCCATTTCCCAGGGCCCAAAAGGTCTCTTAGACATTTTAAACAAATGCCTTGGCTCAGAGGCCCATGTTTGGTCTGGAACAAGGCAAAACTAATCCCAGAGAAGAACTAAAATAAGCCGTCACCTCATTCACATGTGGCTTCTGCCCAAATAAAATGACCAGCCCCATCCTGCAGATTAAAAATGGATACAGGTGTGTCGTAAGAAAGAACACATGAGACACTAAAGTATGATAAGTTGGCCAGTTGCTTCTCCACCTCTCAGAATGCTGGTAGTCGAACAGCAATAGAAAACTAGGGACTTGGAGGAGACCAGGGGATTTCCCCACACATGCTTTTGCCCACTCTTATCTCCTGAACCACAGACTCGCACCCAGGACTCAGTTTCCAGTTTCAGCTCCTTTCAGGACTCCTGCAGACTGAAGCATCAGGCTAGGTAAAGGTCTGTGACCTTGCCTACATCAGTGTGGGGCCAGAGCACTCACGTCACCACTCCCGTAAAAGTATTCATCAGGTTATCCTACACACTCCCTCCCTCACTTTAATCACTGTCATCTTCCAGAAAACTCACTCCCCTGGCCTCTCCCTTTTATTCAGTTCAGATGCTAAGTTGTGTCCGATTCTTTGTGACCCCATGGACTGCAGCATGCCAGGCCTCCCTGTCTATCACCAACTCCCAGAGTTTACACAAACTCATGTCCATTGAGTCAGTGAGGTCATCCAACCATCTCATCCTCTGTCGTCCCCTTCTCCTCCTGCCCTCAATCTTTCCCAGCATCAGGGTCTTCTCAGATGAGTCAGCTCTTCGCATCAGGTGGCCAAAGGAATGGAGTTTCAGCTTCAACATCAGTCCTTCCAATGAACATTCAGGACTGATCTCCTTTAGGATGGACTGGTAAGATCTCCTTGCAGTCCAAGGGACTCACAAGAGTCTTCTCCAACACCACAGTTCATAAGCATCAATTCTTCAGTGCTCAGCTTGCTTTATAGTCCAACTCTCACATCTATACTTGACTACTGGAAAAACCATAGCCTTGACTAGACGGACCTTTGTTGGCAAAGTAATGTCTCTGTTTTTTAATATGCTGTCTAGGTTAGTCGTAACTTTCCTTCCAAGGAGTAAACGTCTTTTAATGTCACCATCTGCAGTGATTTTGGAGCCCAAAAAATCAAAGTCTGTCACTGTTTCCCCATTTATTTGCCATGAAGTGATGGGACCAGATGCCATGATCTTTGTTTTCTGAATGTTGAGCTTTAAGCCAACTTTTTCACTCTCCTCTTTCACCTTCACCTACAGACTCTAATTCTACTTCACTTTCTGCCATAAGGGTAGTGTCATCTGCATATCTGAGGTTATTGATATTTCTCCCGGCAACCTTGATTCCAGCTTGTGCTTCTTCCAGCCCAGCTTTTCTCATTACGTACTCTGCATATAAATTAAATAAGGAAGGTGGCAACATACAGCCTTGACATACTCCTTTTCCTATTTGGAACCAGTCTGTTGATACATGTCCAGCTCTAACTTTTACTGGGTTGGCCAGAAAGTTCGTTCAAATTTTCCCGTAAGATGTTAAAGAAAAACCTTCTCTCCTAGCTTTCTTTACTTATCACCTTTTCTGCTCTTAATAAAATAGATATCCTGCCTGAGTACCTCAAAGACCCAATTTTGAAGGCATGAGTGCTTACAGGGTAACTCCATTTAGATATTCTACAAATCCCTCAAACGCATCCCTTCCCGAAAACATCCGGGCTCTGATTCCAACTTCTTCACCTCTGTGAATGCCACAGTCATTGATCTGTCCAGGTTTAAAGTCACTTTTCATTCCTCATTCTAAGCCCTGCCTATTTCCACTATTCCTTATATTGGTTGATCTTCTTCCACATCCACAGCCCCCTACTACCTTCAGCTACACTCACCCTTATTCCCAGTTCACTGTAGTCGTCTAATCAGCCTCTCAAGCTTCCTCTTCCCCCATCTCAGTTAATCCCATTGTGTTGCATCTTCTAGAAACACAGAGCACTTACTACTTTTCCCCTTACATTTCCCCCTCTTCTTAAGAATATAGACTAGCTTTCCTATTACCCATTGAAAGGTGACCCCAATCAGGCTCAACTATACCCCACCCCCTGCAGCCCAAGGTCAATGCTACCAAGGAGTGGACCAAACCAGGTGTCAATCAACTCCTGCAGCTTACAGACAGGATTCCAGACCTGTGCCCTCCTGCCCGACTTCCCTGGAGCATGGGGCAGTGGACTGCCTACTTCCTGATCCATGCCACTTCTCCACTTGACAAGTGGGTCCAGCTGAGGAGGACAGTATTTCCCCACTGATTACAGCTGCAGTTTGGTATTCCAAGCCTTCCGAAGCACCTCCCAAGTTCTCTGAGTCTTTCCTGCTCCCCTAAATGACCCCGTGCTGACCCCACCCTCCACTGCACCTTTGTGCACATAATTTCTCATCAGTGGATCACCCTGCTTTCTCTTCACTGATCTTTAAGAGCATGAGATCTCCACAGAAAGTCAAGACTACAAAGTCCACAGCTGGATTTTCCCCACTGCCTCCTCTCTGAACGTACACAAGAAAATTTTCAGGCCCTCTTTCAGAGTCTTTATGAAAGTTGCACAAGCTCAATCATAAACAGAGGAGAAGAAAATCAGATAAGAAGAGGTTGTCAGGGAGCTGGCTGGACCACTCATATACTAAAGGATTCCTCCCATTTCCAAACCAGAACTAAATTCAAAATCAACAAAATTGCAAACTACTGTACGTCACTGATCTTTAGAGATGCTCTCCAAGAGCAGCAAATTATCCATGTAAAATATGCAAATCTCTTGTGCTTCTTTTGGGGGTCAGTATTAAAAACATTTTTCCTTACTGGATGCTATCACTCTAAAATCATTTTTTTTCTGGATTCTGTCAGCACTTTTAACTTTTGTGTTATTCTATCTCCATACTTATAAACTAAAGATTTTTAAAACTATTTATAATATTTTACATAGGTCTATGTCCCCATCTAAATCCTAAAACTACATTCTTGTGAGAGAATGAACACTACACAAATGTATAAACATACAATAATTACCTAATTTTCATGTTACCAATAAATCTTCAGACAAGGAACAATATTATATAAACAGAACAGAGCTTCAGTAAATGCTAGTATTTTCTACTAATAAATCTCACAGTTCGGTATCCCATTTCATGGTCCCCAAAAATGAAAGATTAAAATTTCTCTAAAATTTTAAGGAAGCAATATCCCAGTACTTGATTATAAATTTCAAGGGTAAGTTCTGCTTATACTCCAATTTAAGTAAAACATGCATATCAAATTTTAGTTGAAATAAGAAGTACACCACTCTATATATGAACTGAGAATACACAATTACATAAACATGTCAGAATCTTTCTTTCCATAGATGTTCCAGGCCATAAACTAACTCTCTGAATTTCACTAAAGTCCCTGTTTCCCATCAGGCCCATCATTTTCATCTCCCCAGATTTAAGTTCCATGAGAACAAGGAGATTTGTCTGATTTGGTCTGTACTATTTCCCTAATATTCAGCATAGTGCCAGTCATATAAATGTTTATTGAATGAATGACTGTTATTCAATATATTTCCTTAAGTGAAATAATGTATAATAGACATGTTACTATATTTAAGTCTTAAAACATCACACATAATCTAGAAGAAAATCATTATGAAGGTAACAAAAGACAGCTTGCAAACAATGAATAAATTACCTTCTCAGGAGGTACAGTTGCCACTAAAACCAAAAAAGAGAGAAGGACATTAGTACAACTCAAAACAGTCTAGTACATAATAGTTCAATTTTTAAAAAGCAACAAAAGTTCAGTCTCCAAAAGGATTAAGAATCAAACTAAATCAAGTGCAGAATGATAGTCAACTACCATTTTGGAGCATTTTACACATGACTGACAGGGGAAAACTGTATGTCATTCCTCAGTTGCAGGAAATCAGGTAGTAGATGGGATGTAGTTCTTTCCAACTCACTATTAAAGTTATAGGAGGCAACACTTCCTGACACAGTGTCTCATGCCTATTCACAATTTTGTAGCACTTTCCAGACTTAGAAAAGGAACATTTTCATTACAGTTATCCTTAACATAATAAACAATGTTTGAAATGCTTTCTGATATCAATGTTAGAAAAAAAAATAAATGCCCCTGTTTCAATAAGAGACCTAAGAAAGGGTGCTGCATTCTTGGTGCACACTGATCTTTAATGAAACAATGTGAGCATTTTCAGAAGGATATTCTAACAAGATTACAAAAAGAAAAAAAAAATCAAATCACAAGCCAGCAAGATTCAACAAGCAATTAGCATCACTATGTTGAACAATCACAGATTACACAATCACCAACATTATTACAGGGTGGTGGTGGTAGTGATTATTCCTTTCCATTTTGAAACACTTCAAAAACCAGTTGTAGAATTAGTCCTCAAATCTTAGATCAATAATCACAGGGATTCTGCTCATGGGTCAACATCTCCATAAACATTAGTATAAGATATGGTAGATGCATTACTCCTAAACATAATCAGGGCACCAGATTGCTACCACTGCTGCCACATTCTTGTGGTTAGAAAAAGTCAATAAACCTTCTATCCTCTCTAACTCACCACCAAGAAACTCTTGAGGCAGAATCTGGACCACAGCCCATTTTCTCCTGCTTATGAAGAGGAGGAGGAATTGCAACCACCTGGGTAACGATACAGGAACAAACTGGCCAACACCGTCAACCTTAGGTGAGGTCCTACCTCGTCGGCCTAACCAAAGAGAAGTGCAGTATGTGAAAGAGCGGACTTAACTAGGCTAGAACACATGGAGGTCCAGAGCCCTGAAAAGAGGCCTCTCTGCCTTGCCATGCTCCCCATGCCTCATCTAACTTGAGCACCTTCTCTCCTCACAAAACCCATAAATGCACACCCTGAATTCCCATCCAGAATCCAAGTGTGAAAGAAAAACAGCAGCTTTCTTAAAGCCAATACCTATCCCACACAAAGTTAAGATTTTTGTTCATACTATTTGGGGTGAGCACTTCTGTGGTGAAAAAGATATTCAAAGTATTGGACATGCTGGCTTCTATGAAGAGACAAAGATAGATAATCCTTCTTTCTGAAACAGAACCAATTGTCTCTAGTCTCCTTCTGGAGTAGAAGGCCTTAACCACCTCCTGGGGAAAATGTGTTCCTTGGTTCTATCACATGCTCTTCGTATGATATTTGCAAGTCAGTTGCTCTGTCTCCAGTTCTCAAAATGCAAACCAAAGGACTTCGCTTAGGTGAACTCTTTCCAAAATCCCTTTCATGGACCCTATCTTCCTTCATTTTGCTGCCCATTATCCCTGACTGCCTGTGAAACTATTTCATGGAAGCCCAGTTGATGCTTCAAGCCCGTGGATTCCACTTTTTAAAGTAAACACATATTTGTTAAACAGCTCTCTAGATACAGAAGTGAATTCTGGCTATTCCCTGAAAAATCTAAACCACTATCCAGGAGTAAACACCAAGAAAAAGTAGCTCCCAAACATAAGACAATTTCATTCGATTATCATGGAAGACTGTCACAACTGTTCTGGAGCAGTGGTTCTCAGTCAGGGGTAATTCTTCCCCCAGGGGACAGTCAGTGGTATTTGCACATCTTTTTGGTTGTAACAACCAGGAGGGGGAGGGTGCTACCGCACTAGAGGTCAGAGGTCAGGGACGTTGCTAAACATCCTATAATGCACAGAGCAGCCCCTTGTATCAGAGTCATCCACCCCAAATTGTCAATAGTGCTGAGGCTGAAAGCCCCTATTAGAGAACTTATATACAGGGAAACCAAAGACACACAAGACAGATGGCTAGCTCCATGATCCATTTCCACTCTCACCTTCTGGCTCCACCGCTCCTGGCCCCTGTTCCCGGGAGAAGGTCAGGGCCTCCACTGGTTCTTCCTTGGCTGGGAGAGGTGGAGGATGAGTACTTTTAGCAACAGGTTGAGTGTTCTTTGGCTTGACAAATACAGGTCCTTTACCTACATGGTGATGGATTGGCCTGCGTCTATGAACGCCAGAAACCGTATAACCCATTCCACCAGGACAGATTTCCTTAAAAGCAGCTAGATTTGGGATGGGAAAATATTCCTTTTAAAAATCTAAAAGTGCAAACTTATACAGAGGAAAACAGCATGATGAATATTGCTTAATAAATCATCATTAATTTATAGTTACATTTAAAAACTTAAAGAACAGATGCAAAATGCTCTAATTTCTCTCAAACTTGCATATTTACAGGAAAAAACTCAATTCTTTTAGTAAACATTTCTCCATCTGTTAATTCTTTATCTTACACAATCAGAATCTTATATATAGAGAGAGCACATATTTTATATATTAAATTATATATATCAGCAACAAATTAAGAGATAGTATACATATATTTTATATTTAATATTCTCTATCACACTATGTATTACACACAGAAAATATATGTAATACATGAGATTTTTAAGTACAGAACATACAATATAGATTATATATATCTTGGAGGAGGGTATAACATCAGTAAAAATCAGATTTTTCACTCTTGCTTTGGTCTAATTTCATTAACTATTAATCAGGAACTTGGTAACATCTAAATTAAATGGTAAAAGAAAAAGCAATCACTATTGAAGGAAATGAGGTGTTGAAATCATTCTAATTTGATTCCCATTGAAGAAAGCAAAGATGAAGAAGCCAGGGTGGGGAGTATCAGCTGATATGCAGAGATTGGTTAAGAAGAATTGAAAAGGGCAAGTGGTTTCGAAGAAATATTCTCAGGATGGTGAAAATGAAGCCAGTCAAAGACGCATGCTAAAGAGGTGACAGACATCAAGGGAAAAGGACACACCAAGTTAGAATGTAGTTATTTTCAAGCAGAGGGGTGACAAGTGAGCAAAAGCCAGACCACAACCAACTGGTCGAATTATCCTGAGGACAAGGAGATATTCTGTATCCTGTAACTGCTATTCCTGCCAGGAAAGTGGTTTTGTACACTTAAAAAATATCAGCCGGGTACATGTGATTTCCTAACCTTCATTGCATAATCACCAGGAATAAGTCAAGGGGAAAGACAAGGGAGGCAAGACCATGTGTGGCCTGAGGAGGAAAAAGCCACCTAATCTCTTTGGTGTTGGTACTGGAGGCAAGTTACCAAACGCAGACAGCAAGGGGCTTATAGTCAACTCCTTTATTTCCACCTTTAAAACTGAAAGTAAAATAAGTCACTTTTCACTTCCACTGAACAAGAGATCTCCTATTGAATGTTCTGGACCTAAAATTAGTTCTCAGTAAAAATAAAACTCTAAAATACTCCTTAAAGCATGCTAAAATACTGTTTTTCTAAGGATCACACATTAAATGGTAGAACTTCATTTTTATGTCCAACTATGAAATACAACTTTCATGTGAAAGAACAGAAGTTTCTAGAAAAAGTTTTTCTATCGAATACTTGAGGTATATGAAAAAACTAAACATTACTTTCATGAAAGTCATCTTATAATCAAAAATTGGTTAGGTGTCCAAATTTTATTTTTAATATTATTTTCAAATTTAGTGACTACTTTATGGGAAAATCTTCTTGTGTTACATTCACTTTCTTGATTTATGCTTAATATAAGGGCTACAAAAGCTATCAAAATGGAACTTAAAGAAAACTGGGTCTATGAATTATCAAGATCATTAATTTCATTGATTATTCTTTTTTAATACTGAGCAGATCAGACTCCTCAGGAGGCTGCTAGGGCCTTCCAGAGATGTCTCAAGTCATGCAGTATAACAAAATATCATCAACATTATACTATCTCTGCCTCACCAGTTCTTTCTGCTCCTAGGCAACAACCAAAGTGGCTTGTGACCATTACATTTATATTAAACCTCGTCTGCAACAGCGCAAGTTATAGGCTTAAGACATTAAATGTCTCTGTGAGAGTGAACACCCTTCCCTAGATGGGAACCACCTTATCAAACAAGAAATCAGGTAGACATCTTATGCCCACCCCATGTCAGTGAAACAGGTACACCACTCTTTTTTTTTTTTTCTTAAATAATATCACGCCTAGTATTTGCGGGTATGTTTCTTTCTCTTCCATTTAACTCTACTTGACCCTGCTTGAGAAGTTGGTGATGCCTTGGGATACATAAAGCACTTAGATAAATTTATGCTTTCAGAGCATTAGGCAATCATGTACTCAACAGAAGCATAAAGAATCATCACTTCTTATATTCAGTTCCCATCCAGAAGTTCATAGGAGGATCTGCCCTTGAATTACGAATTTTCATAGCATAAATTCAATTGTGAATATAATTTTCTCCATTTCCACCTGGAGGAATCAAGCACGATGTTCTTAATAGAACCTGACAGGCACCCATTCAATACATGAGTTAAGAGAGTTAACCTACATCAGATCTAGTGACCATGCAGGCAGTGAACAGTCAATCATCAGAAAAGTGCAAGCCCAACACAGCCTTCTGGTGTCTCCGCACTTTTAAACAGCAGAAACTAGGGAGAGAAACTAGGGATAAAAAGCAACGGCTTTTCTTAACATCCAAAAGGAAGTCTAATGTTACACACAAATGGGAAAAGCTCTTTGCATGTAATTTTTTCCACTGATTCAACCTTGTACATTCATGGTTTGTTCAAAAGGATAAAAACACATTGTATTACTAATAACTGATTTAAAGTCAGAAACCACAAAGAACCCATGCTGTCCAAATCATCCTGTGTGGCCGGGAATGAACACGAGCACGTGGCGGGGCACGTCTTACCTGTGCCTGGAAGGGGACATTTCTCACAGTGTGGGCCCCAGGCCTTGCCCACGCTACAACAGCACAGCTGCCTGGTGAGGTGGACAGACAGCGGGTGCATGCACTGCCTTCCGGGGCTGACAAGTCGGTAACAGGGCCCTTTCTCTTCCGAGATCACAGGGGTGTCCGCTGAAGCAGAGAGATAAGGCCTGATGTCACCCAAGAAATGACAAAAACCAGTCTGACATTTCACATAAATACTAAAAGGAGCCTTAAAGTCTGGATTAGAAGCCATACTTCAGGATAAATCTATCTAGACATAGGGCATTACCCTTCGTGATTGAGGGTCAGCTGACCTACTCAGTCTTAGGAGTCAGGACATCAAACGTCCCTGTTGTTGTCTGGTCCCTTCTTCCATTTGAGCTAGAGTTAAAAATCAGTTATATAATCCTTTAATTAGACATTAAAATTTCAAAGTATCATTTATGTGTGCATGAATGAAAATAAATCATTGCAATCAAAATAAACCTGCCTAAACAAACCTAGTTATCAAAATCATGATCTCATTTGCTGGCTTGTAATTAGCCATAATAGAGGTTATTGTGGGCCTCTCTTGTGGCTCAGCTGTTAAAGAATCCACCTGTAGTGCGGGAGACCTGGGTTCAATCCCTGGGTTGGGAAGATCCCCTGGAGAAGGGAACAGCTACCTGTTCTAGTATTCTGGCCTGGGGAATTCCAAGGACTGTATAGTCCATGGGGTTGCAAAGAGTCAGACACGACTGAGCGACTTTTACACACACACACACACACACACACACACACACACACACACAGAGGTTATTTTAGGATAGCATCTATTGAATAGCCAAGTACCATGGAAAACCAGGAATTGACATAATTGATACAACTCCACCATTACTCTTCTCACGTGGAGGACAGTGAGAGCCTGCAGGGCCTCATCCAGTCTCACTCGAGGCCAGCGGCCAAAACTAGGAGGCCGAGGGCAGCTTCTGACTGCACTGCCACAAGGGCCCCTGTCCAGCCAGAAA
The DNA here is from genome assembly GCF_023699985.2 of Odocoileus virginianus. Lineage (NCBI taxonomy): Eukaryota > Metazoa > Chordata > Mammalia > Artiodactyla > Cervidae > Odocoileus > Odocoileus virginianus. Next base: position 15,404,339 of record NC_069675.1, on the reverse strand, counting down.
GCACACCAGAGCAGGAACAAACGACATCCCCATACCTCAGAAAACATCTTAAAAAGCACATCAGTCCACATCCATCCAATTTCTAGGTCCTAATTTGGATTCTTCTATAAATTTAGTAGATGAGACTTCATTAAACTAACAGCTACTAGGCAAATGAAGCAGATATGAGAATGGGAAAGACGCATCCCTGTCTTCACAAAGACCACTTTCTAAAGTAAACGTGCATGGAGAATGTTTTCACAGGGCCAATTCCAGGCCATGTCAACACTGCTGAATACACCAAGCTTGATGGTCACCTCTCAGTTCTTGCTTCAACATCAAGACAAGCTCTTCTCTATTGCTTTATTGTCCAAATGAGGTTTTTCCAATTTGCCTTTCCCTTACCCAATTCCTCTAGCACTTGGAGCTTCCAAATCAACTTCCCTTTCCTCTCAAAGCTATATATTCATTCTCACAAAAGGACTGACATCTCTGCTACAGGAAACAACCTGACTCAATGAAGGTTCTACAGTACAGTGAAGACAGCAAGGGTTTTTAGAGCCAGGCAGACCTGGGTTCACATAGTAGGTCTAACACTTGCCAGCAGCATAACCCAGGAAAGTGACTTTGACTGGCTGCAATGGTTTGTGTGTGCCAACTTGACTGGGCCATGGTAACCCAGATATCTGGTCAAAGACAGGTCTCAATGTTGATGTGAAAGTATTCTGCACATAAGATTAACATTTAAGTCAATATATTTTGAGTCAAGCAGATGACTCTAGAATGTGGGTTGTCCTTATCCAAGTAGTTGAGGTCCTTAGGAGAAAAGGCTGATCTCCTCAGAGTTAGAAGACGTTTTGCCAGCAGACGACCTTCAAATTCTGGCTGCAACATTAACCCTTCTCTGGGACTTCCCTTCCCTGCCTGCCTACACTGAAGATTTGGGGCTTGCCAACTTACTCCTTGGAAGGAAAGTTATGACCAACCTAGACAGCATATTAAAAAACAGAGAGATTACTTTGTCAACAAAGGTCCGTCTAGTCAAGGCTATGGTTTTTCCAGTAGTCGTGTATGGATGTGAGAGTTGGACTATAAAGAAAGCTGAGCACAGAAGAATTGATGCTTTTGAACTGTGGTGTTGGAGAAGACTCTTGAGAGTCCCTTGGACTGCAAGGAGAGCCAACCAGTCCATCCTAAAGGAGATCAGTCCTGAATATTTACTGGAAGGACTGATGTTGAAGCTGAAACTCCATTCCTTTGGCCACCTGATGCGAAGAGCTGACTCATTTGAGAAGACCCTGATGCTGGGAAAGATTGAGGGCAGGAGGAGAAGGGGACGACAGAGGATGAGATGGTTGGATGGCATCGCCGACTCAATGGGCATAAGTGTGAGTAAACTCTGGGAGTTGGTGATGGACAGGGAGGCCTGGCGTGCTGCGGTTCATGAGGTCGCAAAGAGTCAGACACGACTGAGCGACTGAACTGAATGAACTTCCACAATCATGTGAGCCAATTCCTTCAAAATCCCTTCCTATCCACCCACCCTGCTGGCTCCATACCTCTGGAGAGAAAGTTAACACAGCAGCTGAGCTTCAGCAATTCCCTGACTTATAAGTGACAAGCTCAATGTATAGACTGGATATATCATATGCTAAACATTTGGTTCAGCGCAGACACAAAACACAGGTCAGCCTCCCTTATTAATAAAACCAGGTATCTGTATCCTCTCAAGGGCACATCCTGATCACTATTTAGTGGCAGAATTTCAACAAACTGAAAATATTCAGAAAAAAAAAGATATGAGTGAACTGGAAGAGGGGAGCAGTGGACTGAGGGGAGCAGAGGGAGGCCTTCCTAAGGCTTCAAAACTTAGTCCCTCTAGCAAAGCCAAGCTTGCCCAAAACTACTCAAAATGTGGTACAAGGGAGAAGCTTGAGTCTTTTCTCTCCCTTTTCCTACTCACTTTCTGGAGTCTGTGCCAGTCAGCTGTGAAAAATCAAAGGTCACAGAAGTAAAACGAAATGTAGGAGAAGAGTTATTACCCCCAAAAGGATAGTAAATTTCTGAAACGATTGACCATCACTTATACAGCATATATATGTGTATGTGTGTGTCTGTCTGTTTCTGTAAGTAGGTTGTATAATCTTAAGAACATATACGTAGTTCTAGTATAGTCAGCTCACCAAGGATTTTGCTCCAAAATTTCTCCACCGAAGTGTTTGGAATTCACAACACATATTTCCATAGAAACAGTGTCAGATCAATTCACAAGAGCCTATTTTACACACGTGCTGTGTGCTTAGTCACCCAGTCATGTCTGACTTTTTGCAACCACATGGACTATACAGCCTGCCAGGCCCCTCTGTCCATAGGATTCTCCAGGCAAGAACACCGGAGTGGGTTGCCTTTCCCTTTTCCAGGGAATCTTCCCCACCCAGGGACTGGACCCCGGGTCTCCTGCATTGCAGCTGGATTTTTTTCCATCATCTGAGCCACCAGAGAAGCCCATCTCACATGTGGCAGGGCTTGATGATAACACTAAGAGCATTAAGTTCCAGATCCCAAGAACCAGGACCATTTAAAGCAGAGCAGAGTTTCCCCAAACCCTGGACACTGCCAATGCGGACACTGGCCCCTCGTGCTGACTTCTTCATCTTCACTCCATTGTGTCCACTCACCTGCATATCCAGGTGGTGACATTATCTCAGGCACCAGCCCCATTACCCTCACCCTGGTCCCCTAGCCAAGGCCTGTACTCTGAAGTAGCACATTGGGCCTGCTGCCCAAACTCCCAATCAGCAATTCAGTTTTCAAGGGATTAGTATGCATACTGGTGTGTAAGTGAATGACAAGAAATTGCTGGTTCATTCAAGCGAGTCTCTAGTTGATATTCCCAAGCATGGCATACACAAGTAAGTAAACTTTTAGGCATTTTATCATAAGGAGAACAGCTAATTCCTAAGTATCTTCTCCTGAAAGGTCTCTTTTATAGGTTTTTGATCTTCCCTCATTTCCTTAACACCAAGATTTTCCCTAAGTGCTGGGGTACTGGTGTCTTTTTTTCCACGATAGCTTCCAAAGCACTTCAGGTTGGGGGGCGGTATTTCAGGGAATGAGAATCACCAGCTTACAAAGTCATCAAAACTCAACTGTTGTACTTATTTTTATAAGGATTTTTTTAAACTAATCATTTTGGTGTGTTCAAAATGTACTTTATTAAAAATTCTATTTACACTTAAAACTCAACTGTTGGTGTGCTGGAACATCAGATCATGTTGCAACCAAACATTTTGCTTCATCCCAAGTACACATAAGAATAAGCTAATAACTAATAAAAAAAATCTGCTCCTTTGAAGATGGAAGAAAACCCAGGAGGAAGCCAGTGAAAAGGCTTAGGTTACATACCTAAATTTTACTGATGTTCTAGGATTCAAATTTTTGAAAGTATTAATTTATGCCTCCCTCAGATTTCTAATAGGATGTGATATTTAAAATGGCCTCTATTGTAATACCCAAGTCATCTGTTACTCTTTTATCATTTCAAATGACTAAGTGGCAATTTCACCTATGTCATTAAACGCTTCTATAAACTCAGGAACAATACGCTACCTAGAATGATGCAACATTGGTGTTTCTATTGTCTGAGTACTATCTTTAATCATAGATTGGAAGCCTGGTTGTAAAGGATAATTCATTAATATTAGTATACTACATTTATTATTTAAAATATGATGAACGTGATCATAAGAATTTACATTATACTAAAAAAAAAAAAAAAAGAAAAAGAGTATTGCCCAAAGATTGCTAAAGGATTGGTGGAAATGGGAATGGGATAGAGTACTGAGGAGGAATTACAAAGCATGCTGATGGATTCATATATGTCAGTCAGTCAGACAGTTCAGTCGCTCAGTCATGTCCCACTCTTTGCAACCCCATGGACTGCAACACGCCAGGCCTCCCTGTCCATCACCATCCCCTGGAGTTTACTCAAACTCATGTCTATTGAGTCAGTGATGCCATCCAACCATCTCATCCTCTGTCATCCCCTTCTCCTCTGCCTTCAATCTTCCCCAGCATCAGGGTCTTTTCAAATAAGTGAGTTCTTCGCATCAGGTGGCCAAAGTATTGGAATTTCAGCTTCAACATCAGTCCTTCCAATGAACATTCAGGACTAATTTCCTTTAGGATGGACTGGTTGGATGTCTTTGCAGTCCAAGGGACTCTCAAGAGTCTTCTTCAACACCACAGTTCAAGAGCATCAATTCTTCTGCGCTCAGCTTTCTTTATAGTCCAACTTTTACATCCATACATGACTACTGGAAAAACCATAGCCTTGACCAGATGGACCTTTGTTGGCAAAGTAATGTCTCTGCTTTTTAATATGCTGTCTAGGTTGGTCATTACTTTTCATCCAAGGAGTAAGCGTCTTTTTATTTCATGGCTGTAATCACCATCTGCAGTGATTTTGGAGCCCAAAAAAATAAAGTCTGACACTGTTTCCAAATCTATTTGCCATGAAGTAATGGGACCAGGTGCCATTATCTTTGTTTTCTGAATGTTGAGCTTTAAGCCAACTTTTTCACTCTCCTCTTTCACTTTCAAGAGGCTGTTTAGTTCCTCTTCACTTTCTGCCATAAGGGTGGTGTCATCTGCATATCTGAGGTTATTGATATTTCTCCCAGCAGTCTTGATTCCAGCTTGAGCTTCATCCAGCCCAGCGTTTCTCATGATGTACTCTGCATACAAGTTAAATAAGCATGGTGATAATATACAGCCTTGACGTACTCCTTTTCCTATTTGGAAACAGTCTGTTGTTCCATGTCCAGTTCTAACTATCACTTCCTGACATGCATACAGATTTCTCAAGAGGCAGGTCAGGTGGTCTGGTATTCCCATCTCTTTCAGAATTTTCCACAGTTTATTGTGATCCACACAGTCAAAGGCTTTGGCATAGTTAATAAAGCAGAAATCGATGTTTTTCTGGAAATCCCTTGCTTTTTCGATGATCCAACAGATGTTGGTAATTTGATCTCTGGTTCCTCTGCCTTTTCTAAAACCAGCTTGAACATCTGGAAGTTCATGGTTCACCTATTGCTGAAGCCTGGTTTGGAGAATTTTGAGCATTACTTTGCTAGTGTGTGAGATGAGTGCAATTGTCCAGTAGTTTGAGCATTCTTTGGCATGGCCTTTCTTTGGGATTGGAATGAAAACTGACCTTTTCCAGTCCTGTGGTCACTGCCGAGTTTTCCAAATTCGCTGACATATTGAGTGCAGCACTTTCACAGCATCATCTTTTAGGATTTGAAATAGCTCAACAGGAATTCCATCACCTCCACTAGCTTTGTTCGTAGTGATGCTTCCTAAGGCCCACTTGACTTCACATTCCAGGATGTCTGGCTCTAGGTGAGTAATCACACCATCGTGATTATCTGAGTCATGAAAATCTTTTTTGTAAAGTTCTTCTGTGTATTCTTGCTACCTCTTTTTAATATCTTCTGCTTTTTGTTAGGTCCATATCATTTCTATCCTTTATTGAACCCATCTTTGCATGAAATGTGCCCTTGGTATCTCTAATTCTCTTGAAGACATCTCTAGTCTTTCCCATTCTGTTGTTTTCGTCTATTTCTTTGCATTGATCACTGAGGAAGGTTTTCTTTTCTCCTTGCTATTCTTTGGAACTCTGCATTCAGATGGATATATCTTTCCTTTTCTCCTTTGCTTTTGGTTTCTCTTCTCCTTTTCTTTTCCAAGCTATTTGTAAGGCCTCCTCAGACAGCCATTTTGGTTTTTTGAATTTCTTTTTCTTGGGGATGGTCTTGATCCCTGTTTCTTACAAGAGTCTCTTACACTGTCTCTTACAGTGTCATGAATCTCTGTCCATAGTTCATCAGGCACTCTATCAGATCTAGTCCCTTAAATCTATGTCCCACTTCCACTGTACAATCGTTTGGGATTTGATTTAGGTCATACCTGAATGGTCTAGTAGTTCTCCCCACTTTCTTCAATTTAAGTCTGAATTTGGCAATAAGCAGTTCTTGGTCTGAGCCACAGCCAGTTCCCAGTCTTGTTTTTGCTGACTGTATAGAGCTTCTCCATCTTTGGCTGCAAAGACTATAATCAATCTGATTTTGGTGTTGACCATCTGGTGATGTCCATGTGTAGAATCTTCTCTTGTGTTGTTGGAAGAGGGTGTTTGCTATGACCAGTGCATTCTCTTGGCAGAACTCTATTAGCCTTTGCCCTGCTTCATTCTGTACTCCAATGCCAAATTTGCCTGTTACTCCAGGTGTTTCTTGACTTCTGACTTTTGTGTTCCAGTCCCCTATAATGAAAAGGACATCTTTTTGGGGTGTTAATTCTAGAAGGTCTTGTAGGTCTTCATAGAACCATTCAACTTCAGCTTCTTCAGCATTACTAGTCAGGGGCATAGACTTGGATTACCGTTATATTGAATGGTTTGCCTTGGAAATGAACAGAGATCATTCTGTCATTTTTGAGATTGCATCCAAGCACTGCATTTTGGACTCTTTTTTTTTTTTTTTTTTTTTTACTATGACAGCTACTCTATTTCTTCCAAGTGATTCTTTCCCACAGTAGTAGATATAATGGTCATCTGAGTTAAATTCACCCATTCCAGTCCATTTTAGTTCGCTGATTCCTAAAATGTCGACGTTCACTCTTGCCATCTCCTGTTTGATCACTTCCAATTTGCCTTGATTCATGAACCTAACATTCCAGGTTCCTATACAATATTGCTCTTTATAGTATTGGACCTTGCTTCCACCACCAGTCAGATTCACAACTGGGTGTTGTTTTTGCTTTGGTTCCGTCTCTTCATTCTTTCTGGAGTTATTTCTCCACTGATCTCCAGTAGCATATTGGGCACCTACCGACCTGGGGAGTTCATCTTTCAGTGTCCTATCTTTATGCCTTTTCATACTGTTCATGGGGTTCTCAAGGCAGGAATACTGAAGTGGTTTGCCATTCCCTTCTCCAGTGGACCACATTTTGTCAGAACTCTTCTCCATGACCTGTCCGTCTTGGGTGGCCCTACATGGCATGGCTCATAGTTTCATTGAGTTAGACCAGACTGTGATCCGTGTGATTAGATTGGTTAGTTTTCTGTGATTGCGGTTTTCAGTTTGTCTGCCCTCTGATGCAGAAGGATAAGAGGCATATGAAGGCTTCCTGATGGGATAGACTGACTGAGGGGGATACTGCGCCTTGTTCTGATGGGCATGGGCATGCTCAGTAAATCTTTAATCCAATTATCTGTTGATGGGTGGAGCTGTGTTCCCTCCCTGCTATTCACGCTGGCCAAACTGTGGTGGAGGTAATGAAGATAATGGTGACCTCCCTCAAAAGATCCCATGCATGTGCTGTTAGAGTCCATGCCCCCAACCCTGCAGCGGGCCACCACCAACCCACACCTTCACCAGAGACTCCCAGACACCCACAGGCAAGTCTCCTGTGGGTTCACTGTTCCTTTCTCCTGGGTCCTGGTGCACAAGGTTCTGTTGTGCCCTCCAAGAGCCTATTTCCCAGTCCTATGTAAGTTCTGGCAGCTCTGTGGTGGGGTTAATGGTGACCTCCTCCAAGAGGAGTTATGCCATACCCACACCCAGAGCCCCTGTTCCTGCAGCAGACCACTGCCGACCCACACTTCCACAGGAGATACTCAAACAGTTCATATATGTAAGAAGCCTGAAATATGGGTTTTGCAGATTCTATTTTTTTGCAGGATATGTTGCTAAGACTAGGGTACACAGATTCAGGTACTCTGTATAGAGGGAAAACATTTCAGAAGCATAAAGCCTACTGGAAATGCCACAATCAGTCAGTCAAGAAAACAAATCTTTTGCTCTTGGCAACAGACATGGGAAAAATCTTCCAAAGTAATAAACATACAGCTCTAAACCCAAGTGTAGTATTGAATCACCATATATTCAATACTGATGGTGATTCCATTACAAACCACAGTAAGAAGGTAAGACACTATGGTTCTCACAGTTAAGCTCCCCAATTATACATGAAACAACTTATGAGTTAATTATAGGGTTGTACAACCAACTGTAACACTCTCAAAAGCATGCTGCTCTTATGGATTCAAACATTACTAAACAGACATAAATTAATCTGGTACTTGGAAGAAGTTGAAAACTACAACAGACTTGAGAAGATAGCTAGCCTCTCCTACTAGTTTGTTTTTACTCCTCCCCCACCCCAGAGACCTCCAATATCCTTACTCACTTCTTGGAGGAAATGCCACATTAGGGTTTCATGTCTTTAAAGCTTAGAGTCCCAGTGGAATGAGTGTTGGGATGCAGGTGTGGGAATCAGGTAACACTGTTAGGAGGAGTCCAACAGATGACTTTGCTAAGGAAGTAAGAGCCACTGCGTAAGAGCCTTTTCAGGAAATGGGCTATTAACAATCAGTTCTGGGAGAATCAAAATTTTAAAAATGACCCTGAGGCCACTGCGGAGTCAGACTAGCTATTATACAGTGAGACTAAATAGTGGCTCCACTACAATATATGACTTGGTCCTATCAATTTAGACCAGTTTCCTCTTCCTGATTAAAGGCTCAACTAGTGGCGTGAGAAAGAGTTTCAAATTTGCGCTCTACCACTTATATGCTGTGTTACTTTTGGAAAGATCCTCACCCTCTCTGCGCCTCAATTTCTTCATTTCCCAAATAGGAAGAACAACTATACAAGCCTCACAGAGATCCGGTAACCATGATATTTGGTAATCCATACAAAGTACTGATCACAGTGCCTGGCACTTAGTAAGTACACAGTAAAGATTACTACACTAGTGTCACAGTTTGGGTTGTTACTGCTTTTATCTGGGAGTAAACACTTGGCACAGATCTGTTAGGGCAGCCTCAAGGCCGTGATGCTGTGCGGTCACTAAGTGAGGAAAACTAGGGGTCTAAGCTGAGACAGCCACAGCAGAGGCTGGAGGGAAGGAAAAAGCATAAAACAGATTATGAAGATTTAATGACTTTCTTGAAGACCAAAGGAGATGAGAGAGTCAGGGGCGACAAAGAGGCTCCCAGCCTCACTTCTGGGGAAGAACAATCTTACCATGGACAAAACCACCAGGTCAGGAAGGAAAGCCCATTTAGCTCTCTCTGCTAGAGAGATCTTGGTGGTCATTTTACCCCATCGGTTTTACAAAAACACATCTAGAACTATGAGATTCAATTCATTAGCCCCTGCCTACATACTGCTCCTTTGATAAAATTTAAATGAAATACTGCTCAATGTTATGTAGCAGCCTGTGAATGGGAGAGGAGTTTGGATGAGAATGGATACATGTATATATGTATGGCTGAGTCCCTTTGCTGTTCACCTGAAACTATCACAACATTGTTTAATTAGCTACATGCCAATATAAAATGAAAAGTTACAGATACAATTAAAAATTCAATCTTTTTGGCACACCAGCCACCTGACTAGTATCTATCACCTCAGACAATGCAGATACAGAACATTTCCATCATCACAAAAAAGTTCTATTGGACAGCACTGATCTAGCCCAAAAGTCCAAAATCTTTCTCTGTGAAAGGCAAGATAAACATTTTAACTCTGTGGTCCATGTGGTCTCTATTGCAACTTCTCAGCTCTGCCAATGGCTATTTCACAGCCTTGGACAGTAGGTAAATGAATGGACAAGAATGTGTTCCAATAAAACTATTTACAATAACAGACATTGGGGCATATTTGGTCCATGGGCTATTATTTGCCAATTCCTGATCTAGAACCCTAAATTTAAGGCACAAAACCCAATTCTATAATCTCAAATGTCAAGGATAAGCTATATGATCTTGAAAAGTTACTTAAACTCTCCTGCCTTCAGTTTCCTATTGTGTGAAATAATTCATATCTCAAGGAAGCTGAAGAAACTAAAAAGAAATGCTGTTCATGAATATAACTGGCTTTTTGAAGAAATATGTTCGACATCTCGTGATTTCTAGAGTTAGAGTAGGAGCCCATCTTCTCTCTAACCCTCTATACTGGCCAAGGATATAATGGAACAGCAACCATATAGGCTCAGAATTCAGATGCTAAAGAGTCTGCCTGCAGTGCAGGAGACCTGGGTTCGATCTCTGGGTCAGGAAGATCCCCTGGAGAAAGAAATGGCAACCCACTCCAGTATTCTTGCCTGGAGAATTCTATGGACAGAGGAGCCTGGTGGGATACAGTCCATGGGGTTGCAAACAGTCAGACAGGACTGACTGACTGTCACTTCACTTTGAACCTGTGGACACACCCTTCCCAGCATTCATCCTAAGAGGTCTCAAGTTTCTGAAGAAAATTAATTGCAGTTTAAAAAGTCAGAAAGCTTCCTTAGTCACTCTCACAGGTTATTACACTTTTCTTGGATGTGCTCTGAGAGTCAGCCCTCCCCACAGATAGGTAGAAGCAGGTCTAGAGAATGCTACTATAGCCGAGGCCTGATCCACAGATGCAGAGGTCGGAGGCGGCCGAGGCCAGATCCCTCCTACCTTCCTTTCAGCTTGGCTAAGTCAAGCACAGGGAGCGGGCAAGGAGAGAAAGTGAAGTGGTTGCAACCTTTGGCTGAAGTCAAGGAATTCTGAGGGTGTTCACCTCAGCGTATTCGAGAACAGGGAGAGCTTCCCACTGCTCCTCGGCCACTGCCAACTGCATTTCTCTGAGTTCACAGAGTCAGCCACACCTTTTACGGCCTGGATATGCCCTAAATTCATGCTGCCTGAGCAGACACGGCCAATCACCTCCATCTGCTTCCACCATCTATCTGAGGCTGTTTTTCTATCTTGCAAGAGCATTTGTTTCTAACGATATTGCTCAGTGCCCTTGTGCGTCAGAGCACGTGTGTGGCCCCCGGTCTCCTCCTGCTATTTCCTCCATGACTATCAAAGGTACCACCACCCTGCCAGTATTTTTCTCCCCTATGTTATAAGTATCTCACTCCAGTATTCTTGCCTGGAGAATTCCATGCACAGAGGAGCCTGGTGGGCTACAGTCCATGGGATCACAAAGAGTTGGACCCGACTGAGCGACTAATACACGTACACATTGTTAAGTATCACCTTCTCCCCTCCTTCTTTCTCGACATTCTTTCTCTTCAGACTTCCCCCATCGACTTGTTCAAAGTATAGTTCACCCACACATCGGACTAGATTGAACAAAGTCACAAATCCTAAAGGACTCTACATATTTCTGTGATATTACATGTGGTAAATTCAGAGGAAAGAGAAATAAATCTGCCCACTCAACGCTGGTAAGAGCCCAAGTTTTAACTTCAAACTCTAAACTGGAACACTTAACTAGCAACAAACATCTCCTAATACTTATCATTTCAGCTGTTGTAGCTGAACCATAAAATTGAATTATTTATTTTTCAAATACGAATGGATGGCTGTTTAATAAGTTTAGTATTATCTGGGCAATGACAAGGAAAATAAATGCTAAGGAAATGTGTAAGTGTTTCAAAAATCTCATTGGCAGGTTCCTGCAATCTCATTAAAACCTGGATGTCTGCCCTTAGCTCTAGACATCAGATCTAGTCAAATAAAACACTTTGTGACCAGTCCTCCAAGTTTACCTAATCTACAACATTCAACACAGCCATTTTAACCAGACTACAAATCAATTTAACAGAAAAAAAAATTCACAACTCTATATCCAAACTCTAAAAATCTTTTATGCTTAAATTATAAAAATATATTTATAATGCTTACTCATGTAATTCCATTCACCCAGAAATTATCCCTAAATTATCTGGATATTGTCAACAATGTTATTTTTGGCATGAAATTTCCAAATCCTTGCATCAATTTGCAAATGTACCTTGTATGCAAGTGTAATTTGACAGTCTGATTTCTCCACCCATCAAAAAAGCCCTATAATTAGTAGGAATCTGTCTGCTGCATGATCAGAACTGTCTGTGAAAGAACATGGAGGAAAGAATTTACGTGCAAAATTTCCTAATCTGCATTTGACAGGTTTTAAAGGAAAATAATAGTAATTAGTAACAATGTTCCAAAACCCTCAATGAACTCATCTAAAAGTAATGAATGAAGTTGTCATTTTATTTTACTACATCTGTCTTTACCATTTCTACCCATCAGCTTAGGGCACAGCGTTAAGAGATGCACAGTTAAAAACAAATGATAGTACCTTCATAAAAAAAAAATGTCTTGAAGATACAGCAAATTTAAAACTGGGGATCAGAAAGATACCAAATAACAAATACCCAAGCCACATTTAAAAAAAATAGGTAAATAAAAATAGAAACCCAGCAAGACAAAAATTAATGAAGAATTGCTCATAATATTATCTTGACAACTTTCTGCCATGCATTAGTTTAAAACGTTTAACATTTAATTGTATATGACTTTGAAAAATCTGTTGTGTTTACCTACTTGGTAATAATGGGATAAATACCTTAAAAATTTGGCTTCTCTGGTGGCTCAGATGGTAAAGAACTGACTGCAATGGAGGAGACCAGGATTGATACCTGGGTGGGGATGATCCCCTGGAGAAGGAAATGGCAACCCTCTCCAGTATTCTTGCCTAGCACTTCCATGGATAGAGCCTGGTCGGCTACAGTCCATGGCATCACAAAGAGTCGGACACGACTGAGTGACTTTCACTTTCACTTTCCACCTTAAAAAATAAGGTAGTCTTAAAAAAATCTCTGTGGTTGAGCACTTTATATCTAAAATGCATGCATCTCTAATTGTCAGGTGATCTGTAATGAGTACACTGGATTGGGTTTTGTGGCAAGAGTGTCTTTTTGGAGAAACTACATTTTCTATACCAGTATTAGAACATACAGGTTTGATGGAGGATCTTTATCCTTACCAAGTAGAAGAAAAATTGTAGAGACAGATTCGTAAAGCAAAATAGTTTAACTTTAGGGATACATTTTGGTGGTTTTTAAGGACAACAGAATAGAATATTTGAAATTAGAACTGAATAAAAAGTCTGAAACACAGGACCTTGCTAACTATTTCCCAAACTCTTCCAACCAAGAAAGTACAGTGAAACCTCATTAAATCAGACACAAGTGACTCAGAATTTGGACTAATTAAAGACAGAAGCTGGAACAAAGTTTAACTCCACCTAAATAATGCTTAAAATACTCATGAAGGAAAAATCTGTTTTCATCTCTTAGGTATGCTAATTTTAATCAACTGCTTTCTTTGCATTAAAGTATCTTTTCTCTGTGTGCCTGCTCTTTTTCTTGAGTTTTAGCTTTCATTTTCTTCTGACCACAATAAAAATGAAAAGGCTTCATAACATAGATTTACTCCAGTATATCAGGCCACCTCATCCCCCTTATCATTTTAATGACCTGCATATTTACAATATTTGGTTGACCACCAAGCTGTTACCTTCTTTTGGATTCTCCTCCCACACCCTCTCAAAGCAAAACAAAACGAAACAAAAAATCTGATCCAAAATAGGAATAAAAAGTGATCATTACTTACGAATACAACTTGAAAAGGTAGGATCTGGCCCAAATCCCATTTTGCAGGTACATCTGTAGCTGCCCATGGTATTCAAACACTCACCATTAGGGCACACACCCTGTAGTTGGCATTCATTAATATCTGCAGGAAAATAACTCTTTTAGAAGGAGAAGTCAAGCATTGTTGAACAGATTCTAGCTGTAAAATGCATATCCCCCCTCTTTTTTTGTTCCCCCACTATAATATCTCTCAGTTACAGTAAGTATGAGATGCTAGCAGCTTTTAATGCATTAGCAGTTTAATCAAATCAAACATTTACTGAGCATCTACAATTTAGCAAATATTTACTATGAGCCTATTAGGTACCTGGTTTAATTCTAGATACTAGAGCCTTACCACTGAATAAAACTGACAAAAGATCCCAGCCTTTACAAATCTTCTGTTTTAGTGTCTGTGTTATTAAGTATTATAGAGCATATAGGTAAGGCAAAGACTCTTGCCCTGGAGATTTTATATAACTATGTAAAAATTAAGGAACTGAAAATCAGTCAAGTTATCACCATCAGAAGAAAGGTCATAACCCTGAACAAATTATACCATGAGATTGCCTATCTAGACAAGTAAGAGCTGTGAGGGGAGGGTGCAGGTAAGGGAGACTGCAGCATGGCAAAGGAGGTAAGTGAATCTGCGGGGGAGCCAAACGCATGGGCAGGAAAGGGTGAATGATCTGCATGGGTGGACATGAGCATGAGCACAGAGACTGGAGAAAGAAAGGGGATCAGGAAATCATGAGTCAAATTATCGGCTGGAAAAGAAGTTTCTGGAAGGTGAATAGCTGGAAAAAGAGCTGGTTAAAGCCAGGCTAGGTTTGGATTCAATTTTACTGAAAACAGAGAAATATACTAAAGGTTTGTGAGCAGGAGGAAGATGTAATCAATGGCAGGCTGCAGGGAATGCATCTGGCCAGCACATGGCTTGGTGAGATGAGATTTAAAGTTTGATTGCTGAAGGAATAATGCAAGTATGAGACTGGTGACAAGCCAGGTTGGTGACAGTGAGAATAATCAGAAAGAGAAGGAATGAAGTATTTTTTGTATTTTTGGAAGGAACAACTGACAAAGCATGGCGTTCGGTATTTGACTAGCCAACACAGCACTGGACAGGAAGAGGGTCAAAGATGCCTGCAAGGCTTCCAATCTGAGCAAAGAGGAAAAGACATTGTTGGTTTTGTGCAAAGTTCTGTGAAGGAAAGAGGCAGATGAAGAGATAAGTTTGACACTACAAGGTCACACTGGGATATTCAAGTATAATTATCCAGCTGCAGCAGCAGATTCAGGAATAAAGTGAAAGGAGTTACGGCTGGAAATAGAGACTTATGATTATCTACATAGGGTGACTGCTGTGGTCTCAATGTTTTGCGCCCCACCTCGCCAAATCTGTTGAAATCCTAGCCCTCCCCCCAAAGGTGACAGTGTTAGGGCTTCCCTGGTGGCTCCGCAGTAAAGAATCCGCCTGCCAATGCAGGAGACACAGGTTCGATCCCCGGTCCAGGAAGATACCATATGCCGCAGAGCAACTTAGCCCATGCACCACAACTACTGAGGCTATGCTCTAGAGCCCCGGAGCTGCAACTACTGAAGCCCATTCACCTTCTCCGGAGCCGAGGAGTTGCAACAAGAGAAGCCACTGCAATGAGAAGCCTGCACACAACTAGAGAGTAGCCCCCACCAGGCACAACTAGAGAAAAGCTGGCATAGCAGCAAAGACCCAGCACAGCCAAAAGTAAATAAAATTATTTTTTAAAGATAAATATATTTTTCAAAAAGGAAACAGTATTAGTAGGTGAGCCCTTTGTGGTGTGCTTAAATCATGAGGGAGAAACCCTCACGAGTGAGATCATTGCCTTATAAAAGGGGCTTCAGGGAGACCCCCAGTCCCTCCCACCATTTTGAGAATACAACACAGACACCTATAATCGGAAGAGGACCCTCACCAGAAGGCGACCATGATGGTGCCTTGATCTTGGACTTCCCTGCCTCCAGAACTGTGAGCAATAAATACCTGCTGTTTTTAAGCTACCCGGTCGGTAGTATTTTATTATAGTGGCCCAAATGGACTAAGACAGTGACCCAAGGGGACATCAAAATGATTTAGAAGAGGATAGACAAAAATGTCTTTTTTAAGACATTTTTTAAAAATCTTTTTAAAAAATTTAAAAGACATTTTTTAAAAATCTTTTTTAAAAAAAGATCATGGAGTCATTTGCAAAGATAATTAAAAATAAACAGAATGTGACAAGTTAAAATTTAAAAAACAGTTAGAAGTCATCTATTTTATTCAGGGTGACTTATGAAGCTTAATAGCTAACAAACTTGACTCTTAGTGTCTCCATTTCAAATTATACTTACTTCTTACAATCATTGATTCTAATAAAACTAAGGACCTTAAAATGCTAACTTTCTACATTAAAACTGAACACCATGATAGTAAACAATTACTAGTAGAATCATCACATAAAGGCAGATACAACCTGAAATAAATCATTATTTGCTTATACTTCATATTCAAAGTAGCCAAAGACATGTATACGGATGTATTTTACCGAACATACGCAATTTTTAACTTCAGTGACAATATGATATTTTCAACGACATTCAAATAACAATCCATATTTGTTGTATAAATTCTACAGCATTCCAGGTTTGCATCCAGCTGGAAGCTGGTACAGCTAGATGACACCTGGCCCAGCATATGGTCTAGCACCTGCCCATCTTATTCTTGATCAGAGTCTGTGTTTTACTGTAAAGCACATTTATGCACAACATGTAATTGAAAACATTCCCCTATAACTCATTTCCTTAAGGGAAGCACCATAAAGAAGCAGGAAGAGTGCCAAGTCAAGTTGAGGTGTACATGGTACAAGCAAAGCCCTTATCGAACATCCCCACTTAAACCTCAAATTTGGGTAACCAGTCAACTGGGTCAAAAAAGATGGACAAAAATCTCTGTTTCCCCTCATGTTCCCATGATGGTGTGATCATCAGCACCTTCCTCTTTCTCCAAGTGGACTTGACTCCTAATCATTGGTTGCACCATTACACCATCCATGCTTACCTCTTAGGACCCAGAATCTCCCCTTACCTGGAAGTTTCTATGACAGTCCCATCACAGCCTCCCTGCTGGCTAACCTCCCTGCAGGTTAAAGTAGTGTTTCCCGTCCCCCCCACCAAGACATAGATACCTGATACACAACCACTGCCTTGTACCCTCATCCAACGTCCCCTTTCTGACTCCCAACATTGCCCACCACCTCGACCACGATGCCATGGGAATGGAGGACAGAAGTTAGGACATAATCAAAAACACTAAGGCTACAGACAGTAAGAAATAGAATGAAGAAGAGGAATCAGGTAAAACGTTTCCTTTTCTTACCATCTCTATTCTGATCAGCTTGTGCCACCGACACTAGCAACACCACTCCCCCTAATTTTGGCTCCAGAAACTCAAAATCATGGACACATGCTAAGAGCTTCCAGAAAAACTCCTGTTTCCCTAAGCTGCTTCAATTTCTTTTTATCATATTCTCTAAAATACCATAAATGAATTAAATTTCCAAGATTTTTCCTTTCTAAAGTTATACAAAGCTAAGGATATCAATCTTAAGTATCCAGCTACATGAGTTCTTTGCATCTGCATACACGTATATATACACCTGGGTGTGTGTGTGTGTGTGTGTGTGTGTGCAAACACTGTGTAACCACCATCATTACCGAGCACATTTCACTGCCTCAGAAGGCTCCTTCACGGCCCTTCCCTTTGCCCCCACAGGTAAGTACTATTCTGATTTCCATCATTATTTATTAGTCTCGCCGGTTCTTAAACTTCATACAAAGGAAATATCACTACATATTCTTTTGTCTGACTTTTAATTATTATGCTTATGAGATTCATCAATGTTGCTGTATGCAGTTCATTTTTAATTGCTGTTATTTTTTATTATCTGAGCACAAAGTTAATTTACCATTCTACTGTTGACAGACATTTGGAGTGTTATTTCCAACCAAGCACCTGTGAACATATATATATATACACACACACATACATATATAAAGAGAGATATGTGTATATATATATATATATATATATATATATATATATATATACACGTATCTTTTGACAGGCCCAGGTACTCATTTCTCTTGGGAACATATCTAGGAGTAAAATTTCTGAGTCACTAAACAAGGCTCATGTTTACTTTAGTAAATACTGTCAGTTGCCCAAAGCGATTATGTCAAGTTCCATTTCCAGTACTAACTGCTCCACTTCCTCAAGTTATTGCCGGTTTTTTCATTTTAGTCATCGAGAGAGTGTGTAGTGTTATGTCACTGTGGCTTAGACCTGCATTTCCTTTTCATATATTAATTAGCCATTTAGATCTAAAAACAGTCTCTTCTAAAATGTAAATACCTATAGGAATGTTGTAGGTCAGTTAAGATAGCTCCCCTCTTAGTGCTCAGGGAGAATCAGGTGATTCTCAGAGGAGGATATGCTCGTTCCAAAGGCTGGGAAGCACTCACTGGGTGGACACTAGCTAAGCAAACTGTGGTTGGCCCCCTTGGCAAACAACTGTTCTGCCAAAATTGTCAATATGCCTTCACTGAAAAACACACAAAGAGGGGATGAAAACATGAGCTTATAAAGCACAGAAAGAACCATTCTGAAGTGAGGCTGTCTGAGGAATGATGGGGTGGAGGCAGGTGGTGCTTCCATGACAGGATATGAAGGCTTTCATTCGCTCAACTCAGCATCTATACTGTCTACGTCTGGATGGTCTCCTACTAGCTCTGAGGAGGTTCTCCAGCCTGAGCAAGAAGCAAAGCAGACTATGTTCTCCAGATTGCTGAGTATGGGGCTCTGTGCTTTGTGATCTGCAGACCAGAGTCCTAGCATCACCATGTCTGACTGGGGCTCTGAGGTAAATTCATCAGATTGAACTGTGATCTGCAGGCCCATCCCAGGAGCCTGGGCATCCTGCCTACCTCTTTTAAGCAAGACAGTTAGTTCCGTTACATCTGCTTCAAAAACTGAACTTCTAAGATGGCATTTGTCAAGAAAATTTGAACATCACTGACATTGTTTCTGTGAAGAATCACATTCTGGTTTCAACAACTCACAATAAAAGTTTTAAAAGTATTCCATTCATATATTGTTCATTCCTAATATGCCAAATTTCACATCTAAAAATTGGATAGAAATTCTCTTGTCTTTGCCACTTTATTCTTCTATCCCCTGCTTTGTTCCTGAGAGGATTATGGGTAGCTAGATAGAGTATACCCTCTAAAAGAAAAAAAAGGACAAAAAACTTATATCCCATTGCTTTTAATTTAGAACTCCAGAACTAATATGAAACATGAGCAATTATCTAAATGACTTTCTGAGGTACTCAAGTTCTTTAGTTCACTCAGTAGTGTCCAACTCTTTGCAACCCCATGGAATGCAGAAGGCCAGGCCTCCCAGTTCTAAATAAGCTGAAGGAAAGGAAAGATTCACAAATGCATTAAGAACAAAACTGAAAGTGAACTATCTGGATGTGAGTGGTTTAAGGATTATGCTGAGAGAAGGCATTACCAGGTCAAACAATTATATGGAATGTAACTGACCCATTATGAATTATAATTCTATTTAGACTACAATTCCTTGGGCTATTTTCTTATTTAAAATTAAATAAAAACTTCTAACTTGATTATAACGTCTATAAATTACTTACATTTGACAAATATAACTGCTTCAGAAGTGTCATATTCTATAGGAACAGCCAATTTCCTTTAATGTGTTCTGATTAAATTGACAGTACTGTAGTGCTTAGTTTAAAAAAACAAAACAATGGTAAACAAATGAATTTGGTCATTGTTTTCTTCTGTGGACCACCAAATTTCTCTGGACAACTGTGGAATTCTATTCTTTGAAAGAATGGTGTAACCACTTACAAAAAAACACAGTTTACTGAGTTCAAGAATGAAGGTCAAAATGAATGAGCTGCAGTAGTGGGCAGTCTAGACGCTTACAGATGCAAAAAGGAAGGGAGAAACTCCTCCAGCCCAGTGTGCACCTTTAGAGAAGGCAAAACCAAGGGACTTACATACCTCTCCATTCACTTCGAGCATTTATAGCATTCTCTGCCCAGTATAGCCTACCATGAACCTCTGGCCACTTATCAAGTTCACTGATACAAAACTGCTCTTCTTATAAATCTAAAAGAGTTGAACATTGGCAGCATTGCATATTGGGAAGTAAGCATAAGAAGTGACTGTTTAAACAACCAAATATAACACAGTCTCATCATTTCACCACCCAAGAATGATACAATAACCCAGTACAGTGAAGCAAAGGATCGTCACCATCATCTTTTGCATCTGTATAGCACAACTTCTCTCGAACCATTTTGGACCAAGAGCAACATAACAGTTATTTCCAACTTATAGACATAACTTGGTCCAAGCTCTTTTTTTAAAAAAAAAAAAAAAAAGGGTTAAGGGAGAATGAGGAGATCTAACAGGAGAAATATCTCATTATGACCTAGTCTGGTAACTAGGATCTTAAACTATGTCACCGAGAGCAAGTCATTTCTTTTCTCTTGCGCTCACTTTCCTCTCTCACAACACAGATAATCCCCAAGGTTGCTTCCAGCTTAAATACCCTGACTTCACAACAATCTGCCAGTTGCCAAAGTTAAAAATGCCAAGGAATAAGTAAAGTATGACATTTACTGCAGAATATATATCATGACTAGTATAAGTACCCTGTGGGAAATAAACACATTTTTATGTATCCATGCTTCTACAGGAAAGTATGTGTTTCACCGAGTGCTAATTTACTGCCTTTTTAGTGACGCACGTTTCTACAGGAAATGAGGCATGTCCAGTAACCGACAGGAATTAGGCACAGGTGAGAACAGGACGTGCAGATCTTTACACTGCGTGAAAATATGAAGCGCTGTGGAGATTCTGCTGTGTCGACTCTATTTTTGCTGATGGGCAGAAATTCCATCACAATTTAGCAATCTGACTTCCAGTTGAAAGCAGAGAGAAAAGAAAAAAAACACCTCTTGAGGTAAATACTTTTCTTAGCCAGATAGACCACCTGGCCATTCAAGAGGGATCACTTAGAGAAAGGAGTTCTCTCTCAAGAGGACATCTGTAATTTCTAATCCTTCCTTGCCCCTCTTCCTTCCCAGAAGCAGCTTCACACCAGGTACAATACCCCTGAAGGCAAGTGACAGGGGACACACGCGCTTGAATACTTTTATTTAAGGAATCAATTTCCAGATCTTAAGCCTTCACCCGTTTCCTTCTCTCTGCTCAGTCACGTCTCTTTGCCACCCCCATGGGCTGTACCCTGCCAGGCTCCCCTGTCTACGGAATTTTCCAGGCAAGGATACTGGAGTGGGTTGCCATTTCCTTGTCTAAAATCACATATGCCAATCTCCTTTCCTCTCTCTCCTTTACTCAGCATCTACTTTCCTTCCAAGGCACACTTCTTACTCATCCAGAATCTCTCTAGATGCACTTTCCTACAATGTGAAATGATCAGACATCAAACAAATGAAAAATTCACAAATCTCTCTCCTGAAGGAGAGTCCCAGGACAAGGGATAAGCCTGATCTCTTTCATAAGAAGGTCCGGTTTTGCCAATTATGTTAGATGACAGACATTATTTATAAATTAAGTAAGCCAACTCCGCTGCTCCAAAGTTTTGATGAAAATGTTTAAAGTCTATATCTAACATCAATGTCAAAAATGAATCTACTATGCCCATTTAATTTTTGACTTTAAAAATGTAGATGTCAGGTTAAAAATGTGTGAACATCTAAATTTTTCAAAATTTAGGAGACAAGGCAACAAAAAAAATGTCCAAAGATCAACCTTCTAGAGCAATTTTACCCAAGGTATTTTATATAAAACACAAGCTCTGTGAGACTTCTGCCCAAAGAAGGGTTTTGTGGTCAAATATGATTGAGAAACATGACATATTCTGTATAATTAGCACACTAAAGACCTTGAGACGTTCTCTGGCGAGGACTCTTGGCTTTCTCTGTTTAACCTGCTGTTATCCACACATTGGCCATGGGCTCTTTTTTCACACACCATCTATTAACATCCAGCTGAACTGGTGGTCTATGGAGCACATTGTGTGAAGTGCTGCTCTCATGGGTCAGCCCCACAAACTACTATATGGGTCTCCCTGTGGCTGTATTTGTTTCAGGCTGGGCCCTGATGCAGCTGTTTATAAAACAATCATCAGGATTCACTAGTGGCTCAGTGGCAAAGAACCCACTTTCCAGTGCAGCAGACACGGGTTCATCTCCTGATCCAGGAAGATCCCACATGCAGTGAAGCAACTAAACCTGTGCATCACAGCTGTTGAACCTGTCCTCTAGAGTTCATGGACCAAAGCTACTGAAACCCACACACCCTAGAGCCTGTACCCCACAACAAGAGAATCTGCCTCAATGAGAAGTCCATGCATCGCAACTAGAGTAACTCTTGCTTGCCACAATAGAGAAAAGCCCACACAGCAACAAAGACCCAGCACAGCCAAAAATTAATTAAATTAAAAAAACTGAAATCATCTATCATGGGATGGATTCAATCACTGGACTCATCCAAAGGAAGTGAACTACTGTGGAACAATTCCCTGCTGCCCAATCCTTCTGTCTGCAGAGTAACATGATAAAAAGAACTATTAGGGCCCAGAAAACAGTCTGCATTTATTTCTCAATACATGTGTGCTACACATGGAAGATGCACGTCTCTGCTGGTCTTGGATTTCTGACTATAATCTATAGACACTACATTAATTTCTCCTTGAAACATTCATAGTAACACATCTATCATGGGCTTTCCTCATCACTCGTGATTCAACAGGCATCTTCCCATTGAGTTTATTGCTCCCGAGATTAAGGTCAAAGAGAGCTATTGGAAAATACAATGTGCTAATGACTCACTTCACCACTGTCTTTCCTGAAGAAAAGTGAATAAAATAAACAGACATTTCCTTTTTGAATCCTGTCCCAGTGATAGAGGCATAGTAAGAGGACACATTAGAAAATGATTCTACAATGGATGGGAATGGGTCCCAAATTGATTTTAAATGCTAAAATGATACTCAGGTCTGGATCAAAACTGTTTAAATTCTTACCCAAAATATTGTACCTATTTAGACTACAAAGAGCAGCAAGAGTTCCAAGAGAATGTCTAGGACAGTAAAATAACACCTTCAAATCAGCAAAACATATCAATTGCTTTGGTCATCACTACTGCAAAACATGATTCAGCATCACATTAAGTACCCCCACAATTTCTGGCATTAAATCACTAAATACAGCACAGCTCTGTGATAAATCTGATAGGTAAGTTAAAAGAATTTTAAGCATTTTAAGTACTTTGAATAATTTAATTATCAAGTCTGGTTGACTCCAGCCTTAGTTCATACCTATTATTTTCTACTATAATTTCCCAAATGCATAGCAACAATGGATCCTAAGTTTCATTTTTTCACCTACACTGCTCTCCTATACATATTGCTTATTTCCTCTAGGAAAGAAAGAAACATCACAACAATCAATTCCCTTATGATAATGGAACTAAAGGGAACTACAGAGAAAACACTAACTGTAGCAAATGTTGCATAAACTGCAAAATCACAGAAGAGTGAAGGGGAAAGGCACTGAAAAACTCTTACATGAAAACCTCGATGGATATTATCACTTCACTAGTCAGTGTTCTGAATACTAAGAAAAAGTAATATTGGCCACTTTCACTATTAAGTGAAAGAAGTCATGAAACATACTGGATAATTTGAAAATTCATAAAAAAGATAACACATTTATGCTTAGAAGAGTTGGCACAGTGATCACTTCTGAAAAAGGGGGATAGGGTAAAAATGGAGAAGAGACAGGGTGGATTTTAGGGTGCAGGGGATCTTCTATTTCCTGATTTGAGTGGTAAGTACAGTTATGTTCATTTTGTGATATTCACTCACTGGGATTTTCACTGTTTTATACATTGGTTACATTACTAACAAAAATTAAATATATAACAAACTACGTAATTTCTGATATCAGGCTTTTTTCACCAACAACATGGCCTCTGAAGTTTAAACATAAAATGACCTCCCAGGTGGCACTAGTGGTAAAAAACCTGCCTGCCAAAGCAGGTAGATGTAAGAGATTTGGGTTCTATCCCTGGGTTAGGAAGATCCCCTGGAGGAGGGCATGGCAATCGACTCCAGTATTCTTGCCTGGATGTCCCATGGACAGAGGAGTCTGACAGGCTATAGTCCATAGGGTCGCACAGAGTCAGACACAACTGAGCACACACAGCCTCCCAGTAATACAAATACTGATCTTCATTTCCCTTTTTCTCAAGCAAGATATAAACCATCAATGTGTTACAGAATGATTTCAAAATAGGCCCAATTCTCTACCTCTCTCTGTATCCATCACCTTGTCTATATGACTTTGTAGCTCCTCCCAGTAAAAAGTAGAGTCTTTTCCCCACTCCCTGAATGCAGGCTGGCCTTATGACTTCCTTCAGCTACTAGAATACAGCTGAAGTGGCACTGTGTCAATCCCAAATCGAGGCCTGCAAAGTTTTAGATGAGAAGAAAGCTGAGCCATCCTAACTGAAGCCATCCTGGACCATCCAGCATAAGGCAAGCATCAGCTGATCACAGACCCTAGATGGAGCCTGGCTGAGATCATCCACAGCCTGCCTGGGTCAGCAGAACTGTCCAGCTGTCCCCAGCAGCATGAGAAACACATGCTTGTTTTAGCAAAGTAACTGTTAACTCGCAGGGGAAGGGGAGAGATTCAGGAGGAGTGCCCAAGAGGAATGCAAGCTTAAACAAATAGCCTCTAGATCATCAACATTCTGCTAGTTAAGGACTTTAGGATAAAACTAAGATTCAGTGGCAATAACGCAAGAGAAAAACACTTTACCTACAAAGCAGACACATTTAAAACCAGAAACTTTGCTATAAAAATAAACAATAAAATGTGGAGAACTCTGATTTCTAAACCAAACTACTGAAAGCATGTAACAGGCTAGTACAATGTAAAGACTAAAAGAATCAGAGAGCATTGAATATCCCTCCCAGCACTGCTGTTTATTGATCAAGGCGTTAAGCTGTGGTTTTCTAACTGTAACAAGCAGATGCAGTTATTGTCATGAATTAATAACATACAAATCACCTTAAGAAGTACTACAAACTACTATATAAATGTTAAGTAGCCCAAAGTGGGGAGCCCAGGCATCCGAGGTAAATCCAGGCATCCGAGGTAAATCCAGGTATGTCATCTTCCATTACTAATTTCTTTAAGACTCAGGGCTCAGTTTCACTGCAAATTTAAAGAAAAATAGCACTATCTCACCGGGTTACTGTGAGAATGGTGACACAGCTGAAGCACCCCACCCAACAACTCCACTAAACAGGCATTCAATAAACACTAGCAAAATACATAAATAGAAAAAAGATGTGTAGGCAATAATAACCAAAAAGGAAATTGCTTATCATGAGCCTGGTGGCTTATAGTCCACGGGGTCACAAAGAGTTGGACACAACTGAGCGGCTTCACTTTCACTGTCAGTAAACAGAAAGCTATCATATTTTTTTTACGCAAGTGTTACCATAAGGAGAAAAGCATCACACAAATAAAATCAACAGTCATTAGAGCAGCAGGCGGCCCAGCTAGTTCACCTCTGGAGAAAGTCTGGGGAAAAGCTGGGTGAGAACCTGGGATTAGCAGAGGAAGAACTTAGGTTAAGGGTTAAGCTGGCGACAAGGACAGGGTCCTCTGCTCAATGTTATGTGGTAGCCTGGATGGGAGGGGAGTTTGGGGGAGAATGGTTACATGTATATGTATGGCTGAGTTGCTATGTTGTCCACCTCAAACCATCACAACGTTGTTAATCAGCTACACTCCAATATAAAGGTTTTGTTTTTTTTTTTTTTTTTAAAGGTTAAGCTGGGTTGGAGTGCTGGTGAACTTAGCACAAGTTTAGTACTAGATGTTTCAGGATCACTGTCACTAACAGCATAACTATGTCTACAGTTCTTTACCGTCTACTTTGTTTCTTGACACCATCACTGCAATAAGGCCCAGAACAAGTTGAGTGGGCCTTGAAAGAGGGAGTGGGGGAGAGAGAAGGAAAGAAGACTGAGGAAGATGGGTAAGTGGGAAAGGGGGAGGAAGAATCCAGAGCACTCATCACAGTCATCCCCCGTATCCCTGGGGGACTGGCTGCAGGACCCCTTCTTTTCATGCAGATGCCCAAATCTGCAGATGCCCAAGTCCCTGAAATCAAAGGGCATAAGACAATCAGCCCTGCATACCTCCATGCAGAACCCACAGATACAAAGGGCAACTGTACTAATCTGAAGATACTTTTCAGAAACATTTATGTTTCTGAAGACATCCATGAAAATTTGGTCACAATCCAAACTCTTTGAAGGAAACCAAAAACATCAATGGGGGAATAAAAAAAGTTAAAAGTTAATTCACAAAACATATCAGCTTCCCATGTATTTAAAATAAAACCTTGAAAGAAGCTGACACTCACTAGCCTGAGGCACTGTACCAGACCAATTTTGAATTCAGCCCGCCTCCACCCCCAGATACCTTGACAAACCTCACCCATCCCCAATGGTGGGATTCACCAGGCCCAAGTTTGGGGCATGTTCTCCCACGCCCGTGTCTTAATTCCTTCCAGCCCTGATAACCACCCTATCCCATATCACCATCTTGCCGACATCACAATTACTTGAAAGTAAAATGATTTTCCTACATAGAAAACTCAGATGAAATTATTAAAAACAACAGGAATGTGTTCCAGTAAGACACCTAATATTTTTTAAAAAATAACAATCTTGCTCACAGCCATATTCAATACAAAATATCTGGGGAAAACCTAAATGAAAATGTATAGGGCCTATGTGACGAAAAACACACAACTTAACTGCTCTTTTTGTGTCTTCAAATTTGACAAGGAAAGAAAATAAGGATGGAGAGGAAGGACACAGTCAGCGGTCTCTCTCCATTTAGTGGGAAAGGAAACCGTATGCCCTCTCTGAAGTCTAATGCACACAGGATGAACCAAAGCTTGGTGACCGATGGCATTTCTTCTAGACACATAATCATAGCTTCATGTAAAGGTTTACATTTAAGTATGCCCCCATATATAACATGCATTATATATAAAAAGAAAAAAAAAGAAACTAATCTGAAAATCCATTGTTAGGGGAAGGTTAAATGAATTATCCTATTCCATTAACTGGGATTCTATGTCAGCATTAAGATAATTTTAGAAGGTTAGTTAATAATATCAGGTGTTCATTATCTCTTAAATGAAAATAGTTCTCACAACTATCCATGAAATATAATTTCATATATATATACACACACATATATATATATGTGTGTATTGGTAGAAAAAACAAATCTTATTTGGTAATTTTTACTTGTATACATTTCTCTAGGTTCTAAAAATTAAATAATAGGTATAAATTATTTTTATAAATAGGAAAAATGTGACTTTTTCTAAAGGAAAATGTCTTTAAATGCCATCTTTGATTTTCCAACTCAATGGGAAATTTCCTTTGACATTACATAGTATCTGGTTCATTTCTTACAGTGCTTACTACATGCTGCCTTGATGTTATAGACTGACATGATGCCTTTCGATTATTTGTGAGAACAGTGATTTTTGTAAGGGTATGAACTGAGTGTTATTACTATATTTCTCAGAGTGCTCCCACTTAAATTGTCATTAAATATCCATAAAACAAAGGAATGCATGAATGCCAGATGGTGAATAAACTTGTGTTGATGGGCTGCATAATTACAACAGATAAAAAAAGACTGAGGATAACTGTTAATTATATAATTTGAAGTCTTCTGAAAAGCTTTTCTATACTCAGAAAGAAAAACAATTTATTATATATATGTTAGAAACCACATTCTGATATTGATTTCCTTAAGTTAAAAAAAAAAACCCTCAATCCTGATATGGACACCTTTTTTTTTTTTTTAAAAGTAACACAGTAAGTTCATGCTTTGGCACTCACCCCTGTTTCTAAATATATAACAATTACTTAAATATTAATACACAATACAGGGCAGCCACTGGAACTCTGGGTCTACTGTCTAGCAAGCAGCAAGGGAAGCCAGGGTATTATCAACTAAAGGTAACAAATTAAATGTATCTATGAAAACACTCCTTCCTCAGCAGCTGAAATCCAGCTAAACTTCTCAGCATGCTTAAAATGTTGAATCAATACATTTTTAAAACTGAAACAAGAATAGATTAGCTATGACAAACAATGAGATTTCAAAAATGAAAAATAATCTTATAATGAAAAGTGCAACAGATAGGGTGGAATCTAGCTAGGCATAATAAAGCAGCAATTAGAAAACTGGAAGACAGAACTAAGGTATTCATGCACAAAGCAGGAAGAGAGACAAGAAGACAAGAGGACAAAAGACGTGTTATGAGGACACTGAAAAGAGAGTCTTCAACACTTGTCTAAAAGGAGTTACCGCTGGAGAAGCAATATCTGACGAGATAACATCTGATCATTTTTCAAATGTGAAGAAAGACTGGAGTCTTCAGATGGACAACACTCTGCCTACTGAGTAAAATAAAGATAAATCCACATATAGACACATCATGGTAAAACTACAGAACATAAGGAATTAAGAGATGATCTCCAAAGACAGGACCATTCTCTACTAAGGAAAACAGTATCAAAAATAAGTCAGAAATACAGTGGTATTCTGTAGGTTAAAAGTACTGCTGGAAAATAACTGCTATCCTAAAATTGTATATCTGATTACTCTCATTACAGAATGAGTTCAAAATAAAGGTATTCTCAGACATGTAAAGTATATATTTCCTAGTGATCCTCACTTAAAGAACTGTTAAAGGCTGTGATCTCAAAATATAAATTAGCAAATCAAAATATAGGACACCCAGTTAAGCTTGAATTTCATGTAAGCTAATACTTTAAGAATGTATATCCCAAATTATTTGCTGTTTACCTGGCATTCAAATTTAACTGGGCATCCTACATTTTATCTGACAATCTGATCACAAAAGAGAACACGAACCCAGAAAGCAAGGATACAAGAAACAATGCTGAGTGAAAAAACTGATACCATCTCAGTAAACTCATTTAACTATTAACCATATTAAAAAAGTTGTTTTCATTAACTATACCTTTGAAAATAGTTCTAAAATGATAATCTCTTTTCTAAGAAAGGTATCACAAATCTATTTTCTTTTAAATATGCAAGCTGTTGTCATAATGGCCTTTGGACATCTCTACATTAAAAGAAGTGTAAATCCAATAACTGTTGGATGTAACATGTATCCAGCATGTATCAGAAGTCCATTATATTACAAATGATGCATGCAATTAATCATAAGAAAAATAAGAAACTGGTCCTAAAGTTAAGTATCACTGTATCTCACCCTACCTGTCTGTTTTAACCCAGCAGTACACCACAGGCCAATTCTTTTCTCCAGCCAAGTCAGCTTACTTGAGGGTCTTTCCTGTACTTTCTAGCCTCCCCAATGCACTCAAAGACCAGCCTTCCTCTACATATTCACCATAGTGCAGTCACGGAAATTTTTTACGTTCACTTAAGAGGCCTGAAATGTAAGCTACAGTCCAGACAACCTCTTTATAACCAAGTTCCATGTACACCTTCTTTACATGGATTATTAATCAAGATTGGTCAGTTTCATTTAATGACAGAGGTACACCCCTGGGCGGGGGCGGGGAAAGTGCATTATCTTTTCTATGGTCGGAATACAATTAAATTTCAGATGCACCTCTAGCATCTTTCTAGCAAAAAGAAGTCCTGCAGTGAAAGTTTTAGTAGAGTATTATTGTGTCTTAGTGTATCTGTTTTGTAATTTTATTTTATTAGAGCAGAACAACCAGTGTAATAAAATCAAGCCAAAAGAAAGTTATGTGGACAGCTCTTTTATATTTGCTTTAATGGGCTCATCTGGGGTGAGCTGAAATTCAGCTAGTTGGATGACTGAACAAAGCAAATTACATCCTGCTGATTCAAACTGATTTAATTACACTAAATCCAAAGGGCAAGACTGATGTCTTATTCATCATTCATCACATATCCTCAGTCTGTAGTTCAGGAGTGCCCCACCAACTCATGTTTATGGGCTATCGGATATTTTTTAAAGATTTCAAGATTCATGAAAAAGAAACATACATACACTGGATTCTAAAAGCACAGACACTGTCTAGCTATGTATTTTGGCATTGCCCATAGCTCAGCACATGCTAAAAATGCAGAAAACAGTAGGTTGATTTTAGAACTATAAACTAATGAAACAAGTAAGTGATTTTAGCATGTTAAAAGAGATATTTGCTTTAGATAAAAGATTTCATGGAATAGACTGGTCCCCAAGTAATTTCAGAACCCAATTCTAGAAGTGAGATTTACACCTAATTTTTAAGAACACATTTATTTCACGGCAAAGTGATAGTCAAGTGTTCAGTCGTGTCCAACTCTTTGTCACGGACTTGTCACGGACTGTGGCTTGCCAGGCTCCTCTGTCCATGGAATTCTCCACACAAGAATACTGAAGTGGGTAGCCTTTCCCTTCTTCAGGGGATCTTCCCGACCCAGGGATTGAACCTGGGTCTCCTGTATTGCAGGCAGATTCTTTGCCATCCAAGCCACCAGGGAAGACCATGAAACAGGAGTTCCTATGATAACTGCCATGAGGTATTTCTTCATTTAATTCTAATTCAACATCAAACCTTTAGCATAATAATGAAATGACAAATGCTGCTCTAGGTATCCACCAGCAAATTTAATTGAATTGTTTGTTTTTATAAATGAAGCAAATTAAAACAATTCCATAAATGTTGAGGGCAGTGAGGGCAGGTTTTAGAGCTCCATGTGTGTATATGCAATAAATCATTCCTTTGAAAACATAATTGCAGCACCACTAGAAAGGAGGGGAAAACCCAACTTTTAGGGCAATTATTTGAAAGCTCCTCAAATTAACTTGTGCACAGTTGGCTCTTTGTTACAGAGTACACTTTGTGAAAAGTTGTTTCAGGCATTAATTCACTTAGGTGAAGGAAATAATGCAATTCTAGTTATTAATCACTTTAATTTTAAATGCACTTTGTAAACTGAGAAGACATTAAACTCTAAGAACAATGTGGAACGCACAAGTAATTAGATGGTTAACAGTCTTCTTTTGAAAAACTTCAAAGTAAAGAGCTTCAAGGCTCTAGGAAAATCCAAGTGTGCATATGTAATGTGAGAAAGTTCTACCTAAGTTTAGTGGCCAATAATATCACAAAAGGAATGAAATTAAGCCCTTCGCTCAAAAGTAATGTAATAGATTATGATGAATGAAATCATATGATGTTATGAGTCAATCTCCTCTGTAGTGTAATTTTGCAGTGCCTACTCGAGGCAGCATGAAATAGAATTTTCTGTGATACTTCACTCCAGAATTCATGCCAAAAAGTACAACGCTGTTTTGCAAATATTCTCCTAAGACAAACATAAGCCAGGATTTGGCGTTACTGAACATCAGTGTGACTGAGGTGGAACCATTTGATATGCTCAGTATGAATAAAACTTGTTAAAGGTCACTCCATACCAACCAAACCAGAAAAGGAAAAGTCTAAAATCCTCAGGGAATTACTTAACGGTTTCTCCACTTTATTTTGCTAAGTGAGATGACAAATGATTACTTGCAAATTTTCACTTCTATAGTGGCATTTTTATGAACATGAACTGTTAGAACCTTGAACTAGCCAGTAGAAGGAATATATTAGATAACCATCCTTTCTTATTAAATCAAATAAACATTAATTTCTTTGACTTCTATTAGTTCTTTAAACAGATAGTGTATCATATTTACATTAGTAATACTTTACAGATATATACAAAATTGGTAAAAGAGGCCATGCTGCACATAGAAACAGAGATGGCTTGGGAATTTAATCCTGGCTGGGCCTCCTCATTGTCTTTGTGATCTTGGGCACTCTCTTTCAGTTCTAATTGGGATTAATAATGTCCAAATCCTATCCCACCCCAAGAAAATGAGTATACTCTTTATCATTTGACATTCAGAGAAATCAGGAGCATCTGACATTTCTGGAGAGTTTCTAACAAGTAGTCATGCAGACTTAGAATGGTGAGGTATAAATATGGATCCTCCTCTTTCTACAGCTTAATGGAGCAACCAGATATACCTAATCAAAGGAACACTTCAGGAAACTACATGACTAGAGTCTAAAATTTGTGTGACAGACCAGTCATTTCTTTCTTCTTATGCGCAACCTCCATCCCAGGTGACAGAATAATACTGCTATCAGAGCACTAAAATAAATTGACAGAGTCATTTAACATTACTTACTGCACAGCAAAGCCCCCCTGTAGCATCCTGGGCTAACAGCTATTAGGGATCTGCTGGATCACTCCTAAGTGCTGCAAACTCAGTACTTCCAAAAGCGTCTCATTACAACGATGGGGAATTCTAATCTACAGAAAAGGTTTGCATGTAGTTGTTATAAACATGCCTCTTTATAACTCCAGGCTATTGACTTTAGCTCTTGAAGTAATTTATAAGTCTTGCAGGACGGTCGATTAAACATTTAAAGGCATATTTCTAAGGTAGCCACTATATTTCTCCTCAGTCAACTTGGTTTACATTTCTCTTCAGTCAAACAGCTTGGTTTATATGGTAGAATATACATTTAGCCATCTATTCATTCTTCCACCCATTTAATTCAGCTTTCTATCCATACAGTATGAACTTTTAATGATATCTGAAATTCTATTGATTCTTACATAATGTTGATTAATCCGCTACTCCCACATCCCTAGCAGTACTGCAAGTTTGCAGATGTTTCTCAAAAAGCATCTTGAGCACCCTCTCCTTTGCCAACATTGTTTCATCTACAATGATGGCTTAAAATATTTGGAGGAAAACATTTTTAAAGACATGGTATATCTATGTGCATTTCAAAAGAAGATTCTTTTGAAGTCAGCAAAAGCTCTTCAAATCATAAAAGCTATACAGATACAATATTGAAGAGACAATTCACTTCAGAAAATTCTCAGATAATTGAGATATTCCTTTGACTTGAACCATTTTGATAGGGATTAACATATATACTATTAACACTACATTAATCTGCTGCTGCTGCTGCTGCTAAGTCGCTTCAATCGCATCCGACTCTGTGCGACCCCATAGACGGCAGCCCAGCAGGCTACCCCGTCCCTGGGATTCTCCAGGCAAGAACACTGGAGTGGGTTGCCATTTCCTTCTCCAATGCATGAAAGTGAAAAGTGAAAGTGAAGCCGCTCAGTCATGTCCGACTCTTTGAGACCCCATGGACTATAGCCTACCAGGCTCCTCCGTCCATGGGATTTTCCAGGCAAGAGTACTGGAGTGGGTTGTCATTGCCTTCTCCTATTAATCTGCTCTGTCCCTATAAACACATACTGGTCAAGGATAGAGAGTCTCAGATCACAAGTCAGAGGACATGTGCTGTGTTTTGATATGGATTTTAGCTCAGTAAGACTCTTGGAAGCTCTTTCTCTGTTTATTGCAAAGTACACATATTTCCATGTTACTACCACCACCTTCATCCTAGACATGTACTCGGAAATTAGGAGCACTGTCTGCACATCTCCCAAAGTAAATGAAATGAAATTTGCTGTCATATACAGGTACAATAAGCTAGGCACTGGTAAACCTGAATTATAACCTCAGATCTATTTGGCCAGAGAAAAGTCACTTAACCAGTCTGGACTTAAACGTCCTCACTCGTAAAGCACAGACACTGAACTAAAGGATTTTTGAAGGTCCCACTGCTTGTATGTTTCTATATAGATTGAACAAAAGCAATTATCCTTGAATTAAAAAATTAAAAAAAAAAAAAAGAAATCTGTTTGCTCTGATATTTAATACCTTAATAGTTTGAGTAGCCAGAAACAGTCTGATGAGAGAAAAAAGGGAACTCTGTGGCCCAATCATGTGTCAGTAAAGAAGTAATACTTCTAGGAACACGCATGTGTTCACATGTGCACACACCCACATGTGGATCATGCACTCCATAATGTAATCCAATCTGCCATGGATTCCAACAAAGATAGATAGAGGGGGGTAAGTTCCATAAAGTTTAAATGGTAGTGATGTAATTCTAGCAACCATATACTAAACTTTTTTTTTACTTAAACAGAGTGAGCAAGAGGTGATTCTCTGTGTGACCCTCACAAGCTGGGTTAATGAGCAAAACATGGCAAAACAACTCAAGTTTCTAAAAGCAAAACAACTGTTGAGCTCATACACAAATGAATTCACAGTTGATCTTACCTTGACAAAAGGTGTTGTTAACCCGTTTATAACCTTGTAGACATTCCATCATTTGATTATATCCATGATAAGCTGTAAAAAAGAAACAATTTTGTTACATGCTTAAATTCTTACAATCCTAAACTACTGTATGTGATAAGCAAAGTGATATAAAGCATCAGTGATCTTCTAAGATATCAACCCAATGTATATTCATTTTCCATTGTTTTTTAGTATATCTCATGCTTTGCAACAGACATAAATCTCAATTAGTTTTCAATCTTTATGTTCATTCAAAAGCCATAAAACTGTTCTATATTTTCTTCTAATTAGTGACTATTACAAAAAAATTCACTTCCTCCCCAATGATTAACTACTGGCAGTTGAATTTTCTAATAAATTCAGAGAGGGTGATTAGACATCCTGGTCTGCCTAGGACAGTCCTTGATGATACCTGTTGCTCCATCAAGGTTCATTAATAGCATTCCACTTCACTCTGAAAAGTTCCCCAGTTTAGATAATAAACTATATGCTCACTTTAATTATAGGCTCACATATTCTAGTATAAATTGATTCTCTCTACCATGAAGCTGAGAACAGGTGTTAAAGGAAGCTAGGAGATGTAAAGAGCTGCTCTGATACACTGTCTGATTCAGCATTCAGAAAACTCAACCAGTCAAATGTTGAAGCCACCAATTTACCAACAAAACCCTAGCCACTGAAATTCTGACATCCTACTGTGATGCCTGAGAGGCTTCTTGGCGTAAGTGCCAGAACCAGTTTGCTGCTGCTGAGTCGCTTCAGTCGTGTCCGACTCTGGGCGACCCTATAGACGGCAGCCCAGCAGGCTCCCCCGTCCCTGGGATTTTCCAGGCAAGAACACTGGAGTGGGTTGCCATTTCCTTCTCCAGTACATGAAAGTGAGAAGTTAAAGTGAAGTTGCTCAGTCGTGTCCAACTCTTCGCGACCCCATGGACTGCAGCCTACAAGGCTCCTCCATCCATGGGATTTGCCAGGCAAGAGTACTGGAGTGGGTTGCCATTGCCTTCTCCAGAACCAGTTTGACCTAGGTTCAAATCTTGGCTCTGCCTTTTGACAGCTCTGCCGCCTTGGAAGACAAGCTTCCTGGTTCCAAATGGAATTCTGTACAATAGGAGTATTTCCAACTGTTGAGTAAGTCAGGGCTATTGCGGAGTATAGAGATACTTTATACAAAATGCCTACCATTGGGCCTGACAAAAGTATGCACAGATATCATTGTTTCCTGCAATACGGTGTTCTTTTATTAAGATAATAATGGACTGTCGTGAAAATAGGCTGAATTGGTTAAACCACTTAGAAGACCTAAACAAGCAATGAAACAAAAAAGTTCCAAGTAAAATGGAAATTTTCCTTTGAAAAGTAAAATTATTTTGCCCCTAGCACATGGTCTTCATTCTCACCACTAAGGAATAGCGTGTAAGTATTTACTAGTCACATTCCTCTCCTCTATTACTTCCTTTCTTTGCCTTATTTCCTCTGCTAGAAAATGGTTAACGTGAGGAATCTGGAAATAGTGGGTTAAAAGTAAAAAACCAGTATGTGGGGAGTCACCCATTCAGCCCCTTGGCCACATGTCCACTCTTGTCCCATGTAACGAGGACACCCTGTAACAGGTTACCTCCAGAGATTGTGAGATCTCTCTCAGTGACTCTCAAAGGCAAAAGAGAGATTATCATCTCATTTAAAAATTAAGTCATCTACCTCAAGGCAGAAAGCCAGACCAGATGATCTTAAAGTCTTCCTCTGTTTAGAATTTGATGCTAATTTTCTTTGAAAAAAGTTTAAAGGGCAAGCAACTTGTTCATATCAAGTACATTTTTAATAGATTACAGACTCTTTAATGAAATCATTTGCAGATTTAAAATTAAGTTTTCACAGTAAGAACTGATCAACAATGAAAGGTCTTTCTGTATGTGGCTAAACAAAAAATTCAAAACATTAAATAAGAGCCACTTGAAAATTACTCTGAGTGAAAAAAAAAAAAAGCATGGAGCACAAAACCCTAGCTTCTAAAGCCAAGAAAAGTCTGCTTTCTTCCAAAACGAGTATGATTTTAAAATAAACAAAGTTTTTTAAGTGACATAGGAAGAATAGGACTCTGAGTGTATTTCTTGGGAGTGGGCTACATGGTAGGATGGCACAAATGGAGTAAAAGTCAAGATGTCAATAGCTTACTTCATTCATAATCCATGTTGCTCTTCAACTTATATATTAGATCAACCTGTACAGACCTTATTTTCATTAGTTAAAAGTGACAGCAACTTTGTACTTTTACTTTCTACTTAAATTATTACCAACATTAAAATATAGAGCTAACAAAACCATATAAAGTATTGAATTTATCCCCAGATGATAAAATTCTAGATAGAAAATGACATAACTGTGATTCTCTTTACTCTTCACTTCTGTCCCTGTCTTGCAACTTTGGGCTTTGGAAATAAGAGGAAAGACAAGCTAAATAAGCAAACAATACACAGAGAAGGGAAAAAATGAAAAAGAAAAATAAGAGATAAAATGAAAAAAGTACTAGAGAACATAAACTTAGCCTCAAAACCAAGCTGTAAGAATTGGACTTCTCTTTCTTCAGTCCTTAGACTCAGCAGTGGAAAACATACTAACCTTCACATTATTCTAAACTTACCCCCAAAATGATGGGGAGACATTTTTTGAAAGGCAATGCTTCTTTAACATTTTAGATATAGATTTGTTTCATGGTCCATAGGACTTCACAGCAAATGACAGAGCTGGGAGTCAAACCCAAGCCTCCCTAACTCCAAACTCCATGGTCTTGAAATCATACAAAATGTCCCCAAGATGTCCCTTTGGTCAGGCTGTCACAATAATTTTTATGTAGATAGATCTTTTAGTGGGGTGGAACCATCACACTCAATCCACTGCTGGAAATTGCATGGCTAATCATTATTGAAACCCAGAGAAAATTTACCAGGGACAATGTCTCAGTATTGAATGTTCTTGTTTATGTGGGTTTTTTTCCCCTCTATATGAGTAATTCATTAACTATCAGAAACTTCAGTGGTGTTTCCAAAATTATTTTTCTAAAGGAAGATAGGAGCAATTATCAAGGAAAAAAGTAAAATTAAATTAACTTGAAACATCAAAAGATTTAGAGAACAAGTTTGAGAGATAAGAAAGAATCATTTATGATGATGGAAGAATAGTATATAAGACAGACCAAAGGAGCAGTGATTCTTAGGGGGCAGATTCTAGATTGAATAGGTTTTAAAAGGCAGTTGAGAATACCATTCAAATCAACAGCTGTTTGTTGAGAATACCATTCAAATCAACAGATGTTTAATGAAGGATAAATAAAAATTATCCAATGGAAGCAAATGAGAAACTCCTTGCAGCATAAACTATTAAAAAATAACTATAAAAACAAAAATGATAACATAGAAAACTATCACTTGCTTTCTTGGCAAAAACATGACAAATAAGAAGAGGGAAAGCTCCACTTAAAACCAGCTACCTCTGTCTTTCTAAAAAGTACTAGGATTCAATTATCCAGAGCTAACACTATATTCAAAAACTGGGGGGAAAGTAACAGAAAGATGTAAATCTGGATTTAATCACATCAACAGGTTCTGGGAAACAAATTTTATAGACTAATCAATGCACGTAGATGTCAGTAGAGATTTATGTCTTGAAAAATGTGACAGTTTAACAGCAGAGACTAAGAGGAAAAGGGAGGAAACACTGTGTCCTTGTGACTAAGCTTCTCTTTCAAAAATCAGCAATCATTCATTTCTCTATTTTAGCTTTTCTTTTCAGTAAAATTTGAAAACCTATAGTGTAGTAAAAACTACAAGAGAAGTTGTGGATATTAATAAACATTTAAGGAATGTAACTTAACAACTGCTGATTTTTTATAGCAGCATTTAATTATCATTTCATTATCATTTTAAAAGAGATCTTATTTTTCTTTCATCTTAGAAAATAGAGCCTACTTTTAGCACATCCCCTTTTAAAAGATCTTTTCTTTAAAGTAATCCAGCTGAACAAAAGGCAACCGATAACTATGTTTGTTAAAAAACAGAAATCAGTATGAAAGCTTTCTCAGACTTGCAAGATTTCTGGAGATGCAAAGTATTGTACTACATTCAACAATTCAATGTGATTTCTTTGAAGTCTAATGTCTCACCATTAAAACAGTCGTCATAAGAAAACAGACATGCTACATTAACCTGCAAAAGAACGATGAAATGTCACTTACATGGCTTCTTGGGGCATTTCTGGCATTTGTGAAAGCCCCAGGAGGTGCCCACAGTTCCACAGCAGTCCTCCTGCTTTGAAAGGCCAGGGAGCGCTTTGCCACACTGCAATGATGAGGTGTGAAATAGGAAGGTTAATTCAATGCAGGATGCCCAGCTCCAGAGCACTGGTGTGCTTCACAGCCACATTATAAAACAGTTCCCTTGTTGTTGACACAGAACCTGGGGGGGTGTTGGGAGTGGGGGGCTCTAAAACCTCAGAAACATCCGCACACAATCAGAGGGCACTCAAGCAAACAAGCACATTTCCAAGAGCTCCTTGGCATTTTTAGTCTTCATACAACCTGTCACTGTTCTGAGCACTTTATAAAACTTAACCTTCCAATGCCTTTCTTCACATTTTCTTCCCCCTTAGTAAGAAGAAACTTAAAAGATACTTTGAACTTTTTACATTTGAATTTTAATTGTCTACTGAGATGTCCGCTGTGGACACTCAGGGAACAGAGCTGTAGGGGGAGGCATGTACAAAGACCTTGAGAATACGGCACACAGATCCCACCTACAAGAGGCCATGGGTCCTCCTGTAACACCAAGGCCTGGGCGAGACAGGGCATGACCACGGGCCGAGCCAGACCAGCCCTGGGTGAGACCAACACTCCAGACATCCATGCAGCCTGACCCCGGGAAGTCAGCCACGCTGGGAAGGTTCTGGCAGGTCTAAATCAGGCCAGCAGGCAGACGAGTCGGGCTTCGGGATCACCTGAGCGCCACAGAGATGACAAATGCAAGGATCCGTCTCATGTTCCAGTCAGCCGAGGTCAGAAGAGGCCAAGGAGAAGAATCCTGAGTCAGACCTGCTCCGTGGCACCGACCAGACTTTAGAATGACAGGCTCTGCTTTGCGCACTGCTTTCGAGGCCAGTGGTGCAGGAAGGGCCGCCCGGCTCCTCGTTCCTAACGCGCAGGCAAAGCCCAGATCTAAGGGGCCACTCTGCCTCCCTCTGCCTCAGCCTCTACAAGATTCTCCAAATGGCTTTCAGAGTCACCTGGGCTTCCTTGTGGCTCAGCTGGTAAAGAATCCACCTGCAATTAGGGAGACCTGGGTTCGATCCCTGGGTTGGGAAGATCCTCTGGAGAATGAAAAGGCTCTCCACTCCAGTATTCTGGCCTGGAGAATTCCATGGACTGTATAGTCCATGGGGTCGTCCATGGGGTCACAAAGAGTCAGACTGAGCGACTTTCACTTTCACTTTCCAGAGACAAACCTGATCACATTATTCTGAATGAAAACCTACAGCGACTCTCCCCTGTATGAAGCCTGCAACCTCCCCGATACGATACACGTAAACTTCCAGTTCTCACCTCGGACAATCTCTCTCTGTCCCCTCCCACCCCTCTCCATCCATCCTTCAGGCACACTCCAGGACGCCTTATCTTCTGTACAAACTAGCTTGTTCTTTAGTTCCTTCTGATTGTTCGCTCCTTCCTTCCTTTAACAGACCCAGAGAATCCTCACCATGAAACCTCCTGTCTCCTCAATTTCAGCGAGTTCCTCCAACCATCCCCTTTACGCCAGGATACTTTCTACACAGTTCTGCTGCCTCCGCTATGTATTTTAATCAAACACAGATGTATTTTACTTATCTTTATACCCCAATGTATAGTACAAGTTGCAAATAAACACTCAATAAACGTTAAGGGAAGGAAGGAGCAAACAATCAGAAGAAACTAAAGAACTAGTTTCAGTCCATTCAAGCAAGCAATGGTCCTGGGGAAAACAATGGAAATTAGCAAACTAGCCCAGGCTGGTGAGCAGAACTCGGGGGCAGAAAGTTGGGACAGGTGGTGACTCGTAGAAAAGAGCAGCAGAGAGCGGATACCCGTTGCCTGGCAGGCCTCCAGGGGCCACACTGCCTTCCCTCCAGGTCTACCCATGCAGTATTCCCAGCAAGGCTCTGACTGCATGTCCGACTTGTAAAACAAAACCAGAGAAGGCAGGGCTCAGCTAATGAAGTTGGAGTTACATCATAGCTTTGAAGTCCTCAGGTTTTTGTGGGTTTTCAAGATTTCAACAGGATGTCGTATTCTCTCCAAAAATAGTGTATGATGAGCAGGAGGAGGGGAGGGGGGCAGTGGGGGGAGAGAGTGAACACATGTACAAATGGAGAACCTCGGGGAGAAACAACACACACTGGCTGCATTGAGGTAGTCCCCAGACTCCCTCAGCTTAATAACAGAAGGCTTAAACCTGAAATACGAAGCACGGAAGAAGGAAGATGGAACAACGCTCCAGGCATGAAGACTGGAAGCAAAATGATATGTGAAGAACACAGAGGTCTCCACGGTTGCAATCAGCTGCCAAAGCGTGCTTGTGGTTTACTTCCAGTATGATCAGTCAGATTTATGTCAGACACCAGTGCATATCACATGCAGACCATTCTCGTCCCAGCCCCTCTGGGTTCTTCTCTTCATCAAGCAAAACTCTCAACACTTGCCGATTTTATATGCTCCAAATGCTGGTAGCAGTTAAAATCCAATTTTCACCTTGGATTCCTAGAATGTTTGATTTGGGAGGGCAAAAATAAATCATTTCTCCCGACTGGGCCTCAAAAAAAAGGTACAAGGTTTTCATTACAGGATTCAGGCTGCTTTATCCTACGGCTTTGTTTTTGCGGGTCCACAGCCAAGACCAGCACAAGCCATCCAAGTCGATTAAATAAATGCAGGGTAGGTGGTACCACAGCGCTGTGTGTTCCTCTCAAAACTGGGTCTGCACCGCACGAGGACAGACTGCAAGGGATAAAGTCAGGTTTGCAGCAAGGCAAAGGGCGCCCCTCTAGTTAGTTAACTATGCAGAGATTTCAAAGTGCAGCAAGAAACTCCACCTGAGATCTTTGCAGCCAGATGCAGGGCTTTCGCTCATACAAGAGATTCCGCAGCACCTGATATTACCTGGATGCTGGAAGCATCTAGAACAGAAGAAGGTAGAGGAAGGATCTCCCCTCCATACCAAAAGTCCACACAGGAGACAATGACATTGAAAAGGACATTAGAATCTTGAATGCCCTCCTGTCAGCCTGGAAGATTCTACTTCTCAATAAGACATAATCACATGGACATAGGCTGATGCTACTGAGATACATTTTTATTCCCAGATTAAAGTGATTTTTTACAAGTTAAAAATACAAATGGAATTTCTCTTGTGTGAATCACTCACCACATTTTCAGAGAAAGACTGTCTCTCATTTCAAGGCATATCTTATTAGAAATCCAGGAGAAATGTGCTAATCACATAACCCAATATTTAGTTATTTCAAGCCAGAAAGGAAAACCTATGCTGTCCATTGAGCAATGTGATAAAGCTCAAAAAGTTCACACAACTCCGGGCTGCACATTAGGGGACTCTTGGACCCCACACGTCCAGGCTAGGATTCAGCAAATGCATGGCCTACCTAGAGTGGTCCAAACAGAACAATAAAGGTTCAGGCTACCAGGTTCAATGACTATCAGCTGAAGAAAGTAGAGATAATAAGACAGACAGCAGAGTTCAGACATGTTCAACAAACATGTTTAACATGTTCAAGTTGTTGCTTGAAGTTATCTGCATGGTGAAGGTATTAGCAGGACTACAGGCTCCAGATCACAAGAAAAGAAGATTCCACTCAAAGCAGGAGACCTTTACAACAGCAAATGATCCTCAACAATGGAAGAGGTCAACATCTTCACTGATGCTAAAGGATCATCTTGTGGGAATGCCCAGGGTGAGCAGCAGATGTCTCTTAGGGTTTCTGTCAGATCTAGGGTTCCATGCTCAATATACACTGATAGGTTGCATTACTGACAAAGGAAATACTAGAGCCAACCCCAAGTACTTGTGTTGCGGAGAGCAGGAAATGTTTCTAACAGGACAGTGTCTGGGCAGATACACTCCTACCCAGCTTCTATGTTTTACCTTGTCCCTCAAATCAACACCACCAGGGATGCTCATACCAGTCTGAGCTTACTCCTACAGGACCTATGCACACTAGACAGAAAAAGAGGAAAACAGAACTCCTCTCAGCACTAATCACCATGATTCCTAGAAGACTGGCTGCATGAAAATAACTCATCAACCATTACTACCTGCATACCCAGACTAGCACCATACATTAGAGGGTAAGACTATTTAGAAAGCATCACAATTACTCCATGAATGTTCATGGTGCTGCTTTTACAGCGAAGAAGTTATTACAAGCCATGGTGTAAAAGCCTTTGTTAAACATTGTTAAGAATTAACAGACTGCAAAATCATGAACTCTTCTAAATCTTGACCTGATTGAGAACACTTATCTGTAGACTTATCTGCAGCACTCACCTGCAAATCCTCGTTTTTAAAACATCATAACACTTTCCTGCCACTCCGAATAAAGCTGTGATGACAGCTGGTTTTAGATCTCCCTATAAATATATGAGCATTAAGTCTTAAATTTAATGGCTTATAATTTTTGTCTATTACAAACTCGCCAATGGGATTGCTTCATAGATGAACAATCACTTGAAGGGAGTGTGATGAATATTGGAGTATGGTGTCAAAAAGATTCAGTTTTCACACCTTAAAATTACTAGTACCTATAATATCCTTATTTCAAGAACATTTGCTGCACCAGGCCAATGGATCCTCCCCAGGAAAGATTCAGCCGTGGGGAAAAAAAAGGAACACTGGTGTGGAATCATTACACCTGGACCTAAACCCCAAGTCTCTCTGACAAGATGTTCCACAGACCATCCAGCATCTCCAGACTAGTTCTCAGACAAACGGATGGTAATCCCAACTTCAAAGGACTGTGGTGAGATTCAACAATGCATGTCCAAGCGTGGCTGACCTTATCCCCTCAGCCCCTGTGCAGAGACTAGTAGACAGTGATCTTCTGGGGTGGTGTTCTGCACCAGGACATAGTGTTTGGGAAGCACAGCAAGGACTGGCTGGATCTGCACCATGCTCCTCAGCTTATATCTTGTGTGGGTGCAACCTACCGAGCGTTACAGTGCTGGCCAATTTCTTAGGCTCTTGGGATACATTTCTTAAAAGAGTTCAGATACTCTAGGAGTAAAAGGGCTGCTTTATGAAGATGGCCACCATGTCAAGGACTCACAACTGAAGACATTTGAAAATGTTAATACTGAAATACTCTTACAAATTATCTTATCACGTGTATGTAACTCACTTTATTTTATTATCAGGAACCATTATATACTGAAGTATAAAAGACTCTGAGTTTGAATAAAGAACATTTTTCTCAATGAGATTAAGACACTGGAACCAAAGAAACACAGAGAAACTAAAATATTAAAGTAATATAGATTTTTTTTAAATGCTCCTAGAGATGGTACCGAAGTAAAACATGAAAGGAGAGAGAGGCTGGTTCACTGCTACTCTCTCTCTTGCAAGAGGATGCAGAGTAGTGTTTGGGCAAGAACTGAAACAGGCAGTGACTCAACGGCTGGACTGGGGAGAAGGATTCCAAAGGGATGGAGCAGCGTTAGCTAAGCCCAATACCTAACAACAACTGGAAGGGGCCCGCAGGGCGGGAGCAGGCAAAGGACAGAGGAAGGCGGGCCAAATGCAAAGAAACAGCGAACCGGTGGGGCAAATCAGAGAATGAAGTGGAGCTAAGGCATGGAGCATTCTTCAGTCGGATTCAGCTTGCAGCGGGACATCAAAATTCATCAGGAGACAGGAAAAAGGAAAGGTCAAAGCAACAGAGTTCTGGATTGCTTCCAGTGAAGTATCTGGCATCTGTGAAGCAGCATGGCAAACAGAAATATTGATCAAGAGGAGGAGGAAGAGAAAGAAAAGATTAAGTGTTTTATGAAAGTATAGTGTTCTACATCTGGTGTGTGCATGCATGCTCAGTCACTTGAGTCATGTCAGACTCCTTGCAACCCCATGGACTGAGGCCCACCAGGCTCCTCTGTCCATGGGATTTTCCAGGCAAGAATACTGGAGTGGGTTGCCATGCCCTTCTGATACTTCCCCTCAAAAGTAAGTACGAATTATTAGGATAGAGTACATCATTCTTGGAGAAAAATGGAAGAAATTGCTGATCAATATGATCAGTAATCAGAGGCCCATAACAAAATTGGGTAATTATTAAAGTATTAGAGAAGTGTTGGCTATATTCCTCCTCAAAGAACTAGCTGAAGGGAGCTTTTAAGTTCATT
Organism: Odocoileus virginianus; assembly: GCF_023699985.2. Lineage (NCBI taxonomy): Eukaryota > Metazoa > Chordata > Mammalia > Artiodactyla > Cervidae > Odocoileus > Odocoileus virginianus. The sequence goes on along the minus strand of NC_069675.1, from coordinate 15,360,004 downwards.
GCAAAAGATCTCTTTCCCAACCAATGCTGTCCCAAGCAAGAGCCACCCCAACACAGACTGCCAGGCATCTCCACATTTGGCAGAATTAGTGCATTGTGATTGTGAAACTGACCTGCCCACACAATCCTATTCCCGCACGTGGGACCAGTGAAAAGCGGTGAAAAGATGACCCAGAACTCAATAAAAGGCAAGAGTTTAGCTTCTGAAGTTGGATCAATATGCATCAAAATCCTCACTTTACCCATCACCACCTACATGGCCACAGGCAAAACTCTCAAACTCTCTGCCTATTTCTTCCTTAAAATGGAACTAAAAATGTCCATTTCCACAGAGTTCTCAAAACTTAAACAATACATGGAAGCAGATTCTACATGAGCCAACCATGTGTCCAGACATGTTTGGCTCAGAATCAATATTAGACCCCTTCCTCTGGGTCACTTGTTTAAAAACCTGGGCTTATTTAACGAATGACCTAATAATCTAAATTACTCAATATAATACAATGTCCCAACTTACAGAGAAGAGCTGCCTTAAAATAAATTAGATCTGGAAATTTAAAGGGCTTCCCTGATAGCTCAGTTGGTAAAGAATCCACCTGCAATGCAGGAGACCCCGGTTCAATTCCTGGGTCAGGAAGATCTGCTAGAGAAGGGATAGGCTACCCACTCCAGTATTCTTGGGCTTCCCTTGTGGCTCAGCTGGTAAAGAATCCAACTGCATCAAAAAAAAAAAAAAAAAAGAATCCAACTGCAATGCAGGAGACCCGGGTTGGGAAGATTCCCTGACGAAGGGAAAGGCTACCCACTCCAGTATTCTGGCCTGGAGAATTGCATGGACTGTATTCCATGGACAGAGAAGCCTGGTGGGCTACAGGCCATGGGATTGCAAAGGGTCAGACATGACTGAGTAACTAACATAAAGAAATTTAAAGAGATGTTCTTTTTGTTTTGTTTTGTTTTTTTAAAGTTGCTCTGCACAGCAAGGGGATCTTTTTTCCCCCACCAGGAACTGAATCTATGCCCCCTGCAGTGAAAGTGTGGCATCTTAACCACTGGACCACAGGTAAGTCCCAAAACAAAATATTCTTAAGATTTTGCTAAAAATGTTCAGAGTACTAAAGTACTCTGACCAGTTTTTTTCAAAATAAAGGTCAGGGGGTTAATGCTGTGGAAAGTTTGTGATTTCATTTTCAGTTCAGTTCAGTTGCTCAGTCGTGTCTGACTCTTTGTGACCCCATGAATCGCAGCACGCCAGGCCTCCCTGTCTATCACCAACTCCCGGAGTTTACTCAAACCCATGTTCATCCAGTCGGTGGTGCCATCCAGCCATCTCATCCTCTGTCGTCCCCTCCTCCTCCTGCCCCCAATCCCTCCCAGCATCAGGGTCTTTTCCAATGAGTCAACTCTTTGCATGAGGTGGCCAAAGTACTGGAGTTTCAGCTTCAGCATCAGTCCTTCCAATGAACACCCAGGACTGATCTCCTTTAGGATGGACTGGCTGGATCTCCTTGCAGTCCAAGGGACTCTCAAGAGTCTTCTCCAACACTTCTACTCAATAAGGACAACATGGTATCACTGAATCACAGTGAGTTAACCAGTTAATATCAGTGTTTAAGCAACAGATGACTTCACCTTGGGGACATCAAGACTCTTCTTGTCATATGCCATGTCTTGGTGAAAGAGGATCAAAACCATGAAACCACAATAATGGAGCCTACTACTCTACATCCACTCCCAAGCATCATGGCCCAAGGACAAAGACAGTGCAGAACATGAACTCACTGAGACAGGTCCCAGAGAATGTGTCTGTTCTTTCCTGCTCAGCTAGTATCATGGACTGAATATTGTTATGCCTCTCTGTATATATTCATATCTGACCCCTGACAACATGACATGAGAAGGTGTGGCCTTTGGAACATAATTAGATTTAGATGAGGTCATGAGGGTTGGCCCTTGTGATAGGATTAGTGTCCTGATGAAGAGAGACACACTAGAGCCCTTTTTCTGCCCTATGAAGACAGAGAGAAGGTGGCCACAGACAAACCAGGAAGACAGCCCTGAAGTGAAGTGAAAGTCGCTCAGTCATGTTCAACTCTGTGACCCCATGGACCGTACAGTCCATGGAACTCTCCAGGCCAGAATACTGGAGTGGGTAGCCTTTCCCTTCTCCAGGGAATCTTCCCAACCCAGGGATCAAACCCAGGTCTCCTGCATTGCAGGTGGATTCTTTACCAGTTGAGTCACAAGGAAAGCCCAAGAATACTGGAATGGGTAGCCTATCCCTTCTCCAGTGGATCTTCCTGACCCAGGAATTGAACCAGGGTCTCCTGCATTGCAGGTGGATTCTTTACCAAGTGAGCTATCAGGGAAGCCTGAAGAGAGCCCTACCAGGAATTAAATCTCTCAACCTCTTGATCTTATACTTCCAATTTACAGAACTGTGAGAAAATAAATTTTGGTCATTTCTACTACCCAGTCTATGGTATTGGCTTGGCCAGAAGTTCATTTGGGTTTTTCCATAAGATGTTACAGAAACCTGAACAAACTTTTTTGGCCAACCCAATATTTGTGATGGCAGCCCAAACCAACTTCTACAGAGAGCAATGGTTCTTGTAAATCCTCCACACCCAGAAGAAATGACCTAAGAGCCTGCATGGAATAGTAGAAACGATACTGGAGTAAGACCCAGAAAGCCTCAGTTTTAGTCCTTACCTACCATAAACTCAAAACAAGACATGAAGCAAGTTTATTTCTCTCTGGACTTCAGCTTCCTCACCAATCAAATTTTAAGGACAGACTAACAGTGAATGTTCATTGATGTGCCTAGAGTCTGTGATTTTATGAAGACTCTAGTACAGGGCTGAGGGTAACCTGTGAAGGTCCATGTTCACTGAACGCCCCGCCTGTCAGGCTAACACACTAGATTCTCTGCTGCCGTATTTCCAGATCCTCACATCATATCCTGACCTAGACCAACTCAATCAGTGACAACCAGAATGGGCTTCCTCTTCTGGACCTTGTTTCATGTCCTCCCCTTTTCCTGCTAGTCGGCACTACTGAAAAAAAAAAAAAAAAAAAAAAAAGCAAAAAAAACTACACAGTTCTTTCTAAAACAGTTGTGGCTTTTCAATGACTCCTTTCTAAACTATAAGAATTATAATAAATAGATAACTACCAACAAGTGAAATAAATTATTCAAGATAGGCATGGAGAGGCAGACTTTCCATGCCTTGAGGTATGACTCATTAAAAGTCACATTATGGTTGATCAACCCACACTGCACAGGTGTCCCAAGAACTATCCCATGTGTGAAACTGCCACACTCACCTCTACCACACCCAGAAGTACCTTATTCCAATATTCTGGCAAAAAGCCTCAAGGTATTCTGGCAAGAAGAAACTACACCCTCAGTTCTATGAATCTGGTTGAGGAACATGAATCGCACTTATTAAAACAAAACAAAACAAAAATCCTCTGGGATTTCTTATAAAAACCAGAATGAGGACCCTCTTGGGAGGAGCTCTCCCTGCAAGTAATGCAACAATTAATCCAAACTCCTGTCACAGCTCTTCTTTGTTTCTATTAATATTTTCACTATGATATAAACACATCTCCCCTCTGGCAAAATGACTTCTGCCCATCTTCTGAGCAAAACAGTCCTCCTTGAGCCTGTGGACCAACTATGGCTCCAAACCAAACTAGAAAACCTCATGAGAGCTCTTCAACATCCATGTACCAGAACATTAAATATGTTTATGTCTATGTGCCAATAAGAAAAAGCATCCAAATCTCTGAACCCTATCACTAACGCAACATATTTGATCAACTTGTTCTAAAGGCCTGCTGTCATAAAGGGGAATATTGTTCGATGGAGCACTGGCAGGGTAACAGGCATTGTCTCATAAGAAGAAGAGGAAAACGCTTAAATACTTCCAGATTTTCTAAAAGAACTTGTAAAAAATTTGCTTTGGCTTGAGTAGAACATTCTTTATAGGAAAGGTTTTTTTTGTTTTTTTTTTTTTTAAGTTCACCCAGCTTTCTTTTATTAGAGTAATTAAAACAATGTTAGGCATTTGGGGTATCTGATACAACCATAATCCTCTGATATTTCAGGGTATTGATTTTACAAAGTATCTACTGTGACTAGGGCATTAACTGTTGTAAATGTATCCACATTGATTTCTGACAGTGTATTTGTTTAAAGCCTGCTGAAGCCAAACCATGGGCTTCAAGGAATTCCAGACAACTACTTTAGTTTTATGAAACAGTATTTTTAAAGTTACACTAAGGCAAAAAATGGTTTTAAAGTAACATAAAAGGGGGAAAAATTCTTAAGCATGAAACTTATGATTCTACTTGACATCTTTTCTAAACAAACGATCAAATTTGGGCTGCCTATTTTCTCCACCTCTACAATGATTTGAGGATTTCAATAGTCAAGTCTAGCAGGCTGTGATATGTGTGTCTTGCTATTCTTAAATTGCAAAAAGAATAATTATGTTTTGTCATGATTATATTCCTACATCATAATTCCCTTAACCTCCCCTTGCAGCAAAACATAAACAACATCATAAATCCTAGTATGAGATGATACAAAGATGAAATTTATCCTAACTCCAGTACCAAGGAGCCTTCCTTTATAAAGACAGACCCAAGGTGAGGACGGAAATTAAGACAGGCAGATAGGCATGGCATGGTTATTACTACAGTAATCAGATCTCTCCCAGATGATGAACATAAAGGCCTATTCTGCCCAAAGCCTATTTCCAGAACTGTATTGAGAGAAATTCTTTCTATAAAGCTTCATTGCCTGTCAGTTTCCTTTTTGTTTACAAAGAAAGATACTGAAAGGAACATAACACCGTTTGGGGCCTTATAACACTACGTAAGCTGTAACACGTGCCTCATTTGGTTAAGCTTTCAGTTTTTCTGTATCTCATCCAAGGACACAGAACTCAAAACTAATAATTACCTGTGGTTTGGTTGCAAGCAGTATAGAAAAACTGAATGCCACAAGTCATATTAATAGGTTTAATTCCCTGTGAGCAGGGAACCACGTCTGTCTTGACCACTGCTCTGCCACTTGTGGCGGGAACATTTGCTGCTCACCAGAGAACCACTTGCCTCCCCACATGTTCCGGTTCCTAACCCTTAGTCAGCGTGGACTGCCATAATGAAATTCCAGAGACTGGGTGGCTTCAACAACAGACATTCATTTTTCCCGCCCCGTTCCAGAGGTGCCAGCGTGGCCAGCTCCGGTGAGGACTCTCTCCCTGGCTTGCAGGAGGCTGCCATCCTGCCATGTCCTCACCTGGCAAAGAGACGGAGCTCTCTGGTTACAAAAACACTAACCCTGTTGTATCAGGGCCTCACCCTTATGACCTCATTTACTCTTAATTACTTCCTTACGGACTGTATCCAATTACAGGCACACTGGGGGTTAAGACTCCAACCTATGCGTCTTCCCTGCGGCAGGAGGTGAGAGGCCGTGCCTTCCACACAGAGCGGCAGGAGAGCCGTGGAGCCCGCCGGCGGCCTGAGTCCCTGGGAGATGTGCTGCGCGGTCCCCGGCTCACCTGTTAGACGTCGAGTGTGCACAAACTGTAAGCTTTTGCAGGATTTATGACTACCGTAAAACTTGGCCTACTCTAACACTAACAGATCTGCTGATGACTGAGGTGTGCCTAGCAATGAGCTCAGTTCCTAAGTGGCCCTGTTCTCATGAAAAGCACAAGTTTGTGGGGGAGAGAGGAGAGGCACAAAAATCAACTTTAGGACAATGAACTTTGAAATGGTCTGATTGGATTTTACACGCAGTAAAAGGTTAAGGGAGGAGGGATCAATGTGCATTGAAGGAGGACTGAAAGGCTTTTTGGAGGAACCAACACTTGAGTCTCTCAAGCTGGGGTAGATTTGAAAGATCATTCTAGATACTGACTGTGTTTGATGTCTGTACAGTTTGCTTTGTCCATTGATACTATGAGTAAGTATAAGTGGCCTCTAAAGTTGTGGAAAAGAAGAAAGACGTCAAAATCATTACAGTCAGAGCACTGCATGGCTGAAAGGAGCCTTGATAGTCTTCTCAGCCAAACCAGTTATTTGAAAAATAAAGAAACCGAGGGCCAGAGACATGATGAATTTGCCAAAATGGAAAAAGAGTGATTGTCTTGGAAATACTAATATAAGCTAGTCCCCTCACCTCTCTGAACCTCAAGGTTCATTTAAGTAAATGGGAGACAAGAATACCTACTTCTCGTTATTTTGAAGTTGTTTTGAAGGTCAACTAAGGCCATAAATGTGAATGCTCTCTATCAAATATTTTATAAAAACACACTGCCTCATTAAAATGCCTACCCCAAAGCCACAGACCGTTAGACCATTTTCTTAACTCCGTCAAAGCTTGCACACTCTAAAGCAGTCCTCCTCAAACTACCATCTTGAAAGCACTGCTCTTTGTTCAGGATACTTAGAACTCCTCTGTCTGGATTTCAAAATGCAGGACTGATGTTACATTATTTGAAATATCCTCAATGGTGGCAAATTCTGTTCACCAAGGGGCTGACCTGAGAGCATTGGACGCTTTTGAATTCACTGAGAATACAGTAAATGGGTGGACAGAAAAACAGACATATTTTCATGTGCAGCTCATTAATGGGTTCTGAAACACTTCCTTCAAAACCAATATCCTAACGGCAAACAGCACTGTTACTAGAGTAAATTGCACAGTCTCAAAGAATGAGCTCATTGAAACAACATCCAATTTCATATATAAATCCTTTTATATATGAAAAGAGAAAAAGGGAGAAAAACTGGGAGGATAAGAAAACAATGTTACCATCATTGTGGGGGAAGGTGCAGAGCAAAGTCGGGTAATCCTTTTGATATCTTTCAACAAAGGGTAATATTGCTTTTTTCACCGAAATTTATGAATCAGGCTCTGAAGGATGGGGTTGTTGCTTATGTTTGTGCTTTTTGTAAATCAGATGATTCCACTTCATTTTAGCATATCTCAATTCCAAGGGGTCATGTAGACAAAGCCAAGAAACAACATCAGACCCTAGAAATGCCAGCTGTGACTCTTCAAACATTTCTGTAATGTACAAGAGCCTAAACCAGCCATCAGTTCAAGACATGATCTCTTGAAACCACTTCCAACATGCTCAGAACTGTCGTCTTCAAGTGACCACAAAACCTTGCCACTTTGCTGATATCAGAAGTGAAATAGCATGCATCTACTCGGAATTGCCCCATCATTATTTTCAATGCCTACTTCTCTGCAAAAACAAGAGTCTAATTAAAATAGTATATAATCTCAGTGAGCCCTAGAGATATAAAATACAGAAATTTGATATTCCATGTCATGATAAAGGCATTTTCACTGCCAATAAAATGAAAAACACCTGAGTGGACTGAAGAAGCATAAACATGCTTGTCTATTAAAAAGGTCAGGGTGAGTGAATACTCAAAACTGACAGCCATTTTGGTGCCCAGAAGGCGTTGGCCGGGGTAAAGACGGGATGATAGGCAGTAAGAAAGGTAATGTCTGGGTCATCACCCATTCTCTGAATTACTCTACTTCAGTTCTAAGAATCTATATTTTGATTATCCTAATGTCTCAGTCCTACATTCTCAATCCAAGTAAAACCAGCAGTTCTTCCTGTCGCTGGCAGAAGCCCAGTGACATGGAGACGTGTTCTCTTTCACATGCAGCGTGTGTTTCCCCTTTGGATCTTATCCCTGGCTCTACTGATCTTTTTGACTCCAAGAAGAGGGCCCCTGCCTGAAGTCCATCAGGCAGAGGTGGCTAGAGCAAGAGCAGGTGACACTGCAGAGGTCCAGGACCTCTCAAGCAAGGTGTCATGTGCATGCGTCACGCTGCTGACACAGGTAAGGTTTGGCAAGGATGGGCATTTCAGAGCCACTGGGGACAACCAGACTCCCTACCGGTCAGTTAAGTATTTCTTAGATTATGCCAAAGGGCTGTTTGAGTAGGACACTGAAGCAAATCTCAGATGGCATAGGAAGCGTCTGGTGGCTATGATTTATTCCACCTGAAGGAGGCCTAACTGCAGTAAATGCAATCAACACACCCTCACGGGACTCTCTGCTCCTGGAGAAGGCAGATATTTGGTAACTCTGGCCCTGCCTTCCCTCATCACTGCCCAGCAGCACGTCTGCAAGGTCAAGTGCACCCAGGAGAGCCCGGACCCCAAAAGCATATTGCCTGGGGAAGTGGGGAAGAGGACCACATACAAACCTGCCCCCACTGCTGGCCCAGCCTGGCTAACTCAGCCCATAACACCATAACACAGAAGTGAGAGGCCGAGAGCCTACAGTAACAGTGCTTTATATTAACAGTTGTTCCTTCCTGAAACTTCTCATGTATTTATGTAAGTTATGGACTCAATTAGGGAATTAAACAGTGTGAAAGTGTTACAACCATTCTGGCATTATCCTCCCATCAGGATAAAATTAGTATTTCATCCTCGCTTCAGGCCTCACCCCAGTAATGCTCATCATCAGTGCAGAGAAGAATCTGAAGAAATCAAAGAAGAGGTTTCTAAGCAGAATTTCATGTCCTAGATCCCTTAATTAAGCACTAAATTCCTTTCTCATCAATGAGAAGAGATATTCAAAGTCTGAAGCCCATTGCTATGTCTACTGGGCTGGCCAAAAATTTGTTCAGCTTCTTCTGTACCATCTTGTATGTGCTGTGCTAAGTCGCTTCAGTCATATCTGACTCTTTGTGACCCTATAGACTGTATCCCACTGGGCTCCTCTGTCCAGGGGATTCTCCAGGCAAGAATACTGGAGTGGGTTGCCATGCCTTCCTCCAGGGGATCTTCCCAACCCAGGGATTGAACCCATGTCTTTTATATCTCTTGCATTGACAGGCAGGTTCTTTACCACTTGTGCCACCTAAGAGGCTTATGAAAAAACCCAAACAAGCTTTTTGGCCAGCCCAATACATCTTTACTTACCCATCTCTGTTTTTTCTGCTATGTAGAGTCAACAGACAGCTCTGTTTTTTCATTGGCTTCTATGTGGTAGAAACCAGGAAATTTTTTTTTTCAAAGTCCTGAGACTTTTTTAAAAAGTACTTTCAGCCATGAAGTTAATATACTTCCCCACTTCAGTGAGCTCACACTTTCATGCTAGTTTCTCCATGATGCTCTTTTTTTTTTTAAGCTTTCTTTTCATTTTTTAACAAAAGCAAGTGAATCTGTTTGGTCCTTCAGAAGTGTGTGTGTGTCCCAGTATTGTGGTTTAGAGCATGAGGATGTTATTGAATTTATCTGCCAAAAAGACCAATCTTCAGTTAAAGAATCTCTTTCTCCAAAGGCCCACTGTTTCGATTTTCCTATCCAACTTCTAGAACCTCTAAGAGGATTGCAAACTCTTTACTTTTTGCCCAAGGGCTTATTATTTATATGACCAATAATTAAAGGAAAGAAAGATTTTTTTCAGTGATACCAGGATTTCACATCAAGAAGTGGTCCTTTTCTTCCTAATACATATAAAAGCTTACTTTCTTCTATAGAATATATATTAGAGAATTTAGAGTGTTTCTTATGGTTTTTAAAATTAAACTTTCCTTATTTTTTTTAATTGAAGTACAGTTGCTATATAATATTATATGTTACAAGTATACCATATAGTGATTCACGATTTTTCAAGTTTATGCCCCATTTATAATTATTGTAAAATATTGACTACATTCACCATGTTGTACAATATATCCTTATAACTTATTTTATACCTTATAGTTTGTACATCTTGTACCTGTATGGAACTTTTTTTCCCAACAATATGGGGATTGTGTGGTTGCCAACTGTGAAAGTGAGTTTGACTGTTATTTGATTACCTTTATCTGTGCTAGAGTGCTGTACTAAAAATATCCTTTCTCTTCTGTTTACATCTACTTCAGGTTTTCTAGTATTTCTGTTCTCTTTAACGCAAGCATTCATATGTGCAACATGCTACTCTTTTGGCACTTGTAATAGGAAAGTCTTGAGGCACCTAAATTTCAGTCTCATCTTGTACAACTGTCTAATTAAGGGGCACGTTCCCACAATGAACAAAAAACACATGATTTCACAAGGCAGCAGTGGCACACCCAACCTGGAAGCTGGACTCCCAACCCTCCATCTCACAGAAGCTCTTTTCACACCATCTGGCATCATTAGGTCACTGTAAATGTTCATTTCCAGCAATTGGGCAATACATAAAACAAGTTTGAAACAACCAAAACCTCCTGATGCCAAATAAGTCTCCAACTTGGGTCACTGTTAAGAAAATCCATTTAGAATAAAAGACACCCTTGAACAATGGAAAAAGTATATCCATTCAATGATCTTATGGTGCAAAAATAGATTTGAGGGTTGTTTTCTGAAATTTGGCTTCCCCAGTATTCTTGCCTGGAGAATCCCCACGAACAGAGGAGCCTAGCAGGCTACAGTCCATGGGGTCTGTATCAAGTCTCCATCAAGCCCAAAGAGTCAGACACGACTGAGTGACTAAGCACACGTTAGAGATGAAAACTTGCTGGAAATGTTGAAATAACTATAACCACTAGAAATGTAATTCTAATTTGATCTATACATTGCGCAAAATATGAGAAATATTTTCAAATATCTATGGAGTACCAGTACTTACTGTAGGCAACACAGATACCTATCTTTGCCAAAATTATTACTTTTCAACTATTTCAAACTTGATTTTTTTATTGGAGTATAATTTATTTTTAATATTGTGTTAGTTTCTGCTGTACAGAAAAGGGAATCAGCCATACATATACATACACCCACTCTCTTCCAGACTCCATTCCCATACAGGTTCATTATAGAACACTGAATAAAGCTCCCTGTGCAATACAGTAGGTTATTATGAGTTATCTTTTATTTATTGTAGCACACTTCAAACTTGATTTACATTCAAGAAACCAATTCCTCTGGGCCATCCCGTGTTTAGTTGCTCAGTCGTATCCGACTCTTTGCAACCCCACTAACTGTGGCCTGCCAGGTTCCTCTGTCCATGGGGATTCTCCAGGCAAGAATACTGGAGTGGGTTGCCGCGCCCTTCTCCATGGGATCTTCCCAACCCAGGGATCAAACCCAGGTCTCCCACATTGTAGGCAGATTCTTTACTGTCTGAGCCACCGGGGAAGCCCAGGAATACTAGAATCGGCAGTCTATCCCTTCCCCCGGGGATCTTCCCAACCCAGGAATTGAACAGGGTCTCCTGCATTGCAGGTGGATTCTTTACCAGCTGAGCTACTGGGGAAGCCCTGATCACTCTATATGTTCTATTAATTTCTGTTCTCTTAATACTTGAAGGTGAATTTAGTGATTCCTGTACCCAGCCTGACTCACATAGAAATCAACAAGTCTATATAATCTTAAGAATAAATTATTTGTTAGGACTCTAAAAGATGAAACATCACAATAGAAAGGTATTTTCCCCTTTATCTTGACACTCTCCATCAAGGTAAAAAATATTTTAGATATTTCTAATCACATTATTCCTATTCTTTCCACTTTATAATATTAAGACAAGTATTAAAAAATCTGTATTATTTATCTATCATTACTAGATCTATTCACTAACCACTGAATTTTCTCCATTAATCCTCTCTCACTTCATCTCTAAAACAGCACTGGATTCCATGACTGTTATTCAAGAATACCTGATTCTTGACATCAATCAAAGATGGAACTGGTTAAAACAAAGATGTAGCTACTCATCTTTACCTCATAATCCTCCCCTGCAAGGGTCAATTAATCAATCAGACAGCACATTTATCTGATTTCTGAAGCCAGAAAGTTCAGAATAGTCCAGCTCATCACCATCTTTTTCTTCACAACAGCCCATAATCAAATCCTGATGCTGGATCCTTCACAAAAGCCTCTGCATTCAACTCTTCAAGTTGACTTCTTAGGTTGGACCCTGATCATTTCACAATTAGACCAAGGCCAACTTCTCTTCCCTGGCTTCCTCATGTCTACCATGTCCACATCCACTTCCATCTCATTCAAAAGTTGAAACTTTTAAAATTTTCTAGACATTCAGTAAATGTACTAAACTTAGAGCTTTTAAATTCATTTTAAAATTATATTATTCCATTCACAAGTCAAGAAAATGTTCACATTTTCTTTCTTTTTCTTATAAGGAATTTTCAAATATGCTGAGATAATCCAAAGAATAAAAACAGTAATCACTTGTATTTCCACTTCTGAGTCAATAGCTATTACAATTTTGCTATATTTGTGTATAAAAGGCATTTGAAAGTAAATTATAGACATCATGGCATTCCTCACTCAAGAATAAGGACGCTGCCCTACATACCTCTAATACCATTATCACAGCTAAGAAAAGAATAGTTCCAAAATACCATCTAATATTCAGCCCATATTTAAACATCCTCAATTGTTCTTTAAATGTCTTTCAGAGCTGTGTGGTTTTTTTTTAAAGCCAAAATATGATTAAGGTTCATACATTAGATGTGCTGTTAACTCTCTAGTCTCTTTCTGGGGAAGTCACTGTTTGTGTGTGTTTAATGATATGAATGTCTTAAAGAAATCAAGCAACAATTTATCAGTCTTTCTGATGTGATAGCTTTGGCTTGTTTCTTCACCTTCAACATTCCCTATAAGCTGGAGGTTAGGTATAAAGGCTCAATTAGATTCTGCTATATATTTCTGGCAAGAATCCTTTTAAGGTGTTGCTATACATTTCATACTGTAGCCCACTAGGAGGAACATAATGTCATTTGTCCTGCTTTTAATGATTCTGAATTTGATCACTTGATCAAAGGGGAATCATGCTATTTTTAATTTGACACCAAGTTATTGATTTTGCCCTACACCTAAGGTTTAAAAGACTTCCTATCTGTGCCAACATCTGCAGGAACTCTACTCTAGTTGACTTCTCTGGTCTCTTCTGACGCTTCTTCCTCACCTGTTTCTTACAGTGTTCTCTCTCCTCTATTTAATTTCTGCCCTCTTCTCTGTAAGCTTAGTTTCCAAACCAATCATCCATTTTCCTCCACCATCCAAGCAGGTCCCGAAATTCTATTCTGTGAAAGTCCCATGAATTCGAATACACTGAACACAGCTCATGTTGGATTTTCAACCTCAAGTTTACTGGCTCATTGTTAGAATGTGCTACAGAAACAAGAGTATTTTTACCAAATTTTGCAAATGACCTCCAATGGCAATACATAAACATAGGTGCTTACTGATTATGACATTAAATTCTCAGTAGGTATAATCTCAGTGAATAAGAATCTTCCTACTGAGCAAAACACCAGTATTTATTTAAAATAACTAATAAATAAAATTTTAAGTACTCGTTAGGGTTTTCTGCCATTCATTTAAAATCCACTTATACCTCCCTCAGTAGCTGTATTTGCAAAACAACCATAGCAAGAAAGCACAGATATTTCCAAACACCTTTGTAGGATGCATCTTATATACTATCGACTATTTTGTCAGTAATCTTTTCAGTGCCTGGATCATCCTAATTGCACAAATTGGACAATCATAGGCACTCAACATTTCTCACCAATAGGAAAAAAATGTATTCTGAGAATATTTTGAAGCTGTGTATTACTGACTACACATGCAAAATGAATTAAGCATTGAGATCATTGTCTGGATCACTTAGATCAGAAGTCAGAGAAATATCCAGATAAGGCAAAAATGTGTTCCAATGAGTCTGAATTATTTGGATAATTCCACCTACTATCCAATGCATGTGAATTGTATAATCCATTTTAGGCCTAAAAGTAAATAATTTGTTTATATTCTTTCCAGTGAACAATTGTCTGCCTACAATTACACGTACAAGAACAACAAAGTCTGTTGACATCTCATTTTCTTGCTTTTTACCATCTGTGTTCCAGTTTGGAAACTAAGGAGAAAGATACTGGGCACAGAATTTTAAAAGGACCTGCTTTTTCCTCATGATCGACCTAAACTGAAATGACGAAACAATGCAAATGACACCAAATTCATCCTTCTCCTCCAAGACTTTTCTGGGGCAAATTGTGCCATGCATGAGGTTCACTTCAGCCCCACTGCCCCTGTAAAGACTTGCCTTTAACACAGTAATCCAGTCCTTAACTTCTAGGTAAATGTAACTTGATGATATTCCTTCTGCAAAAAGCATGTTTAAACCTGGTCTTCAACTGAGGAAGAAAAAGCCCCCCTCTCAGCAGGCATTTCAGGCATCTCCAGGCAGACCAAGGTTGAGTGGGAGATTAAACCTTCCCTGCCTTAGTGAAGTCACATGACATAAGCAAGCACCTGCTCTATTCTACATTTGACTCTCTCCATAGGTAAGCATTTTCTAAGCTAGTATTTGTATAGTTCTGTAACATTTGCAGAGCATGTCACTTTGCCTAGTCTAAGCTTGACCAAGCCCCATATTCTTGTCTCCACTTGACAAATAAGGAAGCTGGCTCCTTGCCACCAAGTGCCGAACCCATGCCTCTAACCAAGGTCTTATAACTCTACATGGCTCTTCTTTCCATCCTGGTCTACAAACCAATTTTGCTTCTTCCTCTAGGAGAAAAGGGTTTCCCTGGTGGCTCAGTGGTAAAGAAACCCTGCCAATGCAGGAGACACAGGTTCAATCCCTGGGTCAGAAAGATCCTTTGGAGAAGAAAATGACAACCTACTTCATATTCTTGCCTGGGAAATCCCACGGACAGAGGAGCCTAGCAGGCTACAACTAGAAGAAAGGAGATGACCTAACCATAGACTTGCCCAGCACCTAAAAGTGTTATCCAGGTTCAAAAGCAAGAATGATTGATTCTATTACCAACAGATATCACACACACAGACACACATAATTTTTTGAATATTCATATAACAGTAGATAAACAGATCTCACCTATTCTTCTCACAGGGGGTTAAAACCATAATCAAGTGACAGGAGAAGAACCACAGAACAAAGCTATGTCATTACAACATAATTCCAAAGCAGGAAGCACCAAGAAACTGTGGTAGAGGAGACAGTAATTTTCTGTTGCTTTTACTATGCACAGTCAATGCTGAGTTTTGAAGAAAAGTCAACTTCTCTCTCACTTAACGATATACAGACCTACAGTTACACATAAATACAATATTTAAAATACACTTCAAACAACTCATACACTGCTATTCTACTTATATAGTTTTATAAGAAAATAAAAGATGACAAATTATTATTGGGTTCAAAACTTGACTATATCCACTAACCAGCAAACTATTGCAAAAAGGCATGAAAATTTTCAAACACCTCTGTAGAATATATCTCATATACCGTATCTCATGCCTGACACATGCTTTAAACACAGATCACTGTAGCTGAAAAAATACCAACAGGCAATCATGGACATCTTGCAGCATTTCTGGAAGTTCAATACATACTATTATCTTATAGATACTTATAAATATCTTACAATACTTACAGTATCTTATATATCAGAGGTTGGCAAACTCTTCCCATAAAGGTCTTTGCAGACCATATTTTAGGCATTTCAGATCATATGACCTCACTGAAACTATATAATCCTTCTGTCAGTATCATGAAAGCAGACACAGACAGGATGTAAATGATGGATCTTGCTGTATCCAATAAATCTTTATTTATAGCAACAGGCCCACAGGTTGCCAATTCCTTCTACAAAAACCTCATTTCATCAAGGCTGTCTTTCCTACTAAATGAGACTATCTAGAACACATCACTAAAATGGGCTGGGGTGTTGCTCACCTGTGACCCAATGGTTTCCTGGAAGCACCGGCCCAGCTGGGTCTTAGCAGCCACCGGGTACACATGAGGAATGACTTGCTGGTATGAGGAATGGACCGTCTGGGTCTTCTGGACAGGAAGGCCTTGGTAAGGGACTTGGGACTGGCCTGGTTGAGCTTCTTTAACCTTCTGACCTGTTGGGCCGTCAACTCTTGAAACCTGATGTATCTGGACCGAGGCCTCAGGAGGGTGCTTCACATGGATATTGACTATGTTAGGAGGAAATTTCACTAAAACAGATCGGGAGGAAAACTTATCAGCTGTAAATAATCAACATGCATGTCACGATGAAAGTAAATTTTCATGCTCATCAGCATGAAACTAAATTTTATACACACACATATACTTAAGTACATATATATTATGCTGTTGTTTTGTTGTTTAAGTCGTGCCCAACTCTTTTGTGATCCCATGGACTATAGCCCACCAGGTCCTCTGTCCATGGGGTTTCCCAGGCAAAAATACTGGAGTGGGTAGCCATTCCCTTCTCCACGGGATCTTCCCACCCCAGGAATCAAACCCATGTCTCCTGCATTGCAGGTAGATTCTCTTCACTGCTACGCCACCAGGAAAGACCACATATATATTATGCATAGGATAAATAAAAGATTTATAGTGTGGATCTAGTTTTGCTGCACAGCCTTTAAAACTCTTGAGAGTAAAAGGGACACTCAAAAATTAAAGCTGACTTTATATACTTTAAAGAATAAAATTACTTTTACAAAGCAAAATTTAAACCTCTCACAATAACAGATTCATGAAACATTTTTTTCAGAAGAGCCACAAGACTATGAAATTTGTGCTACTAGTGGTCATACATTTTATCAAACAAAAGTAATTAAGACTCAAGAGTTAGATTATTTTCTAATTTCTCACAAAGTTTCCATCAGAGAGACTGTAGGATTTATAACACAATTTCACAAAACATAGTTCTTTTACCCTTAAACCTGGTATGTGCATACTCTTGTGCTTCTTTTGACACACACAAAATATTTAAGTGTGACATTTTATATCAGTATTTTCTTTCTCTACAGGTTTCACACAGAAATTTATCTTCTGATGCTAAGATTCAGGTTTTAAAGAATAAGAGCTGGTAACACTTCTTTGACCCCTTTTTTAAAAATTGTGCATGTGTGAGAGATGCCAGGTTGAAAAGAATGAATTAGTCATAGAATTTGAGCTCCAAGTGACCTAGTTTATCTTCCTCTACAGATGAATAAACTGAAGCCCAGGGAGGTTACAGATTGTTTAGAACTAAAACCAAGGACTCTTTGACTACAAAATAGACTTGGTATTCAACAGCAGGTACCATGTGATCTACTAGATGATTAATGATCATAAGGGTCAGAACACCATCTTGTTCATCTTCCCCTTTCCCAGGTCCTGCTAGAAGAGCACCAGGTACGCTTATTAGCTCTTGGTCCTGGGTCACCAGAGAAAGATGGGCTCCATTTTCTCAGTTCCTAGGTACCATTCTCTATGGCCGAGAAAGCACTGTCGCCATATAACTGGGCCCATATCCTGTTCCAATGCCAACCACGCAGGCACTTGGCCTCTGTATATATAGGTTTGGCATGTTAACAGAGTTCTGACGAATAGGCAAAATCAAAACAGTCAGCTTACCTTTGACTCCTTGCTGGCTGGTCATGGTCAGAGGCAAAGTATGTGTTGAGTGGACGACATGCGTTCCCAGCGCCTTGCCTGACTGCTGGGAATGCTGATACACTTTAGGCAGGCTGGCCCCGTGGACCGGGATCTGACAGAGCTTCCCTGTGAAATTTGGAGGGCACTGGCATTTGTCCCTTGAACTGCACTGGCCTCCATTCATACATGGAAGATGGCAAATTACTGTAACGGGAAAGAGAAAACGTGAAGAGTTGGTTAGTTTCTCAAAAGCTAAGTAACAATCAAACCAATAGAATACCCCCAAAGCACAGCCATCATATTACCAATGACTTTAGAAATGGTAAACAAAGGAGAATCTATACTGGGTTCAAAAATACTTCCTCTTTTTGTTTTTTTAAACTATCTTTTTCTTTCCACCTTAAGTAAGTCATTTAGCTCTCCAATTGTTTGTGGTTGTTCATCCACAATGCTGGAAAGAATTCATAGGAAAAAATATACATATATGTAAATATACAAAGTTACTCAGAATATCTCCTACATTCTGTACTTACTTTGTTTTCCTATTACTAGCTTATTTACTGTCTTTCTAGATTATAAACTCCTTGGGGGAAAGGAATGCCTGGTTTAATGCACTTTATATCCTCAGCAACTAAAATAATATCTGATGCATAGTGGACATTAAATACCTCCTCCAAGAATACACAAATAAGAGTGTTAAAAATAACATCTGTCGAGAATTTTCTCTACATAAAGAACTGAACTAAGTGCTACCCAGAATAAGGGAATAGAATCGTTTGAAACCTGCTTTACAGGAATTTGCAATCCCATTAGGATAACAAGACCACAGTGAAACCTAGAAGGAACAGAGTGATTAATAGTTGGGAATTTATTCAGAATAGCAAAAGGTAAAAGGATGTGTTTGGGTGAAGAATTTTATGAAGAGTTTTAAATTCTGGCTAAATTCAGCTTATGGCCAACCTCTTTACAACTAATGAATTTTTCCCATCAGACTTTAAACTGATCAGATTTCAGCAGCTTAAAAAATAAGTCTCTCAACTCCATTGTCTTTCAGCTTCTATTCTGCTTCAATCCTCTCCTCCATGACCAAACTTTCCAAAAGAATTATCTGCTCCCTTCTCTGCTCACTACTAGTTAGCCAGCACCAAGTTGTATTCTCTTCTTTGTGTGTGTTCCGTTTTCCCATCCCTCTCCTACACTGAAATTCCTCTTACTCAGGTCACTAATGGTCTCCGCATTGCTAAATCCATTGGCTGGATTTCAGTCTTCCCTTGGCTTCTGTGACATCTCTCCCACCTGTCTGCTCTTTCCTCTTTGTCCACAGTCTCTTACTATTCTTTGCAGACTCCACATTTTCCTTATCCTTTAAACACAGATGTGCTTCAAGATTTGGTCTTAAAATCTGCTTTGTGCTCGCTTCAGCAGCACATATACTAAAAAATCTTCTGCTTCACTAACCCTACACATTCTGATTTCATCCTGTCATATGATGATGTCACTCAAAACCATATTTCTAAGCCAAAGCTTTCTGCTGCGCTCCACACTGTCTACATCCTGTAGATCTTCTATAGACATCTCAGACTTACAATGTCCCACTTTGAACAGGATCATCTTCCCCCTAACGTCTCCCATTCACTGAGGGACGCTTAACAGAAGTCTGAGGGTCCTCTCAAACCACTCAAATATCCAGTTCTCCAGGTCCTGCCTTCTAAACATTTATCAAATATGTCCACATCTTTCTCATCAGAGAGATCCTGTTTTCTCTGAAACCTCATTTCCTACAATTCAGCTACACTGAATTTGATTCCTGAGTGGACAGGGCTCTCTCACCCCTCCTCATGTTTTATCTTCCCAGCATCCTTGGCCTGGAACACTTTTCATTTGCTTCCTAATACCCTCCCCACTTGCCCACCTAACTCCTGCTCATCATTGAGACTCTGCTTAAACCTCACTTCCTGGAAGCATTTCCAGTTGACCCTCATCTAGGTTTGGGCCTCTCCTCTGTGCCTCCATGGGCTCTCATTCACTGTTCATCATGCCCCTTGGCTTACTGCATTGTAATCCTCTGACTTCATTTCTGTATGTCCCATTCAACTAGAGCTCTGTAAGGTCAGCGACTTCAATGTTTTACCTCTAACATGTAGTTCAGCTCTTAGAAAAAATGCTGCAGCTCAATAAAAATTACTAGATAAAAGAATGAACAGATTTATGGCTACTACTTTGTCAAATACCATTCTAGATACTACAGAAGAAAGTAAAAGCTAAGTGGAGCTGTTAGGTAATACATGATAACTAAAAATACACATCAACAAATAAGTGACACTGGAAAATATAAAATGCAAGTTCTATGGAACTTCAGAGAAAAGTCATTTCTGGGAGGTCAAAATAGACGTTTTAGGAGCGCTCACTTGAAATAAGTCTTTGAAGCTGGGGATTCAGAAAAACAGAAAGGAGGACAGTGTGTGAAAGGCCAGAGGTAGGCAAATTTGGAAGATAATGAGAAAGCCTGTGCTGTTGAAACCCCAGATTCCTTGGGGAATGGAGTCAGATGATAAACTGGGAGATGTAGACTTAACTCAGAGAATGGTTAAAGGTCTGATGAAAAGTTTGGATTTTACTCTGTAATTAATAAATTATTTTGGAGACTTCAAGGAGAGAATGTTCCGGGAAGATTACTCTTGTGATGGCATGTGGCATTAGCTGGAAAGGAGAGTGACCAAGTAGAGAAGTCAGACAGGAGAATATTAAAATAACTGAAAGACAACTTGAAAAGCCCATGGATTAGGATCATGGCAAAAGGAACTGACAGAAACATGAAGTAATATTATGATAGACAGGCAATCAGTAAAACGTGGAGATGGGACACAGGAAGTAAACAGAAGGTGAAGGAAGAGGTAAGACACTGAAGGAGAAAGGAAAGAACTGAGAAAAAATGACCAAGGTGACTGCCAAGAACTATGTCCAGGGTCTGACTATGGGGCAGATAAAGTCAAAACTGCCCATGCAAGATAGGGTCTGGAATATGCATCCTCAAGCGTCTAATCTACACTGAGGTGCCGAGTAAGCAGAAGAGTCAAAGCTGACTCTGAGGCTGAGTCAAAGACTCCATAATTCCCAGTTCAATTCTAAACTGAACTTCTACTAAACAACAGCGTGCTGCTGGATGCGTTCACTGTGCGTGTCGAGCCAAGATTTTCAGTCAGCTCAGTTCAGTCGCTCAGTCGTATCCAACTCTTCACGACCTCATAGACTGCAGCATGCTAGGCTTCCCTGTCCTTCCCTGTCCTCCTGGAGCCTACTCAAACTCATGTCCATTGTATCGGTGATGTCATCCAACCATCTCATCCTCTGTTGTCCCCTTCTCCTCCCGTCTTCAATCTTTCCCAGCATCAGGGTCTTTTCCAATGAGTCAGTTCTTCACATCAAGTGGCCAAAGTACTGGAGTTTCAGCTTCAGCATCAGTCCTTCCAATGAATATCCAGGACTGATTTCCTTTAGGATGGACAGGTTGGATCTCCTTGCAGTCCAAGGGACTTTCAAGAGTCTTCTCCAACACCACAGTTCAAAAGCATCAATTCTTTGACGCTCAGCTTTCTTTATAGTCAAACTCTCACCCATACATGACTACTGGAAAAACCATAGCTTTGAGTAGATGAACCTTTGTTGGTAAAGTAATGTCTCTGCTTTTTAATATGCTGTCTAGGTTGGTCATAGCTTTCCTCTTGGTCATAGTTTGAGGAGCAAGCATCTCAAATAATTTATCACTGGAATACAAGCACACTTTACTGTGTATAGTCGATCCCTGGGTCAGGAAGATCCCCTGGAGGAGAGCATGGCAACCCACTCCAATATTCTCACCTGGAGAATCCCATGGACAGAGAAGCCTGGCAGACTACAGTTCATGGGGTCACAAAAAGTGGGACATGACTGAAGTGACTTAGCACAAAAAGCATGAATTTCAGTTAATACAGTTTAATTAAATAATACCAGTCTCCCAAAAACATGGTCTGAACTTCATTTGCCACAATATTAACTAGGTAACTTCACTGCTATTCTCCTTGGTCCACAAATCACTACATAAATAACAGGTGTGTATCACGGCCAATAACCAATCATATCACTTCCTTCAGAGTTTGTTGGCAACTGACCCCGGCATATCTGTTATTCAGTTCATATGTCCCCTTCCTCTTGAACATCCCTCATACCCAGACAACAAAGCAGGTAGCTGAGTTGCCTCATCACTTCACAAGGACAAACTCACATGACATTTTACAGAAGTGTATTATCAAAATGGCCAAAAAAAAAAAAATAGGCGCAGCAAAGAAACAAAAAGTGGTAACACTGGAAATGAAACTGGAAAGTGGTTGTGATGTGGGATAAAGATGGTCCCAAGGAAATGACATTAAAGGCCCTCAGATATTCCACAACTTGGAAAGCGCAAAGGTGAGTTGTTGAAACCTGATGCAAACTTAGAAAGGTTCACTAAGGCAAAGAAAAGATACTCACTCCACATCATACAGTATACGAGAAGAAAGTGAAAATATTCACTTTCATATTACTTTTAAGTTCTACTAAAAGAAATAAAACACTTCCATTCTCAGTGTTTCTAACACTTTACATCATAGGGCACTTGGTAAATATTGCCTCTACTATTTTTTCCTCTTTCCCGATACTTACATCACCTACAGTAAAAGAATTTTAATGTTTTGACAAAAAGAAAAATTTAAGGTGATGGAACTAGTAATTTTCCCACTGATTATTAAGATTGTTTTCACAGTTACAGCCTCCATGGTCATTTTTATGGTGCTGCACCACTGTGCAAAGAGGTCTACCTATCACCTTTACAAAAATACCATCTTTTTTTTTTTTAACAAAGCTGATGTTTATTCTAAAATCAATAGTATATTTTGAAATCTGAAATTAATTTAATTAGCTTTGTTTAAATCTATTTTTAAACCTTTGAGATAGCTTCCACACAAACATTTCAAAAACAGTACCAGTCTAAGTGGATACAGCAATAATCCCAAAATAGAACTCCAATAACCCTGTGTCTCTCTGGTCATAAAGGAAACCACATCTGCTGACTTATTCCAAACAGTAACTGGCCACTATTTATAACCATTTATGAGTGAGAAATAAAATACCTATTCTACTGTTCCAGCATTTTCACAAAAATCTAAATTACAATCTAAAGTTCTTTGCCTCAATTCAGTCACTGTGCATTGAGTCCTTTGTGGCAGGTTGATCTTTTTAAAGCTAAATAGTCTTTTATGTCAAAGAAAACAAATTTAAAATCACCCTACAAAAGTTAAGGATTTGACTATGAATAGTTTCTTTCTGTTTCAAAAGTTCCTGCCACTCTCAAAACATTGCCTGGTGATATATAGTCTGGGGTGCCAGTGTTCTATAAAACGTTCTCAACACATGAAGAGGAAAAAGAGTAAGTTATCTTTAAGGTTGCCTTGAGAAGCCTGTGGTATGCTAGTTGTAAGTCTAGCTATGGCACATATATTTTAGAACATACAAGTGGAAGGTGTAATATAGAATGCTGGCTGAGAAATTTCATAACCTTGTCAGCTTGACATCCTGTTGGTCATCACCATAATTCACTTCATTGCATCATACGGTCACCTGGGACCTACCACAAATAACAAGAGGTACGTGTGCCTTCAGCCTGTTATTCCAAAGACTGATTTCATGACAACCACTCCAAGCATCTCATGGTACGACTATAAAAGGTCACAATGAGCAAAAGGATCCAGGCTGGAAGAAAAAGTTGGAGGGTTTAAACATGCCCAGCGTTTCGGTACATTCCACCATTGACAGTGGTCTATAAAACAACTTGCAGGCCTCAACAAACTGGGCTGAGGGGATAATATTCACAGTCTACACCACAAATTGGAACTTAGTTTAAATGAATAGATACTGATCTGTATACAAATATGGGCAAACTGAATTTTCTACACATTGGGGCTATAAAAAGCTAGACTCTCATTCTTCCCTGTTATCTTAGCTGACTATAAAAATATTTCAGCTGCTTGTCCCCAAAAGGCGCTCTAAGAATGTACATGACTTTGCTAAGGCAACTCCCAGCAACACCCCGGCCTCTCCACCCACCCTCTCGCTTTCTGTGCCGGCAGACTGTTTCAAGTTATTCTGGTTAACGCAGGGCAGAGCAAACAAACTCCCATCTGAAGGAAAACCTACATCTGTCATTTTGTAAAGAGGCACACACATGATTTTGATTTGAAGAGCTACTTCCACTTTCCCACTTGTGTCTCATTAGGAGAATAATGTTCCCTTAAAGGCTTTCAACGTTTTGGTTGCTGTCCCTTGCAAGGTGAAAAGAAAAGTAATAATATTTTTAGAAAGTTCAAGTTACCACTTTCTCTCTCCCCTAAATACCTACCTTGCTCTCTTTTAAAGGGTACCCACAGATTCTATTCAGCCAGAAAGTAGGTTAATAATGTGGCCGTTTAAAGCTTTCAGATAACAAATATGTCAGATAATAAACACTGCAGCAAACCACTGCTCATTTTTTAAAATTTATTTTTAATTGGAGGATAATTGCTTCACAGTGTTGTGTTGGCTTCTACCATACAACAATGTGAATCGGTCTCTCCCTCTTGGACTTCCCACCCTTCTAGGTTGTCACAGAGCACCAGGTCGATCTCCCTTTCCACTATCTGTCTGTTTAATATATGGTAATGTATATATTGCTAGGCTACTCTCTCAATTGCCCCGCTGTATCCACAAGACTGTTCTCTATGTCTGCATCACTATTCCTGCCCTACAAATAAAACCATTGCTTATTTTAAGAAACTATCCCTCTTCTTAAAAACCTGCATGCTTCCCATTTAATTCAGTATGCATCACCCCACCTCCAACCCCCACTGCATCAAAAAATAAAATAAATAAAACAACTTAAGCCGAAAGCCAAGATGGAGAGGTCACATCTCTCTGGAGCGAGGACAGAGGAGCTGTTCTACACATGAGCCAAGAAAGGAAGTACAGAGATTAGTAGGCATTTACTAAAATCTAAGTTTGAGTTTTTTGCTTTTTTTGAATGCAGAGATTTACCATTGCTGTGCTCCAAAATTGCTCGGAGTCTATTCTTGATTATCTATCTGATAACTAAAACAGAGTCCCAGACGGAACCAACAAAACATCTGTGATCCAGGTGGTCTGGAACAACCTGTCCAAGGGAGGTGACATTGCACCTAAATGTGAAAGGGGAAGAACCTAGCGATGTGAACATTGACAGAAGGGTGTTTGCAGAAGAAGAAATAACAGGAGGTAAGATCTTAAGGTGAGACAAGGTTCAGAAAGGCCCAGAAACTGAAAGGAGGCAGGTGTGGTGGGAATGTCAAAGCAAGAGAGAAAGTGAGAAAAGCTGGCTGGAGGGACAGAGCAGGGGCAGACTCTTCTTTCTTTCCACAAAGATATTTGCTGTTGTTCAGTCGTTCAGTTGTGTCTGACTCTTAGCGACCCCATGGACTGCAGCATACCAGGATTCCCTGTCCTTCACCATCTCCCAGGTTTTGCTCAGACTCATGTTCATTGAGTCAGTGATGCCATCCATCCATCTCAACCTCTGTCATCTCCTTCTCCTCCTGCCTTTAATCTTTCCCAGCATCAGGGTCTTTTCTAATTATTCGGCGCTTCGCATCAGGTGGCCAAAGTATTGGAGCTTCAGCATCAGTCCTTCCAATGAATATCAGGATTGATTTCCTTTACAATTGACTGGATGGATCTCCTCGCAGTCCAAGGGACCCTCAAGAGTCTTCTCCAACACCACAGTTCAAAAGCATCAATTATTTTGCGCTCAACTTTCTTTATGGTCAACTCTCACATCCATATGTGACTACTGGAAAAACCATAGCTTTGATGATATGGACCTTTGTAGGTAAAGTAACATCTCTGCTTTTTAATATGCTGTCCAGGTTTGTCATAGCTTTCTTCCAAGGAGAAAACGTCTTTTAATTTCATGGCTGCAGTCACCATCTGCAGAGATTTTGGAGCCCAAGAAAATACAGGGCCGCCTATAAAGCCTTCCCAGTGGTGAAAAATTCACCTGCAATGCAGGAGCCGCAGGAGACATGGGTTCAATCCCTGGGTTGGGAAGATCCCCTGGAGGAAGGCATGGCAATCCATTCTGGTATTCTCACCTGGAGAATCCTCATAGACAGAGGAGCCTCACAGGCAACAGTCCATAGGGTCGAAAAGAGTCGGAGACGACTGAAGCGACCTAACACATATAATAATGTTTCCATTAAAACAGGGGAAAAGTAAGTTAAACCCGAGGACCAGGATAGATTAAGACGTACAAAAGACAGAACCAGGGGAAGAAAAATGACAAAGGTGAGCAAGGTTAAATAGAATCACCTATTGTATGTACGTGGGATGTGCACTGTAAACTTGGCTTTGAGGTTGTGGACCTCATTTTAAATTTCTGAATAACTATTTAGCCAGACTGAAGTTAAATTCTTAATTTAAGACTCAAATAGATAATGATCCTATAAGGTGACTTCAAAAAAATCCTTTTTATTGATTATCTGTGCACATGGTAATCACAGTGGGCTGAAAGGTGGTCTCCCAAAAGGTATGCCCATGTCCTGTGAACACCCAGAATCTGTGAATATTATTCAGGTGGTAGATGAGTAAAACAAATGTGACTAGAATTTCTGAGAGGAGGCTCTCAACCTGACTTATCCAAGTGACCTCTCATCAATGACAAAGTCCTTTTAAGAGTGAGGTCCAGGGCAATTTGGCCAAAGAGGAAGAAGCAATATGATGGAGGCGGAGATGGAAATGATGCAGCCAAAAGTCGGGGAGCACCAACAGCCATGAGAATTGGGAAGAGTCAAGAAAGGGACTCTCCTCTTAAGCCTCCAGGGGGAGGGTAGCCCTCTACACCTTGATTTTGACTTTCTGGTCCCCAGAGCTGTGGGAGAACACGTCTCAGTTGTTTTCAGTAAGAGGACTGTTATCTTAATGTGTGAGACATGAGACTGATGCTCGTCATAGTACATGTAAAATGGGGGGAAAAAAGAGTCCAAAGAAGTCTTGGGGCAAGAGGAAAATGCTTTCCTAAAAGCTAAAAACGTACCCACCACAATCTATGTTTTACTTGCTCTGTAAATTAAGATGACCATTTCCATCCCATCCCCATCTATCAAATACTACACTGGACTAGAATGAAAGGAAATGCACATTTCAACAAATGCAAACCTTAATACAAACAAAAACCCCACGAATCTAATTTTTAATGCTGGTGTGCATTAGCAAATGCTTGGATAGTACGTTCTGTTTATAATAGGGGAGATAGGAAGCCCTACCACCCACATGCTCACCAGAGCTTCCAATCTGGGATGAGGTCATTCATCATCTCCACTTTGTTTATGGCTGTCTGCGCACTGATCATCAACCTCACCATAGCTGTGGGCTATCTCATTTGATCCAGTTTTATATTTTGTATAACCTAAGGAGCTTTCTGGGCTTCCCAGGTGGTTCAGACAGTAAAGAATCTGCTTGCAATGGGGGTAGACCTGGGTTCAATCCCCAGGTTGGAAAGATCTCCTGGAGAAGGAAATGGCTACCCACTCCAGTATCCTTGCCTAGGAAATCTCACGGACAAAGTAGCCTGGCAGGCTAGAGTCCGTGGGGTCATGAAGAATTGGACACGACTGAGCAACTAATACTTTCTTTCAGGGAGCTTTCCATATCAAGTAAATCATAAAATTCCACTTTATACCCTTCATCCATAGAGGCTTGCTCTCAGTAACTCCCAAACCTAGGGCTCTTTGGCCTTTAGGAATAACACAACAACATCTTCAGGTTGCAGAGTAAACACATCAGTACCATACACCTTGGGAGACTGAGGCAAGTCATTTCACTTTTGCGGATCACTGTGCCTGCCTCTGCAAAAGGGGGGTGGTCCAATGACATAATCCACAGGTTCTTTCCTATTTCTCTAAGTGTGGTTCTCAAAACTCTAGCCAAGGTACTAGAGTGAAATTCAGATTTTCTCATCTCACCTAGAGTGACTGACACAATATAAATTTTTTAAAAGGAACAAATACATATTCGGTCACTTGTAATTTATGTAGAGGGGGCTGGGGTTAATTTGCCACATGATGTGCTTTCTTTTTATTTTAATGTATAGTCAGACACTGATTCAAACATCAGTTGCCTACTTAGCAACAAAGCAGTTTATAAAATGCCCAAATGTTTATGAAAAGCTGACTTCACTTGAAAGCATTATGTAAACATAATGAGGGAAGTGATAGAGCTGTAGACTAATGGACAGGGAGATAGGTTTTATAAAAACGCTGCCATGCTTCATCCCTAAAGACTGTACCTTTTTCAGTGGTATCACTGCAACTATCTTCAGAGAAACAATGTTATTTCAGCTATTGTAGCTGGGCATTTTCTTTAATATCATTGCAAAATGCTCTCTCAAAAAACAATACCACATAAGCTATAGATGATATTAAAAATAAGTTTAAAAAAATGTACTGCACCACTATAATTTGTAAAGTTGGTCTGGAGAACCAAGTTCATACTCTCATTAAGTTAATTACTATCGGCTTGTTATTTATTTATTCTTGAGCCATCAGCATAGGATTAGAGATTAATCTAAATTTATAATTTTAAAATATTTGCTGAGTCAAAACCTTGATATAGAGACTTCCTTGGTGGTCCAGTGGCTAAGACTCTGCCACACTGCCAATGCAAGGGGCCCAGGATTCCATCCCTGGTCAGGGAGCTAGATCCTATATGCCACAATAAGTTCACGTACTGCAACTAAAGAGCCCGCATACCGCAAATAAGACCTGGTACAGCCAAATAAATAAGTACTTTTTAAAAACAGTAATTTAAAAAAAAACCTCGACATACATATCTAACTTGAGAGCGCATATCTAATGGCACTCAACCTCCTGACTTCACAGCACATCCTAATTCTTGCAGCCCTTTCAAGTCTGGTCTAAATATGGCCTCCAATAAAGAAACTTTCCTCCAAAGAAAGGGAGATACTGAATAGGAAGAAGCCTAGAAGCACTTGCAAACACGGAGGGGGCATCTAATATTTAATAATTTCTATGTCATTTATCAATCTGCCTTGTATTATAATTATTTTTCTCTTCCTCCTACTGGATTTTAAATATAAAAAGAAAGAGGCCATAATGCTTTTTCTTCTTTGTATTGCTCCTGTATTTCACAGCACAGCATTTTGCAGACAAGAACTCAACATAAAAAAGTATTGCCATTAATTCCCTAAAAACTCAAGATGGAAAAAAATGCAGCATTTATCTCTTCTAACACTCCTCATTTCTTTCTGATGCCGTTTAACTTAAGCATACATAGGAACTGTTCAGCTTACAATGGGGTTATGTCCCAATAAACCCATCTATAATATCAAAAGTTAACAAGGTATTTAATACATCTAACCTAGAACCATCCTAACTGAGCTCTGTCTACCTTAAATGCGCTCAGAACACATAGTTGGGCAACATCATCTAACAAGCCTGTTTTATAATAAAGTGTTGACTATCTCACGGACCGATTAAACACTGTACTGAAAGTGAAAAACAGAATGGGTGCATGTATACCGAAGAAGGTGATGTGTATACTGGTGGTTTACCCTCATGATGTTGTGACTACTGGGAACGCAGCGGCCGCCACTGCCCAGCCTCAGGAGAGAGGATCCTAGCACTTACCATTAGCCCAGGAAAAAGATCGAAATTCAAAGTATGCTTTCAACCAAATCTACATGGCTTCTGAACCATCGTCAGGTAAGCCGGACCACGGTAAATTGGGGACCTTTTGTACTAAAACAGTAGTTTTCAAATGATGTTCCATAAAGTGTCACAGTTTCCACACAGGTGCTAAAAAGGACCTGTTAACTAACCTAATTCGATTACCTTATTCACCAAAGAATGAGCTACAGAGATTGTGTGTGCTTAGGTTTCAGGGCCAGATTGTGACAGACGTGGGATCAAGCCCATATTTCCTAAACCCTGAGCCAGTGCTCTTTTCCACATAGATCTTATGATGGAAAGACCAGGAGGGATCCTTCGAGTCTCACCACATGGTCTTGTCCCAAGTCTTCCTTCCTTCTTCCACAGAAACAGTTTTCATAACTGGTCACCAGATGTGCAAATGGGACAAAACCTAACTTAAATGGAGATCCGGCCGGCTGTAGATGAGGTACACTCATGACATCCTCCAGGGGTCGAAATACATGAGCTGAAACATAGCAGGGCTTCTTTTTTAAAAACAGAAGGATGCACAGACATCAGAGGAAGAGTCAGAACAAAGTCAAAAACAATGGAATGAAAAAAAGAATCGAACAATGCTTGTGGACCGCACAGAGAACACTTCCGTGGGTGCGGAAAGTGCTACTGCACTCTGCCGATCCATCACTGTCGCCCAGTTCCCGTGAGCTGAGAAAGGAAGGCATGAACCTCAAAAAGTGGTGTCGGCTCATTCAGTGAAGTTTCATTCTATGTTTCCCATAGCAAGTACGGTTCTAAGCCCATGGCAAACGTCAACAAACCAAGCAAACCAAAATCTCTGCCGCCCTGGCTCTTCCCTTCTGTCGTATCATCATCTCTGTGAGACTCTGGGCATGAGGAGAATCTTGGTTTGGGGCCGAGGAGCAGGACAGGGTTAGAGAAAGGGTTATTCTCCCAGTTCTACAGGTTATCAGCCACTTCTCTTTGAGCATGAAGTGAGGTCAGGCAGGGCACTGAGCTGGGTGTTCTGGGGAGGGACCCTCCGCAGGGCGGGGTGAGGTCTCTCTCTCTCATGTTTATTATCATCATTATACTATCTATATCCCATAAGCTGATGCCTAGAGGGACATCCAGGTTATGGTGTGGATCACCACATCTCACATTTGTATTCTTTTGTCCCTATATAGCCAAGATACTATTCCGTGTTATAAACTGATATGGAGCCTAAATAGCTACATAATATCTCATTAGGTTAATAGACGGTAAATTATATAACCATTCCTTTTTTATTTGTTTAGATTGTCTGAATTTCTTTTTAACTATTACAGATAAAGCTGCAAGGAACATCCTCAAGTACATAGTTTCATCTTTCTTAGTAATTCTTTCCACTATGCATTCAACTAACATTGAGCAGCCACTTAGTATATACAGGCAATGTGCTAGGTGATATATCATCAACAAGAAAAACATATGAACCAATTAAACCAATGTAACCATCTTATCACAGGGAGGACAAGGAACACAAGCAGTAAGAACAAGGGCCTGGAATTAGATCTCTAGGGGGTGTGGATGCCAGTTTCACCATTTCTTAGTGCTATGACCATGAGCAAGTTATTTAACATTTCTCTGTCCCTCATTTCTTCACCTATAAAATGAGCATAAAAACTGAACCCAGCTCATATGGTTGTTGTGAGTCTTGAATGAAGTCACATATTCAAAGCACTCAGCACATAGTAAGTACCCAGCAAAGGTTAGCCATCAGCGTCAACTCCCTGATTAGGATATGATGGGAACATATAAAAGGGGAAACCAGGGCCTTCCCTGGTGGTCCAGTAAATAAGAACCTGCCTTGCAATGCAAGAGACACCAGTTCAATCCCTGGGCTTGGAGGATCCCACATGCTTCGGAGCAACTAAACCCATGTGCCACAACTACTGAGCCCACACACTGGAACTACTGAAGACTGCACGCCTAGAGCCCATACTCTGCAAGAGATGCCACCGCAACGAGAAGTCCCTGAAGCTCAATGAAGAGCGGTCCCCACTTGCTGCAGCTAAAGAAAGCCTGCGTGCAGCGATGAAGACCTCCCCATGACCAAAAAAAGTTTTTTTAAATAAAAGGGGAAACCAAACCCATGCACAGGCAAGGAAGCAGTGTGCATATCTTTATAAACAGTCAGGTCATGCAATATACTGCATGTTATTTCATTCACTACTCTGCTCCCAGTATTCAATGAGGAGACACAGAACTGCTGAGTACATCAATAGATGAATCCTCTAATAAGAGTTTATCAATTATTAACATCAATAGCAGTGTATGAACATATAGCCAAATTCACATCTTGTCAAAACTGGATTTTGTTCTTTAATATTAAAACCAGTTTAACAGTTTCAGAATAACTTCTAAGCCATAATATTCTACATGCAATCAGGTTACATTATCACAATGTTGATTCTGCACGACTATTTACTAAATATTTCTAACACTTCCTGTAGGTTTTTTTTTTTTTTTTTTTTTTACTGTTTTAACTATCTTTACATTAAATGGCAACCTACTCCAATATTCTTGCCTGGAGAATCCCGTGGACAGAGGAGCCTGGAGGGCCGCCGTCTATGGGGTCGCACAGAGTCGGACACGACTGAAGTGACTTAGCATGCATGCATGCATTAGAGAAGGAAATGGCAACCCACTCCAGTGTTCTTGCCTGGAGGATCCCAGGGACAGAGGAGCCTGGTGGGCTGCTGTCTATGGGGTCGCACAGAGTCGGGCATGACTGAAGCGACTTAGCAGCATATTTTACCTATCCCATAAAAGCTTCATGATTTTTAAAATTACTTTTATGATGGTTTTTATAGATAACAGATTTAAGATTTTGTCTTAATGATGAAAATATCTTTGTAAATGTATTTCCTATTCATTTTAGTTTATTTGGATACAGATATTTTACTAATTCCATGTAATTAAGTTTATAGGTTCTTTTCTCTATAATGTTCTGTTTCATTCCTTTAAAAGCTGCTACCCCTCTAAGTGTATGACAAATAATCTATTTCATACCAGCTCTTCAGATGATTTTCATCTTGCTTGCTTATTTAACTTGTTCCATCTGGAGTTTTTACCCACTGTATAAATATGGGTTATCACTCACTTTGCTTCAAACTGCAATCTAAATAGCTTACCATTCATTAGTTATTAATACAATTTCCTTTCCTTTTTTTTTTTTCCTAAGGCTAAGTTATTTTGAATGGAAGGCTTCAAAAGGGGGAAGACATAATGTGGTAGAAAAAAAGGAAAAGGAGGAAGGGCAGTTTAGGGTGGAGTCAAGGATGGGAGGGTGGGGGAAGAATGCAGGATAACACAGTGGAGACCCAGGACTAACACAAAAGCAGAGAAACATTCCCTGAGAGAGGTGAAAGAAGAAACTCACTGGGTAATAAAACGAAATGGGGTCTGTAAAATTCAGCTGGATGCCAAAAGGGATAAATTCTGAGTAGACAATGTTTGGGAACCACTACTATAAACAAAAATCTGCATGGCCCGTCTACAGCTTCCTTTTATTCCCTCCTTCCATGGATCATTACTTTCCCATGGCTCCCACCTAACTACGCCACCCCGGGAGAGCATATTTCTTTATCCTGGTCTTTTATTTTCTTTTAGAAAGGGGATTCCTCACAGTGTTCTCTTCCTGATAGTAAGCTGTCACCAAGGAGCAGAGAGGAAGGTGACGCTGGGGTGCGGTGCAAGGCATCACAAACACCACGACTAGGAAAATGTCCAACACAAAGGATACGGAATATCCTGTGTGGCCACCAAAGGAACGTGCATTTGAGGAAGGCAGCCACAGATCTTTCTAGATATCTGAACTAGAAAATTCTTAGAGAAATAGACTCCTAATGCCTTTTTTACATACTTAAGAGTATGACAGATTGTGACCTTTAACCTCTGTGTAACACAAAAGGTGACAGAATATACACACAGGTATAGAAAGAGATTGCATAAACTCAACCATCAAAATCAGCTGAATAACCACCTGCCAACTGCTGTCATGATGAGGTAACAGTTTCTGCTTCAGTTAGTGAGAACTGATTTCTCACTTCTTTGACTTTTAGACTTATAAGGCCTAAGTGAAAGAATTGAAGTTAGAGGGAAAAGAAGAGCCTTTTACAAACACCCAACTAAAAATTTATAAAGCTGTATCACAAGTTGCAATTCTACAACCTGTTAGAATAAAAGAAAATTCTACCTCAGATTTCTCCTGACATGGCAGCCCATTTTTGGTTCTCTTACCTTGGGGCAGAGAAGAATGAAATGCCTAACAAGAATGAGAAGGTAATTTATAGATATGATCACACAGTAGGGTGGTAGTGAAGAGGTTCCCCAACAGTTTTTACTGGATCATTCCATCTGATATTCAGGTTCATTTGAGCTAAAAGCCAAATGCATGAATCTCCTGCTTCACAATCTCAGAAATGGAAGACATCTAAACCCAATCATGACAGGAGGCTTCTTCTTGATCTCGTTCCCATCACCTGCCCGGCCTCTGCGGTGTCCCCACCACATGTGTCCATGTGTGTCTAGTGGGTCCCCTCCATTGAGGTCATGCTCCCTCCAGTTCCAGTCATACCCAACCCTTGGTCTGTTCTCAGCAGGCCATACTCCCTCACACACATGTGGTTCTATGACAGGCTCTTTCCTCCTCCCAGCTCACCACCCCAACCCTACCATGCCAACCCAAGCATTGGCCTAAGCTTTACCTCATCACTAAGGCCTTTCCTGATGACACTAGAGAAAAACCGAGAGCTCCCACTTCTGCCACATAGTCTCAAAGCAATGTATTCACGTGCACAGCCAGACCAGCAGAGACAGCATTCCACTGTAATTGAGTGCATGTCTGACTTCTCCAAAAGGTCATGAGCGCCTGGGAGGGAAGAAACCTTGTCTCTGGGATCTTGCCTGTTTCAGCTGTCCAGCCCTAGAGCTTAACAAGATGCTAGTTACAAGGTCGGTAACTTCTTGTTGTTCAGCCACTAAGTTGTGTCCAACTCTTTGAGACCCCATGGGCTGCATCACGCCCTGTGGATGGGTACCTAGTAAGTGCTTTTTCAATGAACAAATGAGGCTTCTTAGAAAACAATTGTGGAGCCAGCTGAATGCCGAATTCCAGCTTATAGTTTCCTTTCCAATTTCTTAATGTTTTCTTACCTGACCCTAAACTGACAGGCTATATCAGTGATTTGCTTTCTGAATTATTCACTGAATTTTCACAAAAAAAGGACCCTTTTTGATCAGTTTACACACCATTTAATTGAATGATGTTATTTCCAGTCAGAAACAAAAGAACTGACCCTTGGAAGCCATATTATTCAGACATGAGAGGTATAACGTGTGGGAAGAACTAAGAGCTAGGAATATTCAGCATGCCATGGGCATCAGTTAGTGTATTTTTTAAAAGGAATGGAGGGAATTGGTTAATTTGCAAATTCAGCTACATGGAGATCGTTTTAGAAAGCTTCTACTGCAGACAGCTTAAAATCACACACAGCAGAACTTTCCAGAGTCAAATGCTAAAGCTATTCAAAGCCACGTGATTCATTACTGACTGTGAGATGAGCCAAGATGTCTTCTTCCATTTAACTTAAATAACTTGATATGTCAAGTTCAGGTTATTAAAATATGCCTATTCATTCCTCGGGGCTCCATATATACTTCCTGAATCTGGAACATTCCATTAAATCAAGACAATATGTATCAAAACTGACTTCCTGAAGATAATTCCTTTTAATCCCCAGTACTGGCCAGTGAATATGTTTCTAATTAATTCTCTTGAGATGTAGCTCAGACTCAGACTAAGTTGACTTTTGAAACATCCTAGTGTATACTCTACTACTCAGTTACCACAATAAAACAATCAGAGGTCTAGATTTTGCACAGGATAAGAATCAGAGACATGGAAGAAAAAGTAAATTAAAACTACCATCATTAATCAGGACTAGAAAAATTTCCAAATTCTCCTGGCAATGTTCCTAAATAAACCAAGTATCATCAGGGAAACTACTTGGGCATACAAAGAATTTCAGAAACTTTTCCCTAGTATTCCTCCTGTTTCATTCTCCTTTCCTTTTATGGCCAGTCAGACACTGAAGTTAAGGAAACTATATAAGGATATTTTAATTCAGAATTATAAAGCGCCATACAATGATTGCTATTGATAAAAAATGAGGTATTTTAATAAACAACAATCACTTCGCTGTCATTTTCACAAACTAAAACATTTTACTAAATTGATTTCAACATGAAGTGGTAGAATTTATCACAGATTTGACCTAAACAATTAGAAAAGTCTATACATTACTTAGAGAGATATGCATCTACTTTCTGAGTTAATGATGTTCTGGAAAAGGTAACTGCCACAACTGAACTGGCAACTTGAAAAAGCTACAGAAGAGAAAAGAAGGAAGCATTTTACACCTTTTACACCTACTAATACATTCAGTTCCATGGGCGCTTGAGCCCCAGCAACTTCAAACATCTATTTTCACAAGCCATTTGGAGCACAGCATGATCTCTACTTCACTTCTGAAATTCTATTAACTCTCTTTGTGGAACCAAAGTATTTAATCAACTTTACCACATGATTCACATTTTCCAGTCCATTATTTTTATCAGCAAAGAGACCAGACCAATAAATAATAATAATAATACTCCTTCCTGGATGTGAGACAAGTTTCAAGTCTAGCGTGTCAGAAGGTCCATGTACTGTGGGAGACCAATGACCTGAGTTCCACTTTGTAAGTCTACATCACACAGCTAAACAACCCTCAGAGGCTCAGTGTTTTTCGAGTAGGTAAAACAATAGATTGAACTGATATATAAATTTTTTATGGTCCTATACTCTATTAAATACAAAAGAACACTGCTTAGAAGCCACAAACATTGGCACCTGGTTTCTTCACCAGCCCATCACACACACACATCAACTATAACCAAATTCTACCATTTCTCTCTTCAGTATTTATTTCCACCTTTCCACCCCAATGCCTTTGTCCAAGTTCAGACTCCAGTATCCTGCACAGACCATGACAAAGCTGTTCTGATAGCCTCCCCACCTCCCTTCTTACTTTTCTCCAGTTTGTACTCTGCATACCCTAGCTGGAAAGTACTTTCTGACAAGTATGCTAAATCAGCTCATTTCCCTACATGATTTATCTATAGCTGTCACCTTAAAGGAAAAAACAAACCAACCAACCAACCTGTTTTCTCAGTTGAATGTAACAAGTCCGTGGGCTGCCTCATGGGGTTTGTGGTGAGCATTAAAGGCCTGGCTGTGCACTACATGCCAGGTACTGCCAGTCTTACCTCCACCACAGAGGTAATTCTAGACCTTCGCCACCTCAGGCATTCTAGACCACAGAACCGATCCACCTGTGATTCCCCAAACCCCACCCCCACATCCAAGCCAAGGCACATGTCATGCCTCAGGCTACATTCTGGAAGAATTCCTCCCTCTTCCTCACTTCCTGAGCCCCAGTCTCTCCCTGCCCTCCCCCCGCCCCCAGAGACCCTCCCTGAGGCCCAGGTGCTCTTGCGTTCTCTGCACCTGGTGCGCCCTCAGTAGGCGCCCAATAAACATCAGTGATTTGAATGAACCTCAGCGGAGCCAACTCTTCAGCCTTCTGACCAAAGCCAGAAGACCCCAAGTTAAATGCTCTGGGATTATACATGGACCAATTGAGAATGGCTTTTTCCAGGATATCTGTGCATGTCCCTTTTTATTCCAAATAACTCCAAAATATGTCATGTTTGAAGTGAAATGATAGTTTTTGGCTAGTATTCCCTGATGTTTCAGATTGTTCTCAATGCTTTTTCCACTAAATATTGGGTTGGCCAAAAAGTTCATTTGCGTCTTTCTGTAACAACTTGGGGGGAAACCCGACTGAACTTTTTGGCCAACCCAAGAGGTAGCATCAGTCTGGGAAAGATTTAACTTCTGCTACTTTAGACACAGCCCTCAAACAGTCTTAAAACTTTTACTACTATATCCAGAATACTTTAAAAGCCATATTTTGTATTCTTTCCATCATCTTTAACATACTGGCATATTTCCAATGTCAAGTGATGATCGAAAGGCTCTTGGAGTTTCCTATTTCTTAGGTCTAAAATGAACATTCTCCCACTCTCTTTACCAAAGCCCTTCTCCTTTGCCTCTCTTTTTATAAAACTCAATTAATTTTAGCTTAATTTGCTGTTCTTTTTTTTTAAAGAACACTACAACACAATTTCATAAATATTTCATTAATATTTCATTTTCAAATACAAAGCATCTATCACTGGAAGAGAAAGGCTATACATGTGGATTAACTTACAGCTTATTCACTATCTTCATAAGTGATTTATGATTAAATCTTCCAGCTGTTAGCAAGCTGATCAACAGCCAAGCAGAGGAAAAATACTGAATCCTACTTGTCAAAACGATATGCAATCAATGTGGTCTAGATTAGGAAAGCTTAAACTTGATTCAAAGGCAAGAAAAGAATTTCTGCTTTCACCATTAGCATAAAACCATAGAGTTCTTACTATTAAAATGGAAAATTCAGGTTTTCATAGCCCAGTACCCCAGGGAAAAAGGAAAAACCAGAGATTGATAGAATTTTCCAAGTAAGTATTAGATATATGATCATGATATCCAGTCAGAATTCCTAAAGCCAAGAAGAACAACTCATTTTGATTTTTAAGAGGTTATCTGGCCACTGCCTTTATACATGCTCACTTATTACGTACAAATCTACTGACACACATACAAACACAAGTCTACGAAACATTCACAATTGATAAATGTCACCCTCTATTTCTAGTACCTTAAATTGAACACTATAGCCACAAAAGGTAGGTCAGAAAGACACTGTCTCCCTCCAAATTTGCACTTCTGAGTCAAACAAGTTATTATGACTGTCAGACTGTACAAAAAATGATTGAGTCTAACAAGTAAGTTCCTCACCACCTGTTTTTCAGGCTCCCATAAGACTATCAAGGAATGCCAGCAAGGATGATCTGACTTTTACCAAGTTACTCCATTCCCATCTCACAGAAGCAATCCAAAAGCCACAAAAGATAGAGAATAAGAGCAACAGCAAAGTTCAATGAAAACTGTCTAAAAGGACAGAAGAGATTATTTACTAACCAAATGATCCAAAATTTCTAAAACTGATCAGTAAAGTTATCAACTGATGTTTATTCCAAGATGAAAGTTCTTTAACATGCCCAACATAAACCTGTTGAAAAGTTTCCACTTACTTTGTTAATAATTAAAATATATTAACCCTTTTCAGCTAATATATTTAGTATATAAAAGTGATGGAAATGACATACCTATCTGAAAATGTTTTCATATTACTCTTGACATTATTTACCCATATAAAAAAAATTGTTTTCAGAAGGCAAGGACAATAAAGTTTCCATAAGGAAATGGCTATATGGCCTCTACACAAAGGAAAGGTACTACCAATTGCTGGACTCCTACTCTTTTATTATATTTACTATCCCAGCTACTTCTTCAAACAACTCAGTGAATGACATAATTTTATACCTACTTATACAAGAATTAACAGACTGAGACAATTAGTTTTCTTCCCAAAGTACCTCATTAATAAATGGCAGAATCAATATTCAAAGGCTACCACACTGTCCCCAAAATGTGCATGTTGTACCAGCAGAATTTTGAGAGGCCAGGAGGGGATAGAAAGCCCAGTTATTATTGCTATGACAAGTGGCTGGTGCAAACACCTATGGAAGCGGCAGCCACAACATAGATGCTATACTCCCTCCTTTTTTAAAAAATTAATTTTTTTATTTTATATTAGGCTAAAGTCAATTAGCAATGTTGTGGCAGCTTCAGGAGGACAGTAAAGGGAGTCAGCCATATATATATATACGCACATATCCATTCTCCCCCAAACTCCCCTCTCCTCCTCTATCTTTAACAAAAAATACTTGTCTACCACAGCTCTTGCTAGGCCTAGAGACACTGAATCCTTCTCAACACACTACACTGGTCAGTCACAGGCAGACTTGGTGGGTAAAATCTACTTTCCATCCCGAAGTACTGTAATCATCAATCATGAAACAGAATAGTTGCTACAAGTCACAAGGGCCAAACACAGTTGATAGTATGCCTGTTTACAATACAGAGTTATTCTCAACAGCACTGAAAAATGCCTATTTCTACAGTAGGTCAACTCACTGCACTGAATTCCCATACTTTTCCATTTATTTTACTAATCATTATTATTGAAACAACATAAAGAGAAGATTGGTGCCTCATCTGTAAAAGCTTAAAAGCTAGCTAGAGGAAACCAAATTGACACAGGCATTCAGGCTCTTGGGCAGGCCACCCAAGGACGCTGACACAATCAATCAAAATACTCCCTTGGAAGCAGCGCTGCCCTAACCACATGAATGACCCACTCAAACACAATTCCAAAGCACTTGGATTCCATTAACTTCAAGTTTTGCTATTCATCCACCAACAATTAAAAAGGACCAATCTCCTCAAGACCCTAATAAATTTTCCCTATGTGGCTATATTAACAGTTTTCTCGATTGAGGGCTTTACCCAAATCTATTAGGCCTCTGTTTCCTAATTAGTAAATGGAAATAATACCTATCGTTCTCAGGATGAAGAGAAATTCTATGTGAAAATACCTAAAACTATGATGCTACTGTGTGAATCACAACAAACTGTGGAATTCTTAAACATATGGGAATACCTGACCACTTTACCTGCCTCCTGAGAAACCTGTATGCAGGTCAAGAAGCAACAGTTAGAACCGGACATGAATAATGGACTGGCTCAAAATTGGGAAAGCAGTACATCAAGGCTGTATACTGTCATCCTGCTTATTTAACTACTATGCAGAGAACATCATGAGAAATGCCTGCTGGATGACTCACCACGTGGAATCAAGATTGTCAAGAGAAATATCAACAAATCAAATATGTGGATAATACCACCCTAATGGCAGAAAAGGAAAAGAAACTAAAGAGCCTCTTGATGAAGGTGAAAGAAGAGAGTGAAAAGGCTGACTTAAAACTCATTCAAAAAACTAAGATCATAGCATCAAGTTCCATCACTTCATGGCAAATAGATGGGGAAACAATGGAAAGAGTGGCAGATTTCATTTTCTTGGGCCCCAAAATCACTTCAGACAGTGACTGCAGCCATAAAATTAAAAAATGCTTGCTCCTTGGAAGAAAAGCTATGACAAACCTAGATATAACTTTGCCCACAAAGGTCTATATAGTCAAAGCTATGTTTTTTTCCAGTAGTCATGTATGGATGTGAGAGTTGGACCATAAAGAAAGCTGAGCACCTAAGAATTGATGCTTTCAGACTGTGGTGTTGGAAAAGACTCTTGAGAGTTCCTTGACTGCAAGGAGATCAAATCAGTCAATTCTAAAGGAAATCAACCCTGAATATTCATTGGGAGGACTAATGCTGAAGCTCCAATACTTTGGCCACCTGATGTGAAGAGCTGACTCATTGAAAAAGACCTTGATGCTGGGAAAGAGTGAGGGCAAGAGGAGAAGGGGGCAACAGAGAACGAGATGGTTGGATGGCATCACTGACTCAACAGACATGAAAGAAAAGAAATAAAGTGAAGTCGCTCAGTCATGTCTGACTCTTTGCGACCCCATGGACTGTAGCCTACCAGGCTCTTCCATCCATGGGATTTTCCAGGCAAGAGTACTGGAGTGGGTTGCCATTTCCTTCTCCAGAGGATCTTCTTAACCCAGGGAATCCGGGTCTCCTGCATTATAAGCAGACACTTTACCGTCTGAATCACCAGGGAAACCATGTGGTCAATAGACATGAGTTTAAGCAAACATCAGGAGATAGCAAAGAACAGGGAAGCCTGGTGTGCTGCAATCCATAGGGTCCCAAAGAGTTGGACATGACTTAGGGACTAAACAACAACTATGATGGATACAGACAAGGTACTCAATGAACATTAGCTTTCCTTTCCTTATAGCTCTGGACAAGATCTTTCCTAACTATTTTACACTGGGAACTTTTCTTTAATAATCCATCAAGTTATTACACAGGAAGCTAAAACCACCTAAATTGGACCAACCCATAGACCCAACAGGCAGAGTCAGTAAAGAGCACCAGTGGTGGTTTAGTCACTAAGTCGAGCCCAACTCTTGTGACCCCGTGGACTGTACCCCGCCAGGCTCCTCTGTCCATGGGATTCTCCAGGCAAGAATACTGGAGTGGGTTGCCATTTCCTTCTCCAGGAGCATCAGTAGGTGTCTTCAAACAAGCAGAATCATTGGTGTTTCTATGATTGTAAAGTATCATTCAAAGAGTTGAATCATCAGACATAAAGAATAAGAAACAGATCAGGAACAGAAATTCTTTCTTTAGTGGTAACAGTAGTGAGGTCACATTTATAAGGGACAGGAAGGGATGGCTGTGGTGGCTTTTTGATAACTCAAACTCAGTGACTTGATTAAGTGGCTGCTGAGCTGGCTGAGATTTGACTCTTTAGCAAGCACTCAAGCTTTGGAGGGACTATTGCCACTAATTTAGCTGCAGCCTGGAGGGACCCATATTTTTCATTATTTGTGATGGGAAGCCCTCGAGTCACAAGGCCACAGCGGCAGCAGGCTGCTCCTCTCCGTGACTAGCAGGGTTCCGTCAAGGCCAGCGGGAGGGAACCAAGCCAAGTGCAGCTGCTGCTTCTATACTCGCTCACCAGACCGCAGCTTCATTCCCTCACTCGCAGAGGCACTCTCAGGGCCGGGATTAAGCAGGCCCTAAGCCCCCTACATTCCCGTCTCACTGCATTCTGTCTGGCCATGAGACAAAGCAGCACAACAGACATTTTCATCTCACCTTCAATGAGCTCTCCACAGAAACGTAATTCCTGTCTCACTATATGATGTGCTAGACTAAGGATGTGTCATCAGGTCTGCAGAAAAGAAAAAAGGTACACGCCGTGTTTCTGCCATTTTGAAAATCAATCATTCTTTGTCTCCATTTAGTTACAACACTTAGGTACCTTATGATGCATTTGAAGAGTAGGGTTATAGGGTAGTGGCGAGGGAAGAAGAGACGGCAGGAAGGGAATATTCATTGATTTCTGGTGTTCAAGAGTTATTGCCAGGATACCTCAGTTTATATTTCAAATTCCAGAAAGCCAACGTGTTCTGGGTAATACATGTGAATCACTGGAGAGAAATATTCCATTTCTTAGCGAGAAGGTGACTCCTTTGATCACCACAATGTCCATGAATCACAGGTGCTTTATTACTTGACTTCCTCTAAATGAACTAAAATGTTACTCAGGACTCTTCTAGGAATTAGCTAAGGAAGAGTGAGTCTCCCAGACCTGAGTTCATCTGAAATGTCTTCTCTCAATTTCTTCTTTGGGTTAATTCCAGAAAAATGGCACAGAACTGGGACATCCAGTCTTGATGAAGCCCTGCGGAAGGTGCAGTGGGCAGGGAGAAGCCCTCTGTGGCTGGGACAGAAGGACCCATCTGCCAATGCCCCAGGATACTCTTTCTGCATGATTAATTGTATTTTTAGTTCTTAATCCCTGGATATCTGGGTTAGGTATTCTACACATCACTCTCTATCTAAAGTTTACACAGCATAATCTACTTATTCTTTTGTTGAGGTTCATAGTGATTGGGGAATAGCGTACTTAAGTTGGAGTACGGTCAGTCTATCCTTGTTCAATTACCCAGGGACTCATCCTGGCCTTATTTGCATGGGAATGGGGGCAGTAGGGAATGGCTGGAGCAGAATCTCTCAAAAATTCTCCACTCCTGTAATAATATATGTAAACTGCATTAGAGATCACCACACAGTAGCATTGTCCAACAGAAGGCCACTGTACAAAATCTCCAGATATAATAATCTTACAAAAACAATCTAATTGGCAATGGAATGAGAATCACAAGGCAGGGTCTGAATCTGAGTCCTGCAACTAGCTGCGACCTTAAGGTCATCCCTTTCCTCTCTGGGCCTCAATCTTTTGACGTGTAAGATGAAAACGGTGAGCTAATGATACAAGTTCTCTAAGCCACTCTCAGTGTGAAGAGTCTTGCATTCACTTCATGAAACAAATCCCCACAGATTTTCAAGAAATGATGACTCCTCACACGCAGAAGATTATTTGGTACAATCATACAATCATAGGGCTTCCCTGATAGCTCCATCGATAAAGAATCCACCTGCAATGCAGGAGACCCCGGGTCAATTCGTGGGTCAGGATCCGCTGGAGAAGGGATAGGCTACCCACTTCAGTATTTGTGGGCTTCCCTTGTGGTTCAACTGGTAAAGAATCTGCCTGCAATGTGGGAGATCTGGGTTTGACCCTTGGGTTGGGAAGATCCCCTAGAGAAGGGAAAGGCTACCCACTCCAGTACTCTGGCCTGGAGAATTCCATGGACTGTATAGTCAGACATGACTCAGCAAATTTTACTCACTATGATCATAGCTTTTGACTTTTCAGAAACACACTGATATTGATAGCAATAAATAACACCTGTGAAACGTCACTTTCCTTCATTGTTTACCACCCTCTCAGCTCTTCATTTCCACACATGTATTAGTCACATAATAATTCTATTTGCACTAACAACATCTTAAACAATCCCAAACAATAACAAGTCTGTTTGACTTATTTTTCAGAATCTATAATTTTAACGTTAACTTATGTGTCTCAAAACTCAAGTACTTCAAAAGGGAGGGAAATCAGCATGTGTTTTCCATGCACTCCCTGACTTTAAATTTTTAAAAATCTGATCTTTAGTCACCTATGGAGTGACTATCAGCTGTGTAAAAATCTGTCATTTGCAGAACTGTGAAGTGTTTAAATTCTTTATGAAAACTGCAAATGGTAAATTAAGGAAACAAAATTCTTTAGAGT
Source organism: Odocoileus virginianus (assembly GCF_023699985.2). NCBI lineage: Eukaryota > Metazoa > Chordata > Mammalia > Artiodactyla > Cervidae > Odocoileus > Odocoileus virginianus. Next base: position 15,315,895 of record NC_069675.1, on the reverse strand, counting down.
CTCCTAAAATTAAAGCTATGAATAGGAGAAGATAAATTCTTGGTATCAGACTTGAAACTGCAGCTAAATGACATAAGACCAAAGTACTGGGCTACCAATTTGTGATATTTGGTAAATTTTAATGTACACAAGCAATTCAATATATATTGGTAACGTCAGTTAATGCCAGTCTCTTACGTCGTATAGTATGTTTAAATATGTTCAGTGCTGTGGTTTAATGAATTGCATTTTGATGTAATCAAATATATGATGTGTCATCATCAAGCAATTAATAAGAAAAATAACATGATAATATGGACACTGTTCTTATCATAAAAAAATTTTTTTACACAAGCCATACTTCATATTTAACCATGACAACAACTCCATGAGGTGGGTATTAATCCCTCCCATTCTAGAGAAGAGGAAAGTTGGGTTTACGTACAGATGTGACAGAGCTTGGGCCATGACTGAAGATTCAGTGAATGACTTGAGTCAGATGAAATGGATCAAATTACTCTGTGGACCTATCCAAGCCCAGCAGAAAGACAATGGGTCTCACGAACACATCAAATGCACTCTTCCCCCGCTGCCCCAAACTCCCTTGAGGTTTCATGGCAACCCTGGCACAGAGAGGTGACCAGGAGACATTTCCATGCAGGGTGGAGCAGGGCCCTGGGTCTCCAGTCTAGCTCTGCAAATTGCTTGCTCTTAGACCGTGGGCAAGTGACTTAACCTCCTTGTTCCAGAGGTTCCTCAACTACAAAGTCATAATAAAAACCTGCTGACTCAAGCTGCTCTAAGGTTAAAATGTACTAAAACATGGAAGGTGACCAACACAGGGCTGGGCATGCAGAAAGCACTCGAATAAGTGCTAGGTGAAGGTTTCTAAGCCATTCAACATATTTATATGCCACTCAATGAAATTCAAGGCTTACCTAGGTGCCGCTCTCAGAGTGTCTTTGCAGATCAAAAGAAGATGAATTAGGAACCTTAATTCAACTTAATTTTACAAAAACAGATTTCTTTACCAATTCTAAGTGGTAAGCCGCAGACTGGTGAGTCTGATTATATAACAATTCAAAATTTCTGCAGGGCCAAAAAAAAAAAAAACCCTACCACAAGCCAAGTTAAAGCACCAACAATCCAATGGAAAAGAAAAACTGGAAAACAAGAAAAACTTTTAGACCAGTGGGTTTGCAAACAGTGGTGACACTGAGCCCAGAACTGTTTGCCAACAACGGGACACATTTTCAGTTGTCACAACTTGGTACATGGTAGGAGTGGGGAGTGCTACTTGAATCTAGTGAGTAGTGATCAAGATGCTGTAAGGACAGCACCTGAAACAAAGAATTACCCAGCCTCAGTAGGAAAATGCTGAGGCTGAGAAGCCATATTTTAGACACATGAGGAGACTTATTCTCACGCACAAGTAAAGTACAAATGAGAATTCTTATCAGAGTTGCAGAGTTCAAAATGCTTAATCATCTATTTTGCAAAGAGTATAATGAAGCAAACTCTCTCTCTATTGGGAGATGGAAATTAGGATTCTAAATCCTAATTGAGTTTCTCAATATTGTAAGTGAGTATAAATGATTCAGCTTTTATAGCAGATGATTTTATAGCTTTTTTTTTTTACCAGCTTTTATAGCAGGTAAATATCTATTAAAATTAAATCAGAACATACCCTCTGATGTAGTAATTTCTGTTTCTAAGCATTTATCCTCAGATAATCAGGACTAAGAATTCATTATTCACTGCAGTTTGGATGATAGCAGCAAAAGTTGCAAAGGCAAATGTTGAACAATACAGTCTAGTTAAATACATTATAGTGTATGCCAGGATGGAGTATTATACAGCCATCAAAAATAACAAGACAGATTTGTTGGTACTGATATGAATCGCTAGATGAACAAAGCATAGTGAAATACAGTAAATAAAATATTCTGGCGGCTTCAAGGCTCCATTCAAATGAAAGAAGAATACTCAAGAAGTGGGTAAATGTATTTGCCCCTATAAAAGAGAACTGGACATCAAGAAGACAAAGAAGGAAAAAGGCTTTGTTTTCACTCTAGAGTACGCTTTCTTGTGTCTTTTAAAATTTTGTACCATGTGTCACATAATCAAAAAAAGCTAATAACATTTTCTTAAGTAGGCGCCATACAAATTTACCATTTAAAAAAATCTGCCATCAGGTCCTTTAAGTAATTTTAATATGAGTCAAAAGATAATCATGACAAAGAGGCACATTAAAGTGGGGAAAATGGAAGTCAGTCTAATAAAAAGACTCTTGACATAGGTATCCAGGAACTTAGCTGAGTTCTGGAACAAACCACAGTGAGGAAAGTATCCAGGCAGTGGAGGAGTAAGGACCTGGCTCTGAACTGATACCCCCACCTCTCTTTCCATCTACTCCCAGTCTTCTGAAGGAAAGGGGAGCTCCCTGATGCCTCCAGAGGGAAGCAGAGCACGCTGGATTTCCAGCACATGCACTGTTAAACTCTGTACTGTGACTGCTGCAGAATGCTCATGCATCTGGCCTTTCCTTTAATCCCACAGGAAGAAAAAAATTCAAGGCGCTGTTAATCCAAGTAAATTAAGATAACCCAGGGAACTGGCAAGAGATAAATGAGCTCAAACATGTATCAGATGGAAAAGGTACCTCTTCAATTACAATAAAAACTACGTTCCTCAAGTTTAAAATTGGTTTTGACTTTATCCTCCCCGTAAGGTGATTTAAACCCTTAGAGCTCTGATTTTTAATCCTAAACCACACATTTGTTACAGTGTGTAGAAGGGGCCCAGCTCATTCTAAGGCATGCAGGCCTTCATTTCAGTGTTCTCCACCAAAAAAATAAATAGCTCTCTACAAACTGGTCCAGCCCAACTCAACTTCATCCTTTCATCTCACTCCATACAAGCTGTGCTTCCTTCAGGCCACCATGGAGTCATTCTGTTTCTGGCCAAACTCTTCTGAGCACTTTGATCTCAATGACTAGACAAGAAAAATACAGTTTTGTAAGTTTGTCAAATGTTTCAGGCCTCTAGTGCTCTGATCAAGCTTGTCAGGCTGATGACACATCACCACAAAATATATTACTAAACTTGTATAAAATCATCCTTTGATTTAAAGTAGAAAGTAGAGCCAAAAAACTACAAAAGGGAACACACTGTACATATTTGGAAATCATAGTAAGTATTTTCAGAATAAAACGTACTAAAGATAGCCTCATTCCATTGACACTCCTAAAATCATTCTCCTAAAACAGGCTTTGTATCAGACAGAATAATAGCATTTCAGGCCTGCAAGAGATCTTGAACATCTACTCTTTAAGCTCCTCTGTTGCCAAATTAAAATACTAGGACTTCAAAATCACTCTCATCCAAATGACAAGACCAGGACTAGAACCTGGGCCTTCCACAACATTCACAGTTAGTATCAGCTATCGATAACACTGCAATTAAATGCCTAACTTGGTAAGTGGAATCCCAGCTTTTAAAAAATTCACCACAGCAAACTAACTCAAAATTGGGCAAAGGATTAGAATAAGTATTTCTGCAAAGAAGATATACAAAAGGGTGATAAAGTCCATGAAAAGAGATTCATCATCATTAGTAGTTATAGGAGCATAAATCAAAACCACAATGATATAGATACTACTTCACACCCACTAGGATCACTATTACCCAAGAGACAAAAAAAAAAAAAGGAAAGTAACAAGCATTGGTGAGGACATGGAGAAATTAGAACCCTAGTGCACTGTTGTTACCACTGAGGAAAAGTGTGACAATTCCTCCAAAAGTTAAACAGAATTACCATATGATCCAGCAACTCTATTTCCAGATATAAACCTCAAAGAAATGAAAGCTGAGCTTCCTGCAGCCACTTGTACACCCAAGTTCACAGCTGTCTTTTTCACAGTAGATGGGAACAATCTTAATGTCCATCAAGAGATGAATGAATAAACAAAAGGTAGCATATACATAAATGAAGAATTATCCAGCATTCGAAAAAGAAATTTTGACACATGCTCCAACATAGAAGAATCTTGAAAACATTATGCAAAGTGAAATAAGCCAGACACAAAAAGACAAATGTTGTAGAATTCCACTTACATGCAATACCTAGAGTAGGCAAATTTACAGAGACAGAAAGTAGAAGAGAGGTTATCAGAGACCAGGGAGGGAGAGGGAGTTACTGTTGAATGGGTATTGAGTCTCTTTTTGGGACAATGAAAAGTTCTGGAAATGGATAGTGGTCATAGCTATACATCACTGCCAATGTACTCAGTGTTTCTGGAGTAGACACTTAAAAATGATGAAAACAGTAAATGTTATATTTTACTACAACTAAAGAAAAGACACAACAGAAAAAAGAAATCAGCGACTTGAATTATGTTTGGGTTCTTAAGAAATAAATCACTGCTATATTGGTGGAATTAATAACAGGCATTCCATTCAAGTAAAAAAGCACCAAAGTATCAACTGTGAAAATTCCAAGTTTCCTGGGCAAGATGACCAAAACATAACGGAAAACTGCCATAAGAGGTTATAGACAGGTGAAGGCAATGTCTTTACTTGCTCTCTCGGGCTCTTTCTCATCCAAAAGTGAGCACTTGAAAAACATGATATATACATCACTGTCCAGCTAACCCAGAGTGTTTTGGCCACAGCAATTTTTCTTTTTTTAAGAAGTTAAATGACATGTCAGACTTTTAATGCTTGGATCGTTTCTTCCTCCAAACTTGGCAATAAAACCCTTCAAAAGGCATGTGTAAAGACATTTGGGTTGGAAAAAACAAACCTGTCCTCTCCCAAGATGCTATGTTTATTTGAACGTGATGATGCTATCATTCAAACAAACACACTTGGCTTTCTTTCCTTTCCCGATAGCCACAGCACAGACACTTTTCATGTAAGTGTCCACAGAAGCAATGGTTAGTGTTGAAAAGTGGTTTCTATTGTACAATCACTTCTGAGATGTGTGCTTTTAAAAAAAACACGCCCCCTGTGCTGTTTTCCCATTTGTTATTTCTTTAGTTTCTAAAGAATCCTCATAATAAAAGCACATCAGTCCTCCTTGTTGAGTCATCCTGAGTCATCCCAAACCACCTCAATCCCCACACCTTCTGAAAGCCAATGAGATCTCAGAAAAGCAATCAGATGCAAATCAAGCCTACAGGAGGTGCTATCCAGTTTTTTAGGGAACACACAAGCAACAAGGGCTGTCAGAGCCAACATTTGTGACAAAATGTTGGAGGCTTTACCTAGAGAACAAGCTGGAGATTTAAGAGGGAAGATTCTCTGGTGACCCGAACAAAATACCAGTGCATGTTCAAGAGGTTGGCCAATGGGAGGAAAAGGTGGTGCTTAGAGCAGGGTTTCTTAACTTGGGCACTGTGGACATTCTGGACCAATAATTCTTCACTGTGGGGACTGTCATGTGTGCTATAGGCTAGGAAGTAGCATTCTTGGCCTCTACCCATTACATGCCAGGATACCTCTCCCCATTCTCCCCCCAGCATGCACAACCAAAAACTTATCCTGGCACCACCAAACCTCTCTCCTGGGAAGCCAAACCTCTTCTGGTTGAGAACTATTAGACAAATTCAACATTTTCCCTTCCCACCTACATTAAGGATATGAACCCGATAATTCAGAGGAAGAGAGGAAACTGGGTGAGCGTCCAGGTAAGGATATGCCCACTGGATACGGGTAAAATAAGAGTACATCAGAGACAAAGACTAAGACACAGAACCCAGCTATCAGTCGACAACACTAGAAGAAGAGGGGGCCAGGCTGAGGTAAAGGAAATATGGCGGACTTTTGAAGGCACAAAGAAAGCGGAGTTTCAACTCTGCTACCCCATCTAATAAATTCATGTTGACTGCTGTCCATTAATTCAACTTCTCTGCGGGGAAGAAAGTGCTCTCAAGCACCATGATCCTAAGTTAAAATCCGGGCACTGTCAGTAGGAAAGTTTAGGGTAAAGACTGTATGTTACCAGAAAGTCAGGATGATGATCATATGACAGGTTTAGACAACATGGTATCATTCAAGTGTATCTTCTCTTAAAGACAAACCTCAAATGCTTTCAAAATACTTAACATTAATCACAAGTAGGACTTACCTAGAATAAGAATAGATCTGTGCAAATATATCTTCCCGTCCACTGCTCCTGAGAAAAGAAATCTATGCCCTAGTAATAGTAAGCCAAGACTATCATCCTTGCATATAGTTGTACAGATTATGGAATGGAACCTCTGATAATGGATTTGGGCTACGTCCCAAAGCTGAGGACAAAGGCCATTAACGTCATCTCACTTCCTGGAATGCTGTCTACACTGCAGAAACCAGCTTGTTGCACTGGAGAAAAGAAGGTAAAAAGTCTTTAGAGAGCCTGACCACATTTCCCTTGGAATTCAGGGCAAATGGTGACCAGAGAGACTTTCTCACTGTCTCCTGGAAAATTTTGTAGGTAGGAGGCAGACTAGAAGAGACAGAAATGTAGGGTAAAGAGAGAAAGTAGTTTGTGCCTCAGCTTTCACACGGCAAGGATGCAATCCCAGTGTGACCTGCCAAGAGGCTTCCTGGAAGAGTGAGGAAATCTCAGCTTTAAGTGGGAAACTGAGATAGGAGATCTGCAGAAGGTTAACATATCTTGATTACATGGTTGCATCTTCTCTGGCATGTATAAGTCATTTCCTAATATAGTCTGAGACTCATACAGGAACACACTAAATAGGTATCATTCATTCATGATACTTTATCTTTCTGAAAACCACTATTTATTATAAACTAATGATACCTTAAAACCTTTGCTATGAAAAGGGTGATCCTTGGGCCAAGCAGTACCTCATTCCCCTGGAAACTTATTAAATATACAGAGTATCAGGTCCCACTCCAGATCTACTGAAACAGAATCTGCATATTATCAAGAATCAAAGTGATTCTTATGAATAGGAAAGGGTGATGAGCACTGGCTTAGACCACAGGTCTCTCTCACAGCTGTATATAACAATCATCTGCATCGTTTGCTGTCAAACTCACATACCCCAAAACACACCCAGAAATTCTGATTTAGGAAGCCAGAGCATGGGCTGGCCATCTGTACCTTCTAAATCCTACAGGACATTCTGTTGTATCCTGAGGACCAAGACCACTGATTTAATGGTTGGAGAAGGCAGGCATTTGAAGCCAGGGTTTACCAAGAGCTCCTAATGACTGTCCCATCTCCCCATAGTAAGCATCTTTACACAGGTGACCCTCTTGTCCTTCCAAAGGCTTCATTAAGTCACCACCAACCTCTAACAAATCATCCAATTGGCTACAATTCTGCTTTTGAGAGCGATCAGGGCTCCCATTCAAAATGATCAAAAGGGACAAAAATGACACACCCAGTGGGGACATGCAGAGCAAGACAGGTTGTAAAGACACCAGAGGCCTCCAACTTGAGCCCTGTCCACGGCTGCCTGGGATATGTCAGTTTGACTCGGCACCAACTTCTCATAAAAGGCTTGTTATTTGTGAATGAAGATGAAAAGAACCATTCACCAGTCACCACCAAATGTTAGGTTTTCTTGTCTAGATTTTGTCTTGAGAGAAGAGTGAACAGGACCTGATTTAAATCAGACCCTGACTTACCCACTGTGACTGCTGCAGACCCAAATGGTCAAACTCTGCCACCATCGGAGCAGATCAAATTTCAAATAACCAGCCAAAATAGAGCCCAGAACTCTTGAATCCCAACCCAATTTCTAAGATAGACTACTAGGCAAATTGGGCACTATTAGTCCCTGGGGCAGTTTGTTTCTAAGAGTTAATTTCCTTAAATGAGATCCCTCAGAATTCTAAGGTTTTTAAGCAACTGCCAGGTAAAAGGAAGAAATACTTCTTCTGGCAGAAAATGGTCTATAATATGATGAAGTCTGACAGAGGGAAATGATAATTACTGTATGAACGGCACAGTCAGGAGTCTTTTACCAAATAAGGTTATGATTTCTGCAGTGAGTGTATTTCAATAAAAGGATATTTTCAGCCTGAAGAGTCTAGCCTCTTTTTCAAAAAATGGTATAACAGAGTAAATTTTGTTTAATGCTAATGCATCTATTTATCAAGTACACAACTTTGGCATGCACATTATCTTTTTTTCTTTTCCATACAACATGATGGTTTTCCAGGCACATTACAGGACTCTCAGATGTTTCTAATTACCCTCTTATACACCCAATAAAACAACTGGCTCAAGATATTATTAATACCATGAGAAGATCCAAAAGGCTCATAAATCACCCTTTCTTTAGAAACGGACAGTGCAGTGGCAAAAAGTGACATATTTTAATCTTGCTAAATAGTCTTAAGAATGTTCTAGTGCACTTACCTGACTTGCCAGGGACAGAGCAGTGGTCTGCTTTTCTCACAGCAAAGAATTTTAATGTCAAGTTTTTACCTCTTTTACCTCTTATAGGGAAAATCTGATGAAAATTAGGCTGAGTTTTTGTACTGGGAAAGCCTAGAAAGTCTCCATAATCCAGAACAAATTTTTATTGAATCTGATGGGCATTTGAAGTTTGGTCTCAGAGTGAAGAAATATCTCATTACTGCATAAAGCTCTTTCTTTTTTCCACCAAATCTTACAAAAAGCCAATACTGCAGTCATGCCAGTTTTTCAGTAATTATTGTATAAGTCTCAATTCAAGATAATGGAGTCAAGCAGTAAGCCATTCCTCAAACCAATGCCCTTCAACTAAACAGAAAATCGAGTTTTAATAAGTGCATCAGTGACAGCATTACATTACATTGGCAAAGGAAGGGCATCTGGTTCGTCTCATTTTCTTTCTGATATAACTTTGGGAAATAAATCGCAAACAAACTTCCTCACTCACTTAATCCTTCTCCATTTGGTAGTTATTTTATTTTCCTGGACTGCATAGGCTGAAGAGGACTGTGTGGCTGCCCTCAGAAACATTTTCACATCATCTGTAATGTTAGTTCCAAGAGGTTTTTCCAACAATACACAAATTCATCATTCCTCCTCCACTTGGAAGAAGTGTATATACCTGAATATCAAAAGCTGATACAAATGTTCAACTTTTAGACAATAGACGCAAAATTGTTCCCAACTCATAAGCCAATAAATGCTGCAGGTATATAATGTATCACATAAATATGACTTCAGTGTCTATTTTAAGTCCGGCAGTGTTTTTAAATTGACTCCAACCTAGGAACCCAGGGGTAAAGGACACAGACAACGGCCAAGCGAAGAAACCAAAGCAGGATCAAATGTTAGAATCACACATCACTGGGGGTGTCCCATCTATTCAAGATGATTACTTATCCTCCTGACCATAGCTTTGGGTTCTAAAGTACACTACATGGTTCAAATGCTCTCAACCCTTGCCAGCTCATAAAATGCAAGAGCTTCCTGGGTAGACCCCTCTCAAACAGGTGGTACATGATCCAAGGCAGAAGGGGGCACAATGCTAGTAGGCTGTCTCTGCCATATGACGATGCTAACTGACAATCCTTTGTGGGTAGCCTAACTCACCCAGAGCAAGCCTAAATGTAAGGAAAAGAGCCTTCCGTGTACTAGGAGAGTTGGTTCTAACAGAGTACCAACATGAAGGAGTACTGGATACATACTCTCGGGTCTTTCTTAACGCTACTGTGCTATCAGGAGGTTCCTCATCTCCATGGGACACGGCAGCATATCCTCTCCAAGCTCCAGGAAAGGCAGCACTCTCCCTCAGTACACAGGAGGTAGGGTTTGCTAAATAAGAAGATTTGTTATATTTGGAAGTAGAGAAAGACCTTCAAGGAACCCACATAAAGCTCCAGCCTGTTTCTTCCCATGAGCCTCGGAACAGCTCTACAAGGAAGGTCAAGGCGTTATGGGATTCATTTGACTAGCGTGGAATCAAAGAGGTTCAATCACCAGCCCAGGGGCCTGGTCAGCAGTCCACCTGACCTAAACGTCTGAGTGTCCACTAACATGGTAATGACTAGAGGTGAAACAGGAAGAGAAAAAGGCAAAAAGGCATCACAGGTGGAAATATTTGAAATGGAACTTGAGGTTGTTCCTGTCAGTATTCAGACAAATGCAGAAATAGGGAGCAGGAATTCCATGTAATGGGAAATTATACTAAAGATCTAGAAAATTAACTGCATTTCACCCTGAGTAGCAAGTACACTGCAGTTACTGTTAAAAGTGTAAAATCCAGGACTTCTCTGGTGGCTCAGTGGTAAAGAATCTGCCTGACAATGCAGGAGACACAGGTTCAATCCCTGGTCCAGGAAGATCCCACATGCCAAGGGGCAACTAAGCCTGTGCGCCACGATTACTGAGCCTGTGTTCTAAAGCCTGGCAACTGCAATTACTGCAGCTGCATGCACTAGCGCCTGTGCTCGCCAACAGCAGAAACCACCGCAATGAGAAGCCTGCGCACCACAACTAGAGAGCAGCCCCTGTTCAACTCGACTAGAGAAAAATCCTTGCAGCAACAAAGAGCCAATACAGTCAAATATAAATGAATAAACTTTTTAATGTAAAATCCAAACCTCAGGCAAAGTGTTACAAACATACCCTTTTTCATGCATCTTGCAGACACTGGAATCTGTTCTTCCCTAGGACCCCAAACCCTATAGAGACTCTCAGATGGTTATTCCACTCCTGTAATTTCAGTTGCCCGAGAAGTCACAAGGAGGCTGTGCTGGCTAGGTGAGTGCATGCCACCCTCACATGGGCACCTGCAGAGACAATGTACTCTGTCCACCAGCCCGCGTGAGGCATTGCCCACGTGCAGCACCGCACCCACACTGGGGATGCCAACAAGAAACAGACAGAGCCCTGTTCGCAGGCAGTTCAGGGCTCAGGGGAAGAAACTGGCATGGCTACTGATAAGGAGAATGGGGCCCTGCAGCCAGAATGGTGCTTGGCTGACTCCTGCAAAGGCAGTGGGTGATGCCCGGGCAGAGCGGGCAGGGGAATGCACCACCCCCCACCCCAGCAGAGGCAGCAGTGTGAACAGGGTCACTGAGGGCGTGGAGCACTGGGGGACCTCAGTACCTCTAGAGGCTCAGTTTAGCAGAAGCAGACAGAGTTTCATGAGCTGAGCAGTTTAGAGCTTTCCCAAGATCATTCCACACGCTCAAGCTGACAGATGAGGAAAGAACACACACTTTGCGACACTGTGTTGCAGACTCCAAGGAATTTTGAAAGGTCATTTATCCTAGGCTAGCCTAGACTCCTTTAAGAAGTCCCATCCACCCCCATGATATAGGCCAGACATGGCTTAAAAGGAACAATCGATCACACATGCCTTTCTCACAGCCTTACAGACTGCTGAACCCTCTTTTACCTAAGGCTTTTTTTCAAACAGTCCCAACTACAGACATACGTTCTATACTACCCACTCTGACGCCCCTCACTTTCCCAGTTTCAGGAATCTTCACCTTCAATCAAATAGTATCTCATTTTCTCCTGATTTTGGCTTTCAGTGTTAACCTATTGATCCTCTTTGGTTGAACCACCTTTCCACGAAGCCCCCTTCCATTCACTACCCTCCCCTAACACACACACACACACCTGCCCTGATGAACAGAACCAATTTTATTTCCCTTACTTAAAAGCTCCATGCCAAAAATCATGTCACCTGTCTTATACAAAATAATGTTGAAGAAGTGACAGCTTTTCTGGTAATTTGATTCTACATTTAAGACCCTATCCTCTTTGCTATAAATAACCAAGACTCCTTTTGCAAAAATTCCAGGACCATTTTTTCACCCAGAGGACAAGACTCACTTGCCTCTATCCTCTGTAGATAAGGTTCTTTATCTACAGGTACTATTAAATGATTTCCTGATATAATACACATTGCTAAAATCTAACCCAAAATGACATTTGGAAAAGTTTGAATAAATGCTTCTCACATCAGTCTTTGGAGAGGCTCTACAGCTTAAATAAAACAACAAACACAGTCACAGAGTTAGATTAAAAAGTTTGTGATGTTCTGTCCAAGAGCTCATCACTAGCTTCATTTGTCTTTGCTTAAACAGTGTCTCAGAGAATCCTTCCTGACATACTTGAAGTAGTGATCCAGGCCTTCCACCAACACTCCCAAGCTTCTCCCCCCTCAACGTTTCATCATAGTATCTATCACTACATGACATTATATCATATATAATGTTTCTGGCAGAATATTTTTGGTAGTATACATTTGATAGTAGTATATACTCAGTTCAGTTCAACTGCTCAGTCATGTCCGATTCTTTATGACCCCATGGACTGTAGCATGCCAGGCTTCCCTGTCCATCACCAACTCCCAGAGTTTGCTCAGATTCATGTCCATCAAGTCGGTGATGTCATCCAACCATCTCATCTGCTGTCTTCCCCTTCTCCTCCTGCTTTCAATTTTGCCCATTCCAATGAATCAGTTCTTCACATCAGGTGGTCAAAGTATTGGAGCTTCTGCTTCAGCATCAGTCCTTCCAATGAATATTCAGGACTGATTTCCTTTGGGATTGACTGGTTGGATCTCTTTGCAATCCAAGGGATTCTCAAGAGTCTTCTCCAACACCACAGTTCAAAAGAATCAATTCTTACGCATTCAGCTTTCTTTATGGTCCAACTCTCATATCCATACCTGACTACTGGAAAAACCACAGCTTTAACTAGAAGGACCTTTGTCGGCAAAGTGATGTTTCTGCTTTTTAATATGCTATCTAGGTTTGTCATGGCCTTTCTTGCAAGGAGCAAGTGTCTTTTAATTGCATGGCTGCAGTCACCAACTGCAGTGATTCTGGAGCCCAAGAAAATAAAGTCTCTCACTGTTTCCATTGTTTCCCCATCAATTTGCCATGAAGCGACTGGACTGGATGCCATGATCTTAGCTTTCTGAATGTTGAGTTTTAAGCCAGCTTTTTCACTCTCCTTTTTCACTTTCATCAAGAGGCTCTTTAGTTCTTCTTCACTTTCTGCCATAAGGGTGGTGTCATCTGCATATCTGAGGTTACTGATATTTCTCCTGGCAATCCTCATTCCAGCTAGTGCTTCATCCAGCCCAGCATTTCGCATGATGTACTCTGCATAGAAATTAAATAAGCAGGGTGACAGCATACAGCCTTGACGTACTCCTTTCCCAATTTGGAACCAGTCTGTTGTTCCATGTCCAGTTCTAACTGTTGCTTCTTGAGCTGCATACAGATTTCTCAGGAGGCAGGTAAGGTGTATTCTCATCTCTTGAAGAATTTTCCACAGTTTGCTGTGATCCACACAGTCAAAGGCTTTGGCATAGTAAATAAAGCAGAAGTAGATGGTTTTCTGGAACTCTCTTGCTTTTTGATGAACCAACGGATGTTGGCAATTTGATCTCTGGTTCCTCTGCCTTTTCTAAATCCAGCTTGAACATCTGGAAGTTCTCAGTTCATGTACTGTTGAAGCCTGACTTGGAGAATTTTGAGCATTACTTTACTAGCGTGTGAGATGAGTGCAATTGTGCAGTAGTTTGAGCATTCTTTGGCATTGCCTTTCTTTGGGATTGGAATGAAAACTGACCTTTTCCAGTCCTGTGGCCACTGCTGAGTTTTCCAAATTTGCTGGCATATTGAGGGCAGCACTTTAACAGCATCGTCTTTTAGGATTTGCAATACCCTCTTGGAGAGTACCCTCACTAGTTTGTAGTTTTTTTAATTTTGGTTGAATATATGTGACATAAAATTTACTATCTTCACCATTTCTAAGTGTACAGTTCAGTAGTGGTATGTATATTCATATAATCGCTTGGATGTTACCTTCAAAACAGAAACTTGGTACTCATGAAATATTTCCTTATTTCCCCGTTTTCAGCAACACCAGCAACAACTACTACTATTCTAAGAATCTGATTATTCTAAGCATTTCATAAGTGGAATCATGATATTTGTCTTCTCATGATTAGCTCATTTCACTCAGCATCATGTCCTAAGGTTCATATGTTGTATTGCAACGTATTTTTAATATAACAGGAGAGCAAGGACTTTGCTTATCTTGTTCATTTCTATATTCCTAAGGCCTAAACCAATCCCTGGCACACAGCAGGTGTTCAATAAGTATATATGAGATAAATGTCCCCAATGCAAAGCCTTTAACAATGGTTCACAGCTTAAATAAAGGAAATGTTCTACACCATTATATTTACTCAGTATTAGAAGATAATTTGAGAATGCCAAACATATTTCAGAGTAGTTGACAAGTTCATAACCACTCTAAATTATCCAAATGAAAGCAACCATTTTCTTAGTATTGTATTGGCTCATCTTTCAAAAACATAAAGCCTGCACAATGCATTAAGGGGGAAATATATGTGCCAATTCCAAGAGTGACGTGTTGCTTTCCCCTGGTTTCTGTGCTGGATGACTGTCAAGGGATCTAAACAATGACAAGAAGGTGAAGGACTGAGTGTCTCAACTAAGCTGCTCCCCCAAAAGTCTCAATGCCTCCCCCTTCTGAGCAGTGATGCTGGTTTATTTAATGCCTCATTAAGAGTGAATTTCCTTCCATCCTTATGAGGAGAACCTACATAATGAGTGTATCATCATGGAGGCTTCCTTTCCACCCCACAACACTATAGTGTTGAGATGGCTTTGTGCCACACATGGTGAGATCCCCCAGTGTAGGGCAGCAAACCAACCTCAAAACAGGTGAAAGTGGCTAGAGGCTGCTGTCATTATTATGGGCTGTTCGGAGCTTAGATGATCAGACCACTAGTTTCCTGCCTAAAAAACTGAGAAACCTTCCCCCCTCTTCTTCAAAATGATAACCTTTTCAGAGAACTCTCTTAGTAAGTTCTGAAAGACTAAAATCCAAATGATTAAGCTTGAAATTCAAGGTGCTCCATGGCCTTGCTCCAGTCTACCTTCCCAACCCTGTCATCTAGTATATTACCACCTTTTGAGTTTATATGTAACTCCTCTCAATTTCCATTTACCACCTGTGACCTCTTGTTTCCAGGTCTCAGTCTAAAGGATTCATTCTTCCTTCCCATCCACCCTTATTTTGGGATGTATCACCATGTCAAGCTGCATCATCCCCATCAGTCTATCATCAGACGACAAGCATTTACCCAGCTCCTCCAAGAAGCCAACATGTTTAGCAGCTGAGGAAAGCATGAAAAACTAAACAGAAAAGTCACAAGCCATCCCTTCTCTCTCAAAGTATTCTTCCTCAGCTACAAGTGGTATCTCCTCCTCTGGGGTTCTGCTGTGCGTTTTCTACCTTAAACGGGGGTTATTTATACACATTCCTCATCTCCGCCTCAAAGCATAAGCTCTTAGAGGGCAGCTTTATGAATTTTTTGGTTCTGGAAATTTTAGCACAGTGTTGTCTACCTGATTCCTTAACATAAGAGGCACCACAGAAGGATAACAGGCTTTTAGACTCTGGAATAAGAAAACCTGACTTAAAGTCATCTTTGACCAAACCACTAAAGACTTGGAACTCATATCTACAAAATATAGATATTTACCTCTCTCAGAGGAAACAGGAACCAAATGGAATAACATAGGATCAGAGTTTTTATTGGGTTAGCCAAAAAGTTCATCCAGGTTTGTCCATTAACCTGAACAAACTTTTTGGCCAAACCATACATTAGCAAATACTTTTTGTCAGTATTCAACTGGTGCTAACAGAACATGAGTCCCTCATGTTCTCCTTAGAGAAAGCAGCATCACAGAAACCACATGTGCTAGTTTAGCAATCATGATTGCCTTTCACTCTCTCTCTGCAAGGAAGTTATGCCAGACAACAGTATTATTTTATTTGAAATATACTGGTTGTGACAACATAGAATTTCTATATTCTTCTTATTAGAAGAACTTATAACTATAAACAACAACTTAAAAGTCCCAGGAGGTCATCTTCATTACATCCCCATGAAATGCAAAGAATCCATTAAAACAAACAACAGTTAACCTGCTGGCCCACCCAACTAGGGATATGCTTCCATCTTGGCAAAAAAAGCAAAGGCACTTTCTATATCAAAAGCTGCTTTTTGAGATAGTGTGCAGGGCTGTGTGGTTTCTGAGAGCTTCCATGAGGGCACACCGGGCCCAGGGCCAGATGGTGAAAAGGTGATGGTGCAGTCCATCAATCTCATCTTCAGACACTTGCAAATAGATCTCAGATTCAGGTGTGGCTTTATGAGCAGGTGAACATGCATATAGAGGGCTGTCTCACTGGTTTTGATGAGCATATGAACTCGCATTAGATGATACAGAAGAGATTCATTCTAAAAGTCAAGAAAACTGGGTCAGATCATGCTAAAAGGAGAGAAACGTTACTCTGTATTACAGTGTCTCCAACTGGGAATGATCAATGGAGTGAGAAATCACTTGGCAATATGGTGTGTTTTTTAGGTACCCTTCGTTAGAAATGTTCTAAAACATGTATTCATATTGTTTAGTTCACCCTCATGTTATTACCCTCTGGAGGAGGGCATGGCAACCCACTGCAGTATCCTTGCCTGGAGAATCCCCATGGAGAGAGGAGCCTGGTGGGCTACAGTCCATAGGGGCGCAAAGAGTCAGACACGACTAAAGCAACTCAGCAGCAACAGCATGTTATTACCAGATGACAAAAAATGCTGTGGGATTGTTTTCATTAAAAAAAAAAGAGAGAGAGAGAGGTAAAGGCAGGAAAGTGCAAGGAGGCACAGGTCAAAATGCCACCAAAAAAAAAGTCATTTACAGTTTGCTTCACAGAGGATTCCACTTAATGCAAGTATTCTGTTACATCATGTCAATATCACATTCACAAAATAGAGTTTATCCTAGAATCTCAGAGTATTTCTTGTGGACGTCGTCTTCATTCGGGCTTCACTTTTAGAGTCAAATTAAGTAGAAATTACAGTTATTTCTCCCACTGAATTACCAGGAAAAGAGACTATATGCTTAACAGTCACGAGAAAAGCACCTGCCTCTCGCATCTGAACAGCGGAGACTCGCAGTCACCACAGACCAGAAAGACAACATAGAAGCAGTATCAAAAACCAAAGAAGGAGGGGACTGCCCTGGCGGTCAAATGGTTAAGACTCTGCACTTTGATTGCAGGGGTTGTGGGTTCGATCCCTGGTGGGGAACTAAGATTCCACATGTCACAAGGTGCATTTCAAAAAAAAAAAAAAGAAGGAACCAATGTCACGCCTGTGCCTGCTATAACCCTCAACCTACCCGCTATCCCCTGCATTGTGTGGACGAGTGACCTGGACCAGGAGAGGACGGAGAGCCAGATGAGCACGGCCCACGGACACGAAGAAGCCAGTGTGCAGACCCAGGGCTCGTAAACACCGGCTGCTTATTCTCTGTGGCGACATCCAGCCTTCTCAGAAAACCCAACCCCCTCAGGTTCTTCCTTCACTTTATCCCTCCTACACGTCACAGCCAGACGCCAGGGAGGTAAAACAGACAGGAGGAGAGCTGGGCTGGAGCCCCAGCTGACTGACCTGCATAATGAAGGGAGGCCCGCTGAAGCCAGTGTGCCTCAGTCTCCTTGTCCAAAAACATGGGGACACTAACATCTGTTCTACCTGGACGTCACCATGGAAACGTTAAAACTTATTTCTGCGATTCTGATCATCAAAATGGATTATTTAATTAGGGTGCCTTAACTACAAAATCTATATTGTTTTCCCTGGATTATTTTTTTGACTCCTTGGGGGCAGGAGTCAGCAAATGCTGGCACTAGAGTCAAATTCAGCCCCTCGACGGCTTGTATGATGCAGCCACACCCATTCCCATACCTACCATCTATGGCTGTTGTCACCATACCACATAGGACAGAGTGCAACACACACTCTGTGGGCTGCAAAGTCTAAAATATTTACTCTCTGCCCCTTAAAAGTTTGCCAGTCCCCACATTTCAGTAGCCTTAAATATCACAGGCCAAAAAGTAGCTGACAAATTACATTTTGAATTTTCCTCAAACCACTATTTTCCATGTAACACATCTGATTTGTCAAAAGATTTAACACCCTGTACACACACACACATATATATAGTACATATATAGAGTGAGGAAAACCAATTAGAAAACCACTTTCTGCAAGTAATAAAATCATCTTAAACCAGTAAATCTCAAGAAGATATCTTAGATGCCTAAAAATGAATTTCTAAAGTTCTCTATTGCTAGAGAATCATAATCTCCAAATTCTACAAAATTACCATCTTCAACAAAATAATTTTAAAAACTTGTCTGTCAAATCACCCTGTACGGGAATTAAAGTAGAGAAGAGAAACAGCTCAGGGTATAAATGAAACATTTCCCATGATTTCCGATGTGAAACTATTCATTCCTCTGCCCTCTCCCTTTTATTATTACTTCTTAACATCAAACTACCTTGTCAGTCCTCTTGTGGCAGAGTTGAGCCTGGTTCTGAGATTTTTGAGTAAATAGCTGTGCTCCGTTTTGTATTTTGAACAGACTGTGTGTATCCTGTCCCTAAACATCTGCTTAAATGCCAGAGAGGAAAGTGTGCAGCATGTTTTAACAAGTAGACTTCCTCTGCTTCTCAAAGCCTTCAAATATTTAGTTTCGAAGTGAATACACCATAAGCCAAAAAATTACCACCCGCCCAATTACTCTGTCATTTCTACTGTAAAGGTTTATGAAAAGAGACAAAAGGAAGAGAAGCAGGCATTATTGATGATGGAGAAGGAAGAAAAGGAATGAGAATAAGCAAAGCAATCAAGGAAAGTAAAAATGGAAAAAAAGCCATTTAGCTCATAATAACCTAATTGGGAACTTCTTTTTCCCTTCCTTGTCTATAGCCCTCCAAAAAAGCCAAAAAAAAGTTTCACTTATTACTGATAAAGAAAAAGTCCTAAGGTTTTAGAAATGGGACTGAATTTTAGAAGCCACTAAATATAAACCATTTATTTTATGGATGGGAAAAACTAAGGTCCAGAAATATTAACTGCCACATCCCATGTATTAGCCAGTTAGCAGCAGCACCAGGATCAAAATCCAGTTTCCCCGATCATCAGTTTAAACACACTTCCCATTAGACTCAGCTCCCTGCCCTGTTAAAGCATGATATGCCATTTGGCACCTAACAGCTAAATTCTTCTTAAAAATATGTCCGAAGTACCCCTATCATCACCAGGAAATTAACAATACCCCTTTAAATAGTATCTATGGGCACATGTTTTTTCCAAGTATAGACTTATCAAGAACAGTGCTTCAACCTCCAAAGAAACCCAAGTCACAATAAAGCAGCAGGATAATAAAAGAGCTAATGAGGACTTAAACTGCCTCCTTGTATTTTGTCTTGATGGAAATCAGTTTGAAATAGACACCCCCCACCCACCCACTAGACACATGGTCCCAAGACTAAACAGCAATATTCCATAAAAAGACCAGATCTAGCCAGTGTTATTATCTGTCTGACATTTGGGTTATTCTTGTGAGTAACTCATAAAGTAACGTGGGTGTCTGTGATTATTTGAGTACACATGGCAAACCATAATTGGTCAAAAAATAATAAAAGACATTTTTCCGTGACAAAAATACCGTATTGAATGACAACATGGCAGTGTGACAGCATTCAGTGGGCCGCAATACTTTCTCCATTTACAAAGTAGTAAAAAGAAACAAGAATGTAAAAGGAAAAGTCTTTCTGCAGTAACTACCATAGTTCATATTTAGATTATGAAAGATTAAAAGGTTTTAAGTGCTGACAGTAATCCAGGAGCATATGTTCCCCCAAATCCATGTCATACATCAAACTTATAATTTTGCCTTTTGATACGCAGCAGAAACGTGGCAAAAGATGCAAGTCTGTATCCCCATCTACAACTGAAATACACATATTTGACAATTTTAAGAAATTTTTTAGAACCTGGCTATTTATGAAAGTTTCATCACCACCATCCAAATTTTCTCACATGAGTCAAATCTAACATAAATTTGACTTATCACCGAGCAGATAAAATTTGAAATGGATCAATGCAAGCTGTACACTGGGGTCTTAACTTAAAGCCTCTTTCCTCCTGTCCCCCGAAACCTCCCCATCACCACAGGCTGTGTCCATGATAAGTAACCTAGGGTAAGACTCTCCTAGCCATCTCTCTCAGAAACCAAAAACCAAGTTAAAAATGATACCGAAAGTAATTTAAAAGATCTCGTGAAGGCAGCATATTCGTACTGGTAGACAGAAACCCATTCAAGCAGAGAGCGGTGTGAATGGAGGGGGTGTCTAAATGCTACGAGCTCATCAAACGCTGGTCGGTCAGGACAGTTAGGGACCGTGGAGGAACTCACCCACTCGGAAGTTCGTGGCTGTCAGGGTGTCGGCAGCGTGACCATTCTCACTAATGAGAGTGGTGGTGTTCCCCTTCTCACAGCTGTTCTGACAGCTGCCCTTGGTGCAGGTCACTTTACAGATGCTCGGAGTAAAGACCACCTTGATGCGGCCAGTGTGGTTACTCACTAGGAGCGGAGGCAGAGAGAAAAAGAACAACAAACACATCAGCTTAGTATCCATGAACTTGCCTTGGAAGGTTTAAAAAAAAAAAAAGGAAAAAGAGAAAGGAAAGGAGGGAGAGGGGGAAAGAGAGAGCCCACAACCCGGCAGGTTTAAGGAAAGAGGGAAGCCTTCAGTGCTCGCTGCTCTGTATCCAGTGGTGTCTCTGAAACAGGAGTAGGAAGCTTAGCAAACAGAACTCTGGGATGCACTCCAAAACCACATTTGAAGTCGAGTCACTGGAGTGGGATTACTAACCACAATGCTGCACTTTATTCACGGGCAGACAAAGAGCAGCACGGAGGGCATGGCAGATGAAAGAGCCGGCCCTGACAGGCAGATGTAACGCACAGAGGTTGGCCGTGCACCTAGCGCTGAATAAACTCCTGTGTCCTCGGCTTGCATACTTTCCCTGTTCCTCCACTTATTAAGTCACTATTTGCAGCCCGACCCCTGGAAATGTTTTAGGCATGCGGCATGTCTGAAAACATCTGTCTCAAATCTCCTGGCACTCCCAGCTGAAGTGATCAAATCCTGTGACGCAGCTGCGGGAGCCCAGTGCTTTTTGACAACTCTGGGGCACTCTTTCTCCATATAAAATTTTTCAACCTATGTTTCATTTTACTGTGAACAAGGTCCATCTAAAAAAAGGGGGGGAGGCCAAGTCCCTGGGGCTAAAAGGTTCGTCTCTGTTAAAATGCCATCCTGGAGCTCTCACTGTGGCTTTTCACATGCCACCTAAAGCGAGTATTTCTTTCACTCCTACAGCCCTTTAAAATAAAAAAAATACCCAGGTGCTACCACCTGTTATACGGCAGAGGCAGCACAACATCATAGAACCGGCAGTCATCTTCAAGTCAGATTCTGGGTGGAAATCCTGGCTCTACCATGCTGTGGCCTTGGACCTGTCACCTCACCTTTTCTCCAAAATTTGAGAGAATTAGCACTGATATTTTCCAGCCAGTTTTAACTGGCCCTGTTTATCAGGGGCCAGCAAGCTAAGGCCCTGGGATCAAATCTGGCCCACTGTCTGCTTTTGTAAATAAAGTTTTATTGGAACACAGCCACTCATGCATTTCCGTATTGTTTACGGCTGCTTTTGTGTGGTAACAACAGAGCCTCACAGAGAAGAGACAACTTCATCCAGAACCGCCGCTTGCAGCCAAGTTCTGGCAAAGCACAATGCAGAAACCCTATTTGGATATCCACATTTGTGAAATGCCCCCAGCCAGGTTCTTTTACTTCTCAGGGGCCTAGGCAGAAAACAAAGATGGTAGAGAGTGGAAGAGAGATGATTCTTCTCTGACGCTTTAAGGCTGGGTGGAAGCAGTGTGCTTCCTGGTGTCACTGTGTTACTGCTGGGGCCAAAGGAAAAGCCCGCCTTTGGGTCAGCCTATCTTCTGCCATCCCCTGCCCAACAGAAGAGATTCTTCCCCCTTTACACTGCTTTGGTTTGACCAGGATTGCATTTTCAGGCAATCACCGAAGAAGCCTCTATAGGCCCTCAACAAAATGTGGTCAAATCTGAGCTTGGAAACAAAAACATTACACCAAAGGAGTCATCAGAATTTCAAGGTAGGAATGGGGCTTCAAATATATTATGACTTCTTTCATTTGAACATCTGTAGGAACAGGGAGCTCATTACCCACTAAGATGGCACATTCTAGTCATGAGCTGTTTCTCACAAATGCTATTCTCAAGCTGAAGTTATATCCTCACAGTCGGCTATACTCATTAATTCTAGTCCACCTCCCCTCACAATCTAATGCCTCTTCCACACGGCAGCCCTTCAACTCGTCAAAGATAGTACAACCGAAGCCAGAAGGCTGACGTTACAAGGGATCTGAGAAGATCCGCTTGGGTTGGCCCTCTCACTGAAAAGAAAACGATTCTTCTGGAGCAGAAATACCCTCAATTCTTTTCAAATGTTTTTCTAAGACTGTTTCTCATTCACCACTGGTTCTAACACAGAAGATCAGGATACATACTCTGGTGTGGGGGGGTATCTTAGTGGCCTACCAGGTCTTCAAGCTCCTTCCAAGAAGGCACCCAGAAACTTTTTCTACAAAGAGCTACACAGTGAATATTTTAGAGCCGTAGACCTACTGGACTCCGCTGCAACCAATCAACGCTGCTGCGGTAGCAGGAAAGCAGACTGCAAAAAACTATATGTCAATGAATGAGTGTGGCTGTGTTCCAATAAAACTTTATTTAAAGAAACAGTTTCCAAACTAGTGCTTTACATGCTTTCAGGATATTTAAAAGTTTGGGTAGACTATGAAAGTGAAAGTGTGTTAGTCGCTCAGTCGTGTCAACTCTTTGCGACCCCATGGCCTGTAGCTCACCAGGCTCCTCTGTCCATGTAATTCTCCAGGCAAGAATATATGTTGCCATGCCCTTCTTCAGGGGACCTTCCCAACTCAGGGCTCAAACCCCAGTCTCCTACACTGTAGGATTCTTCACCATCTGAGCCATCTCATACATTTTAAAAACTACAATGGAATGCTGATTCTAAAACAGACAAAACTCACCTAGTTTGATTTTTTTTTTTTTTTTTTTACAGTAGAAGGAAAAAAAATCAGCGTAAGTTCTCAGACCACACTTACAAATATCTTGAGAATACTTTGTGTGTCTAAGTGTGTGAAGCCCAGGGGGAAAAAAAAGAGACAACATCGTCCCACTTCAAAAGAATATAAACTTCTATTTTTTCTGGCTCCTAGTACAATAATGAAGAAGGAAATGTTGTGCCAAATATTTTGTCTTCTCTGGCATTAACTCGTAGTACCAGCAGTTGCCATGCAGATGCCCACACTGTTACCTAAATTCTGCTCACTTAGGTGAACTGAGACATCCAAAGAAAGCAAGCCCTTCATCATTATTCCCATTTTACCTTCCAGCTACAGTAGTCACTTTTAGGCACTTGAGAGTCTCTAGGCCTATTGTTTTTAGTATGTTTCTTTGCCAAAAAAAATTCTTTTTGGCCTAGAATTATCTGGATTTTCAAAAGACAGAGACAGTTTCACATGCCTTAATTCTGAGTTTTTAACACTCAACTTCTTGGAAGCAGAAGATATATTTTCTATTTCCCCCCTTGTGTTTCATAAGCATTCTGTTATAAAGTAATCTAATTCTAAAACAGACATTTGTATTCTCAGTGGATCCTCCTGTGTCTACAGAAAGCATTTATAATATTTCTTCATTATAATTAGTTTTAGTTTTCCACATCAATCTCAAAATCAATACTGAAAAACTCAACTGTTTGACATTTGTCATCCAGAGCTCTGAGAGGATCTCTGTAGACATTAAATGCATTAGGAAATAGTCTTACCTATGTTCACTCTTTTCAAATCATTTCCACTCCTTTAAAATCAGTTCATCATATCTAGGGTATTATGTGAAGAGTAAGTTTTATAGTACACACAACCATGATACAGTACTGAGTTTGAAATTCTTGGCATGTGATGAGCTGAATTTACTCATCTCTCAAGAGTTCAGTGGGAATTCACTTGGTCTTTAAGAGTCATCTCCCTCAAATGCCTTGAATAAATTAATACCCAAGGACCGTGTGAAAGGGAAAGTGAAAGTCACTCAGTTGTGTCCAACTCTTTGCGACCCCATGGACTATGAGTCCATGGAATTCTGCAGGCCAGAATACTGGAGTGGGTAGCCTTTCCCTTCTCCAGGGGATCTTCCCAGCCCAGGGATAGAACCCACATCTCCTGCATTGCAGGCAGATTCTTTACCAGCTGAGCCACAAGGGAATAAAGTAAGTAACCCAATAAATGTGGAATAAACAAAGTGACTCAAAGGCTAAACAACCCCACAAAGATCAGGGGCTCACAGGTCTCTCTGGTCCACCACTGGGTTTACCAGTGATGAAAGCGAAGCCCATGGTTCAAATCAGTGGAAGAAGATCATCCCTAGCTGCACCCATTGGCTGATTGAAGTATTTCAAATCTCTGAAGCCGAAGTCAGCCCAGTCAGAAGTTAATAGGGCAACTGTTGGCACAGCTTTCATGCTCAGTCCCTCTAAGAAAAACATGTAATTTGTAGATCCTCATAGGTAAATCAGTCCCAGAAATCTTTACCAGGCGCTTTCAAACTTTGGGTTTTAGAGTCCTTGGCTACAAACAGATTGCCCAAAGCAACATAGCGCCTCCACTGAGTCTTCGAGTCAGTCAATCAAGACACTAGAGAATCCACATCCCGTTTACAGCTTCTGCCAGACCCTGGGTGCATTCACACCACCAAGAGGAGGTGCTGGCACATGGGTTAAAACAAACCACAGACATTCAGACTGAAAGACAGATGGGGTGGAAGCGAGGCCGATACCCTCCCCAATACAAAGACCTTTCATTTCTGCTTCCCAATCCTAACAACAGAGCAAAACTTAAAAATGCGAACACTGTAGTTGACAAACGGACTTCAGTCTAGAAAAAAGCACAGCTGCCATCTTTCAGTCATGAAACTAGGATGTGACCAAAAGCAAAAGGCAGCCAAAGAAATAAATATAACAAGTTCAAGACTCACATCAGAGGTCATGAACAAAGTCTCTCCTCGCATCCAACCAGAATGTGTGACTCAGCACTCATCCAACGTCAACAAGAGGGGCCAACTAGCATCAGCAACATCGTCTCCGTGGGTAAAAGGTACCATCCTGCCTGGGGGGTGGGGGCCTATTTAAAGAGACTGAGGAGCCGACTCAATACCCGGGTCACGTGGGAGAGAAACAAAGTGAACAGCTCATTCTCCAGCTTTGCAACCCACTGCCTGCCCCCAGGCCGAGGCTTCTTTGAAGGACAAATCATAAACACATTAAATAATGCTTAGAATAACAGGACTTGATTGTTCAGCTCCCTGGCCTTGCTTAACTCCTCCTGGACTATTAAAATAATGCCAATAGAGTCCTCTGTTCTCAAGAAAGGTGCTATGTAAACAGAAATCAGTATCAAATCTATTACTTCATCAGGTTGCCCCAGTCATGGAAAATTCTTCAAGAGGGAAACAGAGGTAACTAGTTCTGCTGTGGGCACTTTCTCAGATGAGAATCTAGGGTTACAGTCCAGCACCATCTCTTGGAGGTCTTCCACAGAGAACTAACTGAATGAAGAGGTAGGGAGATATAGTTGCTACGCTGGTGATATAAACTAAAACATCTGTGCTCCCTCCTTTCAATGCTCCCTTAATAGTCACTGAAGGAAACTCTATCAGTTCCTCACCTCTTACAGAGCCCTCTATGATTTCCTTACATTTTTATACATATAAGAAGATAGATATAGAAAGAGGCAAAGGAAACAAGTATATTAAATCATTTAAGAATACATTTCTGGATATATTCTGAGTTTCTTGAAGAATGGCTTATTTCTCATAAAGCAGGTACTAAACATATGCCATGTTTAAAAATGTACATACAGTCCCCAAAATATTCGTTGGGCAGAAATGCTGCAGCTAATTAACTAGCTGTGCTCAAGTGTGACTTCACTTATTATTTCATGGAGAAAGGAGAAGCTACAAAGCTAAGTTACCAACTTACCAGGATCGACAGTTATCCTGCCTTTCTCCCAATAAAGGAAGTGGTCCTCCCTAAGACCAACTCTCCATTAAAGCAATGGATCCCCTTCCCCTCTTGCCCAAAGACTTCCTCCCTGTTTGTTCCCGTTAGCAGGCACACCTGCCATACCACGTCCCATCCGTCAAGAGCACCTCTCCTCTCAACATCCCCATTCCACTCCCCTGCAGGTACCGCTTTATTTCCCAGCTCTCCTTACAGACAAAGCCCCCTGAAGAGAGGCTCTGCTGGTTGCCGCCACCA
The DNA here is from genome assembly GCF_023699985.2 of Odocoileus virginianus. Classification (NCBI taxonomy): domain Eukaryota; kingdom Metazoa; phylum Chordata; class Mammalia; order Artiodactyla; family Cervidae; genus Odocoileus; species Odocoileus virginianus. Next base: position 15,289,611 of record NC_069675.1, on the reverse strand, counting down.
CCTCCCCTCCCATTCTCTCTTGAACCTGCCAGAGCCAAGCTCTTGCTTTCAACACTTCAAAGCTGCTCCAGTGAAGGTCGCCACTGGCCTCCAAATCCAACGGTAAATCCTCCGGCTCCTTATGAGTCAAACTTCCAGCCTGTTTGACACAGAACCACTCTGGTTCATGATACACTTTCTTTACTTGGCTTCTAGGTTATCCTGTCCTCTTATGGTTCTCTCCTACCTCGCTGATTCTGTTCAGGGGAAGGCTCCAGAGCTCAATCTCTGTAGTCCTTTCCTTTCTGTATCGACTTGCCAGATGCTATCATCCTACCTCATGGATTTAGATGCCTTATACAGATTTCTGGATAGAGAATGTTTAGCTCTAGCCTGGACCCCTCAATCTTGTATATGTGTATACAGGTACTGGAGATGTGTGTGTTTATGTGTATATCCAAGTACCCAACTGTACAGCTGCTTCTGGGACTCTGCCAGGTAGGTGTCTAAAGTCTAGTGGTTATCCCAAGCAAACATTCAAAATTAAGCTCTGGTTCTTTCCTGTACCCACAATCTAATCTGTTCCTCTTCAAGTCTTCCCCTATCTCTGAAAATGGTAAATCTGTTCTTGGTCCTTTTTCGTTATGTGAGATGCAATACAACATGCAAGGTAGCTCTATGTCCGGGGGGGATGATTTCTCATCACCTTCATGGCAAACACTTTGGTGCAATTCACGACCATCTTCTGTCTGGATTACTTCATGTCTCCCAGCTTGACTTCCTGCTTCCAGCTCTGCCTTCCTACAGCTTTTACCCTGATAGCATTCAGAGCATCCTTAAATGTACGGCAGTCAGATCATGGCACTCTTCCCTTCAGTGACCTCCCATCTCGTTCAGAATACAAGTCAAAAGACCTCACAAGGGCCTACTGGGCTCTCCACAAGCTGTGAGCGCCCCCACACCCCAACCATGTCTCTCAGCCCTGTTCCCAGTCCTCTCACTCTGGCCTCCATGCTATTCTTCAAATACTGTGCATATTCCCGTCTCAGGGAACTTCTTATTCCCTCTGTCTAGAATATGCTTCCCCAGAGATACACAGTGTCTTCCTCCCCTTCAAGACTGCTCCAGAACATCACATGACCAGAAGATTTTTCCCAACTACCTGGCATAAAACTGCACATTACTGATTCTTTCTGTGCCCCATTTTCCATTTCCTGTTTATTCTAAAGACACTTTATAGATTTGGTATTTCACTACTGTCATTAAAAACACAGACTCCATGAGGGCGGGAATGTGTCTGGTCACTACTAAATACTGAACATGTGTTTCATGTTCAAGAAATGCTCAAGAAATATCAAATGAATAAACTTCACTGACAGAGAACTAAGGAAATAATATTTATCTAAGGGATAATTGTCAGTAATTTTTTTAAAAAAATAAAGAAACTTCTATGAAACCTTTAGCCTCAAAACATTTATTTAATGCTATATTTGTCAGAGAAAAATATTTTAGTCATAAAAGTTTCAGATTAAGGGAAAGCACAGTTGTTACTCAGGAAACCCTGCAATAATTACAAAAAATTTTTCCCCAAAATCATTAAAATGTTACCAAAAAATGGTCAATGACATAAAGTAAAAAATTTCAATTAAACATGCCAATGACCGAATAACTGAACAAACAGGAAATAGAAATTTCTCAAGAACTTTTTCAAAAGAAAAACAGACAATTACTTGCTCCCAAAATTTCACAACATATTATGCAAAAACCAAAATGACACATAATGGAAATTTCCACTAATTTTATAAATAAAATTTAAGATGATGTCTAAGGAGTTTAGTTTTTTAATATATTTCTGATTTACTTAGCATTCATTCTCTTTGTTAGGCTAAGAACAACTAGGAAATTAAAAACACTTCTACTCAGATTCTTCAAGACTGATGTGAATTGCCATTAAGCCATAAAATCCACCCAGAAAGAGAAATACACTTTGGTTCGCAGTTCAGGCAGACTGGCAGAGGAACTAAGCAGAGGTCCAGCAATAAAGATGGTAGATTTCATCCCAAATTTCCATTTATTTTAGGAGTTGGGTCTCATTCCCCATTTCACTCATTTAAGCTTTGTTTTAGCTTGACTTGAGATTTAAGAACCAAGACTTTCACTTAGAATCGTACATTTTCTCAACTTCAATCTTGCCTTGCCAGCCAGTCTTCACTATCCCCAGCAAGAATTTAAAAGGCGCACCTTGAGTCTTCGGGATTGTTTTAATAAGCTTTCCTTTTTCTCCTTGGAGTTTTCCCTTCTTAAATAACAAACCTAGGTTCTCTTCTCTAGAAATACAATAAAAGGTCCTATTTTCATCCCTGGGACAAAATCCAGTATGTTTGAAGGTATAATATATTTTATAGTCAAAGAGGCTCACTTTTACCCAACAAGTAGTTTACTCACCCAGCAGACTCTTACCAAGCATATTTGGGAAAAGAAAATATAGTTGGTAATTAAAGTAGAGAACTAGCAAAGCAAACCAATGGCTCTCTGATATTTTCCTTTTCTGATCTTTTCAGTAAAATGTTTCTTTAACATCATAGACCCTGAGGGGATTCAAGCAACTGACCAGCCATCCTTCATGGGGTATCCTCCTCATTTCTGGGGTCCTACAACTGCAGCAGGCCATCGTTCCATGGTGCTTTCTTCAACATGACTTGAAAAACCCTATGTAGAACATGTGGGAATCTCTCCTCTGCTCCTAAACCTTAATACCAGAGAACCAGCCCCTCCAGAATGAACTGTGGTTTTTGAGATACAGTGATGCAGAGGTGAAGAAACACAAGACTTAAGTTTGTAACTTTAAAAGTACTAAGAATACTGGGAGGAGCACAGTAGACCCACTTTCTCAATCCTGAACTGACGGTGCAATTCTCTGCCTGGATCTAGAATCCTGACAATCATGGCAACCATCCTTAGTGAGGGTTACATGAGTTTGCCTAGGGATTTTTAGTTCTTTGGCTTCGTGGTTCAAGATGTTCAAGAGTTTATCTCCTGAGAGATAAATACCACTGAAGAGATGCACTTTTTCATGTGAAAAGTCTCCACTTCTCTCAAACAGCCTATGTCAGTCTTCACAGCAGCACAACTCTAGATTCCACACTGACCAGGGCAGTGGAAGAGGCTTAACAGGACTTTTTCCACTGTTCCTGAATCAAAAGAACAAGCTTCAGGGCAGTAAACACTTACCTGTCTTCCATCCCTAGCACTCATTCGATCTGGCTAGTTTGTGTGGGTTCCTTACAGAAGCAGGGGGCTAGACACGCTTTACATGATTCAAATTTTCTGTCCCTTAATTTTAGAACAGAATCAGGTTTTATTTATCCCCACATTTGTTGTTTTTCCAAAGAGAAGTCAATGAGGGCATTTGTTATCGGTCTATCACTCACCATTTCCATAAATAACATCTGCTTGTTTTGCACATGAGAACCAAGTCTGACTAAAAGGATACATATCTACTGGGTTTCATGTTTACCAAGGAACAAATTTCACGGCTTGTTCACAAGCCTGATCAAGTGGGGGCCATTCCTCATGAGAATCTCCAATGGTCTCTACTATCTACTTGGAGAATTAGGATTCCACATAGTCTATGCAATTGTTAAAAAAATATATATTCCCAACAAAATCAAACTCCTTCAAAGGAAATGAAGACTCCTTCCCATCCACATTTGATCTACCTCAGCTTCAGCAACCACATATAGCCAAGACATCAGGCAGGCAGGAAGGACTGTCCCACCATCCTCACTCACACACCTGCTTCCTTCTCACGCAACTTCCTCTCCCCTCCGCGCCCCCAGAAAACCTTTCCTCCTTTCTGTCCAGCCTTCATTCTTTCACTCCCATGCATGATTCTCACCAAACTAGGGACAACCAAACATTCCAACCTTCGACTTTTTCTTGGCTCTTTGCACATACTTCTATTTATGTATGTTTCTCCCCTCCAACCTTCCTTGGCCACAATCAAGCCAAAGAAAACAGTTTTTATTCTCATCCTCCTTTGCTATTTTTAACATATGTCCCACCTGGTGATTCTCCCTTTTTGGGAACGGGAAAGAGTACGGGGCAAGAGGGGAGTGACAGGGGAAAGAATGCAGGGGAAGGAAATGAACTCAGGCTGGGAAGACAGGGGAAGAAAGACAATGGAAAGGGCAGAGAAGTGACTTTTACTCAAGTAACTAATACCTGGAAGTCACAAGACATTAGCGGAGTTGAATGCCATCAAGGTTCTCTTAGTTCCATAAGGCACTTGGAAATTTCCCTCTTATATTAAAGGCAGACACAAAAGAAGAAAACGACCCGCTACACTTGACAAAAGCTAAATTTGCTTGAAAGAAAAAGCCAAAAGACAAGGCAGAGAAGGAAGTCAAAACCTATTGTATCCTGGACAGGCGTTCTGAATCACTGGAGTTGCCAGGCCAGGAGTAGACACCTTGGTGTGCCTCTGATAGATCGCAACGCTTTTATGGAGGTAATGAGAACCCACTGCAAATAAATATTATATATTAGGAAGCCATTTGAGAAGTACTGAGGAAGTTGAACATATGAATATTTTTGTTAACTATCAAAACTCCTCCAAAATTTGATAGATTCAACTGAAAGAAAAAAACTATTGAAAAAATTAGTTATATAGAAGAAAACTGGCATTTTTAAAATCTCTCAAGTAATTTAGAACTATAGAATCAGGGATATTCAAGCTTGCAGAACACCAATTCTGTCATTTCTTCTTTCCCCAGCACAAATTTCTCTCTGGCTCAGTTTTTAAATGACTCCATCAAATGGCCCCAGCTACTCTCCCCAAAGGATTACTGCCAAATTCAATATATCTCATCATTAGGCAAGATTTCAGCCTAAATATCCCTTTTCTCAAAGTCTTCATATTATATCTAACTATGCTCTAGTATCATGTGATAAATAAAATTGAAAACTGATTAGTTGCCAATAAAAAATGAATTACTGATGTGTAACTACACATCATAAGTTTTTCAGCTGTCAGCTAATTCTTTTTAGGTTACTCATTTTCAACTTTTCCCTTTTGACTCTCATCAAGATAATGCCTCTCCCGTTGAACATGGATGCTTTTAAAATGTGTCTGCAAATTCTTTTTATGTCTTTCTTCAAGAGATGATGTCCAACTCCTCTCCCCTTGAGCCTGGACTGGTCTGAGCAACTCATGTCTAAAGAACAGAATAAAGCAGAAGAGATAGTGTGTGACTTCAGAAATCAGCTCCTAAAAGGCACTGCACTGCGGCTTCTGTCTTGCTCTCTTTCTTGGATCACTCATTCTGAGGGAAGCCAGCTCCCAGGCTGTGAGAATACTCGAGGAGTCTTTAGAGAGGCCTGTGTGACAAAAAATAAGCCTCCTGCCAATCCCCGTGTGATTGAGCAATCCTGACAGCACATCTTCCGGCCTCAGACAAGCCTTCAGGTGACTGCTGCATTTCCCCTAGAGAAGGACTTGAGCCAGAACCAATCGGCTAAGTTGATTCTCAATTCCTAACCCACAGAAACCGTAAGATAACGTTTGTAGCTTTAAACCACTAAGGTTGGGAATGATCTGTTACCCAGCAATAGATAATGTAAACACACACACACACACACCCCTACCTTCTTCTTCTCTTCTTTTCCTTTTGCATAGATCTGAGAACATAGAAACAATATGTATGGACCTTTCTAAATGTACAGAGCACTGACTGCATGATTGATGAACTCAAGAAACATGTTGTTCAGTTGTTCAGTCCTGTCTGACTCTTTTGCGACCCCATGAATTGCAGCACACCAGGCTTCACTGTCCACCATCTCCCAGAGCTTGCTCAAACCGCTGTGCATTGAGTCGGTGATGCCATCCAACCATCTCATCCTCTGCCGCCCCCTTCTCCTCCTGCCTTCAATCTTTCCCAGCATCAGGGTCTTTTCTAATGAGTTGGCTCTTCACGTCAGGTGGCCAAAGTGCTGGAGCTCCAGCATAAGTCCTTCCAATGAATATTCAGGGTTCATTTCTTTTAGGACTGACTGGTTTGATCTCCTTGCAGTCCAAGGGACTCTCAAGAGTCTTCAACACCACAGTTCAAAAGCATCCATTCTTCGGCACTCAGCCTTCTTTATGGTTCAACTCTCACATCCATACTGACACTGGAAAAACCACAGCTTTGATTGTATGGACCTTTGTCAGCATGAAACGTATTGAGCACTTTCTAAGCTACAAAGTTCACATACACACCACAACCATGTAAGTAACAAACTCACAGCCATTTCATAGACTAGGAAACTACAAAGACATTCATCAGAAATTTGACTGAAGTCATTTTGTTAGGAAATGATAGAAACTGGGTTCAGTGCAAGCGCCATTCTTTCCTCAAAATCCCAATGCTTCTCCTATACTTTTAATGAGCAGTACTATGAAAATCACATGACATTAAGTACTTGGAAAGGTTGGAATGAATGAGAAAAGTCAAGATGGAGCACATAAGGGAAGGACAGGATGAAGGAGGGAAATTAACATAGAATGGAGCACAAACAATGTATTTGGCAATATGTTCAGTGTCATGCCCTTCCTCTCAGCTCAATTTTACAATAGTCTTACGGAATAAGTGTTAAAATTTTTATTTGACCAAGAAATTAACAGAGGTTCAGCAAGATAGGACACAGTGAAACCCCTCGCTAGCTTCACCCTCCAAATATTTCAAACAAGAGTAGGAAAAAAGACATGCACAATAATGCCATTCAACCCATCTACCACACAAGGTTGTGGCGGAGGCCATGTGAAATAATTTGTATGGATATGATTCATAAGCTATTAAATACGCAAATTCAAGAGGTTATCATTACATGTGGTCAGCTTTTAGTGGGAAAACTCAAATGACCAACAACACTTTCCCCATGATATTATATATTATAAAGCAAAACACCCAAGAGCTTGTAAACATGGGAAATTTTCATCTCGAAATGTTTGCTTTCAGGATCATAATGATTACTAACACTCTACAAAAAAGTAAAATTCTACTATCAACTTTGCTCGCTACACAATTTGCAGGTAAGATCTGACTACTTCACTTTGTCTGAGAGGTATCAAAATGGATCTCGAACAGCAGTAGGAACCCACTGATTAGAAAGGTTTATTTTGCATATGGACTATTTTTATTAAAAAAAAATTCCTGCCAGGACTTCCCTGGTGGTCCAGTGGTTAAGAATCCGGCTGCCAATGCAGGGAACACGGGTTCGATCCCTGGCCCGGGCAGATTCCACATGCCATAAGCAACTAAGCCCATGCACCACAACTATGAAGCTTGCACACCACAGCTACTGGAGCCCACACGCCTACGGCATGCGCTCTCCTCCACAACGAGAAGCCTCTGCAATGAGAACCCCATGCATCACACCTGGAGAAAAGCCATGCAGAGCAACAAAGACAGAACAGAGCCAAAAGTTAATTTTAAAACACAGACAGGAGCTCTATATTTAAATAATTTTTGTAAAGTCTTTACTGAATCTGTCACAATATTGTTTCTGGTTTATGTTGTGGTTTTTGGTTTTTTGACCAAGAAGCATATGGGATCTTAGGTCCCTGAACAGGGATCCAACCCCCTCCCTGTGCACTGGAAGGTGAAATCTTAACCACCAGCCCACCAGAAAAATCCCCAGGTAATTTCTTAAAAGTGTCATCAACAGTAAAGTCCTACATATAATAAAGTTGAAAATTTTTTAATATAGTTAAATTTTGACTTTGGACTCCCCTAAAAGTAACGTAGGCTAACTGAATTCTGCCGAGAGAATACACTGGTCATAACAAACACCCTTTTTCAACAACACAAGAGGTGACATGGACATTACCAAATGGTCAATACCAAAATCAAATTGATTACATTCTTTGTAGTCAAAGATGGAGAAACTATATACAGTCAGCAAAAACAAGACCTGGAGCTAACTGTGGCTCAGATCATCAACTTCTCATAGCAATATTCAGGCTTAAACTAAAGAAATCAGGGGAAACCACTAGGCCAGTCAGTTCAGTTCAGTAACTCAGTTGTGTCCAACTCTTTGCGACCCCATGAACCGCAGCACGCCAGGCCTCCCTGTCCATCACCAACTCCTGGAGTCCACCCAAACCCATGTCCATTGAGTTGGTGATGCCATCCAACCATCTCATTCTCTGTCATCCCCTTCTCCTCCTGCCCTCAATCTTTCCCAGCATCAGGGTCTTTTCAAATGAGTCAGCTCTTCGCATCAGGTGGCCAAAGTATTGGAGTTTCAGCTTCAGTATTAGTCCTTCCAGTGAACACCCAGGACTGATCTCCTTTAGGATGGACTGGTTGGATCTCCTTGCAATCCAAGGGACTCTTAAGAGTCTTCCCCAACACCACAGTTCAAAAGCATCAGTTCTTTGGTGCTCAACTTTCTTTATAGTCCAACTCTCACATCCAAACATGCCAGCCAGGTATGACTTAAATCAAATCCCCTATGAATATGCAGTGGAGGTGACAAATAGATTCAAGGGATTAGTTCTAGTAAATAGTGTGCCTGAAGAACTATGGATGGAGGTCTGTAAAACTTATAGGAGGCAGTGAACAAAACCGTCCCAAAGAAAACAAAACGCAGGAAGGAAAAGTAGCTGTCTGAGGAGGCTTTACAAATAGCTGAGGAAAGAAGAGAGGCCAGAAGCAAGGGAGAAAGGGAAAGGTACACCAAACTAAATGCAGAGTTCCAAAGAATAGCAAGGAGAGACAAGAAGGCCTTCTTCAATGAGCCGTGCATAAAAATAGAGGAAAAAAACAGAAAGGGAAAGACTAGAGATCTCTTCAGGAAAACTGGAAACATCAAGGGAACATTCCACCCAAAGATGGGTACAATAAAGGACAGAAATCATAGAGACCTAGAAGAAGCAGAAGAGATCAAGAAGAGATGGAGATACATGGAAGAACTGTACAAAATAGATCTTAATGAACTAGATAACCACAATCATGTGGTCAGTCACCCAGAGCCAGACATTCTGGAATGTGAAGTTAAGTGGGCCTTAGGAAGCACTGTTGACAATAAAGCTAGCGGATGTGATGGAATTCCAGCAGAGCTACTGAAAACTCTGAAAAACGATGCCATCAAAGTCTTGCACTCAATACATCAACAAATCTGGAAGACCCCAGACCCCACAGGACTGGACAAGGTCAATCCGCATCCCAATTCCCAGGAAGGACAGTATTAAAGAATGTTCAAACCATCAGACAATTGACCTCATCTCCCATGCTAGTAAAGTCATATGCTAGGCTTCAGCATTATGTGAACCAAGAACTTCTGGATGTCCAAGTTGGGTTTAGAAAAGACAGAGGAACCAGAGATCAAATTGCCAACACTTGCTGGGACCGTAGAGAAAGCAAGGGGATTCCAGAAAAAAACATCTATCTACCTGTTTCATCGACTATGCTAAAGCTTTTGGCTATGTGGATCATAACAAACTATGGAAAGTTCTTAAAGAGATGGGAATACCAGACCTTTTTAATTGTCTCCTGAGAAACCTGTATGCAGGTCAAGAAGCAACAGTTAGAACCCTGTACGGGACAACTGGTTCAGGATTGAGAAAGGAGTATGACAGGGCTGTCTGTTGTCATCCTGTTTATTTAACTTATACGCAGAGCACATCATGAAAAATGCCAGGCTGGATGAGTTACAAGCTGGAATCAAGACAGATGGGAGAAACATCAACCCCCTCAGGTATGCAGATGATACCACTCTAATGGCAGAAAGCGAAGAGGAACTAAAAGAATCTCTTGAAGTGGGTGAAGTAGGAGAGTGACAAAGCTGGTTTAAAACTAAACATTTAAAAAAAAAAAAACTAAGATCATAGCATCCGGCCCATTAGTTCACAGCAAACAGAAGGGGAAAAGGTGGAAGCAATGACAGTTTTCTTCTTCTTTGGCTCTAAAATCCCTACGGATGGTGACTGCAGCCATGAAATCAGAAGACGATTGCTTCTTGGTAGGAAAGTATGACAAACCTAGACAGTGTGTTGAAAGCACAGACATCACTCTGCCGACAAAAGTCCGTATAGTCAAGGCTGTGGTCTTCCCAGTGGTCACGTACGGTTGTGAGAGCTGGACCTAAAGAAGGCAGAGCACCAATGAATTGATGCCTTCAAGCTGTGGTGCTGAAGACTCCTGAGAGTCCCTTGGACAGCAAGGAGATCAAAGCAGTCAATCTTAAAGGAAATACTGAATACTCATTGGAAGGACTGATGCTGAAGCTAAAGCTCCAGTATTTTGCTCATCTGATTTGAATAGCTGACTCATTGGAAAAGTCCCTGATTCTGGGAAACACTGAGGGCAGAAGGAGAAGAGGGTGTCAGAGTATGAGATGACTGGATGGCATCACAGTGCAATGGACATGAACTTGGGCAAACTCTGGGAGATGGTGATGGACAGGGATGCCTGGCGGCTGCAGTCCATAAGATAGCAAAGTCAGGCGTGACTGGGCAACTGAACAACAAAAACAAAAGTAACTTACACAAAGAGCTAAAGTGGCAATCTTGTCAATGAACACTATTTGTTTTGACAATTTTCAACTCACTATACTTTTGGTTTCTGACAAATACATGTGTAATGTGTAAGGTGATGGTTTAAATAGTCAAATAATGTATGAATGCTACTGATACAATGTAATACACTGAATGAATGCATATGAAACACAGTACAGTGGATGGCAAGTAGTAAATGCTAAATAGGTAAGGAGAAAGACAAGGATGCAATCCACATATTGTCTTTGGGGAAGACAAATGAGCCTATGTCCAAATTTCCTAATTAGCTGACCTTCAGAGACATGAATATAACTTACAATGCCAAGAGCAGGTTTTTTAAATATATTTTTTATGTTCCTGAGGTATATTAAGGTGTGGTTTGGAAACTGGGATCCCTGACAAGAAACATTATGAATCACTTTCTCCACTAAGAGTATTTTTAAAACTCCTTTTTAAAAAGGCATCTAATTTTGCTGTATTTCCAGGTTCAAGACATGGCAGGGTGCGTCTGATATGAATTTATACACTCTCCCCACCTAGCACCGTGGTTGCCTGAAAACCCATACCAAAAACAGTGATGAATGAATAAAAGGTATAATGGGGTTTCGGAAGTCTTACGGAAAGTGTTCCTACTCATACTCACTAACGAACTGTAAACTGGACATTCTCCATTCCATATGAGCAAGAATCCTGAAACCAAAAATCCTAATGGCTGCTCAGACATAAATGTGGTAAAACAGCAGGTCTTACTGAAACCAGGCCAGGCAGAACAATTCTTTACATGTTTCAATAGTCGCGAGGAAATGATGGAACTGACTCATCTACTTCTCTGTCCATTGCCGACCCACCCCAAGTTTTCTTAGAAGTAAGGGGGTGGACAGAAAAAAAGAGCTAGAAAATAGAGGGAAGAAATATAAATCGACTGGTGTTTCCTTCTGTAAAATGCAACATCTGATGCTCAGAGATGTCAAGACATGCAGTGTTAAGAGGGAAGGATACAAACAGGACATGTGTTAGCTACAGTCTCTGCCCACAATGCAGTGTGTGTGTGTGTGTGTATGTGTTAGTCATTCAGTAGTGTCCAACTCTTTGCAACCCCATGGACCACAGCACACCAGGCTTCTCTGTCCATGGAATTCTCCAGGCAAGAATACTGGAGTGGGTTGCCATTCCCTCCTCCAAGAGATCTTCCTGAACCAGGGACTGAACCTGGGTCTCCAGCATTGCAGGCAGATTCTTTCCCATCTGAGCCTCCAGGGAAGCCCACTGTGAGAGGTGCACATCATCTCAAGTGATGGAATGGTAAGTAAAGCTGTGTGTGCAGCAGTAAGGAGGATAAGCCCCAAGAAGATCCAGAACAGCCAGCACTCATGGAGACTAGGCATATCTCAGTAACTGTACTGACAGTGAGAACCCACAATACTTCCAGCACCCCATTATATGCTGCCATGTCCCCAGTCCTTTTCAGGAAAGGCTCATGAACTGCTTCCACCCAACATTAATGTGACGAAAAGTTTCTCTCTGGCTGCTTCTGCTTCTATGCAGTGTTACACTTTTGTCACAAATGTGTACTGCTTAGCTCTAACTTACATATACCTTAAGAGAGATTCTGATTCATTTCCTCAATATCATTCCTTCAGCCAAGATACCTTCTAAGGCAGCTCATCAGCTCAGACCACTTTTCGTGACTTAAACACCTTTCAGTTTTCTAATCCACTCTGGCAAGAAAATGAAGTCACCCATAATAGGTTTTGTTCAACTATATATATCCTATCTGATTAAAACAGTATTGTCTACTCTGCTGGACTAAAAGACTTATCCAGATTATTTCAGAAATTAAGTCTTCTGCCCTTCTGATAAGGTCACCTATGTTAAGAGGTAGACATTAAAGGAGATAGTGCATCAGCAGACCAGATACATGTCTTTCTCATTAACAAAGAGTGGAACCACACCAGACCCCTCACTGGCTCCCTACCGTTTTACCCACACTCCATCAGTCAAAGCAAGTCACAAGGCCAAGACTAAAGTCAGGGGGTGGGAAGGTCCACTAGACCCACTGGGAAGCTACAGCAAGAGGGAGGACTCAAGAATATAAGAAATAAATAAGATGTGTATTTTTATTCATTCTAGGATGAATAAAATGTCATGGAAAAAAAAGTTTAAAAGGTCAGGAGATCATTAACAGAAATATATGCACCTCCTTCTCACACTATAAAAACAAACCAAAGCACACTTAAACAGTTCTCCATTTTCATTAAATCTTTACAGTCAAACAAAAACAAAGGGGAAAAAAGTCTCAGGGCAAGAAAATATCTACCTAACTGAATCACAAAGGGAGAAGATAAAATTAAAAGCTTTTGTGTAGGGGAAGACTACTCTGTAACGCTGAAAACCAAGGCACAGGCCCCTTCAGCAGCCTGCTGTGGAATGTCAGCTGAACACGTGGGAGGAAGCCCTCTGGTTTCTGCTGGCTCTGAGGCAGGCGGCTGTGATCATGAGATGCACCTGTAGCTGTTAAATGGTGATCGTTAAAACAAGCAGCGGCAGCTGTCTACTGCATGTGGTTCCGGGCGTCAGTAAGGGACGTGGCTCAATCCCACACAAGAAGCCCAGTGGCCATCGACCAGAACCACGACCAACACCCTCTCACCATTCCTGTGGACGTTAGCGTGCTTGCTTGCTTTCAGCAAAGCTTTCCAAATCTGTTTCTAGGATACAGGGATTTTTTTTAAGTAACTATGATGTTTTTCCCAAGACCAACCACTGCCTACTTAAGATGTTTTCATTTAGTTAAACCAGTACCTTGAGAGAAACTTGTGAAACACAGATAGGGCTACAAGAATTTTTTTTTTTTTTAATGGACACTTGAAAAGTGAAAAGTGACAGTTGCTCAGTTGTGTCCAACTATTTGTGACCCCATGGACTGTTGCTCGCCAGGCTCCTCTGTCCATGGGATTCTCCAGGTAAGAATACTAACGCAGGCAGCCATTCCCTTCTCCAGGGGATCATCCTGACTCAGGGATTGAACCTGGGTCTCCTGCATTGCAGGCAGATTCTTTACTGACTGACCCACCAGGGACCTTGGGAGAAACGTGTGAAGCACAGTTAGGGCTATAAGAAATATTTTTTTAATGGATACTTGCTATATAGATGATGTAAGAAGCTCCAAAAAGTAAATGTTTAAATAGTATATATTTACATATTTGATCAAATATACGTGTGTGTTTGTGTATGCACACACACATACACACACACACACTTCATCATTGAAAGCTTACCTGCCAGAGAATTACTCATATAATCACAGTTCCCTCTCAGAGAAAAGGGTTTTCCTCCTCCTTCAGCCATGTATTAACTTCTACTTTTGCATGAGAGGAGCAAGGGAGAAAAGGGGCAGCTGGCTTTTAGCTTAGGTACATTTCAATTTCACAAGAGGCTAATACTAAGTCAAGACTGAAAGTTAATGTGCAACTAAAATCACAGAAAATTACAACGCAAAAACTTCTTGAACAAATGTCATATAAAAACACACGCAAAAAGGTCCTGAGGTCTTTACCTCCACAAAGTGGGTACAGATTCAACACAAGGCCACTATTTCAAAGCTAAGAGGACCTTTCTATAAGGAGACTGACCCACAAGAAAACAAAGCATTCTACTTTAATTGCTTTTATTAATATGACATCTCATGAACAGTATTCTTGTATCAAAAGTATCATTCAACTCTAATGATGATTAACTCTATAGCAGATTATTTTCCCATTTAGAAGAAAAATCAAGGCAAGCCCTAGGTTTCTGGTAAATAAATCCTAAGGCTGAGTAGGCACCAGCTTTTTTCAGATGCAATTTTTCTCCTCCCAAAATGCTGCTTTGTAGTTTGCCTCAGGCAAACCGTAAATTCCTGTGTCTTATTTTTCCTTAGAAATATCACAATTTGGTCACAGAATATTCTGGAGCCACACAGTGTTTCTCAATATCTTGAACTCAGTCTCAACACCCAGAAATATCCTTGGATTGGTTTATTTGTTATGAAATCTTGGGCCTTTTGGGATTAAAGAGCCTCTCTCTCTGGCACGGAACACTACCCACTGGGGAATTTAAGTTACATAATCCTCTCACTCTAGGTTTTCCTCCACTGTTTTCATATTGCTGGATAAGCCTCTTGGCAGTGTTTATAATCAATCTGTGTCTACCACCGCCTGCTATCTTAAACTGCGCGTGAGTAATCAGGCGGCAAGAAGTTCATGTTCACATGCCTTCTGGACTGAGATGTGACCAAACAACCCCTGGATGAAACAAACCACGCACCCTCACCCCTCAACTGAGACACAGTGGCCACAGCAAGACCACACATGAAACTACTTCTACAACTACTTCCCTTTAATGGAGTCTGAATTCTTAAGGACATCAACTCAGCAAACCCTGGTGTTCACTCACATGCACCTGCCTGCTTTCTCAAGCACTTTTTATACCCAGTGTGCTGATGCTTTGCTGTCTAGGCTTTCAGGCCAACAAGGATATTACCAGGATTACTGAAGACTGGGTGATTTTCTTCTGGCCATCTCAGTGCTAAGATCCACACCGCCACATGGCTGGGAAACTGGCTCAAGGTTCTCGATTCCCACTCAGACTATGTGGGTGACCAAGTAGCTTCAGGAACTTGTTGATTTTACAAGGGAAAAAGCACAGAGTTTCACCATCATTCCTTCTTCTTCAAGGCAGTAGGTATCTTAATATCCTTTTTAAGTGCTAAATTGCTTGTTAGTTTGCTTCATGCAAGCTAGTCAGCTTCATGTGAGGTCATTTCTGGCTGGAACAACTTCCACTGTCACTTAGCTCTGGCTGGACTGGGATGGGGCTATTCCCTCGAGACACGAAGCTGCACATGACACGCTAAAGCTGGTTTCCAGGAGATTAGGACTTCCAAGCACTGAAGAATGTGTATCTACAGGATTCTCCTCTCTCCAAAGTGCCCACTTTGTCCATCTGCAAAGCTTTACCCTGGTGGGGCTCCCATCCAATCAGGATCTATCAGAGAGGGCATCTCAGAGACCTGGGACTGCCAGCACACTTGATTTCTCCTTCTCTTTTCTCCCTTCACCAGGGAGATCTTCCCATCCATCCACTAGGATGATCTTCTTATTGTTCGTATCCTAAACTTCAACACCCAGATGAGGTGAGGGTGGTTCTCAGGACCAGACTCTTCTCTTCACTCACATTGTCAAACTGCTCCCCCTCTAGAGGTCTCCCACACTGCTAATTCATCCTGCACTTAAGAATCTGCTTCCAGCGCTTCTCATCTGTATTTATTATGTCTACATTCGCCTTCATCTAGCTGCCACTCCATGGTCTCTCCCCCTTTTTGCAAAGGCCCAGTGCATGGAGGATGAATTGGGTCTTCCTCACTCTAAAGCCAACTTCCATCTACAGTGGGCGCTCCGAACTTCACCACCGACTCCCTCCCTGTGAAGATTCTGCAATTGGCACTGGGCATCCAGAGCCTTTAATGAATATTCCTGCCACTGTCTTGAAATGGCTGGCGCAAGCACAACCGTCCAGGCCAAATACTGCCTGCCTATCCTTTAAACTTCAGACTTGTTTTGCTAAAGCAAAATTCTTGGATGTTCTCCTCTAACCTTCTGCAGAACTACTCTCTTCTCTCAGGACAACCGGGAAGACGCAATTTTAATGGTAACATCTTCGCTCTATCAGTCTGCAGCCACAGAAAATCTTCACTGCAGACACAGGAACTTTTTCTCCAGGGGAGATACAACACTTGTCACCAAATCCTGAGATACTTTCAAGTCTCATGCTTCTTGGTGGTAGTGTGAACGTAGCCTGACAGCTAGTGCTAGCACTTTCAACCACAGTTTTGCTAAAAGAGGAGGCCATGTGCCCAAAGGGGCTGTGCGGTTCACGGTATGGGAACACGGATGGCAGTCTGGCAAGAACTGGGCTGCAGGGACCTGGGCAGCAAAGTGGCCCACTGGACTCTGCCTCCCTCTCAGACCTGCTGCGGGGGGCTGCCCCGTCTTCAAAACGGGTAGCCAGGAATTCCAGCCAGCCCATGACTGACGAGGACAGAAGCTGGGCTGACTGGCTTGTTGCAAAGCCTGGGAGGGGTCAGCACAGACCACAGATCCAGAGCTAAAGTGTTTCCTGGGGTCCCAGTGCAGGCAGGATACGGTTTTCTTCTGTCAGAGGCGGACTAATGGGGCTGATGTATACTTTCTGCATCACTAACACTGCTTACCTAGGCAGAAAGGTTATGTTTAACAATTTAAGTAAAAATTAAAAGTGGGCTTCCCTGAACGTTTTACAATTGAACAGTATCACGTTTGCAATGCCAATAATCACTCACTCACGTCCCTCAACACATTAGGAGATAACCTGGTATTAATAACTTTTTTAAGAGTCTGATTTGTATCAATTTTAAAAACTTTAGACAGTATATAGAAAGATGGTGTTTGCCTTAACAGAAATTTAAGATTTTGATTTTGTTGAATTTGAAGTAAAATTTCAATAGACAGCTTTAAAATATAATTAACCTTTTTAAAAGCTAAGAGCATCCTGACAGGAAAATAACTGGAATAAACAATGAGAAACCTGATTAGAAAACTCTACATTTCTAAAAATTTCCAAATATCAAACTGAGGTAAGAAGGGAAAAAAGTTGAGAAGGTAAATATTTAAATCAGAGATTCCCCAATTTCCCATCTCAAGGACTCTTTGTATAATTTGCAAATTAATAGTCTAGGGAACTATTCCAGCTAAAAGGATATTTCTGCTCATCGTAAAGCACTCTTATTTATAAGTAACTCCACATTCTACCTAGGAAGCTCTCCATTATTAACCCTGAGATTTAAAAAAATGTCCTTCCACCATTAACCATAATATAAATATTATTTTCTGGTTTCAATATTATTAAGCATCCCATGGTGGTTTTTTTTTTTAAAGCACAACAGCAGATGGTCTGGGGTGATATATTTAATACCCTCAAGGTCTTTTTCTAGTACTTTATATCAAACTAATCTCTTTAAGTGTGAGATATTTGGGTTTGCACTTCAGTAGATACTAAGATAGAGAATGCAATGGCACCCCACTCCAGTACTCTTGCCTGGAAAATTCTGTGGATGGAGGAGCCTGGTAGGCTGCAGTCCATTGGGTCGCTAAGAATCGGACACAACTAAGCGACTTCACTTTCACTTTTCACTTTCACTCATTGGAGAAGGAAATGGCAACCCACTCCAGTGTTCTTGCCTGGAGAATCCCAGAGACAGGGGAGCCTGGTGGGCTGACATCTATGGGGTCACACAGGGTCAGACATAACTGACGCGACTTAGCAGCAACAGATACTAAGATAATCTGAACTGTTTTTATAAAATCATCTTTAAATGTTATCATCATGTCATTTCAACTTTCCTCCCTCTAGACTAAAAATATGAATTCTACTAAACCAACCACAACAGAATTTGGTTTACACAGTCAAATCTGTCCTACAAATTACCAAAGAAAGTATGGGTAAAAGCAGACCTTCTCTACCCAACACCATTCTTAGCACTTCTCAGAGAACCAGTGGCCTCCATTTCTGGAAGCTTTTTTAATTATTTATTTACTTGCAAATAACTAAAACTTTTCATGTTATTTTTAACATAACATGGGTTTACCATATTCACAGTTTGTGCAACCATCATAACCATTTAATTCCAGAACATTTCCATCACCCCAAAAGAAACTCTCTACCCATAAATGGTCATTCCCCATGGCAGTTGGCAAACTACAGCCCGTGGGCCAAATCCAGCCAGCTACCTGACTTTAAAATTAAACAAACCTACCAGCTAAGAATTTTTATGTTTTAAATGTCTACATTTTAAATAGTTACATAAGTACCTATATTGTTGTTGTTTAGTCACTCTGTGTTGTGTTTGACTCTTTTGTGACTCCATGGAATGTAGCCCGCCAGGTTCCTCTGTCCATGGGATCTCCCAGGCAAGAATACTAGGGTGGGTTGCCATATCCTTCCTTAGGGAATCTTCCCAATCCAGGGATGGAACCCACATCTCCTACTTTGGAAGACGGATTCTTTACCATTGAACCACCAAGGAAGCCCAGGTACTTATATACAACATCCTCAATTTGCGTATTAGCTCCCAATGCCTAAAATATTATCAGGCCCTTCAAGAAAAAGTCTGCCGACTTCTGCTCTAGATGATACTCATGCAAATTAAGCTCTATTAAGACCAACGAATAAAGAGAAGCACTATTATTAATTTATCACTAGAGATATCCAGTAACCAGAGAACACTCAACCCAGGAAGGAAAGTTATGAGGAAGTAACACAGAAAACTGGTAAATGAATTAGATCAAAATAGGAAAAGCAACATGCAGACACTGGAGAGGGATGGTGAGTTATATCATCAAAACCTTAAAAGATTCCAGTGAAGTATTGATTGCCCCTAGCAACTTGACAGTCTGTGTTTCCCGACCTAGGCTGTTCTACCTGGTGAGTGCTACACTGAACACTTAAAACACATCTTGCCTTACTAAACTGATCACATACCTCCTCAACATTTCCCTGCTATTTTGACCAACTCCCTTCTCCCTCACAAAGGGCAACAGCAAATCTTTATTCACTTGCTCTTGCAGGGTTGCTGCCTCCTCCTATGATAAGCTGATTAAGTTACTCAGTGCTTAGAGCTCTAGGTTCACATCCTTATTGAACAACTGTTGTGGCATGTGTCACATTCCTTTTAATGGCTGAACAACCAATTGTAGGATATAGTACATTTGCTTGTCCACTATCAGCTGAGGAACATTCTGGCAATGTTCACACTCTTTGGCTATTATGAATAATGCTGCTATGAACATTTGTATATAAACTATCAATATCATACCAAGTGGTAACCAGTTACTGTAGGCTACCTTTTAAAAATATGTGTATATATATATCCCATTTAAAGGGGGAAACATTTGTTCTTGTTCTTAGTGTTTTCTCTAGTCCTCTCTGCTTCTCAAAAGCACTAGCAGTGGATTATTATGACACTCTAACCCCTCATTTTCATCCCAAGATACAGCCTGTCCCCCTGATTGTATCACCTTCTGTTTTTCCAGAGTCAGAATTATCTACTCTCTGTTGGACCTTCAAATTCTTCAGCATAATAAGCTAATCTGTTTGCACTGGATCCCTTTTATAAAGACTAAAGAGCAGTGATTAAACATTTCTGCCTCTTGCCTGGGGGGCAAACCATATACCTACGGTACAGCTGGATGGAGGGCAATAACACCTTTAGGTCCTTCCACTGATACAACTTTTACCTCTTGGATTCTAGTTTTAATCTCCCCACTGTTGTTCTCACTCAAGTTTGGTATTTTAGTGTCCTTAACAGTCCTGCCAAGTTATCTGTTTTTAAAACTCTGATTAGCCCTCCAGCTCCCAGTAGTGCTCTGGTCTCCACCTAAAACAGCCACATCTATCACATGGCCCTTCCTATATACCTACCTCTTTGGTTTAGTTTCTTGGCCTCTTTTTAAACACCAACTTTTGATAGGTTTGAGAGAGTGATCATGATCAGTCTAAATTACTTAACTAGCTCCCCACTATGGAGAAACTACATTTAAAAACATGATCAGTGGGACATTTATGGATAGTTCACATTCTCCTGAAATGTAATTTCATCTCCAACATTCTCCTAAAATGTAATTTCATCTCCCCAAACACAGTTCAACAAAAGTTTGAGAGTTTAAATACATACAAACACATGCGCGCACACACACACATATATATACACACACAGTGTGATTTTCATTTCAGTAGTAATCGATAACCAACCCAAACCACAGTCTAGTCTCCAGTCTTAATATCAGAGATTCTCAAAGCATATTTTCTTTCTTTTTTTTTTCTTTCAAAGCATATTTTCTTGACACCTTCGTGAAATGCAGAATTCTTTAATCAGTTTGATAGTAAGCTTTCAAAACCTCTTCCCATTACATTCTAATTTGGAGAGCCTCTACAAAATACAATCTACCTAAAGCTCCAAGAAAGTAAGTTGTAGCTCTTTTTGATTTTTTAGTTTGAGATTAGAAAAGTATTATATACTCAGGAAGACCTCTACAGAACAAGTTATCAAGCACTGATATCAAAGGATCTTTAAAAACAAGATGGATACATCTATTGTTTTGCAAATATAACTTGGAAGTTATCTTGCCTAAAGGGCAAGGAGATGATCTATACAATTTCTCCATTCTTCCCTCATCATCCCAATAAATCACCTCAAACCATTGCCCCGGGGTCAACTCAAGAGCATAATTTTCTCAAAAGATGAAAAGTGTAATGTACACACCTTATATTAGCCACTCTTTTTGTTAACTGACCAATTCTGGGAGGTGGGGGTGGGCCTTGGGAGTCAAGTCTGTAGAAACACAGTCTTCTGAAGAGCCAAACAGTAGTAAGAATTCTCTCAGCTCTCCACACTACCCTAGGTGGTGAAAGACAGTCCTTCTCAACCTCACAACTGGCATTCTCTTTCATTACTTATGGCGCAGGCCATCCGTCAACATGAGACAGAGCAGGAAGCTGCTGGAAGGCGCGAGCATCCAACTCTTCCCTTTGAACGGTCTGCCGCCTCACTGAAGAACATTTTCTCCAGATGCTGCCAGCAGACACTCTGTAATACCTAAACCACAAATCATCCATTCCCCACCCTTTGCGCCAGGGCTTGTTCCTGAACTTCCCCCACAGTGAGATATTAACCACGCTGGCCACTGATGCACTAGCTCTTCACAGACTCGGTAGAACCTGCCACACCGTCTAATCGCTGTAACAAACACGTGGCCCTCCTAACATAAACACACTCACTGTAGGTGAACCTCGGAGTAACTCAGGACACTGCAGACATCTCACAAGGAACAAATCCTGGCTAACTCACCAAGGAAAATATTTTATCAATGTAAACATGTCAGCCGCACAACTGTACAGAAAATTAGAGCCAGCATATTATGGAAATGGAACCACCTTGCAGAAACAGATTTACAGGTGGGTCACTCCAGAGTTTTCTGCCTTTCCTCTGAAGAAGGCAACTGTCTTGCTGTCTGATGGTTTTAGCAACCAGCATGGGTTTTTCAAAAAACAATTCCTGAATTTTATCTTCTGTGACACATTAAAGCCATCTACCCAGAGCAAAGTGTTTCCAAACCGTGACGCTGAAACTTAGAAAGATGACTCATAGGACATACTCACACTGAAAAGGTGCTGCCATATGATCCTGCCCGAATCGTAAAGGGAACGAACCTTCAGTGGACTGCTCTCCAGAAATCACCTTCTGGGCTGTGAAGTACGTGGGCTTGAGCACGTATTCCTGGGTCTGGCCATGATGTATCATCACATTCTGTGAAGAAAGGGGTGTCATCCTGCAAAGAAACAAAGTAAGGATAAGGAAATTAAAAACGGACTTTTAAAAGTCAACTAAGAGCGAAGGAATAAGAAACCAGTTAAACTTGGAAAGGGGCATAAAAATGCCATGCCAGGCTAATTTTTTCCTGCAAAACTGTAGTCATGGCACATAAAGAACTAATCGCTGACCTCCAGCAGAAAGGGGATCCTGTCTGTCTAGTCAAGAGGATAAGGACATACAGGCCATCACTGATGGAGTTTATCAAAGTATTCAAAAAGTACAGCTACCAGGACTTCCTTGGTGGTCCAGTGGCTAAGACTCCGAGTTCCCAGTGCAGGGGTCCGGGTTAGATCCCTGGTCAGGAAACTAGACTCCGTGCGCCTGAAGTAAAGATCCCACATGTCTCAAGTAAAGATCCCACATGCCTCAACTAAGATCCAGTGCAGCCAAATAAGTATGTATTTATAAATATACTATTTAATATATTAAATTAATATAATTTATGTTAGGTATATTATATAATATATATTAAACATAATATTTACTATAATATAATATATAATGTGTACCATAATTGGAGGAGGTCTCGCTCAGTCGCGTCTGACTCTCTGCGACCCTATGGAAGGTAGCCTACCAGGCTCGGCCGTCCATGGGATTTTCCAGGCAAGAATACTGGAGTGGGCTGCCATTCCCTTCTCCAGGGGATCTTCCCAACCCAGGGATCAAACCCGGGTCTCCTACATTGCAGACAAACGCTTTACCATCTGAGCCACCAGGGAAGCCGTTAAACCATAATCACTAGTCCTTGAGAACAGTAAGAATAACAATTTAGTCCCTAAGTCGTGTCTGACTCTTCAGCAACCCCACGGACTGTATTAGGGCTGTCCCTCCGACTTCCCAGGCAAGAATATTGGAGTGGGTTGCCATTTCCTTCACCAATAACAATATATGAAAATCTTATAATTTCATCAACGACATGAGTCAAGATCTGAGAATCTCCCTCCCACCCCCCACCCCGAGGGGATATATATACACACACACACATATTTATATATGATTCACTTCATTGAACAGCATAAACTGGCTTCCCAGGTGGCTCAGTGGTGAAGAATCCACGTGTCAATGCAGGAGACACAGGTTCAATCCCTGAGTTGGAAGATCCCCTAGAGAAGGAAATGGCAAGCCACTCTAGTATTCTTTCCTGGAAAACCCCATGGGCAGAGGAGCCTGGTGGGCTACAATCTATGGGTCACAAAGAGTCAGACATGACTGAGTGACTAAGCGTGAGCACAGCAGAAACTAACAACACTGTAAAGCAATTATACTCCAATAAAAAAAACACCTCTGAGGACTCCTGAACACAATTACTGTGTTTTCACCCTCCTGGGTGAACCTTTTTGTCTTCTATGACAGTTCTCTACTGCTGCATGTACTGTATACTTTAAAATAAGCCTTCTCGTCCAGATTTAATCATTCTATGAGGGACTGAAATCATTCGCTAAGACAAACAATGGAAAATATAAAGATATACCAATTAATTCCAGAAAATGCAAACTTGCTATTAAAATTGTTGGGACAGAGCATTTTAACAGCAAACCGAGATTTTGGAAGGAAACCTGCTCTCTAGTGTGGTCTTGAATTTTATCAATTGTGACACGTTAAAGCCATTTTAACTGAATATTTCCAAACTACCATAAGTTGGGAAAATGGTTGACTGGGTTATACTCAAACTAATAAAGTGCCAGGAAAAGCCCAAAGACTAGCCCTAATGAGGGATTATATGAACAAGACAAAGAAATGACACAACTGGTGAGTACGAATGATAAATCATCAAGCCACCAAAAACACCCACACAGTGTCTCATCAAAAGCAGTAGCAGAGTCTTGAATAAATCCAGCCTTTTGGAGTCATTCCAGTTGGGATGGATGAGCTTTTCTGTGAGATAAGGCATCCACGAGACAAAGGAACAAAAGAGGCTGGGATTAAGGGTGCTTCCTTCTTAGCCAGTCAGTGATTAAGTCTGTTACTTTCAACCCTGTAGTCTCAGGAAAGCCTAGGAAAATACATCTTGTGCCTAGATTTTCCCAGACTTAATGCCATGGAAGGACATTCACTTTGTCACCAGACAAATGACTTAAGTTACTAAAAGCCTAAGGCTTAACATTGTAAACACTTTTGTTTTGATGATGTAAGTGTTGATTTGAACTTTAAGTATGTTTGACTGGGATGAAGTAGAAAGTGGAACAGCTGGACACATCTGGTGGTGACTGATAAGAACCACAAGGCGACTCCGTTGGTCTTGTCAAAAGGAAAAGTCTTCTTTTTCATCTCAAGAGCAACTTGCTCCCCAGCCATGCCGTCAACCTCATGACTATACCGCTAGGACCTGCTGAGAGACGCATAGGCCTGACTCCCATTCGGAGGAGGACAGCCCAGCATTCCAAGAGACCTGAGTGCTGGAATAACTAATTCCTGCTCTGACTACTGCCAAGGAGACCGTGGGCTCTGCCTTCTAAGGCGAGGTCCTCCCTTTCTCTCCCCTCTGAATCATGGAAGTGAGAGGCAGCAATAAATGAGCTGAAAGTACATGTGTATAGAGGCTGCTTTTCCCTAACAGAAAGGTAATGAACAAATAAGACAGCTACACCAGGTCTAGAACTTGAACAACAAATCTCAGCCACCACTAATCAAAGGAAACAGATAATATACTAGTAATGGAATTAGATCTTACTAGAGTATAGCAATCCTGTGAGTGACAAACACATTACAAATATGAAACTATGTAGAGCTGTGCTTCCTCACCTTCCATGTCCTTCACTTTCCGCCAATGTGAGGACGTAAATAAATACTTGTGCTCACAAAGACACATAGACATATGAATAGACAAGCCATTTCATCTCATAGCCTCATGAAGAACCCAAGCCACAAGAAGTAACAGCATGTGGGGGCAAGTCAAGGCCATTGTCCACTCAGTCATTCCACTAACAGATAGTAAGTGAAATCACCATTTTACTCTCTCTTCCTCATTTTCTCCTTCATGGTTGGCATCTGTCTTTTCCTCTAATTTCACCCTTCACAGTTATTGCCTCTTTGGACCACCTCTCAGCCTTCCAAATATATATATATACACATATACACATACACATTCAGTTCAGTCACTCAGTCATGTCCAACTCTTTGCGACCCCATGGACTGCAGCATGCCAGGCTTCCCTGTCCATCACCAATTCCCAGAGTTTATGCAAACTCGTGTTCATCAAGTCGGTGATGCCATCCAACCATCTCATCCTCTGTTGTCCCCTTCTCCTCCCACCTTTGATCTTTCCTAGCATCAGGGTGTTTTCAAATGAGTCAGTTCTCCACATCAGATGGCCAAAGTATTGAAGCTGAAGCTTTAGCATCAGTCCTTTCAATGAATACTCAGGACTGATTTCCTTTGGGATGGACTGGATTGATCTCCTTACAGTCCAAGGGACTCTCAAGAGTGTTCTCCAACACCACAGTTCAAAAGCATCAATTCTTTGTTGCTCAGCTTTCTTTATAGTCCAACTCTCACATCCACACTTGACTACTGGAAAAATCATAGCTTTGACTAGGCGGACCTTTGTTGGCAAAGTATGACCATTGCTTTGGGAAGAAAAAAAAATCTCCCTTCAATTGGGAATTTTCTCCTCTCCTCCCTCATCCCTTTTCATTAAAAACAAAACAAAATTCAACAATCACTAATGAAAATCAGATTTCTCATAGCATTATACAAAATTCAAGGGAAAGGCAAAAATGTTTAACGAAATTAGATTAAAATGAAAACTAGAGGACCTCTGGTTCAAAATGTATTTGGGGCACCCATATATTTTCCCTTCCTGCAAAAAAGCCCCAAAAGTTATAGGTAAGGATAAAAAAAGAAACCCAGAGTTGACATTTGGCTATTAATCAACAGGACAGCCACATTCGTCACTGAAACATTGAAACACTGTTCTGACAAACATCTACTGTCCCTTCCTCCTTCCTCAAGACACTGGCCTCCCCAAGTATCAACTCAGTCTCACAAGTAAGAAATTCACATTTGACAGAGCTGGAGAGCTTGGGGTCTCAGCTTCAGCATCCTCTCTAACGTGTGGCACAGGTACTGACCAAAGATATTAAAGTTTCACATCGTTCATTCAACACACAGGAAACATTTCAGCAAACCTGTAGCAGATCAAGACAAACTGAGAAATGTTGACTGTTGTAGCAGGAAGGAAGCCATGCCTCAGTATTTTAACTTCTTTTATCTCAACTGACAGTAAGAAGAACATTTTACATGGAGATCCAGTGTACATTCATACATGTTTTTTAATACAGCTAAGTATTATAAAACAGTATCTTTCCTTATGATGCAAATGACACAAATATCCTCTAATTCTTTTAAATGCCAGTCTTGAACCACTACATTGATGTCATGACTCTCTGACTCTTTACAGGTCACAAGGCAGCTTAAGGATGCTGGTCTAAAAATCACACCATGAGTGCAGGCTCAGAGGAAGCTGTCTTCCCAGGAGACCATGGGCAGGTTCTGGATACTCACACCAAGGAAAGCACAGGGTGACAAGAAGTAGGGCTGAACACTGGTGTCTTCACTAAAAAGGCTGCATATGAAAGCAGCCGTTCTGCCCAATTCGAGCAAAGAAACGGCCCAAGTCAGGCTTCTATATCCCCAACAGGGGAAAAAGAATGAGTCCTCTTCTCTAAAAGAATGGAACTGTGTGGTATAAACCACAAAATTTATTCCCCCAGAGTAAGGCCCTCTCATTCTGGTGTTTGGAGATCCCCTAGCTTCCAGACTAGCTTCCCATGTTTCTCCATAAAAGGAAGGTTGCCAGGCAACCAAGAGGACAGGGAGCCTCAGAATAATCCCAGGAGGGAGATGGGGAGTCATAAGAATGGAAAACATGATTGAGATGTTGGAGAAACCTGATCCTATATATATACAATTGATGGAATGGAAACAGGGAGAATCCATACCCACACTCCATCAAAAAGCACAGGGGTGTTGGCAATGGACACACACAGAAGGAGCAACCTAAGCACCCTATACTCCGCTTTGCCTTGAGTGGAACGCCCACAGACAATATCACAAAAAACAACTCATGTATCCAACTGAGGTGATATAAATGCACATGTTTAGCTGGAGGAGGTTGGCAGGTTCTGGAAGAGGAAGAGGAGAAGAGAAGGGAAGGTTAGGAGAGTCACTGCCCCCATCTTGCAAAATGTGGGGTCATGAGAGAACATTCACAACCTTAAACGATGAGGATGACAGAAGAAGAAACAGGCTGCAAGAGACAGTGAAACTCTGAAAAGCAAACAACTCTTTTGAGAGGAAGGGTGGGGAGCAAGAGGTGAAATAAGTCAGCTGAAACTTCACCTCCTATGGCAAGAAGTTTTTAGACAACATCTAAAGGGAATAAATCTCCAACTGGCCAGAGGTCACTACCAGAAGGGGTAATAGGACTTGAGAATAAAATTAAGGTGGAGAAGAGAAACAAAAGGAAAAAGAGGCAAGTGAAGATGAAGATTTCCAGCCTGGTTGACTGGACAGGTATTTTTGGCTCAAGTCCAAGATGAAAAGTAAAGGCAAAGAGGTCTGCAGAGTCAAGGTGGTCAGGAAAAAGGGCTCATGTGCAAGGAAGAGAATTATGTTCATTTGGGAGCTAGAAATGTGGGGTGGCTCTCTGGGGAGAAGATACAGAAAGCCTCTGGGTTTAGGAACCCCCATGTTCCAGGAGGGGCCAATTTATTCAAAGGCAGAAAGAAAAACTATGGAACTACCATGTTGGAGGATAGTCGCACTTAGTGGTGGGGACATAAAGAGAAAATGGGAAGAAAAAAGTCAGGAGGAGATAAAAACAAGAATAACACAGATGCAGAAATGACAAGCGAAAGAAAGTCTCTAGGTGGAAGGCAAAGAGAACCACCTGAAAATTGCTGTAAAAAAAAAAAAAGCAGGGAAATAATCAATTAGTAAAAGGCCTCTGGGTTGGGTGGTAGGTCGCCAGCCCCCTCGGCAGTGTTATTTTATCAACAGTAGTGACAGGAGTGAGTCTGCGTTGGGTCCCACTCAGTAGGTACTATACTAGTGATCCTCTGAAAAGGAGAAAAGTAGGCCAGAAGGTAGGGATACAGCCGGTCATCCAAAGACCTGAATCTGTGGAAACCTCTGTATCTTTGTGAGCAGAAGGGAAACAATTACATAAAACTTCTTTCCTTCAAAGAAAGGATTAGTCACACACTGTTTACACTTCTGCCTTCATAGTGGCAATTTTTGGCCTAAGAATGGGCTAAATTTTTCCATATTTCCACTAAATCCATTATTTGACCTGTGGAGCGGGTGGGAGGATCTGGCAAAACCTAAGCCCCTTTCCACTTAAGAGCTGTGGACCTCACAGAAGGGAGTCTCCAACAGGCCATAAAATGTTTCCCACAGGAGGCAGGTTCTGACGGAAGCGAACTCTTTCCCCTACAATTAAGGCACTCAGGTTTATCACCAGGATGAAAGGAAAAAAAAAAAAATCGGGAGAGCAAACTGCTGCCACAGAGAAGTCATCTCCCGTCTTTCAGCGCCTGCTTCTCGTCACAAAATTCATGCTATCATATGTACCCTGATGTGTTCCAAGCTGCTCAGAAGCGTGGGTGAATGCTCTTCAAAGAACAGAATGCACCAAAGTAAATGAGAAATGTGAGCTACGATTTGATGGAGAAAGGCTCTTTCCTGCAACGTTCAAGGACAATATGCACACAGAGATGGACAAAGACAAATAAACCTTTAGGAAGAGGTCGCAAGGGAGCTTCTCTCTCTTTCTCACACACACACAGGTAAGAAGGGACAAGTGTTTGTTGTCAGTGGCCCCATTCATAAGAAATTATCTATCCAAACCAAAAAAAAAAAGAGAGAGAGAGGAGGTAAAAGGCTGCTGATGAGACTAAAAGACAACAGAGACTTCCAGTAACAGTAAGTGAGGGCTGGAGCATGCCAGAACAAACACGGCAGAAGGAAAACGCAACAAGCCAACACAGTGGTGAGAACAGGAGGAAAGTGAAGATTACACTGAAAATATCCATGCAGGGAACAGACTAGGAAAAAGTCTTAGACTTCAAATGAGATGAAAAAGAGATTGAAAAAACACAGTGAAAGAGGGTAGATATTGGGGGAGGGGTGGAAAAGACAGGAAAATTAAGGGAACTTGGGGGATCATGAATAAACACAGTAAACGCGACCAAGTGGAACCAATTTTCTTAGTGGTTCTTAACTGGGGGTGATTCTGCCTCTCAACCAAGAAGAGGCATCTGTAATTACCAGGACTGGGAGGAAAGGTGCTCACATCTCATGGGTAGAAGCCTGGGATACTACCAAATATCCAACCATGTACAAGACAGTCCTTCACAAGCAAGAATTATCTGGCTAAAAATATTAACAGTTCTGAAGTTGAGAAACACTGCTGTAACCATGAGCAATTATCACAAAACAGGTATAATGGACACCTGAGAAAAGAGACTCTGGGGGTAGCAATGAAGCTGTCCACAGAAATGATGCAGTCAGGCACATAATGATCTAATGACATTAGATTTGACAGTAAAGAAATGTATAAAAAAAATACAGCCTCCTCCTGTGCCTTTTGGAAGCCCCATTAAGACAGGAAGGTGGCCCTATACTCAAGTTGCCGGGGTGGCTTGTGGGTCAGGAAGCTAGAACATCACTGGGATGGCCAAGAAAAAAGTCATTTTTATTAGAAAACCTCAAAGGAACAGTATAGAATGTGGCTAGAGAAAACCATTTATTAAACTGCCTAGCAATGGGATGAGGGCATGCCATGAAGACATGTAACAGCTGGACAGTCACTAAAGTGCTTTCTGAGGGAAGTGAGTCTGATTGACTGTGTGGCTTTGGTTAGGCCAAGAAGGTCGGACACGTCTAGGGCCACACGTGAACCACCTGGGACAGTGACGAAGAAAGCCTCAGTGCTGGAGCGTCACCTCTGCATGCTACTCTTCCCCTCACAGCCCTCACACTCTCCACGGAAGCCATCCGTCTGATCACCTGTGCCACACGCTGGCCTGTTCCACATCCTGGAACAGCCCTGGTTAGCAGAGTCTTTGGGACCTGACTGCTCCATGAGAACATTCAAGGAGTTCTCCAACCTTCTAATCCCAAGTTCCTAGAGGAGAGGAGACACAATAAAAAGAGCTGTAATGAAGAGACTCCGAGAAACAGAGTGAGCAAGGTCTCCTCTTAGGATGTTTAATAATCGTAACAGTTGGGAGACTTTTTAAAAAATGAAGTGTTGAATTATTTGAAATATGTTTAAATGTATCCATGCATTTAAAAAAAAAAACTAAGTCACCACTGGAAGATGTCAATCAATTCATTTGAAAACCGGTCAACAACTAGCATTATACCCTCAAGTGATGGTTAATTTTTTTTTTTTTTTTGGTTAATTTTATGTTTCAACTTGGAAGGTATTTTTGCATGAAACTAACATTTAACTTGGTGGACTCTGTAAGCAGATTGCCCTCCATCATGTGTGTGAACCTCATATGACGAGCTGAAGGTCTGAACAGAACAAAAAGACCAGCCTTTCCAACCAAGAAGGAATTCTGCAGCAAACTACATTCTAACTTTACCTGTACCATTGGTTCTCCTGGGTCTCTGTCAGCCCTCACTTCAAATCTAGACTTGCCAGCCTCCAAAACAACATGAACCAATTGCTTAAAATAACCTCATTACATATAGTATATACACACACGCACACACACTCGCATATATGCACATGTGCAATTGATTTCCTCTGAAGAAGCTCAGTACTTTTACTTGCTACTTTTTTTTTAACTTTTACTATACAAACTGAACCTCAAGCAAACAACTGAGGAAAAGAAAGCTAGTTTGCAAAGTTTTTCTAGCAGAAAAAGGATAGAATTAAAAGACCATATTTGCTGCCCCTACGGAAGTGTAGGCAATAATCAATGATTGCTGACCTCACAAGAAGAGATAACATGCCCCTTGATGGAAGAACACATGCCACTTAGGAAGGAGTCCTACCAAAAATCAAACCTGAATGTTATCAAGCTCCTAGACCTACACACCACGTACAGCAAATTCAAGGGGCAGGATACATGTTCATTTCCCAGCATCACAATCAGCAAAATCACAGTTCAATGAAGAGATTTCAAGGAAATAAAGAGAGAGGGAAGACGGACTCACAGATCAAAATATGTAAGACACATGGACTGTCATCACAATGAACACTTTTTTAAATTCCAATCTAAACTAATAAGCCTCAGTGTGTATGCCCAGCAGTGGGATTGCTGGGTCATAGGGCAGTTCTATTTCCAGTTTTTTTAAGGAATCTCCACACTGTTCTCCATAGTGGCTGTGCTAGTTTGCATTCCCACCAACAGTGTAAGAGGGTTCCCTTTTCTCCACACCCTCTCCAGCATTTATTGCTTGTAGACTTTTGGATAGCAGCCATTCTGACTGGCATGAAGTGGTACCTCATAGTGGTTTTGATTTGCATTTCTCTGATAATGAGTGATGTTGAGCATTTTCTCATGTGTTTGTTAGCCATCTGTATGTCTTCTTTGGAGAAATGTCTGTTTAGTGGGCATACACACTGAGGAAACCAGAATTGAAAGAGACACGTGTACCCCAATGTTCATCGTGGCACCGTTTATAATAGCCAGGACATGGAAGCAACCTAGATGTCCATCAGCAGATGAATGGATAAGAAAGCTGTGGTACATATACACAATGGAATATTACTCAGCCATTAAAAAGAATACATTTGAATCAGTTCTAATGAGGTGGATGAAACTGGAGCCTATTATACAGTGTGAAGTAAGCCAGAAAGATAAACACCAATACAGTATACTAACGCCTATATATGGAATTTAGAAAGATGGTAATGATAACCCTGCATGAGAGACAGCAAAAGAGACACAGATGTATTGAGCAGTCTTTCGGACTCTGTGGGAGAGGGCGAGGGTGGGATGATATGGGAGAATGGCATTGAAACATGTCAATTATCATATGTGAAATGAATCACCAGTCAGGTTTGATACATGAGACAGGGTGCTCAGGGCTGGTGCACTGGGATGATCCAGAGGGATGGGATGGGGAGGGAGGTGGGAGGGGGGTTCAGGATGGGGGACACATGTACACCCATGGAGGATTCAAGTCAATGTATGGCAAAACCAATACAATATTGTAAAGTAAAACAACAAATAAACTAATAAGCCACAAAAAACTTATGAAACACTGAGGGACATTTACCTGGATTCTTAATGATAATTTTTATTAATTATATTTTGGTGGGATAAAGGTCTTGGGGGGGGGATGTGTTAAGAGCCCTTATCTTTTACAGATATATGCTAAAAATATTTACAGATTGACTTCAAATAATCAGGGAGAAGAAGAAAAGTAGGCAGAGTACAGAAGAACACAACCAACTCTGAACTGATAAAATGGTACTTTGAGGTTTCTTCATTCTGTTTTCTCTGTTTCTATGTGTTTAAACCATTCTCAAAGAGTAAAATACAAGTCTATGAAATTATCTTCTCTAATTTTTTAAACCTATATCAAATGAGATCATCTATTTATAAGTACCTTGAAAAGTGGGGGGAAAAATCAATAAAGCTGGAAGAAAAAAGTTGAAAACATTACTTATGTGTTAGGTAGCAATATTACCTAGTATTTACAAAAACAAACAAATGGCAAGAGAGAAAAAAAGACCAAAAGTTCCAACAATGTCCATCCCCACTTTTCTTCTAAGTATCAAAGCTACACACTAATAAGGCAGATATCTTATCCACAATGGATGAGGTAACTGTTCAAAATCTCCAAAAAGCACAGATGACTATACTTATTCAGTTCAAGGTTTTGATGATTTATTTAGCAAGACACCATGGAAGGAAATACTGTTAATAACCAAAGTCCTTAGTTTTGTCAAAAATGAG
Source organism: Odocoileus virginianus (assembly GCF_023699985.2). NCBI lineage: Eukaryota > Metazoa > Chordata > Mammalia > Artiodactyla > Cervidae > Odocoileus > Odocoileus virginianus. The sequence goes on along the minus strand of NC_069675.1, from coordinate 15,256,724 downwards.
CTGCTACATTTGGTTACTTGGGACTGAGCACCCCTAAACACAAATTTAAAAGCAATTACAGCCATGTCCTATTTATCTAAACTAAGAGAGGCCAGAGTAAATCTAACTAAATATAATCCAAGAAAAATGCAAAATGTAAACAGTAATTAAGGGCTTCTATGCTACTGAGGAAGTGTCAACTGCAAAACCTTTTCATCAAATTCTAGAAACCAAATTCTAACTCTACCACCTGCCGAGGGAAGGAAGGGAAGAATTATCTCAATTTTCTCACTGCAATATAAGGGGAATGACACCTACCTCACAAAGTGAAAGGCAACATGAAATGGAATTCTTTTTCAATGTAGGGCAATACCCAGCACAGCACCTGATGCACACACAGGGGTGTCAGACCCGTTCACTCCCCTACACCAACAAGGACAACAGAATACTGGATTTCACCCCTCTATCAGACTTCATATTCAGAGACTGCTCAAATGAATAGTTAAAAGCAGTGTTTATTTCCAAAAAAATGTTTATTAAAAAAAACTCTGAAGTTATATGTAAATATTGAGTTTGGAATTTACAGTCCCATTCAGCATCCCTGAGGTCAGTTATCTGTACAGTTACACCTACCACTGAGAGACCTCCACCAGTTTCCAATAAAGTGAAGGAACCCAGCGCCAGAGCCACTATGGAATATAGTTTGGCAGTTCCTCAAAAAGCTACAGCCAGAATCATCAGACAGTCCAGCAATTCCACTCCCAGGTACATGCCCCAAACGAACTCAAAACAGAGACCCAAACATATACTTACACACCAATGTTCACTGCAGCATCATTCATAATAGGCAAAAGGTAGAAACAACCCAAAGAATGTCCATTGACAGATGAATAAACAAAATATGAGATACACACAATGAAATATTACTCAACCATAAAAAGGTATGAAGTTCTGATACATGCTGTAGCCTAGAAGAACCTGGAAAACATAATGGGATGTGAAATAAGTCAGATACAAAAGGACAGACTCTGTATGATTCCACTTAAATGAGGTTCATAGACTAGGTAAACTTAGAGAGACAAAGATAGGATAGAGGTCACCAAAAAACAGTGGGAGGGAGGTGGAGCTGTATAATTTAACAGGTAGAGAGCTTCTGTTTGCAGTGATGAAAGTTTTAGAAGAACAGAGGTCCTGGCTGCACAACAACATGAATGTAATTAAGGCCAATGACTTGTATGCTTAGAAAGGTTAAAATGGCCAATTTAGTTATATTTACCACAATTTTTTTTAAACTATGTAAAAAGAAAGACCCCAGATTTCTTACAAACAAACCCCAAAATAAATTTAAAAATTTAAAAAACAGTGGAAGAGGTAAGGAAAAGGCAGGTGTCTTAATGCTTCCTATTCCCCATCCTTCAGTGTTTCTGGACAATAAAAACGTAAGTGTTGTTCATCTCAGTCATTTTCAAATGTCTTCATCTCCTTTCAGCCTGCTGCTTAAGATGTAATTCAGAGTAATAATCAGGTATACGCATCTAATTTCCCACGTTGTCACTTCAATTTTTTCCCCCTCTTGCTTCACTTTGGTAGCTGCTCCGTACACCACCTGATGAGATTTCAAACTCAGCTGCCATAATGCTACATTCTCCAGTGACCCATGTCTTACAACACTGCAAGGAATTAAAGTCTGGTGGGCCAGATGTGGGAAATAAATATCCACTGTCTGGAAAGCCTTTCATAGCTAACTTTGCTCATTCTCCAAATTCTTCTCCCACAGCATTGTTAGAGCTCTTGTATCTACATGAATTTTGGGTTGGTTCTCCATCATGGACCCCAGCGGCAGCTACAAGAGACATTCATGGCTTTAGGGTTGGGATGTTAACACTACACACTCCCTTCTCGTTACCTATAGACCTGGCAGAATGAAAACAATCATGGGAACATGTCAAACAAGCTGTTCTTCCACAATCTTTCCACTTCTTAGCCGGAACTTTCCTTATACTGAGCTCTGAGGCAGGCAGCTAGAGAGTCAAAGATGGATATAATGGAACAAAGATCCAAGTGCTCATTCCTCCAGGACATGGCATCCACAGCACTCAAGATGGAGAAAGGAAAAACACTGGATCAGATTTTGGAAATTCAAATTATCCTTCTGCCTGTGCCACTGAATCTCTGAGAGCCATGGATTAAATTCCTCTAAGTCTGTTCCCTCATTTATAAGGTGTAAAGCTCTGAGACGACCTCAAAGTTCCTCAGCTCTGAAACTCAGTTATAAGCACATCAAGAACTGTAGCTGCAAGACTGTCCTCTGGTCATATCAACAAATATTTCATATGGGAAACTACTTTTAACGAAGTATACATATAAATATCTGTTCAAAGTGGGAAGAGAATCTCTCAGGGCTTTATTCCCACATTCAAGCTAAATAAAATAAAAGGGGGAAAGTTTTTTTATTTTTAAGGTGAATGCAATAAACTCTGTTTTTCCCAAATGGCCTTGCTTTTTTTTTCTATTACAATTGCTGCTAAACTAGGTCACCTAAGTAATAAATATTGAAAGCATTTAACCAAATTCAAACATCTGTTCCATTCCTCTTTCGGAGTCTGATCCAGCTGAAATAAAATATCCACTGCCCTACAGGACCTGCAAGATCCACGCTGCTGGAAATGATGTTTTCTTACAGCCAATATCACCTAGGGTAAAAACACAGCCTATTTCAAGAAGTCTAAAGCAAAAGGAGGACAAAACTATAGGAGAGGCAGCAAAATGCAATCAGGTAAATCTTGCCCTATTGGATATTCCCATAGTAGGGCAACGGGCTCATAACAAGCCTTGGTTAAGCCCAAGTTAAGCCCCTGCGTGGCAAGCTGATCCAGAGAACATGGTGAAAGCAGTGCCACCTCAGCTCCCATGTACATTAGGAGAACTTGCTCTCACAGCAGCTGCCGTATTTTGCATTGGAATTTCTAAGCAGATAATTCAAATTTAACTTTGGGAAAAATTATGTTGACCTTAGAAAACAGAACTTAGCTTGCGTATAAAGAGACATCATAAATAAAGTTAATAATTATATAAGAGATCAGAAAAGATACCTGCAATGGAAAGAGAAATAAGGGAATGAGATGCCAAGGTCTCTTATAAATTAACAGCACAAATGGTAACTCAATGGGGACAAAACCCAGTAAGGAAATGGACAAAGGACATGAACATGGAATTCCCTGAAAATTCAGAAGACTGATTAGATGTCCTGCCTAACCAGTAATGCAAACTTAAAACTGCATTTTGCACCCACTCTGCCAAGACTTTTTCAAATCACCAAAATGTGAGTGGAAAAAATGGAACTATGGCTGACACGGACACTAAATGGGAGAAGAATATTCTCTGGCATCACTGGGGGAAATATAAGTTCTAAGACTTTGGAGGTCAATCTATAACAACAAATTCAAGATATCCAATGACCTAATAATCACATCCTTTATACTTTAAAGAAATAAATCCAAATACATAAGAATACATATAATTAACACATTTACTGAATCATTGTTTACAACAGCAAAAAAAAAAAAAAAGTAAGCATACTGGAAATAAGCTGAATGGCCAATAGAAGAATAGTTCAATAAGTCAGCACATTTACAACATGGAACATTATGTAACCATTAAAAATGAGTTTTACCTGTGTTGGAGGATTTTCTACAACGTATTTTAAGTTATAAAATCGAGATGCAGAAATATTCATATACTATGTCCTTATTTATGAAGCAATAAAGAGCTATAAATGACTATATGGATACGGGAAACATAGTTAGCTATAAATGACTATATGGATACGGGAAACATAGTTAGCTTATTCACTAGGTTATTAGGTTATCCATGGGGGGGGGGGGGTATAGTATGGTTCAAGTCAGGAGGAATGATAGTAAAGCTGAAAAACAAGATTGAATTTTACAGCTGTACATAATTTTTAAAGACATATGATACTCTAGTTGTATAAAATTTTGTATATACTCCATAAATAGAAATATAGACAAGATAAGACAAAACAAGTAATTCCAAGTACATCCCAGTACTGTATTCCCATTGCAGAGGTCTTCAAACTAGAAACCATCTCAAAAGCTACAAAATATAACACTGTGATTCAATAGTATTAGAACTTTTTCCACTTTTGTTTCTTTGTACTTTTCTTCCTCTTTATCTCCTGTTTAAACTGTTTTATAACATCATAATGTATTAGCTCAATAGTTCATGGGCTACATATGTAGGGTACATCCTAAGACATTTTTGCTGATGCCAGTTGTGCAATCCAAAAGTTTGGAGGCTATGTTGGATACATTTGAGCAAGATACTTTTTTACACTGAAACTCTTTCAGGAATGGTTTGATCACCTAGTCACCTATGGATTCTGTAGATGACCTAATTCTAGATCATCTAGATTCAGGCCACTGTTTCTGCTAAGAGTGACTTATCAGTGGCTTCCTCTTCCCCTTCATCCCCACTTCTTCCCTCCATCCCTAACCCATCTACCCTATCAGAGTTACTATAAGAGAAGGATCTCTCAGAACATACAGAAAATAATTTTGTAAAAATTTTGTTTGCCCCTGCAACTCTCAATACTTCTGGTCCTGTCAATATGTGGTTGATCTACACCCACTACACACCATTACTTTCTTTTCTCTTACAATCTGATTCTCATATTATCTAAGTTCTTCCTCCCAAACAATCCTGTGACAATGATTTAACAAATGACCTACACATTTTTTAAAAACTAAAAGCTACAAAACACCATAAAACTCTTGTTTTTCTTGCAAGAACATGGATGGCTTCACAGATCTCATTATCCTTAAGATTTCTACAGCACTCATAATATATATTAAAATGTAAGAATTTTATCTCTACTTATGTCATAAAACCCTACACTATTATGCTCAGTTCCATCTGGTGTCATTTCCCTTGAGCCTGAAGAACTTCCTTCAGAATTTCCTGTTGGACAGATCAACAACAAATTGTCTCCATTTTCATTTCTCTGAAAATATTTTCTATTTCACCTTTGTTTTTGAAGGATTTCTCTTTGGACATAAAATTTTAAATAGATTCTTGTTCCTTTAGCACTTTAAAAATGTCCCACCCCCTTACAACCTCCTCCCTTTTTCCTGATGAGATGTGATCCATCATCTGTATCACCGTTCTACTGTATATAATTCATCTTTTCACACTGGCTGCTTTCAACATTCTTTGATGTTCAGCTGTTTTCTAGAAAGTGTCTAAGTGTGATTTTCTTTGTATTCATCTTGAGGTTTGCTGAGCAGCTTTCATCTTTGTTTCTCACCTAATCTGGGAAACTGTCAGTCATTATCTTTTCACACACTTTCCTGTCACATTCTCTTATCTTCTGAGGTTACAATTACATATGTACTATTTGATATTATCCCAACAGCTGATATTAGGATAATATCTGTTAGGATAATAGCACCAAGACACTTTTCCATTTTCCTTGAATCATTTCTCTTTGTTCGAGATAGAATGACTAAACTTGAAGAAAGTTGATTGAAATTCTCACTTCCAGGCTTCCTTAGTGGCTCAGATGGTAAAGAATATGCCTGCCATGCAGGAGACTCGGGTTCCGTCTCTGTGTTGGGAAGATCCCCTGGAGAAGGGAATGGCAACTCACTCCAGTACACTTGCCTGGGAAACTCCATGGACAGAGGAGCCTGGTGGGCTATACTCCATGGGGTAGCAAAGAGTTGGTCATACCTGAGCAAATAACACACAGGTATCTTACTTCCTCTTGGGTTTTCTGTTTTCCATTTTTCTATTAAAATTCCCCATCCATGGTTGCATTGTGACCATATTTAAAGTCTACTGCTTTTAAAGTTCTTGTGCATTAAATTCCAGTATCTTAGTCATCTTGGGGTTGTTTTCTAGTGACTGTTTCTTCTCTTGACTATGAGTCATTTCCCTTTTCTTCACATGATTGGTATTATGGGAAGAGTATTATGAATACTATATTGCAGAGACTATCTTTTTCTGAAGAATAACGATCAGACAGTTATGTGGCTAGAATAAAACTCTAAATTCTGTCTCCCTATGAGGTATGGTGACTGGAACTACTTGATTCTTTCAGCTTTCCAGCTGTTTCTTTCCACTGGGAACTGCAGTCTTTCCATGAATCAGACAAGAATTTAGAGAGAATTTATGTACAGAAGTTGGAGTTTCCTCTTCTGTGACTTTCTCCTTTCCTGGATGTGTCTCCTCACTTTCCAGTCACTCTGGCAGCCACAAACACCATTTATCTCCTAGTTCCTCCCACCAGTGACGGTCATTTTCTGCTCCATGTCTAGCCATCCCACTGTGCACAGACTGGAGAATGCCAACAGGCCAAACAGCATATAAGCATTAACTTTACCCAGTACAATTCACGTCTCTCAAGAATCAACTTCCCTCCAATTTCTGTCAGCTATCAGTTGTTCTTCGATGGCTTCAAATAATGGATTTTATATTTGGTCCACGGTTTATAACTGTTATCTGCATCAAGGTTCATCCAATAAAAGCATGGTGCTATTGGCATGGCCAGAGTAAGAACTCTCCCACAGTGATATTTTAGAAACATGTTTTTCTTTCATTTCATTTAATATTCTTATATCCTTAAAGACGAGACAGTGAAATTTGGTTACACTAAACAAAAAATAGTATAAACTTGGAAGTGATCACATCTTATTATACATGTTTACATTTGGTAATGAAATTTTTTTAAGTGGGGAAAATATGTTCTCTTTAGAGAAACAGGATCCACCCCACATTTGGAAGATAGCATTACATCGTAGTTAGCTCAGAAAACCAGGAGGTTTATCATCATGTGCTGTGAGACTCATGACACATAACTGCCAAGGCCAGAAGATTCATCATGGTTTTGGCAACTAGGGAATTTGTAAGATCTAACTCACTGAACAACAAAACAGCATCATTAGGTGATACACACTGAGCATGGCAAATCAATTAGAATAGTGGCTTTATATAAGTCCCCAGACTTACTCTGTAATTTGGGCTTCCCTTGTGGCTCAGCTGGTAAAGAATCCGCCTGCAATGCGGGAGACTTGGGTTAGATCCCTGGGTTGGGAAGATCCCCAGGAGAAGGGAAAGGCCACCCACTACAGTATTCTGGACTGGAGAATTCTATGGACTGTATAGTCCATGGGGTCACAAAGAGTTGGACACTACTGAGCAACTTTCACCTTCACTCTGTAATTCATAAGATAATGATCTTGGAATCTACATTCTGCAGGGAGGCCAGTTGCACCTCCATTGATGAAAAGCAGGGTTCAGACAACTAAGATTTGGACATCATTTAACCAATCACATCTACTCTCAGATGGGGAAACTGAGTGCCAGAGGAATTCAGTAACTTATTCAAGACCAAAAAATTAACTGTCAACAATGGCAGAAATAAGACTGGCACCAACTTCTTGCTCCTGTATTTCACACTACTTGAAAATTACATATGAAAGACAAAAATATTAAGGAAACAAAAGCCCTATATGTTTTCCCCTCACTGTTTCACAAGATTGGGCATTTAACCTTCTTGTGTCTTTAAAAACTAAAGACAGCAAAATAAAATTATTCCAAAAGAGAAGTCTTACAAAATTGCAAACAGTTCACGAATATGAACAACTATAAGAGCTCCACTGAAAGTTGCTTATCATGAACTTACTTTAGTAACCTGCTACCTTTTATTGACAGAAACCATTTGTTGTTCCCTGTTGCTTCCCTGGTGGCTCAGATGTAAAAAAAAAAAATATGCTTGCAATTCAGGAGACCCAGGTTTGATCTCCGGGTTGGGAAGATCCCCTAGAGAAGAAAATGGCTATCCACTCCCGTATCTTTGCCTGGAGAATCCCATGGACAGAGGAGCCTGACGGGCTATAGTCCATGGGGTTGCAAAGAGTCAGATACGACTGAGCGACTTACATTTGTCCTATTAAAATCTCTTTGCAGGTAATTCAGTTCCCATATGGGACCCAGAAGATACTGAGTTCTAATTTGTTGAAGTGCTGAAGATAGAATTAATAACTTTCTCATTTCTGTGAAATATTTCATAAACACCAAGGCAAGCCCATGAGTTCATCATTATCATTATTTGTACCTGATAATACTATACTGCATAGAAACACTCTGCAAGGAATTCAATTAGTTGACTTCTGATAGTTAACTTCAGTCACCACTTCTCAACAAGAATAACTGCATTTTTAAACTTAAAAAAAAAAAAAAAACCCATGTATCCTTTGTGTGTATATACATTATACCAGTTGCCTAGGTTCTTAAGAATGAAATCAAGAGAACAATTTGGAAACATTTACACTGGCAAACACAGAGCTCGCTAAGGTAAAACATTTTTTTAAAAAAACATTCTGAGCAGGCCTATCTCAGCTGCCAAAAATTAAAAAAAAAAAAAAAAAAATCCAAGAAACTGTTTCAAAATGCCTGTATTGTTCTAACTGCTTCCCCTACCCCACCTTCCAAGTGTTTCCAGCAGGCAGTAAATAAAACCCCATCAGAGTCCCGGGGCAACAGGCTATCTGACCACCTGGGTGGGAGCACCGGGGCACAAGAGCAAGGAGCGGGACAAAGGGGCGAGCCAAGAACGTTTGCATTTAACCATCTTAACTGCTGTAAACCAAATATTTGATTTTGCTCACTTATTTCCCTTCAAAAATACATGCAAGTGAAACAAAGGTTTGATTCAAATGTACGAGGGACTGGTTAGAATGTTATGAATAAAATGCTCGTCTGTTGAAAGGTATGTTCCACTTTAGAGAAAGTCTGCTGGAGTGAGCGCTCTGGGTACCACACAGCCTCTCGTGCTGGGAGATGCCCATGAGGTGGTCTCTCTCTCTCATGCCTTTGGTTTCCTACCTTCCATCTAAGACAGGCATGAAAGAACATATGTAAAATTCTAAGTGACTGAAAATTTCCCTGTGATTGGAAGGAGCCCAGATCTCTGAAGCAGCCCCAGAAAGGTGGGTGGGATTTGTACAGAGACCAGAAATTACTGGCAAAAAAAAAAAAAAAAAAAACAAGACCAAGAAAGGCAGTGGGATGTGAAGAGTTTCAAAGTGTTGAGGGTCATGGGAATGGGGACCCTTGGTGGGTAGCCGCTAGGTGCAGAGATCAAGAGGAACGAAGAGAGATTTCAAGTTTTCCTGTGGGATCCAAGAGCTCTTCAATGCTTCACCCATTAAGCGTGTAAACTGGAGATAAATTACTGATGTTCCCCATAAGGCTAAAACTCCATCCACAAAATATCGCTCCACTATTTACTCCTCCAAGAAAAACACATTCATCTTTTGTTTGTATATAACATAATAGATGAGAACATGGGGTTAAGAGTCAGAAGGAATAATCCAGAAGTCTTAAAGTCTGGAGTTGTCAGCACCTCTTTGATAGGAGCCTACACCAAAACCCTCGATCTTCTTCTGTGTCAGAGCCCAGGTTGACAGGCTTAGGAATTCGACTAGTCTTAATACAAACTGTCTTCACAATAAATCTGCTAATTAAAAAGAATGCAATGTTACTGTGGCATGCTGTACACTGTCAGAGATGGAGACAACCCAGTAAAGAAGAGATCCTTCACATGGCATAAGGGGTAGATGGATGGGTTTTGTGTGAGGGGGAACCTGAGTCCCACAGAATTATGCATTTTTAACAGATTCTTAAAGAGGCTAAATGGCGGGGGGGAGGGGGGGACTATAGAAATAGACTACCTGCAAGTCCCTCACTTACAGGGGAGACACTTGAGAGGCAAAAAGGCCAGCCTCTCTTCCACAGCCCCACAGCTCCAGGGGCCCCACACCTGGACCCGGGGGTGGGCAGGCCTTCCCTTCGGGGAAGTAGGGGAGCCACCATCAGCAAGTGTCAGAATGAAGAATCAGACTGAACGTCAAAGTCCAAACGGCATCAAGGAACATTTGGAAAGTTCTCCCTGGAAGGGCTCCAGAAACTGATTCCGAAGCTGCACTGGAGGCTGGGAAATCCAGACCTGACAGGCACAAAAGGGCAGAGGCCCTGAGGAGGCAGGGCTTCACTCGCGCCTTATTCTGCAACTCTGCATTGTGTCCAGGTGAACGCCACGCGTGGCTTCCAGCTGAGGGCCCAGGCATCGTGCCTTCCTCCAACTAACATTTACTAACTACCCTGTGCCAGAGATGGAGAAGAAAGTGGAGAAAAGATGAAAAGGGGGTGAAAAGGGTCAAAGGGGTGTTGACCTCAGACCATCTTGTGTAGGAATCTCAGCTCCTCCCCTCCCTGGCTCATAATTTCAGGCAGTTGCTGATCCCTCCACAGCTCCATTTCCTCATCAAATGGAGGACTAGAACACATCGGGTCTCTATTATGACTAGTATTAACACATCGACCAACCTAAAGGAGCTCACAGACCCGAGATGACTAGGCAGAACGAACTGGTTACACTCCCAGGGGACCGAGTTCTAGCAGGCGAGCACCCAGCACCCACAGGAGAGACCACACCTCCCTCATCCCGGCCAGTAGGAGTCTCGAGTCCTACACACACACACGCACACACACACGCACACACACACACGCACACACGCACACGCACACACACATGCACACACACGCGCGCGCATGCACACACACACGCACACGCGCACACACGCACGCGCACACACGCACACACGTGCGCGCGTGCACACACACACACGCGCGCGCATGCATACACACACATGCACGCACACACACACGAAGCAGAGTGCAAACCTCAATTCATTTAGCTTCTGTCAACTACATATTGGCACTTGTCAAGAGCATCTGCCAGCTACTGAACAACAAGAAGGGCATTTGCCATCTGCCTCTGGGAAGACTGAACCCTGCACTGTTTCAGCTGCTGACCTTCAGCACCCTCTGAGGGGCATTCAGGGTGGAGAGTGAGGTACTCTGTGCTCCAGAGAAACAGGTGGGACAGGACTTCAGATGGTTAGATATTTTCAGGAACTGATTTCATGGTCCCAGTCCTTGCATCTCTTCCTATCTAGAAAAGCACTAAATCCCTTCCTGGTGACATCAACTCCTCATGACTAGCATAGAACCTTTTGTAAAGTAAGCATGTGACTGCACTGAACTCCTCCTTCACCAAAATACATATTGAGCTTCCCCCTCCCTGGAGCAGTTTCTCAGACCTCTCTGAGTGCTGTCTCCCAGGCTGCGGTCCTCATTTTGCCCCCAAATAAAGCTCACAACTCTCACACTGTGCATCTTGTGGGTCGACACTTCCTAGACATGTAAACCCTTGAGAGGTGCTTCCAAACCAGAGATACTGCCATATCCTAGACAGCCATCAGGCACAACTGGAGGGTCGTGTGGCCTGAAGAGGCCAGGCAGCTTCTTTCCAGGTCGTCGATGTTATTGCAAGTCGGTACCTCCCCATTCTGCCCCCACTGCTGAGCAAAAGGGAGGGACGCCGACTTTACAAGGTGATCCTTTTAAAACCTCATTTCCACAACCTAGAGGGGTGGAATGGGGTGGAGGTGGGAGGGAGGGGATACATATATACTTCTGACTATTGATGTTGTTGCATGGAAGAAGCCAATCCAACACTGTAAAGCAATTATCCTCCAATTCAAAATAAAGAAAGCGGACTTCCATGGTGGCGCAGTGGATAAGAATCCACCTGCAAATGAAGGGGACACAGGTTTGATTCCCAGTCCAGGAAGATTTCACATGCCGCCGTGCAACTAAGCCCGCTTCCTGCAACTACTGATCCAGTGCTCTAGAGTCCACAAGCCGCAACTACTGAGCCCGTGAGCCACGGGCACTGAAGCCCGCTTGCCTAGAGCCTGTGTCCCACGACAAGAGAAGCTGCTGAGAGGCCGCATGAAGCAACTAGAGTAGCCCCTGTTCTCCGCAACTAGAGAAAAGCCGGGGCAGCAATCGAGACCTGGCAGAGCCAAAAATAAATACATAAAATTGTTAAAAAATAAATTAATTAATTAAAGAAAAAAATACATTTGGGGAAAAAAAATTCTTCCACCAGTAAGTGCCTTCCCTGTCCTGGCAGAGCTATAAGAAATGGTGGTGCTCCACAGTTCATGTTTTATTTCTGTTGCATTTTAGGGTTCATGTCAGATCTCTCTCTGTATTATCCCACTCAAGGTACACTGCCATCACCTAGACTCCCTCCTCAGAAGAAAGGGAAGGTCATTACGCTGGCCTGGCCCCACCACCCTCTGGGTCGTATTACAACCACAGACAAGTCACTTAACCTCTCTAACAGGGGAAACATAAGAATAGTTACACTCAAAAAAAAAAAAAAAAAAAGAATAGTTACACTCCACAGCATCGTGATGAGGATAAAACAGGTAGTTCATGAAAAGCCTTTAGTGTTGTACCTAAAACAAACTCAAGTACTAAGTACTTGAGTACTTGGACACTTGTAGTGTCCACTACAAGAAACTATTTCTGAGACTGCACCCAGGAGTTGAGCACAAAATCACAAGAGTGAGGGATTGAGCAACATCAGAGCCCCTTCAGAGAGACATCAGACCACCAGAGTCAACAACTGCTACCCTACCAAGTGAGTAACTGATGTGTCATGAAACATCCAGGGAAAAGGGTCAATTTTTAAGCCAACAATAATAAACACAAAATATATCTTCAAAGTCTCTTCCATTCTGTACAATTAATTCAAACATGATATGCCGCCCAATGTCTAATGAGAAAGGAAACAGTGGAATTACCCAAATTTTCCAACTCTCTTCTCTTGCCTCAGAAATCCACAATATTCTTCCAGGGAAGTAGAAATCTTATTTTAATGTTTAAAAAAATCAAGAGCTTACCAGATTTAGAATGCAGGCTAGGTGCCTATGAAGCAGATAATGTCATCAAGTTTCATGTCATCATTAGCTAACCAACATTTGTAAACCGATCAAATGTATTTTGATCAAACTAGCAAGTTAATACTTTCAGTCTTCTGTGGCAGTTGTAACTGTATCAAATAATACTGTTTGCTGAGCTCAGCAATGATTCACCAGGCATTTGTTTGCTACTGTTTAGAAAGCAAATAACTTCTTAACATATACAAATACATTGGTAAAAAGAATCCCTGATACTGACAGAAACTAGGAAAACTAACTTAGGTCAGAAGCCAAAGTATCAAGAATTGAAAAAATTCATTTGCTACATATTAACAGAATAATATCTTATCCAACTTAAGATATGCACAGTGATAATTTTTAATTTGCTCAATACTTTAATACTATACTTTCATGACTGACTAAGACAGCTTTTCAAGCTCAGCACTATTGATGCTTTGTATCAGAGAATTCTTTATTGTAGTGGCTTGTCTTGGGCATTGTGGGATAATTTAGCACATCCCTAGCCTATGACCACAGATGCCAGTAGTAGTCTCCCGGGTCCTGACAAACCACCACATCTCCAGATATCGCCAAATGTCCTGTGGCACCAAATGTCCAAAAGGACTCTCAATGAGAACTACTGACTTAACACATGACAATTTCCTTCTCAGTTTTGTCCTAAAAAGCACTAATGAGAACAGGAAGAAATTGTTCTATGCTAAGGATTCTACACAAATATGTCCTATCTCACAACTATATTTTTTCCCATTAAAGAAAAACACAGCCAGAGCAGTGTTTCTAGCCCTGTAGCCCAAGCTTTGCCTGTTGTTAGGCAGTTACAGTGTACACACTTAAATGATAAATTTAAATAATAAACTCATATCCCTACGATCACACTCAAGATGCATGCAAGCCCTGTTATTAAATGTATGATTTCACTTACTAGTCCATTAACAAAGACATACCTTCATTTCTTGTAGCCTTTATATACGCATTCATTAACTCACTCAACAAATAATATTAAGTCCCTACTTTGCACTGTTCTGGGCCAAGGGATTCACCAATGAACAAAACTAATAGCCTTGCCCTCATGAAGCTCAATCCCATGAGACGTTTCTGAACAAAACACATTGGAGGCACCAGCATAGACAAAACAACAATCTGCTTTCCTATTTTCTGCTTCAAAATCTTGAGTCCAAGAAAGGCTTCTATTTCATTACTCTGTACCATGAAGACAACCACTTTCAAACACTTTCTGTGAAAGCATTTATCCTTTATATGCCTGGTCCTATCCAGGAATTTTATCAAAGTGAATGCCTAAAGACCGAAGTTTCCTATTTTAATACCAAAAAGTCTAGTTCTTTGAAACTGTATGTAAATTCTGATGCGTCAGACAAAAATCACTTCAAAAGTTTGCACCCCTACACCGTACTTCTACGCACAAGTCACATCCAATTTTTGGAATTCTCTAAGACAGCAATCAGAACTCGATGGTATGGCTTATCAAGTAAACTCATTTCAATTTCTGCAAATTGAAATGTGCTTAAATAATTAAGGTAGGACTTCTCTGGCAATCCAATGGTTAAGACTTCACCTTCCAACTCAGGGGGTGTGGATTTGATCCCTGGGTGGGGAACTAAGACCCCACATGCCTTGCAGCCAAAAAACTAAAACATAAAACAGAAGTAATAATGTAACAAACTCAATAAGGACTTTTTGTTTTTAATTAAGGCAAAGCAAATTCTGTTTGGATAAACTCCATTGGCATATTTTAAACAAAATGACAGATTTGTGTCCAACTTTCCAAAAGATGATTTCAGACAAGGCTACCATTTACATTCTGCTTCCTCCCTTGCTGGAAGCTGGGAGCTGGGAGCTGGGTGGAAGGTGGGGTGGTAAGTGATCTGCAGGAAAGAATTAGAGCTTTCTGACCTTGGGTCTAATATTGATGTACTATATGCTACCTCCATACCTTTATACTAACAGAAGTGAAGTGTTCGTCACTCAGTCATGTTCAACTCTTTGCAACCCCACAGACTCTTCTGTCCCTGGGATTCTCCAGGCAAGAATACTGGAGCAGGTTGCCACTTCCTTCTCCAGGAGAACTTCTCAACCCAGGGATAGAACCCAGATCTCCTGCATAACCAGACTCTTTACCATCTGAGCCACAAGGGAACCTCATACTAATAGAATGCATAACCTATTCCTTAGGATGATCTGAAGGATCAAATGAAATCATCTTTAGAAGACTTTGAAAGCATTAAAAGTGAAATATTAGGGTACAGATAAATTGTTATCACATGATATTGTCCCGCAACCCATCTGTCCAGAACCCAGTGCGACAGCAACGTTGGAGACCAAAGAAGACTTCAAGAAGTACATCTATGAGAAAGTGCACAAACCAGTCAAGTATGATTTGTTTTTTTGACCTCACTGCACAGCTTACAAGATCTTAGCTCCCCAGCCAGGGATTGAACCTAGGCGATAGCAGTGAAAGCCCTAAATCCTAATCACTGGTACGGCTTATCAAGTAAACTCATTTCAATTCCTGCAAGTTGAAATGTACTTAAATAATTCAGGCAGGACTTTCCTCATGATCCAGTGGTTAAGACTTCACCTTGCAATGACAGGGGTATGGGTTCCATCCCTGGCTGGGAAGCTAAGATCCCACATGCCTTGGGAACTCCCCAGCCAGTTTCTATTTACACCTGTAGAAGCTAAAACACAACACAAGATGGGGATACTTTCCCACCAAAAAAAAAAAAAAGTGTTATTCTATTTTTCTTTGCCAAAAGTTAACAAAAGATGGAACAAGGCCCAGTGAGACAAGGAAGTAAAAATAATCTGGTTGCTGAATCAACAGAAACTCTTCTAAATGTTCCTAATCAATTAAAAGACAACAGTAAAGACTATAAAGATAATTTTACTGAAGATAAAAATTAAGCAAACTTAATCATTAGGTTCACAGAAAGCCTATGTTGTACTGCTCAGAAGTTGTGTGGCTGAACTCTCATGTTCCCTAGTTATAATAAAAAGATAAATAAGAACCCATACTGACACCAAGTGAAAGTCACTCAGTCGTGTCTGGTTCTTTGCAACCCAATGGTCTATTCAGCCCATGGAATTCTCCAGGCCAGAATACTGGAGTGGGTAGCCGTTCCCTTCTCCAGGGGATCCTCCCAACCCAGGGATCGAACCCAGGTCTCCCACATTGCACGTGGATTCTTTACCAGCTGGAGGCTCACTTGATAGCTCAGTTGGTAAAGAATCCTCCTGCAATGCAGGAGACCCCGGTTCGATTCCTGGGTCGGGAAGATCCCCTGGAGAAAGAATAGGCTTCCCACTCCAGTATTCTTGGGCTTCCCTTGTGGCTCAGTTGGTAAAAAAAAAAAAAATCTGCCTTCAATGTGGAAGGCCTGGTTTCAAAAGATCCCCTGGAGAAGGGAAAGCCTACCCTCTCCAGTATACTGGCCTGGAGAATTCCATGGACTGTAGAGTCCACGGGGTCACAAAGAGTTGGACACAACCGAGCAACTTTCACTTCACTTCGCTTCTTTACCAGCTGAGCCCCCAGGGAAGCCCAAGAATGCTGGAGTGGGAAACCTATCCCTTCTCCAGTGGGTCTTCCCAACCCAGAAATCGAACCAGGGTCTCCTGCATTGCAGGCAGATTCGTTACCAGCTGAGCCACCAAGAAAGCCCAGGGCTTACTCAAAAAACTTCTGAATGTAGGTCACCTACACCATCAGGACATAACCCTGGGGGTTTCAACACCAAGCTCTACCTCTTTCCCATCAGCCTGCAGCTGCTCCATGCTTCCTGGGGTTCCCCAATGACGTCTGGACTTGGTGTAAGTCATTTTTGTTGCACGTTCACCGCTGGCTGCAGACCCCAGTTACCCTGAGTTGACAGCCTGAGCCAACATCTCTTTCTTGGTAATCTACCTGGTACACCGGTTCCTCCTGAACAGACTTCTGCTGCTTCGTGCCCTCCCCTCACTCAAGAACTTCTCTGTACCTGAACTCCAAGCAGTTACACCTCACAACTTACGGACGGCCCCTTTCGGTGCTAATGTATTATTACTTGCTTCATAATGGGTTGCTAAGTCACTTCAGTTGTGTCTGACTCTGTGTGACCCCATAGATGGCAGCCCACCAGGCTCCACCATCCCTGGGATTCTCCAGACAAGAACATTGGAGTGGGTTGCCATTTCCGTCTCCAATCACAATGGGCTAATACATGCTAAACACTTAGAACACCACCTGGGATATTAAAAAGGCTCATAATAAAGTTATTATTGGTGTTCTCACTCCTGGATTTTCAGTTCACCTGCTGGCACCCCACTACCCTATCAAGGGCCATGCATGGGGTTGTTTTACCAACACCATATGCCCTATGGAGCCCACATCCTATCAGACCAGACTTCTTCCTGAAACTGCAGCCAAACCTGTCACCACCCCACACCCAGCAGCCAGCCCTTGTCCACACAACATGGCGCCCCAAAAGTTAAAATGTGCTTTATTTTTCAACCTAGGCCCTGTCTCCTACTTACTTGTGATCTTACACAAGTGACTTTAGTTCTCTAATCCGCAGTTTTCCATCTTTAAAATGACATGCCAGTAAGTACGTGAAAGAGTTGCTATTGGTGTAGACACAATGCTTAACACACAATGAGTGTTCAACACAATAGTTGCTTTTCATATGATTCCTAAGACAAGGATGCACATGATACATTTGAGGGGGAAAATATTATCAGGGCTCAGAATGAGAATTCCACTTATGGAAACCTGCCCTATTGATGAGCTCTAGAGAGTGTGCATGGATGTGCCTTGGGAGAGAGTGTTTGGAGAGAGGTCTTCAGCAGTAAAAGAATCGGCCTGCAATGCATGAGACACAGGAGATGCAGGTTTAGTCCCTGGGTCAGGAAGATCCCCTGAAGGAGGAAATGGCAACCCACTCCAATATTCTTACCTGGAAAACCCCATGGACTGAAAATCCCTGGCGCACTGCAGTCCATGGGGTCGCAGAGTCAGACACAACTGAAGCAACTGAAATATGAAGTATTTCTGTTACTGAAGTAACAGAAATATGTTAGTTTTCTAGGACTGCCATAAAATTACCACAAGCTGAGGCCTTAAAGCAGAAATTCTTCTCATAATTACAGACACCACAAGGACCCCCGCTCCAAAAAAATCAAGGTGTTGGCAGGACGGCACAACCACCTCCAACGACTCTAAGGGGGGATCGTCCCTGCCTCCTCCGGCTTCTGGGGGCTCCAGGCAACTCTTGGCCTTTGGCTTCATCCTTCCCAAGTCTGCCTCTGTCTTTAGGTGGCCTTCTCTTCCTCTCCCTGTCTTGTAAGGATATCTGTGTTTGGATTTAGGGCCACCTGGTTAATCCAGGACAATCTCATCTTAAAATCCTTCGATGAATGACCTCTGCAAAGACTTCTGCCAAATAAGGGCACCTTCCCTGGTTCCAGAGATGAGAATATGGATTAAGCTTTTGGAGGCCACCATTCAACCCACTGAAGGCTGGAAACCGGGGACAGCTGAAGTGTTGATTGGAGACCCTGGTCAAACTACAGAACATCGTGGAATACGCTCAGTCACGGGAGATTCTGAGCAGGACTGATCTGCCGAAGGCAGCACCTGAGGACAGGGCTGGCATCTGCATAACAATATGTCACGTGGCACAATCTGAATGGGGAAAAGACTACTCGGGTTTCTTTAAAGGTGCACCTATCTGTGCAAAGAATTTTTGTTTAAAGCAAGAATGACGACAAAATAGGTAGCAACTAAACAGTGGGATACAGTGAGAAGATGACCTTTACCTTTTTTTTTTCCACTTTATTTTTTAATTGAAGAATAATTGCTTTACAGAATTTTGTGATTTTCTGTCAAACATCAACAAGAATCAGCCATAGGTACACCCATGTCCTCTCTCCTCCCATCTCCCTCATCTCACCCTTCCAGATTGTCACAGAGCCCTTGTTTGAATTCACTGAGCCATACAGCAAATTCCCACTGGCTATCTATTTTACACATGGTATTATGAGTTTCCACATTACACTCTCCAAACATCTCACCCTCTCCTCCCCTCCGCCGTATCCACGTCTGCTCTCTCTGTTTCTCCATTGTTGCCCTGCAGATAAATTCATCAGTACCATCTCTCTAGATTCCATATATATGCGTCAGTATATGGTATTTATCTTTCTCTAACTTACTTCACTCCGTATAAGAGGCTTTAGGTTCGTCCACCTTATTAGAACTGACTCAAATGAGTTCCTTTTCATGGCTGAGTAATATTCCATTGTGTGTATGTACCACGGCTTCTTTATCCACTCATCTGTCAATGGACATCTAGGTTGCTTCCATGTTCTAGCTACTGTAAACAGTGCTGCAGTGAACAGTGGGCTACATGTGTCTTCTTCAGTTTTGGTTTCCTCAGGGCATATGCCTAGGAGTGGGACTGCTGTGACCCTTACTTTTTATTACATCCTTTGGAAGAGTTTGAGTTACCTGCTTGCTGACAGAAGATTCAAGAGAGTTCCCTAAATGCAGGTTATTACTACTGCCCAGGATCTACCAGCAACCCTGCACCAATGAGCACAGAAACAATGAGGAGACACACAGAAGCCTGGGGACACCCTCACTCACAGCATCCTCTCAGCGCCCAGTCTCACCTGCTTCAGTTCCCTCCACATTCTGAAAGCCTCCCTCCTCCTGTCTTGCCCTGAAGATGCCTATCTGAATGATCTTGGTAATTGAACCCGGTCTCAAATTTTAAAGCATAAATATCTATCTGGGCACACACACATAAATCTGATACATGCATGTGCCACAAATATGGGATCATCAAGTTTCACCAAGAAGTTTTTAAATTACATCCTATAAAAGCCTTCTTTGTCTGCTGTTTTCTGAAGAATCACAAAGAGTGCCTTGAAGATCCACAGCTCAGCTCACCCTTTGAATGAAAGGAGAAAGCATTTCTAGACCTCGGAATCCTCCACCAGTAATACAAATTTAATTAACATTCGGCGCTGCCTCCTCAAGTCAGCAAATTTAGGGAAGGCCCTGATCTTCTTAGAGGAGCTTCCTCTGTTAGAGTGTCAAATGTCCTTCCAGGTCAAAAAAGCACTAGGAATTTAAGCTTTCTCCATTTTACAGTGCATCAGGAGGTCCCAATAGAAAAAGGACATTTCATTTTAGTGACCTTCTGGAACTTCCTTTTTCAGTAACTGATTGGTTCTTGACCTCTGAAGTTTCCCATTCAAATAGTGACATTCTGCAGTCTGAACAGCCCTGCCTTAAGGGCACATCCAGATAAAAGCTGATACAACTTTCCTTTGAGATTTCCAGGAACTAAACCCTTGAGTGAGGCTTGTGAGACCTCAGTGGTGCACTGTCAGGGAAATTCACCAAGACACAGAAAATGACCCCTGCACATGCCTGCAGGGACCACAATTCAACCCAGCTTCCAGACTTGCCACTGCAGTCACGTGCATCTTCCCAAAGCACAACACCATCCTGAGTCACTCAGGCTTCCTGTCTGTCACCTCTCAAGTGGAGTCCAGACACAGAAAGACACACACCCAGAGACACAAAGACACACAGACACAGAGACACATTCCCCCCCACACACACAGAGACAGATACACAGAGACAAACACACACAGAAAAATGGATAAATAAAACTGCTTTAAGGGGTTAATTCCTAGGTCAGTTATTTGAAACAGAACACTTTCATAGAACATATGTTTTATATATAATACCTAATATGAGGTAAATGTATAATTTTTAAATGATTTTATATTTAAAGTAGAATGCATTTGAGTCTATTTTGAACCCAGATATAAAAAGAAGAGCTTAGATTTAAGGAGATGATGGACAAACAGATTAAGCCATGGAGATTTGAAATAGAACTTCTGGAATTTTTCAAGGGCTTAAACTAACAGGGACATTGCTTATAGTTCAAAATGTGGTCCGCCTTAACAGACCAGTAACATTTGTGTTATTTTCATTATCTCTAATCATAACTAGGGTTTTTTTTCTGGTCTACATTTGCAACACAAAAAAGAAGGATATCAGGTCAAAAAGAACAGTATTATATGGATTAAGAAGAACATTTTTTAAAAGGCCGTCCTATCAGGGAGTTAGTTGCTACACATGTAGTTAAAGAATTTCATTCTATGACCCTAATACCAAAACCAGACAAAGATGCCACAAAAAAAGAAAACTACAGGCCAATATCACTGATGAACATAGATGCAAAAATCCTTAACAAAATTCTAGCAAACAGAATCCAACAATGTATTAAAAAGATTATACGTCATGACCAAGTGGGCTTTACCCCAGGAATGAAAGGATTCTTGAATATCCACAAAATCAATGTAATACACCACATTAACAAATTGAAAGATAAAAACCATATGATTATCTCAATAGATGCAGAAAAAGCCTTTGACAAAATTCAACATCCATTTATAATTAAAACTCTCCAGAAAGCAAGAATAGAAGGAACATACCTCAACATAATAAAAGCTATATATGACAAACCCACAGCAAACATTATCCTCAATGGTGAAAAATTGAAAGCATTTCCCCTAGAGTCAGGAACAAGACAAGGGTGCCCACTCTCACCACTACTATTCAACATAGTTTTGGAAGTTTTGGCCACAGCAATCAGAGCAGAAAAAGAAATAAAAGGAATCCAGATAGGAAAAGAAGAAGTAAAACTCTCACTGTTTGCAGATGACATAATCCTCTACATAGAAAACCCTAAAGACTCTACCAGAAAATTACTAGAGCTAATCAATGAGTTAATAAAGCTAATCAATAAAGTTGCAGGATATAAAATTAATACACATAAATCCCTTGCATTCCTATACACTAACAATGAGAAAACAGAAAGAGAAATTAAGGAAATAATACCATTCACCACTGCAACAAAAAGAATAAAATACTTAGGAGTATATCTACCTAAAGAAACAAAAGACCTATACATAGAAAACTATAAAACACTGATGAAAGAAATCAAAGAGGACACAAACAGATGGAGAAATATACCGTGTTCATGGATTGGAAGAATTAATATTGTCAAAATGGCTATACTACCCAAAGCAATCTATAGATTCAATGCAATCCCTATCAAGCTACAAATGGTATTCTTCACAGAACTAGAACAAATAATTTCACAATTTGTATGGAAATACAAAAAACCTCGAATAGCCAAAGCAATCGAGAAAGAAGAATGGAACTGGAAGAATCAAGCTGCCTGACTTCAGGCTCTACTAAAAAGCCACAGTCATCAAGACAGTATGGTACTGGCACAAAGACAGAAATTTAGATCAATGGAACAAAATAGAAAGCCCAGAGATAAATCCACAAACCTAAGGACACCTTATCTTCGACAAAGGAGGCAAGAATATACAATGGAAAAAAGACAACCTCTTTAACAAGTGGTGCTGGGAAACCTGGTCAACCACTTGTAAAAGAATGAAACTACAACACTTTCTAACACCATACACAAAAATAAACTCAAAATGGATTAAAGATCTAAATGTAAGACCAGAAACTATCAAACTCCTAGAGGAGAACATAGGCAAAACACTCTCCAACATAAACCACAGCAAGATCCTCTAAGACCCACCTCCCAGAATATTGGAAATAAAAGCAAAAATAAACAAATGGGACCTAATGAAACTTAAAAGCTTTTGCACAACAAAGGAAACCATATGCCAGATGAAAAGACAGCCTTCAGAATGGGAGAAAATAATAGCAAATGAAGCAACAAAGGATTAATCTCAAAACTATACAAGCAACTCCTGCAGCTCAATTCCAGAAAAATGAAAGACTCAATCAAAACATGGGCCAAGAACTAAACAGACATTTCTCCAAAGAAGACATACAGATGGCTAACAAACACATGAAAAGATGCTCAACATCACTCTTTATCAGAGAAATGCAAATCAAAACCACAATGAGGTACCATTACACGCCAGTCAGGATGGCTGCTATCCTTTTGCTGCTATCCAAAAGCAATAAATGCTGGAGAGGGTGTGGAGAAAGGGGAACCCTCTTACACTGTTGGCAGGAATGCAAACTAGTACAGCCACTATGGAGAACAGTGTGGAGATTCCTTAAAAAACTGGAAATAGAACTGCCATATGACCCAGCAATCCCACTCCTGGGCATACATATCAAGGAAACCAGATCTGAAAGAGACACGTGCACCCCAATGTTCATCGCAGCACTGTTTATCATAGCCAGGACATGGAAGCAACCTAGATGCCCATCAGCAGACGACTGGATAAGAAAGCTGTGGTACATATACACCATGGAATATTACTCAGCCACTAAAAAGAATACATTTGAATCAGTTCTAATGAGATGGATGAAACTGGAGCCCATTATACAGAGTGAAGTAAGCCAGAAAGATAAACACCAATACAGTATACTAACGCATATATATGGAATTTAGAAAGATGGTAATGATAACCCTACATGTAAGACAGAAAAAGAGACACAGGTGTATAGAACAGACTTTTGGACTCTGTGGGAGAAGGCGAGGGTGGGATGATCTGAGAGAAGAGCATTGAAACAAGTATACTATCAAGTGTGAAACAGATCGCCAGCCCAGGTTGGAAGGATGAGACAAGTGCTCAGGGCTGGTGCACTGGGATGACCCAGAGGGATGGAATGGGGAGGGAGGTGGGAGGGGGGGGTCAGGATGAGGTACACATGTAAATCTATAGCTGATTCATGTCAATGTATGGCAAAAAACACTACAATACTGTAAAGTAATTAACCTCCAACTAATAAAAATAAATGAAAAAAATAAAAAGAATTACAAACCAAGGTTTTAAAGAGCAAGAGAGGTGACAGGGTGAAGTTGAGGATGGTGCAATCCCTCTAATAGACCCTATGTGGCGCCATTGGTCTAGGATAGCTTGGTTGCCTTTTAGCAGGAGTTCAGCTATACAATTGGGAGTGCAGAGTACAACTGGTTCCTTTAAGATATGGATCTTTTTTAAGTCAGTAACAGAAGTATGCCACATAGTACATTTATCTATCACAAGTTTTACTCCAAAGGTTCAGATTTTATCACCTAGAAAAAATGGAAATGCTTCTGGATAACTAATCTCATACACCCTATTAACATACTGTTTCCTAATATTTGTTCTATATTAATTCTCCAAATTCCCTGATTTGCTGAGATTAAGATATATAATCAGTCCAATTAAGTGAATTACATTCCCACCTGCTGGTTTTGCTGTTTCAGTGCAGCAGTAACTGGAAACATCTAGAAAGCTTCCTTCATCCTACATCTGGACTCCCATTTCACTGACTATGATCATTTTTATCCTGTGTCCTATGAATCTAGTTTACAGTTTCCTCCACTAGAATATTCTATCCCTGAGGACAAGACAGTCTCATTTACTTCTTTATACCTCCTGCACCCAATACAAAGTACTCGATTAATAGTGAGTTAATCAGGGTTAAAACAGAATATACAAGACAAAATTAACAGGTAAAATGAAAATGTAATTATCTTATCTCAATGCCACAGGAAGGTTAAAGACATAACCTTGCTCAACAGATTATACGTAGTTCAACTTAGTGATTAACTACTTGAAGATTTCTAGTTTTAAAAGTATTAAGGGACTTCCCTGGTGGTCCAGTGGTTAAGAATCCACCTTTCACTGCAGGGGATGTGGGCTCCACACCCGGTCAGGGAACTAAGATCTGACACGCCACAGGGCTACTGAGTCCGCTTGATGCAACGAAGACCCCACATGCTGTAACTAAGACTTGATGCAGCCAAATAAATAATTTTACATATATAAGTGTGTGTTGTTGTTAAGTTGCTCAGTTGTATCCAACTCTTTGCGACCCCATGGACTGCAGTCCGCCAGGCTCTTCAGTCCATGGAATTTCCCAGGCAAGAATACTGGAGTGGCTTGCCATTTATCTCCAAGGGATCTTTCTGACCTAGGGATTGAACCCAGGTCTCCTGCATATATATACACACACATATATATATATATGAAGGTATTCAAGATATTCATTAAATTAGCTCAAACTCACCTTTAGCTAAGTTGTGACTATAAAATCTGATATTATAAACATTTTGCTTTCCTTTGAATTAAAAATAATTATCTAGATAAAGATTCACTGCTCTGCCAATTTTTCTCCAAACAGATATTCCCACAATTATTTACCTCACAGTAAAGATAAACATATTCAAAATGAGTGCGACCTAACTGCTTCAAAATTCAGGTCGGTAGACCTGTGCTAACTGAATGGTAGCTTCACTAAAATTCCGTTGACCCTGTCCTGCAGAACACTTGTGAGGTTAAAAATGCAGCACTTCCTTGAGAGAAAATGTTGGGTGTATTCCCACCATTTAACATCAGTTAAGTGACCAATTCCAAGTTCATGGTGTTACAAGGGTTATCGCATTTCATGATGAATGAGCAGATTGAGTCATCTCAAATATCTGGTTACACATAAATGTCTCCAAAATGCATACATCTAAATAGGACCTTCCTAACTCTCCATATCAGCAACTGTATACTAGGCATCTGCATCCTTTGAACATCCTCCTGCAGGCAAGTTCAAATGCAAAACATCCAACAATGAATTAATCAGCTTCACCTCCAGCTGGGTTCTCTATGAGTGAACTGGTCCCTAACTGCCCCACCACCACACCTCACTGCCCACATCTACCAAAAGTTAGGTTTGAAAAGAAGACACAATTTATCAATACTACCTAATTATAGTTTCAACAGAAGTTTTTAAACATTATCTCTGAGAGTAAAATTCAAGAATAATAATGCTTTCCTAAAAGCAGATAAGCAAATGGGAGAAACTTTGAATCATCCTTCTTAATTCTTTGGAATATAAGCAAAGCATGCGAAACCATTCCAAGTGGTAAGAAGAACTGTGACCTGGCCATCGGTTTGAGAAGTTTAATTGGGGATATCCTGATGAGCCACATGATCTTCTGAAATTAGTCATGGCTGACTCTGTCCAATTTTAAGACTGACAGCTTGCCCTCCCTATGTAAGAGGTAGCAATACAGCTCCCTACTGCTACCAGCTTATCTCCACTGGAAGAGCAGAGACACAAACAAATCTCTCCCAACTACTCACAGTCAAACTACACACAACTTCCATCATGGCCTTGGTACTGCTTGGTAATCATTTCAACAGCTCAAAAGAGGTTCAATACATTACCAAGAAATCAGAGGCTCTGGTTTTACACTAATAATTTAATCACTGAACTTACATAATAACTTGGGGTAGGTGAAAAGGCCCAGTGTCTAGCAAAATAAGCACATGTATACTAGAAAACAAAGAAAAGGACCTTCAGAAGGATTTGCTTCCTAAAGCAAATCACTTTAAAGCACCTAGAAATGACTTTTATCAGAATACCATCCTATCCTAAGAAGTATGGATTATATCACTTGCTTAGAGTATTAAGTTTAATAACCACCTTTGAATAAAACACAACACCTAGTAAAATCAGTAAATTGGTAACAGGCAGCTGGTTAACTTCAAAGTCAGATGTGGGTTCAAGCACGCATCAGACCATTTTAATGGTGCAGTTTTACAGCCCATCATGCTTACATCTTGCCAAGAAGGTGGGAAGGAACTTTTCATAAACATCATTCCAGTATGACATTCACAGCTGAATAATGTCAATTTTTTGATGGGACCAAATGTTTTTTGTAGTTATCTCAAGATTATCTCACATTATTAGTATAACTTTTACTGCATTTCAAATTTTAAAGTTGAAAAACTGCAAGGCAAATGAGTAAGCAATCAAAATATATACCTCATATTTACTTCTATTTCAGAAGTCAGCTCCCTCCAGCCCTTATCTGTTACTTACTTGAAATTCTACTGCCTGAAAAGAAATGGGAGATTAATGAGAAGAAAATGGTAGCCAAAAAAAAAAATCATAGACTTGATTTGTAAGCCACATCTATTCTTGTTCAATTCTTATATGTTAATGAAGTGCCAACTTATTTAAATGTTTAGTTCAGGACAACATATTGCATATTAAATCTACTTCATGAAGTTCTATGAAGTATAACTGATGCCCCATCACCAGTTTCAGACCATCTGCATCTTGACTTCAGACCATTAGCTCACTACAGGAACAAAATATTCACTCCCTTACTTTCTGAGCCCCAAGAAATCATGGAAAGAGGGGCAACAACTTATCACTTTACAACTTACCCAGTACTTTCACACATCCTGGCTTCAGTAGTGAACTCAGCAGAAATGGACAACTGATGTTTCAGAGCAAATTTGGGAAATGAATAAGATCTAATGATTTCTAAACTTCCAAAAAGTCCTTAATAAAAAAGGCAACATAAAGAAAAGCAAATGTAAAGTCCATTTCCTCAAAAAGCTTGGCAGTTCTCCTAATACCCTGACTTTGGCACAATAGGAGAATTTAGAAAAACAGGCGATTTCTTGTTTGAATACAATACTGCAAAGGAACACTAAGTTGATTCAACTCCCATTGGTTATTTCTGAGATTATTGAAGCTTAAGTGCACAGCAGTGCTTCAAGGTTAAGGAATTCCCTGTTGAGATGTGTCTGATACCCAAAAAGAAACCAACAAAACACCAGTCAATGATTAAATCAAGGAAGAGGAGGAAAGACTGGCGATCAGAGCTGCTTTTCTGCCTGGTGAAGCTATTTCTCCAGCTTCTTCCTCCTGCCTTTCTGCACATTGCCGTCTGCCATTCTCTCCTTAACCCACTGCAATTGGGGAATACCTCATCTGTTCACAACCACCGCCCTGGCTGACACAACAAGGACCACATCACTGCCAATTCCAACACCGTGTTTAGTTGGCACACTGCCCCTCTGTGTAGGGCGGCACTCCTGACTACTCGCTCGGGGGTTGACCCCAATGCCAATCACTAAAAGTCTCTGAATCGCCACTCTCAGACACGTGGTGAGAGTACATTTCCTCACTCCCTTTGAGGGGAGGCTGGTCCCATGACATCATTTATGTCAACGAAATGTGAAAGGAAAGAACGTGGGCTGAAATTCTGAGAGCTAATGCCTGGGCCTCCCTAACTTTTCCCCTCCGCCATGGCAACCAGCAGTGTTTCAGATGGTGAAAGTTTCCCAAACTGTCAGCTTAGGTCCCTAAATTACCTTCATGGACGTGGTCCAGGGATGACTATGTGACACAGAGCCCAAAGTAATCTATGATGAATACTCGCATGAACCAGAAACAAATCTTGTTTTTAAGCACCTCAGATGAGTTATGTTGCATCATAACCTAGTCTATGCCTGAATTCTTCCCTCTTTCCCATTAGCTTGTGGGACCACAGTCTTCTGCTGCTTCTCTTACCTTCACAGGTACCACTTCTGCCCTAAAACCCACTAGTCAGCCCATCTCCTAGATGCTACGCTAGTCAGTCTCCAAGGGGCTCCCAGAGACCCCCACCTCCTGTATTCAGGCTTTTGCATAATCCCCTCCCCTTAGGAGGGGGGAAGACTAAGTGACTCATTTCTAATCCATACGGCAAAAGTGATACGATGTCACTTTGGATACTGACTAGGTCTCTATCTTACTCACTCTGAGGGAAGCCAGCCAACAAGCAAATTGGGAAGATGCTGCTGTGAAAGGCCCAGGCGGTGAACTAGGAAGAACTAGGAAGCCAACAGGCAGCAAGGAGCCAAGACCTATCTAAAACCACAAGTGACCTTGAAAGTTGGTCCTTCCCCAGTCGATCCTTTAAATGAGACCATAGTTTCAACAAACAGCTTGACTACAACCTTACAAGGGATTGAAACAGAGGTTCCCAGTTAGGCTACACCTGGAAACTTGACCTACAAAAAGAGAAATAACATGTTCATTGTTTTAAGTCACTAAATAATGACTGCATCATCTGGGACATGAGGGCCTGGCATGCTGCAGCCCATGGGGTTGCAAAGAGTCGGACACGATTGAGCAACTAAACTGAACTGAACATCTGGGACAATTTTGTTACCTAGCAATAGAAAGTGAAAGTTGTTTCCAACTCTTTGTGACCCCATGGATTATACAGTCCATGGAATTCTCCAGGCCAGAATACTAGAGTGGGTAGCCGTTCCCTTCTCCAGGGGATCTTCCCAACCCAGGGATCAAACTCAGGTCTCCCGCATTACAGGCATATTCTTTACCAGCTTAGCCACAAGGGAAGCTCAAGAATACTGGAGTGAGTAGCCTATTCCTCCTCCAGCAGATCTTCTCGACCCAGGAATCAAACCAGGGTCTCCTGCATTGCAGGTAGATTCTTTACCAACTGAGCTATCAGGGAAGCCCCAACTTTCACCTCCTCCTTTGAGCTGGAAACGAACCAGCAACCTAAGGATACCCCACATCCAAGGGCAAAGGAGAAGCCCCAGCAAGATGGTAGGAGGGGTGAAATCACATTTAGAATCAAACCCCATACCTGCCAGAGACCCTCAGAGGGCTCAAACATACCTTGTGCGCATCAGGACCCAGAGATGCCACAGAGACTGAGACAGAACTGTGTCTGAGTGTCTCCTGAGGAGGTAGGGATCAGCAGTGGCCTGCTGCAGGGACAGAGGCTCTGGGTGCAGCAGACCTGGGTATGGCATAAGCCCTCTTGGAGGAGGTCACCATTAACCCCACCAGAGAGCTGCCAGAACGTACACAGGACTGGGAAACAGACTCGTGGAGGACACAAAGAGAACCGCGTGTGCACCAGGACCCAGGAGAAAGGAGCAGTGACCCCACAATAGACTGACCCAGTCTTGCCCATGAGTGCCAGGAGTCTCCAGCGGAGGTGTGGGTTGGCGGTGGCCCGCTGCAGAGTTGGGGGCACTGAGTGTAGCAGTGTATGCATGGGACCTTTTGAAGGAGCTCACCATTATCTTCATTACCTCCACCACAGTTTGGCCTCAGGTCAAATAATAGGGAGGGAACACAGCCCCGCCCATTGATAGAAATTTTACTGAGAAGATTTACTGAGCATGGCCCCTGCCCATCAGAACAAGACCCAGTTTCCCCCTCAGTCAGTCTCTACCATCAGGAAGCTTCCATAAGCCTCTTATCCTTCTCCATCAGAGGGCAGACAGAATGAAAACCACAATCACAGAAAACTAAACAATCTGATCACATGGACCACAGCCTTGTCTAACTCAATGAATACTATAAGCCATGCAATGTAGGGCCACCCAAGATGGATGGGTCATGGTGGAGAGTTCTGACAAAATATGGTCCACTGGAGAAGGGAATGGCAAACCACTTCAGTATTCTTGCCTTGAGAACCCCATGAACAGCATGAAAAGGCAAAAAGATACAACACTGAAAGATGAACTCCCCAGGTCAGTAGGTGCCTAATATGCTACTGGAGATCAGTGGAGAAATAACTCCAGAAAGAATGAAGAGATGGAGCCAAAGCAAAATCACCACCTAGTTGTGAATGTGACTGGTGATGGAATTAAAGTCAGATGCTATAAAGAGCAATATTGCATAGGAACCTGGAATGTTAGGCCGATGAATCAAGGCAA
The DNA here is from genome assembly GCF_023699985.2 of Odocoileus virginianus. Lineage (NCBI taxonomy): Eukaryota > Metazoa > Chordata > Mammalia > Artiodactyla > Cervidae > Odocoileus > Odocoileus virginianus. Next base: position 15,226,335 of record NC_069675.1, on the reverse strand, counting down.
ATTAGTAGTGGTCAAACAGGAAATGGCAGGAGAGAACATAGACATTTTAGGAATCAGTGAACTAATATGGACTGGAATGGGTGAATTTAACTCAGATCACCATAATATCTACTGCTGTGGGCAAGAATCCCTTAGAAGAAATGGAGTAGCCATCATAGTCAACAAAAGAGCCTGAAATGCAGTACTTGGATGCAATCTCAAAAACAACAGAATGATCTCTGTTCGTTTCCAAGACAAACTATTCAATATCACAGTAATCCAAGTCTATGCCCTGATGAAGCTGGAGTTGAACAGTTCTATGAAGACCTACCAGACCTTCTAGAACTAACACCCAAAAAAAGATGTCCTTTTCATTATAGGGGACAGGAATGCAAAAGTAGGAAGTCAAGAGATACCTGAGTAATAGGCAAATGTGGCCTTGGAGTACAGAATGAATCAGGGCAAAGGCTAACAGTGCCAAGAGAACGCACTGGTCATAGCAAACACCCTCTTCCAACAACCCAAGAGAAGACTCTACACATGGACATCACCAGATGGTCAGTACCAAAACCAAATTGATTATATTTGCAGCCAAAGATGGAGAAGCCCTATACAGTCAGCAAAAACAAGACCGGGAGCTGACTGTGGCTCAGATCATGAACTCCTTATTGCCAAATTCAGACTTAAATTGAACAAAGTAGGGAAAACCACTAGACCATTCAGCGATGACATAAATCAAATCCCTTACATTTATATGGTGGAAGTGAGAAATAGATTCCAGGGATTAGATCTGACAGACAGTGCCTGATGAACTATGGATGGAGGTTCGTGACATTGTATAGGAGACAGTGATCATGACCAACCCCAAGAAAAAGAAATGTAAAGAGGCAAAATGGTTGTCTGAGGAGGCCTTACAAATAGCTGAGAAAAGGAGAGACGCCAAAGGCAAAGGACAAAAGGAAAGATATAAGCATCTGAATGAAGAGTTCCAAAGAATAGCAAGGAGAGATAAGAAAGCCTTCCTCAGTGATCAAGGCAAAGAAATAGAGGAAAACAATAGAATGGGAAAGACTAGAGATCTCTTCAAGAAAATTAGAGATACCAAGGGAACTTTACATGCAAAGATGGGCACAATAAAGGACAGAAATAGTATGGACCTCACAGAAGCAAAAGATACTAAGAAGAGGTAGCAAGAATACACAGAAGAACTGTACAAAAAAGATCTTCATGACCCAGATAATCACAACAGTGTGATCACTCACCTAGAGCCAGACATCCTGGAATAAGAAGTCAAGTGGGCCTTAGGAAGCATCACTATGAACAAAGCTAGTGGAGGTGATGGAATTGCAATTGAGCTATTTCAAATCCTGAAAGATGATGCTGTGAAAGTGTTGCACACAATATGCCAGCAAATTTGGAAAACTCAGCAGTGGCCACAGGACTGGAAAAGGTCAGTTTTCATTCCAATCCCAAAGAAAGGCAATGCCAGAGAATGCACAAATACTGTACAATTGCACTCATCTCACACTCTAGCAAAGTAATGCCCAAAATTCTCCAAGCCAAGCTTCAATAGTATGTTAACCGTGAACTTCCAGATTTTCAAGCTGGATTTAGAAATGGCAGAGGAACCAGAGATCAAATTGCCAACATCCATTGGATCATCGAAAAAGCAAGAAAGTTCCAGAAAAACATCTACTTCTGCTTTGTTGGTTATACCAAAGCCTTTGACTATGTGGATCACAAGAAACTCTGGAATATTCTTCAACAGATGGGAATACCAGACCACCTGACCTGCCTCCTGAGAAACCTGTGAGATTTTAAATCAGTTAAAACTAGATATGGAACAGACTGCTTCCAAATTGGAAAAGGAGTACAGCAAGGCTGTATATTGTCACCCTGCTTATTTAACTTTTATGCAGAGTACATCATGAGAAACGCTGAGCTGAATGAAGCACAATTTGGAATCAAGATTGCCAGGAGAAACATCAATAACCTCAGATATGAAGATGACACCACCCTGATGGCAGAAAGTGAAGAACTAAAGAACCTCTTGATGAAAGTGAAAGAGGAGAATGAAAAAGGTGGCTTAAAACTCGACATTCAGAAAACTAACATCATGGCATCCAGTCCCAACACTTCATGGCAAATAGATGGGGAAACAGTGCAAACAGTGACAGACTTTATTTTCTTGGGCTCTAAACCCACTGCAGATGGTGACTGCAGCCATGAAATTAAAAGACACTTATTCCTTGGAAGAAAAGTTATGACCAACCTAGACAGCACATTAAAAAGCAGAGGCACTACTTTACCCGCAAAGGTCCGTGTAGTCAAGGCTATGGTTTTTCCAGTGGTCATGTATGGATGTGAGAGTTGGACTATAAAGAAAGCTGAGCACGGAACAATTGATGCTTTTAAACTATCGTGTTGGAGAGGACTCTTGACAGTCCCTTGGACTGCAAGGAGATCCAACCAGTCCATCCTAAAGGAAATCAGTCCTGAATATTCATTGGAAGGACTCATGCTGAAGATGAAACTCCAATACTTTGGCCACCTGATGTGAAGACTGACTCATTTGAAAAGACTTTGATGCTAGGAAAGATTGAAGGCAGGAGGAGAAGGGGAAGACAGAGGATGAGATGGTTGGGTGGCATCACCGACTCAATGGATATGAGTTTGAGTAAACTCCAGGAGTTGGTGATGGACAGGGAGGCCTGGCGTGCTGCAGTCCATGGGGTCACAAAGAGTCAGACACAACTGAGCGGCTGAACTGAACAATAGAAAACTATCATAGATTTAGGCATTTCTTCTTCCCCTGCTCTCTAAAAGTACAGCAATTTTATTCTTTTCTGTGGTTGTTAAATTCACATTGGTTACCCCTGAATCAGTATTGTGAGGACTGACTCCTTCTCCAAATGCCTCTCTTGTTACCCAAACACCTACTAGGTATTTTTGCCTGAAGGTCCACACATCTCTTTGATCTCCCCAATGGATACCTTCTCTACTTACCTGCTTTCTACCCCTTACAATCCACATGTCAAATGATGTCCAAGCCTTCCTCTTGGCACCCACCCAGAAACCTAATAATCAGCCAGGACTTGTCCTCCACCCTTCCTTTCTAAGTCCAATTACCAAGCTTTACCAACTTAGATCAGAACCACAATACCTCTTTCCCAGACGTCTCTCTTGCACCCACACCCTGACCGCTCACATTTATAGTCTTATTAGTCACTGCAACCTCTCTAAACAGCAGCTCTGTCTACATCCCTCCCCTGCTACCAATATTTCAAAGGTCTGGGATGTGAAATCCCATCTCAAAGTCTGGAACCCGAAGCCTGTGACGATCACCCGCCTGGTTTTCTAACATCCCACCAACTTCACACTCCACTGTCAAGAGCATCTGCAGTCCTCTCAGCTCTGGCTGCCACGCTTCTGGTCTTGTACATCTCTGCACCCTGCTTCCTCTCACCTCACACACTCACCTCCCCAGGCTCGTGAGTGAACTCCTACCCTGCCTTCAACACCACTCAGGCTTTGTGAAAAGGAATGAAGTTGGGTCATTTGTGGAGATGTAGATGGACCTAGAGACTATCCTACAGAGAGAAGTCAGTGAGAATGAGGACAGATACTGTGTATCAATGTATATGTGGAATCTGAAAAAAACTGCATAGACAATCTTATTTACAAAGCAGAAACAGAGACACAGATACAGAGAAAGAGGAGGATGGGATGAATCGGGAAACTAGGAGTGACATATACACACTCTTGATACTACGTATAAAACAGACAGTAAGAACTTATAGTACAGCACAGGGAACTCTACTCAGGGCTGTGGGGACCTAAGTGGGAAGGAAATCCAACAAAGAGGGGATACATACATATGTAAAGTTGATCCACTTTCCTAAACAGTAGAAGCTAACACAATAGAGTAAAGCAACGATGCTCCAATTAAAAAAAAAAAAAGAACTACTCAGGCTTTACTTGTCTAAAGCCTTCCCTGATAACCTCCCGCTCCCAAGAGTAAGTTATTCCCCTACTCACCTATCACTGCTTATCTTAGCAGGTTGTAGCCTAATAGTTACTTTTTCCATAAAAAAATCCTGAGAATCTCAGGAACCTAGCACAGACCTCAGCTCACAATAGGATGTAACAGGGTATCTGAATTTTATTAGATAGCCTAGGAACACCTAGGCTGTTGAACTCAACACCAGGGAGTTTTGTTTGAGAATCAAAAATACAAGAACTACCTTCAAGACTTCCCTGGTGGTCCAGTGGTGAATACTCTGTGCTTCCAATGAAGGGAGACATAGCTCCCTGAGCAGGGATAGAACCTAAGATCACACATGCCATGTCATTAAAAAAAAAAAAGAGGCGGGGGGTGAGGGGGAGAGCTTCAATCTTTACAAGAGAGACCAGAAATCTCAACCCAGAGCTCAGGCACCCCTCTGCCACCTCTCCTGCTATTATCCCTGAGCTCTAGCCCCATCCTGTCCTCTGGCCTCAGAGTCTTTCCATTTCATTCAACACGATGCTCCACCTCCCAGAGTCCAGAACCAATTCAGGTGTTTCTGTTAAGGAAAAAAGATTTTTTTTTTTTAATTTCTCCCTTTTCAGTATTTTTAAAACCTGACCACCAGGTCCTACTTAAGTTAAGGAAACCTAAAATTAGGTATGTCTTTGCTCCTATTATTCAGCTAGTTCTGAAATTAATTCATAACAGGCAGGTAGGATTCCAGGCAGAGGCCCTCAATTCTTGCCATAAGGAACTTTGGCAAACTATCCACTCCTCAGGCTCCACCCAGACCTGTCAAACCCACCACTGATGTAGAGTCAACCACATGTATTTAAATAAGAGTCCACAGGTGTTTCCGATGCATAACAAGAATATGACCCATCGCTTTATAGCATCTCCCATTCAATCTAATAATCAGATAATGAACTGTCAGATAATAACCAGATAATTATAATAATCTAATAATGAGATAAAGATCTTAAGGCTACTGGCCAACCCAGAGTTCGGGTCTGGTTCCCCAAGCACCACACAGGTGTAAGTCCCCCATACCACACTGCCTTCCCTACCAGGGTCTGCTAACAGCACAGCCAGACACAGGAGGAAGACACAACTCGGCCTTCAAGGATCCACTTGCAAAAAAAAATCTGTAAATTAGTAAGGAAGGAGCCAGTCAGAACATGTTCCTTCCATGCGCTGTAAGAATAAACTGCAGACTGGAATAGATGTTCTGTTTCTTGTAAATTAGGTGTGGTCCTCGGGCACTGAGAAGTTCCTAATGCAGGCGAGCAAGTCTAGGCATTCTCTTGGCATAAAACCACTCAACGGTGAAGAGGTATCCACTTAGATGAGGAGCCAGGCAGGCAATTAAAGGGCCTCTATAAGCAAATCCCAGCCACACTTGAAGCAAACGCCTGTGGCCACCAGCCATGGCCAGTCACCCACCGTCTAGCACCGGTTAAGAGGTTCCATCTTCCCAGAAAGGCACGCCGCCCTAGTTTATTTTACCCTTCACTTAGGGCCACAGTCACCTTGCCATGGCCCTAAGCAAACCATCCTTGGCAGGGCGATAACCAACGCCAGACGGAGAAATGACAAGGCATGCCAAAAAAACTTTTCAAAGAGGAGAGAAAAAAAATATCTGAGTTTGTTTTTTTGTGGACAGCTGGAAAAATAAATAAATAAATCTACCAAATACCAATACCTCTCCAAAAGTTTTCCTGCCAGGACCATGATGACTGGCGTCAAGAATGCAAGTTTCCGGCAGAGAGAATGTGACACATCACTGAGTCAGAGGCAGGTCCGGCCTCGGCTGCAAATCCTCATCAGGACTGGGTTACACTTTCACTGTGAGAAGTTCCAAATGAGGGCAGCGGTGAAGTCACATCGGTGAGTCATCTTCCCAAAGAGCTAGGCTCACCTTTCAACACAATCAATACACCAAGTCCTCCAACACCTTCCTTGGGGTTGGGAGCTGTGTCCAGCACTTTGGAGGGTAGTGTCTGACATTCTGAAGCACCATCCTCACTCAGTCCCCACCAGTAACCCAAAGAAATTAAGACTGCACAAAAAAGTCATGACAATAAAAATTTGTGAACAAGAAAGAGAGAAGAGATGCACACTGAAACTGCACTGTATTCCTTCTCTGACTTCTGTGAGAAGACTGTCTATAAGCAGACATCAGTGCTATGGGAACTTAAAGTTGTGATGCTTGAGAATAATTCCAATCCAGGATTTGCAGCCTGTTGCATGTCTGCATGTGGGCTTGTGCCCTTCCCTGTGGGTTTCTAGGGCAGCAGGGTCACTGCGACCTGCTTACTCAACCCTCTTATTCCCAAGGAAGCCTAAGGAGACAGCAGAACTCTGGGGCAAGCAGCTCTGACTTTCTAGAAGGTAAGGTCATCCTCCAGACCAAAATATATTATCCAGAAGGGGGATGGCTGCTAACCCATGGAGGTTGGTACCTGAGGAACTAGTGGTGGGAGTCCATGAACAGGAGGAAGAACACTCAAGAAAGTGGAAGGAGGGCAGCATGCACAGGGCCCAGAGCATCCTCCCCTTCCTCAGTCCAGACTCCTAAGAAACCAGCCATGATTGGGGCCAGCATCTCAGGGCAGCAGGAACACGTAACAAGCATAGGGAGACGGGTCCACCCTCAACCATCTTATTCGGTGCTGTGCCCTCAACACAATTCCAGAACATGAGTAAAACTTGGGTGAGAGTGGCTTCTAGAGCAAGGCCACCTCAGCCTCCAATGAAATTTCCTTCACGTTGGTTTCTGAAACAGATCTTGAACCAAACACAAGAGCATTCATTCCCTGAATACAGATAGTTAGAATAGTGAACACGAATATAAACTGGAGGTTAGCAAACATTTTCAAATAAAGGTCATGGAGTAAATATTTGAGGCTTCTGGACCGAGAAGGAATAAAGGCTATTATACTTAAACAACAAAAGAAAATTTCCCACAAACAAAACTTGAAAAAGTATAGTGTAATTGTTTGTAATGGAAACCTCCTAATGTGAAGAATGATACCTGCGGAGGACAAATTGCTTAACTGGGGTTCAAAGTCAGTGCCCCTTGTCAAAATAAAGTGTAAATATTAATCTGTCAGTGCTGATCTGTAATGCAATTTTACATATTTCACCTTCGAAATGCCTTTTCACACATATAGACAATACCAAATACTTATATCCATGAGCACAGTGTTTTAGTTAAATATATTCATCATCATTGAGATAGCATTTAATAAATACTGTTACATGTTTCTCTTGACATTTTCCTTTTGGCATGTCATTCAATTACAGATTCTTGGCTTCCAATTGAAATTAGGAGGAAGTTCTTCATCTGCACAGTTAAATGTATTTTGATATCTTGAAATTTCCTTTGTATTTGCATTGAGGTTTGAAATGCAGTACTGATATGAGTTTAAGAAGATGTATTTGCCACAACTTTGCTTGAAATAGATCTCTTAATTTTTGACAGCATAGGAAGCACTAAAGCAGCTTGACATTACTAGTGAGATGACAACCAATATTGGTTGACTAAACAACTACTTCAATAATAGGTTTCACCTGTAAGTATTATTTCTCGAGTCTGAAGCAAAAATTTACATAAAAAGCCATTCACTATTCAGTGATGGTGGCTTAAAATTCTTCATTTTAAGAATTTTCATTTCAGTCCTGAACCTAGTTTTTTGCAAAGAACACACACACTTTTACCACACTGTTAGGCCTCCAAACTGTGTGGTCAGGCAAATGAGGACATTCAGCTTTCATTTTTGATAAAAATTCAAAGAGCTGGTCAACATTAACCTGAGGAACAAATGAAGTTCATGGGCAGTGCTTGTTCAGTAGCACAAGACAAATTCAAACATCTGCAAAATCCCGGGGATAACAGTGGCCAAAGGCTCTAAATATACTTCCACAAGCTTTATAGATTTATCCAACCAAGCCTTTTTCTGCTTTACATGTATCTCCATCAGTCCTAAACCATCTTAGATTCCACTTCAGACTCTACTGAATTCAAGTTCTCCTGGTTGGTTTTGTTTTGACAATCTACTGTTCTATAGAGACTATTCAAAGAGGCTAACTTCTTTCACTTCAAACTCTACACTGATCCCTCAAGAAAACAGCAAATGAGTTGGACTGGTACTACTTGTGAACTCATCAGAGAGCCCAGGAAAACCATCCAAAACCATCTGCTGTGTTAATTAACTATTGACATTGAGCCCAAAGTCCTCAACCCCTTCAGCAACTGCTGCCTCCTCAGGGCTAATAGTTTAAACAATTTTGTTCGCTCTGAGCACATTTCTTCAGCTGCTGCAATCAAACATGGTTTCATTAACCCATTGTCAAATGGCTTTTCTGGCTTGGCTAACAAGCCACTTGGAAACATACACTAGATGCACCTCATTTTCAGTTTTTAGTTTTGGGAAGAAACACTGCTGTAATGAGATACCTGGTTTTAGGTTTTCCCATTTTTTACTGTCGCATTCCTGTGAACTGGGTATGTTGTAATGAGGGCTTAATCTGCTGATGGAGATGTGTATTCTTTCAGGGCAGTTATCCTGTCATCATGTAGTAAACGCATGCTTTGCTGTCTCATCAGTAACAAAGTAAGCCTCACGTGTACACCGTGCCTCTAGAGCACACCAGTCACAGCCCACTTTTCTCCTCTCTCCTTGTTCGGACATCAAGGATGTGCACTGATAAATGAATACAGCGTCCCTGCAAAGCAACACGCGTGGCAGTCAGCACTGCTGAGTGAGACCTTCGTCACTGATGTGCAACGCGCAGAGGCAGTGCTGAGTTACAGGGAAGCTCCGCACAGCCTCAGCCACAACGCCCCAACTCTGCGGTTGCCACGAGGAAGCAGCTGTAGACAATCTATAAACAAATGAGCACGGCTGAGCTCCAGAACACGTTACTTCTGGCAAAACTCGTGAAACTTGACTTTCATAAATTTTCACATTCAGTCAGTTCAGTTCAGTCGCTCAGTCGTGTCTGACTCTTTGCGACCCCATGGACTGCAGCACGCCAGACGTCCCTGTCCATCACCAACTCCTGGAGTTCACCCAAACTCATGTCCATTGAGTCGGTGATGCCATCCAGCCATCTCATCCTTTGTCGTCCCCCTCTCCTTCTGCCTTCAATCTTTCCCAGCATCAGGGTCTTTTCCAATGAGTCAGTTCTTTGCATCAGGTGGCCAAAGTATTGGGAGTTTCTGCTTCAGCATGTGTCCTTCCAATGAATATTCAGGACTGATTTCCTTTAGGATCAACTGCTTGGATCTCCTTGCGGTCCAAGGGACTCTCAAAGAGTCTTCTCCAACACCACAGTTCAAAAGCATCTAATTTTCACATTATATATCATAAAACTTATTGATTTGCTTCAGTCACTTTTAAATGAAAAAAGCATTGCTACTCACAGGTAGTACAAAAGCAGGCAACTAGCCATTGGTCTACACTGATGGATTTGTATCCATCAGCAAGGTCGCGTCATCACCAGACTCTCACCCTTTGAATTTCAGGAAGGTGACCAGAAAGCAGGACGCCGCTGCATTCATGAAGGAGTAGGCACGATGCCAATAGAGAATGAAGAAAAAACAGATTAGAGACGCCACAGATAAACCTCGCCCATTTCATAGTTTTCTGAGGGAAAATGGCCTAGACCTGAGCAAAAGTTTCAAATCACAAACTCCCTGACACCTGATTAACAGGTTTGGTTGTTATTATGGTAACCACCACCATCTATGGACTAATGTCCCAGGCAATGATCTTATATTTAAATCCTTTCTATACAATTATGACACAGGTGGTGTTATTCCTCAATGAGAAAACCATGGGTGGTTTATTTCATTCACAGAGTCAAAAGCATACAACACTTAGGAAAACATTTAACAAAAGATATTTTAAAATGCCTATCTGAAATTTATAAAACATAACATAGAGATACACTGTACTTATGAATTGAAGAATAACTATTATTAAGGTATCAGTTATTCATACTGATCTATGGCAACAGTTTTCCATCTCTATTCTCAGGGCTCCTTTGACACTTTTAAAATAATTGAACACCCCCAAAAGTTTCGATTTATATGGGTTATATATAATAAATTTTACCATGCAAAAAACTTAAAATGAAAAAAATATTTTAAATTAACACTACTAAAAACTACCATATTATAAAAATTCATTCTTCCTAAATTTTAGTGAAAAATAAATTCCATTTCTGCAAATATTTTTAATATTGAGAATATAAGACAGCTAGATTTTCCGATCTGATTCTGTATCTAGTCTATTGCATGTGTGCTCAGTCACTTCTGCTGAGTCCAACTCTTTGAAACCCTATGGACTGCAGCCCACCAGGCTCCTTTGCCTATGGGATTCTCCAAGTAAGAATACTAGAGTGGGTTGCCATGCCCTCCTCTAGGGGATCTTCCCAGCCCAGGGATCGAACCAGTGTCTCCTGCATTGAAAGCAGATTCTTTAGTGCTGAGCCACCCAGGAAGCCCAATCTAATCTATTACAATATCCTATATTACACAGCCTCTGGAAAACGCATAGTACACTCCTGATAGAATGAAAGCAAGAAAGCAAATGGTGGCTTAGTATTATGAACATGGTCTTGACTTGGTAAATGCCAGAGTTTGGGGATTCAAGACAATACAAATTGTAATCCCACTGAGCCTTTTAAAAATAAACATGGAAAGCTGATGCTATAACTTATATGGCACTGCAAAAGGCCTACAAACTTCAAAAACCAGTTCTGAAAATGAACAAATTTGGAACGTGATTCTAGCATGAGAAGATCAAACACATCAAGAGAACAGGCTAAAATTACCACAAAACACCACAGATATAGCTGATTTTTTATGTAAAAGGTGCAAAAGTACTCCAAAAGGGAAAAAAGCCTTCTTAAAAAATGATGCTGGAACCTAGACATCAGTATGAAAGAGGAAAAAAAAACAAACAAACCTGGATCCTTACCTCACATTATACAACAACTCAAAGTTAATCACAAACCTAAATGCAGAAGTTAAAACTATGAAACCTCTAGTAGGAATCACAGCAAAGTAGCTTTCTAATTTGGGAATAGGGAAAGATTTCTTAAAAATAAATGAATAATGAATTAGACTTCAAAATTAAGAACTGCTGCTCAAAGTCACTTTGAAAATTAACAGACTGGCCACAGATGGGAAGGAAAAAAATGCAATGTATGTGTGACAAAAGGAGGCTATTCAAAATATGTAAAGACGCCCAACTCAATAAGGAAAAACTCTATAAACAAATGGGCAAAAGCCTGAATAGACATTCCACTAAGGAAAATATATAGATGGTCAATGTGTGCACTAAAAACCATTCACAATCATTAGTCACCAAGGAAACGCAACTGCGAAACACAGTGAGATACCGCTATACACTTCTAAGCAAGGTAAATATTCAAAAGACTGACAACATCATATGTTGGCACAGATATGGAGCAACCAGGAACTATCATCCATTCTTGGTAGGACAGTCAAATAGTAAAACCACATTAGAAAAAGGCCTGACAGTTTCTTATCAAGTTAACCGAACATTTACCTTTACAACACAGCAATTCCACTCCTAAGTTTTTTACCCAACAGAAGTGAAAGCATATGCCCACATAAAGACTAGAAACAACCCAGGTGTTCAACAAATGAATGGATAAACAACTGCTGTATTAACACAAAGGAATACTACTCAACAGTGGAAAGGAATGAAACTACTTACTCAGAAGACAGTATAAATGAATTTCAAAAACAGTACAGAGAGTAAAAGAGAAGGGTATACACATTGCATGATTCCATTAATACAAAGTCCTAGAATAGGAAAAACTCATCATGAAAACAGAGAACAGTTCTCTCTGGGTTAGAAGGTAGGATTGAGTGGGAAAATCCCAGAGAGACCTCCTAGGTAACATATACACATTTCTCAAAATTCAAAGGGTGTGCCTAAGAACCGTGCTTTTCAGTACACGTAAAATTTATATTTAAGTGACCAGCAAATATTGACCTCTACTTAGTGATACGTGTGCTAAAGCATTTACAGGTAAAAACATACTGCTGATGTAGCAGCTTAGTCTGAAAAGCATCAGGAAATCAGGAGGCATTGATGGGTGAACACTGTACTTCCCAAGGTAGAAAACCCACCATGAGATAAACACAGACTAAATCATACTTCATAACTACTTTGGGGAATAATTATGGGCAAAGCCTTCAGGGTGAAAGGAACATACCCACCAAAACTAATAGTTCCTCCACCTCAGTACCAGGTAAAAATTCCTTGTTATTGTTACAGGATCTAACATAACCAAGTACATGGCTACAATTAGTTTTCAGTTTTGATCTGTTCAACTGCCTCCAAGAGCCATTACAGGAAAAAAAACTATGAAAATATAATTTTTTTTTTTTTTCAAAAAGCTGCCACACACAATAAAATTCCAGCTGCTATAAAACAGGAGTTTTTCGAAATGTAAACATCATACTTTAACTTAAAAACCAGAAGCCTTTCTGACCTAACTGTCGGTTGAAAATGAGAATACTCTTCCCACTGATCACTTTGCTATTGAAGACCACAAAGATTTCAGTCTTATCCATCAGAAATGCGTTTCTGCCACACAAAAAAAGTGAATCTTAAATTCAGAAGTTACCAGTGGCATTTAAGTTCCCTCGCCTTCCTCCCCCACCCCACATACATCACAGACACACACACACACACACACACTCAAGATCACAACACACAAGCCCAAGTTAAAATATAAACCTTAATGGCAAAATAATGTGAGACAGAGACCCTCTACAGGACTAAAACAGCTGAACCAAACACTCACCCTGAGCCTTCAGATTTGAAAGGGCTGTGGTTAGGAAGTCAGGATCTAAAGAGGAGGAAAATGGACAGGGATGTATTCACCTAGGGGTACTCACATGTTCCTGCACCAGAAAGGCAAGGAAATCATAAGATGATTTTGCAGGAGAGGAGGTTTTTTAATAATTCAAAATTCCATTATACATTGAATTTAAATTATTCCCAATAAGAAGCAAAAGCAACACATTACCTAAAGTTTATCTACTCCAAATGCATTTATTCATACAGATTTTAGAACTAAATACCTCTGTATGTTATACGACTAGAGGTCTTTAAAAGGGGGAAATTGAAAGAAAAGAGATCCATATGACCATTGTCATTTATTCTCTCCACATTTCTTTCCTCTCAACCTGCTTCTCATAACTTCAGAAACTCAAATTCTCAACTCATCTTGCACCAGCCCATAAACTAACTTAAATAATCCCCGGTTTTAGCACTTGAACAGTAGAAGGGTAAAGCATGTGGGAGTGAAACAAAGCCTGCAGTTTAAAAATAGGCCTATGTGCACAGTCCAAAGTCAGCTTGCAAGAGAGGAACCATGAAGAATTTCTAACACTGCTTGAACCAACAACATCTAGAAGAACTTGGATCTTTTTTTCCAAAAACTTCTCTTGCCTATTTTCTTTTTGAAAGAACTGAATGAAAGGCCAGTCTGCCTGCCAAAAGTCTAGGAATAGACTGTCTTCATATTTGCCATAGACATATCTGAAGTCCTGAAGGCATTCTGTTTTTCAGGGATGTGTCTGATTTATCTACAGAAATTCACATCATTTTCCTCAGTCTTAGTCAAAAAGCTTTTATGCTCTTATTTTCTGGCCCCCAAGTCAGTTTCAAAACCCCACTATAATTATATGCTGAAGGAAAAACACTCTCCGCTCCTGCAAAACCACCTTATGATTTCCTTACCTATTTGGTGCAGGAACATGTGAGTACCCCTAGCTGATACATCCCTGTCCATTTTCCCCTTCTTTAGACCCAGACTTCCTAACCACAAACCTCTCAAATTTGAAGGCTCAGGGTGAGAGTGTTCGGCTCAGCTGTTTTAGTCCTATAGAGGTTCGCTGTCTTACATCTAGATCTCTCAGTTCAGCCGTTACTCAGGGCACCATGGTCCTAGCAAGTCTAAACCAAAAAAGGAGTCCCTTTAAGGTGTTTGAAATTAGATCCCAAGACTTGCTTGATGTTCCCATGTTCATTCTTTTGATTTATGGGTCTCATTACTGGGGAAGGCTGAAATAGCTCTCTTCTTTCTCTCCACCAGGGGCTTCAAAGCACTATATGCTTGGTTACCCAAATACATTAAAACTAATTTAAATCATCTTAAGCACCAGTGTGCTCAACAAACCAGAAAAGACTCTGGAATCCAAAATATATGGTCACATTTTATACTGACTAGGACACAAGGTAGCAGATCCATCAACATAATGGTACAGCTTGTTATGGGCACAAGCAAGACATTTCTGAAACACTGTACTACCTAATGCTGCCTTTTAAAGATGAAATTAATGTCATCCTTCAGCTGAAAGGCAAACTTAATGATGATCACTTAAAAGGATAACTCCAAGTGACCATGAGTGTGTATGGCTGTGAAAGGATAAATGCTTACATTTATGTAAAGCACGAGTAAAAGTAACAAGTTGGCACCATGTTCCATTTATCCTTAAAGCACAGTCACTTCAATGCACACATGTCATGTCAGTTTCTGCATTTTTTTCCCCTGCTACAGTCCATAGGGCTGCAAAGAGTTGGACACAACTGATCCAACTGAGTCTATGCCCTGACCAGTAATGCTGAAGACGCTGAACAGTTCTATGAAGACCTACAAGACCTTCTAGAACTAACATTCCAAAAAAGATGTCCTTTTCATTATAGGGGGGTGGAATACAAAAGTAGGAAGTCAAGAGATACCTGGAGTAACAGGCAAATGTGGCCTTGGAGTACAGAATGAAGCAGGGCAAGGGCTAACACAGTTTTGCCAAGAGAACGCACTGGTCATAGCAAACACCCTCTTCCAACAACCCAAGAGACGACTCCAAAAATGGACATCACCAGATGGTCAACACCAAAACCAGACAGATTATATTCTTTGCAGCCAAAGATGGAGAAGCTCTATACAGTGGCTCAGATCATGAACTCCTTACTGCCAAATTCACACTTAAATTGAACAAAGTAGGGAAAACCACTAGACCATTCAGTGATGACCTAAATCAAATCCCTTACAATTATACAGTGTAAGTGAGAAATAGATTCCAGGGATTAGATCTGATAGACAAGAGTGCCTGAAGAACTATGGACAGAGGTTCATGACACCATACAGGAGGCAGTGATCACGACCAACCCCAAGAAAAACAAATGCAAAGAGGCAAAATGGTTGTCTGAGGAGGCCTTACAAATAGCTGAGAAAAGGAGAGACGTGAAAGGCAAAGGAGAAAAGGAAAGATATACCCATTTGAATTCAGAGTTCCAAAGAATAGCAAGAGAGATAAGAAAGCCTTCATCAGTGATCAAGGCAAAGAAAGAGAGGAAAACAATAGAATGGGAAAGACTAGAGATCTCTTCAAGAAAATTAGAGATACCAAGGGAACTTTACATGCAAAGATGGGCACAATAAAGGACAGAAATGGTATGGACCTAACAGAAGCAGAAGATATTAAGAAGAGGTGGCAAGAATACACAGAAGAACTGTACAAAAAAGATATTCATGACCCAAATAATCATGATGGTGTGATCACTCACCTAGAGCCAGACATCCTGGAATGAGAAGTCAAGTGGGCCTTAGGAAGCATCACTACAAACAAAGCTAGTGGAGGTGATGGAATTCCAGCTGAGCTATTTCAAATCCTGAAAGATGATGCTGTGAAAGTGTTGCACACAATATGCCAGCAAATTTGGAAAACTCAGCAGTGGCCACAGGACTGGAAAAGGTCAGTTTTCATTCCAATCCTAAGGAGAGGCAATCCTAAAGAATGCTCAAACTACCGCACAACTGCACTCATCTCACACACTAGCAAAGTAATGCTCAAAATTCTCCAGGCCAGGCTTCAATAGTACATGAACTGTGAACTTCCAGCAAGCTGGATTTAGAAATGGCAGAGGAACCAGAGATCAAATTGCCAACATCCGTTTGATCATCAAAAAAGCAAGAGAGTTCCAGAAAAACATCTACTTCTGCTTTGTTGATTATGCCAAAGCCTGTGACTGTATGGATCACAACAAACTGTGGAAAATTCTTCAACAGATGGGAATACCAGACCACCTGACCTGCCTCTGAGAAATCTGTATGCAGGTCAAGAAGCAACAGTTAGAAATGGACATAGAACAATAAACCGGTTCCAAATCGAGAAGGATTACATCAAGGCTGTATGCTGTCACCCTGCTTATTTAACATTTTGCAGAGTACATCATGAGAAATGCTGGGCTGGAGGAAGCACAAGCTGGAATCAAGATTGCCGGGAGAAATATCAATAACCTCAGATATGCAGATGACACCACCCTTATGGCACAAAGTGAAGAAGAACTAAAGAGCCTCTTGATGAAAGTGAAAGAGGAGAGTGGAAAAGCTGGCTTAAAACTCAACATTCATGTCAATGTATGGCATAAACCACTACAATATTGTAAAGTAATTAGCCTCCAACTAATAAAAATAAATGAAAAAAAAAAAAGAAAAAGCTGAAGGAAAAAAAAAAGATTAATGCAACAATCACAAAGTTAATAAATAAGAAAGAATGTTATCACTGGGGGAAAAAAAAAAAAACTCAACATTCAGAAAACTAAGATCATGGCATCTGGTCCCATCACTTCACAGAAAATAGATGGGGAAACAGTGGAAACAGTGACAGATTTTATTTGGGGTGCTCCAAAATCACTGCAATGGTGACTGCAGCCATGTAATTAAAAGACGCTTGTTCCTTGGAAGGAAAGTTATGACCAACCTAGACAGCATATTAAAAAGCAGAGACATTACTTTGCCAACAAAGGTCCGTGTAGTCAAAGCTATAGTTTTTCCAATAGTAATGTATGGATGTGAGAGTTGGACTATAAAGAAAGCTGAGTGCAGAAGAATTGATGCTTTTGAACTGTGGTGTTGGAGAAGACTCTTGAGAGTCCCTTGGGCAGCAAGGAAATCCAACCAGCCCATCCTAAAGGAAATCAGTCCTGAATATTTATTGGAAGGACTGATGCTGAAGCTGAAACTCCAATACTTTGGCCACCTGATGGGAAGAGCTGACTCACTTGAAAAGACCCTGATGCTGGGAAAGATTGAAGGCAGGAAGAGAAGGGAACAATAAAGGATGAGATATTTGAATGGCATCACCGACTCAATGGACATGAGTCTGAGTAAACTCCGGGAGTTGGTGATGGACAGGCCTGGCGTGCTGCAATTCATGGGGTCGCAGAGAGTTGGACACAACTGAGCGACTGAACTGAACTGAACTGAACTGAAGTCCTCCCCAATAGGCATGTGAGCAGAACTTTCTACTTCTAATTATAGAACTAAGAACCCATTAGCCCATTTCTTGAAACAAAAGCATGACCAAAAAACTTGACACCGCTTTTCCTTGCTAAAAACCACATCACAATATGAAATTCAATAAACATTGTTTCTTAATGTGCCATTAAGGCAAGCTATCACCTTGAAATGCAGATATGCAAAACTGGTCTTCTTGCATTATTTACTATATAGCAGCTATGTATAATTCTATATCTGGAAAAATATTCTAGAATATTCATTTTTGAAAAAGAAAAAATACATGCTCGATTTCATAGGAAGAACTAGGTTTAAAAGTTATTTGAGTTGTTTTAGTCCTGGCTTTTCTCAGGCAAATCATTTAGACTTTGGACGCTTCAGTTTCTCATTCATTGAGGAAGGTTAAGTTCACTTCCAATTTCCTGTAAGAATCTATAATCAATGGTCTTTTGCAGGCATTAACCTCTTTGAAATAATAACATTCAATGCTAAATAGAACTACATGATTAAATGCTTATTACTTTCATAAATACTGGCAAGTTTCTATATACATCCTTGTAAATCATTATTACAAAGTCTCCAAGAACTTTAGAAACACCATAAAATACTGCTCATTTAACAGTTACCACTTGAGGAAGTGGAGAAGTCCAAGTTTACCCAAGCCAAAGTAACTAGAATCCAAAAACAGAAATATTTTTAGGCTTCTAACTTTTTACCTAGGAATCAAGCTGAAAAAGCTCCCAATGGCCAAAGGTGGGATAATTTCAAAAAAAATAATGATCATATAACCAGAAGAAAAAAAAAGAGGCTAAATTAACATAAGTAAATGATTGAATAAGTGAGGAAGAAGGGACAAACCCTGGAATTACAAACGATCCATGAAGATATGTCCCTGTTTCCTTCTTCCAGAGAGAGAACTTAATCTCCTCCCTAGGAGTGTAGATGGTATTCAGTGATTTGCTTCCAAAGCACAGAGTATGAAATGTGGAAGTATTAATTTTACAGTAGGCAAACCTGACAGACAATACTTAATCCAGTGGTCAAGATAAATATCACCAGTGTTAACTCAAGTTTCTTTCACAAACAGTCTTGTGTGATATGATGAAAAAGGCACTCTACCTTTGCAGTATTCTCCCAAACCCATAAAGCTAGTCTAAGCATAAGAAAACACTGATAAACCCAAATTTAGAGACATCCTACAAAATACTTTCCAAAGAGTCCAGGGAGGACTGAAAAACTGTTGATTATGGGAGATCAAGGAGACATGACAACTGAGTGTGAAGTGTTACCCTGGAATGGATCCTGGAACAGAGAGTGAACATTCATGAAAAAACTAGTGCAACCAGAATAAAATCTATAGCTTATAACACTATGCCAATGTGACTTTAAGTTTTGACAAATGTACCATCGTTTTACAAAATGTAACATCAGGAGAAACTAGGTGAAAGACATGGGAACTCCCAGTATTATCCTTGCAACTTTTCTGTAAAACTGAAGTTATTAATATTAATAAGTGGAGTTTTTTAAAAACATTTAGAGTCAAATGTACTACATGATGATTCGGATCCCAAATCAACTCACTCCATTAAAATATGCTAATAATTCAGGGAATTTTTATAATATAGCAAATAAAATAAACATTTTAACACCTCAAAGATATTCCCTAGAGAAAGTTTTAAGAGATACACCCACCATTTTAAAGTACTATTTCACAATAACTCATGATTTCGTGGAATAACAAAATAAGAAAAGTCTCCCATTTTCCATAAAGGAAAACTCTCCTCAATGCCAGAAATACCTGCTAGGTACTTGGACTTCCTCACCTTCAACTCCAGGACTGAACTTTAAAGGACAGGACTGAGAAAGGAATGCAGAAAATTGTCAAGCCAATGACCTCATGCAGAAATTATCTTCCTGAAAGTCAAATGAGAGAGAACACGGCGATTCAACCTCTTGTGCAATATGGGATTTCCCACAACACGAGGCATCGAGCATTTGTGCCTTAGGCAGACATTGGCTTAGGCGATGTCCTGAGCGATCAGTGCCCCCTCCCCTGCCAGACTGTGCAGGGGAGGAAAGTGGAGAAGCCAGAGAATGGAGAAGAGAGCTTCAAGACCTGCCCTTCCGTCAACTGCAGGGCAAGGAAGAGTGAGCACCCCACGAGTGAGGCAGACACCACAGAAGATAAGCGGGACACTGATGGCATCCCATGTTTGCCCCAGTATTTTCTTCTCCCCCGGCACCTGGAGGGGCTACATTTCCCAGTCTTCCTTGAAGTTAGATTAGAACCTTGTAAGTCTTCCCCAATAGGCACGTGAGCAGAACTTTCTACTTCCAATTATAGGCAAGTCATTCAGTCATGTCCAACCCTTTGGGACCCCATGGACTACACACGGAATTCTCCAGGCCAGAATACTGGAATGGGTAGCCGTTCCCTTCTCCAGGGGATCTTCCCAACCCAGGAATGAAACTGGGGTCGCCTGCATTGCAGGCGGATTCTTTACCAGCTGAGCTATAGGGAAGCCCAGTTATAGGCAAGAGTGAGACAATTCAATATACCAAACCCATGAACTGGACACTTACAATGGATGAATTGTGTGACATGTTAGTATACTCTTTTAAAAGATCTTACCAGGAAAAAAAAAAAGTGGGTATGAATCTTAAGCTGTCTTTCCTGAACTCAGAGTTGGAAGTGAAGAACTACAGGATGAGAGATTGCACAATGGAAGCAACTGGGCTTTGATTCACTACTGGAGAAGAGTCAGCATGGGGAGCCACACTAGACTATTACATGAATGTGTTAAGATACTGAGATTGCACTTGTTATTATAGTGAGACTTGGGCTACCCTCATTAATGCAAAGGTAGCTTACGCTTTCTTGGTTAGTATCATACTAAAGGTAACTGTCTCCAACGGACACTCATTTCTCACCAATCCCTCTATCCTACCCCAAGCCTCAGATGACTGAAAGTAGTCAACATGCACCACTTCCTCCTTCCATCAACTCTAGTCCCAACAGAGACTGAAAGAGCAGGGGAATTTTTTAGTCCAGTTTGGGATTGGAGTTCAAACCTGAAAAAGACCCAAAAACCACGGAATTTAACCAAAGTGTTGGATTTTGACAAAGTGTAATTCTAAAAGAGCAGTTATGAAAAATAAAACCATTTATTGTTAAAGACACCTCAATAAATCTATTTCCCTTAGCATCTCAGTCTCTGCCTTGTGCTAAATCTTGGCTCTAGGTATCTTTCTTTTAGACAATGTAAGTTTACTGTCAACAAAAAGCATGGTTGCAAAATAGTACAACAGGTCCCTAGACTCACATATTTTACTAGATAGTGATAATTTGGATTTTTTAAAATACACTTCTCCTAGATCTCAATAAAGGAGTTTCTTTGTTTTGTCAATATCTTCCCATTCACTTTTGGATAGAAAATGTTTAAATATGTCTAAAGAATCTAACAATCTTAGCTGGATATGAACATTAAGACTGGCTCACAATTTAATGAACATTAGCAGATATCTCTGTCAAAGAATCAGCCCACCATTAAAAATGTTTTCCCCTGAAGCTTTCCAAATAACACACGTGCATATATTTGGCTATCAGCAAAATATGGATTATGAGAGCTCATGGTTATTTCCCATAGTGACAAATGACATGGCCTTCCAGTAGACAGCCAGAATACTGCCCAGGTCCTGGCTGAAATGTCACAGTTCTAGAAAGAAAAGTACATGCAATAACACACGAGCCTGTCCACCCAAAGCAGCAGCTTGCGACCAGGCTATGCCCTTAAAAGTCAACGACTGTAAAACCGAACTGACATACGCAAAGCTGACTCCCAGCTTCACACACATCTGTTTAAAATTCAAACAGCTTGTGCAAACCATGGATTGGTATTCCAATAAAACTGTAAGGGACTGTATTCATTTAAAAAGGAAATGAACGTATGTGCCCATGCTTCGACATTTCCTGGGGAGAGCTGACAGGCCTGCTCAGACTGAGGTGCCTGTAAGCCTAGTAGAACAAACAAGGTGTGCGAACAGAAATCAGCCAGCTTTTGACAAGAAATCACCAGCATCCTCAGGCCCACGAAACACCAAGGCTGCATATCCCCAGCAACTTCACAAAGATCCTGAAACTTGAAAACACGGGTTCTGGAACCGAAGGGTAGCCCCAAGGGCAAGTGAGCCGTCACAAACCAAACCTAGCTCTGAGGCAATGCTGATATATTGACAAGTACATCTAGACAAGTCTCCATTTCAGCAGTGGCAGGACCACCTCAGCTGGGATGAAGGCTACCTGCTTTCATGGCACTTTCTCTGCCTTAACTCACTGAACTTCACAGTAAGAGGGACCACACTCATCTTCTGAGTTGAAGAAACTTCCTAACTTGCTCAGTGTTAGTCACTCAGTCATATCCGACTTTTTGCAATTTCATGGACTTTAACCCATCAGGTTCCTCTGTCCATGGAATTCTCCAGGCAAGAATACTGGAGTGGGTTGCCAATCTCTTCTCCAGGGGAACTTTCCAACCCAGGGATCAAACCTGGGTCTTCCGCATGGTAGGCAGATTCTTTACCATCTGAGCCACCAAGGAAGCCCCAGATTATAAAGCTAGGATGAGGCAAAGAGCCCTGACCCCAAATGTTCTGAGTCCAGGGCTTTTTCCCTAGACCAACACTCTCCTACTCCACTTTTAGGACATTCAGGTGACAATACAGATTCAGAGATGAGTTTCCCTGCTGGCTTAGATGGTAAAGAATCTGCTTGCAGTGCAAGAGACCCAGGTTAGATTCCTGGGTGGGGAAGATCCCCTGGAAAAGGGAATGGCTACCCACTCCAGCATTCTTGCCTGAAGAATTCCATGGACAGAGGAGCCTGGTTGGCTACAGTCCACGGGGTCACTTTTACACATGGAATAACTTCTATTCTCTGAGTGGCTGCCAAAAAGTAAGTAGTAGCACCTTGGTCCCTCTGTCTGGAAAAAATTGATTCCAGAAAGAGTACACAATTCACCTATACGCTGGCTATCAAAACATGCCAGTTAATGATTACATATTCTTTAAAATATAGGACCCCAACTATTTTTTTTTTAATGAAGGTAGTAGAGGACCCTGAAGCCAGTCAAACATATAAACCATGAGATTAGATGATCTCCACTTTCAGCTTCACGGTAAGATTCCTGACTGCGTTTGTTTTAAAGCTGCACTAACTCTGCCTAACACGTACTTGAAATGAGGCTAGTTCAAACTGGATGAAAGTGTAAAACTACACACTGGTTTTCAAGACTTAGCATAGAACCACCACTGTAAGATCTCATTCTCTATTGACATGAAATAAGGTTTGACATATGGGGTCACACAAAGTATATTGAACAATTTCATCTTTTTGCTTTTTTTTTTTTTTCATTTATTTTTATTAGTTGGAGGCTAATTACTTCACAACATTGCAGTGGGTTTTGTCATACATTGATATGAATCAGCCATGGAGTTACATGTATTCCCCATCCCGATCCCCCCTCTCACCTCCCTCTCCACCCGATCCCTCTGGGTCTTCCCAGTGCACCAGGCCCGAGCACTTGTCTCATGCATCCCACCTGGGCTGGTGATCTGTTTCACTATAGATAATATACATGCTGTTCTCTCAAAACATCCCACCCTCGCCTTCTCCTTTGCTTTTTACTATGGCTACTAGGAAACTCAAACTTACACATGTGGCTTGCACCCACATTACTACTGGACAGTGCTGTGGTGAAGGCAGCAACTGTCGCTGCCCGAGATGGGGCAACAAGCCCCGAGGAACCTCTGCAAGGCCTTCCCTCCGTCCCTCCGGGCTGCCGGCCAGAGCCTCATCAGCAGGGCACAGTCTTGCCTCCTGAAGGAGGCACTCCTGTAAAGGCCCTGCCCGCTCTTCCACGGCCCAGCCCACACCTGCCAGACTCTCAGGTGAGCAGGGGCCCCACTCCATCTGTGGGCACTGCCGTCTCTTCTTCCTCCTTCCCCTCTCTGGTCACTGCTGCCACCTTTCCAAGCGCAGGAAAAGACCAAGGATGTTTCAGGGATTTTCAGTCTCTCCAGACCAGGATGATTTTGTAAGATGTTCCCAGCACATTTCATTCTGTACATCAATGGCCTCCCAACTTTTATGATCATATACCACATGAGAAATAGCTTAGTCCAACCCCCAATACATGGTTATTTATAAATTAAACACATGTTCTACTGCATTAATATGTATATTATACAAACAGAGATTTGGAAGCTGAGATAAAGATGAAATAAAGAATTTTAAAAATAATTTTACTGCATTTATTTTTTTTTGTTCTCACTAAAAACACTTCAGTGAATATAACATAGCCATCTGCTTGATTTGGTTTTTTTAAATCTTGGTTTAACACTTTTTGATGAAGCAGCTCAAAGGTCTAAATTCAGTGTATTTCAATATTTAGCTCCAAGGTCTTTATCTATTTAGCTAAAATAGATACCTGACAAAGACAGATACAGAAAGAAATGTGCTTACAAAGTCCTCCCGTTTCAATCTCATATGCTAATTACTCAAAGTCTTGGGGAAAAAAAAACACTAAAATTAGTAACTTTCTTTTTTCCCTCAGTCACATCATCTTGCAAACTAATTGGATGTTTTAATTCAGTTTGAAAATCTTTGTTTGAAAGATTTGAGTTTGTTTCCAAGATTTAAGTATGCAGATATGAGTTTTATATATAAACACTACTGTTTTCCAATAAAAATCATGTAACAATGGAAATACTTCTACATACTTATTTTACAAATCTTCTTTCCACTATTAAGTATTTACAGGACAATAATACCATAGCCATACACTGCATAAAAGGCCAGCTATTTTGAAATGCCTGTCTCTGCAAGAAAAATTCTTAATCCACATTCAACAACTCTCCTTTAAGTAATTTGCTACAGTTACTATCTGTAGTACAAAAGATTATGAGGATCACTCCCCATATCATTATGAAGTACGTAATATCTTTTGGCTATTTAAAATGGTATAACTTGTAAATCTTTACAATTGGGCAGAGTTAAACTTCTATCAACAAAGACAGCTCCCATGTTGACAGAGTACATTCTTCCCTTAAAGTGCTGAGGCTGTAAACCCTACATTCTCGAATTCGGATCAATGAAAGCACCAGAGTCAGTCTATATACTGACTGACCATCAGTAAAGTTTAATTCCCATTTTTAGACAGAAGTATGTATAAGTGAAATGTCTACTTCTCTTGCATCCTAGTGGAAAATCTTACACCAGTCCAGAGTACGAGCATCTCATTTTGGAAAGAGCTGCTGTAGACAGCAACGTGCCAGGCCAACATCTGACTGTTGCAACCACTTCTAACCCATCCTGTTTTCCTCTCCTAGAAGCCAACAACACTGCTCACCCCCAGGAGAAATCTGGAGCTCCTGAAGTGCACTCCCAGAATCCCATCATGGATCTAGTTCTGTCTTTCCTGCCAGTCCTCAGTCGCACATGAAGGAATAGGTTCCATTACGGTCACACACTTTCTTGAAGAAACAGTCTCAGTCTCTTTCCACCAATTATGGTCACACACCTCCTTGTACTGAATAAATGGTCTTAGTCTCCTTCCACCAAGGCAACTCGTTACCTGAAATCCTTAGCTTCCAAACTCCTGATGGCTTTTTGTTGTTGTTTTTTTTTTGTTGTTTGTTTTTTGTTCTTTTCACAGCCAACCTCTAGAATACACCACTCCAACATGGCACCAGGTAACCACACTATGGCTCTCACCTTGTTTATCCCACATAGTTTTTTTCCTTAACCGCTATTTAATAAGATGTCCAAAGCACTTTTCCTTCTGAACATTTAAAAAGATCTTCTACAAAACAGGTATAAATCTATACTGAATCAGATCATCTGACTCTAACCCTCTTTCTGTCTCTACAATACATACGGCCCCTCCCCACCAAGGTTTTCCCAAAATACCATTTCACTTATGCTGTATTCTCATCCTCACTTGTATCTAATTCCCTTAATAGAAATACTCCATGTGAAATAGTCTCAGACCCCTTTCTCCTCAAATTCCCTCCCCTTAGCAAGTGCTTACACATTTTCTTCCAACTAAAATGCCACTTCCTCCACTTTTCACCTCCTGGCTACTACCCATCCATCCACAGCTAAAACCACCACACAGTCAAAGCCACTCTCCTTCCAATGCCCTTCGTCAGGCTCTGTGTTCTGCTTGTGGACCCCATGTCTTCTCAAAAAGACTACGCTGTACACTGTTTTGTTATCTCCAATAAATAGCATGTGCATGCTCAGTCATGTCTGACTCTTTGTGACCCCATGGAGACTGCACCCCACCAGGCTCCTCTGTCCATGGGATTTTCCCAGCAAGAAGACTGGAAAGCGTTGCCATTTCCTCCTCCAGGGGATCTTCCCGAACCAGGGATCGAACCCATATCTCCTGTGTCTCCTGCATTCGTAGGCAGATCTTCTACCTCTGAGCCACGAGGGAAGTCCATAACATATCACAGTACAGAACATAAACCAGGCTCAACCCGTAAGTTGGGTTAATCTTTATTAAACACAAAAATATAGTTTTTGTAATTGTAGCTATATAATCAAGAACACACATTATCTGGGGTACTTCTTTCATTAAGTTAAAAAGCATTTTCTTGGCCAATTATTAACTGTGTCGGGAAGAGAATCAAAGCTGCCTCTACGAGAGCTGAAAAGACTCCTGGCTCAGTCCCACTACTTGAATGTACACCTAATTTCAGCCGACGCAGGACTTCCTGCCATAATGTTTTCAAGCTGAGACATGGAACATTTGTTGTGCCATCGCTACAGTGAAACTTGCCAAGCACGCCCTCTAGGGCAGTGTTTCACAGTCATTTGGATCCATCTAATCAGTTGGATTAGAGGGCTCTTTGAGGCTGAGGAAAGCAATGTAACGATCCCCATAAAAATACTCATATACAAAATTGTATGACAGTGCTAAGACAAGGGGGGGTCAGGTATCCCAAAGGCCTCGAATCCCAGTCAAAGTAGAAAAAGAAGCCTGGGTGGTTTTCCCAGCATCAAACAACCTGCAAGTCAGCCGACAGGGAGAGTTTTATCATTGTACAGACTCCTTCCCAGAAATTTTTACATAAGTCAAATAATAAACTGGTATTTTTAAAGGAAAAACAACTACCAGTATAGCTGTTGAAACTACATACATCTTGCCAATATCGAGGCATAGATTAAGGCATTCTTACCCTTCTTAGAAGTATTTGATATCTGCTTAGATGACTCGAGGGTTACAAAACTAATTTGATGTCACTGCCCAGTGATACGGACCTCCCACTGGTCTTGCCTCATCCAGTTCCCGGCTGAAAAGAATAAGCATCTCACAGCCTCCCTGCATTTCTTCTTCTTCTTGTGCAATTGCTTTTATCATCAGAGTAAACCATCCCTTGGTATTTCTAACCCTCCCAGTTTCCACTGGCAACTGAACAAATCCGTTTTCCTTTTTAGACTGAACATCAAAGTCCCTCCTGTGCCTTCTGGCTTCTCTCTCTCCTCCTTTTCTCTGTCCTCCTACTTCAAAACCACACTAAGCCATGTCAAATCTCATCACCACTCGTGCTCCACTCAGGATCAAAGTCCTTTTCAGTTTTCCTTGGCAATCACTCCTAGACCATCTTCTCTGAAGTCTTTATCAATTGTTTACATCAAAAGGCAATGAAAACCTTATTGACTAATGCTTGAAAAGGAAGTTCTCTTTAAGATCAGTCATATCAATAATGAGAAAGTCAATAGCCCAATCAAAAACATGGGTTAATGATCCAAACATTTCAAAGAAGATACATGGATGGCAAGTAAGTATATGAAAAAATGCTCAACATTTTTAATCTTTAGTAAAATTCACATTGAAGCCACAAATAGAAACCACTATACACCTACTTGAAAGGCACGAAGAAATACCAACACTACCAAGTGCTGGTGAAGATGTGAATTTACTGGACACTCACACTGCTCTTAGCAAAACAAAACAGCAGAGTCACTGGAAAATATTCTGTCAGCTTCTGATAAAACTAAACATCCACTTATCAAATGACCTCATCCAGTTCACCTATCCCTGGTGGCGCAGATGGTAAAGAATCTGCCTGAGATGCAGGAGACCTGGGTTCGATCCCTGGTTGGGAATATCCCCTGGAGAAGGAAATGGCAATTCACTCCAATAGTCTTTTAGCCTTGAGAATCCCATGGACAGAGGAGTCTGGTTAGTTAATTTCATAGACAGAGGAGCCTAGAGGGCTACAATCCATGGAGTCCCAAGGAGTTGGAGCAACTAACACTTTCACTTATTCAAGAAGATACAGATAGATGTGTCTGGTATATATTTCCTTCATTGTATTTATCACAGGGCTCTAGATTTCTGGATACTTTCATTTGTGTGTGTGTGTGTGTGTGTGTGTGTGTGTGTATAGGTGGCACTCCATATCTGAGGGTTCCACAACTATGGTTTCAACCGATCATGGATGGATCAGCAGAGAGCTGACTGTACTATATCATTTTATCTAAGGGACTTGAACATCAAGGATTTTGGTATCCATGGGGGTCTTGGAACCAATACCCCAGAGATGGAGCGATGACTGTATACATACATGCCTTATAGTAAATGGTGAGTCCTTTAAGGGTAACTATCCTGTCCTATATATCTTTTTATCCTTTGCTTATGTCTTAACACAAAGCTTGGCATCTGAACATTCACTGAGGCTGAATAAATAAAAGCATGAATGATATTTACCATGTGCTCCATTCCAGACAAGGCACTGGGAATACAGACCATGGAAGACATGTGGTCTCTGTCTTTAGAAACCCATCCAGCTAGAGAAACAGGCTTGACCAGAGAAAATGGTGAACACTACACTGTAGATGACTGACCACCAGCTGTGTTAAGTGACATGGTCATAAACAGCTCTCCGTCACCAGTTGCAGTCAGACAGGCTTGGGTTCAAGGTCTGATTCTGGCTTACAAGCTGTCACTTTGGCATGTTACTTGATGCTTCTGTAACCAATTTCCCTAATCTATAAAAAGAGAAGGTTAATGATGGTGTTGTTGAAAGGCAGTCTTGACAGTCAGCTGGTAGGTATCAGTACAGTGCTACCACAGTAAAACTGATGAAATTCTTCCATAGCAAATGGCAAATAGGTGCAGTTTTGAGCCTCCCAAGTGCTGTTCCCCACCAGGAACCTTCCTCAAAACCTCCCTACAATTCACCACCAAAAGAATAACCTCCAGGACAGCAGGTAACCTTGGGGACCCTGTCTGCCCACACCACAGCTGGCTGTTCTAACTGCTCCATGCCTGTGTTGTAGAGCAGTGATGTGAACATCACCTGTTAGGAGATCATGCATGCAAAACACCAGATGAGGAGCAGACACTGCTCTCAATAAATGCTGGCTGTTGTGAAAGTCCAAGGGAGGCTCTTCCAAATTGAATCATACCTGACAATTCAAAGGGATTTGACAGGGAGACGAAGAGATCACGAAAGCAAAGCAGAAAAAGATTATGAGGGGTGGGGGTGGGATGAGAAAGAGGTAACAGTGAGCAGACTGTGCCAGGAGGAGAGGGAGACATGGACTGGAAAGCAATGAAAAGTAAGGTTGAGCAAAGGTAGGTGGGACCATATTATGGGAAGACTCTGAAATGGGTTTAGGTTTGATGGAGTGGGAAATTGTACATCACTCTTCCTTCAACTGCTAAAGCACCTGCAGCAAAACCGCTCCCATGACCTTCATCACAACGATATACTATCCTCTGTATGCACACATGCCTGCCACTGAACTCGGAGCTCCCTAACTGCACGGAAGGGACTCTGCTCATCACCATGCTGGGAGAAGGCCTCTCTGGAAATGAAGTCCACACAACGCCTACTGCTCCAAGCACCTGGGTGCACACCTCTCCTCAGATCCCCTGTCAATTCCCTCTGACAGGCCTCCTTCCCCCGCCTGCAGATCCTCACTAACCACAGATTATTATCTCCTTTTAATAAATACTCATGATCACAAATCCAAAGCTTATCAAGTAACCCCTGCTCATTTTCTTCCACATCGGGAGATGAAGCCCCTATGAGTGTTTGTCCTGCGTTACCCACCACACTACCTGTAGCTGCATCTGGCTCTTGTCAGCCACTCCCAGTCTCCAAAACTGGCCCCATCAGATCTGATAGTGCCTTGATTCCTAGCCTACACTCCAAGATTCTACACCGAGCCTCCCTCCTCATCCTGTGTTCAGACCCAACCTAAGTCACACATAAAACCAAGCTTTCATGCATAAAATCTCATCTTTAAGCAATCACTATTGGCCTTTCATCGACCCAGGATCTGCCTTTTCAAACCTTTAACCCCCACATTTGACAATGACATACTAAACTGATGGTTATCAAATTTCAACGAAGATTCCTGAAACAAAAATAATTTGGGGCCAAAAAAAAAGTGGGGGAGGATTTAATTCACTTCCTCAATTTAATTCCCTGTGATTATAATTATTATAGCCCCCCACAAGTGTAACATGCAATTTCTCAATGATTTACACAAGCCTGAGATTAGAAATGGTCAGCCAAAAATATACTGGATCTCAATTTTGGCTAGAAAAGACGTATTACTTGGTGTACTGGTATATTCAGCCATGCCCTCTGGCTGCCAAGCTACAGGTGGTCATTGCAAGGGATGAGTCTAAAATAGCACTAAAGCTTGTGAATTTAGATTCAAGAAGTAGTGAATTTAGACGCAAGAAGCAGCACATTCTAAACTAGTATAGAACTTTTTCATTTATAGCACTACAGCCATACTAATTCAGAAGTAGTTAATGTTTATCTGGAGAAGGGAATGGCAGTAACGTATATACACCCCTGGGGCTTCTTCCACTCTCTTGTAAGGACAGTTATGCTTTTTCTCCTGTCAGATGCCACTGGAATAGAAGCAACAACTATGTGTCTGCCCTTTTCCTACTCCAAAACTACAAGCCCTCTCCTCCTCCTCCCTGTTTAATAATAAACAGCACTTCAGTTTTCCCTCGTCAAACCCTGAAAGACAGGAGTGGGATTATAACACACAAAGGCCAATTTAACCTCTGAATACACTCATCAGGACTCTAAAAGTACATGTCTGTGAGTGCTTAAAAAACGCCCAGATGAAACTATCGTGCAAAACGAAGCAGCAGGAGACAAGGGCTAACTACCAGGCAGGAGACAAAAAGACAAAGGGCAGGAAACGCAGGCACAGCCCAGAGCGCAGGTGTCCCGTCAGGGTGCCAAGGGGCTGACGCGGGAAAGCGGCCTGAGGAGCCTGCGGGCCCCTCAGGATCGCCGGCTGCTTGGCTGGATGAGTCCCCCCGCCCACACACCAAAGAGGGAGGTTTTCATAAGATTCCTCATGCCATAAATGACAAGAATGCACAGATCTCTCCAAAGACCCAGAGTCTAATTATTCAACTGAGATGAGCTGCTTGCAGCACAGGGAACTTCAGGTTTATCCTCCAAATATTAGGTTTCTGATTTCTCAGAACAAAAGCTCTTTAAAATAAATTAACTCAGATCGCTACTTCGGGCAGAACAGAGGGTCAGATGTCGACAGGAAATCTGCCAGTACTGGACAAGTAAAACTGCTGGACAAAATACCCAACTATGGCTGAGCTGGCAACGGGTTACGGGAAACTCTGAGAGGCCAGACACCACCCGAGAGCGTGAATCCAGGGAAATGAGTTGGCACCACAAGGGGTATTTGCCCTGAAGGGATATCTGCCATTTCTGGATGCCTAGATTACAGGTTGGAACATGCTGCGGGGGGCACAGGGACAAACCCACGAGCCAGACGAGGTGAGAGGTCCCACGTCACACCACACAGCAACACTTCAGGAGGTGACGCCAGAAAACCACCCGACAGACAGACTATGCAGATACGCGCCTGTGTCAGCTTGGGCTCTGGGTAAACATGGAGTTACAGTAACAAAAATAATCTGGGGTATTTCTAATTATAAATCCGCCTTTAGGCAGTTTCAGCAGCCAAATTAAAAAATACCTGAGAAAGGGAAGAAAGAAAAACACCTGAGTGACCAGAACAACGGCAACTCAAATTTAAAGGTAGGCCAGGATTGTTAGTACCCTCAGAAACTGGTTAAAAGCAAATACAAAGGCCTCTGGAGGAATGTATCTTAAAAACTGGATCTGAAGGAATTCTAGAAACAAAATTCTGGTGAACATTTACTCACAGTCTGAAAGCATACAATGTACAAGGCCACTGGTCACAATCAGAACAAAAATCAGACTGCGGCCTCAGTCCAGTAACAACTGCATGTTGTTCTGCTCTGTATCTTACGATTCTAGTCTATCGAACGCATGTGAATAATGATGACACTGAAATTACGACTAATTGATGAAAGACCTAAAGACTAGGGAGAGATGAAAAAAATAAAAACAGAACTTTGAGATATAAAAATATGTAATATTTGAAAAGGGTAACCCCAAAAATGATAGCAGGTATGGTAGAACTCAACAGAGAATTAGTAAACTAGCCCCATGTGCAACACAGAGAGACAAGGAGCATATGACAGAGAAATTGAGAGAAAGTGTGACAGTTGTCTAACCACACTTACAAGAATCCCTTGGACAGAGGAGCCTGGTGGGCTGCTGTCCATGGGGTCGCACGGAGTTGCACACGACTGAAGCGACATAGCATGCATGCATGCATTGAAGAAGGAAATGGCAACCCACTCCAGTGTTCTTGCCTGGAGAATCCCAGGGATGGGGCAGCCGGGTGGGCTGCCGTCTGTGGGGTCACACAGAGTCGGACACGACTGAAGTGACTTAGCAGCAGCAACCATACTTATATAAAATGAGTACTGGAGAGAGGCAACAAAGAGAAAAAAATGACGAAGAAGCTTCCAAAAGGCAAGAACATGAGTCCTCCCATTCCACTAAATCCCAAGCAAGATAAATTTTTAAGATCCAAGAAGAAAAGAAAGATTACCTATTAAGGAACGGGAACCAAGCCAATCATCAGCTGATTTATCAACAATCAGCAAGGGAAGTCAGAAGACTATGGAACAAAGCCTTTCAAATGCTTACCAAAACATTAGTTGTCAAACTACAACTGTGCACCCAGGAAAAAAAAAGTCAATGAACTCGAGACCCTCACCACCAGATTTTCTGGAAGTGGCACTTAAAGAAAAAATTATCCCAAAGAGACTGTCTAAAATGCAAGTAGTAATGGTGAACAACAAAAACAAAAAAGGGTCAATATGTGAGAAGATCTAAATAAGCATTAATTATATGAAGGAATTATATAATATTTAATTTATAGAATTAAAGTTTTTTTCATTGAAATGTTGAAAAATAACAGCCCAGACCTCTGGAGGGAGCGATCCAAATGTAAGCATCCTACAGCCTTATGCTATTTTGGTTGGAGGTAAAAATACTGAATACCTTTTGCCTTTGTTAATTTAAATACACATGTTATTTGGGGCTAATCACTAAGAACAGCAAAGAAGTATATCATCAAAAGCACTTTGTGAGGAGGGAGGAAAGAACAGCAGAAAAGAAACTAAATCTAAAAAGTAGAACAAAAAAAAAAAATCAAGTACAAATAAAACAAAATGTCAATTAAACATTAGATCATCCTACATGGAAAATACTTAGATAGTTTTATAAATCCAATCTTACACAAAATTTTCTCAAGAAAGGAGAGAAGGAACACCCCACCATCTTATTCTATTATGTTAACATCACCTTAATACCAAAATCATAACAAAACAGTATGAGAAAACACCAGTCTCACGCACGAACACAAACTGAAAGATTAAAAAAGACATCAAGGCCAAGTGACGTTTATTATATGAATGCAAGTTTGTTCCAACATTCGCAAATCTTTTAATATAACTCCCCACATTAAAGATAAAAGAAAACCATATGATCAAATCATATGATCCAATTCAATATATGTAGAAGATACTTTTGGCATTCAAGCAATAGAGGAGATCTCCTTTAACCTGATAAAATAAGAGTGAAGTCGCTCAGTTGTGTCTGACTCTTTGTGACCCTTTGGACTGTAGCCTACCAGGCTCCTCCATCCATGGGATTTTTCAGGCAAGAGTACTGGAGTGGGCTGCCATTTCCTTCTCCAAGGGATCTTCCTGACCCAGGAATCGAACCCGGGTCTCCCGCATTGTAGGCAGATGCTTCACCGTCTGAGCCACCGGAAAGTCAACTTGATGAAGGCTAACTACAAAACACAGCAAATGTGGTGCTCAGTGATTAAAGGCAAAACTCTTCTCAAAATAAGGAACCAAACTCACTAATATTAATCTGTCTCACAATGAGCTGGGGACCCCAGGCAATGCAGAAAGCCACAAAACTTACAGATATGAAGGTTAGAAAAATAATGTCTCCCCACAATATAATTTTCCATAGAAAACCTAAAAGAATTAGACAACTTACCAGAATTAATAAGTGAGTTGAGTAGTTTCAGTGTACAAAAAACATGCAACCTCATTTTTTTTATGAACGCATGTTTGAAAATGAAATTTCAGGGACAATTCTACTACTAACGCAACCAGAAATATAAGGCCAATAGGTCTCACAAAAGATCCACAAGAACTTCATGAAGATAGTTATAAAAATGTATTAAGACATGAAAGACCCAAATAAATAGAGGGACATACTTATGGACAAGAAGAGTCAGTATCAAAAAGATGCATATTCATCTCAAAATTATATACTGATTCAATGCAATAATCAAAATTCCATGCAGATTTTTTTTAAAGGTGTGACAAGTTGATTCTGTAATTATATGGAACTGCAGCTGAAAAAAGTGGAATCGCCTACCAAGATCTACTGTATTAATACAATTACAGTTCTTAAGGTACTGACTCCAGGATAGAAACCATCATTAACAGGATAGAAAATCCAGAAACAGGCTTACATATATTTAGAAATCTGCATATGACAAATACAGTATCACAGTTCAAAGGGAGGGGGTGGAAGTGGAGTTTCTCAATAAACAGCACTGAGCCAGAAAGTTACCAATATGGAGAATATATAAAGTCACACCATACTCAAAAAATCAATTCCAGGTGCACGAGACAAATGTGAATGGAAGAGCCTTTAGAAAAGAAAACAATGTGAGGGCAATGGGATAGGGGAGGATTTCTTAAACAAGATAACAATTTATAAAAGAAGACATTGATCAATTTACTCCATATGAGTGGTTTTAAACTCTTGTGATGAGCTTATCTGTAAAAAGAAAAAAGTCATTTCATATAATAGAGTATGTCAAAAAATTTTCTAAAACAAAAAGCTTTGTGAAACAAAACTTACTGTTAAATACATGTGCAAAACTTGGATGTTTTCTTATTTCATTCAATAAAAACTTAATATTGACAGAAGACTCGTACAAAAGAGCCCTTAACTCAACTGTTAGAAGCAACCCAAATGCCCATCACCAGGAGAATGGATATAAAAACTGAGGTATATTCACAAAATGGAATTATATAAGAAGGAAAAATAAATGAATCCCAACTATGAAGCATCAGGGTAATCAGGGGCTCTCAAAGCGCTGTCCCGAGGCCAACGGCATCAGTATCACCTTCAAGGTTGTTAACTAGGCAAACTCTCCTCCCTAGATCTGCTGACTTATCCTGCAATGGGGCCCAGCAAGCCATGGTTTTAAAAGGCCTCCCAGGAATCTGATAGACCCGAGTTTGAGAGCCACTGCTACAAAGGGCAGAAAAGCTACTCTCAGAAGAAGACAAACAACATAACTTATTTTAAAAGTGAAAAAAAAATTGCTACTGAAGGAACAATGTTCAGAAGTACCAAAATACAAGGTAAAGCTATAAGGAGAAGTAGAGACTGACTCATACAAATTACTTTGTTGGAGGGAGAGGATAACGGGATGAGAAGGGCCACATGGAGTGCCTCTAAGACAAGGTAGTGTTTTACCCAGTTAGACAGTGGGCATAAGCATTTTGATTTTCATTATCCTTTATAAACTCTTCTAATGAACTATATTTTGTAAATATGATTTGTAACATATAAAAATGCAGGGCTGGAGTAGGAAAAAGGTTAAGAACAATTACGAACATACAATATAGCCCATATGAATTCAATTCTAACAAAAGGTCTAGAAAACAATTTAAGTACCTAGCAGGTGTTGAATATTTATAGACTATTAAATGTTTACAGTGATTCATATGCTTCTTCATTCTATTCTCCCCAATTTTTCCATAATGCAAAAAACAATCCAAGAAGAAATATTTTTATAGAAAGTATAAACAAATAGTCTATAATTTGGTGCCCACTTCACCATCACTCCCATCTTGAAGCTTAATCTTTTTTCCAGACTTGAAATTCAAATCTTAACTAAACACACAGTATAGCCTAAGGGAAGACATGGGTTTTCAATTCTGGTTTCAAAATGTATTTTTCTCCAATTTTCCAAAAACATTTCCATGGAACGCTGTTCAGTTCTGTTTAATTACTTTTCACACCTAGGTATCAAGGTACCTAGCCAGTAAGAAGTGATTTTTTAAAGTGAAAGCAAAAAAAAGAAAAAGAAAAACCAAAAGGTTATCTATGTAAGGTTTAATATTAAGTAAAACAAAAAACCATACAAACAAAACATGTAAATCATACAGGGACTACCCTAAGAAACTCATTTGTTTCTAATTCATTTTCTCCATTAGCAATATGTTTTTAAAAATCACGAGAGAATAAAGTATCACTCATATAAATTAATTCTTATCTATCTGCACCATGGGACTCAGAAGGCTGGCTTTAATATCCAAAGAAAGGCAATTATGCACGATGAGCGAAGGAGGTGGTTCAAGGTCACACTGCCAAGAAATGACATATTCCAGTGGATTCAAACCACCCTCTTCAAATTTTGGCATCCTTTGGTGTAAAAATAAAACCGAAGTTCATTGAAAAGCAAAGCTTGCCACCTGCTGCCCAATGGCAAAATCATAAAAGTTCAACTTACATTCATGTGTTTTGACTTGAACCCTTTTATGAACTGATTGGTATGGATATTTGTGTTTTCTGTATTCATTAACTCATACCAGTCTTTTTTTTTTTTTAAAGAATGTCAGCCCCAGCTTTTAACCAAATACTATTTCAAACCCTCTACAAAAATCAGCTACAACCGGTGCACCTAAAACAAAAGGAAAAAAAAAACAACTTCCAAACTATCATACATGTTGTGTATATAATAAATCGACCAAACTGCAATTGTGTTTATTATCATATCCAGACCAGGGAAGAATTCCTTTGAAAATGTGCCAGCATTGTCCCAGGCTTCCATGGCCTGTCATCATTCTAGAGAATATGGAATACTAAATCCATTTTCTGATCCACACAGACGTTAAAAACCAAACATTAACAGTTTAACTGCAGTGTATATACATTTTTATGATAAAGTTTTAGGTAGCAACCCCACTAACCAAAAAGAAAAAACTCACCTCCAAGATTTCACCTGTGCTTTGTCAGTGCTAAACATTTAAACTCCTAAGTATCTTCATTATATTAACTTCAACAAGCATTTCATAGGTTAAAATACTTCCAATAATTTTTCATTTGAATTCATTCTAAGAAAATCTGAGAAGTAAAGCCATTTTCCCCCTTAAACAAAGACAACAAACCTACCAATTTTGCCTCATCCTTCAAACTCCATAGATTTGTCTATCCAGGCCTCTCATCCCATAAAGAAAAAAAACAAGAAGACAGATACAAAGCATTCTTAGGAAGAAAGTGGACCTTTGAATTTATAGGTTAAACACCATCTGAGAGAAAAAGAGATGTCCTGAAAATTCATCACAAGTCAGACCAAGAGAGACAGAGTGTAAGGACCCCGCCATATATGTGCCTTGCACCCAGAAAGCCAGGCAGGCGCAGGGGCTCCTGGGAGCTTTACAAGAAGCAGTCTCATCACACCACATGGATAACTCCTGAGGCCCCTTTGAAATACAACTTTAAAGGCTTCTGTCTGTGGAACTTGTCCATATGCAAAATAATTAAAGTTTTTTAGTTGTCTGGAAACTGCTTTAAAGCAGTCAATAAAAAATAATTCATTTTCAAGATAGATGGCACCATAATGTTACACAATTTTCCAGTGTGCATTTTTTCCCTAAACACTAGAGGCAGTGTCTCCATACAAAAGGAAGCCAGGCCAGCTGAAGCCAGCTAGCTAGCATTCAGATTCTGCTCTTCCTGGGAAATCTCCCACATATAAAATGCCCTCCTTCTTTTCTGTGGTTGGCTTACCCTTCAAAAACTCTACAGAAGCTATTAACTCATGCACTATCCATGCTCAAAGCTTCTAATCAGGCAAAAATCTCCTTTCTCATTTAATTGCCCACACCTGCAGTGGTTTGAGATTGAAAGGCTAGATAGGGGTTAGTTACATCTTCCCACAGTACTGAAGACAAGTCAGAAGGGTGCCTGGGATGATGTAACAGAAAGCTAATCAGCTAATTAACCAATTTCAGGCTTCTAACACCAGAACTGGACTTTGATGGAACAGGTCAAATATTTGATTTAATATCAGTAGAGGGAATTGCATTATAGATGTTTTGCCCTATAAAAATATAACTCTTTACTAAAAACAAATAAAAATTTAACTTCTCATCCTAGAAATACTAGAAAGAGAGGAGAAAAACATATTAGATATAGATTATTCACTGAAATTAAACAATTGTTTAGCCACTAGCATGGTACCTCTCACATAGTAAGTACTCTATAAATATTTGAGATTCAAAGTCACAAATCGTTCCCTTTGGTTTCTTGCTAAAGAATTCCTAATGGGTTGATCAAATCTTTACTTTATAAAAGATCATCCTTAATTGATTTGAACCCTAACGATGACATACATAAGTTTTTTGAAAGAAGCACTGGGTTTGGAAAGCATTCCCAATTCTGTGAAAGAAAACACTACTATCAAGTGGCATGTTGCTGGACTGATTACTTCACAAAGCAAATCATAAAACCTTTCCTAGCAACACTAGGCCTCAATAGCTAAATTAAACACCATATACAAGTGAAGTAAACAAAACTGCATTATTTAACACTGTAGAATATAATAAGACAATTGTTTCAGACTTTAGTTTTTTATGGTTGTTTAGTCTCTAAGTCATGTCCAACTCTTTGGGACACCATGGACTATAGCTCAACAGTTTCCTGTCCATGGGATTTCCCAGGCGAAAATACTGGAGTAGGTTGCCATTTCCTTCTTCGGGAGATCTTCCTGACCCAGGGATCAAACCCACATCTTTTATATCTCCTGCACTGGCAGGCAGGTTCTGTACCCCTAGCATCCCCTGGGAAGCCCTTCTTTACCACATCGTTTTAAATAATAACTAAGGATAATACAATCCAACTAGAAACTAGATAATGTGATCCAAGAAAGATATTTAAAGCCTATCATCATGTAGGTTGTTATATAGACCTTTGTGTGTGCACACGTGTGTGTGCATATACATGCATATGTATCAAAGACTCCTTTCCAGCTCATCATAAAGACATCATGGAAGATGTGGAATTTCAATCCTAGCAGAAGAGGCATATGCTGAATTGATCATTCCTAGCATAGCATGAAAACCACAGAGTAGATGCACAGA
The DNA here is from genome assembly GCF_023699985.2 of Odocoileus virginianus. Lineage (NCBI taxonomy): Eukaryota > Metazoa > Chordata > Mammalia > Artiodactyla > Cervidae > Odocoileus > Odocoileus virginianus. The sequence goes on along the minus strand of NC_069675.1, from coordinate 15,187,350 downwards.
GATTTATGCTACAAGAGGCAGAGATAACATGAATGGCAAAAGCTGTTGAGCCAACAAAGGTAAAGGTAAAGAACTGGAGTCTGATGAACACCTGAAAAAGTAAAAAGGGACCTCAATTTTTGTACAGAGAGTGAAGCAATGTCACCAAATACGTTCTGAAATGTCAGCATGATCAACATAGAAGCAAAGAGAATCTGGTTCTGATTACAGGTGAATGAATTTGAATACGAGGATAGAGTGGAGTCAGAAGGAACTTTTCAAAGACAGCCCCACATTTTCCCATTCCTCACGTGGATACAACTATATATCATTTGATTTAACACATCTAGAGAGAGAGAAAGAGAGGAACATACATGTAATTCCTTAGCCTGGATCCAAAGGAACTATTTTCTTGACTTCTGCTCTATAGTCCTTCTGTTTTAAAGAAAATCAAATTTGCTCTCACGAAGTTACTATAAGGGGGAGGTAGACTCAGCTTCTTCAGGCAGTTTTCTACAATCCGCCCATCAACCACAGGCCTCCCCTCCCACGTTCACAGCACCCTGCCTGATCTCACGTCCCACAGGCAGGTCTTATATTTCTCTAGTGACTAATATCTCTTATTTCTCAACACAAAAAGATCCTCTCCCCAATTTTCAGGGCTTTCTATAACCTGGATCTGCCCATATCATCCTATTTCCTGGGCTTCCCTGATAGGTCAGTTGGTCAAGAATCCGCCTGCTATTCTTCAGTCACCTGATGATCTCCTTGGGAAACAGGAGACTCATTCCCACCATATCTTCCATCTTGTTATTTTCCTTTACTTAAAAGCCAGCTTTGCCTTTATTATTCTAAGTCCCTCAGATTCTAGTACACTTTCATTTACTCCAGTCCCCATTGATAGCCCACCTACTCATTCTTCACTTGAATTTATACTTTACCAGTCAATTGGGTAACTATTTAACTATATTATTAACTATTTGATCAGCATTTTAGCATGATCCCTCTAACTGGAGTGCCTAGAACTACAGTGCCTACTGTGCCTAGAATAGTACCTAGCACATGGTCAGTACCCAATAAATCTTTGTCTACAGACTGAATGAATCAACTATAGCTAATTAAAGTTCTGGATTGTGGAGGTGGGAACAGAGCTTCTAACTTCATTAAGGAAGATGAGCCTGGGTTAAGGCAACCAATTCAAAATTCTCAATAACTATTTAGGCTTGGATAGTTATAGATGGTTCACAAGAACCAAAAGATGTCTGTCTTTGTCAATTGAAAAGCCTCTCGTCAGACATTAGAATTCCAAAATAAATTACCCAATGACTCACAGACTATATTCTTGTCCTCATGTACAAGTGGGAATTTTCAAAAATCCAATTTAAGAAATTTCTCCCAAATTGGGGCATAAAAAGATTCAATATATACTAATAACATTCTTTGCATTCTTTCCACCCCTCTTTGAGAGTTCTTGAAATGTTTAACAAAGGGATTGTTAATATGAAAAAAGCTCTTATAAATTAAAAAATATATAATTATAGGAACATGCAGTATAAATTACATGTAATTTAAATTGGCAAAGGATGTAAATAGATTCTTCACATAAAAATACAGAGGACTAATAAACGTGGGAAATGTTCTACCTCAGCTTAAAAAACTAAGAAGAAAAAATGAAATTATTCTGTGAGCATGTGATAATTTACGTCATAAGAAAAGGGAAAGAAAGGGAAGTCACTCAGTTGTGTCCGACTCTTTGCGACCCTATGGGTTGTAGCCTACGAGGCTCCTCCATCCATGGAATTTGCCAGGCAAGAATACTAGAGTGGGTTGCCACTTCCTTCTCCAGGGGATCTTCCCAACCCAGGGATCGAACCTGGGTCTCCCGCATTGCAGGCAGACACTCTACCATCTGAGCTACCAGGGAAGCCCAAAACCAGTAAGACTTTACAGACTATAATTTACTTATCAGTCTTATTTGACAATGACCACATTTACTCTGTTCAAAGCATTAAGGATCTGAAACAAATATACATATCACAAATAATACATCATATCACTTCCACACAAAAATCACATTAATACAAAACAATATGGCAGCAAGAAATTAATCAAGGAGACTGCAAAGTGATTCAACCTTGCATAAAATATTTCTAATATACGCACATTAAATTTTACAATTATTTGGATTCCCAGCTCCCCTTTCAAGACATTAAGCTAATTAAGTTGTGAAATGCTTGCCTCATCCATGAAATTAGTTTCTTAGACTTTTTTTTTTTATTCCTTCGAACAGCTTACTTAAACCAGGAGATAAAGCGGAACCACAGGAATGGAAGAGAAACAGAGAGAGAAAAAAAGTTCCCCAAAAGACCAAGAAGGAAAATGGTCATTTGTACCCAGGGAATGAGAAATGGGAAAGAGAGAATGCCTCCTTTCAAATTTCTTTTCTCTGAGTAAAGTGCATCCTAATCTCCTCAAAATGCCCATGTCATCTTCCTGTTTGAGTTAAGAACATCCTTCCTAGAAATATAATTAGGAAGGATTAGCTGGTTCATAAAGAGGCTTTGAACAAATTAAGAAAGAATGATGTCTCACGTTAGGTTCTGTCCATCAACTTTCCAAATACCAACACTTGGCAAAACACCAACATCAGGCAAAAAAAAAAAAAAAAAAAGAGGCAATGCTTTAAAGCAATAAAAGTGATACCCATGTCAAGAAAGCCCTAACATGAAGAATTTTTTTAAAAAATAACCTCTGTACCTGTATCAGTCTAGCTAATTTTTTTTAAATTTAGGAAGAGTTTCTACATTGGTAACTTACTATATTGAACTATCACATTTTCTTCATGAGACAACACACTGATTAAATGAATCTTGATTGTTTTGAAAATAGCTTTTTGTCCAATAAGAGTGGTTTGCTTGAGATTTCATGCAACAGCTAAAATTTTTCACTCTTCCATCCTTTCTATTTATATTCAGGCTTCAAAATTACTGTGCATATTGTTTTTTATTATTTGGTAAAAAAGAGTCATGGGCTTCCCAGGTGGTGCTACTGGTAAAGAACCCACCTGCCAAGGCAGGAGATGTAAGAGACACAGGTTTGATCCCTGGGTCAGGAAGATCCCCTGGAGTAGCAAATGGCAACCCACTCCATTATTCCTGCCTCGAGAATCCCACGGACAGAGGAGCCTCGAGGCCTACAGCCCACAGGGTCACAAAGAGTTGGACACAACTGAAGTGACTTAGCACACACACACACAGTCAGACCATGGCGTATAAACAAGGGCAGGAAGAGCACGGACTAAGAGGTCAGCTTCAAGTCACAGGTCACTGCCACCTTCCTGTGAGATTCTGGGTAAGGTTCTTGCCCCCTTAAGCAATAAAACTTTATGGTCTGTGCTGGGTGAAAAATGTGGGTGATGAAAAAAAAATCTGTACCTAATACACTCTTGTTCTATTTTCTGTTATGCTCAAATAACTTTCAAAAGGGACAAGTTGAATTATTCATCCCAAGGTTGAAATCCTATTCAAAGATACTGATAAAATATTTCTCCTGTGTTTTACTAAGAGCTAACTCCATGAATCACATCACTCTGGAACCATATGAACCCTGAAAAAAAAAAAAAAAAAATAGAAGTCTGCCTAAATGTCCTTGTTTACTTTCTATGAGAGTTGAGCCAATCCTGAGTCAGGTTCAAATCAATTAATATTTAATTAAGTACTCATGAGTACTTGAAGCTCATAAACTGGATTGATTTATAATGTCAGTTTCAGTAATTTCCCCAAGAGACTGGCTGCCGGGGCTCTGCTGTGACTTTCTTGTTTGTTAATGTGCCTTGTCTATTACAGGCACTCTAGGAAGTGTAAGGAGCAAGAAGACTCAGCACTGCAATGTCAAAAAGATAACAGCCAGATAACTAAGTGGAATCTGATCAGTGCAAGTTCCTATAACATGCAGAGATGTTGGGATGGGGTCCCATCATCACCTAGAGGTAGCACAGAAGACCAGGACGCCAGGACTGAACGACTGTCCTGGAACAGTAAGTGGGATGACTCAGTGAACTTCTGCCTACTCTGATCAGTGACATATTGAACTTATCTGTTCTGATTATTTTGAGGAAACTGAGGCAGCTTAGAAGATGGGTTAATGCCTGCATTCCTGAGTAATCAGACTTTTCGATTCCGAGCAGTTGTAATACCACCTACATTTATTTGCTTGCCAAGTGAGCACTGTACCTGGTAGAGTAAATCACACAAACAGAAATGAATGCTACCAAGGGAGGAGATGGGAAGATGTGGTGCCAGGAAAGCATCTTTCAGGGAGTAAGGTATTGGGGAATGCTTTCCCTGGGAAAACAGATCAGTGGAACGAGGTGTTAACAAGAAAGAGGAACATGTATGTGCACACGTGGCTGCAGACAGAGAAAATGTGTCCAGAAGAAGCTGGGCAGAACCGGGGAGCTGCCTGTGACACAGGTCGGGAAAGGTGAGACCGTGGCGGCCCCTCCCCGAGGAGTGTTGTGTGTTCAGTCGCTGAGTCATGGCCGATTCTTTTGAGACCCCAGGGACTGTAGCCCACCAGGCTCCTCTATCCATGGGGTTTTCGAGGAAAGAATAATGGAGGTTACCACTTCCTCCTCCAAGGAATCTTCCCCAAAAGAAGTGAAGTCTCAGTCATGTCTGACTCGTTGTGACCCCATGGACTATAGACCCTCCAGGCTCCTCAGTCCATGGGATTTTCCAGGCTTGACTACTGGAGTGAGTTGCTATTTCCTTCTCCAGGGGATCTTCCCGACCCAGGGGTCAAACCCGGGTCTCCTGCATTGTAGGCAGACGCTTTACTGTCTGAGCTACCAGGGAAGATCTTCCCAAGCCAGGGATTGAACCCCGCGTCTCCGGCATTGGCAGGCAGATTCTTTACCACTGAGCCACCGGGAAAGCCCCATCCACTAAAGAACTAATCTTTTCCCACAGAGCACTGAGAAGCCAGTGAGACTCGTGCAGAGCAAGAAGATAGACTCACATTCTGAAAAGATCCCTCTACTCTGAACTAGACCTCATACTTCAGAAAGACCCCAGCACCTGGCATTCAGGGGACAGTCAGAGCCTTTCCACCCACTTGTGGAAAAGCCCCCCGACTCTGATGGGTACCAGAACATTCTCCAATCCATGATTTAACTTCACCCAGTCCTTCTGGTTCCTCCTGCTATCCCCGATAAACAGTCTGTCCAAAAACTGCAGTTCTAAAAACTGAGGGACATTTTTTCTGTACCATTTTTCTGAGGGTTTTCTTTTCTCCATGCAGTTTAAGTAGAGTTTCTACTTAAAACTTCTTTTCTGTGGACCCTAGGATCAGCTCTTTCTGCTAGGTCATCTCTAGTATGATTAACAGATAAATAGGTAAAAAATATACTCAACTTAGAAAGCCTCAGTGAAAATATACTATCTTGAGGCATATTTGCCACACAAGTTATTTAACTCAGATTTTTATTTCCAACTCACGCATATTTTGTATAATGTGAGGTGTACTTGTCACCTCCCTCGCAGAGGCCTCACATCTTACAGGTTCTTTAGCCTGATCCCAGGCAACTCCAGGGCAGAGAACTGTTACAAAAATTTAGTCTTTATAATTTAGTCTACACTTTTCTCAAACACAAACAAACGCTTAAGCCAAGAAAAACAAGGAAAGAAGATTTAGCGCAACCCCAGAGGCACCTTGGAAGGATTCACGGGTAGTATCTGTGGGATGCCAAATGTATCCAAATGTAAAAGGGAATCTTTAATCTGCACAACCCACAGTCAGGTCCTGAGCATCATTCTCATGCTTGGCATCCACCACACAGGCCAGGCCTAAAGCTCATGGGTCCCACATGTGAGCCAAACTATGTTTTGTTCCAACTGCTTATCAGTGAATGCATGTGCGTTTCAATCCCAGTTCCATTGTCCATTCGCAGCAAGTGCTCTGACAAGTAATTAATTCAACTTTCAATGCATAAATTTATTTCAATGCAGAAGAGTAATCACACGGGAAACACTTTTTCGGGCTCAAGGGCCCCAGTCTAATTGTTGAAGGGAAGGGTATTCCTAGCCCTCTCCCCACTCCTCCCCCCATCGGCCCACTCCTTCCTCACTCCCCCCCCGCCCCCCAAGAAAGTTGCAATCAGAGTCCACAGGCCACTTTGTCTAGTGGGTGGGACCATTATATGTCAACAGTGGGGTTGACTTTTCAACCCCTCCTTCCAGGAGGCTAAGAGCATGAGGACAGCCAGCCCCTCCTGGTCCCTGCCACCTCTAGGCTCTTGATCTGATCTTCCTCTCCCTTTCATCTAACACAAACGGCTGAGTGTGCTTGGCCCAAGATTTCTGAGAACACTGGGGGCCACATTCAGGCCTTCAATGTATGTGGTGTTTCCATCGAACATTATATGAGTCCTAAGGGCTGTCTCTGCTCTTCACTAAAGAATACTGTGATTACCTACCATCCCTCTGATGATGGCTCACTCAAGAGTAGCAGAGAAGACTGCCAGAACAAGACCAGGTCCCTGGTAAAAGACTGTGGCAGCCAGAATAACAGCCCCCTGTAGTGTCCACATCCCAATTCCCAGAACCTCTATGTTAGGTTACATGGTAAAGGGGAACCAGAGTTGCAGATGAAATTAAAGTGGCTAATCAGCTGACCTTGTGATGGGGAAATTGTCCTGGACTATTCTGATGGGCCCAATGCCATTACAATTGTCCCTAAAAGTAGAAGAGGGAGGCAGAAGGAAGAACCAGAGAGTGGCAGTGAGATGGACTCAGTCCAAGATGATCAGCTTTGATGATGGAGAAGGGGCCACGAGACACAGAATGCAGGCAACCTCTAGAAGCTGGAAAGGGCAAGGTAAGATTCTCTTAGAGCCTTTGGAAGGAAGGCAGCCCTGCCAGCATGGTGATTTTAGCCCAGTGAGACCCATTTCAGACTTCTGACCTCAGAATTATGAGAACAGATTTGCACCATTTGAGTCCCTAAATTTGTGGTCATTTGTTATAGCAGTGATGGTGATGATAGTTGCTGAATCCAACTGTTGCAACCCCATGGACTGTAGCCTGCCAGGCTCCTCTGTCCATGGGATGTCCCAGGCAAGAATACCAGAGTAGGCTGCCATTCCCTTCTAGGAAACTAATAAGAATGCCATCAAAGGAAGAGGCAGAATAAAGAGGCTAACTTCACAGACTGCCTAAATTTGAATACTGACTCTACACTTACTAGCTGAGCGCATTTAGGCAAATTATTTCATCCTCCTGCATCTGAATTGCCCCATCATATGAAGTGGGGATAATAATGATAATGTCTATCTCACACTCCTTTGAGAGGGTTAAATGAGATAATACAGAAAAAATAATAATTTTAAAAGCCACCTAGCACAGAATAGACAAACAATAAATATTAGCTATTATTATTATACTGCACCAAAAACCATCCTAATTTCCAGCAATTAAACTGGAGAGCAAACTATCCCAGCACTTGCCCTTTTCAATTGCAAACTTTTGAGTTTCCACAAAATTTCTTATATGCCTTTGACCAGAACATAAACCCAGGCATTCACTGGTTCTATCTCAAAACCACTCTTGGCCAAGGCTTCCTCATGGGACCCAGCAGTGTGCAGACAGTGTGTGGGACAAAGGGACTACGCTGACTCTCCCCCTGCCTCTCCACCCCCACTCCACAGTCTACTCTTCCTGCCAAGCTCTGCTCAGGAGGAAAACATTGCTTCCAGTTCCTCAAACACTCTCTCACCCCATCCCTCTCCTCATGTGACTGTTTTTCTCAAAAAGCCAAACAGCACTGACCAACAGAAATGAACATGATCAAACTTCACATGATGGATCATGACCTCCTTCTCCTTGACGTTGCTACATCGAGTTGGGCTGGTTTTTCTGATGACTTAGTTCACAAAGGTCTTTTTTGGAATTTGCATATGTTCACAGCATTCTTCAGAAGAGCCAAAAACTGGAGAAGTTCCAAACATCCATCAAGTGCAGAACAAATAATAAGTAGCAGTATATTTATGTGATGGAATCATCTTTGGAATATAAGTGTGAACTACAGCCACACACAATTATGCAGATGAATCTCATACATCACAGTGAATGAAAAGATACACACCGTGAGATTCAATTATTGTTGTGGTTGTTGTTCAGTCACTCAGTCATGTCTGACTCTTTGCAACCCCATGGACTGCAGCACACCAGGCTTCCCTGTCCTTCACCATCTATCATATGGTAATGTATATGTTTCAATGCTATTCTCTCAAATCTCCTTCTCCCACTGAATCCAAAAGTCTGTTCTTTACATCTGTGTCTCCTTTGCTGCCCTACACATAGGATTGTTGGCACCATCTTTCTAGATTCCATGTATATGCATTAATATACAGTATTTGTCTTTCTCTTTCAGATTTACTTCACACAGTATAATAGGCTCTAGGTTCATCCACCTCATTAGAACTTACTCAAATGTATTCCTTTTTATAGCTGGGTAATATTCCACTGTGTATATATACCACAGCTGCCTTATCCATTCATCTGCTGATGGACATCTAGGTTGCTTCCATGTCCAAGCTATTGTAAACAGTGCTTCGATGAACACTGGGATACATGTGTCTTTTTCAATTTTGGTTTCCTCAGGGTATATACTCCAGTGGGATAGGTTGGGTCATAGTTTTAGTCCTTTTTTTTTTTTAAGGAATCTCCACACTGTTCTCCATAGTGGTTGTATCAGTTTGCATTCCCACCAACAATGTAAAAGGGTTCCTTTTGCTCCACACCCCTTCCAGCATTTATTGTTTGTAGACTTTTTGATGATGGCTACTCTGACCGGTGTGAGATAATACTTCACTGTGGTTTTGATCTGCATTTCTCTAATAATGAGCGATGTTGAACATCTTTTTGTGTGTTTATTAGCCATCTGTATGTGTGAAGTATCATTTCTTTAGACCTTTGAAAGTGGAACCCATCATTCTCAAGGTGGACTTTAAAGGGCCTTCCCTATATTTACAAAATAACTGGTGTAGTGTAAGCTCACTTGATAAACAGAGAACACAGGTGAATTATGGCAGTCTTAAAAGAATCCACAGTGTGGAGATTTCTTAAAAAGCTGGAAACAGAACTGCCATATGACCCAGCAATCCCACTTCTGGGCATACACACCAAGGAAACCAGATCTGAAAGAGACACGTGCACCCCAATGTTCATCGCAGCACTGTTTATAATAGCCAGGACATGGAAGCAACCCAGATGCCCATCAGCAGACGAATGGATGAGGAAGCTGTGGTACATATACACCATGGAATATTACTCAGCCATTAAAAAGAATTCATTTGAATCAGTTCTAATGAGATGGATAAAACTGGAGCCCATTATACAGAGTGAAGTAAGCCAGAAAGATAAAGACCATTACAGTATACAAACACATATATATGGAATTTAGAAAGATGGTAACGATAACCCTATATGCAAAACAGAAAAAGAGACTCAGATGTATAGAACAGACTTGTGGACTCTGGGAGAAGGCGAGGGTGGGATGTTTCAAGAGAACAGCATCTAAACATGTATATTATCTAGGGTGAAACAGATCACCAGCCCAGGTTGGGTGCATGAGACAAGTGCTCGGGCCTGGTGCACTGGGAAGACCCAGAGGGATCGGGTGGAGAGGGAAGTGGGAGGGGGGACCGGGTTGGGGAATACATGTAAATCCATGGCTAATTCATTTCAATGTATGACAAAAACCACTGCAATGATGTAAAGTAATTAGCCTCCAACTAATAAAAATAAATGGAAAAAAAATTAAAAAAAAAAAAAAGAATCCAACCCTGCAAAAAAAATGACAGAAAATGGATCATCAATGCCACTAGGTAAGTCCAAGCCCCCTGCCCTGGTCTGAGACAGGACAAATCTAATTCTTCCACAGAAACTAACCACTACCCTTTGAAACATCAGGACAGAAAATGGTGAGAATGGCCATCAACAGGCAAGAAAAGAAGACCAGATACATGTGAGCTCTTCGGATAGATTTGACATCCATATCCTGAGTGAAACCAGACTTCCTCCTCAAGCTCAAAAAGAGGTGACTGAGCACACTCTGTCCCGCGCAAGTGCCTGCTCCTTTCACAGCACAGATAACAGCTTCCCATTTGGCAAAGCAGTGGTCATTTGTCCTTATGTTCTCCAAACAACCGGAAGATATCAGCAGCTGAAGAATGCCCCTAACGACCTCCACCTCGTAGGTCCAAGGCTGGCGCCTGTGGCAGCCATCATGATTAACAAGGAAAAAGATAGATGCTTCCCACAAGTCAAAACAGCCTCACTGAGCAGCAGTGAGGGGTGAAAGCAAACTCTTGTGGGAAACTTCAACATACATGTAAAAAATGATACTGACAGGTGATGAAAAAGCTCTAGAAGTCTGAACAGTTTTGATTTTTGCTCCTCTGTGAAGTTCCTGGCCACAACACACAAGCATTAATGCCCTTCCACATCTAGGACTAAAGACAGATATTGCAGGTGCACCTGTGACCTAACAATAACAATTCCTCAGTAAATACTGAAGCTATATATAGTAAACAGATAGCTATATATGAACAACATCTATAGGATGCAATTATGAAAGGCCCCTGAAGTGTTCACATGGACTTTCCAAGGACTGCAGGATTATAAAGTGACTCAAAAGTTTAAAGAATGAGAAAAACGACTCCCAAAACTTATACACAGGAAAATGAGGCATCATTTGGTCTTTTCTTTAGCTCATGGAAGGTCCAAAGATGTGGCCTGGAAAACTGGAAAAAAGAACACCATAATAGTAAACTTCAATGAAAAGCATGAATGGAATTACCAGCTATTGCAACGACCACTGCCAGAATGCCCTGACCAAGGTCTTTCCAAACCCAATGTCTGGCCAAGTGGCCAGGTATGTAGCACTGATACCCACCTGCGTTTAGTCCCTGATAGGATACAGAGGATGATCTTGGCTATTCAGCCACAAAGCTCTGTCAGAAATCATCCATTCACCAAGTATCAACCATCAAAGATCTTGGAGACCCATGAAATTACCAAGAAATCTTTAAGAACAGCAGAATAGAAAGACTTCACATCCTCCCTCTCTCCCACAGTCCCAAGCCTAGATAATACCCGATTCTCGTTTTCTTTGCCTCCCACCAGTGATTAGGTGCCCTGGTGGCTCAGACGGAAAAGACAGTAAAGAATGCCTGCAATTGGGAGACCTGGGATTGATCCCTGGGTCGGGAAGATCACCTGAAGAATTAAAGGGCTACCCACTCCAGTGTTCTTGCCTGGAGAATCCCGTGGATAGAGGAGCTTGGCAGGCTACAGTCCATGGAGACACACAGAGTCAGACACGACTGAGTGACTAACACTAACACAAAAGGTCTTTAACAATAACTCCTGGGACTTGCCTGGTAGTTCAGTGGCTAAGACTGCACTCCCAATGCAGGGGCCTCAGTTCAATCCCTGGTTGGGGAACTAGACCGCACATGCCACAGCTAAAGATCCTAATGCCACAGTGAAGACTGAAGATCCTACACGTCGCAATGAAGACTGAGGATCCCACATGCCGCAACTAAGAGCTAGTGCAATCAAATAAATAAATATATTTATTAAAAAGTAGTTCCTGAGCTCACATCTTTCCTCTACATTACCAGCACTACTTCATCTGTTACAGAGTCACCCTCCAATTACCAATTACCACTAGTTCTAATCCATTTTATGTGCTATAACCAGATTAATCTCCTGAGGCAGAAGAAAAATCCTAGCAGTCTTCCTACTTGAATCTTTCTCTTTTTAGTTACTTTTTATTATAGAAAGTTTCAAAAATATATTTTAAAAAAAGTACTGCATAATAATTGTGTGCCTATCATCTAGCCTCAATAATTATCCCCTCAAGACTTGTTACCTCTATACCTCAACCCACTGGGTAATTTCAATCAAAGCTCAGACATCATATAATTTCATCTGTAAATAGTATTATTTCCCTTCCTTAAATAATGACAAGGTTATCATCCCAGCCCTCCAAATCAACAATCACTCTTCCATAGCATCAAATTTCCAGTCAATGTCAGCATTTTCATTATTGTCCTGTAAGTCATCATCATTGTCTTTTTCTTTCATTTGCAACTTGTTTGCATCAAGAGAGACATAATCTAAATATTGTGATTGGTTAATCTGCTTCTTAACCCTCTTTTAAGCTATTTAGGTTCCCCCTTCATTACTTTTTCTATTTTGTTTTGTGTCTTTTCAAAATTGTTTTGTTGAAATTGTAGTCTTTAACTTGGTTTTTAACCAACCTTTAACAAGTTTCATTACCACTAGTCTTCATTTATATCAAGTTTCAATTAAATGATATCCTAAATGTGGTCACTTTAAAATACATTCACGAATTCTTTGCCATTTCTCTCTTCAAGCAATGCAGCTTATTAATAACTACAGTCCCTTTGAGAGTGGACTCAGCTAAGTGACTCATTTCTAATGAGTGGAATAGGTGGAGGTGAAGGTGTCCATACAGGACCACAACGGGCCTGTGGCCGGGGGTTCACCTGCTCAGGAAGAAGCCGGCGGCCATGCTGTGAGGATGCTCAGGCAGGTCTGCGGAGAGTCCATGTAGAAAGAAAAGAAGTCTCTTGCGACAACCATGGCAACGAGTCACCTTGGCAGTGGGTTCTCCAGCCCCAGGCGAGCCACCCCTGCTGACGGCAACCTCACAAGAGACCCTGAGCTAGAGCTTCCAGCAAGCACCTCCTGGGCTCCTGACCCACAGACTGTCAGACAACAAACGTTTATCGCTTAAGGCTGCCACATTTGTGGGGACTTATTACACATCAGTAGACAACTAATACACCAGCCTTTCTGGTGTCACATCATTGTTTTTCCTAGAAATGCTCTTCTCCAGTTCTTTGTGTCCAAATTTAACCATCTTTTCAATGTCCTCCACGTCCTCCGTGCTCCAAAATCTGTAAATGATTATTCCTTCCTTCAATTTCCTAAAGAACTTTGTATCTGCTTCTAAGTCAAGCTGTCTAAAACCAATGTGGCCAAAGGTTAAACAAATTCATCTAACCCTCACCTGCCTAAAATGTGTAGTTTCAACATTACAGTTTTACTTAAGTCCCCGTTCCTCAAATAGGCCAGGCATACCCCTCTCTGGAGCTTCTGCCCCAGCCCCACACATCTCCAAGATCCACACCCCCACCTCCTCCTCACTTAAATATCACCTTCTCAAGAGAACCTTCCCTGACAGCCTATTTAAAGCCACCAGATCCCCCCCTCCTCCCCATCTCACACCCACCCACACTCCCTGCCCATCTTTGCACTTCTATTCTCTCCACACCACCAACCACAATCTAAGATATGCTTTAAATACAGCACTCATTATCTGCCCGCTTCCAGACTATAGGCTCCAGGAAGGAAGACATTATGCTTGATTGTTTCAGTGCTACACCCTGAGCCCCCAAACAATGCACAGTACCTACCATGCGGTCAATAAAAACCACAACGATCGAGACTGTAAATGATCAAGACCATAGCATCTCACATGGCACGTTAGGGATGTAACACTAACCACACTTTCATATTTTAGGTGTCTTTATGTCTACAAAAATTTTTATTTCTTTTTGGCCACACCTCTCAGTATGGTCCTCTCAGGGATCTTAGCTCCTGGACCAGGGATTGAATCTGTGCCCCCTGCAGTAGAAGCACAGAGTCTTGACTACTGAGCTGCCCAGGAAATCCCTGTCTACAAGCATTTTATGGAGCTTAATTAATTTCCTCCTTCACTAGATAAAAACAAAACCAAAGCCTGAAACACCCTAAAGTAAGCAATGGTAGGAAAGCCGCTTAAGAATGGTTACATTTCTCAAAAGTAGCCAAAGTGATCCTATCACATGTGCCTCCTTGGCAGTTTACATTTCAGGTGATGTCTCCTTACCTAAATTCATCCCATGAGTCAACCACACCACTCCCTTGGGACCCCTCTCAAGTGATAACATCTGTCATTTCAAAATCTCCTTAAGAACAGAACTGGGTCTTATACATCTTAATACTCGCTGCAGTGCCCAGATAACAGGGCAACTGACAAAGGTCTATTATGAAACCATCAGAATTATTAGCATCTTGGGCCATCTCTCCTCCTCACCCAAAAGGACATAGTAGTAGCCACACCCACAAACACATGCCTATAACAATATTATCATGAAAAATAGCATCTTCATTCAGCAGATGAAGTCTCTAAAGCATATTATCTAATGACTTCTATTTTCCCAAAGCCAAATTGGAGCTGAAACCTTAGCCTCCTCTTTGACTCAAAACATTCTCGTCTAAATTACACTGCTGCTACCATAAAAAGAAAGAGGGAGGAGGAGGGAAAGGTTGCTCCTTTATCTGACACCTGACATATGATTCTCACTAATAATCCACATATACACATCATAGAGGGTCACATTCTAACAGGGGATGATGATATTCAAGATGACTGAAGTTGCTCGTAAATGACTTCACAGTTTATACTAGAAAAAAAATAACTGCAATGCACAGTAATCTGACTCCTGATCGCCAAGGCATAGTTCAACACAGAATTGTTCTTTGTTTTTAAGAAACAGAACAACACTGGAAGAGGGCTGTCTGGCTATGATATACTCAAAGTTTTATTTCATTTCAAAGATGCATAGTCACATTTGTGTTCTGACACATAAAAAAAGGGCTACTATCCTTTGGAGAAGGGGTCAGCAGACTACACTTCAAGGGTCAAAGCTGGCCCACAGTCTGTTTCTATATGGCCAATAAGCTAAGAATGATTTTTACATTTTTTAATGACTGAGAAAAACAAAACAGTATTATTGGGTGCTATGAAATTTATATGAAACTCAAATTTCAACATCATCAATAAAGCTCTATTGGAACACACACACTCATCCACTTACACACTATCTCTGGCTGCTTTTGTGAGGGATTGAGAAGCTGTCACAGAAACCATACATCCCACAGAGCTCCAAATAGTTACTATCCAGCCCTTTACAGAGAACCTTTGCCTCTGCTTCAGGGTGTGGACGCTGGAGCCTGGCTGCCTCCATTTAAGCCTAATATATATTCTCCTTGCTGCTGCTCTGTCGTGTCCAACTCTTCGCGACCCCATGGACTGCAGCCCACCAGGCTCCTCTACCCATGGGGTTCTCCAGACAAGAACACTGGATGGGTTGCCATGCCCTCCTCCAGGGGATCTTTCTGACCCAGGGATCAAGCCTGCGTCTCCTGTATCTCCTGCATTGCAGCCGGATTCTTTACCACTGAGCCACCACGGAAGTCCATATATTCTCTTTATTCAGCCTCTATCTTAACACTTACATTCACTTATTAACTGTGTAAGCCTGAACACATTGTTTCACCATTCTGTGCCTCAGTTTCCTCATATGTAAAATGGGGTTAATAATGGCACCTACCTGCTGGGGTGTCATTGTGAGTTATAAACGAATGAAATGTACAAAGCGTGTGAAACAGGACCTGGCAAGCAGGAAACAGTTTATTAAGCACAAGCTATAACTACCATTCCTTCTTGCTGAGGGCTACAGGATGAGTTTTCAGATGAAACGGTAGCAAAGTGGTTAGATTCCAGGGCAACATCCCAAATCTCTTCAAAAAGGCAGAACTGAAGTAGGAGGCAAGAAGGAAAGAGAGGGGAGAAAAATAAAATCAGAAAGAAGAGAACGGAGGAGGGAATAAGAGAAAGGAAAAAGTTATCAGGACCTCACTAGCAAGGACAGTAGGTGGCCTATTCACAGGGGAAGTATAAATTAGGGTAATTTCATCTGCAGTAACGGATTAAATCACTTTTGTGGGCTGACGGGATACTAATCACCAGGTAGAAGCTATCTCAGGGGCTGGGGAGGGAAGCATTCAAAATTCTAAGCAAGTGACTTACAGATGAACTGCTAGGTCATTTTTAAGTTGAGCACTTCCTGTATTTTACATTCCTAGACAAATGACAAGTGATAGCTATAGTAAATTCTGCATCTTGTTATCCACATAGAGTAGCTAATTAAAAGGAAACAATTTGTGTAAGGACCCTGTCTTTACAGAGTGCTCATTTTGTTCAGAATAGCACTGACTTCCTAATGCTAAAAAAAAAAAAAAAAAGTTCCTATAAATAAAACACAAGCTCATTCACCAAAAATGGACCTGCATAGCAACTGAGAGGTAAACAGGGTGTTTGCTAGAAGATACACTTCACTTGCTACCGAGGTAGAATAATTCTCTTTCCCAAGATGCACTTTCATTTGAATCCCTTCTCTGTGCAAAGGTGAGTTCCTACCTTCTCCATGTACCTATAAAATTACACTCACTGCTTCTCTTTTTGCATTATGATTTCAAAAGCTTTAAAGCACCCCCCACTTCAAAAAAATAAAGAATCTTTTTAACTCCACCATAATCAAACAACTATATTATTCCCTTCCACCCTTGATCCCCTTAATCCTCACCACTTCTTTGCTTAATGCTTGTGGTAAATCTTCCCTGCAGAGGCTAAACACACATATCAACTATTTTAAAGAGACTTGATGTGTAAACATAAAACGCAAAATCTTAAGGAAGGACATTATTATCCGAGTGATTTCTGCAAATTGTGCAGGAAAAGAAGAGTGATTTAAAGCAATGCATCCAAGAGAACATTAAGATGCTCCCGAGCTGGAGGCAAGTTCAAAACACTCACTGAGAATGGATCTGCTGGGAGAGTCCCACTGAAGGCTTCGGCTTGAGGGTCAAGGTCATCTGGGCCAGGGGACTGACTCTTGGGAGAAGGTCTGCCTTCTTAGATGAAGTGTGCTTCGAGGCTTGCTCAGGAGGGACCCAGGAGGAAGCGGCCGCAGGACTCTGCCCTCCGAGGCCTGGGGACGAGGTGTCCTGGGCAGCCGTTGTCTCACAGGCTTGGCCCTTGGTCCCTGGTTTACACACACACAGCTGAGGTCGGAGACACATCCCTCCATTCTGACACGGTGGAACACAGCTTGCTGTGGGAAGACAACAGAAGACACATTTTGAAGGAGAGCAGTACAGACTTCACTAATTTTTCCAGATGCTTACCACTAGCATTGGGCTGTTCCTCAATGAAATAAAATGATGATGATGATAATAGCAAATATTTATTAATCGTTTCATACATGCCAGGCATTGTTTTAATAGATACTGACAAATGAACCCCCCACCCCCAGCAACTGATTTAAGGAGATGTTTTATTTTCCCCATTTTACTGATGAAGAATCAGGCATGGGGTTGTAAAATTTGCCAAAAGTCCCACAATCATCAGTAAATAAAAGAGCTTGGATATGAATTCAAGTGAACTGGCTCCAAAACCATATTTTTGACCACTTTACTATAGCTGCTGCTCAGAAATGCATCAGAAATACAGGGGGGAGAAAACAAAGTACTCTGTCCTTTTTTAAGTCGTGTTCCATGGCTTAAGTTTAAACTTTGGGTATCCAAACAAGTCTTGGCAAAAAAAAAAAAAAACAGAAGCCCAGTCCCAAACCCAAACCCCCCAAGAGGGTAATGGCCTTCATCTGGCATTAAGCTATCAAAAGCTTGGAGTGACTGTTCAGAAATTTAGTCAACCTTTTTTTTTTTTTTTGAAAGAAAAAGCAAAGGTAGAAAGATTGAAAGTCATCTAATATACACTTTTATACATGCATTATATATTCTGAAAGCCAGTACACCCTTAATCTTATAACAAAAGACAATCAAAAAGAAACCACCTGTTTATCTCCTATTAGCTAGGATGCATTTACTTTGGGTTTTTGGTTTTTTTTTTTAATATGGACCATTTTTAAAGTCCTTATTTAATTTGTTACAATATTGTGGATGTTTTATGTTTTTGATTTTGGGCCATGAAGCATGTGGAATCACAGCTTCCTGATCAGGGATCAAACCTACACCCCCTGCATTGGATGGCAAAGTCTTACCACTGGACGGCCATGGAAGTCCCATGAACGCATGTACTGTGAATCACCAGACTTGTGGCCAAACAGAGTTTTAAAGTTAGCAGGGCGATGGGTCATGGGCAAGGTGAGTGGATTTTATCACAGGCAAGGTCCCCTGGGAGTTTAGATGTTATATGTCGTAAAATTCATGACTTAAATTTTATTAACATCATAGGCGTACAGACATGATTCCTTCAGACCCTTCTTTATTTTATTTGTACCATTTATTTACACCAGCCTTTTGGTATCAGCCCTCTTTGACTAAACTCTCTGTCCTGAGGCAGATCACAATACTAAACCTCCCATACAATTCAACCCAGGATTCAGTCTACAAGCAATTACAAAATAGATGAAGAATACACACCAGAGGAGGCTCAGCCATGGAGGAACCAATGACCAAGACCTGAAAACCCTGAAACCTCCTAATTTCCTATAAAAGAGAGACAATACTTCTCCTATTTTCCTATAATTCCTATTAGTTATAGAAAATGATAAGAAATAACTGTCAAGCATCAGAATAGCAGGCTGACAAATTTTCTAAGAGTTGAGAAGGATTCTCAAAAAAAGGAAAAAAAGGAAAGAACGCCGCCAGCTCCCGAGGTGACCCTGGGGTGAGTTACTTAAGCTTGGCCTCTGCACCTACGCAAGTCCCAGGGCAGGAGGAGGGCAGAAGCTGCTTTTCTAAAATGGTCCCCATGGGTTATTTCCATATTAGGCTTCTAGAAGTCAAAGTCAAAAAGCTATGCCCTTCGAGAGTTCAGGAGTCTAATTTATCCGTGCTTTCCTGGCCAACACAATCATCGGTCCCTCCTCAGCCACGCTTATTTATGGACCGTCACAGGAATGGAAATGGGCTCCACCCAGAGACAGCAGAAGTGGTCACCAGCGGGAAAGGACGGGGCTTTCAAAGCTGAGCCTCTGCCAGAGGTCACCCCCCACCCCCAGGCACTTTCATGTACACATTCTCTTCATGCTTTCAATTAGAAACATGTCTCGGTGTAACATCTGAGAATGATTTCCGCTTCTCCCTCCCAAGGTGTATTGCAAATGTCTACTAATCTCTCAGGAAGGCTGCACGAGTGGCTGACAAAAGCTGGTACCTAGGTGGAAGCCAAGCACAGACGTCTCCCCCAAAACACCCAGAAGAGCCAACAAGGGGCTGTCTGGAGGATGAGTTAGAAGTATAAAGGGTAGCCTTGGGTTTTTTCTAACTCTTCCAATTTTGCATATGGAAGGATGAGGCGAGCAGGGAAAAAATAATAAAAGAAAAAAAAAAGAAAACCTTTAAACTCACACCAAAAAAGGACACTTTATATAATAGTAGTTACATATATATACATACTATTCTTTCACAGTAAGGGTAGTATATATACAATACTATCCTTTCACAGTAAGTTTTAAGAGACAATAAGGAAACTGATGATTTTCTCTTCCACCTTCCCCATTTGGGCCTCCTGGAGCACGTAGGTAGGGCCAGCTTAAACTGTGGGGGTCCGGGGTGAGGGAGGCGAGTGGGTAAGGGAACAGATTCCCCAATGGCCAAGAAAAGCCCCTCCCCTGACATGAAAAGCAAAACTGACGTCCTGCAACCACATTTGATCAAGCCATTTTCCCCACCACATTTGGACTTCATGCAATAGTGGTTCCCACATGTCACTTCTCAATGTGTGGTGCCTGGACAAACCGCAGCATCACCTGGAAACACTTTAGAAATGCATATTTGGCCAGCCCCTGGCCTGCTAAATCCCAAACCAGAGCCCAGCCATCTGACTGCCTGCCAGGTGATGCGCAAACTAGCGGTCTTCCCCCAACACCTTTTTTGAGAATTTACATTTTTGTCACTGCAAGTTTGTGTTTTCACAATGCAGTGGCTTACTGAATTCTTCCTCTCATAGCTGTGTCTGTTTTATGTTGCCCTTCTGTTTTTAACGCAAAAAATTAAAAAATTCTTCCATGTGACTAAATTCAAGATAATTATCAGTCCCTTTCAAAAATTTATACATTTGTCACTACATGGTCAGTGTAAAAATTCATAGGCGTGTATGAGAAAACTGTTATTTTTTTAAATTCAAGTATAGTTGACTTATAATGTTACATTAGTTTCAGGTGTCAGCACAGATATTTAGTACGTTTACAGATTATACTCCAATATATCATTGTTGCTCCTCTATTTCATACACACTAGTTTGTATCTGCTAAGCCCATACCCCTAACGTGTCCCTCCCTCCTCCTCTCTCCCCTCTAGCAGTCACTGGTTTGTTCTCTGTGATGCTATTTCTGGAGAAAACTGTTATCCTAACTGAGGTATTAAACTATGTGGAATATTTTAAATCTTACGGAAGTTCTTTAAAAATGTTATCCATCAGTCATCCTGCATTTGCCCAGGCCAGCTGCGGTTCCACACAATGAGTGAACACTATGGAGATCTTCTCAGCAGGTGGGGCAGTGGTTCTCAGGCTTTGCAGCACAGTAGAATCACCTGGGGAGCTTTCACACTGGCTCAAAACCCAGGTGTGACTCCAGGCTGATTGAACCAGAATCTCTGGGGAAAGGGGCTCACTGGTCACTTTCGTTTTTCGGTTTTTTAACTCCCTGCTAAGCTGCTAAGTCACTTCAGTCGTGGCCGACTCTGTGCGACCCCACAGACGGCAGCCCACCAGGCTCCCCCGTCCCTGAGATTCTCCAGGTAAGAACACTGGAGTGGGTTGCCATTTCCTTCTCCAATGCATGAAAGTGAAAAGTGAAAGTGAAGTCGCTCAGTTGTGTCCGACTCTTAGCGATCCCATGGACTGCAGCCTATCAGGCTCCTCTGTCCATGGGATTTTCCAGGCAAGAGTCCTGGAGTGGGTGCCACTGCCTTCTCCTTTTAACTCCCTAGCTGATGGCAATGCGCAGCCAAACAGGAGACCTGACGGTAAGGGAATAAAATCCTACCAGACTTGCTGATCATCTTCCCAAAATGTTGCTTTTTGAATTTTTTCTCCTTCATTTAAAACTTTTCAACATATTCTAGCTGCCAGGAGATACATTCAAGGCCCTCATCTGGAACCCACCCCCTCTTTCCATCCTCATCACCCGCCGCCCCCGGCCCACCCCTGCAAAAGCTCACCCTTTCTTGCCTCTGTACATAGGGTGCCCTGTCCTGCAACATGGGCCAGCCCCTCAAGCGCTTATTCATCTGAAATGTCCTGCTTCTCTGTGAAGTCCTCTCCAAATGCCCACTCACCCTGACCTCCTGCGCCATTTCCATCATCCACTTCACATCTCACCTGTATGGTCACATATATTAACCATCTTTCAACAAAGCTCTTTTATTTCCGAACTAGAATGTAAACCATGAGGTCAGATAAATGACTAAGACAGAACTTTTTGTACCCAAGGACGGGAGCCTGAACCTCATCTTGGTTGACTGACCGATGTCAAAGTGGATCCATCTCTTTCCAAGAATGCTGGAACTTCAGGACATCTATAAAAGGGAGATAATAAGTGGGTCCATAATAACATCTACACCCCTGGATGTGGTTTACCAGTTATTCAGTCAGTCTCCAAGCTTTCAAAGATGTTTTTAAATCAAAATTAATATCTAAGTATACTTTGCTAACATATATGGCCTGCAGTGGCATTTAGCAGCATGTATATTAAACAATTACAGAAGCTCAGATTCAACGCATTCTAGAAAAACTCTGAATGGGAGGAACCCTCTGAAAATGGTCATGAACTCACAAGAAAAGATCACACAGGGCAGATGGGAGCTGTGATAAGGTACTAAACCTCCAATTCAAAAGTGCATTAAGAGAATTAGCCTAAGACATTCAGGTGAAGTTGGAAAAAGGCTTCTGAAAGCTTTTTTTGTGTGTGAAAAGGAATTAGAAAAGGGGGAAGCCCACAATTTATTAAGTAGATAATCCAATAAAAGGACTTCTGCTCCAGATAAGCAGAGTGAATTAACCTCTACCACATCTCCCATTCCAAACACAGAACAATCATTTTTAAAGACTTTTTTGTAGATTAAAGAAACAGACTTCCACAGCTGGGCATAATGGAATAACTGTTACCAAACAAGCCTTTTTGCCATGACAGCTAGAAAACTGGATGAAAGATATAAGACAACTGTTGTCAGATACCAGACAACTGGCAAGAGAAGACTGTGAATCCTAAGAGAAGGGCATCAAAAGGGAGCCCTAGGATCACCGTAACCGCCTGCAGGAGGCACTCGGTCGACCACTATGCAGAAGGATCACCACGCACAGGGTGATAAAGGCTGAGTGGCTGGGATCTGCAGGCAGAGTTCTGGACAGGAGAGGTCTGCGGAGAGTCCTGGAGCCTTCACCTGATACTGAGCTGCACAGGCTCAGAGAGCAATAAACTACCCAGGACCTGTACGCCACAAATTCCCAGTCCTGGCCTACCAGAGTCAGGACATTCAGCACAGACCCCAGAACTCGACTCCCTTTCAAAGTAAAACCTCAACATCAAAACCAGGCAAGAACTGTACACAAAGAAGCACACACAAATGAAAACTCACACACAAATCACAGTTAAGAATACATAGACGCACAATTCCTAAAAAAAAAAAATTAGTAAATCTAATACAACACTATTTCCAAACCAAATTAATTCAAGAAATATAAGGATGATTTTAATGTCAGCCACTCTTCCCATGGTATTCCCCACATTAGGAAATTAAATGAGAACTTGTCTCGGTGAAGGCAAAAATTTTCCAATGAAATTCATCACTTATTCATAATAACAAACAAAAACTGTTAAGACAACTAGGAATACAAAAGGATTTCCTTGTTCTGGTAAACAGTACCTACAGCAAATCCCAAGTGAAGTGAAGTCATTCAGTCGTGTCCGACTCTTTGTGACCCCATGGACTGTAGCCTACCAGGATCCTCAGTCCATTGGATTTTCCAGGCAAGAGTACTGGAGTGGGTTGCCATTTCCTTGTCCAGGGGATCTTCCCGACCCAGGGATTGAACCCAGGTCTCCCGCATTGTAGGCAAACGCTTTACCATCTGAGCTACCAGGGAAACCCCCCACGTACCAAAGAGAATACCAAAACCTACAGCAAATATTATGTGGAAACTGTAGAAACATTCCTATTATAGCTGGAAACAAGTCTAAATGCCCACAACAGCCTCTATAGTTGATGTTATATTTTAAGTCCCATGGTAAAACAAGGAAAGAGAAATAAAAGATCTAAAATGAAACAAATGTAACATTATTTCAGTTTATCTAAGTGGTTATATAGATAATCAAGAGATTCTACAAACTATAATAGCAGATAAGAATGTGGTACTTGTTCAAAGAGAGAAAAACAGATCAATTAAATTTAACAGAAAGCTTAGAAACAGACTCACATATAAATGGAGGCTTGAAACATGATGGAGGAGATATAACAACCCCGTAAAAAAATGGACTAAATAAATGGTGTTGAAAAAGAAAGAGCCACCCATCTAAAAAAACCAAAACTAGATCCCTACCCAACATAGGAGTATGCATTCTGGTGTGTTCCAAGGCCTTCAGTTGCATTCAACTCTGTGCGAACCCCATGGACTGTAGCCCGCCAGGCTCCTCTGTCCATGAGATTCTCCAGGCAAGAACACTGGAGTGGGTTGCCATGCCCTCTTCCAGGAGATCTTCCCAACCCAGGGATCAAACCCAAAGTTCTTCTGTCTCCTGCACTGGCAGGCGGGTTCCTTATCACTAGCACCACCTGGGAGGCCCATGCATTCTAGATCTATAAAACTTAAGAGAAAATGTGACAGAATATCTTTATGATTTGGGATAAGGAGGTATTTCTCAAATGTGAAAACAGTTAAGTAAAAATCCAAAAGGATTGATGAACTTGACTGTATTAAAACTTAAAAGACACCATACAAAACACTGAAGCACAAATGACAAACAGAAGACCCTCGCAGTATATTTAACAAAGGACTAATAACCAGGTATATCAAGAATTCCTAAAAATAGATAGGAAAAACAAAGCAAAATATGGACAAAGGATGTGAGCTGGCTAGTCACAGATGGTGAAATGTAAAATACATGTGAAAAGATACACAACCTCTCCAATTATCAGAGAGCTGCAGATCAAAACAACACTGAGATGCAATTCCACACTCAAGAGACACAACAAGTCTGTTACCACCAAGTGTTAGCAAAGATACGGGGAAATGGAAACTCACAGACTGTTCGTGGAGGTGTATAGGATACTCACCTCTGTGAGAAGCAATATGGCAACGTTTAGTAAGGTTATGATGTGAAAACCCTAACACCTAGCTATTTCACTTCTAGGCTGTCATTTGCTCAAGCAGACATATATACCAATTAGTAGGAAAACAGTGACACTGACAGATAAATTGATAAACTGTGGTATATTCATATATGGAATCGTTTACAGCAGTTAAAATCATGATCTAGATCTATATGCCAAGCAACATGGATGAACCTTGTGAAAATAATGTTGACCGAAGAAAGTAATTATAAAATGCTACTTTGTAGTACTATTCTTTATATGATACTATAATACTGTTCATGTAATTTTTAAAGACATAAATCACTACTCCTTGTTTTTAAGGATACATATGAAATCAACAAAAGCATTAAAATATGTATTGGATTCCCACTAAATTCATAACCATGACACCTCAGGGAAGGATATGGAACAATTTCAGAGAAGAAAATAGGTCACTTTATTGGAATTTTTTTTCTTTAAAAAATAAAAAGATGGGGGACTTCCCAGGTGGTCCAGCAGTGAAGGCTTTGCTTTCCAGTGCAGGGGATGCAGGTTCAATTCCTGGTCGGGGGGCTAAGATCCCACATGTCTCAGGACCAAAACACCAAAACATAGAAGCAATACTGTAACAAATTCAATAAAGACTTTAAAACTGGCCCACATTACTAAAAA
This sequence comes from Odocoileus virginianus, assembly GCF_023699985.2. Classification (NCBI taxonomy): domain Eukaryota; kingdom Metazoa; phylum Chordata; class Mammalia; order Artiodactyla; family Cervidae; genus Odocoileus; species Odocoileus virginianus. The sequence continues at coordinate 15,162,460 of NC_069675.1, read as the reverse complement.
AAAAAAATGTATAGAAAATATGACAATGGGTGTTAGCTGTTGGTAGTAATACACAGGTGCTAACTACTGTACCCTTTTTACTTTCCTGTATACTTTACAAAATTTTTTCAAAATCAAAATAATTTTTTTTAAATAAGCCAACAAAAGGCAATTGAGAATTGAAGACAGTTAAAACCTGATTCTTAATCACGGAGTGAAAAAGGTGATCACAGGGATGAGGTTGGTCAAAGGGGCAGAAACTGCCAACATCACAACGCGGTGCTCTGCTCAGTCGTGTCCGACTCTTTGCGACCCCCTGGACTGTAGCCCACCAGGCTCCTCTGTCCATGGAATCTTCCAGGCAAGAATACTAGAGCGGGTTGCCATTTCCTACTCCAGGGGATCTTCCTGACCCAGGGATCAAACCAGAGCCTCTTGCATCTCCTGCTTGGCAGGTGGATTCTTTACCACTAAGCCACCCGGGAAGCCCAACACGACAATAATGAACCCAGTGTGCACACAGTGGGCTTGCAGAAAGCCCACATCAAGACCTGGGTGAGAAGAATGGACCATAAAATGCTACCCCATTGTGGCCACAGAGATGGTCTTAGGAAAACACTCATCTTTTGAAACAAATCCTCAATTTTTGCTCCAAACAGTAAATCCTCTCAGATTTCTTCCTACATTTGAATCCTACTCCAGTTTAACAAGCTGATCCTAATGTTCTTTAAAAGTTTAGTGACTGTATTTTTAGGAAGTGTCCCATGCCCTGAACCTCAGGCTCTATTGCTCTTAATTCTAAAAAAGTAGCTCTTAGTTATATTTAAAACCCGTCCCAGCCCACACAGGGCAAACAGAGTGAATCTCTGCCCCTTGCCTAACTCCAAGCAAGTTACAGCATGTCGACCGCATATGTCCCAGGGAGAAATGTAAGTCTAACTGTGTCTCCTGTGATCAGAGACAGCAGGTGAGAAACTGCTTTGCTGTGTGTGTGTCTTCACAGTAATTCCCAGCTGCCCTTTGAAGTCATTCAATAACACTAAGTGATATCAGATCACAAGACTCATAGGATGAGGTCACACATTTTCGTCTGCTCTTATTCTGTATGCCTCTTGTGCCAAACTTAAACAAAACGCTGCAGTTTCATGGTGAGTATCTCTGGGTCAGCTTCCTCCAAAATCCTAAGGAGCAAAAAACAATAGTATACATCCCAACACCTTTTCTATCCAGCCTTGTGGAATAATGAAGAGTTCCACAAAATCAAATGCTATACCTAGGTGAATCAAGCACCAAGACGTTTACTAACTCATAGGTTTTGGACAGCTCTATGAAAAACCTCAGATGTGTGTGTGCTTTCAGAGTGCCCTGCTCTTGAAGTCAGGATCTCTCCTCTGCCTTTCTAGGCTGTTTGCTTTTCTAATCTACTTTCAAGTGACAAGTTAACCAAGCAGATAGTCAGACGGCTGAGCACAGCACAAATTACATGGAATACATGAGACCCAAAGGTTGTGTGAAGAAACTCAGGGCTTTATGAAGACTTTCCTGCCTTTATGTCAAGGACTGAGCCCTCGTCTGCCTAATACCCCGGGAGCTGTATTCTGGAGGGTGGAGGTTCTGGAAGCCTGAGTTCAGCAGGAGAAGCTTGTTACCATGTGATTTAATTTAAAATAGATGGTCGGCCTAGGCCAAGCACACTCCTCCTGATGCCATCAATAACTGTGAAATCATTCACAGAGTATAATAATTAAGTCGTAAGTTATATAATGAAAAAACCGCCGGCAATTTTTATGGGTTCTGTTTCTGGTCTTATTACTGCTGTTTTATGAGTTTTGGTGTTGTTTTTTTAAGTCAGTGAAAAAGAAAATAAAGTTAAGGATCTACAAGTTTTTACTATGTAAATATTTAACTTAAAATAGCAAAAGAAAAATGAGGAAAAACCAGAAAATTTTCAGAAAATGGTATTATATAGGAAGAATTAACAAAAGCTGTCTTTAACAAATTAAGACCAAAATTGAAAAGGTGAAAAAAGGCCAGAAGTAGACAATTGAGACAAAAGAAAACACAATTAGTAAGTAAACCTGTGGCATACTGTCTAAATTAACGAAGTCATCAAAAGAAATGCCAACTAAACCAAGGATGTACAATATTATGGCTACTTTGTATTTTTTTAAAAAGACATGTAGAATATTAATACAAAGTGTAATAAAGGGTAGTAAAATGATACAAGACTTTTAGAAAGCACTTCAACAATATGTTTCAGGCTATTTTGGTAGCTTCATTTCTAGAAATTTACCCTAAGAAAATAGTTTAAAAAAGAAAATAACTACACACACACTTATGCCCAGCTGTCCACAGCAGTGTTATTTATACCAATGAAAAATGCAAAAGCAGCATATAGATTGAGTAAAGGATGGTATTATATAACCTTTCAAAATTAGAATTATAAAGTGATACTGTAAGTTTTTAAGTGTTATTATTAAAGTGTATTGAAAACACAAGGTTATTTTGCTATTCAGTCATTAGTTAAGCATCTTCTCTGAAAATAGTATAATTTTACTGTGTGTACTAACACTAGTACACATGTGTAATAGACACAGGGCTTCCCCGGCTTAGACAGTAAGGAATCCACCTCCCAATGCAGGAGACATAGGAGGCGTGGGTTCAGTCCCTGGGTCTGGAAGATCCCCTGGAGAAGGAAACGGCAGCCCACTCCAGTACTCTTGCCTGGGACGGTGGAGCCTGGTGGGCTACAGTCCACGGGGTCTCAAAGAGTTGGACATAACTGAGTGCGTAACAACACAGAACATGACAAACAAGTTCCTGACAAATCTTGGGTTTTACAAGCTAAACTATTATGCACATGTGAAGTATAATTACAAATGACATTGTCATAATTCATTATAGGGAGACCATAAATTTCTAAATAATAAATCTTTGATCTGTTTTAATACCATATCTCTCTCCATTCATTATTCAAACATTGAGCCCTTCCCCCTTACATGCTAACACTGTGCCAAGAAGTGCGGATTAAAAGATGGAGAAGACAAATTTCCCGCTCTCACGGAGATCAGAAACTAGTATGGAAGACAGACAAGTATATATATATGTATGTGTGTATGTATACATAAAACTTCACCATACAGTCATATGTTGGAATAATAAAGGTATGGAAGAAATGAGAAATGAAGGGCCCTAAGTGAGAAATCTGGAGAAGGAAATGGCAACCCACTCCAGTATTCTTGCCTGGAGAATCCCATGAACAGAGGAGGCTGGCAGGCCATGGTCCACGGGGCCTCAGAGAGTTGGACACAACTGAAGCAACTAAGCAAGCAAGTGGGAAATCAACCAATATTTTCAAAATTATATTCAAGGGATTAAAAAGGATACAGACAATTCTCAGAATGGTTTGTCCCCTTGAGGAGATGTAAAATCCACCTACGATGGAAGCCGGCAGTGGGGTGACGTGAAGCTGGACTCAACGTCCCACAGACCTGAGTCTGAACCCCTCCCTACCTCCCCAGCTGGGTGCCCTGGGGTCAGTTCTAAGTCTGACCTGTGCTTCAGAACCTCCCTCAATGAAGTGACAATTCTGAGTGACTCCGGAGTGACAATTCTGCACTCCAGGTTGCACCAGGCGCCATCACACGCCCCATAACTAGAACTGTAGATAAGAAAACACTATCTCTGCCCAGTGGAACTCACAGCCCAGCCAGCGGACCAACAGAAAAAGTGATTATAACAAACATTTCAGAAAGGGAAGAATAAATACTGTGCAGCGGGGAACTATCCCTAGGGGATTTAGGGTATTAGGAAAGACCTCACTGAGATCATGAACTTACTATCAGATCTGAAAGCTGAAAGAAATAAATAACTCATCTGCCCAATCCCAGAGTATGGGACCAAATGGTGAAACCTGCCACGAGCCATCAAGAAGCAAAATGCAACTCGACTCTACTGATTCCAGACTGACTCTTCATAAGAGATGGGGTTCAGGGGAGAGGGAAGGAATTAACATGTATTCTTCAACATATGTGTCCAGAACGCTGACCTAGTATGATTTAATGTAACCGGCAGAGACATTACCCTGTAAAACAGGAACAGAAACACTGATGTCCATTGTCACCACTGTAACTTAACACTGTTGTGAATGTCCTGGTCAACTCTGTACTAGCATACAGAAGAGAGGTCTGAGCCAAGCCAGCCCCCGCACTGCCGAGGGGGTGTCCACGGTACAGTCTATAAAGCGATCAGCCGTATTTAAGATGAAGCCCTCAGAACACTCATGCTATTTGTATTTCATCATTACTAATCCAGGAAATTTTCTATTCAAATCTGTCCACTGCAGTATTACAATCAATACAGTGGTTAAAAAAGAGAGAGAGAGAAAAGAAATAACCTACCTGTAAAAACAAAGAAGAGATAAAAAGCATGAAATGTGATGAAGCCATCAAAAACAATGTCCTAAAAACCTTTTAATGACTTGGGATAATGCTTATGAAGTAATGCCAAGATTAAAAAAATAAATAAATAACCCTCCACTCTCTCCAGAACACACTCCAGTCAGCCTTGCACCTCTGCCTGTCCACTGAGTCACACTCACGAGTAACCTCCTGGCTGCCAGTCCCATGGCCTTCTCCCTTCTCCACCAAGAGCATCAGTGGACCAATCCCTCCTCCCTCACTACCTTCTTCCCTTGGCTGAGACATCACCCCACCAGCCTCCGCCAACATCACCATCAACCTTCACAGTCTCCCTCCGGCTCCCCTTTCCCTTTCTGATCTCCCCATGTTGACATTTCCCAGGGCTTTCTTGGTCCTTGGGCCCTTCTTCTGATGACCTCATTCAGTCATGTGGCTCTGATTTCCATTTAAACTGGGTCCTAATTTAGACCTCAGACCCTGTCCTTCTATCTGAACTCCACATTTCCACGTCCAACTACCTCCTCAACAGCTCCGAGTGGATGTCTACCAGATGCTCAAATTTAGCACATCTTGATTCCTGCCCGCCTCTGCTAAACGCATACAGCACAACCAGCTCCTCCTCAGCATTCATCTCGTTAAAAGGAACCGCCTTTGAGGGAGGTGATATCTACTGTAGAGGGGGGTGATGTATGTATAATTGTGACTGATTTGTGTTGTTGCATTGCAAAAACCAACACAACACTGTAAAACTGTTTTCCTCCAACTAAAAATAAATCGAAAAAAATTATACACCAATCTAAATGGGAAAAGAATTTTTAAAAGAATCAGTTCAGTTCGTTCACTCAGCCGTGTCCGACTCTTTCCGCCCCCATGAATTGCAACACACCAGGCCTCCCTGTCCATCACCAACTCCCGGAGTTTACTCAAACTCATGTCCATTGAGTTGATGATGCCATCCAGCCATCTCATCCTCTGTCGTCCCCTTCTCCTCCTGCCCCCAATCCCTCCCAGCATCAGGGTCTTTTCCAATGAGTCAACTCTCCGCATGAGGTGGCCAAACTATTGGTGTTTCAGCTTCAACATCAGTCCTTCCAATGAACACCAAGGACTGATATCCTTCAGGATGGACTGGTTGGATCTCCCTGCAGTCCAAGGGACTCTCAAGAATCTTCTCCAACACCTCAGTTCAAAAGCATCAATTTTTAGGCACTCAGCTTTCTTTATAGTCCAACTCTCACATCCATACATGACCACTGGAAAAAACCATAGCCTTGACTAGACGGTCCTTTGTTGGCAAAGTAATGTCTCTGTCTTTTAACATGCTATCTAGGTTGGTCATAACTTCCCTTCCAAGGAGTAAGCATCTTTTAATTTCATGGCTGCAGTCACCATCTGCAGTGATTTAAAAGAATACATACATGTATATGTACAATGGAATCATCTTGCCGAACACCTGAAACTATCACAACATTGTTAATTAACTACTCCAAAACAAAAGAAAGCCAAAAAAGGGCACCACCATTTGCCAAGTTGCTCACCAAGCACATTAGTTTTCTAGGGCTGCTACAACGAAACACGACAAAATACATGTTTTAGACAACAGAGAGTCACTGGTTAGAAGTCTGAAATTGAGGTGTTGGAGGCGCTGGTCCTTTCTGAGGGCCTGTCTGGTTGCTTTCTCCCAGCTTCTAGTGCCTTGGGCATTCCTTGGTTCCTAGAAGCTGTTTTTGCAAGTCTTCCTTCTATGCATGTCTCACCACCTGCCCTCAAACCCTTCTCCCAGCCACTTGTCCCCTGCAATCTATTTTCACCAGAGCAACCAGAAGAATCCTGTAGAATCAAGTCAGACCACACCCCTCCTCTGCTCCAAACCCTCCGAAGGCTTCCATCTCACTCGGTAAAACGCAAAGCGTTTATTTTCACAGTCACTTCCTAACCTTGCGCACCATACCCGTCACACTGGCTTCCTGGCTCGCCCCTGGGCAGACAGTGCCTGCTTCCACCACAGGGCCCTTGCATCTGCCTGAAACACGCTTCCGCAGATACCATGGGCTACCTTTCTCACATCACTCAGCCTCCCTGTGACTATCTGCTCCAATCAGCAATGTATAGGCCTCGATTAGTCCGTTTCATTTTTCTCCAAAGCACTTATCCCTAACCCTACATTATATTATTTATCTATTCATTGTTTCCCACTAAAATATCAGCTCCACAGGGAAGAAGACTATTTTGGTAGCTGGTTTTTCCCTTGGACCTAAAATAATGTCTGACTCAAAGAAGATAATAACTTAATGTCGGGTCTAACTCAAAGAAGATAATAACTAACTGCAGAATGAATGAACATGTGAAGGCAGGCTGGAAGAAAAATATATTTAAATGCTAACATGAATTACAATCCTAGGAGTGGTAAAATTATAAGTGATTACTTATACCATATTATACTTTCCATATTTGCTACGATGGCCTTCACAGCATGGCAAATATCAATACTTTATCAAGAAAAAATGTTAATTCACTTAATGGCTAACTTAAACATACTTAAATTTTTAGGGGGTGTAAATCCTACAATCTAAACAATACATGAGATGGAGTACCATATACTAGGATTTTATGGTAAATGTATGATACTGAAACATACATTATTTTTACTTTGAAACTTATTCTTAACAAACTTGGTAATGATTGGGTAATATGTCTAGCATTATTATTTACATGTTTAACCTGTTTAAAAAGCTTTTTATTTTCATCAACCAAAAATGCAGAGAAGCTTTTCTGAAAAATCATAGAAATAAAAAACCAAGATTTATAAGGCCTAAACGACTGCCAACTTGAGAATCATGTATCTGAAATTTGGATTTAAGTAAAGGTAAAAAAAAAAAAACTAACACAGAAAACATAACTTTACTCTGATTAGGAAGCTAGAAGTAAAGAGCCCATTAAAGTCAGGCAGCCCATACCAAGCCCAGACACTGGGCTAGTTGTGTGCCCCTGGGTATATTTCCATTATCTTTTTTTGCATCTCAGTTTTCCCATCTGTAAAATGGGAGTGATTTTTTTTTTTAAAAGAGGGTTTCTGATGGACTAAGTAAATGAATACACACAAAGCACAAGGGCCTGTTTCAGAGTAGCATTTGACAGGTGTCAGCTATTATTATTATTCCGCGCATCAAATTCATCCCACACATACCCCAAAATAGACTTTAAGGAAACTTTTGAAAAGCAGGTCACATCTATATCTGGGATAGAATTTTATTTCTACCACTGGAATTTTAAATTTATGCAAGACAGCCTTTCACACTGAATCAAACATAAGTTAACTTTTTCCCCTTTCTTTCCCACATTTAACCATTCAGAATAAAGCTGTGGAAGGCAAAAAAGTTATAAAGAGCATCAATCTAAAATAAAATATTACATGGTTGTTACCATGCTCAAGACTCATATTTCCAAACAAATTTTCTTAACTGAAAAAAGGCAATAATAGCTACATGAGTGAGACAGAGCCTTTAAAATTACCATTTATTTTGACAGCATTCCTTTAGGTAAATTAAGAGTATTATGTGACCAAGGATGGGAACACCCTGGAAGAGATACAATCCAGGCCATGCCAAAGGCTCTCCTTGCTAAAATAAAAACACTTGTAAATGTCACTGATGCCCGAGCATCACTGTAGAACACAAACATTAAGTGGACTGTGGACACGGCCCCAGCTACAGGGATCACAATAATTAGGCTCTAAAGCCCCAAATGGGAGCAACAATTGAAGCCTCACTGTGAAATACCAGGCCATGCCTCTAAATGGAAGGAAGAAGCCAAGCAGATGAGGCTATTTGCAAACACTTAGCCCCATGGCTACTAGCTCTATCATTGTGAAATGTGATACAACCATTTTCAGAATGAAGCTGAAATAGAACTATGGACATCAAGGACCCATCAGCAAGCAGTTGAAAAGAACAAGCAAAGCTCTGTTTTCAAAACTTGAATACACAAAATTAAAATTGTTTAAATAGCATTTCTCATTTCTGACATCCTTTGGAATAGAGCAATTATTTTAATAAACATTATGAATGTAAAATACTCCATTTAGTCATATACTGGGCCTTCTTTCCACATGCATTTAATTTTTTTTTTTTAAGTAGCTTCCTTAACAGCTGATCATCTCAGAACTGAAAAGAAATGGATAATCAGCAAACAAAGAGAAATTTGCATAACTACTAGGACAGAAATCAACAAGAATGGTCTTTCTGTTAAAGCTGTCAACTTTAAAATAAACCATTCAAAAAATAAATAAATAAAATAAACCATTCCACCTAAAACTCGAAGCCAAAAGTGTTAAACAATGGATGATGTTCATAGGGTGTTACTCTTCCCAACTTCTTAATGTTTTGTATTTTCCAAGAAAATAAACCATAAATTAAAAAACCATACATTTTCTAAGACTTAATCCAAGTAATTATTTTTATGTTTCAAAATATGCTATGAATAACCTACTTGTTTTAGTCGTAATTGTATTTGTTTCTGTTTTCTTACAAAGTAGAATCACTAAATTTCCTGCTAGTCAATTCTGAAAAAACATAATTAAGAGAAAGAAAATAAAGAAACTTTATACAATTCTGGAAGTAGAGATTTTAATCTCAAAGTGTGAAAAATACAATCACGAATGTCTCACAACTGCCTGTTTAACAGACTGGTTATACAGTCACTATTCTCAAGCCACAATCCCCTAAAGATCATGTATTCCTAGTACCCATTTTTATTCTTAGATTTCTTCCCGTTATTTGTCATCACCAGTTCATACCACAATTAGGGGTAGGCTTCTGTGGAGTTAGAATGAGAAAGAGAAAATGTTTGTGTTCTACAGAGATGCTCAGGCATCAGTGACATTTACAAGTGTTTTTGGTGATAGATACTTTCTAAAAATAGTTCCAAATCTATCCCTTCCTATCAGCACATGCTTCTTCTCCCATCAAAAGTGACTCTTATGTCTCTCCTTGTTGAGTATAAGGCTGGGTCTATGACGTGTTGTTTCAGTCTGACTCTTTGTGATCCCATGGACTGTAGCCCACCAGCCTCCTCTGACCATGGGTTTCCCAGGCAAGAATAACAGAATAGGTTGCTATTTCCTCCTCCAGGGAATCTTCCCGAGCCAGGGATCGAACATGAGTCTCCTGCATTGCAGGCAGATTCTTTGCAGCTAAGCCACCTGGGAAGCCAGGGTCTGTAACTATTCTACAAAAAAAATGCAGAAGTGCCCTACTGAGAGCCTCCCAGCCCAGGCTTGAAAAGGCCAGCAAGCAATACTTCCTACCTCTTGAAACCTAGCTGCCATGTCATGGGGAAGCCCAAGCAACCAAGGAAAGAGGCCCACATGGAAGAGAACCGAGGCTCTCAACCAACACCCAGCATCATCTTGCCAGCCGTGGGAGTGTTCAGCTGATGCCATGTGGTATGGAGACAGGCTGTCCCTACTGAGCCCTGCCAAATTGCAAAACCATGAGTAAATAAATGACGGTGTTTGTTTTAAGCCACTGAGTATTAGGATAATTTGTCTCAGAGGCATAAATAGAAATAGAAACAATCTTCCTGAAGAAGAGTCATTATCTCTCATTCCAGGGCTTCTGCTAATTCTATCATGCTAAATTACCCTGCATTAAGCACTTAAAATCTGTGGTTGTGTAATCAAGTCTTCAAAATAAAAATGAGCATAGTTGTGATTAACAGCCTCCTGAAGCCTATGAGGAAGGGAGAAGACCCAGCACGGGCCTCTGCATCTATGTATTTCCAAGTACTGAAGACGATCAAAGACTACGACAGCTTTCTCCAGTGATTTCCTGGCAAAGTTACCAGTGCAGAAAAACACTCATCTTTGATAACAGTAGCCACAACTGAATACTATTCTACAAATTATATGTTATATATACTTTACCACAATATTTAAAATAATACACACACACTCAAAAAAAAGACCACTGTACACTGTACGTGGGAGAATTAGATGACATGTGAATTAAATCTCAATACAGCACTTTCCATACAGTCCTCCACACGGTAAACAGTCCAGCTCATCTTTGACCAGCTCTATCTTAAAAAGGCTTTTCTGTGTTAAAATGTGCCTGCCCACAGCTTTCATTCATCAAGTCCCCTTTCGACAGTATTGAAGCTCCACCATCCTGCCTGTGACTTCTCTTCTCCTGAATCAAGCAACCCATTCCCGCAGCTCATGTCGGCTCTGTTCCCTCCATCATCCAGCTGCACAACTTCGTATATTACAGCAGCTCCTGGTACTGGGGAAGAACATGCACTTTGGAGTCAAAAGGCCTAGGTTTAAATCTGAGTTCCATCACTCACTAGCCACGAGAAGCTTTGATTTCAACACATGTAAAATGCAGATGGGGAAAGAAGTCTCATCTTTGGGAAGGAGTGGGGCAGGGATTGAAGTCAGGGCTTGAGATGACAATCACCTGTACTCAAAAATGATGCTTGCAAATTTACTTAGTTTGGACAACATACTGTCTCTCAGTATGTCTTTCTGCATTTAACAAGCCACCACTTCTTTGTTTAAACACCATCTCACCCCCTCTGCCAAGCACGTGTAGTTAATTCAAGCTCATTAAATGCACGAATGATGCAACTTCATAGAACAGACCCAACGTCAACATTAAGCAAGCAGCAACAGGGTCTGGAACCCAGGAAGCCCACCAAAATGACTAGCTTTTTTTATTTTATTGCAATTCTGGGCTTCCCTGGTGGTTCAGCAGTAAAGAATTCACCTGCCAATGAAGACAAGGGTTCAATCCCTGGGGCAAGAAGATCCCCTGGAGAAGGAAATGGCCTGGTGCCCATACGGTAAAAAATGTGCCTGCAATGCAGGAGACCTGAGTTTGATCCCTGGGTCGGGAAGATCCCCTGGAGAAGGAAATGGAAACCCACTCCCCATATTCTTGGCTGGAGAATCCCATGAACAGAGGAGTCTGGTGGGCTACAGTCCATGAGGTCACAGAGTTGGACACAACTGAGAGACTAACACACACCAATATTCTTGCCTGGGAAGTTCCACGGACAGAGGAGCCTGGCGGGCTACAGTCATGGGGTCACAAAAGAGTCAGACACAACTTAGTGACTAAACAACAACTGCAGCTCCAGGAGGGAAGGATAAAATCTAATGTGATGTCTCCAGAGTGGTCAGCCCAGCTGGCGTGGAGTGGAGCAGAGTTCAGTGCTGGGAATGGTTTTTTTTTAATGTCATGGCAGGACCTCACTTCATGATTTTGATTATTTGTACTTCCTCCAGTTGGCAGGACAGAGAGGTCTGGAACATCCACCCCCAAGAGCACTGGAGAATAGACTCAGTCCCCCACTTCCAGGATACTGCCCCCACCCCATACCCATCTCACCTGCAAGCACGCATGCTGATTCTCAGCCCCCAACCCAGCCTCACAGGCAGAGAAGGGAAGGGTGGTTTTTGGCTGACCCCACCCCACCAAACATTAAACACACATTTTCCTTTAGCCATCCCACAGAGGTCCAACCCATTATCTGCACAAATGTAATTACCTTCTCAACTAAACTGCTGCCCTTGTTCCAAAGGAGCTGATGGACTCACCCAGGTGTCCTGTTGAAAACTGAAATATATTCCACAACAGAGGTGAACCACTACAGAGGTCAAAATGCTAAGGTTATTTTTTAGCGTAACAATAATGAGAGTCATCTGCCTGATCAAAACGTTCGATTGCAGGGAGACTCCAGGCAGATTAACCCCCCAGTGGCTGGTGATAACCACCAGGCCAGGCAGCAAGGTCCTTGATCCTGCGTCTACTTGGCCACTGGGAAGATAGCTCTCTCTGCCTGTCACCACGCCCAGCTCAATGCGAGAATGTGGGGCAGTAAGAAGGGGAGCCCTCACAAAGATCATTTAATACAGGACACTTCTGTCCTATAACATTTCAGGGAGGAGAAATTACTGCCCTTCTGATAACCAGTGTTTGGTGATGGCTTGCCACTCTCTCGCCTAATCAAGCCCTGGGCTACAAGAAGCCACTACCGATCCCTGTCACAGGCACAACCCTCCGCCAGGGTCTTGTGACGAGTGACAAGGGGAACATACCACAAAGCAGGTTCCAGCAGAACCCGGGGTAAACGGTTGTCAGCCCGGCAAGTGAGCCCAGCAGAACCTACTGAAAACACAAAGGACTGAGCCACGATCTGAATACACAGAGCTCTTTAGCCCTGAGCCATTTACCCCTCAAGCAAGACATATTCTCTCACCATCCTTCCTAACACCCAAGGAAGGACAAAATCTCTCCAGTAGGGAAACTGGGCCGCAGGTGCATCGGTATTATTTAATCTCAAGGCAGAGGTTCTCGGTGTGGTCCCTGGATCAGCAGCATCACCTGGGATCTTACCAGACATGCAAGTTCTAGTAGTGTCTTGCCTCAGCCTTGTGGAGTCCAGCAATCTGTGCTTTAACAAGCACTCTGGATGACTCCGATGCGTGAAGAACTTTGCCAGCTACAGTCAGATTTGCAAGTTACTGTCTTAAGGCAATAGGAATCTACGCAAAGGGGATTTCTGGGGTGACCAGGATTCATTAGCTGCCAAGTAGTCTGGGACTTGGGACAAAAGGCAGAGTCAGGCAGGCCAGTAACAGGAGTGGAATCAGGGTCACTCAAGACCGTAAACATCATGGGCAGCTCAGGGACTAACCGTCCACGTATCAGAAGGGACGGCTGATCTGCCCTGAAGTATGGCTGAAAGGTAGGACGCTGCCAACTCCAGGGACATCGGCACCTCACTGGAAAGCCATGACTCGTTCTCAGCATCTTATAAAAAACGGAATCCTGACTTTCCTGGTGGCACAAGGGATAGGAATCCGACTGCCAATGCAGGCGACACAAGTTCGATCCCTGGTCCAGGAATATTACATGTGTCTCGGAGCAGCTAAGCCCATGTGCCACAACTCCTGAAGCCTGCACGCCTGGAGCCCGTGCTCCACAACAAGAAAAGCCACCGCAATGAGAAGCCCACACGACCCAATAAAGAGTCGTTCTTTGTTACCGCTTGCCACAACGAGAGAACGCCTACACCGAAGACCCAGCACAGCCAAAAACAAAATAGATAAATTAAAATTATTAAAAAAAAAAAGAAATCCTCTCTTCAGATGCAGTCTTACACTGAAGCTTAATGCACGAAACTGACAAGCACCCTCCCCACAGCTGCTCTTACGTTCCCCCTTTGTAGCCCCTGATACACTTCAGTGGAATCTTGAGGGTTTCTGTGAGCACAGCTTGAAAAACGTGGGCTCCTCACAAAACGGGCTGCTTCTGGAGCCCCACCAGACCTACTGAACTAGAAGAGCTGGGGGTGGGGCCTCGAGACCTATCTTTTTCTTCGGGTAACCCTGATGATCAGCCAGCTCAGAGCCACTGAGCAATGCTTGTCTCAGAATAGAGCCTAGCCTTTTATATCGGTATCATCAGCGGGAGCCTGTTAACCCTGCACACTCCTGGGCCCTCCTCAAGCCCTATTGAGGCTGGATCTCCGGAGCAGAGCCCGGAATCTACAGTGGAAGATGGTTCTCACGTGCATTGGGTACACGGAGTCTTGAGGCGTGCTGACTCCACCCCCCTCAGTCTCTCACCTGAAAATATAAAGAGAATTCAGCCCTCCTGGCTAGCCCCTGAACCTTCACTCCGAGAGCATGGGTGTCAAGTCACTCTCTGAGATGCTGGAGGAGCAGGAAGGAGCTTGTCTTGGAGCCTGGACTCCTTTTCAGTCTCAACTCAACACAGGAGCACAGGATCGCTGACAACCAGGCACCAACACCCGGGCCAGCGGGTCTCAACGTGGTTGGCGTGATTAGAATCACATGACAAACATTAAAAACAAGGCGTCCAGGTGCCGCCCCTCCCCACAGATTCTGCCTAAATTGCCTTGGGTGGGGGCATGGCGTTGACATTTTTTAAAGAACTCTTGGGTTAAAATGCACAGCCTGGGGAGAATATCACAGCCTAGTGCAGACGTGTGCAAACGTGAACATGCACAGATGCTGTTACAGTGAAGATTCTGATTCGAGGGGTAGAGGTGGGGCCCAAGGCCTGCGTTTCCAACAGCCTCCCAGGTGCTGATGCTCGGATCACATCGGGGGCAGCAAAGATCTCATGGTTCTCAAACTTCTGAATCATCTGGCGGGCCTGTTAAAATGCAGATGGCTGGGTCCACTCCGACAGTTCCCACTTCAATATGCCTGCAGCGGGATCCTAAAATCCTAAAATTTGCATCTCTAACAAGTTCTCAGGGGAGCTCAAGTTGAGGATCCAGCGACCACACTCTAAGAATTAGGGAGGCCATGGTTTTCAAACATGAGTGTACATGAGAACAGCTTGGGAGCTTTCTGAAACAGAGGTGAGCAGGCTTAGTCCAGATGATTCCCATGCCTGGGGAGGAGCCCAAGAGTTACAGCTCCACAAATTCCAGAAGATAGTGAAGGACAGGGATGCCTGGCATGCTGCAGTCCATGGGGTGGCAAAGAGCCGACATGAGTTGGCGACTGAACAACAACAAAGCTTCTCAAGGGACTCACATGCTCTTCCAGGCCAGGGACCTCATCCAGGCCTAGAATTTGCATCCTACCAACACAATGACATATCTGGTACTAACAGCAAGCTTTACTGGAAAGAGAGGCTGGACACCATAAACGTCCTTTATAAAGCACCACCACACTGCACATGTAAGACACTTTCATAAACCAGGCCCAACCTAAGGAAAAAGAGAACGCCACCTGGAACTCGACAAGTTCCAGATTACTGCTGGGTTTCCTGGAAGCCTTGTCTCTAGGGGTCCAAACCTAACCTACAAGGTTAGAAGAGAAAGACGACGCATAGAAACTTTGCTCCAAACAATACCTATATGCACAAGGAAAAGCAACTAGCAGGATAGCTAATCGGATAGGTGTAGACTCAGGTTAGGACTCCGGCTAAGCTCTAAAGTGGGGGAAATGATATCTCACTTGGGGGTTGTTGAGAGGACATAATAAGGAAATAACATATGTAAGATACTTAGCCCAGGACTGTCAGTAAAATCATGAATATATGACACTTCTGACAGCAGTGCCATAAAATCTTGGAACCAGAAGGGACCTTGATGTTTAGCCTTCAGCCAATAAAGGAAACCCAAAGACCAGGAGGACAGCATCACTTGGTTGTGCAGTATCCCAAGCCCACCCCAACCTTCTGGATCAGAATCTGCATTTTACCACGACCTCAAGAACATTCCTATGCACCACTACCCAACAACAACCCCACCAGCTAGGGAGTATGTCAGTGGTTCTCAACCCTGCCGAGTTGTAATCATCTGGAGGCTTAAAAAAAATTTATTCATGCAAAGTCAAATCCCCTGAAAGTCTGATTCAACTGGTTTGGGAGGTATCCTGAGAACTGAGCGTTTTTTTAATCTTCTTAAGGCAGCAAAGGTTGAGAATCACTAGAACAGAATAAGGGTGGGGAGGAACTTCTGTGGCAGTCCAGTGGTTAAGACTCCACACTTCCAGCGCAGGGGCTGAGAGTCTGATTCTCTGGTTGTAGAACTAGGATCCCACATGCCATGTGGCATAGCAAAAAATAATTTTTTTTAATTTTTTCTAATTTTTAAATTATTTTTTTAATTACACCTTAATAAAAAAAACTATTGTACAAAATATATTTTTAAAAAATAAGTGTGCAGGCTCCGCAGTTAAATGGATAAGTTTAATCCTGCACCTGGAGCAGGTTGCTTACTCCCTCTGGGACTTCAGTCTCCTTGTCTATAAAAATCAGCATAATAATGGTTGTTGTTGAAACTGCTGTTTAGTCGCCAAGTGGTGGTCAACTCTTTTGCAACCCCATGGACTTTGGAGCCCCCCAAGCTTCTCTGTTCATGGGATTTCCCAGGCTAGAATACTAGACTGGGTTGCCATTTCCTTCTCCAGGGGGCCTTCCCAACCCAGGAATCGAACCCATGTCTCCTGTCTGGCTAGCAGATTCTCTACCACTGAGCCACCAAGGAAGCCCTAATAATAGTGGTGCCCAATCTCATAAAGATACTTAGGAGACAAAAGGAGACATAATCCCTGAAAATGCACAAAACTGCCAGGCACAGAGTTTGTCCTTGTTAACAAGCACTGACTATGCGCTAACCTGAGCAGGGGGATATTTAGCTTCTACGTAAAGGCTTCCGATGACAAGGAGTTCAGCATTCACCTTCCTTCACTTTAGCACCTTCCTCTGTGGGATGCTTACTAGAAAGTTCTAACTATGAGGGCATTGCAATAATCACTCAGGGTGGCCTTTCCCACAATCCAGCTCTAACCTCTGTAGCTGGAAGTTCTCTGAATGACACACCCGCACACGCGCACACACACACTCCTAGATGAAGACCCCGTCTGTCTGGGCCATCGCTGTGAATGCAGCCCAGACGTCCTGGCCTGGGATGAATGCACCCCTTCAGGCAGCATCCAGCCGCAGGCTCTGCCTCCACAGGGCTGTGAGACTCTGGACGGGCCACAATGTTCCAGGCCTTGGCTTCCTCACCCCCTACACAAAGGGTCTCAGGCCAGGCAGTCCCAGTGCCCCCAGCATCATCCAGTTGGGTTCCCTGGGCTCACAGTGCCAGAAAGGGGCACTCACGAAGGCCTGGGTTGGGTTTTCCCTCACTACGGTCTTCCACAGTACAAAAAAGGCAGCCCACTGCCCACTCAGCACAGACGTGTGATGGACGCTCCTGCAGACTCCTAGTGACTGCCCTGCCCACTCAGACTGAACAATAGGCTTTCTCTGAAAGTCTCCTAAGTATAGACACATTCTCCGGGTGAGCAGAGGATTTCCTGAAGGGTTTTTCTGGGGAAACAGACCTAAATAATAGATGGGTGTTTGGTCTGTACTTGTATATATGAGTGTGAGTGAGAGTATGTGTGTGAGTGTGTATGTAAAAACAATCTGGCGATTGTGTTGGGTTTTTTCCCTGAGAACACTAAGACACCAGGAATCATTCATCAGGCTGTCTCAGCCAATTTTCCTTTCACTGTGTCTCTTGAGTTCAAACCTTTCTTTGCTTTTAAATGAGCCCCTTTTCAGTTCTAGCCCCTCCTGCAGCACATCCGAGGCTGGCCTGCGCGCTCCTGCAATTGGGGCTCCCACCGCCTGCCCGTGCCCAGCACGCTCCCCTGGACACAGTGAGCCTCCCCTAGCAGCGCTCTCCCACCTTCCACAGCCCTGCCTGCGGGGTGCCAGCTCCAACACACCCAGTACTGGCCCCCCCATTTCCTCTCTCTCCCCCAAAACGTGAGGTGACCTCTCTCCCCTCTTTCTCCTGCCCCAAACATTAAACCTAACTCCATCTCCTTGATCAGTGCCCCGGCCCTCTTTTCCATCCCCACTGCCATCACTGTCGTATATACGCCTTCCTTTCTTTCCTAGAGCTCCACCTTTGAAGCGGCTAGTTTTCCTCTACAAATCGCCCTGCATCCCCATAGCAGGATTGGCTGCTGCCCCTCCCAGGCTTCTCTGCACTTATCAAACACAAGAACATAACAACTGTTGTTAATCAAGCCTCTGCTTCCTGCCAGTCATGGCACTGGCTTTTTCACTCACCCACCCTGCAATCCTTACCATGTGAATGGATCTCCATTTCTGGAGGAAGCGGAGGCTCCGTGACAACACCTGTACTCCAACCCAGTGGGATCGTGGCTCCACTGGACAAGTGACTGGGAAGCAGCGGTAGAACCCACCTCTCAGAGCCTACCACGGGGTCCTTCCACCCGCCCTTCCTCCACAGGGCTTCCCAGGTGGCAGAGATAGTAAAGAATCTGCCTGTAACGTAGGAGACCCAGGTTTGATCCCTGACTTGGGAAGATCCCCTGGAGAAGGAAATGACAACCCACTCCAATATTCTTGCCTGGAGAATTCCATGGACAGAGGAGCCTGGGATTGCAGAGTCAGACACAACTGAGCGACTAACACTTTCTAACTTCCTCCACAAGCATCCTATAAGCTGAGTCAACCCCCACCTTATGGACACAACTCATGCTTCCACCCCAGGACTGGTTCACCCTGTCCTCTCTGCCAAGAATGCCCTTCTCCCAGCCTCAGCCTGCAGAAGCACGCCACCCACCGAACTCACCTCCCTCCGCGCGCCGCTCTGCAACTTCTCTAATGCACTGTGCTTGACACAGATCTCTCTCCTTTGGATCCCATGGCCCTTGGCTGCCCTCTTAAACCAATCCATGTGCTTTCCAGTCCATTTCACACTGCAGCATACTCTTGGGTGGCAAGAACCAACTCATCTTCGTGTCCCCACAACTTCTACTCTAGCACTGAGACAGTCTCGCGTGTAACTGATCCTCAACAAACACTTGCTGAATTGGGCAGCTGTTGTAAGATGCTATCAAGGAGCAGCACGCGGAGAAAACCAAGAATCAGAAATCACATGTCAATCTTCCTCATGTCCCTGAAGACTCCTTTTGTCACCTACAAGTAGTGACTACCAATATTAGGAAATGAATGAAAATTATTTAAGCATACTTAAGCTCTACAAAATCAATTTAATTTTTCACAAATAAATTGTTAAAGAATTATTTTTCTTTTTTTTTTTTTTATTTAAAGCTCAAGAAGCTCACAAAGTGAGCTTCGTGTCTCTAGAAGGATTCAAGCAGTGGCTAAGTGTCCTGGGGTAGAAGTGCCTGGAGGATTCCTGGACTGGAGTGGGGATAAGGTAGATGACTGCCTTCCTAGATCATTTCCAAATAGGATTTCAGCCACCCTCTTCCTGCTGTCAGGACACCCACTGAAGATGACAGGCATTTTCTGTCATGTATCACAGCTGAAAACAGTTCCCTAAAACCCTACTCCATGTCATTCTGCCAAGCATCAATGTGTCACTGAAGTTGTACAACAATTAAAAATAAGTCAAAGCAGCCAGTGAGTTCATCCTCTGATCCCAAACCCTTATTTTTAACATGAAAATCTATGTGTGACTTTTACATACTTTCCAAACCCACCAAAAGCCAGCTTAATATTTAGATAGTTCAAGGTGACTTAAATTCTCTATGTGTGTGCTAAGTCACTTCAGTCATGTCTGACTCTTTGCAACCCCATGGACTGTAGCCTATCTGGCTCCTCTGTCCATGGGATTCTCCAGGCGAGAATACTGGAGTGGGTTGTGATTTCCTCCTCCAGGGAATCTTCCCGACCCAGGGATTGAACCCAAGTCTCTTACGTCTCCTGCTCATTGGCAGGTGGGTTCTTTACCACTAATGCCATCTATAAATTCTCTATAGTTACAGATATTTATGTGGGCAAATATTTAAAAAGAAAGATAAGCAAATATGAGATCATATTTTGTTCCGTAACTGTAAGCAACAAGTTCTGTGATGGGAGATAAAAAGCAAAATGAGGAACGAATTCAAGCAAAGGAAAATAAGCACTCTCTTCTTCTCAAGTCAAAGTTTTGTCATCACACTCTCAGAAATCTGCTACAGCCATCTTTATTAACTGCATAATCCAACTTGAAGCCAGAGGTAGTAGCTATTATAATTCTTGAAAGTAAACTGTTTATGTGTGAGTGATGGACTGTCCACCATGAGCGACAAACAATCCTTGACCACCTTACAGTTAAAGAGGTGACTAATCTCTTCATGGAAAGCTCTGACATGCACCTTCCTTTATGTGGCACCCAAAAGCTTAGTTAATTTGTCTCAGATGAAAACGCTGCACAGACAGGTAGAGTCCTAATACCAAACTGAGTCATAAAAATGACTAATGAAATGGAGGACTTCTCCCCACACAGCTGCTTTGCAGGACTGTGCTATGAATCAGACGAGGTAATCTGAAGATCGCTCCCCCACACACGTTCATTTATTTAGCAGATTATAAAACAGTCATCAAAGAAGGTATTCAAAAAACCTAGATGAAAAGCGTCCAAATTCACGAAAATGTGGTTAGTGACCCAGACACCAGTCTTCATGTAAACAATACAAGCAAATAGTAAAGAATAATATGACTCCAAACCAATAGTGTTAAGCGTTGGGAAATTCACACCATGTGTTTCTAATTGAAATTCTTTAAATGGAACTCCATTAGAATTTTATGGAAAAGTTACTCAAACTAAACTTACACTTAGAAAAAAAATTTTTTTAATCTCCTCTATACTTTGTCTCCATATGATCTGATAAAAATAGTCATCACTGGGTTGAAATTTAAATGTAAGCTCTAGAAGCACTCCAGGCTGGCAAAACACCCAGAGATCATGATAATTCCCAGCAGATACGAGAGACCGTAAATTAATTGGCCCGAAACCTTTGCAAACTGCAGAGGCAGAGTATCAGTGTTCGCAGTGAGCACTGGATGCAGAAAGCAGCTCTCCAAGTGGTAAAATGCAGAACTTACTCCTGGTTATTACTATTCTTGCTCGGAAATTAACAACAGCTAACACTTAACCCACTCCTAGGTAAATGTGTTTTCACAAGGGTTCCCACATTTTCATTTTACCCTGAGCCCTGCAGATGATGTAGCTCATCTGGTCTTGATATGACCATTCAAACCCTCAGATACAGTGAGACCTAAAGTCAGCATCAACCTTAGGCTTCCAAGTTACCTGGCTAAAAAAAAGAACAGCCTCTCTTCCTTCAGCTAGTCTATGTAACTTACACTTAACAACCACAGGGTCCTGCTTTTAACCCTGTCTTAAAGTTCAGCCCCGTCTCCTGCCGCACCTGCAGACACCCGCTCCACTTGACTTTAGCTTCTTCTGCATCATCCTCCAGTCAATTTACATCCTCACCAACATCATCCCAAAAGTCCTAGCTGATCCACTACCCTGGCAGCTGAGAGTCTAGACTTCGTTAAGAAACATGAAAAATCAAATTCAATCTTCTATGCTTATAAAACCTAATTGTGTCAACAGGGTCAGAGATTCATCCATTCATTCAAAAATATTTTTTTTATTATCTACCATGTACTAGGCACAGGAAAGATCAAAGAAACCTTCTGAAATCTGCAACTGACCGAAGAAACACCCTTGGGAAGCTTCACATTACCTATGGTCTTCCTTCAGGAATAGACAGAGAAGCTTAAAGGTGTGGGAAGGGGGAAAAGCTGATCAGAAGACAGATAAAGAAGGGGTAGAAAAAAATAACTTGGATCTTCTTTGTGGTTTACAGAAGAAACAAAGATGTGCCCCCTAGAGGGTTAGACAGGGCGGAATCCATCCCTAATATCCTGATTCTCACCCCTCAGTGTCCCCAGACCCACCTACAGGACCCCTGCCAAGCCCACTCCACAGGTGCAGCTGAGCTAAAGTATGCCAGAGAAACTGCTCCCCTGTTTTAAAAAACACCATCAGGAATGAAGATTCCACAAGGTCACACAAGATCAGAGAAGCCCTTCAAAGCCATGTGTTTTACCACCAAGTTGAGTGATGAGAACACATCAGGAGAGATGAAAGCGGAACCTGAAATGTATTCAGATCTGAAAAGAAACGGCCAAAAGCACTCATCGTATCAGCAGCAAAATGAGACAATCACGGGAATAAAGCAGAAGCTGACAGTCTTGTGCTTGTCCACGTACACACTGGACAAAAGATACATACTGGTCCTCTAGGAACTGAGGAACTCAGAGCTGTGGGCAAGGCCGCCTGTCATTGACACCACCTTCTAGCAGGGTAGGTACCTTCTGTAAACAGCATCATTGGAAAGGGTCCTTGGAGGACCTCACTTGAGAGTTCTGGGTTAAAAGCTAAAAACATAACAAATGTAAGCTATTGTCTTCATTATTCACAAGTCCCCCCTCAATAAGAAAAAAAACCACCATATGACAAACGGCTTAGAAGAAAATTATTCAGGACTTTTTTGACAATCCAGCTTTATAACTCTGTGACACACATAGGATTTGAATGAAAGGATTATCAGAGGATGTTTCCGTGCCCTCACAATTTGTAATTTTATTGTTCTTAAAGTAAAATTTAATGCTGTCCACTTTGACCATAGAGCCTACCCCTTTAATCTAAGGATGCCTTATTCATCTGCTGCAATGGTATATTCTTCCTCTTTAATAAGACTTGTGATTAAAGCAAATCCAAACCCTCCAAATGGGAGAACCCCTTTTCCAGCCAAACTATAAAGTCAGCACCATCCATTAATGGAACAAGAGTTTTCCCACCAGACTCCCCAAGTCCAAATTCTATCCTCAAAAGCCGTTTCAAACAATTCCTATTCTAATATCTCGCCAAAGGGGAGCAAGGTCCTTCCTTCAAAGCATCACTACTCCAGACTGGGAGCTACTCGAAGATACAACCATGTTTTACTCATGTTTGCATTTCTAGTACTGGAAAGTGAATGACACAGAGAATGTGTTCACTAGGTGCTCCTCTGATAAATGAATGAGCCTTGGGGCCGGGCTGCTCTCCTGGCATCTGCATATTCTTCCTTACCATACCTAACAAAGTATCACCGTTTCAAAAGCTAAGAACCATATACATTTATTATCTCACAGTTTCTATAAGTGAGCAGTCTGAGCACAAATTAGCCAGCTCTTCTGCTTCAGGGTTCCACGAGGCTGTAACCAAGGTGTCAGCGGTGCTGCAGTCTCATCTGAAGCTCAAATGGGAAAGAAGCTACTTCGACGATCATTCAGGCTGTTGGCAGACTTCATGTCCTTGTGGCTGTCAGACCGAGGGCCCCAGCTTCATCCTGGTTACCAGCTAAGGACAGCCCACAGCTTCCTGCCACGTGTTCCTCTGCAGAGGCAAGCCACAAGCCCAATAGGGCAGCTTGCTTTTTCCAAGCCAGCAGGCAGTCTCTCACTCCAGTCCTCTAAGACAGAGTCACACATAACATAACATATTCAAGGAAATGACATTCTGTCACTTTTGACATATTGTACTGGCCTGAAGCAAGTCCCAGGTGCTTCCCACACTCAAGAGCAGAGAATCATACAAGGGAGTCACCACCCATCGGGGCTACCTAACAGCGTGCAGCCACACTGCTAGTGTTAGGCCGTCTTGGCCTTTTCCACTGCGCTGCCAGCTCCACAGAGCACGGTCTTAGCCATCAGTACAATGCCTTCTATATAGTACTTTACTAAAAGTTTGTGAGTTAAAATGAAAGGCTTAAAAAAAAAATGAAAGGCTAAGCAAATGTAAGGTATAGGCCTCTAGGGATACATATAGAGATATAACCCAGCTATAAAAATGTTAGCTGTTTTTTTTGTTTTTTGTAAAGTGTTTACCCATACTGAGATTGAAGGAATGAGAACTAATTTTTTTAATCCATATTCTAAGCCATTCTTCAAATTTGGGTCTTTTCAAAATTTGAGCACCATTTTCCATATTGCAGCCTTGTCTACACGGCATTTAAACTTCTGGCTTCTTTATCAAAAGTAACATATGGGTTTTTGGAAATAACTACATTTGCACTGGGAAGAAAAAACAAAATACTTACTTTTAACCAGGTGTAACTATTATCATAGTAACTGATGATTTAAATAAGGACACCCCCCTTCCCGAAAAAAAGTATTTCTACTTGGAGAAGAAACAGATATTTTTTTAAAAAGCCTAATTTTCCTTCCATATACAGATAAAGTATTTTTGCATCCATTATTTTGTAGGAAAAAAAGACACGTGATGGAGAAAACAGTCCCTATTTCACAGGACAAGCAAACCAACTCCGTATTCATTCTTTTTCTACAAAAGCTCCTAATTTTATGATAGGCAATTCCTTTCCTAAACACACATCTCATAAAAGTGTGTGTCACTGCTGAAATTCTTAACTGGGCTAATTCCAAAGATCTGATGCATTCCTCCAGCAGCTTCCAGGAATGAGTCAGCAAGACCCCAAGGAATGGCCAAGCAGCACTGACTTGTCCCTTCTCCATCTGAACTTCCTCATCTCCACACAAGAAGGCTTTGTCCCTGCCAACGCTGAGGGCATGTTCTGGACCAGAGCTTGCTCTTCATTTCACTTTTAAATTATCTTGGACTTGAGAAGCAGTACCTGCCTCCAAAACAATATGTCACATTCGCTCCTGATCCTTTTATTAATTTTTTAATACCTTTCACATCATTCCTTGCCTGTGACATCTTTTATTTCAGTAGACCCACTTTAAACCCAGGGTCCTCAAGCCTCCTTGTGGATCAGCCAGCTGGGTACTTGTGAAAACAAGAGTCCACTGTGGTAGGTCTGGGATGGGGCACTACAACCTGCATTTCTTCTTTTTTTTTTTTTGGAGTATGGTTGATTTACAATGCGGTGTTACTTTCTGGTGTATAGCAAAATGATTCAGGTATACACATCTTCAGTTCAGTCTCTCGGTAGTGTCCGATTCTTTGTGACCCCATGAATCGCAGCATGCCAGGCCTGCCTGTCCATCACCAACTCCCAGAGTTTACTCAAACTCATGTCCGTTGAGTCGGTGATGCCATCCAGCCATCTCATCCTCTGTTGTCCCCTTCTCCTCCTGACCAATCCCTCCCAGCATCAGGGTCTTTTCCAATGAGTCAACTCTTCCCATGAGGTGGCCAAAGGACTGGAGTTTCAGCTTCAGCATCAGTCCTTCCAATGAACACCCAGGACTGATCTCCTTTAAGATGGACTGGTTGGATCTCCTTGCTGTCCAAGGACTCTCAAGAGTCTTCTCCAACACCACAGTTCAAAAGCATCAATTTTTCAGCACTCAGCTTTCTTTATAGTCCAACTCTCACATCCATACATGACCACTGGAAAAACCATAGCCTTGACTAGATGGCCCTTTGTTGGCAAAGTAATGCCTCTGCTTTTCAATATGCTGTCTAGGTTGGTCATAACTTTCCTTCCAAGGAGTAAGCGTCTTTTAATTTCATGGCTGCAGTCACCATCTGC
Organism: Odocoileus virginianus; assembly: GCF_023699985.2. Lineage (NCBI taxonomy): Eukaryota > Metazoa > Chordata > Mammalia > Artiodactyla > Cervidae > Odocoileus > Odocoileus virginianus. The sequence continues at coordinate 15,137,182 of NC_069675.1, read as the reverse complement.
AGTGATTTTGGAGCCCAAAAAAACAAAGTCTGACACTGTTTCCACTGTCTCCCCATCTATTTCCCATGAAGTGATGGGACCGGATGCCATGATCTTAGTTTTCTGAATGTTGAGCTTTAAGCCAACTTTTTCACTCTCCTCTTCCACTTTCATCAGGAGGCTTTTTAGTTCCTCTTCACTTTCTGCCATAAAAGTGGTGTCATCTGCATATCTGAGGTTATTGATATTTCTCCCGGCAATCTTGACAGAGAATATATATGACATACATAGAATATATTTTTTCCACATTCTTTTCCACTATGGTTTATTACTAGATATTGACTATAATTCTCTGTGCTATATAGTGGAACCTTAGAGTTTATCTATTTTCTATACAGTAGTTGGTATCTGCTAATCCCAAACTCTTCATTTGTCCCTCCCCCGCCCCCTTCCCTTGGGTAATCATGTTTGTTCTCTATATCTGTGAGTCTGTTTCTGTTTCATCAATAAGTCATTCCCACAACCCACATTTCTTACACATTCCACAGCGGGGTGTGAGGCAGAGGGGGGCTGTGTACCCTACAAAGCTGGTAAACGTAGCTTTGAAGAGTATGAAGGGTGACTTCAATACCATCCACAGTAAAGAACAGAACTAGGAAGGCCCAAAGGTACAAAACGCATATTCATGGACTGGCAAAAATGGCTTTTCCAAGTCTCCTGGGTGACTCTGCAGAACAGACTGTGTGGCACCTGCTCAGGCCCGAGGTTCCCGCCTGGGAAGAAGGAATGGCTCCAGTCCCTCGGGCAGAGGAGAAAACCCAAGCTCCCAGCCCCCAAGGCCTGCAGCCCACAGGAGCCAATCTCCCTGGACTCCCCCTCCCCCCCGCCACAGATGATCAAGGAGAGGGCACACGACGGAGGATCATGGAGGGGTGGGGGAGCGAGGAGACGGGGACACAGAAAGGGAGGAGGTGGAAGTGGGTTTGGCCAGAGCAGTGAAACCACAGCTGTATCGGCAACCCCCTGGAGTGTGCATTAAAACAGAGTGCTGGGCCCCAGCCTCAGAGCTTCTAATTCAGTGAGTCCAGGGTGGGGCGTGAGAGTCTGCCTTTCTAACAAGTTCCCAGGTGATGCTGCTGCCCCTGATCCAGCGACCACGCTCGGAGAAGCAGTCTATTACAGGAAGGTATGGGCCAATTGTACCAGAGAAAGGCTCTCAAACATTCAACAGTGGGCAGTAAAAACTGTCATCCAGGAGGTTTGCTGTAATATATATTCTCTCCTAACAAAAGGAACGGCTTACTAACATAATCTCAATAGCCACTGAGTTAAATGAATTTCAGCTGGTCTTTCCTTCAAAACAAATGTGACTTGTAATGCTTATTAATCAAGCAACTGAGGGTCTATTGTATATTCAGAAACGCTGCGAAGGCCAACTTCCCAACCGATAAAAAGTAAAACAAAAACAGGGACCCTGCCTGTCATTTAACTTATCATCTGTATTATTTCACCCCTGATTACTGAGAAACTTTGGACTAAAAACACAACCTTTTCATTATCACAATAAGAAAGAATCAGAGCTTTCTTGAAAGAATGGTTGTCTTTGCCTGCACTCTACCTTTAAGAGAATTAAGCAAATCAATTGTGCATGTGGGTAAGGGAAATAAAGTGGTGATTTAGGTATTTTTGCCTGTTTTCAAGCCAACTTCTAGGAGCTGTCCCCCAGAGATTATAAACTTTATTGGCAAACAGGATGATCAATGTAAAGACGTAATACACAAGATCTGTGATCCCCCAAAACTTAACAAATATATTAAGTCTTCTCACTTTCAAGACAAGAATTATACCAACACATTACAGGAAACAATTTTCACTAACAATTGAAAAATTTTCACAAGAGTCAGAAATCATTCTAACATCACCTTATGTTTATAGGGCTCTTTTGTGAAGTATGTTCATGAACCTCATTTGATCTTCACTACAAAATGGGAGATGTAGCCAATGGGTGCTATTAACCCCATTTACAAATAAGAACAAAATTACCCAGGTTGCCTTTGTACCTACTTCAGGTTCACCCCAAAATCTGTATGTTGGATTGGGGGGAGAAGGGGACACTGAAGAACATAATTCAGATGCAGTGCTAAAATTTCACACTCTTACTTTAATATATCCTAACCACTCTCGGTGAATTTCCTACAATCACAGGACTGGGATTTTTATCTTTAAACTTGTTTGAAGGATTTAACATTTTACTTTTTACCTAGTACCACGTGAAGATCCCCCTAATTGTTAACATAGCCATAACCAGAGACTTTTTTTTCTGTTACTCAAACTTTCATCCTGTCTCAGCCTCATGGCTCAGTTGAGAATGTTATCTTCTGGCAGAGCTTGGCTGAGGCATGGAAGTCCAATCGGCATGGGGCTGGTCTGGAGATCTGGGTACAATGCAGGCAGTTGGACTGTGACCATAATTTGGGTGTGACCTTGGGTATTTCACTCTTCTATACGCTGCTTTTCTCATCAATACAAATTGGCGATAAAGGGGATTAAAATCTCTATTTAAAACACTATTTTTCAATTAACAACGGAATCTGCTGTATTTCTTTACACTAACAATAAATATCAGAAAGGGAAAGTAAAAAAAAAAGTTATCTCTTTTAAAAGCACATCAAAAAAAAAACCTTGATCAAGGAGGTAAAAGACTTGTATGTTGAGAACTATGAAACACTGATAAAGGAAACTGAAAATCATTTAAAGAAATGGAAATATATCCCATATTCTTGGATTGGAAGATTAACATAATCAAAATGGCCATACAGTCCAAAGCAATCTACACATTTAATTGCATTAATTTAATTGCATTAATTCCTATAAAATACCCATGACATTTTTCACAGAACTAGAACAAATAATCCTACAGCTTATATGAAACCATAAAAGACCCAGAATTGCCAAAGTAATCCTGAGGAAAGAGAACAAAGCTGGAGGCACAACCCTCCCAGACTTCAGACAATGCTACAAAACTATAGTAATCAAAACTGTGTGATATCAGCACAAAACTGACATCAATCAATGGAACTGAAGACAGCCCAGAAATAAAACCCACACACCCAGTCACCCCATCAATTAACCTTCAACAAAGGAGGCAAAAATATACAATGGAGAAAAGACAGTCTCTTCAGCAAGTGGCGGTGGGAAAGCTGGACACCCACATGTTAATCAATGAAGTTAGAACACTCCCTCACACCATAAACAAAAATAATTCAAAATGGCTTAAATATGACACGACATGAAAACTCCTAGAAGACAACGTAAATAAAACATTCTCTGACCTAGCAATGTTTTCTTAGGTCAGTCTCCCAAGGCAACAGAAATAAAAGCAAAAATAAAGAAACGGGACCTAATGAAACTCACAAGCTTTTGCACGACATAAACAAAATGAAAAGACAATCTATGGAATGAGAAAAAATATTTGCAAACAATGTGACCAACCAGGGCTTAATCTCCAAAATATACAAACAGCTCACACAACTCAGTAACAAAACACCAACCACCACCCAATCAAAAAATAGGCAGAAGACCTAAACAGACATTTCTCCAAAGAAGACACACAGATAGTCAACAGGCACATGAAAAGATACTCAACATCAATAACTATTAGAGACATGCAAATCAAAACTACAATGAAGTACTACCTCATACTGGTCAGAATGTCCATCATTAAAAAGTATATAAACAGCAAATGCTGGAGAGGGTGAAGAGAAAAGGGAACCATCCTCCACTGTTGGTTGTCGGAATGTAAATTGGTGCAGCCATGGAAAACAGTATGGAGGTTTCTTTAAAAACTAAAAATGGAGTGGCCATATGATCTAGCAATCCCACTCCTGGGCATATATCTAGAGAAAACTATAATTCAAGAAGATACATAAACCCCAATGTTCAAAGCAACACTATCTACAATAGCCAAGACATAGAAACTACCTAAATGTCCATCAATAGAAGACAATGTGGATGGACCTGGAAATTGTACTTCGTACTAAATGAAGTAAGTCAGACAGATAAAGACAAGTATCACATGATATGATTTATATGTGGAAATAAATATGTTAATACAAATGAACTTATTTACAAAACAGAAGCAGACTCACAGACACAGAACACAAACTTATGATTAACAAAGGAGAAAGGGGGTGGGGAGGGGTAAATTAGGAGGTGGGATTAGCAGATACAAACTACTATATGTAAAATAAACAACAATGTTCTACTATATAGCACAAGGAATTATATTTGACATCCTGGAATAAACCATTATGGAAATGAATATGAAAAAGAATGTATGTGTGTATCTCTGAATCACTTTGCCATATACCAGGAACTGATACAACATTGTAAATCAACTACAGTTCAATTTTTTTAAAAAAAGGTCAACAAAACAACAACAACAACAAAATTCTTTTTCCAAGCTTTCAAACTGGTGATGAAAAATACCAAATCCTACACTGTGTTTATTCCTGAGTAATAAAATCCACTTCTATCTGTAACTTCCCTATTTATGGTTTTCCATCGACTACGAGACCTGACTGGGGCTCCAGCCCTGTCTCCCTCACCACCTATCACTCTAGTTCTCACTGACAACCCAGCAAAACTCACGTCTGGAGTCCTGCACAGGGTCAGGCCTATTCCCAGCCCAAGGCCTTTGTGTTAGCTGTTCTCTTGGCTGAAAAAGCCCTTCCTCCACACCCTTCATACCACACAGGTCTCATAAGTCATTTCTTTATTGAGACCTTGCCTCACCCCACCCCTCTCCCCCAGCCTCCATCACTCTTGAGCCTTTTTGCCCTTGTTTTTTTCCTTCTTTGTGCTTAATACCTTCTGTGAGACATTATCTAGCACACAGGGAATGAATGAAAGTACAACAAATGATCAGGCATTCATTCATTCAATCATTCCATCCCTTCCTTCCTTCCCTGAAAGTCCATGTACTTGCCAGATCCTGAGGATAAAAAGGCAGCTCTGGTAACGATCCCTACCCTCACAGATAGAGCTCACATTCCAGCTCTGTTCCAGGCTGGGAAGCACACAGCCACACATGCGCACGTGCGGCTGTGACGCAATGTGGAAAAGGGTAAGACAGAAGAGGATTTGTATGCCTGATAGTCACAAGAATGACTTGAATTAGGTTGGGTGATGAATGACCCTATGCCCATTCATTTCATTCATCCAGGTTGAAAAAAATCTCAAAAGAGTTAGGTAACTGATCTACTTTAAACTACACAGCCAGTGGCAGAGTCAAAACTACCCCCACTCTTGAACCAATGTAGCAAATGATTCATCAAGGTGAGGTGGTACCTCTGAGCTGATTTAAATAGCTTTTATAATGAAATATTTTGAAGATGCTAATTGTTAACGGTCCACTTGAGAGGGTGTTAAGATAAAACACAAATCAGTGAAAGGATGGCGATTCTACTTTTACTTTATAATAATAACAATAATAAACTGAAGTTCCTGCAAGACTGAAAGGGAGATTGGAAATTTTTGGTAATCTTATAAGAAATACAAACATTTTAAAGTCTACAAAGACAAAGGGTCCTTATTATTATATTTTCCTTAGTTTATTATCCTCTTTTCCTCCAGTGGTTTTTTGCTGGTTACATCTTCTATCCCCTGTAAAGATGCTTCCTTAATTCATTACCAAAATACCTCTGAAGGTTCCTCATCAACCATTTAGTTCTCATCTTTAAATAATTGATGAGTAAATCAACCACATGAACTTCAGTTAAAAATACCTCCCTCCAATTTGTCTTCCCATCCATTGACCAAACTCATCCTTCCTCTGGTTGAGCAGAACCAAGAGCATGTATTAAAAAACCAGCCCATCCATCTCCTAATTTACAAAACACAACATTTCACAAACTGTTTACTTAGGTCTGTGCCAACAATATTGCTCAAATGTGGTGGAGTGAAAAAACCACAGGGACTAGTGTAGTTGGCCAAGAGCAGTATTTGGGGATCTAAAATTACAGGGAAAATCATACAACATTCATTATACTTAGTCCCAAATCTCTATCAGATGATGTGGAGCAGAAAGATTCTAAAATTGGCAGTGAGAAAGGAAAAGCTGTCTTACAGTTTGGGCCATGCCAGGGGAGCCTTCGGAGAAGCAGGGGGAAATGGAATAAGGTGGTGTGCCCTTGAAAAGCTGTCATAATAAGCAGTGTCTGTCGGGCAAGGGATAAACACACAGAAATATAGAGTGGAAAGAAAACCAAAGGGGAATTACCACCTAAAGGTGAGAGGAAACAGAAAAGGAGGTGGAATTCTTTATGTAGTATTTAGAGGAGAGTATTTACAACACAGCAAAACCAGAGATACTTGTTCAATTCTACTCAATTCAGTGAGCATATGTCCTACGGCAAGGAAGGGAGTCTGGGCACTTAAAATGATACAGAAAATCCTGCTTCCCAGGAGGTCCACGTTGATGGTGGGGGCAGATGCCTCTCCCACCTGGTCCAGCCATATCCAGAGAGAAGTAAGAGTGAAATCAGAGAGCTCCAGAAGAGGGGAAGAGAAAGCCACAACAGGGCATCTGCAAAACACCAAGAGGGGTGTGTAAAAGCCTGGGGTGCCCACGAAGGGGAATCGCCCTAAATAGACCAAGAGGGGCCCTTGAGAGTTCACATCTGTCAAATACTACTGTGTGGGGGGCAGCTGCTCTCTAAGCACTCTTTGTGTATTACTTCATGGTCCCATAGTAGCCTCTAAATGATGGCAAAAACCATCATCACACCTACAATGTGAATGGGGTAACTTAGCCGTGCCCCAAGGTCAAGTCCAACATCAAAGAGTGAGGATGTGTTGGCAAAGTGTTAACATCAAGTTAGGAGCCTTGTATTCTAGCTCCAAAGACGAACTTGTAACCACAAAACTCTACCACCTCTAGTTCAGGGCAAGTGAAACTCTGCCCTAGTAAGGAGAGAAAGAGGAGGAAGGCAAAAAGGTGGGTATGATGGGGGAGTAACAGACAGCATTTTCTTCACATTGTCTTGGGTCTAAATGACAGTATGCACACACATGCTTACTGCCCAATGGACTGTGCCTACATGAAATGTCCAACCTTAATAATAAGCTAGGCAAATAGGTGCACGAAAGCATATACAAATACAGCTCTGTATTTTTCCACAAGTACCAAAACAACCAATTTGTGTCACATCAACAAATTATGCACTGTTTTCTCTCCACTAAGAAGACAGGAAACATCATTAGTAAAACATGCAGTTAAAGCAAGATAAGACCTTCCTCTCTCCCTTATCCATAAATCATTGTACTTAATTACCACGTCAGGGAGGTTTTAAAAACATGAGCCCAATGAGCAGCTGCTGGGTGTATTATTGTCTGCATTTTTGTGTATTTAAAATATTTCATAATTAAAAATAAAACACTTAGTAGAAAAAAAGCACCCAACATGTTCGAAAAGTATTTAAACCTTATTTGAAACCACTTTATTTAACCACCATTAACAATTTTTTATCATTAACAACTTTTGCAAATTTCCAACTCTTATAAAAATACATGTATTGGGACTTCCCTGGTGGTCCAGTGGTTAAGAATCTGCCTGCCATGGCCTCCATCCCTGGCCCGGGAAGATCCCACACGGCTCGTGGCAACTACACCCTTGTGCCACAACTAGCGAGGCTGTGCTCGAGAGCCTGAGCCAGGACTGCTGAGCCCGTGCACCACGACTATTGAAGCCCATGAACCAGAGCCTGGGCTCCATCACAAGAGAAGCCAGCACACTGCAACTAGAGAGTAGCCTCCACTCATTGCAACTAGAGAAACCTCGCATGCAGCAATGCAGACCTAGCACAGCCAAAAATAAATCAATCATGTTTAAATGTATTTATCATTCAACTAACTAAAGAAAAACTGGGTGTAATAACCCTATATGCAGAATCTCTTTAAAGCAGACCAAGTGGAAAAGACCAGAGGTATAACCAAAATCATCAGTGGCCAATTCCTTACATTTCCTGATCCCTGGAGGAGCCCAAGCTTCTGCGCTAGGGAAGAAGCCACATTTGATCCACAGTCAGACTGAGGGGGAGGGGCCCAACTGAGCCTCTACCCACCCACCCTCGGGTCACTGCAAGGGAACCCCCAGGTGCCTCAGGGATGGCCCAGGGCTCTGAGTAGCCCACTTCTCAAGCCCACGTGCAGAGCATCTGTGGATTCTACTGTGAGTTGAATGACTCCCCCAACAAAGAACTATAGAGTCCTGATCCCTAGTACCTGAGTGTGTGACCTTATCTAGTGGTGCTCAGTCACTCAGTAGGGTCCAACTCCTTGTGACCTTATCTAGAGCTAGGATCTTTACAGAGGTGATCACAACCAAACAAGGTCATTGGGGTGAGCTCTAATCTGATATGACTGGTGTTCTTATAAAAAGATGCAACTTGGACCCCAAGATAGACATGCATAGACTAAAGGAAAATGAGGTGAAGAAACACAATGAGAAGACAGCCTTCTGCTAGCCAGGGAGAGAGGCCTGGAACAGATCTTTGCTCACACCTTCATAAGCAACCAGCCCTTCTGACATTTTGATTTTGGACCTCCAACCTCCAGAGCTCTCATTCCTGTTGTTCGAAGCCACCCTGTTTGTGGTACTTTGTTATGGGCTAGGGAATTCACACCATGAACTCTGGCAGGGAAAGTCGATCCAAGGCAGGGAGGGCTGTCAGTGGAGCTGAAGACCAAGACCTCAAGAGAGAGGTTTCAGCATCAGGCTGTCCGGGAAGCAGCAGAAAGAACAACAAACCAAGAGTCATAGAGCTGGGTGGGGTCTGGGCCCTGCCCCCCACTTAAACAGGGGTAATAAATCATGCCTGCCTGGCCTACACCCCCGGGGGTGTGGAGGTCAAGGAATGCTCTCCAATGCCGGCTTCGGCACATATACTAACACTAGAAAGACACAAAGATAAGGATGATCCCTGCGCAAGGATAAAATGCAAATTCATGAAGCCTTTTTTTTTTTTAAAGTAAAAGAAACAGAATGCCCTCTGCACACTCCAAAGAACTGCACAAATGTGCACAAATCACCCTCCCTCATCAGCAGATCTTCAGTTTCTGCTGTGATTTTGCTCCCTGTTCCCAGAGTGGTGACACCGCCCTTGCACTTCACCCTGCTCATCACTCGGAAGGACTTGGAAGCAAAATCTGCGTTTTAGGAAAACTGAATTCGAGCTCCCAAACATGTTTGAGTCTGTTTGGAATATCCAAGACAACAAATAATAGGGTCAGAAACAGCAAACTCCTGCGGTGGCCAAAGGCCCTTTCAACAAGTCAGGCTTCCGAAGGGCCCAGGGTTCACTGGACAGAGAAACAGTTCCCTGACGCCCGCCAGGCAGGGACGGGGTGCACAGGCTGGCCCGGGGGGCTTCAGGACTTCGTCATGAAGGTTTCAGTACGATCGCAGCCCAGAATTTATGGTTCCTAAATGTTTGTTTTAACCAGCGCTGAGAACACATATTTGACCCAGTGTGAACTTGACCTCTTGGTCCTCCCTTCGCCGGGCTGTCTGTGCCGCACGACAAGATGTTTCCAGCCAACCCTTGGGCCCCTGCTTCTTGCACTGGGGCCGGGGCCGCCCTCCCAGCAGCTGCCACAGTAAACCTCACGGCAGATCTACCGGCAAGGCAGCTGTCAATGGCCATAGCAGGCTGACGAAAAATGTGTGATCACTCCAGGCCCGACTCCTGAGCTTAGACAGCACCGTGCTGAGCCGAGAGGCATACAGCCTCTCCATCACCTGGCACTCCAGCCACACTGCACGCTCACGGACGGTGCCACACACTCATGGACGATGCCCTCCATGCCCACAGCCCCAAGCGTCCAGGCACGCATAGCTCTGTCTCTTCTGTATATAATTAAGGAAAATGTCTAGAGTTGGCTTTTTTTCCTTCTCCAAAGCACTGTGGGCTGAATGCCAGTGGAAAAGCAATGGAATATCGATTTTCTGTTTCTTGCTAAGGAGAGAACAAGTCATTTGATGTGCCATGAGTTAAGTGAGTAAAAACAGACTCTGCGCTCCCTACAGCTGGCTGCATTTCTCCTCTATTCATAGACCCTGGCACATGGTAAAAGCTCAACAGATACCCATTAAATAAATGAAAGAACCATCCATGCGTTTAGGCAGGGCCTGCCCTGTGCCAGGCACCCGCTTTGGATTCAGATCTGTTGTCTTTCCTGTTCCGTCCACCTCATTCTGCCAACCGGGCCTCACTCTCATCTTGCCTTTCTTCTTCTGTGTTGTCTGTTCCCAAGTCCGGTCTCCTCTTTAAAGCTGAGCTCACTGGCAGGCCTTCTCTCTGGCCTGCACTTACACTGACAGGGAGACAGAAAGCTTGGAACAACCAGCAGGGGGTGGGTTCAATTTAGGCAGAGGGGGAAAATGCAACAAAACGGAAAGGAAAAAAAAAAAACCTGTTAAAACCCTCCCAATAAATGTGAACCCCTTAAAAGAAAAGAGATGCGGTGCCATCTTCTCTTTCCAAAATGGGCATCACTCTCAGCAGTCACTCCATGCATGCGTGCGTGCTCAGCCACTTCAGTCACGTCTCACTCTTTTGTGACCCCATGGATGTAGCCCACCAGGCTTCTCTCTTCATGGGGATTCTCCAGGCAGGAATACTGGAGTGGGTAATCATGTTCTCCTCCAGGGGATCTTCCCAACCCAAGGCTCAAACCCCCATGTCTTATGTCTCCTGCACTGGCAGATGGGTTCTTTACCATTAGCACCACCTGGGAAGCCCTAGTCACTCCATATTAATAACTAAAATGCCATGTCTCGTGCTGGGATTTCAACTCCCAGAGGCCCATACACAAAGGGTGTTTGCAAGAGCAGCATTAATATGCAATGGGGCATCTCTACATGGAGACTGGGTGGCGAAGCCCTCACGCCGCCCTTGCGGACACCCACAAACATTCTCTGCCCGTGTGGGTCTGCGGCTGCTTGTTTCACATCTCTCTGACCGACAATTTCAGGTTCGCTAAATCTTCAGTCTGCAGAAGCATTTGTCCGTGGCCCGTTTAAATTAAGTCTCAATCAACTAAAATCAATCCAGTCTGCCTCGAAGGGGCACCTCGTTTTCCTGACAAGATTAAGCAAACTGAACAACATATCCCATCTCCTATGCAGAAACATTTTTTTGCATCAACTGGAAAACAGCCTCTACAAATTTAAATTCTTCAATTAAATCCTTTCAATTATCCTCAAAATAGAATTGACAATTAGCATCCTCGGCGTTAATGTGCACATTCAAACTGCATACACACTGTATGAGGACTACTATCTTTTTATTTGAAGTATAGTTATTTTACAACAGTGTGTTAATTATATGATGACTACTATCTTAACAGGAAAATTGATGTCGACATGCCATTGCCTTTGGTATTTTAAGTGTAACAAACCATACCCAATTGTAATTGTTCAGTCTCAGCATAATAAGGAAGTGAGAGGGGAAACAGACCACAAACCCATTTCTTTTGCAGCCTAAATTTCACTGGTATTTACCAAAGTAGTTGTAGTCACAAAAACCGGTATCAGAATTTTTTCCATTCAACTTATGAATTCCTTAGGAGACTATTTTCCATCTAAACAGCAAGCTTTACACCAAGAGAACTAGAGATACACAAATAATCAAATATTTAGTTCCTTTTAAAGTTCTTTTTAAAATAAATCATTCTGCGCTACAGCATAATCCAACTTACTTTATTTCTTTTTTCTCAGTAATCAAAGCCAGGCAGGATGGAAGTGACTGGCTTTTTCATCTCTTCCTTTTTTTTTAATTCATCTATATTGAGGTATAATTGATAAATAAAAATTGTATATATTTGAGGTGTATGATGATGTTTTGATATATGCACACACTATAAAATAAACATCACAGCCAAGCTAATAAACATACCCCTCACCACACAGTTGACATTTTTTTGTGTGTGGTGGGAACACTCTGAGGAAATTACAAGTTTATAATACACTATTGTTAACTACAGTCACACTGCTGTACATTAGATCTTCAAAATTTATTCATCTTAAGGGACTAAAGCTTTGTACTCCTTGACCATAGTAGCTCTGTATTTCCCCCTCCCCCAACCCTAAACTACTTTACAAATGTACTATAAAAAGGGATCCACATGTACATTCTTTGAAAAGAAGCTGACGACAATAGCTGGGGAAACATACATATGGAAGGGGCTTCCCTGATGGCCCAGTGGGTAAAGAATTCGCCTGCAATCCAGGAGACACAGGAGCCACGGGTCAAGAAGATCCCCTGGAGGAGGGCATGGCAACCCACTCCTGTATTCTTGACTGGAGAATCCCGTGGGCTGAGGAGCCTAGTAGGCTACTGTCCAAAGAGTCACAAAGAGTCAGATACGACTGAAGCAACTTGGCACACACGCATACACATACATATGGGGGAAAAAAAACTGAGTAACAGATAAATGAGACAAGGTTTACTTGGCTTGATTCAATAATAAACTCTTAACAATCCTTCTGATTTCATCAAGGCTTTCAAACCTATAATTCTCTTTCACCTTCATACCAGCAACAATCCTGCAAAGTAGTCAACTCTTTTTTTTTCTTTTGGCCTCACTGCCTGTGAGATCTTAGTTTCCTGACCAGGGATCAAACCTGCAGCCTCTGCAGGGGAAGCATGGAGTCTTAACCACTGGACCACCTGGGAAGTCCCAATAGTCAAGTCTTTAGCACAGCCATTTCACAATAGGAAAATATAAGGGTCACAGAGGTCAAATGAATTCCCCAAGGCCACACAGCTAGTGAAGGCTTGAGGATTTACACTCAAGTTTCCTGAACCCAAGGCCAGGGGTCTTTCCCAGTGTCACACTATTCAGCCATGAACACAAGTTTCACTGCATCAGTGGTAACCCTGGTTTTCCCATGTGAAGGCAAAGGCTCCCTCATCCCTGGCTCTGCCAGACAAACACAAGCCCCCCACTGAAACTTATCCATCTAGCAGATACAGTACTTTGGCACGAGCACTGACCTAACACAGCATCATTTTTAAAAACAAAATTATTCTTGAAAGGAGTTGTGATTTAAGCTTCCAGCCTTGGGGCCTGAGTTAATCTGTCAGATTGGGCAGTACTGGAAAGCTAATGTTGCACTGATTACTTAAATCCCGGTGCTGTCCAAGGGCTACGTTCTAGCAGCTGGAAGGATAACGTGAACCAAAAGCCGGAAGCATTTGTAATGGGTATTATGAGACTAAACCAATGGTAACATCCTCTGGAATGCTGCGGACGGTAACGATTCAACCCTAATTCTTCTGACTGGTAGCCTTTTGCAGCCTTATCTTTTTCTGGGCCACCAGAGGGCAACTCTGGCGAAACCTAGGCACACTCATGCCCTTGCACCCTCACCTGGAGAAGCAGGAAGCATAAAGTGATTCCTCAATACAAGGGTATTCCAGAGCATCTTTGGATCACCAAATCCCTGGACAACCTAAGAATGGGGTATTACTATTATCTTTTCAGAGAGGGCACTCAGTTGAATAGCTTGCCAAGGAAACGTCTTTGAAAGTCTTAACGTATTCTCTCTAACAGGCATCAAGGAGCACTCACCCATGAACTATAAAAGAATGCTATTTTCAGTCTTTACCAGCAATACCCCCACTTTACACGGCAGCAGTGCTGTCATGGATGGGCTGTCTCCATGTAACAGGCAAACCATATCATATCAGGTTTTGAGCCGGAGTTACTGGAGGGAGGAGAGGATGTGTAATTTGACCCAAGCAATTGTAAACTCAGGAAAATACTGGTGCACTATTGTCAAGTGTAATATAAGAAGAAGTGAAGGATTATGAGTTAATCTAAAATGCCTCCAACCCTGAGTATTTCTGATCTAGCGGTTTGAGTTCCATAATGAGGAGGCTGATTAGTGACTTCATGTCTGCCACTACTCCTTGATCACAGCCAAACCATAACCCGTCTGGACATCGCTCTTTACAAAACTAAAGTCACTATGCCAAAATCCTGTTTCTTTCAGGGACTGAAGGCACCTTTCAACAAGCAAGTTCACCAGAATAACTGTAAAAGAAAAAAATTTTTTAATTTATTCACCAGTATTTTGAAATCCAAACCATATACAAGACAAATTGCTAAATTTGATTTATTACACTGAATACTAGTAAGCAACTAAAATTTTGGACGATTCTAATCCACATGTTTATGGTTCAAGCTCTGTGCAGAGAACATACAAGAATGCTTAACTTTTTCTGAATGGAAATAAGATTTCTTTATTTCAAATTAGCACCAGACAGAATCAACTTGTCAAGAGGATTCTCGAACTATATATTGAAACTTTCACAACACAGAGGGGAAATATTTTCTGATGTTCTCAAATCTATATGCATCATTAATACATTTCCAAACACTGCCAAGCATGTGTATTAGTTTGAGAAGCCCTGCAGGAAACCCACCTGTCAGTTCTGAAGAACGGTAGAGTGGTTACCTCCTAGGAACGGACCTCGAGGATGGCAGATTCTGATGGCCATTTTCAGAAAGCTTTAACGCTACTGATTCCAGAGCAGGGCCTCCTACTTACCATTCCCCTCCTGCCATCAACTTAAAGTATGTTTTTCATTTGTCGATAGCCACGTTTAAGTGAATTGTACTGGTTCTGCCAATACGGCACACCTCCAATGAGAATTTTCTTCCTAGACCCCCATGGGTGTAATAGAGGTTGAGTGCAGGGGAATCTTGGATGCAAGGCACAGTTGTATCCAATGAACCATTGCTGGTATTGATACTATCATTACTTTGGCCCAGCCCTTCCTGGGTGGTGATGAGGCTCCAGATAACCGGGTGGATTGCACTGCAGGTATCAACTTCCTCAGGGCAGCATTAGCCTCTTCAGATGCCCCCTATGTGATCCCCACCCGCAAGTGGACTGCAGGGGAGCTGGGCACATGGACACTTACGTTTGGTGCACCTCTGGGAGCCGGGGGCCTTACTCCAGCCATGACAGCACTGCCCACCACAGACATTGACCCTGAAACAAAGCAAGACCCCTGAGTCCAGCAGCAGCAACACTCTCTTCCAGAGAATCCAAGCCTCCAGGGGACTGCTGCAAGCCCAGCCTCCAGCTTCCACCTTCCTCTAGCTTCCAGAAAGTCCTAACAGGTACCCAGGAAGCCCAACCCAAAGCTGCCCAGGTAGGAGGAGATCAGAGCAGTACCGCAGAATCAAAACCTGCACAACCTGGAACTAGACAGAACAAGGTCCAAATTAGCAGTTTTCTTACAAAGTAAAGCCAAATGTATTTTGTATGTCGTCTGTGCCCACATTTTAAATTGAATCTGAGTTTCAGAGAGAGGCGTCCAAACAGAGGTGAGATCACAACGCCTGGAACCACCCCGAAGGAAAAAAAAAATAAGCAAAACAAGTTTCCTTCCACACCCTCAACCTATGATTAATGGGGAGGGGGGCAGGGAGGATGTTTAGGAAAGCTCAATAACAGAAACTATTGAACTGAAATGCCTGTCAATGCTAAGACATCCCCGTCCCGGGAAAGCAGACCCCACAGGTGTAGGGAAGCCAAGCCCACAATTACTAGGATGCTGAAAATTCTAGGTTACAGAACAGAGGCTGGATCTTTATAGGCAGCCCTCCTCCAAACTTTTTTTTTCCCCCCACTAACTTAAAAAAAAAAAAAAAATTAAACTGAGTTGCAAAGGGAAGTTTAATTGATGATGAGGGATTAAGCTGTAGTGACTTCATGTTTACGCCCATCTTCTAGGAGTAGTTTGCTTCGCGCACAGTAGGTTACGCCCCAGGCAGAAATGCCTTTTGTGTTTACCCGCAGCTCAGAAACAATGTGATCGGAGTTTTTATGCTCCGAGTTCCCCGGCTTCCCCGCACGCCGCTCTTCCCGCCGCACTCCCGGGAAGGAAGGCAGAGGCGGGCGGGGAGGAGACAGCAGACCCACGGCGGACTATACCCGCGGTCACCGCGGGGCTCCGAGGGGCCGGACCCCGCGTGTCCCCGCGCGGGCAGCGCGCGCGAGGAAGGAGGGAGGGGGCGTGTGGGCTTACCCCTGCAGCTGCTGCTTCTGGTGAACCTGCAGCCTCGAGCCCCCGCCGCTCTGGGTCTCCTGCGGCACCTTGGAGCGCATCGCTTGCCTGCCGTGTTTGGCGAACGGGGCGGCCGCCGGGTGACCGCCGGGCTTGGGGTGGAGCGGCCCTCCGGGGCCCCCGGGACGCGCCGGCTCCGGCGGTGGCGGAGGCGGCCGGAGCCCCTGCAGGGCCGCGCCGCCGGGCGGGCTGGTGCGCCGAGTCCGCTCCGAGGGGGCCCCGGCGCCGGCCGAGCTGCGGCTGTACCTGGCGTTGAGCGCGACGTTGAAGGTCCGCGGGCGCGGGGGCCCGCCCAGGGGCAAGGCGCCCGCCGCCAGGCCGGGGCCCGGGCGCACCACGTACGTGATCCTGCGCACCCGGCCGTGCGCCGATGAGGCCAGCAGCCCTGCCCACAGCAGGAGCCCCCACCTGAGCCAGGCCCCCGCCATCGCGGGCCCCAGCCGGCGCCCCCGGCCCCCGCCCCCGGCCGTGCCGCCTGCTCGGGGCGGCCGCTCACGCGCGCTCAGGATCCCCCGGAGGCCGGCCGGGAGCCCGGGAAAGGCGGGGAGGAGGAAAACTCGGTTGCAGGAGAGGAAGTTCCGCGGGCGGCTGAGCAGCCCCAGACCCCAGCCGAAAGCGCCGGGGAGGAGGGGGCGGGGTGGGGGTGGGGAGCGCGGGGTCGGGAGGGGAGGGGCGCGGGGCGCGGGGCGCGGGCCGCGCAAGGTGAGGGGCGGCTCGCCCAGCCGCCGGCGCAGGGGGTGCCCGCCTGGGACCCGGCGAGAGTGGGCGAGGGCGGTGTGAGCGCGCGGCACGCTCAGCGGCAGCCCCGGCTGCAAAGTCTTTAAAAAGTTTCTCTCGCGGTGGAACCGAGTGTCAGATCTGAACAGCCAATCTGGCAGACGTGACGTCAGGCAGTAAATCCTAATTGGGGAAAGCGTGAGATGAGCCCGAAAATGCGCCGCCACCCTCCACATCCACAGAGATTGTTCCTGTGGGTCGGCAAAGGCAGAGGATTCCGTCTCCCGTGGAAAGGACAAAGGACACGGCAAAGTCACTGACCGGTCCTTTCCTTCTAGAAGCCCCAAAAAACTCGTTTCATACTGTATGCACGGCATCGCCAGTCATTTTCTTATCTGGTTTACTCGGGTACTTGCTGCGGGTATTGGATTAAAATACCAGATCGGGCCTCCGAAAGGACAGCTCGGGGAGTGCTGAATGTCCATTGGAAAGTGCTTAGATGGTTCACCTTAGGTTTGTAAACTTCGCGGGTCTGCGTCTTCTGGTACCCTACTCCTCGCTTGGCATGCACCAGGGTGGGCACCAGGGGGCGCCCGTATAGACTGGGAAAACTGCAACAGGAATCAATCTGGGAGGCAGCCCTACCCTCAGTGAAAAGGCCTTTATGATGGGAGTACTCGGCTTAGAATCCATAATAATGCCAAGCCGTTATTAGCATCTTTTTAAAGTCAGATGAATGGGATGGGGAGGGAGGTGGGAGGGGGGTTCAGGATGGGGAACACGTGTACACCCATGGCTGATTCATATCAATGTATGGCAAAAACCACTACAATATTGTAATTAGCCTCCAATTAAAATAAATTTTTTTAAAAAGAAATGAAAAAAGAAAAAGTCAGATCAGTTCCCTGGGCCCCTATTGAAAACGAAAGGATCATTCTGGAGATAAACCAAAATCACATTAAGGGAGATGCAGAATGTCCCAGGGTACAGAGGATCTGGGGTCAGGGTGCTTTTGGGGAGAAATCATGAAATAACAACATATTTACTTCTAGCATTTGAATTTAAAACAGTGTCTCCAGCAGAATTCATGCTTTAATTACATGAATGCAATTAAAAAACCTGCATTGGCTAGTGGACAGTTGATAGCAGGTGACAATAGTTTAAAAAGAATTAAGGGAAAAGAAGGTTGAAACTTAATCCCTTAATCTATTTTTTCTGTAGATTGGGGAAAGACCTCCGATATTTGATTTGGCAGGAGAGAGCTTCAGTCCATCTGCCTGAGCCCCAGTTTTATGTGAGAACACCCTCTGAGAGCCACAGTCGCAGAAACAACAGCATCTGGCTGGAGAGAGAGACCTCAGTTCAGTCCTAACCACCACTAAGTAGCCTAAACACCGGCAGCTCACCTCTCCTCTCTGCTCCTCAGCTTGCTCCTCTACAACAGAGAGAAGTTGGATTCAAACTTCCTTCCAGCCCTAAGAGTCTGTGGCTCTAAGAACATCCGGGGTCCCTGTGGACAAGCTGACTGAGGTCACTCGAGGTCAGTCTCTGAGTCAGGCCAAAGAGAACCAGCTGAGAAGATTGAGGAAGGAGGATGGGTGAAGAAAGTGTCTCCCAGCCTGGGATCCTGGAGAAAGGACACAGCACGAGCTAATAAATATCTCCCAAGTGCTACTCTGTAGGCAGGCAGAGAGGCTGACCCTTTGCAGAGACAACATATCAGAGGCACAGCTTTTCTATTCTGGTAAAGCTTCCTATGCTATTCGAGAGAAAAAAATGTAAATAAACAAAAGCTTTTGAAAAAGATAAATAACTCAATGAAGCCACAGTTTGAAACACTCACAGAACCCTCACAAGGCAGGATTTGATTTATGAGAGGCCAATACAACAGTGGGTTTCCCTGGTGGCTCAGATGATAAAGAGTCTGCCTACAATGCAGGAGACCCAGGTTTGATTCCTGGGTCAGGAAGATTCCCTGGAGGAGGAAATGGCAACCTTCTCCAGTATTCTTGCCTAGAGAATCCCATGGACAGAGGAGCCTGGCAGGCTACAGTCCACGGGGTTGCAAGAATCAGACACAATTAGCGATTAAACCACCACCAGTGTCACAGTACAACCTGTAATTCGTTGTCATCTCACAGAGAATCTGCAACGTGTACGGAAAACATTTTCTACCTGCAATTCAAACCAGTTTATAGAGATTTTATAATCTCTATAACCTCTCAGGTAGGCAGCAGTTGAAATGGATGAGGGAGGGGGTGTCTAGAAGCACCAGCTCCATTCTGAAGAGTCTAGACTGCAAAGAATGCCTGTCAGACAGGTGAAAGCTCAGGAAATAATGATGGATAGCATCACCAAAGGACCAGACTTTAGTCTGTGGTGGTGGGTGAGCTGTTGTGAGTCACTCCAGGACCCAGATGGACAGCACACATCGAAGCCCATTTCGGTCGATGAGAGGCAGCCGCCTGCAGAGGGCAGAGCCTGGACGTGGAGCCAGAGGGCTGGGCTGGAGCGGCCTGGCTGTTGCGCTTCCCGCACGGACTGAGCAAGCCGTTTCAGCTACGGGCCTGGGGGTCCGCCCAAGGTCCCCACGTGTGAGGAGAGCAGTGGCGCTAACCATGCTCTGTGATTCTGCAGAAACATGTTTAAAAAGCAGTCTTCCTTTCTCTTGATCCACAGAGGTATTTCACCCCAGTCTTCAGTCTGATTACAACCTGCCTTGTGACATATTTGGATACATTCACAATTAGACCTTCTCTGAAACATAACCACAGGATCTCTAATAATCTCTAATTATCTCTAATAATCTCATAACATAATCTCTAATGTTAATGTTAATCACATCAATAAATGATCCATATACATTTGTATACATGTGTGTTTATTTATATACAACCATTAATGTGGTGATATGGTGGCGCAGTGATAAAGAATCTGCCTGCCAATGCAGGAGACACAAGAGATGTGGATTCGATCCCTGAGTCAGGAAGATCCCTTGGAGTAGGAAATGGCAACTCTAGTATTCTTACCTGGGAAATCCCATGGACAGAGGAGCCTAGTGGGCTACAGTCCATGGGGTCACAAAGAGTCGGCCACCACTGAGCATACACACAGAAGCAAGCAGTCTAGTCAAGAAACTCTAGCAAAGTCACAGTTTTTCCACATCAGTCTCTTGCTGTCTACATAACTAGCAAGATAATCCTTGAAAAATGTGTTGTGCACCCTATGTACTATCGTATGAGATGGTCACTCATCTAAAACACTGAACTCACTGTTACTCTGAAAGTGAAAGCCCAGTTTCTGTCAGGCTTGGGGACCAGCCTTTGCCAAGTCTAGACCCTGTTTAATGCCAAGCCCCCTAGGTTTCAAGGTTCATTTATATTGGCAGTATACAACTTCCTGGTTCAAAAAACAAGTCTTTAAAGATCTCATAAAACTTTCTGGACTTCAGATGGTTTTTACAAAACAATACTCAGATGAGCTAAGTGTAAATGAATCAGGAAAGAGGATTATGTTTCGCATAAAAACTCATGGGTTTGAGGATTAGGGGAAGAAAAGAAGGCTGGCAAATGCTAAACTTTTAAAGCACTTTGAAACCATTAGTCAAATTAAAAAAATGCAGCCAGTTTCCCTCATTCTTACGTTTTATGAGTTTTGTAATTGAAAATCTTTTCCTATATTTAAGATCAGCTACAAATCAACTTAGTGGCTGCCTATAATCAGAACTTCTTCCACTCATATTTTCTTCCAGCCAAGGATTTCATAGAACCTCTTTTAGTTCTCTTCTAATTTCATCAAGAAATTCTTAGAAAGAGAAGGGAGAAGGGGAAGAGATGAACAAGAATTCGGTGAGTTGTAGGTAAAAGAAAGAGAAAAGGAGAGTGAAAGCAAGAAAGAGATTGAGGAATGGAAAAGAAAGGGAAAACAAGAGAGGAAGTGTGAAAACAAAAAGAGAGGAGATGCAATGGAAGGAGGGAAAAGAAGAGATGGGTGGAAAGAAGGGCAGATTGGAGAAGTGCAAAATGAAGGAGAAATCAATGAATGAGAAGTGGGGGCAAAGAGGCAGGAGCAGGGGGAAAGGAAAAAGGAACTATAGGGTGAGAAGGATTATTCCCAGCATCTATGAGCTAATCTTCTCGGGTTGCTCACCAGGATCCTGCCATTTCTGAACCTCGGCCGGTTCTGACCTGAACATCAGCTTGTCTAGGTTTGGGCGAGATTTAAACCTGTGACCTTAGAAGGTGCTAGAATGGAGGCTGGCAGGCTGCCACACACCACATGCAAAGCTGGAGGCACAGGACGTCTCATGTTCTCTCACACAAGCAGGAGGCCAAAGGCCACAGCTTCAGCTCCAGACACCTGCAAGGAGATGCTTCATTTACTCTTGTTCTTCCAACCAGTGCATCAAAAAAAAGCAGAGGTGAAGGAGATCAGAAATGTGGGACTTCCTCCACATTTAACTCAGCATCCATGAAAAATCACACAGCTTTTCCAACGAGGAATTAAAGCAGAGACACATCCAGTGAAGGTATCCATGTTTCTCCTGAGATGTGTCAGCAAGATGGAGATGGAGCCCATTTGCAGAGAAGAATGAGGTGCTCCTGGGACTGAGCAGCAAGTGGAACCAAAGTTTACCCTAGGCTTTCCCTCCCTTTAATGCTTCAGGTTTGAAATCTAAGCATCCTTAGTTGTCATTCAACAAACATTTAGGGCCCTAAACCCTACAGCCCTCAGATAGCCTACATAACTCTTCCAGCAAAATCAAAACAAACTTCCATTTCAGGTGGAGAAGTTTAAATAAAGCCTGGTTGGACTGCAACCCAAAGTTGCCCCTGGGCCAGCGAGTGTCTTTGTGCTGACCCTGGGTGTGCAGCCGTAGCCGGATACACCCCATTCACACAGAGTCTAATGAGGTATAATTACATGTATGGTGAGTATTGAATAAAGGACTGCGGGAAATGAGACCCAGACAAGGAAAAGGGTAAAGGGTATCAGTTACTACTCTACAACTTTTGAAGAGCCAATCCACAAAAGGGAAATTCACCAAAAGGAAATTTTGGGTACACTAAATTTCCCTTTCTGATTATTTCGGTCCTTTCTTACTTACCTTGAGTATAATCAAGGGTTAAGTATCACACAATGGCAGCTGCCCAAGGCAATGAAATGCCTCTCTGTCTACAGGGAACCAAAATCTGTTCCTTAATTTACTCTCATTGAGGTTTTTCATACCCATTTATTCAAATTTTTGGACATTAAATATGAAAACATGTAATAATTAAGTAGTTATCAATACAATTTTATTTATACTTTTCATTCATTTCCAAACTTCATTGGGTCAATCAGCTGGTCAGCGTTCAAGAGGGCACACAGGAAATGTGTTCTTACTCTCAAAGAGTTTGCGTCTTGAAAAATAATTCGATGTACACTGAACTGGCATGCACCTCAACTCTATGAAACACTTGCCTTTTGATCACAACATAGCCCCCAAGAAATTACACTTCGCTTTGATATCTCAATTATAAACACCTTGGCCTTCCATTAATCCATGGAATTTTACTTAAATTCCCTGCTTAAATCTAACTTCAAAGATGCCCAGACACCTGCAAGTTTGGTTTAGTGCCAGGTAGGCGAGCAGAGTAACACTCTCTCCCCTCAAATGCAGCTTCATTAGAAATCATGATCCAATTTTAAGAGGAACCTCCTGTTTCGTGTCAGTTTCTGTGCTTCCCAGGTTGTAGAGTTGCTGTAATTGCTTTTTTATGTAAATTTCAGAACACTAGTCGTTCTCTTGTCTACATTAGGATTTTCACCCAATGGCATAAGTGCATGATGCTGCCTGAGTTTAATGTGCGTGTGTATGTTCTAAGTTGCTTAAGTTGTGTCCGACTCTTTGTGACCCTATGTACTGCAGCCTGCCAGTCTCCTCTGTCCATGGGATTCTCCAGGCAAGAATACTGGAGTGAGTTGCCATGCCCTTCTCCAGGGGGTCTGCCTGATCCAGGGATCAAATCTGCGTCTCTTACGTCTCCTGCACTGGCAAGTGGGTTCTTTACCACTAGTGCTACCTGGGAAGCCCCGTGTGAGTTTAATACTTGATCCTAATTATGTTTTTTTCAAAATATTCTCTCTGCCCCACAACAATTGATTAAAATATCATACAGTGAATAAAGCAGCCAAGAAAAAAAGAAGAAAACAAGGGAAGTTATTGTACCATTTCTACATATCAATTCCTAGCCAGTCTGTCTGATCTTCTAAGACCCAGGACCCTTTAAAGATTGCCTCCTTTTCCTTCTTTTGATCTCATCTTGGGTTACTGCCCCAATGAACCTCTGGTCCAACTACATTTATCTACCCATTTTTCTTCTTTCTCTTTGAAAGAAAAAAAAAAAAGGTGGCTAGCCACTAGTCTGCAAAGAAAGAATATCCACATTCCAGCCTCTAACCACCCCTCACATCATTCTCCTGACAGCCTGTCATCTCTTCAGCTAATCCTCTCCTCCTTCAAAATAGAAGTCAAGATCCTTTACTTCCACGAAGGTTGTTGAACCATCCTAAAGCGCCATGGGGTCACAAAGATTCGGACATGACTTAGCAACTAAACAACAGAACTTTAGTTTATTCTCACTTCCTCTTAGAGCATTTATCATCCATCTCAGGCATTAAGCACAGAACAAGTGCTTTGGGGGAGACATGGAGCACATTTTAAAGCCAAAGCCTTTTATTCTTCTGGGTCTTATTAAGATAAACCAGAACTAAGGCAAGTTCTGGTTAATAACAGTTGAGGTTTGGTTACAATGACCAGTGACAAAGTGACTTTTCTTTAGCTTGTTAAAGGCTGGGTTCTGCTGAGCAATAGGGTTTGCCCAAATTTTCCCCCAAACCTAAATTAAGTTGAATCAAGCCACAGTAGGAAAAAAAGTTTTCTACCTCCGAATTGATGGCTTGAAACGTTCTATAGAAAGCATTTTGTCTAACTTCTGTTTGAAAACTGTTACATTCCCAGTAATACCATTAAAACAGTCAAGGCTTTTATAACCTCTCTGTTTTGTTGCCCTCTCAACTTACTCTGTTATGGGAGGCCAAGACATACTCTGAGAAGGCAGCTAGTAAAAATCTACATAATATGGATGAACGGAGCAACAAAACAGAGGTGACTCACACCACCAAGGAAACCAGCTGTGCACGTAGAGGCCTGGCTTTCCGCACAGCGAGGGGAGACCAGTAAAACCAGCCCAGTGTCTGCGACTCCTCCAGGTTTCCCGGTTTTAAAGCCCAAGCTACTGCTGAGAGGGATCAGGTTACATCTGCCCGCCGCCCCAGAACTTTCCACTTAACCCTTTTCAATCCACAACCTGCTTGTTAGACTTGCAGTTCACTTAGAAGAACACCTTCTGGCTTCCTATTTTCCCCCATGTTTTCTTCCCAACACACAAGTAGCTGGCCGACCCCTCTGAAGCTTTTCTTCCCCACCCCCTGAAGCTACCTGCACCAGCGCTGACTTCCGGGCCTCCACCGTCCCTGGAGGCCTGTGCACAGGGTACACACCTGGTGTGTCGTAGTCCCAGCGCCTAACACAGCACATCATAGCACACCGTGCACATCATAGCAAATGTTCAATGTAAGTGAAGGCACAGTGTTTGTTGAGTGACTGACTACACCTAAATGCTGTCAACAGTCCCCAGTAAGAAATCTCCAACTATCTTTTTTTTTCATCCTAAGAAAAAAAACCTTTCTCAAGATCCTTAATTTGCCAAGGGTCTGGAGACTGATTCATTGACTCATTTATTCATTCAGTAACCATTTTTGAGAGCCAATTGTGTGTGTGTGTGTGTGTGTGTGTGTGTGTGTGTGTGTGTTGGTCATGCCATGCAACTTGCAGGATCTTAGTTCCCTGACCAGAAATCAAACCCTGCCCCTCGGCAGTGAAAGCACAAAGCCCTAACCACTGAACCACCAGGGAATTCCCCCAGTTGTTTTCTAATTAAGTAATAATGGGGAATGGATTTTAGACATTTTTGCTAAGGGATCTAATATCAGGATTCTCTCTGAAAACTGGGTACGTTTTCTTTAGAAGACATGGGATAAGCAGATAAATAGATGGAATCTCTTCCTACAGTCCTCTTGCAGCTGATTGCTAGAAAATAATTGGCAGAAAATCTATGAGCACTTAGAACAGCATCTATAGGATATAAGTACATAATCCTGGATATTTGCTTGCCAAGAAGGAAGAGAATGTATGGTTAAAAGCACAAACTTTGGCATCAAAGAACCTGGACTCAGTTCCTTTTTTTTTTTTTTTTAATTTTTATTGGTGCATAGTTGCTTTACAATGTTATTTTCTGATGTACAGCAAAATGAATCAGCTATACGTATATACATAAATCCCCTCTTTTTTTGATGTCCTTCCCATTTAGGTCATCACAGAGCACTAAGTAGAAGTCCCTATGCTATAGGTATATAGTAGGTTAGAAGCCCATAGTAAGTACTCATTAGATATCTATTTTATATGTAGTATATATATATATATATATATATATATATATATATGTTTTGCTTCTAAATTTGGAAGTAAACTCGGGTGCCTCAGCCTATGTTCTTGATGAATCTAGGAAGCAGCCACTTGGAATTAAGGAACTAGACCCCGGAATCCCCCTTGAACAACCACTTTTATGAGGGGATGTATTTGAGCTACTCAGTGCCACCTTGGGAACTGCTTCTCAGCTGGAGGCAGTTGGAAATAGATAATCTCAGCCTTAGATATGTGAAGGTCGCTTTTCTTTCTTCCTTTAATCACTTTACGGTTCAGCATAAGAGTAATTTCTTAGTAATCATGAAGTGTTTCCTCAGCCTCTACACACTTACTGCCCTAATTCTTCCAGTTGTCATTTCTGGAAAAACGGAGCTTCCTCCAGGAGTTACAGAGTCAAAGATATAAAACACTAATGAGTCGCTTGTGTTTCTCCCTCAGTAGAGAAAGGTCTTAGTGTGTGTGTGCTCAGTCACGTCTGACTCCTTTGTGACTGTGTACTATGGCCTGCCAGGCTCCTCTGTCCCTGGAATTTTTCAGGCAAGAACGTTGGAGGGGGCTGCTGTTCCTTCTCCAGGGGATTTTCCCGACCCAGGGATCGAACCCGTGTCTCCTGCTGGGCAGGTGGATTCTTTACCACTGAGCCACTTGGGAAGCCTGCAGAGACAGGAGAGGAGACCTCAATTTTATAAAGGGAGATGGTGGAAGGAAGGAAAGGGGAGAGAGCTATTCATATTCATTCTCTGAGCACCTACAAAGGTCCATAAATGGCCCAGGAGGGTTCTGCACCTGCTATCACTGAAGGGGGACATGCCACAGACACTTGCTTCTGTAACCAAAAAATGACATTCCATCATTTAATAAACCATCCACCTCTCTAAGCTTCTATTTTATTATCTATGAAAGTGGGAATAATATACACAAGGCTTAGCAAGCTTTTTTGAAAACGGACGGATAGTAAATACTTTCAACTTTGTATACCATGCAGTCTCTGTCTCTCTAAAACCACTGCAGACAGTGACTGCAACCACGAAATTAAGAGAGACTTGCTCCATGAAAGAAAAGCTATGACAAACCTAGACAGAGTATTAAAAAGCAGAGACATCACTTTGCTGATACAGGTCCGTCTTGTCAAAGCTATGGTTTTTCCAGTAGACATGTACACATGTGACAGCTGGACCATAAAGAAGGCTAAGTGCCAAAGAATTGATGCTTTTGAACTATGGTGCTGGAGAAGACTCTTGAGAGTCTCATGGACTGCAAGGAGACCAAACAGTCAATCCTAAAGGAAATCAACCCTGAATATTCATTAGAAGGACTGATGCTGAAGCTGAAGCTCCAATACTTTGGCCACCTGATGCGAAGAGCTGACTCATTTGAAAAGACTCTGATGCTAGGAAAAATTGAGGGCAGGAGGAGAAGGGGATGACAGAGGATGAGACAGTCAGATGGCATCATCGACTCAGTGAAAATGAGTTTGAGCAAACTTCGGGAGATAGTGAAGGACAGGGAAGCCTGGTGTGCTGCAGTCCATGGGATCGTGAAGAGTCAGACACGACTTAGCAACTGAACAACAATAACTGTCTCTGTTACAACTGCTCGCCTCTGCCATTCTAGCCGGAGAGCAGCCTGGACAGTTCAGCAAGGAATGGGCATGAGCAGGTGTGGTCCACAGGCGTAGTTTGCCATCATCTGGCCCAGTCCCCTGGTCTAATACATAGGGTGTAAGGAGGATTACATAAGCTAATCCAAGCAACAGATTTTTGTACAGCATGCAGCAGATCAGCACTCTATAATGAAGATTAACTATTATCATTGCTCAGATTTTAGACCCTCCTGAGTGTGTGTGCTACCTCTGCTTACCTTAGTGAGTGAGGTAATCCTCAGAGCTCCCTGGGGGGTATTTCTAGACCTTACCATCTTGGGTGTAACCCCGTGGAAAGGAGAAGAAGGAAGGAGGACTAGGCAGAGGGAGAAGTGGAGCTGCCCAGCAGCAGGCTGAGCTGAACCCACAGGGATCTCTGAAGCTAACATGGCTATTAGCATCGTCCCACGTGGATCAGAGTGGCTGGGCCTTGGTACCCTCCCCTGGAGCAGTCACTGGATGTGGGCTGCCCTGGGAAGGGAGGCCGCTCTGTAGCGCAGGCACTCTTGGAGGAGCTGACAGCTGACAGCATGCCCAGCAACTGGGCAAGTGAAGGGGTGGGGGGGGAGATGTGACCAATTCTGACCTTGAGTTATGCATAGGAATTGCAAACCAAGCACTGAATTGTTGTTGAAAGAGCATTCAGAGCTCCTTCTGTCTATGGTGACCAGCAATCTCAAGATGGTGTCTGCTCCATCAGCCTGGGTCTCAGAGGGACCACACTGAAGACAGTTTCCTATCAATTGTACTGGATCCCAATGTGAGCAAGACTTAAATCTGAGTTCTTTAACCACTGGGATTTTAAGGTTGTTGCCAAAGTATTGTTGTTGTTGTTCAGTCGCTAAGTCTTGTCCAACTCTTTGTGACCCTGTGAACTGCAGTATTGTTAGCTTTCTGTTAGGAGTCCTTGCCTGCTGCACTGGATGTATCTGAAGGTTTTGAAGTGAAGACACACTTGATAGTCTTATAAAATCAGGGGACTTGTTTGAAACCACTATCACCATTGCCAGCATCATCATTTTAATATCAGCATTTACATGGATTTTCTAATTTAATGCTCCTAACAATCTATGTATAATATAAGTATTATTACCCTCATTTTAGAGATTAGGAAACCTATGCTTATAGAGGTTCATTAGTTTGCACAAGGTCACGGGTCTGCAAACTATAACCTGTAGACCAAATCCAGCTCACTGCCTGTTTTTGTAAATAAAGTTTTATTGGAATACACCCATGCCCATTCATTATATAGTATGTAATTATGGCTGCATTCATGATAATTGTGGCAAGAGCTAAGTAGTTGCGTACGGCCTGCAAAGCTGAAAATACTTACCATCTGGCCCTTTTCAGAGTCTGCCCACTCTCCCTATCTCCCTCTACTCTACACAATACCTGGTTCCAAACCCAGGTTGTCTGACTCCAGAGACACTGCTCATAATTCAGATTTAAGTAAATACTAGGTAGGTTTAAAGCCTGCGGGGGCATTATAAAACTTTCACATTTCCATTATTCTAACATTTTTTAATTTAAACTTTTATGACATTTATTTCCAGCATTGACAGACTCCATATCATGAAAATCTTTCTCTGGAAAACACTTAGAAAATTCTGGATAAAATGAGTAGCTGACTTGGCAAGAAATTAAGCTAAACCTTCAGGGTTTATAATTGAAGTAGAAGCCGAAATCCAGAATGGGCCCAGTAAATGCTCACTCATTGAGGCAGTGGGCCCCTAATGGCGTTTGTCAGTATGGTGGGGGGTGGGGGGGGAGACATGACAAGTGTCTTAGTAGGGAGACTTTAGAATGAGGTCCCCAAAGGCCCAAATGTTCAGTAAAAGAGTGGACTAAAAGATATTTGCCCTGCAAAGGGGGAGAGGAAAAGAAATTGTGTCCTGGCTTTGATCTGGGCTGGAAGAAAAAAAGAAAGTCCCTATGTACCAACCAGAGGTAACAACTATAACCCAGGCCTCAAGCCTGAGTTCAAATCACTCTACTTGCCCATTCTGAAACTATTTTAAACCAAGGAAACTAATTTAAAATTGTCCTAGATTATTAGCTTCCCAAGCACTTAGCAAAGTTGACACAAAAAAAGTGAATATTCTCTTAAGTCCCCTAAAATTCCCCAGATAAGCCCACAACAAAAATGAGCTCACAGTGAAAAATCACAAGACCACTCACAGAGCAAGACATCAGGGGACAGAGTCAGCAGAAGGATCAAGCAGCAGAACCAGACACATGAGGTCTTCAGAGGTCAGAGCATCCTATGTATCATGGCTTGGCCAACATTTTCTGTAAAGGCCCAGGTAGTGTATATCCTAGGCTTTGCAAGCTATGTAGTCTCTATCAAAAAGATTCAACTTTACCGTTCTAGAGTGAAAGCAGATAAGCAATATGTGTAGGCTTAGCTGTGTTTCAATAAACCTTTATTTACAAAAATGAGGAAGATGTCAGATTTTGCTCTAGTTTTTAAAGTATGCTTCCAATATTTAAAGAATTTAACATATGAGCAAGGAATAAAACACTATCATTAATATCCAGGCAGATTCTTAATTTCTGGAAGTAAAAGGTTTAGTTGAAATCTTAGGATTCAACATATGAGCTAACAAGCAGATTAGAACAATTAAAAAACATCATTAGCAACTTGAAATTTGGATATGACAAAACTACCAAGAATTTTGTACAGAGAGACAGAGGAGGAAAATATGAAAGAGAGGTTAATAGACATGAAATCTGAGTGAGAAGTTCTAACATTCATCTAGTCAGAGTTCCAGACGAATGAGAAGAAAGAATGAGAGTGAGAGAATACTCAAGAATTTTCATGGATCCTATTTATGATCTATAAAATATTCCCAAAAAATACACTCAAACTCATCATTTTGAAACTGCAGAATATTCAAGAGTAACTGAATAGTTTCAAAAGACCCCTTGCCTCCCACAAAGACACCTTATCTGCTTTATATCTAATTTCTCATGAACAATTAGCAGATACTGAAATACTGTAAGACAATGTCTTCAAAGTGGTAAAAAAAAATTATCTATCTATAATTGCATATCCAACAAAATTTAAAGAATGAGGATGAAATAGAGACATTTTTATACAAACAAAAGCTAAGATAATTTATTATCAACAGACCCTCTTAAGATTTAAAACAGAAAAAAAAAAAAGGAACTTCTTAAAGGCATATACTTTAGAAAGAAGGAAAGGGACCACGGAAGGGAGATTTGAGATTTAAGGTTGGTAGCCAGGTGAGCAAAGAAAGTAGTAATCATGCGGATAAATCTAAATAAGCATCAACATTAATAACATTTAATTTGTGAAGTTAAAAAAATGGGGAGCACATAAATAGAGATAATATTCTGTCTCTTAAAATAGTAGATACAAAAAGTAGTAGGCACATAGGTGTTCATGAATGCATGTAGTGTGCATGCTGTATTCTCTTCTATGTATGATACGTTTTGCAAAGCATTTTTAATAGAAATCAAATATGGAATAACAATAGTCTATAAGCTGAAAGAGTTAAAGCCCTCTAAGTTTTAGGAAGAGAAGAACTTCCCAGGTGGTGCAGTGGTGAAGAATCTGCCTGCCAGTGTAGGAGACTCCAGAGACACGGGTTCAATCCTTGGCTCGGGAAGATCCCCTGGAGTAGGAAATGGCAACCCACTCCAGTATTCTTGCCTGGAGAATCCCCATGGACAGAAGAGCCTGCTGGCTGCAGTTCACTGGGTTGCAGAGAGTCAGACACGACTGAACGACTAAGCACAGCACCGTTTGGGTCAAATTTCTTAAGAATGGGTTTTACAAAACAACCAGTTACCATTTCAAAATAACTTGCATTTTGAGACAAAAGATGGGGAAATCACTTTTCACTGCATTAATGAGACATTGTTCATTTAAATATAAGGATTCTAGGGGGAAATGTATAATAAATCATTTTGAAGTACAAGTGGATTTGAAGAGTTGGGGACAAAATTTATGTATAAAGGTGGATATATATATATATATAAAGGATAAAAAATTATGTATTTTAATTGCTGCATTAAAATAGAGAAATATTAGAAAGAACCTAAATGAAAAACACAGGAATGGGTAAAGTATGACACTTGCGTAGAATGAAATGTTTTTATAGCTACTTAGTGACATGGGGAAATATCTATGATATAATTAGTAAACAATATATAAAACTGTAAATACAAAATGATCACAAAAAAATATTAATGTAGTAAAATGTGTCCAGAAACAGGATTAGGAAGAAAAAAGAATATTAAGAGTGATAGGGAAATAGATAATTTGTTTTTTTATACTTTATATTCTATTTCCAAGTTTTTACAATGAGCACTTTCATAATCAGATAACAGACTAATTTTATTTTAAAGCTTTAATATTTTGTCAGTTTATATATATATTTTATATGTGTATATATATTATTGCCCAGAATCTCTGTGAATGAAATAGTACAGGAAAAATGAATTCTGAAAAGAGACAACATGGCAAGCCTTTAAGAGAACATTTTTAAGGGACAGGGATGTTGCTGTGTTTGTAATTAGCGTGTAACTTGATACAAAGTAACTTCCTCACTTAAAAGTATGAATATGCAACAAGCCTCACCCAGAGGTTGCTGTGGCTACCAAGGTAAACCTGGTTAGGTTGGCATTCCCTGGGCTTCCAGGTGAGGCAGGAGAAAAGAGGGGCTTCTTAGAGGCACTGGGAAGGAGACACATCTCCCCTCTGCGCCTCTGTCTTGTCTCGTCTCCCACCTGTCTCTCTTTCCTCCCCCACCTCTCTCCTCTACCATCTTCGCTCTTTATCTCTAGCCTCAGTGCAGTCAACACCATCAGACCCCCTCTGCTGGTCTTCCTTACCCCGTGCCTTTCTGGGCCTCCACAGGAGGCTGCACTTTTCTAAGCACCTCCCTCACCATAAGCTCTGGGAGGCAGCATTTGTTTCCCCCTGGAACCTTGGTGCCGAGGACCTGTCCGTGGTGGGCGCCCAGTAAATATTTGTTGACTGCATGAATGAATGGAGGCTCATTCTCAGCGTCTTGAGGGCTCCTCTTCGTCTGCTCATCCTTAAATACAGTCATTCTTCATGATTCCATGCTCAGTTGCTTTTTCTTTCCTTTCTTTAGGTTTCTGCTGGATGATCTCTCCCCTCTTTGTTTTAGCTAACATTCATATGAAAATGAGCCCAACTTTTCAACTCAACTTCGTCTTTTTTCCTCATCTGTATTTCCAACGGCTTTCAGTTAGATCTATAGATCCTCCTTATTCTCATCCATAACTCATCATCTTCCTCCCAGTCATCTTTCCTCCTTGAACTCCAACTCACTTAACATCACCACCCCTTCAACATTCCCAGATGGAAGCTCAGAGAAGCCTTTTATTTTCCTCC
The DNA here is from genome assembly GCF_023699985.2 of Odocoileus virginianus. Lineage (NCBI taxonomy): Eukaryota > Metazoa > Chordata > Mammalia > Artiodactyla > Cervidae > Odocoileus > Odocoileus virginianus. Next base: position 15,104,780 of record NC_069675.1, on the reverse strand, counting down.
AGCCCTCCCTGATGAGGATGGAATTGTGTCCCTCTTTTCTCTTCCATTCCCACTGCCCCTGTTCCACGTCTCACCAAGATCATCACCAAACACTGTGGGTTTCCTTACTTCAAATCTGCATTTCCCATGGCTGCTGCTGGATTTATTTTCCAAACTATGGAACGCATCGTGTTCCCATCATGCTCAAAAACCCCTGATGTTTCCCATTGCCTTCAGAGTAAAACCCAAGCATGCAAGGCTCCCCCCCATCTTCATGGGAGATGAAGTCACATCACTTCCATGACTGCTCACATTTCTCCACCTGCCTGGATACTATTTTCCCTCAACTCTGCCTCTCAACTGGCTCAGCGCCCTGCAAAGCCCGTATCAAGCACCACCTTCTCTGAGAAGCCTTTTCCCAAAGCTTCAGTCAGGACTCAGGCTGCCCTCCTTGGTGGTTGGATAACCTCTTGATGATAACTCCGTTACAGCAGCGGTCAAGGTTGTGGGCTGCCGGTGGCTGGACAGAGGAAAACGTAAGGAGCTGTTGAGAACGTGAGCATGAGGCATGGAGATTTCTCCTCTAGAGTGAACTCAGGTCTACTTCTTCCACTTTACCACAACTAAATAATCCATGCCCTACCTCATCTCCTCACTAAGCAAGATATGGTCCATTTCCAACCTTTAAAAAGGTCAAAGTTAAATTCTGGTCCATTCATCCTTCTTCCCTTCCCTTCCCATGTGTGGCTATTTGGCAGAACCATGAAACAAAAGGGAGGTTCACACACTTTTAAGAAAAAGTCACTGCCATAGGCAGCTAAAGCAACAGAATATTTTCTTTATAAAAATAACTTTGGCAGAGCTGGTTGTTTTCTGCAGATGTTGTGAGCAACCAAAATAAAGGTTGAAACTGTACTTCCGAACAAGTGACAGCTGCCTCTGTTAGCGCGTGTTTCCCCCTACTCTCTAGGAAGTGGAAATTTACAACAGAACTCATTCCCTTCATCTTTCCATCCTCCTCACAACGCAACCCCTGACCTTTGGAGCCTCCACCTCCAGCCAGAGGTAGATGGCTAAATAGGGGGGAAAATGCAAACCTTAGGAAATAAAGAATGCATCATACGGAGCGTTACATTCAAGTCATTGTCTCAAATGTTTTGGATAACTCTCGTCTTTAGGGAAGAAAATCTGAAACAGAGCAATTACATCACAAATGGAACATTCATATAGTCACTGGGATAGCAAAACATTCGGTGAAGGAAAAGGCTACATAATTTCAATGAGATCCAGGTGGAATATCCCTCTCAGCAAATGTCTACACACCAGCCCATAAAAATGATGGAAAAGGCACAAGACAAGAATAAATGCAAGAGTGCCGGGTGCTCATCCACCTAAACCCACATCCTCTCTGAGCTTGTCCTCTCCGACCTCTCCTGCCAGCCAGCCATCCTTCCTCCCGAGGGCTTGGATCACCCTCATGCCTTCTGGGATCTTCTGCTCATTGTCTTCCTTCCTTCTCTCACTGGGCAACCAAAATCTCTCCTGACCCACAGATGGGGACAGCAAGAGGGAAAACAAAATGACCAACGCAACTAGTAAGAGTGACAACAGCTTCAGAAGCCCCTGCTAAGCATCAAGTGCTGGACTGGTTGCTTTACATGGATTATCTCATTTAATCATGACAACCCTAAACAGTAAGTTCTATAATTGTTTCCATTTTATAGTTGGGGAAAATGAGGTTTAGAAAGGTTAAGTATCTTGCCCAACATCACACAGCTTGTTAGTATGGCAGAACCAGCTCTCAAATTTAATCTGACTCCAAAGTTAATCACTCTAACCAATAAAGTTCTTAGAGGAACACATTTCCATACACAAGATAATTAATAAAGAAAGAAAAAAATATATCAGGAAGGATGAAGCACTAGGAAGTCAGAGGGAAAGCCTTATGAAGAGATGAAGGAGAGTGGGAATCAAGGGTGAGGAGAATGGGACAGTCTGGAGAAATGGCTGGACCGCTACAGGTAGTTGCTGTTAAAATCGCTCAGTCGTGTATGACTCTTTGTGACCCCACGGACCGTAGCTTGCTACTCTCCTCTGTCCATGGAATTTCCCAGGCAAGAATACTGCAGTGGGCTACCATTTCCTTCTCCAGGGGATCTTCCTGACCCAGGGATCAAACCTCCATCTCCTGTACTGGCAGGTGGATTCTTTACCACCTAAGCCACCACGGAGGCCCACGACAGGTGATACGTGCTAAGTCACTAAAGTCGTATCTGATTCTTTGCGACCCCATGGACTGTAGCCCTCCAGGCTCCTCTGTCCATGGGATTCTCCAGGCAAGAAAACTGGAATGGGCTGCCATGCCCTCGTCCAGGGTATCTTCCCGACCCAGGGATCGAACCTGCATCTCCTGCAACTCCTGCATTGCAGGCTGATTCTTTACCGCTGAACCACTGGGGAAGCCCCACTACAGGTGGTAACTCATACCTAATCCTTAGTTGAAAATGAGAGAAACATCAGGAGAGACCCTTATGTACTAAAAAATTTCTGACTTTGATTCACAAAGGATGGGATTCAAAGAAAGAGAACTTGGAATGTTAACATAAGCGTGGCCATTCTCACACAGGTGAGATGAGTCATCTGCCTGAAATGCAGGAGCAGAAGGAAACAGCAGGTTCAAAAGAAGCAGGAAGAAATAGACTTGTGCATGAAAAAGAGATGCCAAAGATGCCATTGCCCTATACAGAGAAACATTCAGGAAGAGTGGAAGCAGGATGGAATTACAGGAGAAATACAGACAGGGGTGCTTCTGAGATGAGCCTTTACCATGAATGGTCCGGACAAGGATGAGGCTTTCTGAAGGCAGATTGCATAACTCCAAGTGAGTGATCACAGGAAGGGGGACTTGAACTATCCTTATGTCTGTTGGAATTCACAGTTCGCTAAAATAGAGTTGCTTATAAAAATGTTTAACATTCCTAGCTAACAAGTTCAGCTCAGATAGAAGGAGAAACCATCATTCTGGACATAATTTTAACCAATGAGAAAGAACTAGTTTCTGTACAGAAATTACAGGGACCTTGGGAGAACATGTCTTTTGGGAGTTGATAATAGCAAGGAAAAGCAGCATTACATACACTCTCAGGCAATGTAATAATGGGGGATGCCAGTGAAAAGGAAAAAGATAAGTAAACTCTTAAGCTAGCGTGATCACACAGAAAGCTTTCTCACAAACTCATGTTTTTCAAAGAACCAATTCAAGAGAGATTATGAGGGACATACAGTCAAGAACCAACACACCAAAATGATGATTTTCGGGAAGACTGAAGACTTAACTAGTGGGAAATCCAAGAGACATGAGTGATTTAAAAGGTCTTCCATGACAAATTCAGAGAGAAAGAGAATGGGGTGGGAGAGAAGGAAGGAAGAAAGGAAGGGAGGGGAGGAGGGATAGATGGAAAGGTGGGAAGGAGGAAGGGAGAGAGGTGAGAACAGAAGATAAAAGAACATAAAGATAAAAGAAAGGAAGAAGAAGGAAGGGGATGAAGAAGAGGACGAGGAAGAGAAGAACAAGGAAGTGACAGGTTCAGGAAGATGGTGTCATGTTAACAAGCAACTAAAGGTCCAAACTGCTAAATACTCAAATTCCATCTTCTAGAGAAAGCAGAATAGATTTTGAATTCAAACTGTGCAGCAAAGGAGACCATGAAAAGAATAAAGTGGAGCCTATAATATGTTATAGAATAAGAAAAATCTAGGCATACAGATTATTTCAAACCTCCAGATTCAGACAAATTACATTACAAAGTGCAAAAAGACTTTGCACATATAATCTCAGAGCCACTGGCAGTGAGTTTGAGAAACCATAAAGAATGGGAAAGATGCCAGAAACCTTGGGAAATGTTCTGTTTTGCAATATCCTGGAAACTAAAGATCCATAAGCTGGACGTGATTCTCAAAGAGGGTGAACCCTGCTGGACCCTGTGGTGATCAGAATACACCTGCTTTGCCAATGAGGGTTGTCGTCAAACTAGATTCTTCCAACAAAGAATGAACACTGTGATGAGAAAGTTGAAAGCCATGCTGAACAAGGGAAGGCTCATTGTTATGTGTAGCACAGAAATCAGATGACCAAGAAGGGTATCAATGATTTGAAATGTTTGTTTAAAAAGTCGTAGGATCATTTTATGCTGCCTTCAAAACCAGAACTAGAACCAACAGTAGAAACTTTAAATAGGCAGATTTTTCCTTAACATTTGAAAGTATTTTCTGTTCATTCAACAAGTGTTTACTGAGCACCCACTTTTCACCAAATACTACGCTAAGCACTGAGGATACATGATAAATACAGTTCTCACCTTCATTCGACTTAGTCCTGTGAAGGAAAACAATAACTAAGTAAATAAGAAACACAGTACAGATTACAGCAAAGCCAGGACGGAAAGAATGGGGGAAGATGGAGAATAATAGTGCGCATTCATATAAAGATGGTTTTAGGGAAAACTCCGAGGAGGTGCCATTTATGCTGAGACCTATACAACAAGGGTAGAGTTGGACGAACACTGGGAGGCAGAGAGAATTAGCAGGTGCAACGGCCCTGAGACTGGAGAGAACTTGACTTGTTCCCAGAACCCGAAGGAGCCAGGAAAGTAACCTCAGTGAGCAAGGCACAGGAAAACAGGAGATTGTGAGATATGGTTGAAGAGAGAGGCAGGAATCAGGGAATAAGACTTTGTCATCCTAAGGAATGTAGGATGTGTTCCAAGAGATATGGGGAGCTGTTGAACGTTTTGAGCAGGAAAGTCACACGACCCGATTGATGTGTGTGTTTTAATGGTTATTCCAGATGCTCTGTGGTAAATGGATCTGTGTGGACTGGGGGCAGGGTTGGGAGGAGGATGCAGGGAGAGCATTTAGGAGACTACTGTAGTGTTTAGATGCGGCAAAGTGTGAATTGAGGGTGTGCAGTCAGGTTGGAGAGACGTTCATTTGGATTTTTTTTTAAGTAACATACACAGAATTTACTGATGAACCGAATATGGGGTTTGAGGGAAAGGAGGAAAAATGACCAGAATGATACAAAACTGGACTTGGGTGGCAGGAATTGAAGGACTGCCTGAGCAGATACTGCAAAATGGGACCAGGAACTGGGCTGGCAGGATGCAATGGAAAGACTGAGGCTGCACTCGATTCAATGATGACAACAGAACTTAAGTACCTACTTCATGCTGTGGGTCTACTGAAAGCTCCAGAAAACAGGCTTTTGGTTTGGCACAATTCTTAAACTGCAATTGGTTATAAACTTTATGACAAGCACGCTTCTAGGGAAACTCACAGTGCTCCCGGCGAAAACAAGAAGAAAATTAGCAAAGTTGCATATATATTTTGCTATGTTACATAAACATTTTATATTATTTTATGTACTATATATTGTATACACATATGGCTTATAAAATTGTAATCCTTTGCTCAAATTTTAAAATACAGAAGGCATCCATGCTTGCAATGCCCATAATGAACACTAATAATCAACAGACACAAATGCTGCAAATTTTGCTAAAGACAGCATAACATTCTCATCTTGCTATGTCATCAGGAGAAGCTCTCTCTTGAAAAGAGGAGTTTTTGAAATTTAAGACTTAAGCCTTTCTCATATCAGAAGAGATCCCCCAAGTGAGTCTTCTCAGTCCTACTTCACTCCCAATAATCTCGCTGCCCATTACAAAAAAAAATTCCTACCTTCAAGTATCATAAATATTGGGTGCTAACAGCCATGCACATAAGAATGTAACTGCGGCGAGAATTCTCTGCTGGAATATATCAGTCTTTACAAGATAACCGGGCCTGAACCACAGATAACCGTTGAGACTAGATCTGTTGTCCTGTCAACCATCTATGTCACAGCCTTCTGGCATCAATCAAACATTACGGTTTAAATTCCAGATCACGAATAGCGTGACCTCAGCCACACCACTCAAGCTATCCAGAGTTAGGCCACCTAAAATATCACTGATGGAAAGAAGTTTATGTGGGAACCTAACTCCAGGTCCTTTTCTCAACATTAAATTCATCTGACGTTCCACATTCTTTTGTTGCAAAGGAAAGAGAGAGGAGGGAAAGGAGACACAGTGCTGGCCGGCAGGTGTGATCTTGCATGTTTCTCAGTCAGGGGCCTAGGCTGTGGTTTCCACGCCAATGGGGTGTTTTGTCTAACTGTCTGGGCGTGATGTGTGTGTTCCCACAAACAATTTGTCACACCATGAGAGTTACACACCTGGGAACAAAGACAGCTCCTTCCATATGGCAAAAAGCACAACTCTTATCAATTATCGTCTTTGGTGGTAGGTAATTTCTTCAACTGCACGTCAAGATTTTGTCAGAACTTTGTGTCTTTTGAGTGCTGGGGGATAACCTCATCCAGGCAAAGTCAGTCAGGAAGACATGGCTGTTAAAAAAAACCAAAACCTACAAACGGCTAGAGGACTTTCTCACAGTAGCAACCTTTGGAGGGTTCTTTGGAGAAAAACAATGTTTGAAAGAGACAGATTTTACTACCAGACACCAGTTTTGGCATAGACAACCTTAATGAGGTTAAGGCTAGGTCTTACAAATATCTACTTCTGAATTTTTTTTTCCATTTGACATTTGTTTTATCCAGCCGTACTGGTGAAACATATTTATAGAAAAGTACACAATTTAAGAGAGAACAGAGTCAGCCAGTTGAATAAAACATTTCAAGATGATGCAGTGTCAATTAAGCACACTCCCCTAAGAAGGATTCAGTGTAGTCGGGAGTGGTGGACATTTGGGGGAGCTTCTCTTTTTGAAAACCATCCTTCTGGCTTTCTGCTTGTTTTTATCCACAACAGAAAAAAATACTTTTGAGCTTTTGTGCAAATGGGAAAGAGGAGCCCAGGCAGAAATCTGGACCAGCAACACAGAGAAAGGCAGAGTATGGAGCGGCAAGTTGAGAAAACTCTGAAAAACAATCAAAAAGAGATTTAGAGAACAGCAATAGGGAAGGATTGAAGAAAAACATCTTGGGCCCCTCTGGGAACTCTCTCTTCCCAAGTCTTAAAACCCTCTGGTTTCCCCTTGTCTGAAATCACTGTCCACAACACCAGAAACAGTATGTTCTTAAGTTTTCTGTTTTGAAAAGACAAATAACCATGGAAACAGTTTTAGGTTTTAGTATAGAGGAGAGAAAATTTTCTTTGCACCAAGTTAATTAGGATGTGCGGGAAAGGGACAGATGTTCCCAGGAATTCCACCCCACGACTGGCTTTCGGTCACGGCCGCCAGTGCACCAGCCTTAGGAAAGAGTACTGAAGAATGGGGCTGCTTTAGAGCTGATTCCATTGAGCAGATCTGTAGCGAATATTTATGACAGCCTTCCTGCAGATTCAGAGAACTTCGTGGCCTAGGCAGATTTTCTAAGGCAGTGCCGACACTTTGATCTTCTAGGGGCTCTGACATCTGTTCTTGTCATCTGCACATTTGTATGTTTCTAGTGAAGTTCAGAGCAAGACCATAGAACAGCAATCTGAGGCCCCAAAACTTGTCCAAAACCAACAGAGTGGAGATTTACACTTATTGAGATAATAGCATCACACTAATGCAAGCCAAGAGGCCATCAGCCCATTTGGATTATAAAATATTCTATGTGAATATTGTTTTAGAAATAAATCCTAAGTTTCCCCAGGCGTGCTGGCCCTTGAGCACAGTATTATGGCCCAAGTTATGATGGCTCTTAGCCGCCTTATGGAACTTTAGCCATCACCTCCTCATAGATGAACAAAGGGGTCCTGGGGTAGCGGGGCACACGACTCAGGAAAAGCCCACCCTCACTCACTGGTTCCACTTTCAAACCAGTGTGAGGGGCTGCTGCTCATGAAGAGAGGCCACCCTGCAAGGTGTGATGACATCTCTGAGCCCTCAGGATGTCAGAGCTAGCCCCTGGACCATGGGGGCTAGCACAGCCCACGCACCAAAATGTTTAGGCTGAGTCGAGAAGCCACCTGTTGCTTGACTCCAAGCTCCCAGACTTTCAAGAACACAACTCCTGCAGCTCCTGCCCTGAGCACCTTCAGGAGGGGTGTATGTCCCAGCTTGCCAGCTCACCCAACTTTGCTCTCTCCCAGGGCCCTCGACCTTTCATGGGGCTTCCCACTTGTGAGCCCTTCATTAAACCAAGGGATGGTTTGGGATTACAGGTACCACAGCAAGTTACTGAGAAGGGGATGGTTTGGAGGAGGTAGGGGAAGCCTATTCCCCTCTCAGATCCCACTCTGGGAGGAATCTTCTTCTCCATGGGAGTACTTCCCTCCCAGATTCTTGCAAGACTGATGTCTCACTCTGGGTAAGACACACTGGCTTCATGTGGATAAGCATCATTTGTTGAAAAACCTATTTCCCTCTACTGAATTGTCTTGACACTCAGGTTGAAAAAAATTAGCCATAAATGTATGAGACTTTTTTCCTTGGACTCCTTGGATTCCATTGGTCCACATGCTTATCCTAAACCTATTCTACACTGTCTTGATTACTGTAGCTTTGTAGTAAGTTTTGAAATGGCAGGGACTTCCCTGGTGGTCCAGTGTCTAAGCCTCTGTGCTCCCAGTGCAGGGGGCCCAAGTTCAATCCTTGCTTGAGGAGCTAGATTCCACATGCTGCATCTAAAGATCCCACAGGCTGCAAGTAAAGACCTGGCACAGCCAAATAAATAAATAAATAAATTTTTAAATAAATGAAAAATAAATTGTGATTGTTTATTTTTTAAAAAAGAAATTGAAAATATGAGTCTCTAACTTTGTTCTTTTTCAAGGTTGTTTCAGGTATTCCAGGTTAAAAACCTTTACTATACCTTCCATCCAAGTTGTGAAGCTGTGTTATCTCTCTGAGATGCCTGATATAGGAGGTAAAGAGCAAACGATGTCAAAATAGCTTTGCGTTTGAACTCCCTTTTCTCTGACTTGGTTATACTACTTCATTTTTAAAATACAATAAGAAAAAAATAAAATAAAAATAAAATAAATAAAATCTTCCTCCTTCTCTCTCTACATTTCACTTCACTACCCCTGTGGACTTGTACACTATTTCCCTATTTGTAAAACCCCAAATCCATGTTCATATAAACATGAGCAAAGGTACCTATATTCCCTTTCTGCCAATGTCATACTTCCTGGACAAATTCTGTGATGATTCTAAAAGACCAGAATCCCTTAGAGCCTTGTATTTCTCATAAAGAACAAGTTTAGTTTAGGGGCCAATTATTTCTATCTGAGGTTAATGTCGTTAAGACATTTAACTCTTTCTAGAGAATGATAACAAATTGCATACAGCAGTTAGAAAGTGAGAGAACAGAAGAAAAGCTGTTTTAAGAGTCAAAAGCAATGTACCTTTCTGGAAAAAAAAAAAAGTGGTCTCTCATACTTGAAATTGAGCAGAAATTAAGGTCTTGACCTAGCTACCCTTCACAGATAAAATATGGTGTGGGCATAGGCCCTGGAAACAATTGTGTATTTGAATTAGGTACTTGGCAGAATATGAAAATAAAGAAATTGTTTCTTTATGTTTCTCTGAACTGATTTTGCCGTCAATACTCAAGTGTTTTTTCTTTCTGATACATGTCACTAAACTAAGTCTAACGAGGGTTTTCAAGAAGTCTGCAGAAAATCATAAGGCAGAATCGACGGGCTACCAGAGGGGTACAAGAAGCACGGGCAAGGCTTCCCTGCTGGCCCAGTGGTGAAGAATCTTCCTGCCAACGCGGGAGTCACAGGTTCGAGCCCTGTTACAGGAAAATCACACGTGCCGGGGAAAAACAAGCCTGGGCACCACCACCACGGAGCCTGCGCTCTGGAGCCTGGGAGCCGCCAGCCGCTGAGCCCGCGCGCTAGGACTACCGAAGCCTGGATGCCCCGGAGCCACGCTCTGCTGCAAGAGAGGCCGCCGCAGTGAGAAGCCGGCGCACTGCAACCAAGAGGGGCGCTCTGCTTGCTGCAGCTAGGGAAAAGCCCCCACGGCAACAAAGACCCAGCGCAGTCAAAAATAACTAAAATGACATGCATATACATATACACACAGAGCAGCGGCTCTGGCAGCTCTCTGAAACGTTCTAAGTTTAGCAGGTGTGCTGGGGGCAACGGAGTTGGTTCTAAGGGCCTCTTCGGCTTTAATGGGCCTTCTTAGAATATTCCAGAAGCCCAGCAGCCACACCAGAGCAAAGCACAGCCCAGGGAAACCTGCCACTCCAGCTGCTCCTGAATCATTCCACCCTTGACAGGAGGACTTCTCCATAAAAGAAAGAACGCAAACTCTGGATGCAAGACCTGTATTTACTGAGGTGCGGACTCTGGGCAGCTGTGAATCCGTTATCCCTTTTATCCTTCACAACAGAAACAGCTCTGGAGAGATTCTCAGAGATGAAAATAACTTCAGCTGAGGAACTTCAGCTGGGAGTGACTGGATGTGTCCAGCTTGACAGAAAACATTATGAGATGCAGCAAAGCTAGAAGCCCATGACTGTATGGGATAACTGCATGAGATAAAAAGTAGCACAGTTTTAATTTAGAAATATATTCTTCAAACACCAAGCCAAGTACAAATAGCAGAGACTAGCAGGAGATGGGGAGTTAAGTATTATACCCTAATCCTTGAAAGTGAAAAAGAAAGTGAGCAACAATGTTATAGTATCAACCCCAGTTGTAAAGTTAGGATTGATTTAGAGGGGAAAAAAAGTTATTTTTAGATTCTGTTTAATAGGATACTTAATAATATGGCAAACATTGGGATCAAATTTGATGACAATGCTGGCCGTGAGAAGCAGCAGGTGGTGTGATGCTAAACATGTCTGGGGTGTGGCTGCTTACTGAAATATTATGGAATAGCCAAGAGAGGTCAGTAGAAGTACTGACCATGTTCTGTCTCATACTAACTGTGCAGAGCTTGGGTTTGCTGCTCTGTGTCCATGTAAACTTTTCTGCCTGAATCTTTTTTTTTTAATCCTCTTTCTTCCTCTGAACTTCGACCACACCACAGGGCTTCCTTCTAGTGTGGGGGTGGATTTCCCTCAGAGATGGGAGCTTCTCCATCTTAATGTCCTCGCCCCTCTAAGCTTCCCCTCCTGACCTTGGCCCATGAAAATTTTCCTCTGGATCCTGCCTTTCCTCATTCTTTAGAAAATTACACTCCTGAAGACAAGGTCAAAGGAGCACAATTCTCCGAAAACCATTCTGTTTGGGAATGGCTTTCAACTGTGGATGGTGATCACTACAGGATTCGAAAGAGCAGAGTATTCTTCATCTCTACAGGAGACCATCAGCCTAGGATGGGTAAACACTACAGAAGGTTTTAAGTTCAACATAAACCAAGAGCATCCTAATAGCAACTATAGGTCTGCTCTGTTACACAGAGAAGATTCTGGAACTTCTCCCCAAACCAATTATGTATGATAAAGGGGCCTATGAGGATTAGATAGAGGTCTGTTAAAACACAAAAGGTCTAGGGCTGTGCCATCCAATACAGTAGCCACGCTGCCTGTAGCTGGTGAACTCTTGAAGTGTGACTGAGTTTTAAATTCTTTTCAATTTCAACTAATTTAAATTTTACAAAAGAATGTAGTATAAAATATTTTTATATTAGACAAAACGTTATATTGGTTGGACTACACTTGATTTTAACTGTTGGATCATGGAAGGTGTTACTATCTAGTGCATGTCAGTACGTGTATTATTTCTAGTCTTTACTAATAACTTTTAAGATATCAATTACATGTTGAAGTAAGATTTTTTATATACTGGGCTAAATAAAATATATTGTTAAAATTAATTCCATCTCTTTCTTTTTCTTTCTCAATTTGGCTACCAGAAAGTTTTACCATGTACATGTGGATTACTTATATTTTAATTGAATGGGGCTTGTCTGTAGGACAACTGAGGTCTTTGAATATAGAGCAACAAAGCTGTGGCAGACCCAGGGAGGACAGGGGGTTGGGAGGAGGTTTACAATACTATTACCAATACCTGGATAAAAACCAAAGATTTCTTTTAAACAACCAGGGAAATGAAAAATGTTTAAAGTTTGCATTTTTTATTTGTGTAGCAATAATGGTTAAAACTTTTCATATATTGCCTACTGGCCCTCTGCCCCTCAAATAAATTCTTAAGCTGGGGAATAGAAGGGCTTTATGCATGAAGGGCCAGGGCAGGACTGTCTGACCTGTAGCCTCAAACTCTTAGGAGAACTTGGAGCTATTGTAAAGGGTCCACAAATCTATGTGGGCAAAGCAGTGTCTGCAGATTAAGTAAATAACCTCTGGCTTATACTGGCACTACAGTCTTTCAAAACTGTAGACTGATTAATAAAATGTAAATTCACTTTAACAAGCTACCAAATTCAGAGTAGTGAAGGGGTCATCACATATTTTCTCAAGCAAAAGACTAAAGTCAGATATGCAGACCTGAAGCATTGGATTTTTGCTAGCTCATTTGTTTGTGCAAATCAGAGAAAGACAAGCCAGAGAGTTCAGCCCCAACTCATCCCCAAGCATGTGACCTGCATGAAAATGCATTGCTGTCATGATATATTTTGACATTCAAAAAGTTCTTCAAACTGGAAAAGGATAAATTTGTGATCTGGAGAATGCTGTGGACAAAAAAAAAAAAAAAAACACATTGCCTGCCATTTCAGTGAACAATGTATGTTGCCCAGCATCAAGCCATCAGCCACTCCAGCTGCCCCTTGTGGTATGCCCTGCAGGGAATTCAGGATGGAGAAAAACAGGATACTGGCCTTAGACAGTTAAGATGCTTATCAAAAAAAAAAAAAAAAAATTCCAATAAGCCCAAACTTGTGCATTTTCCCATACATAAAAAGCATTAAAATCATGATTTTGAGATGTCTGAGTTTTGTGATTAGCAGCAATCTTTTGATGTTTGACTATATGTTTTTTGTTTTTCTAACAAAAACTCCTAAATTTCCTGGCTCCTCCCTTACCTCTTTGGAAGAGTTCCTCAGAGCTATCCATCTAACAGGCTGTCTCCTGGGCCGCAGTCCTCAGCAAGTTCCCTAAACAACACAACTCTCAGGACTTCCCTGGTGTTCCAGTGGCTAAGACTCCATGCTCCCAGTGCAGGGGGCACGAGTTTGATCCCTGGTCAGGGAACGAGATTCTACACGCCACAACTAAAGATCCTACACTCTGCAAGAAAGATGGAAGATCCCGTGTGCTACAACTAAGACCTGGTACAGCCAAATATAAATTTTAAAAAACAAACCTCTCAACTTTCAAGTCAGTGCGTTTTCATTGTTGTTGCTCTTGTTTTTCAGCCGACAATACCCAACAACTACCAAGTAAGAAGCAGATGCTCTGCCTCCCAGGAGCCCTGCCCTTGCCACTGTCCTTGGGCCAGTGTTCCTGCCTTAGACCTGGTGGCTGGGGAGGTAAGCTCCTATGGTCTCAACTGGGCCTCAGGGCCACGGTGGGACCACCAATGGCTCTCACATCATCCAGTCCATGGGGACTGCAAACAAAGCCTGTGATCCCATGACCCATCAGTTTCTGGAATGAGCAAGGTAAAGTTGGAAGGAAGTCATAATCAGTATCCTCTGACCTTCACTCTAGGAATTCATGGTGGAGAGGAAAATACGCAATTTCTTCAAAATGAACAATTTATTTACAATTTAGAACAAGGGTTCCTAACCTCTGCACTCCTGACATGTTGATAATCTTTGTCATGGGTTTGTCCCTAGATGCCAACAGCATGCCCCTCCCAGTTGCAACAATCAAATGTCTCCAGACATTGCCAAATTCCTAAAAGGTGAAACTGCCCCAGTTGAGAATCACTGATTTAGAACATTAAAACATTTGTGGCATTAGCTCATTTTCATAACATCTCTGCTCCTCAACTTTCTCATCGGTAAAACAGAGCAACAACTAGGCTCTTCTCATAGAGATGTTGTGAGGATTAATAAGACAAACCTCTCAATGTTGTTGTTTAGTTGCTAAGTCATGTCCGACTCTTAGAGACCCCTTGGACTGTATGTAGCCTGCCAGGCTCCTCTGTCCATGGGATTTCCCAGGCAAGAACACGGGAGTGGGTTCCCATTTTCTCCTCCAGGGGCTCTTCGCAACCCAGGGACTGAAGCCACGTCTCCTGCTTGGCAGGCGGATTCTTTACCACTGAGCCACCAGGGAATCCCTCAATAGGTGACGATAAACATCGGCTAGTACACTCCCAAGCTCCTCTTATGCTGGTCTCATGCCTGGTATTCGTGGGTTTACTCTAAGGTCAAGGCTGCCTCTGTGTCTCTGTGTTACTGCGGCAGCTAAGACCTCCCGAAGTCAGAGTGCCGAGGGTCAAACTCCAGGTGTGATCAGGAATATGTTGCTAAACCTCTGAAACCACAGTTTTTCATCTATTTTTAAAGAGAGACAGATAATGAAAGACTCTCCCTTGCAGGGCTGTTGTGGGAGTGAAATGACATATTCAGAGGTTGAGCTTATTAACCATTATTAAGTGCTGCTAGGCTACATGTGTATGCAGGGGAAAGCAAAGGGAGATGTTTTCTAAAATTCCAACAAATAGTTTTTCTCAACCTTTCTCCCCCACTGCTGTGCCACACCCCACCCTAAGGACTTTGCCAGAACCCCACAGTCCTCACACATCGTGCGAACTCCTAAGGGGTCACACCAGTTCCTCCCAGCTACATCTTGAGGGCCCTCTTCCTGTTCCCAGAAGTCCTCCTCAGACTTGTGGGCTGCGTTTGCCCAGGTCCACTCCGACGACACCCAGGCTCTTACTGGTGGTGAAGCCAGACCTCTCTTCATGCCACAGTCAACTGAAGTGGAGGCAAAGCTCTTCCCCTGCCGGCGCTGCAGTCTGTGACTGGCCACAGATTCTCTGCTGAGTCTCAATTTTCTCACCTGCAAAACGGGGCAACTCAAACAACCTTTTCTCCAGTATCCTCACCTCCCTCCAGGACCACAGGTGCTTCTCATTCCTGCTACGCTGGACATTTCTCTATCCCTGTAATTCCACCCTCTTTAAAAGAAACCCTTCGAAAAAAAAAAGAAAAAAAAGAAAAAAAAAAAAAAAGAAACCCTTTTCTTTTTATAAACTGTGATCTCCCTTAGGTAAAGGACTCTGTCCTATTCATATTTACGTACCATAAAGTACTTCCTACCACAATGCACATCCTCAATAAACAATTTTTGAATGAATGAGTGGGAGAGAATTGGACATATGATCATGTTCAAAGTTTTAAGTGGGACAGGCTGGGGTTTTCTTCCCTTCTCTTGCCTTCACTTCCCAGATATTTGCTGGGAAGATATCTTTTGTAAGATGAAGCAGAGACTGATGCTTGGTTAGCACAGTAACTCATGAATGCTATGCCGTAAAAAGTGGTTAACATCTGCAAGATAAATGTGGTTTGAGTTGGGGGGTTTGGTTTCTCTGGCGTGCATGTATGCTAAATCACTTCAGTTGTGTCCAACTCTTTGAGACCCTAAGGACTGTAGCCCTCCAGACTGCTCTGTCCATGGGGATTCTCCAGGCAAGAATATTGGAGTGGGTTGTCATGCCCTTCTCCAGGGGATCTTCCCAACCCAGGGAAGAACCTGACACGTTGAACCTGTGTCTCCTGCGGCTCCTAGCATTGCAGGTGGATTCTTTACTGGTGAGCCACCAGGAAAGCTCTGGTTTTTCAGGGGAAAACCAGAAGAATCTACTGCTGCTCCTTCAGCCAGAAGCACTCAGCTGAGACAGAGGGCCCTGGGAGGCGTGGTCCGAGAGCAGAGGGGATGGCAGGTGAGAAGGGAAATCCCAGTTAGCCCCCAGGGTGGGCTCCAATATGCACAAGCAGTGCCCTGATGGGGAAGGAAACAAGAATCTGTGTCATCCTCTGGGCTCCATGAGTCTTCAAAAGCACCTAGGAGTAAGGTTTTCTTTCTGGAATTCACCATACCTGAGCCTCCCACCATCACTCCCAACAAAATAACTTGACCTAATTAAGATGCTACATTAAGAAAATGGACAGAGTGGTATTGTGGTTTACCTGGTGTGGTTCAGAACTACAAGTCTGTCTTTTGGGTTACCCAGAGAGTGAAGATTTGATTAACATTCTCCAATCCAGGGACTTCTCTGGTGGCTCAGTGGTAAAGAACAGGCCTGACAGTGCAAGAGACACGGGTTTGATTCCTGGATGGGGAAGATCCCCTGGAATAGGAAATGACAACCCATTCCAGTATTCTTGCCTGGGAAATCCATGGACAGAGGAGACTGGCAGGTTACAGTCCATGGGGTCACAAAGAGTTGGACCTGACTGGAGTGACTAAATAGCAACAGCCTCAGTCAAGGAGACCACAGATCCAGTCCTGTTGGCACAATTTAGAGCCAGGTCAAAACTCAAATGTCTGGGTTTCCATCTCCTCCCAGCTTGCAGAAATGAGAAGATTTATAACTTCACTGTGGATCAACTGGATGAACTAAACATCAACATCACAGTATTGGTGTCAAGGCAAGGACAGCAGAATGAGAAATGGATCCTAACATGAACCCAACCAATAATTCACAGCATGACCTTTTTTAAGTCACAACTTTCCCCGACTTCAATTTTTTGATCTGTTGCTCCTAGTTAGGGATTCCCCAATGGCTCAAGTGGTAAAGAATCTGCCTGCTACATAGGAGACACAAGAAATGAAGGTTTGATCCCTGGGTTGAGCAGATCCTCTGGAGAAGGGAATGGCAACCCACTTCAGTATTCTTGCCTGGAGAATTCCATGGACAGAGAGCTGGGTGGGCTACAGTCCATTTGGTTGCAAAGAGTTGGACATGACTGAGCTACTAACACACCCACACTACTAGCTAATACTGAGTCCAAAGGGAAGTTGTAGAGAAAAAAATGAGATGTTGGATTTAAAAACACGTTAAAATGGTTAGGTGCTGTGTACATAAATGATAATTATGTTACCAATTTGTTAAATAACTAATGTGTGAAGGTTTCTATTCATTCAATGGACTGCATATTACTTGGAATTGCAGCAGTTGCTAGAGTGTTAGTAGAGAGCCAAGGGCAGTGGGCAAGAGGAAGGAACAGGAAAATGAGAAAGATGGCCTTGAGGCTCTCCCTGCATCCCAGGAGAGCTAAGAGCACACACAAGTGGAATATGTTAAGGGGCTTCCCTGGCCTCTCAAATGGTAAAGAATCTGCCTGCAATTCAGGAGATCCCGGATTGATCCCTGGGTCAGGAAGATCCCCTGGAGAAGGGAATGGGCACTCATTCTGATAGTCTTGCCTGGAGGATACCATGGACAGAAGAGTCTGGCAATCCACGGACATGTTAAACAATCAAAGAAAATAAAGTATTTCTGGGGAATATCTGAGGGAGTGAGCTGAGGCAGATCAGTGTCAATTCATAACAAATAAAATCTAGATTGATTGGATTTGATGAGATTGGATTGAAGGGATTGATTCAGTTTGACTTGACTGGATAAAAACAGCTATTATAAATGGGCTTTTAGTGATGTAGCCGAGCTGTGGGGGCGGGGAAGCGTTCAGTGGTCCTGTGATAGTAGGTCTCAGTCTTTGGTGAGCTTATGCACACCAGGACTGTGAACTTCATAAATATTTCTGAATTGTTTTTCTACCCCCTCAGATGAGACTTGGGCTTCCTTTATAGCTCAGTTGGTAAAGAACCCGTCTGCAGTGCAGGAGACCCAGTTTGATTCCTGGGTCGGGAAGATCCCTGGAGAAGGGTAGGCTCCCCACACCAAATTTCTTGTGCTTCCCTTGTGGCTCAGCTGGTAAAGAATCCGCCTGCAATGTGGGAGACCCAGGTTCGATCCCTGGGTCGGGAAGATCCCCTGGAGAAGGGAAAGGCCACTCACTCCAGTATTCTGGCCTGGAGAATTCAGTCCACAGGGTTGCAAGCAGTTGGATACGACTGAGTGACTTTCACTTTCAGATGAGACAGGATGGCACTGTCTGTTTGTAACACAGCAACATGATCTCTTTATCCCTAATTTCCCCTCCCCCTTTCCCCTCTCCTTTGGTAACCACTATATTCTGTATCTGTGAGTTGTTTCTGTTTTGCACATACATTCATTTGTATCATTTTTCAGATTCCACGTGTAAGTAATATCATATTTTATTTGTCTTTCTCGGTCTGACTTGTTTCACTAGGCATGATATTCTCTAAGTCTGTCCATGTCGTTGCAAATGCAGAATTTCATTCTTTTTACAGGTGAATAATATTCCATTGTTATATCCCTTACCTTCTTTATCAATTCATCTGTTGATGGGCATTTGGGTTGCTTTCACATCTTGGCCATTGTAAATAGTGCTGCTATGAACACTGAGGTACAGGTAACTTTTTTAATTAGTATTTTGTTTTTTCTGATAGATATCCAGAGTGGCATTGCTAGATCATATGGTAGGTCTATTTTTAGGTTTTTGAGGGACTTCCATACTGTTTTCCACAGTGGCTGCACCAATTTATATTCCCACCAACAATGTACAAGGCTTCGCTTTTCTCTACACCCTCTCCAGCATTTATTTGTAGACTTTCTGATGTTAGCTATTCTGACAGGTATAAGGTGATATCACATTGTTTTGATTTGCATTTCTCTTAAAATCACTGCAGATGGTGATTGCAGCCACGAAATTAAAAGATGCTTACTCCTTGGAAGGAAAGTTATGACCAACCTAGATAGCATATTAAAAAGCAGAGACATTACTTTGCCAACAAAAGTCTGCCTAGTCAAGGCTATGGTTTTTCCATGGTCATGTATGGATGTGAGATTTGGACTATAAAGAAAGCTGAGTGCCGAAGAATTGATGCTTTTGAACTGTGGTGTTGGAGAAGACTCTTGAGAGTCCCTTGGACTGCAAGGAGATCCAACTGGTCCATCCTAAAGCAGATCAGTCCTGGGTGCTCATTGGAAGGACTGATGCTGAAGCTGAAACTCCAATACTTTGGCCACCTCATGAGAAGAGTTGACTCATTGGAAAAGACCCTGATGCTGGGAGGGATTGGGGCAGGAGGAGAAGGGGACGACAGAGGATGAGATGGCTGGATGGCATCACCGACTCGATGGACATGTGTTTGAGTAAACTCCGGGAGTTTGTGATGGACAGAGGGGCCTGGAGTGCTGCGATTCATGGGGTTGCAAAGAGTCGGACATGACTAAGTGACTGAACTGAACTGAATAACTAATGATCCTGAGCATCTTTTCACGTGTCTGTTAGCCATCCAAATATCTTTTGTTTGTTGTTTTGTTGGGTTTTTTGTCTGTTTTGCTTTTGGCTGTGCTTGCTGGATCTTAACTTTGCAACCAGGCCCCCTGCACTGGAAGTGCAGGGTCCTAACCACTGGCCTGCCAAGGAATTCCTGTATATCTTCTTTGGATAACAGAATGTCTATTCAGGCCTTCTGTTCACTTTTGATTGGGTTGTTTATCTTTCTGATTGACAATAGATGACTTTTAATCGATCAGATATTATATCAGTAAATGGCATTTAGACCACTTACAGTTAACAGAATTATCTATATGCGGTGCTGCGCTGAGGTGCCCCAGTTGCAACTCTTGGTGACCCGATGGACTACAGCCTGTCAGGCTCCTCTGTCCATGGGGATTCTCCAGGCCAGAACACTGAAGTGGGTTGCCATGCCCTCCTCCAGGGGATCTTCCCAACCCAGGGATCGAACCCAGGTCTCCTGCATTGCAGGCGGATTCTTTACCAGCTGAGCTACCAGGGAAGCCCAATTATCTATATGGTTCGGTATATATTCATCTTTGCTGTTTGTTTTCTTTTTGTCTCGTATTTTCTATGTTTTCTTTTTCTTTTTGGCACCTTTTTTGTTATTGTTGCTGTCTACCAGCCTTATAATGTTTATTAAACTTTGAATTTTATAATAGTTTTAGATTTCTAGAATAGTTGTAAAGTAATACAGAAAGTTCTTGTACATCTGATTCCCAGTTTTCTTTACTGTTAAGATCTTAAATAAAAAAACAAAAAATCTTACATTTGTATGATACATTTGTCACCACTAATGAATGAATACTGATACATCATTATTAGTTATGGCCCACAGTTTATTCAGACTTCCTTGGCTTTACCTAATATCCCTTTTTTTGTTCCAGGATATTTGGTTGTTATGTCTCCATGGACTACTCTTGGCTGTGACAGTTTCTCAGATTTTCCTTGTTTTTGGTGACCTTAACAGTTTTGAGGAGTAATTTTTGAGCCAGGTAATTTATAGAATATCCTTTAACTTGGGTTTATTGATGTTTTTTCTCAAGACTAGACTGGGTTTTTGGAAGGAATACCATAGAGATAAAGCACCATTCTGATGGCATCCTATCAGGGACATGTACCACAATACGTGACTTATTCCTGTTGATGTTGACCTTGATCCCTTCTCTGAGTGCTTGTCAGGCTTTTGCACCATAAAACTACTCTTTTCTTCCCACTTTTCTTTCTTTTTTTTTTTTTTTCTTCCCACTTTTCATCTGACTTTTTGGAAGGAAGCCTTTATACACATCCCACACTTAAAGGTAAGGGGTTATGTTCTCTCTTTGAGAGAGATATAATTTATTTAGAATTCTTCTGCAGGGGAGATTTAGCTCTTCCCTCTCATTTATACTAGTAGAAACTTAAAGATATTTATTTACACTTTAGGTTATAATTTAGTACTATGTTATTTATTTTATTGTTTAAACTGTTCCAGCTTTGATCCTTGGAGCCTTTTCAGTTGGATCCTGTGTCACTTGAACATACTCCTCTAGACAGATAGATAGATTTTAGCACTTTCTTACTTCCTAGTACTACAAGCTTTTCTTCTACGTTATCTGCCCAGCTCTAGAATCTTCCCCAGGGGGTCTTTGTTGCTTTTATTTGAAAAAGTTTTTAGAAACTAAGATCTGCATGCTAGTTGTGCTTGCTTGTTGCTACTGGATGTTGTTACTTCTAGGCCCTCTCAGCTGACAGAGCAAGTAAATATGTATATTTATATATATACACACACACATAGTTGCAAAAATTCTCTATGCGACCATCTGTACCTTTAATAAGCTAAACATGAGTTCATACTGATGTCTTCAGCTCTAACCCAGTATCACATGGCTCATTCAAACCTTCCCCTGCTTAAGAGCAGTTCTTTTAAAATGTGATTTCCTGTCCTGGTTACTTCTTCCCTCTTTTCCTTCAATTATCCCACTCAGAAATGTGTCACCTTAGTCTTTATAAGACCTCCATCCTGAGCCAACAGTATACATTTGCTCAATATCAGCATGGAGCCCTGAAAATTCTCTGCTTAAGTATTTAAAAGGTGGAAGATCAGGAATTCCCTGGTGGGCCAGTGGTTGGGACTCATGCGCTCTCTGCCAAGGACCTGGGTTTGATTCCTGGTGAGGGAACTGAGATAAAATAATTTAAAAAATAAAAGGTGGAAGATCTATACTGTAAAGCATCAGACAATAGATGTGTTGACTTATGGACATTCTCCTTGCCTACCGATTGAGTCTTGTTTAGTGTGTTAGTCACTGATTCGTGTCCAACTGTTTGTGACCCCATGGACTATGGGTTGCCATTCCTTTCTCCAAGGGATCTTCCCAACCCAGGGATTGAACCCAAGTCTCTACTGAGTCTTAAGAGGCACATTTAATTGTCAGCACCTCAATTTCCACTTTGGGCTTCCCAGGGGGCTCAGTGGTAAAAAATTCACCTGCCAATGCAGGAGAAATGAGTTCAATCCCTGAGTCAGGAAGATCCCCTGGAGGAGGAAATGGCAACCCATCCCAGTATTCTTGTCTGGAAAATTCCATAGACAGAGGGGCCTGGCAGGCTACAGTCCGTGGGGTGGCAAAGAGTCAGATACAATTGACCACACACACTCAATTTCCAAAAGGGACAAATGTTTAGCTTATTCTCTCACCAGTTTGTTGTGGGGACGAAACATAGTATGAGGATAAAAATAACTTTGTAACATAAAATGCTTTGATCATTGACAGCCTCTTCAGTTGGCTCAGGTGTCCCTTCAACATACCCTCACCTATTTAAAAAAAAAGAAAATTTCCTTACTTTCTGGCATCGTAGGCTCCTCTACTATGTTACCTGCCCAGCTCATCATCGATTTCTCCATCATCATTCATTTCTCCATCTTCAAATGGAGGATCATTCATTTCTCCAAGGAGAAATGAGAATTAGATATGGAATCACAATGACCTTTGACCAACCTCCTAACACCATGCCTGAAGTCATAAGGAAGGAACAAACACTGTCTCATTTAATCCTCAAAAGGGGGCACCTTTTATTATCCTCATCTCACAAATGAGAAAATTGAGGTTTATAGAAGTTAAGAATCTTTTACATTTTTTTTGATTGGAGTGTAATTGCTTTACAACGTGTGTTGGTTTCTGCCATACACCACCACGAATCAGCTGTTAGTAAACATATATATCCCCTCCCTATTGAGCCTCCTTCCTACCCACCCCAGTCTTCTAGGTCATCACAGAGCAGGGAGCTGAGCCCCCTGTCCATGCAGCAGCCCCCCACAAGCTATTTCAAACAGGGTGGTCTACTACACATCAGCGCCACTCCCCTAATTCACCCCACCCTCGCCTGCCCCCTCCGCGTCCACAAGTCCGTTCTCTACAGGGACATCTCAATTCCTGTCCTGCAAAGAGGTTCATCAGAAATTAAGAAATGAATAGTGGTGGTAATGATAATAAACAGCACTTCCTGAGGGCTTCCTATGGGCCTAGCACTGTTCTAAGCACTGTTCACTTATCCACTCATTCAATTTTCACAACAACCTGATGGAGAAATTTTCTATTATCGCCACTTTACAGAAGAGGAAAGTAAAACACAGAAAGCATTCCACAGCTGGTAAATGACGAGGCTGGCCTTCTTCTGAATGAGTATTTGTATTTACTGAGAACCTACTTCTTAGTTAGGCTATTCTTCCAACTAGATACTGCAGGTGAACAAGCTGAATAGACAAAACTCATGTTCTCAAGCTGCCCATATTACATAAATAGAAGGCAATATTATTGTGTTAATATGGAAAATATCCTCTCTACCTAAAGAGGCTTCTTTCATTTAAGACTATTTTTGAGAAGAGATTTTGTCCTTAAAACATTACGCCAGCAGTGATCTATAGGGTGCAGCATCATTTTCAACTTGGTTTCACTTGATTTTCTGGTTGTTTTATCCCAGAAGTCAGAAAATAGTGACTGAAGGTGGGTGTGTCCTCAACAATTGGGGTTGATCTCCTTACAATTATGCGTGTCTTACTTTTTTGTAGCACCTCAGTTTTTTCAACCTCAGCTGTCCTCAGTGGCAGCTGATTCCAGCACCTCCTCATTGAGAAGAGTCAGCACAGGGAACTACATTTAGTATTTTATAGTAATATCTTAGGTAACATATATATATATCACTTTTTTGTATACCTGAAACTAACACAATATTGTAAGTCACCTAATACTTCGAAAAGGAAAAAGAAGAGTCAATCCCTGAGATTCCCTAGTGAATATGAGCCTGTCCAGCAAGACTGGGGCTAAACAGACTACAAAACACTATTGTGTTCAGAGCTGCGGCAGAATGAGGCCGACATGGAGAAGAGGACAAATCCAAAAAGCCACAGAGAAGTGCAGCCGTGGCCCAGCATGACCTGGGCGGAATGTGCCTACTTTAGGACTTGTTATGCAAGATAATGAATCTCCTCATGGCTCGAGACATCCTGAATCAGGTCTGAGTTTTCTTGAAGCTAAAAGCACCCTCACCCACACAGCATCCCAAAGCCTCTTTGTTACTGAGAACATGTATGCCTGGGAATCTTACTATAACCATCCTATTTCCCAGAGGTACTAGCCAAGGAATTTTTCCACAAACCAATGAAATTCTCAGTCTTCGTGGCCAAATGCCCTCTGCCTACCCTTTTCTTCTCCTTAGCTTTATTCCCTTAGACATCTACTCAAAGACACTTGGAACACTGAAATCACTCTAGCAATACCAAAAGCTACGTGATGCTGATTGAAGACACTTGAAGAGAAACAGTGCTTTGAATTAAAGCATGTTTCCTAGTGTTAGTGAATAACACAAAAATAGGACCCACTTAGCCATATACCCCCACTGGGTAATTCATCGTCTGGCTGCTTTGGAAGTGCCAAAGTGCTTTGGGGGGCCTTCTAAGCACTTCTTTCCATCCCATTCCTTTCCTTGATTGCTTTCAAAAGAACCAAAAACAAACAAGATGTTAATTACTATGCGGTATTCATTATTTCGTTCAAAGCTTCAAAGCTCAAAAGAATCAGAACAATTTATTTTCTGAATTCACTTACCCCAGTTTCCGAACCAGCCAACATATGGGACAGTCTTTACTATTTGTTGACAATGTTCTTTCACTGTAAGCGTTACTGCCCCTGAAGCAATGTTATAAGACCATCCTTGGGCTGAATGCAACAATTAAGTCTTTTTCAAAAGATGTGCAGATAAGATTGCTTGGGAGTGGGGAATCTACTTTAGTCTAGGAAGCCCAGTCAATCCCATATTAATGGAATGTTGACATTTTCCTTGCTTACCCCTAAAGGATAAGGCTGCCTGCTTTGTCAATTCTATAAACTGTAAATATTCATTTTTTGTCCTAGTAGGTCCAGAAAAATATAGAGAATAGTAAAACCAACATCCATATAATAGCCATAACGATTTAACAAATGCTAACATTTTGCCATACTTCTGTCAAAACCAATTATAATGATGGATATCCCTACTTGACTCATGAAATAAGTTAAACCAAGAGTTCCATTTCCATTTTTCTCCTTAAGGGACATTTTACAATGAAACTTTTCAAATCTGACCCTTTTTGCAACCATGATTTCAAAACAGAAGAGACAGGGGTTCAGGAATAGACCGTAAATATTCTAAACAGGACTTCAACGGGGCTTCACTGCTACCTAGAGATGGGCTATGGGCAGTGAGGGAGTCTGCAGGGGACATTAAATAGGGCATTTAGGAGAGACAAATGGAGAGACAAATATTCTATAAACACCCAAGTGGTGAAATCTGATGAGCTGGCGCTTCAGGGAAACATGGTCTAAAGTTACTCAGGTCTATGCTTTGTTGATTTCCTTTAATGCATATATACTTTGAGGTTTCATTTTGCAAGCATCTTCATTTGGCATAACATCCATACACAATTTGAATTGCAGAAGTTTAGAAACTAAACTCCTGGGCTTCTCTGGTGGCTCAGTGGTAAAGAATCCGCCTGCCAACACAGGAGACGTGGGTTTGATCCCTGTTTCAGGAAGATGCCACATGCCGCGGAGCAACTAAGCCTGCGCACCAAAACTCCTGAGCCTGTGCTCTATAGCCCGGGAGATACAACGACTGAAGCCTGTGAGCCTTAGAGCCCAAGCTTGGCGACAAGAGACGCCACCACAATGAGAAGCCCGAGAACTGCAACTCGAGAGTAGCCCCTGCTCACTGCAACTAGAGAAAAGCCTGCGCGCAGCAACGAAGACCCAGCACCACGAAAAATAAATAAGTAAAGAGAAACTAAAGTCCTGTCTATCCCCCTCTTTAGTTAACGCACAGTCACATCTAACCATGTAGGTCTTGAATGACTTTTCTTTCTTCCATATATGATCATAATAAACTCAGCTCCCACACTGGTCATTTAGTTCTGTTGAAATTTCTTTTCAGAGTATGTATAGGTTTTTGTAGCTTTTCCCTGGTTGACAACTATCCCAGATTAAAAGCTGAGTTCAAAAAAGGGTTAAGCACAGTGCGTTGACAATTACAGACATACCTACTAGGAGCTGTCTCAGTAAGCCTACATTCCCAGGCAGGAAGAAAGCAAATAGCTGCTTACTGATCTCACTTCAAAGCAAAATCATGTAATTTTTCCTCTATACCAAACTGTCATACCTTGAAGAAATTTAAAAACTTAGAAATCAAGTTCTGGAAATAGATAGTGGTGGGACTTCCCTGGTGGTCCAGTGGTTAGGAATCTGCCTTGCAATGCAGGGGCATGGGTTTGATCCCTGGTCGGGGAACTAAGATCCCACATGCCATGGGGCAACTAAGCCCAAGAGCCACAACTAGAGAGAAGCCCACTCACCACAACAAAGATCCTGTGCGCCTCAACTAAGACCTGATGCAGCCAAAATAAGTAAGTAAATAAATTTAAAAAATGATGGTGGTGATGGTTTGTGAATGTACTTAATGCCACTGAATCATACACTTGAAAATTATTACAATGGTAAATGTTATGTTTTACTACAACAATTTTTTAAATTAGAAGTTATAAAATACATAAATAAGAGTTGAAAATAGATCAAATGAAATTGTAAAAAAAAAAAATTAACCTTTTGGGCAAACAGAAAGACTTTTAGAGTTGGTTAGATAAAAAGCTAGGTAGAATTGACAAAAACCACAGAACAGAATTTGAGTAGTTCTATTTTTCAAACACTCAGTGTTTTGAGGTCCACTCACACTTTTTGCTTCCTAAACCAGAAAAAGAACAGGATATCTGGTGATTAAAACCATAAGAGAGTCCAAGCTTGAAATATGACTTTGCTTCTGGACAGGACCCTCTCTTCTGTCTTCTCCTGTCTGTACCCTCCAGTCACAGGTATCTGGTCACCCATGTCCACGTAGCATTATTTGATATTAATAAAAATGCAATTTTAATCTGTGTTAGGTCATACTTGTTTACTTTGATACACTCTGTCTAAACTGTGTAGGTCAGGTTGTTGTAAAAAAAATCTCTAAGAAAGTTTTTAGGGCTTTTTAAACTTTAACAGATTTTAAGTTTAACAAATTTTGTTAAACATTCAGCATCTGTTTCCCAAAATCCACTAGTAAAAGACCCCAAAAAGGTAAGAAAGCAATCTGGTTCATTACTACAATGTCCTATCACCTGGGAAATGTGTGCTTTATATGCCCCCCAAATATCTGACTATAACCAAACAGAAAAGCAAGTCATTAGAACTTCTCCCTGGCGTGGCCTTCGTTTATAACCAGCCAATATATGATGAAAGTTTATGCTCCTTTTCCACATAAGTCATTTTTCCAATTGAAAATTGTTCCCAGCTGTTCTGACCCAGATGTGTTGGCAACCCCATGCTGTGAGGACCATTTTACAGGTGATGAAGCCCTCAGACAATGAAGTTTATACAACTTGTATACAGCTAGTCTAGAAGACGACTTTGGACTTCTAACGCCACCTCCTCAAAAAGAGAATAGGGAAAAAGCAGTGACTTCCTGACACTCCACTTGGGGCCCAGTTAAAAGGGGATTTCAGTGCTGCACGCCTACATTTATGCAGACCCTAGGCTTAAAAAGTAAGAGTAAGATAACTGACTCAGTCTACCCCTTCTCCTCGAGAATTCAGCCTGCTTTAACTGGAAATCACTTCAGAGCGGTAAGGAAATGATCAGAAACTGTCCCTGTGACTGAGTTTCCAGGAGAGGGAAGTCACGATGTCGGAATGAGCCCGAGTTGCCTTTCATCTTTTAGGTTTACATGATCTCATTCTAGACTGCACCAGTTCCAGTCTCCTTCCCATGTAAACAAAAGGCCATTTTTATCACATACAAGTTGTGTGTAAAATTAGTGCAAGATTACCTTTCATTGGCAAGTCATAGGAAAACCAGAACAATGGTTGATAACCTGGGTGACTATACGGCCCAGTTTTCCTAGGTCAATCCCAGGCAATTTAACATATATCAGATGTTTCATTTTTTGCACAAAACTTTTATATAATAGTGGGATTAAACTATTTGGGATGGGTTTAGTAGACCTCCAACAACCTTCTCTCTCTTCCAGCTGCTCCCTGATGAGGTGCACCTGACACCCTCTTGGAAAACATGACAAATACTGGAGCCGGCCACCAGTCCCGAGGAGCTCAGGGTGGCGACAGACCCTGCTGCCTGCCACCTCCCCCTCGTCCCTGCTGGAGCTGGGGAAGTCTATGAAACTGCTTGGCCACACCTCAGCAGAGTCAGTGGGAAAGGTGAGAAAGGGCAGGCTATGTGTAAGTGAAATAACACCCAGGAAGAGGAGGCTGAGGAGTTTCATCAGAGTGTAGAAACTATAGTTTGACTATTCTTTTTTACAGTGGTTTTGTCATTGACCACAAATTGTTATCTACAACAAGCATTTTTTGCATTGTTGGGTAACATTTTTTCTTTTACAATAATCTCTTTGGGGAGCAGTCAGCTTCAAAGGATCGAAGTATATTTTTAGGGAAAATGAAAGTATTAAAATTGTAGATTAATGTATAACTTGTATAAAATATTTGTTGGCATCTTGCTTCCACTTTGGGGATATCATACTGCCATTGTTGGCCACAGGAAAGCCAGAGAACATAAATTTGCTGAAGAAACATCAGCATTTGCTTCAAAAGTTTATTACTTTAAGTAGCTCATGCTCAGAGATGATCATTTAACACTAGAAGCTGCAAAAACTGTGTTTTCATCACTCTGCAAAGCTTAATTTTTCATTTAGATGCAATGACTGTTCTTCTAAACTCATTTTACTTCTTGCGCATCCATGAAAAATGAAGCATTAGAGGCTAATGGCTCCCTTTTAGCAGAAGTAGAACCGTGTAAACATTGAAATAATACAAGGTTTATATCAAGGTCATCAGATGCTTCAAATGAGAAATCTGTTACTTCTAATGAGGGTTCGCTTTTTTCAAAACCCAATTCATGAAGTATAACTAAACCTTTGGAAAGTTCATTTCATCAAAGGTGAAAAGTCTGACATTATTCTGGTTGATGTTATAAATACAGTTTAATAGTTCATCATTGAAGAGAAACTGTGTTTTGTGGGTGATAGATCTTGATTCCTGGAGTCCTGGTAGAAACAATGTTCTTACTAAAATAAAAACCTGTGGAGAAACTGGAACCCATTATACAGAGCGAAGTAAGCCAGAAAGATAAAGACCATTACAGTATACTAACACATATATATGGACTTTAGAAAGATGATAACGATAACCCTATATGCAAAACAGAAAAAGAGACTCAGATGTATAGAACAGACTTGTGGACTCTGGGAGAAGGCGAGGGTGGGATGTTTCAAGAGAACAGCATTGAAACATGTATATTATCTAGGGTGAAACAGATAACCAGCCCAGGTTGGGTACATGAGATAAGTGCTCGGGCCTGGTGCACTGGGAAGACCCAGAGGGATCGGGTGGAGAGGGAGGTGGGAGGGGGGACTGGGATGGGGAATACATGTAAATCCATGGCTAATTCATTTCAATGTATAACAAAAACTACTGTAATGATGTAAAGTAATTAGCCTCCAACTAATAAAAATAAATAGAAAAAAAAAAAACCTGTGGAACAGAAACTTATTTGGACGAGGTAGTGAAATGTATGTATATAATTAGTACTTTTGTCCAAACAAGCTGTGGTGGTCTACCAATGGAAACAGAAGCCAAGACGTCAAATTTTACACATACAGTAACTGTATCACAAAATTCTCCTTTATGCCTATCAATTGATTTAGAATATCTGAGTCTTCATGATGAATTACCTTGTTAAAGTCAACCGAAGTGTCATACAATGCTCTGAATTTTGGCTTCATTTTGTTCAAAATCATTTGTAAGTCTTCACAGTATAGGGTGAATGGAGTGTTTGGGGTTTTTTTTTATTTTTAATGCAGCTTTTGAGCTTGAATATTTTAGAAAGATACAATGATTGAAAATCAAGCTGACAAACAGGCAGGACCAATTACATAGATTTTAGGGCCTGGTACAAAATGAAAATGCAGAATTCTTTGTCAAAAAATTAAAAATTTCAAGATGGCAACAGCAGGGCCATAAACCAAGTGTGGAACCCTTCTCAGCACTGGATTCTATGCAACTGCACAAATCACAAACCCACAAAGCCAGCTCTTCAAACAGGAAGAAAGTGAAATGCATCCTGCACAGTAAGGGGGGTGGTGGATACCATGTACCCTCTGATAAAGTACAAGGTTTAATTTTGAAATTCTATAATTGTGCCTTGGTTGATCTCCACCTATGAGAACATTTTGATGGAGCCCCTATTTTTATTTGAATAAATTTAGATTCTATCCCAGAATAGGCTGTAACTGAGAACTACCATCTTGAATCCTCTAAATCTGGGGAACCATTGAAAAGAATTATAAATAGAAACAACTTACTCAGCAAGCTATATTATAATAATAGTTGTCAAAGAAGGTACTCTGAATAGAGTACAAAATTACCTGAGGAAATATTTGGACTGAATTATTTACACATTTCGATATTTTTAAGTTAGAATTGAGAATAGCCTTTATTTACCAGAATTTCTCTTAGCTTATCAGGTACTTCATCATCAGTAGAGAGCATTTTCTTTATTGAATATATCATGGTCTGTAGAGAAGTCAATTGAAGAGTAAGGGGGTTTCAAATTTATTAAACGCACAATGCAGACAATTTTATGAAAAAAGTTAAAAATAATAAAACTGTTGGGGCTTTCCTGGTGGCTCAGTGGTAAAAAATCTGCCTGCCAATGCAGGAGACCTGGGTTCGATCCCTGGTCCAGGAAGATCCAACATGCTGTGAAGCAACTAAGCCTGCACACCTCAACTATACCACAACTGCCGAAGCCCGGACAGCCTGGAGCAAGTGCTGCAGCAAAGAGCCCTCGCTCACTTCAGCTCGAGAAAAGCCCTGGAAGCACGGAAGACCCAGCAGAGCCAAAAATAAGTAAATAAAAATTATAAAACAAAATTACTGAAAACTGTAGTCTGCAGAAGAATAAGATGACAGGTAGGCTAAGAAACTGGTTAAACTACATAAGTCCCTATCAAGAATAATTATTCAGCTTAAATGTTTTGTAAGGTTCACATCATCAACATAAAGAATCATTTTCAAATTTGCTTTAATGTACAGACCTGGGTTCGATCCCTGGGTTGGGAAGGTCCCCTGGAGGAGGGCACGGCTACCCACTCCAGTATTTTGGCAAGGAGAATTCCATGGACACAGTCCATGGAGTCGCAAAGAGTCGGACACGACTGAGCGGCTTTCACTTCACTTCACAGAGCTAGATGTTCTTTTATTTCTTCTCAAGAATTTTACATTTGAAAAATCGTTCCTGAATAGAAGCATTTTAACAGGTCTACCAAAACAAGACACCAATTTGTTGGTCAGGAAGTAAACCTCTCAGAAAAAAATATCATCCTAATTGCTTTTATGCCCCCATTGGCAGTCAAAGTATCCTGATTTGGATGATGTATTATATGGCTATCCTAGTAATGACAGCACTGGCCACCATTTATTAAGCACTTGGGGTGAGCCTGATGCTTCGCAGACGTGAGCTCATCGGACTCGTAAAACAGGTCTGTAAGAGGCAGCATTGGATCCACCAATTTAACCACTGAGCAAACTGTGCCTTAAGGTGGTTTGGCCACTTCTCCAAGGTCACGTAACTGGGGAAGGACCTGAGCCCAGGCCTCCTCTGACTCCCAGACGAGTGAGCATCATCCACTAGATGAGTTCACCATAGATTCTGATTTGCAAAGGACACTTGCCCAGGGAAGTTTCCAGGAACAAACCCAAGATCTCTGATATAACAGTCAAAATCCTGCTGCCTCTAAGGATGACTAATTTGTGGCGCTGATCAGTGCTGCTTAACTCATATTGTCACTTCCTGGCAGTTAATAAGGGGAACAGGAAAGTCCATTCAGCCCCCAGCTCTATCTGTGCGGGGCCCGGCAGAAACACAAAGGGAATTCCATCTGGCTCCTGCCCCCAGACCTGTCCCTAGAGTGAGGAGGCAAGGGTGACCTGCGCTATTTAAGACCCTGGGATGATGGGCTTTCACCTCCCTTCATTCTTTCTGCAAGGGCTGTTTCCCTGGCAGAGCTTCATCCTTGGGCCTTCCAGGGCCCTGAGCTGGCTTCTTCCCTGCTTCCCTGTTCCCCGCTCCCCCCCCCCCCCCCATGCTGAGAAAGCCACGACTGTCTGTAAGTCTGGAGAGAGAGAGACAAAGATAGAGAGTGCTGGAGGACAGTGACCAGCAGGGTTGAGTTGAACCCATCCCAGTTCTGAAGAGGATGAGGGGCTCGTACCCTCATCACAGATGTAGAAGTTTCTAGGTCAGTCTCTCTCTGTGTTAAGTGTAGGCTCCCAGCCTCCCCCGCCCCCAAACATCCAGCATGGCAAAAAGTGTGTATCAAGCTTTCTGGCAGAAAAATCTCCTTAATTTATGAACATTTCTCAAGTTATCATTTCATCATCACTGAGTACAATGGAGCTGTATCTTTATTTACAAACAAATTAAAGCAAATAGTTTCTTGGATAACTGGCCAAAGAACTTTACTCTAGAGACTTAAGAAGACACCAAGGAAACTTATTTCAATTGACTCCAAAACTCATGATGTTTCAGAGAGCAGATATGCTTCACTTTAAATATATATGATCTTTGCCTTATAAAAGGGGACACGGTCTCATAATGTTTATAGATCAAACGAACTGAGTTTACCATACGAACCATCAGGATCTTAACCCACATCCACTGAGTAATCAGAATAAGACTGTACTTCTTAGGTTGGTACTTTCAAAATCCCACTATCTGTTCTATCTCCGAACAGCTGTGCCTGGGGGAAAAGGCACAAAATGGGATCTTTCCAGTTAGAGATCCGGTATCTCTTCATTGGTGTCTCCAAGGGCCTTAGCTGAGTGTCAAGACTTCCAATGGGTTTCCAGCTTTTACTAAACACACATGATTACTGGTAACACCACTGATACCAACTTGTTCTTGGCAAGCCAAGAAGGGATTTCTTGAAAAGTTATTAAAAGTCTGCCTCCAAATCCCACTTCAAGGCAATCCTTACATGGGGCAGGATAGTACAAGATGGATTTCTTTCATGGGGCTGGCAAAGAGAGTTTTAGGAAATTCCCTTTAGCAGCTAGAAGGAAGAGTGGGATCCGCTGCTTTTTTTCTCTTTCTCCCAAAATAGCAATTCCTGAAGATGTAAACAGATTCCCTTCAACGGTCTAACAGAAAAGGAAACAGCTTTTTCTAGGGTTATCAAGCCATTCACATACGCCTGCGTTTGATGTGGTTAACGCTTGGGGAGGATGAGAGACCTATGAACATTTCCCCTTTTGATGTCCCCCTTCCTCAGAGCCATAACAACAATAGTGAGCACAGCAGACGCAGTGAGACACTGTCCGGATCCTCTGGCAGTGCAGAGGCTCCCAGCTGGGTCTGTCCTTAGGCCTCACCCTTGGCTGAAGGGAGCCAGCCTGCCCAGAGTTACCCTCTTCCCTCAGAGCAGCCCACACCCAGTGGCTAGTTGATGCAGGGGTCTGAAGGCCTGTCATCGTGCATGCTCAGTCGTGTCCGACTCTTTGCAACCCCATGGACTGTGGCCCACCAAGCTCCTCTGTCCATGGACTTTTCCCAGCAAGAATACCGAAGGGTTGCCGTTTCCTCCTCCAGGCAATCTTCCCGACCCAGGGATCGAACTTGCATCTCTTGCACCTCCACACTGGCAGGCAGGTTCTTTACCACTGAGCCACCAGTGAAACACAAAGGCCTAGACATCTTTAAAGGCCTCCCTGCAGGATCATCTAATAATTCTTGTTGCAACTGCATCATAGTTTCACCTTCTCCCTCTTGCCAGTCCTCTGTCCCAACTAGTTCATAAGTGTGGATTCCTTGAGCAGACCCCATAAACAACTTGTAGGCAGATCTCCATCTCAGACTCTGTTTTCTGGATAATGTGACCTAAGACACTGGCTGTGGGCAGAGAACCTGTGAGGGATGTCAGGCACTTCCTATGCTTCATCTTACCTGTGTAGCATCTCTATACCCCAGTGGGTAGAGATTATAGCTGCATTCTGTAGCTAATAAAAACCAAGGCTTGGGACTTCCCTGGCGGTCCGGTGGTTAAGAATCTGCCTTCCAACGCCAGGGACGAGGGTTTGATTCCTGGTTGGGGGAACTAAGCTCCTACATCCTGTGGGGCAACTAAGGCCAAATGACACAACCACAGAGCCTGCACACCACAACTAGAGAAAAGTCCACATTCCACAATGGGGATCCCACAAGCCGCAGCTGAGACCCGACACAGCCACAGATAAAAGTAAAGAAATAAGCACTAAAATTAAAAAAAAAACCCAAGGCTCAGAGAGGCTGCATTCCGTCCCTAAAATCACACAAGTGAGCCACCAGTCAATGTTTATAGCGGTCTTTCAAGCTTAAATCCCACATAATTTACTACATTCATGGCCCTATGCTCAGAACTAGTGTTTCCAATCATGGATATTTTTAATGAAGTGTCATTTTCATTGAATTAAAAACCATTTTATTTTTAAAAGATGAATGGACTAAAATTATAAAGGGGTAGCACAAAGGAGTTTCTTTATGTGTCAATAGATTAAGTACACTGTGTACTGTTAATAGCATTGCATTAATGTCAGTTTCCCAGTATTCATAATGGACTATGTCAGGTAAGGGGCTTCCCTTATAGCTCAGACAGTAAAGAATCTGCCTGCAATGCAGGAGACCTGGATTCGATCCCTGGGTTGGGAAGATCCACTGGAGAGGGGAGTGGCGACCCACTCTAGTATCCTTGCCAGGAGAATCCCATAGGCAAAAGAGCCTGGAAGTCTACAGTCTGTGGGGCTGCAGAGTCAGATGCTGCTGAGCGACTAATTGTTACCTAACAGCTACTTTGTTAGGTAGAGGGGCTTCCCAGCTGGTGCGAGTGGTAAAGATCCTGCCTGCCAATGCAGGAGACACAAGAGATGCTGATTGATCCTTGGATTGGGAAGACCCCTGGAGAAGGAAATGGCTACCCACTGCGGTATTCCTGCCTGGAGAATCCCATGGACAGAGGGCCTGGCAGGCTACAGTCCACGGGGTCACAACGAGTTGGACACGACTGAAGTCACTTAGCACATACACACACGTGTTAGGTAAAACATTATTATTGGGGGAAGTTGTGTGATGGGTATAGAGGAACTGATTCATTGTCTTATATTTGCACCTTCTTTTTATTTTTTTTTTCATTTTTATTAGTTGGAGGCTAATTACTTTACAATATTGTAGAGGTTTTTGCCATACATTGACATGAATCAGCCATGGATTTACATGTGCTCCCCATCCTGAACCCCCCTCCCACCTCCCTCCCCATCCCATCCCTCTGGGTCATCCCAGTGCACTAGCCTTGAGCACTTGTCTCATGCATCCAACCTGGACTGGTGATCTGTTTCACACTTGATAATATACATGTTTAGATGCTGTTCTCTCAGATCATCCCACCTTTGCCTTCTCCCACAGAGTCCAAAAGTCTGTTCTGTACATCTGTGTCTCTTTTTCTGTCTTGCATATAGGGTTATCGTTACCATCTTTCTAAATTCCATATATGCGTTAGTATACTGTATTGGTGTTTTTCTTTCTGGCTTACTTCACTCTGTATAATGGGCTCCAGTTTCATCCATCTCATTAGAACTGATTCAAATGTATTCTTTTTAATGGCTGAGTAATATTCCATTGTGTATATGTACCACAGTTTTCTTATCCATTCGTCTGCTGATGGGCATCTAGGTTGCTTCCTTGTCCTGGCTATTATAAACAGTGCTGCAATGAACATTGGGGTGCACGTGTCTCTTTCAGATCTGGTTTCCTTGGTGTGTATGCCCAGAAGTGGGATTGCTGGGTCATATGGCAGTTCTATTTATAGTTTTTTAAGGAATCTTCACACTGTTCTCCATAGTGGCTGTACTAGTTTGCATTCCCACCAACAGCGTAAGAGGCTTCCCCTTTCTCCACACCCTCTCCAGCATTTATCGCTTGTAGACTTTTGGATAGCAGCCATTCTGATTGGCGTGTAAAGGTACCTCATTGTGGTTTTGATTTGCATTTCTCTGATAATGAGTGATGTTGAGCATCTTTTCATGTGTTTGTTAGCCACCTGTATGTCTTCTTTGGAGAAATGTCTGTTTAGATCTTTGGCCCATTTTTTGATTGTGTCATTTATTTTTCTGGAATTGAGCTATATGCACCTTCTTTTTAGTATAGCATTATTTCCAAATAATGTTTAAAAAGTTTCTAAAGCAAAAAAAAAGAATGAAAGAAAGAAATGAGACATAAGAGATTCTGATGTCTAGAACATTCCTAAAAAGGAAATTTAAAATGTATTTCACAATAATTGCTAAGGAGTGATATTAATCATTTATCAATAAGAATGTAATATACTTTTTTCTATGGTTCACTGGGACTTCCCAGGTAACTCAGTGATAAAGAATCTGCCTGCCAATGCAGGAGATGCAAGAGACAGGGTTTCCATCCTGGGGTCAGGAAGATCCCATGGAGAAGGAAATGGCAACTCACTCCAGTATTCTTGCCTGGGAATCCCATGGACAGAGGAACCTGGCGGGTTATAGTCCATGGGGTCACAATGGGTTGGACACAACTTAGTGACTAAAGAACAACAATCAACTAAACAACAATTCATGGCCCACTAGGGAGCCAGCCTACTGTACTCAACTGGCTTTAGCCTCCCACCGTGAGAATCCAAATTCCTTCTGGGTCCCTGAACCAAACAGCAGTGCTGTCTCCCCCAGGGGTATCATCCACGGGCAGCTGTCCTGGGGTCACCCCAGCCCTCCCTGGGTGGACAGTTCTGTGAAATCTGTGGTGGCACTCAGATGTGAAGGGCAGGACAGTAGCTGGAGGAAGATGATAAATGGGACGGAATCAGTGTGGAGAGGAGGACTCCCATAGCCAGTGTGGGGAGACCCTGGTACACAGACAGACATGAGATTCTGGCCCAGCCCTGTTTGTTAATCTCCCCCCACCTCACCGGAAAAGTCTTTAAGTAGCAGGAAGCTGTTTCGCTCGTGGAGGCATTTACATGTTCTCGAAAATTTCAATTTTTTCTTGAAGTTCAGGTTTTATCTTTGGCAATGCGTACTGACCGATACTCTCCTTGACATGCCAGGATCTCTTCATTCAGGTTCAAGAAAATGTCTGCCAGACACCTAAGTCTGAATAACCACCATCTATCTGCCTGTCATTTGTTCCTTCAAGTAAAAATGAAATTCCATGGAAAAAAACAGCCAATTCCACTCACAATTCATTCATTCAAGTGCTTTGCCTTGAGACAGATATCCTACTTCCATGTACTTAAGAAAGGGTTTATGCATACTTTCTGATTTGGTCTCTCAGAAATTTAAAAGAACAGATATTTAATGGTCAAAATGAACAGTTTTTCCTGCCTAATCAAACTAATCAAAGGCTTTCTTAAGTGAAACTGTTTTTCTATTAGTACATGGTGAGGAGGGACCCAATGTCCCGTAGTACAGTTTGGAATCACTGCCTTGATTCACGTTAAGCAGCTACAGTTTTACTCACTGCTGCTTTTGTATTATCAGTCCTGCTGCTGCTGCCGCTAAGTCACTTCAGTTGTGTCCGACTCTTAGCGACCCCATGGACTGCAGCCCACCAGGCTCCCCCGTCCCTGGGATTCTCCAGGCAAGAACACTGGAGTGGGTTGCCATTTCCTTCTCCAATGCATGAAAGTGAAAAGTGAAAGTGAGGTTGCTCAGTTGTGTCCGACTCTTAGCGACCCCAGGGACTGCAGCCTACCAGGCTCCTCCATCCATGGGATTTTCCAGGCAAGAGTACTGGAGCGGGGCGCCACTGCCTTCTCTGATTATCAGCACAAATGTCCCCAAAGTGGGAAAGGAAACAGTGTTTTAGGAGGACGCTCCAGGGACTTGCTGACCACACTTTGGGAGCTATTGAGGCATGTTGATGGGGGCAGAGATGGGGATGATGTTTTATTAGAAACAAAGTAGGTACTCTGGTCCTTTGGGGTTGAGACATGTAAGAAGGATGGAAGTTTTATGTGAGAATCAAAGGAGGTTGACAGGGTACGCAGAGGGAACAGCATGTACAGGAATTCAGAGGCATGGCAGGCATGAGGCAAGGAGAACTCAGACCGCAGACAGAACCTCACACTGCAGACAACTCAGTGGCCACCACAGCCCTTGCACCTTTAAAGTTCACAGCCCAAGAACAAACGCCCACCTATTAGCATTTAACATTCGCCTGGTGTGGTTCTAGGCATTCACTTAATCTTTGAAACGACTCTATGGTATTGATGCTATTATTGTTATATCCTTCTACAGAAGAGGAAACTAAGATGGGAAATGAGGATGTTAAATACCTCAGAGCAGATTCCAGAGCTAGTAAGTGACACAGCCAGAGTCAGGCACAGGTGACCTGACTCCAGAGTCGGCTAGGATACGCTGCTTCTCACGAGGAAGAGAGAGATTTGACCGGTTTCCAGCCTGGGAAATCCCAGCTGGCTGACACAGGCCACAAGTCCATCCCTGAGACCAATGCTGTCAAGGATGCATGCCCACCTCCTCCGGGGATGTCTCCAATCATGTGGGACAACACAGTGGATACTAGACAGAGCGGAGGAGGAATGATCTATCTACATCACACCTTCTTAACAGAACACTGGACAAAGGCAGACCCCAAAGAGCACATCTGTGTGATTCCATTTATCTGAAGTCCAGAAACAAGCCAAATAATTTTGTGTTATTGAAGCCAGGATTGGGCTCACCTTTCTGGGGGTGATGAGTGACTAGACTGAGTTCAGGTGGGGCATGGCGTGTGGAGAGAGGATGGTAACACTGTTTTTTGATTGCTTCCATCCACATCAGAATGATTCATTAAGCCACACACTTGTGCATATTTCAACAAGTATATTTTTCACTTTTATGAACTGTTAAATTTTTAAGTCTTAAATGTAAAGAAAATTAGAACTTGGGTGGGTGGGGGGAGATCTATGAAGAAGTTTTATTTAGCCAGGGTGGTAAATGGACCTCTCAGGATGAATAAAGGATTGATGCCCCACATGCTAAAGGATCGCTGGAATAACAGTGAAAACCCAAGGATGAAGGGGCAATGTGTTTCAAATGGTTGTAAGGAACGTTTGTTCAAGTTTCACTCATTAGCATTACAAAGCCAAAGGAAGGGTCCAGAACACAGAAGTACCTGGGCAGGTGCCAGCTTTTTCCAAATAGTCTAACTGCAAGGGCTCCTGGGCGCCACCGGCCCACTGCCAGCCCGGGATGGGTGGGCCTCTCAGCGGGCCGGGCAGAGGTGCACAGGGCCACACCTCCCTGTGTCTGTCCTCTTCTGGTGCCGCTGGCTGGGTTTTCCAGGTTGTAGACGAGCTTTCAGCCTTTTAAATGCATGTTCCCTTCTTGAATAGATGTAAATATCTCACACTTTCCTTTAATGTTATCTGAAATTTCAAATTTAATTAAGTATTATGACAAGAAACAGTCACAGGACAAAGTGCTGCTTTGTTTATAAGCTGCCTATGCAGCCCCCACGAAGCCTGAGTGTGTGCGCTCCCCACCCCTGGGAGAAGCCTGGGTTTATAAATTACAAGCCTTTTCATTTCCTCCAAGGTTTTTGATGAGAGGTTTGGGGATGCAGCCACCAGGTGGACGCCGTGCGTTTATGAGCTCATGGCTTGCCAGAGGGATGAGGGACGAAGAAGCAGACTTACCTACTTTGTTTCTAATAAAACCACAACTCCTTACTTATTGCATAAGCATCATTTCACAGTAATAGCTAATATTTACTGGGTGCTTCCCATGGACCACACACAGTGTGAAAGACCCTCCTGTGTGTCCCCATTCTTCCCACAACTGCAGGAGGCCGGGAAGCATCACCATCTCCGTTTTTATGGCCAGGAAAACCCAGGCTCATGACGATTACGTGAAATACCCAAGGTCTAAAAACAAGGGAGACAAGGATCTGGAACGTAGGACCCAGTCAGGCTGGCTCCAAAGTGCATGCCCTGATGAGCAGGCCACGAAACTACACGGTAAACCAGGATTGAACCCCCTGTTCAATTCCAGAAGTTCCATATGCGTACCTCTAATTATTAGAATCACTGATGATTACTGGGTCCAGGTGCTGATCAATGGGTGAAAATGACATGCGGGGACCCCTTTGAGAGAAGGAGAGACCGGCTAGTTGACCCCTGACCTCAGCTCCATCCCAGGACCTCAACTGTCTGGGATGAACTGTGATGAGGAGCCCTATGGTGGGGCCTCTGGGCAGTACTGATGTGAGTGGAAACCCACAAGGTTGCAGCGGCTTTGGACCCAGGCTTTCAGGTGGAAACATCTACTGCCCCCAACACCCCGAGAAGGTGCTCTCACTCAGCAAAGCTCACAGACACCCGGCTTTTGCAAAAATCCCGAGTGATGGCAAGGCTGACTCACCAGCTCCCAGCCTCCTGGATGATGCTGTGGCTGGTCAGCACTGGGCCTGGGCTGTACATAGGGCCCATGAGCCCCACAGTCCAGAGCAGCACCCAGCCTTCTGGATCCAGATGGAGCTCTGACTTCAGAGTTGAAACTAGAAGGCTATCCCAGGAGAGGAAAGAAGGATGTACTTACATGGCCCAAGTTAGTGGATGGTGGTTCTGAATACTACTGATTGTTAAGAGAAATATGGCCTTCTTTGTGGTCTAAGATAATGAAGGGGGACAAACAGTTACCCCATATTTATAAGTGGATCACTCAAAATGTGGACCCATGCACACCCTTGTCCAGCTCCAAGAGAAGAAGCTCGAAGCCTGTTCTTCTGATTCACACAGAGGCCAGGGGTCTCTGCAGCTGGTGGGCTGGCATGAAGCTGCAGCCGGTCTCCCCCAAAATGAAGAGCCTCACGCAGTAACAGGGACTGAGGGGGCAGCATTCTTCAGAGCTGCGGGGAGCAGCTCTGCAGACAGGAGGCCGTCAGCCCGAGTACCCGCTGCAAACACGGCAGTGGCTGCTTTCCTCTGGGGACTGACCCACCACCAGACCCCCAGGCCAACCCCAGCCCCTCCCAGACTGCATCCTGACTTCAGAACACTGAGCCACCGTGCATTCAAGGATCTGCCACTTCTGACACTACTCTTCCTCCCTTCTAGTCCACCAGACCTCAAACACAGAAGAGAAGCTTCTGGAACAGAGGAGGGATCCACTCCCTGAACCCAGGGCAGCCATGGGCTTTGTCTCAAAGGGCTGTTCACAACCAAGCAGAGTCTCCTTTGAGACCTCGGCACTCACAACACCTGGTCACACACTCTCTCTGGAAAGAGGGCCAGTTTGCATGGGTCGAGCTAGAACCAAAAAATAGTTTATGTGTCAGCTTCTTATGCTGCATTGAGAATGAGATTTAAAGAAATGACCACACTAAGAAACAACCGAGTCACTTTTCTCAGATTTTCAGCTGCTATAAATCATTGCCTAAAACCAGCAACTGTGTCTTTCTGGCTCCTTGCTATTCAGAGTGGTCCCTGGACCAATGGCATGGGCCTCAACACAGGTAACTTGTTAGAAATGCAGGGTCTCAGGCCCCACCCAGACCTGCACGTTCAGAATCCGCATTTTTACAAGATCCCCACACGGCATACGTACACATGAAGTTTTGAGCAGTGCTGCTGTAACTCACCCAGAGGTCTTTTCTCCTGATCAGAGTGTTGTGCCCGACTGAGGCCCCACACGCTGTCAGACATTAGGATGTACCCCACCACCCCTGTGTGTCCATAGACTTCCACAGACAGTCCTCTGCCTCCAGCTTGTGGGGAGGACCATCTCCTGAGCACCGTGGAAGGTGCCACCCACCTTCCAAGTTTCCTGTGTTCCTTTGTCCCCCCTGCCTCCCCAGCCCCACCATCCTACTCCTGATGCCAGATCAGCCTTCAGATCGGTGACAGTCTCTGCGCCACCTTAGCAATCAGCTTCACTCCACCCTCACTGCACACTAAATGATGTCCAGTCTCCCTGACCTGAGATTTCTGGATGGATTTATCAGGCCCTCTCCATCTCACTGTACTCCCCTCCCATGCCCCGAACTCCTCGACCCCGCTGCAGGCTCCTGCTCACACACTGGGCGTTGCCTGCCTTCAACGCCCCGCACCACACTGCTGCTAACTCAAAGCCTCGGCGTCCTGCTCACTGGCTGAAACACTTCCTCCGGTTGGCCTTTCTAGGCAAGCATAATCTTCTCTGAGCAGCCCAGTCAGTTCCTCCTCACGCCTGTCCCTCTCCACCTTCTATTACAGTTACTGGCATACACGCCTCCCATCCTCTGCTACATGTGAATGGTTTAAAGCAAGATCTTGCCTTATTCTTCTCTGCTTCTAACAAAGACATTAATACAACTGGTGTTCAGACACTCAAACTTCGAACATGGAACACATAACTTGACCCCTTTTTGTTTTCCTAATCTGTATGTTCATAAGAACCTGGTGGCTCAGATGGTAAAGAGTCTACCTGCAATGCAGGAGATCTGGGTTACGATCCTCTGGAGAAGGGAATGGCTACCCACCCCAGTATTCTTGCTTGGAGAATGAATGCCATGGACAGAGGAGCCTGGCAGGCTACAGTTCATGGGGTTGCAAAGATTTGAACATGACTGAGCAATTATCACTTTCCCTTTCAAATATTATACCATATTTAAGATACAGTTAACAAATTGCTTTTATGGAAAGTATCAAAATTTCTTTCTATCTTGGAAAATCTAGACTGTCTGATAAGACATTCAGTAAATGGTTGCTG
Source organism: Odocoileus virginianus (assembly GCF_023699985.2). Classification (NCBI taxonomy): domain Eukaryota; kingdom Metazoa; phylum Chordata; class Mammalia; order Artiodactyla; family Cervidae; genus Odocoileus; species Odocoileus virginianus. The sequence goes on along the minus strand of NC_069675.1, from coordinate 15,062,182 downwards.
AATAATGAGAGAATGAGAACAAATTATTTGCCTTCAGTATAGTGAGACATTCATCCTTAGTTCTCCATTCTAAGTGAAAGTGAATTTTCAAATGAGACAAGCATGTAGTTACAGACTAATGGCCTGATGAAAGCAGGAATTGAGAAGTTTCTCCCTCAAGGATCCAAATGACAGTGAAGTAACGAGGCTCTTCCCCGCGTGGCTGCTAGAATCTCCTGGTCACCATGTGGTCACACACATTCCCACTGGACCTCAGAAGTGAATGTGCTGACTGCAGGCTCCTGTTCCCAGACTAATTAAAGAGCGGCCAACATCTAAGCTGCCATTGAAAACTAAAGTTACTAGCAGTGGAGTGTGCTCTTAAGGACGAAGGAGGAACACCTCCCAGGTTCAGCAGCCAGGGAAGTGGGGATGGAGAAGATGCAGAGAACACAGCCTCGGAGTCCTCTCATTCTGGCGACACTTGCTTTTGTAACTTTAATAATTTTGGGGGGGCTTCCCTGGTGGTCCTGTGGCTAAGACTGCACTTCCAATGCAGGGGCCCAGGTTTGCTCCCTGGTCAGGGAACCCACAGGCTGCAACTAAGACATGGCACAGACAAATAAACAAATATTTTTTAAAAATCTTTTTGAGAATCTTTAAATAATTAATCTTTTACCATGACCCTGTAGAAGAAAGTTTGGTTTTAGAGTTCCATGGCACAGAATCACCTATATAAGGGGGAAAGTAGTGTCTAGATTTGCCCAAAGCAGAAACAACTGGGGTTCAGGTCTCTTCCCTCAGAACTGGGCTGAGGTTGGTTCCTGATCTGGAGAAATGACTGAGATGGATGACTGTTCCTGTCTTGTAAAGGTTTCAGAGCAGGGGGCTGCCTGATCGGCTTGAACACTCCTGCGGAAAACTTAGAAAACCACAATCAGTCCACAAGAATGAGCAGACAATATCAGACTTTCAAAGTAACTGAAGTCTTATTAAAATAATGAAGTGGAAAGTATTGACTTTTTTTTTTTTAAAGACCATTCTTAAGATGCTAACTTCTCTTTTTAAACAAAGTTATAAAGCTTTAACCTTATCTGAGCAGCAGATCTCCTGGGAAGAGCCAATAAACAAAACGCCTTCAATATTTTGTCATTGGAAATTCAGCTAGAAAAACAAAACCCAGCAGTTTTAGTATTTGGTCACTGAACAGACTCTGGTTTTGATTATAAACACCAGGGTTTTTAGATGCCAAATGTATTCGGAGCTGGGGCTGAGTGTCTTTGCAGATCTTGCTTTAAGAAGCATAGAAGAGTGAACTCAGTGCACATCCTACCTGTAATCAGCCACCAGCAGATGGAAGTTCTGCTTAATTAGCCAGGAATTGTTTCCATTAAAACCTTAATGGCATTCAAATCAGCTAAATTAACAGCTAGAGAAACAACCACAACTAAATTACATTCCACTGTTTCCAATTAAGTTGGAAGCCTTGGGTGCAGTAACCACCACCATTACAAATGAGGAGTCTTGGCCAAAAATGAACTCCTTCAGTTTTTCTTAGACATCAACAGCCTGGGCTAATAGAATTAGCTCACTGAATATGTGCAGAAAAGCAGAGTTAAGCAAGCCACTTAAAAGCATTCATTTATTCATAGAAGCACTTCATGCCAAAGGCTGTGCTAGGTATAGGTAGGACTTGAAATGTGAGGCTCAGGTGGAAGACCACCATGTCAGAGGAAAGGAGTATCTCTTGTTTACGATCTCCATTCCCAACACACTTAAAGAATCACTGGTCTTTTGAAAATCAAAGAGAAAAACTCTGAGACTGGCCAGTCACATTGAACCCTCAGGCTCCTCTGCCATTGCTGGTAGTTTAGGGTTACTGAGGTCAAAATAACTATGATGTCAATATTTATACAGCAGTTTTCAACGATTCATATATCCTCCAATCTCTGAGAGAAGCTTGACCTCCAGGGAAGAGTGTAGTATCTCTGCAGTAAATGTAGCTTGGACATCCATTAGGAGGCTGTCAGCAGATTCTACTACAGACCTAATTTGTGATTTTAGGGGCTCTAGGAAGTCTCTGATGCTCCCAAACCTATTCCCTTCCTGCTGGTATGCATCTAAAACTGTGCTATTGTAGATTCATGGCTTTGCACTGTGATTTCTATTAAGATCCCCTGGAGGAGAGATACTTGGGTCATTTATTATCTGCAAAGGACCTAAGCAGGCCCGGTAATATGGTGACTTAAACAGTGAGTGAGGTAAGTTTTGGGCTCTGATCTTGCCACCCAGCCTGTCTACCCACCCTTCCTTTCCTCCCACTTTGAGTCCCAAGGCTTTGAAATATGTCTTTTTGTCAAATTATTAAAGATCACCTAACTCAAGTCTCTGATTAGTATTAAGGTGTAAATGATTGATATAAATTGAGTGTGACTTCTTCAAGGGACTATTGCATTTACTGAGATTCAAAGCCTGCACATGGAAAAGCTTCAGCTAAAGGACTTGGCAGAAGCAGTCAGCCAAAAACTATCTACCCTTATGATCTACAGGACTTTCCTGGTAGCTCACACAGTAAAGAATCTGCCTACAAGGCAGCAGGAGTCCTGGGTTCGATTTCTGGGTAGGGAAGATCCCTTGGAGAGGGGAATGGCAACCCACTCCAGTATTCTTGCATGGAAAATTCCATGAACAGAGGAGCCTGGTGGGCTATAGCCCATGGGTTTACAAAGAGTTGGGCATGACTGAGTGACTAACGTGTTCACTTATGGTCCAGATGCAGATTTTGTAAAAGGTGGATTTTGGTAGCTATGTTGTGTTTTCATTTTCATTCATCTCAAAGTAGTCCCGCATTTCTCTTATGATTGCTTTTGACTCAGGTTATTTAGGCGTGTGTTGTTTTAATTTCTATACATTCGTGAATTTCCCGAATTCCTTTCTGTTATTGACTTCTAGATCCATTCCATTGTTGTTGTATGCTTTCAATCCTTTTGAACTTATTGTGTTATGGTTTAGCATGTGCTCTATTCAATCTAATAAGTTTATAGTATAGTTCAAATTTTCTTTAACCACACTGGGCTTCTATTTGTTCTGGCCCATGGTTTGATTTAGTCAATAGAAGCTGTGATGCTTAGGTTTATAAAACAACAGGACCAGGCCACAGGGTGCCCAGATACTTGATCAAACATTATTCTGGGGTTGTCTTTGAGGGTGTTTTTGAATGAGATTAATATTTGAATTGGTAGATTAAGTAAATTTCCTCCCAAATGAGCCTCATACACTCAATAGAAGACCTGAATGAAACAAAAAGGCTGAACAAAAAGAGGGAATTCCTTCTGCCTGACTGTTTGAGCTACAGCATTGGTCTTTTTCTGTCTTTGGACTCAAATAGAAATATTGGCTCTTTCCAGGTCTCAATCCTGCCAACTTTTGGACAGGAACATACATGACTAGCTCCTTCTGGTTCTCAGACTAGAATTATTAATACATCATCTGCTCTCCTGGGTTGCCAGCTCGTTGATTACAGATCTTGGAACTTCTCAGGTCCATAATCACATAAACCAATAAGTTTCTTTATATATAGCACGTTTCTCTGGAGAACCTTGACTAACACAGAAATGACTTTTTCAACCAAATATTAAGATGGCCTGGAAGTTTTCCCTCTTGCCCTTTTAGGAGTCCCGAGATACCATATAAGCAATCTGGCAGACTTCCCTATGGTAAAGTGGTTAAGAATCCTCCTGCCCATGCAGGGGACATAGGTTGGATAGCTAGTCTGGGAAGACTCCACATGACTTTGGATAACTAAACCCACCAAGTTGTGTACCACAGCTACTGACTGACGCCCACGTGCCCAGAACCCATGCTCTGCAAAAAGAGAAGCTACTGCAATAGGAAGACCGTGCCCTGCAACTAGAGCAGGCCTGCTTGCCACAAGCAGAGAAACAACAAAGAGTGTTTGCAACAAGGACCGACCGTACCCAAAAGCAACCATAAATAAAACTACTTTTAAAAAAGAAATCTGGCTAACTTGCTGGAGAGAGCAGAAGGGAAGAGTAGGCCCTGACACCAAGGAGAGGGTGAGAGAGGCCCAGATAAGATGCTGCGCCCGTTGAGCCTCTGGATGACTGGCCATAGGTAACATCTAATGTTGTGAGGCATTCCAAGTGAAACCAGCAGAAACTGCCAAGTCCAGTCAACACAGAGAATCATGAGAGAGAACGAACAATGGACAACCAAAACACCCATCACAAATGACCGTTATAGTTGTTATTATAGTCACCAAGTTTTTTGCTGTTTACTGCTTATATCCAAGGCTTTCCATTTAGAATAATTTTCCTAAAAAAAAAAATAATAATAATTTTCCTTTCCTCTTGGCAGCAAATTACTCCTGTTGTTTGCTAAAAATGTCTTTGTTTAACCAACATTCTTAAAGGATATTTTCACTGGGTACAGAATTCTAGGATGGCAGTTGTTTCTTTCAATACATTATAGATATCATTTTACTGTTTCTGCTTCCATTGTTTCCACTGAAGTGTCACTTGTTAATAAGTAACTTGTCTTTTTTCTCTAGCTTTTTTAAAGACTTCCCATTTGTTTTTTAATTTTCTTTAGTTGATGTGTTTGGTATGAATTGATTGCTACTGTTTTCTCTTGCTTCTTTGTGTACTCATTACTTATATTATTTGTTGTTAATATTTATCTATTCATCTTATTTTGGATTTATTTGGCTTTTTGAATCTCCTTTCTTTTTAGAACTTTCTTCTATCTGTTAAACCTTCTCACTTTACCCTGTATAGTAATGCAAACAGTGTGGTATTGGCACAGAAATAAATAGACCAATGGAACATAATAGAAAGCCAGAAATAAACTTGCAATTATATGAACAGGTGAGATGTAACTGAAGTGACAGAGCTGAACAGTGGGGAAAGGATGAACTTTCCAATAAATGGTTCCAGGGAAAGTGCATGTCCATACTGGAAAAGAAATAAATTTGGAGTTCCATGTCACACACAATTCCAAATAGTCCCAAGGAAACTTTTCAAAGATAATAAAGGAGAATATCTTCTCGTTGTGTTAAATTAGGAAGCATATAATTTGTTTCAGTTGAGGTGATGCTAATTTTTTTCACTTGGATGTATCTAGTGTCATGCAGGTCATTTCATTATAAAGTTATCAATTTTTTAAAAGATTTTTAAAGCTATTGCTAAACTATGTTGTGTCCTGTGTATACATTTTTTAAAAATATGAATCAAGAGGACATTTGTTATTTTCCTGCCCAGCACCTATTCTCCTTCACCTGGTAACAGATGTCTGAATACTTTTGGAGAACCTCCTACCTCAGACAGTATATTTTGGTGGCACTAACTCTACCTTCACTTCCAGGGTGGACAAGCTGGACATCATTTCAGTCTGGTCCTCATTCATAAATTTAGAGGTAGGAATGTGGCCCAAGTCAACTTAGCTTGTATTTTTTAAAATTTTAACAAACTCTTATGTAGTATTTATAACATGTTTAGCACTATCCTAAACACTGTACAAATATTAACCCATTTTGCATGTGTAATCCCATGGAAAAGGAAAGGCCATTGTCAATCACTGTGCAGATAAAGGATCTATGGTACAAAGGGATAAGTAATTCAGCCTTGGTCATACAGCTGGTAAGAGACAGAGCTGGGGTGTGAACCTGGGTGCTCTGGGGGGACAGTCCATTTTCTTAGCCACTATACAACACACCTGTTTTATTTGAGTATCTAGAAAAGAGTTGTTCTCTCTTCTACTGGACATGAGCTGCAGGGCTGAAATCTTGGTGTAGACATTGCAGGTAATGGCAGCCATCGTACCACTAGGTGGCTAAAGACTCTGAGCATGGGGTCAACACAGAGAAAGGAGGAGGAGAGAGACTAGGTCCTGGTGAACACACCAAGTTCCTGGTCCCAATGTGCTTAAACGTCTACCTCTGGACTTCAGTTTCACGAACTCTCCCCATCAACAATGTGATTACACAGATACACTTTTCCTCTCCTTAAACAATCTTAGTGGGGCTTTCTATAGCTGGCAACTAACATCTTTCTCCAAATGGTATTGGTAAAGGACTTGAGTTATTTTGACATTATCCTGGTTATATAAACTGTATTCTATCTAACTCTGGCACTGAACCACAGCGCTTAGTCACTCAGTCATGTTTAACTCTTTGCAACCCCATGGACTGTAGCCCACCAGGCTCCTCTGTCCATAGGGGTTCTCCAGGCAAGAATACTAGAGTGGGTTGCCATGGATCTTTCTAACTCAGGGATTAAAACCAGATCTCCCACATTGCAGGCGGATTCTTTACTGTCTGAGCCACTGGTGATGCCCAAGAATACTGGAGTGGGTAGCCTATCCCTTCTGCAGAGGATCTTCCCGACCCAGGAATCCAACCGGGGTCTCCTGCATTGCAGGCAGATTCTTTACCAGCTGAGCTACACCTGCTCTAGACATACATTGGCTTTAAGTCCAATGGAAAGATGTCATGCAAGGTAAATGTCTGTCTTAGATGCTGAGATGTACATTTGCATGTAGGAAATTATTGGGGCGTGCTCTCTGAAGTAACAGTAGTTAGGGAGTGAGAAGGCAGGAGAGGCTGAACACTGAAGCAGTCACAGAAAGGGCCACAGCAAATCCCATGGGAGTTACAGAGCTGGGATACATTAAAAACTGCCTTCGACTGAGGTAAGAGCACTGGGCCTCTGAGAGAGATGTAACTTTGGTCCCTCAGCCATGGCAACATCCAGGAAGAAGGGACTCAGCAATGAGGGATCAGCCCCCGATACCCCCAGCAGCTGGGGAATGAGCTTTAGCCGGGAAAGGGTGATCTGGATGCTGCGCTACGTTCTCCGTTACAGCTCTGACTCAGTCAGTCCTTAATCACTATTGTCCTTACGTTACAACCTGGAGTCAAGTCCTAGTCTTTGCGGCTCTAATGCTGGGTCATCTCCACTGCACATCCCTGTTATATCAGGCTGGCATTCCATTCTGGGATCCTTAAGATCCTGCTGCCATGTCCAGTTTCAGGGGTAAACATGCTTCCATGTTTACCTGGAAGAGTACAGATAGAGTTCATCGTGGGAAGATATATTCTACCAAGTAAAAAGATGCAGCTACTGATGAACATTGCTACCTCTCACCTGCTGCTGGGAAAAGTTGAGGGCAGGAAGACAAGGAGGCAACAGAGGATGAGATGGTTGGATGGCATCACCGACTCAATGACATGAGTTTGAGCCACCTCCAGGAGATAGCGAAGGACAGGGAAATCTGGCTTGCTGCAGTCCATTGGGCCTCAAAGAGTCAGACACAACTTAGTGACTGAACACCAACACATTTCCCAGGTAGCCTATTAAGAAAGGTTCATGTTGGGTAGAAATTTATAAACAAAATGATGAGGGCCAAAAGCTTCATGGAAATCTCTCTAGCTATACCAAACATAAACAGAAAATGCTTTTACACTATGCCAACTAGCTCAGACAGAGTTTAAAGACTTAAAGTTATTAGTTAAGGTTGAAAGGAAATTGGCAAGAAATGTATATGGCCTGAGGCATCTTTGTTCAAGAGTAGAACTGAATGTCCTTCCAATTACCATGCTTATGCTACAGAATGACCCTTTACGCCACTCTTCCCAGCTCTCCCAGACATTTTTTCCTATGTCTCTCTCTTTCCTCCCCACCAACCACACACTCTTAGAATCTGGCGTCTTGCTTGGTACCATGCTGGCTGTCTATGGGTGTCTGCTCAGCCCTTCTTCCTGGGATCTGCTTCTCTCTTCACTCCAACCAGCGAGGGGTGGGCTGCCTGCCCTCAGAGGTGTGTACTTGAACTTGCCTTTCTCTAGAATGTTTTGGTCTGGAACCAGAGAAAGAGAGGCAGCTCCTTTTTAACAGTGCAGAGTCAGACACAAATCCAGGCCTCTCGGTGACTATGACTTTTGCTGTGAGAAAGGATGTGGTGTGAAATACAGTGTTGGTGGCATACCACTCCAGGGGTCCCCAGGCCATTCGCAGACGTGCCCCACTGGAGATTGGTTATGAGCTCTATGTCTGTCCCTCTGTCCATGCTAGCCAGACTGGGGTTTCTGTTCTCACAGTCCTAATGTATCACAGACTTAAAAATAGGTGGACTTTTGAGAGGATAACTGACACAGCCCTTTCTCTCCAGGCAATAGCATCCTTAAAATAACAAATGTGGCTTCCACACTTAAGACTCTCCACGGAAAGAAATTCCACTTTTTATTTCATAGTGTTTAAATTATGTGTTTCCTTATTTGTCTCTTATCCACTATGTCTTTCAAACTTCCTGTCTAGAATGGAGCCCTGATTCTATATCCCCTGCGGTCACCAGGTAGGCCCAGGAAGCACCACTGGAACCTAACAGGCCCTGTCTGCATGGATCACGGAGGCTGAATCTGTTTCTTGGCCCCAATCCACAGAACTCTCAGGGTCTTCCCCTAGAAAATGCTCTTATTCAGTGCCTACACTGCGCAAGATAGAACCTCATGGGAGTCAGGCAATAGAACCATTTAATTGGCTGACAATAGAAAACAAGCAGTTTGTATCATCAACTTTCTTTTACTTCAACACACCAATTCCACTGTCCTGTGGCTTTCCTCCCAATACATTTAAACATTCTGCATAAGACCTAATCCATCCTTTCTTTTCATTCTGGTTTTCTTCCATCTTCTTGGACTCTCTTTGGATACTTTAATCTTTCTCAAAATGTAGAGTCCAAACCCCAAGCCGACGTGTGGTGAGGGTTTGAGCAGTGGCCAGGGGAGTGGGGAGGTATTTTTCAACTTCTGTATGTCAGGCCATTAATACATCCAAGGATCAAGTTTGAGTTTAAAATAACATGGTGACCTTTCCCTCTATTCCCCTAGGACTTGCTGAGTCAAAACATGTGCCCTGCAACCCCTGATAGTCTCCCAGGAGAATGAGTCCCAACCTGTTCTCAGCCACGACCTCTTATCCAACATAGCACTCAGGTCTCTTGCTACGACAAGGGACTGGGCTAGGACATTCCACTGGGGTCCCACTTAAAGCCCAGGGCTCCTCTGGGGCTTTCAATTTTTGAGGAGATGTTCTGGGAACTTCTGACAGGTTCCTCATTCTTTGGGGACTAGCGAGAGTTGGAATAGAGCTGTTCATGCAGCTGTGATCTCAGGAAATTTAATTCACAATTTCCATTCTGTTGAACACTTTTGATCCATCTTTGAGTGTCCTTTCTGTGCCAAGATCAGGCCCTTCCCTGCTTCAGGGAAGGAAGGTGTGGGCACATGAAAGAGAGGCAGGTGTCCACAGTCTTCCCTTCAGCTGCACCCCTACTGGTTTCTTCCGCCCATGGAAGTGAGGAGGTGCTCAGTTGTCCAGAAGCTAAAGATGGTTCAGCCAGGAAGGCTGGAAGTAGCCTTTGGTTTAGGCAGCAACCTGATAATTATAGGACCTAATCTTGGTAAATTCGGTCAGCTGAGAATCAGGGGTAGTTTGTTTGGTCCAACAAGCTACTAGCAGGTTAAAAACGTCTGGGACATGTGTGTATTTGACAGCCTTTAACAACCCTACAACAACAAACCCTTTTAGGGACAGGAAAGAAAAGAATCATGTGACCACTGACATTCTCAAACTCCCCAAACATTTCTAGTCTAGAAAGACTGGGAGAAATGCAGTTTAAGAACTTTGTCAATGACTGTTTTAAAAAAGTAATACATTGATTTCCCACTTGGATTATTTATCTAAAGAGCCCTTGGGTAGGTGTGGGTGTGAGACCATCGGCAGCACAGTAGCCGGGAAGACTGTGTGGGATGCTGAGCCCTGGGAATTGAGAATTCCTTCTCCTTCCTCACTCTGACCTCTGCTACTGCTGCTGCCAAGGTCTAGGAACCTTCATCACTTATTATGTGAGTTTTCTGTAGGTGGAAACACTTTGGAGGGAAATTTTCCACACTCAGAAAGTCATTAACCTTGAGTCTCTAACAAGGTACATTCTTCCGCCCTTACTTTATGCATTGAAAGCCTTATTGTCAAGGGTGTTCATTTTGGATGCAGTGGAACCAAGGAGGCACAGAGAAGTCCCCCCACCCTCCCCACAGTTCTGGTCCCTGGGGTGGGGAAGATGCTAAAATGCAAACTTAAGAGTTTCTTAAGTTCAGCTGCAAGTAGCAGGCTCTGCGTCTCTTGGAGGGTGGGATGGAGATGAGGGGTGGTCTGCCTTTTCAGTGTCCTCTGTGCTTCCACAGTCAGGAGTTTGGCTCAGGCTCTGAAAAGTTTCTACCCTTCTCTCCCTCGTGCTGACAATGAGTCACTTACATAAGCAAATCAAGAGGGATTTTTAAAAATGAAAATTTCTTAGTTCTCATGACAAAAGCTAGAACATGTTTATATCGGGAAAATACAAATAAAAAGCAAAGACACCCAGAATCCCCTCATCTTAGAGAAATCACTATTCACACCTGTTGAGGCATATCTTTCCCACCCTTCACCTATGGAAGGATAATGATACAAGTAATAACTCACCGAGGATGCTGGTATCGGACTACATGGTTTACACCCATCAGGCCACATAATCTGCACAAGTCCACCGGGCACTCCACTGTGTCCCAGCGTGAGGCATGGGCAGGTGGGTACTCCGGAGCCAGACCACCCAGACGCCGAACGCGCTCTACCACCCACAAGCTGTGTGACCTCTAGCAAGTTGGTTAGCTCTCTGTGCCTCCAGGTCCTCACCTGTAGAATGTGGGCAGTAATGGTGCCGGCACTGTATGGGCTGTCCAGAGGACTGAGTTAACACAAGTGAAGCATGTTAACACATGTTATTGCTTGCTACCTGTTAGTGCCCAGCATCCCCTTTTTAGAGATATGGGAACACGTTCAGAGCAGTCAGGGACTTGGTGAAGGCTCCACAAAGATCAGGTGACAAAGTCAAGCATGCAACTGAAATCTCTTCTGAGTCTGGGTTCTTTACGATACAATATACTTGCATGTGTGTGTGAGAGAGATCTCCCTCACTGAACTCTGCTGTGAACGTCTTTAGAGTATAATAAATACTCTGGCGCCTGCATGTGCCTGAACCTCATCTTGGTCAGTGGATAGAGTCGTGGGGAGGTGGCAAAGGCCCGGCTTCATGCAGAGTTGAGCTGCTCAAGCTGGATCTGCATGGGAATGCCCTGGGCTCGTGTTAACACACAGGCTCTGAGTCAGGCAGGTGGGGTGGGGTCTGTGACTGCATTCCTAACATTCCAAGTAAGACCTGCATTCCAAGTAAGACCAGTGCAGCTGGGAACCACAATGCCGCATTGACCAGTGAATCTGCTTTCTCTGGCCCCTTCCTGCAGCTGCCTCTTTTGTTTACACAAGCTGCCTCCAGTCTCCCCTCACATCCCGTGTCTGAAATTCTGGTTCCATCTATATTGCTCTGCCCAACGCCAGAGCTCCGGGGGCTGGTTCCCTGGCTGGAGGCTGGAGCATGGCTGGGCCCCCCTGGGAAGGCTGAGTCCCAGGGTGCCCATCAACAGCCTCAGCCTGAGGGGGCACCCTACCGACACTGCTGGGACCGCCGCTGACCCTGGAGGTCCGAAACACTTCTGGGGCACCCTCATGTCTATGGATTCCAAAGAAAACACGTTGTCACCGTGGGGCCAAGCACGGGGTGGCAGGGGGCACGGGGGCTGTGGGAGGCACCTGGTGAAGGGGTCAGCCACCCACAGGCCCAGTCCATCTGAGAACTCTGCAGCCTGGAAGCCCTCTCATGCCCATAGCAATATGAATCATGACCAAGTTTAACATCCAGGGCCATCCAGAAGTCCATCCCTCAGACAGGACTATCAGGACATAAAGAGGAAGTGACATCTGACGCCCTCTGTGGAACTTCCAATCACGGTCGGCAAGTGAGAGCCAGACTGAGAAGCGTATGGTGATTTAGAGTGTTTGCTCGTGTGAGCGGAACAACCCCAGGCGCCCAGACACCGGACAGAAAGGAAAATTCTGTCTTGAAAAGGTCTCGCACTGCGATTTTTCCACGACGTAACCAGCTTCTCTCTCTGTTGTTTTTCGCAGCAGGGACCAGGTAGGTGTCCACAAAACCAGAAGTGTGCAGGGCGAAGCCCTGGGAATGAGGACTTTTTCTTCCTCAGGACACACTCTGTTTCCACAGCAGGCAGTACCTGTGGGGCTGGTTCAGTCGCCACTGTTTTCACCAGTTCAGAACTAGCTCCCTCTCTACTGGGGATTTTTCCATGGTGACATAAATCTCTAGGCCTCCCACTAGCGCAGTATACTCACGGCTACCTCAGTTAGCAAAAGTGAACTCTGGAAATTCCCATGGCCTCGGCCAAGACCTGAATGGAGCAGGCTTTTTAAACTTCCGGATTCTCTTCTTTCCATGCCAGCCATGGGCTGGCTTCCCTGGCACAACACGACATTCCCTTCAAAATATAACACCCCCGGATTGGAGGCCCCATGTCAGCCTGCCTATTTAGGCCCTGAACCTAGCAGGAGGCGGCACAGTGTACAAAAATAAGCAGAGCAGGAAGGTCATTTGTCACCTTACAGGGCTGGCAACGCCTGCCAGTGTTGGGACGCTTTCTGTTATCAGATATCTGAGAACAGGGTCAGGTCTGGTACCCCCGGCCCCTGTGGCCAGGACACTGACTCAGAACCAGACTCTGAATGCTCTAAACGCTGGGCAGTGCCAGCCAGAGCAGGGAGAGCAGTCAGGAACCTAACGTGGACTCCACGTCAGGTACGGCCCTCCTGGCCGTGTGGCCCCTCAGAGCCACCATTTCTTTACAGTGGAGACAGTGCTCCTGCCCTACCTACTCTCCTGGGGTTATACGGAGAGGAAGGCAACATATTTAAAAATGCATAAAATCTGAGTTTATTGTGAAGATTAAATTAAATGGGAACATTACACACACACACACACACACACACACAGGTGTTTAACAACTGGCTTTCTAGAAAGGGAAATACCAGTTACTTTTTACCATTTACCGATTTCCATGGTATAAACAATGCCTCCATGGCTGACTTCAAAGTATCAATGTGATGACACTGCATGTCAAGGATCAAGAAATGTGCATAACTGATTCCTGTGACTGAACTGCGCCAGCACATCACGGTTTACTTATTTTACCTCTTCTCATGTGAGGCCCTTAGCGCGGGAGCCTGCAATAAAGGGGCCCTGACCGCCTGCTCATTCTTCATTCACTAGGTGGAGAAATGGCAGCCCTGCCCTGTCTGAGTAAGAAATGCTCCGAAGTTCCAGGGAGATTGATTTGACTGGGAAGCCGCCTGCCACACCTCAGGAGCTGGGATCATGTCCTAATTTTGTTCACATCCCCAGTTCCAGAGAATGAGACGGTGGGATGGCATCACCAACTCAATGGACATGAGCTTGAGCAAACTCCAGAGATGCTGAAGGACAGGGAAGCCTGGCGTGCTGCGGTCCTTGGGGTCGCTAAGAGTCGGACACGCCTGAGTGACTGAGCAACAACCACCAGTTCCAAGACAGGGCCTGACCCACTGGATGTTCCCCAAGATAGAAGCTCATGATGAATGGTAACTAAAACGATCCTGGAAGGGGTCAGACCCACAGAGCTGTGAGAGGAGCGGACCCTTGCCGGCTGCATCTTCAGCCCTGGGTTTCCTCTGTGTGGGTCCCTGCTGACCTGTGCTTCTTCAGGTGCCACCCACAAGCCCCCAGACCCACGCCTCATCTTAGTCCTCCTGCTTCCCCTGCAGGCCTCAGGTGCCTGCATCCATTCTCTCTTCGCCTTGAGTCCTGAGGGCCCCCTCTTTCCCCCTGTACTGAGAGCGTAAGGCCAGAGGCTACACACTCAGACGAGGAATGGAGGCGGGCGTGCCTGTCTTGACTGCCTTCTGCCCAGCCACCAGTCCCTCAGCCCCTGAAGGGAATAAGGGGGCCCCCCTCCTTTTTCTACATGTACCTACTTCCTTCTCTTGTGTACATAAACCCCAAAACTTCCTTCTCTCTCAAAAAAAAGTATTATTTGAATAAAGAGAAATAAGTCATGGGGACAGGATGAAAGGAAGGGAGGAGATGAAGGCATTTCAGGTGAATTAATTACTCCAGGAAAGACCTAAAGTAATTGGTGCTTCCTTGGCCTGATTACAATAGCAAAAGAAAACTGATGTGTAAGCCAAAAATATTCACATCTCCATCCATCACTGAAGATATGTCCCACCCATTTTTATGTTCTCTCTCAATCCCGTGTGCCAACATAAACTACCATCTCCTCTGGCTGTCTCAGGGTAACCTGGAGAAAAATGAGATGGTGGAATTCTCCAAGAACAGAACAAAAGTTTCCACATCACCTGTTTTAGATACAGATAAAATGGCCAAATTGTCTCAATTCCAACAGAAGAGGAAAAGGGAACTTTTCCAGCACTTACCAGGAAAAGGGAACAGCCTGCCTGTAACCATGGTCACTGTAGAAAAATCCAGCCTTCAAAGCTACATCAATGATCCCGATGTCTGATCTCCTGAGCTGAAAGTGAAGCGTTCTTCTTAATACACTCTGAACACATGTGCCTCCCCACTTTAAAGCAAATGAGGGAGAGAATTAGCATTAATTAAGCACCCAATAGAGCCTCCATGAAGACTCTGTGCTCAGCACAGAATACCATCCGTGGACGCCCCATGAAGTGTCCTTTTTAACCCCATTTTAGAGATGACATAAACACGCAATGGAACTTAGGAAATGGGCCCAGGGACATACAACAACTAAGCAACAGACTCAAAAGTACCCCCGAATGCAGCCCTGGACACATGTTCCAGATTTAGTTGCCGTGTCACTTTACTGTAGGCTGTCCGGAATGAATCCCAGGTGCGGTGTCATCAAGACCAGGAGAGGAGGCAAGCCCCCCTCCTTTCCCTTCCCTGCAACTGCCCTTCGTGGAAGCCAACACGAGGAGAGAGAGGATGAGGAGGAGGTGAAGGTGGGGAGTATCAGAGACCAGATGGAAATTCTGGAGCTCACAGCTATTAGGTCTTCAGGTTTATGGGCTCAAGTCACTGAGAGGAATGATGTTAGCTCTTGTTTAAAAAGAGTAGAGGCAAGAAATGATTGCCTAAATGAAAATGGAAGGTTCCTCTACCGGCAATTCATCACACGGTCCTTGGATTGCATGTGCCCATTAATCAGCCCCTCACCTGACCCCCATTATAAGCATCACCTGACCTCTGCCCCCACCATCCCCAGTTAAGGTCCTGGACGGAAGGGAGTGTGTCTCGTTCATCTTAGAACCCTTAGGACTTGGCAGACAGAGTTGTTGGCAGAGAGTGAGTGTTAAAAAAACAAGTCTGTTGAATTGGACTTGTTTTTTCCACCTTTATTCCCAGAGTAACCTTTTGGCATCTTTTAACTGCCTTCTCTAGACTGTGTCTCCTCCTCCACTCTTGCTTATGACCCCGTGCATATCAGGATTTCAGCACTCACAGAACTGTAGGAGGAGAATCTGTCATGTTCTGAGTCAGGCTATACATCCTTTAGGGTAAGAACCGTTTATTACTAAGTTTTGTACCCTCAGCACCTAGCAGGATGCCTGACACACAGGAACTGCTTATTAAACATCGGTTAAGTAGGATTGACTCTGGCAAAGGTTGGTGAAAAGGTGAGTCTCTAACATCTGAAATCTTTAAATACGGTTTCTGGAACTTTGAGGAGATAATCCAATGAGGACAGGGTCAGGTCAAACTAGTTATCAAACACAGTTTGAACACAGTGTGGATAGCTTCGTTCCTAACAGTAGGATTTGCGTATTTTCAGGAGTTGAGCATCCTTTCAGAGCATCATGAATTTAAACCATTCTGGACTCGCCTGTGAGTAAACCAGAGGAATGAATGACTATGTAGCTTGATAAACACAGCCTGACCACGAGAAAAGCCACCATGCTGCGCCCACTGCGAGGTGAGAGCCAGTGGGCAGTGGCGTTGTGGACACATGACCAGGCTGCTTCCATTGTCCTGCCAAATCCCAGCAGGACACAAAGCAGAGCCCGATATGGGGTGCCCACTTCTTTACTGCAGCACTTCTCAGAAACTTGAGTCATCTAATATCCATGCGGATGCTTCCTGAGGGACAGGACACACCTTGCTTTCCAAACTCCTGTGGCCACAGGGTACTTCTTTAGTAGAAACTTCTCCCCCATCCTCTGGATGTCTGCACCCCCATATGGATCTGCCCTTCATTACATTCAGTTCCACAAACACCAGTAACCCCCTCCGCACTGAGCCTGAGTTGGTGCTGCAGGTGTGGGAAGGGCTACACAGAGAAAGACGGACAGTCTCTCGCGGTGGGGAGCATTTGGTCTCATGTGGGAGAGAGAAGGCAGAATCAGAGAAGAGGCAGAGCTCAAGCCAGGAAGAAGGTCAGCGCAGGACAGGTTTCCAAGCAAGGTCAAAGTTGTGTGGGGGCAGAAAGGGGGAGACAGAGCACCTGGCTTGGGGTGGTCGTGGGATCACGGAGACACCCATGGAAGAGGTGGGCTTTCCCCTGGCAGACAGGAGATGGCGAGGGGAGGGGAGAGTGCCACTGAGGGCAGGAGAGAAGAAGACATACATGGGGAGGCAGGGCAGGGAGTGGTGTAATGGGGAAAAAGCCTGGAAAGGTGGTTTGGGTCACATTACAAATGCCACACCAGGAGTCTGTATTTCATGGAGAACTTTGGAAGGTCTTTATATGGGGGGATGACATAACTAGAGCCACATTTTAGACCATAGAGGCTGGGTGATGTTTACTTTATACCATCTGTTAGTCCACATACAACTCTCTAAGGAGATGACTGATTCCAATGTAGTATGATACACAGTGAGAACACATTGAGCTTCATTTGTGTGTCCATCTACGATCTTAGAAGTAGCAGTGGCAAGGTTTTCCAAAGAAGATCTATTTTGTAATTATTAGTGAATATTAAAG
Organism: Odocoileus virginianus; assembly: GCF_023699985.2. Taxonomy (NCBI): domain Eukaryota; kingdom Metazoa; phylum Chordata; class Mammalia; order Artiodactyla; family Cervidae; genus Odocoileus; species Odocoileus virginianus. The sequence continues at coordinate 15,045,243 of NC_069675.1, read as the reverse complement.
ATCCATATATGGCTCTTTCCCATCTTGCAAGATGGCAGGTGAAAAGGCCGAGAAGCCAGATACTAAGGAGAAAAAACCTGAAGCCAAGAAGGCTGATGCTGGAGACAAGGCTAAAAAGGTGAAGAAGATTAAGAAGGGGAAGCCCCACTGCAGCCAAAATCCAGTCCTGGTCAGAGGAACTGGCAGATATTCCCGATCAGCTATGTACTCCAGAATGGCCTTGTACAAGAGGAAGTATTCAGCAGCTAAATCCAACGTTGGAAAGAAAAAGGTTAAGGTTCTTGCTACTGTCACAAAACCAGTTGGTGGCAACAAGAATGGTGGTACCTGCGTGATCAAACTTTGCAAATAAATGCCTAGGTATCGCCCTACTGAAGATGTGCCTCGGAAGCTGCTGAGTCACAGGAAAAACCCTTCAGTAAGCACATGAGGAGCTGCTGCCAGCAGCACTCCCGGGACCACTCTGGTCCTCCTCACTGAGCACCACAGAGGCAAGAGGGTCATCCCCTGGAGCAGCTGGGCCATGGCTTGCTACTTGTGACTGGGCCTCTGTCCCTCAATTGAGTTCCTCTGCATAGAACACACCAGAAATTTGTCACTGCCACCTCCACCAAAATCGATATTAGTGGTGTGAAAATCCCAGAACATCTCACTGATGCTTACTTCAAGAAGCAGCAGCTGTGTAAGCCCAGACACCAGGAGGCTGAGATCTTTGACACAGAGAGAGAGAGAGATACGAGATCACAGAGCAACACAAGGTTGATCAGAAAGCTGTGGACTCACAAATTCAAAGAATCAAAGCTGTCCCTGGGCTCCAGGGGGACCTCTGCTCTGTGTTTGCTCTCACAAATGGAATTTATCCTCACAAAGTAGTGTTCTGAACTTTTTGCAGAGAACCTAATTAAGTAACTTGTCCATTAAAAAAAAAAAAGATTCATGTATGGAAAGAAAGGTTGACAGGTGACGTCTACTGCATTCATCATCTATTGCTACTTAACAGGCTGCTAGGATAAACCTAGCAACTTAAAGCCCACATTTATCATGTCACAGTTATTGTGAGAGAGGCGTCCAGGGCCAGCTGAGCCAGGTCTTGTACTTCAGGGTCTCTCATCAAACTGATACCAAGGCATCAGCCAACACTTGGGTTTCATCTGAAGGCTCAGCTGAGGGAGGACCTGCTTCCAAGAGCAAGTGTTTGTTGGCAGTATTCAGTTTCTTGAAGGTTGTTGGACTGAAGGGCCACCTCACATCCTTGCTTCCTTCAGGGCCTGGATTTTTACAGACCCGAGGCCACCCTCCGTCCTTGACCACCTGGATCTCTCCCACATGCAGGCCTATTTTATCAAAGCCAGCAAGGGAGAAAGTCTGCTTGTAAGACTTATATAACCTAATCAGGGAAGTGACATGGTCTATAGCTCACCAACTTCTGAGCATAGGCTAAACTTAAGAATTTTTTTTTTAAGAGTTTATTTAAAAAATTCTTCTCCAGCTTCTTTTTAAAAAGTATTTACTTATTGTATAAGGTCTTTTTCTTTTAAATTGGAGGATAATTGCTTTACGATACTGTGTTGGTTTCCGCCACACATCACGTTTTAATAATTATATCCCAAATGAACCTACAGAACTTGGGATCAGTGTGGGAAGCAATATATTTTGGGGGGATGGTATAGTCAAGGATAAATAACTCTGAGTCAATCACTTTTGCACCATTTTTGCAAGTTAGAGCCCTATTGCAAGAAGAGTCTTGGAGCAGGGCAAGTGGTCCCCTTTACCTCAGAGCCCCTCTCCCGGGTCAGCTGTGACTCTCCCCTTAGGATGAGGCTCAGCCAGTCCGCTTTCATTCAAGTCAGACTCACACAGGCGCTGGGAAAGGACTCGTTTGTTCTGTGCAGATGAAATAAGATACTCTTCCTTCTGTCTGGTCTGGTTCATACCCCTTAGGATGGCCTCCTTCACTTAAAGAAGGTACCAGCCACATTCCTGAAGATGAGAAACCAAATGTGGTTAGGCCTGATTTGTGATTCTTAGAGGAAGAAAGGAAAGACAGGGAGGGTTTTTCTGAATGCACCTAACAGGGGACAGTAGGATTGGCTGGGTCAGGAGATGGCCAATAAAACTGTGTCTTTGATTTGTAGGTCACCAGTTTATTTAGCATTGACCCTGAGAAATTCCTTCGAAATAAGTATTTTTGGAATTCTTCCAGAAAAGCTTAAAATCTTAGGGTTATCTTTTCCCTTCTTTTTGTTTTGGTAGTGTGCTAAGTTTTGATTTATCATTCTCTATGAACTTATGGGTAAGATTTCACCTTAATTTGTTCAAAAACCATCCAGCCACACTTAAATGCTCTCCCTACAAGTGGTAGCGTGGGGATCCTGCCAAATATGACCATCAGGATTCCTATTACAACTGCAAGGGAAACGGCTACACCTCCCAGAGTTGTGGAGTGCAGGGTCTCAAGGTCTTGCTTTTCAACTTGGCCATTAGACATCAACAGGGGCTTTTTCCATCAGACTATAGAACCCAGAGGAAATGCCACAGGATATTAAACATGTCAACACCATGCTTTTCAAGAAGAAATGTGACAAGCTGGCTTTGGTCACCAAGATGGTCACATTCTATCAATGAGTCAAAACTGGTCAGGGTCCCTCAGGTTAGTTCCCCGCTGTTGATCCAGACAGCAATGTGGAAAGCACAGCATGTGAACTATGTTAAGCAAAAGAAAAACAGAATTTAGAGTGTACTGTCAAATTAGCCCCATTGTAGTGTTAGGGAAAAACCACCTGAGAGCTGTAAAATGTTTTATTTTGTTTAAGGTGTTTGATAGGCTGGGGTGAGTGGATGGAGAGTTAAAAGTTACATGGGGTTAAGTTTGGGCTTGTGATGCTAAATTTCACCTCAAAAAGAAGCATGCTTTCTCAGAAGTCAATTTTATGATTTGCAAGGAAAAGGAAATCAGGTCTCCTCCAAAAGAAGAAGTCAAAGAAGTAGAAAAGTGCAAAATTCCAGAGGGGAAAGAGGACATTCAGATTCACATTCAGCATAGAAACTATACTGTTTCTAGTATTTTAAAGCTTTTTACTATGTACAATAACACACATTCAGAAAAAAGTATAGAACAAAAGTGGGTGATGCAATGATTTGGCAAAAGAACCATGTTAACCATGACCTAAGTTAATAATATTGCCAGCTCCCTAGCTCTTCATAACCCTCCCAGCCATCACCCTGTGTACCCACAAGAATAACCACTGTCCACTCTTTTGTACTAATCACTTCCTTGATTTCCTTTAAAGTTTTGACACTCATGCATGCATAATTTCAGCTACTTTTTTTTCCTTATATTGTAGTGGGTTTTTGCCATACATTGACATGAATCAGCCATGGATTTACATGTATTCCCCATCCCGATCCCCCCTCCCACCTCCCTCTCCACCCGATTCCTCTGGGTCTTCCCAGTGCACCAGGCCTGAGCACTTGTCTCATGCATCCAGCCTGCGCTGGTGATCTGTTTTACCCTAGATAATATACGTTTCGATGCTGTTCTCTTGGAACATCCCACACTCGCCTTCTCCCACAGAGTCCAAAATTCTGTTCTGTACATCTGTGTCTCTTTTTCTGTTTTGCATATAGGGTTATTGTTACCATCTTGCTAAATTCCGTATATATGCGTTAGTATAATTTCAGCTACTTTTTGAACTTCATATATATGGAAACAGGCAGCATGCGTCTTTTTCATGTCTGGCTTCCTTTGCTCAACATAATGTCTGAAAAGAGTAGCTCATGTTGTTGGAATTTTTCTTTTTTGATGTTGAGTTCTTTATGTATTTTGGATATTAACCCCTTATTAGATATATCATTTGCAAATCTGCATTTATGAGTTTTTATTGTGAATTCACATTCCTTAGAACCTTACTGGAATAATGCATTGAAGTCTGTGTTCAAAGTGAAAGTCGCTCAGTCATGTCCGACTCTTTGCAGTCCATGGAATTCTCTCCAAGCCTCTAGAATACTGGAGTGGGTGGCCTTTCCCTTCTCCAGGGGATCTTCCCAACCCAGGGATCAAACGCAGGTCTCCCACATTGCAGGTGGATTCTTCACCAGGTGAGCCCTCCAAAGAGGCTTATTCTATCAAATATCTGGTGACACATCAATCTGGGTTGGCCAGATATAATTTCTGTCTTTAGGCCACACAGGGTATAAATACCAATATAAAAGCAGCCTTACTGTTAGGAATTTTCAGAGAAGGGATTTTTCATTTCCCCTGTAACCCAGAGTCAAGTCTGAGATAGTTAAGTACCCCATCAATGTTCCTCTATATAGTGGGTTTTATTGTAACAGTTGTTACGCTTTTCATGGAGGATGGTCCTGGATAAAGAGGTTCCCTAAGCCAACCTTACTCTGGTGGATCCCAGGTTTTGCCTCGTGTCTCCAAGCATGCTCAGCCCATTAATACCTAAGTTGACCCCATAGGAATTAGTAGATACTTTCCAGGCACATAGCATCTTTAGCATTTATTGACCTGATTCATGCTGTATGACCAGCAAGAATTTCCCTATTTCCCCACCAACTCAGCTGTCTCTTTAAAAGGAAATTTTTTTTCTTTCTTTTTTTGGCCATGCTACATAACATGTGGGATCTTAGTTCCCCAACTCAGGGATCAAACCCATACCCCTTGGAATGGAATTGCAGAGTCTTAACCACTGGACCACCAGGGAGGTCCCTAAAATAAAATTTTTAATAAATGTCTTATTCAGTATATTTAATTCTTTTAAACATGGGTTTCTCTGGAAAGCCTTCCTCAATGATCAGTGCAAAGAAATAGAGGAAAACAATAGAATGGGAAAGACTAGAGATCTCTTCAAGAAAATTAGAGATACCAAGGAAACATTTCATGCAAAGATGGGCTCAATTAAGGACAGAAATGGTATGGACCTAACAGAAACAAAAGATAATAAGAAGAGGTGGCAAGAATACACAGAAGAACTGTACAAAAAATATCTTCATGACCCAGATGATCACGATGGTGTGATCACTCACCTAGAGCCAGACACTCTGGAATATGAAGTCAAGTGGGCCTTAGGAAACATCACTATGAACAAAGCTAATGGAGGTGACAGAATTCCAGCTGAGCTATTTCAAATCCTAAAAGATGATGCTATGAAAGTGCTGCACTCAATATGTCAGCAAATTTGGAAAACTCAGCAGTGGCCACAGGACTGGAAAAGGTCCGTTTTCATTCCAATCCCAAAGAAAGCCAATGCTAGACAATGTTCAAACTAACGCACAGTTACACTCATCTCACACGCTAGTAAAGTAATGCTCAAAATTCTCCAAGCCAGGCTTCAACAACATGTGAACTGTGAACTTTCAGATATTCAAGCTGGTTTTAGAAAAGGTACAGAAACCAGAGACCAAATTGCCAACATCTGCTGGATCATCAAGAAAGAAAGAGAGTTCCAGAAAAACATCTATTTCTGCTTTATTGACTATGCCAAAGCCTTCAACTGTATAGATCACAACAAACTGGAAAATTCTTCAAGAGATGGGAATACCAGACCACCTGACCTGCCTCTTGAGAAATCTGTATGCAGGTCAGGAAGCAACAATTAGAACTGGTCATGGAACAACAGACTGGTTCCAAATAAGAAAAGGAGTACATCAAGGTTGTATATTGTCACCCTGCTTATTTAACTTATATGCAGAGTAGATCATGAGAAATGCTGGGCTGGAAGAAGCACAAGCTGGAATCAAGACTGCTGGGAGAAATATCAATAACCTCAGATATGCAGATGACACCACCCTTATGGCAGAAAGTGAAGAAGAACTAAAGAGCCTCTTGATGAAAGTGAAAGAGGAGAGTGAAAAGGCTGGCTTAAAACTCAACATTCAGAAAACTAAGATCATGGCATCTGGTCCCATCACTTCATGGCAAATAGATGGGGAAACAGTGGCAACAGTGACAGACTTTCTTTATTTTGGGCTCCAAAATCACTACAGATGGTGACTGCAGCCATGAAAATTAAAAGATTTTACTCCTTGGATGGAAAGTTATGATCAACCTAGACAGCATATTAAAAAGTAGAGACAATACTTTGCAACAAAGGTCCATCTAGTCAAGGCTATGGTTTTTCCAGTAGTCATGTATGGATGAGAGTTGGGACTATAAAGAAAACTGACAGCCAAAGAATTGATGCTTTTGAATTACGGTGTTGGAGAAGACCCTTGAGAGTCCCTTGGACTGCAAGGAGATCCAACCAAGGAGATCTAAAGGAGATCAGTCCTAGGTGTTCATTGGAAGGACTGATGCTGAAGCTGAAACTCCAATACTCTGGCCATCTGATGCAAAGAACTGACCCATTTGAAAAGACCCTGATGCTGGGAAAGATTGAAGGCAGGAGGAGAAGGGGATGACAGAGGATGAGATGGTTGGATGGCATCACTGACTCAATGGACATGAGTTTGGGTAAACTCCAGGAGTTGGTGATGGACAGGGAGGCCTGGTGTGCTGCAGTCCATGGGGTTGCAAAGAGTCGGACACGACTGCGCGACTGAACTGAACTGAACTGAACTGGATGTCTAGTCAGTGAGACTGTTAGCAATTGACATTGATATTTATTTTACTGTATTTTGTTCCAAATGTACATTATTGTTATAGTAATAGTAGTAATAGTAATTATTAATACTAGTAATACTAAATAATTATTCATAATAGAAGTAACAATATTTTATACAGAGAGAGACCTTTACCATTCAGTGCTTTGCAATTAATCTTTATCATCAATCTGTTACAAAGCAATATAGGAATTCTTTTTATTTTCTAAAGATTAATTTATGTAATTCCAAATACAGTATCAGAATCACCTTTGGAGCTTTTTTTTTAAAAACAAAAACAAAAACAACATTTCCTCAGGCCTAGGAGATCTAAATCTTCAAGATTTGAATCTAGGATTTTTGTTTTTTTTTCTTTGTAAAATTCTTTAGATGGTTCTGATTCACAGCCCTGGTTAAAAATTCATCATGGTTTTTAAAAACCCACTAGACAACTCACTGAACACAGTTAGGGCTTGAATCCAAGAATTCTGACTCATATTTCTCTCTTCCCCTCTCTGATTTTGAAACTAATTGAGAGACTGATGCTAGACTCAGACAGATGGAAATAAAAACCTCAATTTTATTATTTTGATGTGTCATCACATTTGGGCCTCCTGATATGTCTCCTGAATTTTAGCTCTTGGACAAGAAGATTTTAGAACTACAGGGCAGATCCATTCTTCAACATAGAATTACCATCCCTTTAAGAAGAGGAGTGCTATCTCTCAGACAAGCCTGGGCCTTGACTTTTTGTGTCTCCACTGAGAGTAGGGGTGGGAAGAGAATGCACCCTCTCTTTTGGCAGAAAAGTAAGAAGGGGGAAGGGGGGAGAGGCAGAAGGAGGGCTGAACTTGTCTAGTTCCTTAAGTCATTACTACATTGAAATAAATGTGGAGTGCCGAGATACTAAATTATTCCTCCTATTCTTTTCCTTCTGAGCATGTGGAACAGAAATTCTCTTTCTTCTAAGGAAAACTAAGGATGGGCGAATCAGTGTTCCTTCCAACAGCTCCTATATCTGACACCATTTTCCCCGTCAGTATCTCCCTTAAAACCAACGAAGAGGGGCCTTTGCCCTGGACTTTCACTTTGATGGGCCCTTCTATGTTGCTCCTACAGACACCCCTCACTCATGGAACCAAGGAGACATGCCCATCTAGAGCCTATACTACCCCCACCTTCTAGGCCATGCTCAGATACCTGAGATCCCAAAGTCTCCTGCCCAAATGCACAAAGCCTCCATCACAGGGCTGTGTAGACCTCTTGTCCAGGCCCATATCCCTAAGAGTAGAGCGGCCTCTGGTCTGTGCACCCCTAGGTCTGTGTAGATCGCAACAAACTGTGGAAAATTCTTAAAGAGATGGGAATAAGACCACTTAACCTGCCTCCTGAGAAACCTGTATGCAGGTCAAGAAGCAACAGTTCGAACTGGATGTGGAACAGCAGACTGGTTCAAAATTGGGAAAGGAGTGCATCAAGGCTGTATATTGCTACCCTGCTTATTTAACTTATACACAGAGTACATCACGCAAAATGCTGGGCTGGATGAATCACAAGCTGGAATCAAGATTGTAGGAGAAATATCAACAACCTCAGATATGCAGATGATACCACTCTAATGGCAGAAAGTGAAGAGAAACTAAAGAGCCTCTTGATGAAGGTGAAAGAGGAGAGTGAAAAAGCTGGTTGAAAACTCAACATTCAAAAAACTAAGATAATGGCATCCAGCCCCATTATTTCATGGCAAATAGATGGGGGCAAAGTGGAAATGGTGTCAGATTTTATTTTCTTGGGCTCCAAAATTATCTCAGTGACTGTAGCCACGAAATTAAAAGACGCTTGCTCCTTGGAAGAAAAGTTATGACAAAACTAGACAGCATTTTAAAAAGCAGAGACATCACTTTGCTGACAAAGGTCTGTATAGTCAAACCTATGGTTTTTCCAGTAGTCATGTACAGATGTGAGAGGCGGACCATAAGGAAGGCTGAGAGATAAAGAATTGATACTTTCAAACTGTGGTGCTGGATAAGATTCTTAAGAGTCCCTTGGATGGCAAGGCAATCAAACCAGTCAATCCTAAAGAAAATCAACCTTCATTGGAAGAACTGATGCTGAAGCTCCAATACTTTGGCCACCTGATGCACAGAGCGACTCATCGGAAAAGACCCTTGCTGGAAAGACTGAGGGCAGAGGAGAACAGGACAACAGAGGATGAGATGGTTGGATGGCATCACTGACTCAATGGACATGAGTTTGAGCAAACTCCAGGAGATAGTGACGGGAAGCCTGGCATGCTGGAGTTCACTCGCAGAGTCAGACACAACTTAGAGACTGAACAACAACAACTTCTGAAGAGTAGCACCGTGTTTGTGACAGACCTGAGAGTCGTGCTAGGGTGAGCACAGCTGTGCGCTGAGGGCCTTGCAGAGCAGGGGCCACTGAGGGAGGCCCAGCTCTCCGGTGTACCACCCCCTCTGGTCTGGAATTCTGAGGTTCTGAATATTCTAAGTTAAAATATACCCTGACTTTGTAAGTCAGCTAGTCTTCAATTTTTAAAAATGCTCTTGCAGAATTAATATTGTTAAAATGACTATGCTATCTAAGGCAATTTACAGATTCAATACAACCCCTATCAAATTACCAGTGGCATTTTTCACAGTACTAGAACAAATCATTTTAATAATTCCATGGGAACATAAAATACCCCATATAGCCAAAATAATTGAGAAAGAAAAACAGGGCTGGAGGAATCACACTCCCTGACCTCAGACTATATTACAAAGCTATAGTCATCAAAACAGTATAATACTGGCACAAAAAAAATAGACACATAGATCAATGGAAGAGAACAGAAAGCCTAGAAATAAACCCACATGCTTATGGTCAATTTATCTATGACAGAGGAGGCGAGAATATACAATGGAGAAAAGACAGTCTCTTCAGTAAGTGGTGCTGGGAAAACTGGGCAGGTACATGTAAAAGAATGAAATCAGAAAATTCTCTGTAACACTATATACAAAAATAAACTCATAATGGATTTAAGACCTAAATGGAAGACTGAATATTATAAAAGTACTAGAGGAATACATATGCAAAACACTCTTTGACATAAACTGCAGCAATATTTTTTAAAATCCATCTCCTAAACCAAAGGAAACAAAAGCAAAAACAAACAAAAGGGACCGAATTAACCTTAAAAGCTGTTGCAAAGCAAAGGAAAAAAAATCTACTGACTGGGAGAAGATATTTGCAAATGATATAACCAATAAAGGGTTAATATCCAACATATATAAACAGTTTATACATTAAAGACTTTTTTACAATAGGCAAATCTATATAGACATTTTTCCAAAGAGGACATGCAGATGGCCAGTAGCTCATCAGATGTTGAGCACATGAAAAATGCTCAGCATTGCTAATCATTAGGGAAATGCAAATCAAAGCCAGATATCAACTTATACCTGTCAGAACGGCTATCATCACAAAGAGCACAAATAACAAATGTTGGCAAGAATGTGAAGAGGGGACCCTTGCACACTGTTGGAGGAAATGTAAATTGGTGCAGCCACTGTAGAAAATTAGTATGGAGGTTCCTAAAAAAACTGAAAATAGAGCTACCATATGACCCAGGAATTCCACTTCTGAGTACATACCTGAGAAAAACAAAAACCACTAATTCAAAAAGATACATTTCCCCCAGCAGCACCATGTCCATAGCAGCATTACTTACAATAGCCAAGGAATGAAACAACCTATGTGTCCATCAACAGATAAACAGATAAAGAAGGATGGTGTACAATGGGATACTACTCAGACATAAAAAAGAATGAAATCTTGCCATATGTAGCGACGTGAATGGATTTGGAGGGGATTATACTAAGTGAAATAAGTTAGAGAAAGACAAATATTGTATAATATCCACTTATATGTGGAATCTAAAAAATACAACAAATTAGTGAATGAAACAAAGAAGAAGGAGACTCACAGGTACAGAAAACCAACGAGTGGTTACCAGTAGGGAGAGTGAAGTGGAGAGGAGCAATATACAGGTAGGGGGAACAAACAGTTATTATGGGGTTATATGAAAGCATGTGTTTGAAACATCTGACAACTGTAAAGCACTATAGAATTTAAATAATCTGTTGTTCAACAAAAAATTTTAATAATAAAAAATTTTTAAGTGTCCTCCCAAATCAGTATGAAGGAATAGCTGTCAACACCAAAAGACAAAACAAATTTTATTTAAGTTTCTTAGCTTGATTTATAACTTTTAAGTAATTTAGATACATGGTATATGGGCCTCCATTTATACTTTGGCTTGAAGCCCCACCATGTCAAAGACAGGCCTATTTTCATGTACTTAATTATTAAGCTTAATTACATTTTTAAAAAAGCCTATCTCTTTCTCTCTCTCAGATGTATATGTGCATAGTCATATAGGACATAGTCTAGAAGAATAGGCAGGAAATGTTAATATGGTTATCTCCTACAGGGGTGGGATTTGGGGTGATTAAATATTTTTCTTCTAGCTTGTTTGTCTTTGTTAATTTTTGGACAAAGAACATGGAAGGAACATGTGTGTAACTTATTAAAGGGGGGAGGTGAACATTAATCAGGCGTGCCTACTCTCATGCCCCCACCAAATAGATAAACTTGTTTCTACTGGTTAGGAAGCCAGTTGGGGGACCCACTGAGCATGTGAAGCATGCTCTAGTTCTGCTGCTGATACATATTTTTTTGTGAAAAAGAACCATGGGGGCATAAACAGGTTTTCTGGCCAGATGGTTGTAAAAATACCAAGACAGCTTTGATCAACCCTGGCACCAGACATCTTATACACCCAACTGATTTCAGTAAGTAGTGATGAAGGGCACACAGAAGACTGAAAAAAATTCTGCAGCATTATTTCTCAAGCTCCAGGTCATGACCCCAAGGGATTATGGAAACTGGAGCCAAGTTGCTGGACGCCCCACCCAAGGACTCCACCAGCCCCTGGGACTGAAAGACCATCCACAATGCCCCTTTCTCTTGACCGTAACAAGAACTAATTGTGCTCAGCTGCTCACAGAACACTGTGCACACATCAACTGATATGACCCCTAGAGCAGTTCTGTCTGGTCTGTAGGCTGTTCACATTATATAGCTGAGAATATAATGGAGGCCCAAAGAGGTTCAGATGCTCAGGTGTGGTCATGACTGGGAAGCTGGTGAAGTTGGGACTTAAATCTAGGTCTTTTCACCCCAAGGTCACCCTAGGGAGTCAATTCCCCATTTCACCATTGTGCTACCTATTCTCTACCTAGTCTACCTCCTTATTCTCCGAGCCACTGTTTCTCTTTCCTTTTCCTAGCACCAGCCCAAGAAATCCTGATGATAAGAACTTAATTTTGTTTCTCTTTCATTTCATAAAAACCTACCAGTCTTTCCTTCTTCCCTTCCTCTATTTGCACTTGCAGCCCAGAAATGTGGAAAGTTTGCAATGAAAATTGCTGAGAATCAACGACACTTTTGTATCACGGTCCAGCAGCACTGAACGTCATTAAGGTCCAAACTGGAGACCAGAAAGGGTTATAGCAATGCTTATTACCAAGTGGTTTCTAAGACACTCATTATTATTATTATTATTTTTACTTTCAAAGCACTTCTATATGCATCTTCTTATCTTGCAATAATATCTGTGTCACATGGATCCCTGACAGGCTACAGAGTGGCCGAGGTCTTCCTCAAGTCCCACAGTAATAGTCTTTTAAGATTCTCCCTTTGTGAGCAGCATTGTGTAATGTATGCCTATAGATGCTCACACTCATTTGAACCCTGAGTCTGGAAAAAGCAATGCATGGGTCAGCTCCTTAACAACATTACCATGATTTACCTCCTCTCACCCCTTTCTGGCAACACTACCACAGAAAGATTCAAAAAAGGCTGATACTTACTGTTCAGAGGACCACTTTCATAATCTCAGCTTTCTGCTTCACAGTCCTTGGCAGGGGTCCCTCTTCATAGATACAATGTCGGCACAAGGCCAAGAGATGGTGTGGTTGACTCACAGGTCACTGCAGTTTATAAGAAGTCAGAATAATAGAAAGGAAAGCAGATCTGACATCACTGGCAAGGGAAAAATTTGAATGTTGTGCAAAGTGAACTAATTACAGCTAGCTCTGAATAGTGTAGGAGGAGTGAAGACCTTGTTAGACAAAGCCAAGTGCAAAAAGGTCCACATAAAAAGTCTAACCACTCTATAAGTTTGCAAATCTCCTCAAAACTGACATAAACTTGCTATTTATCCTAAAGGGGAAAATATGATCTGCTCAAATGAACTCTTTATTAACCACTTTGTTGACCAAGGTGGAAGAGAAGGACCTTTATTATAATAAAGTAAGGAGAACATGCACACACAATTGGTTTCTAAATTGGCTTTGCTGTGAACTGCATATCCTGAGTAAAAAGTACCTCTTTGTCCACTGAACTACTGCAATATAAAAAAAGAAAACGAAAAAATTTCAAGATAAGCTCAGCTTTTATAGTTCACTTGTTGAAAACCTAGTGCAGCTACAATTATTATTAGGCCTTGGTCTGTGAAAGACTCTCTAAGAGTTAAAAGCAAGCCAGCACTACCTTTACCCCATAAGGGATTACTCTTTTATTGGCATAGTCTTGGGATTAGTGGAAATGTCTGTCTAATGAATGCAGCTACTATATTTGAGCACATGCCTGAATAAGCTGCCTGTTGATTGAAACCTATCTATTTATAAGCACTTCTGCATGTTGTGAAAAAAATCCATCTGTACCACCAGAGCATGGCGCCCACCGTCTGAATAAAGGCTCTTTGCCATTTCACTACAGAGCCCGTTGAATGAACAGGCAGAAAGGAAGTGGGCTGCATCCACTTAGCAGGTTTTATTCCTCACTCTTGGCTAGTAAAGCAGAGTTACCTTATCTAAACAGCAATTTAGATGAATGGGGATGTTATACAAACAGAAGTGGGGGGAAAAAAAAAACTTTTCACGAGAATCACCTATGGTTTTAACCTAGGAGACTTATCATGATTTGGATAAATGGTCATAAATAGCCCAAACTAGCCAAACTTCTGCTTATGTCACAATGTTTGAATGCAGTCTGGAAAGTAGGTAGATTTACTACACATGCTCGATACCATTTCTTCTTTACATTTCTGCTATAGATGTCAACAGAAACAAGTACAGCATGAAGAGAATGGCCTTGGTAACACAAGTAAGTCAAAGCAAGCTTTTGATGTTTGGGGTCTCCATTACTGTACTGAGGCTCCACTTGATGTAAGGCAAAGCTCTCCACCTCCACATGGGAACTTGTCCACTCTGGGATTCTGTAGTTCCGAATCTACTATTCTACTTCCCATCCCTCATCACACACCCCGTGGCTCTACACTCCAGACATACCAACTCTCCAAGCTTCCTCAGTTTTGGGTTTGGGTGTAAAGAAGAGATTTCTTATTCCACTGGGGTTTATTTAACTCTTCTCCAATTAGGGTCCCCATTTACTATGCTTCTCTCATGGTTCAGAATCTGGTAAAGAATCTGCCTGCAATACAGCAGGCCAAGGATTAATCCCTGGGTTGGGAAGCTCCTCTGGAGAAGGAAATGGCAACCACTCCGATATTCTTGTCTAGAGAAGCCCACAGACGGAGGAGCCTGTTGGGCTACACTCCATGAGGTCGAAAAGAATCAGACACAACTGAGTCACTAACACATTTCACTTTACTATGCTGTCTTTTTGGAAAAAGGCTAACAAAAGATTTATTAAAATAAAGACCAAATAACCCTAAATAATCTTAATAGACCACAGGTTAACTAAGAATTCACAGAATTTCTCTCCTTGAAAAACTTTGTAAACAATGACAAGCAAACCTTCCAGGTATTGCACTGGTAGAAAGAGAAAACTGAAATCAGCTGACATATTGGAAGCCTTTTTCTGGCCTCGACATAGTAAGAGAATGCAGGATTTAGCAGTCTTTGAATTCCAGCAATTTCTCTTTCTAGAGTTTGTGACCTTTAGTTTCCTGGTGATATCACAAATCTTCAGAGTACTTAAGTGAGACCCCAATAAGTATTATTCATATTGTGGGAACTTAATAAAGATCAGAGGATAATATCTATTATATTTTTTAGTTGACAAAAAAGTAATTCTGAAGACAAATGTATTAAGAATAAAAAACCACAAAGCTGAAATTTATAATTTCATTTGGAAACAGCAAATATTTAAATCATAACAGCAATACAGAGCACCAAAGACCCTATAGGAAGTGAAATATAGCTGCTTAAACAGATACTGTGTTACTGACTCTGCAGCTAGGTTAAAGTGCTATAAGTGATATTAAGAACTTGATAGGAGGTACTATTCTCACAACACTTATTCTACAGATGGAAAAATCAAGTACCAGAGTGTTAAGTACCAAGGGTTAGGAGGTGGTAGAGACAAGCTTTTGTTAAAACCCAAGCTTTTCCTACTTTACCACAGTCACCCTCCCACCACCACCACATTTTCTTTAACTATGTTAAACATTCACTTAACAGTCACTCACCTAGTAAGATTACTAAACAACTAATAGGTCTGTATCTTTAAAAGAAGGTACCTAATAGCTCTTTTGTGAAATGAGCCCAAGAAAAAAGAGGTGTAGGGCAGCTTCTGGAGATTTTGGTCCACTATAGCATCTGAGAACAGACTGGAAGAGAACAATCCTTTAGTGACTTGGTTAGTGACAATTCTCAGTAACCAGTGCCATTCTACCTTGAACCCAAAGAAAGCAAACTGAGAACTAAAAATTTGGAAATTCCTCTTCAATCTTCTACTCAATTCCTGAAGTCTTTACCCTTTTCAGTATTAATCTTCTATTGGGATTCATAGCTAGACACTAATAAAAAGGTTTTAATCTTAAAATCTCATTCCTTCTATCCAACCATCCATCTATCCACTTAATCCTCAATGGCCTCCATAAAAGGCACAAGTGGGCATTTAACGTTAACCCATGTTACTGCATCATTTTATTGTTCTTTTTCATAGTTATTGTGTCTCCTATAAGAGAAACTGCTTTGAGACATATATCAACAGTTTTGTTTTGTTTTTTAACACCAATATGATACTAGAAAAGACAAGCACGTGGTTAAGGAAAAGAAGCACTGCTAAGCATTTATAATCAAAATTCACTGATGAAAGTTTCTTAAAGTTTTTTTTAATGTTCAGAATCTGTATTTTTAAATTTCCAAAGGCAGCAGAAAGGCACAAAGCAGTAAGGAATAGAAATTATTCACATTTTATAAATAAGAACATGGAAAATAGCAAGGGTCAATGACTTATGCATAGGACCGAACATTCAGCAACCAAAGCCAGGACTACAAATTCCTTACTACGACTTTTGTAGTAAGATTATTAAATTCAGCTGCTGCCTTCAATATTTGTTTCCATAGACATTACTAAGAAAACATTTTACTTTGGCATTTTTGTAATATGGCACCATTTATAGCTGTCTTCACTCATCATAACCTTATTAAACAACCATATTTAAGGCTGGCAGTATACACAATGAGGAGGGTCAGTCTGGTTACTAGTGGCTAATGGTTGAGTCAAGATTTGAGTTATGTCATTTTTTCTCTCTCATTTTCCTGATTTAGAAGTTAAACCATACCCATAGTCCTAATTTAGCCAAGTCTGTATCTTTCTGACCCAAATACAAAATCTCAAGAAGTGTAAAGGTTTCCATCATCGAATGTACACTTTTATCACTTTTGGATAATATACCAGCCAATCTAATGATCCCACAAACTTGCAGTGTGTGATTTTTTTTTCCCTGTTTGGACTTTTTCCAGAGAATGATCTAATTCATTTTAGGCTGAGAGAGAATAAACTCCATGCTAAAAAGAAAACTACATTTCCCCCCCCTCTTTGTGCTGAAATACCTCAAGAATAATAAAAATAGTGAATTCAACTGTAATTAAGCCTAAACAAAGAGGAAAGAAACATTTTATTTAATGTATTTCACAAAGTTGAAGCATTTGGGAAAAAAATCACAAAAGCAAGGATGTTAGCCATATAAGAGAAATTTATTTAAAAAATCAATATCTTGAGTTTCAGAGACGCAGATATAAAAGAAATTCTGGAAAGTGAAACACCTTTTCCAGAAACTGTTCCCAGGATGGTCAATACTGATTTCGAAATTGGTTGCTTAGGTCTTGAAGCTCTGTCACTAAGGTGTCCATAGCTGCTATTTCATCACCTAATTCCCTGGAAATTTCTCCACTTGCCGCGTCTGTAAAAAGTTGCTGCAGCATAAAGAACAAAGCAGAACTATCAAAACAATGACCATCTCTTTAAAAAAACATAGACACAGAGTACAGAATTAAAATTCTCTTTGTATAATAAAACCACAACATTATAGCAGCAATAGTTGTGTTCCATTCACCATCCTGGAAATGAACAAGCTGCAACAATGGATGAATCAAACAACATGCCTCAACTTGTAAATTCAAATGAGTTCTCCTCTTGGAAACAGCAATCCTGAATATTGATTGTATTATTAATTTGAATGTCATAAGATGGTTTTTTGATAAATAGACATTATTCATCTAAGCAAAACAAATCTATTTGTTGTGTATATAAGCAAAACAAATACATTTTAGATTTTTAGATTCAAGTTCATATAAATCATACTCTTTATGCTATTTGAAAATTAATTATGGCTTAGGACTCAGAGGCCACAACAATCATCAAGACTGGGTAAAAACAAAAAAGTCCAGCACAATAAAACAAAAGTGAGCTCCTTCTGCAAAAGGAATTGCTTTGGGGTGGGGGAATATTGCAATATCCCTCAGTAACACCACCATGGCTGGCACATTTTGGAATGCCTTTCTAGGAACTGCCTGCTGAGTCAGTACAGGCACCCAGGACAACTAGCTTCAGGATTTTATGACCACATTGTGTGTGTGTGTGTGTGTGTGTGTTTTAATCAGAAATGTAATTTACTCAGCTTACCATCTATCTTTTTAAACATCCTTAAGACTGTTTAAAAAAATCAAACTTATTAAAATATGACTGTGTGCCACCACCACAGATGACAGCAATCATTCTGACAGCTATTCTAAAAAGGGAATCCTGAAGATGTTCTGAGTGAAGGCATCATCACCATAAGCTTAGAATTTCTCACAGTGATTTACAGAGCATAGAGCTGTTTTGTAAAGCTATGCCACATAACTGTGTAGTCACATCTTACACAGCATTTCACAACAGACTGACATACCAACCACTGCGATGTGATCAGTAGAAAAAAACACCACTGAGCAAAGTAACTTGGACTTAAGTGGCATATTTATTTTTACTAAGAATTACAGTGCTTGCAAATCATCACAAATCTGCCTCACTTCCCTATAAAGTAAGGAGGAAGCAGAGAGGAAACTGAGGCTTAGGAAGGAAGAATAATTTGCTGAGGGTCCAATGGAGCATAAGTGCTGTATCCGCTCTGCCTCCAGGCTCTCTGGTATCCTCACCAGCTGCCCTCATGCCACCGACCCCCCACCACCACCGCCCTGGCAGCAAATCTGGACAAGGATGAGGTGCTGAGGGTTGAGGAATTACCCTGTCCTGGCCGAACAAGAACTGGATGACTTTAGGTGAGTTTCTAGGTTCTATCTAGGAGTTTATTTCCATGACATGCCAGGCCTGGCAGAAAAGGACCAGAGATTTGTGCAAACTGAGCCTATTATTTAACACGGTCATCCTCAGTCATTTTCACTTTTTAAAGTGTTCTGGAAAAGTGTTCTTTAGGAAGGCAATTCTTTTTAGCAAATCCAATTTGTTACAAAGTAGAAAAGTAAAAATGATTTACTACAAAATCAGGGGCTCCCAAATATTATATGCAAAAAGGTGCTTTCAAAGGAGGTGTTGGGAAGCAATTTTTCCCATTTTTGGATAATCCAGTTGAGATCTAATGAGAACAAATCTATACATAGATGATGTTCTGAGGCCTCATTTTCAATGTTTCGAATTCCACAATATGAATGGATTGGACAGTACAGACAAGACTGTTTAAGACAGGCTTCCCTGATGGCTCAGGGGTATAGAATCCGCCCGCAAATGCAGGAGACACAGGTTCAATCCCTCGTCCAGGAGGACCCCACATGCCGCAGAGCAACTAAGCCGATGCACTACAGCTGCTGAGCCTGTGGTCCAGAGCCCGGGAACCACAACTCCTGTCGCCCACGGGCCCTGGAGCCCATGCTTCGCAACGAGAAAAGCCACTGCATTAAGAAGCTTGAGCAGTGCAACGGGAGAGTGGCCCCCTACCCATTGCAACCAGAGGAAAGCGCGTGCATCAATGAAGACCCAGTGTGCCAAAAGTAAGTAAGTAAAAATCACATTACCAAAAGACTATTTAAGTCATATATAAGTGTAGGTTTATGTAAAATTAACTACTGGTATCCTGTATAAGCTCTGCACAGAGAAAGAGAAATCTGTGAAGTACATCCTGAAGAAATAAACAATCATGGGTAAGTTGATGACCTCACTGAAACTAGGAAACTGAGCTCCTGATTTGGGAATAAGAGTCATGAAAAAAGTTTGCTACCTTGACCTTCTTTAAGAGAGCTCCTGGAGCTTTCTGAGAGACACATAATCTGAAGCTGTGCTGTCAAGCTGGGAGAAAATGCAGTTCCCCCAGATTATAGAAAGCTGGTCCCGATAGGAAAGTGAGTTAATAATCTACAAAGAGGCAAAAATGATGCTCTGATATGAAAAAATCAAGCAATTAATGAAAATGCACCCTCTGGAAAGGTCTTTACCTGTGTCCAGAAGTGACCTTCACATGCCATGAATTTGGCTTTCAGAAGTGAGTTAAAATTAGCTGCAACCCAAGATTAAAAAGGGAAGGCAAACAAAGATTAGAAAAGAAAGTGCTAATTTGTACTAGAAGTTGTATTACTTCAAATTTTGTTCCCAGGGGTATACTCCAAATCTAGTTACATGTTAGAACTACCTGGGAAACTGAATACGGATTTCCCAGGCTCTGTCCCAGACCTGATCTGTCACAGGTAGAGATGTGGAGTCCAATCTACTCAAGAAATCCCTGATGACTCTCAGCTGTCCCCCTCCTAGCACTAGCTCACAGGGTGCTATTTGTAAACTGATAGCATATGTTTTAGTTGTCAAACCTGAGTTTGACATTTACTTTAACATTTTTGTCAAATCCATACATCACCTACTTAATATCTGTCTCTAAATCAATTATTTTAAATAAAAGTATTTTTTAAGGAAAACATTAGAATACTGTAAATAGAAAATGAACAATAATATTCATGAAATTATAGATCTGATTGCTACTTACACTTTTTATAATATGCACTGAAATAAATATATATTAAAATAACAACATTTACCCAAGTGCTACTAGTAGTATATATGCCACATTTTGGGAAAAAGTGATGTAAGTAGAAGAGCACTGTTTAAAGAAAGCATCAAGAGCTGGATTATAAATATTAATTTCAAAGATTCCTAAGTTACCCGTGAGTAGGGTGGTTTAGTTACTAGGTCAATGATCTCCTCACCAGCACAACCACCCGGGGGCTAATATCTAAAATATAATGGGAGGGACTCCCCTGGTGGTACAGTGGATAAGAATCTGCCTGCTAATACAGAGGACACAGGTTCAAACCCTGGTCTGGGAAAATTCCACTTGCCTCAGGGCAACGAAGCCTGAGCTTGTGCTCTAGAGGCTGCGAGCTGCAACCAATGAAGCCCGCGCACCTAGAATCCATGCTCCACAACAAGGGAAGACACTGTAACAAGCAGCCAGCATACCACAACAAAGAAGAGCCCCTACTCGCTGCAAGCAGAGAAAGCCCATGCCAAGTAATGCAGACCCAGCAAAGCCAAAAATAAAATAAATAAACAAAATTTAAAAATAAAATAAAATGTGGGCCTAAAGTTATCCCTCATGTAAAGAACAGTTAAGAGCAGCTGGCTGACACCAAATCTTTTTTTTTTCCTGTGATAATTCTAAACAATTCACATTTCACCCTCACCTTTGCTTTAGATAATAAGCCCCGTAAATTGAGTCGAACTGAAGACAGCACTTGTATAGCCTCCTGGGGACTGGATTTGTTTTTACTGCATTTAATAGCCACTGGAAGATAAATACACGGAAAACATCCATTAAAAAATGATAATGATAACTTAAAGGCACAAAATGCAATTATTTCATTAGCATTTTATAGTAACAGACTTTAGAAATGCTTCTACATGGGAAGTTTTTATTTTGGTAAAAGGAAAATAAGTTATGTGCATAATTTTCCCTTTTATTCCTTAAAAAGGATAATTTATTGCTCAAAGGAGACTTTTGAGGAAAATGAGTATTTTTTGGTGAGTTACAGATTGTTGGGAATAGACTCTAAAAAAACAAAAAAGCATAGATTATTGAAATTAGGCAGAGACAAGATGTCTACAGAGAACAAAAACAGATACAGCTCATCTTAACATGGCTTCCCAAAGTACTGAGTCCCTAGTGGGGACTCACAATTGCCAATGACACCAGCCCAAGGAAGTGACATGCCAGATATCATAGCTCAATTCTCACTGCATTTTCATACTTGGGGCTTGTATCACCACTCCGGAAGAAGTGATGTCAACAACCCAGGTGCCTGCATTTAGGGAAGGTGAGCATGACCAGGCTCTCCGGTCGCTGAGTCACGCCTGGTAACCATTAGCACCGAGCAGGGGAGAAGACAGGCACTCATTCTGGCAACTCTGCCTCCCGCATTCTGAGGAACCCATTTTCCTTAAACTTGAACTTATGAACAGAGGCTATAACCCTTTCTAGCAGAAGGCCTGGATATTAACACTTTGGAAGAACAAGTGAGGAGCTTTGTAAAAATTTAATGCTTCAGATTTCTCTTCCCTGGTGGCTCAGACGGTAAAGCGTCTGCCCGCAAAGTGGGAGACCCGGGTTTGATCCCTGGGTTGGGAAGATCCCCTGGAGAAGGAAATGGCAATCCACTCCAGCACTCTTGCCTGGAAAATCCCATGGACTGAGGAGTCTGGTAGGCTACAGTCTATGGGGTCGCAGAGTCGGACACGACTGAGCAACTTCACTTCACTTCTTCAGATTTCTCCACTGACTCCTTGTTTCCGTTCCTGTAAATTATGCTCACTACAAACAGATCAATAATCAGAACCTATTTTAAAACTCCACGAAACAGTGCGGCAACTGAAGTCTCCTCAGTACTGTGTATCTTAGAACAGGGATAGACAATAGATTTCTTACCGTATGTAAACTAGCAGAGGTTGTGTGTGCCTGGTAAAATAGGTTTGTCATTCATTAACACCTTCTATAGCATGAGCTATGTCTGGCATTCCTATTTCAAAATAAAAACTAGATTTTGAAAGGATGAATGGGAGTCAACAATGTCACACTCATTTTCAAAGGGCATAGGTTAACCTAGAGATATTGAGGATTATGATGTCTGTGTCCTGTAATAGAGGAAGGTTGTAACTACCATTAGTGAGATACTTGGGTTGTTTAGTACCTAGTAACATAACAAAAACAGCTGTGATTCTGTTTTCAATCCTTCATTGTCATTTTGAGAAAAACAAAATAGAGAGCAAAGAGACAAACACTCTATTAGAGGCCTTCCTCAATCCTATTTTCAAGAGGCATTAGAGACAGAGAAACAGAGAGAGAGAAATAACCTGCTGTTTCAAATCATCAGGAAATCCATGACAGCTATGCTTCCTCCAGGCAGACTGTAGTTAAAATGCATAACTATGATTTTAAAAGTTCCTGGATGGCAAAGAAGGAATGAACTTTTGCCCACCCTTTCCCAGAAAACAGAACAACACAGACTGTAAATGAACACCCTCCAGACAGAACAGTGGGTACACAATGACAACACTGTTCAGAAGGGTCTCCAACCCTATGTGGAAACCCTTAGCAAGCTTTCTGGAGCACATGTCTATTCTTCAAAATAACAACCCGAAAAGGAATAAATCATACATAGATTTTTTTTTAAATGTCATACTTCCTTTTCCAGAATTGGGTGAGGTGGAGCACAGTGATCGGGAGAAAGATTAAAAAAAAAAGAGAACAGAAATAACAGAGAAACTCAGCTTATTCTTCCATGGAGCATGGCTACACCAGAGCAACACAGACAAGGTTAAGATTTATCTTTATAAATCTAAAATATCACTAGAAATGAAAGCTGAGCATCCACTCAGGTATGCTTAAAATGCCATAAGGAGCACAAACACATAATTCATTCAAGTCAAAGGGAAACTTAAAAGAAAAGACACTTGTTCTTCTCAAAGTATTTCTCAGAAGGAGAAAAAAGGGTACCAAAAATAGTTTGAAATCGATTTTAAGGTGCAAAATAAAGATTTTTTTCCTGGAGTACTTCTTTAACCTGCTTATTTGTATTTGACAGGTTTAATACTATCACTTAGTGATTACAGAAAATATCCTGGCGTTGACTGATACAGAACCTGCTGTTCACAGAAATGTTCAGGGTTGGCAAGTTGAAATAGCTCAGATAAGTTCTTCAAAATAAACTGCACCCTGCTCTAACTGTGTAGATAATACACCTTAGCATGGGTCCTCCAAAAGTAGTCCCATATCCACAAAGGCCAGAGGCCTTTGAACTTTTAAAGAATGAACTCCACCTGAGCCCACCTACCCTGAGGCCAGCACAAGCTTTGTAAATTCCAGCCACCCTTGACCCTCCTTCCACTGGCCTGTCAGAAAATATCTCAACCTTTTCTACACTGAGTTTCAGCTAGACAGAGTCTAACTTCTACCTTACCTGTCAAGGGGTGGGTGGCCCAGGAAATTAGATATTTATATCCTTTTGTCAATGACAAGTAGAATTATTAACTACTAAGCCCATTTCTAAACTGTTTGAACATTCTGTGACTTTTTTCAAGGCAAAGTTAAGCTTTATTCTTGCTTATTTTTTCCTTTTCAGTTTTGAGTCCCTTATCACCCAACTCAGATCCTCTACTATAGAAAGAATAGGGTAGGGGGTGAGGAGGTAAGGGATTAACATTTAAACCATGTGTAAGATACTGTTAAGTGTTTCAATATGCTTTTACTTATTTTTCGTAACAACCATAGGTATTATCCCCATTTTCACGACAAGGGTCAGAGAAGGTAAGTAATGGTGACCCCAAGTCACCCAGTTAGCATGTGGCAGAGCTGGTCCTGGAGCTCAGAGCCCCTGAATCCAAAGGTCTGCCCTTTATATTGCCCCTTGCTGCACCCTGTTTGTGGCAACTATTAGTTGCAGAAGTTACAGGAGGACTTTAGGACAGATTCACAGTCCTTGTGATTCACTCCTTGACAGTGTGGCTTCATTATTTTATTTGAATTGCATTCCCAGGGCATCATATGCCTATGTTCAAACATAAATGTAAAAGTGCATTATTGCCTGTAACTGTTGTACTTTTCATTAATGCGAATAATTAAAAGCAGCCTTTATCTGGAATATCTTTCCCTAATTGGCATACAATTTTCTAGGTAAGGTTACTTCTCCCCTCAAATACCACACATTAAAATACAGTGCTATGCACTCCAGTAATCTATGTACTCTTATTAATATTTTCATTTACAAAAGAAGAATATGAGTCAAGGAAAGTGCAGATTTTCTTACTACTACATCATCAGTGCAGGAGGTGACTTCCGTGTGAAGATTAAACACAGTTGTTAAGGTATTTCCTATCCATCTGTCACTTATTCAAACACTATTTAAGCCTCTAGCCTAATTTTTCTCATTGTTCTAGGGTGCCTACTACATAATAGTTAATCTATAAATGCTTGCTGAATTAACTACAAAAATTCTAATACAATGAAGTACTCTGAAATTACCTGAAGTGGAATTTTGCTTTTGACTAATATGTTTTCTATCAGTAGAAATACATTAAAATATACCATGGATATCAAACATTACATCAAATACCATGTGCAAGTCCTAAGGCTCTTTGAACCACTTCCTTAAATGACGTAATATTTTTCTCCCAACAACTGGACTGTGTGTCACACTTGTATGCCTTAGAGAGATACTGGAACGCCTGAGGAAAGAAAAAGAACAGCATTCAGAACAACAAGCAGAATTCACATTTCAAACTCTGCTTCCTGGAAGTCATATGGAACTAATTCCAGCTGAAAAGCCAGCCTCTGGGTTATGCAGCACAGTCTCAGCATTATTCTCATCAAAGAAGGGATACAGATGCACATCCAACAGCAACAAGCAGTTAAATCAAATGGGCAGGTCTGAATGGAGACACTTCCCTCCAAAAATTAAAAGGCTGGGTTTGCAAATCTATAAGAAGTATACACATTTCCCTGGCATTTGTAAACATCAGCTTAAGAGACCAGTTCAGAGAACAAGGTGTGAACTTGGTGAAAACTGTGGGATTACTGGCAGGTGGGTAACGACACAGATGCTTAAAACAACTCTCTTACAACCGCCCCACCCTTGAGGGAGAAATCACAGATCAGAGAATTCAGAGTATCCTTAATGTCGCATATGCAAGAGAGGACAGAATTCAAGAATGGAAGGACGGAAAGCAGGAGTGTGTGCACACATGCGTGTGAGTATGTATTCTCCAGGCAGACAAGGCTTTGCTGGAAGCCAGCTGGGTGGTCACAAAGGGGGAGAGAACAGCTAAGAATCCCACAGATTAGCTGTACTGTGGCAAATTCCAAACTTATACAAGTACATTTGATTTGTTGTGGATGTTTTGAAAAGAACACAAAACATTTAGTATTCCAACCCTGGAAACTCTGGAGGCCCCTTTTACATTCTAAGATAAGAAGCTGGTGTTCCACTGCACTTGCAAGAAAGGGGCAGGGCAACCTCTGTAAAACATTTATGTTTAGACTTTAAAAGCTCCTCTCCGATAGTCTTATCGAGCTCCTTTTTCTTTCTCCTTTTCATAGTCTCCACCTCAGATTTAAACACTCCTTTGTCCTTGTACCAACTACCTTAGTCTTCGGCAAGAAGCCCGCAGAAAGGGGTGTGGAGTAAGTAACGAGAACCAGCTGTTCATGGCTTGCAAGGAAAGCAGGTTAAAGAGACCCTTTTTGGGAAACAGGACAATTATTTAAGAAAAACTCATGGAAAGAAAAAAGATGAATGTTTACACATCCTAACCTGTCCAGAATTCAGGGTGCTTATGTTAAAAGACTCTGCATCATAACTGAAAATATGAGCATATTAATCTTATCTTTCAAATTATTAGCCTCCCTCCAACCATCAAAAAAGCAGATTCACCATGTCTATGTTCAAATAGAAGGTAAGAGCCCCGGAGGACTGGGAAGGACTCACCTTTTCATTTTCGTCAGGCTTGTCACTCTGCCCGTTTCCATACACTTGGGCATACAGCCTCCAGATTTCTCCATCATTCGTCACTCTTGAAGTCACTCTGCCAAATAACTCCTGCAGCTTTCCTCTGAGGCCAGTTGCAACATCGCCACTACGATCGGCCATCCCATCCATCACTGCCCTGACCAGGATTTTAAGGACCTTAAAAAACGCACAGGAGAAGCTGGTAAGCTAGAAACAAGCAAACAATAACAAAAAACAAAGCGCCGCCCTCACCACCAACGATGGCGACAGTGAAAACCAAGTCAGGCCTGTAAGAGTGTCACTCTGCCACTTTTAAAGAGTGAAAAATAAGATGAGCCCACCCGGAACCACTGTCTGGCATCGCAGACAGTGATCTGACCTCTCCTGGTGTCCCCTTTTCAGGCTCCTTGGAGGGCCCCGCTTCACAGGGCCCTAGGTTCCGCGCGCCTCTCTTCTCACTCTGGGGGTCCTCTCCGAATGATCTGACCCACAGCGGTAGCTGCAAACACACTGTGACCACGTATCTACCCAACACTGTGGGTGCAGTGCCAGCCCGACTGCCTTCCAGACAGACCCCCCGGACTGTGCACCTCAATACCTACCAGATGCGTCCCATCAACATCTCACCCTCCATCATCCTAAAGGGAAATCTGGATCTCAGATCCCTCTTCCTCCTGTACTCTCAGAGCCAGCATCCTGAGCACCAACCTAGATTCTCTTCTCTCCTGGTTGGGCCACACATAACTGATCTGACTCAATACTCAGTTCAGTTCAATCACATCTGATTCTTGGTGACTCCATGGACTGCAGCATGCCACACTTCCCTGTCCATCACCAACTCCCAGAGCTTGCTCAAATTCATGTCCATTGAGTCAGTGATGCCATCCATGAGTCCTAAATCTAGCTTCTTTTTCTTTATGTTGGCCTCACTATTTTTCACCCAGATCACAGCAATAACGCTCAGAATTAGAATTCTGCTTATAGTGGTCCTGGCCCTTCCTCACTGTTGAATGATAAACTACCAATGCATTTGCCTCAGGCATGCAGGCTACCCAGAAAATATCTCTTGTCCTTCCAACTACCCCAGTTCCACTCACCATTTGGCAACTTCTTGGCCATCTCACTTTCATTAGTCTTCACACATTCTACCCCAGATACTCTGAATGCTGACAGATGAACTAAGTGGGTGTAACCACACTGCAGGTTACACCGCTATGACAAGGTACAGCTATACTGGGCCGTGTATCTCAGGGGCTCCCTGGAAGCACAGAAAGTGCATCCTCAATGACCCACCCTTGTGACAGGAGGCCAGCAAAGACACATGGATCTATCAGAAGAATCAGCTCAAGGAGAGTACCCTCAGACCTTGCTACTCGGTGTGGCCCCTGGACTGACAGCAGCAGCATTACCCAGGAGCCTGCTGTAAATGCAGAATCCTGTATGAGATGCTGCTCCATCTCAGATTGAGATTCTGCATTTTTAACGCGCTCCCACATGGTGGTGATGCTGACGGTCCACAGATCACACACTCGTCTGAGTGGCAAGGTTCCAAAAAACAGGGTACCACATCTTTATTCTTACTCTGAACTTCAAGGAGAGGACCAAGTTCATCAACTTGTGTCCCTGATGTCTAACATCGTGTCTGGCACACAGTACTGATGCAATAAATGATTCATGCCTGAAAGAAAGACTGCACGGACACACCTCTTTCAGAAAAGAGCTGCTAAGAAAAATGCAACCGACACCTTGCTCTGTCTCCCTGCAGAGCGTTCTGATCCAGACGTGAGATGCAGCCAAGGAATCACGGCCCTTCTGGCCCATGAACACTGTTAGGAATGTGAGCTCAGACTCATGGTCCTAATTACAACCAGGGATACAAGTGGACGGGAGAACACTCAACTGTACTTTTTTTTCTTTTGTGACAGACAAGGTAAATTATCTCTGCCCATAAATTCACATTATAATTCAAGATGTACAGTTTTAAATCTGAAAGTAATGAAATTGATATTACAGCCTCACTCATGGTTTTAAGCCTGAAAGTCACAATGCAGGAGAAATGGTATGAATGTGCACTACCTGTTTCAAGTACATGTTCTGTAAACATTTCAAGTATTAACATACTTCCAAAGAGATGGTCTAGTGAAACAGTTACTAAGCTGGACAAGTGAAGCGTACTAAAGTAGTAAAATTCTTTGCTTTTTCTGGGCTCTCACAGTTGGCCCAACATCCCATCTACTCACTCTAGCCATGATGAGTAGCCAAGGGGGAAGGGAAATCTTATTCTTCCTGCCAATTAAATGGAGAGCTGTAGTGCTGGTGTTTGAGAGGGAAAAGGTTGGTAAAGAGAGTGTGTGTGTGTGTGTATTTGTGGGCGCATAAAGGGAACTGTAAAACGGCAAGGAGGTACAGTGCCTCTGCTGGGGTCAGGGTGCAGACACCAGACACACCTCTACCCAATTCACACGCAGATTCCATCAGGAGAGAGGTCCTGAAGAGAAGGCAGGACAACACCAAGTTTGTTTTTATACTCTCTGACGTCCCGTGATTAAACAGCTCGATCTGGCCCTGGGGAGAGAGTTCCATATAGAGGAATAGAGAGCAGTCACACGTGGCCTTGGCAGATACTGCTTAAAGAGACTGTGTGGGGTAGGAATCACACCGAGGATAGAGTCTTAAAGGAAAACACCGTTTAAGAGGAGGAGAAATGAATGGAGGTCTGTGCACTAAGGAAGGATGGCAGCAAGTGATGTCATGGAAACCAGGGAAGGAGAAAGTAACAAGGAGAGTACATCCACAAAAGATCAGGACTGGAAGACTGTGGATTGGTAAGTTCGAGGGTGAGTGACCATCCAGAGCTAAAGCCAGAAAGGGGAGGGCAGGAGAGATGAAGATTTTAGACAAGAGGCTCACAGAGAGTCACGTGAAAACCAACTCAAGCATTAATGCCATTAAAAAACGAAAGGCAAACAGTACCCCTTGATCACAGAATTCTGTAACATCCATTTTGAATATAATTTGTACAGACATACAATGCTAATAGAAAATATTCACGTAACCAAAATTTTAGTGTAAATATATTGGGAAGAAATGGAAGTAATAGAAATGCCAGTATAAGAGAATTAAGTCCTTATTTACTATAAATGAGGAGGTCAACTGATAATACCTAAAATTGGGTTAACAAAAATAGCCATATATAGTTATTATTATTATGAAATATGGAAATGTGCAAATGGCGAAAGAATCCTAGAGGGCTTCTCCCCTCTGGCAAGAAGTATCGGGGGGGTGGGGGCAGTGTAGCAGGAAACTGCTGCACTTTGCCATTAGTCTTACACCACGACTTAACTTGTAAAAACTGTATTATTTTAAAAATACAAAAATTTTATTTAAAAAGAGAGAAAAAGAATAAATATATTCAAAAACTGGCAAATAGGAAACAAAGAATGATAGCACATAAAAATATTCATTTTTAAAAGGGGACTGTGCGGGCTTTGGGATGCTGGCAATGATCTAACTCACACTCTGGGGGTGGGTTACACAGGTGTGTTCCCTTCATGAAAACTCGTGTTTACTTATGATCTGCATACTTTTCTACATTTTCACTGTATTTGAATAAAAGTTAATTTAAAAAGTAATTCCTGCAATTAAGGAAGTCCCATAAACTGAAGGAAAAAAGTGGGTTATTAAAATACATTAATAAATGCTCGCTTCGGCAGCACATATACTGGAATTGGAACGATACAGAGAAGATTAGCATGGCTCCTGTGCAAGGATGACACGCAAATTCGTGAAGCGTTCCATATTTTTAATAAAAAAAAAGAAAAAAGAAAATAAAATACATTAATAAATGGAGCTAATATGTAATCTTAAAAAGTGTGATAAAATTTTTTTAAAAAAACAATGTTGTAATTTACCAGTTAATATCACCATTTTTCCTCTCTTTAACTGTTAAGTGAGAAAAATCACACTCTAGTTATCTAGATTGACTACAAAAATAGTAACATATATTTAAACCTTCTTTAGAAAGTAGGTATTTTTAACTCAAAAAAACACAAAAGATCTTGCACTAGGATTTCTTTGATAAAATGAATCACCAAAGACTATGATTTTCTCCTGGGCAGTCCATAAAGTTTACCTGCATTACAGTCCTTTGCATCAAAAGTGAAAAAAAAAAACTTTTTAAACAGATAAATGTTTTTATCTACTGTAAACTGGGTAAAAATTTGATTACTGAACCCATCAGTTACAGTTAAAATGATAAATTACTAAGTATGTAGTAACAGGCTGAAGGGTAGAACAGTTTAAGAATTTAGAGGTAATTCTTAAGGAAATAAATAGGATCTAAGATATGGGCACTTGGATGGGTTGCACATATGGAATAAGATGAGGACAAAGAAGTTTTAAGTCCAAAGTAATGGACATGCCATCTGCCTAAAAACAAGTGTTCAAGAACAGTTAGATCTAGAGTAGAGAGAAAGACAGACATAGTTGCTGAAGTCCACCATGAACATGGGGAATGGCAGAGATTTTTGGAATCATGAGCTTTGATGAGGATAAAGAGAAGACAATAATGATAGTAGATAATGTCACATATATATATATATATATATATATATATAGTTCTTTTACATTGGAAAGATTTGTTCTTTTATGAAATATATATATGAATAATTATCTACTATCACTGTTGTCTTCTCTCTCTATATATATATGACCCTTCCTGTGAGCCAGGAGCTCTATGAACACAATCCTCCTAACAACTCTAGGGGGTAGGTGCTCTTGTTATTTGTATTCTGCAGATAAAGAAACTGGAGCACAGAGAAGTAAAGTAACTTGTCCAACATCACACAGCTAAGGGAAGGCAGAGGTGGATTTGAAGCTGCAGCTCGCGTCCCAGCTCTTGCTCTCAAGCACCTGCTGTATTAAGTTATAAAGGAGACTTCCTTACTCCTCTGCTGTTCCTTCCTTTCTAATAAGTTCTTTTACATTGGAAAGATTTGCTCTTTTATGAAATATGCATGCCAATAACTTTGATCATTTCATTATCCTTCCTTTGCCAAATCTTGAATCAACCAAAACCAGACAGGTTTTTGTAGCTTTTTAACTTAAAAATTTCTCCAAGACACTGGAGCTAATAAAAAATAAAAAGAGAAAATAAAATTCCCAAACACAAGCACAACTAATGTTGCCATTAATTTCTCTCTAGTTTCTTTGCTCTGCATAAAATTTTTAATACTAATACTATGTAAACTATTTTATCTTTGTTTCTTACTTAATGTTATGTCATAGAATTTTTTCACGTTTTCATATATTCTTTAGATAGATCATTTTAATAGATTCAAAGTCTCCCACTGGGAGGCACGTATGGTAAAGAATCCATCTGCCAATGCAGGAGATGCAAGAGGCATGGATTCAATCTCTGGGCTGGGAAGATCTCCTGAAGTAGGGAATGGCAACCCACTCCAGAATGCTTGCCTGGAAAATTCCATGGACAGAGGAGGCTGGTGGACTACAGTCCACGGAGTCACAAATTGTCGAACACAACTGAACACACACAACAACAAAAAACAATTGCAGTTGGGCTGTTTCTGTGCGCTGCCATTGTCGTTATTACCATAACATTTCACTGCATATCTTTGTGCCTAAAGATCTTTCTCATACTGAAGCTTCTCTAGGTTAGAATTCCAGGGACAGAACTACAGAATCAAGGGAATAAACAATTTAAGACTCTAGAGATAAGCTGGATACTTTCAAAAAGGACTAAATCAAATTTAGATGTCCATCAGTAGTATATGAAAATGTGTCATTGCATATCACCAGTACTGGGTTTGTGTGTATGATATTTTGTTCCACTAAAGATACATGCAGCTATTATTCTAGTTTTACTTTTATTATGTGAATTTAAATCTCTTTCTAAATGTTTATTGAGTAAATATATTTCCTTTTTAAGATGTTTAAATTATTCCTTAATTTGTATGGAACTCATTTTCCAATGTGGAAACAGTTTTATTGTTCATCTGCATATGGAGATTACACAGACTACAAGCTGATGCACTAACACGTTGCTAGCCTCTTTTTCTAAACCCCAATTCTGTACACTGCTGGGAAAAAAGAGAAAGTTGATGAATCAGAAAAAGTAACAGCAAACACGTGGGAAATCCTGGAGAGACGGAGATTGGCTGGGTCCTGGTTTGGTGGAGAAGAGCAGTCCAGGGTGGAAAAGTACGAGGTGCCAAGGCTCACAGAAGGCCTGGGAGCCTGGGAAAAGCTTTTTGGTTGTGCTCTCTTTTCCTTCCACACACTACTCCATGGGCCACTTGCCACCAATATGAAGAGACCAAAATACAACAGCGCCAGCCCAGTGTAAGCCAGGGGCCAGGCAAGTATAGCAGGTCAGCCCCCAACCTGTTGAGGTTGGATGGCAACTCAGGAAGACAGGCACTGGAAGAAAGCAGTGCCTGGCGAAGATCAGAAAGGTTTCCTGAGGAGCCAGGCCACGTGGGCGGTGGCGGTGGTGATGGGAGGCAGCAGTGGCAAAGTATTTCTAGGAGATGAGCTCCCCTCACCAGGAGAGGCACAATTTGGTCCTGGGCTTGCTTTAGGCCCTCCCACCAAGTACATATCACCAGTCGAAGAGCCGACATCCCCAGGGGAGGATGAGCCAGTAGGGACAAAATCAGACAGCTGAAAAGTGCAGCCGAAATGAAAGAACACACTGAAAAGCCTATATGAAAAGAACTAAAGGGGCATAGGGAGGAAAGCTTGTTTCATAATACATACCCTAAGGAAGATGAGAGGGAAAACCAAGGAGGATCCCCTGGGCAGCAGTATAAATGGGGAAAGAAAAGAGTGTAAGGACTGAGCCTAGGGTTGCTCACAGGGACGGAAAGGCGAGAACAATCCTGCAAAGGGGATGAGCAAGCTGCAGCTGGTGGTCTAAGAGCGGTGACACTCTGGAAGCCAGCTAAAGAAAGTGTTGGAAGAAGGAAGAGGGATCAACTGGGCTAAGTGCCACAGACAGGCTGAGACACCGGAGGGCTGAGGGACGGGGCATGGACACTGCGGCAAGATGCTTCTCCCAAGGGGTCAGTCCTGAAGAGCAGCAGAGACGTGGGCTGGGGATTAGGGGTGGGGGACGGTGCATAAATTATTTGTGCACAGCTTGGAAACACTGAGAACTTTCCAAAACAAGTGCAGTGATAAATAACATTTGTAATATAACATAGCTGTAGGGGAAATTTTAACCCATGGTGATCATAAGAGAAGGTCCACTTGCCTTTTTATCTGAAAACTAATCCCAATACTCTACCCCAAGGATCATTCTTTATTTAGTCTGTGGTTTCTTCTGGGGGTTCTGAACACCCTTGTGGATCTGATTCAGAGTTTTGAAACCTCTACCCAGAAGAGGTAGTTACATAGCCATATATACAATTTTTTTTCCATGATATTTCGGGTAATCTCACAATCTTCTGAAGCCTAATAATAGATCCTTCTTAGAAATTCTAATTCGTCCAAGATGGCCTGGGTGATTTCAGTCTTATCTCTCAGTACAGCATATGACTCAGTAAGTGCATTTCTCTGAAAAGCTTTCTTAAGTTTTCTATCAGCTCCCTCCTTCTTCTTATCCCTCTGTCACTCTCAGATGTTCACATCTCTGGTACTGTGTTAAGTGAGGCCTTCCAGAGACTAGCTGAGGTATCGCCGGCATTCTCTAGAGGGTGCCTCTGTGCATGCTGCCTCCGCTTCCACCAAAGCTCCCAGTGAGGTGTGCGCTGGACACATCCCCTTACCTCTACCAGCCCCGCTACTTTCAAAGCCACTGCTTTCCCTCTGAAAAGGAACGCGAAAGTTGTGGGGGGGGGGGTTGAATACTCACCCCAAATTCATGTCGTAACAGAACCTCAGGATGTGAACTCATTTGGAAATAGTTAATAGTAATAGTTAGGATTAAGTCACACTAGATTAATGTGGGCCCTAAATCCAAAGACTAATGTTCTTATAAGAAAAAAAGAGATGAAGGGACATAGAGACACAGGGAAGGAGATGAAGTAGGTGAAGAGGGAAACAGAGATTAGAATTACGTTGCCACAAGCCAAGGAATGCCAGGAACCCCCAGAAGCTGGAAGAAGCAAGGAAGGTTCTTCCCTGGATCCTTTAGAGGGAGCATGGTCCAGCCAACACCTTGATTTCAATCTTCTAGCTCTAGAACTGAAGAGAATAGATTTCTGTTGCTTGAAGAAACTAAGTTTGTAGTAATTTGACATAGCAGCCCCAGGTAACGAATCCAGCAGTCGTACCTAGAAAGACCGAGGCAACACCGAGAACACTCAGACAAATGCCTCCTGGACACCTAACGGGCTTCTACTAATCCTCTTCCCATTTCAGTTCAGGAAGCACTAAATGAACAGCTGTCACATCTCAGCCTGTCTCCACTCAGTACGGTGACGTCCAGCCCTCTCACTGTTTCTGTCCAGTCAATAAGTCATGTCCAATTCTTTGCGACCCATGGACTGCAGCACACCAGGCTTCCCGGCCTTCATTATCTCCTGGAGTTTGCTCAAACTCGTGCCCATTGATTCGGTGATGCCATCCAACCATCTCATTCTCTGTTGCCCCCTTCTCCTTGCTTCATATTTCAAGTTTTCAATTCAAATCTCCCCATATTTGCCTTAATGGGGTATGACTTGTGTGTCCTGCATGATGATAAAGAACATATTCTCTACCCCCAAGCTTATAAAAATATTTTCCATCAAGTGCTTTTATGGTTTTACATCTTCCATAACAGTAATGACGATAAGGATGATGATGGCAGCTATACTTATACAGCACTTGTATGTGCCAGGTGATATTCTCTGCCCTTTTCATACAGCTATTTACTTAATCCTCACAGCAGACCTGTGAGGTACTAATATCATACCTATTTCATGAAAGTGAAGAACCAAATGGTTTGTAACTTGCTCAGGTCATATAGCTGGTGGCTGGTGGAGGTAGCCTGGAAACCCAGGCTGTCTAACCCCAGAATCTATGCTCTTACCTACAACATCACCCTGCTTCTCAAGGCATTTCAATTTAAATATTTTAACCAACTACTTGAAGCAGAGCTTTCATTCTGAGTCCCAAATGCTTGGCCAACTATTTCAATGCATAGTGAATATTTTATTTTATCCCACAGATTTAAAATGCCATCCTTATCATGAACTAAATTCTCATACTTTCTGAGTGTTTCTGAACCCTCTATCCTGTTTCATTTCATTCCTGTAGCAGATGTTAACTCTTTATATAATAAGGATATTATTAGCTTTTTATCTTTCCTACTTGTTACAAATATTTTGTCACATATTTTTTTCATGAAGTCATAAAAATTCCTTCAAGTTTTCTTTTCTTGCTTCAAAGTTCAGGAAATTTGGTAGGTACTCACTGTATTCCTAGTTTTTCTAGGAGATGAAAAAATATTTAGCATATATTTAGCCCATTTGGAATTCATTTGGTGTATCATAAAATAATCCAAGTATATTTTTTGAGCCTGGATGTTTAGAGGGATTTCACTTTAATTAGTATAAATAGCCCTGCAGTCCCTCACTTCCTAACTAAACCAATGCCACGCCACCAACTCTATGTCATGACTTCTAAATCCCTAACCTCCATCTGCAGTCATTTCAGTGATGTGGCACTTCTTTGCATTCTCTTTCCTAAGCCTATTTCTCACATCATGTACCACGGAATGCAGCAAGCAGTGTGTGTCTGTGGGGAACCACCACCAGCCCCCTGAAGAGAGGTGAAGTTTTCTCACCTGGAGTAGCAGCAATCCTAATCTCCACAAAGAGGAAAGCTTAACTATTCTCTTCCCCAACACTAACCTTGAGGTCCTTGGCCAAGTCTCCCTAAAACATCGGCCAAAAGCACAAGGCGTTGGCCCTCTGAATCCTGGAGGTCTTCACAGCAGGAAGGAACAGGATTGCCTCGGGTCCAGTTACAAACACTTCCAGGAGGGCTAGAGGCCAGAAATGAAGCCATTTCCGCCTCCCGGCTTGGCCACGTCCCCGCTCCACTTGGAGCTCTCTAAAGAACTTGCTCTGCTTCCTGGCCTGATAACCCTGACCCTTGGCTTCCCCACACCTCGGTTATCACAGAGAGGTGGGCAGTTTAACATTGTCTTTTTCACTCTTTCAGCAAAAGAAGAAAAAAATTCTTTGCGTCAGGAAATGGCATGCACAAGCTTTAGGTTAAATAGGCCAAACTTCAGACTTCACATCTTGGCGTGACTAGCTGTAAACTGTGAAAGATCAGCTTTATTAGTTTCTCTGGCGAGCCGCAGATACTTCAGCCGTAAAACAGAGATAACATCTACCGCACAGGGACAGAATCCATATAGAATACATCCATTCCCTCCACTCTGCTCCCTCACGTAAGCCCCGCCACCACTCGCTCTACGACTTCAATCGAGTTGGCAATCTTTCCCACGGCCCATCAACACCACCTCCCACCTTCCCCAAAGAGAAATCCACACAAAGAACAACATCCATAAGAAAGAATACATATTGTATGATTCTGTTTATACGACAATCAAGAGAAAGCAAAATTGAACTGTGGGGACGGAAATCAGAAAGCAGTTGCCTGGTTGAAGGGAAAGGGTGGTGGTTCAGTTGACTGGAAAGGGGAATAATAGAACTTTCTGCGGTGATGAAAATGTTCCATACCTGTTTTGGGAAGTGGTTTCATAAGAATACACAATGTCAAAACATATCAAACTTACACTTAAGATCTGTGCATTTTCTTATATGTAAATTATACCCCAAATTGGGGGGGGGGGAACCTTTCGTCAGATATAATTCAAATGCACAGTAACACAATGGGGGAAATGTGCTGTTTAATATAAATCTTCTGACAAACTTCAAGGCATCATTCACTCAAAAAGACATGCCTAAATGTGATTCCTATATTTGATTCCTACTAGCTATATGACTGGAGAAGGAAAGGGCAACCCACTCCAGTGTCCTTGCCTGGAGAATCCCAGGGACGGCGGAGCCTGGTGGGCTGCCGTCTGTGGGGTCGCACAGAGTCGGACACGACTGAAGCGACTCAGCAGCAGCAGCAGCAGCTGTGTGATTGGCCAAGTTACATAATCTCTCTGGGTCTCACATTCATACACTGCAAAATGCGGACTCTTCAGTACCCACCTCAAATACTGTATGCCCTGTGAAAGATAAAGCGTGGCAGTGCCAAGAACATAGTGAGCACTTGACATATGTTAATCGTTGTCCCTTCCTCTTCCATTTATAAACAGCAAATGGGATGCAATAGGACAATACTTATATTCTTCTCCCAAAATGACTGTAAGTTAGCAAAGAAGAAGAAAGAAGAGGAGACAGGGGAGTGGGTGTGAGGGGAACAGGGAAGAGCAGAAAAAGAAAACAATGAACAAATCAGCATTAGAATTTATCCTGAGGAAAGAAGAATAAATATAATATATAAGGATTTATCTATAAGGATATTCATGGCACTATGAATAGTAGTAAATTAATAGTAGAAAACTGGAAAACTGAACAGGGACTAATTACATAAAACACAAAACTAAGTTTTATGATAGATTAATAAAAATATGTATAATCCAGACATGAATATAAATATCTACTATTACAGAAAAGCATTCTTGAGCTATACTAATCTATGCACTAGTCAAAATTAGGACAGACAGAAAAGGCAGGAAATGATAAAGGTAGGATAACTATCCATACACTCTCTTATTACAAATAGTGAGAAAAAAATTTATAGCTGATTTGTCCTGTGTCTGTATTAAAACAAGTATGAATTTACACACACACGATAGAAAAAAATTTAAATTGAAAACAATCATATCTATAAAGTAGAAAAAGAATAGACAAAAAGAATTTTAAAGCAAATTAAAATAGAATGAGGTCAGGTAGTGTCAAACATAAGAATATCAGAGTTTTTTTGAAAGACACCTGTTGCCAAACTTGCAGAGTCAAATTAAGTAAAATTATTTTAGCCAAGATAAAAATATTCCAGACAATCTATCAATTGTCTCTGTCCGCGCTGACGAGTGGTGAGAAAGCATGATGACAGACACAAGCATGTCACAAAGCTAAATATGACTAAGCCCACACTAGCCTTGAAGACCTTCCTTCAATGATGACTTAACCACGGTGGAGCGAGTTTATCCACACCTGCCAGAGACCAGCACTGCCATCAGCGCTCTGTGACGCTTCTGGAGAGGGCTACTCACAGGGCCTTACATAAACTAGCAAATATCTCACTGTGGCTGTTTCTCCATCTACATACCCAAAAGTTCTCTATTATAAATTGCTAGAGATGATCCTTTGACCTGAACATGTCACTGGTAATCTAGCCCTTATGTTCTCAGTATTATTTCCCCAAATCCAAATATAAAAATTAAGCAAAGAGCCATAACATCAGGCATCATTTAGGCACCTTACGCTTCCCTGAGCGCTTTGTTTACAGGCAGTATTTTTTCCTAACAGGAATGATTCTCAGCACTCCTGTGTGTGGCAGCAGTGCTGTGAGAAGGAAGTCTAATGAATCTGCATGCCACCCTTAACTGTTTCTAAAACTACTGAACTTCTATAAAAACCAATTTTAAACTCATCAAAAGGAGGTTTGGTTCATATCCTGAATTTGAAGAACAGAAGAATTATAGGAAAAAAAGAAATTAAAATACTAGCTGGCCATGAATTTAAACTAAATCCTAATAATTTTCTTTAGGTAGGAAACTACTAAATTTAATTTAAGTGAAATTAGAAATTATATAAGTTAAATAATCTGCTAAACCAGGTACAAGATTTTACTTGTACAATTTTACTATGGTATAATTTTACTACAGGTGAAAATTCTTATAATTAGATTTGCTTGAAGGAGTAAAAAACTGTGAAGATGATCACTAAAACACATTTGGAAAATCTATTTAAAATAAAAATTAAATGAAAGCATCTCAATTTATGCTGGGAGAAGGTTTTGTCTTTTTACTTTTTTTTCCTTTTCTGAAAATTGCTCAAATGTATCTTTATGCATTCTGAACAAGTTTTGTGAAAGAAAAAAAAAAAGAATTTACTTCAAGTGTAAAATGGAATATACCAGCAGTGCATCTTATTTACCTTCTCTCTGAGGCTTCCCTGGTGGCTCAGATGGTAAAGCATCTGCTTGCAATGCAAGAGACCCGGGTTCGATCCCTGGGTCGGGAAGATCTCCTGGAGAAGGAAATGGCACCCCACTCCAGTATTCTTGCCTGGAGAATTCCATGGACGGAAGAGACTGGAGGGTTACAGCCCATGGGGTCGCAAAGAGTCCAACACGACTAAGGGACTTCACTTTCTTTCACTGAGATTTCAGATGGAGGAGGAAATGGCACCCCACTCCAGTATTCTTTCTTGCCTGGGAAATCCCATGGACAGAGGAGACTGGTGGGCTACAGCACATAGGGTCACAAAGAATCAGACACGACCGAAGAGACTAAGCAAGCATGAGACTTTAGAACAGCCTTCAAGAAGATTCCTCAGTAAATAAGGGTCTTTTAAAAAAGTTACAGTTGAGGTAAACAAGAAACAGGCACTTTGGAATCTGTTCCAGCCTCAGTGGTTGGCAGCATACCGAAGGTGCTCGGAGCCCAGGGGCTGAGTGCAGAAGAGGAACAGCCATGGCGACAGTGACGAGGACAGGCACAAGACGGTGGGGCGGGGGGAGTGTGCACACAGACCAGCAAGGGCTCCCTATCCTCTCCAGGGTGAAAAACCCTGCTACGCTTCCAAACACGCTTTAAGTGATCTTCACTCAAAGCTCAAGTCCCTTCTTTCTATACTGGATGGTCAGTATCTAATTAAAAAGGCCAAAACAAAACAAAAACAAGGAAAAGACAAGTAATTGAAAGGGTCAAGATAGCTCCTGTAAGTAGGTATATGGTTCTATTTAAAAAGAACTGGCTTCCCATGTGGCTCAGCTGGTAAAGAATCCGCCTGCAATGTGGGAGACGTGGGTTCAATCCCTGGGTTGGGAAGATCCCTAGAGAAGGGAAAGGCTACCCACTCCAGTATTCTGGCCTGGAGAATGCCATGGACTGTATAGTCTATGGGGTCACAATGAGTCGGACACAACTGAGTGACTTTCACAAAGTTGCAGATCTTTAAATGAACTGCCTGGAACCTGAGCTTTAAAACAATTTAGCTGATTATATACCTGAATTTGCAAAAGCATGCATACAGATCGAGGGCTGCAGCTAAAAAAAACAAGGACCAGACAAGGTAAATTTTGGAACAGTTAGAGTATATATATATATAGTAAGTCATGAGAGTAGTGAGATATTATCATATATTATATCTTATTTCTGTTTTTACATAATTCCAAATTCACTAATAGCATATGTTGATAACTGCATATATAGTGTTACATTTTCAAGCCCCCTGACTTTGTAACCTGTAAGCTCCTGGACACTCTATCTTTATATAGTCTCTTCACAAATTAACTCCACAAAAGGTTTTTTATATTTAATGCTATTGGATATAAAACCCAGGGCCTTCAAGACTCCCACAGTTTCTGAAAGGATATAGTAATTTTTGTACTGTGTTAAGAGTTCAACCAGTTCTGACTTCATCCTAAGATGAAGACCATCTTATTAAACAGTACAAGGAAAATGTTAGTCTTCATTTCTACATTGTTCAAACAATCTGAAAGTATACAGATGACTGTTTAATGAGTGAATAAATGAGTATGGGATTTATTCCAGCTATTACACTGAGATAACCAAAGTAATAAATTAACATAAGCATAAATTTCTGCAAGCTGACTATATACATGTAAACCACATATTACTGAGTCACAGTGATATTTAGTCTATGATTACATAAACATATTTGACACTGGAATGTCAGAATTAATATGTAACTAAGCATATTCAACTACACAAGAAAAGTACTCTTTTATATATTACTTGAGCTTAACAAAATTTTCCTGTGTAGAGTCAAGGGAACAATTTATATTCTATAATCAAGTATTAATATTAAACACAAACTGAAATAACAAAATATGAATACCCTACCTGAGTATCTTTGTATTTGTCTCGTAAGTCCAAGAGCCGATGATAAGCTTTAATGGCTTCAGAAAATTCTCCAACATCAGTGCTAGTGAGAATGTAGTTTTCCCAGATCTGCCAATGTTCATAGTTGCACTT
Source organism: Odocoileus virginianus (assembly GCF_023699985.2). Classification (NCBI taxonomy): domain Eukaryota; kingdom Metazoa; phylum Chordata; class Mammalia; order Artiodactyla; family Cervidae; genus Odocoileus; species Odocoileus virginianus. The sequence goes on along the minus strand of NC_069675.1, from coordinate 15,004,107 downwards.
GAGGGCTTCTTGTAATGTTCTAAAAGCTTTTACTCTATTGAAGGTCAAATAAAAAAAAACACCCAATAATGAATAACCATAGCTAAATAAGCCATACCTAAATGCATAAAATGCTAATGTGAACTATCAGTCCTTAAACATTCATGTTAATAAACAGCATCAGAGGTCCAAACAACCCAAAACCACCCCAAATTTCCCTAATAGGGAATGGCAAACGAAACAGGTAGAAATTAGGACTTCTCTGGTGGCCCAGTGGTTTAGACTCCACCTTGTCTGGCAAGAGACACGAGTCAGATCCTGGCTGGGGAACTGAGATCCCACATGCCTCGGAGCAAACGAGCCCACATGCTGCAACTGCTGAGCCCGCAGGCCACTACCATAGAGCCCGTGTGCTGCAATGAAAGAGTCTGCCCGATGCGACCGAGACCCAACACAGCCAAATAAATGAATGAGAAGTAAAAGTGAGAAATGAGATAAGAATAGGGAGACACTAATAAAAACCAAGTAGAAAATCTGAAATTGCAAAAGATATTAAAAACAACAAACCAAAAAACCTCAACATGTGACAAAAACTAGTTTCAGACAAAGAGAGAATTGATAAACTCAGAGATAATAGTGAGAAATTCAAACGAATTCAGATTTAAAAATAAAAATAAAGACACAGAGGGAAGAATGAGAGGTAAGATTCAAGTACACATTCCATAGACATTTCAGAGTAAACAAATGCAGAATATGGTAGGACACTATATTTGAAGAGATAGTAACTGAGAGTTTTCCAAAACTAAACAAAGATCTAAATTCTATGATCAAAAGTATATTTTGTGTACTGAGTATTCTCAATAATGGTAAACCAACACCTAGACATATTATGTGAAACTGCAGTACATAAAGGTAACCCTAAAACCTATAAAAGAATGACAGAGAACAACAGATATTTCATAAGCAGCAAAAGATGATAGAATAAAACTCTACCTGTAGAGTATTAAGTGAAAATAACTGTTAGCCTAAAATTTTATCATTAACTAAACTTAACACTCAGGAATAAATGAAAAATTAAAAATTTTAACATGCGCAAAAAACAGGAAACTTTACCACTGGCCCTTATTTAAAAGAACTATTAAAGAGTCCCCTCTTGCAAAAATAATAGGACTTTCAAAGAGAAGAAAAGGGATATAAGAAATATTCAAGGATGAGAAGAGAAACTGAGGAAGCATGTCAGTAACTTAATTATTGAGAACAAAAATAATTATGAGTTGTGTTTTTAGTAAGTAAATCTAAAAGTTTGTAGACTATATTCTTTGCAACTAAATAAAAAATCAATAGTTAATACAGAGTTAAAAAAATATATGCCTACAAACTTAAAATGTACTCCTAAAGTAAAGAAACCAATCGGGGCAGAAATTCATATTAGAAAGTACAAAATATTTAGAATTTAAAGAAAGTATTATATATCACTATTTGCAAGATATAGTATTCAGAGACAAAAAGCAGTATTTAGAGAAAAATTTATAATTTTTACATGGATTGGTTATAATTATGAAAGATGGAAAATGAGTTAAAACATTCAACTTAATTTGATAGAAGAACACCAAATAATTCTAAGAAAGAAGAAAAGAAATGTTAAGAAAGAAACAAGTGATCAACAAAACCAAAAGTTGGCTCTTTGAAAAAAAAAATAATGAAACAAATGTCTAGCTAAATTCCATTCAGTTCAGTCGCTCAGTCCTGTCCAACTCTTTGCCACCCCGTAGACTGCAGCACGCCAGGCCTCCTGGTCCATCACCAACTCCTGGAGTTGACTTAGACTCATGTCCACTGAGTCGGTGATGCCATCCAACCTCACCCTCTGTCGTCCCCTTCTCTTCCCGCCTTCAATCTTGCCCAGAATCAGGGTGTTTTCAAATGAGTCAGTTCTTCACATCAGGTGGCCAAAGTACTGGAGTTTCAATTTCAGCTTCAGCAACAATCCTGCCAATGAATATTCAGGACTGATTTCCTTTAGGATGGACTGGCTGGATCTCCTTGCTGTCCAAGGGACTCTCAACAGTATTCTCCAACACCACAGTTCAAAAGCATCAATTCTTTGGCACTCAGCTTCCTTTACAGTCCAACTCTCACATCCATACATGACCACTGGAAAAGCCATAGCTTTGACTTGACGGACCTTTGTTGGCAAAGTAATGTCTCTGCTTTTTAATATGCTGTCTAGGTTGGTCATAACTTTTCTTCCAAGGAGTAAGTGTCTTCTAATTTCATGGCTGCAGTCACCATCTGCAGTGATTTTGGAGCTCTAAATAAAGTCTGCCACTGTTTCTACTGTTTCCCCATCTATTTGCCATGAAGTGATGGGACCAGATGCCATGATCTTAGTTTTCTGAACATTGAGTTTTAAGCCAACTTTTTCACTCTCCTCTTTCACTTTCATCAAGAGGCTCTTTAGTTCTTCTTCACTTTCTGCCATAAGGGTGGTATCATCTGCATATCTGAGGTTATTGATATTTCTCCCAGCAATCTTGATTCCAGCTTGTGCTGCACTCAATATGCCAACAAATTTGGAAAACTCAGCACTGTCCACAGGACTGGAAAAGGTCAGTTTTCATTCCAGTCCCTAAGAAAGGCAATGCCAAAGGATGTTCAAACTACCGCACAATTGAACTCATCTAACATGCTAGTAAAGTAATGCTCAAAATTCTCCAAGCCAGGCTTCAACAGTATGTGAACTGTGAACTTCCAGATGTTCAAGCTGGATTTAGAAAAGGAGAGGAACCAGAGATCAAGTTGCCAATATCCACTGGATCACTGAAAAAGCAAGAGCATTCCAGAGAAACATCTGCCTTACTGACTATGCCAAAGCTTTTGACTGTGTGGATCACAACAAACTATGGAAAATTCTTCAAGAGACAGGAATACCAGACCACCTGACCTGCCTCCTGAGAAATCTGTATGCAGGTCAAGAAGCAACAGTTAGAACCGGACATGGAACAACAGACTGGTTCCAAATCGGGAAAGGAGTACGTTAAGGCTGTGTATTGTCACCCTGCTTATTTAACTTATATGCAGAGTACATCTTGATAAATTCCATTAGAATTTAGAAAAATGGTATAAATAAAATTAGTAGTATTTTTAAAAATCATGAGAACATCACAGATTATGCAAAATGAGTTAACAAGTACAAAGCCAAATAAATCAATATAAATGAAAATCAGGTTAGGTGGTTTTTACAGATAAAGTTTATCAAACCATCACAGAATCCTTGCCTTATCCAAGCTACTTCAGAAAACAGAAAAAGACTTAAAAACTTGATATTGACAAGGAAATCAACAAAACTTCATGTCACCTATTTTAAAAGTCAAACATCTTAACCATCAGAAAGATTCTTAATGCTTTACTCTACTGGCTGAACAAACACTATAGCTCCCTTAAAGATAAAAAGTGCTTTACTGCACAACTATAGTAACCTCTTTCAAAGGTAAGCTATCTGTCCCTTGCCAACAGCCTTTTTGAATTTGCTTTGCTAACTTAAGACCACGAGGTCCACGTCTCTTTTCCTGCTGAGCCTAACAGTGTTTCATCAAGACTTCCCTTTTGCTGACTTCAAAGCAAAATTTAGAGGTGATGATGGAGGTTCTTCTGGCCGACCCAGGCCATTGGTCTGAGAGTCACCCACTTAAGAACTTAAAAAGAAGTGTGCCCATACCATCAGTAACTTTCTCAGCTAGTCACGGAACACAAAAATCATTTAATCAATGGTATTGATTGAAATGACTTCTTTACAATTAGTCTTTTAGTCTTTTTCATACCAACCAATTCACTGCAGTTTAGTTTTGTATTCTCTACATTAAACAATTTACCTAAAGTTGTCATGGAATGTACTGATTCATTTACCCCCAACCCACCCTCCTTTATAGTTAAAAATGAAAGTACCCTTCTTCATATTCAGTCACAAATTGTTTCTATATAATTTTTTTCTTTTTTTCCCCTTTCTCCACTCCCTCTTCACACCTCACATGTGATAGCAACTGTGGACTGAGAAGATTCCTGAGGTCTCCCATCCACATACGGGTAGGGATGAAGTTATCCTATTGGAAAAGATGTCAGCCAGCAGCATCCCACACCAGGATTATCTTTTTTCCTGTATGTCCTCCTATCCTCTAATCATAGTTGCTTGGCCCACAAAATTTTTGCAATAACATTCGGTCTTTTTGGAAAGTATGACTTCTTTCTAGGGAGCTTCAATTCTGGATTCATTTATCAAACCATGATGGTGTGATAATGCACTATGACAATTATATAGGAAGATGGAAAACTTTCCCTCGGGACTGGTAGGGACGTGATGCCTAGGGGAATCAGATAAAACAGGGAAAACAGCACGTTAGTGAAGAACCCAGCAACAGTAGAGGGAGAGATGAGGGATTTAAAGGGTCACTTTAAGGCAGGGATGGGATTCTTTTGAGAGGAGGAGTAATGATTTGCCCCTGCAGTAACAATCTCATGAGTGAAAAATGAGCTGTGTCTGGAGTAGCCGCAGCAAAGAAAGCAAAGTAAAATGGCAAGAATAAAGGAGTGCTTTACCTCTGACCTTACAACCCCGCTTTTACACAAAAAACCTATTCAGGGAGCTGCAGGAAGACAAAACAGTGTCAAAGAGAAGCTGAGGAGCAACGTGCAAGAACCACCAAGACAGAAGGCAATTAGGATTCTGAGGATTAATGGGCTGGAGGACAATGTAGCACATCAAGAGCCCTGCTACATACACTATGATCAAGATCACCAGGAAAACCCACTGAGATCATTCCACGGTTACGACAGGGATTTTCCTTCCCCTTGCTTTACACCAAAAGAGTCTCTAGGGAGTTTTAACACAATCAGTTGCAATCAAGAACGTAATATTATTTTCCAAAGAGCGTGGTGGAACAAACAGTACTTTATTTATGTAGTTATCATCCGAGAGCAGCAGAAGCATTTCATGATCTCGACGTAATGTGGATTTAATGGTATCTCCAGAAATACTCATGAATCCACAAAGAAAACTAAGTTTGAAAATAAGGCCAAACAAAAAAAGAAATATGTCTATCCTTTCATTTATGTAAAACTAGGATCACAGCCATCCTTGCCTCTTCCCCTTCCTTGGCTTTCTGTACCAGTCAGTAAGTCCAGTTGCTTGCCCCCTTTATAAATTGGCCTCTGCCCCTTGTTTCTCCAGTCTAGCTATCTCCTGCCTGGACTAGTACAACAGCTGTCTCCTAACTGGTTCCCAGCCCCCAGTTTCCTCTCTAGTCCGTCTCACACACTGTCATCAGATAAATTTCCCTCTTCATGAAATCTCAAGAAATTTCTCTCTTCATGAAATTACCCACACTGAAATCTCTGGCTTCCTATTACCAACAGGACAGTCTCAACTAGTTAGTTGGATAATCAGAACATGCTGCCATTTGACCCCAACTGACCTTCCCAATCTCATCTCTCACAATGGCTCTCACAAGTCTCAAGCTGGACAACTTTACTTCCTGTCCCCTAAAGTGTGGCATTCATGCCTGTCACTCTGCTTTTGGTCACCCAAATTCAGAAGGCTAAGCACAGCTATTAATGACCATTTATTTCCAAAGCCCCTCTACCGATTCTTCAAATTATAGCTCGAGTCCAACAATCTCTCAGAAGCGTTTCTGAACCAGCATCACACAAGTTCTCTCCTCTGAGATCCTGAGGACTACACAAGTGGTAGAGAATCTAAGTGTGCTACAAATATTACCTACTATCATAGCCCTGTTTGTGCTTCTCATTGAGATTTACCACATATGACCTAGATTGTTAATCAATTTCTTAAATAATATGGCATAATATTTTCTAAACCCACACTCCCTGAAGCCATTGGTTCATACTTCTATTTCTCAATAATGGCCAGTACACAGTAAGCAATCACGCACTGCAACAGGCTGGAGGGGTGGGATAGGGTGATAGGTGATAGGTGATAGGGTGGGAGATGTGAGGGAGGTTCAAGAGTGAGGGGACATACGTGTACCTGTGGCTGATTCATGATGATGTCTGGCAGAAACCAGCACAATATTGTGAAGCACTTATCCTCCAATAAAAAATTTAAAAAAAAAAAAAAAGAATCTATCTGTTGAGCTGACTAAAGGCATGCTTGCTTTTATCAGGTAATAAAATTTAGGACAAAAAACTTCAGTTTCAAATAAAGAGTTAAAAAAATATTTATTATAAGTGATTTAAAGAAATAAACTACACTTAGAATGCAAATGGCTAAATTAAGTCATTGTAACTCAAAGATACTGGTAGGAAAGGGGAAAAAGATAACAAGTAAAAGCACAATGTTTCACTGTTCAATTGAAGAAAATCTCATTCATTTATTTTGGAAGCAAAGCTCTTCATCTTTTTTTGGTGTACTTACTTTTGTTTTAATCGGATATAAGAAGTTGATAAATTGTTCCAAGCTTCAGCATTCTGAAATGATAGAGAATCCAGTTACAGACTATTCTCTCCTTTAGGTATAATTGCTGCCAACAAAAATATAACATATTTTCTTAGCTCAAGATGTGCTTTTATGATCATAATTTTCAATAAGGTATGTTTAAAAGTGTATAAGAAAATTAAGTAAATTAAAATTAACATTTATAATTAAACTTAACATATATAATTTTTAAAAAGTCACAAAAATAATCAACAGGATGATATAACTGTTATAGCCCTAATTTGGAATTTAGAAAAGATTCTATTTTCAAATTTAGATTTACAAAATAGTTGGGCAATTTACAGCAGTATTTACATAACCTATAGATTAATTACAAATCTAAAGCAGTGCAGAATATTGTTTTTCCTATCATAAAAGGGTTTGCTATTTTACCATCATCCTTTATCAGACAGGAGAATAAAGGAGTATGTGTTCTCCAATGTTAAGGCTATGTATTTCATCAAACACATTTCCCTACCTATTCCTCTATACAATGACAAAAATAAAGTCTCTGTATAAATTTTGATTTTAACAGGAATGATATAAATTATGCTTGTTCTTTTTTGTTGCACATTTTATAAAACACAGAGTATGTAGTTCTGAAGTTCCAAAGATATAATTTAAAAATTAATGGCAATGGACCTCTGCTTATAGATAGAATACAGTTAGGACCAGACTAGTCTTATTACCATAAAAAGATACCTAACTGGACAAAATTTTAGGAGACAACCGCTTTTGAGAAGTTGGACAGTGGGCAGCACAGGACTGTGGCCCCTGAGGGGAGGGAGGCTGGGGTGTCTCAACGCTCAACCTGCACTTCTAGCTAGAGGTGCCCAGGGGGCTGCGGCACAGGAAGACAGAACCCGGACAAAACACAGCAAGCCTTGGGAGAAAACAGTTCAGAGTTCAGAGCTGCAAAAGCGGTTGAATTTGCAAGACAAACTACCAGGGAAGAAAGATCTGTTCAGAGGATAAGCTCCGGAAATCTCAATAAGCAACTCCTTGAGTCCTTGGCTGAATACTAAGCTATACTGTGCAGGGCAAAACTTCTAAAAGCCACATAGGGAACTAGAGAGCTGTGAGCTGAATGGAGATTCTAGGGGTCACACAAGTGCTGGGAGCTAGTCAAGTCCCAACCGGTCTTAGTGGAGAATTCTCACTGATCAGCCGTGGGATTAAATTCAGCCCTCAAATGTTACACCTCAAGAGAAGGGTGACTGCAACTCTAGAATAAGGATAACAACAAACCTACTCTAAGCTGAAAATTAAGCTGATCCATAATGAAATTAACCAAATGCCAAAAAAACCCTCTACCTTCTTCAAGGGAAGACAACAAAACTTAGAAACTCAACAACATAGCATCCACAAGTGCAGGATGTGATAATAAAAAAAAAACTGGTAGACAGGCAAACAAGCAGGAAAATTCATCCATAACCAAATTAAAAATCAGGTAATAGACACAAAAATTAAGGAGATATTGGAATACACATGTAAAAACTTCAAAGCAGTTGTTATAAATACAATCAAATATTTGAAGAAAACATTAGGGAATCTCAGTAGAAACACAAAAATTATAAAAAGAACCAAATAAAAATTCTTGAACTAAAAGAAAGAAAGCACATTATCTGAAACAATGTTATTTTTTGAGATGTAATTGATATACAGCATTGTACAGCGCTGATATACAGCATTGATACACAGCATATACAGTTTTAGAAGTACTACATAATGATTTGGTACATGTATATGTTTGTGAGGTGATTACCACAATAAGTTCAGTGAATATCCACCACCACACACAGCACGCTAAGCTTAATGACTAGGTTTAACACTACACTTGACATAAACATAAGAACTAAACCAACAAAAGTTGTAGAAAAAAAGACAAGTTAATCTTCATGACCTTAGATCTGGCAATGGATTCTTAAATACGACACCAAAAGCACAAGCAACAACAAAAAAATTCTTAAATGTGATACCAAAAGCACAAGCAACAGGCTGGACCTCATCAAAATTAAAAACATTTATACTTCAAAGATACTATAAGAAAGTGAAAAACAACTTACAAAATGGGAAAAAAACATTTGCAAATCATATATCTGATATGGGGCTAATATCTTGGATACAGAAAGAATTCTTACAACTCAACAATAAAAAGACCAACAACCTAAATGGGCAAAGGATGTGAGTAAACATTTCTCTAATGATACACGAATGGCCAATAAGTACATGAAAAGATGCCCAAGATAATCAGCTGTCAAAGAAATGCAAACTGAAACCACAAGATACTGCCTACCAGGATAGCTATAATCAAAAAGACAGTAACGAGTGCTGACGAAGACGCTGAGAAATTAGAACCCTTATGCCCTGCTGGTGGGTATGTAAAATGGTGCTTTAGAAAACAGTCTGGCAGTTTCTTAAAATTTTGAACACAGAGCTAACGTGATTCAGTAACTCTACTACAGGCACCCACCTAAGAGAAATGGAAACATATGTCTACACAAAAACTTGTAAGTAAATGTTAACAGCAGCATAATTCACAGTAACTGAGAAGTGGAAACCATCTAAATGCCCATAATTGATGAATGAATAAATAACATGTGATATGCTCATACAATGGAATATTATTTGACCATAAAAAGGAATGAAGTGCTGATATATGAGACAACATGGACGAACTGTGGAAACACTAATCTAAGTGAAGAAAGCCATCAAAAAGACTACTCATTGTATAATTTCATTTATATGAAACATTTAGAACAGGCAAATGTATGGAGACAGAATATCCATTAGTGGTTGCCTACGAGTGGGGGTGGGAGGTGCAAGTGGAAAGTCTCTGGGTAAAATGCAGAATGATTGCTAACTGGTACAGGGGTTTCTTTTTACAATAATAAAAATGTTCTAAAACTGTGGTGATGGTTGCACAATTCTGAACACACTAAAAAAGAAAAAAAAAATCACTGAATTGTACACTTTAAATGGATGAACTATATGTGAGTTATTTACCATCTCAGTAAAGCTGTTAAATATTTAAAGACCATAAATTACCAAATAAAGAACTTTCTAATAATGCAATTAACAGGCAACCCATATTGGGGAGTGGCAAAACATATGTGACATTTTGCTGTATATTTCAGCAAGGTATATTTTTTAACTAAAAAACTATTTTATTAAAATTATTTTCTAAACAAAACTATGAATACCTTAGAGATTATAAGAAAAAACTTATTTCTAGATTTATAAATCATATACCTTGGGGCATGACCTTCTACCAATGGTACACTTTCCTTCAACACAAAAGGAATGATGTTCTTTTTCTTAGACACAAAAACAATACAAAGTTTGAATCTTTCTGCCTTATTTTCTCTCTCCCTTTTTATTGTGATAAGCTAGCGAGAAAACTGCTATAAAGGACAGGGAGTTCAGCTCAGTGCTCTGTGAGGATCTCGAAAGGTAGAACGGGTAGGTGGGGGTGGGGGAGAAAATAGAGGAAGGGGATACATGTATACATACGGCTGATTCATGATGTCACACAGCAGAAACCAACACACTGCAAAGCAATTATACTCCAATAACAAAACTTTTTTTAAGCTAATAGAAAAAGCAAAAAAAAAAAAAAACCAAGAAACAACCCACTTGAGATCACCCTCTTCAGAAATTTTTAGGTGCACAACACAATACAGTTAACCATGGGCACAATGTTGTACAACAAATCTCTAGAACTTAATCATCTTGCATAACTGAAACTACATATTTGCAGGAATTGCTGTTCTGAACTACAGTATAGTTCAAATAATTTAAAGAGTACCCAAGAGGTGTGGTAAGGAAAGAAGACCAAACAAACTTACGTCGGGTTCCAGAGTCACACACCGCTGAAATGCCCTCGCTGAACCTCCGTAGTCTTCCAAGGCCAGATAGGCACAGCCCAGAGAAAACCACACTCCGAGCTGCAAGACCAAAAGACAAGTCATTCAAACACACAGAGACATTTATAGGATTAATCTGAAAATCCCTTAGGATGCTATCAACAAACACTACACTAGTAGTGTATAGAGCTACATAATAAATATTGCCTTACATTTTATCTTAAACTAGAACACTTAGCTATGGAGATGATATTTTTCCATGTAACTTTCAAAACTAGTTCAAAAATGAAAGCGTGTGCAACACTGCACATCTTTAATTGAGAAAGACCCATTTGTTTTAACCAACTCCATGAACACAATGGAGAGCTCTGTTGCTAAGCCCTGATATGGTAAATTAACTTTATGTTTTTACTGAGCATCAATGTAACTATGTAAAAAGTATACAAAGCATCAGCAGATTCACAACTGATGAACATATTACAAACTTGAGAGGAAAAAGTTTTGGTTCCATCTTCAAGTTAGACCACAAGTACACTTTTGTTGTTTAACCAAGAGCCAACTGCCCTGGCATGTACCTGCCTAGGCATGCCTGAAAAAATTTAGAAAAAGTAGGCTCAGAATCTGGATTACCAAAGAGTCATTCAAAGTGGAAAGCCTGACTTAAGTCAGTAAGATATGTAAATTTAGAGATGTAGAAAACAGGTAACTATGAGGGGTGGGATGGGGATGGAGGTGGGGGGGGGGTTAGGATGGGGAACACATGTACACCCATGGCTGATTCATGTCAGTGTATGGCAAAACCACTACAATATGGTAAAGTAATTAACCTCCAATTTAAAAAATATATTAATTAAAAAAAAAGAAAACAGGTAAGTAGGAAGTGGCTATTGAGAATTACAAAGAATTCTTTACATCACAGGGTTTCCTTAAAATTCAATAGCCTCTATCAAAAGGAAGATAAAACTGATAAAAATTCAATGAAATTAGTCAGAAATGCAGCTATTACAATTCTGCTTTCCTCTCAGATATAGTCAGTAAGGCCAACAGTAGAATGAATTCTGCTTTCTTACTTTCTCTGACTTCTAGTATGAGGGCAGTGAGCCAGCAGACAGACTTGGTTGAACACTGCAGGGTGGGAAAGGAAATGAGCTGCTCTGTTATCCGTCCATGGCCTTCCACAGAGGTGGACAGGAGGCTGCCCCTCCCCTCCCCCCATTCATACAAAACTCGTTCGTTCGTTCATATAGCTAGTTGAGGACTGAAAGTTCTTTAAGCAGATAAAGATTTTCAGCCAATAATTAGAGATAAGGCTTAGAAAGCAAACATCCCTGGGCAATTTAACACTTTGTCTTGAATTCACAAGAGGTTATAAATAACTGCTATCAGCAGTCTTTAAGAGAACAAATTTTGTTAGAAGCATAGGTAATGGCTGAAAACAGGGTGTGTGTGTGTCTGGGAATGGTGGGGGATGCAGAGGTTGAAATTAAGTTAGAAGTTCCCTTTTCTCAATCAAGGGACTCCAGCAACTTAAAAAGTAGCTCATTACACTGTTTTTGTCTGGTTATTTAAAGAATCAAATGAAAAGAGTTCCAATGCACTAAACCACACTCACTGAAAGTGACTCACTCTGAGAGGGCCTAAAGTCTGATGCTACTGTATAAAACAAGATTACTTCTAATCTAGTCAAAAGTTTCAAAAATCTGTGTATTATAATCCATCATTTATAAGGTGCATTTTTTTCCATTTAACATCTCTGAATGCTAATAACCAATAGCTGATCAGACTTTTACTGTGTGTGTGTTCTCAGTCGCTCAGTCGTGTCCGACTCTTTGTGGCCCCAGGGACTGTAGCCTGCCAGGCTCCTCTGTTCATGGAATTTTCCAGGCAAGAATACTGGAGTGGGTTGCCATTTCCTTCTGCAGGGAATCTTCCCTACCCAGGGATCAAACCCCCTTCTCTTGCATCTCCTATATTGGCAGGTAGATTTCTTACCACTGCGCCACCTAGGAAGCCAGCATTTAATTTTCTATACAAGATGGCACTTAAAATATATGTGCCTCTTACAAGTGACAGCATGTTATGCCCTCAAAGAATCACGGCAGAAAGTTTACTTGGAATGAGGAATACCTCACCCTGCGATCAAATCAAGAAAAATGAGAAGTGCCCACAAAGTTCTCAAAATGCATATGCCCTGCTTGCTTCCTGCATCAGCAAAGAACGAACTGACAACAGAACTATTTCATATGTGTCATAAAAAACAGTGAGTATAAATTCAATATGAAAATAAAAATCGAAAATTTATTTTTCAATCTACCTCAGAATACAAAGGTTATATAAATGTCTGAAATTAGCAACTATCTTACAGCTCCAACAGAAGCTGGTGATGAGATTACTATGTAAGTTTTTAAAACAAGTCAATGCTTTATAACTAATGTCTTAACACCAAAATAAGTTTAATGAAAATCAAGCAGATGACAATTTAATATATAGTATTATGACTCTCTTTTCTTTTTACTCTTAATCATTTGTGTAACTGCTTCAATAATTTACATCTTAAAAAAATTCTAGGATTATTAACTGCTAGTAGGTTTTCATCTACTAATGACAAATAATTAAGATGGGAGATGACTTCTGTATACACTCTATTCTTTGAATCATGAAATGGCTTAAAAAAAACCTCTAGATCTTCTAATTGCTTCTAGCTGACCCACTAAACCATCAAAAATCCATTTATACCTTGCATCTCAATTGGGGTCATTGGATTTTGGGGGAATAAAGAGTATATCTGGTGTCTCTTTTACTTTTTTTATTTTTAACTATTACTTAACCTATATTACCCTGATTGACATCTTGATTTATGATGGTCATGCTCTTAAGAAGAGAATATCATAAAAGAAAAAAATCCAAAGAAGCTTAAAAAAAAAACTCACATAAATCTCTAAGTTAACATTGTATATGATTGAGTACAAAAGGTCTCCATCTCCTAGTCTAATGCTATCAGCTAGAAATATAATGCTAGCCTCATTATATTTTCCAGCAGTCACATTTTAAAAGTAAAAAGAAATGAGTGAAATTAATTTTAACAACATTTTACTTAGCTCTACGTATCTAAAACATTATCATTTAAACATGTTATTAATATACAAGCTCACTGAGATACTCTATATTCATTTTATTCACATCAAGTCTTTGAAACCTGGTGTGTGTCCTACACTGACAGCAGATTTGTTTGGAGCAGCCACACTTCAAGTGCTCAACTGCCACATGAGGCTGGCGGCTACTGCACTGAGCAGCACATCTACACCATTTCTCTACAGCAGTGACACACAGCCTAACATATCTGCATCCTTTCCTTTGGTCTCCATTAAAAAAAACTGGCTCCTCTGGCTAAGCCCCACTCTCAGGCTCCTCATACCCCACAGCCACTCCTGTTCCTCTCCACACAATAGCAACCAGCATAATTAGCATTTAATGAGCACCCAGAGCCAGCTTAAGACTAAATATTGAAAAAACTAAGATCATGGCATCCAGCCCTGTTACTGCATGGCAAATAAAAGGGGGAAAGATGGAAGTAGTGACAGATCTCCTCTTCTTGGGCTCCAAAATCACTACGGACTGCGGCTGAAGCCATGAAGTTATAAGAGATTGTTTCTTGGCAGGAAAGCGATGACAAACCTAGACAGTGTGTTGAAAAGCAGAGACATTACTCGGCTGACAGAGGTCTGTATAGTCAAGGCTATGGCCTTCCCAGTAGTCATGTACAGTTGTGAGAGATGGACCATAAAGAAGGCAGAATGCCGAAGAATTGATGCCTTCAAACTGCGGTGCTGGAGAAGACTCCTGCAAGTCCCCTGGACAGCAAGGAGTCACTCTTAAGAGAGATCAGCCCTGAATATTCACTGGAAGGACTAATGTTGAAGCTCCAGTATTTTGGTCATCCGATGCGAACAGACTCATTGGAAAAGTCCTTGATGGTGGGAAATATTGAGGGCAGAAGGAGAAGAGGGCGTCAGAGGACGAGATGCTTGGATGGCATCACCAACTCAATGGACTTGAGTTTGAGCAAGCTCCAGGAGATGGTAAGCGACAGGGAGGCCTGGCATGCTGCAGTCTATGCGGGCGCAGAGTTGGGTGTGACTAGGTGACTGAACAATGAACACCTACTATGTAGCCAAGCACTGATACCATGAGCTTTCCACACATCACCTAGTCTATTCCTCACAAATGGCCTTGCAAGGCAGTAGGTATCACCCTCACTGGACAGACGAACACAGACCAGAGTCAGTCAGCGATGAAGGAGAGATCTGAGGGCAGTCAGTGTGATTCCAGAGGCCGTGTCATCTCCACACGACCATGCTGCCTCCCTCTACACCACTCTGCCCACACACAGCCATGGTTTATGGCAATGCCATTCTTTTCAGCAGCAGAGGGGGTGGGGGAAAGGAAACAGTCCACTTAACACATGCTGGGAAGACCCAGGAGATCAAGTTTTTAAGAACTGGGGCATTATCTACCTCTCCCTCAGAAAGTTCTGATAGGCAAAAGGATAAAGACGAAGCTGAAGAACAGATATTTAGTTGGAGGAAAAGAACTGAAAGGCAAACCTCTCACCAAGGGACTGGGCAAGAATGGAGAAAGATAATAACCATCACGGAGGCTCTGGTGGAGATTGCTGTGAAGCTTATTTCCAGGGTGGACTGTCAAGGCAGGCAAGCTCTAGGCAGGCTTTTACAAGTTGACAGTCCAGTTTTCTACTCGGAAGAAGCCAATACAGAGACACAAAATCAGACTATTTTGAATATGACATACATACATGAAGAACAGTTTTAAATTATTTTAAAATAATTAACCAAAAGCAGGAATGGTTGAAAACATGATCTCTCTTTGAACTTCAAAGAAACTTCCCCTAGAGAAACAGGAATAGAAGGAAATAGAAGGAAAGATAGATTGACTGGGGTTCAAGGGGTTCTAAGGAACTGAATGACCTTGGCCATGTCACTTAACCTCTGAGCCTCACTTCCCTAGTTGTTAAATGGGTGGGTGGGGGGATTAAGCAAAAATTCCGAGGCTCCTTCAGATCCTAGATTCTGAAAACGCAGAGGCCACTGGGTTCAAAGGTACATTACTGCCATCTAGTGGCAAAACAAATACACTGATGATGCAAATAGAATCAGCAGGTTGGATGAACTAAGAAATGAATTGAGGTTTAGAAATCAATTGAAAAGAGGCCACAAGAAAATGAGGTCTGGAAAGGAAGTGATTTGCCTGAAGTCACACAATGGTTCCTGGTGTGCAATGCTTGTGGTGAAGAGAGTGACTGTATGCTAAGTCGCTTCAGTTGAGTCTGACTCTTCACACGGACCATAGCTTGCCAGGTTCCTCTGTCCATCGGATTCTCCAAGGCAAGAATACTGGAGTGGGTTGCCACGCCCTCCTACAGGGGATCGTCCCCACCCAGGGATCAAACCCCTACTTCTCTAATGTCTCCTGCACTGGCAGACGAGTTCTCTATCACCCAGTGCCACCTGGAAAGCCCAGCAACACTTACTAAACGTCAATAACTAAAAGAGAATTGAACAGTTTGTTCCCCTGAGAACTAACAGAGACCAAGCACCACTGAACAATAGGCATGGATTACTCTTAGAATTATGAAGTTAATTTTTACAAGGTTATCTAAAGCACATATGCAATAGATGCCATTTGCTTATGTGATATTACAAATTTCTTTCTTAACTTATGAGCCTACTACTCAAGTTTCCTTCTTCCTCAAGGTTTCTGCAGAACAAATGAATAATCAGTAGCTTCACCTATTTTACTGATTTTCCTTACGCATTGACTGGATTCTTCTGACACTCTGTATAATAAAGTGCAACATGTTATAACTGAATCCTGATGCCAAACAACACTCTCCATTCTCTCTTTTCTGTATCGCTGACTCATTCCCATGACCCCAAATGCAGATAAGTGGTTGAATGTGACTTCATTAAACAGGAAATGACCCAAGCCAAACTCAAGAGAGTTATCAATGTTGTCTGGTAGTAGGTTTTCCTAAAATAATGCTTGGTGCTCATATTTTTAAAAAATGTGCACCACCAACCAATTCTTCATAACCAAATTTCTCATTTACTATTAAATACTAAGTTCTCCTCCCTAAGGAAACAAAAATCTTAACCTGCCAGCTTTGTCAGTTTCTCTCTTTCTCAAAAGTTTCCTCTATGTCAGTGTCTTCTTTTAAAATACAAAGCAGCACTTTTTCCTTTCACTAGCAAGGGTATTAATTGTTTAGTGTCGCCCTTTTATTCCCATCCTAGACTGGGTTACCACTGATTCTTCTATTCCCCTACTCTTTCCAGTTCACAGTGGGAAGTAACATGGGTGTTTACATATCACCTGCACGAGACTCTCCTGTGAGACAGAGTTCTCTATTTTTAGGCTACAGAAAATGCGGTTACAGTGATTTTCTACCACACTACTACCACGCTGCAATGATCAGGACACAAAACGTCACTGAGAACTTAGTGTGGACCAGGAAATATGCTAGACACTTTATATATATTGGCTCTAATTTTCCAATTAGATTAAACTGACGGAGGTATTACATCTCCACTTTACTAACAAGAAAACTGAAGCTCAGAAAGATGAAGTGACTCACCGAGAGATTACTAGGATCCGGAGTCAGGTCTGTGGCCACAGAGCCTTTCCCTCCACCCCTCAGTTCCAGCTACAGCCCAGATGTTATCACAGCGCTCATATTTCTTGGCAGTTAGGCAAGTTAGACCTTAAGAGTTTCATGTTTTATTGCTTACCAATATGAGAAAGGAAGAACAAAAAGGAAATAATCTCTCTCTTTTCTCTACATATTATTTGCATATGTTCATTCTGTCTTCTCCACTGGAATGTAAGCCCCAGTTTCCTTGGACTTCCCCACCACAATAATACAAGTACACGATGGAAACTCTGTAACTCCACTGCAAATACATTTTCTTCTTTCAAAACTGACATGAAAGAGAAAGTTAACACTCCAAATCATGGAAGAACACAAGCTCTCAGGATAATTAACAATTCTATCAGTGCATCATGAAAGTCTGGTCTTACACACAGCACGGGCTGGGAAGGGCTGCCGTGGTCCCTTGAAAACTCCCTGATCTCAGAGAGACTCACCAGCTCTCACGTGCTGGACTGTCCCATACACCGAAGTTACAACTTCACTGTGCTCCTGATGGAAGCCCCGACGGTTATGAATTAAAGGCAGAAAAACATTCAAACTGCACAGTCTTGTATTCAAAGCTTTCCATAACTTCTAACTTGACCTCAGCCAAATCCACCATTCCTTCCTAACATAAGACAACATCCTTTAGAGGCAAAACAGCAAAGAAGTTAACAGTAAGTGCTGTAACACCTGAAAGCCCAGGTTCAAATCCCAGCTCCACTCCTCACATAAACTGTGGAATTTGGTGGAAACTAATTAGGCCTCTATTTCCTAACTTGTTAACTGAGGGTAAAAACAGTTAAGTACCTCAGGGACTGAGCTGAGGACTAATATATGCAAAATGCTTAGAACAGTACCTGGCACCCAGTAAATATTCAACATTAGCTGCTAGTATTACTATTATAACTGAATCTAAACATAAATAGTCAAAACCTACAGTTACCAAGAAACCTTTGCTACATGTTTGGTTTTTGCATCTGCTAGTCTCCTTTCCTAAAACAAATTTTCCTAATGTTTGCCGCCTAACTAAATCCCAACTGTTTCTCCTAGTTCATATCTTACAATGATTTAGAAAGAGTTCATTACCACTTACATTCTAGCTTACACTATAGAACATGCCTAATAAACAGAAGTTGCTATTATAATGTTAATGCTCTCATCTTCTTCTCATCTCACTTGAAACATTATTGTCTCCAGAGCTAACACCTTCATCTCTTCTCATTCCACTCTTCTCTAGAATGACATTCCCTAGTTGTCATCCCCTCTTTCTTGATAACATTCAATCTCTCCTTCATTCACTGGATTCAACCCTGTAAGTGAAAAGTGTTAGTTGCTCAGCCGTGTCCAACTCGTTGTGACCCAATGACTGTAGCCCACCAGGCTCCTCTGCCCATGAAATTCTCCAGGCAAGAACACAAGAGTGGGAAGCCATTCCCTTCTCCAGGGGATCTTCCTGACCCAGGGACTGAACCCAGGTCTGCTGCACTGCAGGGAGAGTCTTTACTGTATGACCACCAGGGACGCCCTTCAACCCCATGAACGTCTTCAGTGTCCTGAAAAGTTTCACTTGATTCTGCTGCCCCTTAGTACAGTACTCTACATTTTGACTCTCACTTCCTTGACCTGCTCCTAAAAGAAGAGTCTATAGATGTTATGTCAATTTCCTCATCCTCACTCTTTAACCTCCTGAAGCTGGTATTGAAGATCAATACTTAGCTCCAAATCCAATGAACTCTTCTTAGCCCTCTTCAGACTTTATCACTCCAGGTGACATTCCTCACTGACATTTGTTTTTCCTTTAGTTTCCATGAATTCCTTCTTTGGGGTTCCTTCTCTCCCTCTGATCAAGACTCTGGTGTACTTTGCTTGAATCATATTTCACTGATGCTATTTCCTCTCCCTTCCTCCAACCCCCGGAGATGTCCAAAGTTCAAGATTTTGCCTGAGGTTCTCTTCCAACACAGTTTCTATAAAGAATTCATTCGCTTGCATGGATCTGCCTCACTGCCACAGCAAACCCAACTGTGAGCCCAGCTCGCCTCGCTCCTGGGCTTCAGGCTTTCACACCAGGGGACTGTGGGCCATCTCTACTCAAGACACAGCAACATCTCTTCTCGTTTGACACTCAAAATCAAATCATTATCCCCATCAAAGAGATTTTCCCTTTCTCTTATATCCTCTGGATCTAAGATAGGAACATTTCCTTCTTAATCAAACAATTGAGAAAACTGGCATGTTCTCCGATTCCAAACTCTCCTTCAGTCCTGCCAACCCAAGGAATAAATCCCAGAACATTTTCCGTTATAAACAGCTTCAAACTGTTCTGTCCTTCCATGTGTATGTGTGTGTGTGCTCAGTCAGGTCCGACTCTGCGACCCCATGGACTGTAGGTTCCTCTGTCTGTGGAAATTTCCAGGCAAGAATACTGGAGTGAGTTGCCATTTTCTATTCCAGGGGATCTTCCTGACCCAGGGATTAATCCATGTCTCTTGAGTCTCCTGCACTGGCAGGTGGGTTCTTCACCACTGTACTACCTGGGAAGCCCTATCTTTCCATCCTTATTGCTGGAGCCACTGATTGATTATCCACTACATTCATCCTTTATTTAAACTTCTGAGAGTATCACTTTTGTCATATCACTCTTTTATTCAAAACCACAGCAGACCTTGACATCTATATGGTTAGCTAACTCTGCAGAAGGATCCTTAAGGTCCTCCATAAACTACTTCTGTCCATATCATTTCCCAGAGGAAACTCTGCTCTCTGCCGATAAGACTGACACAGTCTAATTCATTCCCACATCCACGTCTGGTTCACAGCAGGATCTCAATAACGCTAGTATAGGGAACCACATTCAAACCGCAACATTTTTGAAAGTGAAACAAGGCACTAAAAAAATCACTAAAATTATACAACCTCAAAAAGACCTTATTTACTGACCAACAAATTATTGATCGTCAAATTGGTTTTACTGTATCAGAGGATACATTCTCAAAACCATTCTCAAAACCTAAATTATTTATTGAAAAATGTATTAAAGTAAAAAATTTAAAATGCTGATTATCTGAACATTTAATAATAACAAAAGGATTCTTCCCTGTTGGTCCAATGGCTTGGACTCTGCACTCCCTATGCAGGGGGCCTGGGTTCAATCCCTGATGAGGGAATGAGAATCCATATGCTGCAGGTAAGAATTTGCATGCTACAACTAAAGATCCTACATGTTTCAAGGAAGATCTAAGATCCCTGTGCCACAATTAAGACCCAGCACAGCTAGCTAAATAAATTTAAAAAGTGTAGTAACTAAAAACTGGTCATAATTTATTAAGTGTCTGACTAATGTTGAGAAGGTGACAGACACCTCCCTGTGCAGACATCATGGATCATGTTCAAATAGTATTTGTGTGTGTGTGTATGTGTATGTAAATGACAACAGCTAGTTTTTGTTTCCATTGGTAGAAGCTTGTTTGACCATATTATGCCCACCACTACAACCTACTCCCAGTATATTCCTGCTCCACTGGTTTTTTTAATTCAGAAAGAGCATTGCTTTTACCATCCTACCACGATCCACCAAAATTTGTATCCTTCTTATTACCCTGTAAGTACTTTTATCTTTGATGTTTAACGTTTTAACTGCGTTTATAATAGTATTCAGAATAACGTCAGATGTTTCACCTTTGATACAGCACATTATCAAAAATTTTATATTGAATCCACTAATCAGGTGAAAAAATGAAAACTAGTGAGAACCAAATTAATGAGTTTTCTATTTGAAGCATCTGATGTCACTGATATAAAATTGGCAAAGTCAACTGTTAACAAACTACCTCTGCTAAAAGAGCTAGCACATTAACAGCTATGATTTCACTTTTCATACATGCAGGAGAATATTTGGTATCAACTAATTTTCTAAACTAATGTTGCTCATTTTCATTTGCACTAGATAAAAAGTCCAGCCTCATAGAATAACATGAAAATGCACCTCCTACAGCTGTGTATTAAACTGTCATTTTTGGACATGCTTCCTATTAAAACAACAACAACAAAAATTACTTTTTTTTCCCCCACTGCCTGCACCACGGAACTTGCCAGATCTTAGTACCCTGACCAAGGACTGAGCCCTGGCAGTGGAACTGTGGAGTCCTGGAATTCCTGAAAAAACTAACTTTTGACATAAACGCTAATGTTTCTTCAGAAGACATGAGTTTTTGGTTTTCATGTGATTAGTGAAATGATTACGGCCCCTGAGGTGGAATGTAATTAATTACATCAACTATGTTTTGTGCAAGTTACACATTCATTTCCTCTCTTGACAAATAAAAATTAAGTTCTTAATTATTCTCTAAAAACACATGTTTAAAATTTGTTTGCTTTTTGGAGATGACTGCTGCCAAAGGGGTTTATTATAAACTATACAAAAAGTTACCAAGCTATGTAATATGGAAATAGTGGTACATTTAGACCATACAGTAAGTGACCAAACCCTTGTGTCTAGAGAATTCAGACTATTCTTCATGCGCTTTTATTTCTGGCAGGACTGCTCTGCCTCCACTCCCAATACATCTATCCGGCCTACAATTCCCCACATTTCCCACTAATCCTGCCAACTGGTAGCCAGGCAACGTCATGCAGCTTACAGGCCGCAACTTGGCACAGACGTCTGATGTACAACAAGGGGCTTACAGAGACACTGCCTCCAACATTTCTCCTATCACCACCGAAGACCCAGCAGTCAGTTATCCTCAGCCTCTCTCAGCAAGCATAGTCGCTGTTATCAGCAAGCCTCCTGCATAATGTCCTTGAAAGGGCGAGAGTAGTTAAGCTGCATCTGGAAAGGGTTGGGGAAAAAAGAGACAGGCATCTACTGGCCATCCTTCAGATTTTCGCAAGTCGTAAAGAGGAAGCTCCATCTACCACAGGTCTTAAACACCATACTATAGGAGATTACGGCAGAAGATGGAAGCACAAAATGAATGTCTATGAAAAGCCATTCCGGTTTCCTTTAATGTAACTGTTAATAACAGCACCTCATTGATTTTTTTTTTTCTGTAAATTTTTATGGGGAGGGGCAGCACTGCGCAACATGTGGGATCTTGGTTCCCCTATCAGGGGTAGAACCCACTCTCCCCTGGAGTGGGAATGCAGAGTCTTAACCACAAGACCACAAGGGAAGCCCCCAGCACTTCATTTAAACATTTAAAAAATTTAGGCCAAACTGGATGGGCTATCAGGAAAACAGGCAGAGTGGGATAGCCACGGATGCTGGGTAAACGCTCAAATCCTCACCTTCCTTCACACTTTTTTCCTGATGTAAAGCCATTTCCTTCCTGGCACATCTACTGACTGCATCAATCGGTGAACATCTAAGCAAACTTCTGTCCCATCACAGAGACCCCTCGCCTCCTCTCAATGCCTACAGTCCTTCTGCCTATACAAGTGTCTCTGTGTGTATGTATATATATATGTGTGTGTGTATGTAATATCATACAACCTTACAAAGATGACTAGTTAATTAAGGAAGAAAGTTTAAAACTGTTAACAGGGGAGAGGGGGAAAACTGACAAGAGAGAAGGAATGAAGTATGACTGTTGAGGGAGGGAGGGCTGGAGAAGTAACAGGAAGTGGCATTCTCCTTTTTCAGGGCTACACAGACTAGCTTGACATCTGAGCAATTTCTTTATGTTTACTTTTTGCTTCAAAGCAAGGAGTAATGAGAATAGTAACTACCTAAGAGGAGACCTAAGAACGTATGCTTTAATTCTGGTCCTGAGTCTATAAAATCCTGCTTGGGAGGTTTGGTGACCACTTGACCACTTCCTTCCACTTTCTTCATCTTCTAACAGCCCATAATTCCCAGAAGTCTAAGGTTGAATTTTAGAGGTTTCAGAAGTTATTTGGGAAAATGAAATAGATAGGTGTTAAGTGAATGACAGAAATCTTAAAAGCACAAGTGCAAATGGTACACACATCTCTTGGTTCTCAAACAAACGCACCACAGACAAATTCATTTAGTTTCGTAGACCATCCCTGATATAAAATCAAACACTTCTGTTTTTATACCAATTTGATTTCAGGAAGCCATTAAAATACACAAAACCTATTCAATGATCACTCTCATTTTGCCTGAGAAAACTCAGACAAATAAAAACAACAAAAGTTATTAAACCTATTTTCTGGATATGTCTAAAAAGGTGGGAAAGAATTTTTTAATTCTATTTTTCTATATTCTCTCATTCCAGGACTCTGAGGAGACAGTAGCTTGCAAGAGCTCTCCTTCTTGCAGAGACAGTTCAAACGTGCATCACAAGTTAGGAGCCTATGGCCCCAGCTTGCATCCTGTAGCAGCTCTGTGCCACCGCAGCATCAAACGCCGCGTGTTTGGGCGCACAGACTGCCTGAACTGGATCCACATGACAAACTCTAAGACACCCTCAAATAATGTCTGTTTGTGCTGTGATGCTGCTTGGAGCAACTGCTACTTCTCTGCCTTGCTAAGTAAATAATTTAAAATTACACAATGAGACCATCAAGCCCTGTCAAGTCCTCCTTTGCAAATTCCCTTACCACATCCCTTCTTTCTGACTGCCCCTCCCGAACTAATAACTGTCCTTCTAGACCATCACTACAGTCTCCTAAGCCTGCCTACATTCAGGATCTCCTGTGGCCAGTGTGGCCAAAACAATATTCCAAAATCACCTCCACACACCCACATTCCTTCATTTGAAACAAAGCCAAACACAAATCTTCAATGGCTCCCTATTTGCCAAATAAAATCCAAAGAGTTTAGCCTCACATTCAAGACCTTCTGTAATCTGGCTCCAGTCTAGCTTTCCTGCTGGAACTGTCCTATTCCATTTCACACAAAAAAACTAGCCTATTCATTAATATTCTCTCCCCCTCACACACACACACACACACACACACACACAGCACACACGCACATCTTCTGTTTCTGGGGCTGGGCTCATGTTGTTCATCGCCTGGAAGACCAGTACCACTGCCCTTTCCTTTGGCTTATTCAAGTGCTGTGTGTCCTTCAAAGTCAAAGTCACCATCCTCCGTTGTCTACCAAAGGCAGAAACGGTCTCCTTAGACTCTATAAAATTACACCTTACAAATGACTCTGGGCCTCTCTGTGATTCCTCGTATTGTTGGCTAGCTCTATCCACGTCCATTTCACTAGACTGGGGCCGTCTTGGCAGAAATCAGACCACCTGGCGATCTGCTGCTACTGCCTCCTTCTGTGGTTCAGTGCGATGTGTGCAGCAAACAGTCAACGTGTACTTGACTGAATAACTGGTTGGAGACATTATTTACTTACTCATTCAGTAATTATTTATTAAAGACACAGTATCTGCTAGGCACTGTTAGAAGCACTAGGAACATATAAATGAAACAGATAAAAATTTCTGCCTTTGTGGAATTTATATTGCAATGGACAAAGAACAGAATTTTTTAAAAAGTAAGCTATATATAATATTAGAAGGCACTAAGTGCTGTCGGGAAAAATAAAGCGGGGAAGGGGAAGGAATGTAAGGAAGGGTGGAAGGTGGCAGTGAGATTTTAAGTAGAACAAACATGGAAGGCCTCTGTGGGAAAAAGACATTGGAGCCCACATATGAATTAGGTAATGGAACAAGGTAAGCAGATGTCTATCTGGAAGGAGAACATTCCAGGCAGAGGAACAATAAGCACTAAAATGCAGAGGCAGAAATGTGCCTGCCATGTTCAGGGAAGAACAAAGAGGCCAATGTTGGGTGAGTGAAGCGGGGAACGGGAGGAGGACAGTAAAGATGTAAAAGAAGCTCGGCTTGGAAAAGCCTCGAGAGCCAGGCAGGGACTTTGGCTGTTACCACAGGCGATGCGGCAAAGGAATGATATGTCCAACTCAAATTTGAAACTCAGATGTTCACTGAACACACGCAGATGGTTTCCCTGGTGGCTCAGACAGTGAAGAATCTGCCTGCAATGCGGGAGAGCCAGGTTCAATCCCTGGGTGGGGAAGAGCCCCAAGAGAAGGAAATGGCTACCCACTCCGGTATTTCTGCCTGGAGAATCCCATGGACAGAGGAGCCTGGCAAACTATACAGGCCATGGGGTCACAAAGAGTTGGACATGACTGAGCAACTAAGACAGCGGCAAGAAGACCAGTAAGGGAGGTAGCATATTAACTAGGTGAGAGACAACGGGGATTTGACCAGAATGGTGGCAGGAAGCAATGGTGGCAGGTGTCGTCTGATCCTGGATATATTTCAAGATTTACTGATGGATCACATGAGAGTATGAGGGAAAGAGAAATCAAGGATGACTCCAAGACCAAATAAGCTCAGTCCAGTTCAGTCGCTCAGTCGTGTCCAACTCTTTGCAACTCCATGAACTGCAGCAGTCCAGGCCTCCCTGTCCATCACCAACTCCCAGAGTTTACCCAAATTCATATCCATTGAGTCGGTGATGCCATCCAACCATCTCATCCTCTGTCATCCCCTTCTCCTCCTGCCTTCAATCTTTCCCAACATCAGGGTATTTTCAAACGAGTCAGCTCTATGCATCAGATGGCCAAAATATTGGTGTTTCAGCTTCAGCATCAGTCCCTTCAATGAGCACTCAGGACTGATTTCCTTTAGGATGGACTGCTTGGATATCCTTGTAGTCCAAGGGACTCTCAACAGTCTTCTCCAACACCACAGTTCAAAAGCATCAATTCTTCGGCGCTCAGCTTTCTTCACAGTCCAACTCTCACATCCACACACGACCACTGGAAAAACCACAGCCTTGACTAGACGGACCTCTGTTGGCAAAGTAGTGTCTCTGCTTTTTAATATGCTATCTAGGTTGGTCATAATTTTTCTTCCAAGGAGTAAGCGTCTTTTAATTTCATGGCTGCAATCACCATCTGCAGTGATTTTGGAACCCCCAAAACATAAAGTCAGCCACTGTTTCCACTGTTTCCCCTCTATTTGCCATAAAGTGATGGGACCGGATGCCATGATCTTAGTTTTCTGAATGTTGAGCTTTAAGTCAACTTTTACACTTTCCTCTTTCACTTTCATCAAGAGTCCCTTCTTCACTTTCTGCCATAAGGGTGGTGTCATCTGCATATCTGAGGTTATTGATATTTCTCCCGGCAATCTTAATTTCAGCTTGTGCTTCCTCCAGCCCAGCATTTCTCATGATGTACTCTGCATATAAGTAGGGTGACAATGTACAGCCTTGACATACTCCTTTTCCTATTTGGAAACAGTCTGTTGTTCCATGTCCAGTTCTAACTGTTGCTTCCTGACCTGCATACAGGTTTCTCAAGAGGTAGGTCAGGTGGTCTGGTACTCCCATCTCTTTCAGAATTTTCCACAGTTTATTGTGATCCACACAAAGGCTATGGCATAGTCAATAAAGCAGAAATAGATGTTTTTCTGGAACTCTCTTGTTTTTTCAATGATCCAGCAGATGTTGGCAATTTGATCTCTGGTTCCTCTGCCTTTTCTAAAACCAGCTTGAACATCTGGAAGTTCACAGTTCACGTATTGCTGAAGCCTGGCTTGGAGAATTTTAAGCATCACTTTACTAGCATGTGACATGAGTGCAATTGTGCAGTAGTTTGAGCATACTTTGGCATTGCCTTGCTTTGGGATTGGAATGAAAACTGACCATTTCCAGTTTTTTGGCCACTGCCAAGTTTTCTGAATTTGCTGACATATTGAGTGCAGCACTTTCACAGCATCATCTTTTAGGATTTGAAATAGCTCAACTGGAATTCCATCACCTCCACTAGCTTTGTTTATAGTGATGCTTCCTAAGGCCCACTTGACTTCACATTCCAGTGATCACACCATCGTGATTATCTGGGTCATGAAGATCTTTTTTTGTATAGTTCTTCTGTGTATTCTTGCCATCTCTTCTTAATATCTTCCGCTTCTGTTAGGTCCATACCATTTCTGTTCTTTATTGAGCCCATCTTTGCCAGAAATGTTCCCTTGGTATCTCTAATTTTCTTGAAGAGATCTCTAGTCTTTCCTACTCTATTGTTTTCCTCTATTTCTTTGCATTGACCCCTGAGGAAGGCTTTCTTATCTCTCCTTGCTATTCTTTGGAACTCTGCATTCAAATGGGAATATCTTTTCTTTTCTCCTTTGCTTTCGCTTCTCTTCTTTTCACAGCTATTTGTAATCGGATGTCATTTATAGTGTTGCGGGTGGTCTTGGCAGCAAAAGTGTTTAGAATGGTATTTCACATTAGAAATGTTAAGTCAGAGGAACAAAAAGGGAGACTGAGGAAGCTGTGAGATACAGCAATCTAGAATTCCAGGGAGAGGGCAGGACTGAAGATCAACTTCTGGGAGTTGTCTGCACAGACAGTGTATTTAAATCTATGCGACTAGATAAGATCAAGGGAGGGAGTGTAGACAGAAATAAAGCTTGAGGACTAAGACCTAGGAACCAGCCAAAAAAAAAAAAAAAAAAAAGGAGAAGGCGTAGCCAGTGAGGCAGGAGGACAATGTTAAGGGTGGATGTTAAACAGAGACTATGTGCTCAGAAAATAACTCACGTGTGTAAGGTAGGTAGTGCTGATTTAACTCAGATGATGGAGGCTAACTGAGGAAATTCCCCACCTCTTATGGCAGCTGTGACTGAGTAAACTTTAAGCAGATAAGCAAAGATATGATACAGTTTTCCATAAAAGCAAAATTTTAATAACATAATAATGAGTTCTAGTTTCTACTAAAAAAAACACAGAGTCCAGTGATAATCAAGTTAGTGTAGGGTTTTTCAACCTTGGCCCTACTGGCATTTTAGCCTGAATAATTCTTTATTGTAGGGGGGCTGTGCTAAGCCTTATGGGATGTTTAACAACATCCCTGGTCCCTACCCACTAGATGTCAGCAATGCACCCCTTCACTTCCCACTGCCAAAGGACCCGGAGTCAAAATCGTCCCCAGTTGAGAACCTCTGAGTTAGAGCAAGCTGGCAACAAAAACCAACACCATGTTAAGCGTCCTTGCCGAGAAATGCAACTGCCACTCTCTGCTGGTGCTCTATACCCGTCTTCCTCTCTTCTCCAGGGCTCTCACAGCCCACAGACTGGGAAGAGCCGCATTGTATTCACTATCTAGAGTGAAGGAAGTAAGCAATTAGTGCAACCTGTCATAAAAAATGTTTCCTGATTTTTTCCAATGAAAAAGATATGCCCCGAGGGAATTCTCTGGTGGTCCAGGGATCAGGACTCAGCACTTTCACTACCATGGCTTGGGGTTCAATCCCTGGTCAGACGACTAAGATCCTGCAAGCTTCACCGGTACAGCAAAAAAAAAAAGAAAGTGTGCACATCTATTGGACGGTTGCTGCCAAAAGACATGCCTCGCATCTACCCACTTCAAAAGAGACTGTTTCTGCACAACCTCATTCATCACAGCGCTGTTTGCAACTGTCAGGAGGGAGAAACAGCCCAGTGGCCACCAACAAATGAGTGGATGAAACTGGTGTGGACACACACTGGAGTGGTACTCAGCCTTCAAACAAAGAAACGTCTGGCAGATGACACGACATGGATGCACCATGAGGACATGACACTAAGTGAAATATGCTAGCCACAAAAGGACAAATCGTATGACTCCACTCATACGAGTTTCTTAGAGGAGCCAAATTCAGAGAGACAGAGAGCAGAGTGGTCTCAGGGGCTGGAGTTATGGGAGGAAAATTGGGAGCTTTTGTTTACTGGGTACAGTTTCAGTTCTGAAGGATGAAAAAAGCTGTAGAGATGGGTAGTGCTGCAATAGCTACTACACAAGTGAATGTACTTCACACTACTGAACTGTACACTTAGAAATAGGTTTAGATGGTAAATTTTATGCTACAGGCTTTTTGCCACTTAAAAAAAAAAAAAGAGTGTACATTCATTCTGGAGTCAGACTGGGTCCAAATACTGGCAAAACGCCTAATGAGGCACTGGCTCATTGTAAGTGCTCAGTACACTAGTAGCTGACTATTGCTGTTCGGTCAGTCAGCCGTGTCTAACCCTTTTTGATCCCATGGACTGCAGCATGCCAGGCTTCCCTGTCCTGCACTATCTCTCAGACTTTGCACAACTCATGTCCATTGAGTCAGTGATACCATCCAACTATCTCATCCTCTGTAGTCCCCTTCTCCTCCTGCCTTCAACCTTTCCCAGCATCAGGGTCTTTTCCAATGAGTTGACTCTTTGCATCAGGTGGCCAAAGCATTGGAGCTTCAGCTTTAGCATCAGTCTTTTCAAAGAATATTCAGGGTTGATTTCCTTTAGGATTGTCTGGTTTGATCTCTTTGCAGTCCAAGGGAATCTCAAGAGTCCCTCCAGAACAATTCTTCTTCAGAACAATTCAAAAGCATCAATTCTTCAGCGCTCAGCCTTCTTTATGGTCCAACTCTCACATCCATACATAACTACTGGAAAAACCATAGCTCTGATGATATGGACCTTCATTGGCAAAGGTAGCTGACTCTAAGTTACTATTATAACTAAAATTAAATCAAGTCAGTGTGCATGTTTATCAGGAGCATGGTTTAGTTATATGTGACTTTGGTGATTGGGAAGGCAGTCATTAAGAAAGTCTGGTTAAAAGAAAAAACACTGTTCCTGGGACTAAAATCATTTTTCTAACTGAGTATCAATAATACAAAATAAGTTGATCTCTTTCCCCTCAAAATCAGGTCCTCGCCTATGGATTTATCTTGTCGCTTACTTATTTTAAATATCCAGGTTTCTTTTGTATTAGTTTTCAAACCTTGAAAAATGTTAAACAATTTAAAATATCTCTGTATTTGTAATACAAATATAGACATTTTTTCCTAAAATGATCAACTATCTATTCTATGTTACTTTAATTATATGAAAGTTTTTTTTTCATTACTGACATCAGCAATTACTTGAAGAGTCCTACACTGTCTGTAACTCTGACAATCATTCACTGCTTTCCTAGAATATTTACTCAGAATGGACC
Source organism: Odocoileus virginianus (assembly GCF_023699985.2). Lineage (NCBI taxonomy): Eukaryota > Metazoa > Chordata > Mammalia > Artiodactyla > Cervidae > Odocoileus > Odocoileus virginianus. Next base: position 14,974,093 of record NC_069675.1, on the reverse strand, counting down.
CCAACTTTAATAGTTGTATTTCTGTTAAGGACAGTTAACAGAGAAAAATAACAAAATGAAACAGAAAAGTGAATAACAGAAACACAAAAGAAAGCAAGTAAGAGAAAATCAACCTGTCCACTTTTGGTGACAAGCAGAAAGTGTATCAGAGTCTAGGTTCTTAGCCCAGAGATGAGCTCACCAGTCTTTACGACAGAAAATGGGTATTCATTCAGTAAGAATCAAAATTAAAGAAAAGCAGAAATGATGAGAGCAGACGAGGATTTATGAACTGTCCAACCTGCATGGGATTAATCTTCACCGAGCGTTCGAAGCACTCCACACATTCTCTGAACTCCCTGCTTCGCAGGTGGAGGAGGCCTTTGGAGCGCTGGGCTCGAGCGCTGCGGTGTCGAGACAACTCCCAGGCCTGGTCATAGTAAGAATGGTCTCGAAGGACGTCTCCGAGCAAGCAGTATAGACTTGGCGTTTCCTTTTTCTCCAGCTCTTTCCTCAGGATTTCTTCTGCCTAGAGAAAACAACAAAAATAAATAAGTTGCTGAACAGTGACCAATGCCTATTTTTCAGCACATTATACAGTCTTTTGTGTCACATGACCCAAAATTTTATTTTCAAAGTTTGAGATGATCTGCTTATTTCACGCATCTAGGACACAGGCTGAAAAAGAAAGGAACAGAAGATAAATACGGTACAAAGTAACTGAGGAACAAGAAGTATAAGGTGGGGTTTCCCTGACATGGGTTCAATCCCTGGTCTGGGAAGATCCCACATTTACCGGAGCAACAAAGCCTGTGTGCCACAACTACTGAAGCTTTAAAACCTGTGCTCTGGGAGGGAGGTGGGAGGGGGGATAGGGATGGGGAATACATGTAAATCCATGGCTGATTCATATCCATCGTATGACAAAAACCACTACAATATTGTAAAGTAATTAGCCTCCAACTAATTAAAAATAAATGGAAAAAAAAAAAAAACAAACCTGTGCTCTACAACAGAGAAGTCACCACAATGAGAAGCCTGCTTGCCGCCACTAGAGAAAGCCCTCGCAAAGCAACGAAGACCCAGCACAGCCAAAAATAAAAATAAATAAACAAATTCTTAAAAGAAAAAAGAAAAGAAGAGGTGAACATGCTTTGCTGGCATGTGAATCCTCCCGGAAAGGCATCAAGGAGAGATGACTTCATGATACCGGGGGGCATCATTCAGCTCCCCATTTTCCTGTTCCCTTGTTCCAGCTGTCACCACTGTGACCATTTGTTAAAGCAGAACCTTTAAATCACCTCCACCCAACAGGAGTGAATAGTATGTTTTCCCTTTTTTTAAAATGCTTTGCTCAGGGAGACTGGGATTGCTGAAAAATTTACAAAAGAAGGAAGAATGTACAATTTAATAATAGGCATTGTTAAACACCTGCCTCTTAATCAAACTACACTTTGCCTCACAGAGAAAACCTGCCAACACAAGACCTATCTGCTTCCAGACAGTCCATTCACTTTAGAAATTACAGGCCATCCTCAATACACAGCTTGGGCATTAAGTCTCATGTGTCCACAATTCAGATTCACCTTATCACAAGCTAACTTGGGACTTGTTAAAACATCTTCCCCAATTCCCCCACCCAAGTCCATTTCTGATTAGTTTCAACAGACAGCAAGAAGCAGGGTGTTAGCTCTACTTTCCATCCTCATACAAAGAGCTTCACATAAACAGCAGTGGGGTCACCAAACATGCCAAGAAAGCCATGGGAGTAGCTAGAGGGTAAAGCTATCCAGGAAGCCAGCCTCTGGTAGCTAAAACCGTAGATCAGACCCTGCCTACCTTGAGTGGCTGGCAATCTTAAAGTCTGTGTATTTTATTTTCAACATATCTGTAATTCTTGGGCAGTCTACGTTTTGTGAGATTTTTTAAAAGACGGCTGTGTTTCTCAAGGTGTCTTTGGATGCCGTCTCTTTTGTTTTTGATACAGCACGGGTTATGTAGGTCTTTTAGGCCTAGTCTGAAAATGAAACCAGAATTCATAAAACAGATTCTATGGGAAAACAGTTCTAAGTCCTAAACAGTCAAAATAAAAATGAAGTTTTCAAATATAATTCATGTAATTCCTTTATTCATAGATAATACAATAGCTATTAATGTATATAACTGTAACTCTATATTTGATACATTGATTTTTCAATACATTTCAATATATTTTATATTCTATATATATGTATTCAGCCAAATTGTGCGTAACACACTGTACAACAGCAGGATTTTTACTACCTTACAGTGTAGTTGAAGGCATCTCTTTTGACAGGATGGCACTGAAATTTTATACCCACACTCTCTCACTTCTGCTTTAAACTGTTAGAGTGGATTCTGTGGTCTGCAATTAAATAATGACCATTACAGTAACTGGGTCCAGAAGTGATTACAGACAATACAGTCCTGAAAAAAGTGAAACTTTATGCCTGGTGATCTGATCTGGTAAGATTTGCAAACAATGGGGATCCAGTGATTATGACAGGGTTTAATATCAGTAGTCCATGACATCCAGTGAGGAAGGGACTGCTTAAATTATATCTGCAATAATTTAGAATGAAAAACCTATCTAATCAAGGCTTTTGTGGTTTTAGTGACAGGACATTGTGAAAGAGCACAAGACTGTTTCTAAGTGAACTGGACAGCACAAAAAAGAAAATGACACTCAGTGTTTTAAATCCTTAGGGTCAGAGAACCAGGTAATTTCCTAAAAAGATTTCTTTTTCCTTATAGCTGCCAAGCTGGTACCAATAGCCAAAAGTCAGATGCAAGTGCTGCTTTTGTAGGATTGTTGAATTATGATACAGAATGAATTCAGTTTCATGAGTTCTATGTAATAGGGCATTTTATGGGGTTAATCACATATGCTTTGCACATATGTTGTTCAGTCGCTCAGTTGTGTTCGACTCTGCAATCCCGTGGACTGCAGCACACTAGGTTTCCCTGTCCTTTGCTATCTCCCAGAGTTTGCTCAAACTCATGTTCATTGAGTCGATAATGCCATCTACCATCTCATCCTCTGTCACCCCCTTCTCCTCCTGCCCTCAATCTTTAGCCATTCATTTTGTTTCCTCTATTGCCTCCTGGCTTTTGATCATTTAATTAAACTTTCATGATTGCTCTACGGCTACTCATGCACATCTTTAATTTATCTAAGTTCATTTAGACTTAATACTGTATCATCTCACCTTTCTCATGTCACAAGCTGTCTTCCTAAATTTCTATTCCATAGAAACAATGAGAGATAAAAGACTGCTATTTTTTTAAGCCACTGTATTTTGATGTGGTTTGTTACATATCAATGATAATTTTTTTTTTTTAATTTTTATTAGTTGGAGGCTAATTACTTTACATCATTACAGTAGTTTTTGTTATACATTGATATGAATTAGCCATGGATTTACATGTATTCCCCATCCCAGTCCCCCCTCCCACCTCCCTCTCCACCCGATCCCTCTGGGTCTTCCCAGTGCACCAGGCCCGAGCACTTGTCTCATGTACCCAACCTGAGCTGGTTATCCGTTTCACCCTAGATATACATGTTTCAATGCTGTTCTCCTGAAACATCCCACCCTCTCCTTCTCCCAGAGTCCACAAGTCTGTTCCATACATCTGAGTCTCTTTTTCTGTTTTGCATATAGGGTTATCGTTACCATCTTTCTAAAGTCCATATATATGTGTTAGTATACTGTAATGGTCTTTATCTTTCTGGCTTACTTCGCTCTGTATAATGGGCTCCAGTTTCATCCATCTCATTAGAACTGATTCAAATGAATTCTTTTTAATGGCTGAGTAGTATTCCATGGTGTATATGTACCACAGCTTCCTCATCCATTCGTCTGCTGATGGGCATCTGGGTTGCTTCCATGTCCTGGCTATTATAAACAGTGCTGCGATGAACATTGGGGTGCACGTGTCTCTTTCAGATCTGGTTTCCTTGGTGTGTATGCCCAGGAGTGGGATTGCTGGGTCATATGGCAGTTCTATTTCCAGCTTTTTAAGAAATCTCCACACTGTTTTCCATAGTGGCTGTACTAATTTGCATTCCCACCAACAGTGTAAGAGGGTTCCCTTTTCTCCACACCCTCTCCAGCATTTATTGCTTGTAGACTTTTGGATAGCAGCCATCCTGACTGGTGTGTAATGGTACCTCATTGTGGTTTTGATTTGCATTTCTCAGATAATGAGTGATGTTGAGCATCTTTTCATGTGTTTGTTAGCCATCTGTAGGTCTTCTTTGGAGAAATGTCTGTTTAGTTCTTTGGCCCATTTTTTGATTGCAGACCCAAGAATTTTTAAGTGGGGACATGTGGGATGACTCAGATAAGAGAAAACCTCCAAACTCTATGGGGTTTCCTATGCCAGCAGATGCAATCCTCCTCTGTCTGCTAAGACAGGTGCCGCCTGTCTTACTTACCTGCTTAAGGACAACCTGACAACTACACCTCAGGGAGCTACCTTGCAAGAGCATGCCGATTTCCCTAACACCGAGCACTGCCCCCCCCCCCCCCTCCACTGTCACCAAACTTAATAGATATATACACAAAAAGAACTGCAAGATTTTGTTACTTTCTAGAGAGAAAACCTTGAGACCATGCGAAAAAGATTCTAAGGGGGCTAGATCATAGACAAAGAGGATTGTAATTTTAAATCAGCTGAATTTAGATACTCATCAGAAGATTTTGGTTGACAGTGCTTGAGTAGCTGGGGATGGTTCCAAACTATTTGCTCAACTGTTTGACTAAAATCTAGACACAAACATGACCAAAAGTAAAGCTGAGATGCCAAAAATGCCTTGGTGTAATATGAAGAAAGAATACAACAACTCAGAAGAAAAGGTTATTGCTAATTTATCATTTGTGACCTGTTTACCCACCCTACCTGTGTCCCCATGAGGGTCAAGGGGTTATTTCTTTTACTCTGACTTGGAGAAATACATTGTACATGAAAGTACCAGCATGTTGAAAAGTGCTATAGTAGACGTCCAGTGTAAACTAAGGGTGAAGCTGAGAGGTCCTTCTGTTGAAATGAGCTTCCTGATTTCAATGGTAATGATTAAAAGTCAAGGTAGTAGACACTTAGTCATAGCACTGAACCTCTAGATGAAAGATGACCATTTTTCTTTGTAACAGGCACAGCCAGAATGGTAGATAGAATGGTTAGACTAGCATGGATCAAAGGTGATGACCAACTAACTGATCATGATGGTTTTGAACCAAACTAGATAAATAGCCAACTGAGGATAAACTTGATCTTTATAAGACTTGAAAAAAAAAAATTTTAGGTTTGGAAACCAGATGTCTGACCTGAATAACCCACTAAAACACTGACCTTCACCCAATTCCTATCCCTGAGTCACTTCACACACTCAAGAGTCTTTTATAAACATACAAATAAATAAGTAAGCAACTCAATACTAGTAAGAAAGGACCCTGTGGTAATATAATAAGTATATACCATAATTCTTCACCCTTAGCCTTCCCCAAAAGGTAATTATAATCATTGACCAGGTAATTGTATCCTGAGGAAAAAGAAATACCTACTCTTTTCAGGGCTGATTAGCCCTTACCTGCTCTAAGCCCTGAGGACTCAGATTGTCACCATGTTGACTTAGTAGGTTTACAGGAGTCAGTCCATCCCACTCTAGGCCTAGTAAGTTCTGAACCCATCCAGTAGTTACTATTTGAATACAGAGGTGAAAGTACATACATTCAGCAAGAAGCAGAGCCCACAGTGAGGGCTACTTTGGAATAAAGGGCCAAGTGAAAGCCGCTGAAGTTGCTTCTTCTCACTAAAAGAGAAATCCCAAACAGATATATATATCTATGCAAACTACAGAAATGAGTGCCACTGCCAAAACCTGAGAAACACTGCAAAGTGTGTGTGTCTGCACGCGGCTTAAACTGAGAACACAGACGGGTCCTGGGGAATGTCACAGATTATTATAAACAAAATGTAACGGTGCTCTAATTATAGCTACTGCTCCATTTTACTGGAGCAAACCATCACAGCCCCTGACATATGCCAAGCAGGGACTGATAACAGCAAATATGCTTTTCTCTACCCAAAAACCAGACAACATCAAACGCGGTGGGCTTGAAGTAGCACAGAAAGAAGTGGACTTTCCCTATCTCTCCTCAGAATTACATGGACTTATAGTGTAATTCAGTCTGCATGGACCTTGAATGTCTCACCGTCCCATTAGACCTTAACAGTCTTGATGACATCATGCTAATAAAACACAAGAAACTAAAAAATTATGTGCCAATGTCAACCAAAAACCAACTGGAAATTACACACACTTAACACTGTAACTTGTTATTAAGAAAATTTTCAGTTTGCAAAAATTTATTTGGTATGTTCCCTATAAGGAACTCATCTATTAAAACAAGGTATGTAAAATAAATGTTTGTATATTTTTATTATTTCTAGTTATTTTTGCTCTTACATCCTCTCAGAATGCTTCACTATCTGAACCTCTTTTGAAGAAGCTATAGTTTTCCCTCAAATCAGAAATTCTTCATTACCTATGTAAGATAATCTCTAAAATACTCTGGGCCTGGGAATTCCCTGGCAGTCCAGTAAATCTGATCCCTTGTTGGGGAACTAAGATCCTACATGCCAAGAAGTGTAGTCAAAAAAAGATAAATAAATACAATACAATGCAATACTCTGGACTGTTAGAATTTGGCACTTTCCATATAAGCAAACTTTCAAGTAAAAGGGTTAAACCACTGCACAATCATATGTACTGGATTATGCTATGTACTTGCTTAATCTGGGAACTATGTTTCCTGAAGTCTCTTTTCCTTCTGATTTCATGTTATAGTCGGTGAGAAGGGAAACTTGCTAGGGATTTGAATGGCAGAAGTAAAGCAACAAACATCCTTTACTCCTGGAAGGTTGTCATGGATAAGTGTGTGTCAGTTGCTCAGTTGTGTCTGACTCTTTGCGACCCCAAGGACTGTAGCCTGCCGGGCTCCTGCTGTCCATGGAATTATCCAGGCAAGAATACTGGAGTGAGTTGCCATTTCCTTCTCCAGGGGATCTTCCCAAGCCAGGGATCAAAGCCAGGTCTCCGGCACTGCAGGGAGATTCTTAACCATCTGAGCCACCAGGGAAGGCCCTTGTCATGGTTAAATATGACATCAAAAAAGATGCAGAGATGTCCTGCAGATCCCAGCTTGACTATGTGTCCTTCTTGGCTTTCCACTTGCTGGCCATGCCAATCAAGAGTAACCCTGGGCACACCATTAGACACTTTACTGGGGACCACAGAGCACTGCTATACAGATCCAACAGCTTTCCACAGATCTCTGCACAAGTTCCTGATGCATCCTCCCATTTCAATGGCTAGACATTCCTGGCTTCTCAGATCTCCCCGTAAGGTCTGACTTACTTGTGCCAATGCTTCAAGTGGATGGTAAGTGATTATTTCCCTGATCCTCTTACTCCCTCATTTACACCTTCACTTCCCTTCCCATAATCATGTGAGAAGAACCTAATTCTTTTAGCAAACCTCTTATTCCCCAAAATACTCAAAGTGGCTCTGCTTTCATAATAAAAACCTCAATATTATATGATCTTTTTATTCAGTTTTGTCTTTAAAATGCCTTAAGTGTCCTTCCATCTGATAGTGATTCACAGATTAGTTTTATTCAGCACATTATTAAATGTATTATCTCACTTAATCTCTATAATAATTCTGAGAGGCAGATAATAACATTCGCATTTTTAAGACAAAGAAATGCAAGTTTAGACTCCTTGATCAACTGGTCAGCCCCAAACCAAAAGATAATAGTTGAAAAACAGGACCTTGATTTCAGGTTCAATACTTTTCCTATTTCACAACAGCAAAAATGGTGGTGTAAGGATCCCTAAAAATTTCTTGCACCCAAAAAGCAGTAAGAAAACTGGCAAAATGTTAGAATCAACTTTTTCAGAACTCTGGAAATTAATCAAAGATTTGAAATAATCCAGAGAGTGTTTATGCAAGAAAATGATCAAGTCTTATTAAGGAAAGCAAGCTTTGTGTCATTTTAATATGTACCATTCCTATTCCCTCTTCCTCAGCTCTGCACTGGCCTTGAAAATGAACAACATGTTATCATGGCGAAGATTAACAGCCAAGCAACCACCAGAAGGAACAAAATGGATTTGGAGCTCCTAAGAAGTCTCATTCTCAGAAAACAGTCTAGTGGTTACCTGGAAGAGCCCACTTGCAAAGCTGTCTTTATTTAACCTAACTCTGAACTTGTCCAGTGACAAAACTTTGTCAAAGACAATTAGAAACAATTGATTAATCTTGCAGCTGCCTGAGGTGGTAAATAACACCTGGGGCAAACAATAGGCTAATCAAAACACTTAAAAGGAAAACAAGGGAATGAGGTATACAGAAGGGCTTTGAAAAACTCCAACATATTGGTTGGAATCTAGAAGTCCATGCATGTGTGGGGCTATGCACATGCTCAGAAAACATATGAGAAGGCCTATGCTCTCACCTCAGGCTGACCTTGAGGCTTTGCACAAGCAGTTAATGAATGCTAAGGCAGAGGTGTCAACTGCCTAAGTGTTGAAAGCATGCCCCAACACACAGACACCCCCCCCAAATAAAAAGGAAGACAACACATCATGTTAACAGTAACCAAAAAGAGAGCTGGAGTGACTACACTAAGACAAAATACAACTAAGACAAAACTTGTTACGAGAACTAAGAAAGGCATGTTTTCATGATAAATATTCACTCCATCAAGAAGATACAAGAGTTACAATTCTATATTCACCTAACAACAGAGCCCCAAGTTACATGAAGCAAAAATGGACAGATCTGAAGGGAAAAAAAATATCTGGAGACTTTAGTATTCAACTTTCAATAATGAATAGAACAATTATACAGAAAATAGAAATAGAAGACTTGAACAATGCTATAAACCAACTAGACCCACCAGACACGTAAAGAAAACTCTGTCCAGTAACAGTAGAATACACATTCTTTTCAAGTGCACAGAGAACATTCTCCAGGAGATATACTATGTGTTAAGTCACAAAACAAGTCTCAATAAATCTGGAAGTGCTGTTCAGTCGCTCAGTTGTATCTAACTCTGCGACCCCATGGACTGCAGTACATCAGGCTTCCCTGTCCTTCACCATCTCCAGGAATTCACTCAAACTTGTGTTCATTGAGTCAGTGATGCCTTCCAACCATCTCATCCTCTGTCATCCCCTTCTCCTCCTGCTGTCAATCTTTCCCAGCATCAGGGTCTTTTCCAATGAGTCTGCTCTTTGCATCAAGGGCCAAGCATTGGAGCTTCAGCTTCAATATCAGTCCTTCCAATGAATATTCAGGGTTGATCTCCTTTAGGACTGACTCGTTTGATCTCCTTGCAGTCCAAGGGACTCTCAAGAGTCTTCTCCAATACCACAGTTTAACAGCATCAATTCTTTGGCACTCAGCCTTCTTTATGGTCCAGCTCTCACATCCGTACATGACTAATGGAAAAACCATAGCTTTGACAAGATGGACATTTGCTGGCAAAGTAATGTCTCTGATTTTTAATATACTGTCTAGGTTTGTCATAGCTCTTCTTCCGAGGAGTAAGCATCTTTTAATTTCATGACTGCAGTCACCATTGGCAGTGATTTTGGAGCCCAAGAAAATAAAGTCTGTCACTGTTTCCATTGTTTCCCCATCTATTTGCCATGAAGCGATGGGACCAGATGTCATGATCTTAGTTTTCTGAATGTTGAGTTTTAAGCCAACCTTTTCACTCTGCTCTTTCAACTTCATCAAGCTCTTTAATTTCTCTTCACTTTCTGCCATAAGGGTGGTGTCATCTGCATATCTAAGGTTATTGATATTTCTCCCAGCTACCACTTCATCCAGCCTGGTATTTCACACAATGTACTCTGGATATAGGTCTGTATAGTCAAAGCTACGGTTTTTCCAGTAGTCACGTATAGACATGAGAGTTGGACCATAAAGAAGGCTGCGTGCTGAAGAAATGATGCTTTTGAACTATGGTGTTGGCAAAGACTCTTGAGAGTCCCTTGGACTTCGAGGAGACCAAACCAGTCAGTCCTAAAGGAAATCAACCCTGAATACTCATTGGAAGGACTGATGCTAAAGTAGAAGCTCCAGTCTTTTGGCCACCTGATATGAAGAGCCAACTCACTGGAAAAGACCTTGATGCTGGGAAAGAGAAAGCAGGAGAAGGGGATGACAGGGGATGAGGTGGTTGGGGGGCATCACAGACTCAAGTGACATGAGTTTGAATAACCTGAGATATGGTGAAGGACAGGGAAGACTGGTGTGCTACAGTCCATGGGGTCGCGAAGAGTTGGACATGACTGAACAACTGAACAACAACTCTGCATGTAAGTTAAACAAGCAGGATGACAATATACAGCCTTGACATAAACCTTGTTTGCAACCAGGGCCCAGGGAAAGGCGCCGTGACCTCCACAAAAGACTGAGCCAGACACGCCTTTGAGTGTTTCTGTCTCATGCAGAGGCGTGGGTCATCCGTGGCCTGCTGCCAAGACAGGGGCTCTAGCAGCAGCAGACCTGGGTGGCGTGGCATGTGGAATAAGTTCTCCTGCAGGAGGTCACCATTAGCCCCACAGTACAGCCTCCAGCCAGGTGACTCACAAACTGGAGAACAATCATACCAAAGAAGTCCTCACACTATTGCAGAAGTTCTAGGCCCCACAACAGATTTCCCAACCTGGGGATTCGGCAAAGGGACTGAGAACCCCCCCAGGGAACTTTACTTAGAAGGTCAGTGGGATTTGATTATAGAACTTCCATAGGACTGGGAAACAGAGACTCTTGGAGGGCACAAACAAAACCTTGTGTGCACCAGGACCGAGGACAAAGCAGCACTGATCCCACAAGAGACTTGAGCCAGGCTTACCAGGGAGTGTTCGGGAGTCTCTGGCAGAGGCATGGATCAACAGTGGCCTGCCATGGGGTCAGGGGCACTGACTGCAGCAGTCCTGGAAGGTGTGGCGTCCTGGCCTAAGTCCTTTTGGAGGAGGTCACCAATACGCCAAACTACAGGCAGGGAACACAGCCCCACCCATCAGCAGAAAATTGGAATTAAGATTTACTGAGAATGGCCTTGCCCACTAGAGCAAGACTCAGATTTTCCCACAGCCAGTCCCTCCCACCAGGAAGCTTCCACAATCCTCTTATCCTCATCCACCAGAGGTAAGACAGAACGAAAACCACAATCTGAAAGTATAGAAGTCATACAAAGTATATTCTCCAACTACAGTGTGATGAAATTAGAAATCATAACAAACAAATTGCAGAAATTCACAAATATGTGAAAATTAAACAACACACTGTCAAGTAAACAATAAGTCAAAAAAGAAATCACAGGGAAATTGAAAACACTTTGAGATAAATGTAAACAAAAATACAGTATGCCAAAACATGGAATGCAGTAAAAGTGGTTCTTAGAGGAAAGTTTATAATTATAAATGTCTATTATTAATAACAAATAATATTAATTCTGGGTATTTTATCTACTGGAAGATGGGTCTGGAGGGCCAGAGTGGGGCAGTTTCCTACAGAAGTTAAGAAACACTACAGCAGTGACTTAGCTTTGTCTAAATTTGCTTGTTTTTTCATCACATTCCTATCCCATAGTTTGTTTGTGCATGCTAAGTAGCTTCATTCATGTCTGACTTGTTGTGACCCTATGGACCATAGCCCGCCAGGCTCCTCTGTCCATTGGATTCTCCAGGCAAGAATACTGGAGTGGGTTGCTATGCCCTCCTCTAAGGGATCTTCCTGATTCAGAGACTGAACCCACATCTCTTGTGTCTCCTGCACTGGCAGATGGGTTCTTTACCACTAGCACCACCTGGGAAGCCCTCCTAACCCAGGGATTGAACCCAGGTCTCCGGCATCAAGGGCAGATTCTTTACTATCTAAGCCACCAGGGAAGCCCAAGCTAGTTGTTCAGTTGTGTCTGATTCTTTGTGACCCCATGGACTGTAGCCCCCCACGGTCTTCTGTCCATGGGATTTCCCAAGCAAAAATACTGGAGTGGGTTGCCATTTCCTACTCCAGGGGATCTTCCACACCCAGGGATTGAATCCTGATCTCCTGCATTACAGGCAGATTCTTTACTGTCTAAGCCACCAGGGAAGACACACAGTTTCTTCAGATGTGTCAACCATTTCTCCCTAAGTTTATACCTCTTGGTCCTGCCAACAAACCTAGCTTCCTCAAGGGCAACGCTTGCAGGCAATATATTTCCTTTCTTCAATTAGTCACATTGCATTCCCCAGTCTTCCTCACTTTCTCCAAAATGTTCTATTTTCTCTTCCCTCCTCATTCACCCAGTCAATTTATATAATTTATTACCAAATAAAGAACAACAAATATGTGCCCAGTGAACATAAATAAAGCACAAGGGCTTCTGATATCACTTCTGCAATATCGAAATGTGGGTGGGAAGAAATCTCCACAGAATGTGAAAAACTTTGGTATTTCTGGCTATGGGCTGCTACTTTCCTATTGGAAAACACAGATGTATGTTCTTACATGACATAAGAAATTTGTCATCTTAACATCTATTACGTAGGATAAAAATACATTCCCAAACATCCAAAGGCATACTTCAAATGGCTACAACGAACCTGGGGTGCCTATAGGAACCTGTAAATCTGAAGCCCATTCCCTTACCCACATATATATATGAATCTTACATATCTATTTTATTTTGTAATTCCACACACTATTAATAATTATTAATCTTAAATAACTTTATAGCAATGACTATACACACTGAATCTCAGCATAAAATAAAGTCAGCCAAGATTATTAATTATGGCTAGAATAATACGTTCCTTACTTTATCAGGAAAATCTGTGGTGTTTAGAGCAAGGGTTACACAAAAAGATGCCCAGACATTCTTGCCAATTATTGAGAATGAATAAAGTAGGCTGGCAACTGAACATAAAAAGGAACAAGCCACTCCTTGACTCTAGCCAGTTAGCACAATTATGTGGGAATTTGGCCCAATGTTTCCACATCATTTGATTTTTTTAAGAGAAGCCAAGAAATCGAGATTTTTAGATGATATCACCTGAATGTGCTTACTCTGATTTTTTTTTCAAAGCATTATGTAAGTCAAACATAATAACTCTTGCAACTTCAGATTTAGAAAATTAAACACCCACCCTACACTGGACAGCACTTGCTCTTTTTCCTGCTCAGCGTTGATTCTCTGATCTGATGATTACAGAATTACTCTTCCCTGAACAGAAACCATACCATGTGGTACAGAGGCAGGGACTATCAGAGGCCAGGTCACGTGCCTCAGGCTGTTCAGAACTTTTCTGTAAGAACGATGGAATGGACTTGAGTCTACCAAGATTACTAACCTCGAGCTTTCAGGGGCACTCTTGGCTGACTCTTGGAGAAATGACACCATCTCAGCCCCTGGATATGACTATCATTATAGGTCAACTAGAAGTTTCAGTTGCATGAACTTATAAATTCCTTTTTTTGCCTAAGCTAGTATATGTTGGTTCTCTTACAACCAAAACCATCCTAACATGTCCCTAGAAAATTCTGTTGCATAATTCATTCTATAGACTTCCAACTACAAGAAGATCTGTGAGAACATAGGTGCCTTTAGTCAGAAAGACAGTTCAAATGCCAGTTCTACTACTTACTAAAGGCATGACCATGAGTAAGCTCACTAATATGTTGAGAGTCTGTTTTTTATTTGTACATGACCTTCAAGAATTACACATGAAATGTACCGAGGATTTTGTTAGGCACACAGTAAGCCCTAAACTAATGTTTATGTTCCTTCTTAATCCCTCCGCTGGAAAACCGGATTGAAAAGCAAGAAGCTTGAAGTTTCACTACTAGTAAGAAAGAAAGAGACTTGAAACAGCTTCTAGCAGCATTAAAATTTTCTGTAAACAATCATACTAGTTAACTGTGTACAGTTTCTCCACAGAGAGAAGAATTGCTGTTGTTAAACTGTCAAATAGATGTTTATGTAACCGAGGCCAATGGGACTGGAGGAAGTGAGGTCAAAGGGAAAAAGTACTGATGCTACCAGGTTAAAAAGCTGAATTCTTCCACATAAGGCTGATTTCAACCAAACATCAGGCTTTTGTTTTTTTTATTATGAAAAAGTAGCCACAGGAGGAAGCCCTAGAGATCTCAGAGAAAGAATCTGTACAAGATACAAACCTAGTGGAATACTGCTTTATAGAAGGACAGCAAACGGAGAAATATTTTGCTGGTCAAACAGAATTTGGAATCTACATATGTCTGCAGTATCAGACTATAAGCTCCTTAAAGGTATTTTTTTCTTTTGTCATCTTGGAACACCACTGCCCAGCACATAGTAGGTGCTCTATAAAGTACTGAATGAACTCAACTGAAACTAACAGTGAAATCCCAAAGGCTTCAGATTCTACAAAGAAACATAAAAGATTCCTCCTACCGAGAATAAAGTGAGAACACCTTAGGGATGGCTGGCCGACATCAGTATTGAGGGTGCCTAAATTAGGACCGACCTAACAAGTCAGTCCAAGCGGAGAGGTCATACAGCGGAATCTGAACTTCACAAGCCCTTCTCACCAAAGTGATCACAACTGAGAAGTTACTCTCAGGAGCTCCCTGGTGGTTCAGTGGCTGAGAATCTGCCCTGCGATGTAGGGGACATGGGTTCAGTCCTTTGTCCAGAAGCTAAGATCCCACATGCTACAGAGCAACTAAGCCCATGAGCTACAACTACTGAGCCCTCAAGCCACAACTAGAGTTTGTGCCACATAATGCAGTGACGATGACTGATGACACAACTAAGATCTGATGCAGCCAGATACATATATAAATATTCAAAAAAAGAGAGAAGTGACTCCCAGGACTAAAAACATCAAAGAGCAAAACTGACAGCCTGGGTTCCCTACCCTGGTAATGTAACTTCTGACCAAACAGTCCAGTGTTGAGAAGTAGCTGAGAACTTCAGATAAATACAAGCAAAAAAGTTAATGTATAAAAGTGAAATATATGCCACATTGGGACTTATTTACATTTATGATGGTGTATTTTTCCACAAGCTGTTACACAGGATATTCAAGGTTTGAGGGCGGGCCCCTACCCTAAGCACACTAGGACTCCAGGAAGCACCCTGTTAGAGACAAGGCCCTAGATTAGGCATAAAGAATATGGGTGACAGCAACGATCTCATTCAGATATGAAGGAGAAATCAAAAGCTTTACAGACAAGCAAAAGCTGGGAGAATTCAGCACCACCAAGCCAACTCTTCAATAAATGCTAAAGGATCTTCTCTAGACAGGAAACACAGAAAACGTGTATAAACTCAAACCCAAAACAACAAAGTAAATGGCAATGGGGTCATACTTTTCAATGATTACCGTAAATGTAAATGGGTTGAATGCCCCAACCAAAAGACAAAGACTGGCTGAATGGATACAAAAACAAGATCCCTATATAAGCTGTCTACAAGAGACTCACCTCAAAACAAGGGACACATACAGACTGAAAATGAAGGACTGGAAAAAGGTATTTCACACAAATGGAGACCAAAAGAAAGTAGGAGTAGCAATATTCATATCAGATAATATCAGATCATATCAGACTTTGAAATAAAGGCTGTGAAAAGAGACAAAGAAGGACACTACACAATGATAAAAGGATCAATCCAAGAAGAAGGTATAACAATTATAAACATATATGCACCCAACACAGGAGCACTGCAATATGTAAGGCAAATGCTAACAAGTATGAAAGGGGAAATTAACAGTAACACAATAATAGTGGGAGACTTTAATACCCCACTCACACTTATGGACAGATCAACTAAACAGAAAATTATCAAGGAAATAGAAACTTTAAATGATACAATGGACCAGCTAGACCTAATTGTTATCTACAGGACATTTCACCCCAATACAATGAATTTCACCTTTTTCTCAAGTGCTCACAGAACCTTCTTCAGGAAAGATCACATCCTAGGCCATAAATCTAGCCTTGGTAAATTCAAAAAAACTGAAATCATTCCAAGCATCTTTTCTGATCACAATGCAGTAAGATTAGATGTCAACTACAGGAAAAAGACTATTAAAAATACAAACATATGGAGGCTAAACAACACGCTTCCAAATAAACAACAAATCACAGAAGAAATAAAAAAAGAAGTCAAAATATGCATAGAAATTAATGAAGATGAAAACACAGCAACCCAAAACCTATGGGATTCAGTAAATGCAGTGCGAAGGGGAAGGTTCATAGCAGTGCAAGCTTACCTCAAGAAACAAGAGAAAAATCAAATAAATAACCTAACTCTACACCTAAAGCAACTAGAAAAAGAAGAAATGAAGAACCCCAGGGGTAGTAGAAGGAAAGAAATCATAAAAATTAGGGCAGAAATAAATGAAAAAGAAACAAAGGAGACCATAGCAAAAATTAACAAAGCTTAAAAGCTGGTTCTTTGAGAAGATAAATAAGGTAGACAAACCATTAGTCAGACTCATCAAGAAAAAAAGGGAGAAGAATCAAATCAATAGAATTAGAAATGAAAATGGAGAAATCACAACAGACAACACAGAAATACAAAGGATCATAAGAGACTACTATCAGCAACTATATGTCAATAAAATGGACAACTTGGAAGAAATGGACAAATTCTTAGAAAAGTATAACTTTCCAAACTGAATCAGGAACAAATAGAAAATCTTAACAGACCTATCACAAGCATGGAAATCAAAACCCTCCAGAAAACAGGCAGAGAAGGAACATACCTCAACATAATAAAAGCCATATATGATAAACCCACAACAAACATTATCCTCAATGGTGAAAAATTGAAAGCATTTCCCCTTAAACCAGGAACAAGACAAGGGTGCCCACTCTCACTCCTACTATTCAACATAGTTTTGGAAGTTTTAGCCACAGCAATCAGAGGAGAAAAAGAAATAAAAGGAATCCAGATTGGAAAAGAAAAAGTACAACTCTCACTGTTTGCAGATGACACGATCCTCTACACAGAAAACCCTAAAGACTCCACCAGAAAATTACTAGAGCTAATCAATGAATATAGTAAAGTTGCAGGATATAAAATTAACACACAGGAATCCCTTGCATTCCTATACACTAACAATGAGAAAACAGAAATTAAGGAAACAATTCCATTCACCATTGCAACAAAAAGAATAAAATACTTAGGAATAAATCTACCTAAAGAAACAAAAGACCTATATATAGAAAACTATAAAACACTGATGAAAGAAATCAAAGAGGACCAAACAGATTGAGAAATATACCATGTTCATGGATCAGAAGAATCAATATAGTGAAAACGAGTATACTACCCAAAGCAATCTCTAGATTCAATGCAATCCCTATCAAGCTACCAACGGTATTTTTCAGAGAACTAGAACAAATAATTTCACAATTTATATGGAAATACAAAAAACCTCGAATAGCCAAAGCGATCTTGAGAAAGAAGAATGGAACTGGAGGAATCAACCTGCCTGACTTCAGACTATACTACAAAGCCGCAGTCATTAAGACAGTATGGTACTGGCACAAAGATAGAAACATAGATCAATGGAACAAAATAGAAAGCCCAAAGATAAATCCACGCACCTATGGACACCTTATCTTTGACAAAGGAGGCAAGGATATACAATGGATAAAAGACAATCTCTTTAACAAGTGGTGCTGGGAAAATTGGTCAACCACTTGTAAAAGTTTGAAACTAGAACATTTTCTAACACCATACACAAAAATAAACTCAAAATGGATTAAAGATCTAAATGTAAGACCAGAAACTATAAAATTTCTAAAGGAAAACATAGGTAAAACACTCTCTGACATAAATCACAGCAGGATCCTCTATGGCCCACCTCCCAGAGTAATGGAAATAAAAGCAAAAATAAATAAATGGGACCTAATTAAACTTAAAAGCTTTTGCACAATGTAGGAAACTATAAGTAAGGTGAAAAGACAGCCTTCATAATGGGAGAAAATAATAGCAAACGAAGCAAGTGACAAAGAATTAATCTCAAAAATATACAAGCAGCTCAATTCCAGAAAAATAAGTGACCCAATCAAAAAATGGGCCAAAGAACTAAACAGACATTTCTCCAAAGAAGATATACAGATGGCTAACAAGTACATGAAAAGATGCTTAACATCACTCATTATCAGAGACTGCAAATCAAAACCACGATGAGGTACCATCTCATGCCAGTCAGAATGGCTGCTATCCAAAAGTCTACAAAAAATAAATGCTGGAGAGGGTGTGGAGAAAAGGGGACCCCTCTTACACTGTTGGCGGGAATGCAAACTAGTGCAGCCACTATGGAGAACAGTGTGGAGATTCCTTAAAAAACTGGAAACAGAACTGCCATACGACCCAGCAATCCCACTGCTGGGCATACACACCAAGGAAACCAGAGTTGAAAGAGACATGTGTACCCCAACGTTCATCGCAGCATCATTTACAATAGCCAGGACATGGAAACAACCTAGATGTCCATCAGCAGACAAATGGATAAGAAAACTGTGGTACATATACACAATGGAATATTACTCAGACATTAAAAAGAATGCATTTGAATCAGCTCTAATCAGGTGGATGAAACTGGAGTCAATCATATAGAGTGAAGTAAGTCAGAAAGAAAAGCACCAATATAGTATACTAATGCATATATACGGAATTTAGAAAGATGGTAACAATGACCCTACATGCGAGATATCAAAAGAGACACAGATGTAAAGAACAGTCTTTTGGATTCTGTGGGAGAAGGCGAGGGTGGGATAATTTGAGAGAACAGCATTGAAACATGTATATTATCATATGTGAAACAGATCGCCAGCCTAGGTTCGATGCATGAGACAGGGTGCTCAGGGCTGGTGCACTGGAATGACCCGGATGGATGGGATCGGTTCAGGATGGGGAACACATGTATACCCATGGCTGAATCATGTCAATGTATGGCAAAAACCACTACAATATTGTAAAGTAATTAGCCTCCAATTAAAATAATTATTTTTAAAAAAAGAATATGGGTGAAAGTTCAGTTCAGTCTCTGACAAAAAGAGAAAACCTTTCAAGAAAATTATTCATACTTGAGTCAGAAGGAATTATCCAAACAAACTACCCTTCTTGGCTGTGATTTGTGCCTTGATTTTGTGAATGAGCGGAAGGAATTAAAAACTCTAACATGTGATAAGAGTGGCCCTCATCTGACACTGCATCTGGTCAGTGTATTGGCAGGGGTACTGGGAAGCCAGCAACTCCAGGAAGCTCTTCTGACAAAACAGCCAAGGTGGGGAAATGAGCTCTAGACCCAGAGATGGTACTAATCATAACAAGTGCCTCTGAGGACAGAAATAACAGAATTAGGCTTAACGACTAGAAGTCTGCTCCAAAGGGACCAAACAAACAAACAAAAAAGGCAGGCCAAGAATATAAGGATATACTATTAGTCAGATCTGGCCACCTGATAATAGCTTCAGGTTTTTAAAAATGTACTTGTGTTGTGTACGTTGTGCTCAAACAACTCTGGGCATAGTCTAACTCAGTCTTTTCTCTGAAGCACAAAGCAAAATGGTTTCTAAGTTCTACTACAGTAAAGGCTGGTTCTCAAGAAAAGGGAGCTGGACCTCTGAAAAGGAGCTCCACTGCCCGTGACGCAGGGAATAAGGATGACAAGGCAGGACTAAAAGAGCACCATGGAACCTTGGACTCTTATGGCTTCCCACACAATCCTTCTAGCAGAAAGGCACTCTCTCCCTAGCCTGCATTCTTGTTCTGTGAGTGGCAACTGAGAAGTGAAAATTACAAGACACTTCAACTCACTTCGGTTGCTTGCTCCCTTCTTCTCTGGGGTGATGCCCAGTCCTACTCACTCACTGACAGCCAACTGTTCACTAATTGCTCTGGATGTTTAAGTGTGTGACTGCACCACAGCCTGGCTTGATTCTTCAAAGGAGAGCTGCCAACATAAATATCCCAGGTCCAAGATAAAACAGAATAATTAAAAACAGGTCTTGTTATCCGATTAGCTGATCAACTCCTATTCATATCACCAAGTGATAATTTCAGTGAGTGTTCTGTTTTCCTCATTCAAGTGAACACAACAGGTTTTAACTTATAAACTGACCATCAAATTTTAAAGGATTAACAAGGATGGGGGTGGGTAGGTGTTGGGAAAGGAGTATGGGCTTTAGAGGAAAGGAAGGTCTGAGCTTGGATTCCAAAATCTGCCACTTACTGAGGCTAATAAGTAAAATGGCAAAAAACAACTCATACTTTGTAGGTTGTTACAAA
Organism: Odocoileus virginianus; assembly: GCF_023699985.2. Lineage (NCBI taxonomy): Eukaryota > Metazoa > Chordata > Mammalia > Artiodactyla > Cervidae > Odocoileus > Odocoileus virginianus. The sequence goes on along the minus strand of NC_069675.1, from coordinate 14,953,733 downwards.
TATTGAATGACAAGGACAAAATAATTCTATAAGGGATGTAGTACATAAGAGGATCTAAAACTGCATTACATAATAACAGCATGCTCACAGTACCTTAGCATCTATGGAGCAAAAATAAAAGTTCTTCTATTTCTATTCCTTAAAATTAAGAGGTTAAAACGAGACCAGAGAGATCTCACAATAAGATTTTGGAGACAGACTATACAGTGGGGCTTGGAGAAGTTTCTTTCACCACATGCAGGGTCCATAAAGAGTGACCACGTGAAGATCTGCTTCAATGCAATAACTATTCTATGAACACCTACTAATCCTTCATTCAGCAAATATAAGTGAGCTCCCCCAAGGTGCCAGGCCTGTGCTATAAATAAAATAGACACAAGTCTGGGTCTTAAACTACTTATAGTCAAACAGGTGAGCTAAGTCAACACAAGGGACGATGAGAGCAGTGCTGGGTAGTTGAGGCGCACACAGGAGAACATCACCAGGTCTCCGGGGGAGATTTCAGGGAAAGCTCCTTGGAGGAAGCAATCACCAAGAAGTCTGAGGAATAAGGAGTTAGCTGACAGAGGACAACAGCATGTGTGAAGGTTCTGAGGTCAAACAATGCTGCAAAATTAACAATTCCAAGTAGTTCAGCCCTGCCAGAACTCTGGACACAACCTGGGTGAGTGAGTACAAAGGGGGGACAAGGCAGAGGTGATAGAGGAGGGACACAGGCGTCAGCAATGTCAACAGGAGTCAAATCATGAAGTGAAGATCATTCCAGTAAGAGCTCTGAGTTAATCCTAAGAACAAAGCCAAGTTCCTACAGTCAGAATGACATGATTAGATCACGTCATTTAGGATCATGCCTTTCAGGAAGCTTGCTCTGACTGCAGTGTGATAAAACAACACGTGGGAACTGTCTTAATCACAAAAAGAAACTACCTTAGAAGAAAAAAAAAAAACAAACCCAAATGAAATGTTAAAAAAAATCTCAGCTGTTTTAGAAATAAAAGATTTGCTTGGCAAGTTAAAGGGGAAAAATTTTAAAGTCTAATGGCCACAATCATCTGCTAATATAGCATAATAAAAGATAAGGCTATGCAGCTCAGATAAGCCTTCTTTCCTAAGAAACAAGAGAAAATACTAGAGGTTCCAACCTAAATCTCTCCACCTCCTTCCACATTGCCTTCTCCAGGCAACTTAACACCTGTTCAGTCTTTCTCTTTTCATTTATAGACTCAATTTGCTCAACAAAATAAAAATTCTATTATAGAAAAGCTTGGAGAAACTGCAGTAAGTGTGCCAGATAGCTTTAAAAAATTAAATGCTAACAGATGAGAACCAGTTCTGACCCCAAGGCCAAGCAAAATTAATCTTCGCTATTTTGCCCATGGTCATTAAATAACAAGAATTTCTGTAGGTAGTTTCTAAATTAGAGAGTCTGAGATCTTAATAGTGGGGTGCAAACATGAGCACCAGGGCACAATAATTAGACTTAGATACTTTTCTGAATTTGCCTCTTAAAAACAAATTATCCATTAAGCAGTAAAGGCAAAGATGAAAATTTTACAAACTTCCAGTTAATTCTAAATGTGATGACAACTACTGGTATGCAATCGAATATTAAAAGAATCTCAGCTGTTTTAGAAATAAAACATTTGGTTCCAGCCTGAAGCAAAACTTTTTCGGGTCTATAATTAAACTGATTTGCAAATACAGCATGAAAAAAAGGTAAGGGGTCTTTTATATGGCAAATAAAAAACTAAAATCAATCTTTAAAATCAAGATTTTGAAGGATGTTTGGCTGTAACTCACAAAAGACTTGAGACAAAGTTAATAACTATACATTCCTAAAAATTAAAATACACACATTTTATAGAGTGATGTAAAACACAGGAATTTATCATTACTCTAAGACATTTCTTACAAGGTTTACATGCATATTTAAAAAATAATAATACTGCTACTAATTTGGAGGACTTAGTCAAATACATTCTCAGAAAGGAATGGACTCATTTTTTATTCTCCAGTAAAACCATCTCTACTTTCCATACTTAGTAAAAATAACTAAATAAATTTAATATAGCAGAGTGTGCTTTTGGGTATTTGGGATTCACCAACTTGCTTAATTACTTCAAAATTTTCCATATTTTTATATACAGTTATTACTTATTTGTTCACTAACCAATGGGAAGAATGATGCAATGGGAACTACATCAATGGTATCTTGGGAGTCAAGAAATAATTCACCTCTGTGTTAAATAAAAATCCGAATACTACTTGTATGCCAGTCAAAGGGCACTAAATAAACACTTAAGTCTGTGAAGAAACATGATACTATATTTCATCAAATTTGAGATGCCATCAATTTTAAGACTAACTGTTAACTAATAAAGAAAAAATGTTTTCAATTACATTATGACATAATGCCTTGGATGAATCACATCAGCTTCTCACTGCTTTGATATTTTTAAATCTACTCAGAAAAATTTGGCAATTTTTCCTGCCTCCAATACACTGCTTGATATAACAAACAGCATTTTTTTTTTCCTTTTACGAATCTTAGTATGAAACACAGCTTCATCTACATTGGGGTGTCTTCCTTTCTTGGCTCCCATAAAGCATTTAGTTGCTGTTTTAAAAGAAAAGTAAGTGGAACTGTGATTATTTTACCAATGGCACATGTTTACTTCACTAATGTTAAATTCACGTCTCTCCACTCTGTTTTGGTCCTTTACCACTTCTGTTTCAATGCCAAATCATAATGGAATCTTTTTAAAGATATTTTAAATTGCAATTAAATCCAACATATGTAGAGCTGACACTGTACGTAACTCAATTGAAATGATGATTCTAGATATATCTACAACTAAAACTTGTACAAGCACAAGCAGTTTCAACCTGGCCAAATGGCCACCTGACAGCAAATGACAGATACCATCAAGCAGCAGATACAACCCAAATTCAAAGATACTAAAATGCGAAAAAAAAAAAAAAATGAGTCTCAGAATCACTAAGAGCAGCAGATGCTCACAGAGTACGAGGAAAGAGCACCATTCTATGTACCTTTCATATGTTATGTCACGAAAATCTGTTGGGTAGGTAGATTATGTGCCTCCAGATAAGGAAGCTGAGGCTTGGGGTGGGGGCACTGGGTAACTTGCCCCAATATCACAAAGTTAGCATGTGCCGAGGCTAGCTTTTGAATCCACAGTCTGGGCTATGCTTTTAAACACTATGTCATGTGGTCAATTAAGTTATTAATCAATAACTAGCTCTATGACCTAACCTGAATCATTAGAGACTCCTTTCCTTATCTGGAAAAGGAAGGAACTGCAATGGATGATTATGGAGTCCCTTCCCAGGATGAAAATACTGTAATTCTACAATCTTTTTAATAAAATGTTATCTCCATGGTAGCCTCTCCTTAACCCTATAAAATTCAAAGACTTTCACCACCATTACTGACTAGTGAAAAGAACCTAACTTTTACTATAATTTTAAAATTTACACACCTAGGAAAAGTATTAAGAAACAGACATACATGTACCCCTATTTCTTTTTCAGGATGATAGCAAAGGCTGACTATAGATACAAATGATCCAGTTTGTGGGTTTTACTCTGCCTGTGTACCATACTTATGATAGAAATTTACCATTTAAAATTTTAGTCCAAAATTAACAAATGATTTCAACATGTCCATTTTAACAGATACACACAGTGCACAGTCCTTTAAAAATTCTGTTCATTTATGAGGGAAAAATAATAGATTAATAACAGATGCAAATATTGCAACATTTTCTCTCTTGACCCAATTTAAAGGATGGAATTAAATATGCATTACACACTTGACAACTCTTTTGCCCCAAGATGGGGGGTGGGGGAGGGGGCTTGTCATAACCTTTGGATCTTCTACAGGTCAAGCTGCCCTCCCTCTTAGGTAACCTTGCTTCTGACCCACAGCCTCTGATCATCAGGCAACCTAGTGATGCTTAAAATATTTCCTAATAGTTCACTTTGAAGTTGTCTACAGAAGGAGAGTTAATAAAGGAAAGAGACGAAAATGTGCAATGTCTTTAAAGCTTTCATTATTTATTCATAAACATCAAACACTGTATCAGTTTTGGGCCTTGCTTTTTTCCTTTATAATACACATGCAGACATAAAATAATCTGCCCCAATGGAAATCAAAGAAAACATTAAACAGATTTCTGATGAAAAAAGGAATATAAGCAAATTGTTGGCAAAAGTGGCTTAAAAAACAAAACAGGTAAGATGATTGCTCAGAGATGAAAGGGTCTGGCCAGAGCATAAAATTTCACTAGTACATACCTTCCCATGCTGCCCAGCTCTTTCATAGCAAATGACAACATCTTCCCACATTTCTAGCTTCTCAAATATCTGAAGGGCTGAACTGGTACATCCCAACTCAAAGAGTAAACCTGCAAGTTGGCGCTAGAAAAATCAAATTAAAATAATGAACAATCCTTCACACATTTTCACACAGATTCCTGTTCCATTTGTAGGTATATCTAATCTGCCATTTTAAGCATCTGCTTATTGCAAAAAATGCCTAATATCTATAATTCAACCTCTGCTGAAAAAACATATATGTTTCCTACATGTTGAAAAACATACTGGAACTGTTCAAAATACACAATATGTCAATTTCCCCCAAGAATTCAGAACTTAACAGGTGAAATCTGCACTTCTTTCAACTCTGTTAAAGTGGCCCTTATCAGAAAGACAAATACAAATGTTGCTGAGGATGCGAAGAAAAGAGAACTCTTGTGCTGGCGGACTGTCAATGTGTGCAGCCAATAGAGAAAACAATATGAAGGTTCCTCAAGAAACTGAAAATCGAGCTACCGTATGATCTAGTAATTCCACTTCTGGATATATAACTGAGGAAAATGAAAACACTAATTTATTTTAATAAATACATTCTAAAAAATTTAGCTACCTAGTTTCCAAGTATTTGGCAGATAAAATGGGACAAATTGTGACAAAGTGAGTGAAGGTTAAGTATATTCAAAAATAAAAATAGTATATTTTATAAGTGTATTCTATTCCTGCAGGAATAGAAAAACAATATTAAAAATGTTTAAAAAATAGGTAAAACTCATGAGTAAGGTATGGTTATAAAATTCAATACATATTTAAGAGCTAAGAAGCTAACAGACATGGAACATGCAGAACTAACAAACTCAGTAAGTAAAATGAAACTATAAAATTTCATTTTATAATGAAAATCACATTTTTATATATATCATTAAAATATATTTTAGATAATATATTATATAATATATATTATAAAATAAATATGTATCTATTATATATTATAAAAATATAAACAAAAATAAATAAAAGTAATGGCTCAATTTGTCTATATCCCATGAAATATAGGAGAATTTGGCTATTTTAGAAGATGTGATTGGACATTTTCAAAAACTGAACATCACATGTGGAAGCTGGAATAAATCTTAATGCTCATATAGTAAGGAATTCAATCTTTCTAATATAGTGACAAAGTTATGGCATCTAAGCTGATATGGCTAACTAGGAGTAAAGACTAATATGTTTTATAATAAACTGTGTTGTTATTTCCTGATCTTTAAAAATAACATATAAAGATATGCTTACTCCCTATAATAAAACTGATTCAATTTCTTGATGAAAGAGGATGTTTATGTAACTGCTCAAAGATCCCAAATCCACAGTTTTCTAAGCAGATAAACACTGAGCCTATTTGAACAGTATTTAATTTTTCTAATGTTTCTGTTCAGAAAGTAACAGCTACACCCTCAACAGACATGTTTTGTCATAATAATAGCTCAGAGTTTGATTTGTTTCTACACCACAAAACACACAGAACAAAGACAAAGCACTTAACAAATTTCACAGATCAGGGTTAAAAACATGCCAAAAAGTTCCAAGTGTTAACACCTTTCTGATGAAGAATCTATCCTTTTGAGATGATATGAAAAAATTTTTGTGCCTGTCTTATTGAGATGTCTTCAATAGATGAAGTGAATCCCAATGTATAACAGACCCTCTCGTTTACCCTGAGCTTACGAATATTCTAATAATCTACTCTAAGAAATCTTATGAAGATTCCGAGTCACTGAATTGTGGGTTGGCATTTATAATTCTAAGTCACTACCTATGTGCATAATCCACAAGAGGTGACAGGAAGCTGGTTAAAATGACAATGGTTACTAAATCATCGAGAAATTTCTGGCTGGCATTATTTGACTCCACTTAGCTTCTCTGTGCCATAGCTTTCACATTTGTAATTCGGGATTATTTCACAAAATTGTTGCAATAAAATAAGATAATGTGTGTGAAAGGCAAAAAAAAATGCGTGCTTCACAATAAACAAGCAGTAAAAGCTGGCTGTTATTCTCTGGAATAATTACAGCCCAATGAAGATAAAGCAAAGGAGGCAAACTAGACTAAAAGTTGGGAAAGTAGAGATGCTCATGAACATCATGTTCAGTGATCAACACTGGACAAGTGTAGTTACTGACAACTGCCCTGGGCCTCCATTTTTTTCCGAGGATTAAGAAACCAGAATTATAAATTAAGTGGCCAGACTAAGTGTCTAAGTTGTCTTCAGTGAATAGAATTTTACCAAATAGAGGAATGACTCCTGTAACACAGGAGAACCTACAGGGCAAGCGCTACATTAGGAGTTCTCATGTCGCTCCAAAGAGGAAAGTGGTGAAGGGCAGTTCACAGTATCAACTACCAAACAAATGCTTTATTTGACCTCTTGTAAACACTTTGCTTAAAAGGTTCATTCTTTAGCAGAAAATCATTACAGGGTTTTTAAACATAAAAAGTTATTTTGAAAATGAAGACTTCTATGGCTCTATTATTTAATTTCGAAAATTCTATTTAACCTAGTTTACATTCTATTAAATGTTTTAAAAGTCTAGTATCACTTCAATCAAATAGCAGTTTGAAGTAACTGGCAATCCCCAGCTAGATACTTTTTCTTTTCCCTGAAACATGTGAAAACTCCAACATAAATTTAGTCATTTTCTTCTAATGCATTTATCTTTCAAAAGGGAAGTGTTTTCCATACCCAATGACAACAACAAAAATACCTGAACGGCCCAGTGAGGAGGCACTTGACAGCAGTAGAAAATCTTCAGACGTTCCAATACAGACGTAGTCTTATCTTCAAATTGGTCTGCAAGAGCCTTAAGAGCATGTATCATAATCAGAATCTATATGAGTAATAACTTTTTAATATAAACAAGATAGCCATATAAACAATAAAGAATACAAGTTACTTTGATAAGGTGTTGGGATGTGTGAATATTTTCTTGAATTTCCTTAAATGCTAAAAAAAAGACTTCAATCAACATTTATGTAATTTGTACATTAAAAACTTAGTAAGAAAACAATTTTTTAAACTGAGGTTTCCTATGGTAGTTCTTTTAAAGAACTAGCCTTATTAACCTATCTTTTTATTTTTTCTATTTTCTAAGAAGAACTGTTTTTAGCATATCTATTTCACAACCATACTGTCACTGCGACAATGACACTTCCTAACATAAATCAGAGATAAATTATATGAAGCATTTCATTTAGGACTATTTTCTCAGGAATAAATGAAATCAAAGGGTGTCTATTTGATCACAGAGGGTGAAGTCTCTTACTCTTCAGCAACAGAACCCACCACAAGGCAGGACACTCATTCATGCAAGACCAGTGAACAACTTCAACCTGCATGCGCTGAGGAAAGCCTCTGCTGGGCTGAAAGACCTGCACTTTGTACTAGATAACCAGACCTGCAGGAGCTACAGAGGGCAGACCAACAAGACAGAGATGGCTGACTCTAAGAAAGGGAACCGAGGCCAAATGCAAAGCTAGAGGCTGCCACTAACTGGTGGTCACAGGATGAACATCACAAGACCTCCCATATTCAGCATCAGAATGAATGCAGACGCTCTGGAGTCCTAGAAAACACACGGACAGTGGTCTCATTACCATGATCATCTTTACCTGACTCTTCATTTGTCATCTAGTACATAAACATGTCTTTTCTGTTTTACACTGAGCACTTTCAACTGTGCATTATGATGACCTTTTCTGCATAATGCAGCACTCAAATTTTCTCTTTTGAGTTTCACAGGCCTGTCTTACAAAGATTACATGGCAACAATACCACAATGTTAATGCACATATTATGGTTATGTAGGAACATTCAACAACTAGGGTCATGGCATCCGGTCCTATCACTTCATGGCAAATAGATGGGGAAACAATGGAAAACAGCCCTTTATTTTTGAGGGCTCCAAAATCACTTTGGACAGTGACTGCAGTCATGAAATTAAAAGACGCTTGTTCCTTGGAAGAAAAGCCATAACAAACCTAGACAGTGTATTAAAAAGCAGAGACATTACTTTGCCAACAAAGGTCTGTCTAGTCAAAGCTTCTGTTTTCCCAGTAGTCATGTATGGATGTTACAGTTGGACCATAAAAAGGCTGAGCGCCAAAGAATTGATGCTTTTGAACTGTGGTGTTGGAGAAGACTCTTGAGAGTCCCTTGGACTGCAAAGAGATCAAACCGGTCAATTCTAAAGGAGATCAGTACTGTATATTCATTGGAGGGGCTGATGCTGAAGTTGAAACTACAATACTTTGGCCACCTGATGCGAAGAGCTGACTCACTGGTAAAGACCCTGATGCTGGGAAAGATTGAGGGCAGGAGGAAAGGGACGACAGAGATGGTTGGATGGCATCATCGACTCAGTGGTCGTAAGTCTGAGCAAACTCTGGGAGATGGTGAAGGACAGAGGAGCCTGGTGTGTAGCAGTCCACAGGGCCACAGAGGACCCGGACACGACCGAGCAACTGAACGACCAGGAGTCATCCACATATTTGAGAACGGTGAAGCACTGTATTGGCAACTTACTTTCCAAAACTTCAGGATACAAAAGACAGTTGGTCCTGTACCTGGAACTTTTCTGTAAGCTTGAAATTTTTTTTAAGTTTTAATGAAATTAGCTTTTAAAATTGAAAGAAAAAAAAAGAGGTAGTAAATCCAAACTTCCTCATAAAAGGACAAGAATCTAACAAATCCCACTATCAGTAAAAGGAGACCAGTTTCTGAGCAGGGGAACTGCTCCTCAGCTGGGGAAAATAGGAAGTTCTCTATATTATATGAGGTGGAAGATACATTTGTTAGCCTAAGAAGATCCTGCCGAATGAGAAAACACTCATTACATCACTTCTTTGACAACCCAAGATGCTATTCAATCAAATCAGTCAGAACAAATTGAGTCATAACCAGACTCCTAAAACCATCTTGGTCAAAATATTTTTAAAGTTTTCTGGCCTTACTTCAGAGAAACTTAATAGCAAAAAGGTTGCATACTTCTGCCCAAAGCTATTTAGTTGGACGAAAAAGAAGAAAAACTTCTGGCTGAGTACATATGGTTACAATACATAAATAAAAGACTCACTGAATTACTTCATTAAGGGGGGCAAATTTTCCTTTTTATCAAATTCTTTTTCTTCCTTTGGAAAGAAAAAATAAATAATGCTTATTTAATAAGCACAGAGGACAAGATGGTTGGATGGCATCACCGATTCAATGGACATGAGCTTTGAGCAAGTGCTCAAAAATGGGAGATGGGACAGGACAGGAAGCCTGGTGTGCTGCAGTCCATGGGGTCACAGAGTGTCACACATAACTGAGCAACTGAACAACAACAACTTAATGATTAAATGCCAAAAGTAACATCCCAACACTTATTTTATGAAGTCTTAGTTACATCTAAAACATTTGATTTTCAAACGAAACTCATGTGTTTGTGGCAATCTAGCTAAAACATACTGAGCAGTGCTCAGTAAATACTTTCCAATTTATTAATAAACAGATTTACTAGCAACCCACTCCAGTATTCTTGCCTGGGAAATCCCATGAACTGAGAAGACTGGCAGGCTACAGACCATGGGGTCACAAAAGAGTCAGACACAACTGTAGTGACTTAGCATGCACATTATGTATTTCAGATACTCTTGGACACTTTTAATTGACCTCACAGTGCACCTGCTCCCCTCAGATACTCTACAAAATAGCAAAGACCACTGGAGAGAGTAGAGAACCAACATTTATTTGAATTTGATATCACAAACAAGCTCCTGAACAAGTACAGCCACATTTTGTAAGAATTCAAATAGACCATGTGTATGATAAAGATTAAAAACAGAATTCTAACTTATTTTCACTCCTGCATAGAATATAGTTCTTCCTACCTTAAATATGACAACCACCAACACAGCCAAGAACATTAAGCTGTCTATTTCCTCTACTGAATTCAAAGTACTCTCTTATTTACTAACTCACTACAAATACAGGGACTTAGTCACAGTTCATGTCTAGGTTTTTCAGAGCAAGATTATTTACAGTGACTCATTCTGAAATAATTCCATTATAGTCAAATGGACTGGAGTCCTTTACAGGAAAAAGTGGAGATAAGTGAACTGGCCTGAATTCTGTTCTAGGTCTACCCACAAGTCAAATCATTTAAGTACAAAGGCACTCATCTACTACATGATTTTCTAAATGATCTTTTGCACTTCAGACACTCTGAGCATATGCCTTTATCAAGAGTACTTTGGGCCTTCCTTGGTGGCTCAGTGGTGAAGAATTCACCTGCCAATGCAGGACACACAGGTTCCATCCTTCACACAAGATGATCCCACAAGCCACAGAGCAACAAAGCCCAAGGGTCACAACTATCGAGCCTGTGCTCCGGAGCGCAGGAACCACAACTGCTGAGGCTGCGTGCCGCAATGACTGAAGCCCGTGTGCTCTGGAGCCTGTGCTCCACGAGAGAAGCCACTGCAATAGCAAGCCCAGGCACCACGATGAGAGCAGCCCCGGTTTGCTGCGACCAGAGAAAAGCCTGCACAGCAACGAAGACCCAGCACAGCCAAAAATTTAAAACATTTTAAGAAGAGTATTTTACTGAATTTCCAGCATTTGAGAAGGTTGTCAGCCTCAGGTACCATCAGCCAACACAAGTATCAGGTTTATTCCCCGGGGACAAACCATACCCAAGTAGTCCGAAAGACAAAGGCAAGACGCTAAATACCAGAAGACTGGGGCTAAACGGGAAGCCTGAGTTTCTACCGTTAATGTGTGTGTGTGAATGTGAACAGAAACAAGGAGCTCAGAGACAAATGGGTACCTTGCAAGCTTTCACACATTCCCAGAAACTGAGGTAAATGACCTCTAAAGCAGTGTCCTCCCTTTCACTTGCCATTTTCTCTCTCCAGGTTCTAAATTTCATGTATTTCACACTGAAAGTCATGGACACTTTGTCATAAGTTAAAATAGGCATGAGAAGTTGGTTTTTAAGGAAAGATAGTAACATCAGAAATGGAGAGCGAAAGAAAGACACAAATATACCCTAAACCAATCATTAAGAGTTGAAAGCAAGCAGACTCTACACAAGGAGGGTGACAGAGAGATGTGGATAATCAAGAAATATGATGAGAAAAGAGTAAGGAGGAGTCTAGCTCAGACTAGACTGAGAGGTTGGTGGGGGGGTGGGGGCGCAATAAGAGAATCAGGTGACAGAAAATCTAGGTTCAACTGCTGGGACAACAGCAACTTCATTCATGATGCATAAACTGTCACATGAAACTGTTTTCAAGTTTTAAGACTCCCTTTTAATGTCTTTTTCTCCGCAAACTCCACCTCAAAGCATTTATACTTTCAGTGTTGAGACAATGTGCCTGTGCATAGTTTCTCTGACCCCAGATAATAACAACTCTTGAGTCTTCCAGAAACCAGTACCAGAGATCAGAGAACACCACTAGGGAATGGGGAATAAAAGAATAAATCCCCACAAAACAATGATGGGCCCTCTCAATTTCCACCAGAGGAAGAACTTCCCTCCAAAAAAACTAGAGAAAATCAAGACTGCATTTTAAAATTAGCACATGGAGACTGATTAAGGACAATTTTGAGGACTATTCAGAACAAGGTCTGGTATGATTTAGATTTTATTTATGTGCTCATATCTAAAAGTATGGTACACATATCTTCAAAAGACACAGCTAGTGCCTAAGGACCTACACTTTCACTGAAGGCTATTCTTTCTTGCTTGCATGATATCTAAGTGCTTATCAGCTTTCTGAAGAGCCAAGTCAAAATTAGCTGATAATCTAAAAGGTATGATTGATCATATGCCAAATCACCTTGCTTTTTTGTGCAATCTGTATATGCATGCATATGTCTAGGAGGATGAGATTTATTATAAAAATCTGTACTTAATCAAATATATCCAACAGTTGGGTTGAACAGTTCTTTCTGACAGGAGCCTGCAGTCGTTCAATTGTGATTCACAAACAGTTGTGGTCAAGTTAACTGCTACCTCAAACTTACAAGCCTAAGAAAACTTCCAACAGGAACAAGGAGAATGAGAATCAAAACCTATTAACATATCTACTAAGTATCATCATCATCATCAAACCTATTGTTAACCCAGTTTTACTTCATGCATAGGGAACTGTAGCACAGAGAAATTTAAAAAATGGCTTGCCCAAAGTTTATTTTTTTTCTTTTTGGCTGTTGTTTTGTTTCAGTTTTTTGGCCGCGCAGCACAGCATACAGGATCTTAGTTTCCCTGACCAGAGACTGAACCCGTGCTCCCTGCATTGGAAGCGTTGAGTTTTAGCCTATGGACCACCAGGGAAGCCCCTGAGCCCAAAGTTTAAAGCTATGAATCAGAGCCTGTCTGATTCCAAACACTATACTGACAGCTTCATCAAAACCATAATCTCCTAACTTAAATGGAAATGGTCAGATCTGTGAAAATAAAACGCTGTTTCTCACTGGAGAATACTGAAAACTCTAACAGAGTTTTCCCCCACCTAATCCCAAAAAAAGGGAGTCAGGGTCAGGAGATCTGGAGATCTGACCAAGATTTCTGCTTCCCGTCCCAAAGACTTTCTTGTGTCGGCTGGTAGGAACTGGGTCTACTAATGGGGGTAGGAGAGCCTAGATCTTTTTTATGATTCCAGACTAAAGAGATGAACATAAAGAGGAAGTCTTCAAGGAAATGCAGAAAAGGCTCTTGGAGAATTCCCCTTAGTCACACCTTAGCAGTTAATCTTTTCAGTGTCAGGACCTCTTTGAACTCTTATAAATTACTGAGGGACTATAAAGAGCTTTTGTTTTTGTGGGCTATAATGTATCAATATTTATCTTTATTAGAAATTAAAACTGAGTTAAATTTAAATATTAAGCTCATTCTAAAATAAAATAATGACTCCATTACATTAACTTACATAATATGTTTTATGAAAAATAACTATTTTCTCCCCAAAAAACAAAATCGTGAAAAGTTTTGCAAAATCTGGGGACTCTCCTGGTAGTCCAGTGGTTAGGGAACTTACATCCTGCAACCCAACTGGTGTAGTCAAAAAGAAAAGAAAAAACAATTGGCAATGACTTACACTTTTGCAACTCTATTCAATGCCTGGCCTAATAGGTGACAGCTGGATTCTCATACCTGCTTCTGTAGTCAATCTGTTACAATATGATGTTTTGGTTGAAATTTATGAAGAAAATTTGACCTCACACAGATTGATAGTTGGAAAAGGAAGAAGTATTTTCATAGCTTTTTAAGTTAATTTTGCATATTATTCTTTGATGCTACATCAAAATTCAACATGTGGTTAGCTTCTTAGAGTTATCTGCAATGTGGAATTTGAAACCCTATCAATGAAAGTTTTCCTGTTACATTAAATACTCTGTTATAGTAAATCCACTGGTCTAAATAAAAAAAATCATAAAACAAACCCACTCATGGCTGTGTCTTGAACTTTTACTGGGTCTCTTACCCATGTTTGATTTTTCACATCATGAATTGGTCATTTTGGAAAAATGTGAAAATCTGAAAATGTCCACATATTTCATATAATATTAAAAATTACATGCACTAATATTATCAGCAAGCTCATATAAAAACTCCCATCCCAGTAATTAAAGCAATGGGAAGTTGTCAGGTTTATAACTGAAGATACAAGACTTCCAAAAGTTTCATTTTTTTTCTTCAAGCTCAAAATATTATTACTGGTAACAAATACAGGTGATAAGCTCACTTCATTGATTTTTGAGAAAATTTCAGCCATAATAGCCAAGTTTGAATACCCATAGGCTGTCAGTGGTTCTTCAAAGTAAAAACAGTGCTCCATGGGAAAAGCTTCATACCGTCACCCTGCTTATTTAACTCATATGCAGAGTACATCATGCAAAATGCCAAGCTGGATGAAGCACAAGCTGGAATCAATATCACCTGGAGAAATATCAATAACCTCAGATATGCAGATGATACCACCCTTATGGCAGAAAGCTAAGAGGAACTAAAGAGCCTCTTGAAGTGAAAGAGGAGAGTGAAAAAGCTGGCTTAAAACTCAATATTCAAAAACTGAATATCACAGCATCCAGTCCCAACACTTCATGGCAAATAGATAGGGAAACAATGGAAATAGTGACAGATTTGAGTTTCTTGGACTCCAAAATCACTTCGGACAGTGACTGCAGCCATAAAATTAAAAGATGCTTGCTTGTTGGAAGAAAAGCTATGATAAACCTAGACAGCATATTCAAAAGCAGAGACATTACTTTTCTGACAAAGGTCCATATAGTCAAAGCTATGGTTTTTCTTTCTTTTTATTTTATTATTAAATTGTTTATTCTCCTGCAAGGCTGTTGCTTCACTGTATAAAAATAGCACCAGCAAACACAGTATATTGCAAAGTTAAGACAGTAATATTCTTCACTGGACACTATACAACTAACAAACTTTTCTCCACTGCCAGTTATTTCTAGTGGGAAGATCATTTTGACCCAAATCCAAGGATAGCTGTAAGCAAGTTACAATGTCATATAAGATATAAGATAACCATGTTATCCTTGAATTACATAATTTTTGTAATTAGTTTTATCAGAGATAATTTCAGGATTTCTGAATAGTATAACTGGAGCCTAGCCTAAAAATCAGAGGATGCTGTGGAAAAGATAGTGTTTATCTGAAGGCATTAGAAAGTTAAGGGGTATTTTCTTCAGGAAACATTGTTACAAGTAGTTTCTTTTGCTAAAAGTTGCTTTTTAAATATCTATCCACCACTAATTTAAGACAACTATACTAGATTAAGTTGTTTCAAAATAGTTTATTTAGGGGTTCCATTTTCATTCCTCAATAGATTTTATGTATTTTTCATATGCTTCTTCACTCATTAGTTCATCTAGTTCTGAAGGGTTACTGATGTCATCTTGATCAGCCAACCATCTTCATAACAAGACTTGTTGACAAGTCCTGGATTTTCTGCTAGAGCTTTATTAATTTCCGTTACTTCTCCTGATAGAGGGGAACAGAGTTCACTAGCAGCTTTCACACTTTCCAAAGCACCAAACTCCTCTTGTTTATTCAACTTTGTCCCAACTTCAGGCAGACTACAGTAAACAACATCTCCCAAAGTTTCCGGTGCAAAATTGCTGATTCCCACTGTTCCAACACCGTTTTCTGTTGTTACCCATTCGTGTTTTTCTGTGCATTTCCGCACCGACAGCAGAGCAGGGCCGGTGCGCAGTGTCCGGACGGCGCCCGCCCGCAGTCCCCAGGGCCGCGGTGAGCAGGGTGCGCTGGGTGCCGAGACGGCCCGCAGGCTGCCGACCGCGGCCCGCACGCTCCGCACCGCTTGCAGCGCCGTGTTCGCACGGGTGCAGAGGGTCTCCGCGCGGCTCCTAGAGCACCCCAGCCCGCGGGGTCGGGGCGGGGCGGGGCGGGGCGGCCCCGGGCCAAAGCTATGGTTTTTCAAGGAGTTATGTACAGATGTGAGAGTGGGACCACAAGGCTAAGCACTGAAGAATTGATGCTTTCGGACTGTGGTGCTGGAGAAGACTCTTGAGAGTCCCCTGGAGAGCAAGGAGATCAAACCAGTCAATCCTAAAGGAAATCAACCCTGACTCTTCACTGAAAGGACTGATGCTGAAGCTAAAGCTCCAATACTCTGGCCACCTGATGCAAAGAGCAGACTCATTGGAAAAGACTGTGATACTGGGAAATGATTGAAGGTGGGAGGAGAATTGGAAGACAGAGGATGAGATGATTGGATGGCATCACCGACTCAATGCACATGAGTTTGAGCAAACTCCGGGAGACAGTAAAGGACAGGGAAAGCCCGGTGTTCTGCAGTTCATGGGGTTGCAGAGTCGGACAGGACTTAGTGACTGAACAACAACAGGAAAAGCAGTTCGCTCAGGTTTTCTTGGAATAGCCACTACACTTCACACAGCACAAGTGTTTTATAAGTACCTCCCAGTTCACCACATAAAATATTTAAAAGCAAACTATTAAGGATAAAGATTTAATAAAATAATATTGACTGCTTTATCAAAGACAATCATAAACAAAACTGTCTTTTTTTTGGTAAAGTTACAAATGCATGGCTATGAAGCACAGGCTGACTGTCAGCACAGTGTGGAGTCCCGACCATGATTCTGGAGAAGGGGCCAACAGTTTGACCCTCCATTGCTTCTGCTGATTCAGTATCAACACAGTGACAAGGTAAAACAGTATCTCAGTATTGTTGCGAAGGGGCTTCCCAGGTGGTCCGGTGGAAAAGAATCTGTTTGCCAAGCAGGAGACATGGGTTTGATTCCTGTGTCAGCAAAATCCCCTGGAGAAGGAAATGACAATCTACTCCAGTATTCTTGCCTGGAGAATCCCATGGACAGAGGAGCTTGGTGGGCTACAGGCCATGGGGTCACAAGAGTCAGACATGACTTAGCAACTACACAGCAACAATGCTGCTGTGAAGACAGTTGTGACCTGTGGGTTCTCTGAAAGGTCTTACGGAGCCTCAAGGGCTCCACAATCACCCGCTGAGAACTGGGAGATGCACCATCTCGCATGCCTTTCCAAGGCCCTGCCCACTTCCAACTTTCTCCCAAAACTTTTCCGGGAGGCCTTCTGGGAAGTTCTCCTTCACTATTTTATCTTAAAAGTTCAGTGAGAAAAGTCAGTCTACTTATAGTCTGAAAGTAGGGCAAGAGTGCAAAGAATATTTATTATTAAAACCTAAGTGTAGGAATTCCCTGGTGGTTCAGTGGTTAGGACTCCAGGCTTTCACTGCTGAGGGCCTGGGTTCAATCCCTGTTCTGGGAACTAAGATTTTGCAAGTTGCATGGCAAAAACAAAAAACAAAAACCAAGAAAACCTAAGTGAATGTTTTAAATTCCTAGTATCATCCTTTCTAAGTAAGTTAAAGCAGTCAAATCTAGTAACAATTACACCTACTTTCCTGAGCGATCTCAGGCAGATGCAGAGCGCCTGCTCCACAGCGAGCTCCATCTGGCTGCGGCCCTCAGTAACACACACCGCTAAGGTTCCTTCCGGGACTCAGTTCCCTGTTAAATCACAGCGCTGGCCTCCAGGCCTTAATAAATGCCCCTTTACTCTCTGTTCAGTATGGACCTGGGTATGAACAGGAAAACATCTGGAGCTACTAAAGATTCACAGCCGGTCTCAGCCAGGAGCAGGCCCTTCCGAAGGCAACCATAATCACCACCCTCACAGGACCTTCAATTTCTGTGGGCTGGGCTAAAGAGCTATATTTTAACAAGCACCTTGCAAGTGGTTCATATGTTTGGGCAAGTTTGGGAAATGTTGCACAAGGCTCTTACGATGTACACAGGGCGCTGTCCTGGGGGAAACCAATGTGTCAGTTCAACCAACACAATCTGATTCTGTCCAAGAACCCTGAGTGCCCCAGCTGGAATCTGACTGAAGTGAGCATTTAGTGCCTTTACACCAGGGGTGTACATTATTCACCCCTCTAGTCCGTTCCTCTGCTACTCTTGAGTTTTCATTGAACTGTAACTTTTTAGATTTAAAAAAATTTTTTTACTATCAACAATATTTTATCGCTTCTCCCTTGTTTTACCTCACTTCTCTATGAGCCAACCGTCACCTATTTTTTATTAACCTAGTTATTATGAAACTCACATCCTGGTTCGGCCCACCAGCCTTTCTCTGGGCAGCACCCTCTCCTGGCCTTAGCAGAAGCCTGTTTCACTCACCCACATGCACATTCTTTTCCCACACAGACCACATCCTGATATTATGGGCATTCCACATTCCCCTCCTCTCACCTAAATTGTAGGCCCTGAGATGCTGAGTTCTGCCACCAAGCCTTGCTCACAAAAGCCTCTGTTCACTTCTTCCTGTCTAAGCTGGTTCAACCCCCTTCCTCCAGATGATGCCAAGTCTTTCACAGATGGGTGCAACATGGTCAATCAAAGCATGGACTTTGAAACCCAAGGCAGACCTGGTTTGAATTCCAGTCCAGTTATTAGATCTTGCATAAGTCACTTAAATTTTCTGTGCTTTACCATCTTCATCAAGAAAAATATAAATAGCACCTACTTCCTAGGATTATCTAGCACCTGGCATCTGAGTGATCAGTAAATGGCAGTAACTATACACAGTTCTGAACAAAGAGTAGTAAATACAATGATTCCAATAAAATTAAAGCACAGCCACAGTCACAGGAGCAAGTTCTACTTGTTTTTTAATAACTTTCAAATGTTACGTGTGGTTATTACGCAGGTGAAGTATAGAGCTAGAATGGAAGACAACATTTCTTATCTCAGATTTCTGAAAAGCTCAACGGCAGGACACAGCACATTAAACATGAAGCATTGTCATTATTCCAATGTTTTTAGATCTTCCAGGTAATAATGATTGCTTTCAGTGAGCTATGAAGGACCGGGCAGCTTTATTTTCTCGTACCTAGACTTACCCTCTTTAAAGTGAGGATAGTACATATATGAAACAGATAGCCAGTCTAGATTTGACGCATGAGACAGGGTGCTCAGGGCTGGTGCACTGGGATTACCCAGAGGGATGGAAAGGGGAGGGAGGTGGGACGGGGATTAAGGATGGGGAATACATGGCTAATTCATATCAATGTATGGCAAAACCACTATAATATTGTAAAGAAATTAGTCTCCAACTAAAATAAAGAAATTTTAAAAATAAATAAAGTGAGGATAATAGTAACAGTCAACGTTCACTGAGGGTTTTCTCTGTGCCAGGTACTATTTCAAGCATTAAATGCAGTCATTTAACCCCTTGGCACCTGAATGACAGCTCTCTCCATCCTCCAGGTGAGGAAAGTGAAGCGCAGGTTAGGGGCTCAGCCTTGGCCACAGTACATGATCTCTCTTCCTCTTAGACTGTGAGGGCTACAGACAACAAAATCTGGTGTTTTTCTGACAACAGACATTCTGATATTGAAGCAGGCAGAAAAGCAGAGAAATGGGAAAAGAAAGAAAAACCTGATGATCTGTTTGAGCCCTGAATCCAACTATCTCTGGGACGAGAATACCTCTAGACTCCCCAGCTATAAAAGCCAACAAATACCTCTTCTCATAGTGAGTTTGAATTGGGTTTTTGTCCCATAAGTTTCCTTACCGAGACCTGTTCTTAAATTGTACTAAAGTAGAAGTATAAAGAGTCTTGAAAAGCTCTGAGCTTCAATCTGTTCTCTATAAGCACCATGCATTTAGGAAAAGGATATTCAAAATAAGTATAAAGATTGAACACAATTTCTCCAATTTTGAAGCCACACCCTCTCACTGGGCAAACCAAACATGATCAAGGTTAGCCTGAACTACTAGATCACATCCCCACCCCACGTCCCATCCTCAGTACAGTGGCTCCATAATAGCAGCCATGTATTTTCCATCCACACAGTCACATATCAAGGTCAATACTGAGCCTGCCAAGCATAACACATGTGGATGTACTTTCATGAAGAAGATATGTGAAAACATAATACAGTACAAGCACGTTCTGACACTAAAACATGGGAGTGGAGACTGGAATGTAGAACAAATGACCAGCTTGTAATACAGAGGATACAACTCTACTCAAGTTCCCACAGACTAGTGAACATTATTTCCAGTTAATAGAGTAGTTAATGCATGGACTCCAGTCTCTTATCACTTCTAATCACTTCAGAGGGTAGTTGCAGTTTATCATTTTTTAGGAAACCCTATAAGAAAAAACTGACACTCCTTTATCTCTTTTTCCCTTAAAAAAACACAACCAACCAAACTGTGAATTACTACCCGCCAAGACCACGACCTTACCCTCAGTGTGATCACAACAACTGCTCTGCTCCTGTTAGCTTTGGCACAGGGCTGAAGATCTGGACTGCAATGATACTAGAAAGGCCAGGCTCTACAACTCTCAGACTGCTGAAGTGCCAGAGGAGAATATAACCTTCAACTCAGCTAATTCTTAATTATTCCTGCTGATGAGTAGGTAATTAAAAATGGATTTTTTTTTTTTTTTGGGGGCTCATACATGGTTTAGTGGCATAGTGGGATGAGGAAGAAGCTGAACGATGACAGAGAGATAAGTACTTTATATACTCTGTTGGTAAAAAGCAGGGTATAAACAAATACAACATTTGGCATTCAACAAACATCCACCAAGTGCCTATTCTGAGTATACAAAATAAGTAAAACACAGAATCGGATCCCTCAAGAAGCTCACATCCTAGCTGTGAAGATGGAAAGATTTTCAAATAAAATATAATTTAGTAAATGCTAAAATACAGTATCAAGAACAGACATTCTAAAAATACTCATTCAGAAGTTGTGAAATCTCAATTATCTTCTACCATTAAGAAAGTCAAATTGCAGCATGAATGGTCTCCAGTGACAGAAAACTGCTACAATCTCAAATTCCCAGAAATTCAAGGGTGAAGGAAAAGATTCCTGCTATGCAGTCATCTTCAGAGGCACAACCACCTAGATAGGGGCAGATTTAAATTTAAATTAATTGGTTTAAGAGAT
The DNA here is from genome assembly GCF_023699985.2 of Odocoileus virginianus. Taxonomy (NCBI): domain Eukaryota; kingdom Metazoa; phylum Chordata; class Mammalia; order Artiodactyla; family Cervidae; genus Odocoileus; species Odocoileus virginianus. The sequence continues at coordinate 14,932,843 of NC_069675.1, read as the reverse complement.
AACTGGGTAATTAAAATTCATCAGCAAAGCTATTTTAATAATGAACATAAAGTAACCTAACATTAATCCTCAACAACTGAGCTGAGTTTATCTAATATTATTAGACAAAGATATTATTAAAATATTATTAGACAAGGATGACATCTGGTTTACACAAGTTTTTTTTTTGGTTTGAACAAAAGTTAGATGTATGTATGTAGGGCTTCCCTGGTGGTTCAGATGGTAAAGAATCTATCTGCAATGCCGGAGACCCGGGTTTGATGCCTGAGTCAGGAAGACTCCCTTGGAGAAGGGAAAGGCTACCCACTCCAGTGTTTCTGCCTGGAGAATCCCATGGACAGAGAAGTCTGGTGGGGATCCATGGAGTTGCAAAGAACTAGACATGACTGAGAAACTAACACTTTCTCTTTCACTTTGAATGTACGAGGTTTCAATTAATTTGCCTCATATTTGGATTATATGTATAATATATTGCTTTTACCATACTAAAGCAAAGAAGGAAAAGATGTGCTCTCATCATAAGGAAAGGAGAAGAAAACAGCAACCCACTCCAGTATTCTTGCCTGGAGAATCCCATGGACAGAGGATCCTGGCGGGCTACAGTTCATGGAGTCACAAGAGTCGGACACGACTCAGCGACTAAACCACCACTACCTAAAGTGGGCTTCCCTGGTGGCTCAGACTGCAAAGAATCTTCCTGCTAATGCAGGAGACCCAGCTTCAATCCTCGGGTCAGAAAGGCCCCCTGGAAAAGGGAAGAGCAACCCACATTTAGTTGGAGTTTCAATATCAGACTCTCAAAATTAATAGAATGAATAGACAGAGATTCCAGGGTAGTAAACGCACCCAGGTTCTGGGAGGGCGAGGCACCCTAAACTCCACAAAGACAGAAGCTCCTCTGCTCAGGACCCTTCCAGACCTAGCCCCAAAAACCTCTTCATTTAGCTGCTCATTTATATCCTTTATAATATCCTTTATAATAAATCAGTAATAGCAAATAAGTGTCTCCCTAAGTTTTGTGAGCCATTCTAGCAAATGATCAAACCTGAGCTGAAAAGGAGGTCATGAAAACTCCTAGTTCACAGCCATTCAGTCAGAAGTACAGACTTGAAATCAGAATCAGAAAAGGGAGGCAGTCTTATGGGACTGAGCCCTTCCTGTATGGGGTTTGTACTAATGCCACATAGTGTCAGAATTGAATTAAACTGTAGGACACCCAACTGACGTCCACAGGGAAGTGAAGACACACTTGGTGTGGAAACACCCACACACTTGGCGTCAGAAGTGTGAGCAGAGGAACAGCTTTCCTTAGGGAGGTTAACACCAGAGTCACAGAGCTCAGTACACAAGCAGATTCTAGAACAACACTCCCAAACAATAAAACGTGTTTGAGTAAAATGAAAGCCATCTCATTAGTTTATAGTCATAACAAACATGCATGGTTACTGATAACAATAAAGAGTTGGAAAACTAACAAGAATTGCAACATAATTCTTACCTGTGTCTGCCTCATTGCCCGTTCCACTCGGCGTGTGCTTCCTCTCTCAAGTTTTGTTCGGAGGATCAAAGCTGATGTCTGAATGGCCCAGAACTTGGGTTGTGAAAGTAAACACTGATGGGGAGGGGAAAAAAAAAAAGACCACAAAAGAAATGGATAAACTGGATAATCCACTCTGAATATAACAAAATTAATATATCAGGATACAGTTGAGTGACGACTTGAAAATCATCTCAGCGAAAAATAAAAGATGACGTGCGCTTTCAAATGTTTTTGGAAAAGAATGTGTTCATTTGAGCAGAATAATTACTTAACTGAGCTGACCTGTTCAACTGAATAAATTCCTTAAGGAATGAATCAGAATTATTTCCAGATAATCAAAACAGTAAATGGAATAAATCATATCATTAATTAATACATCTTTTTTATCTCATGAGTTATACAAATATTAAAGACCATACTTCTCAAATTAGAAATAAATTTTTAAAAATTATCCAAACTCACCAAGGAAAACAAATAATTAGAAATCTAGTACCTTTTCACTTAAAAAACACCCTAATCCCCTGATGCAAAGGCACATCAAAGTTTAAGGAAACCATCCTAACAATTTTGAGAATGCTTCTAGTCCTGGTTAGGGGAGAGAGTCTCTAATTTTAGTTAAATGTTATCCTAGAGGGACATCTTAAGAAAGACTGGCTCATAAGAAAATCATGAATATGCACACACTGAAACCTAGACCCAGAGAAAGCTGTGACCACCATCAATTCAGAGGGTGCAGTAGAAACCACTGAATCTGTCCACAAATGCAGGGGGTGAGGATGAGTGAGTTCTGGGTGCACAAGGACAGGGAGAAAATGTATTCTGATACAGTAGGGACTGCTCAGTATAATGAATACAATTTAAGCTCTTTGCCGATGACACGGAAACCAACAGTGACCCTGAGCGATCATTCCTCAACAGTAACTTACAGTGAGGTTGCTTCAAAGAAAGGCAAAAGGCGTACTTGTCTGATAGTTGACTACATCCTTATTTACTTATTTATAAAATCAGATATTAAAAAATCCTAGTTAACTAGAGTCCAAAGGATCATTCAAAACCTAGCTGTGCATTAGAAGAAGCTTTTGGTATTTTAAAAGGTAAATCAGACCTCTGAGAGAAGGATCTGAGCATCAGTGTTTTTTAAAACACCCTCCAAATAATTCTAAGATATAGTCAAATTGAAGAATTACGAGGCTAAGCTAATACAAGTGTTGTTTAGTTGCTAATAGTGTCCAACTCTTTTGAGATCCCATGGAGTGTAGCCTGCCAGGCTCCTCTATCCATGGGACTCTCCAGGCAAGAATACTGGAGTAGGCTGCCATTTCCTTCTCCAGGAGATCTTTCTGATGTAGGAAATGAACTCCTGTCTCCTGCATTGGCAGGCAGATTCCTTACTGAGCCACCAGGGAAGCAACACAACTCTTTGTTTTTTGGTTAAAGGCACTAATAACTCCAAATTCTCATTAAAAGTTAGCAAGAAGTCCTCCAATGAAGTATAAACGCTATCATAGTCTCTCCAACTCTTTACTGTACCATGAATGGCCAGCTCACTTTCATCATTTATATTATTTGCCTGGTCCCTATGGGTACTGGAATTTTCAACTCCAAATCTAGGCCTACTTTCTTATAACTGAAAAGAGAACAATGAATTAGGTTATGTGCTCAATGTCACACCTTCATTAGTAGCAAAAGCTGATTCTAATACTTTGGGGGTCTCTTGATCCCCCAAAACAACACCTTTTTATTTTTGGCATAAGCTGCAACTATTTTCACTTCGTAACTGAAATACAGTTGATACAATATTTTTTCAGTTTCATGAGTACTACATGATGATTTGACATTTACATACATTATAAAGGGATCACCCCAATAAGTCCAGTAACCATCTTTCCCCATACAAAGATATTATATCCCCATGACTTATTTATTATATAGCTGGAGTTATGTAACTGTTAATCTCCTTTACCTATCTTGCTCACCCCACCTCACTTTCTGGCAGTCACCTATTTCTTCTCTGAATCTATGAGTCTTTGTACGGTTTGCGCTTTGTTTTTTAGGGCCACCATATAAGTGAGGTCAAGTAGTCCTTCTTGTCTGACTTATAACACCCTCTAGATCCATCCATGTTGTCGCAAATAGCAAGATGTCACCTTTTTTTGGTCGCAGACCATGTCTGTATTGTTTTCTCAACCCTTTTTCCAAGGAAGTGGATGACAGTACCCAGGAAGCGCTGGTAGAGCAATGTACGTAGAGCATTCAGTGAGAAAAAAAAAAAGACAACTTTGATGAAACTGCTATATTAAAGGGAGTAGAGGACACAGCGGGGGCCCTAGCTCGAGCTAGCAATAAACTTCCTTCTTGCGTTTTAAAAAAAAAAAAAAAAAAGGGAGTAGAATACAGTAGAGTAGAAGGAGTAAACAAAGAATATACAAATAAGGAAGAAAGAGAATCAGAAGAATTCATTCTTACGGAAGTGTGTTCATTCATTAATTCACTTGAGCACTTACTCTGCACAAGGCAATGTGCACAAGGCCCCAGGGACAAAGCAGTGAGCAAGACAAACAAGGTCCCTGCCCTCAGATAATTTACATTCTAATGTAATGACTATTAGGTAATCTTATTCTTCTATTAATATAAGTTCAAAACAAAGAATGAAACTTTTTTCATTAAATAAATTTGCATAGTGATTCTCCTACCTACAGTGGGTGGCCTTTTTTCTCTTCATTTTATTAAAGGGACTGTCTCTGTAACCTCACGACAGGAAAAGACTCTGTAAAACAGGGCAGATCACCTCAAGTCAGCCAGAGCTTGATCAGAATCCCAGGGAGGTGATTAGCTGGGAAGTCACCTCACCTCTCAGGATCTCAATTTTCATCTCTCTAAAATAGGAACAGTAATTCCCATCTCTCACAAACTTGTGAAGATTATCAATGATAAGCATGAATAGGTGATGCTTAACAAGCCTCTGAGAGTACCTGCTGAAAAACACATCCCCCCTACCACCAGGATTTCTTCTCCTACAGAGCTTTCTCTCACCCTCAGAAGAAAGGCACCATCCGGAGTGGGCACAGGTGATGGCCCTAACCATTGGCTACTCCCAAAACAGGGCACCCAGGCATACTGAGTATTTTCAGCTGAAGGACCCTGAGGAAACAGTAGAAGCAGGAAGATCACTCTGACCTTCACCTCTGAAGTAGGTGATAAAACTCTTGTAAGAGGTGCCCACCCCCTCATAACCAGAGGAAAGGAACATCCTTATCACTGAAGACAAAGGTATGCTGAGAATCCCAACAAACCTTCCTAAGTCTCCCCCAGTTTATAGCCCTTACCTCTGCCCTATCACGTTCCTCCATGACTGCCCACACTTCATCAAACCCAGCAGGTGCTTGTCGCTCAGTCATGTCCAACTATCTGCGACCGCATGGACTGTAGCCCGCCAGGCTCCTCTGTCCATGGGGATTCTCCAGGCCAGAATACTAGAATGTGTTGCCATGTCCCCCTCCAGGGGATCTTCCCGACCCAGGGATCAAACCCAGGTGTCCCACACTGCAGGCAGATTCTTTACTATCTGAGCCACTAGGCATAAAGTACTCAAATTGAACTGTTTCTTCAGGTCTTTATAATCTTATGAAGGCCCTTATGTCACAGAAAACCTATATTAAGTAAATGTGAGTGCTTTTTTCCTGTTAATCTTTGTCAGTTTAATTTTTAGATCTAGCCTAGGACCCTAAGAAGGTCGAGGAAAACTCCCAGCTCCCGGCCACACGGTCACTTTACTAATAACATCAAGGGGCAGACCAGTGCAGGAGGTAGGGTTGTCAGTTAAATCCCAGCTTTAAAAGATTTGCACACCAAAGCGGGGGTGGGGGGTGCAGGGATATCTGCCTCAGGAAAACTACCAACTCAGACTGTTTTCTGTGCTGGCATGAGAACAAGAGTTTGCCTGAGACTTTAATGTGAGGGTCAAGCAAAACATTCTCACTAAACACTGAAAGTAAAATGCAATCTGAAAAACAGACATTTGAAAAGCTTTAAAGAAAGAACTGCCTGGATAACGCTATCACTGAAGAATGCATTTATCTTACATTTGTTTGGCTGGGAGATGTCTGACTTGGGAAAGTCTTTCTAAAGGAGGTAATTGCAGATAGGCTTTGTTTAATATGTCTTAAACAAAACACTGCTCACAAGGTAAGAATCAGAGTATGGGATACACAAAAAGAAAATTAAAAAGGAGATATATGCTTTAACGCTCTGTACAGCTGCAGAATGTTCATTTCACTGCTGAATAATATTTCACGGCAATATACGATCTATTAACCATTACACTGCTAACAGGCGTTTAGGTAGTCTCCAATCTGGGAACTACCAGATGGCCAATGAATATTCTAACGTGCTATCAGAATGCGCCTTCATGAACATTCTAAAACAGATTCTTCAGCTCAACACGTATTCTGTCAGACATGCATTAATACTTATGAGTAAAACTGCTAGGTCAGAGTATTGAGCTTTCATGAATACTCCAATCTTCTGACAGGTTTTCTACTTTACACTCTTATTAGAAATATTAGAATCCTTGTTCCTTCACAACCTTGCAACACTCAACACTATCTGTTTTTTTGTATTTTAGCCATTCTGGTTAATATTTAGTAGTATTCCATATGGTTAACCTGTTTATCTGTAACAAATTCACATTTCTCTAATGATTAATAAAGTTGAGCGCTTTTTAATATGCTAATGACCATTTTAGTCCTCTCTTGTAAGTTCCTACTGAAGTCCTTTGCCTGTTGTTTTCTACTGGGTTGTCAAAATTTTTCTTGATAATCTGTTAAATAGTCTTATTTTTTGGACACAAGCCCTCTGTCTTTTTGTTGGAGGAGGGTGATAGATTACTATTCTTATTTGACAAATACTTACACAACACATACTTGTGTTGACAAGGCATTGGTCTAGGTGCCTTACAAACATTAATGGCATCTTTTAATTTTTAAAAAGTGATTAATATTAATAATAATCTAGTTTATCATTTTTGTTTTATGGTTAGAGCTTTATTATTGTTTTTGACTGTACTAAAGTCGCAAAGATATTCTCCTATAGTTTCCTCTTAAAAACTTTACCGTTCTGCTTTTCACTTCTACATATTCAATCTGGAATTGATTTTTGTATATTTAGTATGATATAGGGGTTAAGATAGACTGTTTCCATATAAATATAAATCATCCAGTACCACTTATCGAAAAGCCTACCCCTTCCCCACTGAACTGCAGTGCCAACTTTGACATAAGTCAGATGAACCATGTATGTGTAGCTCTGTTTTTGGACTCTGCTCCACTGGTTAGTTTTTATTTCCTCAAGTCAAAATGTCTTAATTCAGTGTTTCTCAAACTTTAAAGTGCACAAGAATAATCCAGACAGATTGCTAAAACACAGACTCCTTGGCCACAGCCTCAGAGACTCGGATTCAATAGGGTGTGAAGTGAAGCCGGAGAAATTCCATTTCTAACAAGCTCCCAGGTGATGCTGATGCTGCCAGTCCAAAAACCACTACATGCTAAGCTGTATTAATTGATACAGTTTTATAAGCCGTCTTGGTATCTGCCAACCTAAGTACTCCAACTCTGTTCTCCATGACTCCCTTAGCTATTCTCAGCCCTTTGCATTTCCGTGTGAATTTTAAAGTCAGCTTGAGCCCCCAAAATCAAAAGAACAGCAGCAGCAGCAACAAAGGAAACAATAACAACAAAAATCAAGTCACTGGGATTCTGTTAGAGTGCATTGAAAACGGAGGTTAATTTGAGAAGACCTGAAATTTCAATATTGAGTACCGTATATAAATACTGTATATCCCATGAATATGAATACTGTATATCCCTCCATTTATTTAGGTTCTTATGAATTTCTCTTAATAATGTTCTGTTGCTGCTGATCAGTCACTCAGTTGCGTCCAACTCTGCGACACTATGGACAGCACGCTGGGTGTCCCTGTCCTTCACCACCCTGAGTTTGCTTAAACTTATGTCCATTGAATCAGTGATAGCATCCAATCATCTCAACCTCTATTGTCCCCTTCTCCCCCTGCCTTCAACGTTTCTGAGCATCAGGGTCTTTTCAAATGAGTTAGCTCTTCACATCAGGTGGCCAAAGTATTGGGGCTTCAGTATCAGCCCTTCCAATGAATATTCAGGGTTGACTTCCTTTAGGATTGACTGGTTTAATCTCCTTGCAGTCCAAGGGATTTTCAAGGGTCTTCACCAACACCACAGTTCAAAAGCATTAATTCTTCCATGCTCAGCCTTCTTTATGGTCCAACTCTCACATCCATATATGATTACTGGAAAAACCATAGCTTTGACTACACAGACCTTTGTAGGCAAATAATGTCTCTGTTTGTTTTTTTTTTTTTTTTTTGACAGGAAATAGCATTTATTGGTGAGCGTGATTAAGGAGGGAACAGAGCTGATGCTCATGAGTGCAGGGCCTGCCACTTTGTCCAGGGGACCACGATTAGGGATGTATTTGACCCCACAGCCGTCCGGGATGAGTCGCTTTTCTGCCACCATGTTCTCAAATTCATCCACATTGAACTTGGTAAATCCCCACTTCTTGGAGATGTGGATCTTCTGACGGCCAGGGAACTTGAACTTGGCCCAGCGGAGGGCTTCAATCACATGCTCTTTGTTCTGCAGCTTGGTGTGGATGGACATTATGACCTGGCCAATGTGGACCCTGGCCACTGTGCCCTGGGGCTTTCCAAAGGCACTGCGCATACCTGTCTGGAGTCTATCAGCTCCAGCGCAAGACAACATCTTGTTGATGCGGATGACATGGAAGGGGTGGAGCCACACTCGGATGTGAAAACTATCTTTGCCACAGCTTTTCACCATGAACTTGTTGGCACAAATACGGGCAGCCTCCAGGGCTTCAGAGGACACCATGTGGCCACACAGTGGGAACTCATCCACTTTGGCCTTCTTACGCCCCAAGTCAAAGATGCAGATCTTAGCAACAGGGACACCTCAGCAGAAGCGGGACTTTGGGTACGGCTTGTTCTTACAATATCGGTAACACCGGGCGGGGCGGTGGCCCATGGCGACACCAGGATCTTCAGTGGCCTGCCGAAGGGAAAGAGTGTCTCTGCTTTTTAATATGTTGTCTAGGTTTGTCATTGTCATTGCCTTTCTTCCAAGGAGCAAGCGTCTTAATTCTATGGCAACAGTCACCATCTGTAGTGATTTTGGAGCCCAAGAAAATAAAGTCTGCCACTGTTTCCCCATATATTTGCCATGAAGTGATGGGACCAGATGCCACAATCTTAGCTTTTTGAATGTTGAGTTTTAAGCCAGCTTTTTCACTCTCCTTTTTCATCTTTATCAAGAAGCTCAATTTTTTTTTAATGGTAGTTAAGATATATGTAACATAAAATGTACCATCTTGACCATCTTTAAATGTACAGTTTAATTATATATATCCACATAGTTGTACAACTAATCTCTAGATTTCTTCTCATCTTGCAACTGAAACTCTATACCCATTAAACATTTCCCCATTGTCCTCACCCCACCCAGGTGCAAACACCATGCTACTTGCTGTTTCTGTGAATTTCACTACTCTAGGTAACTCATACAAATGGAATCATGCAGTTCCAAGTGCTATATTTTACAAGTTCATTTATTTTTACCTGGAATATATTAACTAAAGCAATTTGATTAAATACTGGCTCACTAAATTGAGTACTATCTAAAAATACAGTAAAAATCAGACTCTTAAGAAATTTGGTATTTTCAACTGGAAGCAATTTGAGAATCAGGACAATGCTACATAACACTGTGCCATTTGCAAACAAACTTGTATGTAAGATGGAATTTCTACCACTTTCACACACCAGGGCAGAGGTCAGAAACCCCCTAAAAAATGAATGGTAACATTTGTGTGTCTCTTAAAAGTTCTCTCACTGCTCATATCTCATTGACCAAAACCTCCAAAAGGTGGTTCATTGAGTCAGTAGGTTTTTACAAGTGTATAACTTTTCATATACACTTTAATATGTCTACTGTTGCTGTAAAAGTTGAAATAAACTCTTTTATTTATAGTTAAAATGTTTTATAAGTTAAAGAATCAATTCACTTCAGCAACTATTGATAAGGAGTGTAACAAGATACCTTGTGAACAAAAGGGAGACACTCTGCATGCCTCAGCAGGAGTTTCTCACTGAGATATGCCACCTGAGCTGATGCTTGGGCTCGGATTAAAAAAAGGAGTTGTAATCATCTACCATCTGAGGAAATGCCATTACCTGAAATGAAAGTCAATGAATATCACTTTACCTCACACTAAAATTTAACAGTATGACATGTTATGTAGTCAGGCATGATTTTATTTAGCTCACAATTTCCCACCATATGCAACTCTGCCCTCACTCCCAGAAAAGTAGTAAAGAAAATTCTGTAACACCATCAAAGAGGACCTGGAGTGTTGTTTCTATTAAAAACAATTTCCTTTCATTCTTATCACTGAACATTTCAAACATTCTTCTTCCAGAGGTCACTAGGACCCTTTACAGGACAGATAGCCAGTCTGTTCCTTTAAATATGAAGGAGCTTTCAGATAGTTGCTTTCTCCACATATAAATCAAAGCAACTCAGAGCTCTCCTGTGAGCGTGTAACTGCTTGGCTATACTAAGGCCAAATCAAATGATGCCCACCCAGGTCAGGCTGACCTTATAAAAGCAAGGATCAAAGAAACATTATAAAAAGCAAAATTACTCCCCTTTCTTAATGAGCAATTTAAAAGAGCATTCATTTGTTAAAATCAGTACCAAATGACAGTAAGCTTAAATTCCAAATGTAGCCTATAAATTACTCCCAGCAGACATAGAACAGTGGCCCAAACACTCTGTCCTTGCTTTGTAGACCATTTAAAAATCGAAGCTGTTTTTCCCCCAAGTCCTACTACTGCTCTAAACCAACCTCCCAACAAAGCCACACGGCTCACATATTTCCTTGCCTTTGCTCACATTATCACTCCATCTAGATCCCTTATGTTTCAAGGCCCCTCTAATCCTCCCTGAGGTAACAAAGCCTTCTTTGACTGCCCTATTCCAAATATTTTCTTCTTTTCTAAGCAGTTAGGGATTTATCTGTGCTATCACTGTAATTTAAGTTGCCTGGTATTGTTAATTACATTTTCGTAAGTTTATCGGATCTTGGCTAAATTAAAAATTCCATGAAGGCATGTCTTATGTTTTATACCTTTATTTCTTCCACAGTATCTACCAGCATGCTTGGCAAATCCTGAGATTCTGGATCTCCTGCTATTACAAAGCTCTCAAAGCTCTTTTCTCCACTCTGCAAATCTTCATACACAAAGCAGACACCAGGCAGTTCTAGCTGGTGGTCACTCAGTTGCCTCAAACAAGAAAGATCTCCTGCATTCTGGAGATGCTATTTCATCAACACTGCCAGATGCACCTTTCACACGGTCATGAAAAGCAGACATATTTAAACCATACAAATTATTTTTGAACTGAATTTTTCATCCTTTAACACCACGTTAACTCATAATGTCAGATGGCCTAACACTTAGCTTCAACGATGGCCAAAAGCAGAAGCACAAAACCATGAGTTTGAATAAGACTCCTCCATATTGAATGTATTACCATCTTAACTATAATCCCCTTATATTTCTCCTATCTGGGGACTGGAAGACCCACTGAAGTAAGGTTTTTTCCTTCGCATTATATTTTCTTCACATTACTGATTCTGCCTCTCACCAGCCTAATAAACAACAGTAAATTCACTTTAAAAGTAAATGTACACAATGATGTCAGTGCTGTCTATTCCTTAAAATGGTTTATCAAATAATATTTAAATGATATTGCTATTGCGCAGAATGGTTTTTAGACTTTATTTTTTATTATATGATACACAAAGAAGATAAAGCATAACTAAAATGCAAGTTATAAAATATACTATGAACACATATGAATCTTGAGACTGTTTTTTAACTTATCATTACATTTAAAAAATTCATATACTGCAGTTTATCATTCACTTGTTGATGGACATTTGCACTGTTTCGAGTTTTAAGCTCTTACAAATTAAACAGCTATGAACATTTGTGTAAATCTTTGTGGAGCTATACATTTTCATTTCACACAGATAAATACCTGAAGGTGGAATTGATAATTAACTGAATGAGAAAATGCCAAACTGTGTTCCAAAGTGGTGGTGCCATATTATATCACATTACATTTACCATGTATGAGGATTTCAACTACCTCACATGGTAACACACCTTTTAAGTGGTAGACAGTTGTATACTGTTGTGGTTTTAATTTGCATTTTCCCAATGACTAGTGATATTAACCATCTTAGCTTCTCTTAACGGGTCATTTGTTTATCCTTATGTTATCAGGTAGTATTTTTTTTTTTTTGTCCATAGCTTATAATTTTTATCTGCAGACAAATGGTCCCAAAGAACTTACTTGGCCATCACAGAAGCACTCCAAAAAATTTTAGAATCAGCCTGTCAACTTCTAAGAAAAACAAAAGGTGGAGGCGGGGGCGGGGGGGGGTTAACCTGGATTTTGATTGCTACTGGATTTATTATTGTGTAATTCTGGAAGAATTGTCAATTCAACAATATTAAGCCTTTCAATCCATGAACATGGTTAAGTCTCCCCACTTATTTAAATTTCTTCAATTTCCTAAAGCAATATTTGTCATTTTTAGTATACAGGTCTTACAGTTAAGTCAAATTCATCACTAAATATTTGATATTTTATGCTATTGTGTGGTTTTAAAATTATTTTCCTAATTATTACTGCTAGTATATATAAACATAACTGACTTTTTTATATTGACCTTGTATTCTCACACGTTGCTTATTAATTATAGTAGCTTTCACGTCTATTCTTTAGGGTTTCCCACGTAAAGAATTGTGTTGTCTACGCATAATGATAATTTTACATATTTCTTTCCAATCTGCACTCCCTCTGGATCTTTGTCACGTCTTATTGCACTAGCTGGAATTTTCGGTTCAAAGAAGAAGTGCCACTTTTCTGACCTCAGAGGAAAAAAAATTGTTTTTCATTAATGGTGACTTTAACTCTAGATTTTTCACAGAAACCCTTTATCAGATTGATATTCTCTTCTACTCAGAGTTTGCTAACTTTTTTATAATGAAAGAATATTGAGTTTTTCCAAATGCTGAAATAAATAAATATACTGAGATGATCATTCAATGTTTCTCCTTGACTGCATTAAAAGATGAACTTCAATGACTATTTAATGTTAAACCAATTTTGCATTCCTGAGGTAAAAACTATCTGGTCATGACTAATTATCCTTTTTGTTGTTCTTCAGTCATTCAGTCGTATACAATTCTTTGCAATCCCATGGACTGCAGTATGCCAGTCTTTCCGTCCTTCACCATCTCCCGGAGCTTGCTCAAACTCAAGTCCACTGAGTCGGTGATGCCATCCAACCATCTCGTCCTCTGTCGTCCCCTTGTCCTTCTGCCTTCAATCTTTCCCAGCATCACGATCTTTCCCAATGAGTCAGTTCTTCACATCAGGTGGCCAAAGGATTGGAGTTTCAGCCTCGGCATCAGTCCCTCCAGTGAATATTCAGGACTGACTGGTTTGATTTCCTTGTAGGCCAAGGGACTCTCGAGTCTTCTCCAACACCACAGTTCCAAAGCATCAATTCTTCAGCGCTCAGCCTTCTCTACGGTCCAACTCTCACATTCATACATGACTACTGGAAAAACCATAGGTTTGACTATACAGACCTCTTTAGGCAAGTAACGTCTTCACTTTTTAATATGATTTCTAGGCTTGTCATTGCTTTTCTTCCAAGTAGAAAGCATCTTTTAACTTCATGACTGAAATCACAATCTGCAGTGATTTTGGAGCCCAAGATAATAAAGTTGTACATTCTTTTCACAGTTTCCCCATCTACTTACCATGAAGTGATGGGACGAGATGCCATGATCTTAGTTTTTTGAATGTTGAGTTTTAAGCCCGCTTTTTCACTCTCCTCTTTCAACTTTAACAAGAGGTTCTTCAGTTCCTCTTCACTTTCTGCCATAAGGGTGGTGTCATCTGCACATCTGAGGTTATTGATATTTCTCCCTGCAATCTTGATTCCGGCTTGTGCTTCACCCAACCTGGAATTTCGCATGATGTACTCTCCATATAAGTTAAATAAACAAGGTGACAATATACACTCTTGACGGACTCCTTTCACAATTTTGAACCAGTCCATTTTTCATATTTGGTACTGTTACTTCTTGACCTGCATATACAGATTTTGCAGGAGGAAGGTAAGGTGGTCTGGTATTCCCATCTCTTTTAAGAATTTTCCACAGTTTGTTGAGATCCACACAGTCATAGGCTTTGGCATAGTCAATGAAGCAGCAGTAGATTGCTTTCTCTAGCTTTTTCTGTGATCCAATGGATCATAGGTAATCTGATCTCTGGCTCCTCTGCCTTTGCTAAATCCAGCTTGTACATCTGGAAGTTCTCAGTTCACATACTGATACTGTTGAAGCCTAGCTTGAAAGATTTTGAGCATTACCTTGCTAGCATATGAAATGAGTGCAATTGTGCAGTAGTCTGAACACTGTTTGGCATTGCCCTTCTTTGGGACTGGATTGAAAACTGACCTTTTCCAGTCCTGTGGCCACTGCTGAGTTTTCCAAATTTGCTGGCATAGCAGTACTTTCACAGCATCATCTTTTAGGATTTGAAATAGTTCAACCGGAATTCCATCACCCCCACTAGCTTTGTTCATAGTGATGCTTCCTAAGGTCCACTTGACTTCACACTCCAGGATGTCTGGCTCTAGGTGAGTGATCACACCATCGTGATTATCTGGGTCATTAACATCTTTTTTGTTTAGTTCTTCTGTGTATTCTTGCCACCTCTTCTTAATATCTTCTGCTTCTGTTAGGTCCATACTATTTCTGTCCTTTATTGTGCCCATCTTTGCATGAAATGTTCCCTTGGGATCTCTAATTTTCTCAACGAGATCTCTAGTCTTGCGCATTCTATTGTTTTCCTGTTTCTTTGGATTGTTCAGTTTAGAAAGCTTTCTTATCTCTCCTTGCTATTCTTCGGAACTCTGAATTCAGATGGGTATATCTTTCCTTTTCTCTTTGCCTTTCACGTCTCTTCTTCTCTCAGCTGTTTGTAAGGCCTCCTCAGACAACCATTTTGCCTTTTTGCATTTATTTTGCTTGGGGATGGTTTTGATCATCGCCTCCTGTACAATGTAATGAACCTCTGTCCACAGTTCTTCAGGCATTTTATCAGATCTAATCCCTTGAATCTATTTGTAACTTTCACTGTAGAATCATAAGGGATTTGATTTAGGTTATACCTGAAAGGCCTAGTGGTTTTCCCTACTTTTCTTCAATTTAAGTCTGAATTTTGCAATAAGGAGTTCATGATCTGAGCCACAGTCAGCTCCCAGTCTTGTTTTTGCTGACTATATATAAGAGCTTCTCCATCTTTGGCTGCAAAAAATACAGTCAATCTGATTTTGGTATTGACCGTCTGGTGGTGTCCATGTGTAGAGTCTTCTCTTGTGTTGTTGGAAGAGGGTGTTTGCTATGACCAGTGCATTCTCTTGGCAAAACTCTGTTAGCCTTTCCCCTGCTTCTTTCTGTACTCCAAGGCCAAACTTGCCCATTACTCCAGGTATCTCTTGACTTCCTACTTTCGCATTCCAATCCCCTATGAAGAAAAGGACATTTTTCTTTTTTTTTTTGGTGTTAGTTCTAGAAGGTCTTGTAGTTCTTCATAGAACCATTCAGATTCAGCTTCTTCAACATTAGAGGTTGGGGCATCGGCCTGGATTACTGTGATACTGAATGGTTTGCCTTGGAAATGGACCAAGATCATTCTGTTGCTTTTGAGACCGCATTCAAGTACTGCATTTAGGATTCTTTTGTTGACAATGAGGGCTACTCCATTTCTTCTAAGGGACTCTTGCCCACAGTAGTAGATATAATGATCATCTGAGTTAAATTTGCCCATTCCAATCCATTTTAGTTCACTGATTCCTAAAATGTCGATGTTCACTCTTGCCATCTCCTGTTGGACCGCTTCCAATTTACCTTGATTCATGGACCTGACACTCCAGGTTCCTCTGCAATACTGTTCTTTACAGCATCAGACTTCACTTTCACCACCAGACCATCCAAAACTGTGCTGTTTCTGCTTTGGCTCAACCTCTTCATTCCTCTCCAGCCACTTCTCCGCTCTTCTCCAGTAGCACATTAGGCGCCTGCCAACCTGCGGAGTTCATCTTTCAGTTCATCTTTTCATACTGTACTCACGGCAAGAATGCTAAAGTGGTTTGCCATTCTCTTCTCCAGTGGACCACGTTTTGTCAGAAGGCGGGTCATCATCAGAAAATTGGATTAAAGATTATCCTTTTGATACACTGTTATTTCATATATTTTGCCCCAGATCTGTGGCTGTTTGCAAGTGTTCACATTCAGTACCAGTTACTCCAACATGGCTAGAAATAAACCCACAAATAAGCATTAAATTTAAGCCATGGTTAACTGTGAAGAAAAGATGTCCAGCAGTTACCAGAGTAGATGATGTTAAGAAGAGCACTCATTCTTTCTCTATTCTTGAAATAGGATATATACAAGTAACCTAGTACAACTCCAGTCAAAAAAAATTTTTAAGCCTTTGTTTAAAAATAGTTTACCCACAAACTGAAACAAAGCATACCCATCTCCTGCTTCTCTAAAAGCTACCAAGTTATCACCCAGATATAGCTACCAGGCCCATGATCAGAATACCCATTAAATTAAAATGCATGAGTAACACCTGAGGGGACAAGTATTCAAACCAGAAAGAAAATGAAAATCTTGGGTTACTCTGCTTAATACAGACAGACATGTCATCATCTAATATGAGGACAAACTATCAGAAGTATCATGGATATCTTGCAGTTATATTGCCTATCTTAAAAAATTAAAAGTAAGAAATAAGTATACCCTAAAAGAAAAAAAAAGTATCATTTTTATCTGTAAAAATGGCTAGCAAACTTTTAAGTTCACAGTTAAGTAATTATTAAATAGCTTTAAAATTAATAGCAGAAAGAGAAAATATGTACAATTTAATCTGCAACTTCCAAAGGTCTTTTTCCATTTTTCATTTAGAGTCCTTGGGGCTTCAGGCAGACAGTCAGAAGGCAGGCTGCCAGTATCAATTCACACTTCAGCAAAACTTTTGCCAATGAAAACTGAAACACCTGTATGAATTAACTAAATTGTTCCCATTTTCAACAATGAAAGGAAATTAAAAGCATTACTGAATGTCACTGACTTGGCTCATCTGAAAGGAAATAACATAGATAACGCAGCTAATTTTAAATTATCAAGCCGATACAACATAAATGGCTCTTTAGAACAATGTGGGTTATTTTTACTATGACTCATTCAGCTTTCCTGAAATGTGAGGAAAGAATGTCTCGGAATAGCATGACATAATGACAATGTTAATAAAAAAGGGAAAGTATTCCTCTTAGGACAATCTTCTGCCATTGCTGAATTAAAACCTTTTCCCAGTGCATCTCATACATATCTCAACATGCTACACCAACTTGGAAACACTGGCAAAAATTCTTCCAGAAAAGAGATTTCACCACTATTTTAGTAAACTTTAGGACAGCTGATGAAAACTGAACAAAATTCAGGACCAATAAGCCACTCATTTGGTTCCCAAGTATTTATCAGATGTTCACTAACTGTGGTTCCTGTCCCTCCAAGTGCTCACAATCCTCTGGCAGGGGTAGTGAGATTTCTACTGGACTCGCTCTCCTGTCAACAGAGAGAGACACCTCACAGCCTCAAGAGTTCACAACTCCAGACCCCAGGTACCATGCTGTAGCCAGAGGAGGGAGATGGATGCTCACAAAAAGAATGTGGCCTCTCTCCTCTCTACTCCCTTTTCCTCCACATCTACAGCCAATTCCAAATACCCCTTATGCACTTAGAAAGTCCTATTCCTTGAAAACAGTGGTATGCTCCTACAAACCAGCGACCAGATAACCTGACTCACCACTGAGGGCTGTGGGGGCGTCTATCTGCCCACTCTGAAGATTCTCACACACATTCTGTAATCTGACCCTAAGGACAAGTTTTCAGTGCTGAGGGAGGGACCCATCATGTCCTGCCTCATTTTACAGAAGAGAAAGATGAGAAGGACACACCAGGTGTCGGTAGTACCCTGGGGGGTCACACTCCCTACACCGTGGAACTACGTGGAGCAGTGCAGCTCCAGTTTCTGCTTCTAGTATACTTCATTCATTCCCGTGTTCTGCATACTTCTCTTGAGCAAGAACCATGAGTAAAGCGTTGTAGCAGGCCTTGTAGAAGACCCAGAGAAGGACAGAGACCATCCCTAGATCTGGAAGTTTAGAGTTTTAGAGGGAAGATAAGACATACACCTAAGTAATTACAGTGAGCCCAAATATGATTTTTGTTAAAAGATAATTCAGAAGCAGGGTAGCAGCTAAAAGTGGTCCCTCTTGCCTCAGATACTCCTCAGCAGTTATACAGGATATAAATAAAGGATATTTATGTACAGGATATACAATTATTTAGGATATAAATTATAGTGAAATTATTGAAACCAGGGGCCACTTACAACTCACCTTATTATCTGTTTCAGATTCATGCACAGGAAGGGATAAGAGGAAAGACTGAATGACAAAAGGAAGAGGTGACTTGGTTTTTCTGGAGTATTCTGTATGCTTCACTTGGGACAAGGAATGAATGGGTGTTATACAGCCCAAAGTATGCATGGGGCTCCTCAGAGCCCTCCTCTCTCTTAAGTTCCTTGCCTTCCTTTTCATCAATTAAAAATTTATTTGGCATTAACCAACTCATCTCTTCGAAAGTGTTAGGCCTGGCACTAAAGAGCACTTTCACTCAACAGCTTTTCCTGAAAAAGACATCAGTTCTCAGGTCAGTGCTGACGTGGAGGAGATCTAGAGGAGAAGAGCAAAACAATTATGTATCATGAAGCCCTGGGGGGAAAACATAAAACCAGAGTATACAACCTTTACTACAAGCTAGGAGGGGTGAGTTACCTACCAGCAGAGGTTACTAGAGTTAACTACTTCAGCAATATTGTACCTCACTTTATAGAGGAACAAGAACAGGGAAAGAAAAAGAAAAGGAAGGGAGGGACTTCTCTGGTAGTACAGTGGCTAAGACTCTGCGCTCCCAATGCAGGGGACCTGGGTTCAATCCCTGGTCAGAGAACTAGATCCCATACGCTACAACTCAAGATCCAGCACAGCTACATAAATAAATGTATTTAATTTAAAAAAGCGGGGGGAAGGAAAGAAAAAGAAAAAGAAGAAAAGAAAGGTTAAAGAAAAGAAGAAATATATCACATCCACGAAAAGCACTAAAAACTAAGTTAACTGCTTGAATGTGATGAGAGTGCTTTCATGTCATTTCAGGTTAACTGTGGATAATCTATATTCCACAATAATGTGCTTAAGAAGCCAATCTCAAGAAGATGTTTCTGCTGATCACCCTCCCATGAGAGGTCAACAAGAACACTTCCTATCATAGGCTGCATCTTGTTTACCTCTGTCATCAGAATGGGCCCAAGCACCCGGGTCATCACTTACCATCTACACACCAGTGACTGTCCCCATCCAGCTCTGTACTTCCCAACACTGACTCAAGACCACACCAGACCCCACATGTCCTTCCCAGTGCCTCACATCAGGAAGACTCGTGTTCAACATCACGCTCCCACACTGTCTCTCCTAAAATAGCCATCCCTAACCCATTCTTCCTCTGCTACACTGTTTTATGTCTACAATGAGTACTTCTATCAAACATCTGTCTTTCTTTGTCTACCATTTATTTCCCTCACAAGAATGTAAACTGATGAAAATTCCAGGAGGGAAAAGGCTGCTATATCCTCAATAACCAGCACAATGCCTTAAGTTTTAAGGATTAAAGTGTGTGTTAAGTATTCAATCTATGTTGAACAAATAAATAAGAGGTGCATAATAATTTTTTAAATATATCTTTTAAAAAAAGTTTAACACTTTACTTGTCAAATTCCTTACCATTTATGTAACAACTATTAGGAACACTCCACACAGTTACCTAAACACACATATGCTATAACGAAAATCAGCAGATTTCTAACAATACTGAAGTGGGAAACTAAAACAGGCACTCGAACTCTGAAGATTAACATTGACCAGTTCTAAAACTATATGTAGGAAATAGTAACTTGCAAGATTTATTTTACAGCACAAAGTAAGTTAGCCTTTCTCCCTACGAGATAAAAGTACTTTAGTTCTGCCTTATCTGAAAAATAATAAAGGAAAAAAACACCAGAATTCTAACTTGATCCCTAACTACAATAATAAAAATGCCTTTGAAAAAATGATGAATCCTGAGCAAGTTGGGTTCATTAAAGGCGTGTGTATCTTTTCATCTATAAAGCTAAAAAGATACTGACAGCCCTCTTGTTCTGTGGCCTTCCTCTTCTGAAAAGCCTTCTTTGATATCAAACCCTCAAACATCTATTCTCCTGTCTTTCCTTTTCACAATCATTTTTTCCAACTGTGGTCTTTATCTATCAACTTTATTTTTCTCACACACCATTCTCTCCTTATTTCTCTGTAGTGAGGTGACTACACAGCAATTTCACCAAACCTGTCATAGAGATAAGCAATGCACTCCAGCCATCAAAGTCTGAGCCTTTCCTTCTGACTGCTCTCCACTGCCGAACGCTGACAAGTGCCCCTTGCTCTCGACACTGTCTCCTGCCTTAGCCTCCATAACCCATGCTCTCCTGTTTCTGCCCCTCGCTCTCTGAACCCCTCGGTCCCACTACATCCATGGAGCATCACCCTCAAATTTTAACCAAAAGAGTTGCACATTACACTGACTTTGGAGTAAAGATTCAAACTCTTGCTCTGTCACTTCATTTACTCAGTCAACAAGTATTTATCGAGCACATATTATGTGCAAGATACTGGACTCAGCCCTGCAAACAAAGATCAAAGAACAAGAAATATTTACTCACTGCTCTTAAATTCAAGCAAGTACAAACAAAAATGCTTATGTCCGTAGAGGACAGACTGGCAGACACAGTGGGGAAAGGAGAGGTTGGGACAAATTGAGAGAATAGCACTGAAACATACACACTATTATACGTAAAACAGACAGCCAGGGGGAATTCGCTGCGATGCAGGGAGCTCAAACCCAGTGCTCTCTGACACCTAAAGGGGTGGGATGGAGTAGGAGGCAGGAGGGAGGCAGCACATGCATACCTATGGCTGATTCATGTTGACGTATGGCAGAAACCAACACAACATTGTAAAGCAATTATCTTCCAATTAAAAATAAATAAAAATTTTAAAATGCTTATGTCTAAACCAGCATCAAGATACATGCAGCTTGGAAACTAACATGATAAGCTTTTTTTTCTGCCTTAATTTCCTTCAGTTCAGTTCAGTCACTCAGTCGTGTCCAACTCTTTGCGACCCCGTGAATCACAGCACGCCAGGCCTCCCTGTCCATCACCAACTCCCGGAGTTTACTCAAACTCCTTAGGTGACAGTATTTCAACATGAGCAATCTGAGGCAAGAACATACCAGAGGCAAATAATTTACAAGAAAAAAAAAAAGAAACAGAAAGGACAAAGACATCACTCACTGATGTAAAGGCCAGCAGCTCCTCTTCAGTTAACTTGTGCACTGGGTTATTCTTCTGGAGATCGGTGCTTTAAATTTAAAAAATAAAAAAGCAAATCAATTCCAGAATGCATGTCATAATGAACGAAATACAATTTTTAAAGAGGCAAGTAAACTATATTTATATATTTGAAAGCACATATTATTATTGTATTATTTACAAATGTAGAGATGACTGTGCCAAAGATAAGCACAAAAGTAATAAAATGCTAACAAGTAACTGTGGTGGTGTACTAAATGTCAACACAGTTTATAAGAAAAAACAAAATCTAATCTGTGCCACTCCACAAAGAAAATGAAAAGAATATGGCACCAATTCCTATTTATTAAACTCATGCAAAACAAAATTTACTATCACCATGAGACAGGCAAAGATTAAGAAGTTCTCAAAGAGCCGGAACAATGGGAATTCTTAGATCCTGGTGATCCAAGTATGAATAATCTTGGAAAACAATTCAGCACTATCTTGTAAAGTGAACATTCACATATCCTAACCTCAGTAATCCCAGCCTAGATATAGAGCCCAACAGAAATTCAATAGCTATACCGGGAATCATACATACAAATATCCATAGTAATATTGTGTGTAACAGGAAAGATCTGTTAACAATCCAGTGTCCAAAAAGGAAATCAGATCACTGTGAAATACCCAACAGAACGCTACACTGCAAAGTAAACTGCAGCTATATATAACAACACGGATAAGTCACATAAAGACACTGGTGAGAGAAAAAAACACATCACAGACAACTACATATAGTAACATACCGCTTTTATAAAGCTGAAAGACAAAAGGAATAATTGACTGAGAAGTATAAAAGACATGTGAGCAAATATATTTTTTGAAAAGGCAAGAAAATGGCAAAGACAAAATTTAGGACACTGATCACCTTTTATGACAAGAGGAAGATGACATGGGAAAGACGTACACAGACTGAGCTAGTGGTATTTCCAAGCTTCAGGTTCTTGAACTGGGTGGTGGGTTCATGTTATTATTATAGTATATAACTTATGTTTATATACTACATAAGTTACTTTGTATGTGAATATTATTTGTATTAAGAATGAAAATAAAATTCAAAACTGTGTTCCACCTGCTGGGATGTTATAAGAACCACAACACTTCCCTTCTCTGACCCTCGCTAATGGTGCAGAATGTGACTTTATTTACTTTTGGCTGAGCTAGGTCGTCACTGCTGTGCAGGCTTTTCTCTGGTCGCAGGGAACAGCTGCTAGTCTCTAGCTGTGGCACATGGGGTGGCTTCTCCTGCTGGGGAGCGCAGGCTCCAGGAAGTACCATGGGAGCCTCAGCAGTTGCAGCATGCTGGCCCAGTACTTGCGGTCCCCAGACTCTAGCTCCAGTGCACAGGCTCAGGAGTTGTGGCCCATGGACTTAGTTGCTCCATGGCATGTGGGATCTTCCCATACCAGGGATAGAACACGTGTCTCCTGCACTGGCAGTTGGATTCTCTACCACTGAGGCACCAAGGAAGTCCCAGAATGTGAATTTAATTGTGTATATATATATTTTTAATCAGACAATGCAGTGTACATCATGAGAAACACTGGGCTGGAGGAACCACAGGCTGGAATCAAGATTGCCGGGAGAAATATCAATAACCTCAGATATGCAGATGACACCACCCTTATGGCAGAAAGTGAAGAAGAACTAAAGAGCCTCTTGATGAAGGTGAAAGAGGAGAATGAAAAAGAAAACTAAGATCATGGCATCCAGTCCCATCACTTCATGGCAAATAGATGGGGAAACAGTGGAAACAGTGGCTGACTTTATTTTTCTTGGGCTCCAAAATCACTGCAGATGGTGACTGCAGCCATGAAATTAAAAGACGCTTATTCCTTGGAAGGAAAGTTATGACCAACCTAGACAGCATATTGAAAAGCAGAGACATTACTTTGCCAACAAAGGTCCGTCTAGTCAAGGCTATGGTCTTTCCAGTGGTCATGTATGGATGTGAGAGTTGGACAATAAAGAAAGTTGAACACCGAAGAATTGATGCTTTTGAACTGTGAGAGTCCCTTGGACTGCAAGGAGATCCAACCAGTCCATCCTAAAGGAAATCAGTCCTGAATGTTCACAGGAAGGACTGATGCTGAAGCTGAAACTCCAATACTTTGGCCACCTGATGTGAAGAGCTGACTCATTTGAAAAGACCCTGTTGCTGGGAAAGATTGAGGGCAGGAGGAGAAGGGGACAACAGAGGATGAGATGGTTGGATGGCATCATCAACTCAATGTACATGGGTCTGGGTGAACTCCAGGAGTTGGTGATTGACAGGGAAGCCTGGCATGCTGCAGTTCATGGGGTCACAAAGAGCTGGACACGACTGAGCGACTGAACTAAACTGAACTGAATCAGACAAAATTCAAGTTGAGGGTAATCCTACAGAATAACTGGCTTATAAATTTCCAAAGTGTCAAGATCATAAAAGTCAAGCAAAAATGAAGAACTATTCCAAACTGACAGAAAGAATACAAACATAAATGTAACGCATATGTTCTAGACTGGATCCTGTGCTATAAAGAAGATTATTGGGACAACTGGCAAAACTTGAATGGGGTCTGAGTACAAAGTGATAGTAAAGCATGAGTGCTAATTTCCTGATTTTGATAAATGTATTATGGCTACGCACAGAAGCTCCCTTGTTTGTTGAAGACACACACTAAAGTATTTAGGGATGACAGAATATCATGTCAGAAAATAATTCTCAAAAAAGTCTTTGCAATGCCTTGCCCTTGAAACTTTTGTCCAAATTTGAAATCACTTTAAAACATAAAATGAAAAACTATTTCTACCACACATAAGGTTCTACTGTATTAAAAATTCTATCCTCTGCATGTACATATCCTCAAAGATCAAAATAGTTACCTCTCCTAAATATTTCATTAGGATTCTATTCAGGTAGCCTTTCCCTTCTCCAGGGGATCTTCCCAACCCAGGGATTGAACCTACGTCTCCTGCTTTGCAGGCAGATTCTTTACCAGCTAAGCCACAAGGGAAGCCCAGCCAAGGCTAACAGGACTTTTCCTTATGAAGAAAAGAGAAGGATAAGTATACCAACTTACAGGAGATTCCTAATCGCTAACCTTTCCTTGGTTGCCCAACTCTTCTCTATCTTCATAACTGTTAGAAGATTCCTATTCATCCAGAACTCTGGGGACCTTCTTGAACAAAGATTTCCCCAACACAAGAGAATCAATATGCAAGAAATTCAAGGTGGCCAAGTATGTCATTCACTTACCAGATTCCAAGGATAACAGCAAGCTCTTCAGCACATAGATCAGGCATCTGAAACTGTTCACAGTCTGCTAACTTTATCTCATTTAGAACGGTATCATCATTGAGCTCAACATTCTGGTGGAATACCAAAGAAAATATTTAAAACAAAAACTAAGTTTGATTTAATCAATAGACTATATGCAACAGACTGCTGGGTGGGATAACATTTTTTTGTTTAAGATTTTACAGTGTCTATACATGGTCAATAGGCTGTTCTTCTTGTGAAACATATTTGGGGACAATTTACTGTGTAGAAATGGAGGACATGCCATCTACATGACAGGAATGCACTGACATCATCAATAACAGGGAATAACTGCTCTTCCCTGTTTGATTGAGCCTATGAGGCAAAAGCTCCTCTACCGATACATCAGGACTCAAAACCAGAACTTTCTCATCGGTTTCTAAATCATAATCTGAAACATCAATTCCCAATTCTGTTTCCCAAGAAGATCTAGAATAGGAAGGAAAAGAAAACACAATTGAAAAAGAAATAAAGCCTGAAGAAGTAGAGAACTTGGTAGAGTACTTGATTTCAAAAACAACTACAAAGCCAACACGTGAAGACAGAAATACAGATGAAAGGAAGAGAATAGAGTCCAAAATTTCAGACCCATATTACATGGTCAACTGATTTTCAACAAGGTACCTAGATGATTCAACAAAGGAAAGTTTTTTCAATAAATGATGTTAGAAGAACTGTATATCCACTTGGGAAAAAATAATGCTCTGCCCAGATCTCATACCATACACAAGAATTAAATCAAAATGAATCACAGACCTTACTGTAAAAGCTGATACTAAAAGACTTCTAAGAAAGAAATCACAGGAGAAAAGACTTGTAACTTTGGCGTAGGCAGAGAGTCTTTAGTTCGGACACAAAAAAACTTGAACCATCAGATAAAAACTTCTAACTCTTTGAAAACACTGTTTGAAAGTGAAAAGTCAAGCCACAGACTGAGAAAACATACTCACCAAACAAATATCTGGGAAAAGGCTTGTAATCAAAGTATGGAATTACAGCTTAATAAGAAGATAAAAAACTCAACATAAATATGAACAACTTTACAAAAGACCCTTTACAAAAGGTTGGCTAATCAGCACACAAAGAGATCCTCAATAATAGCAGTCCACATGAAAATACTAATTAAAATCAGAATGAACTACTAGTACACATACATAAAATAGATAAAATTTAAAAGACTGACAATCCCAATTGTTGCCAAGGATCTGGAACAATTCAAGCTTTCATACATTGCTGGTAGCAATGTAAAATGGTACAACCACAGAAAACAGTTTGCTAGTTTCTCATAATAAACATATTTACCATATGAGCTCTCAATTCCACTCCTTTGTAGTTATCTATTAGAAACAAAACATATGTCCACCCAAAGATATATATATATATACATATATGTGTGTGTGTGTGTTCATACCAGTTTTATCTGTAATAGCCCAAAACTGGAAACAACCCAAATGTCTGTCAACAGGTAAATAAATTAAAAAGAAAAATTATGCTATATGCATTTAATGAAATTCTAATCAGCAATAAAAAAAAAGTACTGACACATACAACCACACAGACATATCTCAATTCAAAAACATCATGCTGAGCAAAAGAGGCCAGATAAAAAGAGGACATACTATAGGAGTCTAGTCACATAAAATTCTAGAAAAGGTAAACTATCTATAGTCACAGAAAGCAAGTGAATGATTATTTAGGGCCAGAGAAGGTGTGGAATTAACTGCAAAGGGGCAGGATGGAATTTTCGAGGGTAATGAAATGTATCTTTTTTTTTTTCCATTTCTTTTTATTAGTTGGAGGCTAATTACTTTACATCATTACAGTAGTTTTTGTCATACATTGAAATGAATTAGCCATGGATTTACATGTATTCCCCATCCCAGTTCCCCCTCCCACCTCCCTCTCCACCCGATCCCTCTGGGTCTTCCCAGTGCACCAGGCCCGAGCACTTGTCTCATGCACCCAACCTGGGCTGGTGATCTGTTTCACCCTAGATAATATACATGTTTCCATGCTGTTCTCTTGAAACATCCCACCCTCCCCTTCTCCCAGAGTCCACAAGTCTGTTCTATACATCTGAGTCTCTTTTTCTGTTTTGCATATAGGGTTATCGTTACCATCTTTCTAAATTCCATATATATGTGTTAGTATACTGTAATGGTCTTTATCTTTCTGGCTTACTTCGCTCTGTATAATGGGCTCCAGTTTCATCCATCTCATTAGAACTGATTCAAATGAATTCTTTTTAATGGCTGAGTAATATTCCATGGTGTATATGTACCACAGCTTCCTCATCCATTCGTCTGCTGATGGGCATCTGGGTTGCTTCCATGTCCTGGCTATTATAAACAGTGCTGCGATGAACATTGGGGTGCACGTGTCTCTTTCAGATCTGGTTTCCTCGGTGTGTATGCCCAGAAGTGGGATTGCTGGGTCATATGGCAGTTCTATTTCCAGCTTTTTAAGAAATCTCCACACTGTTTTCCATAGTGGCTGTACTAATTTGCATTCCCACCAACAGTGTAAGAGGGTTCCCTTTTCTCCACACCCTCTCCAGCATTTATTGCTTGTAGACTTTTGGATAGCAGCCATCCTGACTGGCGTATAATGGTACCTCATTGTGGTTTTGATTTGCATTTCTCTGATAATGAGTGATGTTGAGCATCTTTTCACGTGTTTGTTAGCCATCTGTATGTCTTCCTTGAAGAAACGTCTGTTTAGTTCTTTGGCCCATTTTTTGATTGGGTCATTTATTTTTCTGGAGTTGAGCTGGAGGAGTTGCTTGTATATTTTTGAGATTAATCCTTTGTCTGTTGCTTCGTTTGCTATTATTTTCTCCCAATCTGAGGGCTGTCTTTTCACCTTGCTTATAGTTTCCTTTGTTGTGCAAAAGCTTTTAAGTTTCATTAGGTCATGAAATGTATCTTGACTGCAATGGTTGGGTGCAAGTATTTTCCAAATTCCATCAAATTATATAATTAAAATTATTCTGTGTAAGCTATATCTCAATAAAATAGATTTTTAAAAATTAATCATCAAAAAATAGTAAAATCACAATGAGAAATCACTACACACAACTCACAAAAATGCCAAAAATTTTTAAACTGATAATACCAAGCACCAGCAAGGATGCAGAGCAATTAATGCTCTCATATACTGAGGGTGGGGATGTGAAATAGTACAACCACTTCGGAAGACAGTTTGATCATTTCTCTAGTTAAAAATACACTTAATACAAGCCATTTCAATCCTTGGCATTTACCTGTGAAAATTAAAACATACATTCAGATGAAGACTCGCACATGAATGTTCCGAACAGCTTTATTCATAAGAGCCAAAAACCAGAAACCCTCAGCTGTCTACCAACAGAATGGATAAACACACTGTGGCTTATCCATACAATGAAATAATAAACACTCAGCAATAAACAGGAGCTAATTGTCGGTATTAAAACAAGGATGAATCTCAAAACACTATGCTAAGTGAAAGAAACCAGACACAGAATAGTCATGCTATCTGATTCCATTTATTTGAAACTATGGAAAAAGACCAGCTCTAATCTGTGATGGAAAGCAGGGAGGGAAAGTGACTGACTGCAAAGAAGTATGGGTGACTTTTCTGCCTAATGGAAACGGTTCTGTACTTTGATTACAGTGTGGCTACGTGGGTCTATCTGTTAAAACTCACCAAACTGGACACTTAAAGTAGGTGCATTTTATTTTATGTAAATTATTCCTCAATAAATTTGATTTAATTTTTTCTTCCAATTGAATAAAAGTAGCTTAAACTAGGAAGACTAAACTGTAGGCCCAGCTCTACTTATAAGGTTTTGTGAAAAGAATACAACCTTCAACAACTGCTGACAGGAGGAACACAGAACTCGAGGCGGCTAGGCATTGAAAAAGTGCCTCCTCTCTTCTTCCCTGACCTGTAGAACTTCAAAAGGCTGGGCTGGCAGGCGCACAGTGCACCCTGGTGGCCAGCCATTTTCAACATATGCTTTTCATAATTGTTTTTTTAAACCTGCATATGTAATTTTAAATTTTCTAACAGTTACACTTAAAAAAATAAATAAAAGCGATTTAACCTAGTATGTCAAAAATATTATCCCTGTAACATTCATTAATAGAAAATTAGTAATTAGATACTATAAACTCTTTCAGTTTACGAAATCTAGTACATCTTTGACACTTCAACACATCTAAGCTTGGACCAAGCAACTTTCAAGTGATCAATAATCGTTATGTGGGTACATCACTGGACTGTGCAGCTCTACAGTATCCAAAATTCCCACCTTTTCACATCCTGATAGGGATGTATCAACCTTCTTACTGACACCCAATGTTTGTGGAGTGTCTTTATAGATATAATCTGATCCCTTTAAAAAGTGTGATGTGGGAGAAAACAAACGAGGAAGCTAAAAATACAATAACCTTCCCAGGTTCTCAATCGGGCTAGACAATAAAGATGTCACAAGGACCCAAGTTTCCACCTCCCAGCAAGGACTCCTCCCCCTCCCCCACAGAAGACCTGAGACAGGTCAGCCTTAGCAACAGAGCACCATTTATTTGTCAGCTACAGATGGGTGACCAAAAACTTTGATCTTCATTCAAGATTCTCTACGTTCCTATTTAGCACTTTTTGAAATTAAAACTGGTCGGCTGCAGCACCTACTTGCCTATATGTTCTACACATTGCAAATTTAAAAGATGGTCTACTTTAGACTCATGCCAACCTAGTAATATTTTGCTGCTGCTGCTAAGTCGCTTCAGTTGTGTCCGACTCTGTGCAACCCCAAAGACGGCAGCCCACCAGGCTCCTCTGCCCCTGGGATTCTCCAGGCAAGAACATTGGAGTGGGTTGCCATTTCCTTCTCCAATGCGTGAAAGTGAAGTCACTTAGTCGTGTCCGACTCTTAGCAACCCCATGGACTGCAGCCTGCCAGGCTCCTCCATCCATGGGATTTTCCAGGCAAGAGTACTGGAGTGGGGTGCCATTGCCTTCTCCAGTGTAATATTCTACTGAACCATAAAATTAACTACAGGGATTTCCCTGGAGGTCCAGTGGTTAAAACTCTGAGTTCCCAACGCAGTGGACACGGGTTCAATCTCTGGTCAGGGAACTAAGTTCCCACATGCCTTTTGACATGGCCAAAAAAAAAAAAAGCAACAGTCTTTGAGACCTCTTCAAATGATGCTTATGATATTGTTACTGTGTACCCATCACAGATTTGTTTCTTTTGGTGTTGTCCTTTCTATGTAATAAGTGCTATATCTAGATTATCAAGCTAAAACTTGAAACTGCACAGGTGTGGACTTTTGCACAGACTTAGTTTTTGCCCATAACCATGTACAATTTTGCAACAGAGGCTAGTCACATGAGACACGTATCTGGATTGTCCTGTATTACTGCATTTTTCTTGTTCTGAAAATCCTTAACACTGCAGCTGACAAAAATGAAAACTGTGGTATTTCTGATCAGTTTTCTGAAATCTTTTATGCTAAAATCACACGCAAGAATTGACTCTTTAATTTTGACACCTTTGAGATCTGTACAAAAGGGTGTTGTCTTGAAGCAATGAGTGAGCACCATCTGGGATATTTAGTTTGACCTATACACACCATCCTCATGTACTCATCTACACTGCCTTACACGCGACACACGGTGGGGAACCTGCAATTCTGTGCTCTTTATTTCCCTTCGTATTCATCCTAAGCACCTTAATAAATTGCTGTATTGTGCTTAATGTAAAATAAAAGAAAAAAACTAGCACACAGTACATCTCCGATCTGTTCAGCATTTAATGCATACTTTTTACCAATGATGCTGACCGTATGTTTGTTTCCTGTTCAATGTACAATTTTAACTTATCCTCCCACCTCACACTGCACACTGATGATTTAACAAGAAAGAACAGAGTCTGTGCCTGTGATCTGCACACTGGGGTTCCTCATAACTGCTGGCTGAGTAAAGCCTGAAGTCCAGTAGCTACAGGTTATGTAAATTCCCCATTAATAACAGATTAAAAATCTAGGAAGGCCTAAAGGGAAACACTATGCTCCTCACTGACAGTAAAATTATTATATTTCCTCAATTATTAAGAAATACATCTTCACATTGTAACATTTCTAATCA
Organism: Odocoileus virginianus; assembly: GCF_023699985.2. Lineage (NCBI taxonomy): Eukaryota > Metazoa > Chordata > Mammalia > Artiodactyla > Cervidae > Odocoileus > Odocoileus virginianus. Next base: position 14,902,089 of record NC_069675.1, on the reverse strand, counting down.
TGATATATTTTATAATCATTACAAGTGGTATCATAGTGTTCTTTTTTTCCTGAAAAGTTTGGTTATTAAACAGAATTGGTATATTTTATAATCTAACAGTACCTTTGACAAAAGGAATTAAGATCTATCACTAATCAAACAAATAAGTCTATCCTCCATCCACGAGTATAAAGCTATTTCGATCTAATCCACATCTACATCACATAATTTATATTTTCCACCTTTAAGTGGTAATTCATGAAGATCACAAGATTATCTGAATGTATTTTATTCAAATATGAAAGATTAAATTTCATATCAAATTATACATTATTTTTATGCATTTCTCATAACAGTCATGACATTCTATTTATAACCATAGGAGATAATTTGCCATACAACTCCACATAAATACATACATACAAATATACATGCACACATAAATAAACAATGATGGATTACTGAATTAAATTCTTGGATTGCAGAACTAAGTCTCTTTTCACTGATGCTGTACTTCCGCCTAAATACCAGGTCTATGGTAGTTAAACTAAGACTCAGGGAGGGACTTGGGTTACATCAAAAAGTTGAAGGAGGGGCTGCCCTGGTGGTCCAGTGGTGAGGAATCTGCCTGTCAATGCAGGGGACACAGGTTCGATCCCAGGTCCAGGAAGATCCCACATGCTGAGGTGCAATTAAGCCCATGGGCACAACTACTGAGTCCACGCGCCTAAAGCCTGTGCACTGCAACAAAGAGCAGTCCCCACTTGACACAACCAGAGGAAGCTCATACACAAGTAAGACCCAGAGCAGCCAAAAATAATCCTCAAAAAGAAATGAATAAAAGCCAGTGTGCTAAAAAGAAAAGGCGGCAGGAGGAGGGTCTGGTATATACAAGGAGGAAAGACAGGATGGAAGCGGATGCCACAGCTCCCTGCCACACAGTAGCACAAACACTCCTTCGGCCATGGCTCTCCTACTGCAGGAGAGACAGGCTGTCCCTGAGCTTCTCCATCTTTCCCTTCTTCCCTTCCTTCTCCTCTTAGAATCCATAGCTGTCCCTGCTCACCAGTCCCCAAAATATCACAAAAACAGAGAACCTGGAGCAAGCCCAGGAAGTATGTAAGATCTCATCAAAGACATTCCTCAGGACGCCTTATTGCTGCCACTCTTCTTTCCCATCTCCCTAGCCCCTACTCTTGGCATTCTCTTCAGTACAGTTAGAATTTTAGTGCTCAATGCACCAAGCAAATTTGTTTACAGGCTCTAGAATGAAAAGTGGCAAAACACAGGCTTCAGGGACAGTAACATCAACCAAATTACAAGCAGAAATGTTGGTCTGGGGTCTCTGGGATAAGAAAATATAAATGCTAATGGCCTTCACAGAAGCAGATGGAAAGCCTATTGAGTGGATAAACTGACCAAAAACTATAAATTTAAACTACACGAGAATGCATTACCCAAGTCAGAAACACATACTATGGCAGAAACCAGCCCAATAATAACAGAGTAGCTGAAGACAGATCAGAAAACTTGTAAAAAGGAATTCTGATCATCTGTTTACATATTTAGAAGAAGCCTAAGAAATATCAAGGCTCTTAATACTTGAGAATATCAAATACTTGAGAAGGCAAATATCAATACTTAATTAAGAAGGCAAAAAATAGGGCAGCCACTGGAAAAATTAGTTTCTACTCAGTCTGCCTTTTGGATTTTTTTCAGGGCAGTAATATATAAGTAACTACATTATTAATTCACACTTACCTAAGTCTAGAAGAAAAACAACAGTTTATCTCTGAGGATAGAAACAGCTTTAAAATGGGTTCTGTTTTAGTTTCTTTTTAACATCCAGCCACCTTGTAAAAGCTCAAGAATGGTCCAAAAAAGCCTCTTCCCACTCCATCCGGTGTTTCTACGAAACTTCCCTATGGAAACTATTAGACTTGGATGCTAATTTAAACAGCTTATGATCCTACTCACCTTGGTTAAATATTCCTGAGGAGTGGGTGCTGGAGTGAATTTACAATTTGAAAAGACAGTTCCTTCCCTTCTTACATCTAGAATAAGTTGTGCGACATAATTTTCCTGGAACCGTGTCCTTTTTCCTAAAGCACCTGAAAATACATATATTAAATTATACTTAGTAACTTGCCAATTAGAATACCATACAATCATAAACAGTAGTACTTTCAGAGTGCTTTAGAGTTTATGAGGTATTTTCCCCATTTCAAATAAGAGAAACATGAAGCCCCATGATGACTTTAAAGTGACTTATAAAATCATAAAGCCAGGAAGCTATAGGCCCAGAACTCAAATTTCTGCCACTAGAAATTCCCCATACTTACCTTTGCATTCAACTACATCCCTCCTCAAAAAAGAATACATTCAACGTCACAGGGAGAAGAAATACTCTCCTCTCCATACAACAGATGAAAAAGTGTTAAGTTCTGAAGTGTAGTCTCGCTTGCTCAAGATTACACGGTTTTTAGTATCAGAGCCAGAGCTTAAAGCCAGGGTCTGCAGATTCTAAATCCCAGTCTTTCTATTACATTATCTGGCTCCATATAAGGCCAAATATTGTTTTTACTCTGTATCTGAAATAGCTAGCTGCAGAACAGCTTTAAGAGAAGCACAAGCTCTGACATCTATTCTCTGGTGAGAGTCAGATTACAAAGACCCTTGATCACAAAGACCAGTCTAAGAAGTCTGGATTTCATCCTGTGATGAGTCTGGCTCTATGTTATAAAACAACCACTGAAACATGTTATGCTAAAAATAGCTATTGAGATGGTCTAGCACAGCTTACTATTTTATAGTAAGGCAAGAGCTGAATGGAAAAAAATTATAATCTGATTCTCATTTTATATCTGTGAGCACTTTGTATTTTTAAGCTTTTCAATCTTAACTTGGAAAAAAAAATATGAAGAACTAACTAGTAAATACATCAACAGTTAAAGCTGACTATGCTGAGTACCATGACACTAGTTTTATAAATGATCCTCCCCAAAAAGTCTACTAGGATCAAAACATAATTTCTAAAACTAACTTCACAACTTATATTGAAAGTGTTAGTTGCTCAGTTGTGTCTGACTCTTCACGACCCCAGAGACTGTAGCCCGCCAGGCTCCTCTGTCCACGGAATTCTCTAGGCAAGAATACTGGAGTGGGTAGCCATTCTCTAGATCCATTCCAGGTATCTTTCCAACCCAGGAATCAAACCAGGGTCTTCTGTACCACAGGCAGATTCTTTATCATCTGAGTCACCAGGAATCCATATTACATATAATTATATCTCAAATATAAGACTCCAACTTACACATGGCCATTGTTCCCAAAATTATAAGTTGGATATTTAATAATTTTCCTCATACAAACAATGTAATAAAAGGTGGCTAATATCCCAGACTAGGCCACTAAGTTATATTTCCCTCATAATATATCCTAAGGATTTTACTGACAGGACTACCTCAATGAGCATAGCGTTTAGGGACTAAAAATGGGCCTCAAAGATCATCTAGAACCAACCTAGAGAAGACAAACAGGTTCAATCATTTAAACATTCACATAGCCCAGGTTCAACAGGTGTAAACTGTGTGACCAACTGCTGATGTTTAACTTTCATGAATGTTTTCAATATGGAATGTCAATATTTTTAGGCTAGGGACAAGGAGATACATTAAAAGAAAACAATGTTTCTTATTTGGTACTCAGAAGAAACACAGATTTTAGGAAAAATTCTGTAATTTATTTGTTCATTCAACAAATGTTTATTGAGTGCCTACTATATGCCAGGTAGTATTCTAAGACAGTGAAGAAGCATCTAAACAGAACAGTCAAAAAACTGTTCTTAAGGAATACAAGAAAGGCAAGATAGAAGCTACAGGTGGGTACTTATAGAAAAGGGCAATGTAAGAAGCCAAACTAAACTTGAAAATCTGGAGAGGTCTTGAGAAGCCCACAGTCACAACTACATGGGCGAAGTTCATTTGTGTACTGTCTAGCTATCGTACAGTACCAATATGTCTAACCAGATTAGAAAATAAGTGAGCATTTGCAGGAATAAAGAAAATACAGTTTCAATTTTGTTCTAAAACTATTAACTATTTAAATAGAATCTTAAAAACAGGTTTTTGTAAAGCAACCAAGAGGACACAGATAATCAAATACCACCATAAAATACAGCCAAACCACAATGTATATACTAGTTTTATCATAAATCAATTATCCACAAAAGGTTAAAAATCTTACCTGTCAAATCAATTTGTAATCTGCAGATGTCTTTAGCAATACTGAATTGATCTTTTGCTTTTTTATATTCATAATAATATAAAAATATATATGCACATTCCAGATGGAATTGAACAGCCAAACATCGACCTGAATCATCTACAAACAGATCCTCTAGCTTCATCACTGTTAGACAAAAGATGAGACATTGAAAAGCAGTCAATATCTTGTAATAATCTGTGACAGAAAATAATTTCAAAAATGATTTATGTGTATTTGTATAATGAAATCACCTTGCTGGGCACTTGAAACATTTTAACTCAACTATACTTCAATAAAAAATATATATATTTTTTTAAAGTATGAGAATAAAAATACATTAGTAAGTAAAACATTTAGGCCATAATATGTGAAATACATATATTACATAGTTCCTACTCTTAAAGAATTTCAAGTCTGGAAAATGAGGAACACATACAGTAACAGTTCATAGCAAGCACTGTCTGAGCACTTATATGTTCCAAGCTAGAAGCTAAGGACATTACATACATTATCGCCTTTACTCCACAATCCTAAGAGATATCATTCATGACCCTGCTCTTTCTTATTTAGAGTGTTTGTCTTAATCATGCTGCCCAAAATACGGCAATACGAGGTGATGATACAACATACCAAGTCAATCTGCAAAGAGTTAAACAACACGAAAATCTAATGAAGGGGAGATTAATATACAGTTTTCCACATGAAGAATGTAGAATTTCTCCCTTAAAAGGAGAAACAGAGGTGTATCCGGATATATCTGAGACAATGAATATCAAGTAGAAAATGAGTAGATGTTGGCTTAGGAGTCATATTGTATTTTTCTGAACACCTCAGATGAAAAGATGGGAGAATAGCAGCCTAATGACATGGTACCTCTAAAAAGGTGACTTTCAAAATAAAATATATATATATAATAAAGGGGCTACTGACATACACCAAGGGGGTGTCTAACAGGTCACCTCGTCCATCCCTCTACACTGTCCCTGACAAAGTGTCCCTCACAATGTCTCCAGAAACAGGATCAGCATCTCACAAAGCAATTCATATGAACGGAAGGATGGTGGATGACAGAAGATACACTTACAATGTCCAAAAACTGAGAATCCATTTTCTACTATTCAAGCTGAAGAGAAAGTGATATCGACTGACACCTACTCTGCTCGACACTAGATATTTACATGTTGTGCTAATTCACACAATGATGTCTTTAGGGCTGACATCAACCTCATTTAACTCATGAGAAAACTGAGCTTAGTCAGCTTACTGACTAGTCACTTTGGCTGAGAAGTGGCAAAGCCAAAATCTGAATCCAAACTTGTTGGGAAGAAGGGAAGAGGGAGCCGGCACAGAACAACCAAGGTGTAGAGGTGATGTTGCAAAACGGAATCTATATGACTTCTCACCAAGTAATCCGACAGAAACCTATAGCTGAGAAACAGACACCCTTCATCTTATCATGAAGTGAAAATAAAATGAGTCTGGAAAAAACTTTTTATATACTGCCAGTCCTTTAAAGAGATTCTTAACTCAAAGAAACTAAATCAAGATGTACACGTCTTACTACTTTAAAAGGCAGACAGGCATCCAAACACAAACTTCCCACTGCAAAAATCCTTCATGCAAACCAAACGCAAGAAAACCTGGATCTGGGCTCTCCTGGTGGCTCAACGGTAAAGAATCCACCTGTTTATGCAGGAGATGCAGGTTCGATCTCTGACCCAGGACGATCCCACAGGCTGTGGAGCAACTAAGCCTGTGCTCCACAGCTACTGAGCCTGTGCTCTGAGGCCCAGCAGCTGCAACTCCTGAGCCCGCATGCCCACCGCTACTGAAGCCCGCGTGCCCTAGAGCCTGTGCTCCACCACCACAATGAGAGGTCTGCACGCCAAAACCAGAGCGCAGTCTCCGCGTGCCAGCGATGAACTAGAAAAAGCCAGCGCAGCAACGAAAACCCAGCACAGCCAACTAAATAAATATATAAACAAACTCTTCTAAATTAAAAAGAGGCAGGTGGAGGTGCAGGGAGAATAGGGTAGAAGGACATAGAGACAGACAGGAAACTTCTCTGAACAGACCTTGTTACAGAGTTTTGACTCTGCAATCATGTAATTATTTTACATATCAAAAAATAAATCAGAAAGAAAAAAGCAATCCCTAAAAACTGAAAACAAATGGAAAAACTAAAACTCTATATAACAAGTTGGTGACAAGAGAAAGAGTAATTGCAAATGACTTAGAGCACAGTATACACCCCTAATGCAATACATTGAAGGGACAAAGAGAGTTGCAAAGACATCTTGAGCCTTATTCAGTGGTCTTACTGTTAGTTGGTATGCTGGCGTCGCTCTGAAACTTTTTATACATGCAACAAAGCAAGTCATTACATTTATACTGTTTGGCACAAGATTTTCAGTTTAAGAAAAGAAGGACACACATATGAAATCAAAGATATTGACACAACGCAAGGTTAAATTTTTTTAATCACATTATTTCTTTGCTAGTATCATACTGTTGAAATTACCCTAGTTTTTAATTAACTTTTATACCTGAAAGTCCCCATCATTATCTTTCTCTTTAAAAACTGTCTTGGCTATTCTTACACACTTTTTCTTCCAGAATCAATTTGCAGGTTCTCTCTTCAAAATGTTTGTAACTGCACTAATTGTAATTTCACAACTAGCATCTTGACAATACTGATCATCCTATTCAAGACAACAGTATGCCTTTAACATTTTTTTAGTAAAGTTGTACAATTGACTTCATTTTAGTTTTGAACATTTTAAGAAATTCCTGGGTTAAATCTTTTTTTACCTTTTCTTTGAAATATAATTGACATATAACATGCCATTAGTTTCAGGTGTACAACGTAATGATTCAATATATGTATATACTGCAAAATGATCACCACAGTAAGCCTAGTTAACATCCATCACCACATACAGTTACAATTTTTTTCTGGTGATGAGAACTTTTAAGATCCACTCTCTCAGCAACTCTCAAATATACAATACAGAAGTATTCGTTACAGTCACTATGCTGTATATGTAAGGTGAAATTTTTCAAGTTTTACTGAGATGATTCATACACACACAGTCCACCAATCTGAAGTGTGCGATTCAGTGGCTTTTCGTCAATCCAGGAAATGTGCAACCATCACCACAGTCAACTCTAAAACACTTTTATCACCTCAGAAATAAATTCTGAACCTGTAGCTATCACTCTCTTCCCCTCATCCCTCCTATAGCCCTAAGCACCACTAATCTACTTTCTGATTCTAACTTTACCAATCCTGCATATTTCATATAAAGGAAATTATTTATCATGTGGTCTTTCATATCTGGTTTCTATAATTTAATATGATGTTTTCAAGGTTCACTTGTGCTGAAGTATGTATCACACTTCATTTGTTTATGACTAAAAAATAGTATAATAGAAATCACTGTATGAATAGACAGTATTTTGTTTACCCATGTATCAGTTGATGGACACGTCCATCTTTTAGCTATTATGAATAATGCTGTTATAAACATTCATATACAAAGTTCTGGGTGGACCTATGTTTTCATTTGTCTTGGGTATATACATCTAGGAACTGCTGGATTATATGGTGATTCTATACTTAGCTGTTTAAGAAAAAAACAAACTGTGTTCCAAAATGGTTACACCATGTTATATTTCCACCAGCGGTGTTCCAACTTTTCCACATCCTCAACAATATGATTATCTCCGTTTTTTTAAATTACAGCCATCCATGTGGGTGTAAATTGATATCTTATTGTAGTTTTGATTCTCATCGTCCTGATGACTGATACCAAATGTTTTTTCATGTACTTATTGGTCATTAGAATGTCTTCTCTAGATAAGTATCTATTTATATCTTTTGCACATTTTTTAATTGGGTCATTTGTCTTTTATATTACTGAGCTGTCAGAGTTCTTTATATATTCTAGATACAAGTTCCTTATCAGATATATGATTTGCAAATATTTTCTCCCACTCTATGGCCTGTCTTTTCACTTTCTTGATAGTGTCCTTTGAAACACACAAGTTTTTAAAATTTTCTGAACAGACCTTGTTACAGGTTCATAACCTTGTTATGAGGTCCAACTTTCCTATTTTTTTGTTGATGTTGCTCATGCTTTTGGTGTCATAGCTAAGAATCTACTGCCAAATCTGAAGTCACAAAGATTTACCCCTATATTTTCTCCTAAGAGTCTTAGAGTTTTAGCTCTTACACTAGGACTCTCATCCATTTTTATTTAACTTTTCTATATAGTGTAAGGTAGGGGTCCAATTTCATTCTTTTGCATATGGTTACCCAGCTGTCCCAGCACATTTGCTGAAAAGACTGTCCTTTTCCAATTGAAATATGTAAAGCAAATAATTATGTTAACATTGTTATGAACAAGATTTTCAATTTAGGAAAAAGATACAAATATCAATATAAACACTTTGTACAGTTAAATTTTAATTGGAGCTCTTTGGTCAGGGTTAGGGACTTGACAGGCATTCAACCAATGTGTTTGTTAAGAACGGTCTCAAAAAAGGGCCTCAGCTGGGTGCTTGCCTAAGTCTGAAATATGCGTTATGCGTTTCCAAAAGCAGGCCTGGTGACTTGACCAAAGGCTCAGCCAGCATGTTTGCAAGGTCCAAAGGTCACCCTGAGAGGTTGCTCGGGATCAGTCAGAGGCTAGACTAGTGTTTGTGGGGGCTGGAGTCTCAACTGGTGTGCTCAAAAGGGCCAGGGACTCAACCAACATTCAAAAGAGCCAGGTCAAGGATTAAGCTGTGGGCTCCCCAAGGTCAGGGCCAAGGGAGCAGCCTGAACACAGAGACACAGCTGCGAGACTGACTGTGTACAGGAAGACTGTACAAACACTTATACTGAGGTTAATGGGAGCCCGGTTTTTCACTGTCAAAGAAAGGAGTTAGAAACCTGGAAGAGAGAAGACTAAAATAAATTCTGTGGTATTGGACTGGAATTGGAGATGATGCAATTCATGCTTTTTAATACATAGATAAATACAGAAATAGACACAAAGGTACACGTATACTTACACATACACATACACATACTTTCCAGCTATGGCTAGTGAAAGACTTTAAAAGGAACCAGAGCTCCTTGGAGAAATTACTGATTTCAGGGCCAGAGCAAAGTAATACAAAATAAGGCTAATGCATCTTCTTATGTCAGAAAACAAAGAAGCACTCAAAGATACGTTGAAAGGGCATAGAAGCCAATTTGAACAAGCTTCAGCTGGCCAAATGTGGGACATTTTGAGTGCCAAATTGTAATCCATTGAATGAATTTGGAATCTGTGAGTGCACACTAATGTCAATATATAAATGCATAAATTCAAAGTTTACTGAGGAATAGGAGACTTATATGGTATCTAAGTACATCACCATACAACAGCAATTAATTATAAAGAGTAATAACCAAAAACTGGAAGCAATCAAATTTTTATCAACAGACGAAAGAACAAACAAATTATGGTATTTCTATATAATGGTACACTACTTAGCAATTAAAAAGAATGAACTATTGCTATAAGTGACAATATGGATGAATCAAAATAATTCTGCTGAGTCAAAGAAGCCCAGCTAAACACACACACAAAAAGTGTGAGACTATATGAAACCACTTTTATAAAATTCAAGGAAATGCAAACTAATATGCAGTAACAGAAAGCAGATCAGTGGTGGCCTGAGAGGCTGAAGGAGAGACCAGGGAGAGTGTAAGAGGATGGGATTCCCAACAAGCACAAGGACGTTTTGGGGAACAAAGTATATGTTCATTATCTCAATTTTGATGATGGTTTCACAGGTGTAAATACATGTCCAAACTTTAGAAATTGACATTTTAAGTATGTCAGGTGTACTGTATGTCAATTATATCTCAATAAAGCTGTTTCAAAAACAAAAAATGTAAAGAGAAAACTCTAATGAAGAAGACTGACAAATACCATCTTAATCAAGTAACCAAAGTCAGGATCACCAGTAATGAGACCAACTGAAATCGTGTGCCACCTGGTAGGATGCAATGAGAATAACAGCACAATTTCTGTGCAGACCTGTACTGAAAGACACTAAAGAGGAACGACAACTAAATCTAACACTAGGTTCGAGACTGGATCATGCTGCTGTAAAGGATGCTTTGGGCACAACTGGCCAATCCTGAACAGCAGTAATTAGATACGAGTATCTAATCAGTGTTAATTTCCTAATATTGGTGGCTGTATTGTGACTGTACAGGAAAATGCCTTCTTAGGAAAAACTCCCTAAAATGTGCAGAAGGGGCATCAATTCAACGACTTATTTTAAACGGTTTCAGAGAAAAAAAAGTTCTTTGTACTAGCAACTTTTCTAGAGATTTATGTTTCAAAAAAATTTAAGTCCAAAATATTAGCAATTAGAAAAAACTTAAGAATATATCCTGCCTTTCCTACACAGACTAAATTTTAGGGTTCTCACATAACCGTGATGAGTTCTTCTTTACAGAAGAATCCTGGGGGAAAAAAAAGAATGACTGAATTATAAAATCACTAGGTAAGTACTTACAAATAAACAGACAGATGGCAGTTTCAGAGCCAAATGCAGAGTCACCTAAGTAAAAATGCCGACCGAGTGGAAACCTCACAGGATCCTTGATAGCTGGATGGAGGGTGTCCATCATAAGCCGTGAAGACCAACGAGGCACACAACCATAGGGAAGTGCCAGTCTACTCCAACTCATTTCCTCAAAAAACATTTTTAAAATCCTCTTCTCCCTGACCTCCATACTTCCCAGCTTGTCTCCAGCTGTCACCCCCTCTGACTTTCCATCCTCCTCCTGCCTCACACCCCTTTCCAACTTCCCTTCTTCATCCTACAATTCTAATCAGTGTCTACTGAATTATTTCTCATGCTTAGAATCGGGCTAGATCCTAGAGCAAAGTTAAGCCCTGTGCTCCCCTATAAAGAAGATGGAAGAAGTACTAGGAAGAGAAGACACATAATCATTATTCAATATACAGTAAACTTGATTTGAAACTGGCTGGTACTGGCCATAAATACCATAGAGGGAAAAATCCATAAGGCTGGGATAGTTGAACAAACCTTGTCAGAAGGGTTAGGCCTTGAAAGATGGGTAGAATTTGGCTATAACTCCACTTCTAGACTGTAAGGGTCACAAAAGAAGGGTCCACATGTGTCTTGTTCACTGCTGTTTAAGCCTAGCACTTGTCATAGTTGGTGCTCAATAAATATCCTGCTGCTGCTGCTAAGTCACTTCAGTCGTGTCCGACTCTGTGCGACCCCCTAGACGGCAGCCCACCAGGCTCCCCCGTCCCTGGGATTCTCCCAGCAAGAACACTGGAGTGGGTTGCCATTTCCTTCTCCAATGCATGAAAGTGAAAAGTCAAAGTGAAGTCGCTCAGTCGTGTCCAGCTCTTAGCGACCCCATGGTCTGCAGCCCACCAGGCTCCTCCGTCCATGGGATTTCCCAGACAAGAGTACTGGAGTGGGGTGCCATTGCCTTCTCTGCAATAAATATCCTAAGAGTGAACAAATATTTAGAAATTCTCTGATGGCTGTCACCAACAAGACAGAATTCCAATTTCCTATCCGCCTAGCTCCTATCAACCTGTTACAACATCACCTGACACATAACTCCTAACACTGTCCAGCCATTCCAAACTATTGGAAATCCCCAATACACAAAGATGTCTCAAGTTTCTGCGCCTCTCTTTGTACATATTACACGCCCTTTCCAACTACCTAATGAATTGTTTCTCATTCTTCAAGAACCAGTTCAAGTATTAGCCACTCTGCAAAGCCTTCTCTGGTCTCAAGTTTAGACTAATCATATCCTTTCTTTCACTCCTTCCTCTTTTTTCTAACTGAAATATAGTTGATGTACAATATTATGTCAGCTTCAAGTGTACTACATAGTGATTTGACATTTGTATAACATTTGTATACATCATGAATGATCACCACGCTAGCCTAATAACCATCTGCCCCCATACAAAATTATTACAATATTGTTGACCACACTCCTTATGCTGCATTAAGTCTCCATGGCTTATTTATTTTATAACTGGAGGTTTGCCCCTCTTAATCCTCTTTATCTATATTGCCCCTCCCACCTTCCTTTCCTCTGGAAACCACCTATTTGTTTTCTGTGTCTATGAGTTGGTTTTCACTGTTCTGTTTGTTTTGTTTTTTAGATTCCATATGTAAGTGAGATCACACAATTTTTGCCTTTCTCTGATTTATTTCACTTAGCATGATGCCCTAAAGGCCCATCCATATCGTCACAAATAGCAAGGCTTCATTTTTTTTTCAATGGCTGCCATTCCCTTCTTTTTGTGCCCTTTTCTTCTTGTATTTTAGCCTCAATCCCACTGAGTTCACTGATACCCCCAGCAACTACCAGTGACCAGATCACAGTGAGAAATTAAAATTTTTTTTAATTAGTATCAAATTACACAGGAAATACAAAGTCAAAAATAAAACTGAGAATAATTAAAGATTTTCCTAATTTAAAAAATGACCTGATGAAATTGGTATGTAAAAATAATCATCCAGGGACTTCCCCGATGTCCAATGGCTGAGACTTACACATTCCTAATGCAGGGGGCCTGTGGTTCAATCCCTGGTCAGGGAACTAGATCCCACATGCCGCAACTAAGACCTGGTGCAGCCAAATAACAGGTAAACAAAACAAACAAACAAAAAATAACAACAATTCAGTACTGCTCTATAAGGAGAAGAAAGGAAGGCCAAGAAAGAACCTATGACTCAGGTGCAACCCTTAGACTCGAAGTGATAGTGATAACACCCTTCAGGAACTGCAAGACTGACCACATAGAAGGAAGGATAGACCTACTCTGAAATTCTGTTGCTTAACACCAGTGCTATACAATAAAACTTTCTGTGATGATATTAAATACAGCTGCACTGTCCAAAATGGTAACCATTTGCCATCAAGGTGGCTTCTGAGCCCTTGAAATGGGGCTAGTGAAACTGAGACACTGAATTCTTTACTTCTTTTAATTAGCCACATTAGTGGCTACACTAGACAGCACAGCTCCAGAGAGCAGTTACGGCCAACAGAATAGCATTTTTTTTAATTTACTAAAAGAAAGCACTCTGTAGCAATTATGGATCCCAACAAGAAAGCCAAAAGAAAGAGGAAATAACTTTTTTTGGTCACAATCTTTCAACAGATCCCAGCATTAAAAAACTGGCCTACAAAGAATCACATTATTTTACACCTGGAAAAGACTCACAGACCATCTTTACGCAGAAAGAAACTCTTGGTTTGGAAATCAAACAAGCTCCCTGAAGTCATACAGGGTGTGAGTGACAGAAGAGAAATTGAAAGTCAGATCTTAAAACTCTAGGTTCTGTTAATTATCTTGATTCTGATAATTTCACAAGTATATATGTATATAAAATACCACCATTCTACACTTTAAATATGAGTCTTACTGTAGGTTAACTATACTCCAGAAACACTGCTAAAAAAGGGCGGCAAACAAACCCACCCCTACACCTTGCTATGTCAAGTCTTCAGTTCTATCTCAGAGCTATTGCAAGGAATAAGCTAGTTAATATATTTAAATATCTAGAACAGGGCTTGGTATGGAGTATGGACTACTGAAATGTGAACTGCATTATAATTATTAGATACTAGAATTCTGCCCTACTGACCAGTTTGGAGAAAAGTAATGGAGAGAAGAGTAAGCAGGATTTGGAGTCAGAAATTCCAGGTCACAGTTCTGGTTCTTGGACAATATCTTTGAGTTTCAATTCTCTGGAAAATGAGTTAGCTGGACAAGATAATCTCTAATGGGTCTTTCCAAACTACAGATTTCAGACACTGACTAGCATAAGAGTTGTAGGAATGGAAAAGAAGGATGGATATAGAACCCTTAGGCAAGAACTGACAAGATTCAAGAACTGGCTAGATACACAGAATGATGAAAAACAGCGAGTCAACCATGAACACAAAGTTTTGAGATTTGGATAACTCAAGCTTAAACAAAAAGATGAAATAAAAAAATAAATAAAGCATGTTGATCCAACAGACATACAATTATCATTTCAATAAATCTCTAGGTGCTCCATGGTAATGAATAAGCATAATCTTCTGGGTCAAAATGTCAAACCACTCTATTTAAAACGCATGCTAAAACCAAAATCTCTTCTCGATTATTTTAATGCTATGTTAAAAATGAAATCCCTATGGATTCATGGATAATCAGATACTTGTGATTAGACTATTAGTATATTTAATGACATTCATTCCAAAGTACCAAAAAAGATTTTTTTTAATTTATGCATACATCAGTCACCAAGAAACTACTCTCTTAAACAACTCTTTGGATGTGGAGACAATATAAGCCTAGAGTCACAGAGGTGCCTGGAGATGTTACAGTGGAATCTCAAACAAAATATTTTAGCCTGTTTTCTTTGAACTGTGACTTTCTGATAAGCTCATCTTCAAACACCTAAACCTCAATATTATATCTCATGTGCTATATGGAACATGTTTTCAGTATCAGATGCCTCAATAAATGATTGTGTGCCCTTAAGCAGTTCTTCAGAGAATCATGGTTTCATTAGTATGAGATCCAAAAGAGGACCTCAGAGTGTGCTGAGGAGCAGACTTTTCAAGATTCTAACTCACTCCGTTCATAGATATGATCAGTCCAGCAAAGTTACACTGACACTCTGATGGGCTCTATTCCACTACATTGTACTGATGTAACGTTCCTGGACAAAAATATAAAGATCACACTTGCTTATATGTCACAGACTGAAAAAAAAAAAATCTTGCCAACTTTTTGATGATTGTTCAAGGACAACATTTCAAATATAATATTCTTCTCTGGATATCAAACAATATTTCAGTTATAACTGAATGCTTGGTCAACATTTGGGTTAAATCCCAGAACATTTTTTTTAAATAAAATTGTTTATGAAAATGTTGCAGTTTAAGACCATGTGCAGACTTACTTAGACATAGCCAAAATGGACCAATTTATGACTAGATAAAATGAAAAATGTCACTGATTAGCCTAGAACAGCAACATAAAAAAATTTTTAGTTGTAAGGCAAAGCAAATGATATGCTGATATATACTGCAGAAAAGAACTGAGACCACTTGGGGAATGAGTCACTTGGAGTCATATTTTCCAGATATCTTAGTTAACCCTTTCTGTTTAGAGAACCACCTCTTAGAATTCTCTCTACAACACATCATATAGTTCTTACCTTTTAATATGGTATATTAAGAAGGTATTTTTTTCCTAATAATTAAAGGTCATCATTAAGAACATTAGTTACTGAGATGTGGTTAAGGTATTGACATAAATGTAGATTTACATAATATGGGATAAAGGGAAGAGATGTGGCTTTCCCTCTGGCAACTGCATCAAACTTGATTTACAATAAGAGAAAAGAAAGAAAACTCCCAGTGACACCTTGTGTTTTTGTTCATTTACCAATACTTCATAAAGTATAATGAAGCATATGAAATTGTTTAATGCTACACAATATAATGTAATTACCTTTTTACAAAATTAAATAGTGAGCTGAATCCTGACGCCATCTTCTTTCAAATGCTTTCACTATCCTCTGGAAAAATCAACTTTTTTTCCCCCTTAGAATCAGTAATGTAGAACTCATCCCTGGCTTTCAAAACTTTATCCGATTTCGTGAACTACAAGTTTATCCCCACTTCTCTTTCTCCCTTGCACTTTGTTTATGGACTGTATCTCACTTCATTTTAAAAATACGAAATGACATGAATGGGGGGAAGACTAGTCTGCACAGTTTTCATTTTGCTAAAAACAGAAAGAGGACAGTGATGCCAGTAAATTGAGCATCAGGTCTTAATTTTCTCCAAGTCCAACTTCATATTTCATTTGAAAGAGAACTCTGCTCCTAGGCAACACTATTATGAGAAGATTCAAGATCCCATATGGTATCTGGGTAGGATTAACTTTCTCATAACTTCTATAATATTTCACTTTTTGAAAAACTCTCATACAGAAGTTAACTCAGATAAAAACTGTTATCGAGATGGAGGACAAATGGAATTCTACAATGTCTCCTCTGAAAGGTGAATGTAGAAAAGGCTCAACAGGACTTCCCTAGTGGTCCAATGCAGGGGATACAGGTTCAATCCCTGGTTCTGGAGGATTCCACATGCCTTGGGACAACTAAGCCCATGCACCACAACAGAAGTCACTGCGTGAGAAGCCTCCACAACACAACTAGAGAGTAACCCCCACTTTCATAGTAACAAAGACTCAGTGCAGCCAAAAATAAATTTTAAAAAATTTAAAAAGTAAAGGCTCAATAAATGCTAGCTATCACTATTCAACAAATATGCACTAAATATTTATTATTTTCCAGGCATTCTGCTAAGCAGAAACAAGAAAAAATCAGCCCAAAAGAACTCACAATCTAGAGAATTGCTTACAGTCTTGAAAATACAGATGATTCTGTAGCCTAAATTTGCTCATAAAAATCTCTTATAATCCAAATGCATTAAACCATAGACTTTTACAGGAAAAAGAAATACTGTTTTGCAGTTGTTACTTCATTGCATCACTATACACTTGGTGAAATATCACTGTATAGAAAAATAAACTCCTTACATTTAATAAAACAATCTGCTACCACATGTTAGGTTTAAATCTCATAGCAAAACAAATACTGTTTTCTACACACAAAGTTCAAGCTCAGAATACTTTTTTTTTTTACATATACAAGTCAGATTTAATACGGCCGTGGTTGTTCCCCAGTCTTACATAACCTAAAATCTTAAACAAACAGAGACTAAGTCCAAGATTTCCTCCCATTTTCAAAATGTTTCCCGAGGACTTTCCTGGTGGCTCAGCAAAGAATCCACCTACCAGTGCAGGAGACACAGGTTCGATCCCTGATTTGGGAAGATTCCACGTGCCGAGGAACAACTAAGCCCGGTGCCGCAACCCCTGAGGCTGCTCTAGAGCCCGCACGCCGCAACTACTGAAGCCCACAGCCCTAGAGCCTGCGCTCCACGAGAGGAGTCACCGCAATGAGAAGCCTGTGCACAACCGAAGAGTAGCCCCCACTCGCCGCAACTGAAAGTCCAAGCAGCAATGAAGACCCTGCCGAGCCGTAAACAAATAACGCCTCCCTATGAACCCTTAGGGTTACTTGCAACAAAGGCATTTACAGGGGCGTGTGGCTTATAAGTATTCGGTAAATTTTACATTTCTATTCTAGGCACATCTCCATATGTACATTATATATTCCAATAAAAGTAATGAAAAAACTACAAAAATGTCTCTCTACCCACTGTCATCCTCACTAAATATAATTAATTAAAAAAATGAATTATTTCTTCATGTACTCAGAAGGATATAGGATAAATAATTTCCTGTTCTGCATGTAGTTCGGCACAATTTACTCCAGTTCAAACTAGTTAAGGATTAGTTTCTTAATAAAGGGAGTTTACATTTGTTTCTAACAAGGTTTCTTACGTTAAGAAACCAAGAAAATATTTAAACACCTTTAGGCAATTTGTAATAAAATCAAGGTGAACTACACAGAATAAATCACATGTTTAAGTCTGTATTAATAATATAAATAACACTGATTGACATTTTAAAAATTCAAAGACAAAAAAGAAATCCTATAATCAGACATCCTAATTATTTGTGATAGTCCAAATCCAGAAAGAGTGGAAAAGCAACCTCAGACAAAAAGTTACCATATGCTGTCAACCAATAAATGAAAAAGGAAAGTCTCAGGCAAGAAAACAGAACAGAGATATATGTTCAAAGCAGACAAAATCTGTAGCATACCTTGATCGATGCAGTCTTCAGCAAGAGCAAAAAGCTGAGGTGAGCGCTCTTCAAGCAACTGCTGGTGAATATTCACACATCTCAACGTCCACCATGGCAAGCTCTATAAAAAGGAAATACCAACATAAGCTGAAATAAAAGGACCCTTTGGGAAAAAGTTTTACATTAACTCAAATCAACTTTTAGAATCTTTTTACATTTGTGAGATTAAATTCACTCTTCAATAAGCTTACCCACCCACGGCTACGTCTTCAGCAATAACACCAAATCCACTGCCATGTCTTCCACGAGAACAACATCTCTCCTCCGTTCACTCAAAGCCAGCTGGGCTTCCCGACGTCATTGTCAACTTCCCATTTCCTCCTTTAAAATGCCTACTGTCATCGCCCGGCTCTGCTACAGCACTCTACCAGCACCATGATCCAACACCCACCATCCCGGGAGGCCCCCCACTAGAACCTCCTGTGGGGTGATTCTTCCCCTTGTCTCCCCAACTTCCAGCACGTTTTCCACCTCTCTTTGCACCCCACCATACTCGTGTATGTCATCCTAGCTTTCAGTGTTGTCAGCCAGCTAGCCAACAAGAGGAGGAACCATGTTTCACTCATCCCTGTATCCTCTTTGAAGCAATTCATGCTGTGCATGCTACAAGGTAAGAAATAGACTGGGTTCAGATTATTCCCCAAACTGGGAAGACCTCTGCCACACCCTCTTCCACGAAACCTCTTCTCCCAGAGAAGAGGTTAGGGCACACACTGGTCTCTCACTTCCCTGGACTTCCACACTGCCTAGAAGTTAGCACCACACTGGAGAGCTCGTGTTTTTCAAGTGTGTAAGTACCTGGTCCTTGCAGTTTGGAGGGTGGAGTCCATGTTTTATACACTGTCTTGACTAATGCAGAGGCTGAAAGCACAGTAGCCTTTTCTCAGTTCTCTGGTGCTCAGTCTCACTTTTCAATACATCCTGATTAAACAACAAGCCCATACAGAAGCATACACAGTGAAGATGAAAGTCTCTCTTCTGCTGCCTCAGCACCATCCTCCTTCCCCAGAAAAATCCACGACAAAGGTTTATATTCCTCTAGGCTCTTCCTCTAAACATAAGTGTCTGTGTGCAAATAAGTAGTATTAACTATTTTTGACAGGCTCATTAAATTATCAAGTATGACCATGCATTAAATCATCTAAATTAGTTATAACTATGTTACTTTTAATTATACTGCCCAAAGGTATGAAAAATTTTCTTTCTTTTATAGCAATACCTGCTGCTGCTGCTAAGTTGCCTCAGTCGTGTCTGACTCTGTGCAACCCCACAGACGTCAGCCCACCAGGCTCCCCTGTCCCTGGGATTCTCCAGGCAAGAACACTGGATAGGTTGCCATTTCCTTCTCCAATGCATGAAAGTGAAAAGTGAAAGGGAAGTCGCTCAGTCGTGTCTGTCTCCTAGCGACGCCACGGACTGCAGCTTACAAGGCTCCTCCGTCCATGGGATTTTCCAGGCCAGAGTACTGGAGTGGGTTGGCACTGCCTTCTCCAGAGCAATACCTACTAACCAGATATCATGCTTAATTACCAAAAGCATTTTCTGTTACTTGAATTTAATTTCTTCATTTGATCAAGGGGTAAAACTGCCTGTTTCCCTCCTAAACTGCTACACACAACTGTTGCAACAATGATAAAACCACAAATGAATTTTGACTCTATGACAAAATCCTTTCTAGTTACTAATGCTATTTCCTCAGGCCATGTAAGGAAAGGAAAGGTAGAATTATCTAATAGAAAGAAGTTTCACATAATTTTTAATTTGATTCCCTGACTTGCTGCCTCATTTTCATTCTTTTCCTATCACTAAGCTAATGAAGTCAGTCTATATTCCAATTATCTGTCCTTATCTGCTGTCAGCAGTAAGTGAGTCAGGTCTGGCAACATATTCTTTCCTTTTCTAGACATGGGACTTAAGATGGATCCAGTCAAACAGATTGCCCTGTTAAAAAACATATGACTTAAGATGCTCAGCTCCTAAAATCAGATCTATAAACTAACTCTTTAATCCAAAATCTTCACATGGGAGAAGGGGGAGTGTGAAACAAAGAAAGAAAGCATAATCTATTTTTCTTTTTTTACTAGAAAATCAAAGTGTCTTTTTCTATCTATCAAGAATCACTTAATAGAAAATCTGAGGCATTAATGAAAAAGGAAACTTGAAGTCTTGCTTTAGACAGTTCCCAAATCCTGTCTCCTGACTAGAGCACATATTACTTGCTCTGATTGATAAGCTATACTAGTGAATAACCTTCTAGAAGGGAGGGAGCATGATGGTACTCAAAAGAAACCCAGTAAAGGTTTGCCAACTTAAGTCCATTTTATAAATACAGAAACTGATACTCAGAGTAATGCACTGGCCTAAGGTCACAGAGATGGTAAGAGGCTGAGGCAGGCAAACTCCGGGCTGATTCCTAGGCCAAAACTCCTGTTACTCAAACAGTAACAAATTACTAACAATGGTGTATGTACTTTACAGACTCAGTTTAGTTCAGTTGCTCAGTCGCATCCGACTCTTTGTGACCCCATGAACCACAACACGCCAGGCCTCCCTGTCCATCACCAACTCCCGGAGTCCACCCAAATCCATGTCCGAGTCAGTGATGCCATCCAACCATCTCATCCTCTGTCATCCCCTTCTCCTCCTGCCCTCAATCTTTCCCAGCATCAGGGTCTTTTCAAATGAGTCAGTTCTCATCAGGTGGCCAAAGTATTGGAGTTTCAGCTTCAGCATCAGTCCTTCCAATGAACACCCAGGACTGATTTCCTTTACGATGGACTGGTTGGATCTCCTTGCAGTCCAAGGGACTCTCAAGAGTCTTCTCCAACACCACAGTTCAAAAGCATCAATTCTTCTGCACTCAGCTTTCTTTATAGTCCAATCTTCACATCCATACATGACCACTGGAAAAACCATAGCCTTGACTAGACAGACATTGGCTGACAAAGTAATGTCTTTGTTTTTTAATATGCTGTCTAGGTTGGTCATAACTTTCCTTCCAAGGAGTGTCTTTTAATTTCATGGCTGCAATCACCAACTGCAGTGATTTTGGAGCCCAGAAAAATAAAGTCAGCCACTGTTTCCCCATCTATTTGCCATGAAGTGATGGGACTGGATGCCATGATCTTAGTTTTCTGAATGTTGAGCTTTAAGTCAACTTTTTCACTCTTCTCTTTCACTTTCATCAAGAGGCTCTTTAGTTCTTCTTCACTTTCTGCCATAAGGGTGGTGTCATCTGCATATCTGAGGTTATTGATAATTCCCCGGGCAATCTTGATCCCAGCCTGTGGTTCCTCCAGCCCAGAGTTTCCCATGATGTACTACTCTGCAAATAAGTTAAACAAGCAGGGTGACAATATACAGCCTTGATGTACTCCTTTTCCTATTTGGAGTCAGTCTGTTGTTCCATGTCCAGTTCTAACTGCTGCTTCCTGATCTGCATACAGGTTTCTCAAGAGGCAGGTCAAGTGGTCTGGTACATCGATCTCTTTCAGAATTTTCCACAGTTTATTGTGATTTACACAGTCAAAGGCTTTGGCATAGTCAATAAAGCAGAAATAGATGTTTTTCTGAACTCTCTTGCTTTCTTGATGATCCAGCAGATACTGGCAATTTGATCTCTGGTTCCTCTGCCTTTTCTAAAACCAGCTTGAACATCTGAAATTCACAGTTCACATAATGCTGAAGGCTGGCTTGGTGTGAGATGAGTGCAATTGTGCAGTAGTTTGAGCATTCTTTGGCATTGCCTTTCTTTGGGATTGGAATGAAAACTGACCTTTTCCAGTCCGGTGGCCACTGCTGAGTTTTCCAAATTTGCTGGCATATTGAGTGCAGCACTTTCACAGTATCATCTTTTAGGATCTGAAATAGCTCAACTGGAATTCCATCATCTCCACTAGCTTTGTTCATAGTGATGCTTCCTAAGGCCCACTTGACTTCACATTCCAGGATGTCTGGCTCTAGGTGAGTGATCACACCATCATGATTATCTGGGTAGTGAAGATCTTTTTTGGATAGTTCTTCTGTGTATTCTTGCCACCTCTTCTTAATATCTTTTGCTTCTGTTAGGTCCATACCATTTCTGTCCTTTATTGTTCCCACCTTTGCATGAAATGTTCCCTTGGTATCTCTAATTTTCTTGAAGAGATCTCTAGTCTTTCCCATTCTATTGCTTTCCTCTATTTCTTTGCATTGATCGCTAAGGAAGGCTTTCTTATCTCTCCTTGCTATTCTTTGGAACTCCACATTCAAATGGGTATATCTTTCCTTTTCTCCTTTGCTTTTTGCTTCCCTTCTTTTCACAGCTAATTGTATGGCCTCCTCAGACAACTATTTTGACTTTTCCATTTCTTTTTCTTGGGGATGGTCTTGATTCCTATCTCCTATACAATGTCACAAACCTCCATCCATAGTTCATCAGGCACTCTGTCAGATCTAGCCCCTTAAATCTATTTCTCACTTCCACTGGATAGTCATAAGGGATTTGATTTAGGTCATACCTGAATGGTCTCGTGGTTTTCTCCAATTTCTTCAATTTCAGTCTGAATTTGGCAATAAGGAGTTCATGATCCGAGCCACAGTCAGCTCCCGGTCTTGTTTTTACTGACTGTATAGAGCTTCCCCATCTTTGGCTGCACAGAATATAATCAATCTGATTTCGGTGTTGACTATCTGGTGATGTCCATGTGTAGAGTCTTCTCTTGTGTTGTTGGAAGAGGGTGTTTGCTATGACCAGTGCGTTCCCTTGGCAAAACTCTATTAGCCTTTGCCCTGCTTCATTCTGTCCTCCAAGGCCAATTTGCCTGTTACTCCAGGTGTTTCTTGACCTCCTACTTTTGCATTCCAGTCCCCTATAATGAAAAGGACATCTATTTTGGGTGTTAGTTCTATGTCTTGTAGGTTCATACAACTGTTCAACTTTAGCTTCTTCGGCATTACTGGTCAGGGCATAGACTTGGATTACCATGATACTGAATGGTTTGCCTTGGAAACAAACAGAGATCATTCTGTTGTTTTTCAGATTGCATCCAAGTACTGCATTTCGGACTCTTGTTGACTATTAGGGCTACTCCATTTCTTCTAAGGGATTCCTGCCCACAGTAGTAGATATAATGGTCATCTGAGTTAAATTCACCCATTCCAGTCCATCTGAGTTCACTGATTCTTAGAATGTCGATGTTCATGTTTGTCATCTCCTGTTTGACCACTTCCAATTTGCCTTGATTAATGGACCTAACATTCCAGGTTCCTATGCAATACTGCTCTTTACAGCATTGAAACTTGCTTCTATCACCAGTCCCATTCGGGTGGGAAAAAAATCTTTATTGTTTCACAAAAATAAAATCATTTTTATTTTTAATAAAAAATCAACCTGATACATTCCTACTTAATATGCATGCTGATGAATGTTTTCCATCAAGAAAACTGTGTCACTAACTCATTAATGACCATTAGTCTCACTAGAAAGAAAATGATACCATTTAGCAACCTCATGTCTTGATACTTTCTTTAGGGTCAAGTACTACTCAGTCTATAAGATCATTTAACTCAAATCAACTTAGAAAAACATTCTTTTATTCAAACTAAGATCACTAAAAAGATCAAAGATAGGCCTTATATCTGCTAGTATACACTGAAACCCATCAAGTAAAAACCGTTTTGGTACAACTGATTCCAAACCTTCTGGCTCTCATGAGAGTTGCTGAAAGAGGCATGATTCCCTTTTTACCTCTTCTTTGTCTCAACCTAAATGTTCAGGGAAACAAGCCCTTATACAGTACAGACCAAGTTCCATTTTATCCATAGAAATATTATTTCTTAAACTTTCTTAGCTAACACTTGGAAATTGGGAGATTTCATATAAAATTTAGATTTACTATTTCTGGCAATACAAGGTCTACATGCCTAAGGTGCAACGATCAGGATAGGAATCAGGAAGCTTCAAGCCTGTGGGTCAGAAACAGCTCTCCACCTGTTTTCCTTCAGCCCAAAACCAAGACTGGTTCTTACAGTTTTGAAAGAAAGAAAAGAAAATTTTGTGACATGTGAAAAGGATATGAAATGTAAATTTCAATGTCCATAAATAAAGCTTCATTGGTATAGTCACACCCATTCACATATTATCTGCAGCTGCTTTCACACTGCAAGACAGATTGAAGAGTTAGCAGCAGACAGTTGAGAAGCTGCAACAGAACCAACACTCCTCAAGGACTTTCATCAATTCTCTCTTGTGGTTTTTATCACCTCCTACTGCATATTAGCTTTTCTCACTAATTTATATGTGACCTAGAGAAACCATACAATGGATATTGAACAAATGCTCTACTAAACCCAACCCAAATATCAATCAACGCAGGACATGAGTCAAGAAACAGTAATAGTAACTTAAGATCTACTGTAAGTGCTGTTCATGCTTCTGGCTACTGCTCATTATCCTTACATGAAATTCATAAAAGACTGTGATGGATGTTTCTAAACCCACTTTTAAGATTCAGAGAATGAACACTTAGACACATGCATACATACATACAACACATATATATAATTCTATTAAAGAGACAATGTTTCATTTTATACTAGACTAATCTCTTGAGGGGAGATAAAATTAAATACCTAAGGAAGACTTAGAAAATAAATATACCAAGACATTGTCAGCATCACACCTAAAGTCTGATGCTAATCAGCACAAAAGTCACACCTGGGTCTGAATCTCCTGGCTCCTTTTCTTTCCTTACCTGAATAGCTGTCAGTTTATGTCTTATATTCACTAAGATAATTCTTGCTAATAACAGCAGGATAGGCTGTGTGGTCAGGCTGTAGATTGATTCACCATCTAGAACAAGCAGACCCAGAACAAATGCATCCAGTCCTTTGATCTGAAAAAAAAAAAAAAATTAAGATCAAATAATTTAGAAAAAAATTAACCTTTGTATGTCTTATAAGGATACATATTTTCCAGTTAATCAGTTCTGAAACACAATCATTAATCTATTACACAGCAACTGGCACTGGACCAAGTCCTAATATTAAAAATGCCTTTAGAGATCTACAATTCCAGCCTGCCCTGACCAATGACCACCCATCTGCTTATACTTTAGAGGAGCAGAACAATCAAGAAAATGCTACTATTGAAGAGGCACCATTATCTTACAGATTTACTTATAACAAAGCATTTTCTCAGTAAAGCCATCCCTATGTGAAAGGGATATTTCACATATTTCACATATTAAACACCTACATTTCATATATGCTTCACCAGTCAGCTAATGACATTACAAACCACAGCTGCCCCTTAATTACAATCAGACCAAAGAACAACTAAGTCTTACATATCAGATGCTGAGTAGGCAGGTAATCATGGACCAACGTGAACAGAGGCTGCCCAAAAGGGAGGTCTCTGAAAAATCCATTTCTCAACTGAAACAGAGTTTCTATGGTGGACCAGACACTCATGTTTTTAAAATGTGGGCTGAATAATCTTGACAGCTGCCACAAAATCAGCAGCAGGACTGCTCAACATCAGGAACACAGGCTCTAAGTCACCGACACAGGATGGAGTCCTTTTACTGTATTAGTTTGTGGGCACAGGCAGATTTCTTTTAACTGAGCCTCAGTTTCCTCAATTATAAAATCAAATAACAGAACCTACAACTCATAGGGTTCTTGTAAGAATTAAACAAGATGGTAATGATAACCCTATATGCAAAACAGAAAAAGAGACACAGATGTACAGAACAGACTTTTGGACTCTGTGGGAGAAGGCAAGGGTGGGATGTTTCGAGAGAACAGCATCAAAACATGTATATTATCTAGGGTGAAACAGATAACCAGCCCAGGTTGGATGCATGAGACAAGTGCTCAGGCCTGGTGCCCTGGGAAGACCCAGAGGGATCGGGTAGAGAGGGAGGTGGGAGGGGGGATCGGGATGGGGAATACATGTAAATCCATGGCTGATTCATGTCAATGTATGACAAAAACCACTACAATATTGTAAAGTAATTAGCCTCCAACTAATAAAAAATAAATGGGGAAAAAAAAAAAAGAACTAAAAAATTCAAGTGATGCCAGTGCCAGGCTCAATGCTTTATAAAAACATTCGAAAAAGGTACGAAAGGAACAGCCTTTCATCATCACTGAGAAGTGTACTTGAGGAATAAAGACCATGTGAATGACCACCAGCAAACCACCGATAAAGCTTACTGTTAACCTACACTGAGGGTAGAATAAATTTTTTTTTTTAAGTTCAATAATCAAGGAACTATTCTGAAGTATTACAACTGCCTCAATCTTAGAAGACAGAACAAAAAAAGTTCAGTTCAGTCTAAAATCACACCAAAGTTAGCATCTGAACAGAGATTACAGCCCAGGTTTTCCAACTCCCAAGCCAGTATTCTTCCTACCATCTCATGACACCTTCCCCTCAGACCTAGGCTAAGCACGAGGAAGTCCCCTGGGACAGGGCCGGGCTCACTTCCAGCCTTCTGACTGGGACAACTGCATGACGGTGGTGTAGGTAACTGAGACACAGACACAGCAGAGGACCGGGTTTGGAGAAGAACCTCACCATGAAGCCAGTGTGGACACGATGAGTCTGAGGGTCCCTGCGAGACCTCCAAGTGGAGGTACCAATTACACCGGCAAATCCACTGCTGAAGGACTTGAGAGAAGACCCTGCCTAACGCGCCCAAGCTGGACCCGAAGCCTCACCGAATCATCTTGCCTTTTAGGTGGACTTAACGATCTTTTATTTCCTAACATCCCAACCAAACTGGTGAAGTACAAGACATGACTTTAAGAAAAAGAATCCTTTTCTAATCACACTGAGACAAAAAAGACATCTACCTGTTGTAGCACAAATTTAGATCATTATCTTCTAATGAAATCCTTAAAGATAATAAACAGGTGACTTAACAGGGCAACAAACAGAAAATTACACAAAGAGATACTCCGTGATATACTACTTAGATCTCGTTTCTTCTGATACTCAAAGTCAGAGGTTGGTTACTAAACCTCCTTCTCTTTAAGTTCTCGGAGAATGTCAATTACATGGCAAATAATAAACAAGTAAAGGAGTGAATGCATGAATAAACAAATTTCTTTTCCTGAAGTTATTTTATGTCATTATTATCAAAAAACTGAATGCTTTTCTATCTTCTGCTTAAGTTAAGCAGTCTCTATCTACTCCTGTGATCTAACACTGATATTCCAACCGAGCTCTAAGCATGCTTACAGAGGTTTGGGGAAATGACTGAGTTTTAAAAAGGACAGTTTATATTTTCAACTAAAATAGATAAAATGAAAGTTACAAGTCCCTTAGCAACAATTCTTCAGTCAAGAGAGCATAAGACATATAAAAATACTTATTAATCAGAACAGTGAAAAAAAGTCAACATCTGGAAGCCTGAGATATATCTGATATAAAACCAGTTTACTAAAAGATCAACTTTTATGTGTGAGAGGGACCTACTCAGACGTTAACCTTCAGTGCTATTCCCCTGAGGCTGGTTAGACCAGCGGTCACACAACAGTGCTAAAAATGCCAAGGCCATAAGTTGGAGGCAGGGAAAATTAATTTGGCTTTGATGACTATACTTCAAGACCATGAAGTATATTCACAAATATCTGTCCTCATAAGAACTATGAAACATCAATAAACACAGGAAAATGACAACTGGAAAATACTGATATGCCACTCCCCAATTTATAAACTTCAACTCCCTCTATCTTCCAAATTCTCAGATTGCTGGTAAAGAGTATAAACTGAATAATTCTCTTCAAGACAACCTGACACAAGTAAGATGAGTTGAACATGCAAACACCCGAGAGCACAGCAACTCCACTCATGGATACATGTCCTCAGCAGAGCCTCCCAACTCAGTCCTGGGAAGCATTTACAAGAGTGGTAAAACATCAGTCCTCTCAGCCCTCAGGGTGCCTAACCATAGCCCTAAGAAGGGGGTGGGCAGTAAAAACAGCCTCCTTCATTTAGTTCATTGCACCAAACATTATCCTTTTTTAAGTTTTGCTGTGCTTGGAAACTCTTACAAATGATTCCCACATGTGTTCCCAACAGCATGGTACATAATATACTACCAAAAACAGAAACATCCCATGTGGCCATCAAGAGTAGAACAGATATATAAATTGTGGTCCATTCATACAACTGGAATACTATGCAACAGTAAAAATGAATAATTTATAATACCAAAAATATACCTCTAAGCAAAGCAAGTCACAGAACACAATTTATTTCATTTATATAACGTTCAGTACAGTCACTCAGTCATGTCCGACTCTTTGTGACCCCATGGACTGCAGCACGCCAGGCCTCCCTGTCCATCACCAGCTCCCAGAGTTTACGCAAACTCATGGCCATTGAGTTGGTGATGCCATCCAACCATCTCATCCTCTGTTGTCCCCTTCTCCTCCTGCCTCTAATCTTTCCCAGCATCAGGGTCTTTTTAAATGAGTCAGCTCTTCTCATCAGGTGGCCAAAGTATTGGAGTTTCAGCTTTAGCATCAGTCCTTCCAATGAACATTCAGGACTGATTTCCTTCAGGATGGACTAGTTAGAACTCTTTACAGTCCAAGGGACTCTCAAGAGTCTTCTCCAACACCACAGTTCAAAAGCATCAATTCTTCTGTACTCAGCTTTCTGTATAGTTCAATTCTCACATCCATACCTGACCACTGGAAAAACCACAGCTTTGACAAGACGGACCTTTGTTGGCAAAGTAATGTCTCTGCTTTTTAATATGCTGTCTAGGTTGGTCATAACTTTCCTTCCAAGGAGCAAGCATCTTTTAATTTCATAGCTACAGTACCCATCTGCAGTGATTTTGGAGCCCCCCCAAAAAAAGTCCGTCACTGTTTCCACTGTTGCCCCATCTATTTGCCATGAAGTAATGGAACCAGATACCATGATCTTAGTTTTCTGAATGTTGAGTTTTAAGCCAACTTTTTTACTTTCCTCTTTCATTTTCATCAAGAGGCTCTTTAGTTCTTCTTCACTTTCTGCCATAAGCATGGTTTCACCTGCATATCTGAGGTTATTGATATTTCTCCCAGCAATCTAGATTCCAGTCTGTGCCTCATTCAGTCCAGCATTTCTCCTGATGTACTCTGCATATAAGTTAAATAAGCTTTATTTACTTGTTTATTGACTATGCCAAAGCCTTTGACTGTGTGGATCACAACAAACTGTGGAAAATTCTTCAAGAGATGGGAATACCAGACCACCTGACCTGCCTCCTGAGAAATCTGTATGCAGGTCAAGAAGCAACAGTTAGAACTGGACATGGAAAAAGACTGGTTCCAAATCAGGAAAGGAGTATGTCAAGGCTGTATATTGTCACCCTGCTTATTTAACATATAAAAAGTTCAGAAACTGGCAAAACTAAACAGTATGTTTTGAGGATACATACATACGTAAGTGCTAAAACTATGAAGAAAGCAATGGAATGTTAACAACCAAATTCATGAGAGTGTTTCATGAGAAAGGGGGCTGGGGATGTCACCAAGAAGCACACACAGGAGACCTTCTAATGCTTTTCCAACCTTTTCCAAGTCAGAGCACGTGCAGAAGATGCTATGGTTTGTGGTACACACCAGGTAGCTAGAGAAGGCCACTAACCCTGACGAGACCAGTTCCAAGGCTCTCCCAGCCCAGGGCCCACAGAGCCACCGCAATGGCAAAGGGGCTCAACACCTAAACAAGAGCAGTCCGAAAGTTCCATTCTCCAAGGCTGGTGATGTTCCCTCCCTCAAGCCAGGTGGTGGAAACAAAGATGTTTTATTACTTAAACTGCACACATTTTGTATGCTTTTTTGAGAATAAGATGTACTTACAATAAAAAGATTAAAATCAATGTCTTAGTGAAAAATTCCTACGATTTGGCCTGAGCCCCATCTTTTACGGCTGCTCCAACAGGCTCAAAGCAGCCCTCTCGTAGAGCCCTCACAAACACCATACTTCTCTGTCCTCTAAACCTGTGCTCACGTGACTACATCTAGACCGCATTTCCTCCTCTTCCCCACCGATCCATTTCCCTCATCACCCTTCAGGTTCTACCTCAAGGTCCGCCCTTGACTAAAAGGTCTTCTCAGACAAAATTCACTTTCCACACGTCTCTCTATTCATTTCAATGCTTCTTACAGTTTGACTCTCTCATGTAACCCACTTCTGTACTGTCTGAACTGCTATCTGACTCCACAGGTGGGTCCACACTAGCACAGCAGAAAGAGTACTGGATTTGGACCCAGAAAATGTGGGTTCCAATCCCCCAGCTATAAAGCCTCTGCAAGTTTCTCTTCCCACTGTGAGCCTCAGTCTTCTCATCAAAGGATATGTCAATTGATACAACACAGGGGAATGAGGCACCACTCCAACCACACATCAGGGCTCAGGACATATTTGCAACTTTGGTAGGTTTCTAACCTGCACTGCACAGCAACAGAGGCCAGAAACTGTTTCATACTCAGTCAAAGAGGAAGTGAGACGTTCCAGATATTAAGGTGCAGATTAAATTCCCTTCTTAGACATAAAATATGGAAGGGCTTTTAACCTATCAATAATGATTTAGAGCCAGCACGATGAATCTTAATTACTCTATCACAATATAACATTATGACTCAGTAAACTGACTGTACAGCAGTAACTGCTAGGGCTTCAGATTATGACTGCTTTTGTAATTCTCTTCCCACCTACCATCAAATTATTAACACTGATCTCTAACAACTCCATTCCCCTTTCATCAGCTATTTCTAATTCTGAGAAAGCAGGGAACAGTAAACAGGTCTCTTTGCGTAAGTTCTGGAAGTTAAGGTGCCCTTTTTCCAGGCTGAGTGATCGATAGCTAAGTCACTCTTCTTAAGGCATTTCATGTTCCCCCACACCCTAGCTCTATGTGCTCGAACACAACTGAGGAGTTCAAACTGCAAGCTCTACTGATGACCTACTGAGGCAGGTGAATAACATTACCTCCATACATGGATATTAAGAATCATCACCGTGGAGCATCTCTGAGCCAGACACTTTAAGTACATACAAATAAGTATATCTGTGACACAGAGGAAACCTTCCCAGGAACTGTTTTAAGCACAGCCACAAAACTTCTCTGCAACAAAATTAAACAGATCTCCAGACTTTCTACTTCTTCAGAAAGTATCCTTGTGTAGCTGTGGTAACATGCAGCTGGAGGACTGGTATAGCTGTCCATTCTTTAATAAACAGAGCAGGTAACAGAGCTCCATAAAATGAGGAGCATTTGAAGAGGCGTTTGACACTGACAATAGAAATTCTGAATTACATGAAACTCTGATCAATGAACAAGCATTCTTAGTAGGTTCTGTACAAGCCACAAACTCATGTTTCTCTCTTATCTACTATTAACTCTGGCTTATAAAGATCCATTTCTAAAGAATAAACACAATAATACCTACATATGACATTTCTAAGAAGCGTACCTCACTGAATTGCTGAAACAAAACAGATGGCAAAAAATCCTGAGGGTGTAAATCAACAAGAGGCCCCGTCCAGTTACTCTGAACAAAAAGTTGCAAACTGCTCACACCAAGTAGGAATATCTTCTGTTGTCTGCATATAAGAATAAAGAAATAAACATAAACCATTATGTATAAGCACAAATACACTACCGTTTCATTTCAGTGTTATTAAGAAAAATGTAAGATATCAACAGTGAGATTATCTGAGAGTATTACAAAAAAAATTTTTTTTTTTTTTTTATCTACACAGTTTAGGTCTGCAAAGTCCAACACAATCACCTTGAATCACATATGGCTCTTTAAATTAATTCCCAGGTGGCGCTAGTGGTAAAGAATCCACCTGCCAAGGCAGGAGACACCAGAGATGTGGGTTCTATCCCTGGGATCGGGAAGATCCCCTGAAGAAGAAAATGGCAACCCACTCCAATATTCTTGCCTGGAAAATTCCAGGGACAGAGGAGCCTGGTGGGCTACAATCCATGGGGCTACAAAGAGTTGGACACAACTATGTATAAACCCACACACAGATAAAACGTAAAAATTCAGCCCCTCAGTCACACTATCTACATTTCAAGTGCTCAGTGGCCACACATGGGTACTGGCTCCCACAGTGGATGGTGCAGATACAGAGTATCTCCATCATCACAGAAATTCTCTCGAACAGCACTGGTTTAGGACCTAGTCAGACACTGAGAACTTTGCCTTGTGTTCTATTTAACAGCTCTGACACTGACTGGGTAAAAAATTGATTTTATACACAGGAAAACTGACAATAAAAAGTTGTTTCCAGACATTTTATTATCCAAACATACAAACTTAGAACAACAACAACAAAACACAGATATTTCACTTCCTACTTTGGCTGAAGACAGGAGTCAGCAGGTAAACTTATTCTGTAAAGGAGAAAAAATTTCTCCTCTGCAAAGGAGAAAAAATTTTAGGCTTTACAGGTCACACATGTTTCTTTTTTCCCCAACCCTTTTAAAAATGTAAGCATCATTCTTAGGCACTTTGGCCTTGACCCACCAGAGGTAATTCGCCAACCTATAGATTAAGACACAAGTGACAGTGAAAGTCACTCAGTCATGTCCGACTCTTTGTGACCCCGGGGACTATACAGTCCATGGGATTCTTAAAGAATCTTCCGTTTTAAGTAGGGCTTAGGGAATATTGGAGGAACGGGATGACTGCTTTCACTTTTTCTTCAGCACAGTGCTACAGGAATCCTACTATATTCCCTAGGCCCTACCTCAAAAAGGAAGATTCTTTATGGGAAAAGAAAAAACCAAACCTACAAGCCCACAGTATCCAGAATGCTCCGGATACAGTGCAACTGAAAGCAGAGCAAAGGAAGGCCAGAGGCTGTGTGTGGTCAGAGGTTTGGGAAACCTGGGCAAACAGGCGCGCAGCAAGGTCTTAATGCATAAGCCCTAATGTGAACGTCATAACTAAACACCAAAATCCTCAAGGAGAGCTAAGAATACAGCTTAATTTTCAAATACCTCAAAATAAGGTAACTGAAATGTCTCTTCTCAGCTCTATGTGTCAAGAAGAGTTCTGGTCAACCAGTGTATGATGCATCTGTGTACACGTGTGTGTTCTCACGAGCACCACAGAAAGCTATGATAACACACAAACACCTGACAGCAAAATAACAGGAACATGAGAGGAATGAGAAGCTACCAGTAAGCCAGAAAAATTAAAGCAAACGACATTTTATAAGTGAAATAACATGTCTGTAGTAGTATTCTTTTATGAACTCCTGATACAGATTAGTTTATTCATCTTTACAACCTCAACACCAAGCACAGTAAGTGATTTGCTGAAGAACTAAAATGAAGTCATTTCTTACAAATTATGATAAAACAAAACTGCATATTTTAAAGAAAACTAAAACCACGTGGTTGCCAAAGACAGTGGAGTATTTTAACGAAATTACAAGAATAAAAGATAAGCCACTGAAAAAATTAGGTTAACTGCTGTGCAACTATCCCTTATACTAAATACTATTAAATTACATAAACATCAATGGAAGAAGATAAACCAAGGGTTCCATAATAAAAACATTAAAGATAACAATCTAAAAATAATAAAAGTAGTTATAATTCTCACTCAGAAATCTATAAATAGCCAGATGGACAGTGTACACTTTCATGTTAAAAGGAAAGAAGGTCTGAAGTCTTAAGTATGGCTAAAACCTACGAGACCTAAGCAATTGGAAGCTTGGTGGTTGGCAGCTACCACCCAATCATAAGTTAGTGTTATATATGAAACTCTGACATCCTACACCACTTTACCTTTTCACTCTCCATGGTCCTCTGGACAGAAGCTATTACGTAGATTACTACATACATCAAGAGTCTTGACTGAATATAAAGCCAGGTTTTCCAAAAACTGCAAAAGTCAGTGTGCCTTACACACTGTCAAGACACTACCAAATGTATTCAAAAATTCATTTCTCTATGAAAATTTCAAATAAAATTCTACCTTCTGGTTTTGTCCAAATCTGCTGAGTCATCCAGGAATGTTACTATCTGCTTCTCCAGGTAGCTGTCAATCTTTTCTTCAGTTATTGTTGCTGAATTTAAAATACTTTGAGTCAATGAATTTAACAATATGGCTTTGTAGTTCCCTTCTAGCAACAACTGTAGGAAAGATCCACTCTCTGTAATAGAAAGAAAATTTGTACAATAATCAAAAAAACTATTTTCATATTGTAAAGGGTAACACTATTACCATTTCAGTATGCAAAAAAAAAATGTATATATCTAGAACGCTTCCTATAAATTAATCACAAAGCACTGTGCAAATTCCATCACTTCTCCTAGAATTAGGAGCTCATCCATATAATGAACAGTAAGGCAGAAGTTAGATCTAGAAAAAATATTCCTCATTAGCAAGGAACATCATCCTTCTGCTGAGAATTCAAAAGGAATCCTACTGAGAACAGAAAAGTTTCCATAGAGCATTTCCTTTTACCATCTGGCTCCCACTACCCCCACCATGACAGTGAAAACGACAGTCACTCAGTCGCCTCTGACTCTTCGCAACCCCATGGACAGCAGCCCACCAGGCTCCTCTATCCATGGAATTCTCCAGGCAAGAATACTGGAGAATACTTCTCCAGGGGATTTTCTGGACCCAGGGATCCAACCAGGTCTCCTGCATTGCAGGCAAGGTCTTTACTGTTTATGAGCCACCAAGGAAGCCCAACCATACTACCTGGTGAAAAGCTGGTGCACTTATTGCTCCCCTAATATCCAAATGCACATTCCTGCCTCCACACTTTTACACTGATTTCCTCCTGGGGAACTCTTTTCCACTTACTAGTCTTACTCTTGA
Source organism: Odocoileus virginianus (assembly GCF_023699985.2). NCBI lineage: Eukaryota > Metazoa > Chordata > Mammalia > Artiodactyla > Cervidae > Odocoileus > Odocoileus virginianus. Next base: position 14,867,107 of record NC_069675.1, on the reverse strand, counting down.
ATCAAAAATCAGGTCAAGTTTGATTTCTTCCATAAGACTTCCAGACTCAGACTTCAGAAACGCTCTCTCTCCTGAAGCCCCTACTGTGTATAACACCCCCCTACACACACATCACTTATACGTATATACTGTGTTAAACACACACACACACACACACACACACACACACTGTCCTAAACTGATATTTCTCTTTTGGGTCCAGCTTAAACCCCACAACCAACGTGAACCTATAACCCTGTAGAAAATGTGCCTTTTAACTCTTTATTTCTCTGGTAAATGTGCTTTGCTTACAAGATTACATCTTTGCTGCCTCATTTCAGTTGTTGTACTTACTAGCTGTGAGACCGTGAATAAATTAACTAATCTGTACTTAAACGTCTTCATCTGCAAAAAGGGAATAAAAATACTGTCTATATGTCTATTATAAGAAGTAAATGACTGAATAAATGTTAAGGGATTATAAAAATAATTGACATTATTACTGAGGGCTTCCCTGGTAGCTCAGACGGTAAAGAATCCCTGGACTCGGAAAAATTTAGGGTGAAGACAAGTCCGAAACCTGAAGACCACGCCCACCAGGTCAAGGATGCAACAACCTGAAGCCTTAAGAAATCGGGCCGCCGCCACCTCTTCTCCCCACAGTCCTCACGATAGCCTAAATCCCTCCCTGGCAAGTGCACCCCTCTCACCCAAACTGGCGACTCCCTCCTGCTTCCACTGCTGCCGCTCAGCCTGAGTAGGGAAGCCCCTCAGAACTGCCAACTCCGGGGTCCACATCACCCCGGACATTGCTGCAGCCAAAAGATTCCTACGAGGGTCACACAGGAGTCAAAAAAAACAAAGTGAAAGTTAGAGCGACCAAGACGCCGACGACTAGCGGCGACTGTTCCTGTAAATACAAAGCCTAGAGCACCATGTGCAGATAGCGGAACAAGGAGGCGGCCATGACAGCAGCGCGGAGAACCCTGGGGAAAAAACGCACACTCGCTGAACCTGCTTCCGCTTAGGAGACCAACGCGAGCCCTTAGTACCGAGCATGCCCAGTGAGGATGCCCCGCCCCAAGCTGGGGGAAGGGGCGGGACTTGGAGGAGGGGCCTTGGTCCCCCTCAGTCCCGCCCCCAGAGGCGTAGCCTTGCGCTCTGGAAGGAGTGAAGGGCGTGGAGTCGTCCTGCACCGCCCACCCAAGGGGCCGGTGGAAGAGGTCTTGCCCAGCTGCCGTATAATTGAAAAGACTGCATCTTTGATTCCTAAACCTCTTTAGGTCAGAACCCTCCAGACTACCTGATGAAAGCCTTAGTCGGTCCTGCCAAAGCACGTGGGCCCTTACTACCAACACTGAGGTACCATTTCAGGGAATTAGAGACCCATCGAAGAGGAGTCCAGTGAATTCCATACAAGAACTCTGTCTGGACTTAACTGGTGATCAAGTGGTTAAGAAACTGACGCCAATGCAGGGGGACACAGGTGTGATCCCTGGTCTGGGAGGATTCCACATGGCATGGAGCAACTAAGCCCTGCTACTGGACCCCCGCTCCCTAGAGGCCCTGCTGGACGACAGGAGAAGCCCCCAGAATGAGAAACCCAGCACTAGAGCTAGAGAGAAGCCCGTGCTCCCTGCAACTAGAGGAAGGTCCAATCTCTTCACTTTCCCTCTGACATGAGGCTCTACACCCAGGAAAGCGCCTTCTTGTCATAGAGGAACAAAAACCCACTGAAACTAGAAAAACTGACTGTTGATTAGGGAGACTTTCAGAGAAACATCTTGATCAACAGAAGGAAATGTAAGAAATTACCAAATATATATTTCAATTAAATAGAGCTCGGAGATCAGAAAGGGGAACTTATACATGACTTGCCATGGTTGTGGTTACCAAAATGAAGTTCTCTGATGATCCTGAATAAACCTATCTTGCTGGAAAAACTATCTGGCAGTCTATTTGTTTCTGGCCAACAATGCATTTAAACTTTATATACTTCAAATAAAAATGCATTTTTATAATCCTTTAGTCAATTAGTGTTAATAGAAGCAGGAAATCTTTGATTACTATAGTGGGCTGACTAGCTGCCCCAAAGATATCAAGTCTTAATCCCTGTTACCTGATTTGGAAAAAGGACTTTAAAATAAACCCGATGGGTTCAAAGTGCTGTTCTAAGAGATGGCACTTATAAGTGTCCTTATAAGAGAAAGGCAGAGGGAGATTTTACACACACACAAACACACACACACACAAGAACGATATGTGAGGATGGAGGCAGAGGTTGGAGTAATGCATCCACAAGCCAACAAGTGCTGGCAGTCACCACAAACTGGAAAAGACAGAGAATGGATTCTCACCTAGAGCCTTTAAAGAGAGAGCAGTCCTGCTGACACCTTGATTTTGGACTCACGGTCTTCAGAACTGTGAGTGAATATATTTGTTGCTTTAAAAAAAAATTACTTATTTATTTTGTCTGCACCAAGGCTTGCTCTGTGGGATCTTTCCCCAGAGCATGTGGGATCTTAGTTCCCCAGCCAGGGATCGAAATTGTGTCCCCTGCATTACAAGTTGGATTCTTAACCACTGGACCACCAGAAAAGTCCCCAGTCATCTGTTGCTTTAAGCTACCAAGTTTGTGGTAATTTTATAGAGCATCTTCAGAAACTAATATAAGTATTAAAACATAATTGATGATTTTATAGAAGTAAAGGCAAGGTAAAAATATTTTATGGAATAAACATATAATGTTTATTATGTATATCTTTATTTAATTACTTAGCCAACATTGCATGCCTGCTAAGTCACTTCAGTTGTGTCCAACTCTTTGCAACACTATGGACTGTAGCCTACCAGGTCCCTCTGTCCATAATGTTAGCCAGGCAAGAATACTGGAGTGGGCTGCCATGCCCTCCTCCAAGGGATCTTCCTGACCCAGGGATCAAACCTTCGTTTCTGTGTCTCTTGCATTGGCAGGTGGGTTCTTTACCACTAGTGCCACCTTGGAAGCCCTCTCCAAACATTACTAGCCTTTCCAATACCCACTAAGTTATTTTAATTAATTATTCTGATTAATAGCACTTATATAAACATATAGTTTAACACATATTTTTTCTATGAAGATATATTTCTCAAAGAAGTATTATAGAATGTATTTCACAACCCTATAAATGTTATAGGCAGACTTCTGTGTGATTGTCCTTTTACAGTTTGGAACAAGTTACCTTCCAGTCTCCCTGTCTCCTGAATTCCACTTTTGTATCTGAAGACACTTCTCTTATCCACGTGATCAATGTAACATGTACTTTCATGTATTAAGATGGTAATCACTTCACATACAAAAAGAAAAAAGATAGCCACTTTACATAAAAAACAGACACATAGATTAATGGAACAGAACTGAGAACCAAGAAATAAACCCATGTATACAGACCATTAGTTTACAACAAACAGAGGAGTCAAGAAGATCCAATAGAGAGGACAGTCTCTTTGGTGTTGGGAAAAATGGACAGCCACATACAAAACAATGAAACTAGACCACTGTCTTACATCACACACAAAAATTGACTCAAAATGGCTTAAAGGCTTGAATTTAAAACCTGAAACCATAAAATTCCTGGAAGATAGCAAAAGCGGTAAACACACTAACATAGTTTCCCTCCTAGCTCAGTTGGTCAAGAATCTGCCTGCAGTGCAGGAGACCTGGGTTTGATTCCTGGGTCGGGAAGATGCCCTAGAGAAGAAAATGGCAACCCACTTCAGTATTCTTGCCTGGAGAATCCTATGGACAGAGGAGTCTGGCAGGCTACAGTCCATGGGGTCACAAGAGTCAGACATGACTTAGCAACTACACCACCACTACCACCACTGACATTGGTCTTAGCAATGTTTTGTGGATCTGACACCAAAAGCAAAAGAAACAGATACAACAATAAATAAATGAGATTACACCAAGCTAGAAAGCTTATGCACAGTGAAGGAAACCATCATGAAAATGAAAAGGCAACCTACTGGATGGGAAAACATATTTACAAACCATATACTTGACAAAGGATTAATGTGCAAAATATATAAAGACTCACACAACTCAACAACAAAAAGCAAACCAATTTTAAAAAATGGGCAGAGGTTCTGAATATAGCTTTTTGCAAAGAAGACACACACATAGCCAACTGGCACATGAAAACATGTTCAGCATCACTAATCATCAGGGAAATGCAAATAAAAATTATAATGAGATATCAACTCACACCTCTTGAAATGGCTACTATCAAAAAGACAAGAAATAGCAAGTATTGTAGAGGATGTGGAGAAAAGGAAACCATTGTGCACTATTGGTGGGAATGTAAATTGGTGCGGCCATTATGGAAAACAGTAGAGAGATTCCCAAAACATTGAAAATAGGACTACCATATGCTTCAGTTATTTCGATTCTGGGTATTTATCCAAAGAACACTAAAATATCAATTTGAAAAGATATACAGACCCCCTATGTTCACTGCAGCATTATTTATAATCTTCAAAATATGGAAACAAGTGTCCATCAAATGAATGGATGGATAAAACAGATGTGATGTATATACATATATATGTATATTTATATATATATATATATATATAATTAGAATACAACTTGAATATTTTAAAAAAGGGAAATCTTTCCATTTGTGACAACACGGATGGAACTTGAGAATATTATACTAAGTGAAGTCAGACAGAGAAAAACAAATACAAGATTTCATTCATATACAGAATCTAAGCAAACAAAGAAACACAAGAAAAACAAACTCATAGATGCAGAGAACAGATTGGTGTTTACCAGAGGGGAAAGAGGTTAAGGTGCGGGTGGAAAGGTTCAATTGCGTGCTGACAGATGGTAATGACTTTGGGGGGTGATCACTTGGCAGAGTATACAGATGTCGAATTAAATACTGCACACCTGAGACATATAATGTTATATACCAGTTTTCCCTTAACTGAAAAAAAAAAGATAGCCTCTTTAGAAATATATCAGAGCCATAGACATCCTATCAAAAGTTGTACACATATGGCATAAGGAGGGCTTTTTCTTCTCAGGCTTACGGGAGAAAAATTGGGAAGGGCATCAAGTTCAGGGGGAAAACTAAGACAGAAGAGAGTGGATTGAGAGAGCATTACCACTCTTGGGAGCAGTTACTAATGCTTCTCAAATCAGGCTGGCCATCAGAACTACCTTGGGACTTTTGTAATCGCCCATTTGGAACTGACCCTAATTAAATCAGAAGCTCTGGCAAGTGGGGCGACTCCTATTCTCAGGAGTTTTTAAATGTCTCCAGGTGAGTCTAATAAGCCAGGGGCAAGAACCATGAACTGGTGTGTACCACGCATAGTGTGCTAGGCAGTTCCCCTGAGTTATGCTGTTCATACCTCTAACGACACAGAGAGACAGTTATTGTTTCCTTGCAGACAAGAAACTGAGTCTCGGAGAAGTCACGTGGCTTGTCCGAGGCCCCCCAACTGGTGATCTGAGGAACCAGGATGACCCCAACCTCTGTTGCTCAACACGATATCACTGACTTGGATTCAGAGTATAAATCTGTCAATCAGCCAGAAGGTGACACAAATTCCCTTATTAAGAACTAAGAGATGTTTGGCCACTTTAGGAGAACATTGGGACATATGAGAGCCACTTTTGAGAATAACATCCCCAAAAATTTAGGGAAAGAATGGCTGGCTGTTCTGCCAGCCACTAAACCTGTTTACTCAATTAATGAAAATTTATTTCACAGAATAGACCTTTGTAAGCCATCCAATCAGTGTTAGCCTGTTGTTAGCAGGGATGGATTCACTCAAATAAACACACCTCTGAGTGCCAACTAACCAACAAGAGTGCCAACTAGGTAGTCATACCTCAGATGATGTCAATTCCTGATTCATCAGAAAGTCTTCCAGACCCTGAACTCCACACTGCCACAAACCCATGTAAGATCAACACTGCGCTCTGCTGGGAGAGACTGCCTGGCCAGCATGACTTTCCCTCTGATGACATAGTTAAGATCACTTGAAAATCAAAATCAACCCTGAATATTCATTGGAAGGACTGATGCTGAAGCTGAAGTTCCAATACTTTGACCACCACATGTGAAGAGTCAACCCATTGGAGAAGACACTGGTGCTGGCAAAGACTGAAGGCAAATGAGAAGGGGCCGGCAGACAATGAAATGGTTAGATAGCATCACCGACTCAATGGCCATGGACTTGGGCAAACGCCAGGAGATAAGAACAGGGAAGCCTGCCTGGTGTGCTGCAGTCCATAGGGTTGCAAAGAGGCCGACGTGATTTAGCAACTGAACAACAAAAATAAAAAATGGAGTTAACTGTGGTTCAGGCATTCAAAGTAAAGCCAGGTGGCCATTATGGATGTGGTTTCAGACATGTTCCTACATCAACTGAGAATCTGAATTTTCTGAACTGCATCCAACTTAAGGACACCACCAGCCACTTTCAAAAAATTATCAGAAGCAGCTACCAGATGCAACCATATGGCCTTAAGTCCCCCACTGTAAATATGCAATCATTTTGGACCCCAATCAGTCCTTGCACCGGCACTGTTCTTGCTAGCCCCAATCCTAATATTTAACAACTTAGGCAGCATTTCAACTTTTGCCTGTATAAGTCTCCCCCATTTTGTAGTCCAGTCAACACAACTCAAGTGCTTCTTGAATCTGTGTATCCCAAGCAATGGTCTTCAGTTTGACTCAAATAAAACTCTTTCCTACTCCTATTGTAAACTGTTTATTATTTACATCAACACCTCACTATATGTTATGGGCTGAATTGTGGTAGGCCTTCCAAATTCCTATGTTGAAGTCTTACCCCCCCAGATAGACCCCCCTCAAAATGTGATTGTATTTGGGGACAAGGTCTCTAAAGAATTAAAGTAAAATAAGGTCATTAGGGTGGGCCCTCATTCAAAGTGACTGATATAGTTCTGACAAAGGAAAATGTGAGATACTGTTATCAACCAACTGCACTGGTTTCTTCTCAGTATGTCATGGGTCTGTCTATGTCAAAGTCTAAACTTCTTCCTGGAGGAATTTCTGCCTCTTATATAGCGCTATACCATAATCCTAACTCTTGAGTTTTCTTTGATAAATGGAAAAAAATATTTAATTTAATCTTTTAAAACTTAGAATAACAATGGCATCATGGGGAGCTTTTGAAATGTCATGAATAAATTAATATGTTTAAGAGGCATTCTGGAAAAAAATTTGGAGACAAAACACGTAGACAACATTGGCTTCTTTTATTGAAAAAGTGAGGTCTCCCTCCCTGCCTCCCAAAAAACAATTCAAACTCCAAGACAGTCTAAAAGACTTTATAACATTCCCAACTCCTTGGGTTACTCTTTTGCTTTACTTAGCTTTACCTAATTTTCCAAATGAACTCCTCATCCCCAGAGTTTTCACAAAAAATTCACATACTCTAGTAGATCCAGTCAACTCTGTGAACAACAGGGAACCACACGTACAGAGGCAGATAAACCACCAAGCTAATGCAGCTTACGGCCCCTCTCAAGGCTCTGGGTAGGGTCCTAACAGTGCAGTCCTAACAACCTGATCCTCAGACTGCGTAATGTCTGCAAAAGCAATGGAAAAGTGGGTTAATGATTGCTTAGGGCTGGTGAGGCAACAAGGCGAGAGGACAGTGATGGCTAAAAGATACAGGGTTTCTTCTTGAAATGATGAAAACGTTCCAAAATTAACTGTGGCGATGGTCGCACACATACCACTGAATTGTATACCTCAAATGGGTAAACTGTATGGTATGTGAAATATTTCTTAATACAACTTAAAAAAAAATGTTACCTTCAGTAATTCCTTGGTGGTTCAGACATTAGGACTTGGCACTTCCATTTTAGGCAGCATGGGCTCAGTCCTTGTTTAGGGAACTAAGATCCCACAAGCTGCACAGCCAAAAAAGGAAGATACTGCCATGTCAATGAGTTAGCTTCAATCTGTCTTCCACTCAGACACACTTCCTCTCTAAGCAGGTAGCTCTGGGGTGGCTGTGGGAATCTGGGGAATCCAGGGAGCTCAGTTGGGGACGTGTTTAACTTTGGTTTAGTGAGATAGATTTATATAGTATGCAGTCATTTCCGTGGCTATTGCTAACCACTCCAGTGTAGGAATGGCTTCCAAGAATATTCCTACAGCCTTGGTGCTGACCTACCGTGAAACAAAAATGAAGGCTGGCGATCTTAGAATGAAATGAATGAGTGACTCCTATGATGCTCAACACCAGAAATAGGTGGATAGGGAAGAAAAACAAGATTTGAAATGCACACAACCGGAAGCTATGTAAAATTCTTCAGTAATCAGACTAATGTAACATTGTGAGAAGATTCAATCCTCATCAATTCCTGGCCAAAATGGAAATCCACTCCTACCAGGAATATACTTGATTTTCACACTGAGAATGGATATCACTATAAATCCATCATAATTTTTTTTAAAAAGAATTTATTTTTAATTGCAGAATGATTTCTTTACACTGTTGTGTTGGTTTCTGCCATAATCAACATGAATCAGCCACAGGGGCACATATCTTCCCTCCCTCTTGAACCCCCTTCCCACCTCTCACCCCTCTTTTCTTTTTTGATGGAAACCATAGAATACAAAATTTATGTTCTGGTGGGCCACAAACCTGTTGGAATACTATGAACAGTGTATATGTCCATGGGAGAAGTTGCTTTTTTTTTTTAATTGGAGGCTAATTACTTTATAATATTGTAGTGGTTTTTGCATACATTGACATGAATCAGCCATGGGTAGAAGTTGTATGTTTATGCATCCCTACCATCAGTAATAAAAAAGACTGTTCAACCATGTAGGAATAATGAGTTCTCTCCCTATTCAGTCTTAGGAAATATTACAAAAATTATGGTTCTATGAAGAGGTAATCAAAAGGTTACAGCCAAGAAAAATTTTAATTTCAGTCAAAACATGTAAGGAAAAGTTATTATAAAGATGTATGTCAATTAATTAATTAAAATATTATCTTTTTCTGCATTGTTATTCCTTGATTAGGGTCTCTTTTCTCAATGTAAATAATTTACTTTTGTGTAATACCAAATAAAAGGTAAAAACAAAACAAAAAAAAACCCAGTCAAACAAAAAAAGCAATTACATCAGAAAATGGCTAGGACAGGAAATCAGATTTGTATAATAGTTAAAACTACCCTCAAGAATCAAGTAGAGGGCTGTAATTAAGGATTTTCACTAACTTCAAGAAAACAGATAAAGGAATAAGATATTTAAAGCAGGTTATAACACTGGACCTGTACCAACTGATTCAATTAACTGTTAGAATCCTCTAAGATGGGAAAAAAAAATTACAAATAATGGGATTAAAAAAAAAAGATTTAACCAAAGCTTCTATGTAATATTTAAAAATAAAAAATACACTACATAAAGTAAGTTCAGAAGTCTTTCTGTTAAGGTTGGATTAACCTAAAGATTCAAAATCATGAAATAAGTAAAGATTTTAAAAACGACTTTAAGAAAGTTTCGGCCAATATCCTAGAGTAGACCCAAGGAAAAGGAAACCTAATATCCTGTTCTACAAATGGGCTCAAACGTGAATTATTGAATTCAATCAGAAATAATACGTGAAAAAAAAAATAATAATACATGAAATTGCCAGTTAAAAAAATTCAGTGTATAGTTAGTAACTTCCAGACAGAAAGTAAACAAGGGAGAAATGCATATAATTTGTCTCTCTATATAAAACAACAAAACGAGGCTTTCTTCTTTAAGACTTGGGAGCCTACACATAAGGATAATGGTACAGATTACAAGCAGAAGGCCCTTTGAAAAAACCACTGATCTACTTGCCTAAAAAAACAAAGACGAGTGTCCAGAATCAGCCCAATGACACAGCTTCGAGACATCAGCACCAACAATATCGTGTCCTGCCTCTAACTCCCAGGGAGAACTGTCTATAATAATGGGACAATAATTCTTGTTGATGTAATGCCACCTTATCTATCTAATGCCCGACTGTAGAACATAAAATCTTGTAGTGAACAATTTTAAAATTAGCTGAAAAGCAAAAAGGAAAGCAAGTTCACTATTCTAAAGAAAAAAATTGGAATTGTCAGTGTGTGGGGGGAAGATAATAAAAGATAAGTGTTTTTGAGGGTATAAAGAGCTTGAAGCGAAAGGAACTTTCACATTGGTTTAAGAGATGCATTCAAGTAGTAAGACTCTCAAATGAGCCTATGTCCTAAGCTATGACTGATGTTTTGGAATCATTATTAGAATTATTTCTTTATTCTATGGGACACAGCACCTACAATTTCAGGATTTGCTTCCAGACAGAATGTACTGTAGCTCTTATGGAGGATCAGACTATGGCCGATTTAGATATTAGAATACCAAAACTATAGATCAATCTCTATAGGTAATATAGGACAAACACAGGAAGATTATCAGCACATTAAGAGTCCAGTTTGATTATTCCTCGATAATTATAAATCTTCATTTTTGTACAAATATTGAAAACGTTAAATCTGTGCTTTAGGGGCATTATCTCAATAACATGGCACATATTGAAGAACCACTGCCAGATAAAGCATATCCTTTAATTCAGTAGCCAATGCTTACTCTTTGCTTCAGAGAAATTATAGGAGCCAACTGGTCAAAAAACCTTATATGGTTAGAGCTAAGATAACAAGAATAATCACTTGGAGAAAAGGGGCACCAACATGATAAAGGAGCTCTAGCTTGTCCCTATAAATAATGAAAATGACTCCAGGGAAATGGGAGGTGCTCTGGGGCTGTTGGCCAACTTTGCAGACTGCGAGGTAAGAAGAGAAAGAGATAAACCAAAGAACAAAACCCATGGAAAGGTTAGAGAAAAGCAGTAACAAGGAACAGAAGGGGAGTGGGGGTGGTGAGTTTGAGGGAGATTGGTACCTATCCTGTCACCTATCCCTTGGAAAAGAGAAGAGGCCAGGGAGGTGGAGAGGGTCAAATCACTCTCCCAGGAACCCCAGCAGGCAGAGGTGCTTATCCCGGGACCTGGGCCTTCTAGTGGCCCAGGGCAGCCTGCAGACACAGCTGGATTGGGCATTCCCTCCCTGGAGAAGCGCCAGGTGAGTAAAACTAACTCACCATCAGAATGGTGGCCTGACACAATCTCTTCCTGCACTGGAAAACACGGCTGGTGTAACCTGAGGAGGGACATGTATAGGGGAAAGCAAAGAAAAACCCGTTTTTTGGTGAAGTCCATCATCCAGGGGCTAGGGGAAGAAGGCCAGAGGGTACCTCTTCTGTCCAGGAAATGTGTAAGTTCAGAGGGCTCAGCACAGCTCCTTTAGTTTGAAGAAGCGGAAGACTAGAAGCTGAGAGCAAGGAAGAGAAAAAAGGAAAGAGCTTCCTTTCAAACTGGTTTACACCTTAAAACTCAAGCAAGTGGCCCCTACACTCTTATCGCCCTGCTGGACTCCTATGGTGGGAAGCAGGGAGCTTTTAAGCCCATTCTAATTTAAGCCCAGCCTGGTTTATACCAACACCAGAATCAATTCCAGTTAGAAAATATATGATTCTTTTGTCTCTGCAGAGGGGAGCTCTTAAAAAAAAAAGAGTAAAAAGCAATTAAAATTACAAAGGAAAAGATCAATAGATGATTTCATGATAATTTAAAACTTCTATGAGAAAAATTAAGTTAAAGGGCCATCTAGAAAAAATATAGACAAATATGATAAAAATTAACATTCTATCACCCAAGTAGCTCATTTATATTAAAATATCCAAAGACAATACATAAAAAAATGGGGAAAATGTATAAACTGATCATTAACAAAGCAGAAATTCAAATGGCTAATAAAAGGGGAAAAAGGCAGACTAAAGCATGTTGAATGAAGATAGGTAAATATTCTGATTAAAAAATTATAATTGCCTATGCTGGCCAGGGAGTGGGAACATTAACTGAAGTTAGAAGTGTGAATCAATACAACCTCTCGGAAAGCAGTATATATCATTGACTCTGGAAAGTCATTATATAGCAAACCTTTTGACCTGGTAATTCTAGGCTTTATCATAAGGAAATAAAAGATATAGACCATGTTCATTAGAGGTTATTTATAATTAGCAAAACAGAAATAACCTGAATGTCCAACAGTAAGAGGCTAAGTACATCCATATTACGAAGCCATTAATTTTATGATAAAAAGTATGTAATATGTTAAAAAGGTGATAAAATTGAATATACAATATACCAATTATATAGAAAAGTACAGAAAATAAGACTATAAGGGAAGATACCAGAAAATTAAGTGTTTAATTTCATGTTTTGTATTTTTCAGTATTTTCCACTCACTGGAGTATGACTATCACTATTACTGAAACCAAACCCAGTGAACTTGAGGCCTTGCCATGTCCTGACCATCTTTGGTGTAGCAGCTCCTCAAATCAGTCCTTTTGTGCCCCGGCTGCCGCTTCAGCCCTGAGTATACAGCTCCACCAAGGTCTGCAGCTTGGTCTGTTCCCATCTCTAGACTGATTCAGCAGGCCTGTTTCTATCTTGGAATCTTTTGGTCTAACCAGTCTCATGGACATACCAGAGTATTAACTCTGCATTAAATTGTGGAAAACTATATAATATGGTGAAAAAAAAAAAAGCAACTGTAGAAATCTGTCTACCAAATAACTAGCTTTGGTTTAAGGAATAAATAAGCAGTTAGCAATGCCTAATGAGGGACCAAATGTCATATGAATTATTCAGCACAGGGGTGCCCAAGCCACAGTTCACAGACTGTGACCGTCGGCAGCAGGCTAAGTACAGAAAGTGAGTAAGCAGTGGTTCGATGCTGCAACATCTTCTTTGTGTTTTAGAAAGTACCGGTCTCCAATGGAAAGAAGGGTAACCGACCCTTTACCACAGTTGGACACAATGACTAAAACGTTTCACCTCATTCATCTTACCCTGAACAAACCCAATTATAGGACATCAAAGAAAAAATGTTTACAGTAGCTTCTACGTTTGATTTCAGAGATACTGATCTTAATGCGAGAATGTTGTCTAGGCAGTTTACTTTTTGTACTTCTCTTCAAGTTTACAACTTCATGAATTAATAGTTTTATGAACTGGCCAGTTGGCTTTGCTGGTTTCTGCACATGCTCTTGGATCAAGGCAACCCTGTGTCTGTTGGCATCTGCTCCAGCCTTCTCCAAGGCCTCCCCATTTACCCTTCTCCTCAGCCTGGAAACATCCTTAAGTGATTCTTATACCAAAAAATATCTATTTCCCCCAGTTCTGTCACTTGTTGCTTTCTCTCCATCCCTTCACTGTCCTCAGTGATGACTACCACCTGGACTCTACTGTGGGCTCTCAACTGACTTCCGTGCCACCCAACAGCTGGCAGAATGATCTTCCTGAAACACATCCGCCCGGGCTGCTCCTTAATTAAGGCTACTGGACAGCCCTCCACCACCAATGGGATGTCAAAGCTCCTTAACAGGACAAACAAGTTCTTCTATGACCCAATCTCTCCTAGCTTCCCCACACCATAGCCCAAGACTACCCATTTAACAATCCCAACTTTGCCTCTTAAAATCTAATAGCATTGAACATGCTACCATTAACTCAAGATCTCCTTTTGCTCCCTGTGTCTGGAATAACTTCTGCCTAGCTAACTTATTTATCCTCATCCTTTAAGACTTAGGGTCTTTTGTAGGAAGCTGTTCATGATCAGATCATTAACGTTTTGCTTGAGGTTAAGTGTCCCTCCTCTGTGCTCCTAATGGTATCCCGTCAATAAGAGTATCAGAGAACTTACCATCCTTTGTTAAGTTTTCACGTTTGTCATTTAATCCTCCAGTGCAGGAACCTACACCTGGTACAAAGTGAATGCTCAAACATTTGTTGGCAGAAAGTCTAGATTCCAGATGGAGGCAAAATAGACTAAACTCTCAAATTCAGATGTTAGGCCTTGGTTTTTACAAAAATATGAATTCAAACTTATAGTACTGATACTGCTTGCTTTTATAGAGCTTTCTGAGGACTAATGGTGTGAAATGGGGAAAATGACCCTACTTGATTGGGCTTTCCTTGTGGCTCAGCCAGTAAACAATTCACCTGTGATGTGGGAGACCTGGGTTTGATCCCTGGGTTGCGAAGATCCCCTGGAGAAGGGAACAGCTACCCATGCCAATATTCTTGCCTGGAGAATTCCATGGAGAGGAGCCTGGTAGGCTACAATCCATGGGGTCGCAAATAGTCGGACACAACTGAGCAACTTTCACTTATTTACTTACTTATTTTAATGATCAAAAATAAACTCCAAAATTGGAGATAAACAAATACTAGGATAGAAGCTTTTATTATCTATCCCTGACAGGACTGTAACAGACAAAAAAAAAAAAAAAAAAGCCTAGAGGACTGATAAGTGTCCTTTTATCACTTATCGCTGATAATTTTATACTGAGATATAAGTGAGCATGTCTGCAGGTAACATTTAACTGGCACTTCTTTCTCATAAACTAACTTGATTCTGTCATGCTTGGTGTAATTCACTAGACCTAAAGTTAGGTGTTTTGGAAACTCTGATTTCCTGGTCACACAATTCATTCACTTTACAGAGCTCTGGAGCTTGTTGCGAGAGTATCACGATCCCTACTTTTCCTGTTCCTTCACAGATGAACCCACTGTTGAGGATACAGCTTCTCCTCCTGGTCAGCTCCAGATTCAGGGTTTTCACAGGCCAGTTTATTTTGTAGAGACACTGTCCAGAATCATCTTAGGTTTTGATAACTGGTCTAAAAAATATATATATATATATACTTTCCTTTCCCATGAGTAGCTCTTGAAAGTGTCCAATTCCTTGTAGAAACAGCATTTCACACCATGGCAAACTGTTACAGAAACAAGACATACCAGTACACCTAAGTCTTTATTTATTTGGCTCTAGGAGGAATTTGCATGAAAATGAGCCCATACGGCAAGTACAGCACCAGAGAGGTCCACCCTCTCTGCTCTACAGAGCCTCGTGTCTGATACACACATGTGACGTCAGTAATACAGCCAGACAGTCCAGGAAGACAGGAGCCCTTTAAGGGAAATTCAGGTCAGAGTGGCTTTTCAGATGGACCATTCTTTTTCATAGACTTAAATTCAAATAACAGATACATTCACAGGCCCAAATATTGGCATAGAATAAAATCATGTTCATTTATTTTTCTGCATCTTAGAATTTTAGAAAGCATAAAATTAAATACGTTGAATGTAATAAATTCATCCATACAAGTGCAAGTCTTCAGCTATAATGCATTTTATGGCAGATTTATCATTTAAAAAATGTACCAGTAAATCAAAAAAGAGGGAGTATGTCCATTTAACTTTTATTGAAGTGTATGGAGGAGGTCTTCAGAAATCAAATATGAGCATGAAGATATGGCCAAACATAAAATCTATCAAATTCAGTGAAAAGTTGCTGACTTTAAATAGTAGTTGTAAGAATGACCAATATATATTCTTTGTTAACAACCCTTCACTCTACAGTAAAAAAAAAAAAGAAAACAAACATTCAGTAAACATTCTTTCCTAAGGTAGTTTCCCTTATATAATCAGTGATTTCTCCATTTCTTTGTATACACAAATTTGTTGAACATACCAATCAGTGGTTCTCACAATTGAAAAATAAAAGCACACAAAAGTTTACACTCTTGTACAGGTAAATAAAAGATCACCTTGAATTAAACTGGATCTCCTTAAGGGTGTAGTATAGTTTCAGTTTCATTACCTATTACATAATTAGTTTCTTACATACAAATATTGACATATTTGGCTTGTGCTTCAAAGCCTTTGTGTCTATGATGTCCATGTCAACGCAGCTCATAATTTGAAGTCACTGGGGAGTTCTTTACTGCTGCTGGGTTTGACCTGATCATGCATTAGAGTCTCCTCAGCACCAGCTGTGGCACTGCACATCTCCGAGGAATCATCGGCATCAGGGTCCAAGCCTTCAGGACAGGGAAGTTTGAGCAGCTCTTCTCGGAGCTGAGCAGTGTGACGCTGTGCAGGGGAGAAGGAGTGATGTTAGAATTGCAAACCCTAGAATTCTAGCACAACATCACTGAAGGGAGGAAATCAGTTTAAAACAAAATCCTAAGAATTGGGTCTACCAATATTTATTGTGGATCTTCCTTAAGATAGCTACTCTAACAGGCAAGTGAACAAAACTGGCACAAACCTCTACCTCAAAATATCTGATGTTGCTGATAAGCCCTGAGTACCTGAGTAGCATGACCACAAACTCTACCAATGCCCCAACCTCTGTAACAGAAACTGCATTATTAATGGCTTAGAGGACACTGGTCATTTGCAATATATAGTTTCAAGTTAAAGAGAATATCTCAACTTGTGATACACGCTGCCTCTGACTAAATATTTTTGAGAAAAACAGTCCATAAATGAAAATAAACCCACTGCTATTTTAATGAATGAAAACAGTATTTCTCAGGTACTAGGCCTTATACAGAACGCTTGAAATGTTTCATACTCATCTCATGTCATGCTTGGAATATACCTTAGAGATAATTTCATCATCAGAATTTTTAAAAAAGTAAACAAATGAAAAAAATAGATCTAGAGAGAGTACCTAACTTTGTATTACCGTATACTGCCATGTATGGAAGGATATAGAGATGTTAATAGAGAATGGTTGGTTGTTTACAAACCTTAAGCTTTAGTTTATAACTTTCTAGTGGGAGATAGGAGAAGGCAACGGCACCCCACTCCAGTACTCTTGCCTGGAAAATTCCATGGACGGAGGAGCCTGGTGGGCTGCAGTCCATGGGGTCGCACAGAGTCGGACACGACTGAGTGACTTCACTTTCACTTTCATGCGCTGGAGAAGGAAATGGCAGCCCACTCCAGTGTTCCTGCCTGGAGAGTCCCAGGGACGGGGCAGCCTGGTGGGCTGCCGTCTATGGGGTCGCACAAGGTCAGACACGACTGAAGTGACTTAGCAGCAGCAGTGAGAGACAAAGGATCTCAAATCTCACACTAAGGACTTTGAAAATTAGGCATGTCAATAGCTGACACTGAAAATTAACCAACATTCATAGAACAAGGCACTATGTTCAACAGTAATAATGTAAAAAGCAATGAGTAAAATAAGGAAGATACAGCTGGACAGAGACCAACTATACAATGCCATTTCCTCTAAGGGACTTGTGCATCTGTGGATCTTGGTATTTGCAGGGGATCCTAGAACTAATCCCCCGTGGATACAGAGGACCAACTACATGATCTCTGACTTAAAAGAGCCTACATACCAGCCAAATGTAATATGTATGCTTATTACATACATAAGCAAGATAAGACAACTATACATTTGCAGCCATTTGTAAGGCTTCAAGTATATTTACATACAGGCAACTTAAAATCTTTCTAGCCCCAATTTCCCTTCTATAGTGAGCAATAGGAGAAAACATTAACTAAAGAAGAAAAAACAAAAACAAAAAAAAAAAAGAAGAAAAAACAAAATTGACATTTATGGAGGCCCAGTTAAGGTGGGAATACTACGCCTTTATTGTGAAATTAAACAGAGCAGCTGCATACTTTTCTCAATTAGCATTCAGCAGCAAAAGTATACCTCTGATGATGAAAATGTAGACTGATTCAAAGATAAAGATTTTTAAATCAGGATGACACAGAAACAAAAGACAATGAGAATCTGAGATAAAAGCAAGATACCAAAGCAGCAAAGCCAAAGACGCTGGACTTGAGCCACTGAGTTTTTGTGTCAGGGAAAGACATACTTAAACACACTTGGGAAGATACCGATCTGGTTATGTGCTGCAGAAAAAACCGTGAGGGTGGCAGTGAGAGGACAGGAAGACTGAGCTATGGGCACTGGAGACAAAAACGGGGAGGGAAATTCCTGTATGAAGGCAGCACTGACAGGACCCAGCACTGAACAGATGAGTGTGCTAGATGAAGGGGGTATAAACATACTCTGAAGATTTTAAGACAGAGAAAAGTGTTCAAAATTAAGTAAATACAGAAAGCTAGAAAGACAGGATATCCAAGTAATATGCCAGTAATATAACTTTGAGAAAGCTAAGAGCAGACAACTTTTCAAAGTTTGCACTAGAAAAAACAAGTGGAAAGACAGTCCACCGGTGAAAAGCACAGGGGGAACACAAACATTAGATCAGCGTTGTGAGTGTTTTTAGTAGGTAGGTACGGTGTTACAAGAGATTATACTGAAATCATCCAATTTAAAAGTCAAGGCAGGTTCCATGAAGCACAGTTTAAGATGAAAACTGAATGGAAGTGAGCCAGCACAGAAGATGAAAAGCAACATCTGTAAAGGCCTGAAGCAGGGATGAGTCTGGAGAGGGGAAGCCAGGGTCACTCAACTGGCTTTTAAGAACCAGAGAGTTGGTAACTTTCACAGAATGGAAATTCAACTGCAAAATGCTCTTTGGTGAGAGGGTCATTTAAAAACAGAGGCAAAGTATTAAGAGCTCAAGAACAGTGTGGAGATTTCTTAAAAAACTGGAAATAGAACTGCCATATGGCCCAGCAATCCCACTTCTGGGCATACACACCGAGGAAACCAGATCTGAAAGAGACACGTGCACCCCAGTGTTCATCGCAGCACTGTTTATAATAGCCAGGACATGGAAGCAACCTAGATGCCCATCAGCAGACGAATGGATAAGGAAGCTATAGTACATACACACAATGGAATATTACTCAGTCATTAAAAAGAATTCATTTGAAACAGTTCTAATGAGATGGATGAAACTGGAGCCCATTATACAGAGTGAAGTAAGCCAGAAAGATAAAGACCAATACAGTATACTAACGCACATATATGGAATTTAGAAAGATGGGAACGATAACCCTATATGCAAAACAGAAAAAGAGACACAGATGTACTTTTGGACTCTGTGGGAGAAGGTGAGGATGGGATGTTTCGAGAGAACAGCATCAAAACATGTATATTATCAAGGGTGAAACAGATTACCAGCCCAGGTTGGGTGCATGAGACAAGTGCTCGGGGCTGGTGCACTGGGAAGACCCAGAGGGATGGGGTGGACAGAGAGGCGGGAGGGGGGATCGGAATGGGGAACACATGTAAATCCATGGCTGACTCATGTCAATGTATGGCAAAAACCACTACAATATTGTAAAGTAATTAGCCTCCAACTAATAAAAAATAAATGGGGGGAAAAAGTATAAAAGAGCTCTAGTTTGGTAGTAAAAAGGCAAAAACATTTTTATAAATGGGGCAAGATAAAACTATCTTAGGAAGATGCAGATGTTAAGGAGAAAAAGTTTTCTTTTTAAAGGTTTTTATATAAAATGGAAAATCTCAAACATACACGTAAGTAGGCAGAATATAAAATAAAACTCCCATGAGTCTACTTCAACATGTATCAACTCATGGCTAGTCTTCCTTCATCTATATTCCCACCACTTTTCTTGTTTTATTTTGAAGCAAGCCTCAGATATCACATGGTTTTACATTCATAAATATTTCTGTGTGTAACCTGAAGAAACATGAATATTTTAAAAATCCACCAATAAAAAACTAATAAGCCCTTATCATTACCATCATGTAATCATTTTAAGTGAAGACACTTTTAAAGCTAGAAGGAAAGGAGCCAGTAGAGATAACCATAATCAACGGAGAATAAAAGGAGAGGCGAGCAGACATCCCACAGCCGGGGAGAAAGAGTGGCTGCTGAAGCTACGGTTCCCACATTCAAACAAAGAAAAAAACACTCACTCCCAAACCATCGTGTTCTACGTTTCCATTCTGTGAACACCCAAGTTGAAATCAACAGCTCACTTCCTCCCAAACAGATCTGTATCACAGACACTAACTACCACACCCATCAGCAGTCAGGGGCTCTACCATCTCCCTCAGTCCTCCAAGTATCAGTTCTGCAAAGAGGCCCAGAGGAGCACAGTGCAGTATCTCGCCATCATCTTCAAACAACTCTATGAAGTACTGGCTCAGTTCCTAGACTCATTTTTAATTTAAGGAACTGTCAATTCATTATCAAAAGGACTGTATCTTTTCTGTGGACTGTGGGGAGCCTCTGAACTTAATACATGTAACGTTTCTTGCTAGTGGTCACAGTTCTGTCAGGAACATACGCCTCCTCCTTTAGAGCTGCCGGCAAGGCTCCCGGGAGGGCGGGTGACTTACCTTGAGAGCCGCCGCGTGGTGAGACATGGTCCTGCCCACCCGCTTGTCGCTGCTGTATTGCTGGACGTCGGCGATCCACTCCTCACACTGCGCCATGATCTCCACTCTCTTCAAGTAAAAGTGTTTGTGTATAACCTTGAGAGTAAACCCCGCCGGAGGACAAAAGGTGACCAGGTCAGAATTTACAAGACAACATATGTGGCATTACAAAGAAATAAAGTTTAAAAGATACAGCAATTTTTTTTTTTTTGTCTCCAAAGACTCAGTGTGGTGAACTGTACATTGTTATTAACAACGGGGAAGAACCAGGATTAGAGCATCAGATGACGTATGTTGATACAGCCAGGTTCTAGAGCAAAAAGCAATGTCCTATCCCATTCAGACATTTCATTAGTTAATCTTATCCAGAGAACGTAAAATATCTAGAACACAACAGAATCAGAAGTAAATGTAAATAAATGAATAACCAGGAGAAAAAGTACTGAAAACAGAAAAACTGTCAATTTCTATCTTTCAAAGAGAACTCAAACAACATTGGGATGGGTAAAGAGATTCTAAATCACAGGTATTTGCATAAAAATCAGTACCCAGCCCTAAAACAGGCACTATTAATTTTGCCTTCTGGATAACTTATGAACAAGATTTTATTTTATGAAGCTTATCTCCATGTGATAAATATACTTTACATTTCAATTTTTTAAACTTCTCTCTTTGGAAAACTAAAATTTCTGTGTGGGTAATAAAAGTCTGTTTTTGACAAATTTAAGCTAGAAAATAGGTCATTTGGGAATTATTATTCTGTATTCTGTGCTACTTACTACACTGCCCAATAAGCTTGTCTCCCCTAAAGAAAAGACAACACTTACAACGGAAAAATCATTAGGAAAGCCTGGGAATGGATGTTATTAAACTCACCCAGTAAGTTATTGAGTTTGATGCGTACAAGGATACAAAATGAGTAAGAAACAACCTAACATGAAGAACCACGATAAGCACAGAACAACATTCAATGAATAGACTGAATGTAGTCTGTGAGTACAGAGAAGGCAATGGCACCCCACTCCAGTACTCTTGCCTGGGAAATCCCATGGACGGAGGAGCGTGGTGGGCTGCAGTCCATGGGGTCACGAACAGTCAGACACGACTGAGCGACTTCACTTTCCCTTTTCACTTTCATGCATTGGAGAAGGCAATGGCAACCCACTCCAGTGTTCTTGCCTGGAGAATCCAGGGACGGGGGAGCCTGGTGGCCAGTGTTCTTGCCTGGAGAATCCCAGGGACGGGGGAGCCTGGTGGGCTGCCATCTATGGGGTCACACAGAGTTGGACACGACTGAAGCGACTTGGCAGCAGCAGCAGCATGTGAGTAAAAGAACGAAGCCACAAGTAGCTGAGGTGTGGGGTTTAAATGCTGCTTTTACTGAAAGAAGGAAGGAAGAGTCGAAGTGCAGTTTTACAGTGTTTAGGTTTGAGGTGGTGATTACATACTCTAGTAGAGCTGTCAAGTAGTTTATGTATCTGGATACATTGAGTCTTAAGGACAATGAGAAATTAGTTTATGATACAAACAGGAGCAATGTTAACTTTTTCATGGGAAGGAACTGAGTTTTGTTTTTCCTTGGGTTCAGAGTACCTTAGTGTAATACCTAGATATTGCTTATGAAATGAGTTACTTAATGTAAGTTACCCAAGCTTGAAAAGGGACAGAACACTATGCTTCAGAGTATAAAGAAATGCATGTTTGTTATTTCCTGTAATATTAGGAAAAGTAATAATTATCCACAGCCTTGAATACAAGCCTTTGCAAAAATAAAATATCCAACTTTGTCATTCAAAGTGAAAAATCATTTAGTATTAACAAAAGGAAGAAACGTTTTTATACTCCTTCAATAGATTCAATGATGCCACTTTTTAACTTCGTATATATAGCTACATAGTAATAACAATATTTGCTTAACAAAATTAACAGTCAATTTAAAAATATTATAAGGTCTTTAAAGATTTTAAATATCTTTAAAGATACTAAAGATCAATTTTCTGTCAGGTAAATATGCCAATTTTTCCTCTAAAGTATTGTAGTTTCTAGTACAATCTAAGAACAAAAATGTTTCATGACAGAGTTATAGTGTTAAGATATGATGAAGTAATCTGATATGACAAGTGAAAAATATAATCATATTTTAGGCAGACTAAAGAGAGGTAACTAAGCCCAGGAAAAGAGCCACACTTCAGGATGTGGTAGAATAAAAGCATGTCACAGTATCAAGACAGGTTTCAGAAAGTAATCCAACTTTTTCCTAAAGAAAAGAAAACTATCTTTTTCTTCAATGCTGACTCACAGATACTAGTATAAGGGCAAAGTTTCTACATGCAAGATAACTACTGAAGTATCTCACTGCTGCTGCTGTTTAGCTGCTAAGTCGCGTCCGACTCCATGCCACCCCAAGGACTGTAGCCCACCAGGCTCCACTGTCCATGGGATTTCCCAGGCAAGAATACAGGAGTGGGTTGCCATTTCCTTCTCCAAGGAAAATATCTTAACCTCTAATAATAATATTAAAAAACCAAACTATTTTTATGAGGACTATTTTAGTAACATATTCTAGCATTTATTAACATAACTGGCACAGACATTATGCTAGTAGAATGGTAGCCATGAAAAGTAAAGAATTAATAAAACTGTTCAAAAATATAGTCAGATGTCTTTTAGGAAGTAATGGTTTAAAAAATTCATCTGTACTATACTACTACTGATTTTTAATGATTAAAGACGAGTAAATTACACCACAGATACTCTAAATATAAATGCAAGTATAACACTAATAAACTATATTCTATAGTGTCTTAAAAAAAGTGTTTCATTAATTTCATTGAACATACTTCTTTAAAACACGGTGAAGGGTTTCTGATTTGTTCCAGCATCGCCCACTTAACCGTTGCTTGTCGAATGTTGCCATCATATTCTCGAGAACTCTGCGTGCCACTGGGAGTGCCTCTAGACCGTTCATATCCTGGTTCATTAAAATAAGGCTCCGCTACTAATATAAGGGACTGAACAGACACCAACACCTGAAACAAAGAAACAAAAACCAGTTATGACAGGACATTTTTACTACCAGGGAACTAATACCTTGCTTCATCAACTAGGAGTCCCTTTGAGTAAGTGCTTCCACATAATTTTATCACCATAAAGTTGATGGTAATAACTGACACTGAAATACTTTATTAAAGCAAAGGTACAGCTGAATCTTATATAATATTTATATATCCTATGTTTTACATTCTTGAAGCCTTGAAAAACAAAAATAGGTATAAAGATCTTTCCTAAAAGACCCTAAAAGATCTTTCCTAAAACTACAGAAAAAACACTTGCTTATAAACATCTCATATCAATGTAGACATCATTTTGCTCAAATTGTCCTAAAAGAGCATGACACTAACAATGTACTCTTAACAATACTCACTTGTAAGGAAAACTACATGAGGCTGTCTCTACTTTAATTCCAAGGAAAATTAACTTTCACAATATCACAAAAATCTTCTTACTAGACCCTTCACTGGCAAGATGATATGGTTCTAAGACCACTTCTGATCCCCTACTTATACACCGGGTTGGTTTTTCTAGATATAATCAATACTGAGAGGTCATTCTTATTAATATAGTATTGCTTGCTAATATATAACAAGCTAATATGACATCTTTGAAGGCCGGAAAATATTAGCTACAATCTGCCCACTTCATAAATTAAAAAGGATTAACAATATTTTCACTGGGAAAGATGATTAAGCAAAGTCAAGGATATGTACCTTAGAAAAGGGGTAGATTTTCCTAAAATAAAAACTGTTAAAAATTGGAAACTTGAACCTGAAATATATGACTTATGAATAGATAAGGTGAAATATGACCTGAAGTAACCATGTTATTGAGGTCAAAGTCAACTATAGACAAAATATTTAATGTGTATTAATTCTGAGGCAAAGATCTCATAATTTTTTAAACTTACTGAAATTAAATATATTAGTGAAAGAAAGTGATTTCCCTTGGCTATATACTTCCCCTCAACTCAAATCTGATACTTCTGAAATAATCTTCCAGGGGATATTTACTATTTCCTTTCCTCTTCCCTTTTAAATAACCTTCCTCTTATATAAGTAGGGTATATCCTCATTTTCTACAAAAGCAGAGAAAGAAATTTTGTAACATGGGATTCAGTTACTTACTTAACCTCACATTCTTTGAGACAAAATACAGTTTTATAAACTCAGGCAGCTGCAGATTCAAACAATTTATAAACTACTTCAGATTCATACCACATTTGTTTTTTTTTAAATAGCTAAACTATATAAAGGAAATGAAAAAAAATAGATGTTTTGTGTATAGAACAAAGAAAACTATAGATATAAAACTAGAGATATAAATTTGAGTATAACATTTTCTGCTAAAAAACTGAATTATAACATTTGCATTTGATAACACATTAGCAGAGATCAGTATTTCTGGAATTAAATTCAAAGAGTAATTGATAACATGTGTTCTTTTATCCCTGGGTGACATTATCTACTTTTAATGGGCATCTTCTATTCACTTTTTTTAAACATATACCTATACATATACATATACATAAATGCTGCTTCATTTTTCTTCAGTGAAACAAGCTATTTAGGAGTCAAAAGATTCATTTTATGGAATTTCTGGAGTCTTGAATTATCTGACATATTTGCTCATTTTAAATCACAGCACACTTTACTGTAGCCCAAAAAACACTCCCATGAAAAACCAGTAATAAATCTTTGAGAAGGATTTCTCTTTTTTAAAAGGGTTTGATTTTCAGTATTTGAAATTAATGATTCACCTAACTCCGAGAAACACTATGCTATGAAGTGAGAGAGACCAAGACAGGCAGAATAACTTCATCCCCTCAGAATCCATATTTTGGTCATATGTAAAATAGAAACCATACCTACTTACATCGTAGGATGCCTGTGAGAACTAAATGAGGTGTCAAGGGGTATAAAACAGTAGGACTCATAAGTAAGTGTAATTAATACACAATAGCTATTCTTTCTTGGAGTAAAAATGACACCATGCATCCAGAGGACAGCAAAACACGAAACAAAATCACTCTTACTCTAAAAACAATGTATTTTAACTTATGGTGTGCAAAAAGGAGTCAGCATGAGCTCCATTTTGATCAACAAAACTTAAGAGCTTCCTGGATTAAACCAAAAAACAAACAAACCAAAGAATACCCAATATTCATCATAGCTGTATCTGGCTGAAGTGCTTTCTTAGAATGAGTCATTAATTAGCAGAAAAACATCTACTAGATAACATATTATGTACATAAGTTATACTAAAGTTAACCTAATAATAAACAGAATATATTTTCATTCCATAGTGTAAGTTCACTGATTTTTAGTCAGTCCTCTGATATTTTCATGAAGTCAAGAGTAAAAAAAAAAACTTTTATTCACAGGCTCAATTCACTGTCCCTCTCCTCTAGCTTTATGTTAGTATCTACAAAATTGCAAGATGTTCTCATTATAATTTATTCAGAGGCTGACTAAATCAAGAATCATATAACAGCTTTCTTTCATTAACCGTGTCTAGCAAAAATTTTAACCTTGCTCTAACACCTGCTATTAGGCCATCAACCAGTCAGCAATCTTGTCTTCTATCAATGCCTTTATTTTCAAATTATATCATGGCAGAAGAAGTCTTAGTTAAAATGCTTTAGCTTTTCAAAATAGCAAGTACCCTCCTCTATGGAAAATTATGCTGCTACTGGGTAGGACTATAATCAGTGGGTGATTTCCAGAACTTTCAATTTTAAGAAAAAATGTTAGGATTTATACATTATTATATTATACATAGGTTTATGAATGGTTGATTATGTGACATTAAGTATGTTTATTCTTGCATGACATCTTTATTAACATCCAACTGTAACAAATTATTTATAAGACATTAATATACATTTTAGGTATATTATAGCAACAGTAAAAACCAGTCACATAAGCAACTGTAGAATTTGGTGTTATTGATAAAATGTAGTAATTCTTGATGATAGTTCTAATGAATAATATGACTTTTGACTTTAAATTATGCAAATAATCAAGACTATTACTAGGTTACTGCTGGATATGAGACCTATGACATAACACTACAAAATTTTATATTTTTACACAAATAAACTCTTCTTTTAAGAGTCTCATTACAAAGAAACTAAGCAATTCTAATAATGTTTGTCACTGTTCCAAATATTTTGGAAATCTTTTAAATTGCATATAACCTTCAGAAGTTTTTGAGGATGATTTTTAATCTGGCAAAAGTACTTTTATGGGTACAAACAAAAGAGTAAAACAGTAATTGTGGGTCCCAAAATCTAAATAAAAAGAAATTACTTTTTCCTGAGGCTCTGTAGTCTGACTCTGAAGAAAGTTTCTAACAGAGAACAAGGGGCAATGCATTCCTGAATAGATGTATTTATTTCTAGTTTATAAAGCAGTATGACACACCAAAAAAACCCTACAAACCAATGTGTCTTAGAAATATGGGTACAAAAATCCTCAAGCAAAATGCTAGCAAACTGGGCCTTTCCCTGGCAGTCCAGCATTTTCAATGCCTGGGCTGAGGTTCAGTCCCTGGTAGGGGATCTAAGATCCCACAAGCTGCCCGACACAGACAGAAAGAAAAGGAAAGGAACTAGTGAATTGAATCCAATTACATACAAAAAGAATCACACATCATGACCAACTAACTGAGCTTTATCCTAGGAGAGCAAGATTGATTCATTAAAAAAAAAAAACAACACATCATATTAATAGAATAAAAATTTAAAAAACACAATCATTTCAACAGATGCAAAAAAAGCATTTGACAAAATCCAGCATCTGTTCATTATAAAAATACTCAAGGAAATAGGAGAAGGGAACGTCCTCACATGACAAAGGAAATATATGAAAAACCCACAGCTATGATCACACTCAATGGGGAAAGACTGAAAGTTTCCCCTAAGGTCTGGAGAAGACAAGGCTATTCACTCTTGCCACAAAAAATGTATAGCCTCTCTTACTCTTGCTCAAGTCAATTTTGTCACAGATCTGGAAATCAGTATTTAGTAAGCCATCTAAAGTATAGGGAAAGTGATATAACAACGGTATTATCCGTAAAACGGAA
Organism: Odocoileus virginianus; assembly: GCF_023699985.2. Taxonomy (NCBI): domain Eukaryota; kingdom Metazoa; phylum Chordata; class Mammalia; order Artiodactyla; family Cervidae; genus Odocoileus; species Odocoileus virginianus. Next base: position 14,839,737 of record NC_069675.1, on the reverse strand, counting down.
ATAATTATAGTGAAAGTTAGTAAAAAATGGAGAAATAGTTCAATTATATAAGAACTCAAAAGATTATTACAGAGCAATTAGAAATTATAAAAATATAAGCCAGAAATATGGATATGCTCTAGTGTTAGGTGAACAAAGAGGTACACAAATAATTATCTACTATGTTAGATAGAAAAGGCAAAGGAATCAGAGATCAAATTGCCAACATCCACTGGATCATCGAAAAAGCAAGGTATTTCCAGAGAAACATCTATTTCGGTTTTACTGACTATGCCAAAGCCTTTGACTGTGTGGATCACAATAAACTGTGGAAAATTCTGAAAGAGATGGGAATACCAGACCACCTGACCTGCCTCTTGAGAAACCTGTATGCAGGTCAGGAAGCAACAGTTAGAACAGGACATGGAACAACAGACTGGTTCCAAATAGGGAAAGGAGTATGTCAAGGCTGTATATTGTCACCCTGCTTGTTTAACTTATATGCAGAGTACATCATGAGAAACATGGGGCTGGAGGAAGCACAAGCTGGAATCAAGATGGCTGGGAGAAATATCAATAACCTCAGATATGCAGATGACACCACCCTTGTGGCAGAAAGTGAAGAACTACTAAAGAGCATTTTGTTGAAAGTGAAAGAGGAAAGTGGAAAAGTTGGCTTAAAGTTCAACATTCAGAAAACTAAGATCATGGCATCTGGTCCCATCACTTCATGGCAAATAGATGGTGAAACAGTGGAAACAGTGTCAGACTTTATTTTTTTGGGCTCCAAAATCACTGCAGATGGTGACTTCAGCCATGAAATTAAAAGACGCTTACTCCTTGGAAGGAGAGTTATGACCAACCTAGATAGCATATTAAAAAGCAGAGATATTACTTTGCCAACAAAGGTCCGTCTAGTCAAGGCTATGGTTTTTCCAGTGGTCATGTATGGATCTGAGAGTTGGACTATAAAGAAAGCTGAGCACCGAAGAATTGATGCTTTTGAACTGTGGTGTTGGAGAAGACTCTTGGAGAGTCCCTCGGACTGCGAGGAGATCCATCCTAAAGGAGATCAGTCCTGGGTGTTCACTGGAAGGACTGATGTTGAAGCTGAAACTCCAATACTTTGGCCACCTGATGTGAAGAGCTGACTCACCGGAAGAGACCCTGATGCTGGGAAAGACTGAGGGCAGGAGGAGAAGGGGATGACAGAAGATGAGATGGTTGGATGGCATCACCAACTCAATGGACATGGGTTTGGGTGAACTCTGGGAGTTGGTGATGGACAGGGAGGCCTGGCGTGCTGTGATTCATGGGGTCACAAAGAGTCAGAAATGACTGAGCGACTGAACTGAAGTGAATATTAATTATAACTATGTGTAAGACAAAAAGCTCTAAAGAGAAAACACAGAGGAGATAGTTATTTATGTGATGGTAGTAAGTTTCCAAAATTGTAAAATTTAAATGCTTCTGAGTAAGCTTCCTTATCTCCCAGGATTTTTGGTATATACTTGACATACAGGCAATAAAAAAGTTAAAAGGAAATACAATTTTTTCCTTTTTTTTCTGGCCATGTCCCATGGCCTATATGCTTGTGGTCCCCCAACCAGGGATTGAATCTGTGCTCCCAGCACTGCAAGCATAATGTTAGCCACTGGACTGCCAGGGAAGTCCCAGCAAATACAATTTTAAACTAAGAAAATCTGAAGATTAATTGTAAATTTATTTTTAAAACTACATAAACTCAACAAAAAATTCAAAAATTGATTCCAATTCTCAGGTATAAGTCATTAAAAATAGGCTATCTCTTAGTTTCCTTACAGAGTAAAACTCGTCATAAAAACAGCTTCTGTTGATAAGAGTAACATACATGTAGAAAAATATTTTAAACTTTTTGAACATATCACTTTTTATCTTTTTAAATTGAAGTTCTGTTTATTTACTGTATTGTGTTAGTTTCTGGTATACAGCAAAAGTGAATATATATATATATATTCATTTTCATATTCTTTTCCATTATAGGTTACTACAAAATAATGAACATAGAGCCCTGCACTATACAGTGGGACCCTGTTGTTTATCTATTTTATATATAGTAGTTTGTAGCTGCTAATCCAAAACTCCTAATTTATACCTCCCCCTACATAATCATTTCTAAAATGAAGAAGCAGGTACTTGGAGAAATATTCTAACTTTAGTTACTTTGAATGAATCACACAATCTCTCTTTTTCTTGGATCTCCGAATAGCAAAAGGAAAATAAATTTATATTACAGTACTATTTCTTTAATTCATGAGAATGCTGCAAGGTCTTTTCAGAAAATCTAAAAGAGTCACATCCTAAAGAATGATCTTTCATATTTCTTTTATCAAATACAAGGTAAGAATTAGGAAAAGAATCCTTTCAAGGTAGGTCAACTTTAATAGGCTTACCTACGGATAATTTATGGTTGTCTTTCTTAAACACTAAACTGTAAATGTGGTTAAACTATTACGGAGCAACAGTGATTTGTTTCTGTTACCTTAAGGATTAAGCAACACAGTTAATTCCTATCATTAACATGTCTGTCTCTTTGTTGGAATTCTGAACTATTAAGACAAAGCACTGGCCAAAAAAGATTTGATGGGATAGTATTAATATAGAACATTTTATTTTATGTAGTCCACTGTCTTGTGAAAATTAACCTAGTAAATTTCAAGGCAATGAAATACATGTGTTAAGTGCTCTGCAAAATAAGAATGGCAAATCTCAAGATTTATGAATTCTTGGACAGTACTTAAATCTCAGATGAGTCCCATTATTAACTAGATTATAGAAGAATCATATCATGGGTGGAGAGATATGTAATACTAATAGTTATTAAATTCTACTCACCTGAGATTGAGCCAGAAGGGACTGCCTGGGAGATGGGAGAGGCTCACATGACTTATCTGATCCTGTTGCACCTGAGTGTACTTTAAGGCAAGTCAGGGAATTTTTTAACAGGGAATTTTGACAAAAAGAAAATTTTAATGTCTAACTTAAGAATCTCAACTCCAAATGAGATATAATTCCATTGTACTAATTGCTTACCTATAAGCTATTTCATATGTACTTTCTATCAATCTACATTTTTATTTTTAATGATTTACTATGTTTATTCTTGGTCACTAAAAAAAAGTTCTGAAACATAGATGGTTCTTATTTTCTTTTTTTTTTTTTTTTGGTTCTTTATTTTCTAAGTGAAACTGTAAGAGAAATTTGTTTACTTGCAAAAAGCTTGAGGTCTGAGGATTCCACTTCTCTTCTGGTCTTCCATGCCATGTATTTAAGATGCTTAAACAAACCTGAGAAAGAAGGGGGAAAAGTTATAAACAGAATTGAAAGGAATGCTTTTTAAAAGTAAATATCCAGAACTAGGAATAAAATTGAAATGCTACTATGTCCAAGTATCTGAGTTTTATAGCCCCAAACGAAACCCTAAGGTTAGGTCTGTTAAAACAAAGTTATATCTTCAAATGTGATCAAAATTTATGTGGCATTACAATTTCTTCATTAATGAAAAATGAATTAGCAGTTATTACAGATTAATACAAGTAACCATTTTTTTAATGAAGACTCTTTTCCAAACAACAACATCATCAACAAAATTCTTGCTGAGGAAAAGTGGTATTATTTTACATTTAAAATCTCTTTAAAAATTTTGAAATGGGATATAGCTTAATAGAAAAGATATTGATTTTATATCTGCCTCTACATTCCATTTGTTGTAATATATTGTTTTGGCTGAAATGCCTGACTAAAATCTGGCCTCACAGAAGCATGAAGTAGGAAAAGGGAGGACCCTGCAGATGCCTTGAAATGATCTTGAGGATCCCCAGAGTGCCTCAGAACAAATTTGAAGACACTAGTTAACTTGTTCACTTATAGAGCAAGAATGAACTCAAAGCATCTGCCAAACACAGGTCAATATTTACCCGAGGGAAAAAGAGAACCTGGGGCATGTTATCTGCACTTGCAAACTAACAATTTTGTGCAGTGGGCAACAAATTTGGAATATAAGCAGTCTTTAAAAAAGCAGAAATCCATCTCCTTGCTATTCTTTCAATGCTCTGTGAGAACAACAATGCAAAATACATTAATTCGTTTAGTAAATTCACTAATAATTTTAAAAGATGTGCATACGAACAGCTTTGGGAATTATCATTGAAAGCACCATCACACATATCACGCCACCTGGAATCTTAAGTCCTTAACCTGTTACCTATACCAGTAATTCTTAAGGAAGTATTAATAATTTCTTAAATAATACTTAACATTTACACTTAAACTCTACTTAAGTTCCGATCTCTCCCTTGAATAAAGTCAACATTGCTATTTCGTCTACTTTGCTCAGGTATAAAAGACTTGTTATTTGCTTTCTCAAAGTAGGGTCTACCTCTAGTTAAGTATCCTATAATAAAACCAGAAAATGAATTCCAACTTTGTGATTTGGGCATATGGTGAATACAAAATGATAACTTGTAAGCACAGATTTGAGACAAGCTGCACCTTTTAAAAAGAGGAAGGCAAAACCAAGGGAAAACTTGGGCCATCTCTAATAAACCAGATCAACTTCACACATCTGCTATTCTGATATCAGCAAAGAAGTTGTCTACTTGTGAAGTTGAGAAATTGCTTCTGACCTTTGAGTAATTTTGAAACATTGAATACACTCAGTATAGAATTTACTACTGAAATTTCATCAAACCAAAGTTACTTTGAAAAGTGATTATTCTTTTAAATCTCATTTTTAAGGTTTATCGTCATATGAAATGATTTTTATTATACCTCGTTTATATTTTATTACACATTTTGGGGGGGCAGGGATAGGAATCAATTTTTCTATTTATAAGAAAATATAAAAAATTTTAACACAAATCAGACTTAATGGTATATATCAGAAAACATGGATAGTATCTTTAGGCACTTGTGAAAAGGTAACTAGAACTAAAGATACAGAAAGTAAAGAAAGGTGAGTGGCAAAGACAGACATCTGGCTCTACTATTTTCTGAGCGCAAACAGCACTCAACTGACCAAGGAAGGTGCTGAGTAAGCCAGTCCCTCACAATAACTCCTTAAAACTGGAAGTGGTTTGTAACACCATTGTGCTTCTGCCCTATCCGGTTCTTCCTCTCTCAATCCTGAGGCTGATTTTTGATTACAGGGAAGAGAAACATGAAGAAACTCATGTGTTTTGAAGGGAAGATGACTAAAGCAAAATTTCAGCTCAAATTACAAAGAACCTTTGGGTTACAATACTTTGGCATTAAAAACAAAGGACTTCAATTACGTTACCTTGCCATCATTATAAAGGTTTGGATTGAATCGCACACTATGACCACCAGTCGTCTCTAGATTCACAAGAGGGGGTGAACTGGGATAATCTTGAGGAAAATATACATCAAACTCAAAGCAGCCATTTGCATAAGGAGTGTCCGCAGGACCAGTTATCAGAACCTAGTATGCACATACGAATACAAAAGCCTATGTTACTATTTTTAAATATTGTTATTTAAAAAAACAACTCAAAATAATAATCTTCTTAAATCCTATATACATCTCAATCAAAATGTGCTAAAAATAAAGTAAAAGTTAAAAACACAGGAATAGGAAACGGTTTTAAATTATGATTAAACTGATTTTGTTTTGGTGAAAACGGGCTTTTAAAAGAGAAATGCCCAACTGCCAACAGGAAAGCTTACCTGAACAGCAAATACCTTTTAAAATATTAAGTTACCTTTTTTCCTAAGAGCTTTATGATGATCTCTACAGTACTGTCAACAACTTGAGACTCTAATACATCATTATCTCAAATGTATGAGAGTAACTTTCTGTTTCAAATCATCAAGTTAATGTTTTGAGAAATAACTCACTTTTAAATATTATCTTCTGGGATAATGAGACAAACAGGTAACACAAATAAAATTCTCACGTAACAACGAATGACCAAAGGTTCTGAGAGAACAATAGGTGTGTCCCTTAGGGCTGTGTGTGTGTGGGTATGCACACGTGTGCGCTCAGTCATGTCCGACTCTTTGTAACCCCAGGGACTGTAGCCTGCCAGGTTCCTCTGTCCGTGGGATTTTCCAGGGAAGAATATGGAGTGGGCTGCTATTTCCTTCTCCAGGGGATCTGCCCGATCCAGGGATTGAATCCACATCTCCCGCATTGGCAGGCAGATTTTCTACCACTGTGCCACCTGGGAAGCCTTCCCTTGGGGTTATTGGTAGTCTAAAAAACCCAATAGTGACTATCAGAATTATTTAATGAATTATGTTTGAATCAACAGATATTTAGTGTACAAGACGCAAGCAGCAAAGCCTCGGGTCCTGAAGGCAAGTGGTACTACAGTCTCAATCTGTTTCAACTCTGATTTATGTTTTGTGGATTCAATTTGGGGTTCTTTATGTTAGGTGCAGCATAATAACAAAGTCACAAGTCTGAATTTATGTGGGCCACTTAGAGATAAAATACTTCCCTAGGTAATCATCTAATAATTGGCTCCACTGTTTGTAACAAGGAAAAGTGTGGTCAATAAGCAAGGTCTGTGAGATTTCTACTGAAATGTTATCCAAAAAAAGCAAGCAAGCAAAAAGTTTTCTCAAATCAATGGATCAATAGTTTCAGCTGTGTATCTAAGGAAGCCAGACTAATCCATTAGTTAAATGATGTAAAGAAAGGTTCCTCCCACCCCAGGGATCAAAGCTTTGAAAGTTACTTGCTGCAGCATCTCTTGGAATTTGAGGTCATATCACCAGTGTTAAAACATAAATCTGAAGGTTTTATTTATTATTGTACTACCACTACTTACATCATAGATCACAGGAATCCGTAAATACATTAAATTACATTACCTAGAAAACAAAAAAAACCCTGAAGACTGATAAAACCTGATAGAAGTATTTTGGATTGTAAGGAAGAAATCCTGTGACTTTTTCCCTACTGATCAGTATTAAATCCTTTGATAATGTGCTCTAAAACTATGACAGGCTGTATACAGCCTTTGTTCAGGGTAGGTATTTCTAGATTTTTTTTTTTTTTGAATGGTACTTGGTACACTCATTCACATACTGTGAACTAACATTAGAAAAAGACTTCCTTTATTGATATCCAAAACAGTCAACAGAATTTTTATTAAATGTATTAAAACTTCGTGCTATTTCTAGTAGTATTTTATATGAATATCTGAATAACTGGATTAGCCAGAGAAATAAGAAAAAGCTGCTTTTCCTACCTTCATGATGTCAAGCCGCTCCTCATCACAGCGCACAAACACACTGGAGGACGACGACAGAGGCAGTGAGGTTGACAGCGTCACAGCTTCTTGTGCAAGGCGGCGGGCTCGAGCAGCACTGTTGGCATCGTTCGCATTTTTCACCTGAGACATGTAGTGGTAGTTGACTTTAAAACCCAACTTCCCATCTTCATCTTCAGAAACCATCTCAAATGTATCTAAAAGAAGAAAAAGGAAAAAAAAAAAACCACTGAAAAAAAAAAGAGAACCAGAATGGAGGATAGCTGTTATAATATCAAAAGTCACAAATAAATAAATCACTAACCCTTCTTCACCCAAAATGGAGAGACTGCAACGTGGAAGAAGGGCAAACTTATCAGTGTTTATGTAACGCCTACATACGTGTGTTAATGCTGCTAGATGGATAGAATATATCATGGAAGCAAAGGCAGAAATAATTTTTAATTTGCAGTTTAGACATGTAGGTAGATTTTATTATATTAAGTACTTAAATGATATGTAGTAGATAAATTTATTCTTAAAATGAATGACATATTTTTTCGCCAAAATAATTCAAAATATGAAATACTAAAAAGTATAACACTTTATATATTTGCACTGATTTGGAATCAGAAAACAGAAGTGCCAAGCTGCAGTTTACTTCTGTATTACTTTTGAAATTAAATTAACAGGATAAAAGAGGATTATTAGGAAAATCTTCTAAATACTCTGACAATATAAATAATAGGCTGATTCTTTACAATATATTTAGGAAGATTTGGAAGGACTTAAAGTTATTCTTTACTTATAAGCTAAATCCATACAGAACAGAAAGAAAAAATTATCTCTAATTCAGATTAACCCTAATCCACCAAAGAACTAAAACAAAGATACTTAAATAACTTGTAACACTAAATGAAAAGTACCTACAAATACCAGGGCAAATACCAAGAAACAATGGCAACTTTTGATCTTGTCTACATACAATTCTAAATATACAAAAAAAAATTAAAACTACACTTTAATTATCATTAATGCAATAAATTTTACCAAGAACTTACTAAGTGCAAGGTCCTAGGCCTGGTTCTTTGAGGTAAATAATAAATAGGAAAATATATCTGCCTTCAAGAAGCTTATAATCTACAAAAAAGGAGAAGGCCTATACAGTGTTATGGTCTGTGCACTACAAATATACTATGTCTCAGCAAGACTTCTGAATAGTTTCAGTTAGTAAATGTGTAAACCAGAGATATTCATCTGCCCAACTGGACTGCTTTTCACATAATACAGGGAAAAATTTCCTTTGAGTTTTATAAATTCCAATTCACCAGATACACATATGAGCCTGTTGCTATGCCTGGAGGAAATTTTTACATCATATATTTACATTTAGACTTAAAGTCATGTCCAACTGGTAGAGTTTATGATTTTAAGTGATATGAGGGAAGCCTCCTAGCTGACTAACATTAATCAAGGCTTATTATGCCCTGTGACTCTGATAGTATGACATAAATCTACATTTTGGGGGGGAACCCCTACTTCACTGTTCTTTTTAATATAGTCAATGTACTTTGGGCTGGTTCTCAAGAAGGATAAAGAGGGACACTTAATAACAGTTAAAAGTGGTTATTAAAAGTTGGAAGTCTAGTGTTTGTTTATAGATCAGCATGTTTGAAGGGTACTTAAGCGATCTTTTCATCAGTCCTTACTTGCCAAGGGTTTTGTAATGGGAAAGGCTACAAGAGAACTATGCATAATTACCTTTTCTAAAAGTAAATCCCATGGAATTTTAAAAAGGTTTAAGAGTCACAGACTTAGTTCCAAGTCCCAAGTTTTGGCTTCCATCAGGCAAGGATATAGAGACACAGAGAGGTAAAGAAAGAAAACCCCTTTCTGCCTGTTTGTTAGACATTTGGCTCTGTTTTTTTCCCTAGGTTTCTACTGAATCATGATTCCCAAACATAACTGTAAATACAGCTAGAAATTCAGAGACAGAAGGATGATAAAAATTTTTGCATGTGTTCTTGCCTGGAAAATCCCATGGACAGAGGAACCTGGCAGGCTATACAGTTCATGGGGTCACAAAAGAGTTGGACATGACTTAGTGACTAAACAATAACAACAACAATATATATGCATACATACATACATACATACATACATAGAGTATATGAATAATTCATGGTAAAAGCAAGTTTGAAATTCTAATTTTACTAGAACATACTTTAATAGCACCATTACAAACTATGAATTGAGATCAGAAAAATGAAGAGTATGATTTCAACTCACCAAACTGTAATTTCTTCATGACAGCCACATATTTTTCTTCAAGTGATTTCAATACTGATAAAGGTTTGGGTTTCATAGCCACCTTCTTTGAATATTCACCTAGTTTTTTTTCTGTTATTTAATATTTCAAGATAAATTAAATAAGTATACATTTTGAAGAGTAGAACAAAAAAACACTGTATACTTCTAGAGATCAAATTTTGAATGCCAAAAAAAATTACCAAACTCTTCATAATTATCTTTGTATTGTCCCATTTTAAAATTAAAAGATTTCTTTCTATTTCATAAGAATAACTAGTAAGGCTAAAAATCTTATCAACTTTAAAGCTTAAATTCTTAAAATGCTAAAAATATTTTATCCATTCAGGCAAACGTCACAGCAATGAAGCAACAGATGATGCAGAATCACTTATACCTTCCATTGTTAATATGTGAAAATGCCAATTTTAATTTAATGTACTATCTGGTATCTAATACAATTGCATTTTTCAATTTCATAACTTTCAATGGGAAAAAAAGAAATTTATATTGCATGTTGTCAGCCTACTAACAGTCTTAGATACCATATGCAGTAGAGATTAATATTTTAAAATTAGAGACTATTCATAATTAGCTTGGAAATCTGACACAGCAGAATCTTTAGGTAAATAACTTGCTAGAAAACCATTAACAGAGGGAAGAATATGCAGTTTTCAGTAAGTAAATAAAACATCTTTGTATCAAAGGAAATGTAGCAGAAAGGGACTAGTGCTGTACCTTGATTTGCTTGCCGCAAACTGGTAGTGGCTGCATAAACGATCTCAGCAGTCTTCTGAATGTCTGGCACCAAAAGAGTAAGGCCTTCCGGCTCTTGATCAGATGCATCTGGTTTTACTCCTGTTTTAACATTTTCCCTTTTAGATCTGAAAAAGTTTTTTTAATATGGAAAGAAATGCAAGGAAAATTAAGATTTTAGTCTTGAAAAATAAAAACTTCCATAAGTAACAATGGTTAAAAATCAACAAGATATTGTGCATTTCATTTGACATACACATGGTATATACCAGGAGTGGTTCAAATTAGATTCATTTTGAAGTCATAGGATGATGCCTAGCATAATAACTGAAGTTTTGGGTAGGTTGTCTCTTCATATGCAAAAACAGACACAAGTTAAACACAGACACAAGTTAAACACTGTAGAAATATCATACTATAAAAGACCCCAATACCAGTTATGTCCTTTAATTAATACCTTTACAAACACATTTACTGAAACTATATACCTAGAAGTAGAGACATCACTTCTGCATCTAAAAATAACAGATCCCCTGCCTTCTAAGACCTCAGAAACAAAGATCCATAGGTAGTTTTTCATTTTAATACTATTTGTATTTCACTTAAGAGTATATTAATTTCCAAGATGGGGGGAGAAATAGTCCAGAATAAAGTATAAGTTCACTACTAGGTAACTCAATTCACATGTGCTCCTATACACTGAATCTTTCTTTAAACATTAAGTTTTAGAGCATAATCATTTAAAAGATATCTTTCTGTTGCTCTCTATTCAGGGTCTAATACATACTCAACTTAAATTTTCTAGAAGAATGCTGTAGTATTTTATTAACAAGGTTCACTAAAACAGCAACTAAATCAATTTCCTTTTTCTTTCAACTCTCAGAATATTTTATTCAAATCATTACACCACTACTTAGATACGAAAAATCTACATCTTGTTAATTACTTAAATTAAAACAAACTATAATCACATATAAATAAATGTATTTAAAATATTTATGCTAAGGTATGATCTAGACTTTGTATCACTTATTTTTCTAGGTTGTACACCTACTAACAAAAGGATGTGGCTATAAAATAACACTTAACAAAGTAGGCATGGAGCCTTAAAGAATTTCAAAAAAGATTAATAGAAGGTAGAAGAGTCCTTAACAAAATAATACTAAGCAATCTATGTCCAAATGAACTGTTCTTTATCACAAAGACAAAAATCTGTTCAGAAGCAATTCTGTGCTTAACTTTAGGTAGATAATAAGAGGTAAATTAAGAGGAGCCACTCAGGTGGTAAAGGTAAATGGGTTTAGCGTTACATAAGAGCTCTGAACTGTCTCCACACTATGTGAAAAAACTAGTACCCACAGCTACTTTTAGTCACAAGGTATATACTATCTCACCTGGCAAGATGATCTGGCTTAAGAACCATAATGTGTCACTGGTTTATTGCCTTTCCTCCTGTGTTCTCCATCTTCCCTGATGTATGCAGGAGTCACAGAGAACACATGGTCAACTGCCTCTCCTCTGCTACTCAGAACCGCTTGGTAGAGTTATGTATATTATGTATCGTTTTCGTCATCAACTTCTGTGTGTAAATGTGTATATGATCATATATGTTAGCATACATATATATAAAGAGAATACAGTGAATGAATGTTTTAAGAGTGAAATAGACATTTTACTTCTAGAGTTAAATAAGATACTGCATCTTACAGCCATGAAGTAAAGTCGGAACTACAGATAAATAATGAGGCCAATAATTTTTTAAATAAAAATGATTCTGGTAGACAAGTTCAAACAGTTTCTCAACTTCTGCATTTATCAATAGCAGTTCACAATCTGTGTGAAACACTGAGAGTCAAGAAAAGCACATAAGTTGATTGACAGGACCCCCTCTGAATTTATACAGACTTTCTTTCTCTTCAACTGTAAATGATTCTCTTCCTGGGACCTAAAAAATTCTTAAGTAGAAGGGCCACTGAACAATATAAGAACAATAATAAGTAGTTTGAGGAAACATAAGACTTGTGGTTATAGCTATAATAAAATAAAGATGGTTTCCTAAATCTATCATCAGTCAGTCCATCCATTAGACTCTCAATAAAGATTTCACTTAAAGAAATGTATCGTGACAAGCAGAGAAGGAAGATTATAGGAGTGAAGCTCTTTTTTCCAGAATTAAGGTACTTTCTCCTTGAAGAAACAAGAACCTCTAGCATGGAGAGTAAACTGCATCAATGCAATTTAGAGCAAGTTACCCTTGGAAAACTGATTCTAAATTTCAAGCCCTATTCATGAATACCAATTACCTAACTCTAGTTTTTAAAGGATGATTAGTAGGAAAAAAATCTCTATTTTTAAAATAGCACAAATAGGATGAAAATTTGGACAACAATATTTTAAAAATATTTTAAAAATAGTGCAAAAGAACACAGCAGTCTTAAAAATAATATTTTTACACCAAATGCATGAAAGAAATAATCATATACATCATGAAGATAAAGGCTGAATCATAAAGCAGACATAATTAGACCTTTACTGCAGGTTCTAATTAAATTTCTCTTATATGGATAGTCTTTTTGACAAAAACATACAGGAGAAAAAGAATAAACTTCAAAAGGTGAAAATATGAAGAACACAAACTACCTACCTAACGATAACTACACTAGTCATTGTCTGACATTTAACTACAGACAGTGATTTCTTTTCTATAAAAGCTGCAGGTTACTGTCAACCCATATGTAGGCCCAGCTCATGAAAAAAGGCCATACCTTAGCTCACATCCTGAAGTCTGTGTGAAAAGCTATTTGAGTTCAAGGCACCTAGCTGGAAGTAGGTCTCTGAGACTGACAATGGATCCAACATGGTAAAAGCAATCAGCGACGGCCGCTACCATGGTATCCGCTGCTTTGTGCATACGTTGAATCTGGTTGTGATCACTGCCCTGAAGAAATACGAGGAATCAACTGAAGTTTTCTACTATTGCAAGAATTATCTGCAAACATTTTCCACTATGCTGTGAATTCCAACTAAACAGCTAAGAAATTAAGCAAATTTTGGCTCTGTGACATATAGTCTAAATTAGGATGTGAGCAGAATGGGCAAATCTTTCTTGTGCAAACAAAAAGAATAACCCCCAAAACTCATCATTTAGTTATATTGGACTGCCTCTGCAAATACTACTACCCAAATTAAGCTGGATATTTGTAAGGCCACAAAATATCAGATTTACGTTCTCTTATAATGTATAAAATGAAAACAGCTTAATATAGCTATTTTCTTGGTTGAACATTGGGGAAGACCACTTCAATCCCCTGCACTCCTAATTCTGAAGTCACAACTATTACATTATTGAAATAAACATTTAAAAAGCAGAGTCACACTGAAGAAGTAATCAGGACACCATATGCTGAAATGTCCAGATTCAAAAGTATTAAGAATTAGCATCTTAGAGGAAGACTCTAAAACTACAAGAGAATAAAACTTCTACATTTACCTTAAAACAATGTGCTATGTCATAGTTCACAGTTCTAAAATTCTTTGCCAAGAATTATAGTTTAAAATAAATAAATAAAAGTAAGTAGAAAGATTTTTTAAAATATTACTGTGGAGAATTATTTGCTTCTTATATCTACAGACAACATGAAAATAATTTTTGAAATGCACCACTAAACTGGACAAAGACCTTTGTAAGATGAATGCTTTCCATATTTTTTAAATTTATTTATTTATTTATTTTTATTAGTTGGAGGCTAATTACTTTACAATATTGTAGTGTGTTTTGTCATACATTGACATCCATACTTTTTTTAAATCTTAGTTTTAAATTCTAGATTCTCTTATTTTTACTTAAATTCTTTCCAAATGGAAGTAACAGTTTTAGGTTTCATTGGAAGTAGAAAATAAAATCTTCTTTGTCTTAACTAAAGCATAAATGAGCAGTAGGAGAGAAGGGACTATTTAAAACAGGGATATGAGAAGCCTTTGAAAATAAAACCTTGACTTCTAGATTAGATAAAAATATAATAATTTTTAGGTCAGACTAAACATCACAGGACAAATAATGATACTGTCTGCTGCTGTGAAATGGAGTTGCCACAAGTAATATGCATCAGCAGGGAACAATCCAAATGAGGCTAAGAAGAGATACTAAAATACGTGTTGGCATTGTTGTCTCCATCACCAAGTAAAAAAGGTTGATGAACCACTGTAAGTTTCATCACTAAAAGAAACCTTTAAAAGAAAAAATATGTATATATATGGTTGCAACAAATGTTTTTTGGCTAAGAAATCAGGTCTTTATTTTGTAGGTAGGTTTGAAAGGAAAAAGAAGACACAGGAAATGCTTTTCCAACAAAAACAAAAGTAGGAGGACTGAAACTGAAATTTCTTTCTCAATCAAAGCATTAGAGGAACTAACTTAAAGGAATTAAAATTAGAGAGTTTGATGCCTTAAGAAGTAAATCAATTAATTGTGGGTAAAAAGGAACTGGGGACTTCTACCAGAGAATTCAGTTCTTTTAAAAGAACTGAATGAACTTTGCCCCAGAAGACACTTTGGATAACCAAGAGAATCAAAACTGCTTACTTTCATGCTGTTAAAGTTCAATGTCAAGAACACCTCACATTCAACACAGAGTCATTCACGTCATATTCTTATTAGCAATTAAGATTATTTGACTGACTATTCTTATTCTTGTTCTCACTAATGCTCAAACTGAGTCTTTTGTTTCATGCTTATGATTCAGTTAGTTGGGCCTGAGGAGGAATAAGAACTTTGACAGAAAACAGCAAAATCCTGTAAAATAATTATTCTTCAATAAAAAATAAATTAATAAAAAAAGATTATTTGACTGAAAGTCCTTCTTACTAATTTTTGGTTAAACTATTAAATACTAAATATACAAAATATGATTATTTGTCTCTTGGAATCTAGCAGGAAAAGTCTGCACAGAAGATCAAGGACAAAATATTTGTCTTTGCTCCTGATCCTGAAGTGTCACACTTCTTCAAAAGTGAAACCAAATAACTACAGCTATACTATGACTTCATTTTGAGATAACAGAGGTTGCAATGGGTAGCGGAAGATGAATTTCACAAAGAACCGTACTTAAAACCTGAAGAGCTCACATCTTTACATTGTGATTATTTTGTGGGCAATAAAATGGATTTTCACACTAGATAATTATATTTCAATTCAAGTGGAAACAATACCTATGTTAAGATTTAAAGTACTACAGAACTCATATGTATTACAAGTCATATGCCACAAATCCATTTATTAATGGAGGTAACAATTGCTTTCAAGTTCTTTTTCAAAGAATCTAAAGAGTTAACAATATTAGAAATATAAGACATATTAACATAGTAACAACATTTAGGAGGTGGAAAATAGGATGTGTCAGAGGGTAGGAAGAGGTTTCTTTAGCAACACAGAGAAAATGATTTTTTAAAATATTTATTTATTTATTTATGGCTGCACTGGGTCTTTATTGCTGGATGTGGGCTTTCTTTAGTTGTGGCGATCGGGGGCCACTCTCTCATTGTGGTTGGATTCTCCTGTTGCCCAGGCTTTAGAATGCAGGCTCAGAAGTTGTGGCACACAGGCTTAGCTACCTGTCAGCACGTGAAATCTTCCTAGACTAGGGACTGAACCCATGTCCCCTGCATTGCAGGTGGATTCTTAACCACTGGACTGCCAAGGAAGTCTGAGAAAATAATTTTATCTCCAACACACCACCCTTGTTTATACAAGCAGATACCAAATCAGTTTGAAAAAAAACAGTAGAGGAAAAGTATTAATACATACAGCAGTAACCAAGACATTTTCATAGGAAAGGTTTTTATTAATTATTTTAAGCAAAAAAATCAAAAGGGTAAAGTTGACTTATTCCTCATTTAAGTGATAAGTACATTAAGTTGTTACCAGTGCATGATCTACAGACTACAAAACAGTGTACTTACGTGCTGAACCTTCGTAATCTAGTAATTATTCCTTGAAAGTGAAAGTAAAGTTGCTCAGTCTGTCCGACTCTTTGCAACCCCATGGACTATAGCCTACCAGGTTCCTCCATCCTTGGGATTTTCCTGGCAAGAGTCCTGGAGTGGGCTGCCATTTCCTTCTCCAGGAGATCTTCCCAACCCAGGGACTGAACCCAGGTCTTCCACATTGTAGGCAGACGCTTTACCATCTGAGCCACCAGGGAAGTCCCTTAGGCGTAATCAAATGGCTATGCATATCTAATAAAACATGCTGCCTTTAACATTTTATCATAGGGCTAACTTAAAAATTCTTTAGAATGAAGAAGAAAATATAAAAAAAAAAATCCTGCAGAATCTGTATTATTGTATATACTTTTTAAATTACTAAAAGTAAAATTTTCAATTAAAAACTTTCCTTCATTGTCAATATTTTAAAAAATCTATGTATTCTCAATTTCCAAAGCCAAATCAGAAACAAGTTCCCATCTCCCATTTCTAATTATTCACTGATGTATAAGTCAAATTGCTCTTTGGAAGTTCAATTTACAAAATAAATATACTTGACTGCTTCCCTGGTGGCTCAGATGGTGAAGAATCTGCCTGCAATGCAGGAGATCCAGGTTTTATCCCTGGGTTGGGAAGATCTCCTGGAGAAGGGAACAGCTACCCACTCCAGTATTCTTGCTTGGAGAATTCCATGGACAGAGGAGCCTGGTGGGCTACAGTCCATGGGGTCACAAAGAGTCAGACACAACTGAGCAACTAATTCTTACTTTTTCACTATACTTGATTGGGACATTAGGAAATTTGAGGTCTAATCATAGCTCTACTACTAAGCATCAAAGAATGTGGAACAAATCACAATATTTATGGGCCTAGTTTTCCTCTTTTATAAAAAAAGGGGATCTGAACCATATGAACTCTAAACAGTGTCCCTTACAGTTAGAAAAACCACAGACACTATAGAACAGGTTACTTATTGTGATGTGCCCAGATTTCTTACAAACTAAATCTTACTTACAAAGGGACTTCAAATTCAGTTACTAAGATTGCTTGAGATTTTGCTAGAATATAATGAAAACTGATGAGAAACATAAAGCTTATCTAATGCAATCTGATAAGGAATAATCATTTCATATGTTATGTTACTGAGTTAGAAGTATTATATCAATTTTTAATTTTTAATGAGTTTCTGTCTGTTAATCACTTAAATAATAGTATAAGCTATATTTTGATACTTGATATAAGTTTTTCCCAGAACTAGTGAAGGCTCAAGTCTAGCTATTATACAACCATGAAACCTAAATAATCAATGAACAATTCTGGTAAAAGGTACCAACAGTATATAAAAATAAAGCATCTGGACTACAGGTTAATCAATTTGTTTTCTTCATAAATATAGTTTTGATAATGAACACTACAGGCATCAGGAAACTGGGGGGCTAGGTCCCAGATTTACTGCCTACTAATAATTATTTTTAAATGTCAAACTTTAAGTGATAGTTTCACTCCCTGTCAAATAAGGATAAATTATCTCTTGCCTAATCAAACAGAGCACAAAAACTTAATAATAAACATCTACGAACTGTTGAGACTGTATATCCTACACAAAAGTTATGTTGCAATATTATTTCCTTGCATTTTTTATATAACTATTTGCTATTATATATTTATTATAACTACCCACAATTTATAGCAGTTTGGCTTATTGTCTAGAAAGAAGGGAAATTAATAGGAGCACACAGGCTAGAATATAAATACTACACTAATCACATTATTTCAAACTGGTTGAACAAAAGGAGTTCAGGCAATATATCTACCTAAGTCATTAATCTGATAAGTATGAAAATTCATTTTCACCAGATTTTGATCTCTCATAACTGTCATAATGTTTAAGTGGTAATGACCTTGATCTTATGTATAATAAACAACTAATCACAGGGTGTATTTGGCACATATGTAACACAGATTATACCTTGAAACATCCTTTATGTCCTATTTTTGTACATGCTGATATTCTCACATGTCTCCCCCAGCACTGCCTCTCTTTCTTTTTGTCCCTAGGGAACTAATTCTTCCATTGCTTGTAGATCAAAAAATCAAAAGTTTAAACACAAAAATCATCGAACCATAAAACTAAAGAAAAAAAAACAGAAATTAAGACTTTTTTGATAAAATAAATGAAAACCTGGTAAATTTTCTCTGCATTAGGCATGAAAGAAAAGTGTTAATATTGCTATACTGAGGGCACCTGAAAAATGGTCATTTATGATGACAAAGTTTTCAGAAACTAGGCTGGAGAACGAATTCTATTATATTTTATGACAAATGTTTAACTGTTTGTTCTTCATAAATGTTTATTACAGCAGTAGACAGGCCAAAGAATGTTTTTATTATGGAAGTCCTTTAATCCTTTTATTGAAGTGATTAATAAGAGGTAGCTTTTGAGTAATTTCTCAAATAAAAGTAAATAAACTACTTAATGCTCCAGTAATGCTGAAGAAGATGAACTTGAACAGTTCTAGGAAGACCTACAAGACCTTCTAGACCTAACACCCAAAAGAGATGCCCTTCTCATTACAGGGAATAGGAATGCAAAAGTAGGAAGTCAAGAGATAACTGCAATAACAGGCAAATTTGGCCTTGGAGTACAAAATGAAGCCGGGCAAAGGCTAACAGAGTTTTGCCAAGAGAATGTACTGGTCATAGTGAACACCCTCCTTCAACAACACAAGACACCAATCTACACAAGGACATCACCAGATGATCAACACTGAAATCAGACTGATTATATTCTTTGCAGCCAAAGATGGAGAAGCCCTATACAGTCAGCAAAAACAAGACCAGGAGCTGACTGTGGCTCAGATCATGAACTCCTTATTGCCAAATTCAGACTTATATTGAAGAAAGTAGGGAAAACCACTAGACCATTCAGGTGTGACCTAAATCAAATCCCTTACAATTATACAGTAGAAGTAACAAATAGATTCAAGGGATTAGATCTGATAGACAAGAGTGCCTGAAGAACTATGGGCACTTTATGACACTGTACAGGAGGGAGTAATCAAGACCATCCCTAAGAAAAAGAAATATAAAAAGGCAACATGGTTGTCTGAGGAGGCCTTACAAATAGCTGAGAAAAGAAAAGAAGCTAAAGGCAAAGGAGAAAAGAAAAGAAGCTAAAGGCAAAGGAGAAAAGATATACCCATCTGAATGCAGAGTTCCAAAGAAGAGCAAGGAGAGATAAGAAAGCCTTCCTCAGTGATGAATGCAAAGAAACAGAGGAAAATAATAGAATGGGAAAGACTTGAGATCTTTTGAAGAAAATTAGAGATACCAAGTGAACTTTACATGCAAAGATGGGCATAATGAATGACAGAAATGGTATGGACCTAACAGATGCAGATGATATTAAGAGGTGGCAAGAATACACAGAAGAACTACACAAAAAATATCTTCATGAACCAGATAACCATGATGGTGTGATCACTCACCTAGAGCCAGACATGTGGGAATGCAAAGGCAAGCGGGCCTTAGGAAGCATCACTACAAACAAACCTAGTAGAGGTGATGGAATTCCAGTTGATCTATTTCAAATCCTAAAAGATGATGCTCTGAAAGTGCTGCACTCAATATGCCAGCAGATTTGAAAAATTCACCAGTGGTCACAGGACTGGAAAAGGTCAGTTTTCATTCCAATCCCAAAGAAAGGCAATACCAAAGAATGTTCAAACTACCGCACAACTGCACTCATCTAACACGCTAGCAAAGTAATGCTCAAAATTCTCCAAGCCAGGCTTCAACAGTACGTGAACAGTGAACTTCCAGCTATTCAAGCTGGATTTAGAAAAGGCAGAGGAACCAGAGATCAAATTGCCAACATCCGCTGGATCACCGAAAAAGCAAGAGAATTCCAGAAAAACATCTGCTTCTGCCTTATTGACTATGCCAAAGCCTTTGACTGTGTGGATCACAATAAACTGTGGAAAATTCTGAAAGAGATGGGAATACCAGACCACCTGACCTGCCTCCTGAGAAATCTGTATGCAGCTCAAGAAGCAACAGTTAGAACTGGACATGGAACAACAGACTGGTTCCAAATCGGGAAAGGAGTATGTTAAGGCTACATATTGTCACCCTGCTTATTTAACTTATAGGCAGAGTACATCATGAGAAAATGCTGGACCGGATGAAGTACAAGCTGGAATCAAGATGGCCAGGAGAAATATCAATAACCTGAGATATGCAGATGACACCACCCTTGTGGAAGAAAGCAAAGAAGAACTAAAGAGCCTCTTGATGAAAGTGAAACAGGACAGTGAAAACATTTGATTAAAACTCAGCATTCAGAAATCTAAGATCATGGCCACCGGGTCCATCACTTCATGGCAAACAGATGGGGAAACAATGGAAACAGCGACAATTTATTTTTTGGGGCTCCAAAATCACTGTAGATGGTTATTGCAGCCATGAAATTAAGACACTTGCTCCCTGGAAGAAAAGCTATGATGAACCTAGATAGCGTATTAAAAAGCAGAGAGATTACTTTGCCAACAAAAGTCCGTCTAGTCAAAGCTATGGTTTTTCCAG
Organism: Odocoileus virginianus; assembly: GCF_023699985.2. Taxonomy (NCBI): domain Eukaryota; kingdom Metazoa; phylum Chordata; class Mammalia; order Artiodactyla; family Cervidae; genus Odocoileus; species Odocoileus virginianus. The sequence continues at coordinate 14,818,873 of NC_069675.1, read as the reverse complement.
TAGTCATGTATGGATGTAAAAGCTGGACTATAGAAAGCTGAGTGCCAAAGAATTGATGCTTTTGTACTGTGGTGTTGGAGAAGACTCTTGAGAATCCCTGGACCTCAGGGAGATCCATCAGTAAATCCCAATGGAAATGAGCCCCGCATATTCATTGGAAGGGCTGATGTTGAAGCTAAAAATCCAATACTTTGGCCACCTAATGGGAAGAAATGACTCACTGGAAAAGACCCTGATGTTGGAAAAGACTGAAGGCAGGAGGAGAATGGATGACAGAGGATAAGATGGTTGGATGACATCACTGACTTGATGGACATGAGTTTGAGCAAGCTCTGGGAGTTTGTGATAGACCGGGAAGCCTGACGTGCTGCAGTCCATGGGGTCACAAAGAGTCAGACATGACTGAGCGACTGAACTGAACTGAAAAAACTACTTAATGTTATTGAGGCAAATGAAATTAATTAGAACCAATATTTAAATCAACCACTTTCCCATTTTTGTTCAAATTATTATAAAAAATTTCAATTGAATAAGAAAAAAGGGCAAAATTTCCTTATGATGGCATCCTGAAATGTTCCAATTTACTTAAATTGTATATAAGAGATGATGTTAGAAAATGATCAAAGTAGAAAATTACATTTACGCTTATAGGACAGTTATGTTTTCAAACTGTCTAAAACAGGTATACAAAACATGTTATTATATATTCAGAAACGAATTGCTCAAAAGATCCTTATAATTAACTATCTACATCTTGTCTGTTTTAGACAAAAGATGCAAAGTGCTGAACGTAAAACACACCTATACTGAAGTAATACACTTTGCCTAGTCTTTAGTGCTTTCTAAAGAATGTTGCGCTTCCCTTGCAGTTCAGCTAGTAAAGAATCCACCTGCAATGAAAACTGGGTTCGATCCCAGGGTTGGGAAGATCCCTCGGAAATGGGAATGGCTACGCACTCCAGTATTCTGGCCTGGAGAATTCCATGGATATTTAAGGGCTTCCATGATAGCTCAGTTGGTAAAGAATCTACCTGCAATGCAGGAGATCCCGGTTCGACTCCTGGGCCGGGAAGATCCGCTGGAGAAGGGATAGGCTACCCACTGCAGTACTCCTGGGCTTCCCTTGTGGCTCAGCTGGTAAACAATCTGCCTGCAATGCAGGAGACCTGGGTTCAATCCCTGGGTTGGGAAGACCCCCTGGAGAAGGGAAAGGTTACATACTCCAGTATTCTGGCCTGGAGAATTCTATGGACTATCTGTTATCTCTGATTTGTCTTAATATAAATGCTTATTAATATAATCAGGCAACAGCAATGTCAATCAGTTTATTTATATTAACTATTAGATTCAAATGAACTCTATATAGTTACTGCAAACTGTGAATCTTGAGAGGACTTATTAGGAGAGGTGTAGACAGTAAACCTATAGACTGGTGAATAAAAGAATATTAAAATATTGTCATCTTTAGGAAGTTAAAGCAATTTGTATAGTGAATATTTAACAACTTGTTTTAAAGACAGACTAAATCTCAATAAATTACTCCTAGCCGCCACTTTGCAATGTCAACAGGTTAATCTTGCCAGGAAAGATGAGCATAATAAACTAAAACTACAATTATTCCTTGAATAGAGCTCTTTCTTCATACCAACCTCATCAGAGTACTGTAATTATCAGTCACCAAACTAATCCTCACCCACAAGAGATAATAATTTTATTATTAAGGTATAATTATAATCGAGACAGTCTGAAACACATCTTACAGTCTATTATTTCAAATACTAAAAGTCAGAAAGGTACTTTTCAGATATATGTATTTGTGTGCATATTACATACATATATAATTATCTCATATGTTATTACGTGTAACAGCAAAAACTCCTAATTACAGAACTAACAGCTTTAAAAGGCATTCAGTTGAATGGTGTTGTTCCACTGTGCCAACTCAGTTTCTCCTCAAGCAATCATTCTTACTGCAGCCCTGGATGCACAGACAGTTTGTTAATATGGCTGTAATGCAGTATTGGTTTTACCTAGTCTACCCCTCAGCATGCCACATGAAAGAAGGCAACCCAACTAATACATCTCCTATACATTCCTTCACTCAAGCATTACCTGAGTTATCCTTTATTAAAGTACAAGTGCCCCCATGACAGACTAGAGGATCCTTTGCTTCTTTATGTAAATTTTAATAACCCAGGAGAGTATTCTGAAATAAGAAGTCTGCCTTGAAGAAAAAGAACAAAATCCTGGAACATCATAACAGATGTAGTTATAAAATGCTTCACTACACAGACAGCCAAAGGAGGACACTGGGTATCTTAGTGAGCAGGAAAGTGAAAAATAAAAAGAGAAGCATGTTAAGTTAAGAACCAGCTATTCTCTGTGAAAATCTTAAGGTGAGGGTAAGAACCAAAATACCACTCTAAATTGTGGCCACATATAAAACAAAAGCTCGGCTAGCTTGGCTTCTGCTAACTTTAGTTTCTCCCAATTAAACACAGATAAAAGGCGAAAGAGGGCTTCCCAGGTGGCGCTAGTGGTAAAGAACCTGCCTGCAAATGCAGGAGACATAGGAGACGAGAGTTTGATTCCTGGGTCGGGAAAATCCCCTGGAGGAGGGCATGGAAACTCACAACAGTATTCTTGCCTGGAGAATCTCATGGACAGGGAGCCTGGTAGGGTACAGTCCACAGGATCACAAAGAGCTGGACACAACTGAAGTGACTTAGCATGCAAAAGGCAGAAGACTAAGATCATGAATGGACAGGGTCCCATTCCTTTTAAATTTTGTTAGTTTTTTTTTTAATAAATAAATTTTGTTAGTTTTTATTTGTAAAATGCCATTACTTTTAGAGGACTGGAAGATATATCCTATTAATAGAGTTTCCCAAAGCGTGAGAAAACATTAAGTGGCAATTAGACACAGTATTAGTCAATTGAATCAAGAGTGAGAAAATGAGAATCTTTTTTATTTATTTATTTATTTTTTTCCATTTATTTTTATTAGTTGGAGGCTAATTAACTTTACAACATTGCAGTGGTTTTTGTCATACATTGAAATGAATTAGCCATGGATTTACATGTATTCCCCATCCCGGTCCCCCCTCCCACCTCCCTCTCCACCCGATCCCTCTGGGTCTTCCCAGTGCACCAGGCCTGAGCACTTGTCTCATGCATCCAACCTGGGCTGGTGATCTGTTTCACCCTAGATAAACATGTTTCGATGCTGTTCTCTTGAAACATCCCACCCTCGCCTTCTCCCACAGAGCCCACAAGTCTGTTCTATACATCTGAGTCTCTTTTTCTTTTTTTGCATATAGGGTTACCGTTACCATCTTTCTAAATTCCATATATATGTGTTAGTATACTGTAATGGTCTTTATCTTTCTGGCTTACTTCGCTCTGTATAATGGGCTCCAGTTTCACCCATCAATGAGAATCTTTTACAATGAAAAGAAAGGTCTCAGTAAGCCTTTGGTAACTACTTATTTGCTAAATCTTCTTTCTTAAAAGAGAAAACAGGCCAGACAATGGAGTCAGACACTAACTTTTAAAAAATTCAGTTTATTGACTTTAACACTAGCGCCACACCTGGGAAGCCCTCTTTTGCCTTTTATCTGATACTCGTTATTCTGCTATGTCAGTAATTTGAAATTTTCTCTTTAAATAAATGTTTGGTTTAATTAAGTTACCTGATCTAAAGAAAGATTCTACCAAAAGCACAGGTGGTACAAGATTTGAAAGTTCTTCCTCATAATGTTGAAGCTCTGACAAGAATTTCTACCACGAAAAATTTCCTTCAATTTTCAACCATGAAAATGGTTTGGTTTATTTGATCAGATTAAGAAAAATCCCATTATTACATGACACTCTTTTTAGATTTAAGTTAGTTTAAAATAATAACAGATAAAAGGCTCCAGAAAAATTAAATCTAAGGCCTACTTACTGTCATATAAATTCTCTACATATACACAACTTTAGCTAGATGACAGCTTTAAGGAAATGAGCTGCAACTGTGGAGCCCACGTGCCACAACTACTGAAGGCTGCAGGCCTTAGATCCCACGCTCAAAGCCACCACAATGAGAAGCCTGCGCACCACAACTAGACAGTAGCCCCCATTCATCACACCTAGAGAAAAAGCCTGTGCAGAATGAAGATCCAACACGGCCGAAAATTGAAAAAAAAAAAAGAAAAAGATTTTAGAATCTCTGCTAACGATTCTTAGTTTCTTTAAAGCCAAGAGATGATTGCTTTCTGTCTTCAGTAAAACAACCCAGTAGGATTTAGTACTGGAAAATTTCTGCGTAGGATTACAGACTCAGATTACTGTATACTAACAAAGGAAACCATTTGTCCTATAGCACTTGCGCTTTTTGAAGGAGATCCCTAGGGATAAATTTGCAGCCACTGAGATTAACACATAGGCAGAATAATGTAGCTAATAGTTAATTTAAAGCCTGAGTTACATTATTGCTTTTACAAAGTCAAACATCTGAATCATAGAAAGTATTTCTACCCAGGAACTAACTGTCTTTATGAAATTCACAATATTAGAGCAAGAATCCTAATGGACTCAAATCCTCAGTCCCAGAACGGCAGGATGGGAGAGGACACACACAGCTCAACTGCCAAGACAGAAAGGAAGAAAATCTCTTCTGTGGCAATTCAGTCTTCTTTTAACTCACACCCCACCATTCTGCTACACTGCAAGATGATCTTTTTTTATAATGCAAATCTGAATAGATCTCTGCTGAAATCCTTTCAAGGGCTCAACACATCTAAAAACAGGTACCTATGAAGTTGGGCTTCCTTGATGGTTAAGTCAGTAAAGAATCCGCCTGCAGTGAGGGAGACCTGGGTTTGATCCCTGGGTTGGGAGGATCCCCTGGAGGAGGGCATGGCAACCCACTCCAGTACTCATGCCTGGAGAATCCCCACGGACAGAGGAGCCTGGTGGGTTACGGTCCATGGGTTGCAAAGAGATGGACACAACTGAGCGCAACAGCACATCCAGGAAGTTCTTCAAGCCCCCGTTTTCCTCTCCAGCCTCATTTCCCACCCCCACCTCCCAACCAAAGGACACCCAGGCACACCCTCTTATTTAGCCAATTCTTACATATTCTTTGGGTTTCCAAAACTGTCTTGATGCTCCAATAATGTGTTAAATTTTCCATATATCATGTACTTGTTATTAAAACTGTCTAATTATTGTTTCCCATATTATTTGTCAGCCCCTTGGAAAAAGGCCTAATTTTCTTGTTATGCTCTGATGAGCATTCAATAAATATCTGTTGAAGGAGCAAAATCAGTCATGCTCTTGTGACCAAGCCAGATCTCCCCTATCTGATTATAACTGCAAGTTTCTAAAACACAAATTAGATACAAGAAAGATAAATGATCTGTCTTTTTAATGTCTTAATAATATTCTCCTATTTCCACTTATAGAAAGTTGCAGGCTTGAGGTGGGAGAGCCAGCAAACCTACATAATCTCCATCATTATTTTGAGCTTTGAGATCAACATTAGCTGAGTTTATGTACTGTCCTCAAGATAGACTAATCTTAACTAGGTTATTCCAACCAGTGAAAGTAAACTTTTGACTTGGGCAAAACCTTTTAATCTCCTTCATCCACAAAACATAAAAACTGTAAGTGTAACATATATAGAGAAAATAATTTCAATGTAAATTATTACATGTAAGCACAGTTATCATCCAGAGACCTGCAAATTACATAGAGAATCTATTTTTTCTTTATCTAAGATGACCAGAGTGCTAAATTAAAATTTCATTTGGAAGGAAAAATAAAATGCATGCCTTTTATGTAAACTTGGCTTTAAGAAAGGAAAAACAAAGAGTAACAAATGAGAAATAAGACCAAAAAAAAGGCAATATAATAAATATATGAACATAATTAGTAAAGTAGTACATCTACCAAATAGATGTACTTTATTTACCCTAACATTTTTTTCCTAGAGCCCCCAGGTGCAGACATGGCCAGGACTTCACTAGGAATCACCCACAGGCACAGCACCCTACCCACTTATTTCTTACTGAGAAAAAGAGACAAAAATAATGTAAAAATGTTCTGAGCTGTGGTACACCTACACATTACTTTCAAAACGGTTAACTACAAACCTGATGAAGCACCAGACATGCTCTAAAAATGATACATACGTAAACAACATATTTGCCTTGACCATTCTCTTCTGAGTATCCTGGTTTCCTGTTGTTGTTTTTTTAAATACACTTGGGGGTTGGGAGGCAGGTAGAAGGGAGTGGGAGGGGGAAGCTTTGCATCTCGAAACAGTGTTAAAAATGAATTTAGTTCAACTTCAGTGAGTATAAACTTTGCAGGAAATTGTACTAGACTGTTCACTTTATTAGAGTTCTATACTGATGAAAATATCAAAAGAAGTGTATCAAGTTTTGACAATCTGGAAAAGAGCAGATTTTCCCTTCTGGGAAGTGGAAAATGAGTCCTCAAGGTGCCAAGTTTGAACGGAAAGTAAGAATGTTGTAATATGTACATCTTTGTTAGCTTCTTTTTCTAACAGAGGCTGTATTTTATATATATATGTAAAAAAATAACAGATACGATGAGGGATCTTCATGAAGCATATTCAAACTCTATGTAAAACTCTGTCAGTGTTTCTTTGTCAGTAAAATAGCTTTTAAAAAGTTAACTGCACAAGGTTACTGTAAAGATAAAAAATGAAATGATCTCTGTGAACAGTCATTATGATCTTTACATGCATGTTTTGCTGGTAAAGAATTTAGAAGTTTGAAGTGTTATTTTTTTTGTTATTGAAACATTTTAAAGAGTATCTTTTCCCAGGTAGCCAAGTAGAAAAATAGAGTTCCTGTTAAATGAAATTCAGTTATCCTTCTCTGCAATTAAATTTTTAGTCAATCATTACTTAATACATTTTATGCAGTTAAAAAAATTATACTACATGTTATATGAACAGTATATACATTAATTCAAGAACAGGATATACATTAATTTATATACAATAAAGTAGCAAAAAACGCAATCTGATTGCAAACATTCCAGTAACTTAGCTCAATTAGAAAAGAAAATCAGACCTTTAGTCTGATAATGCCACATTATTTTTGTATAATTATGTTAGCTGCCTAGGTTACCAGTTACAAAGACTTTTGCTGTAATGAAAAATGAGACCAAAGACAGTATTATTTTCTTCTCCACAAAAGAAAAAAACCTCACACTATCAAAGAAAATATACCTTTACATTTTCCTTCCCTGGAAAAAGTATGAACCTACATCTTTTTATATTGCTACCAACTGGCTCTTTAATCTCCTCTCTAACTTATGATTCTTATTGCCCAGCAGTGAGCCACCAGTTTCTAAATAATGATAATACAATAAAACTAACAGAGTCAGGATAATCTGAGAAGTCGATTTCTTCTGAGAAATGAAGGCTGACATTCCTCCAATGACTAATTCTCTGACAACATCTGATGTTCTGCGGTTCTCAAATTTTAGGTTATTAAAAAATTAAGTGAGAACATGTAAGACAAACACATTGCAAAGATGAAAAAGAAGATTAACTGATTCAAAAGACCACTAAGAAAGGAATAAACTTCCTCTAGCCTAATTCTGAATTTTTATGCAAACATCAGAATTTATGCCATCTCTTTTAAGTGAAACTAACAACCACTAGACAGATTCTGCTAAAAGAATGGAAAAAGTTACCAGGAAAAGGTTATTTTTAAAGGTTTTTATGAGAGAACTCATCATCTGATTTCTAGCAAGGTATAAACTTAAACCAAAGATTCATTTAAAAATTCAATTTTCTATGAAGATAAAATACTAACTTTAACTCCAACAAATAAATCCTCTTCTTCTCAAAAACATTATAGCATACATTATAATGTATATATCAAAATGAAATAGTAGTAGTCCATAAATCCAACAGTTCTAATTCTATGAATCTACTCTGCAGAAATTTCTACAGATCCCAAAAGATGTAAGAGGTTGTTACAAATTAGAAGGAACCCAAATGTCCACGAAAAGATGGGTAAGTAATATTAAGAACAATATTAGCAATATGTATTTACTGAGAGTGAAGGTGTCTTCTACCTCAACATTGAGTGAAATTAGCATCTATTTGTATAATAGGTACAATGTGATAACATTTAACAAAAACTCTACCTACAGCTCTAAGATCTCAGATGGAGATGTCTGGTAAGCCACTGTGACTAAACATTTGAGTGTAGGGTTTCGTGGATACTTTTTCTTCATAGTTTTATTACTAGCTTGTGTATACGTGTATTTAATCAGCATATATCATTTTTTTTAAATGAACAAAGTTATTTTTAAAAAGATCATAAAAGCCAAGGTCAAAAGAAATGAACAGTACCTTAAACGGTTGGTGTAGGTATCAACACAGGTCTTCATTTTGGCTAATAAGGTACCAACGGAAGTTTGACACTCCGACTGTTCTTCTTCCTCTTCCCCATTCTCTGCAGAAAGAGGCAACAAGAGGGGCACCATGCATGCACAGGAAGCAATGGCCCGGAGCAACTCCAGCAGAGCGCGATAGAGCGGCACGTGTCTTGCCATGTCGAGAACTGTTAAGAAGGAAAAGTACAAAATGAGCACATGCGCAGTACAGAAGTTAAGTCCACAGCAATGTAGCTTCTACTTCAATCTTGGGATTAACTGGTAGGTTGGTCAATGGACTGAAGTAGATGTTTGTGAAGCATCATTGTATAGAATGTAAGAGGCACTCTTAGGGAACAGCAACAACAAAATGAACAGGGCACAGAGCTGGGAGACGGCAAGAAACCTAAGTAATTTGCCACAGTTCGTGGCTGTGCTGGGTCTCCGCGGCACTGGACGGGCGTCTTTCAGTGTGGGCGCCGGCTCGGTAGCGGTGGCGCTGGCGTTCTCTAGTTGCAGTGCTCAGGCTCAGTGGCCCTAAGGCACGTGGGATCTTAGCTCCCCAACCAGAGATCGAACTTGTGTCCGCTGTATTGGAAGGCAGATGCTTAACCACTGGATCACCAGGGAGGTCCCAAGTAACTACTCAGTTATATCACAGATAAAAATGATTAAACAGTCCAAATAATATATTAGGGCAGTAAATACATTTATTAGTATGACATGGAAATATATTTTTCAAATTAAATTGAAAGGAAACCATTGTATCTTAGGTAAAACAGAATGATAGATACAGCCACAGTTTATCAAAAGCAAAATTCAATAAATCAGCTTGTTAGGGAAAAAAGAAAGTTGACAGTGCCAGCTTTTAGTTGTCAGCTATAAATCAAATGAATTTTTTCCTTAAAACTACATGCATCTAACAATGGATTCCATGCTCTAAGAACATGTATTGCTTCGAAAGCCTTTATAAGCTGTTTTGTTAGGTTTTGTGGCTTCCTCCCAAGTGGAATTTCCTTTTGTGAATCATGTGAGTTAAGGACCTAACAACATTTTTCCAATAGCAGTTACTGAACAAAGTTAATTCATAACTTTATTATTTATTACGTTAGTTATTCCTTAATTATTTACTGAAAACCTACTTGTAGACAGGCTGGGAATATAGCAGTGAAGAAAACAACCAAAAATCCTTGCTTCGTGTAGCTTATACTCAAGGTAGAGAAGACCAAGTGAGTAAAACTTTTTTTAGACATTACTAAGTACAATGAATGCTAAATAGAAGATTCAAACAGGGAAGGAGAATTAGGGAGTACCAGCTCGAGGAAGAAACTGTCCCACTGCCCACAACACTTATAATGGGGTTAGGTATGGGGACGGACGAGGCCTCATCCAGGAATTCTGGACTTTGTTTGGCAAGGTATGTAAAGGATGGCTTAAAAAATGAGTCTGGTAATGTGAAGACAAACAGTGAGCTGTTCAGAGTTAAGGAGGAGTAGGCCCTTGTTTCACACCTTCCAGTAATGATGCAGAGAACAGGGGTAAAAAGTATGACTGCTCATTCTTTCTTCACTTACTTGAAATTTTACTCTCCATCTTTAAACATAAAATTCACACGTGCGCATGCTCACTCAGTCCTGTCCGACTCTGTGACCCCATAGACTGTATAGCCCACTAGGCTCCTCTGTCCACGAGATATTCTAGGCAAGAATACTAGAGTGGCTTGCCATTTCCTTCTCTGGGGATCTTCCCAACCCACGGATTGAACCTGCGTCTCCTGTATCTCTTGCACTGGCAGGCAGATTCTTTACCACTGAGCCATATATTTGGTTATATTTGAAGCTTCTTTTTTAATTTATGATCTAATGCTACTTTTTAGTATAACTCTATACTATAATATAGTACACTATAGAGTTTTCAGGAAATTCAAGTTAAAATCCTGTGTTGTAAAAAACAAACCAAAATTAATTGATAGGCATAAAACACAACATTGTGTTTGTGAGGATATGAAAAGGTTAGACTTATGTAAACAGGTGGACAAGTAAAGTGATAACAGATTTGACATTATTTTACATGCCCACATTCTATTACAGATGCTTCCTTCTGCCTAGGCCTCACTTATGGAACAGAGGATCTGAATAGATAATTCTCCAAAAATGATATATAAATGGCCAATAAACACACTGTCATTAGTCATCAGGGAAATGCAAATCAAAACCACCATGAGCTGCCTGCCATCTTACCTGCACTTAGATTGCTGTAATTTAAAAGTACAGAAATAACTTACTACCATGCGAGCCAGCACTTCCATTCCTATGTAAAAACCCAAAGCAACTGAAAGGAGGAACGAAAATAGTACTTGCACATTCACATTCACTGAAGCATTATTCACAATAGCCAAATGGCATAAACAACTCAAATGTCTATCAACGAGTAAACACTGAAGAGGAAGGACAAAGTGGAAGGACTGACAGAATCAGAGTTCAAAACACACTATAAAGCTACAATAATCAAGAGAATGTAGTACTGGTGAAAGATAAATAGATCAATGGAACAGAAATGATAACAAAATGTGTACATGAACGTTTGTAGCAGCTTTGTTCATAACTTCCCCAAACTGGAAACAGCCAAGATGTTCATCAAAAGGTTACTGGATAAACAAACTGTTGTATAACCATACAATGGAATATTATTCTGCAAAAAAAAAAAAGAGCTACAAAACTGAGAAAAGACATGGAGGAAAGTTAAATGCATACACACTTCTTAGTAAAAGAAGCCAATCTGAACAGGTTACAGTGCATGGTTCCCACTAATGACATTCTGAAAAAGGAAGAACTATGGAGCCATCACTTCATGGCAAACAGATGGGGAAACAGTGGAAACAGTGTCAGACTTTATTTTTTGGGGCTCCAAAATCACTGCAGATGGTGACCGCAGCCATGAAATTAAAAGATGCTTACTCCTTGGAAGGAAAGTTATGACCAACCTAGACAGCATATTAAAAAGCAGAGATATTACTTTGCCAACAAAGGTCCATCTAGTCAAGACTATCGTTTTTCCAGTGGTCATGTACGGATGTGCGAGCTGGACTGTGAAAAAAGCTGAGCGCCTTAGAATTGATGCTTTTGAACTGTGGTGTTGGAGAAGACTCTTGGAGAAGTCCCTTGGACTGCAAGGAGATCCAACCAGTCCATCCTAAAGGAAATCAGTCCTGAGTACTCATTGGAAGGACTGATGCTGAAGCTGAAACTCCAATACTTTGGCCACCTCATTCGAAGAGATGACTCACTGGAAAAGACCCTGATGCTGGGAGGGATTGGGGGCAGGAGCAGAAGGGGACGAGAGAAGATGAGATGGGTGGATGGCATCACCGACTCGATGGACATGAGTTTGAGTAAACTCAGGGAGTTGGTGATGAACAGGGAGGCCTGGCATGCTGCAGTCCATGGGGTCTCAAAGAGTCAGACACAACTGAGCACCCATACACACCACACTAATACAAGATGTAAGTAACAGGACATTATGGGTGGAGGGGCAGTGCTCAATTTTCTGTAAACGCAAAGCTCCTTCAAAAATCTTAGTCTATTAATTTTTTAAAACATTAGTCTAACAATTTAAAAATAAACTATCTAAAAGTATTTTACATAAAATTATGCAATATAAGTAATCCAAGACACACTGATTTTTTTTAAATAAATGGTTATAAAGTTATCAAGAACAACAAAAAAAACCCCACAAAATGAGAAGCTACTTCTCCATTATCCATATGAAGCTGAGGACAGCCTACATGCTAAAACTCAATACAGAAGACAGGTGGGGAAAAGAATCTTACAGACATGAATGGTAGATAATTTTTAAAAACTTTAAAATGTGGAAATAAACAGCCATAGAGAAAAAAAGGCAGCTCTTCAAAGTTAAGTGAAACATGATACTTCCTTTTATGTATTGGTGTTTATTTTATTCAACTAGATTTATTCAAGTAGATTCCAACTAGGAATCTTAAACTACCGAAAGCTAAGATAGTCTCTTCATATCAAGGAGGGACAGAAGCAAAAGCTGTGGAAGCAAGATAACAGGCAGTGGATAATGAGATCGAGAACAGTAAACACAAGTGAGACATACATTTACAGGTCTGACTTACAAACATGAAATAAATGTCATTTTTTATGACAAAGTTTCAGCTTAAAAAATGAAAATTTTATATATTTCCGCTTTCTTGACAACAGTCAGTTACATAAACAAGTGTCCTTATTTTAATGTCAAATTCCACCCAGATATTCACGCATCCAGCAATCCATGCTTATGTGTAGAACCTGAAAAACGGTTATTCATATCTGATTTACATTATTCTTATTTTCCTTTTAAGACTTATTTCTGAATATCTCCAGGAAGAGGAATCTGGAAAACTAAGGGAGAGCTAATTTTTGCTCTCTTTTTAAGACAGGCACTTTTAAACTAACATGTCTGTCTGGGTGGTCAGCAAACAAAAGGAGTCAATAAACGTAACAGCCTCTTAATGATAAAATACAGATGAGTACAAAATACAAGTGTTTCAATCCTGAATTCTGTAATTCTATATTTTGCCACACAGAGCTTCATCAGAAAACCCTCAGGTGTCCTTTCCCACAGCACACGTCATCATTCATCATCCCTACAGGATTAAACGTGACGAGCCTGACAAAGAAAAGCAGAACCACAGCACTGTCACGCACTGCCATGTCGCAAAGGGCTTACTGCAACTTCTTCCCTCAGCGAGTGCCAACTGCGTGTTCATGTTACTGCCTACCCCAGGCAAGTCAGGTCACTGCCCTCCGCTCCTCAGATGTGCCCGCTGGCTACCCTACGCCGTGCTCGCGATGTACCTTGGAATGGACCATCAGCAGCTACAGGTAAGGTGTGCGACACTACTATGTAATTATTCCACTTAGAGAAGTGTTCTCTCTTGAAAGGAGTAACTAGTACTGGGTAAAAGAATAAAATTCCCATTTTCTGTATGTGGAAAAACATTTCAGTGGGGAAAATCATATTCAAATTGCTGGAAAGAAACAGAATAGGGTAAAGGTTGGTGAGAAGAAATTTGTAAGACATAATCATAGAGATTAGTCATATTTTCATAAAACACACAATTCAGCACGTATAAAAGATGAAAATAATTCTAAGAAAAAGTGGAAAACATTTACTGCTTGGCTTATTACTGGCAGAAGCTATCAATTCTAACCAAAAAGTTTCAGTGAAATTTACCATGGATTACTAATGGAGAAGACCCACTCCTTCCAGAGAACTGAAAACATTTGCCACCTTCAATCAGGAAGTTTGTCAGGTTTTTTTCTCACTTGTTTTTCTCTGAGTGTAAACAGAAGTTATTCATCACTTTGTGGACTAAAGTAGGATATCTGGGAATACTTCATTCCTGATGCAATGGAGGGTAATGAACACATCTCTTTTAATTATTTTTAAAACTCAGACATTTATAGCAAATATGTTATAACAACTATAAATGGGTTATAACCTTTAAAACTTGTGAATCACTATTTTGTATACCTAAAATTTATATTTTATACATCAACTATACAACTCAGGCATTTAATAGCTTCAGTATTTTAGGCTAAAATATGTGGTGATTATATATTTTAGGCATAAACTGCCCTTTATATTAAGTATATGAATTAGGTATGCATATCCCATTAAATATACATAAAAGACTTAAAAAAATATATTTATAGCTACTAAATATAGAGCCAGAACACATAAATGGTGGGATCTAAAATGTACCTTTTCATTATATTTTCTATTATTCTATCCAGCTATTAAAATGATAAAATATTCTTTGAAGTTCTACTAAAATGCATTTATTTTCCATCATTTTCCACCACCTTCAACACAGTAAAAGAGAAATGCAGACTGAAAAATTATGCAACAAATGCAAGTATAATAAATTTACTTTCTATTTCACTACACAGTTCAAAGATATCTTTCTTAGGGATTTGTTTCACAATTTTTGTTTACCTCTACACCAAGAGATTTTCTAAGAAAATAGGTACTCTTGTCATCATTATAGCAAAAGATGTAAAGAAATAAGAAGAGGAAGAAGAAACTTCAGAATCTGTCTTGACCATGTTAGGATTATTGGGAGAGTACTTAGAAGGTGAAAGTCGCTCAGTTGGGTCCAACTCTTTGTGACACATGGACGATAGCCTGCCAGGCTCCTCTAGCCATGGTATTCTCCAGGCAACACTGAATGGGCTGCCATTCTCTTCTCCATGGTATCTTCCTGACCTGGGGATCAAATCGAGGTCTCCCACGCAATAGCACTTAACCTCTCGGTAACTGTTTTTATGTATATCTTTATCACACTCAGACAAGTCTCTTTCACAGGCTACATTCAAGACAAACTACAGCTTAAAAAAAAATTGTTTTTAAGGATAACCTTTAAAAGAATATTTCCAGAAAATTATAACATTCCAGGGTAACTGTCTGGCCCGTAGGGGAACATCCAGGGTAAGTGCCTTATTCCAGGCACAGCAGTGAATATATGGATGACAAAGATTTACTTCTGGATGCCAGAAAACATACAAGATACAGTAACTGAAATAAGACGTAAAACCAATGATGCAACATTTTTCTAAAACTACATATTGAATATCATTTTCATTCAAATTGCTTTTACATTTATGTTCACTTTAAGTTTCTAATAATCTCCTAATACAGGAAAGGGAATTTTTTCAACATGGGAAAGCTGACCAGCAAAATATATAGGAAAATAAAGTTTTATTCAGCATCAATAAATGCTGAACATTTTCAACATCATTGTCTTCCTTCGGATATACACTGAAAATCTCAAAAGAAATGCACAGTTTATATTAATCCATTAGTAGGTAAGCAGTACTTACTACTAGAGAAAATAAATACTAACTACCTAGAAAAACATCTTGTTTTTTTCTGATGTTTTTCAGCATATGCTGATTTTATTTCTCTGATCAACTTCAGAAATACAAAATGAGAGGCCCACCTAAAGTATAAAAACCTCAATACAATCTAGGAATGTAACATTTGTTTATGGAATGTTCATTTGAGTAGACACGAAAACTAATGTGAGAATTAAAAAACAAATTATTCAAATATTTAATTAAGTTATCCTTAAATTATTTCTCTGTAAAATAAAAATCCTTTTAAGTGACTGAATACCAAAACTTAATCCATAACTATACGCAATCAATATCCCTACAAGTAACATGACTAGCATGCATATCTTAAGGATAACCATGGAAAAGTAGTTACAGTTCCAACTATATATTTATTCCTATGTAACTTTTTAGCATTCTTGCCTGGGAAATCCCATGAACACAGGATTCTGGCAGGCTACAGTCCATGGGGTCACAAAAGAGATGGACATGACTTAGTGACCAACAACCTTAGTAATAATTTTTGGATTTAAAGAATGCGGTCATATTTAACACATTTGCATAGCAACAAAATTAACTTATTCTCTCATAAAATTAATTTAAATACTGAATTTTAGAGGAAATAACCTAAGATAAGATACAGTAACTTTTAATCCAGTGTGAGGAAAATCAGATGGTATAACAAAGTCTTCTGTAATGGGTTTTGTTGCATTACACCTAATTACAGAGCTACCAAACCAATAAAATGAAAATGATGAAATTTTAATACTAGCACATACCATCACTCAGCCAAGACAATCGGCCAAATTAGGAGATACTTTATAAACCTCCCAATTTAAAAAGGTCTGTGCTTCTTCTCATTTCGACCTTCCTCTAACATGTGAGGTCTACTCATTTTTCTTTCCTGTACTGATAAAAATCTATTTATATCATTTTAAAAATCTGAAAATATGTGAGTTTAGTAATAATGGCTATTTTATGACTAAAGACTTAAAACTTGGGCAACTGAATAAATTTCTCTTGATTTCATTTGCCCCTTCCTATTATGACACTATGTAACAAAAACTAAAAAGGCAAAGATTTTGTAACACTTGATAACATTCCTGGAGTGTTCTACTATATTCTACTATATTAGTGGCAAGTAATTTAATGTGCTGAGTGGTGCTGTTGTCTAAAAAAAGGAACATCTCATTTTCCAAAATGCGAGTGAGAAAGATGAGGGTGAGGGACTCTAACATTTCACCTGCTATTTCTCTTTTTCACATACTATAAAGTATTTCTTACTTAACTTATATGCAGATTACATCATGAAAAGTGCTGGACCGGATGAAGCACAAGCTGGAATCAAGATTGCAGGGAAAAATATCAATAACCTCAAATATGCAAATGGCACCACTCTTATGGCAGAAAGTGAAGAATAGAACTAAAGAGCCTCTTGATGAAAGTGAAAGAGTAGAGCGAAAAAAGTGGCTTAAAACTCAACAATCAGAAAGCTAAGATCATGGCATCTGGTCCCATCACTTCACGGCACACAGATGGGGAAACAATGGAAACAGTGAGACTTTATTTTTGGGGACTCCAAAATAACTGCAGATGGTGACTGCAGCCATGAAATTAAAAGACGCTTGTTCGTTGGAAGAAAACCTATGATCAACCTAGACAGCATATTAAAAAGCAGAGACATTACTTTGCCAACAAAGGTCCATCTAGTCAAAGCTTTGGTTTTTCCAGTACTCATGTAAGGATGTGAGTTGGACTATAAAGAAAGCTGAGCGCCCAAGAACTGATGCTTTTGAATCGTGGTGTTGGAGAAGACTCTTGAGAGTCCCCTGCACTGCAAGCAGATCCAACCAGTCTATCCTAAAGGAAATCAGTCTTGAATA
Source organism: Odocoileus virginianus (assembly GCF_023699985.2). Taxonomy (NCBI): domain Eukaryota; kingdom Metazoa; phylum Chordata; class Mammalia; order Artiodactyla; family Cervidae; genus Odocoileus; species Odocoileus virginianus. Next base: position 14,801,685 of record NC_069675.1, on the reverse strand, counting down.
TTCACTGGAAGGACTGATGGTGAAGCTGAAACTCCAATCCTTTGGCCACCTGATGCCAACAACTGACTCATCTGAAAAGACCCTGATGTTGGGAATGATTGAAGGCGGGAGACAAGGGGATGGCAGAGGATGAGAGCGTTGGATGGCATCACCAACTCAATGGACATGGGTGTGAATAAGCTCCGGGACTTGATGATGGACAGGGAAGCCTGGCATGCTGCAGTCCATGGGGTCGCAGAGTCAGACAGAACTGAGCGACTCAACTGAACTGAGCTGAGCTCAAAGTATTTCTGGCAATGAAACGAGATCGCCATCTAGTGGCCAGTGGTGTAACTGATGGCTTACTCAATAGCTTGCATATATATAAACAGCAGCTCGAGGAAAAATGGTCCTTGTATATAACTGTTTACAAGCAATTTTCAAATTAACATGGCTTCAACAAAATGAAGTCAGAATATGGGGAGGGAGAAACTAAAATGAACACATACTTCATATGAGGATCTTCGTATCTAGTAAAAAAAATCTCATAAAAATAACTACTTTCTCTCTTTAGAGGCTTTTATCATTCCTTTAAAAAATGATACTAGAGATAAAAGAGCCTAATACAAACATACAAATCACTTTTTGTTTCAGTTACCCACTTTAAAGCTGTGGCTTCAAATTTACTGTTTTATAATTTTTCTAACAACTATTTTATAGATTCAGCTTTTGGAATTTAGTTCTTTGAAGGTAAAATCTGAACAAATCCTACTTAAAAAGTTACTAAATCTGTTACATATAGTTGACCAGCACAAGGTTGTTACTGAGCATTTGTTAGCCTCTCCCTCATTCACTTCTTGTGTTTTGTGAAACCTTTTGTTTCTTTGGGCCGGGCGGGGCTCCTAAAAAGCAATTAAGAGGTCAAAGCCACATCTCAAAGGCTAAGAGGGAACATAAAGTGCTATGTTTTGAGGAGAAAATTTAAAAAAAAAATCTTAGATCATTTGAAAAGTGGCATGTTGCCTGCCAGAGTGAACTGGTAAGGTTGATAAGAATACACTGAACATTCACAGAATAAAGCAGAAAGATTTTGGTTTTGGTGGAGGGTCCTGGAAACAATTTCCAAGGGCTAACTATAGTTCAGTGTGACTCCTGAAATAGCCCATTACATTAGGCTTGTGTTTTTGTATACTACATGCTAGCAACATGAGCGAGCCATTTCTTGAATACAATGCCTTAAACAAAATTATTAGCACTGCTCTCACACTTAAAAAACAATTTGCTGGATACGCTATAAAATAGTCTACAAAACGTCATCAATATCACGAAAGACAAAGAAAGTTGGTAAAGGTTCCAGATTAAAGGAGAACAAAGATATGACAATTAAATGAAATAAAAGGTTCTATATTGGATGCTCATCCTTATCCCAAATCCCCAAATGGTCAAAAATAATATTCTACAGACCAATGACAAAATCAGAAAATGGACTTTAGACTAATTTTATAAAATAAAAATTTTACTAAGTTTCAAGAAGCTATTTGTTCAGATTTTAAAATGTCACATTAAAAATTAATATTTTAATCAAAATTGGTAATTTACATAAGCAGTAAAGCTATATTTTCCTGAAATAAATAATTTGTATTTAGAATATTATAAGTGGGCATACTTAAATAATACACCTTGCTTGTCAAAACTACAGATCAGAACTTCAAACTACCGAACAACTGCACTCATATCACAGGCTAGCAAAGTAATGTTCAAATTCTCCAAGCCAGGCTTCCACAGTACAGGAACCGAGAAATTCCAGGTGTTCAAGCTGAATTTAGAAAAGGCAGAGGAACCAGAGATCAAATTGCCAACATCTGCTGGATCATCAAAAAAGCGAGAGAGTTCCAGAAAAACATCTATTTCTGCTTTATTGACTACGCCAAAGCCTTTGATTGTGTGGATCACAACTGTGGAAAATTTTTATAGAGATGGGAATACCAGACCATTTGACCTGCCTCCTGAGAAATCTGCATGCAGCTCAAGAAGCAACAGTTAGAACTAGACATGGAACACAGACCAGTTCCAAATCGGGAAAGGAGTACATCAAGGCTGCATACTGTCACCCTGCTTACTGAACTTATATGCAGAGTACATCATGAGAAATGCCAGGCTGGATGAAGCACAGCTGGAATCAAGATTGCAGGATGAAATATCAATAACCTCAGATATGCAGATGACACCACCCTTATGGCAGAAAGCAAAGAGCTAAAGAGCCTCTTGATGAAAGTGAAAGAGGAGAGTGAAAAAGTTGGCTTAAAACTCAACATTCAGAAAACTAAGATCATGGCATCCAGTCCAATCACTTCATGGCAAATAGATGGGGAAAGAGTAACAGACTATTTAGGGGGTTCCAAAATCACTGCAGATGGTGACTGCAGCCATGAAAATAAAAGATGCTTGCTACATGGAAGAAAACCTATGATCAACCTAGACAGCAAATTAAAAAGCAGAGATATTACTTTGCCAACAAAGGTCCATCTAGTCAAAACTATGGTTTTACCAGCAGTCATGTATGGATGTGAGAGGTGGACTATAAAGAAAGCTGAGAGCCAAAGAATTGATGCTTTTGAACTGTGGAGTTGGAGAGTCCCTTGGACTGCAAGGAGAACTAACCAGTCTATCCTAAAGGAAATCAGTCCTGAATGTTCATTGGAAGGACTGATGCTGAAGTTGAAACTTCTTTGGCCACCTGATGCAAAGAATTGACTCACTGGAAAAGACCTCAATGCTGGGAAAGGCTGAAGGCAGGAGGAGAAGGGGAGGGCAGAGGATGAGATGGCTGGATGGCATCACTGACTCGATGGACATAAACTCTGGGAGCTGGTGATGGACAGGGAAGCCTGGTGTGCTGCAGTCCATGGGGTTGCAGACAGGACTGAGTGATGGAACTGAACTGATGGATCAGAATATATCCCAAACTCCAAAAAATTTTCTTTGATTACTAAAAACATAATTTAAGAGGTGTTCTGACAATTATCTGATGACATAGTTAACTTAGTATATTATTTTATGTTTATCTTAAAATCTAAATTTCAAAATTATTTTTGCAACCACATTCAAGTATAAATCTATCAATTAAAATTATACCACTGGACACAGTACCAGATTCAAGCATATATCTAAACTTTGGACAAAGAAATTTCTTTATTCTGGGATAATAATCATAAAGGAAAGGCAAACATTAAATTTCTAAAATAGTTCCAAGACAAGAATATTTAAGTGGCTATAATTCCATATATTTACCATAATCACAGCTTATTTATTAAAATACATACTTACCAGAAAGTGCACCTACTTGAATAGATTATTTTAAACAATAAGAGTAATACCAGATTTCCCTTTGACTCTAAATCATGAAGATAAAAGCCCAGTGTTACACAAAGACTGAATTTCAGAACAAGACAAAATTAAAAACTTTTGAGAGGTCATACAGTTTGAAAGTGAAAGTATTAATATTTTAACAATGTGGAATCAGATAAAGAGAAACCTTGTCTTACTCTGTTCTGTTTTCCTAAATGATTTAATATCAAATTTTGGCACCGATCTGAAGTACTTTAGTGTTTACAGCTCTAAATGTTTTACTTTATCAAAGAATACATTGTACATTTGATATCTATTTTTTCAAAAGAGACAAATCTAATGTATCAAACATCTCAATCTTAAAAAACCAATTTAATATAACACCAATATTTTTATAGGAAGTTTGAGGTAGGCTGAGAAATGGTGTGTGTTTTTTGTTAGTTTTTTAATTTTTGCTGCACCCGGAGGTTTGTGGGATCTTAGTTCCCCTACCAGGGATCGAACCCACACTCCTTGCATTGGGATGAGCAGGGTTTAACCACTGGACTGCCAGGGAAGTCCCAGAAATAGTATGTTTGGAAGCACAATAATTTTTTGAAGGTGAAGAATAGTGGCAGTAATCCCTTCTCAAATACATTTTCCATCCATCTAATTGCATTTAAATTGCTACCAACCATCAAAACAGACTACTTCAAGATTCATTCCCATTGCTTCCCTTACCTATTCTTCCTTAATAATCTAACTGAATTTGTGTCTATTTTCATGAGTAAGAATATGAATAAAAGCAAATACAAGAAGAGGAGCAGGTAGTTTAAAAAAGTGAGCAAACAAACATCTAGGTTAAAATAAAGAGATGCCAACTGCTTATTTTTCTTGGCAATACCTGTATGTCACTGAGAGTCTAAATAAAACATAAACTTTTTATTCTACTTAAGAAAAGGATACATTTCTTGGAAAATAATTCCACAACCAAGGAAATAAAAAAGCAATTTCAGTTGATAATCAGTTGAATACTGGCAAAATATCTACCTAAAGTGCTTTCATAGTTGAATTTGTAAAAACTAATATTCATTGTCAAGTATCTACAGACTTGTATAGTTTATCTATCTGCCTTTCTTCAAAAAACTACTGTCTGCAATTCTAATGTTTAAGAAAAACGTTAAAAACACACAGAAATTCAATTAACCAGGTTTGGATCACAGTATTGTAATGAAGCTGCTAGCCTTTACCCTATCATCTTCAGTTATAGGTTATTAAAAGAAAAAGTGATATTTTATCATTATAACTTTAATGATAAAGTAAGTGAACAAAAGTACTCATCCACTAAGATACTGTAAAGCACTAGTTACAATGTGATTTACCTGAGTCATTTCGTAGATACGATGACATGGCAGGGATGAGGCAGGATTGACTAAGCAGCTCTAGAAGCACAGAAGGGAGGGCATTACTGTTCTGTCCTCTACTCTCGTGAGATGACTGAGCTTCTCCATTCACAGCACCACTTGCAGGATTTATGTAACTTGCAAGAACCTAAAAATAAAAATCCAAGGATTTAAAACTGAGTCTTAGCTTCACAAATTTAAAATCCCATATTTTATGTTAGATGTTCAATCTGAATACGAAGAGTATATATTTTCAACTCAATCAATGCTTCATACTACAGGTTTTAAAAATGAGAGTTTTTTTTCCTTTACATTTTCAAAAGAGGATATGTTTCTCATGATGATGTTCAGTGCTATGACCAGACATATAGAAGCAATCCACCTAAGAACATGAACTTAAAAGCTTAGTTGCAACTTTGAGATTATTTATTTTACTGAGTAGGTTTAATTTATAGTTAAGGGTGATGAGATCTTAGAAGTCTATATGAGAATAAGCTTATCCTAGAACTGCAAAAATAGTGCTCAAAGACTTAAATAATGCTTGGAAAAACAGAAAACAAAACCCTAATTTTAGTCAATTAGCTGATACAGGAACAAAAGCTAATCTTTAAGAGCCTACTCTTCTCATTCTGCATTAAAAACTTTATAAACTAGTTCACTTTGCCCAATTCTAGAAAACGCAATACAATGTGAGAAACAAACATGTAAATAGATTTTTTTTTAAAAAAGAGAGTGTCCAGATATAGTAGTTTAGATGAGAAGTGGACAGGAGGAAAGCAGATATGGTACATTCCTGTTATTGGACAACACCTTTGTCACTTTCCTCTCAGTGAAGAGGCTAAGAGGGAAGAATTCAGAGTTGCAAGCACTGAAGAGCAATCTTTATCTAGTACCTTAAATGTACTGAGGGCAGGGAGAAAGTTTTTTCATTTTAAAAATGAACTTTATAAAAAGTAGCTGAGGATAAGGCCAATAAAACTTAAAAATAAAAAAATAAAATAAAATAAAACTTAAAACTCAACACAGACACACACAAAAAGATGAACTACTATCGCTGACAGTATCAACTGTACAGATATACCTGCAGGAGACAGGTAACATGTTCCTCTTCCAGCCGCTGTTTGGTTAAGGCCTGCTCCACGTCCCATCCGGAAGCTGTAGAGCCTGTTCCAAAGCCAGTCCCTTTGGCCCAGTAGAGCTGCTGTTCCTCTGTTGACGTAGGGTTATGAGAGCTTGATACCTGCGGCTTGTAACCAAAAGAAAAGAATTATTACTATTTGCTTTTATCTATCCTCAAATTACCAGCAGAAATTTAAATTGTTTAGCTGCTATGGAAAATAGTTTGGCAATGCCTTAAAAAACTAAGCAAAGAATTACAAGACCCAGCAATTCCACTCCTAGGTATATATCCAAAGGGGAAAAAAACAAACAAACTGATACTCAAATATATTCCACTAATGTTCATAGCAAGACCATTGACAATAGTCAAAAAGTCAGCCCAAAAGCCCATCAATGGTTATATGGATAAATAAACAAACTGTGGCATATATATACAATGGACTATTATTCAGCCATAACAAATAACTAAGCACTGATTCACGCTACGTGGATGAGTCTCAAAAACAATATGCTAATTCAAAGCAGACAAGACAATGTTACAAAGGTAACATATTGTATGATTTCATTTTTATGAAATATCCAGAGTGCATAGAGCGGCATGCAAAGTGGTAGTTATCAAGGTTAGGGGAAGGGAAAAATGCTTCTATTTAAGAATAAATATAAGAAATTTTTATCAGTATTTAAAATAATCTATCAGGAATGATTGAGTAAAGCATCTAAGGGCCTAAAGAGTCAATGACTCAAAGTTAAGCAGAGAAAGCAGAGAGAGGAGAGGAGAGACATGAGCCAGATCTTCTCAGACGACTCTAATGGTATCATGTGTTTCCAATCATAGCAAGAATGTCTGCTTTTATTTCTAGAAGGAGTACTTTCCAATTTCTTTTTTGTTCAGAATATGATGTGCAGAAAAATTCCTTTTGGAGATAGAGGACATATTAAAAACGTGAATGTTGTAGAGAAAGAAAAAAAGAAGACTGAGAACCACTGGTTTATTAATATAACCTCAAACTCAGTAAAGGTCAATTCTTATTATGATTACTGTTGACTATAAAATTAATTCTGTAATAAGAATCCTCCTTTAAAGAATTTTCATTAAAATATTTGCATTTAAGTATTAATTTCAAGGGTACTCTGCAAGTATTTTAATAGGAACATTTCAAGAAAGAATATTATGTACAAACAATACTTTCATAAATTGATCTGGAGAGTTGGATGAATCTATGACTGAATAATTCCATCTTTCACATTTTATAAAATAAAATGTTAAACAAATCATGAAAATTTCATTACCATACATTTACCACTAGAATAATTAGGGTTATTGATAAAAACAGCTATTCATTTTTTATAAATGTAAAGTATAACATATTTACAGAAAGAACACAAAACAAGTATGTAAAACTTGATGAGTTGAAAACAACTCTACCATGCAGGTCAAGAATTAAACCACTGCATGCAAGAAATTGCCCTTGCTCCCTCACACTCTCACTCCTCTACAAAACTAATTATAATCCTGATTTTTATACTCATGACTTCCTTTCTTTTCTTTATAACTTTACCACCTAAACATGAAACTCTACTCGCTATAACTTATTTTTATTTTTAACATTACGTAAGTGGAATCATGATGTACATATTCCTTTATATCTAGCTTGTTAGCTGTGACTATAAAACTCACCAGTTCTATTATATGTAGTTGGCTATAGCTCTTTACTTTCATTACCTTCTAGCATTCTATTGCATAATAGACTACAGCTTATTTGCCCACTCTACTGTTTTTACATTACTTATGGTGGGACAATTTTGAAATCTTACACATTGTGACTGATGTGTACTCAATGTATTAAAGATTTTCACTTGTACTTCTCTGGTAACTAAAGCAACAGATGACCCTTTCACATTTATTGAATATTTAGATAGCCTCTTCTGATGAAGCACCCACTCAAGCTTTTCATCTGGTATTTTTCTATCTCATTGTCGGCTTTTTCCTTTGGGAAATTTTTTTAATAATTACATTTAATTATTTTTAATTGAAGGATAACTGCTTTACAATATTGTGTCGGTTTCTGCCAAACATCAACATGAATCAGCCACAGATATACATGTGTCCCCTCCCTCTTAAACCTCTCTCCCACCTCCCTTCCCATCCCACTCTTCCAGGTTGTTACAGAAACTTGGTTTGAGCTCCTCTGGGAAATTCTGGAAGCTCTTTAAATATTCTGGATGTAAGTCCTTTATCAGAGACACACAAATACAGCCTCCCACTCTGCGACTTGCGCTTCTACTCTCTTAAGCAGTGGAACTGATCGATCATAAAGGTATCTCTTACTTTTTTTGGTAAAATGGTATTGTTACATGTTATATATACTATATACATTTAGATTCACCATCCAGTTAGAATTAATGTTTGCATTTAGAGCACAGTAGGGTCTGCAGATTCGTTTTTGTTCCATATGAGTATCTAACTGATCCTATCACCATATTGTCCCATAGTCACCTTTGTCATAGTATCAGAAACCTCTATATATGTAGATGTCTCTATTGTCTGCAGGGCTTCAATCTAACCTTCTGTAAATACCATAGCTTAATAATAAGTTTCAAAATATGAGACTACTATATATACTGTTCTTATTTGAAAATGTTCTGGCTATCCTTGACCCTTTGAGTTTCTGAATGAATTTTACAATCAGCTTGTCAATTTCCACCTAAATAAACCTGGAGTTCCATCAAACTTAAGAATCAATTTGGTGGGACTTCCCTGGTCCAGTGGTTAAGACTCCACACTCCCAATGCAGGAGCGATGGGTCCTATCTCTAGTCAGGGAACTAAGATACCACATGCTTTTAAGCTGAGCAAAAAAAAAGAAAAAGAATCAGTTTGGGAAGAAATACTAATGAAATGGTGTATTTTCTACTTCATGAGAGGTAAACATGGACAGAGACCTCAGTTTATTAAAGTCTAATTAATAAATACCTGTTTACAAAGTTTTATATATTTTATGATGAGAGGTCTTACATAGATTTTTCATGTTTATTTCTCAATATTTCCTATTTTTGATGCTATTCTAAAGGACATCTTTAAAAAGTTCATTTTATGTTTGTTGCTGGTATACAGAAATGACTTATTTTTATATACTGAAACTGGAAATTATATCCTCATTAAACTCACTTAGGCCATTATTCATTTGTAGAATTTCTATAAATACAATCAAATCATCTCAAAACAATCAGGGTTCTTTCTTTCTTTCTTTCTTATTGCTTTTGTCTTACTATACTGACTAGAACCTTACTGTACTGACTAGACCCTTCAAAAAGGAAAAGGGATCACAGTATAAACTCAGTGTAACCTGGTAAATGAAAAAGCTTATTAGGCTATAACATCTTTTTTGCTTAAGTAGATGGATTAACTTAAGGCTTTCTGAAAGAATCTAAGAAAGAAGAGAACAATTCATTTTATCCTCTTTTAAATAACCACTTTGTTTGTTTGTTTTAGGGGCAAAAAAAAAAAAATCAAAACAAAACAAACTGCGCCCCTCTCCCCCAGCCTCTGAAGTACTAATTACTTCAGAAAAAACTATGCCTGTACTCCATGAATCTAACAATTTTTCATGATTTAAAGAATTAAAACTGAACCTACCTCTGTTTGATTGAGACTAGAGTTTGGAACTCGTGGGGCATGGTGGCTCAGAGCAGAGAGACAGACAAGAATGAGGTGGAGTGCCCCAATTTCCAAAGCCATCCTCCGAAGCAGCACACCATCATCTGTTGTCAAAGGCGTAGTGCTAAACAGGCTCCGAAGGACATGGAAAGGCAGGGTTGGGAGCACATTGGCTGATGGAGATTGCAAGATATGACCTAGATTAAAAGAAGAGAACACAAAATTAAAAAATATTTAAAAACACAATAAGAAACAACACAGAAGCTCACAAATTTATAATGACAATATAAAATTTTATCATTATATTTATTAAAAAGTGACAAAACAATACCATAAATGAAATTAAATACTTAATATTTAAGAATAAAGTGTCTAAAAAGACATCAAATATATAAACTCCAAAAGAAAGTTGAAATATACTCATATGATACTTGTTATAGACTATGTCAAAATTATTATAATCTAAAATTTAAACTAAAAACTAACAACTAAAACAGCAGCATAAACACTTCCTTACAAGAGTATGAAAGTCTTGCCCTGGAAGTAGTTTCAACCATGAATGCAAGAGTTAAACAATTTTGTTTTGTTTGCAATAAAGTTTTCCACTATGTTCTAGCTACAGAGTATTAAATGTAAAACAAAACAAACAAAAAAAGACTTCTACATGAATGGCAAATGAGGCAACCACGGCAAAAAGATATATCAAAATTATGTTTTTTAATAGACATTACTCTTTATTCACTATACACAGTTCGAAACGGCCTAAAGACAATTTTTTTCCTTTTCAGTTTAGGGTTATACCTACTGTCTCATAGTAAGAGTCCTAAATTACCATGGTTCTTACACTCTAGCTACTTAAAAAAATCAGCTCAAGCCTTTAGAAATTTCTGATCTATTAAAATAAGTATACATAATTTCTATCTGAATAAACAACCAGGACGTGTTTAGTATATGGACACTGTAATTTAATAACAGTTATGAACATATTTAAAATTATGCCAACATTTTTGAAGAATTCCATCAATATGAAAACACACACAAAAAACTACATACACAATACTCAGTAGCTTCCAAGTTAAAGGATTCATGAATAAATTCATATAGGATTCATGAATAAACTCATTATTGCATTATATGTACTTTGTTGTACAGGGTTTAAGACTGCATACTTTCTAAACAGCATGTGAAAGACATCACCTCTGATCAAAACCACAAGATTTTAAAATAACATGAAAAAAAATTCTGATTCTCAAATGTAATGGTCATTCCCTGAAGAACTAGAGGTAAACCAAATGAAAATATACTTGCCAGGCTACATCCCTAAAATTTTTCTTTTTTTCTTCTATTAATTTCACACAACCCACCTACATTAAATTTCCTTAGTATCACTCAACACTTACTTCCTTCTCCATCATCTGTCACTCCCAAAACCAAGCGAAGAAGGCACTGGGCGTGTTTTCTCTCTTTTAGTAGCACTTCAGCATAACCCGGAAGCCGAAGAAATAATCCAAAAGCAGCCAAAGAATGGGCAGGTATGGGAGACATGGTCTGTACTGCTGACTTGATAGGTGGGGGTTCAGCCGCAATGGTTTCTGGTGCTTCGTAAACTAATTCCCCTGATTGTTCAATAGTCACCCATTCAAACTGATCACTATCCTTTGGTTTTTCCTGAGTAGTAGACGTTACAACCGGAGCACTCACCTAAAGTAAAAACAATTTTGTTTGGCTATTTGTATGTCTCAACATCAGGTTCAAAGTAAAGACTTGAATTCACATGATCTCTTTAAAATATAAGAATATAAAAATCAATAAAGAATGTATAGCTGAATCACTTTGGTGTACACCTGAAACTATAAAACATTGTTAATCAACTAAACTCAAGTTTGAAATAAAAATGTTTTAAATCAATAAAAGGACATGTTTTTTAAAATGAGTTACATGATACCATAAGTATGGTTGTATGTGCCAAGTACTTCTACTCTAAAAGTTACTATTTTCTCCTCTGTAATTAGTTAAGTATCTGCAGACAGAGTCTTTGAAGACTATGTAAATACCTTGTTTCCCACTCAACTTTGATCACTAGAGTTAGCATGTTTATGTTTGCAAGAAATAATAATTATTATGGTAGCTGCCAAATGGTGTTTTCTAATTCTTTCATTAATTCTACATTTACTGGTTGGCAGTGAACTGTACACAAAAACCTTTCCTTCTTCTTCATCTATTTATTCATTCATTTATTAATTTAACTATTAATTAATTCTAAAGTTACTCTGCGATTCATGGGGTCACAAAGAGTCAGACATGACTGAGCCACTGAACTGAACTGAACTGAAAGTTACTCTGCAAGTAATAATCTGTTACTATCATTTTATCTCATGACCAAGTAAAATCAGGCTTGGTCAGTGGAACTCCTTTAAAGGAGACTTCTGTATCTAGGCTCATCTTGTACATTCTCTGCCCGAATCCTAGAATTTTTCCAAGGGGCACTGATTTTAGTGGAAATGATACTTTACAAAGCAGATATGGGACACAGGTATGTACACACTGCCTAAGGCAGTCTGACTCCATGCTCTATAAGCAAACAAATCTAGGAAAAACATGTATAGACACATATATATGTTTGGGCTTCCCAGGTGGCTCAGTGGGTGAAGAATTTGCCCGCAATGCAGGAGACACGGGGCATGGCAACCACTCCTGTATTCTTGCCTGGAGAATTCCATGGACAGAGCAGCCTGGTGGGCTACAGTCCATAGGGTTGGAAAGAGTTGGACATGACTGAAGCAACGGAGCATGCATTCATATATATGACTACATATATAGATAAGCTTTCTAGCCTGTACTCTTCCATGTGTCACGGTCGTGAAAAACAAAGATAACGTAACTGTTACAGGTTAAATGAGACTAAGTTCAATTCAGTTCAGTCGCTCAGTCGTGTCTGACTCTTTGCGACCCCATGAATCGCAGCACGCCAGGCCTCCCTGTCCATCACCAACTCCCGGAGTTTATTCAAACTCATGTCCATTGAGTCAGTGATGCCATCTAGCCATCTCATCCTCTGTCATCCCCTTCTCCTCCCGCCCTCAATTCCTCCCAGCATCAGGGTCTTTTCCAATGAGTCAACTCTTTGCATGAGGTGGCCAAAGTATTGGAGTTTCAGCTTCAGCATCAGTCCTTCCAATGAACACCCAGGACTGATCTCCTTTAGGATGGACTGGTTGGATCTCCTTGCAGTCCAACTAAGTTCAGTTCAGTCACTTAGTCGTGTCCAACTCTTTGCGACCCCATGAACTGCAGCACGCCAGGCCTCCCTGTCCATCACCAACTCCTGGAGTTTACTCAAACTCATGTTCATCGAATTGGTGATGCCATCCAGCCATCTCATCCTCTGTTGTCCCCTCCTCCTCCTGCCCCCAATCCCTCCAAGCATCAGGGTCTTTTCCAATGAGTCAACTCTTCACATAAGGTGGCCAAAGTACTGGAGTTTCAGCTTCAGCATCAGTCCTTTCAATGAACACCCAGGACTGATCTCCTTTAGGATAGACTGGTTGGATCTCCTTGCAGTTCAAAGGACTCTCAAGAGTCTTCTCCAACAGTCCAACTAAAGAGACACCTAAATGCAATATATCATATGACCCTGAATTGAATCTATGACCACAAACTTCCTCAAACCATGCCAAAGAAAGTGATTTTTTTTTTCTTTTCCTTCTTCAGAACATTAGTGGGACGACTGGCAAAATGTGAGTAAGAGCTGTTCACCGACTTATTTTATTGTTAACCACAGGTAACATTTTCTTCTTTCTTTCCATGGCTGTCTGTTTTTTAATTACACATCATACATTACTGACGAGATGTTATAACTCTTAAGTTTGTAATTAAGAGTTTAGTTTTATTTTAGAAAATGGTCAAATTACTAGTGGGTCAGCTTTATATTAGAAAATGGTTTAGTTTTGTATTAGAAAACAGTTTTATTACTGGTGGGTCAATCTTAAACTTATGGAGGCTTTTATACATTTATTAGAGTCTGCTGTAGTTTTACCATTATTTTTCAAGTGAGTCCCTGATTACCAGTATGTCATCTATACTTTTTAATGTGTGACTCATTTGAAATTTCAATAGAGAAGCTGAAGATTTTTACCTCTAACTTGGAAGGAACAGAATTACAAATTGTTTCTTTCATGCTGGACAGACACTGACATGTCTGGACAGTTTGTTCAGCCTTCCAGTTTTCTCTCAAGAACTCTAAGTATTCAGGAGCCAGCTACAGTTGTGCAAAACTTCATGTGCAGAATTCAGAGTACCCCATCTATGGGTCCCTTCTTCCTATATTTCCCCCCTTTTAACCTCCAGCCAGAATGGAAGAACCAAACTTCTCTAAAGCTTTTGCATGAGTTCTATCACCTCACCCCAGAGACTGAGAAGAAGTCTCAGAAGATTAATCTCACCCGATGTGGTTTTATTCTCTTCACGTTTAAATCCTCTCCAACAGGTGCCTACTTTTGGTCACTCTCCAGAGCCTTTAAACAATTCCTTTTTCTTTTCTTTTAAAGATAGTCTGTCCAGACTTAATATATAAGGAGAGTTCATCATAAACCTACTATCTTATATTACCAATTCACCTTTTATGGAAAGAGTAGCAGTGGTTGAGGAAAGTGTCCCAAACCCTCTTCACTGGGTATAAAACTCTAGGATGGCAGATTTTTTTTCTTACATTTCAAAGAAGTAATTCCCTGGCTCCCAAGGTGTCTGATGAAAGGTTAGTTGTCAGAATCATTGTTACTGTTTTGAAAGAAATGGGTTTACTGGTTTTTGGCTGGTTTTAAGCTTTTCTCTTGTTTATAAGTAGTTTATCATAATGTTCTTAGGCATGAATATCCTATTTGGGGTTTAGACAGCTTCTTGAATTTTGGATTGAGGTTTTTTTATCATAGTTTTGGAAATTTTTCTTCCTTTCAGTATTGTTTCTGTCCTTCTTTCAATTCATTCTTTTTCTGTGACCATAAATACACATCAGAATTTTTCACTTCTAGCTACATGTCCATATAGCTGTTATGTTCTTTTCATTCCTTACACATTCTATGCTTCAGTCTAGATTATTTCTTTTGACATATCTTCTCTACTACTAATTTTATAATCTTTAAGTGTTTAATCTGTTGAAAAACCCATCTAACAGTTCTAACGAAATATTAGACATTTCCAACCCATTCTATAAGGCAGTATTACCCTGATGCCAAAACCAGACCAAAACATCCTAAAAAGAGTACACACCAAAATCTGTATTCATTTCCTATATGCTTTGCTGAAACATATCACCACAAACTTACTGACTTAAAACAATACAAATTTATTATCTGAAAGATTTACAGGTCAGAAATCTAAGAGTCTTATGAACTGGAATCAAAGCTTTGGATCCTAAGTATCAAGTGCTCTTTCTGGAGCCTCTCGGGGAGTGTCAGTTCCTTGTGTTTTCCAGCTACTAGAGACCATTCCTATTCCTTGGCTTTCAGCTGCTTCATTTAAACCTCTGCTTTCATCATCACATCTCCCTCTTTGACTATGCCAGTACTGTCAAACAACTTTCTTCATTCCTGGCTCAGGGTTAGATGACTGACAGGATCCATGACTGATCTCTTCACACAGCCCTGTATGTGACTGACTATACTAGCATCTGGATTTTTCTGAGGTTCCAGCAAACACTGAAACCACATCCTTGCCTTTCTCTCCAGAGCATGCTTTTCTGATAGCAAATCTCTAATTTTAGCATCTTCCCTCAATTTATCTCTTTCCTCTCACATTTTACTATTAGTACCAAGAAGAAAACAGGTAATTTCACACTCAGGTTGGAAATTCAGCTGAATATCCAAGTTCATCACTTACAAGCCCTACCTTCCACATACAGGACACAAATACACTAAGATTTCTACCACTAAAAGACAGGGAATCTCCTTTTCTCCAGTTTCCAATAACATTTTCCTCATTTCCTACTAAACTATACCACTAGTACTTTTAACATCCATATTTCTACCAACAATCTGCTTAACCTAATTTAGGTATTCTCTATGATACATAGGTTCTCTCTATCATGATCCTCACTTTCTTCTGGGCCCTCACTGGACAAGGTTTTACCATCCATATTTCTACTAGTTGTCTGTTCAAGGCAATTTAGACCTCTTTATATCATGCTTCTCAAAATTCTTCCATACTCTGACAAATATTCAATTCTAAAGTCACTTTCACTCTTCTAGGTGTTTATTACAGCAGCACTTTGGTCTCCAATCACTATAATGAACCATACTGAATACTGAACTAGGAAAGTCATTTTCACTGAGCAACAATAACCTTGAGAATGTTGGAGTTTTTTCCATTTCAAACTTCTAGCTATATCATTACAATTTTTAGAAAGCAATAAAATTTTACTCATATTTTTCTGTGACAGTCACCTTATATCCTAGTTATATCATCTAAAAATAAAAATACCATAAGTTCTTTGAATAAAAGTAATAACCATTTATCTTAATAGGTATTATTGTGCGTTGAACTGTATCCTCCCAAAGATATGCTCAAGTCTTAACCCCCAGCACCTGTGAATGTGAACTTATTTGAAAACAGGGTCTTTGCAGATGTAATCAATTAAGAGATGAGGTCATACTGGCTTAGGGTGGACCTTAAATCCAATGAACGGTGTTTTTATAAGGAGCAGGAGATACAGATACAGAAAAGGAAGACAATCATGTAAAAATGCAGGCAGAAACTGGAGTGATGTAGTTAGAGGGCAATGAATGCCCTTAACTGTCAGTAATAATCAGAAACTAGGAAGAGGTAAGGAAGGATTCTCCCCTAGAGCCTTCACCGTGAGCATGGCTCTGGTGACACCTTGATTCCAGACTTACAGTAAGAAAATTAAATTTCTGTTTTAAGCCACCTAGTGTATGGTACTTTGTTACAGCAGCCCTAGGAAACTAATACATACATAAACTTATACACACACACACACACACACACACACACAAAGTAGATAAAATTACAGAGAATAACTTCCCTACCTCAATCAACAAAAATAAAGAACTTCATATTTACAGCTCTCCATGTATCACACACTTCCTTCCTTTAATAAAAGGACATTTAAAGTACACAACTCAATGACAGTAACATTAACAGACAGGGGAAGAAGTTAATGTTTTAAAAACGACTTAAATAGAAATGGCACTTAAAAAGAAATAAAAGTGAAGCAAAAAGACATAGTGTATTTGGGTAGAAGAATATACTACTACTTCACTCCCCTATTTTCTAGTAGTATCTATAATTAATATCACATCTTAAGAAGTGTAGACATAAAAATGCTACAGTGTGATGACCTTGGCAAATGTGCTCGGTTTACAACATTTCTTTACTAACAGACAGCCAGTCCATCCTAAATGAAATCAGTCCTGAATATTAACTGGAAGGACTGATGTTGAAGTTGAAACTCCAATACTTTGGCCACCTGATGCGAAGAGCTGACTCATTTGAAAAGACCCTGATGTTGGGAGAGACTGAGGGCAGGAGGAGAAGGGGACAACAGAGGATGAGATGGTTGGATGGCATCACCGACTCAATGGACATGAGCTTGGGTAGATTCCAGGAGTTGATGATGGACAGAGAGGCCTGGCATGCTGCAGTCCACGGCATTGCAAAGAGTCGGACACAACTGAGTGACTGAACTGAATTCTTAGAAAGCTCCATTTAGGCTGAACTTTGAAGGATTTATAAAATACTCAAAGACTTTAAGGGAAAGCGTACTTCAAAGGTTAAGTTAAACATAAACAAAAAAATGGTCTTTGCCATGGAAGGATATAATTAATTGGGAATCTTATCTTACCTGTTGAATTACTTCTGGATATAACATGGGTAATCTTTCTGCAATAAGAGCCAGTCCACCCATTCCTGCAAAAACTTGTAATGGTGACTGAATGGGACAGGTTTCAAGTAAAGATTCATCCAATATCCCATCCATACATTCATCACTTGGAGTGAGAGCCTCATCATCGGGACAACTACCAAGTAAATCTCCATGATCTAGAAGAATAATCGCAAATAACAGCTAAAAGAGAGGATCTATTTTTATAATATTTTTTCATTTACAAAGCAGATGCTATTGTCATCTCTCTATTCAACAAAAGAGCATAACTATCCTGTTATTCAGATTTAGTTATTTTAAAGCTAGATGCTACAAAAATATTTAAATAACTTCTGATACTGCTCCCTGTAGCTGTTTCACTACATGGTCCAATCAGGATCAGCATCATATTGACAGCTTTTGAAATGTAGACTCTCAGGTTGTACTCTCGATCTACTGAATAGGAATCTGCAATTTTATAATGTTCTGTAGGTGATTTGCAAGCACATTGAAGTCTGAAAAGTATTATTCTTTAGGGCAAACAAGTAAAACATCAGAGACTTCAGAAAATATTAATGTATGTGCATGTTATGCTCTAAAAGTATTCAATTAGGAAAAACTGAATACTGACAAAAAGTTTTCGTACTGAAAACTGAAAATTATACCATATTGGTTAAGTGTGAATCACTCACAGAGGAAAACCAAAAGCATATGTTCACATACAACCAGATCCTATGAACATTAAAAGAGACAAATAATCCTGCTGAAAATTTGGGCTAAGGAAATGTATTAAAATTTATTAAAGAGCACAAAGGGCAAATAATCAAATACTGAACTTTAATCAAGGGAAACACTGAAAATAAATAAGATACCATATCCACACTATGAAAATCATTGCTTAAATAGCATTTATAGTAGTGAAATACTAGAATCAGAATGCTTCAACAACTGTGAAACAGATAAATTGTTATAAACATATAAAAATAGGAAGTAAAAAATGCACATTTATAAATATTTAATTGAATATATAAAAAGGTAAGAAACTGTATGATCCCACTATTGTTTGAGAGAAAAAATGTTTATGAGCACAAAATATCACTCAATATAAATTATCAGTAAGTTGGAAATTCTAAATGAGGCCCACACTTTGATTATAAAATTATGAACAATTAACATGGCCCATTCAGAACTAACATTTTTTAAAAATTAGGAAGGCCCTGGCAGTCCAGTGGTTAGGACTACAGGCTTTCACTGCTGAGGGCCCAAGTTCAATCCTTGGTCAGGGAACTAAGATTCAACAAACTGAATGGTGTGGGCCCATAAAAATAGAGTGATGCTACACAAGGAATTAACTAATTTCCAACAGAAATAATGGCAGTCTTCTATATTCACAAATAACTCAGTCATAAAAAAAATCTCAAGTTGATGTAATAAAATGTAAATTAAGTAATCAGGTACAGAAACCCCTGCCTGCTCAGATTACAGACTGTAACTTAAAAGAAGTATCATACACGTACCTTTTTCAGGGTGCAGTCTTTTAAAAGAATCTGTTTTTGACAGACTTGGGTCTGTGATAACTCTGGATCCCAATTTAACAGTCAGATCTATTGAACGGTAACCTTGAGGAAGCTTTCGGTCATATAGTAGAGTTAAAAGTTGAGCAAGCGTCATTTCAGCTGGCAATGGCTGGCCTAAAAATGACATAGCTGAGTTAAAACTGGAATCCAAGAGGGAGACATTTACTTGATTCAGTTTATTCAATCCCTTAAAGCTTTTACTAAATTAAAGGTCAAGAGTTTGATTTTGACACCAATTTCAAAACAATATAAAAACAGCAACAGAAAGTTTACAAACCTCAAATCTGTTTCTGACAAATGTAAACAATAATGTCTATACAAAGTGATGGGCAGGGAGGCCTGGCATGCTGCAGTCCATGGGGGTCACAAAGTCAGACACCACTGAGGGACTGAACTGAACTGATACAAAGTGTTAATTAGTTACTAACCAAATCCCACTAAGATCTGAGCAATGGTGAACAGGGACAAAAAAAAAAATCCATAAATCTGGAGTTGGCGAATCTTTTCCAAAAAGGCTAGATAATAAGCATTTTACGCTACGGAGGCCACATGGTCTCTGCTGCAACTGCCACCTCTGCTGCGGCGTGAAACCACAATGGACATAAATGAATGGGCATAGCGGGATTCCTATGTGAAGGTGTTTACATTAATTATTTTAACTGAAGGATAACTTCTTTACCATACTGTGGGGGTTGCCACACATCAACGTGAATCACCCGTGGGTGCACATGTGTCCCCCCAACCTGAAGCGCCCCTCCACCTCCCTCCCCACCCCACTCCTCTGGGTTGTCCCAGAGCACCAGCTTTGAGGGCCTTGCTTCATGCATCACACTTATACTGGTCATCTCTTTTACACATGGTAATATACATGTTTCAATGCTATTCTTTCAAATCATCCCACCCTCCCCTTCTCCCACATAGTACTAAAGTCTGTTTTTTACATCTTCGTCTCTTTTGCTGCCTTGTATATAGAATGGGTATAGCTGTATTCCTACGAAAATGTTTTTATAAACAGAAACATCCAGTCTACCTGCCCTACTTTACTGACCTCTGCTACAAATCAACAATGTCTAAAGCTAAGAAGTAAAATCCAAAGTTAGTTGGCAGTTTGATTATAATGACACAGCACACACATGCAGATAAAATGGCTATTACCTCAACAAAAGGAAAGTATACGAGTCAAAGAATATGATTCAGGAAGAGAGGAAGCTTAACTATCAGGACTACATCTAAGAATTCCACTGCTAGAACTAGTTCTTTAAAATTAACCTCACGTTATGTCCTATATAACTTGTTATGAATGAACTAAAACATTAAATTTACTCATCATTTTACACCACATTCATAACAAAATTTAAGAAGCTAGTGCAAAACTGCAACATTATAATGTTTAAAAAGGGTATTAAATAGGTTACTTTCTTTTTATTCTCACTTCTCTTAAAGAGACCTGTATGGATAAAGTCTCACCAAATTATTTATCTCACCAACAGCAACTGATTAAACATGATTTTGGTTATGACACATGTGATTTATTCATCTGTAAGATTACTAAAACTTCTGATATGCTTTATCACTGTGAACATTACCAGCTAAGAGTTTATGGAACAGATGAAACACAGGGACCGTGATTATTTTGCTGGCAGCGTCTGCTCCTGAGGAAGCACTTCCTATTTTATCAGGCATTGTCCTCCCTCTCCTGGATGGTGGGCGAGGTGGCGTAGATGACACAGCACGTTTAGATTGCGATTTCAGCCCTAAAACAAACAAACAAACAAAAAATTTATATAGCCAACACACTAATGAAGTAAAAGTGTATTTCTTCAATATATTATTAAACCACCAGGAACAGGAAAAGACAGAAAATATTTCTTTTCATGTAGTATCTAATCTCTTGATTCTATTTGTCATTTGATTGTATTTGATCCTATTTGTCATTTATTATACTTCATGAATAACTGGACATGATTTAGCAACTAAACAACCACAATGAATAACTGGATACATGTGTAACTATTTTTCAAGAAAGTATAAATTAATTCCTGTATTCTCTGAAATACATGTAGATGAGCATCCATTTACTGAAAAGTAATTTTGTGCAAAAATACACAGAAAAGCTTGTGTTCTTAATTTTTCTCTGAGAAAGAACACATTAAAACAATATATAGGTCTTCTATTTAAGAAGAAATGTAATCTAGGTTGAGCTTTCTCTTCTGAACTAAGAATTTTGTTAAGAAAAACATCCTCCAAGATTATCCCTTATCTTGACCAATTATTCCTCTTCCTGTATCTAATATAGTAAAAACTCAGTTTTCAACCGATTTTCTTTTGAAGATTTTTATTTCCTAATTTTATGGAATGAGCACAATATCATAAGTGAAAACTAGTGAATAGTTTTTCAATTTGTATTAAAAAAAAAAAGTTACAGAAAAATTCCTTAAGACTTAGTGAACTTTTAAAGAGTATAAGTCTCTGTACACTGTCAAGTTAAAATGCAACATCTAAACTATTTTACATATGTTCATTATCTGATGAGATACGGTAAGCACAAAACAAGTTTAATAATTCCAATGCCAAAGAGTAATTGATTTCTGATACAATAATTGTGTATTTAATATTAAGACATCATTACACCAGCTTTTTACATTAATACTGTTTATTACATGAAGTTCCTATAAATATAAATTGTTACACTTAATAGAAACCAACAAAGTCAAGATTATATACGAAAAAATCATACCTGAAGCAACAACAACACTGTAATTATCCTGAAATCCATTTTCTGCCTTAACTTTTTCTTTTTCTTCATGGTTTTTCTTTTCCTTGTCATCTTTTTGTTCACTAATTAGTTTAGCAGTAATACTTGGTGTATCTATAAGAAATTTTTGTGTAAAATACATTGATTCTCAAAAATCATTAAGAAGGGAAATAATAAATATCTTAGGGGACTTTACACAAGATTATACTGCAGCTAACACAAAGGCAATGTAAATGGTCTGGAAAAAATGTTATGAAGCAAAGTGTGACACATTCAATTCTCATTGATTTTATCAATGAAAGGGATTAATCATTCTCCTTAGGCCAGGATACCTAAACTCCAATCTCTAGAAAATATTTTGTATTACAATAGTACTGTCTCTAGAGGCAGTTTTTAAAACTATTATCAAGAACTTCTGTTTTATTTTATGCACAGATCAATCTGCTTATCACCTATATCTATATATTTCAGTCCTCACAACATGCATATCAAGAAATATTATTTTCAAAATAAGGAAACAGTCTTAGCAAGGTTACTGATACAATCTGTAAAGGGCAATATGGAACTCAAGCTCATAATTAATCCTAATATGCATTACATTAGACTTCTCCTGCTACAAATGGGAGTATAACCAAACAAGTTTAAGGAACAGAGGTTGCTGGTTTTATTATTTTTATTTGGCTAGGAATCTTAGATAAAATGACATATATATTACAAGTACTTTAAGAATCAATACCAAGGACTTTCACAGATAGTCATTACTCTTGAGTTAATATTTTCTTTCATGCTTTTGAATATGGCATGCTATTATAAATCATGAAATAAATGATGACCATACAATGATCTTATTTAACCACTGAGAAACTCAAAAAGTACAAGGGGAAAATGGGGGGGGAGGGGGACAGAGCTTCAGTCAGCTGTAAAACAACTTCAAGAGGCCAAATAAATGTGTAATTAGGATCATTAAAAGAGCAGAGTTATGGGAAGACAAATATATTTGAGAAACTAATAGGCAAAACATTTCCAAATCTGATAAAATTCATAAACACACAGATTTAAGTCAAAAAATTCAAATCATAAGGAACATGAAGAAAACTACAAGGCACATTATTTGATGATAGTAATAGTCAAATTGCTTAAGAACAATGATAGAAATTTAAAAAAAAAACAACGAACACAATCATTATTTGAAAGCAATATAGTTAAAAGCAATAGGAAGCAGGTAAAGGGACCGCTTAAATAATTTTGGATTCTTTGTTTGCAAGAATATTAGTAAAATACATATGTACATGTTAATATATCATAAGATGTAATTAAAGAACACAAATACAGTATAAAGACCAAAGTACTGCTAACCAGAGGTTAAAGTAGGCACTTAGAAGTTCCTGATATTTGCTAAGATAACTCAGTTGGACTTTTTAGTAGGATACTGTTCTTCCACAGCCATCAGTTTTATTTTTAATTTTTAGATCATAAAGGGAGCTAGTTTGCTCAATATTCTAAATGACAGAAAAAGACATTTTAGAAAACAGTATTCATTTATAGTAAAGATAAGTAAAAAAGTTAAATTTCCAGTTATTTTGTACTATGTCTATACATTTCAATTAAGTTAAATGTTGACATCTCAAAAACTGAATTTCAGTACTCTTCTTCACTTTCTTCCTTCAATTAATTAAAAACTTTTTCTTCATCATGTAAAACACACAATTTCAGAAAATTGAAATGTAGAAAAAAGTGTGTAAAATCAAATTTTCACAAAGTTTAGCTATAACAGGTAAGGTGGAGGTTTTCAAATAAGAAAAAAATGTTAGACATTTGTAATATATTCTAACTCTTTACTGTGTAATATGTAAAATGTAGGAAAGTATTATAATATTATGCACACATTCATGTTAGCTGCAGTGTCTAAAACCGATAAACAATTTTTTCTTTCTTTATTTTCTCAAAGTGACCATATTCATTCATGTGGTTTAACTCACTGTCTGTGTAATTATGTTTGGTATGCTTAGTTGCTCAGTCGTGTCTGACTCTCTGTGACCCCACGGACTGCAGCCTGTCAGGCTTCTCTGTCCATGGGGATTCTCCAGGCCAGAATACTGGAGAGGGTTGCCATAGCCTCCTCCGGGGATCTTCCCAAACCAGGGATCAAACCCAGGTCTCCTGCATTGCAGGCAGATTCTTTACCGTCTGAGCCACCAGGGAAGCCCAGGAATACTGGAGTGGGTAGCCTGTCCCTTCTCCAGGGGATCTTCCCGACTCAGGAACTGAACCAGGGTCTCCTGCATTGCAGGCGGATTCTTTACCAGCTGAGCTACCACGGAAGCCCAAATATGTATGGTAACAATTCCCCAATCTCTTCAACTCAGTCTTTTATTTCAAATTTGGATTAATATGTCCAACTAATAAATAGATAACGCCAGTTTTTTGGGAACTCCTAACTTCTTTCAGTTAACAGTGTTG
The DNA here is from genome assembly GCF_023699985.2 of Odocoileus virginianus. Classification (NCBI taxonomy): domain Eukaryota; kingdom Metazoa; phylum Chordata; class Mammalia; order Artiodactyla; family Cervidae; genus Odocoileus; species Odocoileus virginianus. The sequence continues at coordinate 14,777,535 of NC_069675.1, read as the reverse complement.
CTCAAAGACTTAGAAACACACTGACTTATATTTAAATTGCAAACATTTAAATTTTCAGTTTGTTTTTTATTCTGACAAGATATAAAATATCATAAATACTCTGAGAGGCAGAGTATGTGTCCTGCTCACTTTTACAACCCTAGAAGAAATTACTGTGCTTACACATAGCAGATACTCAATGAATTCATCACTGACTAGGATTTCAGAAAGGCAAAAAAAGAAACTCACCATAGTCAACTGGCATTCTACCTTCAAAATGCTTTTACTTCAGAAACTTATATTCTATTTAAAGGCATCAACTGAGAGCTCTTGAAATCGACAAGAAATCTACAGGAAAAGTTCCGTCTTCCTCACTGTTATAAAGTCACCAGCCGATTCTACCTACTGACCATTCATTTATCTCCTAGATTTAGTAAATGTTTACTACTTAGAATGCTGTCATTCAACCTAATATACTGTGCAAATTCATCTACTATAATATAGCCTTATGGTTTATCTCGAGAAAATTCCATCAATAGCTTCCCACAGCTTGTTGCCATTTCCAGCTGCCAGTTCTGCCACTACTAAACATAATACATATAACAACAAAAGAATTACAGGTGCTGGAATGTATTATACATTTTGTACACTGCATCATGTTGTGAAATGTGAAACCATCTTGACCATTTCATGTCATTAAATAGTTTCTCAGTGAATATAATAAAATTATAAAAATGATAAAATTCCTATATACATATAACAAAGTTAAAGAAAAATAAATATTTAAATCTGACTTGCCTGACACTCTGTCCAGAACTTCTGATAATGTTGTTGAGACTGGCAAATGAAGTGTTCGGAACTTGTGGCCTGCTCCATACATTGGATGCTGGATGACGTGGCTAGTAGCATTAATTCTCCCCTTGTACAGCTGGAAATCAAGAAATGAAGAAGAGATTTTTTGAAATATAATTATATAACAATTTCAAAAGCATAAAAGAATAAAAATTCAATAATGCATACAAAAATATACGAGTTTATTTTCTGTATTTCTTCAAATATGGCATGTCTGTCATGTGATTTGTTGATCAAATTTTGCATTAGCACTGTTGTACCCAACAATCTGTCACTTTTCCTCCCAAATCAAATTATACTATTCATGGCAATTTACAACTAGGTTATTCCAGACAGAGTTAGTGGAGATTTCTAAGTTCTATCATTAAGTATAAAAGCTATGATAATTTCATTCTGCTGTATTAGAAATTAGAACAGAGATAACTATAAGCTCTGATATGAAAACATAAAATATCTTTACACACAGTTCATCATTAAGATTTAATTTAATTGTTAAATACTCACTGGACAGGGAGACTGAAGAAACATTGTCACTTTCTCATCCTCCAGCATCAACTGCAAGAATAATCTACGTACAAACCCTGAAATATTGCCTGATGTTGGAAGGTTCCCTCTTTGAGGAGATGTCTGAAACAGTTCACAGAGAACCTGGCAAAGTGAGAGATTTAAAAAGTCAAAAGTGGTACTTCCAGCTTTTTACTTTAAAGAATAAAGAGGAAATTTAAAATGTGGATTAATAAGTATGTTTCAATTCATCAAATTAGCAATTAAAGCATATATTATTCCATCTTAAATGAATAAGAAGTAGACATGAAGTTAAAAGTGAATCAGAAATTTCTGTGGATAAGAGAAGTTACTAGTACAGGGTTTTCCTAAAATACCTGGCAAAACCAACTTAATTTTAACTTCAATCAATATCTGAATGTGGTTACCATACAATAAAAATTCTGAAAAAAAATGTATTAAAAATATAAAATAAAGCCTTAAGAAGAAACTAAGAGAGGATAACCAGGACAGAAGACAATGAAACAGAAAGTTTCACTCTACCCACAGGCAGAAACCAAATTTTCAGATACTCATATTTAAGGACTTCGTTAAAATTGGTAAGTTAAGCATTTTTTTCAAATTAGGCACATTAGTTTCCCAATAACATAGTTGAGGCAATAAAGTATCTTCCTCTTCTAAAAGTTAAGTCATTCAGTAATTTTTTAAAACTGTAATAGCTCATCCTTTTATATATTAATAGTTTAACTGAATAAGTACTGGTAGCTCAGACGGTAAAGCGTCTGCCTACAACGCAGGAGACCCGGGTTCGATCCCTGGGTTGGGAAGATCCCCTGGAGAAGGAAATGGCAACCCACTCCAGTATTCTTGCCTGGAAAATCCCATGGACTGAGGATCCTGGTAGGCTACAGTCCATGGGGTCGCAGAGAGTCAGAGACAACTAAGCGACTTCACTTCACTTCACCATATTTGAAAGGGTTGGACACGACTGAGCAACTGAACTGAACTGAACCATGTCTCAGACAAGCTCTATGCTAGTATACATAGCATAACATGCTCATATACATTATAATCCTCTCAAAAAAAAAAAACCTTTTGAGAGGCAGGTATTACTATTTCCATTTTCTAGTTTAGAACCTGTTGAAGATCACAACAGCTGGAAACAAGCAAAATCTGGCAAAAAGGAACTAGAATTATTTTAGAGATAATTCCAGCTTTCAAGATTTTTGGCCCCCAGACTGAATACAATAATCTTTCATACTTTGAATGTGATTTGTCAAGAGTCTCTTGTCTGAAACCTACTCTAATGTCTGCTTCATTAGAAGCATGGAAAAGGCAATGGCAGCCCACTCCAGTCCTCTTGCCTAGAAAATCCCATGGACGGAGGAGCCTGGTGGGCTGCAGTCCATGGGGTCACTAAGTCAGACACAACTGAGCGACTTCACTTTCACTTCTCACTTTCATGCATTGGAGGAGGCAATGGCAGCCCACTCCAGTGTTCTTGCCTGGAGAATCCCGGGGACGGCGGAGTCTGGTGGGCTGCCGTCTATGGGGTCGCACACAGTCGGAGATGACTGAAGCGACTTTGCAGCAGCAGCGGCCTTAGAAGCAACCCAACAGCTTTTAACAATCCAGTTACTACAATATGTAATGTCTTGATGCAGATGAGCCCTTCAATGGCCACGTTTAAGAGGTCAATCTTGTTCCAAGAGCTGAAGCATCATATTGGGGGTAGATTTTTTAAAAAGAGGATTTCTTTAGCTAGAATCTTGGAAGAATTTGTCCATCATCCATCAAAAAGAATAACTGACTTATGTTAACAAGTGAAGAGAGGAGGGAAGAGATATCAGTACTTAGTTTTAATTATGGTTTAAATTCAAACCCTTAAATGCACCAACCAGAAACTTCATCATCACCTGGCCCTCCTACATGCCACTTTCTGAACTAATTTCAAGAGTGTCATGTGACAGCACGTTGAGACGGTGAGACACCTGAGTCAGTGTCTCGACTCTCACCTGGGCCATCAGCCTCTGATTGCTGGGGTGACATGAGATGCACTGCAGGAAGAAGGCAACAGTCGCATTCTCGATCGCCGTTCTCTGCTGGGTGGTCAGCCCCGCTGAGGCAGCTGAGGAGAGGGAAGCTGACCTCGCACTGGCCTGCTGGGCATTGAGGCTGTGTCCTCCAGAGGCGGAGCCAGAGTGACACAATAAAAACAGAAGTGCTGTCCACAATGGATTGACTTCAGACCCACCCAGCCAGTCTTTCATGATATGGCTATTGCCAACTTCTGTCAAAAACCTAAGAATAGGAGCAACCAGGTCTGCTGTGACAGGCATCTTATTACACTGCTGTGGGACGTGGGGTCGCCTCAGTTTGTCCTGGGAACTATCTACTGATTGAGCAATGCTTTCAGAGTAGGAAATGTGGTTAAAACAAAAACCAGCCAGACTCCTCACAAGAAGAGAAGGCAAACCTGAGTCCAATAATTGTTTGATAGCTTCTGGAGATTGAGAAGAGGAAGCAAGGGTTGCCAAATGTGATTCAGTTAGGGCAAGAGGTGCTTGTGCATTTTTAGAGTCGTCTGTTAAAGATGAACTGAGATCTTGCTTTTTGCTATCATCGGTCATGGACAGTCCATGGTGACACTGCACTGGGGGAGGGGTAATGCCCATCCAGCCCATGAGCAAAGAAAAATAACTTGGGTGTATGTGACACATTGAGCAAAGCAGACTGTCCACAGCTTTCTTCAAAACCATATTGCAGGGAAGAGACATGGACCAATTAAAAAGTAACCTAGGGAATAAAAGATATCATGTTAAAAAAAATACACTTATTTTTAGAAAGACCTCACTGACCATTATTTCTACTAGAAATCACTCTGATGAAAATTACACAGTCTAACATGTATTATGACATTATAATGTCTCAGCAAGACTGGTTCTGATAAACATCATTAAGTACTTCAGTAGGCTAAAGTAAGACTTGCAAGATGAACACAGAAAACTAAGAGATCTATATCAAAATGTTTCTACCATTCTCTGTGTGACCTAAAAAAAGAAATGACATACAGAAAATAATGAAAAAGGTATAGCAAAGAAATGTTTAGACTGAATTTGACATGATTAATGGCTTTAATTCATGTCTGCAAAATGAAAACTATTAGTGAGCTTCACTAATAAGTCATGATTATGCCAAATAAAAGAAGCAAATATGAAAATGGCAAACTAGAGAACAAAAGACCGACCTTTTATGAGTCATGGAACTCTTCAGAAATAAATATTATATTTTGCCATAGACTTAAAGTTATTAGGCAGTCAGCTCAATAAAGCCTTAACTGTGTATGGTGAAGAAATGTGGTTTAAGTGGAAACTACTAGTCAAAAGAACAACCATGGCTGTATAGAAAGAGTGAGAAACAAACAACTGTAAGAACTGTCTAAAGTAGTCTTTTAAAATTTCTAGTTACACTTTCCCTCCAAAGTTGTATATTAAAGATAAAAGAATCTGATGAGTAAATTTACAAAAGAGAATAAACAATGTGAACTGCAGAATACACTGAACATCCAAATTTAGGTGGGAAAAGCAGCAATGACACTAATACAGCTTCTTAAAACATGAAGATTAAATTTGAGTAGCATCTCATTTCAAAATGATATCATTTATACTTATCTAGCACTTTCATTATTTTTATACAACTAAGCATATAAAAATGCTGTTTTATCAAGTAAAAACCTAAAGTGATCTAATACTGGGGAGAGAAAGAATTTCGTAAATCATACTTACTCAAAGAGCTCCCGGTCTAGCAGTGCTGGTAAATCATATTCTACCAGCAGTTCATAACTGTGCCACAAAATTGCTGCTACACAGTGCAAATGAGAAGGAGATGGCATCAAAAGACCATACTCTATTGATGAAGAGTTAGGACACATGTAACTCATCCTGCCACTTCTTTTCATAGCAGCCACTCTTGCAGAATCACTGACCCATTTTAACAAGGCCTGAATTCTTAAGAAAAGATGAATTCAAATAATCAATTATACTACAGATGACATTTAATACAGGTAAATACTGCCACTGCATGTAAGCAATGTATATATGAGAATAACATATGATTATTCTCAGTAATTTTAATTTAAAACAGGAGGGAAAAGGAATTATGCAATCAATAACATCAAAGTAATTCTAATTTTCCAATAATACCTATTTAAGTGATGAAAATATCTGCAATAACTCATCTAATCAGCATATAGATACTGATTCTTATCTCATTTATGGCAGAACATATAAATCTCTAGAATTACAGGATAGATAGTTTAAAAAAACTAATTTTACAGTCTAAATTTTTACTCTTTTTATAATAAATCCACATATCATAGAGCAGTGATTGGGGGGGTCAGCTCTTCATTGTGCAGAATCTCATGCAATATGCCATGTTTCACATCCTCTGGTCCCCAAGCATTAAATACTAGTAGCAGACACCCACCCTCCTGCACTCTGACAAGCGAACAGCCTCAACGCACATACGTTTCCAAGTGCCACCCTACTACACTCCATTGCCTACAGCTGGGGACCACAAAATGAAAGCAAAAGACTTTTTAAAGCAATAATGCTTTTGAACTTAGTTTTTTAAGGGGTGGGGGATAGATTTATTTTCAAGTTCTTAAAACACTGTTTATCTTTGTTTACTTCTAAATGTCTAGAGCACAAGATTCTTTGCTTAAGGTTAAAAGAAATGGGAGGTGGAAGGTATATAATACCACTTAATCTCTCTCTCTACCCTGAAGGACTGAAGGATCAAATGCTTTAAATTTCATATGACAAGAAATAAGGAAAACTCATAGGAAAAGAAGGGAGATGAGGCAATTAGGGAAAAGTAACATTTCCTAGAAAAACAGCAGCCAAAATCTTGTCATTAACATCAATTCTAAAATATTCTGAAATAGCTATATTTGCATTATGCTAAGAAAGTAATTTTAAGTGCAATTTCTTCTTATGATAAAAAAATTAAAAATAAAATAACCACAAGACTGCAAGAAATCTATTCTAGAAAAATATTTAGCACATATTTTTAACCCTATTAATCATTATGATTCAAATTTGACATAAATTACTATTTACTTTGTCAAAAAATACTCCAATATATTTTAAAATATAGTATAGTTATCATACAGTTTATATAAAGCAAAAGTTTAATGGAAAGGAAGTCAGTCTATTCAATATTTTGAAGTTATCTGACAAACTAATTTTACTTTGTTAAATATATTCTTTAAATATTTTTAACCCAGAGTACATGACCACAATGAGTCTAAAATTAATGAAAGCTATTACATTATCAGGGATTAAGTAACAATTTTTCTGAGATGACTTCACTGCCAGGCACTCTAATTCATACCCTTCAGTCTGACCTACATAAATCTCCCCTTATTAGGGACACTGTCTGTCTCCCTCCTGAGGGCCCAAGTTGGACTGAATAAACTTGATCTCTCTAGTGTTACCACAATGCCAGACATATACCACCTACTCGGTGAACAGCTGTAAAATGAGTAAGAACTCACCAAAAAATTAATAATCTGTTAATAATTCATGAAGATGTTTAACAACATACCAAATGATTTCACTTTAAATATAAATTAATAAAAGTAAAGAATCTTAATTGAATATAAAATATTCAACATACTTAAAAGAATATTAACTCAGTAAACAGTCTCCAGCATAAAGATAATTCATATTACTTATACAAACAAAAAGATGTTTCAAAGATACTTGGAGTCCTTATGAATTTGGAGGTAGAAGACATCGAGGAAGAACTACGTTAGTAAAACTTACCTACAATTACCTATACTGCAAGATCAGTAAACATTTAGGTGAAATAATCAATATTATTTACTTGGTATGACAGTGTTTCACTTTGTGGTAGAAAGCAGGAGAAAGAAGGGAAAGAATCTAATGAAAAGATGTCAATGGATAATATAAATGATCAGTGAAAACATTACTATTATCAAAATAGTCCAGGTATCTAATATAGACATAATAGTCTGTTATTTCTATAAGTTTAGTAATACCTAAGCTTAACTTTTACAAAAAGATCTTTTAAAAAAAGCATTATTAGTAACATCCAGTGCGTGAGATTATGTGTATATATGTTCTCATGTGAAAAATGAGATCACCACATACCTGTCTTTTGTTCCAGGATCCTGAGTTGTTCCAAGCTGGTAAAGAATATCTATCGTAGAGTCAGAAGACAGTCCATTCAGTCTTCCAAAAAGTAAAGGGCTATTCAAATCTTGCAAAAAAGAGAATCAAAAGGAAAAATTTGCTAAATAAGCAAATGAGATTAAAAGATTCGCTCAGTTTAATCTTAAATTATTCATTAAACCTAACTTCTATAAAATTCAACAACAACAAAAAAGTCAAACTCCAAAAATAATGAAGCCATATGGAATTTAATTTTGGAAACGGAATTACAAACATCAGAGTTCAAATATTATTTCTCTGCAGAAACGTAAAAATTCAAATACCAAAATTAATTGTCACCTGTAGGATCACTGCCTGATGCTGCACAATTTCTCAGGAGAATGTCTATAAGCTTTAGGCCAATTCGAGTGGACTGAAGTCCTATCTTTACGAGCACAACCTCAATGTTGGGAGAATGCATTCCACAGTACGGAGACATCAGTAAGGCAGCACAAGTCTGCAGCAAATTAGCAGTAGGTGCAGCTGCACTTGCCATCATTCCTTCCAGATCACTTATGTGAGTAAGGCAATGATGTAACAACCGCAACCATCCAATACTGAAACACAAAACACAACAGCTTACGGGTTAATTTAAGTAGTTTAAATTACTTCAGACTTCTGAAGTAAAAACTTTTCCAAGATCAAACAAAATTTCTCCAAGATCAGCAAGTTGTGGATGGATTGTCATAGACAGATTCTCTTACTGAATGAAGTCATACACAGAAAGACAAAATGACATGGTATCACTTATATGCGGTTTTTAAAAAGAGGGGGGAGGGCACAAATGAACGAACTTACAAAACTGAACAGAGGCATGGATATAGAAAACAAACTTATGTTACCAGGGATAAACTGGAAGACTGGGATTCACATACAGACACTACTATATATGAAATAGACAACTACTAAGAACCTGCTGGCACAGGGAACTCTACTCAATGCTCTGTAATGGACTACATGCAAAGAATCTTTAAAAAAAAAAAAAAAGGAGGAGATACGTGGTAAAAAAAAATTTGTGCCTTATAAAGCAGAAAAAATAACCAGCATGTTGTATTTCATAAGTAAGTAGCACCAATCGATGTTTAAAAAAGAATATTTTTAGAATACTATAACATCAATAAAAGTTAAACACACAGTAAGTTTCTCCTATAACATAAAAAATAAAAATACTTAAGTACAAGTCGCATTTAGGAATTATGAACTTGCTTTTTATTTAGTCAGGAAATAGTTTTGTATATACATACATGCATAAATATAAACGGCACAGGATCACAGAATTGCAAAACTGAAAAGACCTAGCAGCTTGAAAATAAAAAAGAAATCCCAATTTTTTTCCTCAGGTAAAATGTACAATAAAACCAATCTATAAAATTTTCAACCATCCAAATTTATCAGAAGAATGTAAATTAAAGGACACATTCAGGTCCTTCTTTGTTTGGTCAGTTTGTATCAATCTGTATGGTTCAAATCAAACCCTTTACTGACTGGCAACTTAAAAATTACTAGATAACAGACCAGGTGCTTATCTGTGTGGTTAACTTGTTTGATTCAGATATATTTTTGGGGATAAGCATTTGGAAATGCTTACGTAAGACTACAGCCCAAAGAAGTAGAACTCACACCCATATAAAGCACATCACAGATCATCTCAAGAATTAAACACAACGAATTAGAGAATTAAACACAAAGAATGCAATTATTCTTTATTACACTTAAAAAATTATGATATTATTTAGAAACCCATGGAACAAAGAATTTTCTAAACTCTAATAAAAAAAAAAAACAAAGAAGCCACAGAATAAATTTCATGAAAAGCACAGAAAGATTTTCCTTAAGAATGAGGAACTACATACCTTGTTTTGGATACCTGATCTTCAGATGGAAGAAAGGGATTATTAACTGTTGCTGAAGAAGTGGTACCAAAAGCAGTGAGGCCCAGTAATTTGATCTGTGAAAGGCCTAGTGTGCTGGCATCTCGTGGACGATGGAGTCTAAGGCAGACAGCGGAAGCTACTTCAGCTTTCACAAGTTGAATTTTTATGTAGGTAAGACCACTTGTGACAACAGGAGTAGACAATGGTAGCATGTTTACTCCATCTGCACTTACTTCTACAGACACTGAGGATGGGCAGGCTACAGAAAGAGAAAATTGAACAATTACTAAAGAAAAAGTAAATGCAAGTTCATATTTTAATGGCAACTACAGTAAAATGTCAGCTTTCAGTTACATTCATTATGAAGTCATAAAAAGAATATGTATATGCTAAGTCATACTTTGTCACTAACTTCCATTATAATTGATTTTGGAGCTATTATATGAAATTTAGAGTATGAAAAAATTGTACATAAAAAATTATAACATTAACCTAAAAAACAGAGTAACTGGAGATATGCAATCCACATATACTTCACTTTCTCGAAGAAAACAAAAACAGACAATTACTCTATTATTTCTACTCTCAGAATTATCACCAGCAAAATGGGGCATTTGATTAGTATGCTGTGGTTTACAGCTGTTTATAATTTAGGAAGAATGTGACTTTAAAAGTACCTTTTCACAAACTCATTATTTTACTACTATCATATTGCTATGATTTTAAACACATTTGAGTTTAGAAATTGTTTTCACCTTTGATCCTTTTTTGCCTTTCGAAATTTAAACATTCAGAATATTTAAAATAATTTCCTGCTAAAATTTAAGGAGGCCAAATGAAGTAATCGAAAAAGCAAGAGTTCCAGAAAAACATCTACTTCTGCTTTACTGACTATGCCAAAGCCTTTGATTTATGGATCACAACAAACTGTGGAAAATTCTTCAAGAGATGGGAACACCAGACCACCTGACCTGCCTCCTGAGAAATCTGCATGCAGCTCAAGAAGCAACAGTTAAAACTGGACGTGAAACAGACTGGTTCCAAGTAGGAAAAGGAATACGTCAAGGCTATATATTGTCACACTGCTTATTTAACTTATATGCAGAGTACATCATGAGAAATACCAGGCTGGATGAAGCACAAGCTGGAATCAAGATTACCCGGAGAAATATCAATAACCTCAGATATGCAGATGACATCAACTTATGGCAGAAAGTGAAGAATTAAAGAGCCTCTTGATGAAAGTGAAAGAGGAGAGTGAAAAAGTTGGCTTAAAGCTCAACATTCAGAAAACTAAGATCATGGAATCTGGTCCCATCGCTCCTTGGCACATAGATAGGGAAAGAATGGAAAGAGTAGCAGACTTTATTTTTTGGGGGCTCCAAAATCACTGCAGATGGTGACTGTAGCCATGAAATTAAAAGATGCATACTCATTGGAAGAAAAGTTATGACCAACCTAAATAGCATACTAAAAAGCAGAGACATTACTTGCCAACCAAGGGCCATCCATCTAGTCAAAGCTATGGTTTTTCCAGTAGTCATGTATGGATGTGACAGTTGGACCATGAAGAAAGCTAAGTGCCAAAGAATTGATGCTTTTGAACTGTGGTGTTGGAGAAGACTCTTGAGAGTCCTTGGACTAGCAAGAGATTCAACCAGTCCATCCTAAAGGAGATCAGTCCTGAATATTCACTGGAAGGACTGATGCTGAAGCTGAAACTCCAATACTTTGGCCACCTAATGCAAAGAACTGACTCACTGGAAGACACCTCGATGCTGGGAAAGATTGAAGGCAGGAGGAGAAGGGGACAACAGAGGATGAGATCGTTGGATGGCATCACCGACTCAATGGACATGAGTTTGAGTAACTCCAGGAGTTGGTGATGGACAGGCAAGGCTGGCATGCTGCAGTCCACGGGGTCGCAAAGAGTCGGACACGACTGAGCGACTGGACTGAACTGAACTGAACTGAATGAAGTAATCGGGTGCTGCAGTGGTAAAGAATCTGCCTATCAATGCAGGAGACGTTGGTTCGATCCCTGGGTGTCAAGGTCCCTTACAGTAGGAAATGGCAACCTGCTCCAACATTCTTGCCTGGGTAATTTCATCAACAGAGGAGCCCGGCAGGCTACAGTTCATGGTGTCACAGAGAGTCTGACATGACTGAGCACACACACACAACGAAGTAATTAACTGGCAGTTGCTGTGGGAAAATTCTTTCTCACAAACATGGAAGAACATTTAATAAATTTATCTATCAACTAAAACAACCTGTGAACCTTGATTTTAATGTCAACTATAAAATCAGGAAGTAACTTTTATTATATGTCAATTATACCCCTGGTTTGCACAGAGAACTAGGTAAGTCACAAAATTTTTAAATCTAATCTTAACCTTTCAAGGAAGTATTATCCACATTATATAATCTCTTTGACTCTACCAATACAAACTGATAAAAAGAGATTAAATAATCCAAACCCTCACATAAATAAAGGGCACATTTTATGTTCAAGCCCATGTTTTGATTCTAAAGGCCATGCTATTTCTACAGGAATACACTATACCTTTAGTTTGTGCTCTGATCTCAAACCAGAAGTATTAAGCACAATTGTGTTAGAAAACATGTAATCTATTGATTTATCATAATGCACAGTCCTCCGTTGTAACATCCTTCCTGTCCAAATTACTATGTATACATTCTACTTACAATTCAAAGCCCCTTTCTCCTTCCCAAAAAAGCAGTTTCCTCCTCATCTTAGATTATCTCCTAAGTCTTATACTGTTGGAGGTTATACTGACTTATAGTTTGCCATGTAATATATTTACTTTTGACCTGCCAAACACTGCATTAATCTACTTTTTTTCTGTCATTTTATTCATTATATCTATTTTAATCTGGTATGGATAGACTCTACAACTCTTTTAGGGTATAATAATAATCTACTCTTGCAAATAAGTATAAAAATTTATTCTTCCAAATATGCCAGTGGTCTACAAAATTTCCCATAGATCTTCATTAAATTATTGAGTGACATATGATAGCAATGAGAATCAATCAATGAAGATAAATGATTGTCAAAACTTCAACAATTCTGTATAAATCTTTATATTTATACTGAAAGAATTTGGGGACCATCACAAATGTAAAATAGTACTTCATAGTTCTTCATGAATGCTTGAAAGAGCCCCTTCTTCTTTTAATGGATAACATTTTTTTTTAAATTTTTTACAATTAATTATTTCCCTTGCAAAGTTACAACAAAATGTATTAAATGAAAATGCATCAAATGGATGATACTCAAAACATTAAAAATTCAAAGGTCATAATATTCAAAATATCACACTCTACATATTACAATAAAAAATTCTTTGCAGAAGTAATTATCTTACAATGGGAAGGGAATCTATGTTAATTTCACATTACAGAGCTAGGACTGAAGACTAGAAAAACTAAGAAAGCTATCTACAGTTGTGCAAACTAACTCATTTTATCTTAATACTATAGTGCCATAAATTTGGGGGAAGATGAAAGACAAAATAATATACACCTAGGATATGTTTCCTTAAATTTCATCAGACATTCTATTTTTTCAGGGGAATAGCCATGCCAATTCATTTGATGGTAAATGATGTGGTGGTAATGTTAAATATTATATTAAACTGTTCAAAATTAAGCAATCTGGAAATTTTATCTAAGTTTTTTCACTGTTTGCTAAGTATATTTCTTATTTTGTAAATGTTTCTATATGTTACAGTTTATTTTCATGATGAATCTTTAAACAAATTATTACTCACTTGCAAGAGATGCCAGGTGAGGTTGGATATGTATCTCTTTAAGGAGCACTGCTGCAGGAAGGTGAATGGTGAGGTCGCACCAAGCCTCCTCGGGCAGAAAGATGTAGGACCAAGCAGCAGAGCGAGCTCTTCTATGAGGGGGCGTGGCCTGCAAAAGCACCTCAGCTGGTTGGGCAGTGGGACTGCTAGATGTGATTGTACCTACAGAAGTATTTCAAATAAAATAAAAACTTGCAAAAGAAACCTAATAAAGCATCAAGAACTATTCAAATCACAATAATTATACTAGAGAAACTAGCTAAAAACATGAACATTTAATATTATGAATGCACTTAATATACTTAGCATAACTTGTCACAATATTCACAAATAATCAGGACATCCAGTCAACTGGCAAGGTGACAAGTTCAGTGTTAACTGCTGCCTAATTTTTTTTTTCATTTATTTTTATTAGTTGGAGGCTAATTACTTTACAATATTGTAGTGGTTTTTGTCATACATTGACATGAATCAGCCATGGATTTACCTGTGTTCCCCATCCCGATCCCCCCTCCCACCTCCCTCTCTACCCGATCCCTCTGGGTCTTCCCAGTGCACCAGGCCCGAGCACTTGTCTCATGCGTCCAACCTGGGCTGGTGATCTGTTTCACTATAGATAATACACATGTTTCGATGCTGTTCTCTTGAAACATACCACCCTTGCCTTCTCCCACAGAATCCAAAAGTCTGTTCTGTACATCTGTGTCTTTTTTTCTGTTTTGCATATAGGGTTATCATTATCATCTTTCTAAATTCCATACATTACTGTGTTAGTATGCTGTAATGTTCTTTATCTTTCTGGCTTACTTCACTCTGTATAATGGGCTCCAGTTTCATCCATCTCATTAGAACTGATTCAAATGAATTCTTTTTAATGGCTGAGTAATATTCCATGGTGTATATTGCTGCCTAATTTTTATATACTAACATGCCAAATGAATACTAAACAAGTGACAACAAAGTGAGCACAGTAATTCTCAAATGATTTAAATAAAAAGCAATGTTGAATACAGCCTTGAAAATAAAATATACTTGATAATAAAAAATAAACTTGAAAATAATCTTTATTCTAAATTGTCAATGTTTGTGAGTTACAAATATGCAAAGAAAAATACAAAAAGAAACTATGTAGACTGGAAAAATGAATAACTATACAAATTTTAAACTTCTTTAAAAAAAATCACTCAAAATAAGAAGGAACAAGCTTTTTAAAACAAACATTTATACTGAAAACTGACATAAGAATCTATACTACTTAGTTTCACAAATTATGTCTATTTAAACTCAGAAATAAAAACAAATTTTCCTATTAAAGAACAATTAAAAACTTCCTTCTAATCAGTAGACGGTTTGGAAAACTAGTGCCTTTAAAATCAATGGTTTGTAATTAAAATGGTGATATTATAACACAATCAATTTATTTTGACAACTACTTTTGCTTCATACCAGCCAATTAACTATTATTTAAATACACACCCATAAGATGAAATAACTGTTTTCTTACCCAGGGGTGCAAAGTTATGGATCCCTTCTGCATTGTCAGGCTCAGAAGCTAGGATTCTTGTTTTCAATGTGCTGTCAACAGCTTTATTCGGACCAGAGTCAAGAAATTTCATAATAGTTGATACCATACTTCTCGCAGTGTTTACAATAGCCCTTGTACTAGTAACCATATTGTTGCAAATGAGCTGAACACCACCTAAATTTATAAAGAATACTAAATGAAAATTATCTTAACACAGATGATTTGACACCAAGTCAATTCTCACAGAAGACTACCAAAATAAGAACATACTGTACTACTTAACGATTACATTTAAATGGCAGTTTTGGAAATTTTGCCTTACCCATATCATGGAATGCTTTCAAGGCATCACTAGTATCCAGTACTCTCAGAATAAACCACAATAATGGTTCAGATAACTGGCAAGTAGCAAGAGAGCCCTAAAAAAAAAAACCATACATGTATGCTGTGATTTTTAAAAGGTGATTATTAATTTCCTATTAATTAGGACAAATAAGTTTCACTGAATATAACATTCTTTTATAGTTAATTATTATAAAATGGTAACCTTAACCTAAATCACTTAATATAAAATGTCTGCCAAAATATTTTAAAACTCTTGCCTGTGTCAGAAGGTAAGTGAACAGTCTCTTCTCTGAACTCAGCACTTTTTGTGTCTGGCTTTACCTAGTATTATCATTTTCTACCTTAATGTGCACTGATTTCCTTTTCCACTAGACAGTACTTTCCTTTAAAAATGTAGCCTTCTCAAATATTTATCTCTATATCTTCTAATGGGGAAATATATATACAGATTCAATATATATTTATGAAAATGATAATTATACAATGACACATAAAAGACTCCTTAAGAAATTATATTTTAAAACCCGCTTTTGGAAGAAAATAGTAAATGGACTAGAAGGTAAATTAATCACACTTGCTCCTAAAATCTCATTTTTTAAAAAGGAAATTTAAAAAGTAATAACATTCTAACCTATTTCTCTTTTAAAATTACTCTAACCCCTTTTAACTGAAAGGAAACTAAATATGCAACTTAAGCCTGAAAAAAACACTCACATTAAATTTTCATATATACTTCTATGTAGAACATGTTGCTATTCAACTATACTATTTCTAGGGAAAAGGAAAGAACTACTTCCTAAGACAATGGAAAGAAAATCTTAAAATTTAAAAACATTTTACTCTTACATCACTATAGTTAACTTTGACAGTTTCAAGGAAACTTTTCTCTTCAACTTGTATTATTAATCTATGGTTCTCATCTGCTGATTCTGTTCATTTTCCAATATATAACTAGAATACTGTATTTGTCTTTATCTTACAGATAATTCTCTGCTCCCCTTGCTATTAACTACTTAAATCATTGCAATTGTTGCTGGATTGAACTTACCTGTCTGCCCATATATCCACAGGCCATGTAGGTTAAAATTGGCTGCAGCATCATATGAACTGTAGATGCTTTTTTACTAAGAGTTGTCAGTATGGTAAACAGTCCATCCCCAACTGATATGGCATCTAACCCACCATGAAAGTTTTCATGTTTAGTGAGATGTAATCCACTTGCCCCTAGTTTAAATAAAAAGTTTACACATTTTTAAAAAAGCAAATCCTTAAAAACCAATAATAATTAAAATAGAGAGTCTTACAAGCCACTTTTTCCCTCAAACCACTGAAGGATGCATGCAAAACAGCTGTGTGTGTTCCCATGTTGTGTGTCTATACACATACACATGTCTAGAAATTAAAATACCTAACATAACATTCAGTAGAGAATGATTTTTGGTTATCTTTTTATAGAAGATACCTCTGTTGTTTGTAACAATATATCACACAACTGAGGAACGCATTATACATATCAAGAAGAAAAGCAGAGAAAAATAACTGATACTATTATGCAACTATACTTTAAAACTTTTAATCAAAAAGACAATAGTTTTTTTTCCTCACATGAAGGAAGAAATACTAATAAACAAAATTACATCAGGAATGGATTTTATCACAACTTACTGAAGCTTAATTCGTTTAAAATAATTAACATATTAGCTTTCAAAGAAGTAGAAAAGAAACAATATGTAAATTTTACACATCGATGTGTCACTGAAACTGTTAAAACATGAACAAAAATTTATACTTCACATTATAAGAAACTATAAGTAAATAAAATTTACTCACTCCCTAATATGAAATTTGAAGTCTAATTCTTCATCTTTAAAATGTTAGAGATATATGACTATAAATTATGGTGCTCAGCTTACAAAACTGCTTCCTTTTCTTAATTTAATTCCATACAAGTTATTTTGTTAGTATTTTCCAATTTTAAAAAAATTCACACTTAAAAATTTTCAACTGATGTATGCCACTCTACAGAAGATTTTAACTAATAACAATCAGTCAGGCTAAGATGTTTACAATAAAGTAACACTGTATTGTACAGTAAAAAGAAAATGAATTCATACATTGCTAAAGGAAAGAGATACAGCACTAGAAGCAGGTTTAAGGTTATATTCTCGATACGTACCGATTATCATCGCCATGGCACTGCTATTGCACAGGCCCAGAGCAGACAGAATCTGGCTCATGATCTGCTGGTTGGCCAACACTAAGTCGGCGACAGACGCAGGTGGTCCTTGAATGCTGCTAGAGCTTCCACTGCCGTCTTTGCCTCCTGAAACTTTCTCTTCATCTGAAACACTGTCTGTCGTATTGGTGGTCACAGGCACTCTTGCACTGTACTCCCTATTACCCGAAAGAGGCAGCTGAACTAAAATGTTAACCAGTTTTAGCAAATCAAACATGAGTTGATCTCTTGTCATTTCACCACAAACTGCTTTTGCATCACCTGGACGAATGAGGTTGGCAAAGAGTCCCCCAAAGCATGCTCGAGCACCCACTGAGCTATCTGATCCACTTCGAGACATGACTTTGTCTGAGCAAGTGATATAGTGGTGCACTAAAAAAGTGACAGACTCTATCACAGCAGAAATAGTACTAACGGAAACAACTTCAAAATTCTGCTCCAAAGTGAATTCTAAAAGCTTTACTTGGGCATCAAGAGGTCCTTGGCCTGTCTGGAAGGCACCCCTGCAGAAAAAGCAAGAGGATTAAACATTAATCCATTTTAAATTGTTTTGAAAGAGGTAACCACCAGAATACAAGAAAGCTAAACAATAATTAAACTCCTGGTATTCACTATTTCACTTTGCAGCAGAGTTTGCCACTCTTCCTGCATCCTTCTTGTTGTTACCTCCATTTTATCACATAAAATAAAAAATAAATTTCTTTCCAAATAGAAAACTGAAGAAAAAGCAAATCAAAGAGGTGATTTTGAAGCCACAGACTAAAATAATTATATATCACAAGGCACTCCTCATAATGAATGAGCTCTGTATTGTTAGAACCTCAAATGTTGTTAAACATTTCTTACTAATCTTGATTTTCATAAATTAGGATTCAACCAGTTCATTCTTACACATCAAACTGAATGCTCTTAAGTTCTGCTTATGCTGAAGACATAGAAAGTGGAAAGATCATTGTACCCCCAACTTAACAATTTTTTAAAAAGCCAAATTAACTCTAAAGTCATAACTTTTCTTGAACCCACCAGAGAGCTAAGGTCAAAGCTTTTCTTGAACCCATCAGAGAGCTGACGGTACCAAAAAGACTGAAATCCATGCAAAGATAGCTCATAGGTGGAATATGAGCATTGGCTTTCCTGTGGCAGAACTTGGGAAGTCAAGATGCTAGCAACATGCATAAGTGTAAGAAGAATTCAGCTAAATATTTAACACACTGCTATTCCAGGTGTGTAAGCGTGGCAACACTGAGCCCTGAGAATTCACATTCACTCACAGGCACCCTCCCTTCAACATCCCCCACACATGCCCTGCCCTGTGCTTCTATTCTATCGGGCTGTTCCTGAGTTTTATACTTTATGTAAACTGTAAAATGTAAGTAACATGTTTTTCCTGAGTTCTGTGAGTCTTTCTAGCAAATTACTGAGCCAGAAGGGGGACTGTGAGAACTCCTGAAGTTGTAGTGAAATCATACAACAAAACTTCAAGTTCACGTTTTCTAACGACATGTATGCATATCATAACATCACATTTTTGGTTTTGTGAATCTACTCCTTTCCACACTTATGCTTCATCACTGTACATAAACTATGAACAAGTTGAACTACAACCAGATTAGTATTTTAAAATAGCTATAAAGGAGAAAGAAAACACAAATGAGGATAGTACTCTGAGATAAAATTTTCTGCCACTATGAAAACATATCTCCATATAAATTTTTTGCATTAATTCTTATATTAGGTTGAAGGCATTTTGCTATGGATCTATTAAAAATAACTATTATTATGAATAAATTATTAATGTATGCCATTTAAAAACAATTAATTTTTAATATTTTATTTTATTAATTATTTTATGCTATTACAAACCATACCTTTTTCTGACACCCAATACTGTGAAACTAATTGTTAGAGAGTGATGTAATCTCCAAGTTATTTTAATCATTTTCAAATATACATTAAAATATTTTAAAACTTCACTGGCACTTCCACAATGAAGTTAAAGATAGCAAACAGCATTTTTAACTTCTTCCTGATATCAATGGGAACTTTTTAAGTAAACATAATAGAATCTGGTTTGTTCATAATGGTTTTTTCCCCCATAATTTTAAGTAAGATGATAGTTAATATTTCATTAAAAGTTTTTCTCAGAAAGCAATGTCAGCTTTTATGAAATATCTCATAGTATGATGAAATGATTCGTTAATATGATATATAGTATATGATATTGAAGTATTCATGTGTTTTAAGAATCAACCCATTATGGTCACAGTTTATTCTTTTTAACCTATTGCCTGACTTTGGTAATAAATTTTATTTAGGATTTCAATACAATATTAATATTTTTCTTTTTTAAGATATCTTTGTCAAGTAGGTTTCAAATAAAATTACTGGTAGCTTTAATTCCTTACCTTTATTCTAGAATAATTTAAAGAGCTTCAAGTAAATTTCACATAGAAGGTTTGTAACTACTAATCTATGAACCCATTATTCCATTAACAACAGAAGAAGCTTAGGATTTGGGAGAGCCATAATGAAAAGAAAACAATCAGGAAACATATCAATAAATCTTTCCCTCTTAATTCTTGGTATCATCCTGCTTGTCCATCCCCAGATAAACTCAGAACAAATGATAAGAGAAAATTTATTTGGAGGATTACCTATTGCTTCTATCAATACATCAGGAATACATGTTAACGACATTGAAATTTACCTTTCTGTTGAAAGTATATGAATTAGCTTGAGCAAAAATTCACTGAATATCTGAGGACACGTTGAAGACAGATGCACTTGCAATCGGGTAAGAAATTCTTGCATAGCTTGCGTAGCTGTTGGACCAACCTGAAGAAAAACGTAATTCTACTGAAAACTGCTCACTGATTCCATTTCCTGAATTATTCATTTAAAAGTATCAAGTGTTAAAGAGCCACATGGTTGAAACTTCTCATTTGAAAAACAAAAATATTAACAGTGATAGCACGAAACCAACTAAGCTTTTAGGCCTTGACATATTTTAAATTGAAAATTATAGATTCTATGGTCAATATTTTTCCATTATGTCAGACTTATTTAATTCAATACAGAAAAAGACTCACCTAAGTTACACAAAAAACATCTCTATAATGCTGTCAAAAGCACAAAAAAACTGTGATTTTTCACAATCTTAATCATCCCATTTCAACAGACAGGCTAAGTGATCCACAATAGGTCATGCTTCTAATGACTACAAGAGCAAATACTAAAATGAATGGAGGGAAAAAACTCTCCAAACAAAAAGCATAGGGCTAAAAATAAACCTGTAGCAAACTGCAAAAAGAAAAAAAAAAGCTTTCCAAACTTCTATCTCTTCAATTAAAAAAAAAACAATAGTGAGAGCTACACCAAGTACCCTGAACTATGTGCTGGAATGTTATGATCATAAACCCTACAGGAGTTTTGGAAAAACAAAATGCAATGTAATTCTCAAAACCATTTTAGACAAACTTCCTTTCTAATTCTGAGCATAAAAATCTTAACATTCATAGCCAAACTAACTATTATAAACCAAAATATCTGGGGAAAGCTTGATCTTCAATAACTGTCATTCTGCCTTAGAAAAAAAAAATAATGGGGGGAGAAGAAACACACTATTTTATACCGTGGTATGCTCCCTGACACGTAGGCTCTACCATGAACTAGCTGTATAATTGTGGGCAATGCAGATAATGCATGTTTTCTCATATGTAAAATAAAGAAGCTAGAATCAGTGATTTCAGGAATCCTCACATTCCAAATTCATGCAATCTTTATGTATAATAATCACTTGATAACATGCCTCTGCCCCCTGCCCATCAAAACTCTGGGCCAAGCAAACTACAAATAGTCTCTTTTTTTTTTAATCTTTTTCTTTTGTTTATTTTATGATGATCTACAAAATTTAAGTCTATTCTGTAGTATGACAGTACTGACTAAATGCATCCAACAGAATTTAAGCTCCAAGAATGGCAGAGTCTCGTTAACTACATCAATCTCTAGCACCCAGAACAGTACACAGATCTTACACATAGATAAGCACATAGCTAAGAAATAAAAGATAACCTTGCAAGACAATTATGAATAATGTCCATTAGAAAGATACTATGAACAGTGAATACATTTTTTTGAAAAGAAATATAATGAAGGAAAAATTTTTAAAGCAGTATAACAAAAGCTTAAATTGATATAAAAGAAATATCTATGGTTAGACTAAAAAAGCTTGTAAGTTCTGATGTATCTTTTTTTCTGAATTAACAAAAGCAGTATTTATCTTTTTCCTTTCAGGTTTGAGATATAAATGACACATAGGCCTGTAAGTTTGAAGTGTACAGAATAACAATTTGACTTATAGACACAATGAAATGATTACCACAGTAAGTTTAGAGAACATCCATCCCATATAGATACAAATTAAAAGAAAAAATTTTTTTCTATATAAATCTCAAGATTTACTCTCTCAGTAAACTTTCATATATAATATACAGAAATGTAAATTACATTTATCTTGCTGTACGTTATATCCCTAGTACTTACTTGTCTTATAACTGGAAGATTTTGCCTTCTGGTTACCTTCATCCAGTTCCCCCAACCCCCACCTCTGATCTCTTTTTCTATGAGTCTGCCTTTGAAGTGAAATTCACCTACAACACTATTTAGATCCTGGTGTACAACAGTGATTTGATATTTCTATACATTTCAAAATGATCACCACAGTAAGTCCAGTTACCATCTGTCATCATAGAGATATTGCATTATTATTGACAATATGCCCCACGCAGTAGATTTTATACTGGTGATTCATTTATTTTGTACCTGGAAATTTGTAGCTCTCAATTTCCCTCACCTATTTCTCTCATCTTTCTCACCCCCCGACCCCAATCCCCCATTCAGGCAACCACCTGTTTGTTCCCTGTATCTGTGACTCTATTCACTTTTATTACCTTTGTTCATTTGTTACGTTTTTTTGGGATTCAACATATAAGTAAACTCAAAGCAATTGTCTTTCTCTGTTTTACTGCACTTAGCATAATACTGTTTAGGTCCACCCATGTCAACATTTTGTTTTTTGTTGAACAAAATATTTAATATTATAAAAGAATTAGGTGACTTCTCAAATCTTGATTATAGAGGTCATTAAACACAATACATTATTTTAAAAATATTTTTAAACTCCCAAAGTTTTGAAATTATTTCCTAACATTTAGGTATTTGTTTAGAAGGTTTCACAAATAATACAATATAACACCAAAAATGCATCTTTGCATAAAAATCAAGTAATTCCAAGAGAAAATTTACTACCTGCTATATTGTTTCAGTACAGCTATTATTATTATAAAAACTTTAAAACATTTTATTACATTTATACATAAAAGTCATCATTTAATACCTTAGCAGTAAAAACTTCACATATTTAGGCACACTTAAGATTTCTTTTACAAGTGAGTTACCATATAGCCTAAGCCCATCTCTGGCTTTCAAGCTCACATACCTGTGGGCTGTGCTGGCTTGTTCCATGTGGACTCGTGCCAGAAAGAAACTTCACTAACACATGAAGCAGGTTTGCATCTGAAACCAGCAGATGGGCAGTACTCTCCTGAGTTCCAATGGTACTACTGGAACCAGCTGTAAGGCATTAAAAAAAAAAAGTGCTCAAGAAATAGTCTGAGACAATGGAACTGCAGTATTCAAAACATCTCTTGGTTTCAAAGAAAACTCATAGACTCCTGGCAGTTACTAAAAACAATCTAAATCTCTACTGTACTGACTGAGCCTCACTCCCTATTTTCCTCTACCACAGATTTCTTGCCTCCTTTCTGGAAGTGAAAAATACCTAGTTTAATGTTTATCTTATTCAGTATACAGACAAGTTGAAAAGAATGCTTAGTGTCCTTTTGGTAAGTCCTTTTTACTAAGTAATCACTGTCCCCTTCTAGAAATAAAGATCTATTTTTCAGATAAAGTTTAACCCAGCTTTTGAAAATAAACTGAGGTAAAATTTATTCATTTCAGCATGTCAGCTACATAAAGACTGTATACTGTTAAGATATATACTGACAATACAACAGCTTTTTGAAGTGAACAAAATACTCGAGTCAAATCTATCATCAGTATCATATGGAAAGTGAAAGTCTTAGTGGTTTAGCGTGTTGGGAGTCTTTGCGAACCCATGGACTGTGGCCCGCCAGGCTTCTCTGTCCATGGGATTTTCCCAGCAAGAATACTGGAGTGGGTAGTCATTCCCTTTTCCAGGGGATCTTCCTGACATAGGGATTAAATTGGGTCTCCTGAATTTCAGGCAGATTTTTTACTGTCTGAGCTACCAGGGAAGTTTCATTCTTAAAAGTTTCAAAAATTAATTCTACTATCTTAAACAGGAAATAAAGAAGTGGGATAAAGAAAGTAGGAAACTATTAGGAGTTTGGAATCTGAGAAGAAACAAGTAGGTTCCATAAAAACAGATTTTAGATGTGAAAAACACAAACTGAGGTATCTAGTCATACATGTTCATGAATATATGAATGAATAAACCATTTTTAAGTGCTAAATTACTTTAAAAAGAATCAATAACCAGCACAAGACACAGGCTAACATTAAAAACTTGATTTTGTACTCTAAAAGTAATCAATTTTTAAAACTAAAAGCTTTTAGAAGGTAAAAATATAATTTAAACTTGTAATTATAGCTACATGGGAGTATATAATCAAAGTAAAGAAGCAAAAAGGACAAGACATATTAAGAACAAGTCTAACAGAGACATATTCAAATAAGAAATTCAATCATTTTCACAACTATTTCACTTCTTGGAAACATCTTTTTAAGAACCTGATAGTAAGAAAAATAAAGTGTATGTCAGAGATATAAAGGAATGTCTGACTTACGGTTAAGCTGCATGTTTGTCATGAGAGTTAGACTATGAAGCACAAGGCACCATGTCCGGAGCAAAGTATTGGGATACCAAGCTAACACCGTGAGAAAGCTGGTTATTGATGCTACGTGGAAAGACAAAGGGGAAATTTTTACTCAGAAATAGCAAATGTTTACTAAGAATTAAAACGAAGAGAATTTAAAACCATGAAATTATTTTTTAAATCAATTCACTAGTGTCCTCAAAACATAAATAAGAGTTTCCCATTAAATATAACTAAAGCACTAGAGTCAGCAATATTTTATGTCTGAATTTAAAGCTCATTCCATGACAAATAACATGTCATCACTACACATTTGTCATCCTTTCCAAACGACAGGCTATATACAATTTGTTTTTTACTAAATATCCTCATATTATGCAAAACCAAAAACTGAAAATAATAGGGCATCTTGGAAAGACAGGGGTGGGGCAGACCATTCAAAATCAATGCAACTTCCCAGGAAAAGCACAAACTAAAACAATAACTAAGTCACCTACAAGGCCTAGATAAGAATCACGTGTGACAGGTGGAGAAATGAAAAAAGGTATTAAAAATAAGCAAACATAATATAGAGCATTTAACTGTGCCCTTAAAACACCAAGTAAAATGGCTGATTCCAGATCCCAGGCAGGAAATATATACAGTGTGCAACACCTATCATACTAAAACCTAAAGAAGACGTTGTGTATTTCACAAAAATCAAAACCAAAACAATCTAAAAAGAAAGCATCTTACTGACTACAAACAGCATAATATCAGCATCAATAAACAATGATTATGACAGAAACATAAGAAATATTTTTAAATCATGAACTTATATTTATTAAAGAAACTAAGAGGTCTAGATTATAGACTACTTGAGAACCAATTAACTTTAAAATTTAATTTTAAAATACAAAAAATTTCCAACGTTTTTTCTGCCTCCATTATACAAACTGTATGTCCAAAGGATGACATGATAGCACATTAAAGGAAGTTTCTCTTTATGCAAGTATTGATATTTCAAGATAAATAAAAAAAAGGAATAACAAAGTTAGATTATTTTCATTTTGAAACTTCCTGTGAATGGCTAGTAATTCTAGGCATTAATCATCAATGCCTACTAACAACACAAAAACAAACAACCTATGAAACTGCCTTTAAATAATAGAACAAAAAATCAGATTAAACTCCATGTCTAACTACCAAACTACCATTTTTTTGACAAAAAACTGTGCAAAGGAATGGGAAAAAAAGACATAGGAGGAATTTAAAAACATAATTAAAATGTGCAGACCCTCTACAGATTCTATCTCTAATAAACAAAAAAGTTGTGTTAACAGTTTAGACAACTGGAAATTTGAATACTGACCAAATATCTGACTACAGTAAGAAATAATTAATACTTCTTAAGAGTCAGACACAGCTGAGCGACTGAACTGAACCCTTGTTTATGTTTAATGTTTTTCACAATAATAAAATTTAAAAAAGGGATGGGAGCAAAATTTATAGCAATAATCATTAATACAGTGAAACACATGGAAACCTAATAATTAAAGTAGGGCTGGCTCCTATAGAGACATGCATAAGCAGGCCCAGGAGACTGCACAGCTGTCACTAAGGCTGAGAGACAGGCCACATGAGGCCCGTGTGTGATGCACGTCGCCAGAGAGAAAGCACCAGGAGTAAATAATTATTACTTTTCTTTAAACAGATTCCTGTAACCAGAGCTGAAAGCGAGTTCTATTCCTATTGAAGGATATTATTCAAGTCCCGCAATTCCCATGTTTCTGCACTTCTCAAGAAAAGAACAAAATGAATGAACACAACTTCTACAAAAAAATTGATATCTTTCTCCAATCTACTAATTCTCCTAGAGTTACTGCACCAGTTGCAAAAGAATAGCTTACGGGACTTCCCTGTGGTTAAGAATCCGCCTTGCAGTGCAGAGGACAAGAGTTCGATGCCTGGTAGGGGAACTAAGCCCATGTGCCTCACCCGGAGAGTCCGTGCACCGCAGCAAAAGACGCACAAGACTCAACAAGAATCACACAATCAAGACCCTGTGTGCCGCAACTAAGACCCAATAACTAACCCCGACACTGCCAAATGAATAAAGAATTAAAAACAAAAAGAATAGCTTATAAACAAGACAAAAAAAACAAGACAATACTTTAAGGAAATACAATGTAAAGATGAACAGAGCACTGTAGAATTTATGTCTGACAGACATAATACAGATCAGAGAATACAGTTTTCTGTCCTCTTTCCTGCTAATTAATAAGTTAGTATATTAAAATAGGTGATTTTTTTTACTAAAACATTACAACCATGATAAAGATTATTAACCTAATCATTTTCTTTTTAACTTACTTTATGCTATGTTAATGATTTTCCTTCAAATAAATCTCACCTTGATTTAATGTAATGACAGGTATTCGATTAGCATTATATAAAAAAATGTCTGCTCCATTTTCTTTGTTTCCAGATGAACTAGAATTCAGACTCAATGTGAGCCACAACTGGAGAAGTGATTCCAACTGAAAAGCAATGAAAATTGACAGAAAGAAAATGTACCCATGATATCATGAAATACCATTCAAACAAAAAAACTTATGTATGAATCCTTACAATTATGAGTAAATAATTTGTCAATTAAATATTATTTTTGGATACTTCAATTCAGGTGAAGAGCGAACATCTTAAAAATCTAGATCAAATAAAATTTAACTAAATTAAAATTTATAATTTACCAAATACAAATGTTTTACTAAATTAAAAGAGGTGATTCAAGTCTTTAAACACAGGTGTGTGTATAATATGCAGTTAGAACTAAAGAAGTAAAGTTTAAAATCATAAAAATAATAAATAACCTATCATTGATGAACTGTGGTTAATTAAAATAATTCCAAGATTTTTCTATCTGAGTATGACAAAGAAATCATCCCTGTCTGATTGAGAATGATCTTTCTAGTTATTTTATCTTTTCCAGGCCGGCAACAACGTCTAAAAATACATCATTTCTCCTGAAGTCATACCTGAACATGATGGACTTGAAGCATGGAAAAAAGTTTGTTGAAACAAACATTTAACATTGGGACAGACGATAACTGTACAATAAGCTGGTTGGACTGGTTAGATGCTTGTAAGCCCCCTAGAAGTGAATCATCTGTTCCGGTGGGAGACTGTGATACTGAAAATTAAACACAATTGTGATTTTATCACAAAGTAGCAGGAGAAATGTTAACTAGCTATTAATATGTACAGTTAAGGTGGTTTTTTTTTTTTTAATTAAAACTGCATTTTTTTTTAATGATTCAGCATTACATTGTTTGAAAACAAGGTTTTACAACATTACTTCAAAGTTCAAAAGAAAAATTACCACAAAGAGAAGCTCCCAAATTCACGGCACTTGTCCACCAAAGGGAAAGAACCTTACTCTCTAGCAATTTCTATCTGCAATTTTCTTCTAATTACTAAGAGGGAGGAAAAAAGGGAAAGAAAGAAGACCCTTGCCTATTTCTTTAGAAGATGGCTTTACAACAATCTAGACTCTAATCCATTGATTCTCAACCTTGAAAAGCACATTAAAATTGTCAGGGCAATATTGAAAAGTACTGATGCGAGGATACATACACCAAACTAACTGAGTATAGGTTCATGGTGAGCAGAGAAATAAAGGGATGCTAAGAGAACTTTCTCATATATTTAGAAAGTTTTATATTAAATGAGGAACACAGTTTTGGGCAGAAGAATAACCAAAAGATAGAATGTATCAAGAAGCAGAACACTATACCAATTCTTAGGTTTTTCTGTTTTTTCTATACTTCCTAAGGCAAGAAAAAATGAAAAATGCAAAGCAAAAGAATTCAACTTTACACAGGAAGATCTGAAAACCCAAATTTCTCTTTTGAAAAGAATTGTGAACTCTCCTTCAAAGAAGGACATGACATGCTTCCTAGGTTTTAACTAGTATCCCTATACTTTTATTCATCACCATGCCCACCACATTTTCATTTTTCTTGACCTAAGAAAAGTAAAAACATCACCATCTCCCTAGAACAGCTCTATCTTAAGGTAGACAGGCTGCTATCTTAACTGTACTCACGTGACAGAAGTGGATCTACTGAAGTCTAGCACAACATCGAGTCAGCAGACCGTGTCCTATTGGCCAAATCTGGCAGGCCACCAGACTCTGTAACATGGTTTTCTTAATAGCCATAGCTATTCATTTAGGTGTATGCTGTCTACAGCTGCTTAAGTCAGAGTAGAGCTGCAAAACACAATGCACAGCCCCAGAGAGCCTAAAATATTTACTACCTGGTTGTTCACTATAAAAAGTTTTTCTTCTTTTCTACAGATAGTTTTGGTAGTAAGTCCTCTTAATTCTGTAGTTCAATCAGACCCATTTGGCTATCATCATGATATGTCTTTCATCTTTCATATGTCTTCAAGGAGGATAAAGATGTTACCATCAAGAAACCCACTTTATCATAAATCTGGATATAATGCAACAAACTCCTAGGCAGCTAGCTATGCAGGCTTCCCCAAGAATGTCATTAACCTCACTCTACCACAAATAACAAAAACATGACTGAAGTTTTTGGACTGAACTTAAGAACACTACATGGAGGTGTTCTGTTTCCCTTCTACTCTCTAAATTCATTAATCCTCTATCTTATCTCTCAACTTGCTACTAAATTAGCAAGGGAGAATTTAAAAACCTGTCACTGGTAGTTCCCTGGTGGTACAGTGGATAAGAATCTGCCTGCCAATGCAGGAGACATGAGTGCAATCTCTGGCTCAGAAGAATCCACGTGCCGTGGAGCAGCAAAGCCCGTGTGCCACAAGTAGGGAGCCTGCGCCCTAGAGCCCGAGAGCCGCAACTGATGAGCCTGTGTGTATGCTCCACAACAAGAGAAGCCACCACAATGAGAAGCCCACGACTGCAGAAGAGAGTAGCCCCTCGTCACCGCAACTAGAGAAAGCCCTTGCAAAGCAACAGAGACTCAGTGCAGCCAAAGATAAGTTATAAAAAAATCCACTGTTACTGAGTACATCTGACGACAATCAAGAGATAAACTGGTAAGTATAACACTCTAAGAGTGGTGACTTTTACATACATGTAGGAGATGTATTTGTTAATGCCTGTAAAATGGAATCTGCTTCCAGGGTAGACATCATTTTCAACATAAGTTCTGCTTGTTGTTCGAGTCCAACTTCTAGGCGAGCATCTAGGGCTACAAAAAAACAATTAAAAAACAAAAGCTATTTAATAATTATTATTCATGTCCTACTTCCTACAACAAAATGCTGACATCTGAGCCCCAAACGGTGAGGAATGCATCTTCACAGTAGAACAACCTGGCATGGGTCCCAGAGTTACACCAGGTAACAGTATCTGGGCAAAGGAGGCTAGAGACGGGACAGCGGAGATACCAGAGGCGCCAAGTAAGGGAAGTGATGACAATGGAAGCAAATAAATTAAGGATAACGAGAATCAAGCACCTCACTATCAAGAGAAAAGAGAAATATGAACAAAGGAAAAATGAAGCCTATAGAGTTAGATTACAGTTAGATTAACTGATGTATCAATGTGAACTTGTGGCATGCTAGATAGACAAATACAGAAATAAATATAACCACAAATGTGTGTACACATTCCCTAGATTTGGCCATCAAGAGACCACAGAAACAGCCCCAAATCAGCAACAAGTGTATCTAGTACTCAAATCTTGAATTCTTCCACTAAAAGGTTTTGAAATATCTTTTTTGTTCATGAAGTGGCTAATTCACAGTCTGGGAAAGGGAAAGTAAATGATGAGCTTGGGGCATCTTGTTATGTTAAAAAACAGGGAAATGTTCAAAGAAAGATAAGGATATGTCAAAACAAACAAACAAACAAACAAACAGAGACCAGTTTAAAGGAGATATCACTGGTCAAATCAGGGCAATTTGAATATCAAAATAAATAATGATAACTGAATTTACCTAATGCATAGAACTATACATTTAAAAATGGCTAAAATGGAAAACTTTATGTTCCCTATATTTTAAGACAAATAAATAATGGTAATAACAAATTATAACACACTGAATAAAAAAAGGAAACCACTGGTCTATTCAGCAGTAAATGGATAAACTATTAACTTCTTTTAAAAAAAATAACAGTTTCCAAGTATTCTTCTGTCACTCCAACCAATAAACATTTTTTTTACAAATGGGAAAAGAATAATTTTTCACTGGAAAATTTTGATAAGACAACTCTTTTATCAAGTAATTAGACTGAAGACCACCAGCAATGATCCAAATTAAAATCACGAGCCACCTAATAGGATGCAATAAGAAAAACCAGACACTACAGTTTCCTAATGTTACGGCCAAAGTCACACAACCACAATCTAATCATGAGGAGATAGCATACAAACCCCAAGTGAGGGAAATTCTACCAAAGAACTGGCTTATAATCTTCAAAAGCATCAAGATCATGAAAGCCACCTCTGTAAAAGTGTGGCAAACTGAATAACACTGAAGAGATATGGTAACTATAGTTCACCCACGAAAAACACACTCTGAACTGCACAAGTCAACTTACATGGATTTTTTTCAACAAATATATACTATACGATCCAGTTGGCTGAATGCATGGATGCAAAGGGCTTCCCAGGTGGCACTAGTGGCAAAGAACCTGCCTGCCAATGTAGGAGACATAAGACACTCAGGTTCGATCCATGGATTGGGAAGATTCCCTAAAGGAGGGCACAGCGACCCACCCCAATATTCTTGCCTGGAGAATCCTCGTAGGCAAAGGAGACTGGCTGAATGCAGCCATTAAGGTCACAGAGTCAGACAGGACTTAAGTGACTTAACACACACACGTGAGCGCAACTTTAGAGAGAAAGAACCAACTGTGAAGTTACACACAGACTTTCAACTGTGTGGGAGTGAGCCCCTCTGCTCCCCCATTACTCAAGGGTCAACTATAAAATGCAATGCACACTTTTGTACTGGATCATTTTGCATAAAGGACATTATTTAGACACAACTGCTGAAACTTGAATGGAGTCTTGGTTAGTACTAATGTTAATTTCCTGATTTTGATAGAATGTGCTTCCTGATGTGTTTATGTAGAAGAAATGTCCTGCTTTGTAAAACAAAACAAAATAGAAAAATATCAGATTAACAACTTACTCCCAAATGGGTCAGGATAAAGCTGTTCTCTGTATTACACTTGTAACTTTTCAGTAAATGTATGGCTGATTCAAAATTTAAGAAAATATTTCATTGAGAATACAGTAAAGTTGCAGGATATAAAATTAACACACAGAAATCTCTTGCATTTCTATACACTAACAATGAGAAAACAGAGAAATTAAAGAAACAATACCATTCACCATTGCAACAAAAAGAATAAAATACTTAGGAGTATATCTACCTAAAGAAACAAAAGACCTATACATAGAAAACTATAAAACACTGATGAAAGAAATCAAAGAGGACACAAACAGATGGAGAAATATACCGTGTTCATGGATTGGAAGAATCAATATTGTCAAAATGGCTATACTACCCAAAGCAATCTATAGATTCAATGCAATCCCTATCAAACTACCAACAGTATTTTTCACAGAACTAGAACAAATAATTTCACAATTTGTATGGAAATACAAAAAAACCTCAAATAGCCAAAGTAATCCTGAGAAAGAAGAATGGAACTGGAGGAATCAATCTGCCTGACTTCAGACTATACTACAAAGCCACAGTCATCAAGACAGTATGGTACTGGCACAAAGACAGAAATATAGATCAATGGAACAGAATAGAAAGCCCAGAGATAAATCCATGAACCTATGGTCACCTTATCTTCAACAAAGGAGGCAAGGATATACAATGGAAAAAAAGACAACCTCTTTAACAAGTGGTGCTGGGAAAACTGGTCAACCACCTGTAAAAGAATGAAACTAGAACACTTTCTAACACCATACACAAAAATAAACTCAAAATGGATTAAAGATCTAAATGTAAGACCAGAAACTATACAACTCCTAGAGGAGAACATAGGCAAAACACTCTCTGACATAAATCACAGCAGGATCCTCTATGACCCACATCCCAGAATTTTAGAAATAAAAGCAAAAATAAACAAATGGGACCTAATGAAACTTAAAAGCTTTTGCACAACAAAGGAAACTATAAGCAAGGTGAAAAGACAGCCCTCAGATTGGGAGAAAATAATAGCAAACGAAGCAACAGACAAAGGATTAATCTCAAAAATATACAAGCAACTCCTCCAGCTCAACTCCAGAAAAATAAATGACCCAATCAAAAAATGGGCCAAAGAACTAAACAGACATTTCTCCAAGGAAGACATACAGATGGCTAAAAAACACATGAAAAGATGCTCTACATCACTCATTATCAGAGAAATGCAAATCAAAACCACAATGAGGTACCATTACACGCCAGTCAGGATGGCTGCTATCCAAAAGTCTACAAGCAATAAATGCTGGAGAGGGTGTGGAGAAAAGGGAACCCTCTTACACTGTTGGTGGGAATGCAGATTAGTACAGCCGCTATGGAGAACAGTGTGGAGATTTCTTAAAAAGCTGGAAATAGAACTGCCATATGACCCAGCAATCCCACTTCTGGGCATACACACCAAGGAAACCAGATCTGAAAGAGACACGTGCACCCCAATGTTCATCACAGCACTGTTTATAATAGCCAGGACATGGAAGCAACCTAGATGCCCATACGCAGACGAATGGATGAGGAAGCTGTGGTACATATACACCATGGAATATTACTCAGCCATTAAAAAGAATTCATTTGAATCAGTTCTAATGAGATGGTTGAAACTGGAGCCCATTATACAGAGCGAAGTAAGCCAGAAAGATAAAGACCATTACAGTATACTAACACATATATATGGAATTTAGAAAGATGGTAACGATAACCCTATATGCAAAACAGAAAAAGAGACTCAGATGTATAGAACAGACTTGTGGACTCTGGGAGAAGGCGAGGGTGGGATGTTTCAAGAGAACAGCATCGAAACATGTGTATTATCTAGGGTGTAACAGATCACCAGCCCAGGTTGGGTGCATGAGACAAGTGCTCGGGCCTGGTGCACTGGGAAGACCCAGAGGGATCGGGTGGAGGGGGAGGTGGGAGGGGGGACCGGGATGGGGAATACATGTAAATCCATGGCTAATTCATTTCAATGTATGACAAAAACCACTGCAATGATGTAAAGTAATTAGCCTCCAACTAATAAAAATAAATGGAAAAAATAAAATAAGAAAAAAAAAAAGAAAATATTTCATTGAAAAAAGAAAGTTACATACTCTGTGACTAGAAGAGTGCAAAAATAATAACATAATTTCATTCTGCTTACAAATAAAATATAAATTTACTATTATAATTGTTTTTTGTTATAAAAATAAAAGAAACTGCAATAACAATAAAATAATTAAAACCACTGGCACTCTCACAACTCACAAGTATATTTTGCTAAGTGTTATTTTGAGAAACAAAAGATGGATCATAAATAGAAATAAATAAATAGACCATAAATAAATAAATGGACCATAAATAGAAATGCTTCCAAACTGACCAACACACAGCTCTCAGTGTCAGTCACGCTCAAGGCACCCCTGCAATAATAAACTCTCTCAGCATACATGCAGGATCAAGTTCTCAGGAGACCAAGAATACACAAACTGAGAACTTGTTTTAAGAATAGCTTGTCTTAATAACAGCGCCTCACTTACCCTGAGACACTGAAACACTAACTGTCTGTGATCCATTCTTCTCTGCATTTGCTGGTGGCTTTGCTACAGGAATTCCAAGACCTCCAATGTACGGGTTGTAATTGTAGGTGCCATAATCAGCACCCCAATAGTCATACCATGTACTGCTTATTGGCTTAAAAAAATAGAAAGAACTGTGGTTTATTTTTGACTCTTCACTAACAGTAACATATTATTTATACCACCTTAACTCAAACAGGGCTATAAAGTAAACATTCCCCTTACCCTTTAAGTTTTTAAAACATAAACTTAATGATCCATAGGAATGGTTCAGAATATTCCATTGTATCCCCAAGTCTAAAAAGACCTTATTTATTAGAATCTAGCATCTTAATAAAATCTCTTACAAACAAAATAAACTAAAATAAAGTATTAGAGATGTATCTCTTTTAGAAAGAGTAGCGGCTAGTAAAGATTCTGCAATGAACTCAACCTGGATGAGCTTAAATGCTGCTTGAAACATCAGTACTCCATAACCATACCTCCTATGTTTATTAATGGTTCTTATTAACATTTAATATTAGCAGCTATATTAAAAAAGTGATGTCAGTTCTCCTTATAACATTCTAATAGTATCATAAAAAATCTACTATAGTATCTATAGTAATTTAATTTTGAGCAAACAAAATAATGGGTTACATTAAGTGTATACTTTCCTCTTTTAAGTAATCAATAAACCAGAAGTATAAGATGAAAGATTTTAATTGCAAAGAACATTTTAGTGGATCATACCTTAAAGACTTTGGCTGCAAGAGGATCCTTTTCCAAATCAATATCTAAAGGATCAATGTCAACTTCCATTAGATCCTGAAGTAGCTCAAGGTCAATTTCTTTATCTTTTTCCAAAGAGGAAAGAGGAGGTGCACCTTCAAATAATTTAAAGTGATTTTTTTGGTGGAATATATAAAATTTACCCAATATACTACTGCTTTTAATTATAAAGTAATTGCATTTACTTAAATATAAAATGTTTCTGATACAGAAGTCTCTAAATTTTTATACTTGACAATTAAGCATAAGTAAGTACACAAACACATCACCCCATAACACACACAATTAAAAACACCAGTGCAATAGTATGTAACTTCCTAGTGGAAAAGACCATAGGATTAGTCCTTGTTGAATCAAGTCACATAAACTTTGTTATTAAAAATAATCACTAACCATTTCTAGAATGAACAATATTGTTCATTTTATTGCCTCAAACATATAATTCATAAATTACACCCAATAGTTAGGGAAAGAAAACCCATTATTAAAGTGAAAAGTAAAGTTTTAAGAACACTGCTATTCACCTTATTTTTCTATCATGAGTTAGAAAATATTCTGCTCTCAGATGATTGCAAATGCTTGACCAGCCTTTTATGCCTTCCAACTTTTCCTTTCTTTCTCACCCTTTTTTATTCAACATATATTTATACAATGTCAAGAAAACATCAGACTCATTAGGGTTTGAGTATATGAAGATCAATAAAATATATATCTACTTTCCAATAAATTAACAGGGGTTCAAAGGTGAGGGTACACAACAGAAATTCAACCAAATACAGCATGGTAGCTGCTACTGGAGACAATCAAGGAAGTAGGTAGCACCAACAGCAGTCTCCAACATAGCTGGTGGTGACGGGAAAAGCTTCGTGGAGGAGGGTAGCTGTATGTGAATCTCAGACAAGAAGTTCAGTATGTAAACTAGAGAAGAAAGTCTGCTCCAGGTAAAGGGACTATCAGACAGAGAGGATAAAATCATGAGAGACTCTAAGATTAAGTAGTGAAACAAATGAAATGACTGTAGCATTGCAATATATAAGGAAATAACTTAAACAGAGTCTTGAAAAGTAGGGAGTACACCACAAAGGTTTGTACATGCTAAGACGCACTCTATAGTTTTGAAAAGGCAGAAAACAAAGAAAGAAAAAAGAACCATTGCTGTCTTTACCACTGTGTATTTTTAACTCCTTTCTAGCTTGTAATTCCTTCCACAGAGCCAAGACTGTACCAAAATAACATGGAAACTGAGAAAGGATACCATTTTACTAGAAAAAGCATGCAAAGTGCTTCCCCGGTGGCTCAGTGGTGAAGAATCCACCTGCCAATGCAGGAGACAGGAGATGAGTCTGGGTCAGGGAAGACCACACCTGCCGCGGAGCACTAACCCTGTTTGCCTCCACAACTGAGCCTGTGATCTAGAGCCCAGGAACTGAAACTACTGAAGCCTGTGCACCCAGAGCCGGTGCTCTGCACCAAGAGAAGACACCACAATCAGAAGCCCACACACTGCAATGAGGCGTAGCCCCCGCTCACTGAAACTACAAAAAGGCCCATGCAGTGATGATGAACCAGCACAGGCATAAATAAATAAATAAAAATTATTTTTAAAAAGCAGCATGCAGAAAATCAAAGTAAAACCTATTTATCAGAAAAATACTGACATCGTTACTAAGGCTAAAGACTTACTATAAAAATTTTACACTTCATTAATATTCTTAATTTTGAAATTTAAGTTCACACTTTTAAAAAAAGAGCTAAGGATATGTTTAGTTAAAAAGCAACGGATATACCTGTCACATCATGTGTCAAAGGTTCATCGATAGTTTCCAGCAGCTGAACTGAAGACTGCTGCAGGGAGTCGTCAGAGTCACCAGCTGTGGCACCTACATCATCACTCACTGTTCCTTCCTCCATGGCTTCCGCAGCTACTGGAGCCAGCAATTCTCCTGCAGGTGAGAATATCATCACCCTAGCTGCTTTAGTAATTAGTAAAGACACCCAAAACATGTTTTTTCATCTAGTATAGAGAATAGCATGTACACTCTACCAACCATAAAAGATTCTGAGGCAAATGAGTCCTCATCTATCCAAGGAAATGCTAGGGCCTTCCACTGCACTAACTTCAAATGCTAAATAGTAAAAACATAAAATGCGTGCCTTATGAACAAGGAGTCATTATCATCACTTTAAATATATTAACTCACTTATTCATCAAAATAACAATAAAGATGTTTTTATTACCCTTATTTTACAGATGAAAAAAACTGAGGAATAGGGAGTACCTTCCTCAAGCGTACCAAGAGAACTTGGAAGCAGCCCACTGCTGGTATTAATAAGGAAGCAGACTAGCTCCCGTATCCCTGCACTTTATAACCTAATTCCTCCATAAACACTTGCATTTATCACAGGTGGTAACATAATTAAACACAAATAATTCAAAAAGGTTGCTATTGCTGAGATAAGACATTTTACACTTTTGAGGGGCACAGTTTCCTTTAATGATTAGTCAAGCATCAACAAACTCATTTTGATATACCTTATTAAAAATAAATCCTAACAAACCTGCTAAAATATCCTGTAGCATACAAGTTAAGGAATATTGAGCCCAAGCACCACCCCAAGATATATCTCCTCTATTGAAGTCAGTTCCAACCAAAAGTAATAGCAGTCTTTCCAGCTGGGGTTCGTTCACAATCTCACATAGATGTATAGTTGGCCTCGTGGCATTCGCAATGCGTGCAAGAACCTGTAATACATTTTATAAAATCATACACTTAAGTAGCTATTACATGTTTTCTCCAAAAATAAAGCACTGAAGTAACTTTTCAAATAGAATGCGCCTAATGTCAAAATATAACTATTTGACATGAAATGCAAAGGAAATGTAACTTCATGGATCAAAAGTTAAAATCCAGGTAAAAAAATGAGTTGAAAAGTTCCATTTCTACAAACAATGAATATGCTACAGGAAAGCCTTCAGGGCTTTTCCCTCTGGAGAAGGGAAAGGCTACCCACTCCAGTATTCTGGCCAGTAGAATTCCATGGACGGTATAGTCCCTGTGGTCACAGAGTCAGACATGACTGAGAGACTTTTACTTCACTTCACACTATTTACATTTCAAGTCTACATTAATCTAGTTTTAACTAGATTAAAAATGTATAATAGGTCTCCTAAAAATAAGTGCCCAAGTATTTCTAAAATCTTTCAAGGCACATTAAAAAAAACTAAACCGCATAAAAGGAAAACCAAAGCACTTTTATTTCTCTTAAAACTCAATTTAAAACTGTATTTTTTTCTTCATTCTTTTTCTTATTCTCTAAGCCTGTAATTATAAATTAGGCCTATTA
Organism: Odocoileus virginianus; assembly: GCF_023699985.2. Classification (NCBI taxonomy): domain Eukaryota; kingdom Metazoa; phylum Chordata; class Mammalia; order Artiodactyla; family Cervidae; genus Odocoileus; species Odocoileus virginianus. The sequence continues at coordinate 14,739,324 of NC_069675.1, read as the reverse complement.
GTTTACTTACCTTACAAACAAACAATAAGAGATCTGCATGGCATGTAAAATCCATAGAGAGGAGAAACAGGACAAGTTTCTGGACTACTGAAATACAACGTTCATGGGCCAGAGTAAATGGAAGTGGTTCTATCTCTGGACTTTCTTTTGTTGTTGTAACTTCTGTGTCTAAATTAGAACGAGACCACTCCGCCGTCCGACGTAACCGAATTAAATCCTTAAAGTGCTATACACAGAAATTTACAATATTGTCAATGTTTATTGAATGAAAATTCTTTCAATATGAGTTTATTTCTGAGATGAAAATATACACTCAGAAAACATACAACTGTAAAGAACATGATTTTTAAGCAAACCATAAGCTTCAAAAAGTAAGATTATTAAAAACTATACTGACAATATACACCTTTGTCTATTTTACAATAATGCATCAGATGTCTGACAATATTTCAGAAAGGAGGAATTCTATAAAAAGGCTCTATCAGGGCAAATCTATTACTTTAAATATTACCAAAACACCCTAAACATAATCTTTAAAGGTGAATGGTAAAGAAACCTATACATACAAAGCATAGAGTATTAATTCATTTCAAATTTTGCTGTAATAATTGTAATCTCATATTTATAGAAACACAATATGCAAACTTCGTTGCGATTGAAATGCTATCCCCCTAGCTGAAAAAAAAAAGTCATTATTTTTAAAAAAACTTTATTTAAAAATCACTGAAATTAATTTTCACTTAGAATGGACACATTAGGAAAACCGTACACATCCTGAATCCTTTTATCATCAATTTACTGGAACACAATCCATTTTAAAGAAAATACACTAGAAAAATACTTTAAGTCCACATTATCCATGTATTTCCTTGAGTTAAAGCTACCTTCCCCCTCAAAAAAGTACATAGGATAGATTTTTCTGCTGATAAGCAGAATAACATAAAGCTTCCTGATCATTATTAAAGATATTTAACTATTCAAATAATTTAAAATATTAATACTAAATGGAAGAGCAACTTTTCTAATTATATTAAAAAATAAAGATCATACCTTTGAGGTAGCCTGCTTTAATTTTGCTTGTTCTACCAGAAGTTTATATGATGATCCTTTGTTACTCTGTATTTTTTCTTTTTCCATCTGTTCCACCAAAGCCTTCTGTTTTGCTTTTAATAAGTTAAGTTGCTTTAAAGAAAATGTTAATCTTATAGTTAGCAATGTTAAAAACAACAAAATAAGTTATTGTACTTCTCAGAATCCATATAGCAAACTAATGGAATAAGTAGTTTTCTGTAAAGTCTAGTTTTAACTATATTGATTTTTTTAAAAATCACCTCCAAAATCCAAATAAAAGATCTCCCCATTTTGTAATTAAGAAGTAACCAATTTGTTATCCATGGAAGAAGAGAAATAAGTGGAATACTTTTTTTTATGTAAGCCTCTAATGAGACTGACTGATGGAATGTTTTTAAATAGAGGAAAAGAATTATTTCTAAATACACTAGGAAAATACTTTTACTGTACAAGAGTCCTAGCTTGGCTTTTATGGAAATCTCCTTCAAGAGTAGTACATTTTTTGGTATGTCTATGATTCTTATTAATTAAAAATTTTATAACTATAAATTCACATGCAGTTATTAAAAATAATGCAGAGATCTCTTTTACACTTTACCTAATTTTGCCTAACCCATTTTGCCTAACAATAGTAAAATATCACAACAGAGTAATGACATTATCACAATTCACCAAAGTTATTCAGATTTCAGTGATGTGAAAAAGCTTTACATCATTTTTCTTGCAAAAGGGCCAATGGTTGCTCATAGTAGAAAAACTCAGAAGTAAAAGTAAGTAATTTAGTGCTAAGTCATGCTTTTTAAAAAACCCAAAGCTTTCACAAACTTTCAGAACATACATGTTTTCATATAAATTCGCACTTCATCTTAAATTAGCTTTCCTGGTTGCTCAGACAGTAAAAAGTCTGCCTGCAGTGCAGGAGACCGAGGTTTGATTCCTAGGTCAGGAAGATCCCCTGGAGAAAGAAATGGCAACCCCACTCCAATATTCTTGCCTGAAAAATCCCATGGATGGAGGAGCCTGGCAGGCTACAGTTCATGGGGTTGCAAAGAGTCAGACACTACTGAGCGACTTCACTTTTTTTCTTTCATCTTAAATCAATTATACGAATATTTTTAAGAGACATACTAGGCTCCATACTGGATATTAAAGATATAGTATATATTTCTATATATACTGTAAGACAAAGAGGAAGATGCATTTTAAAATATAACTATAATAAAGTACTGGTGTATGAGAATCTGACATCAGCTATAAACTCAGGTTAAAAGAATCTCAACAGAAGAATACAATAAATATAACGAAAGGGAAAATACAGGATACATGGGATTATTTTATAGGATTCTAATTTAGAAACCAGGGAAGATCTCCTTGAGGAAGTGAATATGAACTAATTTCTGAAAAGTAAGTTCAATTATCCAAGCAAAATAGTAAATTAAATGTTTGGCGGGGGAAGAGGAAGGGATGGGGGAATAAGCACATGCTAAAATAAATCTTGGAGGAGAAGACTGGTTGCAGGTGGTCCAGGAACTCAAATTCAATATGGCTAGGCCAAAATTCAAACCTAAAAGTTAGACGGGCAGATGATAGATATGCTAAAGCCACGTTAAGGGAGTTTTACCATCATTCAAAGATAATCTGGAAAACACTAACAATTTAGAGGTGGAGTGATATGATTAGGTTTGTATCTAAAAGAACTCTCTAGGTGCAGCATGAAAAATGAACTGGATTGAGCAAACAAAGGCAGATATGTCTTCTGACTACACAAATGATGGCTGTACTTAGAAAGTAGTATCAGACATGTGAGAAGGTAGACAGTTTAAAAGAATTTGGCAAAAATCTGTGAACTATGTATTGTAGGCATCTTACAAATAAACAAACTCAGTCTCAAAAGTGTCAAGTAATTTCCCTAAATTAAGTAGTTCATTAAATGTCATACCTAAGGTCTGATGGAAAGTCTACCTCAAACAATGTCTCAAACACTAAAACAACCCAAGCAAAAAAATACTGAAAGTTACCTGTTTATGATGAACTAGCTGCTTTCTTATTTTTCTGGAATATAATCTATCAAGGCTACTGCTGCCTTTGGAAGATCTACTTATGTTCTGGGTGTGCAGACTATTGTTAATAAAACTCCACTGGTTACCTACAGAGCAAGGAAAAGTTGTATTAGCAATTATGATAAATGTGATTTTAAAGTACTGTTCATACCTAGAAAATATAAAATAATAAACGTGTCAATCACAACAAAGCAGTTTTTTTAAAAAATTAAGGAAACCATCATAAAGAAATTGCTAAGAACATGTGATCTTAGAAAAGTTAACCTAGACCCTAAGTGACTTTAAGACCAGAGTTCTCTATTCCTTCAATCTTTCCATTAAGGGAACAGTCAACTTTTTCCACAACTGTTTAAAATTAATCTTTGTACAATACCACTTTGATAAAGTCACTCAAATGTAACAACAAAATGCTCGCTATTGCCTATTTCAAACTCTATGCTTCTGTGCAGGTATCCAAAAAAAAAGGATACTTAATAATCTGATTTAATGATTGTGAAAAGAAGACTGAATAGTTAAAAAACCATGCTATATAGCTCTATTTCTTCTCATTCTGGAATGTGTCCAGACTATTCCATACTGATCATTCTGTTCAGTTCAGGCTTAATCCCACATGTCACCAATCCTCAATGAATTTTTTCACATCTGCTTAACCTAATGACAGCTTTTTCTGTTCTCTTATTATCCTTTTGTCAAGTCAATTCAAATTCTTCAGGCCTTAAAAAAATGTCTTCCACCAATGTGTTTTCATAATACCTGAATACTATGAATAAAACTAAGGCTTCACATACTATTTGTTATATTCCAACTTTACATGCAGTTGCATTTGTGTCTTACTTCTAGAGTCTATAACTAAGTAGTGACCTACAGATATTAATATACAGCATGGTTTAAAAAAAAATCCTTGTGCATGAAAAGAATTCCCCACCCTATTCTCAAACAATGTGTATCATAAAGAACTGATTAACGCATAAAACATCTCAACAGCCCTTTAATAGTATAATCCTAATAATTTTTTAAAATTCCAAATTTTATGGAAATTCTTATCTATATTTACATATGATATGTAGCTGCTTCATAAAGTCTTATTAACTTGGAAAACAAGAAGAAAATAATTTATCTTACACTTTGATTTCCTTTCATTTAAAAAATTTTCTGTGCTTCAAGCTTATGGAGATTACAACTCACAAAAACCTAAGAATTTCTGTATCTTGGCATACAAGTCACTTGCAGTTAATTAACAGAAACATTTTATAACAGTAAATGGAACAACACACTAAACACCGTAAACCACAGTAACCCTTCAGACTTCCTTCTCATTAGCTTCACGTGTAAGTGTGTTATCACTGCTAAAGGTAACTAATGCCTTACATAAATTACATATAGCTGGAATCTCCAGGCCAAAGTCAGTTCTGGAAAAATTGCATAGTCATTCAAAATCCCCATCCGCAGATTATTATAAACTTGTGATACCTGTCATAAACCTCTCCCTGTCTTTACCATTCAAAGGTTTCTTTGCAGCTGCTGCTTCATCTTCCACAGTTGCCACATAATCCAGCAACCTGGACACGAGCATAACCACCCAACTGATCATGGGGATATCTAGCACTCCTGGATAGAGACGAAAGGGGGGGAAACAGTCACGTGACCCTAAGAATCCTAATGCAGTCTGGTAAAATAATTATAAAATTAAGATATCTTATAACTCCAAAATATACCATATAATTATCAACACTAACATTTATTTATAGTAAGCCTCAAAATTGAAACCTGCGGCCACAAATTGAGTAACACATCAAATCTAATGGAAGATTTAACAAATCTTTCATGGTACAAAAACAGATCCATAAGTATAATTTGAATCTAACAGGTAATAACTTACAGAAAACAAGGTATAAGAAGCTATTCTTAAACTTAAAGGGGGCTGAAATTTTTAAAAAAGCTCTCAATTTACAAGACATATAGTTTTACACTATGTTTCACAGTTTTTATTCCAGTAACAATTTTCCTGCTCAAACAAAGCTCATTATCAATAAACAGAACAGCAATGCTGCTGCAAAACTTAAACTTAAGAGCCTGATTTTAATCATGATATTATGAAAACAACATACACAATAATTTCCAAGTTCAAAATTCACATAAAGAAAAGGTAACTCATTGAAAAAGCGGTAACCACAAGGCAGTCAATCACATGAAGGCTTGTCATTCTAAAAAGTCTGTATCACAAAAATATCAACAAAATGTGCAGCAAAATGAATATTAAAATAAATATTTCAGAGTAGATAGTTTACAAAAACAGTATTTACAGGAATCTTATGTTTTTACTGAAGAACACTAATTTAAATAATACCTTCTGTCCTCCTATGCATGGGTAACTGTGGCTGAAGAGGTGACAGTAAGTTATCCAACAGATTAAGTAAGCTTTCTAATACTCCACTGTTACTAAGTGATCTCTGACCAATGCAGGAAAGTAACATGAAGACCCTAAAAAAAAAAAAAAAAAACAAATAAAACACTGGGTATGAATCAATTTAACTGTTCATATTCAAAATAATTCACACTGTAATTTAACAGAGTAATGACAGACTATTTGGTTATTAGTAAGATTTATATCTGGAAGCACAATGTTAAAAATAGCTCTTTTTCAGCTATTTGCTTATATTTTCTAACTTTATCCACAAGAAATCAGGTAGAGACAACATTATCACAGACTCAAAAAAATACATTTGACACATACAGTAATAGAATCTGATAGGAAACACTTGTAAACACAAATCAATCAACTCCATATATTCAGTTAGGAAACTAAAGAATATGGTTCAGTTATATCATGTAGAATCTTCTTCAATATGCCCTTCACCAGGCATTGCTCAAACTCTGAAAAGACATGCTTAATTTTTCCCCACTCGGTATGCACATACACAACATTTCCAATTTGAACACCGTGGGGATAAACCACTGACAACATTTTATTCCGGCATTTTCTAACCTACCGATCCTGTGGGAAGATGAGAAGCTGCTCGGAATTGTACAATTCCTGAAGAACATTGGAAAGAAACTGGCCCCACCATCTTTCACCACCACACAGCTGAACAAGTAGAAGACCAGTATGCAACCGTATCTTTGGGGTTCCACTGATGCACAGGTGTTTAAAAAGCTCTTCACAGGCCTGGGCATGGAACGTACTCTGCAAAACTGCAGGAACAGAGTGTCCTATTACAAGAAAGAAAACAGTAAAATTTCCTATTTAAGAGCATGCTGTAGGATCAAAATCAGCATTCCCAGATAGGCTTTCCTCCTTACCAGCAAAATCTGGTCTATTTATTTTCCTATTTATTTATTTCTTATATGTGGAATTTTAATTGCTATTTGTGAAAAAATTAGCAATTACATCGATTATACTTCTTCTATATGAAGTTGGGTGAATCAGATAGCTCTGTGTGTGTGTGCGCGCGTGCGCGCACATGCGTGCGCATGTGTATATGTTTGGGTGCACATGGTCACAGCCATATGTAATGATCAAAAATAGCTCCTGGCTAGAAACTGACAGTTCTGTTAGATTAGCAACTTATTAACAGCTTTCAGTGTTGAAATTTCAAATAGTAATTATTATTTTGCCAGTTAACACAATGATGTGGAACATCAATAGCTGAAACTCAAGAAAAAATTAATCACAGATTTAAGAAAAACAAATAAAAATAAGGGAAAAAAATCACTCAACCTAAAAACACATTTCAAAACATATCAGAAAGGATATCAAAATAAATAGTACCCAGTAAATATTAATACATTAAAACATACAAAATCATATGAAATGTATTTCCAGCCTTTTTAAGTACTTAAGCTAAATACAAACCATTGGAAGAGTGAAGAAGGCTGAGCAAAGTGTCCAATAAATATCTGATGATGGTACGTAACTGCTCTGTGGAAGACGTCTGAATTAAATCTTTTGGGTCTGATGTTTCATTTAACATCTTCCTACTTGCACCAAGAGCCACTTTGAGCCTCTGCACTGCATTATGAGCCAAATTTAGCTGAAGCTGTAGCTGGATACAGTCCTGATATGCAGAAAAAACTCGACTGTCCTCCTCGACTGCCTTGTCTGGCTTTCGCAAAAAGTACTGTGCGTTGTTAGCGCTGTTGAGAGGAGGAAGATCAATACTTTGCAAAAGAGTTTCCAGTCGATGACAAGCTAAGTTATACCTATAAGCAAAAAATAAATGAATAAAATAATTCTTGCAATGTTCTCTTTAAAATACATACACGAATACACACTAAAAATAAAATCTCTAAAACAAGTTAACATACAACCATTAGAAAGAATTAATCAATTGGTAAGTAGTAAAAATAAATAATTATTAATCATATTAATGCATTAAACATTATAACATGCTAGTGTCCTCCTGCTTTTTGCCTTTCTCTATATACTTATGAAAAGGCATTTCTTGACCAAGACATTATACAAAATATACAGCTTCAAAAAGTTAAAATAGACACCAATTTTCTACTAACCTGCACTGTATATCCTCCTGTAGAGCAACCATCATGGCTAAATGCTGGTCAATTTCTGGTTGGTTTGCAGATTCTCCCTCTCCCCTCAGAGGATCATGCATTAATTTCAGTTCACTCTCCCAAGGCAAGATATAAGTATGACCATAGTAAAATCCTAATGGGATTTTAGCTCTGGCATTTGTACTTCCATAACGTCCAATGACAGTGATCTGAAATGAAAACTTATAAATATACATACCTACTCATCTACAACAATAAAAATCTGAATCATGTATTTTAAAAAAACTATTATAAAGATACATTTTTTATTAAAGTACAGTTGATCTACAATATTGTGTTCATTTCTGCTGTGCAGCAAAGTGATTAACTTATACATATAGTTTAAAAGGAGACTTTAAAATTAAGTCTGAATATTTTTCACAACTTATCAGAAACAGAGAGAGTGTATCAATTCATCTTCTTGAAGTTCTTTACCTTCATGAATCTGCACACTGGAGGTGGTATCAAATCATGAAGAATTAGTGAATGGGTGCTAATATCAGTTGCCACTACCAATCGCCTCCCATCGACCTCTTCTCCTAATGTCCAAATGTCAATTGACAAGGAGGCCAAGTCTCCACAAGTGGGAATCAATACGTCTGTCAATAGTATTGGTCTGCCAAAATCCAAGGTCACAAATCTCCTTGCTCCTATGAGACAGAGAGAGCAACAGCTGACATAAAAGACCGCAACAATTAACCACAAGATACACTCAAAAACAACTTGGAACATTTATCTTAAAACATACAATCACCTTACTAAACTACAAACAATTAAGAAGTTAAAAATTCTCATTCAAAAATTGTCTAAAACTTCCATCTGTATTAAACTCCAAGATTTAAGTTAAAAATATATATAAGAATAAGTTACTGTGAAGGCAATCAACTGTACACATAAGCTTATTTTAAAACTTTAAAACCAAAAAAGGTAAATCAGCAAAAACAGAATATAGATGAACTCAATAAACTACCTATCTGTTCTTCTTTCGGTCACTTGGTCTTTTTTCCTTCTAATTTTACAACTAAATGTATTAATGATGCCAAATTTTATTATTTGATTTTGGTTTTCTTAAGCCCTGTTTAACATCTTTTGGAGCTGCATCTTACATTGGGGTAAAGATGTAAAGGTAAAGTTTAAGGCCTAAACCACATGTAGGCATTACTACCACACTAAAAAATCTCTTACTAGGGCCCTACAATGGAGACAGGTAAAGCTTATCTCAAACAGTGCCTCCCTCCCATATTGACACATCACTGTCTCTTCAGCTCAGTACCAGATGAAGCAGAAGGCTTACTATTAAGGGCCACACTGAAGAGGCAGCATGTCTTCTCTGTGTGAGCTCATATTAATGAAAGGAAACAATGATCTGAGGGGAGAGCAGATTTGCATCTCACACACATTTCAGGAATAAGGTCAAGTACTGAAATAGTAGGCAGAATCATTAATAAAAATCCTAATTATTTTTCTTCTTTATTGGGTTTGGGCCAGAGAGCAATTTTACTAGTTACACTATATGGTGAAGGAACCCAAACTAAATTTAACTAATACAACTAGTGATATCTCCACAGAGCAGTTTTATGGAAAACCAGGGAGTTATCAGTAATTTTTCCTAAACAGGTAAGACTACTGAATGAAAAACATAATTCTCCCCTTTAGGGGGCTAACATGCCATAGTCAACGCCAGAGATAAAAAACCAAATCAGAGTGTAAACAACTGCTAACACTTCGTAAGACTGGACGCATAAGACTAGATGATAAATTTCACTCTAAATGCCAAAAACACTAATGTTGCTACCAATGAATGGTTAGTTGGGCAGAAAACACTGTCAACATCTTTTAAAAAACTCTTCCGAAGAGGAAACTACCCACTGCAATAAAGCAAATATGGTTCAACTGTTCACATAGTGAAACTAGTACAGTACTCACTATAGTCACATTACTTACACCTGCGGCTGATTCATGTCAACGTATGGTAAAAACCACCACAATCCTGTAATTAGCCTAATAAGCCTCCAATTATAATAAATAAACTAGTTTAAAAGAAAAAAAAACACAACAAGGATTTTGTTAAGTTCTGCTGCTGCTCAAGCCCAGAAATAACAGCTGGTAGGGTAATAAGGGAAATATTTCCTATGGTATATTAGTAAACCTACTCTAACTGAAAGCACCTATCCTGATCATAGGTCTCTAGCAATATAAGCATGGTAGAGGCCTAAGTAAAACCTTAGTTATCCAGAGACCATGAAATGTTAATCCTACTCAGTTACTATCAGTAGTAGTAACTCTGTCAGCTATTCTCAAAAAAAATGGTTCCAAGATTAGAACCATGAGACTAATGCTAGTCTTAGAAATACCTCTTTAAGCATAATTTTTAGTGTAATTGTAACTATGCAGCTACAATGGAGGCAGATACTTATGCCAACCATAGCCCAAGAGGTGAGATTCTTATAGAGATCAAACCCGCTGCCTGGACAGAATGAATGAAACTATTCAGCAGCATGCTTCCAATTCAGCTTCACCAGCACACAGTCTGAGTCCTAATGTGATGTTTGCTCTTGGTAAAAAGCACTTTCCCAAGAGCAGATGTGATTTATTTGCACAGGAAAATCAAACTACAAAATACTGTCTTCTAAGAACAAACAGACAAAGCAAAAAAATATATACTTTAAGAAAATCAAAGATTACCTGAATGCATTCGCTCTATAATAATGGACTGGTGAGGCGGAGGTTGAAGAAAATGTGAAGCATGAGAAATTGCAAGGGCTAGACCAGAACCAAGTGGATTCTAGAAAAGAAAAAAGTATAACTCTATATTGATATCACTTTTGCTCTATAAAAACTAATAACCATAAAATGAAGTTAATAAGTCTCATTTCCTGATGTATATTCTGTAATATTTTATAAAATAATCTGATTTGATATTAACAAGTTAACTGAATTTGCCTTCTAAAGTTAGCGCATACATCAAAATATTTTTAAATGTCTAAGCGAACACCTATTTAAAATATAGTAATTTACCATTCTGGACTTGTTGGAATTTTTGTTATGTGCAGCAAGATTGACTGTTGGGGGATCAATAACTGAGCCTGGGAAAAGCTGTGCAAGTTCGGCATTAATCACAACGGAAACTGCTTCATTGGGTGGGGTGAGTGGTGGAGTCATAAAAAGTGGTGTTGTTTTTGGAGTGGGTGGAATAACATCAGATGGATGAATGAAGAATCCAGGGGCTGCCACTGGGTTGGAAGGCACAGAGTTGTGAACAGGACCTACTGCTGATGCTGCTGACGCTGCTGCAGCTGCTGCAGCTGTTGTCTGATGTAACTTGGCTTCCAGCTTTGCTTTCTGTAAAAGAAGTAAAAGCAACAAATATAGACTAATCCTGCCTACCTATACTCTGGGGAACACTATATGGTATATATATGAAAATAAACATGATTAACTGGATCCTAGTGTGATAAAAATGAAAATAAGTTAAAAAATGGACTCAATATGAATGGTGTACTTCTATGTTGCATATATATTTCCTTAAAAATCTAATATTAAATTTCCTGAGTATTTGGGCAGTAGGACCTTCTCAAAGCAAAGGAGGAAAAGAAGCAGAACAATTAAATGTAAATAAAGAAACAAAATTATACTCAAAACAAAATATTAACAGGAAGTGGATTCTCATGTTGCCTAACCTGACACAATCTGTCACTAGGAATTGTATAGTCCACAACAAAATCTCCAAAACATCTGCTATTATTACTAAGTTTTAATTCACATTTATTTAGTGTCTTTAAATGTTGTTTTAGGTTTTACAAGGCATAAAAATAGTAACCGTTAACACTTATGTTTGACCAAGAATATTTATAAACAGAATAAAGAATGGATTTTAAAGATTACAAAGAAAATATCAATTATATTCCCCAAGATTATGTACTATGAAATGCATATATATAATTTTTAAAAATTTAAGTATATCATGAAGATGTTACCTCAATTTTTGCAGAAAATGGTTATCTCAGATCGGTCAAACCTAACTTCCTTTATGAAAATAACAGTCATTTGTACAGTACTTTTTCAGCTTTTGAAGTTTAGAGACAGCATGAACAAAGACCAAAGAGTCTCCAACCTGTTGCTGAAGCTTCAAAAGCTGCTGCTGTTTCTCCTGCAGCACCTGCAGCTGCTGCTCGGCTGAAGCCATGGCATGAGAGAGAGACTGCAAAGCTACCTGGGCCGCCGAGCTCAGGGCCGTCGAGGCTTCCCCCGCCGTCCCCGACGCCAGTCCGCCCGCGGCAGGAGCGACCCCGAAGGAGCTCACTGCCGAGACAAAGGGGAGAGCAGGTGAAGGCAGCGCAGAGACCGCAGCGGCACGCGCTGTGACGCTGAGCAGCAGTGAACTCTCATTTAGAAATAAAACTCTTGACAGGAAATCTTAATGGTAAAGCTATATCGATAATAACAGTATTCAAGTATAAGGGATCCAAGAATGATTTCTTAGCCAAAGAAAATTAGTATACTTTCAAGTTTAAAAATATTTTTAGCCTGAAGACGTTTCATTTAATATGGCTAAAATGAAAATACAAAACAATAATCTTATATAGTTTGAGCATGAGAAATAAACTGATTTTTGCTTTACTAAGATTCTACAGAAACAACACCTCTGCTCCCTCCCCTAAAAAGCTAAAAAAAAAAAAAAAACAGGAAACTTTCAATTATAAGAACATCGTTTAACAAGACTGCTGACACCGATTTCTCATTTTACAACATAGCCTAAAAAGAGAATCTGGCCCACATACAATATGTAAAACAGTGTTTCCTCAGAACACTAACAGGAACAGAAACATGTCCTATGCACAAATAAGTCTGGCACACACTGCTTACCCATGAATATTACAATTTTTAAAGATCTATAAAATTACACAAGTTTAAAATATTTTTACTCCCCTTTTCAATGTTATTCAAATATGTAGTATAAAAGAACTTTTTTTCCCATTAAATATTTACCAGTGTCTGTGTAAAACATTTTGAGAAAAGCTGAGATAAAAACTTAATTTCATAAACTCACACAATCTTCGACAAGAGAGGCAAGAACGTATATACAAAGGAAATAAGACAGTCTCTTCAGCAAGTTGCACTGGGAAAGCTGGACAGTCACATGTAAACCAATGAAGTCAGAACAAACCCTCACATCATACACAAAAATAAATTCAAAATGGCTTAAAGACTTAAATATAAGACATAACACCATGAAACTCCCATAAGAGAACATAGGCAAAACATTCTATGAATAAATAGACATAAATCACACCAATGTTTTCCTAGGTCAGTCTCCCAAGGCAATAGAAATGAAAGCAAAAATCAACAAACGTTGATTCAACAATGAATGAAATCAAACAAACTTACAGGCAGAGCAAACATACTATAAACAAACAAAAAGACAACCTATGGCCTGGGAGAAAATATTTGGGAAACTGCGACCAACAGGGGCTTAATATCCAAAATATACAAACAGTTCATACAACACAACAATAAAAAAACAAACAGCCCAACTGAAAAATGCGCAGAAGACCTAAATAAAAGAAGACATACAGAGGGCCAACAGATACATGAAAAGATGCTCAACACCACTAATTTTTTTTTCTATTTTCTAATATTTTTTTTCCATTTATTTTTATTAGTTGGAGGCTAATTACTTTACATCATTACAGTAGTTTTTGTCATACATTGAAATGAATTAGCCATGGATTTACATGTATTCCCCATCCCGGTCCCCCCTCCCACCTCCCTCTCCACCCGATCCCTCTGGGTCTTCCCAGTGCACCAGGCCCAAGCACTTGTCTCATGCACCCAACCTGGGCTGGTGATCCGTTTCACCCTACATAATATACATGTTTCAATGCTGTTCTCTTGAAAGATCCCACCCTCGCCTTCTCCCAGAGTCCACAAGTCTGTTCTATACATCTGAGTCTCTTTTTCTGTTTTGCATATAGAACACCACTAATTATTAAGAGAAGTGTAAAACAAAACTACAACAAGGTATTGCCTCACACTGGTCAGAATGGCCAAATTAAAAAGTCTACAAGTAACAAATGCTGGAGAGAGGGTGGAGAAAAGGAAACCCACCTATGCTGTTGGTGGGAATGTAAGTTGATACAATCACTATGGAAAACAGTATGTAGGGTCCTTAAAAAACTAAAAATAGAATTTCTGTATTATTCAGCAATCCCACTCCTGGGAATATAACCAGAGAAAGCTCTAACTCGAAAAAACATACATGTACCCCAATGTTCATTGCTGCACAATTTATAATATCCAAGCCAAGGAAGCAACCTAAGTGCCCATCAAAAGATGAATGGATAAAGGTGTGGTATACATATACAATGGAATACTACATGGCCATGAAAAGGAATGAAATAATGCCATCTGCAGCAAAAGGGGTGAACTTGGAAATTATTACATTAAGTGAAATAAGTCAGAAAGAGAAAGACTCACTTATATGTAGGAAAGACAACTGCTACAATAATAGGAAATGTAGAAGTTACCCTGTAGAGCTAACCTTAGTGGTAGAACTAGGGTTAGAACCAAGGGCCGTGTGAAATCAAATATAATGTTAGGCACAATGCTAAGTAAGGAACTTAACTCATTTAAACTTTGCAATGGCCCATGAGTAGGTAATATTTTTACCCTATTTCACAGGTAATGTATCTAAAACTGAGGAAGGCACACAGAAAAAATTAACACAACATTTTAAATCAACCATATCCCAATAAATATAAATAAGTAAAACTGAGGAAAGTAAAATTTACTATAAATATTTGAAAAGTAGGAGGGGGGGAGGTAATCTAACAGCATATTTTGACATTTAACAATGAGTATGTTATGCCAGAATTCAAATGAACTATTTTTTTTTAAACTAAGTTATAATCACAAAATAGAAATAACAACAAAACTGTGCATAGCCTCTTACAATAAAAAAATTTCCTCTATTAAAAAAAAAAAATCACTACACTGAAGCCATCCAATACCTCATATACCATGCACAAATTCAACTATATGAGTTTGGTCAAAGAAAGTGCAATCATATCTCATATACGCTGTGTACCCCAAAATAAAATCTACTTGCTCTACCAACTGTTCCACCAAAGCAATAGCAGTTCATTCCAACTCTAGAGGGAAAATTATTGGACTTACTGAAGCATTTATGTTGTCCTTATACTTTTGGGATAATTTAAATGACTTTAAATATCAACATGTATACTTTAGCCTTCTACTGACTTTAAAATCTAATACCCAAATAATATTGAAAGGAAAATGAGCTAAATCACGAGAAACACATAAAAGACAAACAATCCAAGAAAAATGTCATTCTGCTACTACAAAAGCAAAGAAAAAAATAA
Source organism: Odocoileus virginianus (assembly GCF_023699985.2). Taxonomy (NCBI): domain Eukaryota; kingdom Metazoa; phylum Chordata; class Mammalia; order Artiodactyla; family Cervidae; genus Odocoileus; species Odocoileus virginianus. The sequence goes on along the minus strand of NC_069675.1, from coordinate 14,724,263 downwards.
AGAGACATGAAAATGGAATTGTAAGGTAAATCCAAATGAATACTGAATACAAAAATCATAACAATAACCTCGAGAATTAAAATAATATAAAATTAAGGTATGAAGTCATATTGCCATATAACTCAAAGTAGCGATTAAATAATGTTCAATATATTTGCACCACATGGGAAAAAAAGTAACTGGATTTCTGGGTGTCACGGATACATGTATATTATGCTCTCTGGGATAACTGCTAAAAATAATAAAAAGAAGAAAAATAGCTCAATAAAAATAGACCAATAAAATGGAGACAAAGGGAAAAAAGAAACATCTAATAGGCAAGATGAGAACTCTAACAGAATATATAAAATACATGGTAGATTTGAATACAAATATATTAGTAATTATATTAAATGTAAATAAGCTAAATAATTGAAAGAAACAGGACAAAAAAGGTAAGTACATTCTGCTTATAAAAGACATATCTAAAATAAGAAGATTCTGAAAAGTAAAAGTAAAAATATATACCATACAAATAGTAACCTAAAGAAAGCTGATGACTGGTACAGAAATATCAAAAGAAGCAATTTTAGGAAAATCAATGCTAGAGAGAGATAATACCTAACAATAAAAGATTCAATTCATAAAAGAGATACAACCATTCTAAATTTGTATGATAGCTTCAAATTGCATAAAAGAAAAACTGCTGAAACCAAAACAGACAAATCCACAAGTATAATGACAAGAATTTAACATACTGATCTTATTAAAAAAAAAAAAAAAAAAAAAAAGAAACATAAAATAATCAATAAAGAGAGAATTTGAAGAACACAATTAGCAAACTGTATATCCAAGTGGATATACAGAGTACACTTCACCAAGCACAGACTAAACATTATGGGTGAATTTAACAATCATAACATGAACTTCAACAGCTGACCAAAAAATACATAAATTCAATTCTATACCACACAGACCTTACTCAACCAGTGTTTAGGAACATGTAGCTAAGAAGTTATGAAAGTGAAAGTTAGTTGCTCAGTTGTGTCCACTCTGCAACCAACCAGGCTCTTCAGAACATGGGATTTCTCAAACAAGAACACTGGAGTGGGTTGCCATTCCCTTCTCCAGGAGATGTTCCTGACTCAGGGATGGAACCCAGGTCTCCCACACTGCAGGCAGATTCTTCACTGACTAAGCCACCAAGGAAGCTGAGCTAAGAGGTTATACAAAGAAACAAATAGAAACCTAGAAATGATTACTCTTTATAAAAAGTCAGGACAATGTTTACCTTCTTCAGAGAGTGAGAGAAAAATAAATTGAAGTAGGCATAAAGAAATTTGTTTACAGAATACTGGAAATGTTGTTTCTTGACCTGGTAATCATATGGGCGGTTTGTGTTGTGATAAATTGCTTCCCTATTCAATTGTTTACTGCACTTTTCTGCATGAGTATTGTATTTCACAATTAACATATTTCAAAATAAAAGGAGACAGAAATTGAGAGACTACACTCATCTTCTAGCACCTTATGATCACAACTCAGGATTTTGTCTTAAAATTTAATAAAATCCCTCTGCTGGCAACAGTTTTGATCTGACTGCAATACAAAGTTGAATTTTAATAAAAACATAGACTAAAAAAAAAACCAAAAAAGCATAGACTACTTTTGGAACGACAAGAAACTGGTCCTGTTATTTGCTTTGCAGAAGAAATGGGTAGGAATGTAAAGGAATACTTTTTTCAAATCAGATCTTTTGTTTTAAATTTCAAACCTTCTGAAAATATTACTTATAAAAATACATTAATTTTCTTAAAATAAAAAAATTAATTTCATGACAGTTCCAAAGAAAAAAGCCTGATTTAAAAAACTAAAGAGTTCTCAGACTCCCTGGTGGTCTGTGGTTCCATTGTGGAGGGCATGGGTCTGATCCCTGGTCGGGAACTAAGATTCCGCAGCCAATCAATCAATAAATCAATAAATAAAACTAAATAGTTTTCTGGAAGTTTATTTTCTTGTTATGGCATGTTTCCATGCCACACTAAATGTGTAAGTTTCTATAAAATGACTGTAATAGTCCAAGAAAACAAACATAAGTAGATATTGATCCTTCTGGCATCTCCACATAAAAGAAATACAAAATTTTATTTTAAAATTAAAACTCTCAGCTAGATAAGCCATGAATTTCACTTAGTGGTTACTTCCACAATTGCAAGAAATATGATTCTGAATGAAAAGGCACTCAAACAACTGTTAAGCTCCCTTTAAAACACGCTGCCATTCTGGACCCAAGTGATTAAATTTTTCATGACTTTCATGACTTCTAAGCAACTATTTTTACTTTCTGAAGAAACAAAGACACTCACGAAAAAACACAAACAGTAGAATTCATTCAAGACAATATTCAAAAACACATCTGTGACTATAATACAAATATAAAATCATATTCCAATATTTCTAATTACAAAAACTTCAATTATTTGTGCCCAGACAGAACTACGTGTAACACAGATCTTACAACATAAAGAAAAAAACAAAGAAAAAAAGATGTACAAAATAAACAAGTTGTCATCAATCATTCATTTAAAGCATCACCACCACCACAGACTCAAACACACAAATAGCAGGTTCATGTATCCAAAGTTGTTTTAAACTAGCTGAAAAAACAGTTTTCCCTCTTCACTCATCTCGAACTTCTCACAGACACTAACAAATATACTTTTAGCTTTAAATGCAAGAAATAACACCATGATGTTAAAACTACACACAAGACTGGCTGACAGTTGATGACTACTGCAGATGGATAATGAAAATAAAAAATTTATTGTACTCTTCCCTTTACTTTTATCATGTTTGATATTTTCCAAATTGAAATGTTTCTAAAATTCCACACACATAAAAGCAAAAAGATTTAACATAAGGTTCTAGAATGTAGGGGAAAAAACCCCATGAGTAGACTTAGAAAAGATATGAAACTACTTATGATTTTTCCTCAGAATCTCCCTCCAACCAACAAGTTTCCACTTCACACAACAGTGAAGGAGTTTCACAGATAATATAAACAGATATGTAAACTTATATATCACTTTACTGCAACATAAAATATGCAATAAAAAATGTACGTAACAAAAGAAGGTACATACCAGTAAACGTACTTGCATCATCCCTTTCTATTCTTGTTCCATCACTAGTTGACACACAAGAAAAGTGCAGCGGTTCAACTTCTAGAAGTCCAGTGAGAGACGTGAAGCTACCTTCAGCCGCTGCGCAGCTGCTAACCTTTCCACTTCCTAACACAAAGGAGAGACAGGTTTTACAAAGGGGGAATTCATCTTAACAGGGCAACAATCAGAGTGAGAATTATAGCCACTACTTCAATTTTAATTACAAAGATGTATAAATGCACTAACTTTACACAGGGCTTCAACAATGGACGTGCTGTTAAGAAAACTCACTAACAGGAGGTACCACAGGACTGCTCCGTACTACAGAGGCAGCGTTGCACAGAAGCAACCATTAACAAGAAGCATACACATTAACAAGAAACTAGAACAAGTGATTCTGATTTTAAATGAGGAACAGAAAACAAAAGAAAAATAAATATTTTAAATAAGGAAAAAAATAAGACGGCTACTTAGATTAATTTAAGCATGCAAAAAAATCAGAATATATTCTATGATATCAAGTGTATAAATGACTAAATTAAAATTTAAAAAATACTCTTAAGATATTAGCAAGATTATATTCTAGAATGAGATATACTGCTTTATGATCATAAAAATAAGTTAGCACATGTAGCAGTAAGAAAAAAAATCAAATGGTCACATCCATGCAAACCATGAACGACAGAAGACTAGATGGAAGAACACAAAAGAATTAAGAGCGTATATGGTACCATGGGAGGAAGAGGGAAATGTCATTTTTAGTACTTGGCAAATTTTCTAAAATCAGAGCAATACTTTTAAATAGAATTCTTTATCAGACAAAGTAAAACAGAAAGAGAAGATGAAAAGAGTGGAGACACAGAAAAAACCTAAAGGAATAAATTAAACGCAATACTAAACTATCAAAACCTTATTCTCCAACATCCATTTGCACCCAGCACAGGACCTGATACATGTGTTAAAAAAAATAATAATATACTGAGCACTTATTCAATAGAAGACATGGGAGATACAAGAGAAAAATGACAGGCCCTAGTTGTCATGAAATGCATATTCTATTCAAGTTTACCAGATATGAAACAAATAATTATGCAATTGAACCTTAAAAAAAAGTGCTACACTTTACTTAGGAGAAGTTCACAAGACAAGTAAGTCAAGGCGAAATCAATCTAAGTGAATGGGCAGTAAAATACTTCCAGGATGAGATGAAGAGATTCATGTGAAGAATAAAAGATTTTTATGCATCTACTCCAAGGAGGCAGAGGAACCCAGGCAGAAGAAATGACATGAATAAAATCTCTTCAGTAGAAAGGAACATGGCACATTAGAGGAACTGAAAGAAAAATGTGCCTACAGGAACATTTCTCAATCCTAAAATCTCTACACATCTTTAAAATAATTAAAAGAACTCAAAAATTGAGCTTTCATTTATATTGGTTGTATATATAGATTTACAAAAGTAGAGATTTTAAGAAGAGAATATATTAAACATTAATTCACATAATAGTAATAAATTAATGTGATTAGATATAAAATCTTTCATTTTTGATGAAAAAAATCACTGTCTTCTAAAACAAAAATAACTTAAATGAGAAGTTTGGCAAAGTCTTACATTTTTGCAAATCTCTTTAATATGTGGCTTATCAAAGGTAGTTGGATTTTCCTATCTGGATCCAATCTACAACAGCATGATGATGCTTTGGCAGAAATATATGAAAAAAAACTCTGACAAAGAATATACATAGTTAGAAAAGAAAGGAACATTTTAATAAAGTATTAAATATTCAAAAATTTGAAAAGTGCCAGTTTAGAATTGCAATATAATATCTGAAATCTTGAAAAAGACCTTCTCAAACTCTGCTATAGCAAAATTAGTTGGCCTATGTTATTCTTTTAAGGAATCTTCTGTCCAAGTATGATGATGACTCACCACGCATCAACCATTTGGAAAATACTGGTTCATTACTATATACAGATCTTCCAAAAGTTAATACACTTGCTTATATAATATCAGAAAATGACACTAATATCACAGCCCATCAGAAAAGTCATTATGTATTGAGAAGCTGTCAAGCTTTCTTTGGAGGACAAAAGTTTTCCAAAATTCTAATCTTTGCTTAAAAGTTCTACTTCTAACATTGGCAACAAATAACTATCAATTGGATGGATACTGACACGCTTTTTAAATTCATTTTTGAGAAAATACCTGCCAAATAATCAAATCTGAATGAACACATTTTGTTTCTCATTCATGCAAATAAAAATGGCATTCCATGAAATAAGCAACAGAAGTTTACAGCTATAACAACTACACAAGTTCATTTTCTTGAAACAACCATGGTTCTTCAGTATGCGGCAGAAGTGTTTCATGCACACTTCCCATTTCATCACAGAATATTTAAAAGATGTGTACTCCTGGGTTCAAAACTGAATAAAGTTAGTGATTTTAGCTATTTCATCAAAGATATTTCTAAGTAAAACCATCATGTTTCTGACTCTTAAGTGTATGGGGAAGATCATCATGCTTTCACATAATCAGTACAAAAGTCTATGCAGTGAAAAGGGCAGATAGGAAAACAGTTGACCCATGGACTCCCTGAAAGGATTCAGGGACCCTTAGAGGGCCTATGGACAACACTTTGAGAATCATAGGACCACAAAAAGAAAACTAACAGGGGAAGGGAAAAAGTCAGATCATACAAGATCATCTATGCTGTATTAGAGACTTTGGATGGTACAATCTTGGGAAGACATGAAAGATACCTTGAGAGAATAATCAGATCAAGTTTACATTTAAAAATGACTGCAATCATTGCACTGTAAAGGATGAACAGAAGTGAGCCAAGAACAGATGCAGAATAACCAGTTGGAAAGCTATTTTTTAGTCCAGGTTCAAGATGACTGTGACCTGGACTAAAATCCTGTGATCATGAGAGGTAAGAGAATGGGCAAATTGCAAACACAGGTTGGTGGAAAAATAGATAGGATCAGATGACAGCCCCGATGTGGAGGATGAGAGAGAGAGGATACAGTTCACATTTCTGTTTTGTGCTACAGATGCCATTAACTGAAAAAGGAAATGCTGCAGAAGGTCTGATGGTAAGGAATAAAAAAATAAGACATTCATATGGAGATGAATAGTCATTCTAAAATGAATATGGCTGCTCTTGTGTATTTAACCAACCCCCTGGCTTGGCCTGAGCTTTATGGTCTTCTTACAGTTTCTCTGTAACAAACTTCATTCTATCCTAAAGTGTACAGGAGGCATCTATAGGTCTAGTTCGAACCCCTCCTCTGAGGTCTACTCATAATTTGACATGTCACTTAGACACACACTGGCATGAGGTAATCGGAGCCTAAGTCATCAAACAGAATAATTTATTAAAAAGCAAGAAGACCAGATGTATAATATAATCTCTTTCCTTAAAAATGCTCATAAACACGTGTAGCAAACAAGTCTAAATAGCTAAACATTCTGTTAACAACGGTAACCTAAGAGAGTGGAGAGGTTAAACTTGAGATATTTTGCATTTTATTTTTGTATTTTATTTTTCTCTTTTGTTTTTTTCACAATTCATAACTAAATTTAAACAAAACTGAGACTAACTCCCCGAACTTACTTATGTTTAACATGGTAATTATCATGGTACAAGTAAATTTTTTAACATTCTGGTTTACTAACAACAGTTGTAACAAGTTCAATAAGAAGGAAGAAAACAAAACATAAAGTGATCACTGTTCTAACAACAGAAAAACACCAAATTCTAGCATCTGAAGAGATTATACCAATAGTGTTATACATTCAGTCCCAAAAGCAGATTCTTTAGAAGAGCATCCAAGAATACATGTAACACTGTGTGCCAAGTTTACCTCAGAAGAGTATGATAGAAAATGCAGAAAATTATTTTTTCTTTCTCCATCTTTGCTTACTAAAAACGCTTATATATTTATTTTATTTTCTGTAATATGAAATAATATGTTCTCTGATTTTACAGACAGCAAAGGCACACCAAATAAAATTGGAAAGACTACAACGAATAAACAAATTTTAGTCTATTAACATTAAAGTCATACTAACGTAATGAAACACACACAAAAGCAACAAAAAAACCCAAATTTGCAACCCTGTCAAAAAGAACGTCAATATTTTTTGATGGGGGAGTTGAGAAACAAAGCAAATAGTTTAATGATTCACAGACACAAAAGTTAATTTCCAGAAACTTTTAGTTCCCAAAGACAGAATGGAATAACTAAAATCTATTAAAAATTGATGGTATCTTAAACCAAGGTAAAAAATTCAGAAATTCCTTTAATCAAACATTTTACTACCTGAAAGGACATCTGACAAATCAATTTCATCAGACTGGACACCAATGCTGCTGTTGTACACATTTTTGCAAGAAGAGCCACTCATCTCCAAATCAAAGAGGACTGGATCGAATGGTGAACTATACAATCCATATCTGAAAAATAAAACAAGGTCCTAGCGATTTTCCTGTCAGTCATCTAATTAATAACTTTTCTATTTACTTAGCTTTAGCAATTCCCTGGTGGCTCAAATGGTAAAGCATCTGCCTACAATGTGGGAGACCGGGGTTCAATCCCTGAGTCGAGAAGATCTCCTGGAGAAGGAAATGGCAACCCACTCCAGTACTCTTGCCCAGAAAATTACATGGACAGAGGAGCCTGGTAGGCTACAGTCCATGGGGTCGCAAAGAGTCAGACATGACTGAGCGACTTCACTTCACTTCAAAAGCAGTTTTTATACAGGACAGAGAGACACTAACCAGATTTAAGTCAGATTCACTGAACCTGAACTGTGTTCCCTGCAAACCTATGCTCCTAAAGATACAGTGCAGAGACTCAATAAATGTGATTTCAATTAAGCTGGTAACTACTGAACCAAGATTGAACCTTCATCAGTACACTGAATCAAAAAGAGGCTTTCAAGCACCCTTCCCTTGCCTCAATCATGACACTGACTCAGCAGGAGATATAAAGGTTTTTGGTAACATTTCATCAAAATCAAGATTTCTAATCAATAAAGATGATTATAAAGGTGAGTGCTTTAAATAACAGAACACTCTACTTCAAAAAGAACTCAAATCTAACCTTTAGATATTTCTTATTTCATTATGTTTAAGTTTTAGAAAAGCAAATGGCACATAAAGAATACTAGTTAAGGGCAATACATGATTTACACAGTTTCACCTTACAAAGTTTTAACAATGAAGAAACAAATTACCTTAAGTGCTTTTTCCACTAGCAAGAAACACCAGTTATAAAGATTTTTAATATAATTAGCCTTCCAAATAAGCATCTCCAGGACTTCCAAAGTTGTTAAAGGGAATTATTCTCAGAGAAAATAGAGGGAAACAAAACCTTAAGCAAATATATACCGTAACAGTTCTGTGCAAAGGTAGTACCATATCCAGAAAGGCCCATCATTAGTCATTTCATAAGTTAAAATACCTTGTCTGAAGCAAAGCCTCCATTGGTGTTAACCTGTCCTGCAACTGTCTGGACACAGCAGTAAGCAGAGACGCACATGCAGTGCTGCACCCAGCCAAATCATCATCTTTAACATAATTCAGTAAGACAAAATACCAATAGACAGAACCTGAAACAACAACGACAAATTAATATTTCTTTTCCTCATTTCTCCTTTACAAAGAAAACTTCAGATTTCACATTTATGAGTATGTCCTCTTTTCCTAGAACGATTTTCTGGAAAGAAAATCTGTAAGGGCAAATTACAAAGAAGGACTAACTCCCTGGAGGACTCTAAGATGATGCTGACAAAGAATCGCATTATATTTTTTGAGAAGTGTACAAAGTCAACCTAGTCATTTAGATTTTCAGTTAAGTGAGAGGATTCTGAGGGACATTTTAGAATAGCTAGAAAAGTGGAGATGTCAGATCCTTCAAACAATCTTTCCTAAAATACTCTTTCTCTGTAGGAAAAATTTCAAAAACAATAGATAGGAATGAGCTACAAATAACATACTTCAGCAAGTGAATGAAGTGTAGTCATTCTATATTGCCAGTTAGATATAGACCAAAAGTGATCTTAAAAGGTGTTCACGACGATGTATTTTTACTCTTTTATAAAACTTGAGATATCTGAGTACTAAGTACACCCCATAATTTAAGCACCCAACCTCTAACACTGTTTTCAAGAGACTGTTTTAAACACCAGAAACTATCATAGTAAGCAACCAAGTCCAAAACATTCTACTCTATGTAACAAAAGAGTTTATAGTTTTAGTCAATATATGGTTAAAGGCAAATATAAACGGATTCTTTGTCTAAATTAAGATACTAATAAAATAACCATTTATCCGGCTTCCCAGATGGCACAGTGGTAAAGTGTTCACCTGCCAATGCAGGAGACACAAGAGACTCGGGTTCAATTTCTCAGTTGGGAAGATCCCTGGAGGAGGAAATGGCAACCCACCCCAGTATCCTTGCCTGGAAAATTCCACGGACAGAGGAGCCTGGCGGGCTACAGTCCACGGGATCACACTGAGCAGCAGCAGCAACCACTTATCAACTCACTTTAAGCAAGCTTTTTTTCTGATACACCACAAAGGTCAAATTCTCGTGGAATATGAGATAACTTTTTGAATGGATTGGTTATTTATGAAATAAAAGACTGTGAGAAATGTCTTCAAAATAAATAAATAAATAAATAATAACACTAGGTAAAGGGCAAAGCAGTAGCCCTTCATAGTAAATTCCTACCTGATAACTACATTCATTCTTGAATGGCATTTCCACAGTTTTTAGGTGCTGTAAAAAAAAAAAAACTCACTGGTCCCTTTCAGAAAATTCCAATTTGCCACAGACCCTACCATTCACACACTATATGTGTATGAACCATTTAACTAATTTACGATATCTCTCTGGCATTTACAGACATTTTAGTTTGTAACATCTGATCTACCATCACTAAACAACCAAACAACTCAATTATTTTAAGGAACTCCACAAAATGTATGAATTGAGATGATCTGATTATTTAAATCTCCCATAACTTTTTCCTAAAAATATTATCAAAAAGAGTATCTTCCTACCCAATCACAATTTAAAACCCCTTAAAAAATAGACAAGCTATAGAAAAAAAGAAGACTAATTGAGAAAAAAACAAAAGTTACTAAACAAATATACTGTGAGACAATTCCTGAAGTTATAGTTATTTATGACTAAACAAGTTTCACATACCACCAGTTGCTGCTGCGGGTAAAAACGACATATTATCAAGTAAGGCCTTCAACAGAACAGATCCAAATCCAGGTTGACATGGGTCGCACTTGCCATTACTGAAAAAAAATTTAAATACATTACTCAAGGTAATTAATTCTAAACATGGTGTATTACTCTTAAAAATCTTTAAATGTGTTCATACAGACTGAAAGAAACCTGCCTCAAAGCCCTGTGAACGTGCAGAAAGATAATAGGGACTGATAGTAGGGTCTTTATAACTGTTTTCTTATGCAATAAACCACTCTTTTTTTAAACCAAAAAGAGCTAAAAAGCAGGTATAATCAATACAGACTATTAATTTTAAACATTTCCTAGATAGTTTCAGGGTTTAGAGAAAATGATGTGCACAATGCTACAAATAATTCTGGGAAAACTGACATAACTGGTAACAAAGGCCTCAGGTGAAGAATCCAAAGACAACCAGGGACAGTGAGAATGAAAGTGAGGGAAGAGCTCCCCTTACAAACTCCCCAAAATCTTCTAGTAAGCAGAGAAGCCCAGCTGAATTCTTTTATTACTAGATTTAACATGACATTTTGTCCAAAAAACCCCAAACTTCTTCCCTAGGATCTCAATAATACTCATTAAGTTTTAAAAATCCACTTACGTTATACATATATTCAACAAGAACCAAATGACCCTAGACACAAGGTATCACCTGCCAAACTACAGGAGCACCTACAAAGTATATTTTTGTCTTAACAATCACCAACCTGATGCACAAGGCTAGAAATCGAGCACACTTGTGGGCTATGCTTCGTCCTGCCTCAAAGAAGCAAACACGTACAATGTCTGAAAGACATTTTCGTGTTTTTGAAAGCAGGCTTTCATTTCCTTCCTTCGAGCTGCAAAACAATAGCAGGTGTTTACGCTCATGTTGAACTTCCAATCATAACATCCAAAGGGCAATCTGTGGTAAATAAAATCTTATTAACCTTCCAGGTCCATTCGAATGTACTCCAGCTAACCAACAAAGAATATCTAACACAAGACTCTGGGCATGTTCTGTGATTTGGCCATCATCTGCTTTTCTACACAAAGTGTTGAGAAGCTTCTCATGAAATTCTGAAAACTGCAACATGGCACATCGCTGCACTCTACAAAAAAAAAACCAATATATGTATATATATACACACACACACACACACATATACATAAATACATTAATAATCAAAAGAGAAAAATATAGCTATTTCAACCTGGTTGGACATCAAATATTTCATTTGGAATCATGAATATTACAATTAAAAAAAAAGAAGAAAATTACGTAGCACTATATGAACACCAAGGATGAAACAATGAAGTGAAAAAACAATATATACCATCACTGACGTAAGTTCTTAAGAGAAATAAAAAGCAAATAAAAATTTTCAAGGAAAAGTTAAGATTTTTAAATTTTGTGGATATTGATATATTTACTGGAAATTCTTCCTTTGTACTCCTATTATTTAAGAACAGTAGAAGAAAATGAGGTTACCTCTCTTTAGAAATTGAAGTTTTCTTAAATCTTCGGATGGTGACTGAGACTTCTTGAAGTAAGTCACAGCCCCGGAGGTTTTCAGATTTACGGGTGCCACTTGTACTTTCATTTTTAACATTAGAGGATTTTTCCTGAACATAGAAAAATAAGTAATTGAATGAACAAATGAAACAAAAAGTTATTTACCATTAAAGTTTACAAATAAAAAAAAAACTGAACTATGACTACCAAAACATAAATCTCAAATTAAAATGATAGCTTTTACCCTCACATTCAGTAAATGACTAATTTACTCCATTGTTATAAAATTGTTATAAAACTACAACCATGGAAGAGACATAGTCACTGTTTAAAGGTAACAGCCCAGTGAATAAAGATTACCAAGCCAAAGTCTTGAGTCTCAGTCCCAGCTACTGCTCTACGAGTTATGCCAGCTCCCCAGTCTCTAATGTTCCCTCACTTAAAATAGGAAAAAATGGAAGTAACAGCACCTGCTCTGCCTACCTCAAAATTATTTTGGGGCTTAAATCAGATAAAGTACACAGAAGCTCTTGAAAAACTGGAAGACCTATACAAATATAAGACGGCTGGTGTTACTAATACTGCTATGGATAATGATGCTAGAGAAATAAAATCTCTAGTGCTCAAAAAAGTCCAAAATCAAACAAGTATGAAGAAACTGCATGATATAAAGCTAGTTGTAGAAAATGAACATGAAAATTATGATATATCTCTGAAATCAATTCTCAACTTACTTCTCTTCCTGCAGCCTCCCAAATGTTTACCAAAAAAAAAAAGGTGGTGTGTTACCAGTAAAGGGCATAGAAACAAATTCTTACACACAAGGTAATAAGCATTATGGTCCAAAATAATTATTAAGGCAAGTGCCTGCTAGCAATTACTCCCCAATGAATATACTTTATAAAAGAAAGACAGCTTAAAGTTAATGTAAATATTTTCTCCTTCATTATATTTTTTCAACTTGCTGCAGAGAAAAACTACAAACAAACCAAGTTGTCTATTAAAAAAATCAATTATGGGCCATGCTACTTCCAAGAGTGTATAACATTCAAAATAGCATGTAACAGTTCACAAAATTCTGTAAAGCAATTATCTTTCAATTAAAAAATAAGCAAATAAAACCTGAATGTTACCGTTTAAAATGATACTGTTTCATACCTTGCCTGCTGCAACTTTTGCCAAGAGTGAAGCAAGTGAATACCCCTTGTTACTCTGGTGTTTCAGGGATGGAAGTCTTACTACAGGACGTATACCACCATTACAGACCTCATCTGTTCCTCTTTCATTCACTGCCTTGACATGGATCAAAAACGAACGATATTTTCCTCCTGCCATACCTAGAGGAGTGGTGCAGAATGGGATAAATTATTCAATCATCAAAAAGCAAAACTGCATTTTGTTTTCATGCTGCTGCTGCTGCTAAGTTGCTTCAGTTGCTTCAGTCGTGTCCGACTCTGTATGACCTCGTAGATGGCAGCCCACCAGGCCCTGCCGTCCCTGGGATTCTCCAAGCAAGAACACGGGAGTGGGCTGCCATTTCCCTGAAATGTGAAGTCGCTCAGTCATGTCCGACTCTTCCCGAACCCATGTACTACAGCCCACCAGGCTCCTCTGCCCATGGGATTTTCCAGGCAAGAGTACTGGAGCAGGGTGCCATTGCCTTCTCCATTTAGTCTTCATAGAGTAAGCTAAATAATTAACTCCACAGAAAGAAAAATACACTTTGCCAGAATTTTCAAATTATACTGTTTGCATATAATATGGCTAAATAAGCTTCATATATGTTGGCAACAAAAGAACAAAAAGCACAGCATTTATATGAAGAACATAATATAGAAAGTTTTGACACCTGGCATGTTTTATCCCAAAGAAGTTAGTCATTTCAACCACACAAATTCTGTGAACTATAGAAAAACAGGAAACACTGTCACTGAAGCACCGCCCGAAATCATGATGTATTATTATGTGTATCCATCCAGCCCTTTTATGCATGCACGCACACACATACACATGTGCATGCACACATACACAGCATTATTGTATCACACACTTAAAAAAACACAGGCTTTGGAGCCACTATCTGGGTCTGGTAATGGTTCTGCCATTTTATTAGCCATGTGACTAATTAAACTCTCCATGGTCCAGTTTCTTCCAAAATGAGTAAAAATAATAATAGTACCTACCCCAAAGGTAATTAAAACACTTATAAATGCATGGCAAAAGGAAGCACTCAATAAGTATTAGTTATTATCACTAGTTTATGTTTTATATATTTTAACTAAGTTGAAGTCATACCATACAATCTATATGTAAAATTAACTGCAAAAATACCCTCAAACTAACATACCCATGAGCAACCCATAAGCTGCTGCCTAAGCAGGTATGAAATCCTTCTGTGATTACAAAAGCTTCTTTTGTTGTTCACCACTGATCTGCCTGACTACTGTGCTGGCACTGCACTGTTATATTCTTCTTACTGCTGCACTATTCTAGGTTCTAAAATCTCTTAAGATCCTGCTTTTAGTTTTCTTTTTCAACATGTCTTTGGCCTACATCATCCTTTTACGCATACACAAAAATTTAGCAATCATTCTCTCCAGTTCAAAGTTTTAGGAATTTGAAGAGAAGAATAGTCACTTCCACTAAATTCCAAGAAAACTAACACTTTTACATTATTGAGACTTTTGAAATACACATTATATAATCTATCCCTAATTTTGTCAATCTCATGGACAGAGAAGCCTGGTGGGCTACAGTCCATGGGGTCGCAAAGAGCTGGACATGACTGAGCAACTAACACACACACACAATTTTGTCAAAGCCAACATTTTAATTTTCATGTAAGATTTTAAGTTTCATAATCTCATTTAACACAACTAACTTACACTTCCAGCAATATGAGAGATTTTATTATATAGTTATTATACAGGTTTGCTCACCACTATAACCTAATATGTAACCTAACAAATCACAGGGTCTCATAAACTTAATGAATGAAAAAGATATAGTTAAGGGAGTACAATCAAGCTGGTGTACATACTCTAACTACAGGGAAGTGTGTGAATGGGGACAAACATTATAAAGGGAGTGCACACATTTTAAAACAGTTGTTATTTAGGTGGTCTGATATTTTCTTGGTTTACAGAAGGATCTCCACAGCCTTCTCATCTCCAGTTGTACTTTAATGATTGAGGTGTCTCACTTGGACTTTTTAATTCACCCATGAGATACAAAAGTGACATAAATATCTTATTACTGCAATATCTAATCTCTTACAGACATAAGATAAAATATATATTGTAACTTGTGTTTAAGACACATCATTACATCTAATACTTTAAAAACTCCTCTATTAAAAAACCCTTAAGAGAAGATATCATAACAATATAAACAAACACCCTGAAAACACAGGACTCTAAATTGATGGAAAAGGCAAACATGCTAGAACATAATGTTTGGTTATTTGGAAGAATTCTGTATAACATGCTAAGTAATACTACATTCATCTTCTTTGTGCTTTTTCAAAAAGCACTGAGACCCTCAAGACACAGAACGTAGGATCTTAAGTTTCACATAACAATAGTCACTGATGAAAGGAAATTATCTCAGCTACCATGAAACTGATAGAATCATTCAAGAAAATTCCCCCAAAAAACAGTATCTTATTTTTCTGAAATCAGGTTATTTTTCTTAAATTTACTTTTACAACTGTGGGACTGTTTATTCTGCTTTTGTAAAACACGTTACTTCACCTTTAACAAGTTTGGGGCTTGTTAATGTCAACATCCCAGCATGCCCCGACAGATCAAGGCCACTAGCAAGCCACACTGGCCCACAGAGAATGTCTTCTTTATGATCTTCTAAAAATGGACATAATCTAAGACCTAAAAAGAAAAATACACATTTTTCTTTTAAATTAGTGTATAATTTAAAATGTAATATTTAATAAGCAAATATCTATCCCATTTACATATAACAGCACCACACAAAATTCCATACTTAGAATGTGTTCAAATAAAATTTGCTATCATGCTAAGGAACTATAATCGTTATCTGATATATTATGCTGTTTTTCATTCCCATATTATTTACATTCACCTTGATTAAAAAAAAAAATAAAACCATGACATGATTTCAAATCTCAAGATATTAAAAAACAAGAATGCAAGTATTAGCACAGCTGTGTTCACTAAGAAGAGCTGAAAATTAAAGCATATTGCCAAGCAGAATTATAGGTTATTTTTAATTGTGTTCTTAAAACCATGTTTTTGCAAGCCATAAAGAAATCTTTGCCCAGTAGGATGCATTTGGATCACTACTCCTTTTACTGTCATGGACAACAGCTCTGTAATTTAACTCACACTGTGATTCCTCTACATCCATGTGCTGCATTTCTTCATTCAAATCAACCAGGGACGGTTTCCCATTTTGTTCCACTTCAATGTTAAGAGCTGGAGACAAAGGAAAGGTGATCTGCCTATCTACTGCTGTTTCTAGAGGATAAAAATATTAGTAAACTTAATGTTGCTTAATATCAATGATCTATGTGCCTAAAATTCTAAAATTCTCTGTTAAATTGGGAACTACAGTGATTTTTAAAATGGTTGTTAGGGGAGGAAGAAAATTAGATTCAACTGTTTTATATTCTCTTCTCTCTTTTAAAGGTGGTAAAATATTCACCTGACGAAATAATCTGCTAGCCACTAAACCAAGAATTTTTACCCTAGGCTATATAGTACACCACCTGCAGAGTTTTAAAAATACCAGTACCTAAGTCCTACACCAATTAAATCAGAATCTGTCATGATTCAAAAGTATACACACACACATACACACAAATACACACATATATACACACAAACACATATATATACACAAACACATACATACATATTTGTAAAATAGGAAATTATTCAGGTTTCAATGTTTTTATCCCTGGTGTGAAGTAGCCTTTTACTCTGAAATTATCCCTAATCTTTTAAATTAACCTATTAAGACGAAAACACTGAGAAATAACATCTAGTTCCAAATATGTGAAGTATGTATAATCTATTTTAGTAACTCAATATATCAAATTCTAACTCAATATATCAAATTCTGAATTTGTAAGAAAGATAAAGATGAATATATTCCTGGCATTACATTCTGAGTTTTACTAATAACCTTAAAAGAATATATGCATTCCATAACAAAGTTCTTTTTACAAACAAGTCTCCTCTCACAAACAGAAATGCATTAAGTGCAGTAATGCTAAAAGTGAAACTAACTCACAAAGGAACTAACTGCCTAAAACCATAATTAAATTACTCAAGTTTATGCAATTCTGAACAAGAGAGAGTTACTGAGAAGTTCTTCAATGTTCTCTGGATAAACTTCTCTAAACAGAACCACAAAAAAGCAGAGAAGGAAAAGGAGCACAGGGGTGAGGGAGCAAGAAGGGATGTCAAAACTAGACAGCCAAGTTGAAAATTAGTTTTTTTAAGAAACCCAACTACATGATAAAACCTTCAAATTTTGATCCATTCTTACCATTGACTTTCCCTAAGCCTGGAGCTTTATTTTTCAGCAGTGTCACTTGTATCTGTGGAATATTGGTGATGTTTGAGTTCAAAACAAATTTGAAGTCCACATGTCCAACCATACAAGCTTTAGGTAGAACCAATTCAAATACATGTTCATCCCAGCTGTTGCTGTCAAATAAGGGAGAAAATGATAGAGTGAAATCTTTCTTAAGCTGTAACCATCTTATCACTAATATTACCTTTCATACTCTGATGTGCAGTCTCCAACAAAACCGAATGTTTCTCAGTGGGATTATGGGAGAAGACAAGCAGTTCTACTGAGAAAAGTTAAACTTAGGGCAATGAAGAATCTTACCTCAGGAATCCATACCTGCCTTGGGCACTGTATACTCCAAAAAGCCCTTGTTCCTCTTAAGTGTGAAATACTGTGCATCAGAATTATGTGCAGACTTATGGGCCCACCCTGATTTAAGAGTGGGGTCACAGGAATTTGGATTTTAAAATAAGAACATTTTGTATTTCTTATACATGTCCGTTCTCTGATTTAAATTCTGTATATGTGCTAAAAAGTAAAACTCCTCCACTAAATTTCAGATTCAAATCCAAATGCCTACCAGGTATCTCAAACTTAACATAAGTGACCCCAAACTACTTGATAACCAATTCTAAAAGCTGTAAAAAGAAATTCTATTTTTTAATGAGCTCAATCCAAAACATTAGTCATCCTTAACAATTCTCAGTCACATCAGATGCTCAGTAAACCAGCATGTGTGACTCCTTCTACCTCCAAGCTGTATCTGACCATTATCCTCACTGCCTCTGTCAATTATCATCACGGTCCAATTCACCATCACCACCACCACAATTATCTGAATTACCACAACAGCATTCAAGTTAGAATTCTCGCTTCTGCCTCTTCTCTGTAACACACACACCACAACCACTCATAACCTACTATCAACACAGTGGTCTTAGTATATCCTTCTAAAACATAAATCATATTGCATCACTCCTATATTCAAAACTATCTAACACCTTCCCATCTCACTCAACATGAAAGTCTCACTGTAGCCTGTAAAGACATTCATGATCTAGCTACCAACTATTTCCTTTGATCTCACTTCCTATCACTCTCCTCCATGTTCACTGCACTTAACCAGTAGCCTCCATGCTCCTCCTAAAATTTGTAACATATACTCCTCAGGATCCCTGTACTTTCTATTGTCTCCAAATTAATGTCCTCATGGAAGCCTTTCTGAGGCCCCTTATATAAACATATCACACACATTTTCTCTCACACACAGGTGCACACCCAACAACTCTATCGCCATTCTGTTTTAATGTGTTTCAAAGCTTTTATGACTATATGACATAGTAGATATCTGTCTCAACTGCCTGTCTATCACCACTAGAATGTAAATTTCATAAGAGCCATTTTACTAGTACCTTCCAAAGTGCCTGCACAACTGGGAGACTGGGATTAACATATACACACTACTATGTAACTATACAGCACAGGAACTCTACTCAATACTCGTAATGTCCTATATGGGAAAGAATCTTAAAAAAAAGAGTGGGTATATGTATACCTGATCACTCTGCAGTACAGCTGAAACTTAACACATTGTAAACCGACTACACTTCAACAGAAAAAAAAAAATGTTTTTAAAAAGGGAACACATATTAGCAACAACAAAAAAAGAAGTACCTGTACAAAACAAACATCTAAATATTTAGTCACACAATCTACAGATCTATTTAACAAACTAAATGGAAGGAGGGATTATTCTCAGCATTTTATCCTACAACTAAGAATAAGCATACAGGAATTTCTAGGCTTCCTCGATGGTTCAGTGGTAAAGCAGGAGACACTGGTTAGATTCCTAATCAAGAAGATCCCACCATGCCATGGAGCAACTAAGTCCATGCATCAAAACTATTGAACCTGTAACCTAAAGTTTGAGAATTACAACTACTGAGACCACGTACCACAACTACAGACACCCACACACCCTAAAGTCCATGCACCACAACAAGAAAAGCCACTGCAATGAGAAGCCCACACACTGCAACTACAGAGTAGCCCCTACCTGCAACTAGAAAGTCCACGCAGCAACGAAGACCCAGCACAGTCAAAAATAAACGCTTTTTTAAAAAAGAATATAGGAATTTACAAAACCAAGGTGACAAATGAAACAAACAAAACTGTTAATATGCAAAAGCTAACAGAAAGAGTAACATATATATAATAATTCTATGTTGTCACTGTAAGATGAACTTAAAACTTAACTGAAATTAAATACCTTGGAAGGATGTTTTACCTGTCAGTCTGTAGTTTCCAAGTTCTAGTATGCTGAGCAGCATCCCCATGATGCTGCTGATGCAAATGTTGAGGATGCCTCCTTTGCTGCTGTTCTTGCTGAACTTCCACCCAGCAGGGCGGAACAGTAGCTGAAAACCGTGGCGTCAAAGTCTCAAAGCGGGTTAGCTCCACTAGAGATGTCAAGATGTCAACGGTGAAGGGCTGGTCCACCAATAAATCAACTCCTTAATAAGAGTGAATGCAGAGTTTGAAATTGGTTTTAAAAGAAACAAATTTTAATCCATGTTTTTGTCTATTCAATTACAACATTTGCCAAATAGCCTTAAAACGTAGGCTAAAATAACTAGCACTAAGTCCATAAGGTATAAGAAAAATCCACCTCAAATATTTTAAATTATAGAAAGGGAACTTATTATTGGAGAAACCCAAAATCAACCTCAGAAGAGCCCTAACCAAGATTTAATGAGCCCCAGATTAACAAGGGCAACAAAAGGAGTGGTGCTGAAATGTAAGCCCTGACTTACATCAATAATTAACTTTTACATTTTGTTATTTACAAAACACAATGTTAAACATCTGCAAGCACACAATACCTGCTCCTTTTTACTCTGTTAAAAAGTAAGTTAAAAAAAAAATCAAAGCTATACTGATGGCAAAAAAACAGAAACCAAAAACTCAAAGCAGTATTTTTTCCACTTCTAGGGTACTTAAGAATACCATGTACACATACCAGTACTGTAAGAGTAACAACCTGATTCAGAGAGATAAGTTTGCTTTTACAAATATATGTATTCACATCTTTGGAAAGGCTAACATATGACAAAGCTGAAAAACTTGTTTCAATTAACAACAAAAAAAATTTTAAAGACTAAAATATGAAATCTGATAAATTTAGAATAGTTTCACAAAGAAAAGTTCACATTTAGTTCTATAAAATTACTATAAGTGTATTCAAAGTATGTTTTTCCTCAAAGCTTCAGTTCAGCTCAGTTCAGTCACTCAGTCAACTCTTTGCGACCCCATGGACTGCAGCTCACCAGGCCTCCAGGTCCATCACCAAATCCCAGAGTTTACTCAAACTCATGTCCTTTGAGTTGGTGATGCCATCCAACCACCTCATCCTCTGTCGTCCCCTTCTCCTCCCACCATCAATCTTCCCCAGCATCAGGGTCTTTTCAAATGAGTCAGCCCTTCGCATAAGGTGGCCAAAGTATTGGAGTTTCAGCTTCAGCATCAGTCCTTCCAATGAATATTCAGGACTGATTTCCTTTAGGATGGACTGGTTGGATTTCCTTGCAGTCCAAGAGACTATCAAGAGTCTTCCCCAACACCACAGTTCAAAAACAAAGGGCTTTTTAGAAGCCCTCAAAGCTTAGGGCTTTTTAAAAAATGACTGAAGCTATTAATATTGTTGGCAAACATTTAACAGCATATCAATGCTCCTTTACATTATTTACTTGTTTATAACCTAATTTATCTTTACTAAAGAGTATATTATGGGTTTTATATGAAAATTATTATGCTAATATCCCATAAAATATGAAAACATTCAGTATGTTAGCTTTTTAAACCAACTTGTATAGTTAATCAAGACAAGCAAGTCCAATTATACATAGCAAGAGACATGAGTCACTTTATCTCAACAGAGGATAATCCTGCCTCCCAAGGGCCATATGGATGGAGGCAACTGTGTCTACGACTGGAATCGAGTAGGTAGAAGCTACATACATGGCTAATACAGCACAAGACAGACTCCCACCACGAAGAATTACCTAGTCTGAAATGTCAACAGTGCTGAGAGTGAGAAACCCTGAAATAAGGTACATATCACACAAGTAATCACTAAAATTAAGACTTATCACACCAGTAATCACGCAAAGTTTGCCTTTAGTGCAAAGAAGAATGATCAAATTCCTAAATGTACAGATTCACAAAAAAGAAATAATTTTGGGTGCTATTTCTGATTGGAATACATTTGAGTTTAAACACATTTTTCATTAAAGATTCATTAAATTTCTTTTAAATGCTGCTGCTAAGTCACTTCAGTCATGTCCAACTCTGTGCAACCCCACAGACGGCAGCCCACCAGGCTCCTCTGTCCCTGGGATTCTCCAGGCAAGAATACCGGAGTGGGTTGCCATTTCCTTCTCCAATGCATGCATGCTAAGGCACTTCAGCTGTGTCCAACTCTGTGAGACCCCACAGACGGCAGCCCACCAGGCTCTTCTGTCCACGGGATTCTCTAGGCAAGAATGCTGGAATGGGTTGCCATTTCCTCCTCCCTTTTAAATGCTAGGTTTCTTTTAATAGTTAGGTTGGGGAATAAAGTGTGGTAGGTGCCAAGGATAAAATATACCAGCACGTGGAAGTACAAAAGGACCGTGGTATAGGGCAAGGGCAGGGAAGGAGAGCTTAGTAACAAATGAAGAGCATGAAGCTGAATACACTTTAGAAATCATGGAGAGTTTCCAATGACTGGAGGTTGAGTGGAAGACCAGAGTTACTAGTCCACAGAGCACATAAAAGATTTTTAAGCAGGAGTAACAATGCTAACAACCTCCTGAAAAACAAGTTCAGGGGGCAGTACATGGAGAAAAGGCAAAATGGGAGAAACCACAAACAAAACCTAATCCATCTGAAAGTTCACAACAGGGTGACGAGGGTCTGAAAATATCACCCCAAGGAAAGCATATTTTTTCAGCATTTCTATTTCAGAAGTAACTAATATTAGCCATTTCAGTTACTTTACACTTACTCAGTGAATTCTTCACTCTTTCATACTGTTTTGTGCCATCCTAACTACACTAAAAGTTTCTTCAACAACCAAAATCATGCTGTTACCTCTTAGGCGACTTTACCAAAACTAGTCAACTTACCACAGGTTGAGAACCACTTCTTATTTTAATGTTTACAACATTTTCCAACTACTGAAAACAGAGTGATAAATAACATACAAAAACATGTCTGATAAAAGAATATCAACAAGGAAATGAACTCTCTCAAAGTAACCAAGAATTGACTACAAAAAATTAAATAATGTTTTAGATTATAAAAGAGTGATTCAGAAAACTTTGAACATCACAAGAATTTGCATTTTTAAAAAATCATTTTTAAAAGTTAACATCATACCTGAAATGCCAGGACTTGAAGGATTTGATAAAGGTTTGGAACCTTCTGAAGACGGCTCTATTCCTTTAGAAAGAGATCCATCCACTAGTATGTCAGCTTCATCAATATCATCACAGGTTCCTCCAATTTGGAGAAAATGAAGCTCACCACCTACAGTACAGTTAAATCCCATCAACACAGGTATATGAAAAATAGGTAAACAGACAAGTGCTTGCTACTTAGTTAAGAAACTTAATTTATTCTAACACCACTTAAAAGGCAGAAAAAGAGGGCTACCAAAGTGATACATCTCCAACAACTTAGAAATCAAATTGTCATGGAATTACAATTTCATATGTGAAAATAGTTATTTATCTAGTACTTACATGTGTAAGGCATTATTTTAAATGCTTAATTCATTTATACTTCACAAATAACCTAAAGTAGGGAGTATGTGTCCACTTTACAGATGAGAAAACTGATGCACTAGCTATACTGGAATTCACAGCCTACTCTCTTAATCAAGCAATAGCAAAAGTGAACAACAATTCTTCTTAATTTTTTGAAGCATTCACAAGAAAATGAAACCAAATCAAATTTCTATTTTCCATATTTCTACCACAGAAAAAAATGCAAAGTGAGCTTAGCAAAATATTTAAGAAATAAAAATAAGTAAATAATTGGAGATTTACTTCCAACATGACAAAATAAGAGAAATCTTACTCTTAAAAGGCAATTATAAAATTGAACAAATTGTCATTTAAACAGAGTGAGTCAAATGGTGAAAACCAGATTTGCTAATACTGTCACAAGGACTCAATGACTTGCTATCTGAATCCAGCATTCTGTGTGGCAAGCAAAACACCAGAACTAACCAGGGATTTAACAGAGTTACAGAAAGTGAGAGAAACATAGGGGGCTTGGTAAACATCTCAAATATTCCACACTGATCAGAGGTTGTACATATGTGCAGATCAGATGGGGCCCAAGTCATCAACATATTCCCAGTCTACTAAGCCCCAAAGCTTATGCAGAAAAGACCTGAAAGGGCACAAGAGAAAATAAAAATAAAGAAAACAAAAGCCAGGGCACACTTGAACACAACCTTGCCAAAGGTATCTGGTCACAACCAATTATCAAAATCTTTAGCTGAACACTAAACTATGTGGACAGACAGGTAACAAATAAGAAACAAGTCTTTAAAAACCAGAGTAGAAAACAATGAAAGAGACATCAGTAGCTGCAAAAGAAACAGACTTCACAGATATAGTCCAGGTGGGTTACCAAACAATCACATAACAATTCCCAAACGGGGGTGGGGGTGTAAATCAGAATGCAGACGTTCTACAATGTTATTTTAAATGTCCAGTATTAAACTGAAAATTATGAAACATGTGAAGAGTGACCCATGTTCAAGAAAAACAAAAGCAATGAGAAATCTCTCTGGGCACCCAGATTTAGAGACAAATACGTCAAAGAAGCTGTTGTAAATATTTTAAATAATAAAAGGACATCAGGTATAAAGAATTCAAAAAATGAACGGTAAAAATGAATCAACAAATCATATAAAAAAATTAGCAGAAATTATTTTTAAAGAACAAAAGGCAATTCTTAGAATTGAAAAGTAACTAAAATGAAAAGTTTGCTAGAGACTCAATGCAGATTTGAGATGACAGAAGAAGGTATCAGTGAAATAAAAACAGATCAATAGTTGCATGTTACATATGAAAATTGTTAAGAGTAAATCCTAAGAGTTCTCATCAAAAAATAATAATAGATCAACAGAAGTAACAACAGAATAATAGGTGCAGAAACAATCAATAATTTTACATACAACATCTTTCCTCAAAAATGAATGTGAAATAGAGACATTTCCAAATAAACAAAGACTGAGTTTTCTGCTAGCCTTACCATAAGTACTAACAAAAGTCTTTCCAGATGAGCTGAAGGCAACACACACACACACAAAAACAAAACGCCAAAAGTAGGTGAACATACTTTTTTCTCATTTAACTTTTTTAAAAGATAAAGACTATATGAAATAACATTTTTTGGTTGGATTTATAACTCATCTAAATGTAATATATAAGACAACAGTAGCACAAAGCTGAGAGAGAGAAAAATCAGAGCCAAGTTTCTGTATTTTACTAGATTTAAACTAGCATTACTCTGAAGTAGACTGTGATAATCCAATAAGAAGACAATTTCAAGAAAAGGTATTAAAAAACAGAATCAACACAAGCACCAGTGACATCACATCAAAGGACAGAACAGGAAGTAATTGGTAGGAAGCGCTAGAGGTCAGTAGTACCATACTTCCACGGCAGGGAGTATGGGTTCAATCCCTGACTGAGGAACTAAGATCCCATATCCCACATGCTGTGCAAAAAAAGTTAATTTATAGCACTAATTGTAGGCTTTAATTAACAGACTCAATGTTTCTCCATGAGAAAAGTTTTATGCGATTTGAATATACTTACGAGACAGTGTCAAATCCATTCGATTTACAGTTTACAGTGCTTTTAAAATTCTACTTTATGGATTGTTATTTGAACATTTTAAAGCAACTTTTTTGTCCTCTTTATTGCTATTAATCTCATCTTTTCAAATGCATCTTGATCAATTAATCCTTAAGCAACTGGGGAATAATTTTTAAAGCAATTAACTTCTCATGTTTTCTCTTGTCCTTCAATTCATCTGAATTCCATCACAATCATGATCACTTCCTAGAAATTGTCATTGTTTAAACTCCAATGAAAACAGTGATCGATAACTTAAATGTTGTTTCTCTTCTGAATCGCCAAAATCATCTCTCATCAAAAATTCAAATCATTAAACTCTGATTGCATTTGTGAAAACTACTAGCATCTTATGACTACAAGCCCTGGGAACAGGTCACTCAGATTCCAAAACCACTTCCATTTCGAATGGCCTACAGCAAGTTAAACTGTTTTCATTTTTTTTAATCTTTCAGATTAAACTATACCAAAAAGTTCACAGTATAAAAAGTTCAATAAAAGCAGGGTCTCCTACTTTTATTATATTCTGGCAATTTAATGTAGTTTAAGCATTCTGATGATGACAGACTGCCCAGGTCTGAACGCTAACTCTGTCATTTATTAGCTCTATGACTTAGGCAAGTTAAGTTACTTAACCTCTCTTTCCCTCAGTTCCTTTTTTTTTTTTTTTGAGATAACTAAAATGAAGACAAAACTAGTACATACCTCATAAAGTTAGTGTGATAACTAAAATTAACAAAACTAAAACTCTCACAGAAATGAACTGGCATATACATGATTAAGCTCAAATTATCCTTGATACCACATAGTATTTTAATGATATTTTTGAAAGTTTCATTACTCTAAAGCTATTTTAAACTATTCCTTTTTTTTAAAATAATCTAGTTGGATGTTGATGTTATTTGGCTTTTCCCCCCAAGTTATTTCACTAAATGTTTCAAAGAAAGCAATCCATATCACCACATCCACCATTATCCTTCTTAGCCAAACTCTTGAAATCTTTTTAAAGAGAGGAAAAATTCAGATTGATTCCTATCAGAACCATGAATGAGATGCATAACTCTTCCCAAACCCAATTTTTCTGCCAAGCACTAGTTATAGTCACTGAGGCTTCAAGTATCTCCTGGTCCTAAATTCCTACTAAACAATCAATAGGATTATTCACTTTGCCTAATAAGGTCAGTAATTCCTTAGTAACACTACCTGTTACTCTACAAGAAGCCTCAAATATTGCAAAACTGATTCACTGTCTGCAAAAAGTTAGGATTAAATATGACAAGGAACACTTATTTGGCAGAATTAATAATTATTTACCACTTTTATTTCAGAAGAAAATAACAACATGTAATAATATTTGTGCCAGAAACTTTACATACATTATTTCATTTAATTCTGTCAAGCCTGGAAATAGACTGTCTGTCCTAGTTTATACATCAACAAAAGTTTACTGAGTTTAAAGTAATTTGTTCAAGGCTACAAATTTGAGCAGATGCAGCTGGGACTCACAGAAATTACAGTAGGTTATTTTCTTGTGGTTAAAGCAGTAAAGATATTTTCTGAGAGACTTACTAACTTATTTACAATTAGAATCCTTGCCAAGGGCAGTAGAAAAGTGTTTTGAGAACAGGTAAAACAGTACAAAGACTTACCACTTCATTATAAACATAATTTCTCTCCATCTATATGATCCACACCAGGCATGCACATGAGTGAATGCCCTGCACACTGCCTCCCTACGACTGACAGAGCAGCAGACAGGCCCGCAGCTTACCTTTGGTGCACGCACACAGCCTGTCTGTGCCCGAGCAGTAAATGACGGAAACGAACGCGTCCTGTTCCTCGGTGCCCTCCTTTTTTGGAGGTTCCACTTTGGCCAAAATTTCAAAGTTTGAAAGATCTAGTATTTTTACATATCCTCCCTGAGTGGTTATGACCAGGTGTCCAAGAGTAGAAATATCAGACTTTTTTCCTCTCTCAACCCCGTTCTTTGAGGTTAACTGCATCTCCTCAAGAGGCTCCTCATAGTCATCCTCTCGGTTATCCAATATATCTGGTGGAAGCAAAATGAGCGAGGTAATTGTGTCCTGGGGATCTTTGATATGCTGGATTTTTATTGGCTCCTCTTCTAATGTCACTATCCGAGTGGCATAATTCATCTTATAAAGTATTAAATATCCACCACTAACGTTCCTCTGCTCAGGTTGAATTATCAAAGGAGTCTGTACATCTGCTGGTGATTCATGTTGAATTATACTAATATTTGCACCATTCACTGCAGCAAGATTTGATTCCAGCTCACCTTTCCGTCTATTACATAGTGCAGAGTTTAATTTATTTAAGTTATTCAAGGCCTCTACTTGATTTATTGCACTCAAGGATTCAACAGGGCATGTCCGCAGTCCTACCAATAAATGAATTCCATCAGCACAAGGAGTTATTGAGTCTATACAAAGATTCTCCTCCTCTGCAAACTTTGGCAGCCTCAAACACTGCACCAAAGTCCCAGGCTTGGGAAACACAGAGTTCCACTTCTCAGAATCTGGAGAGGTAAGGTTGGCTGCCGCATCTGCAAACTGCTGAATGTAAGTCACAGGCGGGTCCTGCAACAACAACTGCTCCTGACTATCCAGCTCCATTTCAATGATCTGTGGAACTGTAAAACCATCATCATGCAAACTTTTACTCATTATATTGTTCATCTGTGAAAAGATTTTTCCTGCTTTCTCATCAGATTCCTTGATGCTATAAAGAAGCAAAATGGGTAAAGTCCTCCTTACCAGAGGAGAATTTAATTCTGAGTTAGTGCAGGATTCATTGTCAGTTGACCCTTGTTCTGATATACTTTCACCCTGAGTTCTGCTTAAACCATCCAGTGACCTGTGAGAATTACTACTAATGGGTGAGGTAGCAGGAGATTTATAGGTTAATAAACCTCCAGCTAATAAACACGGAAAGGGAATGTTATGTTGTTCCTGGTGCTTCTCCTTTGTCTTTTCACTCTTAGAGCTGGTTAAGCAAGGATTTGCCCCAAGTTCTTCAAGATCCTTAACAGTATCTTCAAGCACATTTGCAACAATCTCCCACTGAAGCTTTTCTGGCTGCTGGAGGATGCTGAGTGCTGTTATATCAAGGCTCACTTCCATGGCTTCCTTCTGTGATGTATGCCCTTTGAAAAGGAACAGTATTCATTACAAATGACCTTGTGAATGTAAATCAAAATCTGTAGTATAACAGTTTCATTAATTTTCTTTTAATCATCCAGTCGGTGCATTTTAAACACATTAATGGAAGAATTTAGTCCTTTTAAAGGAAATTTAATCCAAGCTGAGATGAACCTACTCAGAAAAACCATAGATATTAAAGAGTCTCAAAAATCATTTTCAATTTACAGTACATTCTCCTGGCAATCTGTGAACAAAATCCTTTTTAAAAAAAAGAGAGAGAGAGAGAGAATAAACAGATTAAGAATGAAGATATTATTAATATCATAATAACAGACTTCTGCCCTTTAATTCTACACCAAAAATACACTCAAAACTATGCATCTGTCCTTTATGCACTTTGCAGAATATCCATGAAACATTACTATAATCTCAGTTCATCACCTCTTTCCCACTCCACATGCTAATTATCAGCTGACTGTCTTAGTATGTAACAGTATGCAATTTAACTCAAACCTCAGCTCTGAAAAAATAATAACCAGAAAAAGTTTCCCAAATTTGTCATTTTAAGTGAAATATAAACATCTTCTGGGGCTTCTCTGGTGGCTCAGTGGTAAAGAATCTGCCTGCCAATGCAGGAGACACAGATTCGGTAGCTGGTGCAGGAAGACTCCACATGCCGTGGAGCAACTAAGCCCATGCACCATAACCTCTGAGCTTGCACGCTAGGGCCTGGGACGACAACTAGCGCACCCACACTCCACAGCTACCGAAGCCCCTGTGCCCTAGAGACCATGTCCCACCATAAGAGAAGCCACCGCGATGAGAAGCCTAAGCACCACACCTAGAGGAAAGCTGTGCAGCAAAAAAGACCCAGGAGAGCCTAAATAAACAAACAATTTAAATGTCTTCTGTACTATCTGCTAATATTTAGTTCATTTCAAGTCAACTACATTACATTATTCCTTACTGACCTTTTGTTTATTGTGTGCTTCAAACTATCCTCTTCAAACAGAATAAAGGTCATTCCTCAGTCTCAATTCTCCAAAAATACCATCTCTCTCTACACAAAACCCTGAAGTGGATGTCAGTCGACCTCTAAACCAGGGATAATCTCTTGATACTAAACACAAAGTTTCAACTCAT
The DNA here is from genome assembly GCF_023699985.2 of Odocoileus virginianus. Classification (NCBI taxonomy): domain Eukaryota; kingdom Metazoa; phylum Chordata; class Mammalia; order Artiodactyla; family Cervidae; genus Odocoileus; species Odocoileus virginianus. The sequence goes on along the minus strand of NC_069675.1, from coordinate 14,694,574 downwards.
CCTTTATTTTTCTCAGTAGCACAGACTATCAGACAACAATCTATTACCAACAATAATATAAAAATCACTCTTCATAACTTGGGGGAATGCAAAAAAAAAAAAAAATGGAATTGGCTTTGCAATTTTAGATTAAGAAGAACACAGAAAAGAAAGGAAATAAGTATAACTCAAAGTAAGTGCACAGAAGTTTTACCCAAGTAAAGGAATGAACAAGAGAGATTTATGGAACACCAAACATTTGAGTTATACTGAAGCTCTGTTTATACAATTTTGTTAACCATTTCATAAACAGTATCTTCAAAATGCTAACAGCTTTATCAGGACTTCTTTATTTTCTAAGCATAATCTTCTCACTTCATATAATGTCACTCTTGTCATCTAAAACAATATCCATGTCTCACTAAGCAGAAAAAACTTAGTTATAAACTTCACAATTTAATTGTACTAGTAAGTTGTTTACTTAACCACTCATTTGACTACATTCATGTGCAGTCTTTATATTGCCATTTAATAATTACACATATTTACTCTATGAATTCACTCATTTAAACATGAGGTTGAAAGCTGACAGTGGTATTTTTATAACATGTAATAATACACTGTAACTAAACTGTAACTTACTTGATAAGTTATGATAGGAAATTGCCAAGAAAAAGCTATTTTAGTCTATGCACATTTTAAAAGAAAATAAATTACCTATAATTAGTTACATATATTAACCACAGTTAAGACAATATTCAAAGCAAAGGTCATGGGAGATGAGAATATCCATTAAAAAAGAAAATATAACAGGTAACATTACTACTCTGCTGCTTCTCAACTATTTAATCAATGTCTAGGACTCTACATTCCCCTTATAAGACTGGCAAAACACAATGACAACTGTCAATACTGTGATCTTTACTTGCCTCAGAATTTCTCAAACCAACTGGACCACAAAATAAGTTTTTACAAAACATACCTACAAATATCCTGCAGCATAATATTCTTCAGATAATAATACTGGGAAACCCTTCTCTACGCTGCTTATAGAGCTACTGTCAGCCCCACAGTTCTACCAGCCAACTTCCAGAGGTTTAAGTTACACATATTCCTGAACCATCAAATTTCAATTTGAACTGTTCTTCAATCTCTTGCCAAACACTCTTCCCACTCTACAAAAGAAGGTGCACTCCTTAATTCTGATATGTGGACCAAAGAGCAAACCTGTCTTTCCTGTATCATCTAGATACTTTCAAAAATCATTAACTTTCAACTGAAAAACAGACAAAAGTCTCTTAAGTTTCCACTTACACTTTTGAAATTAAGAAATACAACCTATAATTCTTCAGATCATATCATTCAAATTGATGGGACGAGCTTAGAGCTAGTAAATGTAAGTTGTAAAACAGCATTACTTAATTTTAGATACTTCAAGAAGACAATACATTTCCCAATAATATCACAAGCCTTCATAAAGTCACCAATAGTCTCTCAATATAAACTAGTTTAAAAGGTTATACATTTTTACTATAAATGAATGAACCACTTACAAATCCTCAAATAAGGCAAGTAAAAATTCTACACTGGAAGGATTTTTTTTCTCATACCACAGCTACCTTTCAATACTACATAAGGACACCTCTCCCAACCTTACATGAGGTATCATAGAAAAGAGTCAACAAAAACATACAGTAATATTCTAGGTACCTGGAAGTGAAGTAAAGAGGACGACAGAATCTAAAGGAAGTGTGAAAAATCAAACAGGCATAGATGAAAAATATAAAGGTAGAAAAGGGATAAGGAAACAGTTCAATATGTAACAATTACAATTACAATAATATCTACTGAGATCCTTAGACCCAGACGAAAGAGCTAAGCAACAGCATACCAAGGAAAGGTTAAAGTTAGAATAAAAAACTTTAAGGGCAGAAAAAAGAGCATTTAGTTCAAACATTTCACGTTACATAGGAAAAACAGAAGCCCAGAGAGTTTAAGTGACTTGACAAGACTAAAGATTTATTTTGTAAGAGTTCAAGCTCTAACCAGATCTCCAGATAACCAATGACCAGGGTATTCTTGTCAGATTTTTTAAAATGCAATAGTAGCTTTTTCTTTGGCCAAGGGGTAACAAACTGGAAAAAGAGCACACTTCATCAGACTTCATTTTTAAATGCAATCAATTATTCTTTCCAGACCTAATTATACATTTGTGTGTTATTCAGGGCAGTTTCCTACTTTCCTTAATTTTTTCATTATAAGAACTACCTTAAAAGACAAATGAAGGTGAATCTAAAAATCACTGCAGTATTCTGTTTGGTGGCTTTAAAAAAAATTTACAACAAATTAGAATTGACAGCATCTGTTACACTATACTAACTTTTGACATATAACTTTCAACAATCAAACTATCTAAAACCAAGTTTCCTCTAAAGAGATTTCTTAAGTTATGTATGTCCTTATTTCATGACAATGACATCAGAATACAGCTAGAATTTAATAATGGTCACTTCTTTAAAATAGTGGTTACTGCCCAAGTACTGCGCATCATGAATTTTAATCTTAGTAACCAAAATTATAAATAACAGATTTAAATATCACTATTTTATACAATAGAAAATGCAATCGGACTATAATAAATGACAGAGTTAGGATTTGAATTCTGATACAGTAGAACCTTTTTGAGATGCCTTGCCTATAACTACATTAAAATATGTAGACTTTTATACCCCTTTGCCCTAATATTTCATAGGGTTTCTTTTTGGGAATAAGAAATCACTAATTCATATTAATTAATTAGTAATGTAATGTAAATAATGTAAATGTAATGTAAATAAACATTACATTTATTTAACAACTCAATACAGTATACAAATAAACTGAACATATTTGGAAGAGTTTAATGTCACTGACTTATGTGACAGAGATTTAGTAAGATTCATTTTTAATTCCTTTGGCGCAAATAAGTACTATTTAAATTTTTAGTATGAAACTACATAACATTACTAATTTAAGATCTGATACGTAATATTTGAGTTTTCTTTGTATTATTAATGAAAATTTAGACTTTGTACTCAAAATACAGAATTATTTGGTATTTAGCTCTACCTAGAAACTATATAAATGCAAGGATATAAAAATAGATTATCTAACATTTTTTTACATACCTGTCACAGAATCTGATCTGGAATGCTCTTCACTGTCTGAATCCTCCAGTAAATCATCACTTTAAAAAGACAAATTAAAAATTTCCATTTCAAAATAAAGTACACATGAAAATGTAAAGTATAAAGTTACAACCATAGTTTTGTGTCTAAAACGTAAGCATCACACAACTAGCTTATGTAATATATAAGTTGACTGAAACCCTGATTATGCTAATAGTGAATCATCTTAAAGCATTAAATAAATGCTTGCCTGAAATAAAGTGTGGTAATCTCTAAATATTTATAGACAAATCTGTAGGATTTCAACAACTGAATTGGTGTAGACAGGGACAGTTTGGGTAAATAAAATGGAAAAAAAAAAAAAAACAGCTAATAAAATCAAGCACAAGCTTCCAGTAGTAAAATTTTAATAACCACTCTATTACCAGGGATGGGCTTCCCTGGTAGCTCAGACAGTAAAGTGTCTGCCTGCAATGCGGGAGAGCCGGGTTCAATCCCTGTGTCGGGAAGATCCCCTGGAGAAGGAAATGGCAACCCACTCCAGTACTCTTGCCTGGAAAGTTCCATGGACTGAGGAATCTGATAGGCTACAGCCCACGGAGTCACAAAGAGTCGGACACGACTGAGCGACTTCACTTTCACTTTCCCAGGTGGCGCTAATGGTAAAGAACCTGCCTGCCAATGCAGAAAACAGAAGTGACGCAGGTTTGATCCCTGGGTCAGGAAGATCCCCTGGAGGAGGGCATGGCAAACCACTCCACTATTGTTGCCTGGAGAATCCCACGGACAGAGGAGCCTCATGGGCTACAGTCCAGAGGGTCGCAGAGTCAGACATGACTGAAGTGACTTAGCATTCTACTCCTGAATTCAGGAAAGGTATACCCTAAAACCAATTAGAATAGCGGAGTAAATATGTGTGTATAGAAGTGTTTTCACAGAAACACACATTCCATTTGTGTTTTGCTCTTGGTTTTATTTATTTAGTTAGTTTTTGCTTGTTTGGGAGGGGCTGTTAAGAACTCCTTAACAAGTAGGAAAACTACTACAACTTAAGAGTCAAGACAATAAGACAAAAAGCTGCTCTTTTGCTTTCATTCAAGTAGCCAAGAAATTGCCAGCCTCTCTCTTTGCACCCAATTTTATTCTCACTTTCCACTGTTAGCAGACAAGAAAAAAAGATATAATTACAGAGCACTCCAGCACAACATTAGGCTGTGTCTGAACGAACAATCAGCACATTTATAGTAGTTCTAAAATTTTGATAAACTACAAAAATTAAAAGATGCAGTTCCCAGAAAGGAAAAGTGATTCTCCCTTTTTGAAACAATACACTGCACATCCATCTGAAAGAACTAGGCATTTATAATGCTATTTTATATAAAATATAACATGGCAATCTCCCTTAGAAATGCTTAAAGTAACGTCTGAAACTGGGGTGGGGAGATATTTGCTTAGATATTTTTGACAAAACTTCTGTGTTTTTTTCAACTGGTACTAATTACCATAACCAATTTTGTGCTGTAACTTAAAAATTTTTAAAAAGGATATGAAAAAGATAAGCTCCTAAGTTAGCCTTAAGCTATTCAAATACTAAATGGCTAGTCTCAGAAAAATAATAAAGATGCTTGGAAAAATATATCTTAAGAGGAAATATTAATGACTGGGAATTTATTCAAAATAAAGAAGTCCAAACCAAGAAAACACAGTAGATTTTGAGGATTTCTGCATCAAGAAAAAGTCAAATACTACCCATCTACACTTAAATAAAAGATAATCTAGTAGTAGTATATTTTAAAGACAGAATTCAGGTGTTCTGAAATTACTATGAATGTTAAACAGGGTTGCCAGATAATTGCCTTAATTAAACCACAAAAAAAAATGGCTTTATTGTGAAAGTTTTCAAAATAGTATTTTGAAAAATATTATTTCTTGACAGAAAAACACCCCTACTGCCATGTGATAAAATCATGAGTAAAACAACTGAACTGTACACTTAAAAGGGTGAACCTTAGGATAGGTAATGATGCATCAATAAATTTCTTTTAATCACATGGATTAAAAAAACCTACACACCTAAAGGTTAACATGACTTGGTGGTATGAAAATGGAGACTCCATTCAACTTACTTACAGATATTTTCCAACATTTTTACAAAAAGCACACATTTATAGCTGATCATTAAACAACGCACACAGTTAGACGCACCAGCCCTCCCTTCAGTGAAAAATCTGTATAACTTATAATAGTTGGCCTTTTGCATCCATGGTTCTGCATCTGCAGATTCAATTAACCATAGTTTGTGTAGTATTCACTTTAAAAAATAACTGGACTCACACAGTTCAACACTGAACTCATGCTGTTCAAGAGTCAACTATACTTACATAATAGACACTAAATTTACTAAAGTCTTTTAATGAAATAAAACCTTTTGCAAAGTAATAGACATGCAAAAAAATCTATGAATAAGTTTAAAATGCTTAGTTAAGATTATATGTGCTAATAGTACAGATGTATCTTAGTTTTGGTATATAACTAAGATATTCAACAATACAGCAACTTTAGAGTTAACTCAGGAAATTTTTGTCAATTTGAAAAACATAACATACAAACGAGGCATCTAGACAAAACGTTAATTCGTTAAATGTGTCATGAATCAGCCATGGATTTACATGTGTTCCCCATCCTGAATCCCCCTCCCACCTCCCTCCCCATCCCATCCCTCTGGGTCATCCCAGTGCACCACTACAATACTGTAAAGTAATTACCCTCCAACTAATAAAAACAAATGAAAAAAAAAATACAAGGCACACGAAAAAAAAAATTAAATGTGTCCTTGGGACTTCCCTGGTGATCCAGTGGTTAGGAATCCGCCTTCCAATGCAGGGTTCTCCGGTTCAATCCCTTGTCAGGGAACTGGGCAGTTAAGCCCATGCACCCACAACTAGACAGGCTGCATACAACAACTATGACTCGATGCAACCAAATAAATTAAAAATACATTAATTAAATTAAACACACCTGAAATAAATATTCTTCCTTAAATAAATTCAGAACAAAGACAAAACAAATGTTGCCTACTAAGTAGAAATAGACAAAAAACAATTTCTAAGCAAGCTACATTGTAATACTTTAAACTTCTTGATTAAGCTTTAATTAAGTTAATGTATTATTTCTCAAGTTAATGAAACACAGTATATTTTATATATATATACTATATCTTGTGCCTCAGAGGCAGAAGTAGTTTGATTCATTATATCCAATACCAATCCAACAGGAATCCTGCTGACCCTGGAGGAGAGGAAGCAGGGAGAACGGGTTTGAAGATCCACCTCTTCAGCTTCCTCCAACGGGTTTGAAGATCCACCTCTTCAGCTTCCTCCAACCACCAGAGTAATCTTTGTAATCTTCTACCCAAAGAGATTTTAAGTCTCTTAAAAAAGCAGGCAGAGGGATTATATCTCAATCCCAGCACACTAGCTCAGTGTGGACACCTGTCCACCAGAAATACTGGATATACGTTTACCTAAAATGTAAAACACTTTACCAAGGTGTGTGTGTGTGTGTGTGTGTGTGTTATCTGTACAATCTTAAAACTACATCTTGATTCAAATTTTAATCCTCAAATTACAAAACTCTTGAGTCAAAAGTTCTAATTAAAATCAGTATGTTCAGGACATGCCAATTTCATTAACTTCTATGAATAATTTTCCACTAATTTCTAAGAAAATCAGAGATCAAGCAGGATTCATTTTTAGTTCTACTGGCAAATATGGTCAAACTCAAGACAAGAATGGGCCAACTGCTTTCTCATTAAGCTCCCACAGGGACTTGAAATAACTGAGAACACCATGATGCTTTAATTCAGCCTGTTCCAGAGCTCAGACCACATTCATTTACAGACCCATAATTTCCACAAACTATTAGCAGAAGGGACTAGACATTTAATATGCAGTGAATTTGCCATTAAGTAATAAAAAAAATCTCCATTAGAAAAGTTTTACTACCAAACAAACAGTGAGGCAAAATGATTAAATCACTGTGGTGTAACACCAATCACACATCAGTAACACAAGAAGCCCTGCAAGTGAAATGACAGATCTCCATACAAGACATCTGATCACAGTTACGCAGGCTCCATTTCACATTACTGCCTTCAGAATCTTACAAAATGGTAGCAGCTATTGCTTAAGACCAGCTAAGCGGCTTATGGAACCCTTCATTCTGCCTCCATGGGACCATCGCAAATGTTGCTCTATAATCCAACCCAGTTCAGAGTTTACAACTGCAGCGCCTCTTGGGAAACAACTGGGTGACGTGGGATTATACTCTGACTCCCTCTCCCCTGCACAGACCTAATAGAGCCACAGAAATCATGAATCTCCAGAAAGGCTGAATGGAAGAGGATCCAGCACAAGTCTACCAGAATCTTTCACTGGCAGTGATTACTGTACCTCAACTCACTGCTGACTACTAATACATTTAAATAAAATGAGATTATCTAGCCTAACCACAGATTATTTCACTATTGATTACCATTTCTATATTTTAGGTGCGAATGAAAGAAGGAAAAATGAACCAAATGATTCAACAGCTCTATGAAAAGATTTAGTAGAAAGTGAAATTACAAGTCTGATCCAAGGATTTCATTATTTAGAATTTATATTTCAATAGAGTGATTCTTCCATTGGTATGGATTGAGACAAAATAAAATATGTTTTACAGACTGTGGTGTTGATAAATGAAAATTTATTTCAGGAATTGTACTGTTCTTTCTTTCGGATTTCTAACCAGTGACACTCTCTCTAATCTCTTGATCAAATGCTGTCTCTTTAGAGTTAAGAGAATATACTATTTAGGAAGAGAAAACACTTAATTTCTATAAGTATTATTAAAACAAATTTACACACCTATCTCCTTCCAACTTTGGTATATCTGAGCAACTAGAGGAGTCTTCCAGCCATGCCAAAGTTGGTCTCCTGGATTCGACTGCCGAGTTTGGTTCTCCCGACAGAATAAGCTGTTGTACAATTGCTGGATCGTATGCATTAATTTCAAACTTTAAGTGCACCTAAACAAATAAATGAAAAGCCTAAATTTACAACTGATTTTTTTTCAGTTACTGATTTGTTCCTTCAAAATTAAAACATACCTTCATAAGTTTGGAAACATCCCATATACAGATCTTTCCTCGTTTTGTTGCAGCAGCTAAAAAGTGAGGGCAGCTCCCGGACCCAAAGCAAGATATTCGGTCAGTTCCATCCGTGCAAGGAAACTGTGCAGGACTTGTTGCAAGAGTGACCGACAATGGTACATTCTGTGTATGCTCACCTTTCACAAACGGGCAGTTTGGGGAATGTCTCTCATGTTCAGACCTTTACACAAATTAAAGAAGGGAAAGTTTACTTAGGAACTAAGCTGTTAAGTCTGTAACACTAAAAGAGAACTCTATTGATATTTTTTCTTTAAAAAAAAACAAAAAACAATGTAATTTAACCCTGAATATTCACTGGAAGGACTGTTGCTGAAGCTGAAGCTCCAATACTCTGGCCACCTGATACAAAGAGCCGACTCACTGGAAAAGACCTTGATGCTGGGAAAGACTGAAGGCAAAAGAAGGGGGTAGCAGATGATAAGACGGTTAGATAGCATCACCGACTCAATGAACATGAATTTGAGCAACCTCACGGAAATAGTGGAGGACACAGAAGCTTAGTGTGCTAAAGTTCACGGGGTCACAAAGAGACGGACATGACAGCAACTGAACAACAACAACATTCTTTAATTAAAGACTCAAATACCAAAAATTTCCACTTTACTGAGATTACTGTAACATATTAACCACTCACTTTAACAACACTGCACCTACAACTTACCTACATCCATATATAAATCCTGGACAATTTGTAATACAACAAGGTGTCTTACATAAATGCTCTTACATGGCATCTCCAGGCACATGATGTTTGAAATGGATTCCGTCATAGCTAAACCTTATTTTTTCTAACTTTATCCGAGTTTTAACTTTTTAATTAAAATGTTATTTAAATAAGTGACATTTGACTATATAAAATACAGCAAAAGATACACTTCAGGCCTAATATCCAACCCCAGTAATCTCCGATCCCACATCCAGATAGCCATGATTATACTCCTAAAATACTTTTATAAATTTATACCCTTATATATACATACAGTGGAGAAGGCAATGGCACCCCACTCCAGTACTCTTGCCTGGAAACTCCCATGGATGGAGGAGCCTGGTAGGCTGCGGTCCATGGAGTCGCTAAGAGTCGGATACGACTGAGCGACTTCACTTTCACTTTTCACTTTCATGCATTGGAGAAGGAAATGGCAACCCACTCCAGTGTTCTTGCTGGGAGAATCCCAGGGACGGGGGGATCCTGGTGGGCTGCTGTCTATGGGGTCGCACAGAGTTGGACACGACTGAAGTGACTTAGCAGCAGCATATACATACAGAATAAACAGTTTTGTTTACTTTAAATAAACAGCTTATTATACAGTTCATTCTACAACAGCTTTTTTGATATAATAATGTACTGATGATGATAAATAGAGAACTGTTCATTCCTTTAACTGCTGGATCAGTCAATTATATAAATATATTTTATTCATCTAGTCCCTTCCCAAAATGCATGTAAGATTTCCCAGTTTTTCACTACAGTGACCATTCATGTTGTGCATAAGGTGGTACCTGATAAATCACATTATACAAATGTTTGCTATTATTACTATTTCTATTAGTAGGGCCTCAGGGTAGTTATGTAAAAGTGAGGTTCCAATACATGATCTCTAATGTTTAACCAAGTTCTCAAATTTTACACACCAGAACAGACTCCTTAGAATTACTTTAAAATTAGAAATGTAAATCATAAGGCCCTCCCTCCATGGACTCCCTAGTGATAAGCTGCCCACAAAAGAACAGGCTGAACTGCTGAATTTAATCATGCTTTTAAAATTTATTTTGTCATAGCCTTCTAGTTTTCAGTCAGAGTATACTTCCATTCTTTGGCGCTTCTAACATGTACAGACCTTGGGAAATCACAGACCTCAGAGATCCTGTATGCCAAGTGATATGACAGAGCACAGACAGCATTACCTCATTCTCTTAGAACAGAGGTAAAAACAGAGACGACAAAAGGCAAGAATATTAATATACAGATCAGAAAAAATAAGATATAGAAGCACATTCATAGAACTTAGCCTATCATGTTCAAAAACTCAAGACTCACCAAGGTTCATCAGTAGGTTCCCAACAAACGAGACATACACTACAAGTAAAACACATGGCTCTATCATCTCCAGATGAGGCAGGCTGCAAATTTGTAAGGAAAACAGAAAAGGTTCGTCAATATTAAAATAGCTTAACAAAAATTCTTCTAAATAAGTTCATAACTTTAGGTAAAATTCCATATTGAGGAAAAGAAAATTAGCCTATACTATTAATGTTAGGCTTCAACAATATAGTTTTAATCCCCAAATGTTTATATATTTGCTGCTTTGTTTGAAAAATTTTGTTTCATCAGCAAACAACCACTGAATCAAATATGCAGACACACAGTCTCAATCTCTGGTCCAGCATCTTATACTTGTACTACTAAAGTATTTTAAACATAGTTACGTATACAAGAGGAAATAGTCTAACAGATTTATTCTAACAGAAAAACTGAATTCTATGCTACTATATAAGCAAGAATAAACATAATTTTTATGTCTAATAAAAAATGAAGTGAACATAATTCATGTAACATTCCTTAAGTAAGACACTTAGGACAAGATGATACACACATACATACATACATACATATATATATAAAATCAAAACCTGAACTGAAATATACCTTTGAAAACTAAAAATATTTTTGAGTACTCACTCTACTTAGTGTAAATATATTTTTTAGAAGACTGAAACTAATCAGCCCCTAATACAGGTGGAAGATTCTAGAAAACCTATGATTTGATCTCTTTGAAAAAAATGGAATCAATGAGCAACAACTCAACGGAAAAAATATCAAGCTGTGACTTAACAGAGGCTGTTATATGAAACAATACCAAAAAATAAGGAAGATAAATTATTAGGAAAAATAGTCCTTATTCAATCCTTAATTTAGGGAAATAATTTCAATAATTCTAATACTAGCTGGGCTCCAAACAAATCTATTTTTAACTGGAAATCTGATGGACTTTGAATCAAATCTTCAAATATCTTGGTTTTGTGATATACTCTTACTTTAAGATACTCCAAGAACACTTCAAGGTAATGAAGGAATAATTATTCTTAATGTTCTTTATGACAATAACTTCAGTGTATCCAAAGTTTAATTTAGTTCCAAAATTAAATAATGTCTTATGTAAACTGACATGTAATTATTGATTTCTTAGTTTTTTAGCAATGGCTAAGCACTGGTGAGCCAGTCAACATTACTCAGTTGACGTTTCCTTTAATTGGTTTATTATGCCAATCTAAACTCATTTTTCTTAACTTGCTCTACTAACCTGGCTCTGTGAAGTTTTCTGTAACGTCCCATTCTCGTGTCTTTTTCTCACACCCATCCTTACACTGTACACCCTCCTCTTTTCCTACATGAAATGATGACTCTTTCCCCTAATTATTTCTCTTTCCACATTTCTTAATCAGTTCTTCAAAACATATGTATTCAGCTCACTGTACTACCTGCACTGCGGCCCCCACAGCTGTCTAACATGTGGGTGATTCGTATCCCAATAAAGTTAAAATCTCCAGAGTAACTGCCATGTACTGCTTTTATCGCACGATCTTAATAGATAAACTCCTCTGTCATGAATGCGTAAGTCAAAACTGAAAAACACACACCTAGAGAGAACACTTCTTGAGACACAAATCTGGAAAATACTGCCTGTTTGCTGATGATTATATATAAAAACAGATTAAATATAACATATATTAATATGCAATCTGCAAGAAAATAGTTATAAGGCATTAACTCAGTTTTTTTTTTTAACCTTTTCACCTTTCATACACAGTATGTGATATAGGGAAGAGCCAGTGAGTATCACGATCAAAGAAAGGTGTAAGAACAAAACTCACATTACAGACACACAAGCAGAGCCATGTCCATAAAATAATATACATGCTGAAAAAGTATTAAACGCTGACAGTCTCACTAAAGGCTACAAAGTCATATGGAAAAACATTTTTCAACAGCCTTATTTACCTGATGATAAAATCCAGCTTGAGCCATGGGATCTGGCTGTGCCCATCTATACCCTACATGAGGCCATGAGGTAAACGTCTCCCGTCTGTTAGCTTCACTATACATCAATGATCTAAAAGTAAACATACTTTTTGTAACAAAAGTTAGGCATCAAATTACAGTGACACTACTACTTACCACTGAAGAAAAAAGCTTACTGGATTATCAACAAAAACTGGGAATGTTTAATGACCAAGTTCAAGTTTGTATTATAAATTTGAAATATTAAGTTTTAGGAATTTCCCACAAACAGAAGAGGGATAAAGAAACATAAGATGGCTACAACAGATAATTCCATGGGTAGATTAAATTAACCAATGTTGCATAATAGCGATCAAAGAGCAGAGAATCTGAAAATGTAGACGCACAGAACCCTATGCTTTCATCAAGTGACAAGTATGCATAAATGGATAAAATCACAGCCAAAGGAACAGTAGTTTTACCCCAATCATATCGAAAAAGTATATTCTAGTTTAAGTTTTTTTTAGGTAGAAAAGCAATTTATATGTTCTTTCTCGAGGGAAATCCTTTTCCAGGAAATCTGTACTTTTCAGGGGGTTATAAAAAAAAGGAAATCTTCACATATTTTCATTAAAATAATTAGCTCATTGAGACTGAACCTGTAACAACAATACCAGAATATCTTTTTAAAAGAGACTATCAAAATTAGAAAAAGTCCACACAGCTTCAAATAAGAAAGGACCAGTATGCAAAGTTCCTCTTCCTAACACAGAAGAGAAACTGATTCAATAAAAGAAAGTGGTAAAATTCATCACAATGAGACCAGAAAAATATTTTTCTTTAAATTCTTCCCTTAAATTACTACATGGTTTCCTATAATATTGCTAATGAGATTTAGGTTTAACTCATAGTTGTGTCCTGATTTGGAAAAGAAAAAACAATTGTTTGATCAGGCTACAGTCATCTTCATGTATTCAGAACAGAAAATCTGTCCACTTAAGTTATACTACCAAAAACAGCAATAGCATCCAGTAGACCCTTACTTAAACCTCCAACAGACCTCAGAGTTCATCAAGATTTCCGTAAGGGTTCCTAGAATCATATTTAATGAAATAAAAACCACAGACTACATCAAAATTAGTATTTTGAGATATTTTAACACCTCCAGAAACACTGAAAATCCCATCTAAAGAATGCATTTTCTAAAACAAACAATTCACCACAGCTTACACCAATTTCTTTAGAAAGTCTCCTACTGATTGCAAAGAAAATAGCTCTGAAATTATAATCTAAAGATAGGAAGGGCTTTCAGACAAGAAACACGGATTCTAAGTACATATCCTTCCTTTTTTCCTCTTCTCCAGACATATGGCAAAGAATATTTTAATGATAGCCAAAGACATATTACATGACAGTTAAAATTAAAAAGGACAGTCTCTACACTTTGCCCAAAAGTTAGAGACACAGCAGGGTTACTATGGAATATAAAAATACTTCCCAAATGTTAACAACCAATAGAAGTTACGTACATAATAAAAAAAAACACTTCACAAAAAAGGGCAACTGATTAAGTAGTTTCGGTTTACAAAAGGATAAACTAAAAATACTGCAAACTAATATAAGAGAATATGGGAATGCCCTGGTGGTCCAGTGGCTGGAACTCCACAGTTTAGCTGGTGAGAGCCCGGATTCAATCCCTGGTTGGAGAACTAGCATCCCACAAGCCACGTGGCACAGCCAATTAAAAAAAAAGAAAAAGCTATATTAAGATAACAGAAGTTAAAGGTTAACTCATTCACTAATATTTTTGCTACATCGGCACGTACTCTTTATAAATGTACTTCAGAAAAGAATATGAGCAGTTAAATTCACATTCAATGAAAAAGTGAAAATGCAAAATGCTACATGGGAAGGCAAATGTGAACTTATCAAAATCGCTAAATGTAGTAACTCAGCAAAACGTTTCTAAAGTTCAGTACTGATAAATATTTTCTCAAATAAAAATCATTTAAATTTTTCAATGAATGCACTACTGACTTTTAGTTTTCTATAAAACAGAACTCCAAGAAATCTCTATTGAAGAAAACAATGATTGAGGTATGACTTTTTTACACACTTTAAATCCTGGGCAGGTGGCATAAAAACCTTAATTCGAAACTGCCCTAGAAAAACAAAACAGACAAATAGCCCACAAAATTGCCCTTGAGTGCTTTTTTAGCTCTGCCCATTCTTTAAGAATATTTACCTATTTGGCTGCACTGGGTCTTCGTTGCGGCAGGTGGGGTCTTTAGTTGAGGCAAGCAAACTCTTAGCTGTGGATTGTGAGGTCTAGTTTCCCCCTGAAAAGGGATCAAGCCCAGGCCCCTTGCAGGGGGAGCTCGGAGTCACAGTCCCTAGACCACCAGGGACGTCTCTTAACTCTGTCCATTTTGTAAGTTGGAAATAATATATGGCTCTTATATTCAAATTCTGGGACGGTCTTTTAATTTACCAAAATTTATGCCAAAGGTCACAAAATTGATCAAGGCAAAATAATTCTTATATATTGAATAGTTATAATATTAACAACTCAAATATTTACTAAGCAATTACAAAACTAGAATTTAAAAAATATAGCTTCATCATCCTCTTAAACACCTTCCAGGCACCAAAAGAAACTGTTTAACAATAGCAATTCAAGGAGTAGTTTACTTCATTTCAGTTTGTTTATTGAAATAAATCTGAGTGATTTTCAAAAATATTTTGAAATTTTTAAAATAATAATCAAATTTAAAGTTATTCTTTGTTAATCAAAACACTAGTCAATTCAATGTTACCGTCACATCTCTTTATAAGCAAGTTCATACCTGTCCACAGAACGGCCTGGCCCCACCCCAAGTTCTGGACGTGCACTAGGTAAGAGGTAAGACAATCTGTCCATCACCGAGGAAGCCACAGGTAAGGCAGCAACATTTTGATTTATTTTCTTAAGTTCATTCACAATGGCACTGGCAATGGACTTCAACACATGATGAGGAAGATGAAATGTAACTGTGGCCCACTGAAAGAAAACAGGAGTATAAGCAAAAGAAAACATACTCAATAGTTTCTACCAAAACCCTGATTTATACATTATAAGATAAATAACTCTTTATAGTCTCAAGTCAGTTTACTCCATTAATTTATAATTCAAAGTAAGAACCTGCAATTACATAAAAAATGAGATTAACCATCCTGAAAAAGAACGTTTAGACCCAGATGAGAGAGAAAAAAGGACTCTTGCTTTGTTTCTAGACCTCATCTGTTCATAGATTCAGAGCCTTTTGGTTGAAAGGGAGGCCAAGTCCCCTTGAGAAAGGATCCCACAACGATGCCCCAACTCTCCACTGCGAATCATACCCCAAGCCTTCCTCAAAGGCACCTGTGGACACTCACTACAGTCACTGCGCACTAGGGAATGGAAATGCTGTGTGATATTCCAGGCCCTACAAGAGAGTGACACTGAACTGACCTAAAATATCACTGCGGTCCATTCATCAAAGTGGAGACTTACGATGGTAAAGTGACTACCGGAATTTTGGCCCAAAGCTCAGTGAGCTCTGTGGATCCCCATATCTATCTTGCAGCTATCTCTCTAGTTCCCAAATGTATAAGTGGAAATAGAGCAGGCAACTAGAAAAATTCCTACACTGTTCCTCTGATCCTCTTGGACTACTAAAGGAAGAAAGGTCAAGCATATAACTTTCATTTTTTTCCTACAAAGCTACTAAACCACAGCAATACCACATTCTGAGGAAATTTATGAGATTAATGTCACATTAACAGACCTGACAGAGGGGTAATCAAACTACCTCAACTCCATTTAACTGACCGATCAGCCCATACAAAACGTAAATGGATCTTGAATGACGACCGTGGATTATAAAATCAGATCATGACTTCAACTGCAGCTGATGTTTCAGATGAGGTATTTTTACTGAAGCAAATTAACAAATCCCTTGATATTTGGTAGGCAGTTACAATTCTGTCAGATACCTTTTTGTCTACACTAACTTTTAGGACCATCCAAAAGTAAGCTGCCTTTACCTGGCAGAAACAGTAAATCTGCAGTCTTACCCTAGGACTCATGCTCTTTACCAAAATCTAATCTGCAGAGATCCTGATCAACCCAACATCCTGCAGATCAGCACCTTGTCTATTGTATTAGTAACATCACAGTAACTGGTCCAGATGAGGGGAAAGGAGCAAGGAACTTAAATGCCTTAGTACACATGCAAGCCAGAGAGAATCAGTATCCCCAGAAAATCTCAGGGTCCTAAAATCTCTGTGAAGCTTCTAAAGATCCAGTAGGCTAGACATGTCAGGATCTTTCCTCCAAGGTGAAAGAAAAGTTGCTACAACCATGAAAAAGAGGCACAATGCTCAGTGGGCCTAAGGAGATTTTGGACCCAGTGTTCAGCATGTTTGAGAATGTTGCTGTAACTCAATCATCAAATAATACATAAGGCACAGAATAAGAGGTTCCTCAGCACACCCAGGCTGAATCACAAGATGCTCTACAATGTGTATCTTGTGAGCATATTCAGTGACACCAGAAGTATCTGCTCCAAGTAAAGATGCTGTAGGGAGTCTCTGGGACAATAATGTAGCAGGATGCTAGGACAAAACCATGCCCTCTCCCGTAAACAATTCTTCTCTTGAGAAACAGCCCCTGGCCTCTTAGTAGTCAGTTCTGATAGAAATGTGTCTACCCATGGGACAAATGTGCATGCAATCAGAGCTGTCCCTCACAAACAGGTGTTATCTGATACACCAAATGTCTTACTGGGCATGAGGGCTAATATTCATTAAGCGGTTTACAAGAAACCAATCTTGAGAGAGTCAAAACAGCAATTCAGTGCTGAACCAGCTGAGTAATCAAGGAGCTGAGATTTCTACAATACCTGTTCTGACAATAGCCCCTTCTCATTCCACACTGATGGCTTCACAAGAACTCCCTATGATGGGATAATTGAGGAAGAAAACCTTTAGGTCTGACATACCGATGGTTCTCACATTATAAAAGTGCCGTACCAAAACAGATGGGTGCAGCACCACAGTCCTAGTCAGGACAGGGATGAAGGCAAATCTTTTCAGTGGGCAGAACTTCAACCAGTACATTGGACTGTTCTCTTTGTCTGGATTGAGAGGTGACCAGAAGTAAAGGTCCTCAGTGATTAATGGACAGTGGCTAAGGTTTTGGCTGGATGTTCAGACATCTGGAAAGATCAGGACTGGAAGACTGTTAACAAGGAAGTCAAGGGTAAAGGTCTATGGACAGACCTCTCCAAATAAACACAGTATGAAAATATTTGTGAAATACATGAATGCTCATCAAAAGGCATCCATTATAAAGGAAATGGGAAAATTATACACAGTATATGAATGTCACTCACCCTATCACCATAACCACGCCAGTGCTTGCTCAATGAACCTATATGCAAAATGCCATGGTAACAGAGACAGAGGGTATGCACAGGTCCAACATGAACTTGCTCTCACCAAGACTAAGCAGGCTAACTGCAGGTTAACCTGCCAATAGCAGATACCAAAGTTAAGCCACCAATGGGACACCGTTTTCCAGAAGAAACAGCCAATTACCTGATTGCAGGTTGATTATATTAGATTTCTTCCGTTATGGATGGGACAGCAATTTGTCTTCACTGTAGATATGTATTTTGACTCTGCATTTATCTGTTCTGCTCACAATGCTTCTGCCATATTAAACTACTACAAAGTATTCCATACAACTTTGCTTTTTGCTTCTCATTAAGAAAGCACTTCAAAGATGGGGGAGAGGGGCTTTGGGGTGGGGAGGTAGGGGAAGAGGTAGGGGGCAACAATGGGCTCTTGCCCCATGAAACTGAACCGTCTTACTGTGGTGTCTTACAGAAGGAGATGACCTGACAAAAAGGTGTGTGCCCTTCCAAAGACTCATTTTCAGTACTAATTGGGAGAGATGCTTAAAAGTCTGGAGTTCTAACCTTACAGGATTATGCATATGCTTTCAATCAACAAAAAACACATGATACAGCTTCTCCCAGCAGGGTTGCTATTATACTTAATAATTCATTCACAGCTTTTTTTTTTTAAGCTTTAGGCTCTAGAGGTCTTGTGACAAGGAAGGAACGTTCCACCAAGGGTCCAACAATGGTTACATTGAATTAAGTGTTAACACTGCTATCCAGCAATTTTAGGTTCCTCTTGTCACTGAGATCAAACCAGTGAATCCTAAACGAAATCAACCCAGAATGTTCATTGGCAGGACTGATGCTGAAACTTTAGCTCCAATACTTTGCCACCTGATGCAAAGAGCCAATTCATTCAAAAAGACCCTGATGCTAGACAAGACTAGATGCAAAAGGAGAAGGGGGTGACAGGATGAGATGGTTGGATGGCATCACAGACTCAAGGGACATGAGTTGGAGCAAACTCCGGGAAATAGTGAAAGACAGGGGAGCCTGGTGTGCTGAAGTCCATGAGGTCGCAAAGAGTCAGTCGGACACGACTTAGTGACTGAACAACAATATACATTAAATCACTATAGTGTATACCTTAAAAAAAAAAGTCACACTGTACAACAACAACTTGTCACTGAATCATCAGACAAAGTGGGTGGTACTTCTGCTGGTTGATATGATTAAAACTGACAGGGGAAACTGGATTGATGGAAAACAACAGAAGCAAGGAGAATTTAACTACAATCCAAGAGATTCTCCAAGGTGAATCCAATAAGCTCTTCCACATCCAATACACAAGAGTGAAAGGACAATTACAACAACTTAGCACAGCACCACAAAGAATCTGAATCCTGCAAGACTGAAGACTTAGGTCACTTGATGGTATAAAGACACCTGACCAGTTACATTGCTGGTTAAGGACAAAGGGAGTATGGAATAGCTAGGAGAAGGAGGTTGTAAATATCAAGAATATCATCTTTATATTATACACAACTACAGAAATGAGGGATATGGTAACTATATGTATTTTCTTCTCATTACATAAATGGGATAGATGGATGAAGATTTAGATAGATAAAGACACAGAGAGGTAACTCATTATTTTACAGAAGAATTTTTTGTTGCAGTTAATTTAGTGTTTAGGTTTAGAGGGGTTTAATCTAGGTTTAGTGTTGAGGTAGCACAGCTCTATTACCTAAACACTTGAAACTATAAATTTTAAGAGTAGCTAATTATCACCTACAGATGGATAAAATATCTTTTGAAACTTTGGGTCTGCCTATTCTGGGGACAGGATGAGACAAGCTTCATTTCATTTCCTCTTTAGGAACAGAGCCTCTTGTTAAGTAAAAGCATAACAATTTTGCTGCATGAAAGTTCAAACACGTATAGACGGTATGTATGGAGATGACAAGCAGCCAAAGGAGCAGACTGTGCCAGTTATTAAGCTACTGTCTCTCAGGTCCAAACCTAGCCTTTCCTCTCTTCTCAGTCATATTGGGGCTGGGATACTATAAACTATTATTTCCTCTTTACCAACCAGTTCCCTGACTGTTAAGTTCTGACAAAAGAACACAGGATGGAAACTGGAAAGCGTGATACGGGAAGACGACTTGCTTCTTGCTAAATTACTTGTCATTGCTGTCAACATCATGTTAGCAAAGGACCTGGTGGCAACAGTTGAGTCCTCTGATCTTTAGAGGTTTTTTTGTTCTGTTTTTTAGCACTCCGAGGACCAGTCTCATATATCTCCCTCAGAGGCACTAGCATCAGCCAAGTAGCGCCTCTCTTCAGAAATCTGAGTCTCAGTTCATCAGGTTCCAAGCTCCTGAGGTTCCTACTGGATAACAACTCCACCTCAGGAGTCTGAAGTCCCAGATCCACAGAGGCTCTTCTCTTAAGTTTTCAAGGATCTAGGTTCTGAAACCTGAACATCCTGTTCTTCAGACCAAAATGAGTGCTGCTTCCCACAGTTACCATCTGTGTTACCTCAGGGTTTGTTTTTTTTTCCACGTTTTTGGTTCTTACACATATTATGTCAATTTCTTACAATAAACTCTCTCTGTTGAAGTGCACAATGTGGTTTCTGTCCTTACTAAATAAAATGTGCCACTAATGGAATTAAGATTCATAAAATCATGGTGAATTTATAAAATAAACTTCAATATAAATATTAGGAAGAATGCAGATGATATACAAGCACTAATATGAAAAGATCCTCAATATACATTCTTCAATGAAAAAAAGCAAGCTATATGCTATAATCTGAATGGCTGTGTCTCCACAAAATGCATCTGCTGAAATTCTAACCCCAAATGGGAATCTATTAGCAGGTAGGGCCTTTGGAAGGTACTTAGGGTCATGAGGGTGGAGCCCTCTTTTATAAGAGGCTCCAGAGAGATCCTCTGCCTTTTTCACCATATAAGGACACAGTGAGAAGGTACCAGCAACATCCCAGAAAGAAGGACTTAACCAGAAGAAATACCACTCAGTCGGTGGTATTTCACTACAGCAATCCAAACAGACTGAGCAGTCCAAACGGTACATCACAGTATTTTAGTATAATTTCAACTGGACTTGAGAAAAAACATACTTACAAAGGCAAAAATTTTTTAGAAAACAGCTTCTACTTTATATACTTCAATACAAAAATTGTATCTCTATTACATTTATAATTTTTTTAAAAATCTTAAAAGAAAAATGCAGGAGAATTAATGAAGTATAGCCAAGGATTTAATTCAAAGCACTATCTCCCACCCTAGGCATCAGTGCAGAGAGAACAGAGAAAGGCAGAAGTATGGAAGTGTTCTTTCTGTTATATCCCTAAACAAAGTAATTTTTTTTTAACTTCTTACCTTAGCAACTTTGTGGTTTGCTGCAGTCTCATGAGATGTATTTTTCAAACCATCTTTGAGCTGTGTGATGAACAAATCATAACCCTCCGTACTAGAAACATCTACCTTTTCTAAACATGCCGATAAGAGCTGTTGTGCCTAAATAAAAAAAGATGATCACAAAAAATTAACCATACCAAAAATGTTTAATTTGGATTCTTACACAAATATTTTAATTTTGAAAGGTACTATATGAAAATTTACTACTTTTACTTTTTTTTTAAACAAACTTAGCTAACCAAATAATGATTTGCAAGGCTGTTACAAAATTAAATGAGATAAAGCAATGTACTCAGCATAGTATCACATAGCAAAATCTCCATACATGGAAGTTTTCATAAAGCAAAGCAAGACAGAAAAAACTGGACACGCTGAAACTATCAACAAAAATAAAAGAGATAAAAATTTAAAGACAAATGCAAAGTCCCTCAGGGAGCTTTACTATGTAAAGCCGTAAGAGGAGTCACTCATTAAGTTATCAGGTAGTTAAAAAAAAGCCCTTTGCATTGTTACCCACATATTCAATATGAACTACATTAAATATAGAAATATATGGCCAATATATGGAAAAGAACACATCCACACTAGTCCAACCAAACCTAGGACCACACACTTTAGGCAAGACATTGAGAAACTAATGTGATACAGGAAAGGGTACCTGGGATGGTGGAAGAACTACGAACAGTATTACATGAACAAGACAACTATAATTATTTGTGTAAAAAGAAAGAAAACCAGCAACAGACATCACGAGCTGGCAAGGTGGGAGAGGTGGCAGAAGTAGGCTAAATATCTAGCTAAATATTGACTTCAGGGTCCATTTTATATAAATGTTCAACAATTTTATTGTAATTCTGTATTTCCTTTTAAAACCCAATGGTTTGGTAACATCTTTCATTGTACACTACAATGCATAGAAGATATCAGCTTTATTAAGATATCATTAGGTCTAATTTCCTTAAAGTAGGAGGGGAAAAAATATTCAATACAAGTAGAACTAATTATAATTAATTTTCTGTCCAAAGATTTTAACATGCCCCCACATCAAGATATTCTGATGACAAAAAGATGGCTACTCTGTTTTCAAAACTCAGACCTTCAGCAAATGCTTTCAATATTGACACACTAGATGACTGTGATATGACACTGACCAACACAGCAACACTTTGCATGTCCTAAAAATGGGAAATAAGCTATACTGATTTTATCAACTAATCACATCAATCCACCAAACACAAAACAGTTAATAATCAACTAATTGGGATAAAAACAGAAATAATATCTCACTTTCTGGAGGAATACAACATTATAATCTCTTATATTTTTAAAATGATTTAAAGTCTGATAAATCTGAAAAATATAGTTTTAAATTACATGATATGAACATCAACATACACAAAATGATTTGTTAGGATACACTTATAAATTAAGTAATAAACATGTAACACAAAAAATATGTATGCTGAAATTTTAATCTGGCATTATTAAGAAACATGTTACATAGCCAAGATTACTGGTTGTCCATTAATATTTATGTCTTCTTTTTTAATATTAAAGAAAAAACCACCCAGCTTAATGTGGCCATATGACTAAATTCTGGCCAATGAATTAACTGAATATGAAAACGGCACATGTGAACCAGTCTGTAAAAGAGAATAAGAAACGTGAAGGAGAGGGTGCAGAGAGAAGGGAAGGATGAGGGAGGGAGGGAAGAGGAAAAGGAAGGAAGGAAGGCGGGTAATGCCGGTGTGCCCCGGGCCCTCTGTCCTCCCTCCCCTAAGACTGGGAGGTAATGAGACTTGAGGCAGCAGTCTTGGGCTCAAGACGGAAGCTCAGTGTTGCAGGAAGCAAAGCTGTCCCTAGACTTGGCCTTGTACTGTTACTAGAAAAAACTATCTTGTTTAAGCCATTGCATTTTGGGGTTTCTGTTAAAGTGGTTTAACCTGTACAATTCACAATTCCTTGTTTTTATAGGCGTATGTAGATAATATCCTCAAAGGACAACCTAATTTCATTTAACAACTAGTAAGTCTGAAACTGCATTAAGTGGAAAAGCATACTGATACTTATTTCAACTTACCTCTGTGACAGGTAATTCAAGCTGAACCACATCATCTTGCTTTGAAACTGGAGTTTGCAGAGCAGTGTCTAACAACAAGATTCCATTAAGGTCCTTCCTACACCCTACTGCATAATCATCCACAAAAATTACTTTATCCACGGCAGAAATATACTGACATTTCACCTGTCCACCTGGTTTAGCTGTTAAAAGAACAAAAATTCAACACTGAAGATTTTAAGACCAATAGATCTTTTAAAATAAATGCTTACATGGCAACTAAATACCACATATAATCTTTGATTAGGAAAAGATTCTCTAAAGGGCATTATTAGAACTGATTAAATTGAAATATGTACTGTAGCTTAAAGTAACAATATGAAATTATCAGAACTTGAAAACTACATTGCTGATATGAAAGAAAATATCATTGTTCTTAGAAATAAACATAGAAATAGTAAAAGATAAAAGAATATGATATAATGCAACCTATTTACAAGTGAGCAAAAGTAGTATGTATGTACACATGAGGGAATGATAATCAAATGTGGTAAAACATTTAAAATATTAAAATTAGTGGAACTTGGTAAAGGTTATAGGGAAGTTATCTGTATTACATTACTTCAAAATAATTTGTTTGGAAAAAAAAATTTTAATATCCAATACTGTACAACCTTGTAAATCAACTATACTGCAATTAAAATAAATAAATATTCAGTATTTTTTTACATCTTTCCCCCTTCCCCTACAAAAGTCATTAAGCATAAAGTCAATGTGGACAGTTTCTAGGTAATGACCTCAAAAGTTCTTTTGGGTTTTTATACCTAAGATATGCTTCCCAGGTGGGAAGATAGCTTCCCAGTCCCAGGTAGCACTAGTGGTAAAGAATAGGTCTGCCAATGCAGGAGATAGAAGCATAAATTCAATCCCTGGGTCGGGAAGGTTCCCTGGAAGAGGAAATGGCAACCTACTCCAGTATTCCTGCCTGGGAAATCCCATGGACAGAAGAGCTTAGCAGGTTATAGTCTCTGGGGTTGCAAACAGACAGACATGACTGGGTACACACACATACATATCTGAGATAAAATTATGGAAGATGGCTATAACGTAAGAGAACTAGTAAAGTTTCTTAGTTCAACTACCACTGAAAAACCAGTCAACTATTACCGAAGATCAATGTTCTCTGAAGTTTCTGCTGAATCAATATCAGAAGAGTATTTTAATAGAAAATGAATACATTAACCATAAAATTTATCAGAATAAATTAAGAGCAGAATTTCAAGGAGTATTACAAAAGACAGCAAAACACGAAAGTTTTAAATATAAAACCAAAAAGCACAATTTGGAAAAGATAACACTAATTTCTACATTTTAATTTATAAGAAGACTAATGTTAAACACGGTCATGAATACAGTCTCTATAAAAAGACTTGAAAAAAATGATCAACTGTAAAATTTAATTGTACTAGTGAAGAAACTTCTCTGTGGCCAAGTAATTCTGCCACCAGTCAGTATACCTTATTCTAAACTCCCACCACAAGTCTACAGAACATTCCTGATCTTGGTACTGTTACTGCACAGTGATACAAAAGCAGAAAAGAGATAAATCAGGGCCCTACTCATCAATGTCTAGGAGGACTATAAAACATGTTATAATCAATGAATATTAGGGTTAGCTTTCTTAATCTCAGATTATTATAGCTCTCTCAAACTCTTGGAGGCATTACAAAACTGATTAGAAACTTATTCATTATCTACATAAAACAAAGAAACATTCATGGAATTTCTATAGTTCATTCTCAGATCTATTAGTTTGAAATGTATGTCAGCATACAGAAAAATAATCTCTGTAATTCAATAAAACAGGGATATTTACCTACCACTTCTCATCTCTAGGTAAAGCCACAAGAAATCATACAAACTATAGGAACTCAGAGTAAAATTATGTAAGAACTTGTAAAGATAGTTTCAAATTTTAAAACAGACTATTCTTTTTTTTTAATAGAGGTTATTGGTTCACAGGAAAATTCAGCAGAAGGCAGAGATTTCCCACATGTGCCATGCCTTCCACACATAACTGTAAAATAAAAAAAAAACAAACTACAAATTGTTTTGTTTTAGGGATAGGTCATTAGGTAAGGAGCTATAAAAACCATTTTTTTGTTAAAACTTTTACAGAGGTATAAAATGTGAAAATCTACACCAGGGTTTTCAACTGGGTTTCCATGCCACCGCAGAATTCAATAGATCAAAACAAAAAAAGTCAACACTGTTGTTTTAATTCCTTACATTATATAATATGAGCACTCAAAGCAATGCACAGCGACCAAACAGCCTTATTGGCAATGACTTCAGAAGTCTTTCAGGCCCACGGAGCATGTAACAGGACCATGTTTATTCAGACGAGTCCATTCCCAGTATTTTTGACCTGAGTGACAAAAGGCCATCTGTAAGCAGTGACTTGCTGTGCTGCGCAGCAGGAAGACAGTCAACTGATTATCAGCCATAATGCTGCTGCTGCTGCTAAGTCACATCAGTCGTGTCCGACTCTGTGCGACCCCATAGACGGAGACCACCAGGCTCCCGTCCCTGGGATTCTCCCAGCAAGAACACTGGAGTGGGTTGCCATTTCCTTCTCCAATGCATGAAAGTGAAAAGTGAAAGTGAAGTCACTCAGTCGTGTCTGACTCTTTGCGACCCCATGGACTGCAGCCCACCAGGCTCCTCTGTCCACGGGATTTTCCAGGCAAGAGTACTGGAGTGGGGTGCCACTGCCTTCTCCCATCAGCCATACTACCCTACCCTAAAGGCCCTTTGACCTCATATGACCTCATTTTAACTAATTACACCTGCAAAGACCCTGTTTCTAAATAAGGTCGCAATCTGAGGTTCCCATGAGCACATAAAATCTGAGGGAAAATAATACAACCCACCACAGACTCTTTCTCTGAATCTTTTACTCAGCCTGAGAACTTTAGAGCCCTGTTAATGCAGTTGCATAGTATGCTCAAGATTTTATTTACATCTCAGTTCAGTTCAGTCGCTCAGTCGTGTCTGACTCTTTGCAACCCCATGAATCGCAGCACACAGGCCTCCCTGTCCATCACCACTCCCAGAGTTTACTCAAACTCATGCCCATCGTGTCGGTGATGCCATCCAGCCATCTCATCTTCTGTCGTGCCCTTTACCTCCTGCCCCCGATCCCTCCCAGTATCAGGGTCTTTTCCAATGAGTCAACTCTTCGCATGAGGTGGCCGAAGTATTGGAGTTTCAGCTTCAGCATCAGTCCCTCCAATGAACACCCAGGGCTGACCTCCTTCAGGATGGACTGGTTGGATCTCTTTGCAGTCCAAGGGACTCTCAAAGGTCTCCTCCAACACCACAGTTCAAAAGCATCAATTTTTCGGCGCTCAGCTTTCTTCACAGTCCAACTCTCACATCCATACATGACCACTGGAAAATCCATAGCCTTGACCAGATGGACCTTTGTTGGCAAAGTAATGTCTCTGCCTTTTAATGTGCTATCTAGGTTGGTCATAACTTTCCTTCCAAGGAGTAAAAATCCTTTAACTTCATGGGTGCAGTCACCATCTGCAGTGATTTTGGAGCCCCAAAAATAAAGTCTGACACTGTTTCCACTGTCTCCCCATCTATTTCCCATGAGGTGATGGGACCAGATGCCATGATCTTAGTTTTCTGAATGTTAAGCTTTAAGCCAACTTTTTCACTCTCCTCTCTCACTTTCATCAAGAGGCTTTTCAGTTCCTCTTCACTCTCTGCCATAAGGGTGGTGTCATCTGCATATCTGAGGTTATTGTTATTTCTCCCCGGCAATCTTGATTCCAGCTTGTGCTTCTTCCAGACCAGCAATTCTCATGATGTACTCTGCATATAAGTTAAATAAGCAGGGTGACAATATACAGCCTTGACATACTCCTTTTCCCATTTGGAACCAGTCTGTTGTTCCATGTCCAGTTCTAACTGTTGCTTCCTGACCTGCATACAGGTTTCTCAAGAGGCAGGTCAGGTGGTCTGGTATTCCTATCTCTTTCAGAATTTTCCACAGTTTATTGTGATCCACACAGTCGAAGGCTTTGGCATAGTCACTAAAGCAGAAATAGATGTTTTTCTGGAACTCTCTTGCTTTTTCGATGATCCAGCGTATATTGGCAATTTCATCTCTGGTTCCTCTGCCTTTTCTAAAAACCAGCTTGAACATCTGGAAGTTCTCGGTTCACGTATTGCTGAAGCCTGCCTTGGAGAATTTTGAGCATTACTTTACTAGCGTGTGAGATGAGTGCAATTGTGCGGTAGTTTGAGCATTCTTTGGGATTGCCTTTCTTAGGGGTTGGAATGAAAACAGACCTTTTCCAGTCCTGTGGCCACTGCTGAGTTTTCCAAATTTGCTGTCATATTGAGTGCAGCCCTTTCACAGCATCATCTTTTAGGATTTGAAATAGCTCAATGGGAATTCCATCACATCCACTAGCTTTGTTCATAGTGATGCTTTCTAAGGCCCACTGGACTTCACATTCCAGGATGTCTGGCTCTAGGTGAGTGATCACACCATCGTGATTATCTGGGTCGTGAAGATCTTTTTTGTACAGTTCTTCTGTGTATTCTTGCCACCTCTTCTTAATATCTTCTGCTTCTGTTAGGTCCATACCATTTCTGTCCTTTATCGAACCCATCTTTGCCTGAAATGTTCTCTTGTTTACATCTACCCCCTAAACAAGTTCTAGATTTCTGTGAAGAAAATATATCCTGCAATGAACAAAGAATATTTTAGAGAACTTTTCACCGACTTAACATGTTTGAGCAAGTCTTTTTTACCTAACAAAAAATAAGACCAAGGACACAAATTCTCTAATTTGGGAAAAAAATGAAATCCATGTGTGTTTAAGTGTGATCCAGAACTGAGTATTTGTACAGCAAAAAAAAGAAAAACAACAACAACAAGCATAGGTTTCACAATGGGAGGTAAAAATCAACATTTATTTTCAGTTATAAGAATAACAATTTTAAGTGCATAAAGGTTCATAACAGATATGAAGAAATGAAGAAACCTATGTTTGAGCTCTCAGTAAGAAAATATCTTTTCAAAATCTTGTATGAAACTATATGTTAATTATACTTTTATTCATATTGCTTTGTTTTATGGTTTTGGAAGTATTACTATGGAACACTGTCAACAAATTTTAATGCTGCAAATAACATTAATTAAAAAAAAAACTTATAACCTATATTTAAAATTCCCAAGGCTACCTTTAAAAAACTGAAGTCCCAATTTGACATAAACCAGTTATTCAACAGAAATTTATACTTCATTTACCCTATGAGTTTAAAATGCCTGAAGATAAATTTCTCGAAGTTTTTGAGGAAAATCAGCTAAGAAGTCATTTTTCAGTTTTTAAATAGAGGGGAAAAACTCTTACATCCACTCTATACCACATGTTGCACCTTGTTAGAAGACACTTGTAAAATGACTTTGAACCCTACACAGATAAAGTTTAAAAAGAAATTCAAGCAGAAAATTTAAGAGAAGAAACACTCAAACTCTTCCAGCTATACCAGATATAAGCAAACTTCCTATAAAAAGATCAAATAGTATTTAAGGCCTCATAAGGAACACTCAAATTTCCTCCAACTATACCAGATTATCACGGAGAAGGCAATGGCACCCCACTCCAGTACTCTTGCCTGGAAAATCCCATGGACGGAGGAGCCTGGTAGGCTGCAGTCCATGGGGTCGCCAAGAGTCGGACATGGCTGAGCGACTTCACTTTCACTTTTCACTTTTCTGCATTGGAGAAGGAAATGGCAACCCACTCCAGTGTTCTTGCCTGGAGAATCCCAGGGATGGGGTCACACATAGTCAGACACGACTGAAGTGACTTAGTAGTAGCAGCATACCAGATTATCAGCAAACTTCTTATAAAAAAATCAAATAGAATTTAAGGTCTTTTCTCACAATTACTCAACTCTGCCACTGTACTACAAAAGAAACACGTAAATAAATGGATGTAGATGTGTTCTAGTAGCATTTATTTATAAAATCAGGAGACAGGCAGAGAGCTCAAAAGGTGGCAGGCCATAGTTTGCAGATTCCTGACTGACACTAATGACTTGCATTAGTACAGATTTTCTTTGGGGGCAGAAGAAATTTTACAAAGATAATAAGTTAAAAATTCACAGCCAGACACAATAAGGTGCTGAAACTTAAAACTAGAACTAACAAAGAAAACTCCTGAAAGCAACCAGAGAATATGTAAAGTATAGGTAAGTAATAACTACAATAAAAGCACGTTGATCATTAAAAAAATCATGGAGTTCACTTGGAATTGAACAATTTTTAAAGTGCTGCAAAAAAGAAATTCTATTCAACAAAAAAATCCATCAAGAATGAAGGTAAAATAAAGACACTGTCAGATTAGGGAACACTAACTAGAAATTTTGCCAGCAAACCTGCTCAGAAAGAATCACAAAAAGAAGTTCATCAAAGAGAAGGGAAATTATTTCAGAAACAAACAGAGTATCAAGAATGAGGGAAGAGCTACAGAAATGGTAAGTATCTGGGTAAATATAAGTGATGATTGTCCAACTCAGTCTTTTAAATGTATTTGATAACTGAAAGCAAAAATTACTACAATGTCTGATAGTCTTCAATGTCACATATATATAAAAAATAAGTCGATTATAACTTAAGAGGATACAATAGGGTGGTATGGTTCCTACATTCCACTTAAAGTGGTAAAATACTGATTCTAAATAGTCTAAGAGAAAAATATATATTGCAATCCTTCAAGTAACTATGAAAACACACAAAAGCAACTGATAAGGTTAAAACAAAAAAATCAAGCCAAAAAAGCAGAAAGAGAAAAATAGAGGAAAAAAGAGGAAAGAAATAATAAAATGGAGCATCTAAATAAAAATTCAACTATTCATTAGTCATAAATAGCCTAAGTACACCAATGAAAAAACTGGAATTTAAAACACACATGCAATCTAATTCTATGATGTCTAAAAGAAACTTTTATCATTCTAAAATGGTAAAAAGATGTATCACGTAAATGTTAATCAAAGAAAGATGAATAGTCATATTTAGATGAGACAAAGATCAGAACAAAGAAAATCACCAGGGATAAATGAGGACATTACATGATGAAAGAGTCAATTCATGAAGCAATCCTAAATATATAGATACACCTAACAGAACTTAAAATACATTCAGCAAAAATTAACAAGAACTGAAAGGAGAAACAGACATCCATAATTACAGCTGGAGATTTCAACTTTCAGTAACTGATAGAACTAGTAGACAGAAAACGAACATAGATATAGAGAAACTGAACACCATCAACCAATGACATTTTTAAAATATTCCACCTATCAACAGTAGAATGCACATTCAAGTGCACACTGAAAATTAATCAAGCTATATTGTATCCTGGATCATAAAACAGACCTTAATATAAAAGAAATAAAAGTATGTTCTCTGAAAGCCCAAAAATAAACCTACACATCTCTGGTCAATCAATCTTTGACAAAGGAGGTAAGAATATACAATGGGAAAAAGACGGTCTCTTTAGCAAGTGGTGTTGGGAAAACTGGACAATCGCATGTAAATCAATGAAGTTAGAACACAGCCTCACACTATAAACAAAAATAAACTCAAAATGGCTTAAATACTTAAATATAAGACACAACACCATAAAACTCCTAGAAGAGATCATAGGCAAAACATTCTCTGACATAAATAAATGATGCTAATGTTTTCTTCAGTCAGTCTCCCAAGGCAACAGGAATAAAAGCAAAAATAAAAAGTGGGACATGATCAAACTTACAAGCTTTTCCACAGCAAAGGACACCATAAACAAAACAAAAAGACAGCCTATGGACTAGGAGAAAATATTTGCAAATGATGCAGTCAACAAGGCCTTAATCTCTAAAACATACAAACAGCTCATACAATGCAACAACAAAAAAACAAACAACCCAATCCAAAAATGGGTAAAAGACCTTAACAGATAGTTCTCAAAAGAAATACAGATGGCCAATAAGCACACAAAAAAGATGTTCAACATCACTAATTATTGATAAAAATGCAAATCAAAACTACAATAAGACACCAATTCACACAGATCAGAATGGCCATCATTAAAAACTCTACAGGAATTCCCTGGTGGTCCAGTGGTTAATAAGACTCCATGCTTCCAATGCAGGGGCATGGGTTCGATCCCTGATCAGGGAACCAAGACCCTATGCAACCAAATACATGAAATCTTTTTTTTTTTTTAAGGAAGTTTAAAAAATAAATTAAAAGTCTACAAATAACAAATGCTGGAGAGGTCATGGAGAAAAGGGAACCCTCTTCACTGCTGGTGGGAAATTAAGTTGGTACAGCCACTACGGAAAACAGTATGAAGTTTGCTTAGAAAACTAAAGAGAGAATTACCGTATGATCAAGGAACCCCAGTCCTGGGAATATATCCAGACAAAATTCTTATTCAGAAAAGATACATGCACCCCAATGTTCAAAGCAGCACTATTCATAGTAGCCAAAACACAGAAACAACCTAAATGTCTATCAACAGATGAATGGATGAAGAACACGTGATATGTATATATAATGCACTATTACTTAACAATTAAAAAGAACAAAGTAATGTCATTTGCAGCAACCAAGGGTGCAACTAGAGATTATCACACTAAGTGAAGTCAGAAAGAGAAGACAAGATGCTATATGATATCACCTACAGGTGGAGTCTAAAATGTGACATAAATGAACCTAAGCGCAAAAGAGAAACAGACCCATGGACATAGAGAACAGACTTGTGGTTGCCAAGGGGCACAGGGTGGGAACAGGGATAGAGCAAGAGGCTGATGACAGAGCAAGTTAGCAGATGTTGGCTATTATATACAGAACGGATAAACAACAAGGTCCTACTGTATAGCATGGGGATCCGACTGTACAGTCCTACTGTTTAGCCTATGATAAACTATAATGGGAAAGACAGAAAAGAAAAGAATGCATACATATGTATAACTGAATCACTTACCAGGCCACCTTACCTGTCTCCCAAGAAGCCTGTACGCAGGACAAGAAGCAACAGTTAGAACCAGACGTGAAACAATGGACTAGTTCAAAATTGGGAAAGGAGTACGTCAAGGTGTATACTGTCACCCTGTTGTTTAACTTATATGCAGAGCACATTATGCAAAGTGCTGGGCTGGATGAACCACAAGCTGGAATCAAGATTGTGGGCAGAAATATCAACAACCTCAGATATGCATGCAAAAAACAAAGAGAAACTTTGCTTTTATGGAACTCTAATGTCGTTACTCAATGTAATGTTGTTACTCAAACATGAGTTTGATTGCGTTAACTCCGGGAGTTGGTGATGGACAGGGAGGCCTGGCGTGCTACGATTCATGGAGCAAAGAGCAAAGATTCATGCAAAGAGTCGGACACGACTGAGCAACTGAACTGAACTGAATGGCACAAAAGTGGCATTCAAAAAGGAAGAGAAACTAAAGAGCCTCTTGATGAAGGTGAAAGAGAGTGAAAAGGCTGGCTTAAAATTCAACATTCAAAAAACTAAGATCATGGCATCCAGTCCCATCATTTCATGGCAAACAGATGGGGGAAAAAAGTAGAAACAGTGACAGATTTTATTTTCTTGGGCTCCAAACTTATTACGGACAGTGACTGCAGCCATGAAATCAAAAGACACCTGCTCCTTGTAAGAAAAGCTGTGACAAATCTAGACAATGTATGAAAAAGCAGAAATAACACCTTGCCAACAAAGGTCCATACAGTCAAAGCTATGGTTTTTCCAGTTGTCATGTACAGATGTGAGAGTTGGACCATAAAGAAGGCTGAGCACCGAAGAATCAATGTTTCTGAACTGTGGTGTTGGAGAAGACTCTTGAGAGTCCCTTGGACAGCAAGGAAACCAAACAAGACAATTCCAAAGGAAATCAACTCTGAATAGTCATTGAAGGACTGATGCTGAAATTGAAACTCCAATACTTTGACCACCTGAAGTGAAGAGTCAACTCGCTGGAAAAGATCAATGCTGGGAAAGACTGTGGGAAAGATGAGAAGAGGACAACAGAGGATGAGATGGTTGGAAGGCATCACTGACTCAATGGACATAAGTTTGAGCAAACTCCAGGAGGTAGTGATAAACAGGCAAGCCTGGCAGGCTGCAGTGCATGGGGTCACAAAGAGTCAGACATGAATTAGAGACTGAACAACAGCAGCAGCAGAAATTAACACAACATTGTAAAACAACTACACTTCAATGAAACAAACAAACAAGAACTATGATTTTGTTTGACCACAAACAAAATGACCACAATGGATTTAAGTAGAAATCAGTAACAGAAACATAATGGGAAACCTCTAAATACTTATAAACAACATACTCCTAAGCAATTCTTAGGTCAATGAAGTCTAAAGTAATTCAGAAAACATTTTTAAAAGAATGAAAATGAGGGAGTTCCCTGATGGTCTAGTGGTTGGGATATGGCACTTTGACTGCTGTTCCCCTGCCTGGGGAATACTGAGATCCTTCAAGCTGTAGCACAGCTCTCCACACCCAAAAAAGAGTGAAAATATAATATCAGAACAAGTCATGTGAAGCTAGAACAGTGATTAGAGTAAAACTTATAGGATTTGAATGCTTATATTGGGGTGGGGGAAAAGGCCTTAAATCAACAGCCTAAGCTTCTACTTAAAAAAAACCAGAAGAACAAAAAATCCAAAACAAATCCAAAGCAAAGAAAAGGAAAGAAATAATAAAGGTTAATAGGGGAAATCAATGCAAAAGTAAAACTAGAAAAATAAGGAAAAATGGATATAAGCAAAAATGAGTTCTTTGAAAAGATCAATGAAACTGATAAAGCTCTAGCAAGACTGGCAAAGAATAAAAGAAGATACAAATTACCAACACCACCAAATGAAAGAGGAGCTAGCCTACAGATCCTGAAGACATCAAATGATAAAAGAATACTATGAACAACTCTATGCACATAAATGTGACAACTTGTGTTGTCAAAATACTTAAATCTGACACGACAAATGTTAAAAAGATAACTAAGGAATAATATAAACAGATCTATACACATAAATTTGAAAATAAAGGTGAAATTCCATAAAAACCACAAACTACCAAATTATTCAAAATGAAACAGATAATCTGAATTAAGGAAAGTGAATTCCTAGTTTAAAACTTTTCAAAGAAATCTCGAGGCTTACCTGATTTCACTAGGCGATTTAAGAAGTAACAGCAATTCTATACAATCTTTTTCAGGAAAGAGAAAGAGGAACACTTCCAAACTCCTTTAAAGAAGCCTAAATTAACCTGATACCAAAAACTAGAAAAAGGACAGAAAAAGAAACTACATACCATTATCCCTCATGGAGATTGTGCAAAAATCCTCAACAAAATAAAAGCAAATGGAGTTTAGCAATACACCAGGACCAAACAGGGTTATCCCAGGAAGGTAAAACTGGTTCAGTATTCAAAAATCAATGTAAGCTACCATGATAATGTCTTAAAGAAGAAAAACCAGTCAAGTCAGTAGGTGCATCTGGTCAAATACAACATATTTCCATGATTTAAAACAAATAAACAAAAAAAGCCCTCAGCAAGTTAAAAGGGAATTTCCTCAATCTGATAAAGGACAGCTACAGAAAGTCTACCACTATCAAACACTTAATGATAAGACTGAAGGCTTTTCCCTAAGATTAGGAATAGGACAAGGATATTATGCTCTCAACACTTCTATCTAATATCTTAATGAAGATCTAGCCATTGCAGTAAGATATGAAGAGCCAGACACATTAGAAAGGAAGAAATCAAACAGTCCCTATTTCACTGATAACATGATTATGTAAGCAGAAAATCCCAAAGAATCTAAAAACAAACAAACAAGGACTTCCCTGATGGTACAGTGGATAGGAAGCTGCCTGCCAGTGCAGGGGATCCCGCTCTATGAAGATTTCACATGCCACAGAGCAACTAAAGCCCATAAGCCTAGGGCCTGTGCTCCATGACAAGAGGAACCATCGCAATGAGATGCCTGTGCACCGCAACGAACAGCCCTGCTCACTGCAGCTAGAGAAAGCTGGCACGCAGCAATGGAGACTCAGCATAGCCATAGACAATAAATTTTTAAAAATAAATAAAAATCAAAACAAAAACTACAAGAACGAGAAAGTTTAGCAAGGCTACACTGAACAAATACATGAAAATCAATCAATTTTGTATCTATTAGCAATGATCAATCTGAAAACAAAATTTACCCAAAAAATTAACAGTTAGTCACCAGAGCTCTAAAAACATAAAATACTTAAGATATATATCAAACAAAAGGTAAACAGAATATGTATGCTGACAAGTACAACTGATCAGTGAAAGAAATCAAAAAAGATCTAAATAAAACCATGGTCATAGATTAGAAGAATCAACATGAAAG
This sequence comes from Odocoileus virginianus, assembly GCF_023699985.2. Lineage (NCBI taxonomy): Eukaryota > Metazoa > Chordata > Mammalia > Artiodactyla > Cervidae > Odocoileus > Odocoileus virginianus. The sequence continues at coordinate 14,658,799 of NC_069675.1, read as the reverse complement.
ACATGAACAGTTACCAAGCTGCTCTGCAGATTTAACACAATTTCAATAAAAATCCCAGCAGGAATGTTTAAAACGGATAGCCGTCAAGGACCTACTGTATAGCACATGCAACTCCGCTCCACACTGTGTGGCAGCCTGGATGGGAAGGGAGTCTGGGGGAGAATGGATACATGTGTCTGGATGGCTGGGTCTTTTGCTATCCACCTGAAACTGTCACAACACTGTTAACAGCTATACCCCAATACAAAATGAAGAGTTAAAAAAAAAATCCCAACAGGATTTCTGAGATATAGATAAACTGAATCCCAAATAATCTGAAAAGGCAAAAGGAACCTGAATAGCCAGAACAATTTTGATAAAGAATAAAGTTGGACAAATCAATTATATAACTTTAAGACCTGCTATAAAATCTGCAGTACCACAAGAATGTGTGCTACAGGCAAAGAGATAACAACATATTAGATCTATGGAACAGAGCAGAATCCAGAGATAGACCTATATAAACATGACCATTTGATTTTTTAAAATGTTTTTTAGGTTGTAAATTATACATTACATAAAACGTACCATTTAACCATGAAGTGTACAGTTCAGTGGCATTAAGTACATTCATAATGTCTTGCAACTATTACCACTATCTATCCACCGGCCTCTTTTCATCACTTTATAATCACTGACACTAAATCTTCACTTCTGTCCCCATAGAACCTGACAGGCACTACTCTCTTCACTGCGCATAGCATATTCAAGGTCCATCCATGCTGCACTATGTGTCAGAATTTCCCCCCTTTTCAAGGCTAGTATTTCGTTGTGTACACACACCACGTTTCGTTTGTACATTCACCCACTGATGGACATGTGGGTGGCTTATATTTTCTGTCCAGCTGGGAATAATGTCACTGTGGACAAACCATACAAATATTTCTTCAAGATCCTGTTTTTAACTCTTTATACCCAATATTCAAGTGTGGAATTGTGAGTTCATACAATAATTTTTAATTATTTGAAGAACTGTATTACTCAAATGTGGAAATGCGAGTTCATAAGGTAATTTTAAATTATATGTAGGACTGCATACTGTTTTCTTCAGTGGCTGCACCATTTTATATTCCCACCAACACAGCAATAAGGTTCCAACCTCTCTACATCCTTGCCAACACTTACTCTTCTTTTTCAAAAATAACCATCCTAATGGGTGTGAAGTGATACCTCATTATGGTATTGATCTGCATTTCCCTAATGATTAATTATGCTGAGCATCTTTTCATGTGTTTGTTGGTCATCTGTTTATCTTCTCTGGAGAAATGTCTATTTAAATCCTTTGCTCATTCTCTAACAGGGCTATTTGTTTTTTGCTGTTTTTTGAGTTGTAGTTTTCTATAATTGTCTAAATATTTCTGGCTATATCTCTGGATATGTGATTTGCAAACATTTTCTCCCTTTCTGGGTTTTGCCCTTTTACTCTGTTGATGGTGTCCTTCGATGTACAAAAGTTTTTAATTTTGATGAAATCCAATATGTCTATTTACTTACTAGATGCCTGTGCCTTCGGTGTCATATCCAAGAACTCACTGCCAAATCCAACATTGTGAAGCTATTCCACTTTGTTTTCTTCTAAGAACTTAATAGTTGTAGCTCTTATGTTTAAATCTTTGATCCATTTTGAGTTCATTTTTGTATGTGGTGTTTTGAAAATCTTTGTCTATGGTGTATACGGTTGTATAAGCGTAGAATTTCATTCTTTTGCATATGGATATCCAGTTTTCTCAGCATTATTATTTGAAGAGAATGGTCTTGACCTCCATGCCAAGAATTATTTGACCACTCATATAAGGGGTACTTCTGTACTCATTATTCCAAACCAGAACCACACTGTTTTGATTACTATAGCATCATAGTAAAAAATTTTGAAATCAGGGAAGTGTAAGTCCTCCAGCATTTTTTTAAAAATAACACTAGCTATTTGGGGTCCCTTGAGATTCCATACAAATTTTAGAATGGATTTTTTCTATTTCTGCAAAAGTAGTCACTGGGATTTTGATAAGGATTGCAATGAATCTGTAAATAGCTTTGGGTAGTACTGACTTTGTAACAACACCAAGTGCTGGCAAGGATGCAGAGCAAGTGCAATTCATAAATGTCTCATGTCAATGCATAATGGCACAGCCATACTAGTTGGACAGTTTCTTATGAAGTTAAACATACACTCACCAAATGGCCATGCAATCTCACTTCTACATATTCACCCTGCAGACATAAAACCTTCATTCACACAAAAATCTGTACTTAGATGTTTATAATAGTTCTATTCATAATTACCAAAAGCACATCCTCCGAAGACTAACTGACTAAATATGGCAATACATTCATATGATGGAATACTTAGCCATGAAAAGTAATGACCTACAGATACATGCAACAACTTGACTTTCAAAGACAATGATATGTGCAACAAGTCAGCATCAAAAAGTTGCACACTAAAGGGTTCCATTTCCACAACATTCTAGAAAAGTCAAAACAGTAGAGAGAACAGACCAGTGATTGCCAAAGGTTCAGGGGTGGGGAGGAGGCTGACTACAAAGGGATACCAGAGGAGACACCACAGAGAACTCTTTCAGGTGTGAAACTGCTCTGTATCCTGACTGTGGTGTCGGTTACATGAATCCATGCATGTATTACTAGGACACACACATAAAAGTCCATTTACTATAATCATTAGTCAAAATTTATTTTTAAATTATACAATAAAAACACAGGAAAATACAATTTTAACAAAGTAAAGGGGGGAAATAGTTCATAACATATCTTACAATAAAAATACATCAAATAATAGAAAAAGGCAGAAAGAACTTGCTGCACACCAAAATGCTAAGACTAACCATCTCTAGGTAATAAAATCACAGGGGGGCTCCTCTTTCCCCAGGTGGTTCAGTGGCAACGAATCCACCTGCCAATGCAGAAGACGTGGGTTCAATCCCCGAGTTGGGAAGATCCCCTGGAGAAGGGAATGGCAGCCCACTCCGGTATTCTTGCCTGGGAAATCCCATGAACACAGGAGCCTGGCAACCTACAGTTCATGAGGTCGCGAAAGAGTCAGACACACCTCAGTGACTAAACAACTGATGGTCTATAAGGTAAGTCATTTTTAAAATGGAAATTTTTAAAGGAAGGAAATTGTGGGGTTTTTTAGTTAGTTATCAATCTTAACACCCACATTAAGAAACAGTCAACTCTTTATCAATGCATTAATCATGTGTATTTCTTCAAAACCTGGAAAAGTATTATCAGAAATATATTATCTTTGCCAACTGACACTAGACATTGTAAAAGTCCACATGCACTGAGATATCATCAGACTTCAATGCTTAAAATAGTCTACACCATAACATACAAACATAATTCAAAGTCAATAAAAAAGGGTACAAAGTTTACGTTTTTTGTTGTTGTTTAGTCTGACTTTTTTGCAAGCCCATGGACTGTAGCTCACCAGGTGTCTCTATCCATGGAATTCTCCAGTCCATGGAATTCTCCAGGCAAGAATATTGGAGTGGGTGCCATTCCTTCTCCAGGGGACCTTCCCAACCCAGAAATCAAACCCGCGTCTCCTGCACTGGCAGGCAGATTCTTTACCACTGAGCCACCAAGGAACCCCAAAATTAAAGTTCAGTTCTTATAAAGCTTTTAAAAATTAAAGTTACTGAAAATAAAATCATTTAACAAAAGTTTCTAATACACTGTTATTATTCAAAGTCAAAATGAGTATCCTATAAAAGAGAACTTGGTGCAAAGAAAATCTGGGAAAGTTCGGTGACAAGGCCATAAGGAAATGTACCAAATGGATAAAATACAAAGCAGGGATAGTATTCTTCCAGGCAGGAAAATCAACATCTACCTAAACATGGAAGAGGTTCTCTGAAAGATACAGAATTAAAAGTTCCAATTCTCTCTATTCACTTTATCCAAAACAGTCACCAGACCACTTATTTTAAATAATCTTAAGTTACCTGACATCAACCGAGAAAAGTTTTGAGATCATAATCACCACTGAAAATTTTCCATGCATGGGACTCAATCATTAAGGACCTACTACTCCCTGCAAGAAACTGTGCCCTTTTCATGTTTCATTCAATTAACTGTGACAAACTGAACAATATATATGAAAATTTGTTACAGTTAAACCTCTCAACCAGTCTGCAATATATATGTTACATTCTTCCTTCAGGATTTTGACCTGGCTATAATTAAGTAAAGTTTGGGGACTAATTTCCCCATCTGATATTGCATAAGAACCCTTACCATCTGTATATAAATTTCAGCTGCTACACAAAGTCGCCCATGTGAGAAGCAACTCAGCTACAAATCAATTCAATTCTACAATTGGAACATGTGTCCTTGTGAATTTCTATTTGGAGCTCATATTTGAAATTATTTTGTTTAACAGAGATAGCACCTTTCTCTGAGACTAGTAATCACACCAATCTCATCACTCCTCATTGAATCTACATTTTAAATCAGTGCAAGTCAAATTCCATCCAAATATGATGAAAATCCATCCAGCTGTTTTCCCCTACTACAGTAACAAGCCAACAGAAACTTCCCCTGGATATCTGCCTTGCTGCTCCCTCACATCACTGGGATCTGCTCAAGTGCCATCTCAGAGAGACTCACCCCCAGACCACACAGTACAAATTTACCCACCACCATCTCATGTCAGTTTTGATTTCTTATAGTGTCTACCATCACCTGCATGTATGTGTAATACACCTCTTTTCACTAAATCAGAGCTCTAGGAAAGGACTTTGTTGACAAACAATAACTTTTTGACACACAGCAAATGTTTTTGAATAAATGAATCATTTTTCATAGTTTTGAAGAACTTTGTAACGTATTAAAACTAGGCTCTAAGGCTTCCCTGGTGGCGCAGTGGTAAGGAGTCCATCCACCCGCCAATGCTGGAGACACGAGTTCGATCCCTGGTCCCGCGAGATCCCACACGCCAGAGCAACCAGGCCTGCGCGCCGCCAGCACTGAGCGCCAGGGTCACAGCCACCGAAGCCTGCACCCCGAGCGCCCACGCCCTGCAACGAGAAGCCACTGCGATGAGAAGGCCGCACGCTGCGGCGAGAGCAGCCTCTGCTCGCCACAGCTAGAGGAAGACCCACTCAGCAACGGAGACCCGGCAAAGCCATATCATTTAATGAACTTACATATTTTTAAAAACCCACTAAGCTCTGCTATGATAAAATGTAACATTCTAGTAGTTAGCTTTTTTCTTAATACAACACAAAACAAAGACATTTAGGGCATGAAACAGCTGATCTCCTAGATAATCCCAGCCATTCCTGCCCTCTACAGCTGCTTTTCCCCCTCCTCTCCTCATACTCCCAGTAAGAGCTAACTGTTCCTGCTGCAGTGGCCTTTTGGTGAAAAGTATCACAGCACTTAATTGATTAAAAAAAAAAAAATCAAACAAAAATGCATTACATCAGAAAAGGACAAAAGAAAGCAACAGGAATTTGGTCCTTGGTATAGTCCTGCTTACAAGCATATTTCATTTATAATTTAATTTAATGTGGGGTAGGTTTTATTAGCAAAGAAACTAACTCGGGAGGTTTTTCTTACAAAACAAAACTAAGGCTAAACAGAATACTATTCAAGCTTCCCTGGTGGCTCAATGGTAAAGAATTCACCTGCCAATGCAGGAGATACAGGTTTGATTCCTGGGTCGGCAAGATCCCCTGGAGAAGAAAATGGCAACCCACTCCGGTATTCTTTCCTGGGAAATCCCACGGACAGAGGAGCTTGGCAGGCTACAGTCATGGGGTCACCAAAATAGTCAGACACAGTGACTAACAACAATAGAATACTATTCAATTCAAATAAAATCTCTCATTTATTCCAGGCATATGAAATACATTTGCTCATTTAGGGTTCTAGGTGAAGTTAAAAACTCTAAACCTGGCCTGCACATTAGAATCACTGAGAAAGCTTTAAAAATTAAAAAAATAAAAATTTAAGTGGCCTTGGGCTCCACTCCAGGTCACTTAAGTTAGAATACTAGAACCCTAGCAGAGTGTGTCTTTAAAAACTCTCCTGATGATTCTAAGGAGCAACCAAGGCTGAGAACCACTGCCCTGTACTATCTCCCCAGCCTTCCTTGTCCCTCTTCAACTTCATAAACCAAAGTAAAAGCACAGAAACAAATCATAAAGATTTAAATTCCTGATGCCCACAATAAATCTCAAATAAGACACTTCCATTTGCCCCAACATTTCTACTAATTCCTGTAAAAAGTAAACCTAACATTTATCTCCTCTAAAAATACATCCCTGATTTAACATACTCAAAATAGACCACAATTATTTCTTTTAGGAGCACTGCCCTTGTCACAAACAATTAACTTTATGTAGCAATTAATATATCGTTTTTGTCATTTGTACCTCCATTTTCTCCTCTCTATACCCAAAGAGTGTGGCTAACACTGTTGTATCCCTCACATATTAAGTTCAACTTACAAAGAATGTCTACATTCATTATCATATCACATAATAATGTAACCCGGGCAAGAATTACTAGCCCATTTTAGAGATGGTAACCCAGGGAAGTATCTTGCCAAACGCACCTTTTGCTTGAGGCTCTGCGCAGTACAGTGCACGTATCAGAGAAGCACTTCCCACCCACCTTCTCACTATTTCTATACACTCCTTCACGGTGTGGACTTCCCTGGTGGCTCAGAGAGTAAAGCGTCTGCTACAATGTGGGAGACCCGGGTTCAATCGCTGGATTGGGAGGATACCCTGGAGAAGGAAACGGCAACCCACTCCAGTACTCTTGCCTGGAAAGTCCCATGGACGCAGGATTCTGGGAGGCTACAGCCCATGGGGTCGCAAAGAGTTGGACATGGCTAAGCGACTTCACTTTCACTTTTTTTTCACTTTACAGAAATGCATTATTGTTTACATTCTATCTATAGTTATCAAGAACATTCCTAAGGATAGATTCCCAAATGTTCAACAACTTATGTACGGTTATAACTACAGATTTTCAGTTAAACAAGGACATAATACATACAATTTACTTCTGCTTCCTCCAATCCCACTGGAAAGACAGGAAATAATTAAAGATGGCATTAAACAAGCCCACAAAGACAGAAAGACCAAGGAGACGATGACAGCAAAGTTTCTGAGGCTGGAGTACAGGCAGAAGACTGTTGATTGATCTGTTTCCCTATGAAAGATTTCAAGGCTAAGCCAGCAACGAGGAAAGCTCAAAGTATGTGTGTCGTAGTATTTTTCAAACTACACAGATAATAAGACATCTACAATAAAAACTACTTAAAAGTAGCAGCTTTTTGCTGTATTTTCTCAATTAATGCTGAAAACATACCTATCATAATAGGGCCCTACATTCTTTACCATAAACTGGGAGTTCTTGTACTTAAAAGTACAGAAGCCATAGCTTCCATAGGACCAAGGAGGACCAAGTCCAGATCCTCAGTCTATCCCGTCACTCCCTTCCTCATGCTCTGCACTGTAATACTAAACTGCTTACAACAAATATTACCTGCTTCATGCATCTACTTCCTCATGCTATTTCCTCTACCTAACCAACTTCACCTCTTTCAAGTCTCAGCTGAGCTGTCACCTCTTCTAGACAGCTTTTCAAAATTGGGGAAAGAGTGGATTTAAAATTCATCTTATTATCCCCATATGGCAAAAACTTATTGAAATGAATTATGTAATTAAAAACACCAATACAAAAAGTAACATTTATTGCGTTCTTATGGTGGGTCGAATAATATCTACATGCATCAATTTACTTAACATCTTTCCAATAACCAAATGAGTTGGGTACTAATTATTAAGTGCAGAGGGAGGTTAAGCATCTTGCTTTAGGGCGCAGCTAAGTGATGAATCACAGACTGAAACTCAATCTGGCTTCGGAGCCAATATTCTTAACCATAGACTAGGCTTTCTCTATAAATGTCAATGTCTTCCAAACCTGTATTCCCAAATCGTCACATTTCATTTATTTCCAAATCTTCAAGTTGAATTTCCAAATGGCTCCTGGCCATCTCTTCTGGGATGTCCTTCAAGAACCTCAAAATTAACACAACTGACATCACTATGTCCCCCGTGTTTCTCAGCATATGCCAACAAAAGCTACTCACCATACCTTCTTGTACTGCTATTCAGGTTAATTCATTCAACCAGTCACCCAAAGTAGAAATCTAAGTCTGAGTAATTGCCACCTTGTCAATTCCTCTCATCCCTACATTCACCGAATTATATTGTTTCTACCTCTCAAACTAATTTACATGCAGTTCTCGCCACTTTCACACCTAAGCATTAGCTTGGAATCTTTCTTCAAAACAAATCTGATTGTGTCTTAACCTATAAAGGCTGCCTACCACTGACATCAAGTCCAAAGTTCTTAGCAAACCGTATTATGATCTTGTCTTTGCCAATCTCTCAGCTTCAACTCTAACCATCCAACCCCTACTCTGCTTCCCCTCAAAACTTCCCTGAATTTAGTATGTTTTTAAAGACCTAATTGTCTCTGTGTAAGCAAGTACCTTAGCCTAGGATATCCCTCCTACTATCTCATCTTCCCAAACTGATCATAAAGGCAACATCCTTTGAGAAGCCTTCTCAGATTGAAGAAACTCCCTTCTCTATACTCACATAATCTGCACATCTATATTTTATTAAGAGTACTTACGCTAAAATGGCTTACCTGAAAATATCACCAAACATGTATTCAAAAGTCAAAAGGCTGCCTCATTTTGTGCCCCCATGCCTACCACATGTTCAATAATGTATGAAATCACCAGGCTCTTTTAACAATTTCAAGTCCAAAATCAATTAACTTACATAATTTACCTCTCCTGTAATACAAAATTATTACTCGTATGTTAATACTTTTATCTTTTAGATTTCATTGGTCCCATTTCCACACACGTGAAAAACTGGAAGAAAAAAAATACTGCAATTTCAACAGAATGCCTGTAGTAAAAACATCTACTACATCAGCAAACTTTCAAATGGCCACTGCTACAAGAATATTTACAGAGCACATACTATATACCCTGGAGGAGGAAATGGCAACCCACTCCAGTATTCTTGCCTAGAAAATCCCATGGACAAGTCTGGCGGGCTACGACAGTTCGCAGGGTCAACAAGAGTCAGACACGACTTAATGAGTGAACACTACTATGTAACAGGCACTGTTCTACACATTTAACATATATTAGCTCACTTCAATTCTCAGAACCACTTTATGAGGTAGATAACTTTTAATGTTCATTTTATTGATGAACTTCAAGATCAAACAGAACCAAGACTAAATCTCAAACTATTTAGCTCCAGAAATTGATTTCTTACACTGCCTCTGATTAATAAGTCTAAAACTACTAAAACAAAGACTACAATAAATTTTTTCTTAGAGCAAAACCATCTTTGTGTGTTGAACAGTTTAGAAAATGTGGGAGGCAAATGTAAAAATTTGGGTAAACATAGAGGATATTCAAAACACAGAAAAATCTTTTTTAAGAATATTAATTTTAAAAAAAAGAATATTAATTAATGGGACTTCCCTGGCGATCCAGTGGTTAAAACTCAGCACTACCAATGCAGGGAGTGTGGGTTTGATCCCTGGACAAGGAACCAAGATCCCACAAGCTGTGCGCTAAGGCCAAAAAAACAAAACAAACAAACAAACATGAATATTAATTCACTCTAATTATAGAAAATGTTTTGCTAATAAAACACCAAATCTTTGACATATGTCATCATGTAGTATTACTAAAGTCAGTTGACTGAAACAGAGACAAGTACACAGTCACAGCCCACAAAGATATTTGCTGAATTAAGTTTTTATGAAGAACTCAGATGGGCTTCCCAGGTGGCGCTAGTATAAAGAGCCCACCTACCAATGCAGGAGACTTAAGAGACCTGAGTTTGTTTCTGGGTCGGGAAGATCCCCTGGAGGAGGGCATGGCAACCCACTCCAGTATTCTTGTTTGGAGAGTTCTATGGACAGAGGAGCCTGGTGGGCTACAGTCCATGGGGTCGCAAAGAATCAGACATGACTGTGGCAACTTAACATTCACAGAACTCGAATGCATCCAGAACACAACTATCTTGTAGGGCTGTTGAAGTCCCAACTCTATAACATGTTTTTTTTTTTTAATAACATGTTTATAACTGAGAGTAGGAAGACTTCATGTACTCAAATTAATCAGCGAATAGGAAATGATCTGTATCATTTACAATTTCCAAAAACTGAGATCTACAGGAAGATGCTGCATTTCACCTAAATTAACATATACCCAATTCAGAAGTAGTAAAAAAAAAATTTCTGCAAAACCTGTATGTAGGTCTAGAAGCAACAGTTAAAACTGGACATGGAACAACGATTCAAAATTGGGAAAGGACTACGTCAAGGCTGTATACTGTCACCCTGTTTATTTAACTTATGTGCAGAGTACATCATACGAAATGCTAGGCTGGATGAAGCACAAGCTGGAAACAAGACTGCCAGGAGAAATATCAATAACCTCAGATATGCAGATGACACCACCTTTATGACAAAAAGCAACAAGGAACTCAAGAGCCTCTTGATGAAGGTGAAAGAGGAAGATGAAAAGGCTGGCTTAAAACTCAACATTCAAAAAACTAAGATCATGGTATCCAGTCCCATCATTTCATGTCAAATAGATGGGGAAACAATGGAAACAGTGACAGACTTTACTTTCTTGGGCTCCAAAATCACTGCAGATGGTGACAGCAGCCATGAAATTAAAAGATGCCTGCTCCTTGGAAGAAAAGCGATGACCAACCTAGACAGCATATTAAAAAGCAGATACATTACTTTGCCCACAAAGGTCCATCCAGTCAAAGTTATGGTTTTTCCAGGGATCATGTACAGATGTGAGAGGTGGACCATAAAGGTAGCTGAGCGCCGAACAATTGATGCTTTTGAACTGTGGTGTTGGAGAAGACTCATGAGAGTCCCTTGGTCTGTAAGGAGATTCAACCAATCAATCCTAAAGAAAATCAGTCCTGAATACTCATTGGAAGGACTGATGTTGAAGCTCCAATACTTAGGTCACCTGATGCGAAGGGCCAACTCATTAGAAAAGAACCTGATGCTGCGAAAGATTGAGGGCAAGAGCAGAAGGGGACAACAGAGGATGAAGTGGTTGGATGGCATCATGGACTCAATGGACATGAGTCTGAGACAACTCCGGGAGATGGGAAGACTGGCATGCTGCAGTCCATGGGGTCACAAGTCGGACATGACTGAGCGACTGAATAACAACAAAGAGGTGATAAATATGAGTTTCACCCTTACAATTTATTTCCTGAGGACTCTGCAAGCTAACCTAATTAATTTTCTATACTCCAAGACTTCTTGGAGCAGATAGCTCTGGGTTCTAATTCTGAACAGGAAGCCATCATACCAGACAAAAATGGTAAATCACAAAAAAAATTCCTAAGAAGTTCAAATCTGGGGTTAAGTTCAAAAGACTAAACAGAATATCAAAATGGTTTAAGTTTAAAAAAAGACAGAAAGAGATTTACAAATAAACATTTTTTGAACAGTAAACACTATTCTAAGCACTTTACATGCATTTAATCGTCACAATTAATACAATTATCACTCCCATCTTGCAAATGAAGAAAGCAAAAACGAAACATTAAGTAACTCAGAGAGGAAAAAACAAAACAGAAACTAGGATCTTAACTAGGATCTTGCTCCTTCCTGTTATGCTAAATGACATCAGTTAAAGAGAGGGACATATCTAGTAATAGAAAAAACAAGTGTTGTTTGTTTTTTTTTTACTATGACTCTACATAGCCAAGTGGTGTATGTAGAGCTATTTTGATTTTTATAACCCAAAGTCCACAAGTAAGCATATGAAAACATGTTCAACATCGTATGTCATTAGGGAATTACAAACTAGAACACTGAGATACCACTACACACCTATTAGAAAAGCAGCAATCCAAAACACTAACAATATCAAATGCTGATGAAGATGTAAAGCAACAGAACTCTCATTTGTTGCTTCTGGAAATGCAAAATTTTACAGCCACTTTAGAAGACAGTTTGGTAATTTATTATAAAACTAAACATACTCCTGCTATAGGCTCCAGCAGTCATGATCCTTGGCAGGTACCCAAATGAACTGAAAACTTCTGTATACACAAATGCCTAGACCCAGATATTTATAGCAGCTTTATTCATAACTGTCACAAACTGGAAGCAACCAAGATATCTCAGTAGGTGAATGGACAAACTGTGGTACATCCAGAAAATGGTACAATCCAAAATATTATTCAGTGATAAAAGGAAATAACCTATCAAGCTACAGAAAGACATAAAAGAAACTTAAATTTGTATTATTAAGGTGAAAGAAGCCATACTGAAAAGGCTACATACTACATGACTTTCTAGAAATGGCAAAACTACGGAGACAATAAAAAGATCAATAGTTGTCAGAGAGTAGGAGGGGTGAATAGGCAGAGTAAGGGTTTTTTAATGAGACTATATTCCACAATATGTCATATATAGTCAGAACCAATAGAATGTACAACGGTGAACCCTAACATAAACTACGGACTTTAGGTGATGACGCACTAATGCAGGTTTACTGACTGTAACAAACACACCAGTGAGGTCTGATGCTGACAATGAAGGGAATGGAGGCAGAATATGGGAACTCTGTACTTTCTGCTCAGTTTTACTATGAACCTGAAACGATTCTCAAAAAAAAAAAATAAAATCTACTTATGAAAGAAAGGAAAAAAAACCCAAAACCAAAGAAAGTGTTTACTGAGCAGTTAAAAAGAAGCATCCATCTAACATACTCATTAGTATACATACAGCAAATCAAAAAATATTCATTAAAATATTGTACTAAGCGTCCTGTGGAGGGGATATAAACAAGTAGACAAGGCTCCTTCCCACAAGGAGTTTGAAATATAGTTAAACAGACATCATATATTCACACACAACTAAATAAGATGAAATTTAAATAGTTCAAGACAGGAAACACATCACAAACAGCTAAGTTGTCAAATTACTAAAATAGGCATTAACAGGACAATGTGCTTAGGGGTTCAGTGGATTATTTCGAGCAAAAAGAATTAGGAAGTTAAAGGTATGCTCTAGGTCCTGAAATTGGGGTAAGATTCATCTAATTTTCTGAAGGGAATTGGTGAATTCTAAGAAGGAATAAAATTACTGCAGTTGGAAAAGAAAATTAAATGAACCAGTTTCACAGAACAAAATGGGGAGACAAGACTAGAAAGACAGGTAAAAGCCAGATTCAGAAATCTTAACCCTGGGTTGGGAAGAACCCCTGGAGAAGGAAATGGCCACCCACTCCCATATTCTTACCTGGAGAACCCATGGACGGGGAGAGAGGTGGTGTCTGGTGGGCTATGGTCTATGGGGTCGCAAAGAGTCAGACACGACTGAGCAACTAGCACACTTGTGAAAACACTAGCAAGGAGCAAATGTTTGCCTAACTAAGTATATATTGATGATTCTTAGTCTAATGAAAAGTGTACTTATAAATATTTTATGTGAGAGACACATAATTTGAAGATAGACAGTAGTCAACAGTAGTAGTTAAAAATTCACCATCATTGAAACTTGAGCCTATTATACAGAGTGAAGTAAGTCAGAAAGAAAAACACCAATACAGTATATTAATGCATATAAATGGAATTTAGAAAGATGATAATGATGACCCTATATGCAAGACAGCAGAAGAGACACAGACGTAAAGAAGAGATGTTTGGACTCAGTGAGAAGGTGAGGGTGGGATGATCTGAGAGAACAGCATTGAAACATGTGTATTACCATATGTGAAACAGATCACCAGTCCAGGTTCGATGCATGAGACAGGGCGCTCAGGGCTGGTGCACTGGGACGACCCTGAGGGATGGGATGGGGGGGGGGGTTCAGGATGGGGAACAGATGTACACCCAGGGCTGATTCATGTCAATGTATGGCAAAAACCACCACAATATTGTAAAGCAATTAGCCTCCAATTAAAATTAATTTTAAAAAATAAAAATAGAATTAAAAATTCACCATCATTGCCATACAAGTGAATACATGTACATACAAGCCCTGCTCCCATTGCCATACAAGTGAATACATGTACATACAAGCCCTGCTCCCACTTTTCGATTTCCAATCTACACCAACAGGCTACCCATAACCCCATAAACTGAACCCATCCGTAAGTCTACGCTCTCACCCAATAAAGCTCCATATGTTTACATCACTCCATATCCCCTTACCCAAAGATGTCTTTCCTCTGGGGGTAGAAAAGTAGGTGGCTCACTGCCCATGAACTGGAAAGATGGGTCATGTTAGGACCATGGTTACTCATGGCACTTTCTCCCCATTCTACTGACAGAATTGTCACCCTCTATTCATTACTAAAGCAAACCTACCAAGTACTTACATGTTCAAGGCAAAACATAAAATCCCTCATTCCTTGGCCAACCATCTGAAGGCACGACACAAACAGGACCCTATATGACTTCTGATCATTATTATTGATCAACCGCATTTCTTATATATGAAAACATTTCTGAATTTTTCCATTGTTACTTTTAAACCTGCTTTATAATCCTTCTGTTTTTCCATAAACTCTTCTACGTAATTCTAATCACATATTACTCAATTCTCAATGCATGTCCATCCACTGTTGTATCTGTTTCCATACTTCCCAATTAAATGTTCCAACCTACCTCAACTAAGTTATCCCAAATCAATGCTGTAGTTTATGTATTTATCTTTATACTTATATTATGTACCCAAAGCCCTCCCCTTTAGCAATCTACCACGTGAGTGACTGTTTTCTTCCCTTTTCATGAACAGGCACATTCATTTACTTCCAATTTCCCCAATCATTTATAACTAACTCTGGCACATATAACCTTTCTGAAACATGGCCTCCAGACACAAAAACACCGCTTAAGAGTCCTCTTTCTATTGAAAACATTTTAAGACTTTTGTTAAAAAGACTTTTTATAGAAATACAAATACATACACTATGATACTACTTATTCAAAGTTTAAAATCATGAAAGATACCAATAGATACTGTTTAAAAATAAAGGTATATACTAAAAAACATAAATACGTGTATAAAAAGAGAGAACAGGAGGAATGCAATCCAGGAGGGACACAGAAAACTTCAACACTGTTTGTAATGTTTTATTTTTTTAATTAAGAATCTGGAATACATGGTTGTTTGTCACAACTGTTCTTTATACCTTTTCAAGTGTGAAATATATTTAAGTGAGTTCAAGAAGAAAGAAATCCAACTATTGATGAGAAGTACCCTCCCATACAGAGTGACAAGATGTTATGGCCAAGTTGCAGTGAATGCTCATTGCTACATCTGGGACACCACTTTTGTACTTTACCTAAGCCAAGAAAAGAAAAATCACAAGGCTACAATACAAACTTTCTCTTAGATATATTTTACATGTGTTTCAGATTTATTTTCTATAGCTATCCAAATCCATTTCTTTCACAAAGCTCACATCAACAAAAATTAAATCCTTTAACTCTGTATCTCTAAATTGCCATTTACTCTTAAGTGCCTAACAGTAAATCAGAACAATCACCTTATTTGGCGCTGTTAAAATATAAGTGAGTTGGTAAGACCACGTAACTACTTCCACTTGGCTAAATGCGAACAGTCATGTACATTACACTCTGCGCAGGAGTCTAACTCGTATACTAACTTTTCAGTCTCGATTTGTAACATCTAAATTAAGCCACTCATCATTCAACCGCAAATGAAATGTCGATTCACCCAAAAGTAACCTTGCCCGGACAACTCCAAAACATCCTCCTACAACCCGTCGAGCGTTCACCTCTCTCATCCTCCAAGTCCCGTCCCTGGACCAAGGTTTACAGCAGCCAGCACTGGTCTCCTCCACCGCTGAGCCTCACACATGCCCCCTTATCCCAACTCTTGGCTCGCAGTGGTAAAACCAGCAGAGTGTGCCGGAAGTTTCACCTCATTACGAACCCAAAGGAATCTACAGCTCAGACACCGCAGGTGCTGAGTTTCTCGTCCCTGGGGGGTAGAAGGCGGAAGCCCCGAGCTAGGGAACAAGAGCCAGTCTTCCACGGCGTCCGCCCGAGCCCTAAAGCGGTCGATGGAACAGTTCGGGCAGCCGGCCCTCCTACTTCCCTCCCCGCCCCCACTCCAGGCCCACCCAACCCCCACGCCGGGCGCGAAGCCTGCGGTACACCCCAGCACCTGCGGGTCCCAGGAACAGACGCGGATCCTCTTCTCTCCGCGAGAGGCGAGGGCTTGGATGCCGGCTCGGACGCTTGCCTCCGGCCACCGGCCTCTCAAGTCCGGACCAACCCTGCAACCCTTTCGCTTTCCGATCTAACAGAAACTGTACCGACACCCTCTCCAGGACCTAGCCCGGAGCCTGGGCTTCTCCGGTGCTGAGCTCTTAGGCCTCCTCACGTCTCCCAGAGGACCAACCCACACCGGACGCTCAAAGCCCGAAAGGCAACTCCCACCACTCCCCGTCTCGCCCGTCTTTCCTTCCCAGCTGCAGCCGCTGAAACAGCCAACTTCTAAGGTCCTCCTCCATCAGTTTCCCGGCCTCCCTTCACAGCCAGGCCTGAGCCCCCAGCCCTGCCCTCCGCCGCTCCCCTCCTCCGGAGGCCGAGCCCCGGGGCTGGGCGGCTTCCTTCCCCGGCATCCCGGGGCCCGGCTCCTCCCGCGGCGGGCCCGGCCCCCGCCCGGCGTTGCCGCACACTCACCGCTGAGAGCCGAGGCCTGCAGGGTGGCCCCTGAGGTGCCGTCGATGACTTTGATGGTCCCGCGACTGGTCACGGCCAGGATGGCGTTGAGCGCCGGGTGGTAGGAGAGGCTGTGCAGCCCGTCGGCGTCGCAGCGCATGCAGCCGTCCCGCAGCACCAGCCACTCGGAGACCCCGGCCGCTCCCGCCCCCGCCGCCGAGGAGCAGCCCGGGCCAGAGGCCGCAGCAGCCGCAGCCGCCATCTTCCGGCCTGCGCTCAGCACAATCACACTGGGAAGCGGCTCAGTGACAGTCCCGGGAGGTGCAGCACCACCACCAGTCACCATCCGGGGCCAGGGGGCAAGCAGAGCGCGTTAGCCGGAAGTGAAGTCAGGCGCCGGCACGCAAGTGGGACGTCGGCCGCGCGCCCGGAGGGGCCAAGCTCGGAGGGAGGCTGGCAGGGGAGGGGGAAAGGGAGCGAGAGAGGCGGGACCCGGGATGGGACCGGGAGGCGACCGGCCGGAGCATGCGCGGGAGGAAGAGCGCGTGCCACGCGCCGCTGGTCCAGCCAGCTCCGTGTCCGCAACGTCCCAGTTTTTTTTCCGAGCCCGGGGAGTGGCCGCGGCCTGGACTCCGCCCAGCTCCCTTAATCCGGAGCGGGGCGGGGTGGGTGGGTGGAGAGCAGGGCTTTGGGATGTGTATTTCCGCTAGGCGGGGACCCCGGACGGTGCGACTTGGCTGAGACGCCTGGAGGCCCCTTGCTGCGGTTCCACCTCTGCCTGGACAGTTCCCAGCACGCGCGGTGCAGCTGTTTGGCTGTGGCCCAAAGGAGACCTCCTGTCTGGGCCTCTGCTCAGCAATCTGAAAAACTTCTAGTCTGGATTTGGAGAAACCGAACGACCTCCCCAAACCCACGCGTATTACAACGCCCCACCCGTTCCCAAATTTTTTGTTAAACCAAAGGACCAGTCTGAATGTAGCTGGGGGTGTCCTTCCAAAACAGTTTTTTAAGTCTAAAAACACAAGCTAAAACTGTAAAAGCTACCATTTCGAAGATTTTTCTCTCTCAAGACTCATTTTGGAACAAACTTTTCCATTAAAGGTTCCTCTGAGTAGGCTTCAACTGCAAATCAGGACCCCCATCTTGTTGGTAGGGAAAACAAACTAGTAACCTGAATGCTAAATTTAAACTTAATATATTTTAATGTTGTACGGTGTTGAAATGGATAAAAGGCATAGTTTTTTGTGTGTTCAGTTCAGTTCATATGTTAAATACTTTGGTTGGGATAAAAAAAAAATTCCGTGAATTTCGATTTCTTCAACCTGTAAACAAACTTTCTCCAAAGCTCATTACTCAGATGTTCTGAAATACAACACTTCCATAATAAAAAATTTGGGAGAGAAATCCTCCTTTATTTCTCCTCTTGGGAGATTTGTCATACGTATTAGCTTATCTAAAGCTCTGAGACCTCGAATGACAAAGAATACTATTTAACCTCCTTTTACCAACAGTTCACAAACTCATATAAACACAGAACCCTCCCAAACCAGTGTTTCAAAGAACAATCTTTAGTGTAGCTTGTTGCTTGTTTTTCTGAGTGTGGATTTTTGCTTCAGCACTGGCTGAGACCTCCAAACCGTAGTGAAGTGTTTCAGGATCCAGGGTAAGATTCTTAGAATTGATCATGAAAATGAAACTGGGCAAGACAGTGAAGTTTAATATCAGCTGTGTTACTGATGTCCTTCTGCTTGTGGAGTTGAGAGCAAATACTATGGACATTCAAGATGTACTGATTTTCATGGCTTTTCTGTTTTGAAGTAGTGGCCTTCTGAGGGCCTCCAGCCCAACCATTTTGGGCATAGGTGGTAATCACCTACGATAAGTAAAAATTCTCACAATCGTTCCGGGAAGAATTTGCTGGAATCAGAGATGTGGACTCAAAAAACCGGTCTTATTGATACAGAAAAGGCATTTGATAAAAATCCAACATCCATTCGAAGGGAAAAAGTCTTTCAGCAAACTAAAAATAGAGGGAAATTTCCCCAACTTGAAAAAAGCATCCACAAAAAAGCCTACAGCTAACAGCATGCTTAGCAGTAAAAGACTTGACATCTTTCCCTCTAAAATCAGGGGCAAGTCAAGGACATCCACTTCATCAGTCCTTTTTAACACAGTATCTGGAAGATCTGGAACTTAACAGTAAGTTACTATAACAAGGCAAGAAAAAGAAATAAAAGGCATAGAAAGAGAGAAAGCAGAGTTTCTCACCCCCACCTGTCCCTCTTGCCATTGTGCAGCCACTGATGGTTCAGAACCAGCCTGTAGTAGGAGGAATAGAGGCTGAGATCTAATTGAGACAGCCTGCCTAGAACTGCAAGGTGATGACTGGCAGAGGAGTAAGCACGGGCTCTAACTGAGTGGAGGCCTGTATGGAGCCACACAGGAACATAGAGCGGGCTAAAACTGATTCTGGAGCTTACAGAGCAAACTCTGTCCCTGAAGATTTCCTGTTAAGTACTAGGGGGAATCTGAATGGATGGCTGAATTGTGACACATGTATAACATACTCCAGTAAAACTCACACTACACACACACACACACACACTTAAGTGATATACAAAACTGCATAAAACAAATGCTTAATATAATAAGGGAATCTGAATTTAGGGAAGAAAAAAACTTTGATGACAAATCTTTAAAAAAATAAAACAGAAATCAACAGCCTAATGCCCAATTAATTAACTTATCTGCTTAAGTTTACAGGGATATTTGCTTTGTCCCAAAGCAGAATACCATGACGTTCTAATGATTTCTAACAGAAAGGCTGATCTCCTAGGAGCTCTTTCTATCTGGCCTGATATTGACAGCCAGTATACTTGTCATTAAAATTCACTCTCAGGACAAAACCACAGTGAGATACCAATTCATATTCATTGGGATGGCTAACCATCAAAAACAAAACAACAACAAAAAACACAGCTAGGTGTTGATAAGGATGTGGAGAAATTGAAACCCTTGTGCACTATTGCTGGGAATGTAAAGTGGTACAGCTGCTGTGGAAAATAGTATGGCTGTTCCTCAAAAAATTAAAAATAGAATTACAGAATGATCCAGCAGTTCTACTTTTGGGCACATACTAAAAAAAACTCAAAGCAGGATCTCAAAGACATTTGTACACCCATGTTCATAGCAGTATTAGTCCCAATAACTAAAGTGCACTAGACACCCAAAGTGTTCACCAATGGCAGATTTTGACTGATGACTGTATAAGTAATATGTGAATAAGTAACAAATATATGTATGTATATATAATTCAAACTTAGGAAGGAAATTCTGACTCATCCCACAACATAGCTGTAACTCGAGGGCATTATGCTCAGTGAAATAAGGCAGTCACAAAAAGACAAATACCGTACAGCAGAAATCAAACCAATATTGTAAAGCAATCATCAATTAAAGATAAAACAAAGACAAATGCTGTATGATTTCACTTACATGAGGTACTTTTAGAGTATTTAAATTTGATAGTGGGATGGTGGTTGCAGGGGCTGAAAAAGGGACTGGGAAGCTGTTTAATGGGTACAGTTTTAGTCATACTAGATGAAAAGAGTTTTGTGATGATGGTAGTACAATAATGTGAATGTACTTAATGCTGCTGCACTATGAACTTAAAAATGGTTAATATGGTACCACTAAACACCTATTCAGTTCAGTTGACTCTAGTCGCTCAGTCATGTCCGACTCTGCGACCCCATGAACCGCAGCACACCAGGCCTCCTGGTCCATCACCAACTCCCGGAGTCCACTCAAACCCATGTCCATTGAGTCAGTGATACCATCCAACCATCTCATCCTCTGTCATCCCCTTCTCCTCCTGCCTTCAATCTTTCCCAGCATCAGGGTATTTTAAATTGAGTCAGCTCTTCCCTTCAGGTGGCCAAAGTATTGGAGTTTCAGCTTCAGCATCAGTCCTTCCAATGAACGCCCAAGACTGATCTCCTTCAGGGTGGACTGGTTGGATCACCTTGCAGTCCAAGGCACTCTCAAGAGTCTTCTCCAACACCACAGTTCAAAAGTATCAATTCTTTGGTGCTCAGCTTTCTTTATAGTCCAAATCTCTCATCCATACATGACCACTGGAAAAACCATAGCCTTGACTAGATGGAACTTTGTTGGCAAAGTAATGTCTCTGCTTTTTAATATGCTATCTAGGTTGGTCATAACTTTCCTTCCAAGGAGTAAGCATCTTTTAATTTCATGGCTGCAATCACCATCCGCAGTGATTTTGGAGCCCAGAAAAATAAAGTCAGCCACTGTATCCACTGTCTCCCCATCTATTTGCCATGAAGTGATGGGACCAGATGCCATGATCTTAAGTTTTCTGAATGTTGAGCTTTAAGCCAACTTTTTCACTCTCCTCTTTCACTTTCATCAAGAGGCTCTTTAGTTCTTCTTCACTTTCTGCCATAACAGTGGTGTCATCTGCATATCTAAGGTTACAGATATTTTTCCCGGCAATCTTGTTTCCAGCTTGTGCTTCCTCCAGCCCCGCATTTCTCATGATGTACCCTGAATATAAGTTTAAATAAGCAGGGTGACAATATACAGCCTTGACGTACTCCTTTTCCTATTTGGAACCAGTCTGTTGTTCCATGTCTAGTTCTAACTGTTGCTTCCTGACCTGCATAC
Organism: Odocoileus virginianus; assembly: GCF_023699985.2. Taxonomy (NCBI): domain Eukaryota; kingdom Metazoa; phylum Chordata; class Mammalia; order Artiodactyla; family Cervidae; genus Odocoileus; species Odocoileus virginianus. Next base: position 14,637,305 of record NC_069675.1, on the reverse strand, counting down.
AGGTTTCTCAAGAGGCAGGTCAGGTGGTCTGGTATTCCCATCTCTTTCAGAATTTTCCACATCCACACAGTCAAAGGCTTTGACATAGTCAATAAAGAAGAAATAGATGTTTTTCTGGAACTCTCTGGCTTTTTTGATGATCCAGCGGATGTTGGCAATTTGATCTCTTGTTCCTCTGCCTTTTCTAAAACCTATTAGAATGGCTATAAACTTTTAAATTGACAATAATGTGTTGATAAGAGTGTAGACAACAGGAACTCTCTCATTTGTTGCTAATGAGAATATTGTAAAAAACACTTTGAAAGACCGTTTGGTAGTTTCTTAGAAAGCTAAACATACTTTTACCGTATGAGCCAGCAATCACACTCCTAAGTATTTACCCTGAGTCAAAAACTTAGGTCCACACAAAACCTGTACACAAATATTTACAGTAGCTTTATTCATAGTCACCAAAAGCTGGAAGCAACTAATATGTCCTTGAATAGATGAATGGACAAACAACCCGTGGTATAGCTGTACCGTGAACTGTCACTCAGTGATGTCAAAGAATATACTGTCAAGCTATGAAAGACATGGAAGACCTGTAAATGCATATGGCCAAGTAAAAGCCAAACTGAAGAGGTTTCTGCTATATAATTCCAACCATACGTTACTGAAAAGGAAAAACTTCAGACACAGTAAAAAGATCAGTGATTGCCACTGGTTAATAGGGAGGGAGAAGCAATGAATAGGTGGAGGACCAGATTTTTAAGCAGTGAAACTGTTCTGTATGATTCTGTAATGACAGATACATGACATTACCCATTTGTCAAAACTTACAGAGCTGTACAACACAAATAGGGAACTTGAATGTAAGCTATGGGCTACATGGGTTAATAATTATGTATCACTATTGATTCAATAACTGTAACATATGCCATGCTGATGCAATCATAGGGGAACTGAGTGCAGGGGAACAGGTATATGGGATTTCTCTGTACAATCTGCTAATTTTTCTGTAAATCTGAAACTGTTCTAAAATCTAAAACCTATTAAGTTTTTAAAATGGTCAAAATGGTAAATTTTTGTTATGTGTATTTTATCACAATTTTTAAAATAAAAAAAATTTACTGTCAGGAGAAAAGAGGAACATAGTCCACATTCGTTTCTCACTACTGGGAAGGGATTAGTCTCCCCGATTATTCCACATTCAGTTTCATTTCATATTAGTGGTATCCTAGTGTCCTGGAAAGACGCCAGAGCTAGGGCTGTTACAGGATGTGTATATTCGGGATGTGAATATCATGATTTCTAAGAGGGAAGTGTCACAGGGAACAACAGCATGGCAGCTCCTAATACCGAGTTAGTGCCAAAGATCAATCTTCATGAAGTTAATACATATCTAGGGGGTATTGTTGTTTAAATTACTCTCTGTAATAATTTGCATAAACTTACTAGATTTGTGTGAGGTTTTCTGTACTTCAGAAATTGGAGGTAATCATCTTTAATCACCAGTGTTTCCTGCTTTCCTTCTTTTACATGTTTTTACTGTTTTTTTTTTCACTTCTGCTTATCTTCATAATATTCTTGCCCTTCTTATGAAAAACGTGTGACACAGTGAAAAGATGAGAAGTCAAACAAATTATCTTATATACATGATGCAGTGTCTGGGAGATTATACTGATATGTGCAGTTTACTTTAAAATGCATTAAAAAAGATAAGAGTGGGGATGGATGAATAGAGGAATGAAATGAAGTGAATGTATATATGATAAAGCAAGGATAGTAAAATGTTAATGGTGGAATCTAAGCTGTCAGTATACAGATGTTTACTGTGAAAATTCTATCAAATTTTCTGTATGTTTGAAACTTTTCATAATAAAATATTTTTAAAATACCAGAATGAAAAAAATAAAAATTAAACACTTGTAATCTCCCTCCAAAAGAATTCTTTTCCAGTGCAGCTTTGGCACTATCTAGTAACTAACAGCAAGCTGCTGAAGCTTGCTAACTCAGTCACCTCCTGTGTGAAATTACAGAGCTGGACAAAATCAGCAGTTTCCAAATGTCGTTTTATGTGCTGGAGGCATCAGAGTCATTGTGGAGCCCCGCCCGCCTGAAAAATTAGGCTCTCAGTGGGACCCATACCTTTTAAACAAGCGTCTCACGGGGTTCTGGTACCAACCACGCTTAGAAACCTTTGGGCTAGAGACTCTTCCCATTCTGAACTGAGTACCTGTTTACACTATGTTCTTAAATTTTTCAAGTCCCAGGCAACTTATTAAAATATAGATTCTGGGGGTGGGGAACTTATATTCTGCATTTAACAAGTTCCTGCTCTTGGCCAATGCCAGTGATGCTAGACCATATTTTGAGAATCAAAGAGCTAGAAGATCAGAAACAAGAGCCAGGGGAACCCCCTGTTTTTTCACAGGTTCAATTCTTCCTTTTTGGTCAAACCATACTCACAGGAAGTAAAGTATGTTGAACACCTTCCATTTTCTGAATTTGATATAGAATAATCATATGGAAAAGCCTAATGCCTTTTTGGTGTGAGAAGTCACTATCTCTGGAGAAAAGTTCTGTACGGCATTTACTTGAAAGGTTTGGATACCTGATCATCCACCTACTTTTGACACTTTCAGGCAACAATAAAAAACAGTTCACCAGGCTTCTGGATTAAGAATAGACACCTTCAAGAGTCACAGATATGATAAGGGTAACCATAGGATTGCAGTGTGAGATTAAAGGAAAAGTCATTAATAAAAAACAGCAAGAACTCATTGGAAGTTGAATAAAAGTACCTGGAAAGTTCATTTGCTTTCTCCTTGCTTTCATACATGATCTGATTTCCCTTCCTAATAATATTTTGTGGACATTTTATTGAGAATTTATTATGGTCCAGGCACTGTGTTAGGTATTTATTAAGCACTTGCTACATACTTGGCACTGGTGATAGAGATGAAAGAAACAACAGAACAAAGAAACAGGTATCAGAATTCCCTGGCAGCCCAGAATTTAGGACTCAGAGCTTTCACTGGTGAAGCCTGGGTTCAATTCCTGGCCAGGGAACCAAGATTCAACAAGTTGTGCAGCAGGGCCAAAAAAAAAGAACAGATACCATCACTGTTCCTTGGGGATTACAATCAAGTAAGCTGACAGACATTAATCAAATCATCATTAAAAATGATACAATTCCAAATGTGATATGTATGAAGGAAAAACTTGCAGTGCTGTGGAAAAGTGACTAGAGTGTGAAATCAGGCTTTTGACATACATGGGAGTGGGGAAAAAAACGTGTCTCAGTCATGTTTGACTCTTTGTGACCCCATAGACAGCAGGCTGCCAGGCTCCTTTGTCCATGGAATACTCCAGGCAAGAACACTGCAGTGGGTAGCAATTCCCTTCTAAATGGAAGTCAAGCTGACATCTAAAACCTGAAAAGGAAATGCAAGTTGAAGAGGAAAGTATTTATGAGTATGTGGGAAAAGAGAATCTACTGGGCTCTATGAAGGTCCTGGGGTATTTGACTTTTTCCAGCCAGTGTAGCTAGAGTTGAGTAGGCCATGGGAAGAAAGGCTCAGATGAAGTTCAAGAAGAAGACATGGACCAGCTTACATCAGAGCTGGTAGATGTGGGCCACAGTGAGAATTTGGGACTTAGTATTAAGCCAAAGAAAAGCCATTTAACATAGAGCGACAAAATCTGACTTACCTTCAAAGAGACCATTCTGACTATGTTAGGAGTAACTTTAAAGGTAACAAGCTGGGGGAATTCCCTTGTAGTCCAGTGGTTAGGACTCAGCTCATGCTTTCCCTGCTGAGGGCTGGAACTAAGATCCTACAAGCAGGGCTCAACTAGGGAATGGCACCCACCTTGGGTAAGGCAACAGGGTAAAGCACTCACCATAGATGCAAAATTTAAAGGGCTGTCAAAACACTCAGTGATCCAAATTCAGTTCAGTTCAGTCCAGTTGCTCAGTCATGTCTGACTCTTTGCAACCCCACGGACTGTAGCACGCCAGGCTTCCCTGTCCATCACCAACTCCCAGAGCTTACTCAGACTCATGTCCTTTGTGCTGGTGATGCCATCCAACCATCTCATCCTCTGTAGTCCCCTTCTCCTCCCACCTTCAATCCTTCCCAGCATCAGGGTCTTTTCCAATGAGTCAGTTCTTCACATCAGGTGGCCAAAGGATTGGAGTTTCAGCTTCAGCTGCATGGTTTGATCTCCATGCAGTCCAAGAGACTTTCAAGAGTCGTGTCCTACACCACAGTTCAAAAGCATCAGTTCTTTGGGGCTCAGTTTTCTTTATGGTCCAACTCTCACATCTGTACATGCCTACTAGAAAACCCATAGCTTTGACTAGATGATCCAGATTAGTCATATTTTAAAAAATAAAATCTACAAACTACAGCCTACAGTCCAGCTCCCTGTTTTTGTAAATAAGATTCTCTTGGAACCAGAGTTAAGATCCTTTTAAGAAAAGTACAATAGGATCATGGAAGTCTCTATTTAAAATTTTAATGCTTTTCCACCATGTTTTGCATTTATTTTGATTTTTAAATATTTCATTAAAGTATGATTTATCCCTGTTAAGTTTTGTACCTCAGGCAAGTGTCTCACTTGCCTCACCCTACAAGAACAGAAATTAGAAGACCAATTAGAACATTCACCTATTCATTCATTCAACAATATCAGACACTGGTCTTCACTGTGGGGATTCAAAGTGAAAAAACAATGACAGTCTCTACTCTCACGGAATGTATATTCTAATTTCATACTAATAACCAAAATAAACGAGATGACTTTAGAGTTTATGTGCAACTAAGGAAATGAAAGAGACAGAATATGATCTGATGACCAGGAGTGGGCTACTTAAGAGAGCATGGCCAGGGAAGGCCACTAGAACTAAAATCTGAATGGTGAAAACCAAAGGAAGAGGGTCCCAGGTACAGGAGATGTCACAGTGGGCTACAGCAGAATTCAGGAGATAAAAGAGAGTGGCCTGAAGTGACATAATGGCAAAGAAATATGGGGTAAGCTTTAAAAAGAGAATAAAAAAATACTTGGTTTAATGATACTAGAGTGACGGAAAGGGAGATGGCCAGGAAGACTCCCCAGAATGCTTTGATCATCATGGTGTTTTAGTCCAATAAAACTTATGCTTCAGAGGAATGAGTACATCAATGTAGCCACTTATTGCTAACCCCAGAATCAACATTTCGACCCTGCACAAGGCCCAGCTCAAAAGCCAACAGCCCCATTGAAGGATCCACGTCTTTAAGAGATCTACTTCAGGCTTCCTGAATATAAAATAAGATGGGAAGAGTCTAGCTATCTGACACGTAAGGAAGATATGTGCTGGTCCCTCAAGATTTTCCTCTAGGTTAGCATGATCTGTCCCGGATGGCTAACACTTTTTCTGTGGCTGTGAGTTCTCCTGTCTAACTGGGAGGTACCCCTTACATCATGCCCATCTCTTATCCCTTTGGGTATCTCTACCCCTTTTCTGACCTGCTTCATAGTGTCTGAATACTTACTATTCTGATTATTCCCTGATCAGGATGCTGAACAACCCTCTGATGAGCAGTCTCTCACATCAGCTAGCAGCTACAGTGAATTTTCAATACCTAGGTCGGCACTGGGCAGTACACCGCTTGAGAAGACTAAAGGAAGAACATTATCTTAGACATACAGATCTTACCACGATCCTGTGGGGCAAAATGTGGTTATTCCTGTTTTATGGATGAGGCCGCTGAAGTCCTAAGAAGTTAATGAAGTCAAGGAAAGGATTAAAAGGATAAGGAAGATTCAGTTCAGTTCAGTTCAGTCGCTCAGTCGTGTCCAACTCTTTGCGACCCCATGAATCACAGCACACCAGGCCTCCCTGTCCATCACCAACTCCCGGAGTTTACTCAAACTCATGCCCATCGAGTTGGTGATGCCATCCAGCCATCTCATCCTCTGTCGTCCCCTTTTCCTCCTGCCCCCAATCCTTCCCAGCATCAGGGGCTTTTGCAATGAGTCACACTTCACATAGGTGGCCAAAGTATTGGAGTTTCAGCTTCAGAATCAGTCCTTCCAATGAACACACAGGACTGATCTCCTTTAGGATGGACTGGTTGGATCTCCTTGCAGTCCAAGGGACTCTCAAGAGTCTCCTCCAACACCACAGTTCAAAAGCATCAATTTTTCGGCGCTCAGCTTTCTTCACAGTCCAACTCTCACAGCCATACATGACCACTGGAAAAACCATAGCCTTGACTAGATGGACCTTTGTTAGCAAAGTAATGTTTCTGCCTTTTAATATGCTATCTAGGTTGGTCATAACTTTCCTTCCAAGGAGTAAGCATCTTTTAATTTCATGGCTGCAGTAACCAACTACAGTGATTTTGGAGCCCCCCAAAATAAAGTCTGACACTGTTTCCACTGTCTCCCCATCTATTTCCCATGAGGTGATGGGACCAGATGCTATGATCTTAGTTTTCTGAATGTTAAGCTTTAAGCCAGCTTTTTCACTCTCCTCTTTCACTTTCATCAAGAGGCTCTTTAGTTCTTCTTCACTTTCTGCCATAACAGTGGTGTCATCTGCATATCTGAGGTTATTGATATTTCTCCTGGCAATCTTGATTCCAGCTTGTGCTTCCTCCAGCCCAGCATTTCTCATGATATACTCTGCATATAAGTTAAATAAGCAGGGTGACAATATACAGCCTTGACGTACTCCTTTTCCTATTTGGAACCAGTCTGTTGTTCCATGTCCAGTTCTAACTGTTGCTTCCTGACCGGATAAGGAAGATTATATATTAGTAAATGGAGGAGCCAGGGTTTGAACTTTGAACTCCCATCTGACTTCATAGCCTGAATTTTTAGCCACTATACTAAACTTCCTGCTGAAATGTGTAACTTTTATTTATTTATTTTATTCAACTAGAGTTGATTTACAACATTGTATTAGTTTCAGGTGCACAGCCAAGTGATTCAGATACAGATAGATTGATTCTTTTTCTGGTTCTTTTCCATTGTAGGTTATTACAAGATATTGAATATAGAGTGCCCTGTGCTATAAAAAGTAAATCCTTATTTATCAGAAAGGTGTAATCTTATTAATTTGATATGAATGCTCAAAGGGAACATGGTGTAATGAGAGGACGGGTTGTGTCAGGGGATCTTGTGCCAGTCTTAGTTTTCCCAGCTGTCCCTCACTCTGTTCCTCTGAGTAGTAATTCTCAAACACAGGAGCCCCTTGGACCTCTAGAGTAACTTCCCTGTCCCACAACAGACCTACTGAATTGGAATTGTTGCCATATGGGAAAGCAGGCTCAGGGTAGACAGACTTAATTATTTTAAGCAAAACCATCAATTTGCACTTTTTATGTGAAATCTCTTAATTTCTTAACATTAGCAAGGAATTCACAGTTGTTTTTTAAAAAAATCTCCAAGTAGACAAACACATCACATCCTTGGGCCTAATCTAGCTGGGCTTCTGCTTTAAGAAAGCTGCCAACAGAATCTTTCCCCTGAAGAGAATATACTTTGTTTAAAAACATGTCTTAATGTAAATTTTAAAAAAATCAACCAGACTGAAGGAAACCCTGAAGAGACTATAGATAACAACAAATGAACTTAACTGTAGTAGAAATGAATAACATAAGCACACCGAAGGGAATGGAGGGGATAAGAACTAATCTAAGTAGTTTGGGAAACTGTATGTTGACTGTATACTTTAAGTTTGAGAAGAAAAGAACTGCACCAAGTACTGTGCCTTAGTCAGTAACATGTTTTTCACAGGCACATAGGTTAGCAATTCTGAAACTACTTTACATATTGACATCACATACCCCATGATGTGACAGACTACTGGGGAGGACATCACTTTGAAGTTCTTGCTAAAAATGCATACCCTAAATCTAATCAGGAGAGGCTTCCCTGCTGGCTCAGTGGTAAAGAATCTGCCTGCCAATGTAGGTGATGCAGGTTCCATCCCTAGGTCAGGAAGATCCCCTCGAGAAGGAAATGGCAACCTACTCCAGTATTCTTGCCTTGAAAATCCCGTGGACTGAGGAGGCTCGCGGGCTACAGTCCATTGGGTTGCAAAGAGTCAACTAAACAGCAACAACAATCAGAGAAAAACGTCACACAGATTAAAACTAAGGGACGTTCTACAAAGGAACTGTACTCTTCACAAGTTTTAGTACTATTCCCATTTCAGGGTCATGAGAACAAGGAAAGGCTGAGGAACTGTCACAGACTGAAGGAGATTTAATGAGACACGAAGACAAAATCCTGGGATCCAGGATTAGGTCCTGGAAGAAACAAAGGATACTAATGGAAAATCTGATGCAATCCAAAAAAAAGTCTGTCATTTAGTTAATAATACTGTATTGATGTTGATTTCTTGGTTTGGATCAATGTACTACGGTTATGCAAGATGTTAACGTTAAGGAAAACTGGGGGATAGGGTCTCAGGAACTCTTTGCATTATTTTTGCAAGTTTAGTGGATAAAGTGGATTGGTTTACTCAACTTGCATTCTACCCTCCACAGGGTACCTCCCTGTCCTGGAGAGGCTAGAACACTGAAATCCACAGTTCTGCCCCCTTAGCTTCCACCAACTTAACACATTCAAGTGAGAGTTGAATGCACACGTGAGACAGACATTATTTTCCTTTTCCTTGTGCTTATTTTCCTGCTTCAGGTGAGGTCATGTGAATGTAGGGTTTTATTTTTTACAAGAGCACCTTTGGTTTTCCTTTTACAGCTTCCAGAATACTAGAGTGGGTAGCCGTTCCCTTCTCCAAGGGATCTTCCCAACCCAGAGGTAGAACCCAGGTCTCCCGCATTGCGGGAGGACTCTTTACCAGCTGAGCCACAAGGGAAGCCCAGAAAGTGAAGGTCGCTCAGTCATATCCAACTCTTTGCGACCCCATGGACTATACAGTCCATGGAATTCTCGAAATCAGAATACTGGAGTGGGTTCCCTTCTCCAGGGGATCTTCCCAACCCAGGGATCAAACCTAGGCCTCCCATATTGCAGGCAGATTCTTTAGCAGCTTAGCCACAGAGATGCCCAAGATTATCAGAGTGGGTAGCCTATCCCTTCTCCAGCAGATCTTCCCGAACCAGGATTGGAACTGGGGTCTCCAGCATTGCAAGCAGATTCTTTACCAAGTGAGCTAGGAGGGAAGCCCAGTTGATCTGACCTTTAGTCCAAGTTTCTAACCATCTGGCATAACCTCGCCCCCTGGAGCTGAGTTTCTACACTTGAAACTCAGTTTCTGATTTTTGCCTAACACCTTGGAAGCTGAGTTCTTAAATAGAGGCTTAGAACACTGGATCCCTGGTCCCTGTAACACTTCAGGATGAAGAGCTACTTAGACAGATAGGACTCACCGGCATGGCTGTACAGGTGGTTAAAATACTGAGACAGCCACTATCCTGAAGAGCACAGTGCTTCCTTACAATTCCCCTCTCACCTGGGGGCCACCTGGATGCCCCCTACAATGCATCCACTAAAGATTAATGCTTTATCCAGCATAGTCCTCAAGGCACGAGTTCCAGAGCCATGATCAGGCTCAATTCTGATTAGTACTTGATTGTTCCCTATCGGTGGTCAAGTACTTTGAAGAGCATGTCTGTGTGCAAGCCTGTAGTGTCTTCGTGGATTGCATGATCGCTTTACCTCTATTATTTATTTGCAACTGGGAAACTTGCCTTCTATTTATTCCATAAATCTTCACTGTTCAGCTCTAGAGACTGTTATTATCCGTATCTTGGTTTTAGACTCTAGTTTCCACTGATATCCAAGATTTGTAGATTACCCTTTGCATCTTAAGCTTGCTCAACCTCAACTAGCTCACCTCTTACTGCAGAAAACTCTTAGGATTAGAGATCACTTTGAAAAGCCTCAATCTTTACCTAGTCCCAGGACTGGAATCAATCCTATGCTAAACTGTATTTATAAGAAAAAATTAACATTTTAAGAAACAGTATTTTTAAAACATTAAAATATGCTTGAACTCTTAAGGCCAAACAAAAGTTGACTCATGAACACTATTTAAAAAATAAAATCTTTGGTTATAACTTAGGTCTTCTCTTTAAATAGTAACAATGATTGTGTCTACACACTTGACTTAACCTATGTTATTGGAAAATATTGTTAAAATCAAGACAGTTTAACAAAATTAGTCAGACTCACACTTGATTTGGCAACTTTTAAGCTGCAAAATACATATTAGGTTTTTCCATATTACTTAGATTATTATTTCACCAAACAGAGAAACAATGATTGCTTCAAGTTACAGAATTCATAATACACCTACCTTTTAAAGAAGGATATTCATGCTTCTCTTGTAAGGAACCTATGAAAGAAACTGGAAGGTAAGTTCACAAGGGATGTGAAAGTAGAAGAAATTCAAATGGGTGCATATCACTTATGTTTTTCAGAAAGGAAAACCAAGGAAATATCCTAAATTAGAAAACAAGACATCTTTGTGAAGATGTATCGAGGTATGCCAGCAAATCAAAGGCAAAAATCATGAACAATGAAGACCTGGAATACAAGACAGCAGGCAACTAAATGTCCAGTGAAGAACAAGGCCAAGATGCAGCAGAGCTGGAAGATACGTGTCTCCGCAGGGGCTGAGTCTGTCACCGGGCCCAAGGAACATGTATTCAAGGCTGAGAACAGAATGCCTTTTATGCTGTAGGTGTATAAACAACATACACAGTTCCTCTTTTCAGTAAGGAAAAAGAAAGGCAATTTGAATTTGTAGGAAAGACAGGAAAACTTCACAAGAAAGCCACAGATTAGTTATGACGCAAACTAAAATGTGGCTTGATCTTTAACAGCTGATGGGATTCAAGGAAAGGGACATTCTCTTAGGTTGCAGAGGTCAAAAAGTGGACTCAGGAAGGAGGAAATGTCCTAAAACAGCACCTGCTGCACTGAGTAATATTTACACAGTGATAACAAAGCAAATGTTGCTTACTGCCGTTCAAAGTTTAGAATCAGTTATAGACAAAACATTGCATATTTATTTATAGCTACAGAACAGTGTAGTTGTTGTTAACCTCAATGTCATAAAACTAAAAGAAAGCAAAAGTGAAGCTGACAGAGGCTGGGTGGAAGAAGAGAAAACGAAAGGTGGGTGTGATAATGGTTTCATCTTACATACAGGGGAGACAAAAGCTATTTTTTTTTTAAAGCTGATAAACAAGATATGGGAGTTTATCTCAAATTATGAAGACTTCCAGTAGAATAACTAAAATTAATATAACTACTAAAAAGGGAGAGAAGGAAGAGTAGCTTAAGTTAAGTCCTTATCTTTCAAAGGTAGGAGTATATATGTCTACAACTGATACAGTGAGAAATATTGACATAGGAATATTATTCAGAGTTATAAAGAAGACTGCCTGGAAAACAAAACAAAACGAATTGCCCCAGAAAAGTAACACTGGGATGAGTGGTGAAGGAATGGCAGAGAGGGCTGTGACGTTTCATTATAAGTCCTCTCAGCTGGGTAATTTTTTTTAACTAAATAGCATAAGAGATTTGCACAGAATGTGAACCATTAACAGGCTGAATTCTTAACCATGTTTTTAATATTATTTGAATTTTTTGTTTTTGATGACATTTCCTAATAAATGTCTTTATGACACTTAAAATCCTTTCATAATTTGTGTAGAAGCTACACAAATTGGTTCTCTTTCATATTCAGTCTCTACTGAATACTGACTTCTGTCCAATTTCCTATAATCTAGTGTTTCTATAATCTTGTACAAAAAATCTCTCCTTTGCTATATTATGAGACAAGGGTGGGATATTTATGAAGCAGATAGTAACAAAGTTCTGGTCCAGTTTTTGTGCCTACAATATTGAAGGGAAAACCATAAAAAGACTCATAGAATAGATTGCATAAACAAATATATATTGAGTACATATTACCTCCCAGGCACAAGGCTAGCTGATAATATACTGTATACTGTATCAAGACAAGACCAGAAGCATTATTCTTATTATCACTTTATCTGAAATTTTAGAAAATGTGTTCATTTAGTGCAGGATTTCTCAACTTTGGCACTATTGACATGTTGGACCACATAATTTGTTGTTGAGTGTCTGTCCTGTGCTTTGTAGATATTTAGCAGCATCCCTGGTTTCTACCATTAGAGGTCAATAATATGTCCTCCCCTCTCCCCTTCTTCCAATAATGACAACCAAAACTGTCTCCAGATTTTGTACCTGGTTGAGAATCACTGGGTGTGATCACATTTTTAAAGAACTAAAATTTAATTTTAGAGATACTACTGTGTCAACCTTATTTCTTTTGTGATGAATTTGTCTTACATATTGTCTCATTACATTTGACTTGAGAAATGGACTTTGATTCTTAGATGAGATAAGTCTAATCTTTAACACTGCAGTTGAGTGGCATTTTCAACTAACTTATGAATAGCAAAACAAATATGACTTGCTATTTTTAGCTTAGGAAGTCTATCTTAAACCATACATGCTGGTACAACTGTGAAATCTAAGCTTTTGGGATTTCTCCTGAGTTAACCAGATGGCATGCTTATGGTCTGCCTACAAAATCTTTCCTTTCTTTTCAAATAAGCTATTTTTCACTTTCCACTTTAAGATCATATGCTTTTCGATTCTTTCCAAGTGAGAAAAAAAAGTTCAGGCTACATTAGACACTAAAGTAAATTATCACAGGTCCTGAGATTCCTGGGACTTATAAATCTAAGGAAAATGTGACTATCTCCATGCTTTTTACCCTCACCTTGTTGTATGTTCATGTAACCTTAGCTTCTAATCTATCCTTACAATAACAGTAAATGCACATATACTCCTTATTTGCCAGGCATCATTCTAAGCTGCTTCACATTTATTTAAATTGTTTTTCATTTTACTGAGGCATAACTGATATACAAAACTGCACGTATTTAAAGTATATGATTCGGTAAGTTTGCACATGTGTACAACCGTAAAACCATCACCACAATCAAAGCAATAAACATATCTATCAAACTAAAACGTTTCATTTTGACTTAATTTCAGACAGAAAAATTGCAAGAACAGTACAAAGAGCTACTGAATATCTTTCACCAAGATTCAGCGGTTGTTCCCACTTTACTACATTTGATTCTCTCTTCCCCCTCTCTATATGTGTGTGTGTCTATATTTTTTTCCTCAACCACTTCAGAATGTTAAATTATGCCATTTTACCTGTAAATACCTCAGTGTAGTGTTTTTCCTAAAGCCAAGGAAATTGACATTATTATGACATTATCTAATTTACATTCAGATCTTACCATTTGTCCTTAAAATGTCCTTTAAATCAGAAGAAAATCCAAGATGAATATGTGTATTCAATTGCTCTGCCTCTTTGTCATCCTTTAGTCTGGCACAGTCTCAGTCTTTCTCTGCAGAGAATGACATTGACATTTTTGACAAGTACAGGCCACTGGTGTTGTGGATTGTTTCTGTTTGAATTTGTGTGATAATTACTCATGAAAGAGATTCAGACTATGCCATGTGGCAAGAACACCACAGAAGTGATGGTGAGTTCTTATCAGGCAAGAACACCACAGAAGTGATAGTGACTTCTTGTCAGCACTTCAAAAGACATATGATACTGATTTTTCCCAACATGAGTGATACTATCTTTGACATTGGTTAAGGCGTGATCAGCCAGATTTCCCCACTGTCTTTTGTAGTTAATAGGTATCTTGTACAGAGATACTTTGAGATTATGTAAATACTTTGTTATCCCCAAACTTTCACCCATCAGTTTTAGCACCCATAATTATTACTATGATGGTTGCCAAATAATGATTTTCTATTTCTATCATCTCTTCCACATGTCTTTCTGCTTAAAAAATGAACTTTCTTTACCTATCTACCTATCTATATGTCTGTTTAGTTCTATCATTGTGGTCCTACTCTTTATTCAGTAGGTTATATTCCTTTGCTCTCTTTCATTTCTATTTTGAAGTCAGACTGTTAGATTCAGTCAAATGAGAGTTCCTTCAAACAGGTTTCTGTGATTGACATAGCTCAAAAAGATGTCCCAGCCTTGGAATCAAGTCTTGGTTGTTTTGAATGGTATTTAAAAGCCAGCATCTGCATGCTGTGTGCTTATTTCTATTGGGCTCTGTGAGCAGACAAATGGGAATTGGATGTATTTATAGACATTTATACATACATATCTGTGTGCATATACACACATGTATACATATACATATACAGGAATACCTCATCTTATTGCACTTCACTTTATTATGCCTCACAGATAATACATCAAATTGAAAACTGAATCAATGAAGAAATCAAATTGAAAGTTTGTGGCAACACTGCAGCAAGCAAATCTATCACCACCATTTTTCCAACAGCACTTGTTTACTTCATGTCTCTGTGCCACATTTTGGTAATTCTCATAATATTTCAAATACTTTCATTATTATTATATTTGCTATGGTGATATTTGATCAATGATCTTTGATGTTACTATTGTAAAAATACAACTTGCTGAAGACTCGAATGATGGTTAGCATTTCTTCAAAGAAAGTATTTTTAAGTATGTATATTGTTTAGAGACATAATACTATTGCACACAATAGGCTGCATTATAGGGTAAACATAACTTTTATATGCACTGGGAATCAAAAAAATTTGTGTGGATCACTTTATTGCAGTATTTGCTTTATTGTGGTGGTCTAGAATCAAACTTGCAGTATCCCCAAGGTCTGTATTAATTCCCAACATCTGTATTAATATTTACTCAAATGTTACAATCCTATGAAGCATCTTCAACTTTTATTATTTTCATTTTACAGCCAAAGAAACTGAGACACAGAAAACATTAAATAACTTGCTAAGGATCTTCCAGTCAAGTTAGAAGGCTGAGATTGGAACTTAGGCAGTCTGGTTGCAGGTTACCCTCTAAGCATAACTATTCAAAGACAAAAGTTTTTCCAGGAAGGAAAGTTTATTCAACATGATCTAAAATTTTTACTGAGTTCTTTGACTTTAATGTCATATCCCATTTATTACTTGGGGAAAACTATAGGATGTCCTGCTCATCTGGGAATCAAATCCGAGCAACAGACTTGACACACAATTGCTTCCTCACTCAGAAAACTAAAGGTGTGCAACTGCAAACTTCCTATGCCTGGTTCTCTCTTTCCTAAAGCTGAGTCTAGCCCTTCAAGAATTTTTAGACCTTTATGGAAATAGGCTTCTGGTGAGCCTGCCCAGCTATCCAGTGGATGTGATCAGACTTCCTTTCAGGCTAAGCTGAGGTTCCACTTCCTGCTACTTATTCACACTTTAAAGTACTCATGCAAAGCAAGGAAATTAGTGTGTTTTTTAAACAGAGGATGAAGACGACTGTGGGGTTTTTCCTCTTATATGGTCAAAGGAAATTTATTACTTTAAATGTAATCAAGAAATACCTCATTGTGGGATATCAGAAAGTTTTAAAAACCTATCCAGAGAATACCTGCTTTGCTCAAGATTATGTTGCTCTGAAGGAAGCAAAAATTCTAAGAATGACTTAAAAAGCCAAATTTAAGACTGTGAAGATACCAGTATGAATTTATCCTTGGAAGACTTTATAAAAGCAAAAAGAAGAAGGTTGAATATAAATTTGACATATACCTTATGTCTAATTTTGGGAGTGGTATCATGAAAATTTTTAAAATTCATGTGATACCAAGGCCAGTGATTCTTAAAGGAAATACAAAGGGATAGGGAAACTTTTACAAAGATATTCCAAAAAAGTAAGTGCCAGTGATTCCACAAAGCAACCAAAGTGCCATGAATGCAGCTCTCAGATGAACTCAGACAAACTCAAAAATCAAGGATGAATAAAAAATACAAGACAAAAAAAAAATACAAGACAAATCCTAAGGATACTGTAGTAGGGCACACCACAAATGAACTCTGTATAGATGTATACATACCTTGAAACTTGACACATTGCAGGTTAGTGGGGATATGTTGAATTATTTACTAAATATTGCTTGGACAATTAGTTATCTATATAGAGAAAGATAATATTTGTTCCTACTTCACACCATAAGCAAAAATAATTACCAGGAGAATTAAAGTCCTCAATATGAAAAGCAGAAATTTTACACACAAGTATGCTGAGGTTAGGAAGAATATCCTTCTGACTTTAGGACAGAAGAGTTGTTTGTTGTTGGTTTTTTCTTTTAACAAAATTAAAGGATACATGCAAGAAAATGACATTTGATCATGTTAAAGTTTAGAAACTGTACATCTAAAACATCCCCAAAGTAAAAAGACAAGCTGAAGATTGGAAGACTGTATTTGCAAATGCAAATAAATGATAAGGAATTAAGTTTCTTGAATACATAAAGAACTTGTACAAATTAATACAAGAAAGACAACCCAATATTGTAAAATAGTAATATTGAGAATAATAATGACATATGGTATTAACACATGAGTCTTTTACAGAAAGCTGAATAGTGAACAAATATATGAAAAGATGCTCCACTTCAATGATAATCAAGGATTCAAACCATGATCAGGTACAATTCGGTTGGAAGGTTAAGAATTCTGAGAATGCTAAACATTAATGAAGATGGGAAGCAAGAGGAAAGTTCTGCTAAGAGTATGGTGCTGTATTCACTTTGGAGAGCAATTTGGCAGCTTATATTGAGCTATAAGATGCATGTGCCCTCAGTCAGTCAGTTCAGTAGTTCAGTCGTGTCCAACTCATTGCGACCCCATGGACTGCAGCACGCCAGGCTTCCCTGTCCATCACCAACTCCTGAAGTCTACTCAAGCTCATGTCCGTTGCGTCGCTGATACAATCCAACCATCTCATTCTCTGTTGTCCCCTTCTCTGCCAGCCTTCAATCTTTCCCAGAATCAGGGTCTTTTCCAATGAGTTGGTCTTCGCATCAGGTGGCCAAAGTATTAGAGTTTCAGTTTCAGCATCAGGACTGATTTCCTTTACGATGGACTGGTTGGATCTCCTTTCAGTCCAAGGGACTCTCAAGAGTCTTATCCAAGACCACACTTCAAGAGCATCAATTCTTCGGTGCTCAGCTTTCTTTGTAGTCCAACTCTCACATTCATACATGACTACTGGAAAAACCACAGGTTTGACTCGATGGACCTTTGTTGGCAAAGCAATGTCTCTGCTTTTGAATATGCTGTCTAGGTTGGTCATAATTTTTCTTCCAAGGAGCAAGCATCTTTTAATTTCATGGCTTCAGTCACCATCTGTAGTGATTTTGGACCCCCCAAAAATAAAGCCTCTCACTGTTTCCATTCTTTCCCCATCTATTTGCCATGAAGTGATGGGACCAGATGCCATGATCTTAGTTTTCTGAATGTTGAGTTTTAAGCCAACTTTTTCACTCTCCTATTTCACTTTCATCAAGAGGTTCTTTAGTTCTTCTTCGCTTTCTGCCATAAAGGTGGTGTCATCTGCATATGATGTTATTGATATTTCTCCCAGCAATCTTGATTTCAGCTGTGCTTTCTCCAGTCCAGCATTTCGCATGATGTACTCTGCACATAAGTTAAATAAGCAGAGTGACAATATACAGCCTTGATGTACTCCTTTCCTGATTTGAAACCAGTCTCTGTTGTTTTATGTCCAGTTCTAACTGTCACTTCTTGACCTACATACAGATTTCTGAGGAGGCAGGTCAGGTGGTCTGGTATTCCCATCTCTTTCAGAATTTTCCAAAGTTTGTTGTGATCCACATAGTCAAAAGCTTCAGTGTAATCAATAAAGTAAAAGTAGATATTTTTCTGGAATTCTCTTGCTTTTTCAGTGATTCAAGTGATGTTGGCAATTTGATCTCTGGTTCCTCTGCCTTTTCTAAAACCAGCTTGAACATCAGGAAGTTCACAGTTCATGTACTGTTGAAGCCTGGCTTGGAGAATTTTAAGCATTACGTTGCTAGCATGTGAGATAAGTGCAACTGTGCGGTAGTTTGAGCATTCTTTGGCATTGCCTTTCTTTGGGATTGGAACAACTGAACTTTTCCAGTCCTGTGGGCACTGCTGAGCTTTCCATATTTGCTGGCATATTGAGTGCACCACTTTCACAGCATCATCTTTCAGGATTTGAAATAGCTCAACTGGAATTCCATCACATCCACTAGCTTTGTTCGTAGTGATGCTTCCCAAGGCCCACTTGATTTTGCATTCCAGGATGTCTGGCTCTAGGTGAGTGATCACACCATCATGGTTATCTGGGTCATGAAGATCTTTTCTGTATAGTTCTTCTGTGTATCTTGCCACTTCTTAATATCTTCTGCTTCTGTTAGGTCCATACCATTTCTGTCCTTTATTATGCTCATCTTTGCATGAAATGTTTCCTTGGTATCTCTGATTTTCTTGAAGAGATCTCTAGTCTTTCCCACTGTGCCCTGGGACCTCCTAATTCTACTCCTATGTAAAATTTCCTTTAGAAAAATGTTATATGCACAATGCACTGGGAGAATGTGCACAGCACATCGTATGTAATAGCAAATATTTAGCAACAACCTGAATGCCCCATCCACTGGAGAATGGGAAATAAATACTATATGGTATATTCAGTTGAATGAATTCTCTAAAGCTGTGGAAATGAATAAAATTGACTGCATCCCCACATACGGAGAATGCTAAAGAATATATAAATACTCCATTGACATAAAATTTTTAAACATACAAAGTAATCCTACATATATTGCTTAAGAATACACACACATACACACAGAGTTAAATTATAAGAAAAGACACGGAAATGAAAAATCACCAAATTTAGGAGTTGGCATTTTTTGTTGGGCGGATGAAATAAATTATTAGTAAATTTTATTTGAGTTCTTTATTTAACACAGGTGCTGATTTTATTAATCTGCATACTGTTTATAAGTTTGAAACTTTTTGTAGTATATTTAAAGATGAATCACCTTGGTCTTATTGTCCTAACTGTAGGCTCACCATGATACAAACGTAATTCTTCATATGATAGAAATGTATTACTTTTCCAATCAAGCTTTTTTTTTAAAAAGAATTTTTTATTTTAATTGGAGGGTAATTACTTTACAATATTGTGGTGGTTTTTGCCATACATTCACATGAATCAGCCATGGGTGTACATGTGTTCCCCATCCTGAACCCACCTCCCACCTCCCTCCCCGTCCCATCCCTCAGGGTCATCCAAGGCACCAGCCCTGAGCACCCTGTCTCTTGCATCAAACCTGTACTGGCGATCTATTTCACATATGATGATATACATGTTTCAATGCTATTCTCTCAAATCATCCCACCCTCACCTTCTCCCACAGAGTCCAAACATCTGCTCTTTACATCTGTGTCTCTTTTGCTGTCTCGCATATAGAGTCATCATTATCATCTTTCTAAATTCCATATATATGCATTAATATAGTGTATTGTTTTTCTTTCTAACTTACTTCACTCTGTATAACAGGCTCCAATTTCATCTAATTAGAACTGACTCAAATGCATTCCTTTTTATAGTTGAGTAATATTCTATTGTGTATATGTACCACAGCTTTCTTATCCATTTATCTGCCGATAGACGTCTAGGTTGCTTCCATGTCCTAGCTATTGTAATCAGTGCTGCGATGAACACTGCAGTACACGTCTCTTTCAATTCTGGTTTCCTTGGTGTGTATGCCCAGCAGTGGGATTTCCGGGTCATATGGCAGTTCTATTTCCAGTTTTTTAAGGAACCTTCACACTGTTCTCCATAGTGGCTGTACTAGTTTGCATTCCCACAACAGTGTAAGAGGGTTCCCTTTTTTCCCCATCCTCTCCAGCATTTGTAGACTTTTTGATAGTAACCATTGTGACTAGCATGAGATTGTCCCTCCTTGTGGTTCTGATTTGCATTTCTCTGATATTGAGTGATGTTGAGCATCTTTTCATGTCTTTGAGTAAACTCCAGGAGTTGGTGATGGACAGGAAGGCCTGGCATGCCGTGATTCATAGGGTCGCAGAGTCGGACATGACTGAGTGACTGAATTGAACTGGACTGAACTGAACTGAGCGATCTGTATGTCTTCTTTGGAGAACTGTGTTTAGTTCTTTGGCCCATTTTTTGATTGGGTCATTTATTTTTCTGGTATTGAGCCGTATGAGCTGTTTGTATATTCTTGAGATTATCAGTTGCTTCATTTGCTATCATTTTTTCCCATTCTGAAGGCTGTCTTTTCACGTTGCTTATAGTTTCCCTCATTGTGCAAAAGCTTTTATATTTAATTAGGTCACATTTGCTTATTTTTACTTTTATTTCTTTTACTCTGGGAGTTGGGTCATAGAGGAGCTTGCTGTAATTTATGTCAGAGTGTCTTGCTTATGTTTTCCTCTAGGAGTTTTATAGTTTCTGGCCTTTAGATTTTAATCCATTCTGAATTTATTTTTGTGTATGGTGTCAGAAAGTGTTCTAGCTTCATTCTTTTCCAGGTGTTTGACCAGTTTTCCCAGCCCCACTTGTTAAAGAGGTGGTCTTTTCTCCATTGTATTTTTGCCTCCTTTGTCAAAGATAAGGTGTCCATAGGTGCATGGATTTATCTCTGGGCTATTTTGTTACATTGATCTATATTTCTGTCTTTGTGCCAGTACCATACTTTCTTGATGACTGTAGCTTTGTAGCAGTCTGAAGTCAGGCAGGTTGATTTCTCCAGTTCCATTCTTCTTTGTCAAGATTGCTTTGGCTATTTGAGGTTTTTTGTATTTCCATACAAACTGTGAAATTATTTGTTCTAGGTCTGTGAAAAATACTGTTGGTAACCTGATAGGGATTGCATTGAATCTAAAGATTGCTTTGGGTAGTATACTCATTTTCACAATATTCGTTCTTCCAATTCTTCCAAACCATGAACATGGTATATTTCTCCATCTATTTGTGTCCTCTTTGACTTCATCAGTGTTTTATAATTTTCTATATATAGTTCTTTTGTTTATGTAGATTTATTCCTAAGTATTTTATTCTTTTCATCACAATGATTAATGGGATTGTTTTCTTAATTTCTGTTTTCTCATTGTCAGTGTGTAGGAAAGGATTGCTGTGTATTAATTTTATATCCTGCAACTTTATTATATTCATTGATTAGCTCTAATTTTCTGGTGGTGTCTTTAGGGTTTTCTATGTATAGGATCATGTCATCTGCAAATAGATGATCATGTCATCTACTTCTTTTCCAATCTGATTCCTTTTTTCTTCTCTGATTGCTGTAGCTAAAACTTCCAAAACTATGTTGAATAGTAGCGCTGAGTTGGTACAACTGTCTTGTTCCTGACTTCAAGGGAAATGCTTTCAATTTTTCACCACTGAGGATGCTTATTTGCATTTATCATATATGGCTTTTATTATGTTGAGGTATTCCAATCAGGCCTTTATGTTCTAGAATTTGGACTCTTCTCCACTGGGGTGTGTGCAGGAAGTGGAGAGGGTCTGTTGTGGCTCCTTTGGTGGCTGTCACGGAAAAAAAATTCTTCCAGGGTTTTGCTGCAAAGGAATTAATCTGGGTTGGGAAGATCTCCTGGAGAAGGAAATGGCAACCCACTCCAAGACTCTTGCCTGTAAAATCCCAGACACGGAGGAGCCTGGTCAGCTACAATCCATGGGGTCACAAAGAGTTGCACACGACTAAGCGACTTCACTTTCACTTTCAAGAATGGAAGGATGTGGGAGATACTGGTACTGGGATGGAAAAGCAGCAGTCTGATTAAAGAAAATGGAGGTGTCCTGGGGACTAGGTTTGGGGGATTTTCTCAAGACATTTAGATGAATCTCTCTTGGGTGGTCATACCAGGATGGTCAAGGCTGGTGTAACTGCAGGGACCTTGAGAGCAAAGCCTAAGTCTCTGTGTTGTGTCAGCCTATGATTAGAGCAGAAATGGCAGTGAGGGCATCTCAGTGGCCCTCACAGAGCAACACGGCCTACTAGAGAAAGGTGTGCCACCCCCAGCCAGCAACAGCATCTTCTAGATGTGGAAACAATGAAGCACACCCAACCTTGGTGTGAGATAAGGCCAAGGATTCTTTTAGAATTCAATGAAGGGGTTAGGGAACACAGCTTCCCACCCACATTGGAAGTTCTTTAGCTAGCCCTGAGGAAGCTCAGGTTAGATTTAACTTACTTCAGAAAAACAGAAATGTGATGTTTCCTGTAACTGAAAGATTACACATTAATGTCAGAAAACTACCACACAGAATAAGCAAAGGCTAGAAACTATTAGGGACAGGTCCAAATCCAAAGAAGAGAGTTCGTTGTCAGTAGATAATTGGAAGCAAACAGCTAGGGAGTCTCTTTTTCCCTTCTTCTCAAGGTAAAAAAATAACTTTCAAACTGATGGGCCAGAACAATGGTAAAACAAGGAAACTCAGGTTCCCCAATAAGTGAGTAACAGAAGCATTAGATGAACCACGTTGGGTCATCAGTGTGATTCAGCTTCCAAGAAAGCAAACCTCACAGCAGACTGCACTGACAGCTTGGAGGGTCAGATCATCAGAGGGAGAAAAATTCCACTGAGTGCCAGCTAGACCACAGCCACATTTGAGGAATAGCCTGAAACTACTCATAAGTGAGTGAAATTAGTTTTCAGGTAACCATATTCCCCCCCCTCCCACCACCACCACTGTGCAGCACGTGGGATCTCGGTTCCCCAACCAGGGATCAAAACTGCACCCTCTATATTAGAAGCATAGAGTATTAACCACTGGACTGCAAGGGAAGTCCCAGGTAACCATATTTTGTAACAAGTTGTTTATATATATGAAAACTCACCTACAAAAAAACTTTCATTCCTTATGCTTTAAGAGGTTAAGTTTTATAAAACTATTTTCTCTTACATAGGTTTCTGAAATTCAATGAGCACTAAAATATGCTTAGAACAAGATTATACAAAATTTACTTACATAAAATGTCCATGTTTTAAGACTATGTATAAGGAACAAAAAAAAATAAAGTGTATTAGGGTTCTCCAGAGAAACAGAACAAATAGGAAATGTGTGTTTGTATATAATATTTTGCTCTTAATAAAAAAGATGTCAGAGTGTTCTCTAGTCCCTTCGGCCACATGAAGATACAATGTGAAGTCTGAACACCAAGAAACAATAGTTCTTAGGGACAAACACTTTTCAAAGCATATGTATGGTCCTAAGAAACCCAGAAGTCTAGGGATACTTACTATAACAACAAAAAACTGAATACATCCTAATGACCTCTGAGAAACAGCTAAGTTGTATTGTAAATTCTACTTAACAGTAGCGATAATAATATTCCTCTACAAATATTTTTCTTTTAAAATGTGAGGCCTAAATGCTCATTGACACATGCATTGACATATATATATATATATATATATATATATATATATATGCAAGTAGACTTATTAAAAGGAATTAGCTCAGAAGTTTATAAGGCTGACAAGTCCCAAGATATGGAGGGTAAGCAGGCAAGCTGGAGACCCAGGAAAGACAAAGGTGCACCTCCAGTCCAAAGGCTAGCAGGCTCAATCGAGGAGTTCTGAATCGAAGGTCAGGAAAAAAACAGATGTCCTAGCCAGAGGCAGTTGGGCAGGAGGAATTCTTACTGGGGCCAGGGAGAGGAGGGGCAGCCGTTTTGTCCTCCTCAGGCCTTTAAGTCCACCCACCTTGCTGTGTTAAGTTGCTTCAGTCGTGTCCATCTCTTTGTGACACTATGGACTGTAGACCACCATGCTCTTCCGTCCATGGGATTCTCCAGGCAAGAATACTGAGTGGGTTTGCCAAGCCCTCCTCCAGGGGATCTTCCCAACCCAGGGATTGACCCTGAGTCTCCTGCATTGCAGGCGGATTCTTTACTGTTGGGCAACCAGGGAAGCCCCGCATCCACCTCAGGCAAGGCAATCTATTTTACTCAGTCTGTATTTAAATGTTAATCTCATCCAAACAACATTTTCACAGAAACACCCTAATATCTGGGCTCCACATGGCCCAGACAAGTTTACATATAAAGTTAACCATCACAGAAGGGAGTACATCAATATGTTATCAATTAATTGGGTAGTAATACTTTCACTTGCACTGGCCTTCTATTTTGTTATTTCAAATAGCATATTTCTGTATTTTAATTATTTTAAAATTTTTTACTGAGTTATAATTAACAATCGAGGAAACTTCTCTGGTGGTCCAGGGTTAAGAATTTGCCTTCTAATGCAGGAGATGCGGGTTTAATCCCTGGTCAGGGAACTAAGATGCTACAGGGCAACTAAGTCCACACACACTACTACTGAGCCAAGTGCCACAACTCGAGAGAAGCCCACATGCAACAACAATGATTCCACATGCCACAACTAAGACTTGATGCAGCCAAAAATCAATGAATATTAAAAAAATTAACAATCAGTATCATATATATTTCCATATTTCAAATAATTTCTGCTTCTTTTTCATGTTTTTAGTTTCAATCACATTTAGTTCCTGTCAAATGAGTTTATAAACCTCAATTAATAAAACACTGCTCTCTGGAGAACCTAAATAAAGAATTGATATCTTCACTAAATAATTCTAGTAAGGACAACTTTCTAAAAATATTTTCATATTCTAAATGTTTGTTCTGGTATCAAAATCTTTAATGAAGAAAATACACAAGGCTTGATAAAATTTCCAAATTACTTTTGTAGTTCTAGCACTACAGGTTGCTACTGAAACCAGAATATAATTCCAATTCTCATTACCATAATTTATCACAAATTCTAAGCTCTTCAGGTATTAACTGTCCCAGAAAAATTTTACCTTTATTTGCTATCACAAATTTATAACAAAATTACTGTTTACTGGGGAAATACTTAAAAGTGATTCATTTATTTACATATTTATAGTATCATTTGGAGATATTTTAATTGTGTCTTTGGGCCAAATTAAAAATCTGGAAATATAAAACTTTGGCTAAATTTCCAGATTTTTTCCCCAAGCTTTCCACAGTACTGGCTGTTCAAAACCCAGTAAAGTTTCTATATAGTTCTTATTGGAATTATTTTCCTTGAGCATCTGTAGTAAATTTTGGTATCTTCTCCCAGATAATACCTTTAGGTCCACGGCATCTAAGTTATGATGTTTTTGCCTCTTAAGTAAATTATGAAGACACTTTCAAGTGTAACAAGTGAAGCTGTGCAGTAATGACCAAATTTTTTCTCTTCTGTTTTTGTCAGATATGTCTTACAAGTGAGACCACAAATCTAAATTGCAACAAGTCTGCATTGATTATGTTTTATTAATAAAGTTTTGAGCCTAAAAATCCTCAATTGTACTTAACAATGTGTATGTATTAACAATTTGAAGGTATTTAAAAGTACTTTTATTTGAGCAATTGAAACTCTTAGATAAAATTTTTATAACATCACTTGCAATAAATCATGTTTTAATTTCAGAAATGAAAATCATTTATTTTATATTCTTAGGCAATATCAAAAGATGTTTCAGGACGTTTTTAAGAAACATTTCAAGCTATAGTTCATTATCATGTTCTTCCACAGTTTTAGAATATGAAGATTTACAGAATTTAAAAGGAATGTTAAGAAGCTTATCAACATTTTGCTAACACTCATTCTGGGTGTTTTTTCTCCCTCCAATGCACAACTGTAAACTCAAACACAATAACTTCACAGAAAGGTATAAATGTTACATATGTATAGTTTGGTAAATTTTCATAAACTGAAACACACACACACGATTAGCACCCAAATAAAGAAATAGATCATAGAACATACCAGCATCCCAAAAGTCTCAATTCCCATACCTTCTTTCAGTTATTTCCTTCCCACTTAAAGAGTAACCAACATCCTGTTTTTGTACTTCACATAAATAGAATCACAAAGTATGTATTCCTTTGTGTCTGGTTTCTTTTGTGTCTGGTTTCTTTTGTTCAACATTAGCTCTTTGAGATAATCCATAATCTTACACATGGTTATACATCTTTCAACATTATTGTATTCTATTGTGTGACAACACCATAATTTGCCTATCTGGGTTGTTTCCAAGTTTGGGTATTAGTAATGGCACAGCTGTGGACACTCATTGCTCAGACCAATAGAGTAGGTACTAGCCAAATGTAGCTCTTTAAGTCAGCTCCTCAGTTGCACTAACCACATTTCAAGTGGTCAGTAGCTACAATGCTAGCAGCTGCTCTATGGATAGCACAGAATAGAGCACTTGCATCACTGCTGCAAGTTCCACTCCATAGTGCTCAATCCACAAGTTGGTGAACACATGAAATTGCTGGGTCAAAAGTTATGCTTATGTTCCACATTAACAGAGATAGCATCAAATAGTTTTAGAGTGTCCATTACTATTTTGTTATAAGTTCTTCTATTTTAAAATATTAAAACACTGTGTTTACTTTTCACCTAATAATCATAATACACTAAATAGGAAAACCAAATTAAAAAAATAAAACTATTTAGAAGCAACAGCCACTGTTAGAACATGGAATGATTCACAGGTAATGAACAAGGCAGGAACATTATTTACCATAACACAGTTCAAGCTAACAGATGTTGCAAATGTTTCTCAGATGTCATTACAACAAAAGGTCCATTATCAATGGCTATCAAAAAAGAACTAATGGACTTATATCTATTAAGTTTAGTGCTATTGCAGTTACAGTAAAATGATCTACCACTGGTACAAATTTCAGTATTTTAACTGAGACAGCCATGCTGGTGTCTATCAGCTAAACATCAGATCTCCTCATAATCCCAACCAATTAACACCAGATATTATCAATCATCTCAAGTTTTGGCAAACGGAGGCCAATGTTGTTCAAACTGTATTTAACCATGAATGAATCTGTGCACCTGTACATACATATGTTGGTCTTTATCATTTGTCCCCTCTCTAGTTGCTCATTTACATTCCTTGTCCATTTCAAATTATCAATTTATATTCTTTTACTATTATACATTATATACTATGATTGCCCATGTATATCCTTTGCCCACTGAAAGTTACTAATTGCCAAGTTATTTTTATATTAAGGAAATTAGCCCTCTGTACACGTAAGTCTTACAAATATTTTCCTCCAAGTAGTAGTTTATCTTTTTCCTATAAAATTGTTTTAAATGCTATGTACTTAAGTTTCTTAACGTTTTTTAGCTTTTGTGTTTTATGTCATGTCTGAAAGTCTTATCTTCTCAAATTCACATGAAATGTCGTTTTTCTCCTATTTAAAAAAATACTTGATATATCTGTAATTTACATACTCTAGCATAAGAAGTAGAGCCATTCTTTTATTTTTTAAAGTGGCCTATAACGTTTTTGTTAGACACTGCTAGTTACCTACTTGGCACCAGTTCTTCCTTCCAAACAGAATGTGACTTTGTTTAGGGCAGTAAATGTGCCTAGCTTAAAATACTCTCCCAGACTCTCTTACAGCAAGGGGTGGCCAAGTGTTTCTGTTCTCTGCCGAGATATAAGAGTAAGTCACTGAATGTGGCTTCCAGAGGTTTTTAAAGGCAACTTTGACTGACATGCTCCATTTGACCTCTTAACCTTCACTTTCTTCCTGATTGGAATCTAGATGTACTACCTAGAGGTGAAACAGCTATTTTGAGACAACATGGATGAAAGCCATCAACCAAAAAAAAAAAATAGCAGAGTACAAAGATAGAAGGAACCTGAGTCCCTGGCGACATTAAGTTGCTGTTAGTCCTAGATTACACACCTTTGGATTGCTTATATGAGAAATATAAACTCTTTGTTTACTGAAAGATCATAGGGTACAATTATACAGTATGATCATACTGATCATAGGGTTGTTTCTTGCAAACAAATACATTTCTGATGCATATCTCATGTACATCAATTTGGCATGTGACTTTTATCCCATACTTTCTATATATAATTGAGTATATTTCTGGAAACCCTAGTTTCATTGATCTAAATATAAATAAATTCAGTTTAATAGCTTTTATTGAATATGGGACAGTTTTATATGCTTTACATTAACTAGCTCACTTAAGCCTCACAACAGCCCTTTGAACCTTCACTATTTAATATTAACATGTAACACTTGTAAGCCTAAAGCTAATGGTAGATTTTTTTTAATGAAATGGAAAAAGATCAAAAAGGAAAGAGAAAGATGTTTCAATTATCTATATGATGGACTGCAGCAGAAGGCAATCATCTATGTTGCCCTCTATCTGGCAACACTGGTGTTCCACACTGTCATGGAAAGAGCAAGTAGCCTGATGGTTTGAAGACAAGCTCTTATTCCAATTCTGTTGGTCAACAGTGTTTGACAACCCTTCCTTAGACTTTAGTTTCCTCATCTGTACAATGAGGTATGATTACACTCAGTAGGTGATCTCTAAAGCTTTGCCTAACTTCAATAATCTATGAAAGACTAATAATTAAGCTACTGGTTTTGAAATTCACTGGATCCCAATTTGAATTTGGGATTCAATGACCAGGCTCCTGTATTCATTCAACAGAAGTACTGGGAATACATTAACAAACATGTCAGAAAATGTCCCTGCCCCAGTGGAGCTTACATTATAGTGGAAGAATTAAAAAAGAAATCTAGACACTTAACAAGTAGTAGTGCTACAAATGAAATAAGCAATGATGTAATAAAGATTTAACTGGGGCATACGGCTGGAGAGTTACAAGATTCAGGGAAGATTCCTCTGAAGTATGGTTATGAAGTTTGTATAACATGAAGATAGTTATGGCATAATACATGAAAAAGAGTAAAATGTGACCTGGCAATTTAATTATGTTAAAACAATTACAAAAATTAAGGATGCCCTGTAACACACATACACACATACAGAAAAGCACATAAACCGTACAGCTTAATTATCAAGATTCTTTCCAAATACAACTCTTCTTAAGGGTAAAGCATTAAAACATTTTGGTGGTCACTTTCTTGCACATGGCTCTAATTATTTTCATCGCATAAAATCCCACTGTATAATTGTACCTATTTTATGTTGATGGACATGCTATGTCCAATTTTTTGCTATTACGAATCATTTTGCTATATTCTTGTTTTTTTGTGGCATTATGTACATGCATTTCTGTTGGGGATATATCAAGAGTAGGACTACAGACCTTGGCCATGGTATTAAAAACACCATTATATCTAATCAAAAGCTCTGGCAACTATTAACTTCAGCCAAAAGTTTTCATTTCCGTCTACTCACCTGGTATCCCCTCTGTCTGTAATAGTCTTCCCTTCCTTCTTTGCTTAGTTAACTTTTACTTACCCAAGGATTTCAGCTTAAACATTGCCTCTGGAAGGCTTTTCATGTCTAATTCCTCTGTCATATACTATCTTGTCACCACAGGCCCCTCCTTCATTTGTTGCAACTGTTTTACAACTTGTTAAACTAATCGCTTTCTCTCTCAAAAATACTGGCTCATTAGGGGGCATGTGTGGTCTCTGTTGCGCATCATTTATTCCTAAACCTAGTGTAAAACCTGGCACATAGAAAGGGGTCAATAAACACTTGATGGATATCTGTTCTCTCACCACATTCAGGGTACCCAATTCAAATGCCATTTCTTCTGAATGTTTCATTCTGAAAGCTACAACCAGTACCATTCTTTGAAAATAAATCTGTATTAGGCAAAAGTTTCCTAGGTCTCATTTAGCAAAAAATTGAGTATTAAGTACTTAGCATGTAGGCCCATCATCATCAACAAAAATATTTTCAGTTTTCTATGGTGACACTACAGTTATCAGGGTGTAATTTAGCATAAGGATTACAAAACATATGGGTTGTTTCATTATCAAATGCTGCACACAATTTAAGTGATATTTACACAGCAACTGATTAATTTCCACAAATGTAGAATCACTATCAAATCAAGAAAAATGTAGAATTTCAATCACTTATCACTGAGCGTTTATGAATAGCAGCAATCTTTTATACCAGCTTTTCCTCTTTATTACCAGATGACAAATTTCTCCCATAATCAGTCATTCCTTGAAATTTCATTTGATCCCGTCTAAATACTTTAGTAAGCTGTTTTTGCTTGTTTGGCTTTTAATAAAAATTGCTCAGTAGCAACTATTATAGAAAAACTATTGTCTCCATTCTTGATAAATCAAATTTACTTATATTCCAAGTATTAATTTAACAAAGTTATTACAGGTAGGAGAGCGTACTTTCCCTGCTCCATAAGCATTAATAACCTTTATATACTCTAATTACAAGTTAAATTCAAAATATTTCTTCATCAAAATGTTTTTCATATTAATATCTAACTTAAATCTCAGTGACAGCATTAGTATATCATTGAACTGTTCAGAAAGGATGTTTAAAGAATTTTTTTCCAAGCATTTGCAAATTGTAAACTAAACATCTTCAAAGTAAAAACTTATAGATATCTTGCTGAAAATTAGAAAAGTTGAAACCAGGGTAATCACCAATACAAAATGCAAAATAGGGAGTTATTTTACTAATGCCATCTTAATTATTCTGACATTCTTTCCCTAAATTAACCTCCAAAGTGCAACATCAGCCTATCAAAACAATTCCAATGAGCAACCTAACCCTGTAAAATGTCTGACTCTTTCCAAGTCCACGGACAGTAGCCTGCCAGGCTCCATGGTCCTAGAATTTTCCAGGCAAAAATACTGGATGGGTAGCCATTCCCTCCTCCAGAGGCTCTTTCCAACCCAGGGATTGGACATAAGTCTCCTGCACTACAGACAGATTCTTTACCAACAGGGAAGCTCCAACCTAACTCTAAGCTTTATGTTTAATAATATACACCTTGCACAGGGAATATTTTCTTAACCATTTCTCTTTAGACAACTATACCCACTAAGGCACAGCAGAACCTAAAACTGTCATAAAGTATATAGAAAGTCTGTTAAAAGAAAATGTATTTCATAAACAGAACTTTCTTCAGAAACTACAATGATTTCTAGTGACAAGATATAAGAATGTCTAGTATTGACTGATGTCAAAAATCATATTTTTAAATTTATTAAAAAAGTGGCAGCAGATTCTCAAACATACAAACTACTGTCAGATTATACAAAGCAGGAACAGAACACTTGTAATTCTGTTTCTAAAGGGAAATTACCATGTGGTACTAGGTAAAGCCCAAGATGCAATACAAGGGTTCAATTAAAGAAACTTTTTA
The DNA here is from genome assembly GCF_023699985.2 of Odocoileus virginianus. Lineage (NCBI taxonomy): Eukaryota > Metazoa > Chordata > Mammalia > Artiodactyla > Cervidae > Odocoileus > Odocoileus virginianus. Next base: position 14,606,176 of record NC_069675.1, on the reverse strand, counting down.
TGAAAGAGGATAAGAAGATACTTATTTCATGTGACTAAAATATCAGAGAAGAGAGTATCTGAGGATGATTTTTTAGCTCTATTAAGACTACTTTCAGACTGCCATGAAATATGTTAACTCCAGTCTAAATCCCGTAACAGGGCCTTTTAAACACTCTGAGACACTCTACAGTTCCCCGTGATGTGTGTTGTTCTTTGCAAAGAACAAAACAAGAAACCCAACTTGTAAATTATATATATAAAACAAAACTGTATGGAAGTAAGACATTTTAGCAAAAATTATCAAACGTGTCACAATTTCCTAAAACTTAACACTAGCTAAAATATGTATTACTGACAAGGTAAAAGATAAATAACAATCATCTTAAAATATTCAGTTTTGTTGAATATGAAAAATATTGTTTTTATTAGTTTGTAGAAGTATTATTTTATTCAATGTTTTATTACATCAGAACTTTTTAAATGAACTAAATTTTAAACAATATATAAACAAAATATCTACCTCACAGTTTAAGTCAATGTCAATTTTCACTAATTTAGAAATATTAATATATTAATACTTAGGGAATTTTGGGAAATAGATTATATAATATATAAAATTGCCTTACAGACCTTAGAAATTAGCAAGTTTAGTAATGGTTCATAAATCTTTATAAATCTTCCTAGACTGTATTTTAATATAAACAAAATTATATATAGATTTTGATTTATAATCAAAATTTCAATTATTTTGTAATCAATTTAAAACAGAAGTAAATGTCTCTAATTCTTTTTTTTTTTTTTGAGGATTAACATTCATCAGGATTACTAAGACTGGAAACACTTTAAACATGTATACACACATACAACTAGAAGAGATTATCTGGGTAATTCTGTTTTAAAAATACTAATGAACTAATAATTCGGTTGGAAATCATTATTTTAAATCAATACGACATAAAATATTTTTATATACAAATTCAAGCAGAGGACATTATGGTCAACTTACCATTATTATCTGTAACAGTACTGTACCTTGTACAAATTTACAAATCATGTTGTAAACTGACAATCTGTTTTAAGTGCTTTGCTCATTAGCCCACGAAGACAGTGGCTGAGCTTGAAACATTATGAAACATTATAAATTGTTTTTATAACTGGACTAGGCCCAATATTAAATGCTATTATTCTTAAATACCTTTTTGGAACACAAGTACTTTATTTTATCTTATATCAATAATAAATAAGATTCATACAAGTGAACTTTCACTCACATATTAAAGAAATGATAGCTTAAAAAAAAATTTAAACCACCTTTGGATGGAGTTGGTCCTTAAAACAGTTGACTTATTGCTTAGTAAAATTCTACTGCCTGGTATGGACCCCCAAGCTTTTTGGGGAAGATTCTAGGGTCAGCGCTATGAACATCAAATATAATAATCTACCAAAACAAAGTATTGCTCTCAGAAACCCCTGAAGTATGACAAACATTTACTTTGTAGTTGCTGCTTCTGTAGCTATAGACCCTTCCTTACTATTCCATATCATTTTAGGTTTTAGAAGTTTCATCCCTCTGTTGCTTCTAGTCTGTTTTCCTAAACTTGCTTAAATAATCAGCATCATGTAATTTTTCCACATTATTCTGGCCTAAAGATAGCTCTATACTTCTCACTTTTGCAGCTTAAAGTTTTTGGGTTTTTTTTTTTTTCCTATTTTAGGTGGGGGAGAGGAGAGGAGAAAAGAATGAGAGATGGGCTTGATATCTTGCTAATTTGTAGGCTTATTTCAGAGTTGCTAGATATTTCCTAACACATTAGGTTGCTCAAGGAATATATCCCAAGAGGTGGCCACGTTATCATACCGAAGACAGCAGTTAATTCTTCCAGCTGAGACCAGAAAGGATAATATAATAATTTGCTAATAGTTATTAGGCATTTGGTATTTTATGGATATCAAATATTTCACCTACTTTACAAACTAACATTAATAAAAGGTACATCTAGAGTCTATGAAATTATTTGCATAAAATTTCACTAGTTGGAATTTCTTAGTATCTCTCTTAGCAAATATTTTGTGTTTAAGAGTACCTGATACTTGTTAAAATATCAAGTAATGTAAGACAAGGTGTTATAAAACAAAACACACAGCTGGGAAGCATTTTATTTTTTTTCTATTTCATATAACATTGCTCGGGACCACAAGACTCTAAAGGTCTCTTTTCAGCAACTTTTACGGCTTAGAAGTGCCACTTAAAAATATTTACTGATGCTATAAATATTATTGTTTTTCTATATACTAACAGTTTTAATAAATGCCATATCCATCAAATGCCATAAGCAGAAACTTGAAATCAGATGTTTAGACATTCAAAAGTGGTTTGTAAGAAAAAGCACACCCAAACAAACCAAATCTACATCAGCAACTGTTATAATTAGTTTTAGTTGTTGTTATTAAGAATTCCGATGTATGGCAGAAACCAGCATAATATTGTAAAGCAAATATCTTGCAATAAAAAATTAAAAAACAAAAGAAAAAAATTCTTAACAAGGACATACTGCCAGAAGCATGTACGAGACTTTAAAAATTATATATAATTTAAGAGCAAATTTAATTTCATAAATAAGAAGATTAAAGGCCAAATTAAAGAAAGTGGAAGCATCAGATTTAAAATATCTTAATTTTTAAGCTGTTCAGAAATATATTTTGTGAATAAGATTTCATAAATATATATGTATAAATATAAATATATATCTACAGGATCTGCAATGCAGGAGAAAACTCTTTAAAGGGAAAAAAATTGCACTTTTAAATCATCAAAATGTTATTATATTTACCCTTCAAGTGAAATATAATTACCATTCCAGGTGCTTTTGGCACAGATCTTTAGGTGAATATTGACACAATCTTAAAAACACAATGCTTTTATATTTTATTCACTGGAATATGAAGAATCAAACAGAATTCAGAATTCTGACCAAAAATATTCAGATAACTGCAATTGCTTAATTAAATACAAAAAAAAAAATGTTTTAAAAAGACCTGAAACTGCCTTTACATCTGAACATGTAAAATTTTACCGTCAACAGGGGTTTTTTTAATATCCTCAAGCAAGAATTTCCAGCCTACACAGAAATGTAACATTGTCTTTTTCTATTTGACTTAGATCACACCCCAGTATATAAGGACAAAAAATAAATGTATAATAAAAAGATTGGATAAATCAGGAGAGGCTTTTTGGTCTTGAATTCTTCACCCACTAACAATGAAGCAGCACTGTAGGCAGCCCAAAACACACCAAAGAGCTTAAAAAAAAAAAAAAAAAAAGACAAAAGGCAGCATATTAGCAAGTCAATTAACATTTTGAGTATCAGAATAAAAATAACATTTGCAGTATTTTTTTTTAAACAACCCTGGCAACCAATTAAGAGAAACAGCAAAACTTATTGAGAATGTTGAAAACTTATTAAGAATATTCAGCCTTGCTCTGTTCCTTGACATCTGGAAATGACTTAGGTTTTATGTTAATTAATCAGAATCACCTGGGGTGACATTGAGCTTCCTGGGATTCATTCTAGTTCTACCGAATCAGAATCTCTAATGGAAGAAAGGTCTAATTATCAGCCATTTTAACAAGTGTCCTGGATAACTTAAGGCAAACTTTTAGAAAAACTATTACGGGGATGAGATGCTGATAGATATTTGTTTCCTAAGAAAACTAACTGATTCTGTAAAAAATATTCTTTTCTTCCAAGAAGCAGAAAAACAGATAAAGTGAAAATTTCACACAATACTTATAAGTATCAAGTCATTTTCCCAGGACTAGGTAGAAATACAGTTTTACAAGGGAAGGAGGAAAAATGTTAACATTTTGGTTTAGAGTATTCTATGCATCTACTTAAGTTTAAACTGTATCCACTAGAAATTTATATAATACTTCTTAATGTAGTCACTGAAGGCATTTTATAGAATGAAATGAGAGAATAACTTCAAGGATAGAAATCAGGGAAATTATGATATAAACACTTGGCACAGAGCAGGGTTTCTCAACCTTGCACTAATCAAATTTCTGGGCTGGATAACTGTTGTGGGAAGTTGTGCTGTGCACTGTAGGATGTTTGGCAGTATCCCTGGCTTCCAGCCACTATATACTAGTGTAATCCCACCCCTACCCATCTGTGACACTCAAAAATGTCTCCAGACATTGCCAAACGTCCCGGGGGGGCGAAATTGCCATCAGTTGAGAACCACTGATACAGAGGTAAAACATAAATACTGGCAGACTGACTGAAAATTATTTGAGATGATCCAATTTTCTACTGCACTTTTAAAATTAAATGCAAATGAAAAATACAAGATATTTTAATCTTACAAAAAAGCATAGAGAAATAAAATTATAATCAAGTTCTATTTGTACATGATGATTAAATGTTTGTTGTGAATAAATGGTTAAGATTGATAAAATTACAGACATTTAATGTTAAAAGAAAATTAGTGCTTGTAAACTGCATTCCAATACTAGACTTAAAGGATGAGAATTCTCATTATTTATTTCATTCTTTCATTATTATTTCATTATTTCTAAACAGACTTTGGACTAAAACAAGAAACATGCAAAACAGATCGCTACACAAAGAAGATTTAAGTGATTAGGGAAAGAAATGCAGCAAAGAAAAGTCAAAGTTTACAAAATTTTTATCCTAAAATTTTAATGATATTAAAAAAGACTTCTATTTTATAATAACACATTCACTTGTTGTATGAAGAATATTAAAAACCAATTTTCAGTTGAACTCAATGACTAAAAATAACCAAAGGACAGAGTTTTAGCAGTCTGGGGGATAGTCTCAGAAGCATTCAAACAATCTTTAACCCAAGCAAAACAACATACAGGCAGTGATCCTGAATGGCTCAGTGAAGTGGCATGATCACTAAGTAATTAAATGCCAGCGTGGGTGGGGCTAGCTTCTGTACTGCAAGACTTTCAACCTAAGCACTAATAATGGTAATTTTTTAAAAAATTGGGATTAGAGGAATGAAAGTGCTGCTTCTTGGTTTCTAGAGTGTTCCAACAGTTGAAACATACAAAGATGTTCTCAAAATATTCATTTAATATTTATAATAATAACAGCTACAGTTTGAGTGCCTACTGTGTGTCAAGCACTATACTAGTCATTATTTATTCTTCAAAATCTTCATAACAAATCTGAAAAAGTAGTTGCTAAGTTTCCATTTTACAGAGGAGAATAAGAAAAGATATCTCCCCTAGGCGGATAGCAAGAGGCAAAACCAGGATCTGAATTCAGAACTGACTGGTTCTAAAATCCAACTCTTCTCAATATCCAAGACTTATATGTCAGTGTTAGCCTGGAGTTACTCAATTCTAAAAGGAATAATTTCTTTTACACTAGAATTAGTAATAAACTTTAAGAGAAACCAAAATTCACACATAACTCTACTTAAGTGAATCTACTTAAATACTCTAGTATTTAAATACTATAATATGGAGACCATATAATGGTAGTTCTAGTATTGAAAGTAGTGGTCTTAAGAAGTTCTATTTTCCATAAAGAAAAAAATTACACTCACTGTGTAATATATATACATGTGTGAAAGTAGTCATTTATTTTTTCCAAGGTGGTTCAAAATTAATAAATACCAAAATTTGCTATATCACTATTCATTAACAGTGTTTAATATTATCAGTAAATGTTTAAAGTGGGTACATTTTTAATAAGTTTAACACAGCATAAAGAAGTCCTGATTTCTGCAACACAGAAAACTCAGTTTATTAGAACTACGTATATCTTACTTGATCAGTAATTTACTATTCAAATAGGAGTAACAATTATTAAATAAACATCTAGTGGAATTTCAAATTAATATAATGAATTAATTTTATAAGCATAGAAAAGAAACTTTTAACATTAGTTAAAAAAATTTTCTGAGTGTAATATCCTGAGGCCATATTTGCTCTTTGTTCTTTATTCTACTTTCTGGCAATTAAAAGGGGAAAATAAATACAATTGGTAAAATCAGTGAGTAAGATCACTGTTCCAAAATACTACTAACTGCTTGATATAAACAGTTATAGATTACAAGATTCTTTAGGGAGAAAACTAGTACAGTCAGCTCTTATTACCTGTGGGTTCTGCATCCACAGATTCAACCAAATGTGGACTGAAAATATTTGGGGAAAAAAAAAAAATTCCAGAAAGTTTCAAAAAGCCAAACCTGGACTACAGACAACAATTCATATTGTATTAGGTATCATAAGCAATCTGGAGATAATTTAAAGTAGATGGAAGGATTTGCATAGGTTATATGTAAACACTACACAATTTTATACTGGGGACTTGAACATCTGAAGATTTTCCTGTCTGTGGTGGGGGGGGGGAGCGGCGATCCTGGAACCAATCTCCCATGGATATGCAGGGGTAACTGTAGACTTTCCTAACTGGAAAACAGTAAACTACTTTTTATAACACACACTACTTACTTTTATAAGTGTAGACACGACTTCAAATGATCCAACCACCAAAAGTATAGGGGCTATTACAATGAGAGGAAGTAATGAATATCCTATAACTCCAAGAACTTGGCCATACGCAACCTGTGAATTTTCAAAATTTTAAATAAATATCATAGAAATCAAGTTACTTACTTTAACCACTATTAAACATCATACAAACTTTGCTGTACTTACATAAAACATGAGAATTAAGAAAATCATACTGCTCGCTTTGGCAGCACATATACTAAAAAGAAAATCATAAAAGTATCCCGTAGTAGCAGTAATACTATCCCCATTATGAAGAAACTGATTCTCAGAGAGACAAAGGTCTTTGTTCAAGAAAGACACAGCTAGCTGGTTAGAATTCAAAGTAAGATCTAGGTCTTTTAACTTCCTCGACAACAGTCTTATTTTTTTAATTTATTTACTTTGTAGTTGAAGGATAACTGCTTTACAGAATTTTGTTGTTTTCTGTCAAACATCAACATGAATCAGTTAAAGGTATACATACGTACCCTCCATCCTGAACTTCCCTCCCATCTCCCTTCCCATCCCACCCCTCTAGGTTAATACAGAGCCCCTGTTTGAGTCAACAACAGTCTTAAATTACCAAAACAATTAGTGATACCTGTCTTCATATAAAAACTGTATGAGATTTTGTCTAGAATATAAGAAATAATACACAAACAAATGTCATTTTAAGTCCCTGTTAAAATTATTTTAAATTTCCATAAGCAGAGTAAAAAAGTTACACAGATAAATGTTATTTTAAACTTATTCAAGAGTTGTAGGTTAAATGGTGAATTGAACACACATCTAACACTATTCCTTCTAGAAACTCCACTAAAAGGGAAGAAAAAAAAGAGACTCCTTTTTGTAAGAGGCATAAACAGGAGGTGAGAAGATGGAACAACACCAACTTAATTTTGGAAACTGGAAAGTAGAAGAACAGGAGCTAAGAATCAGACTTGGAGATCTTTCCCCCAAGTGTGAGAAAAAGACTCAAGAGTTAGACATTTAGCATTCAGTGTTCATACAGTAAGCCCAATGAGTCAGTACCCATATGATAACTTTGCCTGGCATCCCTTCTGCTTTACTCTCTCCACAAACAGCTGAATTCCAGAGTGCTGCAATTCCTAGGTTTATGGTAATTCATAAAGTCTAATTTAATTGGGCAGTGATTCTCACTGCCAGAATACCCCACAGTATTCTGGGGGTCCAGGAGACTCTTTCTAAAAGACTGGACATCAAAACTATTTTTTATAATAGTGACAAAATATTATCTGCCTTTTAAATTAGGTTGATATTGATATTAATAGAACAAAAGCAATGGGTAAAACATCACGCTGCTTTATTATGCCAAGGTGGTATGAACTATGATAATAGTAACTATGTTCCTTACTACCATACACAGAAAAGAAAAAAACCCTCCTGTTTCACTTAAAAACGTCCTTAATGAAGCAGTTAAAATGACTGATTTTATTAAGCCTCAACCTTTGAATATGCCTTTTAAATATTCTGTATAACAAAATGTGAAGTCCACAGAAAGCATTTTTTCTACCTTGATTCAATGGTTATCCCAAGGAAAGCATTTGTATAACTGCTTAAATGAAGAGTTGAATTAGATGCTTTATCCATGGAACACCATTCTTACGTGAAAGAACAAACGAAAAACAACTATAATTATTCAGAGTTAGGTACTAACAGGCAACATGACTGAAAATGAATGAAACAAGCCTACTGCTTCAAGAAAAACAACTCGCAGTATTTCTTTCAAATTACTAAATGCTATCTCTCAAGCAAAATGTAGAATTTTGGTAAACTTACATCCAACACTGTAATCTTTACACTTTCTGCTGAGATAGGTGATCTTATTGAATGTGGTTTTCTGATATTGTAGAATAAAACGTGTCAACATTTGGAAGTTCTGCAAACCTCAGTGAACTAGTGTTCTCTAGATGATCATGCATAGGTAAAAAGATCCATTCAAAATGAATTCCAGTGAAACAGAATATAAAAAGTTCACTAACATGGTTTGAGATTCCTCACAAAAAAACTTTAAGAAACTATTTCCTGTTGAGGGCACCCAAAGCTGGTACTCTGGGAATACCCAGAGGGAGAGGGTTGGGAGGGAGGGACACATGTAGAACTGTAGCTGATTCGTGCTGATGCATGGCAAAAATTATCACAATACTGTAAAGTAATTATCCTCCAATTAAAATAAATTAATTGAAAAAGTGATGGTATAGGTCAGACAACATGTCTGATTTTTGGAAAATTATAAATATTAACAAGAGACAAGAAAAAAAAAACTAAAATACTATTATATTATCTCTTGAGTGTTAATGTAGTATCAGAATAGAATAACCACAATCATCAAAAAAAAAAGTGTTAAAATATCCCTCCTTTTCAAATTATATACCTGTATGAGGCCTTATTTTTTATATATACTTTATCCAAAGCGATATATCCTGTAACAATTGAATTCAGAAAGCAGATATCAGAATCCAGATTCCACTAACCCAGATAATAAAGCTACTTCCAAGAATGTATAACAATGCCTTCCCCTCAATTTGTTTTAAAAAAGGTTTCTTTAAAATGCATTATTTATGTTAAAATGTATTTGATTTGCTTTTAAATGAATAAACACACATTTAAAATTTGTATTTTAATTTCTAACATGGTAATTTTGTTTGCTTTAACTTTTTTGGTCACAAAATGAGGCATGTTTATTCCCTGACCAAGGAATGAACTCACACCCCCTCCAGTGGAAGTGTGGCATCTTAACTACTGGGCCACCAGGGAAGTCCCCATGATAAATATTGGCAAATACAACCTACATTAAGCTCTATGGTTCAGTTCAGTTCACTCAGTCATGTCCGACTCTTTTCGACTCCATGGATTGCAGCATGCCAGGCCTCCCTATCCAACATAAACTCCCAGAGTTTACCCAAATTCATGTCCATTGAGTCAGAGATGCCATCCAACCATCTCATCCCCTGTTGTCCCCTTCTCCTGCCTTCAATCTTTCCCAGCATCAGGGTATTTTCTAAGGAGTCAGCTCTTCCCTTCAGGTGGCCAAAGTACCAGAGTTTCAGCTTCAGTATCAGTCCTTCCAATGAACAGCCAGGACTGATCTCCTTTGGGATGGACTGGTTGGATCACCTTGCAGTCCAAGGGACTCTCAAGAGTCTTCTCCAACACCACAGTTCAAAAGCATCAATTCTTCGGTGCTCAGCTTTCTTTACAGTCCAACTCTCACATCCATACATGACCACTGGAAAAACCATAGCGTTCACTAGATGGACCTTTGTTGACAAAGCAATGTCTCTGCTTTTTAATATGCTGTCTAGGTTGGTCAAAACTTTCCTTTCAAGGAATAAGTACCTTTCAATTTCATGGTTGCAGTCACCATCTGCAGTGATTTTGGAGCCCCAAAAAAGTCAGCCACTGTTTCCCCATCTATTTGCCATGAAGTGATGGGACCGGATGCCATGATCTTAGTTTTCTAAATGGAGAGCTTTAAGCCAACTTTTTCACTCTCCTCTTTCACTTTCATCAAGAGGCTCTTTAGTTCTTCTTTGCTTTCTGCCATAAGGATGGTGTCATCTGCATATCTGAGGTTATTGATATTTCTCCTGATAATCTTGATTCCAGCTTGTGCTTCCTCCAGCCCAGCATTTCTCATGACACACTCTGAATATAAGTTAAATAAACAGAGTGACAATATACAGCCTTGACATACTCCTTTCCCAATTTGGAACCAGTCTGTTTTTCCATGTCTAGCTCTAACTATTGCTTCCTGACCTGCATACAGGCTTCTCAGGAGGCAGGTCAGGTGGTCGGGTATTTCCATCTCTTGAAGAATTTTCCACAGTTTATTGTGATCCACACAGTCAAAGGCTTTGGCATAGTCAATAAAGCAGAAGTAGATGTTTTTCTGGAACTCTCTTGCTTTTTCGATGATCAAACGGATGTTGGCAATTTGATCTCTGGTTCCTCTGCCTTTTCTAAAACCAGCTCGAACATCTGGAAGTTCATGGTTCACGTATTATTGAAGCCTGGCTTGGAGAATTTTGAGCATTACTTTGCTAGTGTGTGAGATGAGTGCAATTGTGCAGTAGTTTGAGCATTCTTTGGCATTGCTTTTCTTTGGGATTGGAATGAAAACTGACCTTTTCCAGTCCTGTGGCCACTGCCGAGTTTTCCAAATTTCCTGGCATGTTGACTGCAGCACTTTCACAGCATCATCTTTCAGGAATTGAAACAGCTCAACTGGAATTCCATCACCTCCTAGCTTTGCTCATAGTGATGCTTCCTAAGGCCCACTTGACTTCACATTCCGGGATGTCTGGCTCTAGGTGAGTGATCACACCATTGTGATTATCTGGGTCATGAAGATCTTTTTTTTGCACAGTTCTTCTGTGTATTCTTGCCACCTCTTCTTAATATCTTCTGCTTCTGTAGAAGCATTTCTGTCCTCTATTGAGCCCATCTTTGCATGAAATGTTCCATTGGTATATCTAATTTTCTGGAAGAGATCTAGTCTTTCCCATTCTATTATTTTCCTCTAATTCTTTGCATTGATCGCTGAGGAAGGCTTTCTTATCTCTCCTTGATATTCTTTGGAACTCTGCATTCAAATGGGTATATCTTTCCTTTTTCCTTCTCTTCTTTTCACAGCTATTTGTAGGACCTCCTCAGACAGCCATTTTGTTTTTTTGCATTTCTTTTTCTTGGGGATGGTCTTGATCCCTGTCTCCTGAACAATGTCATGAACCTCTGTCCATAGTTCATCAGGCACTCTGTCTATCAGATCTAGTCCCTTAAATCTATTTCTCACTTCCACCATATAATTGTAAGGGATTTGATTTATGGCATACCTGAATGGTCTAGTGGTTTTCTCTACCTTCTTCAGTTTAAGTCTGAATTTGGCAATAAGCTCTATGGACCTGAGATAAAAAGTTTGAGGACTAAACAGAGAATAAATTGTATGCTTCCCTATAAAGCTCTAAGTTATAAAAAAAATAGGATTTTTTTCTTTCCTCTTTCTCATAACATTTACAGAATATGCATAATACTAATACACAGATCACCTTGAAAAGAAGTAGCATAAATTAAAAGCAGTTCTGGGGCAACAAACAATTACAATGAACATAGTTATTAATAGTATCTGCAATATCAAAAATAAAGCTTACCATAAAAAACAAAGACTATTTTCAAAATTAACTACTTACTTCTCCACCAAGAACTCTAGCCAGTAAGAAAATCGTTAGTGAACCAAATATCCAAATGGTTATAATCCATGAGACCACCTTAAGAGAAAAAAATTCATGCAATTAATATCTGTGTTACCAAATAAGCTGAAAATTTCCCATGAGCTCAATTCTCTACCATATACGGTATTTTGGTATCACTGACTTTAGGTCATAGGAAGTTTGGGTTCCCAGGTATCTTCCCAAAACCTAGTAAGAATATAATATGTAATATAATTTTATATCCAAACTGAAAATTTAGCAATGATCAGTTGCCTAAGGAAACGTCAGTGTTTTAGGATCTATGATAAAAGATGACTGCAAAAAGACAGCAAAGTGTTGACTCTCAACTCCTGCTTTATAGAATTTCACATGGTAAATTTATCCATGAAACAAATTACTCATCTCAGGAGGTCTCTAAAATGTACATTAATTACCATTTATTCAAGGAATAGAATGCAGACAACACTTCAGACACTTTTAACTCCTGAGACTGACATGATAATGATACATGCACACACTCCCATGCTCTGTCCGAGTGAGGGGTCTAGAAGTAAAGATGCCCCGTGGCAACGGAAGGAGACTAACTGCCCAGTGACGGTGTATGACGTGTGTCCTCATTCGCGTCAGATTCTCTGCAACCCCAGGGACTTGGAGCCCACCAGGCTCTACCGTCCATTGGATTTCCAGACAAGAATACTGGAATGAGTTGCCATTTCCTTTTCCAGGGGATCTTCCCGACACAAGGATTGAACCCATTTCTCTTACATCTCCTGCAAGGGCAGGTGGATTCTTTACCACTAATGCCACCTGGGAAGCCCAGATACTTACTGGTTTCTAAATATTTCCCTATAAAAGGAACTAGGACTCCCTAGAGAAATGACTGATTCCAGGGCTGGGACAGAGAAAATGAAAGATGAGTCCAGAATGCACTGTGAAGTCAAGAAGAAAGGAAGCACTCAAAAAAGGATGGGAATATGTCAAGAGGATATCAAAGTTAACCTGAAGGAGCTTCTAATAGTTAAAACTGCAACAATCTAAGCAATAAAATACATGATTATACTGGATTATAGTCCACAAAGTAAAATAAATATCTGTCCATGCTGACAAAGATAAATAAATAAGTATTGACAAAGAAAGAATAGCTGTTCCAAAGAGAACACTAACTAATACATGTGGAAGAAAGGAGGAAAATCATATTCAGTAAACAATATAGTAATAATTATTGAAAGATCCATCAATAGATGCTAAAATTAGTGGGCTAAAATTTGATGAGAAACAGAGTGCTTGCATAGTCACAAAGTATCTCCATAAGATATTTATTATATTAAAAAGGGAAAAATAGCAACGTTACAGTGGAGAAATTGGGCAGATACCACCCCCTTACCTTACCAAGTGATCAACAATAATAGCACTGGTAATAAGACATATCAGTATCATGTAATGCCTGAAAGCATGTAGAGAAGGGCACAATGTCACTTCTATGATATTCTTGCCAAAAATGTATTACTTCAATCCAGCATGAGAAAATATTAAACAAATTCAAATTAAGAAACATTCTATGGAGGTGAGAATTTTTTGTTTTTAGCCTTAGAACCCTGCGTTCAAATGAAAGATTATATAGATAAATTCACTTAGAGATGCTCTACATGAAGGGTTGATGGTAGGCAAGAGACCAGAACCCCCATTCAACTTCTTCAACGGTCCTTGTCTGCAACAGAATACTTGATATAAACCTATCCAAGGTAAATATTAATAGGACTACTCTTACATAACATTAAGGATTTTGCTATGGAGAGAATACTCTGAATTATCAAGCAAGCACAAATTTAATCACAAATGTCCTTTAGGAAAGAAGGCAGAAGGATATCTGACTACAGTAGAGAAGACAGTGTGACAATGGAGATTACAGTGATGCAGCCAGAAGTCAAGGAATGTTGCAGCCTCTGACTTGGAAAGAGGCAAGCAACAGACTGTCCTGGAGCCTCCAGAGGAACCAGCCCTGCTGACATTTTGATTCTAGTCCTTTAACACTCAACTTGGATTTCTGACTTCGAGAACTGTCAAAGAATAAATCTGCATTGTTTTAAGTCACTAAACTTACAGAAATGTGTTATAGAACAAAAGGAAACTAATTTATTTCCAAATCACTCTGTGATAAAGAATTGTTTTTTACTCACCTAAAGCCTTAGGAGTGATGTGTACATGCTGTGTTTTGATAATACAGATAAGGCCTCTGAGAATGGGACATAGTATTATGTAAAAACTAATACTGATGGAATCCTGTCATCATTAAAAAGTTTATTTTAAAAAACAGAACTAAAAATGAAAAAAAGGTAAAAACATGAGTACTGTTGTTTCCAATTCTTTATTCTTATGGAAAACCAGAAAGGGCATGGGCAGCTGGGAACAGTCCCAACGACTTACCCACTTGCCATACCAACACTAATATTTTTCATGTGAATGATGATGTAGAATAGCTTGGAAGCCATTAATCCAAGGAAACTCCCACTTATTTAAGAAGAGTTGGAGGGATGGACAAGTGAGAAATAATGGGTAAAGCTAAAGCATTTTTCAAACATAATCAAGTACTACAGTTAATATTTGTTATTTTAAATTTTAAAACTCTTAAACTATTTAGAATTTGTGTAAAGGAAGATGTACTTACCCTAAACTGTCCATATAATGATATCATGGAAAAGAAAAGAACAACAGCCAGGGGACCCCAGAAGTCAGGATTGTCTCTCACCACTTGTCTATTAAAACCAAGTGATGGCATTGGCATCAAAACACATCGAATTTTGTAGTAAATATCCTTTAGATCAATATCCAATTCTTCCCTATAATTTTAAAATAAGAATTCTTAGAAGGCACATACTTTTGAATATTGAGCCAGTTGTAGAAGAATTTAAGAAAAGTTTAAATATAACAGTACAGTCTCCACAGGTCAACAAAACATTTGCATTTGAAGTACATTTCCAAGATGTACATTTTCAACATCTCTAAAGTTGGGATACATCTCACAATAGCTGGTGTCTTAACAACTGTTGTCAGTCTGGCATGAGCCAAGTGCTTCCAAGATCTGCTTTTCCTTTTGCCAGTCTCCTGGAGGCACTACCAATTTGAGACTTTAAATAAAATTCTTCTCTTGAGAATTTTTGGGACCATAGACTGCAATTCTATGTTCTCATAGGAACTTTTTCTTCCAACGCTTTACCTAGTGCCAAACAGACAAGCAAACTTCCTTGATTTCTCTTTCTGCATGGTTGATCATTTCTCATTTATCCTTACACTAAGGAGGTAAGATAGCCCTTTAATGTTCTAGCTTTATGCTGTCTTAGCCACTTTTCTCTTTTATTAATAAATGTAAAATAACTGCACCTTATAATCTATGACATCTTAGATTTGATGAAATTCAGTATAATAACATTAAGAAACAATGCTTTTAATACTTGATCTACCAATAATTACTACAGAGAATAACTTGGTAATGCCTTGATCTTACAATGCTATAGGTTCTTCTTAGGGGAGAAGGAAATGGCAACCCACTCCAGTATTCTTATCAAGAGAATCCCGTGGACAGAGGAGCCTGGTGGGCTGCTGTCCACAGGGTCGCACAGAGTCAGACACGACTGAAGCAACTTAGCATGCATGCATGCATTGGAGAAGGAAATGGCAAAGCACTCCAGTGTTCTTGCCCTGAGGACCCCAGGGACAGAGGAGCCTGGTGGGCTGCCGTCTGTGGGGTCGCACAGAGTCGGACACGACTGAAGCGACTTAGCAGCAGCAGCAGGTTCTTCTTTCCAAACTGTTAAATTCTTCACTTTTTCCCCCTAAGTGATACATGTGCATGCTATTCATCTTTACGTGTGCTAAGTTGCTTCAGTCGTGTCTGACTCTGCGACCCCATGGACTGTAGCCCACCAGGCTCCTCTGTCCATGGGGATTCTCCAGGCAGGGAAAACTGGAGTGAGTTGCCATGCCCTCCTCCAGGAGATCTTCCCAACCTAGAGGATCAAACGGGTGTCTCTTATGTCTCCTGCAATTGGCAGGCGAGTTCTTTACTACTAGCACCACTTGGGAAGCTCAAGGGATACATAATCACTTAAAAATCTTCAAGTACTATGAAGAAGGTGAAAGTATCCCTGTAGCCTCCCCAGGGGTAGCTCGAAAACTGCTATACGGGAGAGAGTTTGGAGACGTAATCTTTTTGGAATTCTTAATTTGTCTTAAACTGAACTTTCAATGAGTTAAAAATATTGTTTCATTATTCCAGTTTTACTAATTACAGGTGACCTTAAACAATGTGGGGATTATGGGTGCCACCCTCCATCAAAAACACATGTATAATTTTGACTCCCCCAAAACTTAACTACTAATAGCTTACTGTTGACCAGAAGACTTAGCAATTACATAAAAAGTTGATTAACACATATTCTGCACACCCTTATTTTATGCATTCATGATATTTCTAGGCTACACAGTTCACCTGCGAGTTTTTTTGCACTACTGCAAATCTCAAAAAAATTTTCCAATACAAGTGCTGAAAATAATCCATGTATAAGTAGACCTACACAGTTCAAACCTCAGTTGTTCAAGGGTCAAATGTACTAGAAAAACTGAAAATAGCTAAAACTTTTGACCAAAAAGGTTAAGGTTTTCCATACCTGTCTTAAATAATATGAAAGAATATAATGATTTCACAGACCAGCTCTAAAATCCAAAAAATATACATTATTTTTACATACAGGAGTGGCTTGTTATCTTCAGGGTCATCATCTTCAACTTCCAAAAGCCAGCCATATCCTCTTTGTCTCAGAAATGTAGTGGCTGTAGATTCTTTGATAAAATCTCCACCAAGGTTTAACTTGACATCTGGGGGTGCTATTGAACCACTGAGATCTTAGGAGAAAAGATGACAAAACTATAAATCAAGGTAAAATGTGTGAATCCTAACCAACATAAGCAAATATTCAACTAAAAATTATCATTTGAAGATTTCTAAGTTTGAACACCTGCTAGTGCATACAATTTTCATATTTTATAGTTGATAGTATTAAAAACAAGACAACAAACACAAAATGGGAGTCACTTATGCTAAGTCCCGTGTCACCAAACCAAAAATTAATTACAATTTTGGCTACTCCCAGGAACAGAATCTTAAAACTACTGAGTCAGAAATCACCTGGTCATCATGAGAGAGGTAATCTGTCTGAAAGACCCTGCAATCTCCGAAAGGAAAGTGACTTTGCCATAACTAACCCACTAATACAACTTCCTTTCCTTGCTTCCTTCTGCTTAAAATCTTTCATTTTGTACAGCCCCTCAAAGCTCCTTTCTATCTGCTAAATGGGATGCTGCCAAATTCATGAATCATTTAATAAACCAATAAAATCTTTAAAAGTTACTCAGCTGAATTTATTTTTTCACCAATAGATACCTAAAAACCACTTAAATTTTTACAGGAAAATGAAAATCAGAGTAGTGAAGACACATGAAAGATTTCACATCTAATTAACTAACCCTGTACCAGAATCTAGACTTGTTAACTTTAAGTTTAAATTTTAAATGGAAGATATATAAAAAATGTACTACAGGATATCATTTTCTTTTTTGTTTCATTTGGTACGTTGGTTGGTTTGGTTTTGGCCACACCTCAAGGCTTGTAGTATCTTAGTTCCCCTACCAGAGACTGAACCCTGGCCCTGGAAGCAAATGCATCAAGTCCTAATCACTGGACTACCAGGGATTTTGAATTTCCTTCATTATTATGTATATTATGTGCTTCAGAACAAAGTGACTGCATAAATTCTTTTTAAAGGTACTACATATTTATATATGCAAACCAACAGATAGCATTATTTGCTAAAGGAAAACCACAGATAATTTCTCCTACTTTTTCATGTATTTACTAATATTCTTTTTTTTAAATCATCAACCATCTATGCTAAGTGCTTTATATATTAATGCTTAGTCCTGGATAAATCTAAGTAGTAAGAGTTCCCTGATATTTCAGCTAACTTTTTTTCTTTATATAATCATACCACTTATCTTTAGTTTTGACAATTCGGGGAAATTCTAAAAAGCAGTGAAGAGATCCTGTTTATCCACATTACAAAATAAATCCATTCACAGTCTGTACCAGTGCCTCAGAGGTTACAGATAATCACAGCAGTACATGTATCACATGTTCTGGTCCAAAAAAATGGGAATAGTGAAGGACTTGCTTGAGGTCATAAAGGAATTAACTGAAAAACACATTTGTAGGACCAAACAACATGCACAAGTAAACAACCATCAATGCTGCTACCTAGTCACAAGACTGGAGTGGTCCATCAGAAAACAATTTTGGCAACAGCAAGTCAGAACACTCAACACAGACTCTCCTTCCCTGGAGATCATATACAGTAAATAGAAGAGCTTAATTTTGCACATAACCCTAAATTTTCTAGGTTAGCTTTTGAAAAATGCTAAAAAAATCTGACTTGAACTTTAATCACTGAGGGGCTCAATTATGGGAACAGTGTGGGGACTACAGGTGCCACCTTCCATCAAAGATGCATGTATAATTTTGACTCCCCCAAAACTAATAGCCTTGTTGACCAGACGACTTACCAATTACATAAAAAGTTGACTAACACATATTCTATACATCTACATATATTTTATGCATTCATGATATTTCTGGTTCTGACAATTCCTGCAACTGTCTGGTTCTGACAACTCCAGCAATTAATTATAATCAAGTTTGTATTTTGAAGCTAAATTCTAACTTAGCTACTAATTAATACAGCAAATTATTAATGCTTCTAGTCTCCAGTTTCCTATTTAAAGTTCTTTCCATGTTTAACATTATATGACTCTAAGAAGCTTTTAAATGGGAGTTTATTCAGCTAGAGATAAAACCCAAGTACTTTTGAATGCACTGTCCTTCTCTGCTTAGGCTTAAAAAATAGTCTCTGTAGATGCTGCCATAGAATCTTTTGATTAAAATACTCTCTCAAAATTACTTTCTGCTTCATCTTACTCTGAGATCAAGATGAAAGAGTTGAAACTTAACTAAAATTCTATTTCCAACAGGTACAAAGAGTGCTTTTTTTTTTTTTGCTTTAACAAGAGGAAGATTTAGATGAAGTCATTAGTAAAACAGTGACATGAAAGGTTTTGGAATTATGAGACAGGAAGGACCTTAACAACTGTTTCCTGGCCTCTTGGAAAGACTGCACTTAAAGTCCTTTTCTACACCAAAAAAAAGATATACAAATCCTAGAGCTAAGGAGTGCTGTGAGAAAGAATTGTATAAGTTTAGTAGTTTTTCATAGCATGGATGCAGAGCCTCAAAAAGGCACTTTTAGCTTACAATTTGGTAGTGTTTTCCATTCTAGGCAATGTAGAAAAACATCATGGACACATATAGGACAATGATAGAAGCAGCAGTTTGACACATCACTCAGTTCTCCCAAGATACAAGTAGATGTGAGTACAAAAAAAAAGCAACAGAAAAGTTAAAAAAAAAAAATCAGTAATTATCCTAAAACATGAGCAAGCTAGCACATAAAAAACAACATCTGAAAACAATGAGAAATATTCCAAAAAAAAAAAAAAAAATCGCTCCAGGAGCACAGCTGTCTTGCATTAAACCAGAATAGAAAACAAGCTAGCTTGATCAACTCCAGCACAGGTATCCAGAATTACACGGCTTCCCCAGGTGGTGCTGGTGGTAAAGAATCTGCCTGCCAATGCAGGATACACAGGGACACGGGTTCAGGAAGACCCCCTGAAGTAGGCAACACCACCCCATTCCAGTATTCTTGTCTGGAAAATTCCATGGGCATAAGAGCCTGGCGGACACTACAGTACATGGGGCTGCAAAGAGCTGGACTCAAGTGAGTAAGTGAGCACATCTACCAGAATTATAATACACTCATTTTAAATTAATTTTTCTTTGTTGTTTTTATGTAGTTGCTAAGCCATGCCTGACTCTTTGCAACCCCACGGACTGTAGCCCATCAGGCTCCTCTGTCCATGGAATTTCCCAGCCAAGAATACTAGAGTGGGTGCCATTTCCTTCTCCAAAGGATCTTCCCAGCCCAGGGACTGAACCTGTGTCTCCTGCTTGGAAGGCAGATTCTTTACCACTGAGCCACCTGGGAAGCCCAAATTCTCTCTTACTATGCTATAAAATTCTTGTCATTTTCTAAGTAAAAAGACAACAAGGATAATAATAAATATAAGTGGGTTTAAGAGGAAATAATCTTTGAAAGAAATCTCAAAAATGTTTCCTTTGCTTGTCTGGGCTCAGAGTGAAGAAGAATATCAATACATTTCAAATTTTATTGAAAGCCACCTGGAAAAATGGCAGAACAAAACTTAATGGTAATTCTCCCTCCTTTTCAATTCAAGTTGGGTTGAGGAATCCTTTCTCTGAATCTTCTACTCAGCCTGAGAAGTTTACTTTGAAGAATTTGGTCAGTTTAGTATGATGGTATACTCAGGATGAAATTTACTGCTGATCTGCCCCTATAAAAGTTCTAATTTTATGAAAGAAGAGTAAACTGCAATGAACATGAACATTTTGTTGGTACTTGCCAACTTCTTATATACATGAATAAGCATTTTCTTACTTAACAAGAAACAAGAGCAAGGACAAAAAAATTACTCCATTTTATTTGAATGAAAATGAAATCCATGTGAGCTTAAATCTAAACCAGAATGGACTATCTGTGCAGCAAAATAAAACAAGCACATGTTTCACACTTAAGGGATAAATTCCACTGTTCTATTTTAGTTATAAAAACATTTTAATGCATATATAGTCCAATGAAAGAGCTCAAGAAACCAAGCAAGTACATAATGGTTTTATAATAGCTAGACTTCCCAAGTAGCTCAGTGCTGAAGAATCCACCCGTAATGCAAAAGAAAGGTTTGCTCAGTGCTGAAGAATCCACCTGTAATGCAAGAGAAAGGTTCGATCCCTGGGTTAGGAAGATGCCCTGGAGAAGGAAATGGGAAACACTCTATCACTCTTGCCTTGGAAATCCCACAGACAGAAAGGCTGGCAGGCTACAGGCCACAGGTTGGCGAACAGTTGGGCACAACTTAGGGACAACAGCAACAGACCTATATTGGAGCTTGATTATGTTACTCCATAAGAAAAAATTTTAAAGACTTGTATAAAATTATGTCCTAGGTAATATTTCTATTCATATCATTTTGGTTTACGATTTTAGCAGCTTTACTATGTGATTTACTATCTGAGGCAAGAGTACTGGAGTGGGTTGCCATTTCCTTCTCCAGGGGATCTTCCCGACCCAGGGATTGAACCCAGGTCTCCCACATTGTAGGCAGATGCTTTACCATCTGAGCCACCAGGGAAGCTCTTACTATTTGATACTACTAGCTAATTTTCATATTGCACATAACATTAATTAAAATAAATTAAATCTCCTGAACCTGCCTTTAGAAAAATTAAATCTCATCTTGCACAAGATGAGATGAGCACAACAACAAAACCAGTTGCTGTTCAGTCACTCAGTTGTATCTGACTCTTTGTGACCCCAGAAAAAAAGACTGCACCCAAGTACTGCATTTCGGACTCTTTTTGTTGACTATGAGGGCTACTGCATTTCTTCTAAGGGATTCTTGCCCATAGTAAAATGGTCATCTGAATTAAATTCACCCATTCCAGCCCATTTTAGTTCACTGATTCCTAAAATGTCAATCAATGTTCATGCTTACCATCTCCTGTTTGACCAATTCATTCATGAAACTAACATTCCAGGTTCCTATGCCATACTGTTCTCTATAGCATCAGACTTTACTTTCACCACCAAACACATCCAAAACTGGGCACTGCTTCTGCTTTGGCTCAGACTCTTTTTCCCTCTAGAGCTATTTCTCCACTCTTCTCCAATAGCATACTGGGCACCTACCAACCTGGGGAGTTCATCCTTCAGTGTCATATCAGCCTTTTCATACTGTTCATGGTGTTCTTAAGGCAAAAATGCTGAAGTGGTTTGCCACTCATTCCCTTCTCCAGTGGACCACGTTTCTGTTAGAAAAATCAATTATCTAACAGAAATTTATTTTATTTGCTTTATGAGTCTTTTAACTCTTACTTTGAAATAATTATAGATTCACAGGAAATTGCAAAAAGGTTTTATGTACCCTTCACCCTGTTTTCCCCCAATGGTACCATTACATGTACTATCAAAACCAGGACACTAACATTAATACAGTCAATAGAACTTACTGATTTTACCAGTTTAAAGCACACTTATTTGTCTATGTATATGTGTATTTGTTGTTGCTGTTTAGTTGATAAGTCATGTCCAACTTTTTTGCCAGTTGGACTTTCACCACCAGGCTCCTCTGTCCATGGGATTTCCCAGGCAAGAACACTAGAGTGAGTTGCCATTTTCTTCTCCAGGGGATCTTCCCGACCCAGGGATCGAACCCACATCACCAGCACTGGCAGGCAGATTCTTTACCACTGAGCCACCAGGGAAGCCCTGTATGTGCGTACAATTCTATGCAATTTTACCACATTTCAGATTTGTCTAATACCTTACAAATTTAAAATTTATGAAAATAAATGTCAATTTTTAAAAAAGGTAAATCTTGCATAACTACCTTCTTTTCCTCCCCAAAAAAGGTTGAGTCATTTTCAATTTTCAAACAGGAAAGAAAAGCTAATTCTTGCACCCATTATATATCGTATACTGTGTTTCATGAGCATATTGTATAAAGGGTATTTGTGATAATAGCTACATGAATATCATGTTTTTAAAAATCAAGCAGGAAATTTTTAAAAAGGAAAAACTAAAGGTTCCTCTATCAACACTACTAAATTGTATTAGAGGTGATATCTTTTCTGGAGAGGGGGAATATTACACAAAATAGGCTAGTTACCTTAACAGATTAACAGGAAATTACTGTTTACTCAAAAAGAGCATATTAACACAAAAATTACTGCATCATTATGCCTGCAAATTACTGATCACAATCATGTCCTAACAGTTGTATTGTTTTTATGGGGAGTGTCTTAGTCTGTTTAGGCTGCTATAACAAAATAAAATAGACTTGTAAACAATAGAAATTTGTTTCTCACAATCCTGGAGGTTGGAAAATAAAGTCAAGGTGTCAGCACGTTCAGGTAAGGGCTCTCTTCTAGCTGGCTGACTTCTCCTTGTGCATCCACATGGCAGAAGTGGGTATGGAGCTCTAGAATCTTTTTCACAAGAGCACAAATCTCATTCATGAGAGCTCCATCCTCATGATCTCAGTACCTCCCAAAGGCTCCACTTACCAACATCATCACTGGGCATTAGAATTTAAACATTATGAATCTTGGGGGACACAACTCTTCAGACCATAATGAGGTAGAAACACTGAGGAGGTTGAGCTCAAAAGGCAATAAACTTAGCCCAGTTCTCTTCTGTAGACGTTAATCAATTGGCAGCTTAACATGTTAGCTTAACACTGTAGCTATTTCAAAAGCATCTAAAACTCAACATGCCAAAAGTGAATTCTGGATATTTAAGGTTTTCGTCTAGCTTCTTATTTCAGTGAATAATACCACTATCCTATCCAGCATTGTAAACCAGAAAGAAGTCTGATTATCCTTGACAGTTTCCTTCATTCACATGCTTCCCATACCATTCAACCACCACTAAATTTTATCACTTTTATCTCTTAATATTTTTTGAACATGCCCACTTTTCTCCATTTCTACCACCAGCGCTAATCTAGTACAAACTATCATCTTCTGCCTGCATGACTATAATGGTCTGCTAACTGCTCTCCCTAATTATTTTTTCAATTCATTCTTACCTATAGCTAGAATAGTCTTTCTTAAATGCAAATCTTTCACTCTTGGTCTAAAATCCTTCGGTGGCCTCCCATTGTTTTTTCGGCTAAATCTAATAATCAATCTCCACATGCCCTATCTACTTCTTCAGAACAATTCTCTGTCTCCCTCCCCACCGTGACCCTATGCTCCAGTCACATTAAGCCGCTCAGTTTTCTGAATGAATCAAGATCCCTTTAACCTTAGGGACTTTGTACCTGGTTGTTTCCTCCAACTTCAGATAATTAAATACCACTCACTCTTCAGTTCTTAGGTATACTTATTTAAGAAATTTTCCATGGTTTCCCTGACTAGATAGCACTAGATAGAAGTAAAAGGAATTCAGATAGGAAAAGAAGAAGTGAAACTCTGTTTGCAGATGACATGACGCTCTACATAGAAAACCCTAAAGAATCTACCAGAAAATTACTAAAGCTAATCAACGAATATAGTAAAGTTGCAGGATATAAAATTAACACGCAGAAATCTCTTGCATTCCTATACACTAACAATGAGAAAACAGAAGAGAAATTAAGGAAACAATACCATTCACCACTGCAACAAAAAGAATAAAATACTTAGGAGTATATCTACCTAAAGAAACAAAAGACTTAGAAAACTATAAATCACTGATGAAAGAAATCAAAGAGGACACAAACAGATGGAGAAGTGTTCATGGATTGGAAGAATTAATATTGTCAAAATGGCTATACTACCCAAAGCAATCTATAGATTCAATGCAATCCCTATCAAGTTACCAATGGTATTTTTCACAGAACTAGAACAAATAATTTCACAATTTGTATGGAAATACAAAAAACCTCGAATAGCCAAAGTAACCTTGAGAAAGAAGAATGGAACTGGAGGAATCAACCTGCCTGACTTCAGACTATACTACAAAGCCACAGTCATCAAGACAGTATGGTACTGGCACAAAGACAGAAATATAGATCAATGGAACAGAATAGAAAGCCCAGAGATAAGTCCACGAACCTATGGATACCTTATCTTCGACAAAGGAGGCAAGGATATACAATGGAAAAAAGACAACCTCTTTAACAAGTGGTGCTGGGAAAACTGGTCAACCACTTGTAAAAGAATGAAACTAGAACACTTTCTAACACCATACACAAAAATAAACTCAAAATGGATTAAAGATCTAAATGTAAGACCAGAAACTATACAACTCCTAGAGGAGAACATAGGCAAAACACTCTCCAACATAAATCACAGCAGGATCCTCTATGACCCACATCCCAGAATATTGGAAACAAAAGCAAAAACAAACAAATGGGACCTAATGAAACTTAAAAGCTTTTGCACAACGAAGGAAACTATAAGCAAGGTGAAAAGACAGCCCTTAGATTGGGAGAAAATAATAGCAAACGAAGCAACAGACAAAGGATTAATCTCAAAAATATACAAGCAACTCCTCCAGCTCAACTCCAGAAAAATAAATGACCCAATCAAAAAATGGGCCAAAGAACTAAACAGACATTTCTCCAAGGAAGACATACAGATGGCTGAAAAACACATGAAAAGATGCTCAACATCACTCATTATCAGAGAAATGCAAATCAAAACCACAATGAGGTACCATTACACGCCAGTCAGGATGGCTGCTATTCAAAAGTCTACAAGCAATAAATGCTGGAGAGGGTGTGGAGAAAAGGGAACCCTCTTACACTGTTGGTGGGAATGCAAACTAGTACAGCCGCTATGGAAAACAGTGTGGAGATTCCTTAAAAAACTGCCATATGACCCAGCAATACCACTTCTGGGCATACACACCGAGGAAACCAGATCTGAAAGAGACATGTGCACCCCAATGTTCATCACAGCACTGTTTATCATAGCCAGGACATGGAAGCAACCTAGATGCCCATCAGCAGACGAATGGATGAGGAAGCTGTGGTACATATACACCATGGAATATTACTCAACCATTAAAAAGAATTCATTTGAATCAGTTCTAATGAGATGGATGAAACTGGAGCCCATTATACAGAGTGAAGTAAGCCAGAAAGATAAAGACCATTACAGTATACTAACATATATATATGGAATTTAGAAAGATGGTAACGATAACCCTATATGCAAAACAGAAAAAGAGACACAGATGTATAGAACAGACTTTCGGACTCTGTGGGAGAAGGCGAGGGTGGGATGTTTCAAGAGAACAGCATCAAAACATGTATATTATCTAGGGTGAAACAGATCACCAGCCCAGATTGGATGCATGAGACAAGTGCTCGGACCTGGTGCACTGGGAAGACCCAGAGAGATTGAGTGGAGAGGGAGGTGGGAGGGGGGATCGGGATGGGGAATACATGTATATAAAAAAAATTTAAAAAAAAAAAAGAAATTTTCCATGGTTTCCCTGACTAGATAGCACTCCTTTCACAGTCGCCTTGGCTCTTCCTTCACAGCACTTATTGTATATAATAATATATTTGTGTTTATTTGGTTCTGTCTCTAACTCTCTGATGGGAGAATCTAAGTGTGCTTGTTGTCCTTTTGTTTTGAACAGGTTAACTCCAATACCTGTTACAGTACCTGGTCCATAGTAGGCAGCCAACAAATGTGTGCAGTTTGGATGGATTAATTAACGGAAGGGCAAACAGCTGCACAGAGCTTGAAAGAAAGTAATAAGAATGTAAACTGAAAGTTAGGGCAACGAAGACCTTTATCATTCTGCGGTGTATTTTGGTAACACTGTAACCTGCAATGAAGACCTAGAAGACCTTTTAGAACTAACACCCCCAAAAAGATGTCCTTTTCATTATAGGGGACTGGAATGCAAAAGTAGGAAGTCAAGAAACACCTAGAGTAACAGGCAAATTTGGCCTTGGAGTACGGAATGAAGCAGGGCAAAGGCTAATAGAGTTTTGCCAAGAGAATGCACTGGTCATAGCAAACACCATCTTCCAACAACACAAGAGAAGACTCTACACATGGACATTACCAGATGGTCAACACCGAAATCAGATTGATTATATTCTTTGCAGCCAAAGATGGAGAAGCACTATACAGTCAGCAAAAACAAGACCAGGAGCTGACTGTGCCTCTGATCATGAACTCCTTATTGCCAAATTCAGACTTAAACTGAAGAAAGTGGGGAAAACCACTAGACCATTCAGGTATGACCTCAATCAAATCCCTTATGACTATACAGTGGAAGTGAGAAATAGATTTAAGGGACTAGATCTGATAGATAGAGAGCCTGATGAACTATGGATGGAGGTTGGTGACATTGTACAGGAGACAGGGATCAAGACCATCCCCATGGAAAAGAAATGCAAAAAGGCAAAATGGTTGTCTGAGGAGGCCTTACAAATAGCTGTGAAACAAAGAGAAGCGAAAAGGAAAGATATTCCCATTTGAATGCAGAGTTCCAAAGAATATCAAGGAGAGATAAGAAAGCCTTCCTCAGCAATCAATGCAAAGAAATAGAGGGAAACAACAGAATGGGAAAGACTAGATTCTCTTCAAGAAAATTAGAGATACCAAGGGAACATTTCATGCAAAAATGGGATCGATAAAGGACAAAAATGGTATGGAACTAACAGAAGCAGAAGATATTAAGTAGAGGTGGCAAGAATACACAGAAGAACTGTATAAAAAAGATATCCACAACCCAGATAATCACGATGGTGTGATCACTCACCTAGAGACATCCTGGAAAGTGAAGTCCAGTGGGCCTTAGAAAGCTTCACTACGAACAAAGCTAGTGGATGTGATGGAATTCCAGTTGAGCTATTTCAAATCCTGAAAGATAATGCTGTGAAAGTGCTACACTCAATATGCCAGCAAATGTGGAAAACTCAGCAGTGGCCAAAGGACTGGAAAAGGTCAGTTTTCATTCCAATCCCTAAGAAAGGCAATCCCAAAGAATGCTCAAACTACCACACAATTGCACTCATCTCACACGCAAGTAATGCTCAAAATTCTCCAAGCCAGGCTTCAGCAATACATGAACCGTGAACTTCCAGATGTTCAAGCTGGTTTTAGAAAAGGCAGAAGAACCAGAGATCAAATTGCCAATATATGCTGGATTATCGAAAAAGCATGAGAGTTCCAGAAAAACATCTATTTCTGCTTTATTGACTATGCCAAAGCCTTCAACTGTGTTGATCACAATAATGGAAAATTCTGAAAGAGATGGGAATACCAGACCACCTGACCTGTCTCTTGAGAAACCTGTATGCAGATCAGGAAGCAACAGTTAGAACTGGACATGGAACAACAGACTGGTTCCAAATAGGAAAAGGAGTACGTCAAGGCTGTATATTCTCACCCTGCTTATTTAACTTATATGCAGAGTACATCATGAGAAATGCTGGGCTGGAAGAAGCACAAGCTGGAATCAAGATGGCCAGGAGAAATATCAATAACCTCAGATATGTATGTGACACCACCCTTACAGCAGAGTGAAGAGGAACTAAAAAGCCTCTTGATGAAAGTGAAAGAAGAGAGTGAAAAAGTTGGCTTAAAGCTTAACATTCAGAAA
This sequence comes from Odocoileus virginianus, assembly GCF_023699985.2. NCBI lineage: Eukaryota > Metazoa > Chordata > Mammalia > Artiodactyla > Cervidae > Odocoileus > Odocoileus virginianus. The sequence goes on along the minus strand of NC_069675.1, from coordinate 14,578,074 downwards.
ACTAAGATCATGGCATCTGGTCCCATCACCTCATGGGAAATAGATGGGGAGACAGTGGAAACAGTGTCAGACTTTATTTTTTGGGGCTCCAAAATCACTGCAGATGGTGACTGCACCCATGAAATTAAATGACGCTTACTCCTTGGAAGGAAAGTTATGACCAACCTAGATAGCATATTAAAAAGCAGAATCATTACTTTGCCAACAAAGGTCCTTCTGGTCAAGGCTATGGCTTTTCCAGTGGTCATGTATGGCTGTGAGAGTTGGACTGTGAAGAAAGCTGAGCACCAAAAAATTGATGCTTTTGAACTATGGTGTTGGAGAAGACTCTTGAGAGTCCCTTGGACTGCAAGGAGATCCAACCAGTCCATCCTAAAGGAGATTAGTCCTGGGTGTTCATTGGAAGGACTGATACTGAAGCTGAAACTCCAATACTTTGGCTACATCATGCAAAGAGTTGACTCATTGGAAATGACCCTGATGCTGGGAGGGATTGGGGGCAGGAGGAGAAGGGGACAACAGAGGATGAGATGGCTGGATGGCATCACCAACTCGATGGGCATGAGTTTGAGTAAACTCCGGGAGTTTGTGATGGACAGGGAGGCCTGGCGTGCTGCGTTTCATGGGGTCGCAAAGAGTTGGACATGACTGAGCCACTGAACTGAACTGAACTGTAACCTGCAATAACATGAAAAATAAAATATGTATCTAATGAACTGGAATGTATTAAATTAAAAAAAACTAGACACTGTATCAAGAAAAGACATTAGGGCTTTCCTGGTGGCTCAGTGGTAAAGAATCCACCTGCCAAAGCAGGAAATGGGTTTGATCCCCAGTCCAAGAAGATCCACATGCTGTTGAGCAACTAAGCTCGTGTGCCACAACTACTGAGCCCACTTGCTGCAACTACTGAAGTGTGTGCGCCCTTGAGCCCCACCAGGAGAAGCCACTGCAATGAGAAGCCCATGCACCATAACCAGACAGTAGCCCCTGCTCACTGCAACTAAAGCCCCTGCAGCAACAAAGACCCAGCACAGGCAAAAAAAAAAAAAAAAAAAAAAACAAGACTTTTTTTTTTTTAAAGGAAGAGACATTAGAGGCTTTTTAATAAAGCAGATATACAAAATTATATTTGCACTCTGTAAACATAGTCCTTGGAGAGGGAAATGGCAACTTACTCCAGTATTCTTGACTGGGAAATTCCATGAACAGAGGAGCCTGGCAGGCTACAGTTCATGGGGTCGCACAGAGTCAGACATGAGTTAGCGACTAAACAACAATAAACATAATCTTAGCTGCACTATGTGAAAGTGAAGGTGTTCAGTCATGTCAGACTCTTTGCGACCCCACAGACTGTAGCCTACCAGGCTCCTCCGTCCATGGGATTTTCAAGGCAAGAGTACTGCAGTGGGGTGCCACTGCCTTCTCCAGGGGATCTTCCCAACCCAGTGATTGAAAGCGGGTCTCCTGCACTGCAGACAGACGCTTTACCATCTGAACCACCAGAGGACTGATTTACGTGGGGAGAGGCTGAGGAGCAAGTACTGTCAGTAAAAAATAGAGAAGAGAACCGGAAAGGACTTGAACTAAGGCAATGGAGCTATTCTGAAATAATTGGATGATCAACTGACTATGAGAAGGTGAAAGAGACACTAGAGACAAGTTTCTGGACTTTGGCAAGAGGAACTATATCACAAACATTAAGTCGTTTTCTCTTTAGTACTTCCCTCATTTTCAACATTGGTTAAGCAATCCACCAATAAATATTTATGGCTCACTTATTTCTATAAGCCCTGAGAGTGATATAAAGAAGTAAGATACTTCAAAGAGTTTAAAATCCAATTGGTGATATATCCAAACAATGGACTACTATTCAGCCAGAAAAGGAATGAGTTACTGATACATACTATAATATGAACAAACCTTGAAAGCATTATGCTAAGTGAAAAAAAAAAAAGACACAAAAGGTCACATATTGTATTATTCCATTTACAAGAAATATCAACAATATGCAAATCTCTAGAGTCAGAAAGTACATTATGAGAAAAAAAAAAGAAATTAGATTAGTGGTTGCCAGGGACTGGAACACAGGGAGGGAAAGGAGAGTCACTGAAAATGAATACAGGATTTCTTTTTAGAGTGCTGAATGTAATACAAATCCTACTAGTACTGTAAAACACACTCTTCCCTAGGTAAAAGACAATGCCTACTGCCAACAGATCATAGGTGAAACAGGAGTAAAGAGGCCAAAGTTATCAAAGAGGGGGTCAGGAGGGCTATGTGGAAGCAGACCCTAAATCTGGCATGAGGTAAGTGCATGAGCAGAGAAGGAATAAGAAATCATTTCAAAGATGGGAGAAAATATTCCCAGGTGATGTGACCAACAGAGGCTTAATCTCCAAAACATACAGTTCACACAACTCAACAACAGAAAAACAAACAACCCAATAGAAAAATGGGCAGAAGACCTTACCTGACCATTTCTCCAAAGAAGACATACAGATGGCTAGCAGGCACATGAAAAGATGCTCAACATCACTAATTATTAGAGAAATACAAATCAAAACTACAATGACATACCACCTCACGATGGTCAGAATGGCCATCATTAAAAAGCCCACAAATAACAAATGTTGGGGAGGGTGTGGAGAAAAGGTTACCCTCCTATACTGTTTGTAGGAATGTAACCTGGTGCAGCTACTTTGTGAAGCTTCCTCAGAAAACTAAAAACAGAATTACTGTATGATCCAGCAATCTCATTCCTGGGCACATACCGGACAAAACTATATAATTCAAGCAGATTCATGCACCCCTATGTTCATAGCAGCACTATTCACAATAGCCAAAACATGGTAACGACAGAAACGTCCATCAACAGAGGAATGAATAAAGAAGAAGTGGTATATATATACAATGAAATACCACACAACCATAAAAAAGAAGGCAATAAAGCCATTTGCAGCAACATGGATGCAACTAGAAATTATCATACTAAATGAAGTAAGTCAGAAAGAGAAAGACAAATACATTATCACTCACATGTGGAATCTAAAATACAGCACAAATGAACCTATTTACAAAACAGAAACTGACTCACAGACATAGAGAACAGACTCTCAGTTGCCAAGAAGGCAGCAGTAAGAGGAGGAAGGACTGGGAGTCTGGGATCAGCAAATATAAACTACTGTATATAGGATGGATCAGCAACAAGGTCCTATATACAGCACAGGTAACTATGTTCAGTCTTCTGTGATAAACCATAACGGAAGAGAATATTTGAAAAAGAATGTCTCTATGTGTATAACAGAGTCACTGTGCTGCAAAGGAGAGACTGGCAGAACACTGTGAAACAAACTACACTTCAATAAAAAAATTAAATTAAAAAAAAGAAATCATTCCAAGGAAAAGAAAGGGCAGAGACAAAGGCATGAACACCCAAGGCTAATGAAAGGCACAGAGTTTTAAAACTGTGGAAGGTAAACTGGAGACAAAGTGTTAAGAAAGTATCAGGTTTAAAAAAAAAAACAATTTTTAAAAACTTGTCTTTATCTTATAGGTGTTTCTTTATGTATGCTCTGTGAAATCTGGATCCTATATGATGCCCTCTACAAAAAGCTTTTGATACTAAGTTTGTAAAACCCTACATACTGCAACTCCACTCAGATTTTCAGAACTAATACTGTCATATTAAAGACTCTGGGCATTATCTTTACTGCTGAGGATCCACCTGTATATGAGAGGAAACAAGTATAAGGTCCAGCAAAGTGGCAAGGACTACTGGATGCTGAGGAAACAGGAAGTAACAGAGATAGTTTAGCTGTGAAAGTAATGAAAAGCAGGAGGAGTAGAGTTAATTAAAAAATTCTGTCAATTAGGAGGGGACCTGTGAGTGATAACAGAGATGGAAGAAACAAGAGGAGAAATATTAATTTTAAAAGTGCTAGGAAGGAAAACAAAGAGCAAGAAAAGCTCCAAAACAGGCAACAAGATACGGGAATAAAAGCATATACAGGCTTATCCTAGGAAAGGAAGAAACTTTTCCTTTAAGATTTGGAAGAAAGATAGATGTTTTGATATAGATACAAATATATTTAGGGGTGGAAAAACATGAGGGCAGGAAAATGGTTACTGCTGGTTCAGACCATCTTTTTTGCTAAGCTGTCTCTGTTCATCCCCTTTCCAACCACATGTTGGACTTCCGTTCAATTTGAGTTGGCTTCAGTTTTAGTAGAACAACAGCCTTATCTTAATCAAAAAGTATCATGTAGTCATCAAACATTTATTAAGTTCCCGCTATAAACCAGGCGCTGTGCTAGGCAGTGAGTATGGTACTGGCAGACAGTAAAACACAGCTTCTAACTCCAAGGAGCTGAAGCTATAAATCAGCATTGTTTTAGGTCTGTGAAGATTGGGAAGTATAAAATACAGGGGCTCCTGTGCTCAGTCATGTCTGACTCTTTGCAGCCCAATGGACTGTAGCCTGTCAGACTTCTCTGTCCACAGAATTTTCCAGGCAAGAATATTGGAGTGGGTTGCCATTTCCTACTCCAGGGGATCTTCCCAACCCAGGGATCAAACCCTTGCCTCTCCTTCATTGGCAGGCAGATTCTTTACCACTGAGCCAGCTGGGAAGCAATATACAGGGACTGTCTCAGCCAATTACTGCCTTTGCAATAATCACAAGGCTGTGATCAACAAAGAGGTTAAAATTGGGAAAAAAAGCTCAGGCTTAAATTGAAGAAAGTAGGGAAGACCACTAGGCCAATCAGGTATGACCTAAATCAAGTCTCTTATGATTATACAGTGGAGGTGATTAATAGATTCAAGGGATGAGATTTGAGAGACAAAGTGCCTGAAGAACCATGGACACAGATGCTTTACACTGTACAGGAGGCAGTGACTAACACCATCCCAAAGAAAAACAAACCCAAGAAGGCAAAGTGGTTGTCTGAGGAAGCTTTACACACAGTTGAGGAAAGAAGAGAAGCAAAAAGCAAGGGACAAATGGAAAGATATACCCAACTGAACGCAGAGTTCCAGAGAACAGCAAGGAGAGATAAGGAGGCCTTCTTAAATGAACAATGCAAAGAAATAGAGGAAAACAACAGAATGGGAAAGACTACAGATCTCTTCAAGAAAACTGGAGATACCAAGGAAGCATTTCATGCAGGAATGAGCATGATAAAGGACAGAAACGGTAAGGACCTAACAGAAGCAGAAGAGATTAAAAAGAAGTGACAAGAATACACATGGAGAAGGCAATGGCAACCCACTCCAGTACTCTTGCCTGGAAAATCCCATGGACGGAGGGGCCTGGTAGGCTGCAGTCTATGGGGTCACAAAGAGTCGGATACGACTGAGCGACTTCACTTTCACTTTAACTAAGGTCACATGATAAGTGGCAGAGCTGGGATTTGAACCCAGGTATTCTGGCTCTAGAGACTGCTCTCAGTCACTCAGCCTCCTGTACTCTTTTGTCCCTCCGTCATTACTCCAGAGCATTGTTTTGGCCTTTGAAGTAGGAATAAACGCATTCTCAGTCCCCTGTCTTTGAACAGCCTGACAAAATGCCTGGCTCTCCTCTCCATGGTTGAAACCACACTCAACCTTTAAAACTCAGCTAAGCCCCCACCCTGTTTGAAGTTTCACCCCTGAGCTTTGGCTGTACCCTTTGATGCCTCGTGGCTTCCTTCCTGTACCTGCTTGCCTGTTTCCAGCTTTTCCCTTTCTGGATGTCTTCCTTTCCCTGAGGAGATCAGGAGCTCTGTGGCAGCAAGGACCAGACCATGAGCCTTGCTCGTGTCTCCCGTGGGAGCTGCAAGTGCTCCCGGGGTCCCTGGGGGACTCTCTTGACCGAGCTTCTTGGTGTAGACATAGCCTGGCCTGACAGTCCCCTCCAAAACCAGCCAAGACCTTTAGAGATTGAGTTCTAGCCCATGTAACTTCCACACGATACAACATGAACAACCGCTTGCTGCTCTCAGTTGGAAAATCAGTTTGCTTTTTTCAGAAGAAATGACTTCATTTGAAAAATCTCCTTACCAACTAATAACATAAAATGGCTCTTCAAAATGCAAAAAAAAAAAAAAAGAATACACAGAAAAACTACACAAAAAGGTCTTAATGACCCAGATAACATGATGGTGTGCTCACTCACTTAGAGCCTGATATCCAGGAGTCAGAAGTCAAGGGGCCCTTAGGTAGCATTACTACAAACAAGGCTAGTGGAAGTGACAGAATTCCAGCTAAGCTATTTAAAAATCCTAAAAGATGACACTGTTAAAGTGCTGCATTCAATATGCCAGTAAATTTGGAAAATTCAGCAATGGCACAGGACTGGAAAAGGTCAGTTTTCATTCCAATCCCAAAGAAGGGCAGTATCAAATAATGTACAAACTACCAGATAATTGCGCTCATTTCACATGCTAATAAGGTTATACTCCAAATTGTTCAAGCTAGGCTTCAGCAGTACCTGAACTGAGCACTTCCAGATGTACAAGCTGGATTTAGAAAAGGTAAAGGAACCAGAGATCAAATTGCCAACATCTGCTGGATCATATAAAAAGCAACGAAATTCCAGAAAAACATCTACTTCTGCTTCATTAACTATAATAAAGCCTTTGTGCGGATCACAACAAACTGGGAAATTCTTAGAGATGGGAATACCAGACCACCTTATCTGCCTCCTGAGAAACCTGTATGCAAGTCAAGAATCAACAGAATTGGACATGGAACAACAAACTGGTTCAAAATTGGGAAAGGGGTATGTCAAGACTATATATTGTCACCTTGCTTATTTAACTTATATGTAGAGTGCATCATCTGAAACGCCAGGCTGGATGAATCACAAGCCTGAATCAAGACTGCTGGGAGAAATATCAATAACCTCAGATATGCAGGTGACACCATCCTACTCACAGAAAGGGAAGAGGAATTAAAGAGCCTCGATCAAAGTGGAAGAGGAGAGTGAAAAGGCTGGATTAAGATTCAACATTCAAAACACGACGATTATGGCATCTGGTTCCATCACTTCATGGCAAATAGGTGGGGAAAAAATGGAAACCGAGAGAGACTTTATTTTCTTGGGCTTCACAATCACTGCGGATGGTGAATTTAGCCATGAAATTAAAAGACACTTGCTCCATGGAGAAAAGCTATGACAAACTTACATATTAAAAAGCAGAGACATCACTTTGCTGACAAAGGTCTACACAATCCAAGCTATGGTTTTTCCAGAAGTCTTGTATGGACATGAGAGATGGATCATAAAGAAGGCTGAGTGCCAAAGAATTGATGCTTTTGAACTGTGGTGTTGGAAAAGACTCTTGAAAGCCCCCTAGGCAGCAAGGATATCAAACCAGTCCATCCTAAATGAGATTAGTTCTGGTTATTCATTGGAAGGACTGATGTTGAAGCTGAAACTCCAATACTTCGGCCACCTGATACGAAGAGCCTACTCACTGAAAAAGACCCTGATGCTGGGAAAGATTGAGGGCAGGAGAAAAGGGCAACAGAGGATGAGATGGCTGGATGGCATCACCAACTCAATGGACATGAATCTGAGCAAACTCCAAGGGACAGTGAAAGACAGGGAAGCCTGGTGCACTGCAGTGAGGTCTCAAAGAGTCGGACACGACTTAGTGACTGAACAACATCATGGTTTTTAAAGAATGTTCTTCCCTCTTTTCCTTTAAACTGTACCTGAAGAACTTTTTCCTGAAGAACTTTTCCTTTAAACTATACCTCATCTTTCTCTAAAGACCTCCTTGATCCCTTCCTGCACTTCTACCTTTCAACCTCCTTTTTATAGTATTTATTACGTATGATGAATTTTTAAAAATCCCTTTCTTATTAAGCCATTTCTCAGTGTTACAGACTTCCTCATATGCAGTCCCTCGCATACAGACATACTCCCTTCATTCTACATTAAAAAAAAAAATCACTTATCTTTAAAAATTTGGCAAAATATTACCTCTATTAAATTGTCCCTGATCTTTCAGCTAAAAAAAATGTCCTCCTCTCCTGACTGATCTTTCATAATATTCTAAATCAGAGCTTCTCAAGCTTTAATGTGCTACATGAATCACTGAAGGATGATCTTGTCAAAATGTATATTACAATTAAGCAGATTATTCTGCATTACTAGTGCCCAGCAATGCCAATGCTGCTGGTCTGTGGAAATGAAACAGGCAAAGAATCATTTATTTGTGTGATAAAAAATAAAGTCAAAGGGTTGCTTCAAAGACTTCTATATATTTTACATGTGTATAACAGTAACGTGTATATCATTGTTGTTGTTCAGTCGCTAAGTCATTTCTGACTCTTTTGTGACCCCATGGACCCTGCCAGGCTCCTCTACACTCTTGCACTTATACACATGCATTTCCTTACTGCTTTTGGATGTAGGTTTACACCCCAGACTTGAATATTCAGTCTGGATTTCATTATTCACTTATTTATTCATTTACTGGCCATACATAGCCTATGTTCTTTTAACTTGTACTTATGGACCCTGCTTTTACACACATTATCTTAAGTAGTTTTCACAATATTCTTTTAAGTGTGCTCTTCACTTTACTTATTTAATGTAAGTTTATAGGAGCTATGTGATTTGGCCAATATCACACAGCTACTGCCAGAGTCAGAACTTTAACTGAAGTCTTCCAGTTCTAAATTCAGTAATTTTTTAGTTATACCATCCAGATGTGCTAAGTTTTGTAGTCAAAAATGTCAATGTCATATGAGACAGAAGAAAGCAGAAATCATTTATTCCTTCAACAAACAATTATGTTGTGATGTTTATATTCTGAGCTCTGTGCTAAGTACCAGATACAGAAAAGATTAGGGAAGTTTCTGAGTAACAGTTAAGGAAAGTTTCAGCAAGGAAGGAGTATTTTATTTCATCCTGGTGTAAGGAAGAGAAACTGCATTCTAAGCATGAGGACCAGGATACACACATATATGGATACAAACACCAAGGCACATTTTAGAACAAAGAACATGTACAATTAGTAATGGTAAGTATTAAGAGACCTGAGCAGAATCTAGGACAATATACATGAAACACCTGTAGGCTGAAAACATTCATGTTTAGACAAAAAACATAAAAACAGAAAAGCAAGAATTTACATGGCATGCTTAGGAACCAGAGAAGAGACCTGGCATCACAGAGTGAATATTTATGTTAGAGAACAATAAAAAATAACTGTGGGGCCAGTTGATAATGAAACTCAAAGCAGCAGCAACACTGCTAACAAGTACTTAGTATTTAACTCTGCCAGATGTACTAAGTGCTTTGCATCTGCAAAATGTTTGAGCACTTGGATACCATCATTCTCATTTTAAGTATAGGAAAACTGAGGTTAAGAGAGATTGAGTAATTTGCCCAATATCACATAGACAGTAACTGGTAAAGACACAATGGAAATCCAGGATTTTATACTTTATAAACACTATCCAGTTTACAAAAATACATGAAAGCTGCATCATCATTTAGTGTAAAGAAATCTGCGGAGACAGAACACTAGATCTTAATTCCAGATCCTTCATGTGGAGGTTACTGAACTTTTTTAAGCCTCGGATTCACTAAGACTCAGGAATAATAAAGCTCAGCAAGATTCTTAAAAAGATCAAACAAGTCAGTTGCTTAAAATAGTCTGCATATTCCAACTGTATAAGGTTATACACATGAGATTATTATACACCTATCTATCTTTGTCTCTATTTCCCTGGATATATATGGAGTCTATACAATTTTGGAGGATATGTGGACAAGTTTGAATAAAACATGGATTTTACTTATTCCAGGTTTCTTGGTTTTATGTACGGAGTCAATGGATTAGTTTGCTATATTATCAGATTTCTTCAGTGTGTTTAAGAAAGGTAATTCCTGGGGGAAGGGAGGATATGAAAACTATACAGATACATGAGTTTGAACAAACAGGCTGTGATACTAAATAACATAATTTTTGCTTAAAGACTGGGAAATTAAGGTCGCTTATTCCTCCCCAAGCACTAGGCTACCAAATGTAGATGTAACAAATTAAAATATTTTGGGTGGCCATATTTCACCAAATTCCCGAATTACATTTAAATGTATCAGCTATGTTCTCTAAAATTTGTGTTTTACATTTTAAATTATGGCCAAAAGTACAGTATTTTTAAAAACAAAATGTCACTCAAAAAACAAAAACGAGGAAAGCAAACAGAAAAAGGGAAAGCAAGTTGCATTAACCAAATATTACAAAACTAGTCTTCTCGGGAAACACACTATGTCCTTCCCGAGGATGAAATTTCTACAATTAAGAAAAATTTATTTTTTTCATATTGAGCAGGTAAGTCTCGTCACTGGAAAATTACTGGTTAACAAAGTCTAACGAAAGGAGCAGAAAAAGATTTCTGATACAAAGAGTTTGGTAAAGTACACAGAAAAGGAGGAAAACAAAATCCTCGCCTACTGTAGAAAAATCTCTCTAGCTTCCTCAAAAGAGTATCTGGCGAAAATCTGGAGAACCTACTGGGAACTCTAGGCTGGATTACAAGAAGTTTCAAACACATCTGGGTTTACTTCTCTGAACACTGTCAAATACCATGAAATTGGAGGAAAACTAGGGACGTAGGAAAAATACCAGATTCCATAAAAACCATGAACTCTTCGAGGAAGGTTAGTATTCGTAGCGCCGAATCTACGCAAAAGCTATGTACTGATAAACAACCTCATTCTCATTCTTTGACACCGATCCCAGCCCATCTAACCATTCGTTTCTGAGTTACAGCAAGTCATTTTAGAAATAAAGTCTTGGGTCCCGTGGGTGCACTCGAGGTAGGTAAGTCCGCCAGATAAACCTGACACCAGATGGTGTGGGAAGGGCCAGAAGCTGACCGAGTCACTTGGAAAGCTCCCCACGCCCCACCCTCGGCCACCCGGCCCTCTCGGAAGGCCCGGCGAACGCAGAGGCTCGAGTCACCCGTAGGTCAGCTTCCTGTCCGTACCCACCAGGCCACAATCACCTCGGCATCAGAAAGACCCTGCCGTGTCCGCCCGGCGTCCCCCGGGGTGGCGGGCCCTTCGAGGGCCCAGTCTCACCTTCCGCGTCAGCTGAGGAGACAAAGGTGAAGTCCCCGTTAGTGGGGGTATACGCCGGGGGCGGGCCCGGCGGCTGCATCTCGCGGCCCCTCCGAGCCCGCGGCGGAGGAGGAGGCTGCGGCTGGGCCCAGGCCCTAAGGCGGCCGCGGCGCCGACCCGCACCCGCGCCCTACGGTGGGACCCGCGAACCGGGAGATGCAGGCTGGGAGCAAGGCCCGAGACGAACGCAGCTAGCCACGGAGCTATCCCCAAAGGTCCCCACCGAAGCACCCTCGGTGGCGACCGCCCAGGAAACACGACGCCGGCGCCCTGACAGGACCATAACAGTGACAGCGCCGCTGTGATTGGCTATTTGTAATCTGCTCTTCCATTGGCTCCCTGAGAAAGGTTCTGATTGGCTCTCCCTCTTGTTGATTGCGGAAGTTTACCCGGGACAGGAAGTTAATTTGTAATTCGTGGAAAACTCCGGCGTCTCACTTTTTTCGTTTGTTTCCGTCAAGTCTCCTGTCTTCTGGCTTTTCTTTATATTCTCTACTTTTGTTAACTGGGCGGGGTAAAATTTTTGAGAATTGGTAGTGTTTTTACAGGTCAGCCTTGGAATATCCCTAGATTCCCTTTCTTTTAGTCATTAATTGTATCTCCCTTCCTTCTGTTTTTAACGTTTTAATTTTGTATTGGGGTATAGCCAGTTAACAGTGTTGTGGTAGTTTCAGGCGAACAACAAAGGGACTCAACCATACACATACATGTATCCATTCTCCCCCAATATCTTGACTTAAATTGTATATGGTCCCTAAGACTGACTTTTCTCATCTGTGAAATGATTTGCATTGGACACTTTAAAAAAAAAAAAAGCTATAAATTTCCACTCAAACATTAGGGCTCTTGTCTACCACATTCCTCAGTGAGCAAGGCAATTTCAGGCAATTAAGCCTGAAAAGGTAAGGAAGGAGCACAGTTAGAAGAGCACCTAAATCTTCTGAATTCTAGCCCAGTTCTGTTTTCACAAGGTTCTGTCTGCTGATAAACTTGTTCAGTGGCTACGTCATACCCAACTCTTTAAAACCCCATGAATTGCAGCATGGCCAGGCTCCCCTGTTCTTCACAATCTCCCAGAGTTTGCTCACATTCATGTCCATTCAGTCTATGATGCTGTCTAACCAGCTTATTCTCTGCCACCCCTTTTACTTTTTGCCTTCAATCTTTTCCCAGCATCAGGGTCTTTTCCAATGAGTCTGCTCTTCCCTTCAGGTGGCTAGGTATTGGAGCTTCAGCATCAGTCCTTCCAATGAATATTGAGGATTGACTTCTTTTAGGTGTGACTGGTTTGATCTTGCTGTCCAAGGGACACTCAAGAGTTCTGCAGCACCACAGTTCAAAAGCATCAATTCTTTGGCTCTCAGCCTTCTTTTATGATCCAATTCTCACATCTGTACATGACTTCTGGAAAAACCGTATCTTTGACTGTATAGACCTTTGTCAGCAAAGTGATGTCTCTGCTTTTTAATATATTGTCTATGTTTGTCAGAGCTTTTCTTCCTCGGAGCAAGTGTCTTTTAATTTTGTGGCTGCAGTCACTTAATTTTGGGCTACAGTAATTTTGGAGCCCAAGAAAACTCCAATACTTTGGCTGCCTGATGTGAAGAACTGACTCATTAGAAAAGACCCTGATAGAAAGATTGAAGGCAGCAGGAAAAGGGGACGACAGAGGATGAGATGATTGAATGGCATCACCGACTCGATGGACATGAGTTTGAGCAAGCTCTGAGAGTTGGTGATGGACAGGGAAGCCTGGCATGCTGTAGTTCATGGGGTCACAAAGAGCCGGACATGACTGAGCAACTGAAATGAACTGAAGAAAATAAAATCTGCTTCCAGTTTTTCGTCATCTATTTGCCATGAGGTGATGGAACCATATACCATGATCTTTGTTTTCTGAATGTTGAATTTTAATCCAGCTTTTCCAGTTTCCTTTTTCACCTTCGTCAAGAGGATCTTCAGTTCCTCTTCACTTTCTGCCATAAGGGCGGTGTCATCTGCATATCCAAGGTTGTTGATATTTCTCCAGGCAATCTTGATTCCAGCTTGTGAGTCATCCAGACTGGTGTTTTGCATGATGTACCCTGCATATAAGTTAAATAAGCAGGGTAATAATATACAGCTGTGATGTACTCCATTCCCAATTTTGAACCAGTTCGTTGTTCCTTTCTGTTATTAACTGTTGCTTCTTGACCTGCATACAAGTTTCTCAGGAGGCAGGTCAGGTGGTCTGGTATTCCCATCTCTTAAGAATTTTCCACAGTTTGTTGTGATCCACACAGTCAAAGACTTTAGCATAGCCAATGAAGCAGTAGTAGATGTTTTTCTGGAATTCTCTTGCTTTTTGTATGACCCAACGGATGTTGGCAATTTGATCTCTGGTTCTTCTGCCTTTTCTAAATCCAGCTTGTACATCTGGAAGTTCTTGGTTCACGTACTGATGAAGCCAAGCTTGAAGGATTTTGAACATTACCTCTTAGCATGTGAAATGAGTGCAATTGTAGCTTGCACATTCTTTGGCATTGCCTTTCTTTGTGATTGGAATGAAAACTGACCTTTTCCAGCCTTGTGCCATTGGTGAATTTTCCAAATTTGGTGGCATTTTGAGTCCAGCATTTTAACAGCATCTTTTAGGATTTGAAATAGCTCAGCTGGAATTGCATCACCTCCACTAGTCTTGTTGGTAGTAATGCTTCCTAAGGCCCACTTGACTTCACACTCCAGGATGTTTGGCTCTAGCTGAGTGATCACACCATCGTGATTATCTGGGTCATGAAGATCTTTTTTGTAAAGCTCTTCTGTGTATTCTTGTCAGCTCTTCTTAAACTTTTCTGCCTCTGTTAGATCCTTGCTGTTTCTGTCCTTTATTGTGCTCATCTTTGTAAGAAATGTTTCTTTGGTATCTCCAATTTTCTTGAAGGGATCTGTAGTCTTTTCCATTCTGTTGTTTCCCCCAATTTCTTTGCAACGGTTTTTTAAAGAAGGGCTTCTTATCTCTCCTTTCCAATCTCTGGAAGTCTGCATTCAGTTGGGTATCTTTCTCTCTCTCCTTTGCTTTTCACTTCTCTTCTTTTCTCAGCTATTCGTAAGACCTCCTCTGATAACCATTTTGCCTTTCTGCCTTTCTTTTTCTTTGGAGTGGTTTTGGCCACTACCTCCTATACAATGTTACAAATCTCTCTCCATTGTTCTTCAGGCACTCTGTACAAGCCACATTAATGTGATGTCCAGTTTTTGAGAGAAGTTTTGAGGGTATAATGAGGACAGAGTTTGAGAGAGATAAATGATAGATCAGCAGTAGAGCAATGGGAAGTCATGGCCATTAATGTGTAAAAGGAAATACTGAAAAATTTCTCACAGGAGGTAACAATTAACTTGGTACTTAAAGTGTGTATAAAAATTTTTGACCAAAGAGATATGTCAGGCTTGCAGCCTAGGTCATCACATTTCAAAGGTCTGGAAACTAGAAGTCATTTACTTTACTTGGAGATTAGGTTACATGAGAGAAGATGGCTACAGATGTGATTGCATGAATACATAAAGAAATAATGAACAATATTTCATGCTAAAAAATGTTTTATGAAAGTGTCGGGGGAGCCCTTAAAGGAATTAGAGCAAAGGAGTGACATATTAGATATTCTTGTTAGAATAATTACTTAAGATTTCCACAGTAGTGGATGCTTTGATTTGGGGAGCAGAGACTTGTATTAGACTTTAGCAGAAACATAATGTCTTGGACTAAGGTTGCAGATTGGGAATGGGGAAGAAGAAACACTGAGACATATGAAGGATTAAGAATCCACAAGGGATTCCTGGTGGTCCAGTGGATAGGAATCCACCTGCTGGTGTGGGGGACACAGGTTCAATCCCTGGCCTGGGAAGATTCCACATGCCTCAGGACAGCTAAGCCCGTGCACCACAACTACTGAACCTGTATGCCATAATTTCTGAAACCCAAGTATCCTAGAGCCCATGCTCTGCAATGAGAGAGGCCACTGCAGTGAGACACCAGTGCATCACAACTAGAGAACAGCCCCTGCTCTCTGTAACTTGAGAAAGCCTGTGCACAGCAACCAAAACTCAGAGCCGCGATGAATAAATAAATACTTTGAAAAGTAGGTATTTGAAAAAATAGCCACCTTTCTCAGTCTATGAAGATTGGCTCTGTGTCATGGTGGTCCTTCACTGATTCGCTGGTTGTGCTCAAAGCCTAGGGTCTTCAGAGCTTGCTCCTCTCAGCATGGAGTCCCCACTGTCATTCTTACCAAGATTAAATAGATTTTTCTTAAACGAATGCTTCTCCATTTGTTGTGTATCTTGAGAACAATTTCTAGAGACTTTAAATAATTGGTTTTTCAAATAATTTTCTCCAATTAAACTGTGTTGTTTTTGGGGTGAGAGTCCTGAACTCTTTAGTCCACTTTGCCATAATTTTGTGCCCATCCTTTTAACTTTTCTGTATCTTCAAAGTCTAGATATGTCTTTTTGTAAATAGCATTTTTTTCCCTAGAGTAACAACCTTAGCTTTTAAACTTGAGCATTGAGTCCATCTACATTCATTGTAGTTACTGGTGTCTTGCTTTTATTATTTTTTCCATCTTGTTTTGTGCTTTCTACTTGTCTGCCTTTTATATTTAACTGTGTTTGGCTTCTCTTCTTTATTTTGATTATTTTCTCTCATTGTATTTTTTAATTTTACTAGTTTAGAGGTTATACTTTCTATTTCTATTTTCTTATCAGTTGTAATGCACTTCTTTAAATCTTTTTTAAAAATTTATTCTTTTTCAAAATTTTATTTATTTTTTAATTGAAGGATAATGGCTTTACAGAATTTTGTTGTTTTCTGTCAAACCTCAACATGAATCAACCATCAGTTCAGTTCAGTTCAGTTGCTCAGTCATGTCCAACTCTTTGCGACCCCATGAATCGCAGCACACCAGGCCTCCCTGTCCATCACCAACTCCTGGAGTTCACCCAAACTCATGTCCATTGAGTTGGTGATGCCATCCAGCCATCTCATCCTCTGTCGTCCCCTTCTCCTCCTGCCCCCAATCCCTCCCAGCATCAGGGTCGTTTCCAATGAGTCAACTCTTTGCATGATGTGGCCAAAGTATTGGAGTGATGCCATGATCTTAGTTTTCTGAATGTTGAGCTTTAAGCCAACTTTTTTCACTCTCCTCTTTCACTTTCATCAAGAGGCTTTTTAGTTCCTCTTCACTTTCTGCCATAAGGGCGGTGTCAACTCTTTGCATGAAGTGGCCAAAGTATTGGAGTTTCAGCTTCAGCATCAGTCCTTCCAGTGAACACCCATCACTGATCTCCTTGCAGTCCAAGGGACTCTCAAGAGTCTTCTCCAACACCACAGTTCAAAAGCATCAATTCTTTGGCGATCAGCTTTCTTCACAGTCCAACTCTCACATCCATACATGACCACTGGAAAAACCACTAGCTTTGTTTGTAGTGATGCTTTCTGAGGCCCACTTGACTCCACATTCCAGGATATCTGGCTGTAGGTGAGTGATCACACCATCATGATTATCTGGGTCGTGAAGATCTTTTTTGTACATAGGTATACATATATCCCCTCCCTCTTAAACCTCCCTCCCATCTCCCTCCCCATCCCGCCCCATAATAGCAAATCAAACAACCAACAAATGATTAATTTCCAAAACACACATGCAGTGCGCTTTTAACGTGTGCTTAGCTCATCAGGCTTCCCTGGCGGCTCAGACAGTGAAGAACCCGAACTTAACTTATCACGCTCTAAAGTCAATCAATACTGTTGCTCTCTGGAGATAATACAAAAACTCTAGACCAGAATAACTTTGTTAAGCCCCAAACAACTTGGAAACTAGGCTTGTTATAGATTTTGGTTTTGCTTCATGCTACTTTTTTACTCCACAAAAATTGATATTATGTTTTATATTGTCAGTGTTTATTTAGATTCCTTCCCCCAAATTTAATTTTCTTTAATCACTATTAGTTCTTTCACTTCTGACTTTCTACTTTTTTCTGCCTGAAGTACATACTTTAAGATTTCCTTTATTGAAGATACAGTGGTGGAAGAATATGTGTTTTTATATACAGATATCTTTATTTTCCTTCTATTTTAAAAAATATTTGTATTGGGAACATCATTTGTGTGTGTGTGTGTGGGTGTGCGCGCCACTTAGGTTGTTTCTGACTCTTCAGTCGTGTCTGACTGCACAGACTGTATTCCACCAGGCTCCTCTGTCCATGGGATTCTCCAGGCAAGAATACTAGAGTGGGTTGCTATTTCCTCCTCCAGGTAACACCATTATGGGTCAACAGTTATTATTTCTTAGCACATATTTCTCAAAAGATATCCCCCTGTCTTTTGTTTTCTGGTTGCTATTGAGAAAACAGCTTCATTTCTTTGAAGATGTTTTCTCTGTCTTCTTTGGTTGCTTTTAATATGCCTTTGCCTTTCTATATGCAGAGAATGGATATTGAAATGAGTATGGTATGCATTTCTTTTTGTTTATATTACTTAGAACTTATTGCATAACCCGAACCTCAACATTTTCTCTTTCTTCAATTCTTGAGATTTTTAGTTATTATCTTTTCCAATATTGTTCCTACTCTATTCTCTCTCTCCTCTCCTGAAACTCCAATTGGATATATAACCATAATGGAGAACATCTGCATGTTACTTACAGCTAATGGTTTCATTACTAAGTGCCGAGCCTTATAAGCGTTACATTAAATCATTTAATCCTCATGACAACCTCCTTAAGTAGATACTGTTATTTTACCCACCTGATGGATAACGACTATGAGGCAAAAAAGAGTTTATCACTTGTCAAAAATCACAGAAATACTAAGTGGCAGAACTGAGATATGAACAGAGGTCCTCTAACTCCAGAGTCCCAGTCTCAGTGTTCCGAAACTGCCTGCATTTTGCTACTCCTCAGAGTTCATTACTCTTCCTCTGACGTTTGAGGATTTCTTTGTTTTTGTTTTTTTCCTTTTTGTTTTTTTCCCCCACACAGCTCCTGTTGTCAACTGAATTTGGCACCTTAGCCATCAGTTTGCAGTAGTTACAACAAAATTTAACAGCGCAGTTTTTGATGTCGTTACCCAGGTGCTGCAACACACTCCGTAATCATTTTGACAATGAGGATATAATCCTAATAAATTATAGACATTCGTTTCTCCAGTCCAGACTTTGGGCAGCTGAGGTCAGGATATTTGTGGACTATGATTCCTGTTTCAGGAAGTCATGTCCTGTTTTGTTTCTTTAAATAATGGGTTTGTTGACCTTCAGAAGTGGTACACATGCTATATTTAATTTGCTTATTTGATTCTCATGTTTTAAATATTGTTTAAGATGCTAGTCTTCAGACTAAAAAACTTTAGTTGTGATGTTTATTGAAATTAACTCAAACTTAAGTGGGATTCGGATTTTTTTGTTTTGTTTTGTCTTTTAGTTTATCACTCTTCATCTTATCTTAAAATTATTACATGCTTATTGGAGAAAATTGTATAGAAAAATCATCTGTTATATTACCTATAGAGGTAACTACTATTAGTATCTTAAATTCTTACAATACTTTTTGAAGTATTTATAAATAAGTATATATTGTATTCCATAACATTAACATTTTCTAATGTCACCATGTTTTTTCTATAACATTTTAATGTTGTCTTTTATTCATTTACTGGATATATTATAATTTATAAACTGTTTTCATTGACTTTCTTTCCAAATTTTCATAATGATAAAACAGCACCATGATAAACAACCTTATAGCTGTACTTCTGTATTAATACATATTCATGAGTGTTTCCTTAGGATATATTTTTAAAGAGGAATAACTCAGATCAAAGAGTATGAATGTCTGAGGTTTTAAAATCCATATTTGTAAATTGTCTTCCAAGAGATAGTAGCAAATTGTATCTCCATTGACACAGTAAGACTCCCTACCTTCATCCTTGTTATTAATACTAGACATAATATTTTTAAAAACACGCCAATTTGATGGATTTTTTTGTTTCAGTTTTCTTTCTTCCTTTTTTTGACCACACCACAGAGCATGAGGGATTTTAGGTCTAACCAGGGATCTAACCTTTGCCCCCTGCAGTGTAAGTGTGGAGTCTTAACCACTGGACCACCAAGGAAGTCCTGAAAGTATCATCTTAATGATTTCAATTAAATTATGACACTTCAGAGTGATTGAAAAGTAGAATCTAAGGAGTGGGTCGAAGAGACACTTTAGATGTGAATGGAAGGGAATGTTTTCTATTTTGAATTAATACTAGTGAGAGAAGAATGTAATACAACAAACTGTAGCATAAAGGCAAATAAATCAAAGCGAAAGTGAAGTGAAGTTGCTCAGTCATGTCTGACTCTTTGCAACCCCATGGACTGTAGCCTACCAGGATCCTCCGTCCATTGGATTTTCCAGGCGAGAGTACTAGAGTGGGTTGCCATTTCCTTCTCCAGGGGCTTCTCCCGACCCAGGGATTGAACCCAGGTTTCTCGAATTGTAGGCAGACGCTTTACCTTCTGAGCCACCAGACCTCAGTCAATTGTCATATTTATAACCAAGGAAGCATATGAATGGACAATAACTCCAGAAAAAATAAATTGAAAGTTCAAGATTTATTTAAGCATATCTGGTGCCAGTACATACCAGTGCTAACTCATTTTTATCTTGGTAAATGACACCTTCATTCACTGAAGCCGGAAACTTGAATGTCATTACTGACTCCTCCTTTTCACTCACCCCTCAGGTCCCATCCGGTCTTGCTTGTTCTATATCTCAAATAGAGCTTGGAAGAAATTCTGTTCATCTTCACTACTGCCACTCTTATTCAAGTTACTGATAGCTCTCACATGGAAATCTTTGAACACTTCTTAACTGGTTTTACAATGCAGCAGCTAAAGTGATCTTTTAAAACAAGAACACCATCATGCCTCTCTCGGTGTAGAACCTTTTCATGGATTCCCACTGTATTTAGGATAAAATCCAAACTCTCTTACCTTCTCCTGCTTACCTCACTGGCCTCATCTCTGCACTCTCCCACTTGCAATCAATCACCCTGGAGTTTTTTCAACTCTCTGTGCTTGTTCTTCTCTACCTGGAAAGTTCTTCCTTGGCATTTTCAGGGCTGGTTCCATCCATTCTTGAGAACTCAGCTTAAATATCACCTTCCTAGATTCCTTGACTGCCATATTAGTCTCAATGATAGTACCCTGGCTATTTCTAGAACTTATCACAAATATGTCATTATGCTATTTACCTGCTCATTTATGTTAAATAATTTATTTATTTGGCTGTGTCTGGTCTTTGTGGTGGCATGTGAACTCTTAGTTGTGGTTTGTGAGATCTTGTTCTCTGACCAGGGATTGAACTCAGGCCCCCTGCATTGGGAGAACAAAGTCTTAGCCACTGGACCACCACCAGGGAGGTCCCTGTTCATTTATTTTTTTAAAGGGCAAATAAATGAAAGTGTAAATGAATGCAAAAAGCAATTTAGATACCACGTTTCACCCATAGAATGGCTATAACAAAAAAGACAATAGCAAGTGTTGACAACGATGTAGAGGAATGATAACACCACTTTTCATTATTTAAAGTAAAATAGTGCCACTACTTTGGAAAACAGTCTTTCAGTTTCTCAACTGGTTAAACATAGATGTGCTGTATGATTTAGCAGTTTCACTCCTAGGTATATACCCAAGAGAAATGGAAACTTATGACCACACAAAAACTTGTTCACAAACATTTATAGCATCATTATGCATAATAGCCAAAAGCGGAAATAGTCTAAATGTTTATCAGTTGATGAATGGATAAGTAAAGTTGGTATATCTATACAATGGAATATTATTTGGTAATAAAAAGTAATTAGTTAATGCTACAACATAGATGAATCTTGAAAATACATAGAGAAAGAAACCAGTCACAAAAGAATGCATATTATAATTCCAATTATGTGAAATATCCAGAATAGGGAAGTCTCCAGAGACAGAAAGTAGACTACTGATTGCCTAGGGCTAGAGCGTGTAGGGGTTAGGGATGACAGCTAAAGAGTACAAGTTTTCCTTTTGTGTAATGAAAATGTTCTAAATTTGACTGTATGTTGCATAAGTGGGTATACAACATTAAGAATATACTAAAAGCTACTGAATTGTACACTTTAAATTAGCAAAGTGGGAAGTATTTGAATTATATCTCAATAAAAGCGGTTTAAAAAGATAACTGAATGACCTTGTGCAGAAAGTGAATAATATCCAATCTATGTGTGTGTGTTAGTTGCTCAGTCATGTCCAACTCTTTTGCAACCCCATAGACTGTAGCCCACCAGGCTCCTCTATCCATGGAATTCTCCAGGCAAGAATACTAGAGTGGGTTGCCATTCCCTTCTCTAGGGTATCTTCCTGACCAGGGATCGAACCCAGGTCTCCTGATTGCAGGCGGATTCTTTACCGTCTGAGCCACCAGGGAAGCCCAGTTTATTTTTAGCAGTTACTAAAAGATTGAACTTAAGTCTTAACATATTTCTGTTTAAATCTTGTTCTGCCACTTATTGGTTATATGACACTGGGGAAGTTACTCCTCTGTAAATTGAGGATGATAATCATGTCGTAGGTGAGGGTTAAATGACATAACCTGTATAAAACAATTAGCAGAGTGGTTGGCACTTAGTAAACACTCAATATGTGTCGTGATAAAAAATACACAGCAAACTAGGAACAAAAGAGTAGCTCCTCATTCTGATAAAGGACATATGTGGTAGGCAGAATAATGCCCCCTCCAAAGAAAGAGTCAGACATGACTTAGCAACCAAACAACCAACAACAACAAAGATGTCCACATTCTAATACCCAGAACCTGTGAATACATTATGTTATGTGGCAAAGGAAAATTAAGATTGCAGATGGAATCTTTGCCATCTTGTGGTAACAAACTTAAATGTGACGGAGAAACACAAAGCATGAAAAAAAAATGGTGAATTGAACTGCATAAAAATTAAAAATGGTTGAAGATTTTGTTAAGTCACTGTAAAAACACACCATAAACTGGGAGAAAATAGTCACAATCCATATATCTGACAAATGATTTGCCTGTAGAATAATTAACAAATTGTTACAGCTTGTCATTAAAAACATAGACAAAAGATTTGAACAGATGTTTTCCCAAAGAAGATATTCTTTTCATCAGTAAGCATATTAAAAGTACCCAACATTATTAGTCACAATGGAAATGTAAACTATAACCACAATGAGATGCTACTGCAGGCTCATTAAACAGCTACATTGAAAAAGACTGATATGGGACTTCCCTGGTGATCCAGTGGTTAAGAATTGGCCTTCCAATGCAGGAGACACAGGTTCAATCCCTGGTTGTGGAACTATTGACAAGATCCCACATGCTGCAAGGCAACAAAGCCCGCGTGCCCTAGAGATCGTGCGTTGAAATTAGAGAAGCCTGCATCCTGCTGTGAAGATTCTGTGTGCCACAACTAATAACCACACAGCCAAATAAAAATAAATTTTTTTTAAAAAAAGAAAAAGACTGATAATACTAAGCACTGGAGAGGATGTGTCTGTGAAACTCTCATACACAAAAACAAACTTCAGTAGTTACTTATAAAGTTGAAAACATATCATTAACATGGGATCCATGAATTCTAAGTACTTACCTAAAGAAAACCTATGTCTATGCAAAGATTTGTATGAAATGTTCATAGCAGATTTTTTAAAAATTTATTTTTTGAAGGATAATTGCTTTACAGAATTTGTTGTTTTCTGTCAAACCTCAACATGAGTCAGCCATAGGTATACATATCCCCTCCCTTTTGAACCTCCCTCCCATCCCCCTCCCCACCCCACCCCTCTACGTTAATACAGAGCCCCTGTTTGAGTTCCCTGGGCCATACAGAAAATTCCCATGGCACCTATTTTACATATGTTAATAGACGTTTCCATGTTACTCTCTCCCTACATCTCACCCTCTCCTCCCTCCCCCACCTCCCGTGTTCATAAGTCTGTTCTCTATGTCTGCTTCTCCATTGCTGCCCTGCAAATAAATTCATCGGTACCACCTTTCTAGATTCCATATATATGTGTAAGTATATGATATTTATCTTTCTTTTTCTGACTTCACTGTATAATAGGCTCTAGGTTCATCCACCTCATTAGAACTGACTCAAATGCTTTCCTTTTTATGGCTCAGTAACATTTCATTGTATTCCATAGCAGATTTATTCATAACAACCTAAAACTGGAAGCAACCCAAATGTCCATCAATAGATTAGTAGATAAATGGATAAATTGTGATATAGCCATACAATGGGATAGTACTCAGCATAAGAAGGAATGATCTACTGATACACATAAGGATATGAGTGAATTCCAAAGCCTTTGAGTGATAAAAAACAGACACAAAAATGTATATATTTTATGATTCCATTCATATGAAATTCTAAATAAGAGAAATTATGATCTATAGTGACAAAAAGTAGATTGGTGGTTGTCTGGGACCAAAGCTACAAAGAAGCTTGAGGGAAATTTTAGAGTGATAAAAAGGGTCTCTGTTATGTTCGTGGTGGTCTTTATCAAAACTCATCAGCTGAACAACTTTAAGTGGGTTCAATTTCATGTATGTAAACTGTAAATCAATAAAGTTGATTTGTAAAAAAGAGGCTATATCACACAGGGAACTCTATTCAACATCTCATAATAACCTATAGTGAAAAATAATCATATACATATATGTATAAATAAATCATTTTGCTGTACACCTGAAACCAATACAATGCTGTAAATCAACTGTACTTCAAAAAAACAAATAAATAAAGAGGCAAAGGACTTGAACAGACAATTCATAAAATAAGGACTCAGAATTGTCAGCAAAGATGAAAAGAACTCAACTTGACTAATAATCTAAAGAAAGGCATAATCAAGTAATAGTGAGATATTTTATATTTTATACATTATATATATATAATTATATGTATATAATTATATATATATATACATTTTATATTAATAAAGATTAGCAAAGATTAAGTGAATGATAATGCAGTGCCCAATGTTATGGGTTATAAATGGTTCATCTCTCAATAGTTACATAGATATATCTTTCCTAAAAAACAATTTAACAAATTGTATATCACATATTCATATGTATGAATGTATAATGCATCATTCATACTCATTCATATATCATACACATCATGCATCATGTCATAAGAATGATTTTATTGCACCCAGACTCTTGCATCTCCCCATACATAGTGAAGTGCTAAAACTCATTAATTTGAGCTGTCTGATTTTTCTCTTGACAAATTTTATTTTAAAATCTTTAAAAAGTGTATTTTCTTTGACACCAAATTTCTGTTTTTTAGAATTTGTTCTGGGAGTTCCCTGGAGGATCAGAGATTAGGACGTGGCACTTTCATTGCTAGGGTCTGGGTTCAATCCCTGGTTGGGGAACTAAGATCCCATAAGTCATGCAATGAATCCAAAAAAGAAAAAAGAATTTATTTTTTAAAATGTGCACATTGAGGACATTTATTAAAGATTAATAAATGTGTCCAGTTTGGACACAATTAAATGTCCAGGAGAATGGGTAAGGAAATTGTGGGACATCCATTAATAAAATGATACACTGAATCATCTTCTTGAGTTATTTCATGATATGGAGGAAAATCTCAAAATTCTTCATAAAGCGAAAAAAATCTGTTTGTAAAACAGTCTAGCATGATCCCAATTTGCATATGGTCCTAATATTATATAGATACAGAGATATAAGAAAATATAACTGAAAGGATAACATCTCAAAGTGCCAAGTGATTATTATTGTGAGTGACATCTACTTTTTTCTATATTAAGCTTTTCTATGTTTTCCAAATTTTCTGAAATTAATATGTATTGCTTTTTTAATTTTATAAGGATAAAAGCAGTTTACTTTCAAACAGTAAAAAAATATATCTCCAAAAATATATATATATCTCATTCAGTGCTTGCTGTATTTTCTTCATTGAACCAAAGGTAATCATCTCATTAATTACATACAAAAATGCTTTTGCAAAATCAATTTTTTAAAAACAGAAAACAGTATGTTCACTTTTCAAACATAAATAGCCTAATCTAGGACCACCCTCAATAAAATCTGATGGATGAATTATTTTAGATACTAACCAGTTATCTCTGCTCGTTTTTTCCTCTCAAGAAGTTTCTCAGTGGTCCTGAGTCCACTGATCCAGAAATCTAGAGCATCCGTGGTTGGGAGGGGGAAGCCCCTCCCATCCAGCTTCTGGAGGCTTCCCTGTAGCATTCAGGAAGTCTGAGGTTCCCAGCCTTCCGTGAGGAGATGGGAGAAACAGAGAGAGACCCAGTGTATCAGGCAGGGGTGGAAAACATGCATTCAAAGGCTGAGATGTAAACTGCTGACTTGGAGCAATAGGAGGAAGGAACCACACTTTAGCAGTCTCCTGGCATCAGGCAACCAGATAGAATGCACATCAGGAAATGGAACTTAAACACCCACGAGCAAAGCACCACACTCAAGATGAGCGCAGCAGCAATATGCTCCATCAGAGGAACTGAGTGGAGAAGAGGCTTCTGATCCTCCTTATTGCTGTTAGAGTCAGAACTTAGAATACCTCCCATGAAGGAGAGAGAAGAAACAATATAAACAGGAGTTTTAAGTTGGAATATGACTAAATTATAGATCTGGATAGATTGAAGGTTCATTGAACTGGAGAAGCTTACCTCCAAATGAATAGATTAGAAGTCTACCATCAACTGAAATGGAGACTGTATCAGAACAGCAGCTTGATTTATACAGAAACAAAGTTTGCATATGTTCTCACCTGAATTTGTTAACTGTGAGATTCATCACTAAATCAAACAAAGGAAGGTAGAGTCATCATAGACTCATTTCAAAATATTTCCACTGTAAAAATAGACTGAGTGGTTAGGCCTGTGCTTTACCTAAAGGAATTATTATATGGCTGAGAAGGACTATCAGGTAAGCCTTGGCCCAGCTGTCTTCTGTACACTCTTGCTTCAATTTTTAAGTCAGCTGTAGTGGAAAAGTAATTGCAAATTGTTTATGGGACACTGATCAAATGTATTTACCTGGATGTCCTGCTTCCCATACCTTTACCACTCTAACTCCCAGAATCATAAGTTAGATAGAGATCAGAACTAACTCAACTTCCCACATAAAGCAAATGCCAACCTCCTAGAGAACTGAAGCCAATCAATTGCTAAGACAGTACTTTACATGACAAGTACAACAGAACCCACTTCAGAGAGTTTAAGCAAAAAAGGAATTTATTGACGAGATCAGAAAACTAACAGAATCTTTAGGAAGGTGCAGAGAACCAGGACTGGAAGGCTGTGTGGGCAAGAACAGGTAATTTCAGTGCTGGGTCACTTGGAAACCCTACTGTCTCTCCCTCTGGACTCAGGCTCTGCAAGACAGAGGTGGAGCAACTGTGCCACTGCTCTCACCAGGTGGATGCCTCTCTGCTGTTTCACCAGGATGGCTTTCAAACTGTAACCCCTTGGCGCTCCAATTGTAGTCTTATGTTGGCTTCCAATCAGCAGACCCCTGAGGGTATGTGTGTACGCACTAACTTCAAGGAACGCTGTGAACAAGGATTTCTGCAGACATTTGGACACAGTGTGGGAAGGTGAGGGTGGGATGATTTGAGAGGATAGCATTGAAACATATACATTACTGTATGTAAAAGAGATAGCCAGTGGGAGTTTGATGTATGACTCAAGGAACCCAAAGCCGGTGCTCCGCAACAACCTAGAGGGGTGGGAAGGCGAGGGAGGTGGGAAGGGGGTTTAAGCGGGAGGGGACATATGTACACCTAATGTCAATTCATACTGATCTATGGCCAAAACCATCACAATATTGTAATTATCCTCTAATTAAAATAAATAAATTTTCAAGGACTTCCCTGGTGGTCCAGTGTTTGGGAGTCTGCCTGCCAATGCAGGAGTCATGAGTTCAATCCCTGGTCCGGGAAATCCCATATGCCACAGAGCAACTAAGCCTGTGTGCCACAACTACTGGTCTCACGTTCTAGAGCCCATGTTCCACAATAAGAGAAGCCCCTGAAATAAGAGGCCCCCGCTCACTGCAACTAGAGAAGACCCGCATGGAGCAGCGAAGACCCAGTACAGCCATAAATAAATAAATACACAAAATAAGTAGAATATTCAAAAAAAGAAAAAACTATTTAAGAAATAATTTTTTTTTTTTTTTTTTTTAGAAAAAAGAGTTTCTAGCTTCTGCTTTGTGAAAAGTGAATGTCGCTCAATTGTGTCTGACTCTTTGTGGCCCCATAGACTATACAGTCCATGGAATTCTCCAGGTCAGAACACTGGACTGGGTAGCCTTTCCCTCCACCATGGGATCTTCCCTTATCCAGGGATTGAACCTAGGTCTCCTGCATTGAAGGCAGATTTTTTACCAGCTGAGCCACCAGGGAAGGATTTAGGAATACGGATTTCATAATTTGGGAAACTCTTCAATTATTGGAAGGGTATTTTAAAATTCAAGGAGAGTAAAAGGTAATCACCAATTACCCTAAAGAAGTACATTACCCTAAAGAAGTATCTTTGGGCTTCTTGGCATTTTAAATGAGATTCTGATTCCTTGTAAACAGCATTTATTTGTCATAAATATCTGAGACCTGCTCCCTCTTCCCTAGGCCACGCCCCTGTGGGCATCTGAACACAGCTATCATACCTCCTTAAGGTATTTTTTCCTTTTTGCCAAATATCTCCAGCTATTTCAAATGTTAATTTTAGGAGAGGATTTCAGTTACCTTGAAAATCAACAATCTGTCCTCCCACATTTAGTTTCTCTCACTAAAGCCTTTCTTATATTAGTGCATCTGAATTATTAGGCCAGTTGTAAGGAGAAAGGATGGGGAATTATAGATTTTTAAAAAGTAGTGTATGTGTATATATAAAACAGAGAATAATAGACACAATATACCCCTACTTCCTAAAGGAGTTAGTCAAGAAGTTTTGACTCTCCTTTTTCAGGCATACTAGGAAGTTGCCAACGTAGAAGGAAATGGCAACCCACTCCAGTACTCTTGCCTGGAGAATCCCAGGGACAGTGGAGCCTGGTGGGCTGCTGTCTATGGGGTCGCACAGGGTCGGACACGACTGAGTGAGCACAGCAGAGCATGCATCCTAAATGTATTGAAAACACCTGACTGCAAATCTGTTTGCAAAGGACAGTGACGAGGCCACATGGAGTATGTGCTTGAATGAGGGTGGATATCATGTTGCTCATTTTACCATGATAAACCACAGCATTAGTCTCCTGTGGCTGCTATAACAAAATACCACATGCTGGGGGGCTCAAAACAACAGAAATTTACTCTCTCACACTCTGGAGGCCAGATGTCAAAAATCGGCATCACTGGGCTGATACCAAGTTGTCAGCAGGACCACACTCCCTCCAGAGGCTTTAGAGGAAAATCCATTTTTTTGCCTCCTCTAGCTTCAGGTGGCTGCCAGCATTCCTTGACTCACAGCCGGTCCAATTGCTGTCTCCATGGTCACATTGTCTTTTCCTTTTCTGTCTGAGTCTCCTTCTCCCTCTCTTTTATGTGGACACTTTTTTCATTGCATTTAGTGCTTACCCAGATAATCCAGAGTTATCCTCCCATCTCAAGAGCTTTAACCATATCTACAAAGATACATTTACAGATCCCAGGGATTAAGACTTGATACATTAATATTTGGATGGCCCACTACAATCACATTTCCACATTCCCTCTTTCTATCCTGTTTTACATCATTTGTTATTATAAAAGTAATAGGTGTTTGTTAAAGAAAATCAGAATATATGGATAAACAAAAGAAGAAAATTTTAAATTATCCCCAAGAGATAAGTACTGTTAATATTGTTGGTGCCTATCTTTATAGTTTTTCTCTGTGAACATACATTTCCATATAGATTTCATTAACAGTTCAAAAATCCAGGCTGATAGCACGGTCCGTGGTCTCACTTCAGAGAAACCCTTCTCACAAGTTGGGATGCACTGCTGTTAATACTGTAGAAAACCAAGAATGTTGAATTTATTTAGGGTAAAACTTCAATATCTCTCTATATCAGATAAGTTAGAAAGCTCTTTTTGAAATAAGTTTTGTAACATAAAAAGTTCCTGATTGT
The DNA here is from genome assembly GCF_023699985.2 of Odocoileus virginianus. Taxonomy (NCBI): domain Eukaryota; kingdom Metazoa; phylum Chordata; class Mammalia; order Artiodactyla; family Cervidae; genus Odocoileus; species Odocoileus virginianus. The sequence continues at coordinate 14,548,758 of NC_069675.1, read as the reverse complement.
GCCAAGGTAGGGGAAAGAGTATGAAAGAACGGCATTCTAAAGACAAGTGCTGGGGAAAATGTCTCCATTCTTGAGGCCTGGTGCAAACCTGCTTCCTGGAACTTGTGGTTACAAGCTCTTGATGTGTATGTACAAGTGGGAGCCAGTGGCTCTTCAAAGTCAGGAGGATGCCCTGAATACTATCATGGAATGGATCAACAGTGGTGGTCCATTTGCTCTGTGTTAATCTTGCTCAGGACTCTGGTGACTAACAGAATGCATTTGCTAAAGTCTCCTGGAATCCAAGGGCTTCTCAGGTGGCGCTGGTGGCAAAGAAGCCACCTGCCAGTGCAAGAGACATAAGAGACACGGGTTCCATCCCTGGGTCGGGAAAATCCCCTGGAGCAGGGCACAGTAACCCACTCCAGTATTCTTGCCTGGGGAACCCTATGGATAGAGGAGCCTGGCAGGCTGCAGTCCATGGGGTCACACAGAGTTGGACATGACTGAAGCGACTTAGCACACATGCAGTCTGGGACCCGAGGTCTAGATGATAAGGATGACTTGACTGCAGTAGCAATAAACTTTAACTAACCAAACCTGCTCATTTCATTTCTCTTGCTTTCTGTCTTGGCTAATAATAAAAATTAATATACATTAAATGTTCAAAACACGTTGTTTTCATTTTAAGCTATAGAATAATAAACTAACAGCAACAGAACTCACGTTTTGTGAATAAACAGGGGTAAAAATGAGTAATTCCTTTCCTGATGTGAATTTCCAGCTTTGCATCTTTTAAGCTCATTTCACTTGTACTTAACACTCATCTTCTCTTTTTGAACTGGAAGTTCATACTGTGTCCAAACCATTCTTTCTGTGCTTTGAAGAAAAAGAGGAACTTGTCAATGTTTGCCCTTCTCTTACAATCCCCTTCCGGGAATGGAGAGACTTCAGACCTACAAGAACACTGGATTTTGCTATGAAACAGAAAGCAAATGAAAAGAAATTTTATTTTCATTTTTAGCCCATGATGAGAAACTTTCATTTTAAAAGTGTCTTTTGATCCATCAAGAAGAGGGCAACCGGGTTGCTCAGCCAGGTACTGTGGGGTCAGAGAATGGGGTATTAAGTGGGTTTTGGAACCAAATATTGACATTTGGATTTACATTCATTTAAAGTTTGTTTCTGCTGAGTATGAAGCCTTAAGTCTAAAGAGGGCAGTGTTGCATGGCTGGTTGGATTTGCCAGCAGGGAGACTTTAGGGGTCATGAGTCTGGTCTGCTGGGGTTTCGTCCAGTTTTTCAAAACTGAGGTTTAAACTAAAGTTAAGTCAGAGGGGTGCATCTGTGTTTACTGTGAGACAAAGTGAGGGGAAGGACTTTGAAAATGCTCTGGGGCTTTATAGATACGAAACCTACTCTCATTCATGAGACTTCTGCTAGAGTTGCAGAAGTTCAGAGCTGAAAAGGCGTGGGGGCACTGCTCAGTCCATCCACTCTCCTCACTTAGGAGAAAGCTGCTATCTAGACAGAGAAGTGAAGGATGCTTAGAGGACCCCTGTTATCGATAGGGTCTTTACGGACTTTATCTCAGTTAATCCTTATGACCCTGGAGGAGAGAGGGGGAAAATGCAGAGAGAGGTCAAGTGACTTGCTGCAGATTATGCAATAATTGTCTAAAGAATTGTCTAAAGATGGGATAGAACCCCATTTCTTGTCACGGTTCTCTTAACAGTTCAGCGACTTTCTATAATACTACTTGTGTTAGCCTGCTCTGGCTACCATAACAAAATACCACAGACTGGGTGACTTAAACAACAGAAAGTTATTTTCTCACAATCCTGGAGGCCAGAAGTCCAAGGTAGACAGAATGTTGGCAGGTCTGGCTTCTAAGGCTGCTCTCTTAACTTGCAGACGGCTGCCTTCTCCCTGTGTCCTCCCACGATCTCTCCTTGGGGCATGCATCTCTCAGGTCTCTCTTTGTGTGTCCAAATCTACTCTTCTTATAAGGACACCAGGAAGATTAGAGCTTCAACAAATGGATTTCAGGGGGGTGGGGTGAACACAATTAAGCCTGTAACATTAACAGTAATAATAATCTGTGAGATTGCTGGAGTTTATTGGAGATCTCAGTACATTCTAGACTAGAGCCTTTTTACTGGAAAGGGAGACAGATAATACCCGCTGATCATCTCTGTCCCAACTGCTTTCCTGCTTAATCTTATTTATCTCTTTATGACGGTGCTGGGTCTCCGTTGCTGCGTGGGCTTTTCTCTAACTGCGGTGAGTGGGGGCTACTCTCCGGTTGCGGTACACTGGCTTCTCATTGCGACGGCTTCTCTTGTAGAGCACAGGCTCTAGGGCTCTCAGGCTTCAGTGGATGAAGCACGTGGGCTCAGTAGTTGTGGCTCCTGGGATCTGGAGCACAAGGCTCAATAGTTATGGCTTAGTTGCTCTACGGCATGTGGAATCTTCCTGGAACAGCGATCTAACCCATGTCTCCTGTATTAGCAGGCAGATTTCAATTCACTGTACCATCAGGCAAGTCCTAACAGCTTTTTTTCTAATTTTATCTATAAACTATAGAATGCTGCATAGACATGAGTTTTATGGGTCCTGAGGAAATTCAGTTCTCTAAGGAACTCATGTAACCATTCTGAAGAAAATACCTATTTTTAGAATTAGTCTAAATAATATTTTCCAAAGCACAAATATAGGAAAAGGACATCTTCTATGTAATTCAATTATTCTCTGACATTTTGCTTCAGGGTGAGGGCTGGGGGTGTTCAGAGCCACAGCCAGGGTCCAGGGGAGCCACCTGGTCAGTCTTATTCTTAATGCCAGTGGGTAACAGATTGGATGACCTGAGCTTTGGACTACAGGCAGTTTATTCTTCAGAAAAATAAGTAACAGGTCAACAGTCTCTGACTAGGTTTTCTGATCTAGTCACAGACTTCTCTGTGGGTAGGAAGACTCTCCAGTATCCAAACTGAGTATGAATTTTTAACATGTTCAAAATCAGCTGAGATTCCTGCCTGATGATCCATGTAAAGTTTTAATCACTTTTGCAGATAAAGTGAATGGATGGCTAACTTTGGGTCTAGTTTATTCTGTTTATATGTGAATATAAAAAACTTCTTGGCTCTTTCCTCTATCTTCTCCCTCTTTTTTCTGTTCTCACTTAAACTCTGACCAATTCAACGGAGGTCTGACCCACGCTTTCTTCCAAGGGGCATGTAGGAAGGGAAGGAAGGAACTATAGCAGCTGTTATCCTTTCTGTGTACCAGTCACTATACCTTGATTGAGGATTCCCAGCCTGTCGGTGCTAGAGCTGGAATTTACCTCAATCCAGGCATCAAAATACAAATTAGGCCCTTGCTCACAGTCAGGAGTTGTCCCAATCCTTTTCTCAGGCTCTTTCCCCCATAGTTCTCACCTTGTGCAGTTTCCTCGGCCTAGACATAGCCTTTCCCTTTTACAGCCTCATAACTTTGATTTCCTTTAAGAACAATTCCAAACTTACCCCCTCCAAGCATATTTAAAATCCCTCCATGGAAGCCCTACTGACCTTCAAAATTTCAGTTCAGTTCAGTTTAGTCGCTCTGTCGTATCCGACTCTTTGCGACCCCATGAATCGCAGCACGCCAGGCCGCCCTGTCTATCACCAACGCTTGGAGTTTACTCAAACCCATGTCCATCGAGTCGGTGATGCCATCCAACCATCTCATCCTCTGTCGTCCCCTTCTCCTCCTGCCCCCAATCTCTCCCAGCATCGGGGGCTTTTCCGGTGAGTCAACTCTTCACATGAGGTGGCCAAAATACTGGAGTTTCAGCTTCAGCATCACTCCTTCCAATGAACACCCAGGACTGATCTCCTTTAGAATGGACTGGTTGGATCTCCTTGCAGTCCAAGGGACTCTCAAGAGTCTTCTCCAGCACCACAGTTCAAACGCATCAATTTTTTGGCGCTCAGCTTTCTTTATAGTCCACTCTCACATCCATACATGACCACTGGAAAAACCATAGCCTTGACCAGATGTACCTTTGTTGGCAAAGTAATGTCTCTGCTTTTTAATATACTATCTAGGTTGGTCATCACTTTCCTTCCAAGGAGTAAGCATCTTTTAATTTCATGGCTGCAATCACCATCTGCAGTGATTTTGGAACCCAAACAAATAAAGTCTGACACTGTTTCCACTGTCTCCCCATCTATTTCCCATGAAGTGATGCTACTGGATGCCATGATCTTAGTTTTCTGAATGTTGAGCTTTAAGCCAACTTTTTCACTTTCCTCTTTCACTTTCATCAAGAGGCTTTTTAGTTCACCTTCACTTTCTGCCATAGGGTGGTGTCATCTGCATATCTGAGGTTATTATATTTCTCCTGGCAATCTTGATTGCAGCTTGTGCTTTTTCCAGCCCAGTGTTTCTCATGATATACTCTGCATATAAATTAATAAGGACCGTGACAATATACAGCCTTGACGTACTCTTTTCCCGATTTGGAACCAGTCTGTTGTCTCATGTCCAGTTCTAACTGTTGCTTCCTGACCTTCATATAGGTTTCTCAAGAGGCAGGTCAGGTGGTCTGGTATTCCCATCTCTTTCAGAATTTTCAACAGTTTATTGTGATCCACACAGTTGAAGGCTTTGGCATAGTCAAAAAAGCAGAAATAGATGTTTTTCTGGAACTCTCTTGCTTTTTCGATGATCCAGCGTATATTGGCAATTTCATTTCTGGTTCCTCTGCCTTTTCTAAAGCCAGCTTGACATCTGGAAGTTCTCGGTTCATGTATTGCTGAAGCTTGGCTTGGAGAATTTTGAGCATTACTTTACTAGCATGTGAGATAAGTGCAATTGTGCAGTAGTTTGAACATTCTTTGGCATTGCCTTTCTTTGGGATTGGAATGAAAACTGAACTTTTCCAGTCCTGTGGCCACTGCTGAGTTTTCCACATTTGCTGGCATATTGAATGTAGCACTTTCACAGCATCATCTTTTAGGATTTGAAATAGCTCAACTGGAATTCCATCACATCCACTAGCTTTGTTCATAGTGATGCTTTCTAAGGCCCACTTGACTTCACATTCCAGGATGTCTGAGTGATCACACCATTGTGATTATCTGGGTCATGAAGATCTTTTTTGTACAGTTCTTCCGTGTATTCTTGCCACCTCTTCTTAATATCTTCTGCTTCTATTAGGTCCACACCATTTCTGTCCTTTATCGAACCCATCTTTCCGTGAAATCTCTAATTCCGTGAAATCCTTGATATCTCTAATTTTCTTGAAGAGATCTCTAGTCTTTCCCATTCTGTTGTTTCCCTCTATTTCTTTGCATTGGTCACTGAGGAAGGCTTTCTTATCTATCCTGGTTATTCTTTGGAACTCTGCATTCAAGTGGGAATATCTTTCCTTTTCTCCTTTGCTTTTCACTTCTTTTCACAGCTATTTGTAAGGCCTACTCATACAACCATTTTGCCTTTTTGCATTTCTTTTCCATGGGGATGGTCTTGATCCCTGTCTCCTGTACAATGTCACCAACCTCCATCCATAGTTCATCAGGCTCTCTATCAGATCTAGTCCCTTAAATCTATTTCTCACTTCCACTGTATAGTCATAAGGGATTTGATTGAGGTCATACCTGAATGGTCTAGTGGTTTTCCCCACTTTCTTCAGTTTAAGTCTGAATTTGGCAATAAGGAGTTCATGATCTGAGCCACAGTCAGCTCCTGGTCTTGTTTTTGCTGACTGTATAGTGCTTCTCCATCTTTGGCTGCAAAGAATATAATCAATCTGATTTCGGTGTTGACCATCTGGTGACGTCCATGTGTAGAGTCTTCTCTTGTGTTGCTGGAAGAGGGTGTTTGCTATGACCAGTGCATTCTCTTGGCAAAACTCTATTAGCCTTTGCCCTGCTTCATTCTGTACTCGAAGGCCAAATTTGCCTGTTACTCCAGGTGTTGCTTAACTTCCTACTTTTGCATTCCAGTCCCCTATAATGAAAAGGACATCTTTTGGGTGTTAGTTCTAGAAGGTCTTGTAGGTCTTCATAGAACCACTGTTCAACTTTACCTTCTTCAGCATTACTGGTCAGGGCTTTGACTTGGATTACTGTGATATTGAATGGTTTGCCTTGGAAATGCCTTGTCATTTTTGAGATGCATCGCAGTAGTGCATTTAGGACTCTTTTGTTGACTATGAGGGCTACTCCATTTCTTCTAAGGGATTCTTGCCCACAGTAGTAGATATAATGGTCATCTGAGTTAAATTTGCCCATTCCAGTCCATCTTAGTTTGCTGATTCCTAAAATTTCGACATTCACACTTGACATCTCCTCTTAGAACACTTCCAATTTCCCTTGATTCATGGACCTAACATTCCAGGTGCCTATGCAATATTGCTCTTTACACTATTGGACCTTGCTTCCCTCACCAGTCACATCCACAGCTGGGATGTTGTGTTTTCTTTGGCTCCATCCCTTCATTCTTTCTGGAGTTAGTTCTCCTCTGATCTCCAGCAGCATATTGGACACCTACCGACCTGGGGAGTTCATCTCTCAGTGTCCTATCTTTTTGCCTTTTCATACTGTTCATGGGGTTCTCAAGGCAAGAATACTGAAGTGGCTTGCCATTCCCTTCTCCAGTGGACCATGTTTTGTCAGAGCTCTCCACCATAACCCATCCATCTGGTCATGGCCCTACTCGGCATGGTTCATAGTTTCCTTGAGTTAGACAAGGCTGTGGTCCATGTGATTAGATTGGTTAGTTTTCTGTGATTGTGGTTTTCAATCTGTCTGCCTGCCCTCAGTTGATATCATGACCTGGTAATGAGTTCAGCAGTTGGAAAAATTGTCCTCAAGGACTCTGTTTCATCCTTGTAGTTTTTCTTGCTTCTCTCATCTCTGAAAGCCTCAGATGCTTGGCACCTCACACAGATGCACTGGGGTCCAGTTCTTTGGTGTCCCATACATTAGTCATCTAAGAAGTTCCATCTTAATCTCGTTTATATGTCCAGTGATGAAAAGTTTGGCCCTAAGAGCATGACTATTTGCATCTTAGCGGGGTGTTTCTCACATATTTGACATTTAAACAAATCATTTCAGACACCTCCCTCCTTTATATAATTTAATTTTTAATAATAGTCATATGACAGGATTAATAATAGTGATGGCCAAAAGGAAACTCAGTGACAATTTTTTTTTAAATTTAATGTGGCAAAATACATGTAATATGATATTTACCATCTTAACCATTTTTAAAAAACAGACATTGGATTTTATTTTATTTGTTTACTTTTTGGCCACACCACATGGATTGTAGCGTCTTAGTTCCTGGAACCAATGCCCCAACTGTGGAAGCAGAGTCTTGACCACTGGACCGCCAGGGAACTCCCCTATCTTAACCAATTTTAAGTGTACAGTTCAGTAGCAGTTATGTATATTCACACTGTGGTAGAATCTACAGAACTTTTGCATATTGCAAAATTGAAATTGCTTCCTTTAAGCAAGAATGCCCCATTTCCACCCTTCCAACAGCTCCTGGCAGCCACCATTCTACTTCCTATTTCTGTGAATGTTTTGGCTACTCTAGACATTTCATGTAAGTTAAAGCACACAGTTTTCATCTTTTTATGACTAGTTTGTTGCAGTTAGCGTCATCTCAAATTTCAGCAATATTGTAGTTTATGACAATAGCTTCCTTCCTTTCCTTGGGACAGGATAATCTCTAAGTCCATCCATGTTGCTGCAAATGGCATAATTTCATTCTTTTTAATGTCTGAGTAATATTCCATTGTATATATGTACTACAACTTCTCCATCCATTCCTCTGTTGATGGACATTTAGTTTGCTTAAACCTAGGAATATTATTCAGCCATAAAGAAGAATGAAATGATGCCATTTGAAGCAATATGAATGGATCTAGAGATTATCAGAGTAAGTGGAATAAGTCAGACAAAGACAAATATCGTAAGATACCACCCATATGTGGAATCTAATTTTTTGAAAAGAGATACAAATGAACTTATTTACAAAACAGAAACAGACTTACAGATAATGACAACAAACTTATGGTTACCAAAAGGGAAATGTCGGGGTAGCAGGGAGGGATACACCAGGAGCTTGAGATGAACATACACACCAGAGGATCTTCCCAACCCAGGGATCAAACCCAGGTCTCCCACATTACAAGCCGATTCTTTACTGTCTGAACCACCAGGGAAGTCCCAAACATTCATGCACTACTGTATGTAAGATATATAACCAACAAGGACCTACCGCATAGCACAGGAGATTCTATTCAGTATTCTATGATAACTTGTATGAGAAAAGAATCTAAAAAAGAATGAATATGTGTATATGTATAACTGAATCACTTAGCTGCAGATCTGAAACACAACATTGAAAATAAACTATACTCCAATAAAATTATAATATTTAAAAATAAATAAATAAAATATGATTCCAGGTTTCCGGCATCAGTCCCAGTGTTCTGTGTCTTGCATAGCCCTTTCTGCCCTGAGAAACAGAAATTATATAACTTGTTTTCTACTATGCAGACTAGGGAGGATTCACAAGTCTGGTCTGGTGAGCTTTCAGGAAATAAATTTTAAGTGTTTATATAAAGTTTATTCACACTTTCTTGATCTAGAAGTTACACAGGAAACAGCCGAGAACTGAAATAAACCAGGCTCTGAAGAGAGGCAGAAGGGTTGAACTGTGACACCCTGTACCATCTACAACTTGGAAAACAGGAGGTTTGATTCTAGGACTTAGGTGATTTAGAAGCTGCATTACTATTAATGTTCGCCATCATTTCCTGTTTCTCTGTTCTGATTGCTTTTGCTATGTAATAAACTGCCCTAACTTGTCATGGTAAAAATAAAATAAAACAAAATAAAATAAATATGGGAATGCAAACAATTCTCAAAAAGAAAAAAATTGAAGAGTTTACACTACCTGATTTCAACACTTACTATAAGGATACAGTAATCAAGACAGTGTGATATTGGCATAAGAACAGACATAAACCAGTGGAACAGAATAGAGTCCAGAAATAGATTCATAAATTCAATGGGTAAAAAATATTTTCAACCAATCATGATGGAAACACTGTATATCCCTATGCGAAAAAAGTGAAACTCAACTCCTTATCTCACATCATAACCAGGAAAATTATCTCACAGTGGATCATGGGGATTCCCCTGGTGGTCTAGCAGTTAAAAGTCTGTCTGCCAGTGTAGGGGACACAGGTTCAATCCCTGGTCCAGGAAATAAAATCACACATGCTGCGGAGCACTGAAGCTCATGCACCACAACTACTGAACCCCCAAGCTCTGGAGCCCATGTGCCCCAGAAAGAGAAGTCACTGCACCAGGAAGCCCACGGATCACAACTAGAGAGCAGCAGCCACTTGTTAAAACAAGGGAACACCATGGCTAATTCATTTCAATGTATAACAAAAACTACTGTAATGATGTAAAGTAATTAGCCTCCAACTAATAAAAATAAATGGAAAAAAAAAATAAAAAAAAAAAATAAATAAAACGAGGGAACACCCAGGTGCAGTAACGAAGACCCAATGCAGCCAAAAATAAGCAGACAAACAAATAAATAGGACCTAAATAAGATCTAAACTGACAAAACCTCTAGAAGAAAATAGGTGAAAATCTTTGTAGCTCAGGATGAGAATGATTTTGTTGATAGGACACAAAAAGCATGAATCAAAGAAGAAAAAATTAGTAAGTTGGGCTTCATAAAAATAAAAATGTTTTGCTCTTCAAAAGATGCAGACGAATAAAAGGCAAACCACTGTACTAATCATATTTTTTATTTTCCATATTTTACAGAAATAGAAACATATGTCTATAAAGATACTTGTCCATGAATGTTCACAGAAGCTTCATTCATAACAGCCAAAAACTGGAAACAAACCAAATGTCTATCAACTGAACTAATAGGTAAATAGATCTTTTCCAACAGTGAAATACCGCTCAGCCATTTAAAAAGGACTGAACTATCAACACCTGCAAACAAAGAGGCAAATTTTAACAGCACAATAGTAAGTGAAAGGAGCCAGACACAAGAGTAACACTACATTTGTCCATTTACATGAACTTCTAGAACAGGCAGGGGGTTACCAGGTGGCTCAGTGGCAAAAGAATCTGCCTGCCAATGCAGGAGACTCAGGAGAAGTGGGTTCCAACCTTGGGTTGGGAAGGTCCCCTGGAGGAGGAAATGGCCACCCATCCTAGTATTCTTGCCTGGAAAATCTGACAGACAGAGAATATCAGTGGGCTACAGCCCACAGGGTCACAAAAAATTTGACACAACTGAGCACACATGTTGCCCTAATGGTCAAGCAAGCGATGAGAATGAAGACAGAATACGAAATCTGGAGTAATGGGCCAAGGGACCTGCAGCCTCTATTGGACTGAGGTGTAGAGTCCACTCTGAGTCCAGATTTTACTCCTAATTGCAGATTACAAGACTTTTCTTAGATCTTATCTTTCTCAAGACACTACACTGACATAGCCCAGATCTCCTTGTTTTTCCCCCAGGCCTTTCCCTTCTGGGCTAGTCTTGGGAACACTTGGCAAGTGTGTAGGCAGCATTCATGCCTGATGCTGACCCGGTGTTCCAAGGTCCATGCTTTCATAATCCCAGTCATACTCCCTTCTGGGTCTGGTCTTGGGGTTTGTAACAAGGTGATTATTCTAAGAAAAACATGAAAGATAATCATTAACACAGTTTCTTAATATACACTGCTTTTCCAGGTGCTATTTGTGTGAAATTTCTCAAGGCTGTGAAAGTACATTATTAGGAATTCCCACTACACACACACACACACACATGTGCTAGAACAGGCAGAAGTAATTTATAGTTAAAGAAATCAGATCAATGGTTTCCTTGATGGTGACTACAAAGAGGCACAGGGAACTTTCTGCACTGATGGGAATTTTCTAAATCTTGACTGGGGAAAAATTAACTTTGGTGTATACATTTGTGAAAGTTCCTTGTATTTTATTGTGTGTGAAGTATACGTCAATGAGATTGATTTTTAAAACGAGGCCGTTTGGGGACTCCCCTGGTGATCCAGTGGTTAAGATTTTGCCTTCCAGTGCAGGGAGTGTGGGTTCAACCCCTGGTCAGGGAGCTAAGACCCCATATGCCTCATGGCCAAAGAACCAAAACATAAAACAGAAATGATGTTGTAACAAATTCAGTAAAGACTATAAAAATGGTCCACATAGGACTCTGGGAGAAGGCGAGGGTGGGATGTTTCAAGAGAACAGCATCGAAACATGTATATTATCTAGGGTGAAACAGATCACTAGCCCAGATTTGGGTGCATGAGACAAGTGCTCGGGCCGGGTGCACTGGGAAAACCCAGAGGGATCGGGTGGAGAGGGAGGTGGGAGGGGGGACAGGGATGGGGAATACATGTAAATCCATGGCTAATTCATTTCAATGTATGACAAAAACCACTGCAATGATGTAAAATAATTAGCCTCCAACTAATAAAAATAAATGGAAAAAAAATGGTCCACATTAAAAAAAGTCTTAAAAAAAATAAAATGAAGCAGTTTAATGCTTAACTGGTACAGGAAGTTCTCAAAAACTTCAGTAAATGAAAAAAACAGATGTCAAACATTATGTAATCTATGTTCTTCTTGGGGTGGAAAAAAAGGAAAGGAAAGTGACAATGGTTGCTTCCTGATAGTTTCTGTCTTGTTAGTTTTACAGAATGAGGAGCCATTTTACAGAAAGAAGAGGATAATATTGGAGTCATATTTAATTTCTCCATTTGGAAATAATACTGTCTTTTGAGATACAGAAAGCTGGGAAGTTTTTATTCAGAAAAAGTAAGTATACTAGAAATCAAATCTGCCTGATTACACAGTGTGCTTTCAAATATGGGTGGTATTGAATAGAAAAATCAATTTATGCCTTCCTTTGATCAGTTATATATGGAATTCCCATCATATATTCTTCTGTGATTTGGAGAATTCAGTTATAAATATGGTGGCCCGTGATAAATGGCAGAACCACAGATAAGCCACAAGAGTAATGGTTTTAAAACATTGGTCCCCTGCCATCACCTGCTCAGGCTTATCCTCCTGGTAAGACAGCACAGAGATCTGTCAAAATTATTGTGAAGAAACATGGTGAAGTCTAAGTGGCAACAAAGATGTAACTCTTTCCACCTTGATGACCAGGTCTAGAGTATGCTGTCCAATGTAGATAGTAGCAAGTAGCCATATGTGTCTATCTAAAATGTGAATTTAAATAAACAAAAATTAAATAAAATTTAAAATTCAGTCACACAGCCACACGAGCCACATTTCAACTGCTCAATATAGAACATGTGTATCATCTCAGAAAATGTGGTGACATTCCAGCTGAGGTTAGCAGTAGAGATCAGCGACAGAGACAAGGAGGACCTGCGATGGGACTCTGGAGGTCTGAGCGCCTGACGATGCAGTTCAGATCAGAGAAGGCTTGGGGTCTTTGGGAGCAGATATCCACTTGGATTTGTCAAGAAAGATTTGAAAAGCAGGAGCAGCCTAACCCGAGAGAAAAGTAATGCAGACAATGTCTGAGAGTATGACACCAGAGAGACATTTCTCAGAGCTGGCAGGGACTGCCTGGGAGAGTTAGATCTTGGCAAGTCAGACATGAGACAGCTTTTCCAGGGAACCTCACCATGAGAGATGAGCATTTTGCAGTGATACTCTTCAGAAAACACCAAATTTCACCGCAGATAAAATGCGCTACTACTTTGAGTGATGGCAACAGAATAATGGCTAACAATAGTAGCTAACATTTATTGAGCTATTACTTTCTATGAAATACTATACATGAATTCTCATTACAACTTCATAAGTAACTTCTCAACTCCATTGTACAGATAAGGAACCAATGGTATACTGGAGCTGGTTCTTACTGTTTTATGAGACCTGATTGCTGAATGTTTATGCTTTATGCTAGCCAGCTGACATACATTGTTAGCTTGAAATTGGCCATAGTGGAAATATTTATAATGTGCACATTGGTAGGTGCTATGGATTTGGGTCTTTACCCGCAGAGAGGCAGTGTTTTCAACAGTTAGCAGCGCAGCACTGAAGCCGGAAGAGGCTTAGCAACTTGCCAAGGCTGCCCTGCTGGCTCAGACGGTAAAGAATCTGTCTGCCAATGCAGGATACCTGGCTTTGACCCCTGAGTTGGGAAGATTCCCTGGAGAAGGAAATGACTACCCACTCCAGTATTCTTGCCTGGAGAATTCCATGGACAGAGGAGCCTGACCGGCTACAGTCCATGGGGTTGCAAAGAGTCAGACTTGACTGAGCAACTAACACTTTTACTTTCTCAAGGTTACACAGATGGTAGCAACTGGCAGATTGTATGCTAGTCTCCTTGTTTGAAATCCCAACATCTTACCCCCCCTGACCTTACGCTTGTATAGTGAGGACAAGATTACTCACTTTACTTTGTTATCAGAGAATAAAACATCTTGTTCACCAAGGACTCTGATGTTAAGAATGAGGGGCTTTACAGAGCTCTTCTTGAAGGCCTGGAATTCAAGCATTCAGCATTCCCATAATTCAAGATAGGTCCAAAGAAGGTGGTGGTGGGGGGATGAGTAACACTAATGCTCTGGCAACATGATGCTAGTATACATATTTTGTATAAATGAATAAATATGTATATTTCCCCTCACTCCCTCAGTGAATTTCATAAAGGAGAACAGTCAAGTTCTCATTCAAAGGATGGGAATGACTGTGATAAAGCAAATTTTGGACGAGCTATTTGTATGGAATGTTATGAATTACGAAGAAGTAGATGTCATTTGCTGCAAGAAGCTTGAGCAGGATGCTGCAAGAGCGGTCATTCACATGATTTTGAAGAAGGGTTCAGAAGCCTGTAACCTCTTTCTTAAATCCCTTGAAAAGTGGAACTATCCTCTGTTTCAGGAATTGCATGGACTAAGTAAGTATCAGTTTGCTTTTATATGTTCTACAAACAGAATAAACCATGAAGAAGATCCATAATCCCCATGACAGAGCCTCTGCTCTCCTCCCTTTCCATATTCCTGGGCTGTGACTTTGGTCTCATTCAGGAAAAGCTCAGACACTCTCAGGAAAAACACTCCCATTAGATTACTTGATGGTGAAGCCAAGTAAGAAACTCCAAGGTCAGGGAATAAATGATTTAGCACAGTCTGACTTCAGAATCAAACTGGATAATGAAGGTACTTAAGTAGTCAATGCAGGGACTTACCTGGCAGTTCAGTGGTTAAGACTCCACACTTCCACTGCAAGGGGCACAGGTTCGATCCCTGGTCAGGGAACTAAGATCCGTCATGCCAAGTGCCCCCCACCCCTAAAAAAGAGAAGTCGATGCAGTAGTAGTTTTCAACACTCCTCAATCTGATGAGGACCATCTTTGGACAAGTGGCCCCGTAACTACCTACTCTGATCCAAGCACCATGCTAAAGAGAGCCGGAGTGACTAAAGAAGCATGATTCTGCTTTTCATGAAATATTAATCAAGGTTAACTTTTGATTTGCTGAGCATCACCCCAGACCATCATCCTAAGCCATTTCCCCACTAGTCTCATGCACTTTCCTTATTCCAAACACTGGCTCGTCTCCTTTCCAATCAGCTGCTACAAAGTTTGGTGGTGGAAAGGAAGAAACAGAAGGGGAATGAAGGTAAAGGGTAACAGGGAAAAGCAGGAGTAAATATCTGGAACCCTTTCTGCTAGTTCAGAACTGGGGAAGGAAATTAAAGTCAGACTCTCAGCACCACCCCTCCTTCCTCCTCCTGAACACTAAGTTCTGGGGAAACACAGTACTGGGTCCTTTTTAACCTCACCTCTTCTCTAACAGGTCTTTTTCATCAGATGTCAGAAGAAGACTTAGATGATTTTGCTCAGGAATTAAAGTACTTCTATCAGAGCCCATCTTTTCTCAACTTCTATCCCCTGGGTGAAGATATTGACATCATGTTTAATTTGAAAAGCACCTTCACAGAACCGGTGCTATGGAAGAAGGACCAACACCATCACCGCCTGGAGCAGCTGACACTGAGTGGCCTGCTGGACACTCTTCAGAGCCCCTGCATCATCGAAGGGGAATCGGGCAAAGGGAAGTCCACTCTACTGCAGCGCATCGCCATGCTCTGGGCCTCTGGAGAGTGCCAGGCTCTCGCCAAGTTCAAATTAGTCTTCTTTCTTCGTCTGAGCAGGGTCCAGGGTGGACTCTTCGAAACCCTGTGTGACCAACTCCTGGATATACCTGATGTGATCAGTAAGCAGACTTTCATGGCCAGGCTGCTGAAGTTACGGCAGGGGGTTCTTTTTCTCCTTGATGGCTATAATGAATTCAAGGCCCAGAACTGCCCAGAGATTGAAGCCCTGATAAAGGAAAACCACCGCTTCAAGAATATGGTTATCGTCACCACCACCACAGAGAGCCTGAGGCACATCCGGCAGTTTGGGGCACTGATTGCCGAGGTGGGGGATATGACTGAGAGCAGTGCCCAGACTCTTATCCAGGAAGTGCTGAGAAAGGAGTTCGCTGAAGGTTTATTGCTCCAAATTCAGAAATCCAGGTGCCTGAGGAATCTGATGAAGACCCCTCTGTTTGTGGTCATCACTTGTGCAATTCAGATGGGGAAAAGTGAGTTCCACTCTCACACACAAACCACGCTGTTCTGTGCCTTCTATGATCTGCTAATAAATAAAAACAGGCATAAACGTAAAGGGCTGGCTCCAAGTGAAGTCACTCAGAGCTTGGACCACTGTGGAGACCTAGCTCTGGAGGGTGTATTCTCCCGCAGGTTTGATTTCGAACCAGATGACTTGTCCAATGTGAACGAAGATGTCCTGCTGACAACAGGACTCCTCTGTAAATACACAGCTCAACGGTTCAAGCCAAAGTATAAATTCTTTCATCAATCATTCCAGGAGTACACCGCAGGACGCAGACTCAGCAGTTTACTGACATCTGGAGAACCAGCGGAGGTGACCAAGGGGAATGGTCACCTGCAGAAAATGGTTTCCATTTCAGACATTACATCCAAGTACAGCAACCTGCTCCTATACACGTGCGGCTCATCTGCCGAAGCCACCCGAACTGTTCTGAAACACTTGTCAGCAGTGTATCAACATGGCAGTCTCCTTGGACTTTCCGTCACCAAGAGGCCTCTCTGGAGGCAGGAATCTATGCAAAATACGAAAAGCACCACTGTGCAAGAAATTCTGAAAGCCATAAACATCAATTCCTTTACTGAGTGTGGAATCAACTTATTCCATGAGAGTATATCCACATCTAGCCTGAGCAAAGAATTT
Organism: Odocoileus virginianus; assembly: GCF_023699985.2. NCBI lineage: Eukaryota > Metazoa > Chordata > Mammalia > Artiodactyla > Cervidae > Odocoileus > Odocoileus virginianus. Next base: position 14,532,427 of record NC_069675.1, on the reverse strand, counting down.
GAAGGTTTCTTTCGTGGTAAAAGCTTATATATCAACTCAGAGAATATCCCTGACTACTTATTTGACTTCTTTGAAGATTTGCCTAACTGTGCAAGTGCTCTGGATTTCGTTAAACTGGACTTCTATGGGGGCGCTGTGGCTTCGTGGGACAAGACCACAGAAGACATAAGCAGGACCCAGGATCAAGAGTTCTCAGGAACCTACATTCCCAGCAGGGCTGTGTCTTTGTTCTTCAACTGGAAGCAGGAGTTCAAGACCTTGGAAGTCACACTCCGGTATTTCTGCAAGTTGAGTAAGAAAGATATCAAAAATCTGGAGAAAATATTCAGCTCAGCTAAAAGCCTCAGGCTGCACATTAAGAAATGTGTTGGAATGGCTGGAAGCCTCAGTTCAGTCCTCAGCACCTGTGAGAACATTCATTCCCTCATAGTGGAAGCCAGTCCCCTCACCCTAGAAGACGAGCAGCGTATCACATCTGTGACAAACCTGCAGACCTTGGGTGTTCATGACCTACAGATTCAACGGCCGCCAGGTATTATGAACACCAGCAGTTTAACCTATAATCCAACCTGGTTACTTACTGCAGAATTTAGCTATCATTTGTTTTGCTTGAAATTTTCCAATAGTTTCAACCGGGAGTCAGGACTTAGAAGGGAAGTGGGAGGGCTTGGGAGAGAGTTCCTTGCTGGGGGAAGGCTGTCAGGTCGGGAGGCCCTAGGGTAGATTCCCAGAACTGAAACCCTATAGTCTGACTGCATAGTTATGTGGCAGTGTATGGTGGTGTGTGAGTGTGTGTGTGTATGTAGGCATGTGTGTGCGTGTGTATGTATACAGTAGGTTAAGTTTGTTTTCTGTGAACCCTCCATCTTGTCAGCAGCTCTGTCTCCCAACACTCACTGCTTTCCTACCAAGTAGCACCTGTCCTTCTTTGAAGTCTGGGAGGAAAACCACCCATTAAATGATCACATGCAGAAGCTAGTGGCCAGTCGTGTCAGCACATACCCAGTCCCACCTCCACCCCAAGCATCATTGATTTTGAAAGAAAATTTTGGGAACAGGTTTTGCCTAACATGAAGAAATTCAAGACATCAGACACAATACATATGGGGTAAATCTTTCTGGGTTAAGGGGAGTTGTCCCCAAATTCAAAATAACACTAAAGGTGAGGGTTACTTGTGTAGACCCTTACCTGTGTAGACCAGCCACACCTGCGTAGATCCCTCCTGTTGACCAGAGCAAGGGCTGCTGAGTTCTCTGTAGTTATGGGTCAACAGGAGCCTTGCTTTATGTGACTGTAATCTGTGATTGGTTTTCATCCACAAATGGTTTTCCTTTTGGCTCTGTCTCACCTGTCACCATGTAGGGGACATTTTCTATCATCTTGAGAACCTAGAATCTTTTGTACAGATAAGCTTTGCAACCTTCTACTTAATACAAGAATCCCTTCTATAAGGTTCTGGATAGTTACTCAGACTGTTAGACTACCTTCTCTCTTAGAAGGCTTATTGTCTCCTCTTGATGGCAATTCCTTTGTGCCAATTTGGCAAACTGGTCACTTACAGGCTGAATTTGATCTACATATAATTAAAAATTTCCTTGTTAATGCTAGCCAATATTTTGTTCTTAATATTTTAAGTTTATTTTTTGAGTAATATATTCACATGGTCCAAATTATAAAATAATCTATAATGAAAAGTCTCCTTCCTTTCCCTCTCCCCTCACAATTATTCTTTTCCTTGAAGGAGCTGTCACCATTTTGAAGTTGGGAGATGTCATATGAAAATACAGGATTCTCATTTCTCTTGAAAATTACAGACTTGACAACTGCACTTGGTTTCAACTGGCTAGAGGTTCATGATCTGATCCTATGCTCTTTTGACAAGACACATAATCTCCAGTAAGACACAGAGGTCACCTATTCTACTTCTTGTAATAACATCATCTTCCTCACCCTCTTTGACATTTGAGTGTGTAATCAGCACTTATTTTTCTTACAGCTATGATCTAGTCACTACTGAAGAGCATGTAGGTTATTTTCAGGTTGGGCAATTATAAATAAAGCTACTATAAACATTATTATGCAAGTTTTTATGTAAAAATAAGCTTTCAATTCACTTGGGTAAATACCTAGTGCTGGAACTGCTGAGCCATATGACAAGTGCTTGTTTAACTTTTGAAGAAACTTCCCAGCTATTTTCCACTGTGTACCGTTTACATTTTCAATAGCAATACATGAGAATTTTAGTTGTTCTGCATTCTCACTAGCACTTAGTATTCTTCCTATTTTTCTCTTTTGTTTCATTTTATAATTAAAAAAAAAAAGGAAACAACAATACCAAGTGCTGCTGAGGATGTGGAGAAACTAGAACTCTATGCATAGTGTTATCTCATCAGAGTTGGCTGATAAAAGTTGAAAATTTTTCATGCGCTTATTTGTCAACTTAGTGAAATGTCTGTTCAAGTTTTTACTCACTCTTAATTGGGTTAATTTGTTTTCTTAGTGTTGCGTTTTAACTGGTTTTTTTTTTAATACATTCTGCATACAAGTCCTTTGTCAGATAAGTGATTTGAAAATATTTTCTCCAATCTGTAGTCTTTTTATTCTTTAAAAATGTCTTTCATAGGACAAAAGTTATTGCAGTCCACTTTTTCTCTTTGTGAATCGTGCTTTTGGTGGCATATCTAAGAACTCTTTGCATAACCCCAGGTCAACATGATTTTTTCCATATTTTCTTTTGAAGCTTTACATTTTACATTTAGATCTGTGATGCATTTTGAGTTAACATTTGTTTAAGTGTTAGGTTTAGATCAAGGTTCATTTTTCGTCCCTATGGATATCCAGTTATTCTGTTTATTGAAATGACAATTCTATCATGTTTGAATAACCTTTTAATCTTTGCCCAAATTATTTGGCTATAGTTGTATGGGTATAATTCTGAATACTATTTTCAATTGATCTTTCATGTGCCAATATCCATGCCTATTTTTTTTATCAATACTCCATTGTCTTAGTAACTTTTGCTTATAGTAAGTCATAAAATTGGGTAGTATTATTTCTTCAAATTACTTTTTCTTTTTCTAAAAAATTACAAAAAATTCCAGTTCCTTTTTTCTTCCATATAAATTTTAGAATCACTTTTTTTTTTTTTTTTTTTTTTGGCTAGGCCTCATAGCCTGTGGGATCTTGGATCTTAGTTCCTCAACCAGGGACTGAATCTGAGCCCTCGGTAGTGAAAACATAGAGTTCTAACCACTAGACCAGAAGTGAATTCCAAAGAATCACATTTATATTGTCAAAAATTCTTCCTGAGATCTTGGTTGGAATTACATTGATCTACAGACTAATTTGGGGCTCTCCACGTGGGGCAAGTGGTAAAGAACATTCCTGTCAATGCAGGAGACGTAAAGAGACACTGGTTAGATCCTTGGGTCCTTAAGATCCCCTGAAGGAGGGCATGGAACCCACTTTAGTCTTTTTACCTGGAGAATTTCATGGACAGAGGAGCTTGGAGGGCTACAATCCATAGCTTGATGAAGAGTCAGATATGACTGAAGTAACTTGGCACACACACGCATAGACTAATTTAGAGAGAACTGACATAATTTTTATGTTGACTATTTCAACCTATGACCATGGTTTCTCTTTCTATTTATTTAGATTTTTCTTAATTTTTTTTTCATTATTTTGAACTTTTCATCATGTTGATCCTGTATATGTTTTATTAGATTTATACCTTTTACATTCTTTTGGAGCTATTGTAAATGGTATTTTTAAAAATCTGGTTGCTGGAATTTCCCTGGCGGTCCAGTGACTAAGACTTCTTGCTCCCAATGCAGGGGGCCTGGGTTCAATCCCAGGTCATGGAACTAGACCCCAAGTGCCACAACTAGGAGTCTTCAGGCTGCAATGAAGATCAAGATCCCTTGTGCTGCAACTAAGACCTGGTGAAGCCAATATAAGTAAATAAATATCTTTTAAAAATCTGGTTACCAATTATTTATTGCTACTAGAGAAATTCAGTTCAGTTCAGTCACCCAGTCGTGTCCAGCTATTTACAACCCCATGGACTGCAGCACAGCAGGCTTCCCTGTCCAACACCAACACCCAAAGCTTGCTCAAACTCATGTCCATTGAGTCAGTGATGCTATCCAACCACCTCATCCTCTGTCATCCCCATCTCCTCCTACCTTCAATCTTTTCCAGCATCAGGGTCTTTTCAAATGAGTCAGCTCTTCACATTAGGTGGCCATGGTATGCAAGCTTCTGTTTCAGCATCAGTCCTTCCAATGAATATTCAGGACTGATTCCCTTTAGGTTGGACTGATTTGATCACCTTGCAGTCCAAGGGACTTTCAAGAGTCTTATCCAACACCACAGTTCAAAAGCATCAATTCTTCAGCGCTCAGCTTTCTTTATAGTCCAACTCTTACATCCATACATGACTACTGGAAAAACCAAAGCTTTCACTAGATGGACATTTGTTGGCAAAGTAATGTCTCTGCTCTTTAATATGCTGTCTAGGTTGGTCATAGCTTTTCTTCCAAGGAGCAAGCATCTTTTAATTTCATGGCTACAGTCACAATTTGCAGTGATTTTAGACCCCCCAAAAATAAAATCTGTCACTGTTTCCACATTCATTTGCCATGAAGTGATGGGACCTGATGCCATGATCATTGTTTTCTGAATGTTGAGTTTAAGCCAACTTTTTCACTCTCCTCTTTCATTAAGAGGCTCTTTAGTTCTCCACTTTCTTCCATGAGGGTGGTGTCATCTGCATATCTGAGGTTATTGATATTTCTTCTGGCATCTTGATTCCATGTGCTTCATCCAGTCCGGCATTTCGCATGATGTACTCTGCATGTAAGTTAAATAAACAGGGTGACAATATACAGCCTTGACATACTCCTTTCCCAGTTTGGAACCAGTTTGTTGTTCTATGTCCAGTTCCAACTATTGCTCCTTGACCTGCATACAGATTTCTCAGGAGGCAGATAAGGTGGTCTGCTATTCCCATCTCTTTCAGAATTTTTCAGTTTGTTGTGATTCACACAGCCAAAGTCTTAGACATAATCAATAAAGCAGAAGTAGATGTTTTTTAGGAACTCTCTTACTTTTTCAATGATCCAATGGATGTTGGCAATTTGATCTCTGCCATTCCTCTGGCTTTTCTAAATCCACTTGAACATCTGGAAGTTCACAGTTCACATTCTGCTGAAACCTGGCTTGGAGAATTTTGAGCATCACTTTGATAGCGTGTGGGATGAGTACAATTGTACAGTAGTTTGAGCATTCTTTGGCATTGCCTTTAAACTGACTATTTCCAGTCCTGTGGCCATGCTGAGTTTTCCAAATTTGCTGGCATTTTGAGTGTAGCACTTTCACAGCATTATCTTTTAGGATTTGAAATAGTTCATCTGGAATTCCATCACCTCCACTAGCTTTGTTCCTAGTGATACTTCCTAAGGCCCACTTGACTTCACATTACAGGATATGTGGCTCTAGGTAAGTGATCACACCATCATGATTATCTGGGTCGTGAAGATTTTTTTTGTACAGTTCTTCTGTGTATTCTTGCCACCTCTTCTTAATATCTTCTGCTTCTGTTAGATCCATACCATTTCTGTCCTTTATTGTTCCCATCTTTGCATGAAATGTTTCCTTGGTATCTCTAATTTTCTTGAAGATCTCTAGTCTTTCTCATTCTATTGTTTTCCTCTATTTCTTTGCATTGAAAAGAAATAGAGGCTGAGGATGGCTTTCTTATCTCTCCTTGCTACTCCTTGGAACTCTCCATTCAAGTGGGTATCACTTTCCTTTTCTCCTTTGCCTTTAGCTTCTCTTCTTTTCTCAACTATTTGTAAGGCCTCCTCAGACAACCATTTTGCCTTTTTGCATTTCTTTTTCTTGGGGATGGTCTTGATCACTGCCTCCTGTACAATGTCACCAACCTCCATCCACAGTTCTTCAGGCACTCTGTCTACCAGATCTAATCCCTTGAATCTAGTTGTCACTCCCACTGTATAATAACAGATTTGATTTAGGTCATACCTAAATGGTCTAGTGGTTTTCCCCACTTTCTTCAATGTAAGTCTGAATTTGGCAATAAGGAGTTCATGATCTGAGCCACAGTCAGCTCCAAGTTTTGTTTTTGCTTACTGTTTGGAGCTTCTCCATCTTTGGCTGCAAAGAATATAATCAATCTGATTTTGGTATTGACCATCTGGTGATGTCCATGTATAGAGTCTTCTCTTGTGTTGCTGGAAGAAGGTGTTTGCTATGACCAGTGCATTCTCTTCACAAAACTCTATTAGCCTTTGCCCTGCTTCATTCTGTACTCCAAGGCCAAATTTGCCTGTTACTCCAGGTATTTCTTGACTTCTGACTTTTGCATCCCAGTCCCCTATAATGAAAAGGACATCTTTTGGGTGTTAGTTCTAGAAGGTCTCGCAGGTCTTTAGAGAACCACTGTTCAACTTCAGCTTCTTCAGCATTACTGGTCAGGGCATAGATTTGGATCACTGTGATATTGAATGGTTTGCCTTGGGAAAAGAACAGAGATCATTCTGTCATTTTTGAGACTGCACCCAAGAACTGCATTTTAGATTCTCTTGTTGACTATGAGGGCTACTCCATTTCTTCTAAGGGATTCTTGCCCACAGTAGTAGATATAATGGTCATCTGAGTTAAATTCGCCCATCCCAGTCCATGTTATTTCACTGATTCCTAAAATGTCAATATTTACTCTTGCGATCTCCTATTGGACCACTTCCAATTTACCCTGATTCATGGACTTAACATTCTAGGTTCCTATGCAATATTGCTCTTTACAGCATTGGACTTTACTTCCATCACCAGTCACATCCACAACTGGGTGTTGTTTTTGCTTTGGCTCCATCTCTTCATTCTTTCTGGAGTTATTTCTCCACTGGTCTCCAGTAGCATATTGGTCATCTACCGACCTGGGTTCATCTTTCAGTGTCCTATCTTTTTGCCTTTTCATACTGTTCATGGGGTTCTCAAGGCAAGAGTACTGAAGTGACTTGCCATTCCCTTCTCCAGTGGACCATGTTTTGTCAGAACTGTCCACCATGACCCGTCCATATTGGGTGGCCCTACACAGCATGGCTCATAGTTTCATTGAGTTAGACAAGGCTGTGGTCCATGGGATCAGTTTGATTAGTTTTCTGTGATAGTGATTTTCATTCTGTCTGCCCTCTGACAGATAAGGATAAGAGGCTTATGGAAGCTTCCTGATGGGAGAGACTGACTGTGGGGGAAACTGGATTTTGTTATGATAGGCAGGGCCATACTCAGTAAATCTTTAACCCAATTTTTTGTTGATGGGCAGGGCTGTGTTCCCTCCCTCTTGTTTGACCTGAGACCAAACTATGCTGGAGGTAATGAAAATAATGGAAACCTCCTTCAGAAGTTCCCATGCTCGCACTGCCACAGCCAGTGCCCCCGACCCTGCAGCAGAAATACAACTGATTTTTGTGTGTTGATACTGTACTCTGTATCTATGATCAACTTATTTCATGTCCCCTCCAAAAACAATATTTTTATTTCTTCCATTCCAATTTGTATACTTTTTATTTCATTGTCTTGTCTTATTGCATTGATTATGACTTGCAGTACACAGTGTTGAACAGAAGAGATGAGAGTGAACATCCTTCCTTGTTTCTGATCTTAGGGAGAAAGCATTCAGACTTTCACTATTAAGTATGACATTCATTGTCATTTTTTGTTTTTTTTTAAGACGCCTTTTATCAGGTTGAGGAAGTTTCCTTCTATTCCTAGGTGGCTGAAAGTTTTTCTCATGAATAATTATTAGATTATGACAAATATTTTTGCTGTATCAATTTACATGATCATTTCATTTTTCTTCTCTAGACTGTTAATATAGTGAATTACATGGATTGATTTTCAAATATCAAAACAATCCTGCATTCCTGTATGAAGCTCACTTGGTGGTAGCATAATATTCTTTTTATGTATGGCTGGACTCCTTGGTAATATTTTGTTGAGAATTTTGGCTTCTGTGTTCATGAGTGAGACTGCTTCAAAGTTTTTCTTGTTTTATTTTCTTGGTCTGAGTTTCATGTTGGTTAATGGTAGCTTCATAAAATGAGTTGGGAAGTGTTGCCTGTGTTTCTTGTTTCCTGATAGTTATTGTGTAGAATTGATGTTATTTCTTCTTTGAATGTTTAGTAGAATTTGCAAGTTAAATTATCTGTGCTTGAAGCTTTCTTTTTTGAGAAAAATTTAAACTACAAATTCAATGTCCTTAGTTACATAGGACTATTCAGGTTATTCACGTAATGGTGGATAAATTTTAGTAGCTTGGGGCTTTCAAGAAATTATGTAGTTTTCAGTGCAAGTTTGATGTATGAAGCAGGGTACTCAAAGTCGGTGCTCTGGGATGAGGTGGGGAGGGAGGTAGGAGGCAGGTTCAGGACAGGGAGACACATGTGCACCCATGGATGATTCATATCGATGGATGGCTAAAACCACCACAATATTGTAAAGAAATTATCCTCCAATTAAAATAAATTAATTAATTTTAAAAAAGAAATTGTGTAGTTTTATCTGTAAAAATCCTATGGATAGAAGAGCCTGATGGGCTACAGTCCATGAGGTCACAGGAGTCAGACACAACTGAGCGACTAAAACACACACATCTGTGTTGTCAAATTTACGTATATTTTTCTCTGTTCTTTTAACATCTGTGATTTCTGTATTGTTATCTTCCTTTTCATTTCTGATATTGGTAATTTCTTTTTTCTTCATTTTCTATTTATCAGTCTTGCTAGAGATTTATCAAATTTATTGACCTTTTCATGGATAAGCTTTCAATTTCCATTGATTCCCCCTATTGTTTATCTGTTTGCAATTTTTTTTTTAATTTCTGCCCTTTATTATCATATTGCTTCTTCTTCCATTGGGTTTATGTTGCTCTTTTCTGTCTAGTTTCTTAAGTAAGCTTAGGTTTCTGATTTGAAAATTTTCCTTATTTCTAATATAAGTATTCAATGCTCTAAATCTCCCTTTAAGCAACTGTTAACTTGTGATTTTGACATATTTTAGTTTTTAAAAACGTTTTTTCAAAATATTATCGAATTTTCCTTCAGACTTATTTGATGCTTGTATAGAAGTGTGTTGTTTAATTTCCACCTGTTTGGAGATTTCCCAGTTACCTTTCCAGTATAATTCCATTATATTGGGAAGACATGCTTCCATCTCTGACCAAAAATTATATATTTGTGTTTCAATTTCATGAACATTTCTTGCCCATGGTAGAGCAAAATTCTTTCGATTGGACATAGAAGTCTAGTAAATGACAGCTGAACACCAATCCCTTTTCTTTTGGCAGGTGGTCTGACTGACAGTTTAGGTAATTTGAAGAATCTTACGAAGCTCATACTGGATAATATTAAGATAAATGAAGAAGACGCTTTAAAACTAGGTCAGATTTTTGCTTTCTCTAATATTTTTATTAATATAAGTTTAATAATAAGAACAGTAAAGACTCTGACACTGACTGTGTTTATACAATGCAAGAAGAAGGCCTTTATGTACTTGGTGTCCTAATGCATTTCCTTTCCATTGGTTTGCAGCTGAAGGTCTGAGAAATCTGAAAAAGATATGCTTACTTCATTTGACCCACTTGTCTGATATAGGGGAAGGAATGGATTACATAGTCAAGTCTCTATCAGCCGAACCCTGTGACCTTAAAGAAATTCAATTAGTCTCCTGCTGCCTGTCAGGAAATGCTGTGAAAACTCTAGGTAACTGCTGCCTACATTGAATGAAAACAGTATAAGAAAACATGACATATGTTTATACTAAGGCATGCTAAATCTCTCAAATGGAAATTTAGTCTTTAGAGAAATTGGAAAAGATAATAAAGACTTCTAGGTAACATCTAAGCTATTTTTATGATCTTCTCTGTGATTGGAATGAAAATGTATTATGGATGAATAATAGGAGAAAATTTGGGGATAATTGAAGATGTCATTTTAAGAGAGGGTAAGTGAAAGTGAAAGTCACTCAGTTCAGTTGTGTCCATGGAATTCTCTAGGTCAGAATACTGGAGTGGGTAGCTGTTCCCTTCTCCAGGGGATCTTCCCAACCCAGGGATCGAACCCAGGTCTCCGTACTGCGGTGGATTCTTTATCAGCTGAGCCACCAGGGAAGTCCAAGAGAGGGTAAAGAGGAAGAAAATAAGAAATGAGTGATTGAAACTTGGCACATTCTGTTATATAATAACTGCTTAATAAAATTTTGATTGAATGGATAAATAAGTGATTGAGAAGCAGAGATAGAAGGATTTTCTTAAATGTTCTCTGTCCTAATTCTTACTTATTGCCCTGTTAAGATGGAGGCAATATGCATCAGTATAAGAGCTGACTCTTGAGTTCCTAAAGGGTGTATATACCAAGTATGGAGAAACTTTTGCGTATTTCTGGATAAACTAGATATGGTCAATTTAGATGTTTTTTTAAATTTAGGATTTTGGAGAAAAGATGGTCCAGCTCTTTAAAAAACAGAATAAACAACTGCTAAGAATCTGTAAACTTTCCTAAGAAAATTATGTATATGCCAATGTAAACCAAAAGTTAGAGAAACCTAAGGATTAGAAAAGGCCAAACAATGAGAAGCGTAAGAATGATGATCACACTCCTTTACTTCTTTACTTGCCCTGGGGAGAGACAGGCTTAGAACTGAAAATAGCAGCTGTACTCTTTTTAAGAGGAGCTCTGCAGGTTTTAAAAAATTATTTATTTATTTAGGCTCTGTTGGGTCTTTGTTGCTGCTTGGGCTTTTCTCTATTTGCCATAAGCAGGGGCTACTCTCCAGTTGCTTTCTGACTGAAGTGGCTTCTCCTGTTGAGGAGTACAAGCTCTAGGAACACAGGTTTCAGTAGTTGTGGCTCCAAGGCCCTAGAGCACAGGCTTAGTAGCTGTGGTGCACGGGCTTAGTAGTTCTGTGACATGTGGAATCAACCTGAACCAGGGATGGAACCTACGTCTCTTGCATGGGCAGGAAGATTCTTGACCACTGAGCCACCAGGGAAGTCCCAGGCTTTGTATTTTAAACCAAATCAGAGAAGATACTTTACTCTAAGAAAAGGGTTCATATGATTGATTAAAAATAATAATAGCTAATATTATAACAAGAGTATGTATTCATTAAAAAACTGACTAATTTCTAAAGGGGATACTTCCAATCAGTGTTGGCAGGAAAAACTTCAACTAAGTTAAACAACCATGATAAATACCTGAAATGCAGAAAAGAAGCAGTTCTTCACTAGAATGATAGTGTCAGAAGAGTGTAATTTCGTCAGTTCTGTCTCGCCACAACAAAGATTTGAAACAGTGGACCTGTGTTACAGCTGGGTTACAGCTCAGAGTTTTATTCAGCAAACAAAGGATAGTACACCCTTGAGGCGTGAAGGCGGGCTGACCCCAAAGGAGAGGCCCCACCTGTCTCGACTCCCTCTTTTTTACATTTTTATCTCCTCCCCTCTGAGCCTGCCATATGCAAATTAGGACTAGCCAGGAAGGGGGTGTGTTTGTTTCACCTGAGGTTCTCACTCCAGTGTTCAAAATTTTCCCTTTGTTCCCTTTTCATGGGCTTTTCCCTTTCTTTGTCTTTTAGCCACCGCCATTTTGGACTCCTTTTTCCTATTCTAACTGCCTAACAATGGCATTTACAATTAATGTTTACATGTAATATAGTTTCCCAAAATTTTAATCTCAATATATTTGTATTTTTGTTATTAAAATACATCTCTTATAGATAGCATGGAGTTGGGTCTTGCTTTAAAAAAGAAAATCTAGTTTTATTCATTTTTGTCTTTAATTGGAATGTTTAATCCAGTTAACATAATTATTTATATGAATAGATTTCCAGCTGCCATTTTGCTATTTGTTTTCTGTTTTTCTCATCTGTCTTTCCTTAATTTCTAAGGTTTAGTTATTAGCATCACAACTATGACATTAACAAAATTATCTAAACTGAGTACACAAAGAGCAGCTCGTCTTATCTGGTTTTTGCTCCTCTGCTTCTCCTGCATGACAGGGCATTTAGAATTGTAAGCAACCTCAGAGTTGATGCATTTCAACTTCCTCATTCTAAAGATGAAGCTGCTGAAGGCTAGAAAAGCAGAGTGACTTTACTAAAATGACATAAAGACTATCTTCCAGGCTGCATTAGGCTTTCGGTGAATTGAAGTTTTTTAGTCAGAACTTAGGACCAGGAAATATTTGTGCATCAATCATATTTGTGGCAACTGGGGGTTAAATCTTTCCAGAGACTTTTTTGGAATAATTATATTAATCAAGTGAAATAATGATTTGTATGCTACCAACAAAGAAAACAAGTACTCAGAATTCTTCTAAGGATATTAAAAAATGTATTTATAGTCTTGTTTTGGATTAAACTTTCTTTTTTCCAGCTCAGAATCTTCATAACTTGGCCAGACTGAGCATTCTTGATTTATCTGAAAATCATCTGGAAAAGGATGGAAAAGAAGCTCTTCATCAACTAAGTAAGAATAACAATTTAGCCAAAATCAAATACTCAAAAGGTCAGAAAAGCAGAGCCTGACTTCTGTAGTTTCTTTTATCCACATATGCCTTACTAGATGGACCTTAGTTAAAGTGAAAGTCATTACATAAGTCAATGTAGTCCTTTTTTTAAACTACTTTTCAAGAATATAGGCCAATGGTTTTTGAGTTATCAGTTTTCCCATATCATTGCACCTGAGATTCCCACTTGCTTGCCTCCTTCCAGGGAGCTAGGGTCTGAGAGTGACATTCAAGACAAATTTGCTTAAGGAGTTCGTGATAAGATTTTTAAGCTGTGATAACAATTCTGTGATTATGCTAAAATAAAACAACATGGTACTTACCGTCTGAGATTTGCTTCAAAATAATATAGAAGGGAAGGAATTTGATGACAATGAAGCAAGATTATCCATGATTTGGTGTTTGTTGAAAGTTGGCATACTAGTACATATAGTCTTATATATTTTTGTACATTCTTGAGCACTTCCCATAAAAATGTTAACAAAAAAACAAGTAGATTCTTACTGCACACTGAGCAGGCTTCAGAGATGATAGTCATTCCTTCTCTCACACCCCTTCATCCTTTATCAATTTTGAGATGGATCCAGTTTCTGAAACTGCTCCCTGGTTCTTCAAGTTGACAGGCTGCACGTCTTAGAAGAGCTGACTGTTCTGATGCTGCCCTGGTGTGGTGACGTACGGGTCAGTCTGGCCAGACTGTTGGAGCAACTGGAGAGGGTTCCACAGCTAGTCAAGCTTGGGCTGAAAAACTGGAGACTCACAGATGCAGAGATTAGAATTCTAGGTAGGTATACACACAGAGCTAAAAGAAAGGAAGTTAGCCCTCACAAAGTTCTTCAGTTGGCTTGTTCTATTTAGTTAGTTAGGTAGCATCTGATTTGTTTATTTATTTGACTCCCCCCCCCCTTTTTTTTTCAAACCGAAGGTCAAGTTTAAATTTAATGACTTTGGTATTAACTATACACATACTAGTAAGTGCTAAGACTTAAAATCTTCCGGTTCAGTTGTGACTCCAGACAGGATCCAGAGAGGAGTTCTAAAAATCTCTTCTCTGGGTTTTATGGAGACTTCCTTTACCCTCCTGTGTTAGCCTCTTAAGGCACTGTGTCAGCCTTAAAAGGGCAATGGAAAGGGCGATTGACTCCCCTTTTTTATACAAACATATTGAAAGAGTGTTCACACATGTTAAAGAGTAAAATGATTGAAGACACTGGCCTGTCTTCAAGCATTTCACCTAAAGTGTTTCAAGGAAAAACATTCACATTATCTGATAAGGTGTATTATGTTAGGAATTGCTCTTCCTGGCCTTAACTATCTGAAATTCAGCAAGGCCCCTCCAATCTTGGGAGATATGTTTAAGTCATTTGTTGGGTATTCAAAACAAGTAAGAAAAAGAAAGAAAGAGCGTGATAGTCGTTCAGTCGTGTCCAATTCTTTGTGACCCCATGGACTGGAACCCCAGCCTCCTCTGTCCATGGAATTTGCCAGGTGAGAATACTGGAATGAACAGCCATCCCCTTCTCCAGGGGATCTTTCCAACCCAGGGATTGAACCTGCATCTCTTATGTCTCCTGCATTGCAGGCAGATTCTTTACCATCTGAGCCATCAGGGAAGCCCAAGTACAATTTTAATGTAAATGGGATCATGGAATACATTTAAGTAGCTGCAAAATAATCCAGGGACAAATACAGATACATAGATGACTGAAGACTCAACAGCCTCAGGCAGCTGAAGTGTCCCCACACTCTCTGTATTACTTATCTGTGTAAAATGACTCCAAAACTTTGTGGCTTAAACCAACTATAAAACAAACAACTATAAACATTACCTCTCATTCCTGTGGGTCGGGGATTTGGAAGCAGCTTAGCTGGGTGGTTCTGGCTTTGTGTCATGGGGTTGCAGTACAGATGGTGACTAGGGCTGCTGGAAGCCTGCTTCCAAGGTGGCTTCTCACTTGGCTGGTAGGTTCATGCTGGCTGTCGGATGCGGCATTAGTTTCTCATCCCTGGACCTCTCCATATACCGCTTGCACGTCCTCAGAACATGGCAGCTCACTCTCTCCAGAGCAAGAGATCCAAGCGAGAAATCAGTTAGATGTTGCAACACCCTTTAGGACCTAGCCTGGGAAGATCATTTCTGGGGTCGTCTCTGCTGTGTCCTATGGTTACTCATGTCAGCCCAACCCAGTGTGGGAGGGGACAACACGGAAGAGTGGCTACTAGGAGGTAAGGATCATTGGAGCCAGCTTGAAGGCTGACTACTATATTACCTAAGGCAAAGGATTGGTGACAACAGCCTTGACTGCCTTCATTTCCCTCACAGATTGTCTCGAAAGTATTTACAGGATACACATCATACAACTTACCATTTTAACCATTTTTAAGTCTACAGTTTTGTGGATTCACATTCTTAAGCAACCACCATCACCATCCATCTCTAGAACTTTTTCATTTTCCCTGGCTGAAACTCTGTACTCATTAAAGACTAACCCCCGCTTTTAAAAATTTCTCTTAGAGATGTGTATGTCTTTAAGTCCTTAGGCTGCCCAGAGGTTCTGCAATTCTTAATGGTGCTGAGATTCTGGGTCTTTCCTTCCCTTAATTCTTTTTTTTTTTTGGCTGCACTGGGTCTCTGCTGCTGTGCTTGGACTCTGGGGCTGCTCTTGGTTGCAGTGCATGGGTTTCTCATCATGGTGGCTTGTCTTGTTGTGGGACACAGGGTCTAGGGCACAGAGGCTTCAGTAGTTGCAGCTTGCAGGTTTAGTTGCTCTGCAGCCTGTGGGATCTTCCTGGAGCAGGGATTGAACTGTGTGCTCTGCAATAGTAGGCAGATTCTTAACCCCTGGACCACCAGGGAAGTCCTCTCCTTCCTTTAATTTCTAACTCCACTTCCATCTCCTCCACCCGCTCCCTTAATCATCAAATCATATCCGCCTAGGTGTCATTCTTTCGGGACCTTCTGCTATTCTGGGTGATATTGGAAGCAGGTGGGGTTTCTGTGACAGGCTAATTAGCTAATAAATAATCCTTCTCAGGTAACCTCATACCTAAAGCCAGTTGGAAAGGGTATCTCTTTTCAAGGAGGCTGTTGGGGAGTGTGTAGAATCAGAATTACAGGTGAGGGAAGGCATTTTTAGGTAGAGACCCTTTGTCATCTTCCAAATCTGTAAGTAGGTAGTTGCTTAACTTTCCCATTTCTGAGGCTGACTATAGAGACCAGAGAAGGAGATGGTGTGGTGTGTTTACGAAGAACTAAGCTAAGGGAGTAATTTGCCATTTCACTTTAATAGCCTAGTGCCTAACAGCATCCATGTGTAAATGAGAAATATAACAGAAGACAGCTGACTCTTGGGAATTTACCTGTAATGATATAATGAATTTACCCAAAGATGCATGTGAAAAAACGACAAAATGAAGAACTAATTTATTCTCAAAGTGCTTTTAAAAAAGAATTTGTGGAATTGCCATTATATACCTAATAAAACATAACTATTAAAAAAAAACCAGTGTAGTTTTTCCCCTTTCATTTGAATAAAAGCATGGCACCAAAAAAAAAACAAAAACATAACTATTATCCCTGTTTTATAAACACACAGAGACATGGAATCTCCTTGGCAGTCCAGTGGTTAGGACTCTGCACTTCCTCTGCAGGGGCCACTGGTTCCATCCCTGGTCAGGGAACTAAGACACCTCATGCCATGCAGCAAAGCCAAATTTTTTTTAAAAAAAGCAGCAGTGACATAAGAAGGCTGTTAGACCAAAGCAGGGAGAAGGCTAGAGACAGAAGAGCTGCTGAAAGGAGCGAGAGTGCAGGTGCTGGCGTGGCTCCTCTCCAGCCACTTCCTCCACCCCCCAAAGATGTAAGGGCTTCCAGGTGGCTCAGTGGTGAAGAATCCGCCTGCCAGTGAAGGACACCCAGGTTTGATCCCTGGATCGGCAAGATCCCCTGGAGTAGGAAATGGCAACCCACTTCAGATTCTTGCCTGGAAAATCCCATGGACAGAGGAGCCTGGTGGACTACAGTCCTTGAGGTCACAGAGTCAGACACAACTGAGTGTGCACACGCATGCAGCTAGAGGTATAAAAAGCAGTCTGCTGGGATGTGAGGCATTAGCTGAAGAGTGAGAGCCAAGCATTCTCTGCCTTTGGCCTCTAGCCAGGTGATGAGACTGCTGTCTGCCAGTCCCCTCTAGAGGCTGCATCATTATGAATGGTTAAGTGAATTACCTTTAGAGTCAGACAGACCTACCCATCCCTTCCACTTGATAGATATATGGCCTGCAGCAGCTTCAAGCTGCTGAATCTCGGTTTGCTCATCTGTCAAATGGGGATAATTACAATGCCTACCATTTGAGAGGTTATTATAATCCATAATTGAGCTAATGAATAGTAAGAAGTTCAATACTGCTTCACTCTACATGCTCAATAAATGGTACTGTGATCATTATTCTCTGGCAGCTTCAAGAGGAACCAGATGCTAGGGTCATCTTCCTTTAAAAAAGAACTTCTTCAGCCTGCTCACTTTTGATGTATAAGATCCTTCACAATAGAGCCCCAATCCACATTCCTCTCCACCTTCATCTTCTGCATGCCTCCCCACCTATGTGAGGCTTCATCCTCATGAACCTCTTCCTAGTCCTCCAAAATGCTTTTGTGCATGCACTCCCTCTAGGAAGTCCTTCACCTCCTCTACAGTTCTTTAAGACCTAGCTGATGTATCTCTTTCTTGGTGAAATAGTCTCCTTTTAAAAAAAAAAAATTTATTTATTTTTCATTTGACGATAATTGCTTTATAATGTTGTGTTGGTTTCTGCTGTACAGCAACATAAACCAGCCACAGGTAAACTTATGTCCCCTCCTTCTTGAAACTCCCTCCCACTCCATCTCACCCCTCTAGGTTGTCAGAGAGCACCAGGGTGAGTTTCCTACGCTACACAGCAGCTTCCCACTAGCTACTCTTGGTGAAATAGTCTCCTTATGCTCTCTCTTCTGCACCCCGAAGAGTAACCTAGATGGTTGCTTTAAGCCTCTTGTCCAGAATCTTTCAAAATTTTTTGACTATGACCCACATTTTAAAAGTACATTTTATCTTGTTATCCAATGCACACATACAGATACATTTTTATAGTATTTACATATACTTTAAAGTATTCTTAAAACAACTAAAAAAAAAGATGTGGTACATATATACAATGGAATATTAGCCATAAAAAAGCACGAAATGCCATTTGTATCAACATGGATGGACCCTGACATGATCATATGAAGTAAGTCAGACAAAGAAAGACAAATATTATATGACATCGCTTATAAGTGGAATCTATAAAAATGATGCAAACACTTATTTACAGACTCTCAGACATAGAAAAAAAATCTACAGTTACCAAAGAAAACAGCAGGATTGGGGGCAGGCGGAGAATTAAATTGGAAGTTTGGGATTAACATAAACTCACTACTATATATAAAATAGATGGGCAACAGGGCCTACTGTATAACACAGGGAACTTTCACTATCTTACAATAACCTATAATGGAAAAGAATCTGAACAGGAAAAATATATATACAGAACTAAATCACTTTGGTGTACACTTGAAACTAACATATTACAAATTAACTATACTTCAATTTAAAAAATGATTTAAAAAAAACTGCTCTAATCCGTGTGCTAGATCCAGGGCTTCTGTTTCCATGGTCCCTCCTGGCTCTGCATTTGTTTTTGTGTGACTCTGGATCCATGTCAACTCACTGCTTGTGGTGTTCCTTTCCCTATTCTCCAAGTTACTCAGATGGGGAGAATTCACTTCTCCCTAACATCTACAACAAGGTCCCAGTATAATTACAGATGTAGCAGATTTACTGAATGCTTATAAGTATTTGTAAAGGGTGGGCTTACATGATAGCTCTGAAAAGCACTTAAGTTTAATATTGGCACTTCCCCTTTCTCCAATAGATGCAAGACCATTTCTGCCAATTCAGGCTCCAGTTGCCTGTCAATTGCCCTGCCCTATTTCATCACCATCTCTTACAATTCCCGAACAATTAAAAAAACACCTTCTATGTTATTATGAAAAGTAATTCAATTACATCTAGCCCCCTAACATCAAACTCAGTTCAGGACCTTCCTTCACATTGTTGTTCAGTCGCTAAGTCGTGTCCAATCTTTTACCACACTGTGGACTGTAGCCTGCCAGGCTCCTCTGTCCGTTGGATTTCCCAGGCAAGAATACTGGAGAGGGTTGCTAGTTTCTTCTCCAGGGGATCTTCCTGATCCAGGGATTGAGCCTGGGTCTCCTGCACTGACAGGAGGATTCCTTAACCACTGAGCCACCAGGGAAGCCCTTCCTCCACAAAGCCAGACTAACGTGCTCTATGAATAAGAGGCTTCACGTTCAGGTCTCCCCTCTTCCCCTCTACTACTGGGCTCTGTTAACAGCAGGGAGAATAGATTTATTTCCTCCAGAATATGAATCATGTTAAAAGGCAGAAGAAGCCAAAATCAGGGTTCATTTTGGTTTTGTTTTTTAATTGATGTGTAACATACCCACAGAAAAGTGTACAAATCCTAAGTAGATAGCACAATGAATTTTCATAAGATTCACACACCCCTGTAACTAGTACCCAGATCAAGACATGGAAGATTAAAAAAATAAAAAGAAAGAAACAGAGAGTCTCAGCTTTGTAGCTCCCTTCTCCCAGCTTCCTGACTTTCTAACATCATAGATTAGTCTTGGCTGCTTTTTAATTTTACATAAATGGATCATATACTATATATTCTTTTGAGTTTTCTTTGGTTCAATATCATGTGTGTGAAATTCAACCACATTATTATGTGTAGTCAAGATTCATTCATTTTCATTGCTGTAAAATCTATTGTGTGAACATACTTCAACTGTTTTTTCCCATTCTACTGTTGATATGTGAGTAATTTTAGCTTTTGAATACTACAAATAGTGCTGCTATGAACACCCTTGTGTACATCTTTTGGTGAACATATGGGCACATTTCTGCTGGGTGTCTACATAGGAGTGGGTTTGGGTTACAGGTAAAGCATATGTTAAGCTTTGGGCCTCGCTGGTGGCTCAGATGGTAGAGTCTGCCTGCAATGTTGGAGACCCAGGTTTGATCCCTGGGTTGGGAAGATCCCCTGGAGAAGGAAATGGCAACCTATTCCAGTATTCTTGCCCCAAGAGCACCATGGACAGAGGACCTGGTGGGCCACAAAGTGTTGGATGCAACTAACTTTCACTTTTCATATGTTCAGCTTTAATATACATGTCAGTCTTCCAATGTACTTACATTCAATTCAGGTTTAAAAAAACTGGTTTTCATTATTACACACAGATAGCCACATATTTTTGTTAGAGCACTTACCATTTGAACTTAGATAATGTATTCATGTACCCATCTGCCCCACTAAACTGTGAGATCTTAGAGAACAGGGCTCAGACCATTAGACTTGGTATTGAGTGTATATCCCACACTCAATAAATATGTTGTATGAAAGAACAAAAGAACTTATAGCACCTCCACAATTTGCCATGAGATATAGGCTAGCTTGGGTTCTTAGAAAACCCATTATACTAAATGCTATTTTCTTATATATAAAATCATCCCCAAACTCCAAAATACATTTGTATGATTTCACAAACTCTTTATGATATCTGAACCAACCAATTCTTCAAGCCTCTAGGGTAAGTTTCTTGACTCTGGTCCATAATACTTCTCCTGGGTCAGAACTGGCTTTGGGATTCCCATCCCTAGTTAGTGATGGTATAAGTGATGGATGAGACACAATATGTCTTGAGATGGGATAATAAAATGCAGGCTGGTAATAAGAGATGGGGAGTCTAATGAAATATAGGCTACATAGGAAGCAGCAGGGAGGAAATATGTCATAGGAAGTGTTTAATGAAATATGTGGTAGATAAGATGGGCTGGAGACATAGGGGGTATTTTCAGAAAAGTTCCTTTTTACCAAGGGTTTTAGACACCTCCCGGTCCTAACTGAAACCTTGCTCTCCCCTACAGCTCTCTTAGTCACTTTTTATTCTCTTGATCTTTATGCCTCTCAGAATCTAAAAGGCACGGTCAATTTCTCCTTGATTTTCACTGTCCTTCCAGTCCACTCCTCCAACCTCATGAAGGATTCCTACTTCCACGTGGCTTAGGCCATTTAACTGAACTATGGCTTGTCCTTATTGCTATGAACTCTGAATTTATTGTCATCTTTTCTTATGCACTGAAGCCTTTGACAACCATCTTACAGAATTCCTCACCCTTTAATTTTGGTCATCAACTAAGACTTCACTTCTTATGTGACAGCCAACACTCAGGAATCCTCTTTGGTCCTTCCCTTCTATTATCCTTCACCCATCTGTGAGGATGGAATTATCAGATTATGATAACTCCACTTAAAACTGTTCTACCTCTAAGATATTAAATTCAGACAATTCATTCTCAAACAGCCTTCTAAATTCCCATCTCAGTTACTTAGTGACTGACTCATCACCAGTTCATTTAATTTCACTGGGATGTCCAGTCCATTGAGCCCACTACCACCTACCTACTAAATAGCTCCTATTTATTTTGACTTTTCTTCCCACCTAGTTTAAATTCCATCCTTCAGCCTGCAAACATTCTTGTCAAAATAGCTGAAACTCTTATGGCCCATAGTATGACAAGTCAATTTAGGCAATGACATTTAGTGATGGCCTGTGTGTGTGATAGATGCAAAAGTGAAATGAAGAAAGTATAATGAGAGATGGAGTTTCTAAATAAAGACTACTTACTAAGATGCAGGGAGAAAATGAGATGTGGAGGTGAGGTGTGAAATCAGATACAGTGGTTAGGGTGTATTTTCTGGCAAAACTCAAAGCCTGGATTGTCCTCAATTTTCCACTTGTTCTGTACTTATACTCAGACCACTGGGAAAAAAATCACACAATTTGGCAGATAGGTACACTTCAGGTTTATGATGACAAGTTTCAATGAAAATACTATAGAAAATGGTAAGAAAGCATTATATATTGAAACATAGCATGCAGCAAGAGCAGGGCTTGAACAAAATGCTCTTAGTCTTAAATACTTATATTAGAAGAGAAGAAAGCCTGAAAATTATTGTTTCTAATTTAAGAAGTCAGAAAAAGAGTAAACTCAAGGTAATAAACATAAGAATATAAATCAAAGAAATAGAAGACAAAAATAAGTTTAAAGAAAGATTAGTAAAGCTCAAAATGGTTCTTTAAAGAGTAACAAAGGAATAGAGATAAAAATTAAGCAAAACTGATCAAGAAAAAGCAGAGCAACATAAATAACTTCATTAATCAAAGCGGAGACACAGGGACATGAATGTTTGTAGTGGCTTTATTCATATCACATATCTTATAAAGGACTACTACCTAGAATATATAAAGAACTCCTACAACACATTGATAAAAAGACAACTGGATAGAGTTTAGAGAAGACAAAGAATCTAAATAGGCATTTCTCCAAAGAAGATATATAAATGGCTAATAAACATCAGAAAAAATGCTCAGTACCATTAGCCATCAGGGAAATGAAAACCAAAGCCACAGTGAAATGCCTCTTACCATCCACTAGTATGGTTACAATAAAAAAAAGGACAGGTAATAAAAAGTGTTGACAAGGACACAGAAAAATTGGAGCCCTCATATGCTGGTGGTTGGACTGTTTCCTACTTAGGAAAACATTCTGGCACCTCTTCAAAAGGTTAAACATAGAGTTATCAATTCCACTCTGAGGAATCCAAGAGAAATGAAAATATATGTCCATACAAAAACATGCACAGCAATGTTCATCGCATATCTTATAATCCCAAAGTGGAAACAACCCAAGTGTCCATCACTACTAAGTGGATAAACAAAATGTGACATATCTACAAAATAGAATATTATTCAGCCATAAAAAGGAATGAAGTATTAGAACACACTATAACATGGATGAACCTTGAAAATATCACACTAAGTGAAAGAAGCCAGTCACAAAAGACCATATATAGTATGATTACATTTATATGAAATGTCCAAAATGGGTAAGTCCATAGTGACGAAAAGTGGATTAATGGTTGCCAATGTTGGGGGATGGGGTGAGAATGACTGCTAATGCTGTGGAGTTCAGTTTTGGGGGTGATGAAGATGTCCTGGAATTAGGTAGTGGTGTACAACTTTGTGGCTATACTAAAACCCATTATGTTGTTGCTGTTTAGTTGCCCAGTCATGTCTCTTGAGACCCCAATCCCATGGATTGGGATTTTTCAGGCAATAATACTGGAGTGGGTTGCCATTTCCTTTTTCCAGGGGATCTTCCCAACCCAGGAACTGAACCCGAGTCTCCTGTCCCCATCTCCTGCATTGTAGGTGGATTCTTTACTGCTGAGCCCCTGGGGAAGCCCAAAACCCACTATAGTTACGCTTTTAAAGGTTGAATTTTATGGTATGTATATTATATATCAAAAAGACCCTAAAAGTATATCCTAAGCAACTGTATTTATACAGTACTTGTCAAAACTGTATTTTAAAAAATACAAAAGATCTGTTTCACCCTAGATAATATACATGTTTCAATGCTGTTCTCTTGAAACATCCCACCCTCGCCTTCTCCCAGAGTCCACAAGTCTGTTCTATACATCTGAGTCTCTTTTTCTGTTTTGCATATAGGGTTATAGGGTGAAACAGATCACCAGCCCAGGTTGGGTGCATGAGACAAGTGCTCGGGCCTGGTGCACTGGGAAGACCCAGAGGGATCGGGTGGAGAGGGAGGTGGGAGGGGGGACCGGGATGGGGAATACATGTAAATCCATGGCTAATTCATTTCAATGTATGGCAAAAACTACTGTAATGATGTAAAGTAATTAGCCTCCAACTAATAAAAATAAATGGGAAAAAAAAATAAAAATTAAAAAAAAATACAAAAGAATGACAAACTCTAAATCAGAACAGTAGTTTCTGTGGGTCAGTGGGGACAGATGTGCACAACAGCAGGATACCACATAATAGATCCAAGTTTTTATCCATGTTCTAATTCTCAGGTTAAGTGATAGATTCATGAGTGAATAGGTGAAATTTGTGATCTATCCAATTCTGAATAAACAATAAACACAACCTGTCAACATTTCCTGACAATCTTACTGTGCCTCTGTATGCAGCTCTCTCTACATAAACAATTTTAAACTTTATTCTCCTTAATCCACGTCTGTCTTTATCTCACAATGAATGTGATTTTCCCCTCTCTCTCTACTTTTCTTATTACATTATAGTAGGTCTCTCCCCTTTTAAGGGCAGTCTTTCTGCTCCAGCCTTGATTGAGATCCCTTCCCTGCCCTCATCCCTGTTCAAGATCATTTCACCAATTATGCCCTTCTTTACTCTTTCCTATCAGGTTTTAAAGGTGCTCAAATCTCTCTCATTTTATATAGAACTCTTCCTGACTCCTATCTTCCTCCTATGACTATCATCCTCTCCCTCCTTCCCTTCAAGGCAAAAATTTATGAACCCTCAGCACATCCCCACTATCTGACCGTCCTCTGCTTCTTACTTACTGCAGCTGACTCTACACACGTGCCTGTGACTTACTGGGTATTTCCCCAAAGTGTCTGACTTACCTATGTAAAGGCTGATGCTGAGCACTCTCTCCTTTTCAGAATGTTCCCTTGACTTCCATGCTACCTTGTTACTTCTCAGTCTCCTTTGCCATGGCAGTTCCTCCACACAGACGTTAAATGCTCCCAGTTTTTCTTAGAGCCTGGTCCTAGGCTCTCCGCTCTTCTTCCTTAAAGATTACACTTCATCTTAAAGCTTTAATTGCCATGTTTCAATTTTGACTCCCCAAATTTTGTTTCTTCCTGATCAGCAATCTGGGACCATTGAATAGGAATCATTGTGAGCTCAGGGATCTACTGCACCTGTTCTCACTTACTTTTTTAGATGCCATAGTTTGATTTAAATGTTTGAGGCTGAACTCACAATCTAGCATGTTCTCAAAAAGACAGTCATCACATCTGAACTCCATTATCCAATTTTTTTTTCTCAAAAAAAGAACCACCACAGACCACACTTATGTTCTAGCTCAACGGTAAGTTCTGGGCCAAATCCTGCTGCCACATGGATCCTCAGAATTTTCCAAGTGTTCTGTTTTGCTTTCTATTTGTAATTTTTTTAAAAATAGCATCTTATTTTTATTGTGTTAGACACAGTAACTTTTTGGGATCTCTGAAAAAAACTAAACTTATGAAGTTTGTTTTTCCTGTTCCCTATGTTGCCTCATTTCTTGGGAGCTTTTTGTTCGACTTTTTGTCTGTCTTTAGTTCCTTGTTGGAGGCTGTTCTCAGCTGTCTGGTATTCCTGAACTGTTCTCTTCACATTTTAGAGTGAGGGACGAGTTGGTAGGAAGCTCCCTGCACCTGAGGGAGGGGCTTAGGTTCACCGTGGGTGATCGGGAAAGAAAAATAGCTTTTCCTGTGTAGGGCCTTTCCTTGGAGGCAGTTCAATTTTCTCTGAGAAGGATCCTTGTCTTTCTCCTGGAGTATATAAGCCCAGTTGCCACTGCTCTGCAAAGTGGGGAGGGGAGGCCTTTGTGTGTTCCCAAGGCACCCGGACCTAACACAGCACCTATCTTCCATCTAGTTACTTCGTCATGTATGTTTTCACACCATGTGTAAGCCCAGGGAGGCAGAGACCATATGTCCTCTTATATTATTCCTAGCACCCAGCACAACCCAGGGTACATGGTAGGCACTCAAAAATGTTTGCTGAATGAACAAATGGTAAGAGCTCTGGCTCAGGGGAACTACAGAGTGGTCTCTGTCACACTAGAGCTTGGTTTAGGCTGTAGGAACCCTTCAAGGATCAGAATCCTTCTACCCAGAGAATCTGAGATTCTGCCTGGAATTTGGATCAAGCCACTTGCATTCTCCACAACCCACATACAGTCTACAGAGCTAAATGTCACTGATTCCTTTTCTCTCAGCAGTCTGCTCCTCATGACAACAAAAACACCAGATTCGATGAACAAAATGCATGCCCTTGTGGATTGCATTACTTATTCTTGGTTTGTGTGCTTGTGCACATTCTGGTAATTATCCAAAAATCTAACTGATACCATTCTTTAAGCCTGGCAGGTAGCCTGTATAAATAGCTTACCCGTTGAGGGTGGGATGGGCTTGAAATTCTTCATTAAAGTTCCTTTCAGGTGGTGCAATCTGTTCTGGTAATTGAGAAGGAGAAATGAAGTTGCTTTTTGCAGGCGAAGGAGCTTTATATACAGACATGCTAACTGACAAACAGTATTTTGACTGGGCGCATACTTTGCCGGGAAGAACCTGGGAAAGAGGCAGAGGCAGAAAGGACTTGAGAATGAGGTATAAGAAGAGAAGGGAGAAAGCTACCTATAAGGAAGAAAGAAGGGCTCATTATGGAAAAGAGGAAGAAAGGAGAAAGTGAGGCCCTGTGTATGAGAGAGGCTGCGCACAGGCTAAGCTGGTGTAAGGAGACCCAGCCACACCTTGGCTTACAGAGCACAGAGCTACATTCCACTCTCCTGTAACACTCAGGACTGCACAGTCCAGGCGGGTGAAGTGGCTTTGCTCTGTGCAGTCTTTCAGACCCAGAAACCTACATGTTCTTTATTCCTACGTTTCTTAGGGTGTTACCTTTGACTTCATGGTAATGGCTAGGATATTTACCTTTCCACTGTAGGAGTACTTTTTTAAAAAAATAATTTTAAGCATTTATTTATGGTTGTGCTGGGTCTTTGTTGCTACACAGGCTCTTCTCCAATTGCAGAGAGCGGGGACTACTCTCTAGCTGCAGTAAGCATTCTTCCTGCAGTGGCTTATCTTGTTGCGGAGCACAAACTACAGGGTGTGTGGACTCCATATTTGTAGCTGGCAGGCTCTTGAGCACAGGCTCAACAGTGGTGGCATATGGGCTTAGTCGCTCCAAGGCATGTGGGATCTGCCTGGACCAGGGATTGAAACCCTGTCTCCTGCACTGGCATGTGGATTCTGACCCACTGAGCCACCAGGGCAGCCCTGTTCAGTTCAATAGCTCAGTCGTGTCCAACCCTCTGTAACCCCATGGACTGCAGCACGCCAGGTCTCCCTGTCCATCACCAACTCCCGGAGTTTACCCATGTCCATTGAGTCAGTGATGCCATCCAACCATCTCATTCTCTGTCATCCCCTGCTCTCGCCTTGCATCTTTCCCAGCATCAGGGTCTTTTCAAATGAGTCAGTTCTTCCCATCAGGTGGCCAAAGTATTGGAGTTTCAGCTTCAGCATCAGTCCTTCCAATGAATATTCAGGAATGATCACCTTTAGGATGGACTGGTTGGATTGCTTGCAGTCCAAAGGACTCTCAAGAAAAGCATCAGCTCTTCAGTGCTCAGCTTTCTTTGTAGTCCAACTCTCACATCCATACTTGACTACTGGAAAAACCATAGCTTTGACTAGACGGACCTTTGTTGGCAAAGTAATGTCTCTGCTTTTTAATATGCTGTCTAGGTTTGTCATAACTTTTATTCCAAGGAGCAAGCATCTTTTAATTTCATGGCTGCAGTCACCATCTGCAGTGATCTTGGAGCCCCCCAAAATAGTCTCTCACTGTTTTCATTGTTTCCCCATCTATTTGCCATGAACTGATGGGACCAGATGCCATGATTTATTTTCTGAATGTTGAGGTTTAAGCCAACTTTTTCACTCTCCTTTCACTTTCATCAAGAGGCCCTTTAGTTCTTCTTTGCTTTCTGCCATAAGCATGGTGCCATAAGGGCAGTCCCTGGAGGAGGTACTTTATTTTTTTTTTTTTAATTTTATTTATTTATTTATTTTTTGTTGGTTTTTTTTTTTTTTTCCCATTTCTTTTTATTAGTTGGAGGCTAATTACTTTACATCATTGCAGTGGTTTTTGTCATACATTGAAATGAATTAGCCATGGATTTACATGTATTCCCCATCCCGGTCCCCCCTCCCACCTCCCTCTGGAGGAGGTACTTTAGAGTGCCCTATTCTGTAAGGAAATTCCTGAAGAGTTTGCTGCTGCTGCTAAGTCGCTTCAGTCGTGTCCGACTCTGTGCGACCCCACAGACGGCAGCCCACCAGGCTCCCTGTCCCTGGGATTCTCCAGGCAAGAACACTGGAGTGGTTTGCCACTTCCTTCTCCAATGCATGAAAGTGAAAGGTGAAAGTGAAGTCGCTCAGTTGTGTCCAACTCTTAGTGACCCCCCAGACTGCAGCCTACTAGGCTGCTCCGTCCATGAGATTTTCGAGGCAAGAATACTGGAGTGGGTAGCCATTGCCTTCTCCACCTGAAGAGTTTAAAGAAGGTTAAAAATAAGAGCCCCAAAACTCTTTATCTTGAGGTATTGAAGGAGTTTACTTACTCAAGTTTACACTTTGGAACATTTCATACCCAAAGAAACAATCATTAGGTAGCATATGCTTCTCCAGAAGAGGAAATGACCTAATGTTGCCAAAGTCTGACTCCAGTTTTGAAAATAGGTACTGAATATTTCAATTGTATCTCCCACATCTCAATTTTTACAATCTTCCATTTCTTGGAAAAGTCAGGAAAACAGAAAAAGTATATAATTCATTTATATTGGTTTGCTATCATTGGTATTTATCAGATTCCCTTACACTTTAGGAAAAATATAATTTGTAAATATAATGAACCAGGTTTATAATCACTTTTCTAACTACACAGAGAATTCTAATTTCTCTCTTAAGCAAAGCACTGGTCCAAACATAGCCATTTCTCTAAAATTTAAAACAAAAAAAATTTTTTTTTCCAGTTAATGGATTTATTTCTGTTTTTATTCAGGTGTATTTTTTGAAAAGAATCCTCTGGAAAACTTCCAGCAGTTGGATTTGGCGGGTAACTGTGTGAGCAGCGATGGATGGCTTGCCTTCATGAGTGGATTTGAGAATCTTAAGCAACTGGTGTTTTTTGACTTCAGTACGAAAGGACTCTTACCTGATGCATCATTAGTCAGGAAACTTAGACACGTGTTATCCAAACTAACTTTTCTGCAAGAGGTTCAGCTTGTTGGGTGGCAACTTGATGACTATGATGTCAGTGTTCTTAAAGGTGCTTTTAAACTAGTAATTGCTTAAATAAAGGGTACCCTAAGCCTCTGAATGCTCTGGGGACTCCATTACTTTCAGCCTGGTGATTTAAAAATCTTTGCTCAAAAGAACTGCCCCAGGTGCCCTGCAGACTTATAAGTAAGAAATGTATGCTTATTGTTGTAACTGAGATGTTTGGACTGTTTCTTAAATTGCATGATTGCAATAAAGGCCTGGTTAATGAAAAAACAAAACAAAAAACTTTGCTCATATACTTCAAGAGTCTGAAAGTGAACAGCAATCCACTATATATCTAAATATCATCCTTCTCAACAGTGTCTGCCTAACTCACACCCCTTCTAAACGTTTTCTTCTTTTACTGAAATCAGGATGATGTGGGGCATCATCTTTTAGCTGGCCTCGTCCATGGAAATCAACTTTCTTAATTTCATCACTCAAATAAAAAGGAGACAGAAAAGAGGAGGATGCCAGGAAAATGAAGCAAAAGAAGAGGAGGAAGTGGAAGGGAGTTTAATTTGATGACAGGTATAAATGGGTGAATTTAACTCAGATGACCATTATATACACTACTGTGGGCAAAAATCCCTTAGAAGACATAGAGTAGCCAACACAGTCAAAAGTCTGAAATGCAGTACTTGGATGCAATCTCAAAAATGACAGAATGATCTCTGTTCGTTCCCAAGGCAAACCATTCAATATCACAGTAATCCAAGTCTATGCCCCGACCAGAAATGCTGAAGAAGCTGAAGGTGAATGGTTCTATGAAGACTTACAAGACATTCTAGAACTAATACCCAAGAAAGATGTCCTTTCCATTATAGGGGACTGGAATGCAAAAGTAGGATGTCAAGAAACACCTGGAGTAACAAGCAAATTTGGTCTTGGAGTACAGCATGAGGCAGGGCAAAGGCTAATAGAGTTTTGTGAAGAGAACGCACTGGTCATAGCAAACACCCTCTTCCAACAACACAAGAGAAGACTCTACACATGGACATCACCAGACAGTCTATACCAAAATCAGATTGATTATATTCTTTGCAGCCAAAGATGGAGAAGCTCTATCGAGTCAGCAAAAACAAGACCAGGAGCTGACTGTGGCTCAAATCATGAACTCCTTATTGCCAAATTCAGACTTAAATTGAAGGAAGTGGGGAAAACCACTAGACCATTCAGGTATGACCTAAATCAAATCCCTTATGATTATACAGTGGGAGTGACAACTAGATTCAAGGAATTAGATCTGATAGGCAGAGTGCCTGAAGAACTATGGATGGAGGCTGGTGACACTGTACAGGAGGCAGTGATCAAGACCAAGAAAAAGAAATGC
The DNA here is from genome assembly GCF_023699985.2 of Odocoileus virginianus. Lineage (NCBI taxonomy): Eukaryota > Metazoa > Chordata > Mammalia > Artiodactyla > Cervidae > Odocoileus > Odocoileus virginianus. The sequence goes on along the minus strand of NC_069675.1, from coordinate 14,502,406 downwards.
AAAAAGGCAAAATGGTTGTCTGAGGAGGCCTTACAAATAGCTGAGAAAAGAAAAGCTAAAGGCAAAGAATAGGAAAGATATACTTACTTGAATGGAGAGTTCCAAAGAATAGCAAGGAGAGATAAGAAAGCCTTCCTCAGTGAGCAATGCAAAGAAACAGAGGAAAACAAAAGAATTGGAAAGACTAGAGATCTCTTCAAGAAAATCAGAGATATCAAGGGAACATTTCATGCAAAGATGGGATCAATAAAGGACAGAAATGGTATGGTTAGAAATGCTTCTAACAGAAGCAGAAGATATTAAGAAGAGGTGGCAAGAATACACAGAACTGTGCAAAAAAAGATCTTCATGACCCAGATAATCACGATGGTGTGATCACTCACCTAGAGCCAGATATCCTGGAATGCAAAGTCAAGTGGGCCTTAGGAAGCATCACTATGAACAAAGCTAGTGGAGGTGATGGAATTCCAGTTGAGCTATTTCAAATCCCAAGAGGATGCTGTGAAAGTGCTGCACTCAATATGCCAGCAAATTTGGAAAACTCAGCAGTGGCCACAGGACTGGAAAAGATCAGTTTTCATTCCAGTCCCAAAGAAAGGCAATGCAAAATAATGCTCAAACTACTGCACAATTGTACTTATCTCACACGCTAGCAAAGTAATGCTCAAAATTCTCCAAGCCAGGCTTCAATAGTATGTGAACTGTGAACTTCCAGATGTTTGAGTTGGATTTAGAAAAGGCAGAGGAACCAGAGATCAAATTGCCAACATCCAATGGATCATCAAAAAAGTGACAGTTCCAGAAAAACATCTACTTCTGCATTATTGGCTATGCCAAAGTCTTTGACTGTGTGGGTCACAACAAACTGTGGAAAATTCTTAAGAGATGGGAATACCCGACCACCTGACCTGCCTCCTGAGAAATCTGTATGCAAGTCAAGAAGCAATAGTTTGAACAACTAGACATGGAACATCAGACTGGTTCCAATCAGGAAATGTACTGGTTTCAGCACGTCAAGGCTGTACATTGTCACCCTGATTATATAACTTATATGCAGAGTGTATCATGAGAAATGTTGGACTGTATGAAGCACAAGCTGGAATCAAGACTGCCAGGAGAAATATCAATAACCTCAGATATGTAGATGACTCCACACTTATGGCAGAAAGCAAAGAAGAACTAAAGAGCCTCCTGATGAAAGTGAAAGAGGAGAGTGAAAAAGTTGGCTTAAAACTCAACATTCAGAAAACTAAGATCATGGCATCAGGTCCCATCACTTCATGGCAAATAGATGGGGAAACAATGGAAACAGTGAGAGACTTTATTTTTTGGGGGTACAAAATCACTATAGATGGTGACTGCAGTCATGAAATTAAAAGATGCTTGCTACTTGGAAGAAATGTTATGACCAACCTAGACAGCATATTAAAAAGCAGAGATACTACTTTGCCAACAAAGGTCCGTCTAGTCAAAGCTATGGTTTTTCCAGTAGTCATGAATGGATGTGAGAGTTGGACTACAAAGAAAGCTGAACACTGAAGAACTGATGCTTTTGAACTGTGGTGTTGGAGAAGACTGTTGAGAGTCCCTTGGACTGCAAGGAGGTCCAACTGTCCTAAAGGAAATCAGTCCTGAATATTCATTGGAAGGACTGATGCTAAAGCTGAAACTCCAATACTTTGGCTACTTGATGTGAAGAACTGACTCATTTGAAAAGACCCTGATGCTGGGAAAGACTGAAGGCAGGAGAAGACAGAGAATGAGATGGTTGGATGGCATCACTGACTCAACGGACATGAGTTTGAGTAAACTCCGGGAGTTGGTGATGGAGAGGGAGACCTGGCATGCTGCAGTCTATGGGGTTGCAAAGAGTCAGACTTGACTGAGTGAATGAACTGAATTGATAAATGGTTCTGGTGTCTGGTCACTTCTATCAGCTACTTGAAGGGGACTCCTGTTCATCATTATATTCCCTTCAGTCTCAAGAATAGCAGGTCACCAAAATTTATATACTCTATGCACATTTACTTGTATAGTGCATGGCATGTACTATACTCCTGACAAGCATTTGCTAAATATGATACAAAGTTACCAATAAACAGCTATGGAAAGAAACAGGCCAAAATTATTTAAAAGCAGAGAGAAAAGTCCATGTATGTTCTTTATTCAAATAGTTTAATTCAAACAATTTGGAATGTAAAAGTATTTTCTTGTATAAAAAGCAGATCAGGCTCCCCCCTCTAAAAATCAGCAATCTTTAGTTAAGCAAAAAATTGGCAGTTTATGAGTAGCTCAACCAGATGCTTGAATGAATAGCTAAACCAGCTGCTGATACATGTATGCAATTCCATCTGTGACTTCAGAGATTAAGTAAGAAAAAATGGATCCCATTCTTTTGTACCCCGTGAAAGGTAAGAGTACCTTGTCCTAATCTTTTCCCCAACACGTCCAAAAATAATCCTTGCTCACAAAGAAAGAAGTCTAAGAAAAATCTGTTTAAGCTAAACAGATTTAACTTGAGGCAACTCTGAAATACACAAAAACCAAATGTCAGCCTGTAGTTTACCCTCTGTTCTCATGGCACCTCAAATTAATGGCTTGGGTGTTGGCGTAGGTAACACTTGGCCTGTACGTTGAGGTAGTCACTAAAAAGAAATTCTGGGTACAATATTCTATTTCAAAAATGGATATATTTTCTGCAGATTTAGTAATACAGTTTTAGAGCTGACAGTTTACAGATCAACTACTTCATTCCCCACCCTAACTTTACAGATGAGAAACCTCAGAGGAGTTAAATGACTTACCCATGGTTATAAAACTACTCACACAGTGGCAGCATCAGGACTGGAATCCAAATCTCTTGTCTTCCAGCCCAGTGTTTTCCCCCATTATAATACAGTAATTTCTCAAACAAGATTAATCACACTTGATGGAACTTGCTCTTAATCACAAACCATGGGTCAAGTTTTTAACTCAAACTTGCTTTTTGGTCTAGCTTCATGTAACTCTGTGGCAAGATTTACCAGTCAGGCTACTAAATCTAGGCTTATGCTGGCCAAGTTTTATTTTCATATCCAGAACCTGGCCAAAGGTTGGCAAATAAGACTTCTTATATAATAATGCCTAGAGCAATGTCACCTGCAGCAGTTGGCATTATCAAATTTTTAGCAAGTAGAGCCAACACTTTGAGAACCCATATGCAACTTTTCAAGTAGTGTAGTCGCGTATCAAAGCACCTTTGGAAGGACAACAGAACAGATGTAACCTCTGAATGAGTGTTGAGGAAACAGGCATTTAACCTTGCACAGAACTGTGTTCAGTACCCGGGCACTTTAAAAATCCCCTGGAGACGGAGAAGACATGCATAGCATGGTAGCACATACCTCTTAATCATCATTCAGTACAAGGCAGTTCTTCAGATTTCACGCATGACCCAAATTCACATTTAGATGAGATCAATGGAGAAAAAAATCACCCTGTAACAGTAGACCAATAATAGGTATAGTAATAGTTGGAGGACAAAACACAAATGTCAAGGAACAGGTTGCCTTATCCCATTTACGTTTCACCTTCTGCAGCAGTCAAGGTGGTGTGGGCTCTATTTCTTCAGCAGGTCAAATGCCTGAACAGGGCTGCAAATGTCAAAGACAATAACCAACTCCTCATCAAGCAAAAGTTACTTGGGATATGGTCACTCATTATCACAGCATGACTACAATTCTACTCGACAGAGATGGCTTCTTAGGTGTTTATTACTTCACTATAAAGAAACAGGAATTTGGGAGGGTTGCTTATATTTAAAAGAGGATATGAGTTGATTGAAGAAAGTTGCAAACTTAAAAAAAAAACCAAAACACTTCTCTAGATAGTTGCTGATGGCTGGAAATGTCACAAATCTCCAGGAGTACTGGATTCTAGAAAAGCTGAATCCACTCTCAAAATCCATTTTAAAAACCTAAGTATAAAATGCATGCTAAAACGAGAAAAAAAAAATCATAGGTAATTTGTGACTGTTGCTTGTTATAATTTTTATAAGTAATACTGGCCATGTTGGAAAGTCCTTAACATTTGCATTTGGAAAATAATTTTAAAATAAAATAATCTACATGATTCTCACACATCATTATTAAAAAATGTTAACAATTCACTATTTTCAATAAAGCAGAACAAAATAAGTTAGAAACTGCCTACTGCAGATCTAACCAATACTACATTCTATAACCTAAGGTGCACTAAGTTTTGGCAAAATTATATAATTTAAATTCAAATTGTTCATGCAACTTTGAAAAAAGGATCAAAAGTACTATATATGGAATTCCACATATTTTGGTAATATATGTGACACTTTGTTAATAAAATGAAAAATTAAAGTCAACCAATAAAAAGGTGACAAAAAGGATAAAAATCTATCATTATATCAGTATTTAATTAAATGTAAAACTGAAAACTGGGATTCCTTCACTGCATATCACTTAAGGATAAGATGTTTATTTAACCAAAACAAGACATTGTGAGAATGATGGGTCACTTACAAATGTACTGAAATTTTTTAATGAGAAAAACTATTAAAAAACTGATAATTAAAAATTTTTAACTGTGCCAGACAGTAAAATATGTTTCAAAATTTCTGATAAAAATGTTTGCTTTTACTTTGCATACTGCAGGAGGACCTCAAAGAAAAATGTAGCAATTAAGTTTGGAAAATCTATAAAAGAGACTTTTACTTTTAGAATAAACATTTTTTTCCTTTCCTAAAATGTGTACTCAAGAAGCATGTTTATAAATTTCACTGAAGAAAGCATTATATTTTTAATAATGTGACAAATCTACTCCATCAAGTGGTTCTCTTATAAAGGTAATGTTATATCACACTGCAGTCAACTACAAAACCAAAGATAGCAAAATTCAAATTTAGAGAACCCGCTTTTAAAGGAAGCCTATTTAAAGTCTGTAACATTTAAAAGGTTCTCACTGCCCCAAATATGTTTTACAAAAATATAGTTTCATTGGTTTCATGAAATATGAACAAGACTACTACTCTCTAACATTTAGAGTAAATGATTGAACAGTCGATGCAAAGTGGATTACTAAATAAACAAACTCAAGGAGTCAGTATTTCTCATAAAAATAAATTAAATTACAATACATCATGGTCTTGGTTGTCCAATTCTATTGTTAGTTCCACATCTACTTGGGACATTCGTAAAACCAGTCCTGAATCCTTGGGTTGCTCCAATGCCTGGAACTCCAAGTCCTTGATTAAGTACGCTGCTATAAGGTGCGTGTCCATGATTAAGACCTAAACCATAAGGTCTTGTTTGCGTATTTAGAAGAATAACTGGGCTCACATTTTTTCCAGGTGTGTTAAATGAAAATTCTGGAGGTGGACTACTAGGTTTAGCTGGAGTTGATGTGACAGGGTTTGAATCATCAGTACCCTTCAGAGGAGGCATTGGGATTACGTGATGATCTGAAAAGTTTAGGACATTGGCTGCAACAGGCCCAGACAGTAAGGCAGGCCTGATCCAATCATCCTTGAAAATCTGAACAGTCAGAGTAGATACAAGCGTGTACAGCCTGTTGGTCACATGAGCAAGAACCATTTGTTCATTGGCATCTCGTCGAATTCTCACGTGAACTGATCCAGCCTAAAAGGGACAAAATCATAAGAAAAAGACTGCTTAGAATTATACTACTGAAAATTCCATTAGAAACAAACATTTTATTGATATTCCTTGAAAACTACTTTAGTCGTAATTGTTGATGCAAAGAGTTAATAACATAATTTATGACTCTAAATAAAATTAAATTAAAATATTAAAAAAAGAAAGAAATCCATGTAGGAGGAAGGCAGATACATAGCAATAGAAGGCAGAACACAAATGAAGTATATGGAAAAATGCACTGAAAGGGCAGAGAAGATAGCTATTAATTCCAGTTGAGGAAGACTTCAAAAGAAGATGGCATCTGATCTAGGTCTGGTGATTAAATGAAATCTCAAAAGGTAGAGACAGGTGTTCTAAGTGGGGCAATAGCAGTTGAAAACATGGCATGTTTGGGCAAGAATAAGCAACATTACTATATAAAAGAAGTACAGTATTTCAGGGTGCAGAAAAGGAATGAAAGAGAAAAGACAGGAAACAAAGGGGAGGAAAGGAGGAAGCAAATAAGGAAAGGAAGAACGTAAAGAAGAAAGTAAGTTTAGGTAATAAAGTTAAAAAGAAAGGCTAGCTGTGGGGTTCTAAAAATCATGAATAAGGAGTTTTAGTTGCAGCAATCCAACAGAAGTAAGATTATCAGAGTTCAGAAAAATTACAGTTATGGATAACTGCTAATTATTTAGGAATTTACTAAAACAGTCTAGGTTAGCAAGGGAGAGGCCAAGATATAGTGGAACTACAGAGGGACAAATGATTTCATGATATTCCAGGGGTTAGAAGTGGGAGACTTCGATTTTCAACTGGATATAATAATAAATGAGGGAGATGAACTTATCAAAAGACAATCTCAAGGTTTCTAGCCTAGGTTACCAGGAGGATAAAGAGCCCAGGCATTAGAATGATGGTCAGAAGTATGTTTCCTAACTTGATAAAATGGTCATTACACATCTTGCTTTCAAAAGATAATAAAATAGTAGGTACAATAATGATCATATTTTGATTAAAACAAACAAAACAAAAATATCAAGAATGGTATCATATGATCATCTCAATAGAGGCATAAAAAGCATTTGACAAAATTCAACATCCATTCATGATAAAAACTCTAGACAAAGTTGGTATAGAGGGAACAAACATCAGCACAATAAGGGCCATTTATGACAAACATGAGGGCTTCCCGGGCAGTTCAATGGTAAAGAATCCACCTGCCAATGCAGGACAGAGGAGATGTCAGTTCAGTCCCTGGGTCCGCAAGATCCCCTGGAGAAGGAAATGGCCACCCACTCCAAAATTCTTGCCTGGGAAATTCCATGAACAGAAGAGCCTGGTGAGCTATAGTTCTCAGGGTTGTAAAGAGTCTGACATGAGTGAGTGACTGAGTATGCACACATGCATGACAAACACACAACTAACATCATATTCAATGATGAAAAGCTAAAAGCTTTTCCTCTAAGATCAGGAACAAGACGAGGATGTCCACTCTTGCCACTTGTATTTAACATAGTACTGTAAGTTCTAGCCACAGCAATCAGAGGAGAGTAAGAATAAGAGGCATCCAAAATGGAAGAGAAGAAGTAAAATCATTACTGCTTGCAGAAGACATGATAATATATATAGAAAATCCTAAAGAGTACACAAAAAACTATTAGAATAAATGAATTCAAAGTTTCATGATATAAAGCTAATATATAGAAATCTGCTGCATTTCTATATACTAAAATGAACTATCAAAAAGGAAAATCAAGAAAATTGTATTTACAATGGAATCTAAAAGAGCAAAATATCTAGGAATTTAACCAAGAAGGTAAAAGACACATATTCTGAAACTACAAGAGTGATGATACTAATGAATGGAAAGATAGTTCGTGTTCATGGACTGGATGAATTAATATTGCTAAAATGTCCACACTACGCAAAGCACATTCAGCCATGACATTTTTCACAGAACTAGAAGAAATAATCCCATATTTTATGTGGAACCACAAAAGACCCCAAATAGCCAAAGCAATCTTGAGAAAGAATAACAAAGGTATTATGCCCCCTGCCTTCAAACTGTTAAGTAGCTAGAATAGGAAAAAGGAGTCCAAAATAGCAGTGGCCAAAAAACAAAGAAAGGAAAAAGTCCACAAAAATAGAACAAAGGACGGTCCAAGGACAGGAGTGAGAACCTCAGGAGAGACAAACATCCCTCCTGGCTAGCCCAATTTACATAGGGCAGGCTCAGCAGGAAGAGAAAAAAACATAAAAACAGGAGCCAAAATGGAGCCCCTTTCTTCTTTTGGGTGGGCCCGCCCTCACACCTCAAGGATATGTTTTCCTTTGCTTGCCAAATAAAACTGAGCTGTAGCCAAGCTGTAACACTGGTCCGCCATTTAAACTGAGCTGTAACTGAGCTGAAACACAGGTATGCTGCTTCAAATTTTTGCTGTGGCGAGACAGAACCGAGGAAATTATATACTCCTCCAACATATCTGGCTCCATGACTTGGATTTAACTCGGCTGAAACAATCTTGGCTAGGCCCCCGCAAGGCAGAGGCCAAGCACAGCAGAAGCCCAACTTGGCGAAAGCTCCCGTGATGGAAGCTGAACAGGAAGAACACCCAGCACAGTGGCAGTGACAAGAAGCCTAGCATGTTGGAAACCAGGACAGCAAAAATAAGCTCGGCAGAAAGATCATGCAGCTCAGTCTCAGATTTCAGAAGACCTCCGGTTAAGGTAGGTCTTTGCTCTGATGGCTGGAAGGACATATGGATAACAAATCTAAATTCCTTTACAATCTCTCATTTCTTGTTTCCCCGAACACCATGAATGGCAGTGGGTGCAACTGAGGACTCTGGCAGGGGCTACTCCCCAGTGTGTCCCAAAGGCTCTACTATCTGCTGCACCTTAGTAGCTGTTGCCTAAGCAGGTGGGGGTTCTTCTGTCCTTAATCTTTTTTGTGCCAAGGATAAGGCCAATGAAAACTGTGAACGGAGGTCAGGTATTTAGCAGATTTTCCAGCAGGTTATGAAGGGGATTCCTGGGCATGTTTTTCCCACTGCTTTTTTCTCCCGTCCTTCAGCTCCTCTCTCCATCTATGCCACTGCTTACAAAGTATTGGGCAGGTCATCATCTTTCCATTTCTGAAAGTTGTGTTTGAAACTGTTTACCTAAGATTGGGACTCAAACCCACATGGCAGGGACTCTGTGCTATGCTTAGTCACTCAGTCATATCCGACTGGGACTTCAGTTCAGTTCAGTTCAGTCGCTCAGTCATGTCCGACTCTTTGCGACCCCATGAATCACAGCACACCAGGGCCCCCTGTCCATCACCAACTCCTGGAGTTTACTCAAACTCATGCCCATCGAGTTGGTGATGCCATCCAGCCATCTCATCCTCTGTCATCCCCTTCTCCTCCTGCCCCCAATCCCTCCCAGCATCAGGGTCATTTCCAATGAGTCAACTCTTCGCATGAGGTGGCCAAAGTACTGGAGTTTCAGCTTCAGCATCAGTCCTTCCAATGAATACCCATGACTGGGACTTAAGTTCAGCCAAAACCCAGGGTGCCTGGTTTCAGGACCTAATGAAGCTCAGGCTCTTGATGTCTCATTGCAAAAAATTCAGAGAGAGACATAGCAATAGGTAAGAGGTAGATTTGTTTGGATTAGAGAGGTGCACAGTCCAGAGTGTGTGTGATTTCTTATGCTGAAGAGGGAGGATCATTCCAACAATTGGAGAACCACCCACTCCTTGGTCTCTTGATTGTGCCTTGGAACTGTCCTGGTGCCTTGGGTGTGTCATTAAGCTTGCAGATTGAGAATCAAGGTTTAGTTAAATTTGACTTGTCTTGGACCCATTTAATTTTAATTGGTTTCTGTTATGCCCTTGGGCTACCTCATTCTTTCAAAGTTGTACCCTGCCCCCTTCAATCCTGTTTCTTGCTCTTTTCCTGAGCCCTGTCTAAGCCCACAATGTTGTTTCTACTACCTTCTGGAGAGACAACCAGAAAATAGCTGGCCCTCGGGAGGGAAATACTATATAATATCTAATCCCTGTAGATAGTCAGGCCTTCATCTTCCATGTTTCCTACAAAATGTGCAACAGCAGCATCTCTCAGTGAACCTGCTAGGGCAGGTGACAGGCACACAATGACAGCTAGAAGTCCATCTGTTGGTGGTATCCCTTCAAGGGCAACTGGACTTCCAGGGATAGTGTTTTCCACTTTGGGAGTTAGCCCTGCAGGCCATTTGGGCCCAAATCCTTACCACCCTTGTCCTAAAGTTACAAACATAACCCCAGAACAAATCTACACTCCACTTTAAGTAACATCTAGTCTACTGCCTCTTATCAATTTGTTCTTAAACTACTTACTAACTCCTACAGCCAGGACTCTGCCCCCTTGTAGGCAACATAGCTCCACCCCACTTATTATTAAAATACTCTTAATGCCCCTAACAGGTCAAGATAATTCACTCCTTTGTGATTACTTCTTTAATTACCTAAAGTAAGTCTATGACAATGAATGTTTACCATTGGAAACACCCTAAACAGCTCTATGGAGGACTGAGGGAAGAAATCAGGGACTTACATTCCCTCAGAGCAGTAAGAGCATAAGGCTGATGGCTGTTTCACCAGGTTTCCAGTTTCAGGGCACAGGCGTGGATTGCTTTACATCATGATATCTATTCCTATCTGTGGTGGACAAACCAGCAATGAGTTAAGATTACAACCCCTTAATCCTACCTAGCACTGGAGACCTTGGGGATGCCCAACCCCAGCTAGGTGTCCCAGGAGGTTGACCTACCTTGACCTGCCTACTAGGGATTTGGTCCTTGGGAGGTTGTCACGCCTCAACCTGCTTGGGGATCCACCAGTTCAGGGGTCCCAGGAGGTCGACACGTCTTGAACTGCCCAGGGACCAAATTCTCGGGAGGCCAACCTGCCTTGACCTGCCCAGGAATTCAATCTCCTGGAGTCTGTCACAATTCAGCCTGCAGGGGATCTGCACCCTGACCTGGGGATACCCAGTTCTCAGGTTGCAACAATACTGAGTAGGATAGACTTTAGAAAGACTAACCCCTAAGAAAGTCCACCCATAAAAATAGAAGGAGGCCTATTAGTTTTTTTTTTTTTCTTTTCCTCTCTGTCATCACTGTCTTTCAGATGGAAAATAACCAATCCACTTCCCAACAGATGCCCTTGAGATGCATTCTTGGTAACTGGAAGCTGTTCCAATCCTCAAACTCTAAGGAGAAGTCACTTAAAATTCTTTTGTGCCACTGAGTGGCCACAGTATCCTCTGGGGGATAAGGAACACTAGCCTGAGGATGCGAGTTTAAATTACAACGCCATCCTGCAGCTAGACTTACTCTGCAAAAGATAAGGGAAATGGACAGAGATCCCCTATGTCCAAATTTCCTTCTGACTAAGAGATACGAAGGAACTCTGTGTTAAGTATGGGATTGTTGTATGGCCTAAAAGTGAGCCTACCAGGCAAATGGTGTTAGGCACAGACAACCAAGAGAAGGAAGCCCCCTGTGAAGGCTCACCTCCCAAGGCTCCCAAGTTGCCTGGTGCTCCTTCCTTCTATCCAAACGTGCCCCCATATCTGGGAGCAACCCCTCCACAAAAGCCAACTTGAGTATGTCCCTTAGTTGAAACTGGAGAATTCAGGCCAGTCTAGGTTCATAAGCTCTTCTCTCTCTCAGATCAAACAAGACCTGGGAAGCTATACTGATGACCCAATAAATACATAGATATATTGGAATGTGATACATTCTAACACATTACCTTGGCCTTTGACTTGACGTGGAAGGACATCACGGTCATATTTAGTCAAACTTTATCTGACCCTGAGTATGCTAGGGTCTTAAAGGAAGCCCGAAGGTAAGCCACATGTCAAGCGATAAATACACAGTGGGGGAAACTGTGGTTCCCTCTTAAGATCCTAATTGGAATTATAATGACCCTGAGCACAACTGGGAAAGGGATCATTTTCTGATCTGTGTAAAGACAGGACTAAAAGCAGCCCAGCAAAAAGTAATCAGCTATGCCCAGGGGTCAGCAATAACTCAGGAGCCCAATAAGAACCCCACTTACCAATCTGGACTTAGACTCTTACGAGGGACAGGTGATTTTAAAGGACAAATTCCTGTCCCAGTATGCATCAGACATCAGGATAAAGTTACAACAGCTACAGCAGCAGGACCCTGCTGCCTCTTTAGATGAGATGGTCCAGACTCCAGCCACCAGACTCTAGCCCCCAATACATTTTATAACATAGAACAACAGGAGAGGGAGGCCAAGGCCCAGGAAAGGGAGAAAAGGAAAGAGACAAGGCATGCCCAGATGCTGGCTGCCCTCCAGGGAAGTCCTATGGCAAACCCCAAGTCCTTAAAGGACAAGGCACAAGGCAAATGCCTAATCTGTAGACAGGCAGGACACTGGGCCAAAGAGTGTCCAAATCTTGACAAGTCTCCTCAAATGGCTAGTTACAAATGCCATCAATCAGTACATTGGGCAACATACTGCCCTTGAAACCCAAGAGCCTCAAGGTCAAGTGCCAAGCCTTCCCTCACAGTAGTTCAACAGGACTGAAGCAGCCCACTCCAGCCAGCCCGCCTGTCACAGATAACCATCACGGGGCTGGAGCCAAGGGTGCAACTCGATGTGGCAGAAAGGTCCAAGAATTTCTTGGTTGACACAGGGGCTACCTACTCTGTCCTGACCTCCTACTCTGGAGCCTTCGCCTCCCAAACCTGTACCATTTTGGGTGCTACAGGAAAAACAATTACAAAAAGATTCACTTGAGCACTTCTCTGTTGCTGGGATAGACAAATATTTTCCCACCAGTTTCTGGTGGTCCCTGAGTGTCCTAACCCCTTATTGGGAAGAGATATACTCACTAAACTGGGGACCACCTTTGTGATGGGAAGCTTTTCAGCCCCCGAGCCCTACAGCTTCTGGTTACTACTGAGGAACCCATTACACCCTCTCCAATAGGGAGAGACCAAAAACCATGGGAGGACAAAATTAACCACCAAGGTGGGACCAGGGGACTCCTGGATGAGCCCACCAAGCTGAACTGGTCATCACTGTCCTCCAAGATCCCACTCGGTTTCCAAACCAGAAACAACACCATCTCAGAAGAGAAGCTCAGGATGGACTACAGCCTCTAATAAATAAATTCCTTGCCTGTGGCCTATCGGTCCCCACCAATTCACCATGTAACATCCCAATCCTCCCTGTGAAGAAAAAGGATGGGACCTGGCAAACAGGTCAAGATCTTCAGATCATAAATAAAGCTATATTCCCCCTACATCCCACAGTACCCAATCCCAATGTAATCTTGGGAGAAATCCCACCCAGTGCCAAGAGGTTTACAGTCTTGGATCTCAAGGATGAATTCTTTTGCATACCACTGCCTAAAGAATCCCAGTATCTTTTTGCCTTTGAGTGGGAACCTCCAGGAGAAAAACACCAACAGATGACTTGGACAGTGTTACCTAAGGGTTTCAGAGACAGCCCCTACCTGTTTGGGCAGGCTCTTTGCTGGGATCTCCTAGATCTGGACCTGGGACTTAATGAGAAAATACTACAATATGTAGATGACCTACTAATCTGCTCTCCAGATGAGAAAAATGCCCAACAACATGCAATTCAGGTCCTAAACTTTTTGGCAGAGAGGGGATATAAAGTCTCCTGTGCTAAGGCACAGATGATTGAGACAAAGGTCACTTACCTGGGAGTTCAGATTACACATGGGTCCAGGAGGCTGTCCTCTGATCAAGTACAAGGAATCCTCCAGCTGCCCTCCCTCACAACTCGAAAACAACTGTAAGCTTTCCTGGGGCTAACTGGGTATTGTAAAATCTGGATACCCAACTATGGTCTAATTGCCCAGCCCTTATATGAAAGCTTGAAGGAACAGGATGATTCAATCCCATTGATATGGGGAACTCCTCAAAAGAAGGCAGAGACTACACTAAAACAAGCCTTAACTCAAGCACCCACCTTGAGGTTTCCAGAGCTAGAAAAAGCATTCCAACTTTATGTCCACAAAAAGGAAGGAAGAGCCTTGGAGTGTTAACTCAAAGGTTGGGACCTGAGCCCCAGCCTGTAGCTTGCTTATCCAAGAGGCTTGAACCAACTGCCCGAGGCTGGCCTCCCTGCCTTCGAAATCTTGCAGCTATTGCAGTCCTCGACAGAAGATGCTTTAAAACTCTCTTCTGGGGGAAAACTAACTATTTTTACCAGCCACCAAGAGAAAAACTCCTGAATGGAAAAGGCCACGTATGGATGTCTGATCAAAGGATTCTCAAATATCAAGTAATGCTGATGGAAAATCCAGGCCTGACTACATTCCCTTGTGAGATTCTTAACCCAGCTACCCTCCTGCCTACCCCTGAGGACTCTCTCCCTTTTCACTCTTGCCTGGAAACATTGGACCACTAGACAAAACCCTGAGAGGAATTGTTAGAAGGTCCTCTGACCAATCTTGAGGAAATTTTGTACAGTGATGGAAGCAGCTTTGTCTTGGATGGAAAAAGAAGAGCTGGATATGCAGTAGTCTCCAATTTTGAGACCACAGAGGCCAAACCTTTGCTACCAGGTACTTCAGTCCAATTAGCTGAGCTCATGGCCCTGACTCAAGCTTTAGAGCTGGGAAAAGGAAAAAGAGGAGCCATTTACACTGACTCCACATATGCCTTTCTGGTGCTACACACACATGTTGCTGTTTGGAAAGAAAGAGGCCACTTGACCACCCAAGTGTCCCCAGTCAAATATGGTGATAAAATCCTTAGGCTCTTGGAGGCAGTCCATCTGCCCGCTGAGGTTTCAGTCTCCCACTGTAAAGGACACCAGAAAGGGAGCACGGAAGTGGCACGAGGGAACCAAGCAGCTGATCAGGCAGCAAAGAGAGCAGCGTTACAGAACCATGACCTAATAGGGGTTGCCACCTTAGTTCCACAGACTAATTTGCCAGAAAATCTTTCATATACTGAAGGTGAGACTCTTAAAGCTAAGAGTGAGGGCTTTCAAGAAGATCATATGCGGTGGTTCCAAAAGGAAGGACTCCTTTTTCTGCCTGGAACATCCAATGGAAGTTGGTTAACTCCTTACATGCCACCACTCATTTAGGGGAGAAGGTCCTCCAAAGATTACTAGAAAGGTCCTTCAGAGGAATAGGCCTCCAAACAACTATAAGGCAGTGGTCTCCTCTTGTCCCACTGGCCAATTAAACAACCCCCAAGGAGCTTGAAGACCCCAACTGGCCCAGCCTGTCTAACAGCATAGGACCTACCCAGCAAAGGACTGGCAGGTGGACTTCATCCAGATGCCAGTTTTTCAAGGGTATAAATACCTACTAGTCATGATAGATACAGTCACAGGTTGGATTAAAGGCTGAGGAGGTGGTAAAAAAAAACTGCTCCATGAAATCATTATGAGATTTGGCCTTCCCGGGTCATTACAAAGTGACAATAGGACATCATTTACTTCTAAGGTCACTCAAGGGGTCTCTAAAACATTGGGCATTACTTATCTCCATTGTGCCTGGGACCCTCAGTCTTCAAGAAAAGTAGAGAGAGCCAACCAATTCTTAAAATCAGTGATAAAGATAACCCAGGAGACCTCCCTGGGATGGAAGGAGCCTTTACCAACAGCTCTCCTCTGCACCTGTACTGCCCCTAAGGGACAGGCTGGTCTCAGTCCTTATGAGATGCTATATGGGAGACCTTCTGTTTATGTCAGTGACCTCCTCCTAGATCCAGAGGCTCAAACCCTCCAGTCTTATACCATGGCCATTGGGCAATTCCAACAAGATATACGTTTTGTGGGGTGTCAACCAGGACCCAAAAGATTCTAAAGAGTCACCACTAAATGCTCCAGGGACTTAAGTCCTAATTAAAGTCTGGAAAGGTGGGTCCCCAAAGGCTCAACTCCAGCCCACATGGAAGAGCCCCTACCCTGTAATACTTTCTATCCCCATAGCAGTCAAGGTACCAGGACACGATTCCTGGATTCAACTACTCACGAGTCAAGTCATGGAAGAAAACAGAAGAGGACGCTCAATATACCTGTGAGCCCCTGGGAGATCTCAGATACCTATTCAGGACTACAAATGAGGGTCATTCTAATAAACACCCCCAAAATCAAGTTTCTGGGGATAAGATTTCTCAAGATAGCTCTAAAGAGCCAACACAGCTTGGCAGAGGTTGTACTCCAAAACAGACAGGAAATAGATCTCCTGATCCCTCAACAAGGAGGGAATTGAGCCATCTTGAATGAGACATATTGTTTCTGGGTAAATACCTCCAGCTAAGTCTCACAGTCCTCAAGAAAAACACAGTCCTCAAAAAAACATCTTGTACAGGATCTCAAAGAATGAGCTAGAGAGTTCTTGGGATGGCTCCAATCTCTCTTTGGGGGCTCCTTCTCCCAGCGAGGGGGAATTTGGAGTTGGTTAATGCTCCTACTAATCCCTATTATCACCATATTGATGCTGCTCATGATTGCTCCCTGTATTATCAATTATCTAACCCATTTTGTCTCTGCCCAGGTCAATAAGCTATAACATGCGGTGCCAGTTCAACAAGGATATATAAAACTACACCTGACCATGGAAAACATCACTCACCCTTAGATGGATACTGCTATAAGGACGCTGAGACTTGAGACTAGCCAGAGGGGGAGGCCCAATGACCCTCACCATACCAACTCAGCAGGAAGAAGCCAAAGAGACCTTGATGCCCCTATTCCCAAAGAACTGGGTCTCCCATCTCTTGGGGCAATGTTAGGTAGCTAGAATAGGAAAAAGGAGTCCAAAATAGTGGTGGCTAAAAGACAAAGAAAGGAAAAAGCCCACAAAAATAGAACAAGGGAAGGTCCAAGGACCAGAGTGAGAACCTCAGGTGAAACAAACAGCCCTCCTGGCTAGCCCAGTTTACATAGGGCAGGTTCAGGGGGAGGAGAAAGAAGATTAAAAAAGGAGCCAAAATTGAGACCCTCTCTTTCTTTTGAGTTGGCCCATCCTCCCACCTCAAGGATGTATTTTCCTTTGCTTGCCAGATAAAACTGAGCTGTAAC
Organism: Odocoileus virginianus; assembly: GCF_023699985.2. Lineage (NCBI taxonomy): Eukaryota > Metazoa > Chordata > Mammalia > Artiodactyla > Cervidae > Odocoileus > Odocoileus virginianus. The sequence goes on along the minus strand of NC_069675.1, from coordinate 14,485,678 downwards.
TGAGCTGTAACACTGGTCCATTGCTTCAAATTTTTGCTGTGGTGAGACAGAACAGAGGAAATTACACACTCTCCTGACAAAACTATACTACAAAAATTATAGTAATCAAAACAGCACAGTACTGGCACAAACCAGACAAACAGATCAATGGAACAGAACAGAGAACCCAGAAATAGACCCATACATATAAGGTCAACTAGTCTACAATGAAGGAGGCAGAAAATACAAAGGGGAAGAGACAGCTCCTTCAACAAGTGGTGCTGGGAAAGCTGGATAGCTACATGCAAAAGAACAAAACTAGAACATTTTCCCATACCATGTACACGAGTAAACTTAAGAAAACACAAGCAGTAATAAGCTCCCTGACATCAGTCTTTGCAATATTTTTTTGTTCTGTCTCCTCAGAGAAGGGCCACAGAAGCAAAAATAAGCAAATGGGAATAGGACCTCATCAAACTAAAAAGCTTTTGCAGCGAAGGAAACCATCAAAGGCAGCCTACTGAATGGGAGAAGATATTTGCAAACAGTATGTCTGATGAAGACATAAAAGAATTCATTCAACTCAACAGCAAAACCCCCCCATCCCCAATTAAAAAATGTCCTTGGGGGACTTCCCCTGTGCTCCAGTGGTTAAAACTCTATGCTTCTACTGCATTGGGTATGGGTTTGATCCCTGGTTCGGGAGCTAAGATCCTGTATGCCGTACAGCACAGCTAAGAAAAAAAAACCAACTTATATATTAGAGGACTGATAAAATAAAAAATGGTATATTCATATATTGTAAAATTCTGCAGTCATTTTGAATTATGCTAGGATTCTTGAAAGACAGACGTATTGGTAGCATTTTTTGAAATGCCCCAAATATTCCCATAAAAACAGAAACTAAGATAACACATTCAAAAACCTATGGACAACACCTACCCCCCCCCAAAAAAAATGAGAGATAACACAACACCCTAAGAAAACCCAAATACAAACTGTAAGACCTCTAAGGTATCAGCATCTGTGGAGGAGGGATACAATAGGGCATCTGATTGACCTAAAAACCTCACAATAGGTAACGAGCTCTTCATGGAAATCTAGGACAGTGAATTTGAGAAAGGCAGCTGGGAACTGGAAGGTGTTTCGCACATTTCAGTATCGGGTAAATAAACTGGGTCTGCAATAAGAGATGAAGAACTAGAGTAGTATGACCCTGTGAGCTCTCAAAGGTAACCAAGCAAAGCTCTCTTCCAGCACAAAGCGCCACATTAAGAAGAAACAGTTGGGAAGAGAATCTAAATTGAGCAGCAGAGTAGAAACAGAGGCTAAAGAAGGAACGAGGAGAAAAAAAACTTTCATTTCACAGACTCATCAGAAGAGGGAGCTCTAGAACCATGATTTAGACACACTACCTTAAACCATTTTTTATTTTAAAATTCAGGAAAATGAATTTCACATAAAAAAGCGCAAAAGAAAAGAACTGAATCCAAATCCCACACATAGTTATTATAAGAAAAAAGGAGAATACAGAATAGATTATAAAAGATCGGAAAGATTTACCTACAAAACTGATGAGAACTATGACTTTCTTTTTCAAATCAATTTTTGAATTGATTAAGAAGAATATAAATCAAAATAAAGAAACTAGAAATGGAGTGGCAATTAGAAATACATGAAAAAAAATTTTTTTTCAGGGAATTCCCTAGCGGTCCAGTGGTTAGGACTTAGCCCTTTCACTGCTGTGGGCGTGGGCTCGATCTCTGGTCAGGGAACTAAGATCTGGCAAGTCGTGCAGCATGCCCACTCCCCTAATTTCTGAAACAAAGATTAAGCTAGAAAAGCAATAAACATACAGGTATATTATGGATAAAAAAAAGATAAAAAGAGAAGTTTTAAAAATCAAAGGAAATTGAGTTAACAAGTAACTGAAAGAAAATAACAAATATGAAAGAAAGGTAAAGCTCCACCATGCTTATCATAGGCATTTCCAAAGAAGAAAATCAAAGCAAGAGAAGAGAATATTAAGAACTTTAATTAAAGAAAACTTTCCTGAAAATTCTAAAGAACTGTTTTTGAAATAATATTAAGGAAAGGTATACCGCATCCCTGAGATAACTGACCATCAACACCAAGACACATTCTAGTAAAATTACTGGACTTAAAAAAATATTTTAGGCATACAGGTAAAAAGATCAAGCTACATACCAAGGGGAAAAAATTAGACTATGAGTCATCAGGGCTTATCACAGTAATGCCTTATGCCAGAGGTAAGAAAGTCAAGAAAATAAAGTATCTGCTCAGGATGTTACTACATCCAGCCAAATGATTTTCAATAATGTTCACAACTGTTTTCAACATGCAAAAATTTAGGGAATATTGTTTGCAAGGGCCTTTTTCCTCAAGAATTTACTAGAGAATGAGTTTTAGATATCCAAAATAATGAGTGAGAGAGGGGAAGAGAAGGGGAAGGGAGAGATGAAGTAACCATTTTTCCACTAAAAGAGTGTAAGTCTGAACTATAGACTGCAATGTAGTGATATCATCGAGCTGTTGGACCAACCCTAATCTGCCTCTAAAATCTATGTTACAAAAGTCAAATCCTATTTTTTTTATACTTGTACTGTAGAAGAGTAACATTCAATAACAAGGAGAACTGTTTATGATATATTAAGTGAAAAGAACAAATTATAAAACAGCATGACCTCGTTTTCTAAAGAGTTTAAGTATGTAAGTATTAACACCAAAAAATAAATGGCAGTTTTCTTCGTATGATAGGATTATGGGTGTTTCACTTTTTTTTTCTGGGTACTTTCTTGACATAGGAATAAAATCATGCCATAACAAAATCTCTGGTAATGAGGTCAAAAGTGGATTAGAAAAGATGGAATTTTATGCTGAAGCAGCTATTATTATAACTCTTTAACATATTCAGCAAAAATCTCCAAAATCAGAACTGCAATAAAAAAGAAAGTAATTGCACATTTTAGTTTTGCAACATTTTCATATTTAGGAATGCCTGACTATGGATTTTTCTCTTTTGAACAGCCCAATATTAAGATCATTTAATTTGAAAGGAAAAAAATGAAGAAAAACATCCCTTAATTAATCTCAATTAGGTTACTGAATCCATCTACATATTTTACTCTATTGAACAGAAACGGGATCATTTCTAGATCAAAGATCATTTATAGATCAAAGGATCTATAAAAATTTTAAAGAAACACTTTTTTCAGTTTTAAAAATGATAAACTATGTTTTAAATTATAACTAAAGTAATATATATAGTCCATGGAATTCTCCAGGCCAAAATACCGGAGTGGGTAGCCTTTCTCTTCTTCAGGGGATCTTCCCAACCCAGGGATCGAACCCAGGTCTCCCACATTGCAGGCAGATTCTTTACCAGCTGAGCCATGAGGGAGCTGGTAAAGAGACTAAAAATTATAAACTATGTTTTAAAATATAACTAAAGTAATACATAGAAAGCATACCAATGAGCCAAAACCTAGGGTCCAAAAATGCTCATTTCGGACTTCCAAAACTCCATCCAAGGTAGATACCTAATCAAAAACATAGAAATGAGGTTTTTGTATTTGACATATCCAAAACAACTCAGTCAAATTATGGACTTGCTCTACACCTAGGAATGACATGGTCAAACCCTGCATAAAGACACTCATTAGCCAAAAGAAGTGCCAGACCATTCACTCAAGATATCATTTCTTCTTGTTCCATACTGAGCCAGGGTCTTTTTCTCTTTTCCCAGTTTCTTATCTGCACCAATCTCTCTAGAAGTAGGTCTTTACTTTCCTCATCCACACCTTGTTCAACAGTGTGTAGTTCTTTTCATTTTATTAATACAGTATATGTTTATATCTAGTACTTGAGTATCAGAATTGTTGTCTTCTCAATCATTTTTTTCTCTGGATTCTCTTTCAACACATTTCTGTACAACATAGGATGTTATCTGGATTTGAGCCAAAAGGAAATTCCAAGGATAGTGTGTAGCCCATTGGTACAGTGGCATAGACTGAGTAGCTGAGACAAGTGGTCAACTACATTGATCAAAGTGGCCTCTGTGATAGTGACAACCAACGGTTTTAGTTACTCTCAACATCCTAATAATTTGATTATCTTATTCCTTCATTAGTTAACAGGTGGAATTTTATAACAATACAGAATCAAAACTTACTATGTAGTGAAGCAATCACCATGTAAACATGGCCTCTGACTTAATCAAAATCCTAAGTGTGAATATGCTTTGTGTGTGTGCATGCTCAGTCTTGTCCGACTCTTTGTGACCCCATGGACTATAGCCTCCTCTGTCAATGGAATTTCCCCAGCAAGAATGGAGTGGGTTGCCATTTCCTCCTCCAGGAGATCTTCCCAACCCAGGGATCAAAGCTGCATCTCCTGTGTCTCCTGCATTGGCAGTTGGATTCTTTACCACTGAGTCACCCGGGAAGCCCAGGTTTGAATATAGACTCATACAATTCAGGCTTCCCTGGTGATTCAGATGGTAAAGCATCTGCCTACAATGCAGGAGATCTGAGTTTGATCCTTGGGTCGGGAAGATCCTCTGGAGAAGGAAATGGCAACCCACTCCAGTACTCTTGCCTAGAAAATCCCATGGACAGAGGAGCGTGGTAGGCTACAGTCCATGGGGTCACAAAGAGTTGGACACGACTGAGCTACTTCACTTTCATACAATTCACAGCTCTTTATAACAAACAGTGTGGTCTTTAGACAATTACCTTCTACATTTATTTCAAGTGAACCTGGCTTCCAGACTGAGCAAGTAGTCAAATTTCTCTATTTTTGTCACTATGTTACATAAACTTCCCTAAAATTCTAAAAAGAGCTTGAAATTATTTGTACCCACTCTTTGAATTCTCTAATCATAAATTAAAATGATTTTATTTATTTCATCTTACCTCTCTGATAAGTTTGTCCAACTGACCAATAACATGGGGTGGTGTTGTCTGGGGGGAAAAAAAATAAAATAGAACATGAATCTAGAGAGATAAAAAAATTTTGCAACAGTGATCCTGACAGTAAAAAAAAAAAAAAACAAAAAAACATGCATTTTATACCAGCCTGGGCTTTGTTTCACAAGTGCCTTCACATGGTTTAGGAAAAAGAGGTTTCAACTGACTTACTTATAAAGCAACATCAGGAATCCACCCACGCTTATTTCTTATCTTACAAAGAAGCTGCTATTTCTGTAACCAAATAAGCCTTAAAGAACCAACAAATCAACAAAAAAATCTTTAAGAAAGTAAAACTTTGTATAAGACAAAGCATTAGTAAACTAATATTTTATTGTTATTGTTGCTTCTGGAGAGGGAGATACAACCCATATGTTTTAGGAAAGACATGTGGAAAAGGCGTAGGGAGAAGCACTGCCTATACGTTCACCTGTCCTGGGAAACCATCTTTCTAGTCAGGTGCTGTCTACAGGTGTTCCTACTGTTTCAGTAAGGAGTGATTTCTTGTTTTTAAGTTTGAAATTTAGAAGTCTCACTAATTCAAGGACAGGAAATAAGAAAACAATCATAACTGGATTATATAATAGCCAAAATACATTTATGAGGGGAAAATAAGTATCTAAAGAGATTATAACTAATATTGTTTTTACTTGAAATATTATTAGAGATGTTTCTCATTTATGCTCTTGTCTTACATATAAATATATGAAGACTCATTTGTATCTATTTTGTACACCAATATAATTTCATCTGGTTCTTACTACACAAATTTCAGAGGTTATTGGTTGGCTTCATCTCCAACAGGACCCTCCAGTAGGTAAAAATTTCATAATCTGGCAGAAGAACACATTTATTTTTATAATCTGGTAAAAGAACATAGCTAATTTTAAGCATGCATGCTGAAAGACGACCATTACCTGGAGTAATACTTTCCCACTGTACACGCTCATGGGATACATGGTGCCAAACGTCATCAGAGCAATGGCAATGGCTGACGCAGTGTCTACAGAAAAATAATTACTAAAAAGAAAAAATAATTCTAAATCTTAAATGTATCCTTCACTAGGCTTCTTACAATTTAATCCACCAACCTTTAATTATCTCAAGCAACAGGACTATTTTACCACAGCTGACCACTACTGCAATGAGAGCATCTCAAAGGAAAAAAGGAAAGCTTTCAGAATCCTCTCTTGCCAAAGTTTAAGGGAAAATAACTAATAATTACGTTAATTAGTGTGAAGAGAGATGATGAAGAAAAATATACATTTCCCCACAATGTACAAAGTACAAAAGTAATCTACTTGTCAAGTGCAAATATGTCATATATATTTACTTGCTGCAACAAATAAAAACCTTTAACTAGTAATTTTTTTTAAAACTAATAATTTCTGATAAAGACCAATGGAATTCATCTGTAATTCTATCAATTTGCTGTAAACAGTAACTTTCCAATAATTAGTACTAAAAAATTACAAATTCCCCAGGAATTTCTTAAGATGAGATTCTTAAGAATTTGTTACAGTAAACACTGTGGCTGAAGTACAATAGCTCATCAGTAGTTCACAGGTCTGTTAACAAGAGAGACCAAAAATGCCGAAGGTTACAAGCTCATCATGTACTCTTTTTCATTTTTTCCTATAAGCTGGGAATAGAAACACTAGTAAAGACATAGTTCCTACCCTTGAAATGGAAGGAAACACCCATGTGAAAAAGACAAGAAGCGACTTTGAGTACAAAGGAGAAGCCCTGCAGGGTCTCCTGGCTGCACAGAGGAGAGCTGAGCCTACAGGGGTAGGATAATCCAGGAAGGCTGAGTAAAAAAGAGGGGACATCTGATCTGGGACTGCAAAGATGGCCACGATGATGGGGGCAAGATACTGTAGACAGTGAAAGCAGAATGTGCAAGGGCGTGAAAGCCCTAATGCAGTGAAGAAACTATGAACAGTTAAGTATAGGCAGATGGATGGCTAGTAAGGTTGGTAGAGGCTTCATCATACTAACAACTTTTAATTTTGTTAAGTATATAAAGGAGAGGATTCTGAAACAGGAAAATATTATGTCTAGATTTGCAACTTTTAATGATCACTTCAGTAGCAAAATAGCAGGTAACTAAAGATGTGTGAGAAGAAAAATTTTGAGATCAGAAGACCATTCTAATTAGGTCAAGGAAATGATGATAAAGGCCTCAATTTAGGGAACAGAATGGGAAGAAGGGAAAGATAAAAATTAAAAGGGAAGATTAAACAAGAGTAGGAGACAAGACTATCATTTACAACAGCCAAGACATGGAAACAACCTACATGCTTGTTGACAGACAAATGGATAAAGTAAAAATGTGGCACATAGAAAGTGAAAGTGCAAGTTGCTCGGTCATGTCTGACTCTCTGCGACCCCAAGGACTATATAGTCCATGTAATTCTCCAGGCCAGAATACCAGAGTGGGTAGCCTTTTCCCTTCTCCAGGGATCGAACCCAGGTCTCCTGCACTGCAGGTGGATTCTTTACCAGCTGAGCCACAAGAATAATGGAGTGGGTAGCCTATCTCTTCTCCAGCACATCTTCCCAATCCAGAAATTAAACTGGGGTCTCCTGCATTGCAGGTGGATTCTTTACCAACTGAGCTATCAGGGACGCCCCATGTGGCAAATATATATATATATATACACACACACACACACACACACATAAATGTGTACACTAATGGAATATTATTCAGTCATAAGATGAAATCCTGCCATTTCTGACATGAATGGACCTTGAGGACATTATGCTAAGTAAAATAAAACAGATACAGAAGGACAAATACATATTATTTCATTTAAATCAAATACTCAATACTTCATAGCCACAGAAAGTGGAATAGTGGTTGCCAGGGGCTGGAAGGAGGCTGAATGGGTCGAAGTTATTTAATGGGTACAGGTTCAGCTGGGGAAGATAAAAAAGTTCTGTAGATGAATCATAATGATGGTTGTACAATAAAGTGAATGTACCAAATGCCTGTGAAAATACTAAACTGTATGTTTGAAAATGGCTAAAATGGTAAATCTTATTTTATGTATGTTTTTTTGTACAATTAAAAAGTGGAAAGCAAGGCTTCCCTGGTGGTTCAGGGGTAAAGAATCTGTCTGCCGATGCAGGAGACATGGGTTTGACCCCTGATCTAGGGTGATCCCACATGCTGCAGAAGAACTAAGACCATGCACCGCAACTGCTGAGCCTATGAGCCGCAACTACTGAAGCCCGTGCACCCTAGAGCCCATGCGCCACAACAAGAGATGCCACTGCAATGAGAGGCCTGAGCACCACAACTAGGCCCCGCTCACCACAACCAGAGAAAAGCCTACGAAGCAATAAAGACCCAGTGCAGCCACACATAAATAAGTAAAATTGAAACGAGCAAAAAAAAAAAAAAAAAGCAGAAAGCATAGTAGCAAGTGAATGGTAGTAGCATTCACTCTCACAGGAAATACAGATAAAAGCAGTTTAGGGGATGGGGAAAACAGGTTCAGTCAAGGTGGACATGACAGAAGATTGCTTTTTGGAATTCAATAGAGATCTGGGCTAGAAATAAAGTGAAGGAATCACACAAGGGTACCAAAAGGCAAAAGGGTAGGGAGTCAAAGAATAATGTCATAGCATTAAACTTAAGCTTGCTAAAGACTATTTCTTAATAGGCTTGCTTTTTAAAAAAAATCAGTTCACATCTACTCCTCTTTCCTCATTCAGCAACAGTAGCTGTGATTGATGTGTCTCTTACTCTCCTCTTCTCTGTTTCACTCATCTGGCCAGCAGAAGGGAATTTAAATAGCTTTCCCATCTGCATTATAGATTGTAGTGAAGATTTCTTATTGAATCCAACCCCCTTAATTTTTCAGATGAAGACACTTGAGGACAAGACTTGACCAAAGTAGCACAGGTCATAAACATGCTATAAACTTAATCATCATGCATCCTGATGCCCTTAAAAATCAGGTCCCAGTAACAGAAATACATATGAGAGCAATAAAAAATACTTACTTAATTTCAATTAGCATATAAGTAATACAAAGAGCAAATGCTCCAGCAAGATCAATCAAAACAAATGGATTCATTCGGGGAAGGAAGATACTGCTAAGTCCTGGAATAATTCCACACACACTAAGTAAAAACAAAAAGAGTATTCATTAGCAAAACTTATGTAATAATAATGAAAACTGCATAAAAGATGACTTGTATTTTAGTATCATAAATCATTTAACAAAGAGGATTTGGGAACAAATCTCTCACTTGTAAAGTTCTCTTTTGTATTGTCAATTAAAAAATAAGAAAAAGTGAAGGAAAAAGAAGAATCTGATCTGTGAGATTCATTTAGTAACCTTGGCAATGAATAATGTTAAGTTCCCATAATAGATGTGCTTCCTGTGCATTCCTTTAACAATATGTATTTTATGAAACCCCAAACATCTCACCTTCGACTAAGATCTGCAACATGCTCTTGAAGCCAACTCGTACTAGCAGCTTTAAGAAGAAAATACTTAAATTATTAAAATTACCAGAAACAATTAGATTACCAGAAATACTTGATTCTTAAATTTAAAAAATAAATTTCATGATGACTATGTAACACTACAAAGGGATACATTATATCTAGAACTTTTTTCTTTTTTATGCCTTTAGGATACTAAATGAAAGTAGTTTCAACTTCAGTACATAGATGATCTGATGGAATCAATGAACTTACATATGTCATTGTTACTATTAATTTGAAGCTTTAAAGGCTTACTATACTGCAAAGCAAAGCTTCCTAAACAGTGTGTTGAGAATGAGTTGCAGGTTCACCAATTACTAACTCTCTTAGCTCTCAGAGAGGCCAGGTATGGCTACATGCAGATGCCAGTCAGTGACTGACCCTGGACATGTAGCCTCCAGCTGCAAGCGTCCTCTTCCATTTACCCCAGGGTGCTACAGAAATTCTCATTTATATGCACCATGATGTAGAAAAGATTGGCAAGCCATACAAAAAGTGGCCCAGAACAGCAGTTAAAGCAGACTCTGATGCCAGAATACCTGGCTTCAACCTCAACCCTGCCCTTGACTAGATACATAGCCTGAGACAAGTGACTAAATCTCCCAGTGCCTCAGTGTAAAGTGAGGAGAGTAAAATGATTTACCTTATATGGTTATAGGAGGAATTAAATGGGTTCTGTATAAATATTGAGCACAGTGCCTGGCAGAAAGTGCTTTAAACTACTTTTCATTCAAATTTCAACTCATGTTGCAAATCTTGATGTTTCTGCAAACTTTCATTTCCAGCTAATAAAAATACAAACTAGATGATTTTTCTGGAAACAAACCTGGCAGTATATATCAAACAAACAAATACTGTATCTTTAACCCATTTACAATTTTTTCTCTGAGAAGATTAGGAATGCATACAAGAAATTTGATAGAAAAAAGGTGGTTACAGCTAAAAGGAAAAGTTGAAAATGTACAGTAGACTAATTTTTTAAAATATTCATGACAAAATGTTATGCAAGCATTCAAAAATTATTTTTCAAAGATTAATGACAGGCAATATTCAAGATGAAAAGTTGAGTGAAAAAAGCCAAACATAAAATTTTTAACTGATACAATTCTAAGTATGTAAAAAAATATACATATGTGTACAGAAAAAAAAATAAAGGAACAAAACAGACATGTTAATAAATGTTATCTCTGGCTCATGAGATTACCAGTACTGTTTCCTTCTTGTATCTTTCTGCTCTTCAGGGAAACATAGTTTCTAAATCTTTGTACCATCTTAAAATTTCAAGAATGAGTATAATAGTATTTTAATAAAGTTTTTTCAAAATAATTCTGATGATCATAAATATCATTATCTAATTTTCTAGTTTATGCAGTAATTCTTAAACTCTAATTTATAAAATACAACTCATACTTCATGACACTTAGGAAGTTGTTTAAGCTTGAATGGGTATTTCAGAAAGCTTTCTTCCCCTGGTTATCTTGCTAGTCAAGTCAGTGAGACTTAAAAAAGACCTTCCCCTATTTTTTCTTCAAAGTGTAGGTGTGTGTACACAGCCCACTTTTGTTTTTACCTCAGTGTAAAGTGAGGTAAAACTCCTCCAGCCATCCAACAGTGGTTAACCTGGTGTGGGGGAGTAGGATTCCAAAACACTGAAATTAGTGAAAAATGTCAGTAATTCAGACCACTAAAATGAAAAATTCTATCTGAACTTTTAAAGACTCGAAAGTAAAAGAATTTGTTAAAAGGACTAAAATTTGGCTACTTTCAAATAAATGCCCACCCATCATCATCCCAGAGTGTTCCTGGGAACAAAGTTAATTAACAAAATACAATTATTTGCAATGAGCACATCAACTAGTCTATGTACACTGATGCTTCTAAAATGCGTTCTTAGGTAGTTTACACACTTAAAACTTCATTCATGTTATCTGGTAAATATAATTTTTTATCTCGTAATTTAATATGTCAGTTCTGCTTGTTTTTAAGGAATATGTTATTTTAAAGCTTAAAAAGTTAGATTCTATTTCTTAATTTTCTGCTTCATAATTTTATGAAGACTTTAGAACTTTAGGGGTAGGTAGTCCTTTCTTTTCCTCAGGATACACTTTCTCACTGATTTATGAATCAATGAAACAAACAAAAGACTTGTTGTTATGAGAAATTAATTGGATTTTTATTAATAGTGAACAAAAACATACCTTCAGAAACATAAGCAAAAGGTTTATTCCGAATTGAAAGCATTGTGAACAAGTTGAATGAAAGAGCCACAAAAGTACCAACTAATAATCTTCCCCTAAAAAGAATAACACTGTTATTTTTTTCTTGGTAATATTAGTATGTAATTTCAGCATGTAGTGAGACTAGGAGATAAGGAAGCAGAGTGGTCTGCTTCAGTATTTGCAGATTCAGAATTTGAACTTGGTTTCTAGCTCCATGACCCATGTTCTGCATGTGGTTGCTCCATCTTACATGGGATCCCCATCCCTCCAAAAAAGACCCTTAGCATTAACAGTATCTTCTTACAGGTAATTGCTGTTATAAATTTTTAGAAATGCTACAGATATTTGGTTTATAGTCTGCTGGTTAAGTCAAACTGCCCTGAATGAAACTGATCAGAATAGGTCCACAGAGTTAGCAACTATGTTACAGGTAATAACATTTCCATCTCTTCTAGAGATGGTACTAAAAGACTGGAGGGATCCAAATTATAGAAGACAAGACAGGGCTGGTTTAGCATGTTCACCTGGGTTTGGAAATACTGAGGGACCCGACATCACAGTGGAGAGGCCTTTCTGTTCAGTATAAAAACGTAGAGGCTTGGGAACAGTTAAGGGTGAAAAGAAGGAGTCTTGGGATTTGGGGAGTTTGCTTGTGAAATATATATTACGACACTTTGAACTCTAGTATGGGCCAAAGTAATCACTCTTTCATAATATACCAATTAATCACTGGGAATCAAACTTAATATTATATGTCAGAAGCAGAATCTTACGTGTGTATCTCGGGCTGCTCCAAAAAGCGTTCTGCGCTAAAAGAAATAATGTTAATGTATTAAAGAATCAAGTTTAAAAAGTTTATTAAATACATAATTAATCTAATAAGTTCACAAAACTTTTAAATATGACCTGTTGATTTACTAGTTGAAGTGACTTAGCGGCAGCAGCAGAAGCAGTGATAAGACAAGCAGACCACAAATTATCCTCAAGGTGCAATGTCTAATCTTTCTCTAACAACCTGCTTTTGGGTTTATACTAAGCATTAAAACATGTTCGACTGAATCCCTTCCTTTTAGTCACATCTACTTATGACTGGATTTAGTTGTATCAAAGGTAATAAAAGAAGGGTATAAAGAGGGAGAAAAGTCTGAAACATGAAAAAACTGTATTTTGAAATCTCCAACATTGCTCATATTAATTTGTATACCCTTTTAACCAGAATGTCTCACTGGATTCTTTCATAATTCCAAAGGTAGCATAGGTAGAATTTGCAGTGACAGTAACATCGTATACAAATGTACCTTTCTTTTAAAATAAAGAGAGCTCCCAACTGTGCCAAGACTGTGGAGGCAAATACAGCCAAGACTTCTAATCTTTCAAATCTGAAATTGGAAAATTAATTAAATTAACATAATTTTTTCAATTAACAAACTAGCATCTCTAAAACACATTCACTCACTCACTAGAATTCTAAGTACTATAAGCCAAACACTGTTTAAAAAGTCTAGTTTCTAGAATAATAATAAACAGTGAATATCTTAGATTTTAGAAGAGTGCCTATTTATACAACATATATTCTTTATGGCTTTTATTCTCTAGAAATATTCATTATCATAATAACGGCTAACACTTATTGACCCATCTTATGTTAGATACCAGTCAAAGTACTTAACACATTACCTCATCTAAATCCTTATGAGGGTTAGTCTATCCACTTAAAAAAAAGAATAAGTAAGAGATAAAGAACTTGAAGCCCAAGAGGAAGAGTAGCTGTTTAGAGTCATATAGCTAGCAAGTGGAAGAGTCAGAGATTTTCAAACTCAGACACTCTGGCTCTAGCGTTCATGACTTTAACCACTATTATAAAGAGGAGAGTGAAAGAGTTGGCTTAAAGCTAAACATTCAGAAAACTAAGATTATGGCATCCGGTCCCATCACTTCATGGCAAATAGATGGGGAAACAGTGGAAACAGTGTCAGACTTTATTTTTCTGGGTTCCAAAATCACTACAGATGGTGATTGCAGCCATGAAATTAAAAGACGCTTACTACTTGGAAGGAAAGTTATGACCAATCTAGGCAGCATATTAAAAAGCAGAGACATTACTTTGCCAACAAAGGTCCGTCTAGTCAAGACTATGGTTTTTCCAGTGGTCATTGGACTATAAAGAAAGCTGAGCGCCAAAGAATTGATGCTTTGAAACTGCGGTGGTGGAGAAGACTCTTGAGAGTCCCTTGGACTGCAAGGAGATGCAACCAGTCCATCCTAAAGGAGATCAGTTCTGGGTGTTCACTGGAAGGACTGATGTTGAAGCTGAAACTCCAATACTTTGGCCACCTGATGCCAAAAGCTGACTCCTTAGAAAAGACCCCGATGCTGGGAAAGATTGAAGGAAGGAGGAAAAGTGGACAATGGAGGATGAGATGGTTGGATGGCATCACCGACTCAATTGACATGGGTTTGAGTAAACTCCAGGAGTTGGTGATGGACAGGGAGGCCTGGCGTGCTGTGGTTCATGGGGTCGCAAAGAGTCAGACATGACTGAGCGACTGAACTGAACTGATACTGCCTGTCACATCTACATATAATTGCAGTTAATTGAATATGTCTTATTATCCCTGAACTATCAGCTAGAGGCCATAGACTGCTGTCTTACTTATCTTGGTTTTTACCACTATACATAGTTTAATGGCATTCAACACTTGTAGCATGTACATACACTAAAATTTCTCAAGGAAATAATTATGTTCAGAAAAGATAATAAATAATTAAGGATGCTCATCACATTACTTTTTTCTCCTCAAATCAGCTGGTTTAATTACAGGAGGTACAAAATTCAGGAAATAATAAAATAATTAAGGATTATTTTAAATTAATTAATTAATTACCAATATATCACATTGTTATTGGTAATAAAAAAATGTTGGAATAAACAAAAGACCATTATGTATTACTAAAAATATAACAAATGTATTTACTGACATGAAAGGAAGTAAATTAAAAAAAGAGGGTTATAGGAGAGTATGAAAAACTATGTAAGTGCAGCAACGTTACCTGTAGATACTGATAAGCTGACACTAAAGTGCACACATGGAAATAAAAGGTGAAGGAAAGCAAAGGTCTAAAGAACAAAGTAGGAAGGTTTCCACTACCATATTCCACTACAAGATTTCAAACTACAGTAATTAACACAGGATGGAACTAATGCAAAGACAGACAAATACACCTTGAAGAGAAAGGAAAATCCAGACACAGACCAACATATACATGGTTACTTGATTAATTAAAAAGTAGCACATAAAAGCAATTAAAAGGAAAAAACTTGATTCAATTAATGTTTTATCAAATTGAAGAGCTGTATAGAAACCAATGTGCCTTGACCTCTACTTCAAACCATATACAAAAACCAAATTCTAGTTTGATTTTTAAGCCTATATGTGAAAGGTCAAATTGTAAAACTTCTAATGACAGGGAAGACTATCTCATGATCTTGGGCTAAGATTTCTTGACAAGTACACAAAAAGTATTAACCATAAAGGAAAAAACTGATAAACTGGATTGATCATTGAAATTTAAAACTTTTCATGCATCAGAAGATAGCTTTAAGAGAATGAAAGAGAAAGAACTCCTATGGATCAATAAGAAAAAATAAGCAACCCAGTCTAAAAATGGATAAAACATTTTAACAAGCATTTCAGCAAAGAGGTAATCTGAATGGCTAATAAATAAAAGAAAAAGTGTTCAAATACTCATCAAGAAAATAACTTAAGCCTACAATGAGATACCACTGCACATCCTAGAATGGCTTTTAAAAATAGGCAATACCAACAGTTGGTAAGGAAATGAAGCAACTAGAACTCAGATATACTGCCAGTGGAAATGTATACTGCCAGTAGAAATGCAAAACCACTCTGGAAAACTGCTTGGTATTATCCTATCTTCTAATGATGAATATATGCAAGTCCTATGACAGTAATTTCATTCAAAGACATATGCCCAACATAAATGAGCACACATGTATACCAAAAGAAAAGTACAAAATGAGCATATGTAGTTTTACTAATAACAAAAAGCTAAAAATTACCTAAATTTCTTTCAACAGTTGAACATATACATGTATGTTGGCATATTGGAATATTAGAGCAAAGAACAATAATGAATTACTGCTATATGATGATACATATTACAATCCCATTTATATGATTTCAAAACTGGCAACAATAATCTGCAATGACAGCAATCAGAATACTGGTTACTTTTGTCAGCGTTTGACTCTGACTCAACCTTAAGTCATTAATGGAGGGTCTGGGGGAACTTATAATGGTTTATATCATGATTCAGATAGTAGTTATACAAGTGTATTTATCTGTTAAAATTCATCAAACTGTACAAGGATATAAGAAAAGAGTAAGATAACAGTCCAAGCTACCAAGAAATTTATATTTTAAAGGGGAAGACAAAAAAACCAAATAATTTATAAGTTCTATACAGAGAATTATAGTAGTCTGATGTGTAGTGTTAGTCACTCAGTCATGTCCGACTGTTTGCAACCCCATGGACTGGGCTGCAGCCTTCCAGGCTCCTCTGTCCATGGAATTCTCCAGGCAAGAAGACTGGGAGTGGGTTGCGATTTTCCCTTTTCTAGGGGATCTTCCCACCCTAGGGACTGAACCTGGGTCTCCTGCATTGCAGGCAGAATCTTTACCGTCTGAGCCACGAGGGAAGTCCAGTCTGATGTGACAAGAGACTACCTAGGTAATCTATTTTAGAACTCATTTTAGATTGGGCCCAGTCACTTAACGATATTAGCACTTGGTTAATATTAAGACTGGAATAACAAAACTGGGCTTATCTTGAAAGAAACAGGTGAAGAGCAACTCAAGGAGAGAGAATAGTCTGTATAAAGATCCTAAAGCAAGAATAAGTTATATTCAAATTATAGACAAAAAGACAGAGGGCATGACAGTGGTAACTTGAAAAGAAATTGGCTGGGTCTAAGTCATACAAAGCCTTTATAAGCAAGGGAAAGGAGTCAGGATTTTATTCTCAATATGATAGGAAACAACTGGATGGTTTTAAGGAGTAGAATGATAGCATGACTTAGGCTTAAAAAAAAAACAAACATTGGTTGCTACACACAGAATGGACTACAAGGGTTGGTAAAAGCAGAAGTATGCGGACTAGTTAGGATTAGGATGCAGGATGTTGATGAAGGCAAGAAATGAAGGTAGCTTGGTTAGGATGGTAGTACTATAGACAGAAATGGGGGCGGAGGCAGATTCTGGATGTGTTTGAAAGTTATCCTGACATAATCCCCTGATGGATAAATGTGGGTGATGAGAGAAATAATTGAGGATTTTGCCTGAGCAACAAAGTGGCTGTGTATTTACTAAGATGGGAAAAACTGCAGAGGAACAGATTTTGGGGAAAGAAAACAAAACAGGAAATTTAGCTTGAATTTAAGACATCAATTAGGCATCCATGTGAAGTTGGCATGAAAGGAACACTGACATGAGATAAATCTCAGTGCTGCAGAACTGAATTTTGGAATTACCAGATATAGATGATACTTCAAGCTATGCAACTGACTGTAATTATATTTAATTGCTTTCTCATTTCCTATTCTCTAAGCAATGAGACCAAAATGGGAGCTGTCATATCTTTATTAAACCTTGTATCCTGGCCATAGGAGCTGAACTAAAAAGACTAACATCTACCAAAGTGGACAAACCAACAGCTCTTTCTCATGATTTTCGGAACTAGAGCTGGGGAAGAGTCCTTTCCTCTCCAGGAGGAAGGTGAGAAGGTTCCAAGTCTTGCTAGAAGTTATCATTCCAGCAGAGTGGAGAAAAGTGGTCTGAGAACCCGAACCTGACGTGCAGAGAAAAGCAGGCCACTGAGGTGAGAGAAAGACAATGTCCTGAGTGTCCCTATGCCAGCTCACCTCGGTCTTCCCACACTTTGAAAAAGTACATTATCATATTCCCCCCAAATTAGTTTGAGTTGGATTTCTGTCACCACCAAAAGCCTGACTCAAGAGTTGAGATTTCCATATACAGATATCTATTCTTTACAAATGATTATCATAGTAACAGTCCAACTCTATCAAATTTGAGTGACACATAAATATCTTCATTTTGCATTAAAATTTCATGTTCACTCTGTCCTATTATTTAAGTAAATAAAACCTGATTTTGTTCAAAAGAATATGATCCCAATGAATGGTATGGAAAAGAAAGGTTAAGTCTGGTTCAACAGTTTCTTCACCAAGGTTACATTTTTCTTTCTAGTTCTTTCCTTAAATCTGAAGGGAATTCATTTCTTTTCCTAATATAATAAAAAAATCCAGGACTTCCCTGGTGGTTCAGTGGCTAAGACTCCACACTCCCAATGCAGGTGCCCTGAGTTCGATCCCTGGTCAGGGAACTAGATCCCACATACTGCAACTAAGACTTGGCACAGCTAAATAAATGAATAAATATTTTTTTTTAAAATCCTCTGATATAAAAGATCACTTTCCAGCTTTCAGTAATTTCTAAACTAGAGACACAGAAATCTCAAAATCTTTGTCAGTTTGTTGCTGTCACAAATCTAGTCTTATGATAAAAATACATCTCTACCACTGCATTAATGTGAAAATGTATCCCACTTACTTTAACATCTAGAAGATACATACATGAAAATCCTTTGTACTTTCTCTAACTGAAATAAAAAATTACCAAAGTATCAAAGACCTTAAAATGAACATTTTATGTTAAGATTTGTTTTGTAAAATAGCAAAGAACCTAATGTGAACATTTTAATTCAATATGATTTAAATTTAAACACCTATGTTTCTTATCTAGAATCCTCTTAGAAGATACTTTTCAAAATCTACTTTTACTATTTATTACTATCACACTAAACAGGCAATGCTTATTTTCTAGAAATATTCAAGCTAGCTCTTTAGTAGTTTAACTACTAATTTTAATAGCAGTAAGTTAGCAGAAAATAAAGTAAATTGAACTTACCCAAATGAATACGCAGGGCTAGGTTTCCTCATCATCACCCAGTAACTTATTAAACAAGTTATCAAACTAAGTAAAAAGGCAAATAAATTCAGCATTAGAACGAGAGCTAGAGGACATACAGAAAGAAATTTAGCTTTCATAATACCTAAGTTGCTAAAAGTTAACTGTTCACAGACTAATAAATTATTCTAATAATTTATAATCTAATAACAATAAACACTCTAACTGCGAGTTTTAACATGGGGAGAAACAGAAGAAGTTATGATACACCATTAAGACAGTTAAATAGAATACTTTAAACTCATACTTCCTCTACTCAGTAAGTTATCCAACCTAAATGGTTTCCATAACTAAGCCTGCAAAAAATAACACAGTAACAATATTTACTTGATTCTAGGAGTAAACATTTCAACTTTGATAAACTTTATTTAATCTATGTTAAAAGTTAAACTAAATATTAATAAGACCTTGACAATATTCTAGATGAGGTAGAGTTACGGCTGCTTTCCAAGTATAGCGGAAATTCACTCTAAAACAATTTACTACAGTATGAAATTCAGGTAACAACTATCTGTTTTAGATCCATCAAGATTTAGTTATGTGACTGTGAAAAGACATCCTTATACCACACCTATGGCACAGACACTGGAGACATCATTGCCCAAGCACTTTGCAATCTTTATTGGAAACATGGGGCTGGTGGCTCAGATGGTAAAGAATCCGCCTAGGATGCGGGAGACCTGGGTTTGATCTCTGGGTTGGGAAGATCCTCTGGAGGAGGGTCTGGCAACCCACTCCAGTATTCTTGCCTGGAGAATCCCCAAGGACAGAGGAGCCTGGCAGGCTACAGTCCATGGGGTCTCAAAGAGTCGCTCGGTCATGTCCATACACACACATGGGAAATACGAAAGGTTCCCAAAAGCAGGAGCCGACAGGCTGTCTCTCAATCTCACAATCACATACATACTTTGTAGTTATTAATATCCCTCATTTCTTTTCCCATCTACACAGTTCCAGTGGGAACTGGTATGCTTTATATGTTCCTGCTCCCTGGTCACAGCTGACTCATCTATAGGTAGGCAACTGACCTAATGTCTGGGTATTTTTCTGTTGCTATGTAAATGGGATATCTTCTTCTAGTATATCTTCTAATTGTGCTTATTTGTATACATGATCCATGTTGATAATTTTACTTATTTCACAGACTACTTTCCTTTAGTTAAAGAAAACTTCATAAATTCAGTGCAATAAACTCTTATTTTTATTGTTTTATTCAAAATAGGACATTTATACAGAAATGTGCATAAAGCACATATGTACATTTTAACAAATAGAAAAAAAGAAACACCCATGTAACCATGAATTAAGGTCAGGAGTAAAACAATGGGGAAGTCTTCCAGACGTCTCTTTTTTTTTTTAAATGAAGTATAGTTGATGACAAATTCTGTATAAGCTTCAAAACATTAAGGAGAGTTTTTAAAACTTACCTAAAAAGATCAAAAATGGTCAGGTAAGTATAGGCAGTTAAAGCTGCAAAACAACAGAAAGACTGATTAAAATGTTACTGAATTCATAGTTACGAAATACAACAAATAATGGTACATAAAAATATAAGAGGTTTTTAAAAACACAAGAAAGATATTAAGAGGTTTTACTTTTTAAGGAAAACTCAATAAACCTCAAAATCTTATTTATACACTACATAAATTGAAGAACTAATCTATCACACTAAAAATACCTCACAAAAAGATACATGCACCCAGTGCTCACAGCAGCAGTATTTAAAGTAGCCAAGATATGGAAGCAACCCAAGTGTCCATCAATAGACACATACGTTGGACGGAATACTACTCATCCATAAAAAAGAATGAATTCTACCATTTGCAGCAACATGGATGAACCCTAGAGTATATTCTGCTTGGGGAAATAAGTCAGAGAAAGACAAATACTATACGGTATCACTTATATATTTATATATATATATATATAATATAATATATATAAGTGATATTATATATCACTTATATATATCACTTTTTATTTATATAAAAAACAAAACAAACAAATGTATTCATATATAGCTTCCTCACCAAGGGAAGTCCCTATAGTGATTCTGAGTGGAGTGTAATCTATAAAAATACTGAATCACTAAGCTGTACACCTGAAACTAATATAATAACATAAATCAACTACATCTCAATTAAAAAATAGAAAGAAATCTCCATTTTTCAAATAGATTTAAATTTTCTGAAGAAGCTCATTTTAAATAATTCCTAGCAACTGAACCAAATTTTATAGTTTACAAGGTACTTTTGGGGGACTTCCCTGGCAGTCCTGGTTAAGACTCCACACTGCCACTGCAGGGGGCAGGGGATCAATCCCTGGTTGGGGAATTAACATCCCACATGACAAGCGACACGGCCAAAACAGAACATAACAAGATACTTTTGGAATAGATTCCCTCATTTAAATCTTTAAAGTTATTATATATTATTATATTATATTAATAATATTAAATAATATTATTATATTATTTCAGAATAATATATTCCATGTTAAGGAAGACATACCTTTATTTAAAATGAGAACAATAAAAGTGAAATTAATAATTAACTCTATAAAAATAAGAACAGTGATATACCTATACTGTTAGTGGAGCTGCACCACATTAGCAGGAAGCCAGTACATGTTAAGTTTATGGCACCAAAGAGCAGTATCTTCCAGGACTGTGAAAAGGAAAATCATTCTTATTTGTACAACACTGATAAACTTCTTTGGATCCACTCAAGTTTTGTGATTCATACTCTAATATTCAAAGGAATAAGTACAACCTGTTTTTAAAAACTGAAGGGCTACAGTTTCGAAAACTTCCAAAAAAAAATCATCAACCAAGTTATTATTATAATATATAAACCTAAAAGGATAATTTGAGAAGGGGAATTATTCAAGAGAAAAAAAATTCTGACATATAAATTCTCAAATAGTTGAGAAAATACGATGACATTTGAATATAATTTTGACTCTATGAAACATGTATATGGAAACAATGATAAAACAAATATGGCAAAATATAAAGCAACTGATGAATCCGAATTCCTTATACTAATCTTATAATTTTTCTGTAAGTTTGCAATTACATCAAAATAAAGTTACTCTGCCCATCCACCCACCAAAAACAGAACAATGCTTGGTTATTTACCAAATAAGTCATAAGAAACAGGACTGCTAAAGGAGATTACCACAGTTGAGAAGTTCACAGAAAAGGGAGGATTTGAGATACACCTTGAAACAGCTAGGATTTAGTCAGAGGAAGGAAGAATAGCATTCTAAATAAAGGAAGACGAGATCAAGTGAAGTGTTTTTTACTTTGTTCTGCTCCAGTCCCTACATAGGGAGACCAACACTTGTTTCAAAGTAGAGATGAAATAGTGGAAAGGTTGTTATTTGGAGATTTTAAGTTTAAATATATAATTGCTAAGGTCAAGTAAGGTATGGGATAGGATGGTTTTAGAATACAGATGAAAGCTGTAGGTCTAGAAAGGAAGAACACCACCAGAAGTGAGAAGGATAAGAAGGTAACTCAGGAGGAGACAGAAATCATAAGGCAGAAAGAAGTGACAGTGATGGAGCACAGAGGTAATAGGCTATAAATCTAAGGAAGAAACAAGGCCATTTCCTAAAACTAAGAGATATGGTAAAGTAGGACTGGAAACTTAAATACAGAAAAAAATCTTCAGAGTAGCTGTTATGGTGAATACATTACTGAATCATCAAAGAGAAGAACAATTACCAGCATGAATTTATGGGAGACACCATTCTCAAACTTGCTCCTCAAGGAGGAGCAAAACCAGAAGAGCAGCTGACATCAGGATGTTAGAAACTTGAGAACTGATATGACAGGTTAACAGGATGAGGGACTACATGCCTAATGAGGACATGACTGGACATGGGGCCTAGTCAGGACAGGGATTCAGTAACAGTCAGAAACGGCAGATAAAGCATGTAACACATGCTGTTCTAATGCCCAGTCAAGCTGTTAGTCAACAAACATTTGAGTATCTATTTTGTAACAGATACTATTTGAGGCACAGGAGATACAGCAGTGAATGAAACATGGACCTTATAATCCAGGTGGGGTGATAAGACAAGAAGCAAATATATAAAGTCAGGAGGTGATGAGTGCTAGGAAGAAAAAGCACGGTCAGAACACAGTCAGGAAGATTAAAGAGCTGCTCTTCAGACAGGGTGATCAGAAAAGAGCTCTCTGATGAGATGACATGTCACCAGAAATCTGAAAGAGGCCAAGATGCTAAGCATCCAGACATTTCAGAGAGAAAACAGGAACCACAGTGCAAATAGTTTGAGACAAAAGAGGGGCTGAGGACAGCTAGACAAGAGAGGTGAGAGAAAGTCTGGGGCTACATTAAGTAGTGTCATGTATGCTGGGAAAAGAACTGGGATGTATTCCAGATGAGATGGAACAGTGACTTAGCTTTCATTTTAAAAAGCTCATTCAGCTTCTCAACCTAGAATATACTGCACAGAGGCAAGGATGAAAGTAGGAAGACCATTTAGAATGTGCTTGCAATAAACCATGTGGGGAATGATGGTAGCTTTGAAGGTGGGTGTTAGAAGAGTCAGATTCTGGGTATTATGAGGACAGAGCCGGCAGGAATTACTTTTGAAACAGCTGTGAGGAGTGAAGGAAAGAGAGGGGTAAAGGTGACTCTAAGGTTTCTGGCCTGAGCCATGTAGTGAAGAAGTGATAGAAAATCAAAGTTCAGGTTTGATCTTACTAAATTTGAGATGGCTATTAGATATTTGAGTGATAATTTGATAAGGCCATTATATATAGGAATTGAAGGTAGGGAAGAAGGTAGAGGCTGAAATATAAATACAGGGTCATCAGCATATGGTAGTGAAAGTGTCACCAAGATGGAATGAGGCAAACAAGAGAGGCCAGAGCTCTCTAAGTCCTGGGACACTCCAAACTCAGAAGTCAGAAAGATGGGAGGAGAGTAACAAAGGAGACTTAAAAATAAAGACTAATAAGTAAGTGCCCCCCCCCCGCCCCCGCCAGGTGGCACTAGTGGTAAAGGACCTGCCTGCCAATGCAGGAGACATAAGAGACGTGGGTTCGATCCTTGGGTCAGGAAGATCCCCTGGAGGAAGGCACAGCAACCCACTCTAGTATTCTTGCTTTGAGAATCCCATGGATAGAGGAGCCTGGCAGGCTACAGTCCACGGGGTCACAAAGAGTCGGAGAGGACTGAGTGTCTAATACATTCACACTTCCAAGAAGTAAGCAGGAGGAAAATCAAGGTTGGCAGTTCAGGGTTCAAGTGAATAAATGCTTTAAGGAGGAAGACTGATTCAAATGCCATTGAAGGCCAAAAAAGATGGGAAATGAGGATGACCATTGCTTCTGGCAACACAGAGGTTATTAGGTACTTGAAAAGCAGTTTCTGTGGATAAGTGGGGACTAGAGTTAGGCTGGTTTTGCTTAACAGAAACAGGGAGAAGAGAAACTAAACAAAGAGAGTAAAGACAATTCTAAACAGTTTTGCTTCAAAAGGAAGCAGAGAAAGGAAGCAGCAGCTGAGAGTGGTATTTATGGCAAGTAATTATGATGCGAGAAGGAGAAAGATTAAAGAAGGAATAACAATGCAAGAGAAAAAAGAATGGTTCTAGGAACACTGGCTCTGAGTAAGGCAACAACGGAGGGACTGGCCTTACGGAGCAGATCAGATAGTTCATCCAAAGAAATGTGAGGGAAGGCAGAGTGTTGGCAGATGTGCTGGCAGATGTGCTAATGACAGGATGCAGAAGTTTTCTGACTTCGTCTTTTCCTTCAGAGAAACAGGAAGCAAGATCCAACAGGTTAGAGTGAGGATGAACAAGGTTTGGGGAGTTTGAGGATAGAAGTGAAAGAAAATGGTATAAAACTGTCACTTAAGAATGTGGGAAATTGAAAAAACTAGGAAAAAACAGTATGGGCAGCACTAATGGCATACTTGATCATGAATTTAAAATGAGACCAGGGGATTCTCTGGTGGACCAGTGGTTAAGACTCTGTGCTTCCACTGAAGGGGTCACAGGTTCAATCTCTGGTTGGGGAACTAAGATCCCACACGTGGCATGGCATGGCAAAAAAAAAAAAATACAAAGTAAGACCAGACAGCACAGTTTTGTGTTTAAGGCTACACTCAGTTGCTTGCATGAGGTACAGAGTAGACTGGACTTAATAAAGTTAAGGATTTACCAATAAAGTATGATAGACAGAAGATGGGAACAAAGGAGTTGAAGGCATGTGCAAGAAAACGAAAATGATGAACCAGAGAATCTAAATTGATAAGCAAGCAACTGCTGATGAGACGTGAAAAACAGTGAAAACGCAGCAGAGTCAATGAACTGAAGGTCCCAGCAAGAGAAGGGAACTGGAAAGACGAGAGATGGTGACTGATGAGTAAAACGCTTATAACTGAGACAATGGGAGGATAGTTATTGTGAATGATAAAGTGTATGTCATGATCGGGCTTCCTTGGTGGCTCAGTGGTAAACAATCTGCCTGCCAAGCAGGAGTCGCGGGTTCGATCCCTGAGTCAGAAGATTCCCTGGAGAAGGAAACGGCAATCCACTCCAGTATTTTTGCCTGGGCAATTTCTTGGACATAGGCATATAGTGGGCTTCACAGGGTCACAGAAGTGTCGGACATGACTTAGTGGTGGAACAGCAGCGGCAGCATGGTGTGATCACAGGAGCGGACAGTTGAGAGGGACACAGGACAAGATTTGTGGTGAGGAACTGAGAGGTAAGGATCTTTCACATGAAATATGAAATCACTAAGAACTAAGCAGGAGAAGTAATGAATAGCAATGAGCCAGGTGTATCTCTTCAGATTTAAATTATGATAGAGGTTATCTGTATAATCCAGGTGTTCCTCTATCAGTTTTGTTCCTACTACCTATTCTGTGGTATACTGTGCTTCACTGAAGCGCACTTAAAGAACTTCCTGCTTACTTATGCAATCGAGTTGTTTTCCATCAACATCATAACTATCTGTTCTCAAGAGCATCCTAAATGGACTAGATACGTAAAAAGCAGGTGAGTTAGTTCCCTACCCTTGGCTCTTGAAGTTTAACATCTAGAGGTGAGAATATTTCCAAATACTAGAATTACTGACTTCTGATTATGTCCCAAGGTTTTATAAACAGGAGATAAAAGGGTAAAAAACAAAGAAAAGAAGTCTTTAGCTTAGTATCACAAGAAATGGTCAATATCATTGCTTCTGCTTATTATGTTACATAAAGCTAGCATTATTTAAAATTTTATTTTATACTTTTATTAAAAATGTGAGCAAGAGACACACAGTCACTACCCTCAAGGAACGTACAGTATAAACGAGACAGTAATGAGAACAATGAAAACAGAATAACTAGAAGGCCTACACTGGTGACCAAAATGGGTACCAATTGTTTATAGTCTCAAAGTTTAACTTAAAGAGAAAACTTGTTTTCTGCCTTACAGTCAAAATGAGAAAACATGGCTTCAGACCACATCCACTTAATTTGTTAAAAAACTAACAACATAAGGCAATCACCAATTTTTCTTCAAAACGCTTTAAAATCAGAAAAAAAAAACTAATCGAAGCCAAGTTTCCTCCCAGGCATAACAACTGTGTATTAAAGTGCTGTGATTTTACATTAACAAATTACTTATCCAACAAAAAAAATGAAAACACTGTGATGAATGGAGAGTGATTTATATTTGTCTTAAAAATTACCTTTTTCAACTTTATAATATTGTTGATACAATAATTAAAATTAGGATTAAGAAATAAAAATAACTTACCCTTCGATCAGCTGCTACAAGTCTAAATTCCTGTAATAACTTGCCAAAAAAAGATCTTTGAGGTTTTCTAAAGAGATGAATTGTCCCCTTTAAAGTAAACAAAAAGTATACAAATCAGCATTTAAGTACCTAAGCTTCTGCACTCCTATGATACAGTAAATCACAACTAGCATTTCTTGAATGCTTGATACACACCAAGCAGTTATTCTGGACACTTCACATGTATTTATCTATTCAAGACTCACAATAACCTACGTGGTGGAAGCAAGTTTTAGTAAAGTAAGCACACAACGCTACTGACATCTGAGCAGGAACTCAAACCTGGGAATTTTAGCTCAGGGCCAAAAACTCTGCTTTAACATAGACTGCCGAGGCAATTCTGAACCGGAGAAGCAGTTTCCAAGTAGCTCTAATTTCCAAGAATTTATACCATTTACCTAATTGAAGCTTTATATAGGAAAGGTTTGGCAACTGTTATTACAGTCAAACCTCTGAGTTTCTCTCTTAGGCATTCAAAGTATGTGACATCCTAGCTAGCTTCCATGGTCCCTGCTAGTACGCAGTCCTAGCAGAGAAAGAGCAGAGGGATTTGCCACTCAAGTTCAGGAAACAATGTAAGAAAGCCTAACATAAAGAAGAGCTCAACCACATACAGGAAATTAGCCTGAAAGTAAGGTAGTATCCAACATCAGTAGGAGAAAGTATGGGTTATTCAATAAATGGTATTTGGAAAAAGGCAAAGATAGGTCCTTACTGTAGTTACTGTACTTCTCAATCTAAGTTTTCAAATATAAAACAACAGAACATTGAAGAAACTCACAGATGTATAATTTTATAACCTTGGATGTGGAGAAGACTTTTGTTAATAGGACATAAAATCAAGAAGTTTTAAAGGAAAAATACTGATACATTTTCTATATACTTTCAAGATGGAAATAATCTACCTCCCCAAAAAAAGAAAGAAAACCCTAGAAAAATAAACTGAAAATCTTCGTTAATACAAAGTTAAAGTAATTGTTCCTAGAGAAAAAATATCCTTCACAATTTTCAATGGGTCATACACAATAACTTGACTACTAAGTGCCACGCACTTAAATATTTGGATTTCAACTTTAACAAAACATTTTCCTAGATGGTAAAGGCCACAATCACTATACCACACGGCATTTCTCTCTCATTAAAGTTGGCCAATTTGACTCAAACACTGACTTTTCACAAACAGCAGAGGAAATGGGAGTTAACAGATTAAAAATGTGAAGTTTCAGATCCAATTCAAGCAGAAGTATGACTTGCCTACAGTTAGCATTTAGAAACATCTCAGTAGCTATAAAATGATATATTCCATTTCTTTAAGTTTGACGTGTCATTAGTTGCATTATGTTGAGACTCAGCGAAGGCAGAAAATAGGGTGAGTGCTAGAAATGTGGCATAACAAAAACAGTGGTAACTGTGGAGGCCAGGTTACGGCTACATGGGGACTTTATGATAGTCTACTTTTCTGCATGTTTGAAAGTTTACACAATAAAAAGTTAAAAGATATACTTTAAAATATAAAAATAAAGCACCAAGAAAAAGTTAATACAAATTTTGATACCCAAACAAAGATCAGTGTATATGAATAACCTAAGGCTCTGCTAAGCCAATTCAGTTGAAAAGGAACAATATGTTATTTTTATCTGAGATGTTAATAAATGTTAATATTAACAAACATACTTTATTCTTAAAGAATTATGTGTGGGATATTTTGGTCCCAAAGACAAATGCTGCTTACTACTGGTATCCTTGAATATCTTCTAACTTCTAGCTCATTTAAAATTATTTCAGTTACTTTAAGTTTCAGGTTAAGATAATCAATAAGGTTTCTAAAAGGCAGACATCCATTTCTGATGCCATTCTGATAGCGCAGGAACAATTACAAATATCCTAATCTTAATGTGACTCTTTCTAAAGTTATATTGGCTCTCCACTGCTATCAGAATAAATACCAAATTTTACAACCTGGAACTCAATGTGATCAGTGAGTCAGCCTGTTTCTTTCCATTTTTTCTCTTGCTCAATTTCCACTATTGAGGAAACTGCTCTCCTCAAAAAAACTGCTCTCCTCAATTTCCACTATACTGGTATACTCCTTGTCTCATGATCATATCGATAATTCTAGAGTGAAAAGGTCAGACTGGTCTAACCCAGGGACTAATAGCCCTGCAGCACTTTAGCAAGTTATCTGACCTCTCTGTTTCCTCACACAGAAGAGAGTAATGAATAGCAGCAGACTAAGAGACTGGGATAAACGGACAAGTACTCAGTTCACTTCCTGCAAGAAGCCATATTAGGTTATTTAAACGAGTTGCTTTTTTTTTAAATGCCACTTGCTTTGTAATTCACCACAGGCTAGCCTTCATGTTGTCATCTTGCATGGCAAGTTCATTTTCAATAACTTCACCAATGACAAGGGCTATATTTCCCAACATTTTCTAAGACAGCACTATGCTTTCCACATAATATATGTTATTGATAATAAATAATGGGCAATTTTAAAAATAAAACTTAAATGCTAATATTTCCCTTATTACTAACGTTTCAAACATAAAAATTTACTGCCAAGGTTACTTATTCATCATTCTGTGAAACAGATATTTATTGAAAACTTCCTCTGGGCCAGGCACTGTACAAAAGACTCTGGGAAAATGACAGTGAATACATAGGTTCTGCTCTTAAAGAGCTTATAGCCTAGGAAGTGAGAAAGACAAGCAAGTAAATACACAATCATAACACAGTCTGGTAAGGGCTACAGATGTTACTGGTAAAAAGCAGCCTCATAGGAGCCTAAAGGAGGCACTTAATAGGACCTTGAGACATGACAGAAAGGCTCAGAAAAGAGACTAAAGGACACCTAAGGGATGGAGAACGATTCTGGCAGACAGAACAGCATATATTAATTCAGTGCAAAGGTCTAATTCTTAGAGCACAATCTGCAAGCTGTTCATGGTAGCTGGAATATGGATATATGTATGTATGCGTGAAAAAAAAACTGCAAAAGTAAGAAGTTATGTTACAGATGTCTTTGCTTGCCATACTAAACAGGTCTTTAGCTTGTGGGCTAAAGAAAAAAAAAAAAGGAAGAATTTTAAGCAAGGGACTGATATGGTCAAGTTTCAGAAACTTAACTCTACTACAGAGTGGTGAATGTTCTGATGTTGAACACAGAGGCTATTTGGTCAGCCAAAAGAGTAAACTTTTGCCTACTTTCTGCACGTTTAAAGGAAAGATTACAGGAAATTTAGAAAATATTTAAGTAGATAAATAAGACATTTTCCCACCATAACCACTCAAGGAAAAAACGGAATGACAATGTTTAGACACAGAAACACGGTCGTTCTGTCATATATAGGCTATCAATAAGAGATCCATAAATTTTTCTGATAAAATGGTGTGTACCTCTTTTGACACTGAAATCACAATCCACTGCTTACCCTTAGATAAAATTCAGAAAGCTATATACTTGATTTATGAAAGAATAAAATAACTAACTTGTCTAACAAAATTTAAACACCACATTGCTAAAGCCCTAAGGTATACTGGGATCTACAAACGCACCAAAAAGGCTGCAGAAAGACGAACGACCGACACCTTGACTTTCGCCAATCTTTGGCCTTCTGAAAGTTGTGCTGTACCCGGCTATCTGCACTCAATAAAACCAATTTGGAGAGTGAGGCGTCAGCTTCAATGGCCTATTAATCATGCTGTTCATTAATGCAACGTTATCATCATTGCTGTAAGCATCACTAATACGGTCGTTGCTGCTGTGGACTTGTTTTCAGATCTTTTGTCGGTGTTGTGGTTACTGACACCAGCAAAGACTTTTATTTCTATATCAAGAATATCACGGCAGGGAGGAGTCATACACTCATCAGAGCCGAAATGTCGGTCTGGAGCGATGCCGGGGTCCCGAGAGGCAAAGGAACCGGGTGACGGAGCGAGGGGGCATCAGAGCTCTGAGGGCACTCTCTCGGACGCTAGAGACTCCTTCCGGGGACCTCGAGCATAATTCTGACGAACCCTCCTCTAGGCAGCTGAAGCATTTCTAGGCCGCTTCGGAACCAGAGAGGATAAGAGGAATCACAAAAGAAACCCTCACGCCCCTGGCCAACTCACCATGATAAGGAGCGGCACAGCTCCCACCGGAAGACGCTCTGGGAGCTGGTAGTTCCCTGGAACGGAAGGGGCGTGGACATCAGAGGCCGATTGGTTGCAAGCGACGCGGGGGGCGGAAGTGCGTGCACTGGCCTCCTGGTCCAGCGCCCCACTTCCCGGCTGCCCCTGCGTTCTATAGAGGCGAAGGCGGCGGCTAGAGCGACTCTTCCAAGCTGGCGGAGGTCTTGGTGCAGATTTGCCAACTGAGGTCTTTAGGTTTAGGGAGCAATTTGTTTGTTTGTAACTAGAAAAATTTCTTTGAGTCCTGAAGCGCTTTGATCTATGTTGTGTTTTTTAATTTTTGCAATACCTTATGAAATAGGTAACATTCCCATTTTTCAAGTGAGGAAACAGGATCGAGAAACTTACGCAGAGACATACCTAGTTTGTCAAAGTAGCTGTTGCACAGGCCGACCAATGACAGAGTATTATGTGGTAATCCCTAAAATACTATTTAAATTATATAGGATTGATTTTACTTTAAAAAGGAAAATAAAACACATTGAAATATAATTCATTCAGCAAAAAGTGAATATGGAACACGTGTGTATCAGGTACCGCTCTCATGAAAAGGATACTTTTGTGGTCGTGGTTAAGTAGCTAAGTCGTGTCTAACTCCTGCGACCCCATGGACTGTAGCCCGCCAGCCTCTTCTGTCCATGTGATTTTCCAGGCAGGAATTACTGGAGTGGGTTGCCATTTCCTTCTCCAGATTCTCTAGTAAGAAGAGGCAAAACAATTAGGGAGGAGGAGGTTGTTTAACTATATGGGTAAGTAGTGCCATTTAGAAAACGGGTAATAGTAGAGAGTAACTGAGTCGCTGATTTTAAAAGGTAGTCACAGAAAGCTCTAAGAAGATTAAATTTGACTTTCAAATGACAAGTCTTTTTGTGAAGATTTTTGCAGGCAGGATAAGTAGTGCAAAACTCAAGTAAGTGTGTTTTAAGATCTGAAAGAAGGTAGTGTGTCTGGAGCGTTGTCCTGGAGGGGAAGAAATGAAGAGAATATAGAAGTGGTAAATAGGGGCCAGATCAAGCAGAAATTTCTAATCAGGGTTAAAGAGCTTGCTTTTTTTTTTTCCCCTTGAATGAGACAGGAAGCCAGGGGACAGTTTTTACAATGGAGTGGCCTGCTACATTTTGGCTGTAGTATGCATAATGGATTGTAGTTGGAAGATAACGGCTAACATTTATTAAAGCACTTATGTAGTAGGCACTAACGACTTAAGTGTATTAGCTCATTTAATATTTATATTATCCTTTTGGGCTTACTCAGTAGCTCAGTTGGTAAACAAACCGTCTGCAAATACAGGAGAGCCCTGTTCGATTCCTGTGTTGGCAAGTTCCGCCGGAAAAGGGATAGACTGCCGACTCCAGGATTCTTGGGCTACCTTGGTGGCTCAGATGGTAAAGAATCTGCTGCAATGCAGGAGACCTGGGTTTGATTCCCAGGTTGGGAAGATTCCCCTGGAGGAGGGCATGGCAACCCACTCAGTATTCTTGCCTGGAGAATCCCCATAGATGGAGGAGCCTGGTGGGCTACAGTCCATGGGGTCACAAAGAGTCCAACAGGACTGAACAGCATCCTTTGATACAGGTACTGTTATTAGCTCTTGCTTGAAAAATTGTGTGTCAGGGTCAAACAACTAGTCAGGGGTGGAATTGGAATTCTGTACAACCTAGTTTTAAAGCCCTACCAGCTATCCTGTACCTGCTACTCTTGGATATGATTAGCGTGGAGAAGGCAAATTAGAATATTACTGCATCACTTACACTGAGCAAATCATTTTTGATTCTTGAAGTTTCTTTCCAGTCTTTTGTATTTTAACAAAACTGAAATCAGACAGTACATATTCTTTATAGTTTGCCTACTTCATGTAAGGATGTACTGTGACTTTTTCTCATGTCTTAATTTTTCTAGATTATAGTTTTAGTGCCTTAGAGGATTCAGTCATAGGCATGTGCCTTAATATCAATTGTGTGTATGTGTTGTGCACGTGTGTGGATGTGCACAGTCACTGTCAAGTTTGCCTCTGCAAACACAGGACTGTAGCCCACCAGGCTCCTCTCTCCATGGAACTTTCCAGGCAAGAATACTGGAGCAGGTTTGCCATTTCCTCCTCCAGGGATATTCCCCAGCCAGAGATCAAACCCATGTCTCCTGCATTGGCAGGTGGACTCTTTAACACTGTGCTACCTGGGTATCAATATAGTTAACTAATTCCTTATTGATGAGTGTAACATGGTTTAGAGGTAGTAAAAAGAAATTTCTCAAGCTATTTTAAGGAGAAAAGAAGACTCTAGTACAGGGAATCGAGTAATTGGTATAAAATCATAGGAAACAACTACACAAAAGATCACAGTGAAACTGAAGACTTGAACAACTCTATATACCTAGTAGATGTAACACATGTCTAGAATACACCATCCAATTTCCATCTGGTGGAAATTAAAAGAAGCATATTCTTAGTCAATGGGACAAAGAAGAAATCACAAGAGAACGTCAAAAATACATTGAAATGAATGAAAATTAAAACAACATACTGAAACTTACTGGATGCAGCAGAAGCAGTCCTTGGAAGGAAATTTATAGCTGTAAATGCCTATATTGAAAAAATAAGAAAAAATCTCAATAACCTAACTTTCCACTTTAAGAAACTAGAAAAAGAGCAAACTAAACTAAAAGCAAGCACAAAGATGCAAATAAAGGGACTTTCCTGACAGTCTAGTTGTTAAGACTCCATGCTATCTCTGAAGGGGCTGAAGGTTTGATCCCTGCTCAGGGGCACTAAGATCCCACATGCCACGTACCAAAGAAAACACAAAAAAGCCACCTAAAAATATGGCAGGTTGAACAGACTAAGACAGGGGAGAACTTAGAAGACAGGAGTGATATGTGTGCTCATTGCTTTTGGGGTGTAATTACTCCAAGGCTTTCTCAATGCAAAGAAATAGAGAATATGTGTACACACACAGACACATATATACATCTACATTTCTTCATCTGCTTTTATATGTCTTAAATTATGAATTCATATTCTTAAGTCCAATTCCAACCCAACCATACATGTTTCATTCTTTTGTATTCATAACTCCTCTCTGCAACAGTGAGAGACATGGTTCCAATAGGGTTAATGTACATTGACTTGTTTGATCCAACTCTCCTGTATGTAAGCAGTTTGTCATCTGTGCTGACACTGTTCCCCCATATAACACCTCTCTATTCTTGAGAATTTATTCCTCATTCCAGATTGCCCCCACCCATATGACTAACTTCCTCAGAATAAGTGTCCATTATT
The DNA here is from genome assembly GCF_023699985.2 of Odocoileus virginianus. Taxonomy (NCBI): domain Eukaryota; kingdom Metazoa; phylum Chordata; class Mammalia; order Artiodactyla; family Cervidae; genus Odocoileus; species Odocoileus virginianus. Next base: position 14,451,638 of record NC_069675.1, on the reverse strand, counting down.
TGTAGACACCCTGCTCATCCCACTTGGTCTATGACACCCCACATATGTTGCTTTTCCTCATTGCAAAGCCTGCCCTGAACGACAGTGTTAAAAAGAACTAAAATAGCAGGGCTGGGATTGCTATCCTTTGAAAGGCCTTGCCAATTTGGCCCTTAGTTGGCATCTGGGAACTTGGATTTGGGGGAGGGTTCCCACTATTCCCTAACTGATAATGGTTCACTGTGCCTAACGGGGATAGTCCTAATGTTTTCACAGATGTCATTACAAAGCTGGAGGAATTAAGCACATCCTATGTAACTACATTGGGAGAGGACTCTTCAGAGCCAGTCTTTGGTTTCCTCTGGATTTTGCCCCATACCCTTGTTCCCTTTGCTGGGTGAGAGATGCACCATCATCAGTCTGCCTTAATACTATACAACTTTATGTACAATAACCTTATTTTAACATAATTCGATTTACTGTCCTCTCCCATCCTTTGTGCTATTACTTTTCATCTACTTTACTTCTACATATAAATACCACACACTGTAAACTTTTTTTTTTAAACAACCGATAGGTATTTAGAAACATAAAGGAAAACTTATCTTTTGTATTTACTGACAGACATATCATTTCCAGGTATGACCTAAATCAAATCCATTAATATTATACAGTGGAAGTGACAAATAGATTCAAAGGATTAGTACTGATAGAGTGCGTGAACTATGGATGGCGGTTCATATTACTCTACAGGAGTGAAAGCGAAGTGAAAGTGAAAGTCGGTTAGTCGGGTCTCACTCTTTGTGACCCCATGATACAGTCCATGAAATTCTCCAGGCCAGAATACTGTAGTGGGTAGCCTTTCCCTTTTTCAGGAGATCTTCCTAACCCAGGAATCAAATCCAAGTCTCCCGCATAGAAGGTGGATTCTTTACCAGCTGAGCCACAAGGGAAACCCCATTGTATAGGAGGCAGTGATCAAAACCATCGCCAAGAAAAAGAAATGCAAAAATACAAAATGGTTGTCTGAGGAGGCCTTACAAATACCTGAGACAAGAGACGAGAAAGGCAAAGGAGAAAAGGAAAGATATATCCGTCTGAATGCCGAGTTCCAAAGAATAGCAAGGAGAGATGAGAAAGCCTTCATAAGTGATCAATGTGAAGAAATAGAGAAAAACAATAGAGTGGGAAAGAAGATCTCTTCAAGAATACCAGAGATAGCAAGGGAACATTTCATGCAAAGATGGGCACAATAAAGGACAGAAATGGTATGAACCTAACAGAACCAGAAGATATTAAGAAGAGGTGGCAAGAATACACAGAAGAACTATACAAGAGATAATGACCCAGATAACCAGGATGGTGTGATCACTCACCTAGAGCCAGACATCCTGAAGTGCGAAGTCAAGTGGGCCTTAGGAAGCATCACTATGAACAAGCTGGTGGAGGTGATAGAATTCCAGCTGAGCTAGTTCAAATCCTAAAAGATGATGCTGTGAAAGTGCTGCACTCAATATGCCAGCATATTTGGAAAACTCAGCAGTGGCCACAGGACTGGAAAAGGTCAGTTTTCATTCCAATCCCAAAGAAAGGCAATGCCAAAGAATGTTCAAACTACCATACAATTTCACTCATTTCACATGCTAGCAAAGTAATGCTCAAAATTCTCCAAGTGAGGTTTCAATGTACATGAACCAAGAACTTCTTGGTGTTCAAACTGGATTTAGAAAAGGCAGAGGAGCCAAAGATCAAATTGCCAACAGCCACTGGATCATAGAAAGAGCAAGCAAATTAAAAAAAAAAACATCTGTTTTAAAGACTATGCTAAAGCCTCTGACTGTGTGGATCACAACAAATTGTGGAAAATCTTAAAGAGATGGGAATACCAGACCACCTTACCTGCCTCCTGAGAAACGTGTATACAGGTCAAGAAGCAACAGTTAGAACTGGACATGGAACAACAGACTGGTTCCAAACTGGGAAAGGAGTACATCAAGGCTGTATATTGTCACTCTGCTTATTTAACTTATATGCAGAGTACATCATGTGAAATGCCAGGCTGGATGAAACACAAGCTGGAATCAAGATTGCCAGGAGAAATATCATAACCTCAGATATGTAGATGATACCACCCTTATGGCAGAAAGTGAAGAAGAACTATGGAGCCTCTTGATGAAGGTGAAAGAGGAGAGTGAAAAAAGCTGGCTTAAAACAACATTCAAAAAACTAAGACCATGGCATCTGGTCCCATCACTTCATGGCAAATAGATGGGGAAACAATAGAAACAGTGGCAGGCTTTATTTTTTGGGGTCCCCAAATCACTGCAGATGGTGACTGCAAGCCATGAAATTAAAAGATGCTTGCTCCTTGGAAGAAAAGCTATGACCAACTTAGACAGCATATTAAAAAGCAGAGACATCACTTGGCCAACAAAGGTCTGTATAGTCAAAGAGGTTTTTCCAGTAGCAATGTACTGATGTGAGAGTTGGATCATAAAGAAGGCTGAGCACTGAAGAATTGATGCTTTTGAACTGTGGTGTTAGAGAAGACTCTTGATAGTCCCTTACACTGCAAGGAGATACAGCCAGTCCATGCTAAAGGAAATCAGTCGTGAATATTCATGGGAAGGACTGGTGCTGAAGCTGAAGCTCCAATACTTTGGCCACCTAATGGGGAAAAACTGACTCATTGGAAAAGACCCTGATGCTAGGAAAGACTGAAGGCAGGAAGAAGTGGATGACAGAGGTCGAGATGGGTAGATGGCATCACTGACTCAATGGACATGAGTTTGAGCAAGCTCCAGGAGATGTTGATGGACAGGGAAGCCTGGCGTGCTGCAGTCCATGGGGTGGCAAATAGTGGGACAAGACTGCGTGACTGAACAACAATTTCCAAAGTTCTTAAATCCTTCCTGGAGACATGAATTCCTTTGGTGGATTCCTTTTCATCAGCCCAAAGAATTTCTTAGATACTTCCCCTGGTGGTCCAGTGGTTAAGACTCTGAGCTCCCATTCAGGGGGCCCAGGTTTGATCCCTGGTCAGGGAACTAGATCGCATGCCACAATGAAGATCAAAGATCCCAAGTGCCACAACTAAGACCTGGTGCAGCCAAATAATAAAATAACTATTTAAAAAAACAGGCTATTTTAAATAATTTCCTATGTCAGCCTGCTAAGAACAAATTATCTTACTTTTTGTACAACTGGAATAACTTTTATGTATTTTGAATATTCTAAGAAAGAGATGGGAATACCAGACCACCTGACCTGCCTCTTGAGAAACCTATATGCAGGTCAGGAAGCAACAGTTAGAACTGGACATGGAACAACAGACTGGTTCCAAATAGGAAAAGAAGTACGTCAAGGCTGTATATTGTCACCCTGCTTATTTAACTTTTATGCAGAGTACATCATGATTGGAGAAGGAAATGGCAACCCACTCCAGTGTTCTTGCCTGGAGAATCCCAGGGACGGTGGAGCCTGGTGGGTTGCCGTCTATGGGGTCGCACAGAGTCGGACACGACTGAAGCGCCTTAGCAGCAGCAGCAGAGTACATCATGAGAAACACTGGGCTGGAAGCACAAGCTGGAATCAAGATTTCTGGGAGAAATATCAATAACCTGAGATATGCAGATGACACCACCCTTATGGCAGAAAGTGAAGAGGAACTAAAAAGCCTCTTGATGAAGGTGAAAGAGGAGAGTGAAAAAGTTGGCTTAAAGCTCAACATTCAGAAAACTAAGATCATGGCATCTGGTTCCATCACCTCATGGGAAATAGATGGGGAAACAGTGGAAACAGTGTCAGACTTTTTTGGGGGGCTCCAAAATCACTGCAGATGGTGACTGCAGCCATGAAATTAAGACGCTTACTCCTTGGAAGGAAAGTGATGACCAACCTAGATAGCATATTAAAAAGCAGACACATTACTTTGCCAACAAAGGTCCATCTGGTCAAGGCTATGGTTTTTCCAGTGGTCATGTATGGATGTGAGTTGGACTGTGAAGAAAGCTGAGCGCTGAACAATTGATGCTTTTGAACTGTGGTGTTGGAGAAGACTTTTTTTAAAGAAAAATATTTATTTTATTTGGCTGTTCCTGGCCTTTGCTGCAGCATGTGAGATTAAGTTCCCTGACCAGGGGTTGAACCCTGGCCCCCTGCATTGGGAGCAGAGTCTTAGCCGCTGGACCACCAGGGAAGTCCCTGGAGAAGACTCTTGAGAGTCCCTTGGACTGCGAGGAGATCCAACCAGTCTATCCTAAAGGAGATCAGTCCTGGGTGTTCATTGGAAGGACTGATGCTGAAGGTGAAACTCCAATACTTTGGCCACCTCATGGAAAGAGTTGACTCATTGGAAAAGACCTTGATGCTGGGAGGGACTGGGGGCAGGAGGAGCGGGGGACAACGGAGAATGAGATGGCTGGATGGCATCACCAACTCAATGGACATGAGTTTGAGTAAACTCCGGGTGTTGGTGATGGACAGGGAGGCCTGGCGTGCTGCGATTGATGGGGTCGCAGTCGGACATGACTGAGCGACTGAACTGAACACAAAATTTTAGGTTAACTTTTATTTTTGCACTTATTTTTTGAATTGATGTATAGCTGAGTTCCAGTGTTGTTGATGAGATGGTTGGAGGGCACCACCAACTCAATGGACATGAGTTTGAGCAAACTCTGGGAGATGGTGAAGTACAGGGACACCTATCGTGCTGCAGTCCATGGGGTTGCAATGAATCAGACACGATTAATCAACTGAACAACCTATGTTTCAGGTGCATAGTCAAGTGATTTCAGTTATATGTTCTCTTTCAGATTCTTTTTGATGATATGTTATTGTAAGATATTGAATATAGTTTCCTATGCTACACAGTAGGTCCAGTGTTCACCTTTTTTTTACATAGTACTGTATAGTTTTTACACTTTAAAAATGTCACTCCATCATTTCCTGGATTCCACTGTTTCAAATAAAGTTATGCACCATTTTTGCTTTATTCAAGTGTAATGTCATTTCCCTTTGCTGGCTGCGTCTGAGATTTATTTTAATTGATTTGGTTTTGTGCATGTGTGTGTGTTTTGCAAAGGATGTACTCAGATGTGATCTTTGTTGAATTTATTCTGCTTGGAGTTCACTGAACTTCTTGGACCTCTAAGTTCATGTCTTACTACAATTTTGGGAAATCCCAGGCATTACTGCTTCAAATATTTCTGTTGCCCCATTCCCTCCCTGCCCTGTCCTTTTGGATGTCAAAGTACATGTACATTAGACTGACTCTGTCCCACAGGTCTGATATCTGTTTCTTTCTTTCTCTGTGCTTCACTTTGATAATTATATTAACTGCCTTCCTGTTTTCTTATCTCTGATGCACCCAGTTTACTGTTAAGCCCACCCAGTGATTTTTAAAATTTCAGACACTGTCATTCATTTCATAATTTATAATCACAGACTTTCTACTTGGTTTTGAGTTTCTATTTTTCTGCTAAGAAGCCTAATCTATTAATCCATTATTTTCCCTTGTAAATTTTTAAATGTATTTTAAAGCTGTTAAGAAATAATTTTCTGTTAATTCCAAGGTAGTCATCTGTGCTTCTGCTTCTATAGATTTTCTGTTGATTATGGATCATATAATTTTTTCTTTGTATATTTATTATTTTTGCTGGGCTTTGTGAAATTGACATGTTGTAAAGGCTCTGGATCCTGTTTTAACAATGTTTTATTCTGGCCAGCTGTTAAATTACTAAAGAATAACCTTGATGTTGTGAAAGCCTGATTTTAAGCTTTGTTTCAGTAAGTTTCTTCTAGCTATGCCCAGAGTTCTTAAGTACAGTCCTTAGTTCTAGGATGTTGTCCTTCCTCCTCAGCCATGGCCCTTTTCGGGTGTCAATGGAAAACCAGAAGTGTTTACTAAACCCCTCTTACTGGAATTTGCATTTCAAACTCTATTCGTCCAGCAACTGCTACAACTACTCTTTGGATTTCAACTACTGCTTTCTCCTGGATTCTTCCTGACTGTCACACTGCACAGGTTTAATTCAGAATCCAACAAGCATCTGAAAAGAATTTGCAGGCAGACTTTGGGACTTAGATCTCTCCTTTTCAAAATTTCCCTCCCAATTTCAAACTGTTCTAGAAGCACAAAATGACTCCTCAGCCCATTAAGACTGTCACATGCTCCTTGAATGCTATTTCGAAGCACACTGCAGATGTTGCAAGTTGCTCTCATGGTGAAACCCAGTTAATGTGGATCTCTTCTAGCATATGATCTTGTGTTGTTTTTGCCCATTTTTGACTGCTCTCTAGTCTTCTAATCACAGCTTTTTATATTTTGTTCAGAGTTTGTAATTGTTATTGGCAAGAGTCAGTTCAATACAAACTACTCCTTCAATACCAGACTACAACCTCTGAAATCTCAAAAAGTTTCAAATAAATTAAAGGCAAAATAAAGTTTATAATTTATTTCCAATCCATTAGGATAAAAACCCACTTATGCAGCTGAATCTTTTAATTCATTTCTTCTGAAAAAAAGTACAAAAGACCAGAGTAAAACTGAGACAAGCATTTAAAGGAAAATCCTTTGACTCAAAGTCCAAAAACAAACTGTAAATGGTTCATTCTACCAAAAGAATTAGTTTTTGTACAAAATATAATAAATTTTACACTATAAACAAAGACTGCTGTATATTAAATTAGAGTTCTAGTATCTCCTTTTCCTCCAATTCTTTCCAAGCACAAAGCATATTTGCAAGTCAGAAACCTAATAACCTCATTTGGCAGACTGTCTTAGAATAAGCTTTTACTCTTAAGATACCTGGAAAGATAGTACTGATTCTTTCCATTGGCTCAAAGTCCAGTACATCAGAAAGTTTTCATTTAGTTTACAAAACTCTGCCACAGTAACATGAAGAGCACACTACGTTCAAACATTATCTTTCACTAAGTAATATGGCACAGAGCTCAGTGCACAACCTACAAGGTCACAATCTGAGTCTAATATTCTTTCAGAAATCCTTAGCAACTTCTATTTTTATTGAAAAAGATCAAACCAAAACCTTACACATCCTACCATATAATTACTCTACTTTTATGGCCCTTCTATGAGAGAAACACAGCTTAAAATAAAACTTAGGTAATGTAAGTCAAAGAAAATTGTTCTCTAGCACTAAGTTCAATTTCAGACTTGATCAGGAAATTAACTTCCATACATGGATGTGCATACAGTAATATAATTCTGACTCAATGTTTATGACAATATTAATTTTTTATGTAACATGTGAAGTCTGTTATCTAAAACTTTTCCCAATAAATGAGCTACAATTAATGTATATAATATTATTACAATTTTAAAGAAGTTTGTAGTTTAAAAGTTGTAAGTTTAAAGCACATGGACTTTTAATATAACCTACCAGTTATCAATAATCTTTTTCCAAATGAAAATTAAAAAATGAAATTTTATGAGCTTTATTGAAAATGTTTTAATTTGGGATGTTCACCATTCTTATCATGTATATTTTCATCATCTTTCATTATCAGTATTTTATAATGGGTACTATAATGTTCGAGACCTTAAAAAGATACTACTCATGACCTAAAATATCATGGTTTTGGCTTAAAAATTTTTTTTCTATTTATCTAAACCCTCATTTTTATTATCCAGGGAGTTCTATGATTAGAGGAGACATGATTTAAGTTATAGCTACAAACAGCATGTAATCATACATCTTCTATATTTAGATAAATCTTTAAGATAAGAAAGAGTGAAGTTAAGAAGAATGTATGTCTTCATTATAAAATTCTTATCTAGTGAGGGCAAGTTAACTTTAATATATTTTCTCAAAACCAAAGATATTTTTCCTAAAAAAGAAGTATTTGTTACCACTATAAAATTATTCTTTCCACCCATGACATTTTACATAAAAGCACCAAAGACGATTTCTGTAAACAAACTTTTAACCAGTAAACTAATGGCAAATATCCATTTGCCTTTATTACAATATTTAGAAGGCCATGATATGAGTCTCTACTTCCTACAAGGACATTTTTATAACAAAAACCCACACATACAAACAAGAAATGGAATTACTGTACATTTTTGGGGAACAAAAGGCAGATTAACAGACTAAAACTTTTTAGTTAACAAAGTGAGCACAAGAAACCTATAAAATGTATGCAATGTATAAAAATTCAGTAATTTTTTAAAGTTTCATTGAAGGATTAATAAAACATGGTAGATGCACTGGCTTGTAATTATCCTGTAAACAGTAAGAAAGTAATAAGCAATAAATTAGAAATGTCTTCGTTCCCAGTATTTCCCTCCTCTTGTACAGGAACCACTTTCACAGTGGTTAAAATTGGCTTTCTTAAATATTAGAATAATTCTAGCAGAAAATAAATTCCATTAGGAATAAGTTAACAGTCTACAATAGATCTCTGACAAACATATTAGAAAAAAAATACTACAGGTCACAGGAGGACGGGTCTACATGTTGTATGACAGAGTATCTGAAAACTTCAAAATTTCTCCTTCTCCTTTCACTAGATTTGTTTTGTTTTGTTACTATCGTATTGCTTTCCAAATTGTTTGGTAGAAAGGTAGTAGAAAAAAATAAAAAGTGAAAAGAAAACATCTTTAATGTCTGTAGATGTATGAAGAAGAAAAAAACCTTCAAAATTCTTTTTCCTACTACTGTTACATAGGAAAAAGTTTCATTTGGCACACAATTTGTAAAAAGAAAAAAAAAAAGAAACAGTGTTCGACATTCCAATCACCCAGAGTAAAGACAACAGTAGGAAATGAAAACAGGAAAAATGCCTATCTTAAGAAAAGATGTCAGAAGACAAACCACCAGAGGCTCTCGTGTCTTCTACCATTCACTGTCTCTGGAATACTTTCATCTGCAACATAATATACAAATTACTATTTACATTACGATTATGTTGGTAAAGAAGACCAGATTCCGTTTTTGTTGTGTTTTGACTTACAGTGCCCATTGGGTATCCGTGACCATCAAGGCAAGAAGGCCTTAAACAAAAATATTCCATTTGCATTGTATACTTTATTTAAATTTATTTTATGGTTCATCTTCTGGGGTGCACAAGTAATTATAAGACTCTGAAAAGTCCTGTAAACTTAGGCTGAATTTCCGTAGCTGATAAAACTATTCATCGAAGATGTTATGTTTTTCTCTTGAAAAGTAAACATTCTGCAGGCTTACACAGTGGTATCTCCAAAGTCCTTGTTCCAACGTATGTATGCTTCTAAGGTTTGAGGGCTCACACTGCGTTTTATCTTTTTTAAGGATTCGGTGAAGTCAGATAATCGAATATTTCTCATCTAGATATAAAAAAAAGCACACAATACAAATGATTATCACATATATAATAGCCAACCCAATGGTGGCTAAAAATTATGCTTTGTTAATGTTAAAATATATGTAGACATATTCTTAGAATATCATGCCAATCATCTTATTTTTACATATTATTATATATTAGGCAAGTTTCCTATTTAAGAAATCCTACCAAATAATATACTTTCATTTCATGGGTTTGGCTTCTTAGGTATTAACATTTTAAATCACAGTATTTTCCCACTATAAAAACAAAACACAATCATTACAGAAAACTAGACAAAATATTCGCAATCAGAGAAATAAACACAATCCCACTACTCAGATATACAACCACTATTTGGGTTATCTCCTTCCAATTTTTCTTCTGCATAGTTTCATGAAATTTTACATTCTCAAGTCTCACTCACCACAAGCATACTCTACCTAAACTCATGTTTCTCAGAAAAGGAAAAAGAGTTTACAAGATGCACATGGGACTCTGAAGGAAATATTGCTCTTAATACAACATGAAGGATGCTTATGTCTAAAAATTTATTATTATTGCTTTTAATACATTTTTGTATTAATTTGATCTTACTTTCTGAGATTTTTAATTGGTTTTGAGAATATAGAATAAAACAAAAATGAGTTAATAAATGAGTTAGTAAATACCTAAGTTTTTAAAAGACAAAATGGAATCTGGCACAAAGTGGTCAATTGAAAATTATCACATATTTACATGTATATTTTGCTCCCAAATAAGAAGTTAAGAACTGGAGACAAAACTTCAACTGATACTTATCTGTATTTTTTTAATTTACATTTTAAAATTTATTTTAAATTTTATTTATTTATGGCTGCGCTGGGTCTTCAGTGGTGCGTGAGGGCTTTCTCTAGTTACGGAGAGTGGGGGCTACTCTTGCAGGCCCTGGAGCATGCCGATTTCAGTAGTTGTGACACACAGCCTTAGTTGCTCCGCAGCATGTGGAATCTTCCTGGGCCAGGAATCGAACCCATGGCCTCTGCATTGGCAGGTGGATTCTTATCCACTGCGCCACCTGGGAAGTCCTAAAATTTATTTTTAATTGGAGGATAACTGCTTTGTAATGTTGTTAGTTTCTGCCATACATCAACATGAATCAGCCATAGGTATACACATGTCCCCTCCTCTTGAACCTCTTTCCCACCTCCCAGCCCTCTAGCACCAAGTTGAGCCCCCTGCGTCATACACATTCCCACTGGCTACCATTTACGTGTGGTAATGAATATGTTTCAGTGCTACTCTCTCAATTTGTCCCATCCTCTCCTTCCCCTGCTGAGGTACACAAGTCTGTTCTCTATGTCTGTGTCTCTATTACTGCCCTACAAATAGGTTCATCAGTACCATTTTTCTAGATTTCATACGTATGCATTAACACATGGTATTTGTTATTCTCTTTCTGACTTAACTCTGTAAAACAGGCTCTACGTTTATCTACCTCACTAGAACTGACTCAAATTCGTTTCTTTTTATGGCTAATACTCCATTATATATATGTATACAACTTCTTTATTCATTTGTTGATAGACATCTAGATTGCATATATTCTTTTTATTACTCTTATAAAAAACCCAATCTAACTTCTTCATATCCTAATATCAACATTGCATAGATTAAGAAAATTAGTAAGAAAATAGAATGGATTTCCTTGATCTCTATAAAAGGTTGCCATTATTTAGTATTTATGTATTTTTAAATTAGGGCTTCCCTGGTGGCTCAGATGGTAAAGAATCTGCCTGCATTGCAGGAGACCCAGGTCAGTTATTTAATGGATACTTATATAGTAGAATTCCATGGACAGAGGAGCCTGATGAGCTACAGTCCATGGGGTGCAAAGAGTCGACCATGACTAATTGACTAACACTTTCACTTTTTTATGCAGTATTCACTGTTGCCAGACTTTCAGTGCTTTATAAACATCAACTCATAAGCCAGGACTAATAGCTAAAAGCTGTTACCAAATTATTAAGACCATTAGGTTAAAAATAAATTGCATAAAAGTATACAGCAGAAGCAAAAACTTTAACAATGTAACAATGTGGGTAACAATGACACACATTATTAGTGGAATGTTCACAAAAAAGTACTATCATGTTATTTTTTTTATAATTCAGTAGTTTTAAGTTTCAGTACCGCTATCTAAAATTTAGGGACTTCTCTGGTGGTCCAGAGGTTAAGAATCCGCCTTTACAGCAGGGGACACAGATTCGACCCCTGGTTAGGGAACTAAGATCCCATGTGCTGCAGAGCAACTGCTAAAGCCCGCGTAGCCTGGAGCCCATGTGCTAGAGAGCCCATGTGCCACAACTACTGAGCCCGCACACCACAACTAGAGAGTCTGTGCACCACCACGCAAGGTCCCACAGGGTGCAAGGAAGATCCACGTGCCGCCTCGAAGACCCAACACGGCCAAATAAATAGATAAAATTTAGTTTAAAATAATGAAATGGCTTACATATTTTTAAAATACAAGATGCAATTCAAGTAGATATGTTACACTGTAATACTGAAATAAATGTACTCTGTTAGAATGAATTCATGATATTTTAAAAAATTTGTATTTTTAGGCTGTCATTGGAATAGATTAACTTAACATCCAAACTAATAAAAACAAAGCAGTATGCATTTTGACACACAAGTCTTTAAATTATTCTCCATTAAAATGAACCCAGGTTCCTAAAGTTGCTGATTCTAGTCTTGGGATAGGCAATTTCAAGGTGTGCCTTGCTCCCAGAAAGCAACAATGTTTTTCATTGTTCTAAAGTAGAGTTGAGAGGGCTCATCTTAATACAAAAGCAGATTTTGCTGGCCAAGTGTGACCCATTAAACATAAAATTAAATTGATTTACAGACATGGCAGGTATCTCCTGCCATGTCTCCTAATGATTCCATCTCTTGTTATATATGCCCTTGTGTAATCCCTTCCCCTGAGTGTAGACTGGACCGAAGAACAGACTACAACAAAAGTGCTGAGATGTGACTTCCATGATTAGGTCATCAAGACTATGACTTCCATCCTGCTGGCACTCTCTATTCTCTTCCTGGCTCACTGGCTTTGATGAAGCAAACTACTATGTTGGAGAGGCCTATGTGACAACGAATAGAAGGTGGCTTCCAGCCAATAAACAGAGAAAACTGAGGCTTCCAGGCCAACAACACAAGAGGAAATTAATCTGGCAAAAAAAAAAAAAAACAACCCCCACAAAACACAAAAAAACACATGAGCCTGGAAGCAGATCTTTCTAGTTTAAGCCTTATAATGACTATAGCCCCAGACAACATCCTGATTACAGCTTTGTAAGAAACCCTAGACCAATGCCTTGACTGCAGCCCGCAGAGAGTTTGAAGTGGAGGATTCAGCTAAACTGTGCCCATATTCCTTTCTCTGTGAAAATGTGAGATAATAAACACGTGTCATTTAAGCTGCTAAATTTTGTGGCAAGTTTTGTTATATGGTAATAGATAGCTATTGCCACAGAATTACCTTGTTTTAAAATCATGACTCTAGAAGAGTTACTAAAAAAAGAAAACAGACTCAATTTATTCTTCAAGTAAAATGGGAACTATATTTAAGTTCAATTTCTTCAATGAAGAAGAAAAATGTTAAAGTTTAGTTGTATGTATAATTCTCAGGATGGGTAAAACATAAAGCTTAATAAATCCACTATCAACAGAAAACAAGTTTCTTTCTTATGAAATAATTATGGACAGATTCCTAAGAATTTCTCCTATTCCCTAAGCCACCCACTTGCTTTCATAAAATTAGTATAAGGTACTAATGAAGTTATATCCAAGCATCCATTTATAGGTTTTTAGTGGCCTTCCGAATGGTTGAAAGTGAAAAAGTCAAAGTGTTAGTTGCTCAGTGGTGTCTGACTCTGCGACCCTATGGACTGGGGCCTGCCAGGCTCCTCTGTCTATGGAATTCTCCAGGCAAGAATATTGGAGTGGGTTTCCTTATTCACAGAAAATGCCAGGGCAGAGGCACTTGAGATAGAGTGAGGAATACTTGCAGACATGGGGCTCAGTGGATTTTGCAGAAGTTGATTAGGAATTAGTAGACAACTTCTTACTAAAAATCATTTGCCAACTGATGGTTATAGTTCATTACTTACGGCCTTGATTAGCTCCTTCATTCTGTATGGTCTGTTCACAGGACCAAGACAGAGGCCAAAAGTGTCACACAATAGACCTTTCTTCAATTTTCATCTAGGGGGGCCAGGGTATATACATGAAATACCAGATTTACCTGTCTTGAGTCCAAGGCAGGGAGAGTGGTGTGTGGGAAAGAAATAATTCATGCACAGTGCTTACTTTTTGGATAGAAAAGCACATATTAGGTTTATGCTAAAAGAACATTTAAAAAATAATATATTGATGGGATAGTGTTAATAATTTATACATAAGCAAAAAAGCCCTCAAAACACTTAGTACTAATATATTTTTTTTAAGTTAGAAATATAGGGAATCAATGAGTCAGATAAGAGGAACATGAAACTATACTTTAAATGTGAATTTTAAAGGTAATCATAGCTAAACACCAAAGTATATGATATGTGGAATTTTTTATTCCTAAAAAGCTTCATTCATGCCACATACACTCCAGGTAAACTAGACTGTTGCAATGGAAAAGGGTGGTTGCAAGAAGTGTGAAGGCTTTCTTAGTAACGTAGCTGGTTAACCACCATGCACAAGATGCCTGAAGATAATAACCTCAAATTTACTTGGAAGCTTGAAGAAAAAGGACTGCCAAAATGTACTCATACTCAAGTACACTCATTCTCTACATTAAGATTTTACTATTAATACTTGGACAGGATTGTCTGCAATGTGCAAAACCCTTGCCAGCCTCCAGTCCACATTTCTGGGGGTTTTTGTTGGTTTTTTTTTTTTTTTTGGAGTTCACACTTGAACTCCAGTGGAGTTCTATTCTCTATTCTATGCCAAGAATGAAGTCTCTTTGGTTAGTAATGTCTCAGGTGCTATCTGAGCTCCAAGAAATAAGTTACATAATTTAAATCTGATTTAAAATGTCTGATTACATAGTTATGATCATTCTGCATATCCAATCCTATATTTTGCAGGCAATTTTTTTCAAAAGTAATGCTTCAGCATCTCATAAGGGGACCTACCATACTTTTAAGATTTAACAAATTATGTTACAATGGAAACTGTATTGCTTTTATAAGAAAGAAAACAAACATTACCTGTTATATGCCATCTTTACAGTGTATAAAATTCTCAAGTTGCCTATAAGTTTGTTTTGTTTAGTATTTATATAATGATTTGACAGAAAATGATTTAATTATTATCTATAATATATTTTGTGCATTACCAAAGGACACCAAAGGAGACCATCATTTGACAGTCCTCCATATTTTGAAATGAAGCAAAAGTAATTTTTTTTCTGGTTTCTAATCAAACTGGAAAAATCCAGACAAAAGATACATCTTACAATCCACAGGGCCAGACAAAAGAAAGATAATTATAAAACAATTTACCTCACTGGCAGACATATTCTTCACTTGTTCTGGTTTCAGTTCTGTAAAATATAAAAATGAGCCACTTAGAGAAAAAAAGACTTCCAAGTTTAAATTAACAAAGTTCAATAATCTAAAAGTACATGTTCAATATAAATCATTATATTGAGAAAAACAGAATAATAATAAGAGCACATAGAATTTATAAATGCTTAGACTAATATTCTTTCCTAGAAGTCATTGGTTTCTTCATATATTGCTCAAGAACAATAGAATCTATAAATCTGAAAGTAAACTTAAAATAATGCAACTTCTTTACAAAAGTCATTAGTTGTTTTAAGTCAACAACTTTTTTCCCCCAGAATAACAGCTAACATATCCCCCAAAATACAAGCGATTTCTACATTAGCTAACGTTTCTGAGTTCAGTATCTGAACAAGATGTTATGTCTCCAGCATAATGAAAGCTTGACTAAAATGCTTGACTAAAAGCTTGACTAAAACCCAGTTTCAAAATATATTCTCAAGGTTATATTTATTACTCTCTAAAGCAGCAGTTCTTAACCAGTAGTCTGTTTGACTGTGAGAGAGAGATTCTGAAGTTGCATGTTCCATGTTCTATTTTGCCATCATAACCAGTAATCAGAGTGCAAACCTGGGAGCATCACCCGTCCACTTCCCATGCTGCCTGTGGAAAAGCAGCTGAGAACATCTACTCTAAAGTGATTATCACCGAGTTTAACATAACCTAACAATGACAGATGTGGTACTTCAGAATCAAACAAAGCAATGAATGATATACTTTGCTGCAATTTTTCAAAAGATAACATATAATGATAAAAGTAAAAATATATATTTATATAAGTTTCCTTACACACATTAATTTCAAGTGATATTCAAATACTGAACTGAAAAGAACCATAAAATAGATAAGAACATTTTCCCTTTATTATTCTTTTTCACTTGCTTTAAAAAGCTCTCTTATTCTTGAGGGTTTTTTTTTTTTTTTTTTGCTGCTAACCTACTATCAAGTTGCAAAGTCTGCTGTCTAGAACAAGGTTCATGGTACAATGATCCATGGACTGTCCTTATATGGTCTGTGAACTAAGAATGTTTTCACATTTTCTGTGTTGTGGGGAAAAAAGGGGGGAGGGGCACGAAGGAGGAGGATGAGGAGAAGGAAGAGGAGGAAGGAGGAGAATGAAGAGCAGGAAAAGGAAGAGAAAGAAGAAACAGCAAAAGCAGTATCAACAGCAACAGCAGAATATGCTACAGAGAGCATATGTGGCCAATGAATCTAAAGCTTTTCTCAGAAAGGTTACTTAACCTTAAGTCTAGAAACTCTGTATCAAGTTTTAATGAAGTTTTCCACTGATTCAGCTTTACTGCTTTCCAACGAATAAAAAAGACCTCTCACAGAGTCCGAAATTTTGTTCTGTACATCTGTGTCTCTTTTTCTGTTTTGCATATAGGGTTATCGTTACCATCTTTCTAAATTCCATGTATATGCGTTAGTATACTGTATTGGTCTTTATCTTTCTGGCTTACTTCACTGGTGCCCTGGGAAGACCCAGAGGAATTGGGTGGAGAGGGAGGTGGGAGGGGGGATCAGGATGGGGAATACTTGTAAATCCATGGCTGATTCATGTCAGTGTATGACAAAAACCACTACAATATTGTAAAGTAATTAGCCTCCAACTAATAAAAATAAATGGAAAAAAAAAAAAAAAGACCTCTCAATAAGGACTTCTTAAACTTCTGAATGGTATAATAAACAGTTCTAAATGTTTAAAGCTTTGGAATTCCTACCTCTGATAGGACCCAGTGCTGCATCCTTTGCCAAAGCTGTTAGGTCACTGCCTGAGTATCCATCGGTCATTCTGAGAATAAGAAGGAAGAAAGAGCAAGTTATTTTTACCTTTCAAGATTTAAAATTGCCACATAATAAGAGGGTAAAACCCTAGTTGGCCTTTGTCATCAAGCAGACAGCTACATGATTTGATTTTTAAGGGCACAGGAAGGCCCACTCACTAAAAACAAAACAACCTACTGGTTCCTTATAATGCCTCAAATTTTCCCCATTAGAACCATTCCCTTTTTATTTTTTAATTAATTTATTTTAATTGAAGGATAATTGCTTTACAGAATTTTGTTCTCTGCCAAATATTAACATGAATCAGCCTTAGGTATACATATGTCCCCCCTCCCTCATGAACTTCCCTCCTATCTCCCTCCCCATCCCACCCCTATAGATTGCCACAGAGCCCCTGTTCGAGTTTCCCAAGTCATAAGAGCAAATTCCCACTGGCTATCTATGTCCACAAACGGCACTGTAAGTTTCCATGTTACTCTTTCCATACATCTCACCATCTCCTTCCTCCCCCACCCCATGTCCGTAAGTCTGTTCTCTCTGTCTGTTTCTCCACTGCTGCCCTATAAATAAACTCATGAGTACCATCTTTCTAGACTCCATATGTATGGGTAGTGTGTGATATTTATATTTCTCTGACTTACTTAACTCTGTATAGTAGGCTCTAGGCTCATCCACTTCATTAGAACTGACCCAAATGCATCCCCTTTTTATGACTGAGTAATATTCCACTGTGTATAGGTACCATAGATTCTTTATCCATTCATCTGTTGATGGACATCTAGGTTGCTTCCATGTTCTAGCTATCGTAAATAGTGCTGCAGTGAACACTGGAGTACATGTGTCTTTTTCAATTTCGGTTTCCTCAGGGTATATGCCTAGGAGTGGGATTGCTGGGTCATATGGTGGTTTTATTCCTAGCTTTTTAAGGAACTGCCATACCATCTTCCATACTGGCTATATCAATTTACATTCCCACCAACAGTGCAAGAGCCTTCCCTTTTCTCCACACCCTCTCCAGCATTTATTGTTTGTAGACTTTTTGATGATGGCCATTCTGACTGGTATGAGGTGGTATCTCATTGTGGTTTTGATTTGCATTTCTCTAATAATGAGCGATGTTGAGCATTTTTTCATGGGTTTGTTAGCCATCTGTATGTCTTCTTTGGAGAAATGTCTGTTAAGGGACTTTTCCCCACTTTTTGACTGGGTTGTTTGTTTTTCTGGTATTGAATTGTTTGAGCTTCTTGCATATTTTGGAAATTAATCCTTTTTAAAGTTGTTTCATGTGCTATTATTTTCTCCCACTTTGAGGCTTTTCTTTTCACCATGTTTATAGTTTCCTTTGCAATGCAAAAGCTTTTAAATTTAATTAGGTCCCACTTGTTCATTTTTGCTTTTAATTCCATTACTCTAGGAGGTGGGTCATAGAGGATTTTGTTTTGATTTTTTATGTTGTCAACTGTTCTGCCTATGTTTTCCTCTCAGAATTTTATAGTTTCTTGTCTTACATTTAGGTCTTTAATGCATTTTGAGTTTATCTTTGTGTATGGCATTAGGAAATAGAACCATTCCTTTAGATTAAGGTATGCTGCATCTCCAGGAGACTCCATTAAGTTGTAAATACGTGCCTGGGAAAGGTCATATCAATAAACCACTGCTGGCCAACGACACATAACTGCAATCACTTCTCTACAGATTAATGAGTCTCTATCTAGACCAAGAACTGCCTTGATGGACTGAGGGGCAATCAAGGAAGAGTTCTTCATCTGTAGGACACTCTACAGGACAGACAGGGTGAAGGAAGGGTCTGGGGTAGAAGACATTGGCAAAAAGAGGTACACCTGAATGGGATGCCACAGTGGGAACGCCTGGGCAGCCAAGAGATTATTAAAGGGAGCTAAGAACTAGGGAAGTCAAGAGGAGGAGGAAAATAGAACAGGAAAAAAACATTTACTTATCATGCACTCTGTTAAGTAACTGCAGAAACATTATTAGCGGATTTTTTACTGGAATAACAAAGAAGGCTCTCAATAGTTCCAAGTACTGAATTTGTATAAGGCTCTCAATATTTCCAAGTACTGAATTTGTTCTTTTTTCATAGGTATCTAGGAACTCAAGAGTTTTTACTAACAATACTAACTATTCACATTCTTGTTGAATATTTTAAATTACTTTTTCAGTTTTTTCCAATGACTAAAAATGCACGAATGTATCTCCTATACTCAGTTTCTACTTAATACACCACTTATAAAAAAAAGTTGAAGATGTCAAAGTTTAAAAAAAATTATGTGTAATATAAAAGAACAAGTTTAAGTGAAAATACCTGTTGGTGTGGGCAAATATGCAACGTTTTACATCTGAACAATTATTTTAATACAACTTAAGTTTATAAAAAAAATACAGTACCATCATTAGCAAATAGCTAATAGGTCATGTCTTCCAGAGGATTTAGAAAATGAAATTTAGGTATCATACATAAGAAAATGAGATAAGTGAGAAGATAAAGGAAGTAGAGAATGAAACAAGTTTTCAGATAAATTACTCGTTTCAGACATGAGCTTACTTTAAACAAAACAGAAAAAAGACTTCTTAAAAATAAAGAAAAGCTGCAGGACAGACGAAATCAAATCACTCACCTAGCAAGTTGAGCTAGTTCTTTTTGGGTCAATGGGCTTCCTTGTTTACATAGTAGATTTTTTAATAAAAGTAGTCGTGTCTGAAAAGAAATATTAAAGAATTATCAGTCCTAAGAGTTAGCTTAATAAAATATCCAGGAGTTAGGTTCAAATCCTAACACTCATTTAGAAGCTCTATGATTTTACACAAAACACTCTACCTCTTACAGTCTCACTTGTATTTATTAAAATGACAATTTTTTGAAAGTTCCTAAAAGAGTTAAAACTAATCCAAATAAAGCACTAAGCAAATAGCTGCTGCTACCACCAAGGATGTTAAGGGTCTGAGGCAGACAACCACAATTTAAAGCTATGGATTCATATATAATGGACTCTCACCCACTTTAAGTCTATAATTCACTGACTTTTAATAAGATTAGAGTTGTGCAACCATCACCATAATCCAACTTTAGAACATTTCTATCACTCCAAAAAGCTCATCTGTGTCTGTGTGCAATTAATTCTGACTTCCACCCAAAGCCTTAGCTAACCACACTCTACTTTATGTTTCTAGGAATAGCCTTTTTTTAGACACTTCATATAAATGGAATCATATAATAGGTAATCTTTTGCATCTGGCATCCCGCACTTAATCAAATGTTTTTGACCATATTACAGTATGTGAAAGTGCCATATATGGAATGGTATGGTACCGTTTAGCAATAAAAGGAATAACCACATTTGTTTATCTATTCACCAATTGATGACTAGATTTTTTTGCAGTTCTTGGCTATTATTTATAATGCTGTTGTAAAAATTCTTGTACATGTCTGTATAGATATACGTTTTCATTTCTTGAGTAGAATCTTTTAAATAAAATTTTAGAGTCTTACATGCATGCTCAGTTGCTAAGTCGTGTCTGATTCTTTGCGACCCTATGGACTGTAGCCTTCCAGGCTCCTCTGTCCATGGCATTTCTCCAGGCAAGAATACTGGAGTGGGTTGCCATTTCCTCCTCCAGGGGATCTTCCTGACCCAGAGATTGAACCGCATCTTCTGCGTCTCCTGCGTTGGCAGGCAGATTCTTTAGCACTGCGCCACCTGGGAAGCCCATGGGGTCTTACAGTAAGTTTTATCTTTTTAAGAAACTGCCAAACTGTACCATGTATGTACAGCTGTACATGTATGTATATGTACAGTTGTACATACATGCAACTGTACCATGTACTAGAAGACATAATAATGTTAAATGGTAGATCTTGTTTCTGCCTAAAATTAAAAAGTTCAAACATGGATACATACCTCCTCATTTGGCAAAGACACATAAACCCGTTTGGTAAAACGCCTAAAAAAAGGATTCAAGCAATCTCAGAAATACAGTTTTGAATTTAAATAGCAAATAACAAAAACAAAGCTTTAAATATAATGCTCAAGGCATTTGAATACATTTTAGTAGTCATCAGTGTAAAAAGGCACTCTTTTAAAACATTCTGGTTAAATATATAAAATAGATAACTAATAAGGATCTACTGTATATACCACAGGGAAGACTACCCAATACTCTGTAATGACCTATATGGGAAAAGAATCTAAAACAGAGTGGATACATGTGTATGTGTAACTGACTCACTCCACTGTACACCTGTACCTGACAGAACATTGTAAATCAACTATACTCCAAAAAAACTAAAAAAAATTCTAGTTAATGTTTAAAAATCCTTAGTATTGTCAGAACTAAATTAACCATTTGTGTATCTGTATTTTTTAACAGTAGTTAACACTTTAAAACAAAATATCTGATACAAGAAGTTGAAGAAACAGATCTCTGCTATCTCCTTGAAATTGAAAACAACTAAAACCAACAAGAACAACAGAAACAGAAATGTAAACTCCATCATCAGCAAACTAGGTAATGTTTACCAAACTAAAACGTACGAAGAAGGCATACCTAGGGCAGTGAAAATTACACCTACAAAAGTGAATACAGACAGGACCTGCCACTGCAAACTCCAGACACGGTTGTCAGAGCAGTTTTCCAGAGGAGACAGAGAACACTCTGAGGGGCAATAAAACTAACCTCTCCACATTTAAACAAGCACGTGAGGACTGGCTCTGCAGACCATGTGACCCTAGTCAGTAGTAAAGGAATGACAAGGAAGATGAGGCTGAGAAAAGAAACTCAAAGACACAACATCTTTGTAAGAAGACATCAGTCAGTCTAAGGACAAGCTGTCTTGAAATGGCCAATCTTTTTCAGTTGAAGAAGACTAAATCGACCCAATCTCTTATTTATATACACGTACACTTCTTTACCAGGTGGGGTATGTTGTGAGTCAAGGAGACTGCCCACCAGTCTAGGGTATATAGGACAATTCAAGATATTTGCCTTGCTATCTTACTTTTCTAGCTCTTCTACAACATCCTTCCAAAATTAGGTTCTCCAAGAATACTCCCCTTATTCAAATAAAATAGGCAAAACAGACAAAAGCATAGGACTGATTTTAAAAAACAGTACCAAAAAAAGAGGCGAAAGAACACAGTAAACATAAAATAGATAAAATGAAGAACATTCACAAGAGGATTTTGCCATAAAGCAAATTAAAATTGTGACTAAATGTCTTTCCAAGAAAATAATTTAATGAAAAAAAAAAAGGCTCCTATGAAATAAGAACTCAATGAGATAGAAAGGTTCAAAGAAGTAAGACAACAAAAGATGAAAAATGGGGTTGCAAAGAACAGGAAAGCAATAAAAAAGAAAACAAAACCCACCACAGAAACAAAGGTCACAAAAGTAACAGTAGTAGTAGAAAGGAGATTAGACACTAACCCTACTGGGTTAACCCATAAATGTGAATAAAAAGCAGGCTGGCTTCAGACTTTCACACTGCAACATCCAGTCTTAGAAACAACAGGCAATGTTACAAATTCCTCAGGAAAAGATGGGAGGTCCAAGAATTTTATGTTGAGTCAAACTGTCCTCCCAGTAGAAAGGGAACACATTTGCTCAAACACACGAGAAGAGAGAATGCACTCCCATGAACTGTGTTAGCAGGGTAAAAATCAGTTTGGGAGTTTTAAGATACTTTAATCCAACCAAAAAGAAATAAGCAATTTGCCTAAAACTATAAAGTTAAAAATAGTTTTCCTGATATCATGCTGGTCCTGTCCTCAAAAGTTTTGTTTACTAACAAGAGGCCAGAAGATGGATATAGAGAGGAAAACAATGAATTTAGTCTTCACACTGAGAATGAAAGAGACACGTACACTTCTTTAAGTATAATGCTTAAAATACAAAAGATACGTGACAAAAAAATATGTGAGACGAATGAAGGAGTAAATAACCTATAACAAATGTGTGCGTTTCCACATAAATTTCCCTACCTGAGGACAGCTTCATCAAGCTCTTGCGGCCTGTTAGTTGCACCCATTACAAGCACTCTGTCATCTCCAGCAGACTGTACCTATAAGTCAAATTTTTTTTTCAATACTTTTAAAGTAATAAAAACACAATGAAGATGTCTATTTCTAATTTGGGCCATTCAGTTGGAAAATACATACACTAAAATGCTACCACATAAAAATATCATAATCAATACGTACACCATCAAATTCTATTAGAAATTCAGTTTTTAGACGTCTGCTAGCATCATGTTCTCCTTCTCTTCTTTCACACAAAAGGCTATCAACTTCATCTAGAGGAAATACAAGGATGAAACTTTAATTAAAACCCAAGCTACATGAGTGATCTGAGACTAACCTAGTTTACTGTTTAGGTTTTTAATATAATGTATACTACTCAATTTGTTGGATAGTCTTTAACCTTGTGCTTTTTAAAAACTTTTTACTTCTGCAACTATACGTCAATAAAAATTAAAAAAAAAAACTTTTTACTTCTGAATAATCTTTCCTATCATTCCCTGACATTTGGGAGAAGGAAATTTTACAAATGTTCAACTAAGCTGTTGGCAGACATGTTCTTACCTATAAAAATTATGGAAGGCTGAAGTTCTCGAGCCACGGCAAAAAGAGCTCTCACCAACTTCTCTCCTTCGCCCACCTAAGACAAGGCATCATACACTGTTAAACCCATAAAACCAAGGCTGCTCCCTCCGGCTTTTATAACTTCACTACTGAAATCTAGTACCTAAGAATTTAACTGCTCTTTCTTTACAGCAACCAAAGATCTGGTTTAAAGAATAGGAGTGGGGGGGTTATTGATTGTTCCTTATAATACTAGTAAATAGACTACTTATTTATTATTTAAGAGAATCTGGTGAGTACTTTAAAAAAACAAAATATATCTCTGTCTTGTTTCACTATGCATTCCTAAGACTTGAGATTGGGATGTAACTACTGAGAAGAGGGAACACCAGAGGACAGAGGGATGCAGGAATATACCTTAAGCTTTATTTAGGCTGCAGGGTGTATTTATAGAAGCACGTAAATTAGAACGTGCTCCAAAATCACTGCAGATGGTGACTGCAGCCATGAAATGAAAAGACACTCCTTGGAAGGAAAGTTATGACCAACCTAGACAGCATATTAAACAGCAGAGACATTACTTTGTCAACAAAGGTCCATCTAGTCAAGGCTATGGTTTTTCCAGTGGTCATGTATGGATGTGAGTTGGACTGTGAAGAAAGCTGAGTGCCGAACAATTGATGCTTTTGAACTGTGGAGTTGGAGAAGACTCTTGAGAGTCTCCTGGACTGCAAGGAGATCCAACCAGTCCATTCTAAGGAGATCAGTCCTGGGTGTTCACTGGAAGGACTGATGTTGAAGTTGAAACTCCAATACTTTGGTTACCTGATGCGAAGAGCTGACTCATTGGAAAAAACCCTGATGCTGGGAAAGATTGAGGGCAGGAGGAGAAAGGGATAAAAGAGGATGAGACAGTTGGATGGCATCACTGACTCAATGGACATGAGTTTGGGTGGACTCTGGGAGTTGGTGATGGACAGGAAGGCCGGGTGTGCTGCGGTTCATGGGGTTGCAAAGAGTCGGACACGACTGAGCGACTGAACTGAACTGAACTGAACTCCTAAACAAAACTTGCTCTACTAAAAACATCTTGAAAATCCATTCTCACAATACCACTGTCAATAAATGTCAAAGCATTTCTAGGTAGTCCAGGTGGTCTATGAACACTCCTTAAGACATTATCAGGGTCTTGAACACTATACTAAAGCCATTTATACACCAAAGCATCTATGCTTCGAAAGGGTCATGAGGTTTGCAGTAATCTACTACATAAACTACTTTGTCCTCTAGGTGGCATCTGTTTTTACTGAATATTAAATTAAAAAAAAAAAAAAGGAAAAGCCTCAGATTTAGATTCTGCAAAACAAATATTCTCAGAGCCAGAAGGAACTGTGAGAGATCACCTCTTATGACTTCAACACTGTAAGATTTCCCTGGTGATCCAGTGGGTGAGTCCACCTCTCAGTGCAGGGAACCTGGGTTCAAACCCTTATCTGGGAAGATTCCACATGCTGTGGGAACAACGAAGCCTGAGGGGCACAACTACTGAGCCCCTGCTCTGCAATGAGAGAAGCCACCACCAGGAGAAGCCTGTGCATCGCAACAACAGAGCAGCGCCTGCTCATCACAACTCGAGAAAGCCTGCACGTGGCAATGAAGACCCAGCCTAGCCAAAAATAATAAATACATTAAAAAAAAAAAAAGCCACTTTATAAAGGAAGTAAAACCTAAAGTGATACTTTCTTAAGGCCAGTTCTATATCTAAGTTAGGTTGGCATCCCTACCTCCTAACTTCCAGGAGACTGTTCTCTGCTGTAGTATGTGCATAATATAGGTAGCCTACTGTAACAACAGTTTTACTTGTAAAATTTCACACAGGAAGCAGAACTTAACCAGGAAAAGTATCACTATATAGTTACTTTTAATTACTTTACAAAACTGAGACCTCTGCCGGTACCTGATCTTGTACTTCTAGCCTCCAATTCTATTGTTCAAGCCAGCTAGTCTGTGGTACTTTAATACACAACCCTAATAAACAAATCTCACAGAAAAATTTCACTTTTAAACGAGCCAACAAATGCACGTAACTTTCTACTTTTAAGAGTAAAAAATAGATATTTAAATAATATGTAATAGATATAAAACTCATAGAAAAACATCTTCACGTAATGTTATTGCCATTTATTCTTAACACAGTAACATTTAGCCAGTAACTTAAAGCATGACAATACTGGAAAAAGAACACTCACATATTTTGAAGTTAAACTTGCAGCACTTATATTAAAGAAGGTTGCATTAGATTCTGCAGCTACTGCTTTAGCCTTTAAAAATCAGAAGGGTAAATATATTAGTTCAATTGCTTTAAAAAGATAACCACATGTGATCAACTTAATTTCTAGAAAATATTTCCTAAAAACATAAGGTATGACACAATTTTCAACAAATAGCAATCAATGCATTTCCTTCTCAGCAATGAGGAAAAGGTGCAGGAGGAGCTGTGCTTCTTCTCACTCTCTTTTCTCTGAGATGTCAAAGGGACAGGTTGAAAAAAAAAAGAAGGGTGTGTTATTCTCTTCCCAGTTATAGAAGATAACTGGTTAGAGAAAGATAAACAGCTAAAGGAAAAAGTTACTCTTTCCCTATTTAGTTTCCCTGTAGCAGAGTCATGCAGGAAAAGAGGTATTCAGATTCTAGCAAAAACTTCTGGCAAAACGATATAGAAAAAAACAATCTGTTGTATGTCAGTTATGCCTGAATTAGAAAAAAAGAAAGGAAGAAATCTGTATCAGGCTGATTATTTTATTTAAATAAACCTGCTAAAATAGAAAAAAAAAATCAGAGATTAGGAAGATATTCAATATAGTAAGGTAAGCTCTTCCAGGGCAAAATTTTAATATTTAACTTGGGAAAATAATGAAAATTATACTGTTCCCAGCATCCAACTAATACTGGAGATAACATATATGGTTTTTCACCTATCTTCATCATTAAAAACTAGCTTAAAACCTGGGAGTTCCCTGGTGGTTCATTGGTTAGTACTGAGTGCTTTCACTACCATGACCCTGGATTCAACCCTGATCTGAAAACTAAGATCCCGCAAGGTGCGCAGTGTGGAGGGAGAGGAAGAGGCGGTAGGGAGAAAGTATATAACAAAAAGCAAATCATAAATAACAGATTCAGTGACAATGAAATGTTTCTTTTATTCATATTATACTCTTAATATCTCAATAGAACGTACCAATTTAAAAAGAATTCTTACCAGCATTGTTTTCCCATTTCCAGGTGGACCAAAGAGTAACAAGCCTCTGGCAGGAGCCCTAAGCCCTGTGAACAACTTAAAAATACATACTTAAGTTCACAACTGTGATTCTGGAGACATTTTTTCCAGACATATTGAGTATTAATTGTGATCTAAAAAGTATTATTTGTTATTAGTAGCATCCTCCCAAAGAGAGTTGCCCAGAGCTCTAAAGAGAACATATAATCAATAAATTACTATAATTACCAAAAACAGAAGAAAACAAAGTGAAATAAAACCAAATTCCTATTGATCAAGCTGAAAGCAACTGAGCTTCCCTGGTGGTCCGGAGGTTAAGAATCCACCTGCCGATGCAGGGGACACAGGTTCAGACACAGGTCTGGGAAGACGCCACAGGCTGTGAGGCAACTGCCCGTGAAGCACAACTCCTGAGCCCACCAGCTGCTGAACCTTGTGCGCCCCAGAGCCTGTGCTCCGTAACAGGGAGCCGCCACCACGAGATGCCTGTGCTCCGTAACAGGGAGCCGCCACCACGAGATGCCCGTGCTCCGTAACAGGGAGCCGCCACCACGAGATGCCCGTGCTCCGTAACAGGGAGCCGCCACCACGAGATGCCCGTGCTCCGTAACAGGGAGCCACCACCACCACAGATGCCCGTGCTCCGTAACAGGGAGCCGCCACCACGAGATGCCCGTGCTCCGTAGCAGGGAGCCGCCACCACAAGACGCCCGTGCTCCGTAACAGGGAGCCGCCACCACGAGATGCCCGTGCTCCGTAACAGGGAGCCGCCACCACGAGATGCCCGTGCTCCGTAACAGGGAGCCACCACCACCACGAGATGCCCGTGCTCCGTAACAGGGAGCCACCACCACCACGAGATGCCTGTGCTCCGTAACAGGGAGCCGCCACCACGAGATGCCCGTGCTCCGTAACAGGGAGCCACCACCACCACGAGATGCCCGTGCTCCGTAACAGGGAGCCGCCACCACGAGATGCCCCATGCTCCA
Organism: Odocoileus virginianus; assembly: GCF_023699985.2. NCBI lineage: Eukaryota > Metazoa > Chordata > Mammalia > Artiodactyla > Cervidae > Odocoileus > Odocoileus virginianus. Next base: position 14,424,076 of record NC_069675.1, on the reverse strand, counting down.
CAACCAGAGAGTAGTCCCCCCACACTACAACCGGAAAGCCCCCTCGTGGAGCAACGGAGACCCAGTACGGTCAAGATAAAAATTAAACACATTTTAAAAATACAGTTAAAAAACTGAAAGCAGGCTGATCAAACAAGACATACTGAACAAAGAATGTTTCTCCACTTCTTTTAGAAATCTCACCAAAATAACAGTAAATGAATGAAAAAAGAAATAAATCTTCAAAACAACAAAAAAAGGAAACAACAGGGGACACAAATTTTGTAGATGGTAAACTGATAAAGTGTGGTCAATTATTTAATGGAGTTGGAGCTACACCTAAGCGCCTGCTTGTGAAGGGATACACAGATACCAGGAGCAAGCTGACATGAACAAAAAACCCTGGAAAAGCTCTGGAATTGGAGGAATCAGGTATGGGAGAAAGCACTAGTAAGGCAGTTGGCCAAAAGCAGGGAACTGACTGAAAGCCTGTGTGAGGAACCACGGAAACCACGCTCCTGCCCCAACCAAGAGCACGCGGCAGGCCCTGCTCTTCCACAACAAAAGGAGGCAGATGCTTTCTTTTCTAGACACATTAAACCACAGCTGCCAAACGCAAGGACACCAGGCACGGCAGGCATGAAGGGTGAAGAGCCACCTGACAACATTTTACTAAACAGTCAAAGTGTATGTGCTTTTAAGCTGAACCATATGAAGTAACTGATATTCAACTTAGAGACAAAATTTTATTTCAGTGGGTTCAGGTTTACAGAAAATTTAATGGAAAGGACAGTTTCCATGTAACTCCTCACCTCCCCCACTACCGCTATTATTAACATCTTGCATTGGTATGGTACATTTAATACAGCTGATGAATACTAATACATTATTATTAAGGTAACTTCAGGGTTTACATTAGGGTGCGCTATTTGTGTCAAATAGTTACCATTAGTTTCACATAGAACAGTTTCACTACCCTAAAAACTACCTTCTCCACCGTCTATTTAACCTTCCAGTCCTCCCCATGAATGCTTGGCAACCACTGATCTTTTTACTGTCTCCATAGTAATTCTAGTTGGAATCATACAGTATTAGCCTCTTAAGATTGTCTTGACTTAGCAATATGTACTTAATGTTCCTCTGTGTATTTTCACAGATTGATAGCTCATTTCTTTTTAGTGCTGAATAATATTTCATTATTACAGATATATCATAGCTTGCTTATACATTTAACTACTGAAAACCATCTCAAATGAACAAAGGTTAAAGTATTTGCTTTAAGTAATTCTGAGAATCAATTAACTCAAGAATGTATTTTTAATATTATTTATCTCCTTCAAGCCACTTTTAGTGTTCAGTAACTTAATTACTGTTGTTGAGAAAGCCTTACAAATAGCTGAGAAAAGAAGTGAAAGGAAAAGAAGAAAATGAAAGATATATCAATATGAATTCAGTTACATCGTGAAGTCAAGTGGACTCAGGAAGCATCACTAAGAACAAACTTAGTGGAAGTGATAGAATTCCAGTTGAGCTATTTCAAATCCTAAAAGATGATGCTGTTAAAGTGCTGCACTCAATAAGCCAGCAAATATGGAAAATTCAGCAGTGGCCACAGGACTGGAAAAGGTCAGTGTTCATTCCAATTCCAAAGGGCAATGCCAAAGAATGTTCAAAGTACAGCACTATTGCACTCACTTCATATGATAGCAAGGTAATGCTCAAAAATCCTTCAAGCTAGGTTTCAACAGTATGTGAACCAAGAACTTCCAGATATACAGGCTGGATTTAGAAAATGCAGAGGAACCCGAGATCTAATTGCCAATGTCCATTAGATCATAGAAAAAGCAAGGCTATTCCAGAAAAACACCTACTTCTGCTTCACTGACTATGCTAAAGCCTTTGACTGTGTGGATCACAAAAAAACTGTGGAAGATTCTTAATGAGATGGGAATACCAAACCACCTTAACCTACCTCCTGAGAAATCTGTATGCAGATCAAGAAGCAACAGTTAGAACTGGACATGGAACAATGGGCTGGTTCAAAATTGGGGAAGGAGTACGTCAAGGCTGTATACTGTCATGCTGCTTATTTAACTTACATGCAGAGTACATCATGTGAAACGCCGGGCTAGGTAAAGCACAAGTCAAAATCAAGACTACTGGGAGAAATATCAATAACCTCACATATGCAGATGACACCACCCTAATATTAGAAAGCGAAGAGGAAATGAAGAGCCTCTTGATGAAGGTGAAAGAGGAGAGTGAAAAAAGCTGGCTTCAAACTCAACATTCAAAAACTAAGATCATGGCATTGGGTCCCATCACTTCATGGCAAATAGATGGCAAAACAATGGAAATAGTAACAGACTTTATTTTCTCGGGCTCTAAAATCACTGCAGATGGTGATTGCAGCCATGAAATCAAAAGACACTTGCTCCTTGGAAGAAACGCTATGGCAAACCTAGACAGTATATTAAAAAGTAGAAACATTACTTTGCTAACAATAGTCTGTATAGTAAAAACTACGGTTTTTCCAGTATACAGATGTGAGAGCATAAATAAGGCTAAGCACCGAAAAATTGATGCTTTTGAACTGTGGTGTTGAAGAAGACTTTTGAGAGTCCCTTGGACTGCAAGCAGATCTAACCAGTCAATCCCATAGGAAATCAATCCTGAATATTCATGGGAAGGACTGATGCTGAAGCTCCAGCACTTTGGCCACCAGATGTGAAGAACTGACTCATTGGAAAAGAGCCTGATGCTGGGAAAGATTGAAGGCAGGAGTAAGGGATGACAGAGGTCGAGATGGGTGGATGGCATCACTGACTCAATGGACATGAGTTTGAACAAACTCTGGAAGATGGTGAAGGACAGGGAAGCCTGGCATATTGTAGTCCACGGCGTTGAAAAGAGTCAGACATGACTGAGTGACTGCACAAAAACAAAACTTAATTATGCTTCCATGTTTTTAAGATGAAATAAAAATTCTAGCACTGTAAAAAAATGAATAAATGCATCACGATGACTGTCATACCCAACTTTCCAATCTAGCCTAGCAATATCCCCATTGTGATCCATGCAAGCTCCCCACTGTGGAGAATTAAGACTAAAGCTGATCTGTTGCACAATAAAGGTGCTTTATGAAATTAACTCTGACCCATGATCCATTTTACAGTCTACTGTGAAAAGATGAGCTAGGACAATCATAGTCTCTTTCTTGGGAATCTTAACAAGAATTATAAAAACGTTCAAATTGGCAGGTGCAGAGATAAAGAGACAAATGGTCCAAATCCTGAGATCTGGCTCTACCTCAGATGCTGTTCCTCCTCAAGATCCAATTCAGTACATTTACTAAGGCTTCTGCCCCGCCCAAGCCGAGGTTATTCAACTTTGAAATCCCAGGTTTTTCAAACAGTATGGCCTTACCATGGAAATATTCCTAAATGGAAATTCATATGCTGTTTGACCTCACTCCCCACTTTAGATGTGCTCCCTGAAGTTATGCACAGAGCACAAGCTGAATGACTTCCAACACAGTTCAGATATTTCCTTACTATCTTTACAATTTTAGGTATATTTTTGTACCCTAAGAAGCACATCATTAATAATAAAGCCCATACCTGAGACTGATCCACCACTTAACTAAAATGTAGAGAAAGAAATTTAGGTCTCAGGACTAGTTTCTTTGGCAATAAATGGACTAAACGACTGCTAAGATCCTTTTCAGGTCTACGGTTGCATGAATCCTTTCAACGAGCAGTGTTTGGTCAATACTCAGTCTGCTGCATTCACTACTCGTATATATAACCCCAGGGAAAAAGTCAGCCCAAAATACAAACCATCACATGTTTCCTCAAAGTGTGGCCTGAAGTGGTACGAGAGCCACATTTGGCTACTGTAAAGACAAAGGCTTTCCACTTTAATAATTCTCTTATTATTTTATTGAGTATTAAGAATATTCAATTAGTATATTAAACCAGTGATTTCCTGCACACTGCTTCTTAGAATGAGCAAGAGGTAAAAGAAAGTAGAATCAACAAATAATAAATTTCAGTATAGTTGGTACTCACGAGTTACAAACACCATGAAGGTAGTATGAGAATGACAGAGACTACAGAAAAATAGGGCCACACAACCTTTACACGTTCGTGTATTCACAATAACGGGCCATATAACATCTATGTTCACTAGATTTTGTAAACAAGTCCACAAAGACTTGAAAGCTCAGGAGGAAGAGAAACAGCTGGCCCAGACTGGATCCTCAGATTTATTTTTTGCAATTTTTTCAGAACAACATCAAATATGAAATCTGTGAATTGTGAAGATCCAAAACAATGCCAAATATGGAAAATTAAATATTTATTATCAACTGCAAGATTACCTAACTTCTTCAGTGAGTTAAAAAATTATGGGATGGAGGTTAGACCCCCTATCCATCACTTATCAGCTCTTCACTTTGATCATTTAATATCTTCAAAATAATTCTTTTAAAAAACTTTATCTTAATTTCTCTTTTCTCCAGTATGATTTCTGTGTCTTAATTTTAAATCTCTCTTACCTTAATATAAACTTATTGCCTGTTACCTATTTTTCCTATAAACTTAATTACAAATGGATTGGCAATTAGTTACCATTATCATCAATCTCCTCTCCGATATAGTCAACATCAATTGCTAATGATTTTTCCTTTAAAAAAAAATCAAACCTACTGTTAAATGAATTAATCACTCCAGTGTAGCTCATTTATTTACTGATACTATGGATTCAGTAATGGATGATGCTATAAAAAAATGACAATATATGGAGAAGGAAATGGCAACCCACTCCAGTGTTCTTGCCTGGAGAATCCCAGGGAGGGCGGAGCCTGGTGGGCTGCCGTTTATGGGGTCGCACAGAGTCGGACACGATTGAAGTGACTTAGCAGCAGTAAGTAAGTCAAACAGAGAAAGACAAATATGATTTATGTGTGGAATCTAAAAAATGATACCAATAAACTTATTTACAAAACAAAAAACAAAAAAAAAAATGACAATATAAAGTCCTTACCTCAGGCCTCAGAGAAGGAAGAATAACAATTTCTTGCAATGCTTGTTTTGCCAGCTCTTGACCAGCTATATCATCAAATTTAACAGCTGTTCCACTAAGAAACAGAATTTCAGTTAACTACACACAAAAACAATCTTCAGTTATTATAATTTTAAGCTCTATGTGATGTAGCCATTTTTATGTTAACTAAGAGTGAAACTATAGTTAAATCAGTAAAGCAATGGCTTTCTCATTTACAGTAATTGAAAACCATCATAAAAATTAAATATGTAAATTAGACAAGGTATTTATTATCCATTTTACTTATATTTTGCCAATAAAAAATGTTTAAACTCATAAAACACTTTAGATGACAATACTTACTTGTCCACAATTTCATTCATTATAAGGTTAGCAAGGTTGCTGTCCACATTCCTAAAATTCTTCAAGTCTTTCTTTTTACGAGCAGCAGTTGTAGGGGTAGAAGGTTTATTTGTTCTACTTGTTTTTGGTGTACTCTTGGAAGGACACAAAATTTTGATGTGAAAACACAACATAATGTTTGCAACTTTCATACGTGAGTTAACTTTAATGTTCACAGAATTAAAGGGATAAAAGTAGCAAAAAATGGCCATAAAAACCCCCAAATTATATATTTACTCTAAGATAAATGGCATTCTCTATAGAACTATATTTGGCATGAAGTGGGTTTATAGAAGATTTAATCCAGAGAGATTTACTTACTATGAAATAAAAAGGCTCTCTGTGACAATACACTCACATAATTTTGATACTTGTTAGAACTGTAACAAAACTCTATGTATGTTTAATGTTATAAAACATTTATGTACATTTACATAATTATACAAATAACCAATTTAAAATGACCTATAGGGAATTTCCTGGTGATCTAGTGCTTGGAACTCCCTGCTTTCACTGCTAAAGGCCTGGGTTCAGTTCCTGGTTCAGGAACTGATATGGTAAGCCACACTTCATGACACAGCCAAATAAAGAAATAAAATAAAATTAGGAAGAAGACTGGATAAAGAATACATAAAACAAACTGGATAAAGAAACTTCCTGTTAAAAACACCTAGTTAGAGAGATTTCCTTCAAAGATAATAGAGGGGAAAAAAAATTTGCTTTTTAGTAGCAAGTTGCCTCTGCTACTTAGATTTTATTTTTTATTTTATTTAAAAAAATTCTGTTTATTTACTATTTGGCAGTACTGGGTTTTCACTGCAGCATGTAGTATCTTTTAGATGCAGCATGCAGGATCTAGATCCCTAACCAGGGATCGAACCTAGGTCCCCTGGCTTGGCAGTGCAGAGTTTTAGCCACTGGACCACCAGGGAAGTTCCTACTTGGATTTTTATAAATCTAAATTAAAAAAAAAAAAAGAAATCATTCAACTTTGTGGGAACTTATCAATTCTCTTAAGGTATTACAAAGTACTTATAATAAATTTAAGCAAGCATTATCATGTTAAAAATTTTGTGTTTGCAACAGCATGGAAACTGAAGTTACTGTCTCAAAATACCTTGTGCGTGGCAGCTGCAGAACCAGGTCCTTGTCTCACTCCGGAAACCATGGATAAACCACTGCAACTAGGTGCTCTATGGTGGCCTGAAAGACCTGTGGGTCCAGTTTTCATAACTGTTTTTGAACGAGGCAGTGAATTACTAGCATGTGTTAACGGATCTTTTCTTTTTGGAACAGCTCCACTTTCTATCAAGGCAAAAATAAAGTCATCATGGTCAGAAAATTCTGGTTAAACATTATAAAAGTTAATGTAAGGACCAGTACAAATTTGAAAGCTAATAATATTATTTTTATTTCAGCAGTATCTCAAAATAAGACTTCAGTCAGAATATATACTAAAGTGTTCATAACGATTGTTACTGGGTGTGGACAAGATTATGAGTATTTAGCCTTTTCCTTTTCCTAGTGTATAACTTTCTTTTAAGAAATATGTATTTGTCATAAAAAGAAATAACTATTTGTGGGGGCAGGAGGAGGATACAAAAAAGGTACTAAGAAAATAAAGCTGCCAAAATTTTTTTCTTTTTTGTTTTGTTTTATTTAAAAGTTGCCAAAAATTAAAGAAACAAAATGTAGTAACGGCACTAGGGATAGGCTGTATGGGGGTGGGGGTGGGGACAAATAGCACACATCATTCCAAACTTTTAAGACTACGAAACAGAATGAAAATCCAATCTGTGCCACCAGATGAGTTTTAAAAGGTAATTTTAATTTAAAGAGTAAAAAGCTGTGGTTAATATGCCAAGTATTTCATGCTCTATCTATGTTACCAGGTGGCTCAATGATAAAGAATCCACCTGCCAATGCAAGGAGACACAGGAGATATGGGTTCAATCCCTGGGTCGGGAAGACTGCTCATTCAGTATTCCTGCCTAGAGAATCCTATGGTCAGAGGACCCTAGCAGGCTACAGTCCAAGGGGTGGCAAAGAGTCAGACATGACTGGGCATGCATGTGTGCACATATAAATAAACAAGTGTAAGATATTTTCTATTAAGTCTAAAAGGTCACATGACCTACCTACTCTGCTCTTCTACATCAATCATACATTTTAAATGTTCAAATCTCACCGCTTCTAAATAATATTTTCATATACTACATAACAAACATCAGTTTATTAACAGCAATGTTCACTGTTAAATCAGTCAGCAAATTAGAGTAGCCTAGAGAAAAGACTAGTGTAAAGACAAAAGCCTTATCGTTGCTTTGTCATAATATCCCTTAATACGGCTTAAGGAAACTCCAAACAAGGGGAACTTGCTTCCAGTGTAGGGGGCATGGGTTTAATCCCTGATTGGGAAACTAAGATCCCACATGCCACACAGTGCGGTGAAAAAAATAAAAGAATTTTTAAAGTACAGTAAAATAACCAAGGGTTCTTTTCCAATAAAAAACACAACATTCTGTACCATTTGTTCAAGGAACCAAAGGATAAGGACTCTATAGGAAAAACCAGGAAAGCAATCCAGAAAAGAGAATGACAATTAAAAGCCAAAGTGTGAATAAAAGCAAGATCTGTCTAGGGTGATAAGTATTTATCACTCATTTCAAACGGAAAAAAGGAGACTGGAGAAGAATTTCTACAAACAGAAAATGTACAGTCCTAAGATTATAAATGGATAAGGTTTTTACAAGGAACTGTGACGATGATAGCAGGCTTCTCATAAAAATAACAAAGGTCAGCAGGCAACTGAGTATGCTCAAAATGCTGGAGGAAAAAACAATGTTAACTTTCAGGTGACCAGCCAAGTAAGAATGAGGGTATCTGCAGACACTAGGCTGAGAGAGTTTATTATCTACAAAACTTCATTAAAAGAAATGTTAAAGCAGGTCTTTTAGTTAAAAAGCACAGAAAAGAGTAAGAACCTATAATGTGAAGCTAGAGAGCAAGAAAAAAAAAATCAGACAGCTTGAAGGGAGGAAAAATGGAAACTGAGTTACAGCTGTAGAAAGCAGACGTCCTCACCAGGCAGTAGGGGCGGGGAGGGATAAACAGAGACAGGGACTGACGCATACACACCGCTCTGTATGAAGGAGACAGCTAATGAGAACTTAGTGCGCGGCGTAGCGAACTCCAGGCAATGTTCCCTAACGGCCTACACGGAAAAAGGGTCTAAAAAAGAGTGGCTATGTGTATAACTGATCCACTGGGCTGTACGCCTGGACCTACTATAACATTGTAGATCAGTTACATATAAATGATTTAAACAAAAGTTTTAAATAAAAATTTAAAAAACAAGAAATCTTTAAACTTTTTATTACATACGCATGTAGAAAGCAGTTTTCTTATGGTCTCCACTGCAAGTTTTCTGTTACAATTTGAACAAAGTAATATTTACTTTAATAAAGTTTAAGCACTGGACATAGAACTAATTCTGAAAAAGTTACCAATATAGACAAGATGTCAGAGAACCTAGGAAATGAAGATTCCTTCCACCCAAACAAAACATGACAAAAAAACATATAATTTTCTATAGGAGCTGATGTGACGCTCAAAGCTTATGGAGAACAAATTTAACTCATAGTAAATAATAGTACTCTAATGTTTCTCCTCACTGTGTGAACTCAGCTTCAAACTTTTTTCAACAGGGTTTATGATCAAATACTCATTCATTGTATAAAAGAAATGTATATGCATTGAAAACTGGTATATGATCAAAAAATTAAAATTATTGCCTCAAAAAACACTGCTCTATAAAAACCTGGTATAGGTACCCATAGGAAAAAACACCAAAGCTCAAAATAAAATAGAAACAAAAGAACATCTTAATAATTTAGGAAAATGAACCTTCACATTTTATCATCTCAAAACTTGGAGGCTGTAAAATATGCAAATATAACATGTTGAGAATGGCTACACCTATTTGTTACATGTTTACATAACCATGAATGACAAGGATGCTGTATTTTCTACACAGCCCTGTGCAAACAAAAACCGGATCGAATCTATCACTGTAAAATCAAGTCAGCATTATCAGGTTAAGCAGGACTCTACTTTGCATGCAAGCTTTATTATTTGACATGTTAGTTAACCTAAACCCACCTGACTGGAGATGTCCATTACGGCATGTCAAGTTAGTACTGTCATTATAGACGTCCGTTTGTGACTTGGAAAATTGCAAACTTGGTTGCAGCTTCTCTATGCAACAGAGGGGGGTGCAAAAAAGAAAAAAATAAACAAACAGGGAACAACATAATAAAAAATGTTTATGTGAAAATTAAAAATGATTCAAGGTGTTAAAAAGTTATATAGCGAAGGGTTTTGCATTTATATAAAATTATCTTTAACAACATAACTAATTAGCAAAAACTCAGACATTAAAATAGCAACAGAAATAAACAAGTGAATGACTATGTTCAAAATATGCATTATTCAGGTTTGGTAACCCGAGGCAATTCTATAACACTACCATCACCAGTAAACATTTCCTGAATATCTAATACATCCAAATCATTGTATCTGGAGAACAGGATAGAGTTAGAAAGAGAACATCAAGAAGACTTTACAGAGAAAGTGGGCTGTGAGTTGGCTAGGATCTGGAAAGATTAAAAAAAAAAAAAAAAGGACATCTCCTCAGCAAAAAAGAAATGCAATAAAGCAGAAAGGAGGAATAAGCAAGCTGCAGAACTGTGTGTACAGCACCCTACCACTTATTTAAACACACATGTATATTTGTATATATAAAAATTCTCTCTAAAAAACACCCAGAGAAGCTGGTAAATACTAGCTGCCTCTGGGGAGGGGAAATGAGTAGCTGGAACATAGTATGGGATGGATGCTTTTCCAACTTCTCAAAATTTTTGGCATGTGCATATAGTATCTACTTTTAAATTAATCAAAGATTTTAAAGGATTATTTCAACCCTACCCCTCCCCTCCCAGTTCAAATAACAATGTAATCCTCTCAAGATCTGGGTCTCTATATCTAGGACCCGAAGCCCCAGAGTGTAGCGGTTTGAACTTTCTCGCCACCCTATGTCACGGCTGCACTCTTTCCCCAGTCAAGTCACCCCATATTGCTAACCAATGATCACCGTGCTCCACCACTCATTCACTAGTATGAACTTGCTTCAGCATCAGTTTTCCAAGGGTCTCAAGGATTAAATAAACTAATACATAAAGGACCTACCTGGGCTTCATTTATATTAGGGTGAAATTTTGACCATATTTATTTTACTGAAATACTCCAAGTTATCATTACTGATTCTTTAATTATTTATTTTTATTTACTTATTTGGCTCTGCAGGATCTTAGCTGCGGCATGTGAACTCTTGGTTGAGGCATGTGGGATCCAATTCCCTGACCAGGGACTGAACCCAGGCCCTCCTCATTGGGAGCACAGAGTCTTAGCCACTGGACTGCCAGGGAAGTCTCTCATTACTGATTCTTATCTCCAGTACTAAGAAGTCAACGAAGTGTAGCACATATATACTAACTCTCTTAAACTTTCATTTCTAAGGTCAGACAAGCAGGCGCTATGCTTGGTTTATGGCACACACACACATGCCTTTGGGACAGGTTAAATAGCAGCTACCCTCTCTGCACAAAGCACAAAGCTTTTGTATCCTAGAACTGGTTGATACAATATACCTTGGAGCCCTTTTATTGTTGTTAGTTAACAGATAGGTCATCTGATTTTTCTCAAAGATAATACTCTTCAAGACACCATATTGAGAAAGAAACTATTTGTGTTGTTAAAGACATAAATTAGAAAAAACTGATTTGTAAACGTCTTATTTATCAATTAACACTCTCTTCAACATTCTCTTCAATGTTAACAAAAAGGTCACATAAATATTCATTATATAGCAAAAAGAAACAAATCCTTAGTTCTGATAACAAAGAATAAAAAACCACAGAACTTGTTTGTAGGGTTTACATTTCCATGTGTGAAAATGCACACATATACAACAGCAGGACACACTAATGCGGATCTGTTCCAGTTCATTTTTTTTCTTTAAGAAAGTAAACTTAGTTTAATGCTTCCTTTTAGAATGACTAAAGGTCATATAGATTAACCAATGATGTCACATAAAACAAGTCACCTTGCTTCTTGATCCCCTCATGGGCAACCCCCACATAATCATCTCAGTGATCTACTTAGAAGGGAAATCTTACCACATAACTGGTGGACTTAAAACCCTTTAGCAGCTTCCTGCTGCCCACAGATCAGCACTGAAGCTCCTTGACATGACCAGCAAGGTCTGCCACGATCTGCCTACACTTCTCATGCCTGAGCAATCCCAAATTCATATCTCCATCAGCACCATGGTTTTCCTGATCCCTCAGTCTATGTTCATGCTGTTAGTTCCTCCCGGAATATCCTTAGTCCCAAAACTTTTATGTATCTTTTTAAAACGCCACTTCAGGTTTTACTTCTTCCACAAAGACTTCTCAGACGTGTGTTTTCCCATCTCCACAAAATACATATATATCTCCATCCTGCAGTGACGATTTATCTATTTATGCCTCCTTCACTATATCAACAAGAGCCTTAAACAGAAGAATATTTCATCCAATCTGTTGGTAAATCTGTTTGCTCAACCTTCAAATACAATACCAATTCACCTGATGGTTACTCCTGGTATCACCCTAGTACAAGACTCCATTTTCCCCCTAGCTTACCATAACAGTTGTCTTACTTATACTCTTGCAACATCACAACCAGGGATCCTTTTTATACTGAGCTCAGATGATGTTAGTCCTTTCCTAAAAATCCTTATTACTGCACCCCCACTTCACACGTGGTAAAAGCTCAAATCTTCATAGTGCCCTCTAAAACCCTGCCTGTTGTCAAGACCCTCCCCTCGCCACCTCCACCATCAGCTCTTTGATCTCTACTATATTCTCGCTCCAGCGCACTGGTCTCTGCTGTGTGCTCAGTTATGTCCAACTCTTTGCCACCCCATGGACTGTAGCCCGCCAGGCTCCTCTGCCCATGAGGATTCTCCAGGCAGGAATACTGGAGTGGGTTGCCATTTCCTTCTCAATGGGGTCTTCCCAACCCAGAGATTGAACCCAGGTCTCCTGCATCGCAGGCGGGTTCTTTACCGTCTGAGTCACCAGGCAAGCTCAAACATGTCAGATGTATTTTCTTAAGACTTTGCATCAGCTCTTACTTCTCCACAGACATTCTTCTCCCAGGCACTTGCAAGATTAACTGATGTCTGCTTCTCAGAGGCATACCCTGACCATCCTATTTAAAGCTAAAAACTCAGACCACCTCCCATCTACTCCTAAACCCTTGTACTGTATTTTATGCTTTCTTTTCTCCATGTATTTATCACCATCTAACACATGGTATAACTTGTTTATTCTGTATGTCTACTGCCTACTGTCATTATTCCTCCTGCTAGAATATAAACTCTATGACACAGGGATCCTTGTCTATATCCTACATGCTTACAATATGATAAGCACCCAATAAATATTTCCCAAGTTAAGAAATAAATTCAGTTTATATCCCTTGGTACTGTATCTGGTACAGAGTAAGGATTCAATAACTGGACACTGAATAAAGCTAAATTTTTTTAAAAGGGCAACTGCCAAGTATACCAAGAAGCCAGTGCCAAAATTACCTTTCTATTTATAGCAGCTTTTACACTTAACCTTTGCTCAAAGTTCACTTTGACTAAGTTAAAGATATATAATACATAGGAACTCTTCCCCATCTCTACCAGAGAAGATATATCCTCTCAAACCAGTCTGTGTGGGGAACTCCCAATATCATTCTCCATCCTAATTGGATACCTGTCAGCCATTCCACCTCTGAAAAGCTCCATTTTTAAAATAGCACATGATACTCAAATACACTCTATTGTGCACTTTTGCACACTTCGTCTTTACTGTCTTTTGTATATAACTCCCAGACACTGTGTTCTCAGAAGACAGGAATATGTTGATGATGTCTTTTATTCCACCCTCTCATTTTTAAAGTAACGTCTTTCATGAATGGACATATCATATTTTTGATAATAGACAACAGCAGCATCCAAATATTAATTCTATTAATACCTAGCTTCATGTTATATTATTATATACCCTTTTTGTCCATTCTTCTAATAACACACAAAAAAATTACAAAGCTCCATTTAAAGACAGGTCTACAAACTGATGAGCTGCTTCTAATGTTTTACCATATCACAACTTACAATAAAAGATTAAAAACCAGCTATTGTTCAATTTGAAACAGGTTATAAAATGTTCCATAATCAAACAATCTACATCACATATACTGATACTCTGTATATATACTACAAGGTGTTACAGCTAAAACACATAGAAGGGACCAATTAGAACAACTAGGTAATTATTTTACTACAACAACCCTTGATATACTATAACACAGTAACCCCCACTTAAGAAGGCAAACCCTCTCAGCCACAGGAGCCAGGGGAACACTGAAAACAGTAAGGCCTTCTTTTTCAACAATGTAGGGAAAAATTTACAAACACAAGAGACAATGTAAGAATGAATGGATGAATGACTGAATGAATAAAATACAAATGTATATGTATCTACTCAAAAGCTGGGGTGGTGATTACACACAGGGAAGGAGATGAACAAAAACCAGCATTTCTGAGCACTTGCTTACTCAACAATTCATTGGTCACAAGTATGGTGAGACAATAATTATCTATCAGCTGCATGTTACAAATGAAATAAAAAAAGACTGAGACATGCTAAATAACTTATCAAAGTCACAGAGCAACAAGTAAAGTCTGCCTGTTTGCCAAGTTTCTATACTATCTATACCACTTCAAGCTATGGTAGAATCAACCATCCAAGAAGGGTGGGTTTTAGTTCCCCTTTGTTTGAAAGGTAGATTTACCATAACATATTTTTAAAGCCTATACCATCAAATAGAAAATAAGAAGTTTCTCATTATAGTCCTTTTCCAACTGATAAACACAGAAAGAATGACAATTACAATGTCACTGGGCACAAGTCATCAACTGCTACTAACATCATTAAGAACTACTGATGGATAAACACAAAACCACCTATCAAGCAGTCTTATTATTAAGAAATAAAAGGCTACTTTCAATCCAATTAAGGCTCTATAGTCATATCAATTTATAGGGAGGACAAGAATATATTAAAAGATAACATGGATATATATGCAGCAAAATACAGACTATAGGAAAAACTATGTGGCAAAGATTTGGTTCATAAATAAGTCACAAGAAAAAGAAAAAAACAGATGTGTATATTAAAAAAGACATATAGTATGGATCTGCTTGAGATCTGGATTCAAACAATTATAAAAAATATAGTAGCAGTTATTACATTATGAGATACTGACTGCACAGTATGTATTAAATCTAGAAACTGACCTTTTTTGGCTATTACTTTTATGTTTGTTATTAAAAGAACTATTTTTTTAGGCGTGATAATGGTATTTTGGCAATTTTTCCCCCCCGGCGGTCATGTCCACGACCCCATTTAATACAGCTTCCTCAGAAGGAGGAATCATTACCTTCATTACCTATAATGAAATGAGTTTTCTTTTTGAAGGTTCCAAGTACAAAGCAAAGTGAAAAATACAAATGATACACAGGAGATAGGGAAGAAGGAAAAGAAGGGAAACATAAGAAGGTACATTCTTCTTCTCACTTTGGGAATTTCATTTTTAAGGCATTTTTATCTTTTGAGATACAATATAAGATAGTTATAAATGAAATAAAAAGATATCAAGAAATAGTTTCAAAATAGTAATATGAAGCTGGGGGAAGCGGGCAGGGATATAAACTGGGGTTTGCAAACATTTTTTTTTTTAAAGAGCCAGAGAGTAAATATTAAAATATTTTCAAAAGTTATATATTAATTGGCTTTGCAGGCTACATGATCTCTGTATCAACTCCTTAATTCTGTCACTGCAGCACAAAAGCAATCAGATAATATACAAAGAAATGAGAGTAGCTTTGTGCCAACTTATAAAAACAGGCAGTGAACTGAACTGAGTCCATAGGCTATAGTTTGCCAATCTTGAATCAAGGCCAATGATAAACTGATAATTACCAAAGTTGAGTGATAGATAATTAGTTCAATATGCTCTTTTCTGTATTTTAGAAATTTTCATGAGTTAAAAAAAAGACTAGAACATATTTTCAAGTGTGTTATTGTGTGATCATTGATCCAGTGTGATCACTGATTTATTTCTAACTACATTTAGAATTTCACTAAACACAGATTTCAAATGTATCTCATTGCAGTTACACAATTCATTAATTGATACCTAATAGTTGTAAACGGTCCTTGGCCATAACTAAATTAGTCATCATTTTAGCTTGAAGGCGTCTAGCTCTTTCACACTGTTCGCCTGAAAGAAAAAGCAGAAAAAAATAATTAAAATATCTACATTTACCTACTAATACTGCTTCAAAATAAATTATCATAACAACTAATCTCAAGAGAAGTCATTGTCTTTATAAAGAAATTAAGAAAATATCATTTTCAAATAATATCTTTAAAAAAATCAGTTACAGTTCCTTATGATAGTATCAGACTTAGTGTAGTATTTCATGGATTTCATGGGTTATGAGACATATTTTTTCCCCTACATTTAAAAATCTCTGAAGTTGGGAAGTGTTTTAACACCAGTGCCAACCTACTAATGCCATCAGCCAGACTGCAGTCACAACACAGCTTATCACTGCCTCTGCATGCAAAAATTTGGTTATAGATATTAATGTTTCTATTACAGCTATATCTAAATAAGATCAAGACAACAAATTGAATAAGGTTGAAATTCAAATTCTATGTGATAAGAAGAGAATGTGTTAATAGTTTAACTGACTTTTTTTTCTCTCAGTGGTACAATCGAAAGCATCTTCAATTCAATGAAATATTTTTCTCATAACTAACTCATTTTCTTTGACCTCTTCTATACATTTGACAAAAAATAGTAAATATATTTTGTACATAATTTATAAAGTGATGCTCATAAACTCATGAAAGTCTCCAAGACCCAATCTCCCATGTTTACTTGTTCTGCTCTCTTATATATAGAAGACCAGTAGCTAGAGAAATAGTCAAAATAAAAAGGAGACAGAAAAAATCATGGTAAATATTGAACACATTGTAGTTATTGGAGATTACCTGATATAAATTATAGAATCAGTCAGCCAGATAAAATATCTATTGGGTGGATTGATCCCTAAGGCTAAGATTCTTAGCCCATGTATTATAATTTCTGCTTCTGAATTTATTAGAGCTATGACAGCCAAAGTACTTTACTTATTTAATAGTGTGACATATCACAAATATTCACGTACAGTATTTAAGAATTCAGGTTTTGAAGCCAGACTGCCTGAGTTCAAATCCTGACTCTACCTCTTCATACCTATGAGACCTCAGGCAAGTTATTTAACTTCTTCCCACTTAAGGTTTTTAATCTGAAAAATAAGGATAACAGTAGCAGCTTCAGAGTGTAGGGCTGTGGTGAAATTAAAAGAGATGATAAGTATGAAGCACATAAAATGATGCTTCGGTACACAGTGTGTGCGCAAAAATTGTTTTCTATATATTTAATTATAATATTAGACTCTGATTTTTAATTTGATGTGACAGAAAAGATGAAAAATAACTACTTTCATTTTAAGAGGTCATGTGTAAAAAAAAAAACCAACATTACAGCTCATATTCTAACATGCAGTCAAGCATTACCCACAGTGCAAAAGGGGGATCTGTGGATTAACTACTCCTTCCCTGCCTTGACAGAGAGAAAAGGATGAGGTTTCAAAGACAGGGCTACAAATAAGGTTAAAATATCATGAATCATGGTTCCAAGGAGGACACAAGTAATATACTATTTTTTATCTTACTGCTATAGGCAATCAAGTTTAAGCATATTTGATCATAACTTCATTTTTAGCACAGGTAATAAAGCATTAACTGTTAAGTCTAGAAAGATCAACAGTAACATTTAAAAATCTGTTAAATAATTTTATTTAGATAAACATATCTGAAATCAGGGCAATCATATGAATATAATTTGGGATGCCACTAAATAAATGTAAATACAACCTTACCTTGTCCTGTAACTACGACAGCTATTCCTTTTTCTAGTTCTTCAATACCTTTCTTATACCATTCCACAGCTTGGTCCTTTTGTCCTACTTTAAAATAAAAATAATAATTTGTATAAATCATATGTGTGTCTGTGTGCATGCGCTAAGTTGCTTTAGTCGGGTCTGACTCTGTGTGACCCCATGGACTGTGTAGCCCACCAGCCTGCTCTGTCCATGGGATTCTCCAGGCAAGAATACTGAAGTGACTTGCCATTTCCTTCTGCAGGAGATCTTCCTGAGCAGGAAGATCCGGGAAGATCTGGGTCTCCTGGACTGCAGACAGGTCCTTCACTGTCTGAGCAGCCAGCGAAGCCTGACCTAAGGACACACCAAACGCTCTCGAAAGCACGCTCTTTTCAGGAGACGCACAGAAACAAGGGGGACTGTGATCAAGTAAGCTTGAGAACTGCTACTCTGTGACTTTTTAGTACTTTAGCATCCTAATGAATCAGTGGCTCTGCAAGAGAGGAATACATACATCGATGTTTCTCAGTTTCAGAGCGGAGAGTCTTTTGCTGTTTATTATCTCATGATATTAATGCTTAAAACCACTGTAATAGTGTGTTAGAGAAATAAACTTGACTCCTCAAGATTTTACTTTAGATGAACGGTTTTTAAAATACATACTGTTAGAAAACATAAACATGATTTCAATAATAATGAGAAAAAATAAGCACTGTTTAACTTAACTGTATTCAAATATGATGTAACATGTTCATTGTTGGGCGATCCTTTCAAGAGTTAGTTTTTATTTAACAAATGACAGTATCATGAGAACTGGCATGAAAGGTCGCAAGTGTGGCCATTTAGTAACACATTTCTATTTTCTTTGAAACATGACATTTATTCTTGATTCAAAATTAAGCTCTAAAAGGACCTAAAAATTCAGCATGATCAAAATATGTGTAGAATATTTCTTTAAAGTGGTAACAAGTATATGCAAATTTCATTGGTTTTTAAAATCAATTTCTTGGTCCTTAGAATCTGCAACACCTCATAAGTGGCTAATACAAAGACACAGTAAAGCAAACGTGGAAAACATCCATAAGAACTGCTTTTCGTTTTTCCCAACTCATGTCCCTATTTAATTAAAAACTCCCATGCTATTCTTCAATATAATTTGAAATGTCATCATCAATAAAATATCATGACTCTTGATAACAAAGAACAGATGAAGTCTTACTATAAACGTCACACAATAACTAAGAAATGCTGCTGGGCTTCACTGCTGGCTCAGTGGTGGGGACTCCCTCTGCCAGTTCAGGAGACGCGGGTTTGATCCCTGACCCAGGAAGGTCCCACCTGCTGTGGAGCACTAAGCCTGTGGCCACAGCTACTGAGCCTGCGTTCTAGAGCTCAGAAGCCTCAACAACTGAGCCCAAGTGCTGCAACTACTGAAGCCCAGGCGCCTAAAGCCCGGGCTTCACAAGAGAAGCCTCCGCAGCGAGAAGTCTGCACACCACACCGAGCGGGTGGCCCCCACTCACTGCAGCTAGAGAAAAGCCTGCTCGAGAATGAAGACCCGGTACAGCCATAAATAAATCAAAAATTTTTCAAAAAAAGAAATGCTGTCCCCTTATCGGTGTGTACCTCCGACCACCTTCCTTCGCCACCTCTCAAATAAATCACTAACTAGACTCGGCCCCTTAGGGGACTTTCTCTCTTAGTATGGTGCCATTAGTATTTTACAGTGCCTGATCCAGAATAAGTGCTCCACAAGTACTTGATAATGACACATGAAGAAATTAGTAAGCATTTAAGTCAATTCAAACTATGTAGATGCTTACTTTCCAGTGTTTTGTTAAAAGAATCTGTTTACATTTTTGGTTTTATAATTTAAAAAAGAAGCAAACTACAAAAATCAGTAAATAGCATTTGCATTCTAAGTGGTAGGACTGTTGATAATAATGTCACATTTGCCTTAGAATTTTAAAAACAAAGTGCAATTTAACAGATACAACAGAAGTTCTTCCCTTTGTTGCTCCTCTTCCCATTTCCATGCTCCTTTCCTTCCCAGAAATCAGTGTTATTGAGTGCCTATATTACTTGTACATTTTTTCTATTGTTCCTATTTTATTTCTATCACTTTAATTTAAACATACACATTGTTTCTGAGATCTATGTAGCTATATAGAGATCCAGTTCATTCATTTTGACTTCTGTATAGTATCCTATCCTATAGTTTATTTCCTATGAAAAGATATGTAAGTTTTCAGTTTTCCAATATTTCAAATAATGTTCGAGTAAACAGTCTTGTACTTGTCCCTTTATATACATGTGTCAGTTTCTCTAGAGTATATACACATATGCTTAAGAAGTAGAACTGATGAGTCATAAGTTCATCACATATTCTCCACTAACCGGAAATCAACAAAATGGTTTTTGAAAGTGCTTGTGCCAATTTATATTCCTATTAACAGTGTATGACCGTTCTCACTGGCAACATCTGAACAAAATCTTTTAATAAATTTTACTACATTACACAGAGGCAAGTGATATGACTAATTCTGTACAAATAAACTCACATGCTCAATAATTACTCAATTACCTAATATTCTTTGGTAATAGGAAGTTGATTTACTGCCTTATTTGAATCTCGGATGTCAGTATGATAGTAGAAAATGAAAATGCATAATCTCTTATCTAAAAGCACAAGACCACTGGAGAAAGGAGAGATGTATAAATCAATGGGACAGAAATACAGAAATAGACCCATACAGACATTACTGATCTGACTTTGACAAAGATGACAAGGTAATTCAAAGGAGAAAGAAGAACTTTTTAAAAAAACAACACTGGAATAACAGGTATCTATAAGCAAAAAAACTTCACATGACATACAAAAATTAACTTAAAATGGGTTATAGACCTAAATGTAAAACCTAAAAATATAAAATTTATAAAAGAAAACAGACAAAATTCTTTGTGATCTTAGCTTTAGGCCAATCACAAACCTTAACAAGAAAAATTGATAAACCAGACTTCATAAAAATTAAAAGCTCCTTCCCTTCAAAAGACAGAGTTGGCAATATAAAGACAAGCCACAAACTGACAGGGAGAAAATATTTGCCAACAATATGTCTCATAAAGGTCTTGTAACAGAATATATACAGAACTCTTACAATGATATTTTAAAATCATTAAAAAATAGTGTGCAAAAGATCAAAACATACACTTTACCAAAGAAGAGAGCACACAAAATGATGTTCAACATCATTAGCTATTAGGGAACTACAAAACTACAAGATTTCAATTTTGAATGGAAAAAATTACAAGACAAAGTATAATGAATTTCTCATACATTTGCAACGGTGACTATAAAATCAAACAGCCATTTTGGAAGAGTCTGGTAGTTCCTCACAACATTAACATATTCTTACCACATGATCTAGCTCTTCTACATATTTACCCTAACAAATTAAAACATCAAAGACCTGTACATGAATGTTTACCAACTTTATTCATAAAAGCTAAAAACTGGAAAAAACCCAGATGTCCACCATTTCGTGAACAGATTAACAAATTAGGGTACAACCATACACAGAATACTACTCAGCAATAAAAAGGAACAAAATACTGATGCATGTGGGAACAGAGATGAATCTCAAAACATGCTAAGTGAAAAGAGCCTGACACAAGAGGCTACACACCGCATGATGCCACTTACAGGACAAGCTACAGTGACAGAGCAGATTGCTGACGGCCAGTGGCTGAGGGGAGGGCAAAGGGGCCTAGAAAGAGACCCAAGGGGGCTTCTGCGGCGACAAAACATTCCACAGGCTGACTGCAGTGATAGTTTACACAACTGTTTGTCAAAACTCACTGAGCTACACAGATCCCTAAAAAAGGCAAGCTTTACTGTATGTAAATTATACCTCAATAATTAAAAGTGCAATACTCTAACATTTAGATATAAGAACAATTATTCTGAGTTGGATAGTAATACCAGAGCTAAAATTGTGATTACAAGAATAAGATTAGAAAAGAAAAACTAGAAAAGTATTTTAAAAACATCCATTTGAAGGGATCAGAGAGTTTTCAAAACAGTGAACATTACCAAAATTTGGAAGTAGAGATCATTTTAGGCCCATTAGGATGGTTACTTTGAAAATTACCAAAATATGAAAAAGAGAAACGCTAAAGAGCTGAGTCTACCATCCGCTAAAGAGCTGAGTCTACCATCTGGGGCACGTCTCTGCTTTAAGTGAAGTGAAAGTAGCTCAGTCGTATCTGACTCTTTAAGACCCCATGCCTGCTGGGCTTCTCTGTCTAAGGAATTCTCCAGGCAAGAACACTGGAGTGGGTAGTTGTTCCCTTCTCTAGGGGATCTCCCCAACCCAGGGACTGAACCCAAGTCTCCTGCATTGCAGGCAGATTCTTTACCATCTGAGTCACCAGAAAAGCCCAATACTGGAGTGGGTAGCCTATCCCTTTGCCAGATCTTCCAGACCCAGGAATCAAACCAGGGTCTTCCACATTTGCAGGCAGATTCTTTACTAGCTGAGCTACCAGGGAAGCCTGTCATCAATTCTGAATGCGAATGTGACCAGACTCGTGGAACTAAGTTGACAAAAAATGAATTCCAGGGCATGCCCAGGAGAATTAGTGGTAAAGATTCTTAGATTTTGATTGGGCCTTTACATCAGTGAAAAAGGCTAGCTTGCATACAGACTGACACCAACACTCAAATCACTTAAATCCCTTAAGTTAGGGGAATCTACAGCCTATAACCTTCGATAACCACCCTACTGACTAAATTTTTTATATATATTTTTCTTTTTGGACACATCACACAGCTTGTAGGATTTTAGTTCCCCAGCCAGTGACTGAACTCAGGTCCCGGCAGTGAAAGCATCAAGTCCCATCTATGGAACCGCCAGGGAATTCCCCCTTTTGACCAAATCATGGCAGAAAAATAAAAACTTATAGTGATCTCCAGCACACAAAAGGCCTTCAGGATACTTTAGCAGTTCTTGGTTTCCCTTATACATCTCCCTCTCTCCTATATGGGCCCCAATAACATTCAAACTCAACCAACAAGACTACATCAAATCAAGAAAAGAATGGGATGGCAGAAGCTTACAATCAATGGTTGCAGTTGTAGCTGAAACTATTAGCCAATAATCTGAACTACATACACAGTATGGCTCATAATCTAGGAAGTACATAATCTATGAACAACAGTAGCCCAAGGGTCAAATACAGTCAGCTGCCTGTTTTTCTATATAAAGCTTTACTGGATCACACTCCCTATATATGAGTGTTGAATAGTTGTGAAAGCACTTGAAGTATTTACTCAACATTTCAACAAAAACAAAATGAGGGCTTCCCTGGTGGTTCGGTGGTCAAGAGTCCTCCTCCCAATGCAGAGGAGAGGGGTTCAGTCCCCGCTCTGGAAAGATCCTACACCCTGAGGAGAGCTAAGCCCATGCGCCACAAGTACTGAGCCTGTGTTCCAGAGCCCTGGAGCCTCAACAACCGAGCCCAAGTACTGCAACTACTCAAGTCCAAGCACCCAGAGCCCAGGCTCAGCAGCAAGAGAAACCACTGCAATGAGAAGCGCACCCACTCACAACTAGAGAGTGACTCCCGATTGCTGCAACTAGAGAAAGCCCATGTGCAGCAACAAAGACCCAGTGAAGCCATAAATAAGTTCTTAAAAATGAAAGCAAAAATGGGCAAAGAACTTTAATAGACATTTTTCCCAAGAAGATACACAAATGGACAATAAGCACATGAAAAGATGCTCAACATCATAAGTCATTACAGAAATGCAAATCAAAACTATGATGTGATACCACTTCACATTAATTAGCAAGGCCATTATTTTACAAAGTAAACAAACTTTGAAACTAACCAATGTGGAGAAATTAGAAACCCTTGTGCACTGGTGCTGGAAATGTGAAAATGCAAGGCTGCTATGGAAAGCAATTTGGCAGTCCCTCAAAAAATTAAACATAATAATTAACATATGATCTCACAAGCCTACTCCTACATGGATACTCAAAAGCACTGAAAAAGGGGCTCAGAAACTTGTATACCAATATTTATAATATTATTTTTTTAGCTATGCCTTGTAGCATACCAGCTCTTAATTCCCAGACCAGTGATCAAACCCATGCCACCTGCACTGGAAGCATGGAATTTCAGCTGCTAGACCACCAGGGAAGTCCCTAGAGCAGCATTATTAACAATAGATAGAAACAACCCAAATAGCCAGTAGCAGATGCAGGGATAAACAAAACACGGCATACACATACAATGGAATATTATTCAGACTAAAGAAGGAATGAAGTTTGTTACACGCCTCAGCATTGCTTATAGATGCTGAAATGCTATGTGAAGTGTCAGACACAAAAGGACAGATACTATGTGATTCCACTTATATGAGGTACCCAGAACTGGCGAAATCACAGACAGAAAGCAGAACAGAGGCTATCAGGAACTGGGACAAGGGAAGAATAGAGAAGGGGAAATGAGGAGTTATTGTTCAATGGGTACTGAGTTTTGGTTTGGGAGGATGTAAAGCTCTAGAAATGGATAGTGGTAATGGTTGCACAATACCGTGAATGTATTTTTCTTTTTTTTTTTTGGCCACATGGCATGCTGGATCTTAGTTCCTCGACCAAGAATTGAACCATGCGTCCTGTAGTGGAAGCAAGGAGTCTTAACCACTGGACTGCCAGAGTCCCCTGTGAATGTATTTAATGCCACTGATTCCCACACTTTAAATCATTAAAATGGCAAGTTTTGTTATCTATGTTTTACCACAATAAAAAAAATTACTAAATGACCCATCACAGGCAGTTTGCTGACCCCTTGTACACAGCAATGAAAATGAGTAATTACTGCCAAAAGTAACCTCAAAGATTAATTGGACAAGCATGAAGTGAAGTGAAAGTCGCTTAGTAGTGTCTGACTCTTTGCAACCCCATGGACTGTAGTCCACCAGGCTCTTCTGTCCATGGAATTCTCCAGGCAAGAATACAGGAGTGGGTTGCCATGCCCTTCTCCAGGGGGATCCTCCCAACCCAGGGATCAGACCCAGGTCTCCTGCACGGCAGGGAGATTCTTAACCATCTGAGCCCCCAGGGAAGCACCCTGACAAGCATAATATTCATACAGCCATACACAAAAAGAATGTCAACTGTATGATTTCATTTATTAAGCTGATTTATGGTGTAAGAAGTTAGGAACCAAAGATACCTTTGTGCAGGGTGTGGAAAGGTGGTGAGCAGAAAGGAGGATGAGAAAGGCAGGCTTCCAGGGCAATATTCTATTTTTTGACCTGGTGAGGTTTCAAACTGCTATGTTCAGCTTAATAATTCATTAAGCAATACACAAAGTGTATACTTCATGTATACTTTAATAAAAGTGTACTTAAAACTGAAAAAAAAAATACAGGATTTTTTTTGTATTTGAAGATTAAGTATTTTGAAATGGAGAGTCCCCACACATTAAGTAAAAAAGGTTACAGATCAGTTTCTAGGCAACATGATTCATTTTCTTCTAATGAATAAATATTTATGTTTATGTAACTAGACAAAGTCAGGAAACTTATCAGTAATCATCTAAGGATAAGACTACAGAAGATTTTCACTTTCTATATTCATGCATTATTTTAATTTTTGATGTGTGTTACTGTACAAGCAACAAAAATACTGATGATATCCATCTTTAAATAAAGATAAGAATACTGGACTAATTTGTGAATTATCTATTGCATCTTTTTCTTCACATGTTAGTAGTACCCAGACTGCCACTGAGAAGATCAAAACAAGAGCAGCTTGGGTAGAGAGGATGTCAGTTTGCAACTAAGTGAGTTAGAAGATAGAGATTTAAGTCCTTGCTCCATCATTTAAGAGCTCTCTGACTTTGGAAAAGTCAGGCAATCTCTCTGAGCTTTAGTCTCCTTACCTAAAAACAAGATGACACTTCTACCTAACTCCGTGTGGCAAAGATCAAATGAAACAGGGCATGGGATAATATCTTAATAAAAGAGATATGTAAAAATTACTTTTGGCATACATAGTAAACCTATTGATAAATATAAATCCTTCTACTGCAGAACTGTATGCACAGTTGTATTGTTGCTCTTAAAGCCCACTGTTTTTACTCATCTATTTAGTCCTTCTTAAGCAACATTCTACAAACAACTCCAGGAAATAAGCATATCCATTTTCCTACACAATTTTCTGCTAGCAGCTTGCAAGTGTCACATTTGAAAGTAACTGGAATCTTTAAAGACCTTACAGTAGATTTTAATGTGTGCTAATCCACAATGAACTAGAGGTCATGAAGCATCAGACTGACAGCTACCAGGTTCATTCTCTCATAGTTCACTATTACAGAAAGGATTCTTTTTATTATTTTAATTCAGCAAAAAGGCCGTATTTGCTTTCATGTTCAAACATCAAGGTTTATGTCTGAAATGAAGGTTTATTTTTTTCCCCACTTAACTGGAAAGGTTTTCAACCCCATGTAAAGAAATCATTACAGTTTTGGACATTTTCTTTAACCTTAAGAATTTCAACTTATTTTCTTTAAAAATCTTTTGTATTTACTATGGATGGGTGGTGGATAATTTTAACTTTTGTGCATTATTGGTATTTTCCAAATTCTCTATCAAGAGCTTGCATTCTGGGCTTCCCAGGTGGTTCAGCAGTGCAAAAACAAAAACAAAAACAAAAATCCATCTGTCAATGCAAGAGACACAGGTTTGATCCTTGATCCGTTGAGATACCGCATGCCTTGGAGCAACTAAACCGCTGTATCGCAACTACTGAGCCTGTGCTTTACAAGCCTGGGAGACACAAAGACTGAGCCCATGTGCTCCAACTATGGAAGCCAGAGCTCACTAGAGCCTGTGCTCTGCAACGAGAGAAGTCACCACAATGAGAAAAGCCCACGCACCACAACTAGAGAGTAGCCCCCCGGACACACTTAGAGAAAAGCCCATGCAGCAATGAAGACCCAGCATAACCAAAAATCAATCAAGCAATCCTAAAAAAAGTATGTATTCGTCTATGAGTACATACATAAGAACAAAAAATTCATTTTATCTCTTTTGTAATAAAAAGCTAGGATACTAAGTGAGGCTAAGAAGAGACTTCCATTTGTTTTTTCTGAATTAAGAGTCATTATTAACAAATATATTTTTATATCACTCTTTAGATAATTTTCCTTCTTCCCCAAATCACATTTAGACTGCTGTTTCCTAAAAGGAGGATAATAAAAACTAGATATCAAGGTTTAACAATGTTCAAGCATAACCTCTAGAGGCTGTAACCTTAAAAGAACTGTAAAATTAATAATAAAAGTAGTTCCTATTTTCTGAGGATCTACTATGCACAAGTACTGAGTATTTCACAAACATTATCTCAGTGTAATAGTAAGTAACTTGCCCAGGATCCTGTACAGTTAGAATTCAAATGTCAATCTGGGTAAGAGGCACTGCAATTTAAAAAGGATGAAATTAGACCCTCAAAGCTGAGAAAACGAAAAGCAGCCCCTGACATCCAGGAGCTAGTACCATCAACCAAGCCTTAGTGTAACAAGGAAATGATCTGACATTACAACTGCGCCTTGGCGTTATACTGAATATAAACAATTTCACAGAACATCAGACAGGTCCACTCTGTAATCATGATGAATGAAGATAAAAACAAGACTACTTTGCAATCATGTCTAAACACACACAAAACATGAACACTGCCCAAGAAACATCAAACATCCTTCTCCTTGGGCTAATGAGTGCCTCTCAACCAACCATAGCTTCATCCTCACTCCAGTCTCCCCTTCTGTATCAAATTTTAAAAACTTGATTACAGAATTATCCACAATTCCTGAAAGCATCCAATCCAGAGCAAAACCCTGCTTCCGTAACTCCTCCTCAAAAATCACTGAGTACAAGCCCAAATTCTGTACAGTCTTTCTAGTTGCCTTTTCCTGAGATAAGGGATGGCTCCCCATGGTGTGTGTTCTCTTGGCTACAATAAGTAATACATCCCACTTTGTAAGCCACAGGTGTGTGTTCTAGTGATCGTTCACTGAAAGGCACTGGCATAATTCACTTAAAAACAACCACAGTCAAGCACAAAATATCTCCACTTCAGCATAAAATATCTGCAAAAGAGCAGAAAAATGTGAATAAGCATAATCTGTCTATGCTATATCTATATAGTTGTAAAACATTTATTAGTCCCAAGAAAACCTCGATTTTGACATTTTTCTTTCCTCATTTACCAGAACAAACTGCTGAGTTTGAGTGTGCTCAAAGATGTTTTATTCTACAGGGTATCGAGCATGAGCAGTTGTTAATTCACAAAGCAAGAGTAAAAAAAAAAAAAGCTAGGTCAGCTTATTAATACCTTCACTGCTATTATATAGGTCAAGAGAGAGGGAAATTAGTAGAAAAACAGAGAATCTATACTTTGCTAGATTGAAAAATCCAACTATTATTGGGTAGAGCACAGAGAATAAGCTAGTGGAAAAAAGGCAAGAAGGGTTAGGAAAGATCCTTCTTTGGTAATTTAATACTTATTTACTGACAACTGTCATCAGGATGAGTAACAATAATCTTAGGAATCTAGTTACCAAGTGAGTTTTACAGGGTGAACTGTATTTTACATTAGGAAGGATATAAACTATCATAAAAAAAAAACAAAAAACCCTAAAAACAGAACAAGGGAGGAAGTTCCTAAGAATGGCTACTTTTTGGTCTTTAGTGCAAATGTCACTCCCTATTCTTCCAGAGAAATATGAAATGTTTATTGCATATTTAATAAAAAGTAATGTTATTCTCTGGGGAAAGTATGATATTATCAGAATGTCAATCCATCAGAATAATTCTTTCCTTGTTCTAATCATTTAAAGCAGAAGTTAGGCACAAAAAAATTGCCTGAAATCAATCCTTTCAAAGTAAAAGAAAATATACCAGATCTCCAGATCTGATACTTCTGATTTCTACTCTCTAGCTTCACCTTCTGAAAATAGATGTGGATAAGCAAATATTTTGTATGTGTTTTAAATAAAGAACAGTGTTGGGCTACATGAAATTATAAAATTATACAGTAGTTTAAAAAAAAAAAAAACCTCTTTTAAATATAAACTGACTAGAAATAAACAGAAAAGGATTTTCTTTAGATAATTTCTATCCTTGTTGACAGATGCGGCTGCAGCCCTGTCTTATCTTGAAATACTGACTCTCTCTCTCTCTCTCTCTCTCTCATAAAACACACTGGGCCCTTGCTGTCTGTCAAGTCCTACATATCTGAGGTAACTGAACCACACCTAGAGAATCAGTGCCACAGTATTACTCAGGAGATTGCAGGCGTGTCTACCTGTCTACCTGAAGAAGCCATGCAAAGCATGTTAGTTCATGTTCTGGTTAATCCAAAGAACCACTATTACAACCTCCTTTTCTTCCCCAAGTATTCCAAGGGGCCCTTGGAATTACACAACAGAGAACTTGCTTAGAATAAAATAAAAGTATGAAATTATGAATCTGTTCACCTAAACTCTGCTCCTAATTCTACTACTGTGCGTTCACTCTTTAAATTCCAATTTCTCCAGATATACAGTGGATATCATAGGTTATCAGTTTTCCAAAGATGTTCAACAATAAATAAAATATCCACAAATCATTTAACTTCTTGGGAAAAAATGAAGGATATATAATATATACGAAAGAATACACACATTTTTTAAAGAATACACACATTTATTAACCACACAAGAAACATCTTAACATATCTCACTGGAGAGGAAGTAATTTTCTCTCAAGTTAACAACTAGAATGCAGAGCTGAGCAAATTAACTGGTATTCAATAAATGCTTTAATGGACAAACTTCACATAATCTTTTATTAGGTGAATAGAATTTGCTGTGCTATTCCGTTCTAATCAAAATAGCATAGTTTTAGATAACCCAGGCCTTTATGAAAGTTCAGCATCACAGTTAAGTATGCCATAAAAAAATAAAATTCAAAATAGTCACCACATAAACAATATTTACATATTACTTTGTTACAATAAGATTTAATTTGGCCTTTATTATTTAAAGGCACCAAATGTGTCAATTACCTAACATCATGACAGTCTGAAATAGCCCACTTCACCTGCTGGACTAAAGTGGCTTTCAGTACATTTATAAACTAAGTCAAGTTACCAAGGGAAAGGGAATGCAGGACACTACTAGCTCCTTCATGGTTCAGGGGCTAACCAGAGAGTCAGGAAACTTGTGAAGACTATCTATTCAATTCATTTCTATTTGTTCATATATATTTTGATGCAGGAGGAAAGAGAGAGAATGAAATTCTCCTGGAATTAAGTTCTGTGTTGTCAAGGATGCCGGAGAGGCAAACAGACCTCAAATGTGAACTCTTGCATCTATGGAATTAAGGTTAAAATATAAAAAATTTCAATATGCTCAAGGGAAAATCTGAGATAAAAGAGAACCACAACAATGTAAAGTCAGTCTTACTTCACTTTCAAAGGAAAATGAATATAACTAATTTGCTTCAGTTTGAACCAATTTCCTTCGGAATATAATGCAGCAGTTGTAGAACTCAAACTAAAGAGTTATCACTGCCTATTCTGATGTCCACTTTAGAAACTAAAATATAAATAAAGCAAAACTTTTGAATAGAAACATTATCTGCTGAAAGAGAGTGAAATATGTGGTACACAGATTGCTGAAAATATTTAAATATTTTAAGAGGACTTAAATATAATAGAGGCATATATGTGATGCCCAAAGATAAATCACCAGCATGAAACCCAAGGTCTGAATTCCACTTCCATCACTTACCCCTCACATGGAACTGACTTCTCTTTAAGAGTCTAGGACCTTTTTTTAAAGCCTAAGTATTCCCTGATCTCTTTTGCTAGCTCCCAACTCCCACCACCCAGTGTTAACAAAATTTCCTGGTGTGTACTGGCATTCTCTTCTCAAATACAACAAATGATCTACCCTCAAATTTATCCCTCTATTCAACTTTTGACCTAGATTAGTAAACTTCAGAGGACTCTATTATAATAAAATAGTGCAATAAAACAGTGCTTCTCTAGAAAGGGATAATGGTACATGCTTCTTCATCCTCCTCAAGTGATCTTGGATCTTCCTTAGAGGTGGTAAATAAAGTAGTTAATAAAAAATTTCCCTCCAAAAACACAGTATTCTTTTCTTAAATGTGCCTCCTTTATTCAACTTTCTGAAACCTCTCTGTCCTTTCACTCCAAACCCATGAATACTTGCCTCCTTCCTCATATCCTACTTCCCAGTCCAAAGCCCCACAAAGGAAATAGATTTCAACGAAACAGAAAATTCTATAAGTTTGTGGAGTTAGCAGTGGAAACACTACAAATGAACTGCAGATTGCTTTTTTTTAATACTAATGAACAATGCAAATGAGTAGTTAGAAGCAAAAGATCTCAGCAAACTGGAGTTAGGGACGAGAGGAGGGATTTTCAAAATGTTAATACTTTCATTTATTATCTTCCACAAAAATTTTTCATTAGCAATCAGCATAGGTTTCAAACGAACTGCTTTAACCTTCTGAACCTCAGTTTGTTCATCTGTAAAATACTGAAACTAACAGTATCTTCACCTCAGAGGGTAATAGTGAGGATTAAACAGGTTACACATGCAAAGCCAAGAAAATAGTGCCTGGCATATAAAAAGACTAAAAAAAAAAAAAAAAAGTTAGTTTAAAAGAATTCTGAAGAATGTGGTACCCTTGCTTTCATCCAGAAAACACAAATCTTTATATTTTACTGTAAAATAGTATGTATACACTAATCCTATTCACTTAATATTTCAATTTAGAAATTCTGAATGGAATATTTGGAATATTCATTTAGATGAGATCAAATCAACCATTAGCAAAAGTTTTATACTAACAGAATTTTATTGGAAATACTTAGAAGTCATTTACTGATAAAAATAACTGTCATGAAACTTAAAAAATAGTGCAAATTCAGCTGTAATCATATGCAGCTGTTCCTTTCAAAATTAAGTCACCATTTGTTCTCTTTTTCTGACACCACAGTACTCTGCTTTCACTAAAAGCCTGTAACAAGGAGCAGCTTCTTCGGTATCAAAACCTTTTGGAAACCTGGCTCAGAGCAAGCCAGTCACTGTTTACAGCGCTAGAAAGGATCTGTGTGGTCACTCTAGGACAACTGTCAGCAGCACGTCTAGATATCTCACAGGGACTCGGGTCATGCAGAAATGTAGGTGTAGGCTAGTATCTGAAACAAAGTCGGCGGCTAGGGTGCCTGAAAGGGGAGAGGTTTTCCACTGAGACTCATAAAGGATGAAGGTCTAACCCCGAGCAAGCGGTCTCGCAGGGCAGATCAGTTCCGGGGGTGCCCGCTGGCTCCGGCAGGAAAGGGACGCAGGTGTTGCCCTCCCTCGAAGACCCCACCGCTTTCTTCCCGGCGCCGCCGCCCCCTCCCGCCAGCTCCCCATTTACCTTTCTCGTCCTCATCGATGCGCAGGGCGACGGAGATGTACTCGAAGGCCTGTTTGTGGAACGCTCGGACGCGCTCGGCCTCCCCGCCTGGCACCGGTGCCGGGGGCGAGGCCGAGGCCGGCGCGGCCCCGGAGCTCCTCTTGGCGGCCATGAGGGCGCGGGAGAAGCGCTGGCAGAGCCACACGAAGAGGAGCCCCAGGTGGAAGGCGACCAGACGCAGCAGCGCGAAGCCTACGAATAGCGGGTAGGAGAAGTAGTACAGGTTCCGCTTATGCGGCGATTGGGGCGGAGGGGCCGGCTTGGGGGCGGGACGGGAGCGGGCCAGGCAGGGGGGCGGAGGCCTGGGAGGCACCGGGCTGCTGGGGCCGCCGGAGCCTTTCTTCTTCCCTCGTCCACCCGGAGAATTCATTCACAGCTCCCACTGCCGCCGCCGCCATAACCCGCCTCCCGCAGACCGACGGCGGCCAAGCGACGGCGGCGGCCACTGGGACGGCAAGGGCCACAGACCCCCGCGCGCCCCCCGATCCCAGGAGCAGTGCACCTCCGCGCGCTGCTCGCCGGCCCCGCCCCTTTCTCCTCACACGTCCGGGAGCACAACCCCTTCTCCTCCTCCGCCGGTCGGTGGCTCCTGCCCCTCCCTCTCTCTGTCCTCTCGGCCGCTCGGTAGCTCAGAGCGGCGGCCGGGAGCGCAAGCGCAGCCCGTCAGACTCTTTCTCCGGCGCGTGCGCGCAAGTCGCCGTCTTTGTTGCCCTGAGCTCCTTGTGCGCGTGTGCGCCGCTCGCCATTCCGTCCGTTCCCCCGCGGAACTACACTTCCCAGTATGCAGTTCGGCCTACTTAGCCCTTGGGGACCCGTAGCTCAATCGATTTCGCTGACCCTGGCAGCTGGATATCAGGGCACCTAGACCGTCAACTCAAGGAAGGGACAGCTGCAGCCTGGGGTCCTTCGACTAGTTCGCAGGACTTGCAATGTCATCGTTTTCTTATATTTATTTCAGCATTTTCTGCCAATCTTCCACAAGGAATGGTTGATCTCAGTTCCACCGCAAAAGTAATGGGTCCAATCTAGTAATTATTACCTGAGAAAATTGAGGTTGTTCAGTTCAGTTCAGTCGCTGAGTCGTGTCCGAACCGCAGCACGCCAGGCCTCCCTGTCCATCACCAACTCCCTGAGTCCACCCAGACCCATCTCCATTGAGTCGGTGATGCCATCCAACCATCTCAGCCTCTGTCCTCCCCTTCTCCTCCTGCCCTCAATCTTTCCCAGCATCAGGGTCTTTTCTTTCTTTTCTTTTTTTTTTTTTCATTTATTTTTATTAGTTGGAGGCTAATCACTTTACAATATTGTAGTGGTTTTTGCCATACATTGACATGAATCAGCCATGGATTTACATGTGTTCCCCATCCTGAACTCCCCTCCCACCTCCCTCTCCATCCCATCCCTCTGGGTCATCCCAATGCACCAGCCGGGAGCACTTGTCTCATGCATCCAACCTGGACTGGCGATCTGTTTCACACTTGATAATATACATGTTTCGATGCTGTTCTCTCACATCATCCCACCCTCGCCTTCTCCCATAGAGTCCAAAAGTCTGTTCTGTACATCTGTGTCTCTTTTTCTGTCTTGCGTACCGGGTTATCGTTCCCATCTTTCTAAATTCCATATATATGTGTTAGAATACTGTATTGGTGTTTATCTTTCTGGCTTACTTCACTCGGTATAATGGGCTCCAGTTTCATCCACCTCATTAGAATGGATTCAAATGTATTCTTTTTAATGGCTGAGTAATATTCCATTGTGTATATGTACCACAGCTTTCTTACC
Source organism: Odocoileus virginianus (assembly GCF_023699985.2). Taxonomy (NCBI): domain Eukaryota; kingdom Metazoa; phylum Chordata; class Mammalia; order Artiodactyla; family Cervidae; genus Odocoileus; species Odocoileus virginianus. The sequence continues at coordinate 14,390,159 of NC_069675.1, read as the reverse complement.
CATTCGTCTGCTGATGGGTGTCTAGGGGTCTTTTCAAATGAGTCAGCTCTTCGATTCAGGTGGCCAAAGTATTGGAGTTTCAGCTTCAAAATCAGTCCTACCCCAACTAATAAAAATAAATGAAAAAAAAAAATCAGTCCTACCAATGAACACCCAGGACTGATCTCCTTTAGGATGGACTGGTTGGATCTCCTTGCATTCCAAGGGACTCTCAAGAGTCTTCTCCAACACCACAGTTCAAAAGCATCAATTCTTCAGTGCTCAGCTTTCTTTATAGTCCAACTCTCACATCCATACATGAACACTGGAAAAACCATAGCCTTACTAGACAGACCTTTGTTGACAAAGTAATGTTTCTGCTTTGTAATATGCTGTCTAGATTGGTCATAACTTTCCTTCCAAGGAGGCTTTTCATTTCAGGGCGCTTGATTTTGGAACCCAGAAAAATAAAGTCAGCCACTGTTTCCACTGTTTCCCCATCTATTTGCCATGAAGTGATGGGATCGGACGCCATGATCTTAGTTTTCTGAATGTTGAGCTTTAAGCCAACTTTTTCATTCTCCTCTTTCACTTTCCTCAAGAGGCTCTTTAGTTCTTTTTCACTTTCTGCAATAAGGATGGTGTCATCTGCATATGTGAGGTTATTGATATTTCTCTCGACAATCTTGATTTCAGCTTGTGCTTCATCCAGCCCAGAATTTCTCATGATGTACTCTGCATATAAGTAATAAGCAGGGTGACAATACACAGCCTTGATGTACTGCTTTCCCGGTTTGGAACTAGTCTGTTGTTCCATGTCCAGTTCTAACTCTTGCTTCCTGACCTGCATACAGGTTTCTCAAGAAGCAGGTCAGGTGGTCTGGTATTCCCATCTGTTGAAGAATTTTCCACAGTTTATTGTTATCCACACAGTCAAAGACTTTGGCATAGTCAATAAAGCAGAAATAGATGTTTTTCTGAAACTCTCTTGCTTTTTCAATGATCCAGCAGATGTTGGTAATTTGATCTCTTGTTCCTCTGCCTTTTCTAAAACCAGCTTGAACATCTGGAAGTTCATGGTTCATGTATTGCTGAAGCCTGGCTTGGAGAATTTTGAGCATTACTTTACTAGCATGTGAGATGAGTGCAATTGTGAGGTAGTTTGAGCATTCTTTGGCATTTCCTTTCTTTGGGATTGGAATGAAAACTGACCTTTTCCAGTCCCGTGGCCACTGCCAAGTTTTCCAAATTTGCTGGCATATTGAGTGCACCACTTTCACAGCATCCTCTTTTAGGATTTGAAATGGCTCAACTGGAATCCCACCACCTCTGCTAGCTTTGTTTGTAGTGATGCTTCCTAAGGCCCACTTGACTTCAGATTCCAGGATGTCTGGCTCTAGGTGAGTGATCACACCATCGTGATTATCTGGGTCATGAAGATCTTTTCTATACAGTTCTTCTGTGTATTCTTGCCACCTCTTCTTAATATCTTCTGCTTCTGTTAGGTCCCTACCATTTCTGTCTTTTATTGAGCCCATATTTGCATGAAATGTTCCCTTGGTATCTCTAATTATCTTGAAGAGATATCTAGTGTTTCCCATTCTATTGTTTTCCTCTAGGGACGCTCAAAACGTCAGGTCACTGAAAGGGGAAATGTTAGTTAATTGGGATGAAATAATTGATTCGAGAAGTTTAATTAAATTGGTACATATTTATGACCAACCTAGACAGCATATTGGGCTTCCCTGGTGGCTGAGATGGTAAAAAGTCTGCCTACAATGTGGGAGACCCAGGTTCGATCCCTGGGTCGGGAAGATCCCCTGAAGAAGGAAATGGCAGCCCATTCCAGTACTCTTGCCTGGAAAATCCCATGGATGGAGGAGCCTAGTAGGCTACAGTTCATAGAGTCACAAAGAGTCAGACACGACTGAGTGACTTCGCTTTCACTTTCAGACAGCATATTAAAAATCAGAGACATTACTTTGCCAACAAAGGTCCCTCTAGTCAAAGCTATAGTTTTTCCAGTAATCATGTATGGATGTGAGAGTTGGACTATAAGAAAAGCTGAGCGCCGAAGAATTGATGCTTTTGAACTGTGGTGTTGAAGAAGACTCTTGAGAGTCACTTGGACAGCAAAGACATCCAACCAGTCCATCCTAAAGGAAATTAGTCCTGAATGTTCATTGGAAGGACTGATGTTGAAGCTGAAATTCCAATACTTTGGCCACCTGATGCAGAGAACTGACTGATTTGAAAAGACCCTGGTGCTGGGAAAGATGGAAGGTGGGAGGAGAAGAGGACAACAGAGGATGAGATGGTTAGATGGCATCACAGGCTCAATGGACATGAGTTTGAGTAAGCTCCGGGAGTTGGTGATGGACAGGGAGGCCTGGCGTGCTGCAGTCTGTGGGGTCGCAAAGAATCGTACATGACTAAGCTACTGAACTGAATTTAACTAGATGTCTAATCTGAGGAATTAATTTCAATAAGGGAATTTTTAGGTTTTGCATAGTAGTCATTCCATACTTTCTCAGGAATCCAGACTGGACTTTTTTTTTCCCTGTTTTTCAAAATCTGCTTGACGTCCCTTCCTTTGGAGAACAACCTCTGCTGCTAGTATTATCCTGAGCAGCAAGCACAGAACCTCACCTCCCAGGTCACAGAGGGGAAACACTAGGGAAGAGCCAGGTTCCCCATACTGTCCTAGGAACTGGAGTCTTGCATGGAGACACACTGAGATAGGAGGTAAGTTAAGAACTGAGTGCTCTAAAGAGCTGCTCTATCAGTTCGTATCATTGAGATGCTCAGAACTACCAGGTTCCTGGGCTGGTCACTTACCTGATAACCTATCTCAAAACTTGTTGAATCTGTTTCTCTGTTTTTCTCTTCTCTTTCTCACACTCCCTTTCTCCTTCCCCTTGTCTCTCTTTTTCTCTCTCCATCTATCACCCTATTTTTTTTTTTTTTGTCTCTTCTCTTTCTCTTTTTACTTGGGTTAGCCATAGTTGTTTCTTGTTGTCCCAAACTAAGGAATCCTGATTGATATAAAGACTTCATTTACAGTTAAAGGTTTACAAATGCTTCCAAGAAACTCCACATTCTGGCCACATCTTTACCTAACTTTTGTGTACCACTACACTCTTACAAATATAGGCTATTGCAAAAATGACCGACTCCCTGTTTTCCTCTTACTACTCCCCACCCCTTTTCCTGCCTCTGTGCCTCTCTCTTCCAGTTCCTCATTCTGAAATGCCCTCTCTCTTTCACATCTGATTAATTCAATTCCTGAAGTCTCTCTTTTGAACCCTGTGGTATGATTCTGTTGTTGTGTGAAAATTGATTTATACATTTATCATGTAATATTTGATATATCCATTGTTCTGCATTCAAATGCAACCAATAGCAGGTGGAAAATATTTGAAAAACCAGAAAGCTCCAGAAAGCAAAATTTGAATTTGCCACATGGCCTGCCACTATTTACATAGTAATTACATTGTATTAGGTGTTGTAAGTGATCTAGAGATTATTTCAAGTATATGGTAGAATGTGAGTTGTTGTTCAGTCATTCAGTCATGTCTGACTCTTTGCAACCCCATGGACTGCAGATCGCCAGGCTTCCCTGTCCTCCACCATCTCCTAGAGTTTGCTGAAACTCATGTCCATTGAGTGGGTGATGCCATCCAACCATCTCATCCTCTGTCCTCCCTTTCTCCTCCTTCCTTCAGTCTTTCCCAGCATCAGGGTCTTTTCCAGTGAGTCAGCTCTTCACATCAGGTGGCCAAAGTATTGGAGCTTCACATTCAACATCAGTTGTTCCAGTGAATATTCAGGGTTGATTTCCTTTAGGATTGACTGGTTTGATCTCCATGCTATCCAAGGGACTTTCAAGAGTCTTCTCCAGCATCACAGTTCAAAAGCATCAATGCTTCTGCATAGGAACCTGGAATGTTAGGTCTATGAATCATGGTAAATTGGAAGTGGTCAAACAGGAGATGGCAAGAGTGAACACTGACATTTTAGGAATCAATGAAGCAAAATGGACAGGAATGGGAGAATTTAATTCAAATGACCATTATATCTACTATTGTGGGTAAGAATCCCTTAGAAGAAATAATCATAGCCGTAGTCATCATAGTCAACAAAAAAATCCAAAATGCAGTACTTGATTGCAGTCTGAAAAATGACAGAATGATCTCGGTTCATTTCCAAAACAAACCATTCAATATCACAGTAATCCAAGTCTATGCCCCCAACCACTAACGCTGGAGAGGCTAAAGTTGAATGGTTCTATGAAGACCTACAAGACCTTCTAGCACTAACACCAAAAAAAAAAAAAAAAAAGATGTCCTTTTCTTCATAGGGGGCTGGCATGCAAGAGTAGGAAGTCAAGAGATACCTGGAGCAACAGGCAAGTTTGGCCTTGGAGTACAACGTGAAGTAGGACAAAGGCTAACAGAGTTTTACCAAGAGAACATACTGATCATAGCAAACACCCTGTTCCAACAACACAAGAATGTGATTATATTATATTAATAAACAAATACTATGTCATTTTATGTAATAGACTTGAGCATACCTGGCTTTTGGTATTGGGGAACAGAGAAATGACTGTATAACATACATATTATTTAAAGAAAAAATAAACATCTTCTATTTTAAGAAAGACTAATGTAACCTGTTCTTTGAATCACTCTGTGATTCCCCTCCCTAATTTCAATCTCGTTTCTTCCCTCCAGAGGAAGACACTAATCTGAATTTTGGGTTTTGTGGTTTTTTTTAATGCCATGTGGCCTTTAGGATCTTAACTCCTTGGTCAGAAATCAAACCTGTGCCCCTTGCAGTGGAAGCATGGAGTCTTAACCACTGGAATGCCAGAGAACTTATCTGAATTTTGTTTATTTTCTTTCTTTTTAAAAAATTTTGTTTAAAAAAAAGTTTCTTAAAAAAGAAAAGAATTCTTTTCCTCTAAAGAAAAAGTAAAAAAAAAAAATCTCTTCACTTTTTACAAACCCTTGTGTCGAGGGCTGACTTTCAGTAGATTGAAGCAAGGGGCTGTTCTGCTATATAGGAAACCTCGACCCAGAAGCAGGTTGTCTGCAAATGGTTTAGCACCAGGTCCCCCAGGAACATGCAGTGCGTGATGGGTAAGGGGGTATGCTGAATTTTGTACTCATCGTTTTTCTCCTTTTCATTTTAGTTTCATGTAAACATTAACATGTATAAACATGTTATGTAGTTGCCTGGCTTTTACTTAATACAAATATAATCATATTGCACGTATTCTTCTTAATTTGATTTTTCTGTTCAATATTAAGTGTTTGAGGACTTCCCTGGTGGTACAGTGGCTGAGAATTCGCCTGCCAATGCAGGAGGCACAGGTTCAATCCCGGATCCAGGAAGATCCCATATCTACTGAGTCTGCGCTCTAGAGCCCTTGGACCGCAATTACTGAAGCCTGCGTGCCTAGAGCCTGTGCTCCGCAACAAGAGAAACCACCACAAGAAGAATGCGCACCACAGGAAGCCTTGTTCCCACTTGCCGCAACTAGAGGATGCCCGTGCACAGCATTAAAGACCCAGCACAGCCAAAAATAAATAAATATTAAGTATTTGAGATTCCTTCTTGTTGGTTTGTATAGCTTTAGTGTATTTGTGTCCACTGCAACTGTTGAAGGGTATTTAGTTTGGTGCCAGTTTTGTTTTTTTCCCCGCTAAGTAACTAACTTCTTAATTAGCCAAGACACGGCACAATAGTAAAGTGGTTCTGGAGTCAGACTTCTTGCATTCAAATCCCTGTTCCGCCACCTTTTTTGTGCTAGTGGCTCGGCCCCCTCCACGTCTGTAGTTCAACTTCCACACCTGTTACGTAACAGAGTAGTAGCTAGTGCCTGGAATGAAGTTGCAGCTGGATATTTGTTGAATGAGTTCTCCCACATCTATACATATATTATAATCCAAGTAAAATAAAATACTGACAAATTTCTGAGCACTCTTTGCTCTTTCCCAGGACCACAGTTATCCTCAGGTCATTTTTATTTCTTTTAGAATTGATTTTCCTCCTACTTCCACTGTCAAAATCCTTCAAGGCTCTAATGTTATCTTCTTGATAAATCCTCCCCTTACCACTTCCAGCAGAAATTTTTTTTTAATTCTTATAACAATATGGTTATGTTACTCTGTGGTTCTTCTAATGTATAGTTTGTGTTATTTAAATACTTTATTACCTCCTGATATAGTTTATAAATGCTTTTCAAGGCAGTGGCCAAACTTTACACATTTTGGTTCACTTTCTGCACCTAGCCTGATGTCTTGCTTATGGTACTCATTTAATAAATATTAATATTTTGAAAAACAATTCAAATATGGTAATTGCTGTAGATATCTGTTGCTATGGGCTTCCCTGGTAGCTCAGCTGGTAAAGAATCCACCTGCAATGTGGGAGACCTGGGTTTGATCCCTGGGTTGGGAAGATCCCCTGGAGAAGGAAACGATTACCCATTCCAGTATTCTTGCCTGGAGAATTCCGTGGACTGTATAGTCTATGGGGTCACAAAGAATCGGACATGACTGAGCAACTTTCACTTTCTGTTGCTATGTAATTAACCACTCCAAAACTTACTGACTTAAGATAACCATTTATTTACTCACAGTTCTGTAAGTCAGCAACTTGGACTGAGTTTGGCAGGGTGGTTCTTCTGCTGGCCTTGCCTGGGTTCATTTATATGAATGCAGTAATCTACTACAGGCTTGACTGGGGCTGGATGGCGTAGCTATATTCATTCACATGTCCAGATGCTGGTGGTGGCTATTGGCTGGGGCATGTATCGCCAGCAGAATATTCCATATCTCTTTTTTTTTTTCTTTGTAACTTTTTATTTATTTTATTTTTGGCTACACTGGGTTTTCCTTGCTTTTCATGGCCTTTCTGTAGTTGCAGTGAGAGGGGGCTACTCTTCATTTCAAAGTGCACTTCTCATTGTAGTGGATTCTTTTTTTGCCAACCACAGGCTCTAGGCACACAGGCTTAATAGTTGCGGCTCACAGGCCCTAGAGTGTGGGCTCAGTAGTTTTGTGGGCTTCCACAGCATGTGAAATCTTCCCAGAGCAGGGACTGAACCCATGTCCCCTGCACTGGCAAGCAGATTCTTATTCACTACACCACCTGGGAAGTCCCACCATACTTCTTTATATAGCGTCTGGCTTCCAACAGAGCATGAAAGGAAGATGTAAATCCTCTTTAAGCCTAAATTTCAAAGTTCCATAATGTAATTTGTGCTGCATTCTATTATCAAAGCAAGTTATATGGCCAACCTCAATGGAAGACTTGGGAAAATAAATTCCACATCTCAATGGAGTAGTAGCAAAGTCACATTGCAAAGAAGTGTACATATATGGATGAAAGGAATTATTGTGGCCATCTTTGCAGGTAATCTACCACAGTGATTGTAGGTGAATTTCCTTTTACCTCAATTTCAGATTAGAGCTTAAGATGGATTGCTCATCTAAGAAAGCATTTCCCAGCCATTTTGCTGAGTCATCAAAACATTCCGAGGTACAGTAACATACTTAAGTTTAAGGAGACAACAGCAACAGTAATAATGATGACTACTATTAGTAGTTAACATTTATTGAACCCATATTCTAGGCTAAACAGGTTAACTTGACTGTTGTAGTCAATCACCACTATTTTAAGCCTTATTGCCTCCATTTTTCAAAATAAGGAATTTGAGGCTCCTAACAGCCTGTTAGTTGCCCAACATCACATATTAGTTAATGACACAAGCTACTTTAGGGTTTTAAGTTTAAAATCTAGGCCTCCAAAGAAAAACATTTTTATATAGACTGTTTATATTTTATTAATCTTGAAATAAATATATCACTAGCCCCTGGAACAAGAGTGATCTTTCATTCCTGAGCCTCCAGGTGTTGGCTTTTTGACCCCTTGACTCCCACTTGCTAGATCTCTGCTATCCAGTTGTTCTTAACATTGACTACTTTTCTATACCTTTCCCTTTTTTTTTTTTTTTGGTAAAAATACGGGCTTGAGAGGAAGACAGGATGGTGTTTTGGTTCTGTCACTTATTGGTTGTGTGATATGGATCAAGTCCTTTAACTCATCTGTAAAATGGGTAGAATAAGAATTAAATTACAAAATAAAAGAATACATCTAAAAAAAAAAGAATACATCTAAAACCTCCTTCATAATACCTGCAATGTAAGAAGACTGAGTAAATTTTGTTTCTGTCTCTTACATGTACAATGCCATTCCAGAATTTATACTCTACTGGGATCTGAATTTTCAATAATCTCAGTCCACATCCTCTGCCTCTTGGAATTATATCCCAGTCAAATCCATTTTCTGAATTAACATCTTTTAAAACTTGTCTCAAGAAAAATAATGCCTGGATATTGTTGATGCTCTTTAGTTGCTAAGTCATATCTGACTCTTTGTGACCCCGTGGGCTGTAGTCCACCAGGCTCCTCTCTCCATGGGATTTTCCAGGTAAGAATACTGGAATGGATTGCCATTTGCTTCTCCAGGGAATCTTCCTGACTCAGGGATTGAACCCAGGTCTCCTGCATTGGCAGGCAGATTCTTCACCACTGACCACCTGGGAAGCCCACCTAGCTATTACCCTGGCTTTATAATCGTCCTGGACAGAAGAGACTAACCTTCTCAGCCATTTACTCTATAGCGTGACAACTTCCCCATTTTCAGATGGCAAGAACTTGCAGGATACTTAATCTTGAAGGGAATCTGGGCCAGTTTCACCAGGACAAAAAGGAGTACCTGAGTACTGTGCGAACTAATCCGGGACATTTGGTCACTTTATCACTTTAACCCATTAATTTATTTTGAAAAAGATTACCACTTAATAGTTGTTTTTTTTTTAATATATATATTGTAAATCTTCTTCTCTTCTAAGAAATTCCCCAACCTTCAGTTTGAATGATGCTGAATTATTTAAAGTAGGGACCTATGACACTTATTAAGGATTTCTTTTCAATTCATAATTTAAAAAAAAAAGTAAAATGAAGTGGTGCACCTAGAACCAAGAGAAGAGATAACTGATTTTGAAAAAGGCAGAAAATGTAAGAGAGAAACATTAAACATGGTTGGAGATAAGGAATGGCAAGAGTAGAGAAACAATTTGGGAATTTTTATCCTATAGCTATGTTTATAAGCAAAAGCATGAAAGAAAGAAAGTAAAATTGCTCAGTCGTGTCTGACTCTTTGTGACCCCATGGACTGTAGTCTACCAGGTTCCTCTGTCCATGGGATTCTCCAGGCAAGAATATTGGAGTGGGTTGCCAAAACATAGTTGTGAACAATTAATCATTTCTCCACATTGTGACATAATATTTATTCATTCATTTGTTCAACAAACATATTAAGCACAGACAACCTGCCAGGTGATGAGTAAGGTGCCAGGACACAGTAGGGAATAAGAGCAAGTTTACAGTCCAATACATGGCTAAAAAACTTAAATAGCAAGTAGCGACAGTGGTCAGACATATATATATATAATTCCATGTGTGGATGTGGAATTCAAAAATGTATATATGATGTGAATAATAAAGATTTTGAAAAATAAATTCTTAAAAATATTTTGAGAACTTAAAGAGTAGCATTCCCTTATTAGATGTGACAGCTGTTGGTCGGCTCCAGCTCTTTGCCTTTCAGATATGTGTGCCTCTGTTGGCAAAGTTTTAAAACATTTAAAGAGAAACCAGAATTCTGAATTTTTATGTGAAATTTATTGCTCAGGAGATGTTGGCTCAAGATTTGAAAACAAACAAACCAAAACAAAAGTGAGGCACCAGTTTAAGATTCTGTAGTTTGCAGAGGATTTGTTACTAGGGAAAGTATGGATGAGCTCATGGTTTTGAAATAGTAGTAGGTTTAACAGTATAATTTGTTACCTAATTTCCTCAGCTCAGTTTTTAAAGCTGTGAGGCTCTAGAGGCAGAGCAGAGTCAGTTAACCTGGGATAGTAAACGAATGCGGTAGAATGGCAGTTTAAATTACAGAAGGTATATTCAGTCATCACTCTAAAGAAAATACTTGGGTATGTAAATATGTTACATTTCTATGTTTATGGCGGGCAAGGCATTTACTCTGACATACGTGAAAAGGAGAGTAATGGGAATTGTTAGCACTGGATGAATGTTATGGCACATAAAAGAAGTTGTCTGTTTCCCAGAGTGGTTTCTATTGTAGTTTCAGAAATTCTTCATTATCCTTGAGATTCTTCTCCTCATCTTATCAGATAAGCTTGATTCCTATACTGTTTGTAAAATTATTTACTTATTTATTTTTGGCTGCAATGGGTTTTTGGTGCTGTGCACAGGCTTCTTCTAGTCACAGCAAGCAGGGGCTATTGCCTAGCTGTGGTGCGAGGGTTTCAGTAGTTGTGGCACAGATGCTTAGCTGCCCAAGGCATGTGGAATCTTCCCAGAACAGGGACTGAACCCATGTTCCCTGCATTGGCAGGCAGATGCTTTAACTGCTGGACCACCAGGGAAGTCCTCAATTCCTATATTCTAGTATTTGTTGTTGTTCAGTCGCTTAGTTGTGTCCCACTCTTTGCCACCCCAAGCACACCAGGCTTCCCTGCCCTTCACCATCTCCCAGAACTTGCCCAAACTCATGTGCATTGAGTTGGTAATGGCATCCAACTATCTCGTTTTCTGTCATCCCCTTCTCCTACTGCCTTCAATCTTTCCCAACATCAGGATCTTCTCTAATGAGTCAGCTCTTCGCATCAGGTGGCCAAAGTTTTGGAGCTTCACCTGCAGCAACAGCCCTTCCAGTTAATATTCAGGATTGATTTCCTTTAGGATTGACTGGTTTGATCTTGCAGTCCTAAGGGACTCTCAAATCTTCTCCAACACATATTCTTACAACATATTTTTGCAAGGATACCTGAGTTCCTCCATTTAATTTCTTCATCAGTGAAATTATGTTAGTTGAAATTATGTCCCCTTGGCCCCATTCCTACCTGCTTTGCCTAAATAATTATTCTTTGGTCCAACTTGCTCCAAGGATACCTGCTTGCATTTATCTCAACTTCATGTGAACGCCTTCAGAATTAATGCTAGCATTCACCTGTAATTAGTTATCTTATACTGACATTTAAATGTCTGATCCAGCTGAACTAGAATACAAATTTATGAGGGCAGGCACTGTACTTGGAAGATCTCCATGTTTACCCCCAGGTTTAGTGATTTACTAGAATTACTCACACAATTCAATTTCTCTGATGGCTCAGATGGTGAAGAATCTGCCTGCAGTGCAGGAGACCTACATTCGATTCCTGGGTTAGGAAGATCCCTTGGAGAAGGGAATGGCTACCCACTCCAGTATTCTTTCCTGGAGAACTCCGTGGACAGAGGAGCTTGTTGGGCTACAGTCCAACATGACTCAGTTGGACATGACTGAGGGACTTTCACTCACTCACTGAACAACTCAGAATAGAGTCTTACTTGCAGCTTTGATTTATTACAGCAGAAGGATACAAAGCAAAATCAGCAAGGGAAAAAGCACATGGACAGTCTGGAGGAAACCCAACGTCAACTTCCAAGAGCCTTCTCTCAGTTGAGTCACACGGGACACCATTCCACCAGCAGTGAGATCTGACAGTATGTGTGAAGTGCTGTCTATCAGGTACACTCATCAGAAATTCAGTCCTGCTGATCATGTGGTCATCTTCTGCCTAACACATACCAAAAGTCCTGACTCTTCGAAGGAAAGCAGGTGCTTAACATAAACCATGTTGCCTGCACAAACATTTTAGACTCAGTGAGCCACTCTCATCATATAGGGAAAGTTTTATATCAGTGTTGTTTAGTCGCTAAGTCATATCTGACTGTTTTGCAAACCCATGGACTGTAGCCCACCAGGCTGCTTTGTCCATGGGGTTTCCCAAACAAGAATACTGGAGTGGGTTGCCATTTCCTACTCTAGAGGATCTTCTTGACACAGGGATCAAACCCACATCTCCTGCACTGGCAGCTGGATTCTTAACCACTGAGCCACTGTGACCCCGTTTGTCAGTGTAGGGAACAGCTTACTACTCAAATGCCTAGACACAAGCCAGTCTTTCAAGCAGGCCTTTCTAAAACCAGCAGTCTCAAGCCTGCTGTGTTAACTCTTTCCTGCAGATGCCCCATAAATAGGAGGATAAAGGGAAGAATGAACTGGAAGTTTTTTTTTTAATGCTATCATATAACCGATGAGACTCATTACTCGTGTAAATATTCTTCCTCGTTATTGCCTGTGGTACATACAATAAAGTGACGTATTTTCCAATTTAAAAAATTTATCTAATTATTTTTGGCCTCTTTTTTTTTTTTCCATTTGTTCCCTGTGGCATGCGGGATCTTAGTTCCTATACCAGGGACTGCATCTGTGCTGTCTATAGTGGAAGTGCAGAGTCTTAACCACTGAACCACCAGGAAAATTCCTGGTCTTTTAATTTTTTTTCTGCCGGTGCATTTGTGTATTTGTGTATTTCCCTGTTGCTTACTCCTTGGAAGGAAAGTTATGACCAACCTAGACAGCATATTAAAATGCAGAGACGTTACTTTGTCAACAAAGGTCCATCTAGTCAAAGTTATGGTTTTTCCAGTGGTCATGTATGGATGTGAGAGTTAGACTATAAAGAAAGCTGAGCGCCGAAGAATTGATGCTTTTACCAGTAGTGTTGGAGAAGACTCCTGAAAGTCCCTTGGACTGCAAGGAGATCCAATCAGTCCATCCTAAAGGAGATCAGTCCTGGGCATTCATTGGTAGGGCTGATTTTGAAGCTGAAACTCCAATACTTTGGCCACCTGATGCGAAGAGCTGACTCATTTGGAAAGATCCTGATGCTGGGAAAGATTGAGGACAGGAGGAGAAGGGGACGACTGAGGATGAGATGGTTGGATGGCCTCACCAACTCAATGGACATGGGTTTGGGTGGACTCCGGGAGTTGGTGATGGACAGGGAGGCCTGGTGTGCTGTGGTTCATAGGGTTGCAAAGAATTGGACACGACTGAGCGACTGAACTGTTGCTGTTATTAGTGGTGTTTCACCTGTTTGCTATTCATAGGCGTGATGGGGCATTCTCTTTCTCTTCTGCATCAGGTGGTCCTCAGTGTGATTGGAGATGGCAGGGGTGAGCATGTTCCTGGCCTTTTAATTTTAAAACAAATTCATGCCTTTGGTAAAAAACAGAAAACAAAAAACCCTCAAACAATATAAAAGTTTGTAGAAAAAAAATAACTAAAAGTTTGTAGAAAGCAATGACTTATTTACCTTCCACATTTTCACTCTCCACAGGTAACCACTATTAATAGTCTATTGTATATCTCTCCAGGCTTTTTTCTATGCATATACAAGTATGTACATACAAAAAAAAAAATCTCACTACACAGATTTCCTACAACATGTGTTTTCAGATAAAATTATGTCGTGAATGTTTTTGTTGTTGTTGTTATGAATGTTTTTAACATGCCAGTACCTATAGATATAGATGTATATAGCTATGACAAATCTAGACACCATATTAAAAAGCAGACATCACTTTGCCAAACAAGGTGCATATAGTCAAAGCTATGGTTTTTCCAGTAGTCACATACAGATATGAGAGTTGGACCATAAAGAAGGCTGTGTGCTGAAGAATCGATGCTTTTAAATTATGGTCCTGGAGAAGACTATTGACAGTCCCTTGGACTGCAAGGAGATCAAACCAGTCAATCCTAAAGGAAATCAGTCCTGGATGTTCATTGGAAGCACTGATGCTCCAACACTTTGGCCACCTTATGTGAACAGTCGAATCACTGGAAAAGCCCCTGATACTGGGAAAGATTGAGGGCAGGAGGAGAAGGGGATGACAGAGGATAAGACAGTTAGATAGCATCACTGACTCAATGGATGTGAAACTGAGCAAACCCCAGGAAACAGTGGAGGCCAGAGGAGCCTGGCAGGCAATAGTCCAAAAAGTCACAAAGAGTTGGACATGACTTAGCAATTGAACAACAACAGCACCGTAGATATAATTCATTCTTTTCAATGGCTGCACAGTAATCCCCTGTATTGAGATATCATAATTTAATCTATTCCCAATCTTCTCCTACTAAAAACTGTGGTATAGTATCTTTGTATCCTTGTGTTCTATGGGATAAAATCCCAGAAGTATAACTGCTGTGTCAATCTTTTGTCATTGCATTTCTTTTGTCGTGAGCTTCTAATGAGTATGAACTCCTTTCTGAATACATGATAGTGAATGTTTTTTGGCTAACTCTTCAAATTCATTCCCTGTCTTCCCTCTTCCTAGTCATTCTAAGGTTTTCCCTTGGGAAAACCTCTCCTGTCCCACTGCATAGCTGTCATGCAATTCAGGTGGGATTAACTACCACCAGCTTATATCTGGTGCAACCAGGTCATATCAGGTCTGACTCAAGATGGACAGGTCATGGTGGAGAGTTCTGACAAAATGTGGTCCACTGGAGAAGCAAATGGGAAACCACTTCAGTATTCTTGCCTTGAGGATCCCATGAACAGTATGAAAAGGCAAAAAGATAGGACACTGAAAGATGAGCTCTCCAGGTCAGTAGGTGCCCAATATGCTACTGGATATCAGTGTAGAACTAACTCTAGAAAGAATGAAGAGATGGAGCCAAAGCAAAAATAACACCCAGTTGTGGAGGTGACTGGTAATGGAAGTAAAGACTGATGCTGTAGGGGGCCGGAGCCAAGATGGCAGAGGAATAGGATGGAGAGACCACTTTCTCTCCTACAAATTCATCGAAAGAACATTTGAACGCTGAGAAAATTTCACAAAACAACTTCTGATCGCTAGCAGAGGACATCAGGCGCCCAGAAAAGCAGCCCATTGTCTTCGAAGGGAGGTAGGACAAAATATAAACGATAATAAGGGAGTCAAAAGGGCTACGGACGGAGACCCGTCCCGGGAAGGGAGTCTTAATAGAGGAAGTTTCCAATCACCAGGAAACCCTCTCACTGGCGGGACTGGGGGAAGTTTTCGGCAATCTAACTGGGAGGAAAAATTAAACAAGGCCCACAGATTACGTGCCTAAAAGCAACTCCCAGCAGAAAAGTACCCCAGACGCCCGTACCCGCCAGCAACAAGCGGGGTGGAATGGAGAGGAGCGGGCGGCATTGCTTAGGGTAAGGACCGGCCCAAAGACCCTGAGAGCAATCGGAGGGAGCTTTTTTAAACTGTGGGATAGCAAGGGACAAAATTAACCGGCCCGAACACACTGCCGGCGGTTCGCGGGACAAAGGGACTGAGAATCTCCAGAGAAGAGCCGGCCCATCCCCGCTGGAGGTAGGAGGCAGGGGGGAGGGGAAAAGGGCAAACTCAGCCCCTGAGAAGCCACCCCCTCCCACACTGCAAACAGGCCTCCGGGTTCTAGCTAAAGTCTTCCTGAGACCCGATTGGCGGTGCGTGCTGGGGCCGCGGAGGGAAAAAGTGCGCCGTACCCGGGGAGATTGCGCCCAAGCCTCTGGCTGCCTGGGCCGCTCGCCACGGAGGGAAAAGGCGCGCCGTACCCGGGGAGATTGCGCCCAAGCCTCTGGCTGCCTGGGCCGCTCGCCGCGGAGGGATAAGGCGTGCTGCACCCGGGAGAGTGCGCCCAAGCCTCTGGCTGCCTGAACCGCTCAGGCCGGGGAAGGCACAAAACGCAGGAGCAACCGAATCTGCACTTTTGTGGAGTACCCAAAAACTGGAACCGCACTCAACGCAGGGCCCGCTCCATATAGAGCAGCCGGGAGCCTGAGCAATGTAGACGGGGAAAGCACTGACACCTGTGAGCGGGGCAAACCCAGTGTGGCCGGAACACGGTGAGCGCTATCCACACAGAGCGGTATCTGTCTGCAGCGTCCCGCCCTCCCCGTAGCAGGACTGAACTGAACTAGAGAACCTAAATAAGAGATCACCTCCGCCCGCCTGTGTCAGGGCGGAAATTAGACACCAAAGAGACGGCAAACATAAGCCAAATAAACAAAGGGAACCGCTTCAGAAAGGACCGGTGCAATAGATTAAAATCCCCTGAAGGTAACACCGACTACACGGGAAGGGGCCTACAGATATCGAGAAGTGTAAGCTGGAAAGAGGAGCTATCTGAAATTGAACTGAACCTACACTGACCGCAACAACTCCAGAGAAATTCCTAGATATATATGTACATATATTTTTTTTAATTAAAAAAAAATTTTTTTTCCTCTCCTTTTTAAAAATTTTTTATTTTTTCTCTTTTATTTTCTTTTAAAATTCCCTATTACTCCCCCATTACTCCTCAACTTTCATTTTCATATATTTTTACGATTTTTTTAGTTAGGGAAAAAAAAATTTTTTTTTTTCTTGTTTTTCTCTCCTATTTCCTTTTAAAGCCCTCTAATACTCCTCTATTATTCCTTAACTTTCATTTTCATTTCACTATAACCTTGCCAAAAAAAAAAAGAGAGAGAGAGAAACCCTATTTTTAACCGAACTTCATATACAGTTCTAAATTTTTTTGTGTGTTTTTGTTTTTTTTAAATATTGTATTTCAAAGAGTCTAACCTCTACACTAGATTTTTAATCTTTGTTTTTCAGTAGTATGTGATATAAATTTTGGTCATTTAAGAATCCAATATTCAGTTCCCATTTCTATTCAGGAGTGTGGTGATACTCTCCCACTTTTGACTCTCTGTTTTCTACCTCAGAACACCTCTATTTCCTCCATTCCCGTTCTCTTCCCAATCCAACTCTGTGAATCTCTGTGGGTGTCTGGGCTATGGAGAACACTTTGGGAACAGATAACTGCGTAGATCTGTCTCTCTCCTCTTGAGTCCCCTTTTTCTCCTCCTGCTCACCTCTATCTCCTTCCTCCCTCTCCTATTCTTCATGTAACTCTGTGAACCTCTCTGGTTGTCTCTCACGGTGGAGAATCTTTTCACCATTAACCTAGAAGTTTTATTATCAGTGCTGTATAGTTGGAGAAGTCTTGAGACTATTGGAAGAATAAAACTGAAATCCAGAGGCAGGAGACTTAAGCCCAAATCCTGAGAAAACCAGAAAACTCCTGACTACATGGAACATTAAGGAATAAGAGACCATCCAAAAGCTTCCATACCTACACCAAAACCAACCACCACCCAAGAGCCAATAAGCTCCAGTACAAGACATACCACACAAATTCTTTAGCAACGCAGGAACATAGACCTCAGTGTCAACATACAGGCTCTCCAAAGTCACACCTAACACATAGACCCATCGCAAAACACATTACTGGACACTCCATTGCACTCCAGAGAGAAGAAATCCAATTCCACGCACCAGAACGCTGACACAAGCTTCCCTAACCAGGAAACCTTGACAAACCAATTGTCCAACCCCACCCACTGGGTGAAACCTCCACAATAAAAAGGAACCTCAGACCACAAGAATACAGAAAGCCCACTCCAGACACAGCAATCTAAACAAGATGAAAAGGCAGAGAAATACCCAACAGCTAAAGGAACATGAAAAAAGCCCACCAAGTCAAACAAAAGAGGAGGAAATAGGGAATCTACCTGAAAAAGAATTTAGAATAATGATAATAAAAATGATCCAAAATCTTGAAAACAAAATGGAGTTACAAATAAATAGCCTGGAGACAAAGATTAAGAAGATGCAAGAAATGTTTAACAAGGACCTAGAAGAAATAAAAAAAAGTCAATTAAAAATTAATAATGAAATAAATGAGATCAAAAACACTCTGGTGGGAACCATGAGTAGACTAACAGAGACAGAAGATAGGATAAGTGAGTTAGAAGATAAAATGGTGGAAATAAATGAAGCAGAGAGGAAAAAAGAAAAAAGAATCAAAAGAAATGAGGACAACCTCAGGGACCTCTGGGACAATGTGAAACGCCCCAACATTCGAATCATAGGAGTCCCAGAAGAAGACAAAAAGAAAGGCCATGAGAAGATACTCGAAGAGATAATAGCTGAAAACTTCCCTAAAATGGGGAAGGAAATAGCCAACCAAGTCAAGGAAACCCAGAGAGTCCCAAACAGGATAAACCCAAGGCGAAACACCCCAAGACACATATTAATCAAATTAACAAAGATCAAACACAAAGAACAAATATTAAAAGCAGCAAGGGAGAAACAACAAATAACACACAAAGGGATTCCCATAAGGATAACTGCTAATCTATCAATAGAAACCCTTCAGGCCAGAAGGGAATGGCAGGACATACTTAAAGTAATGAAAGAGAATAACCTACAAGCTAGATTACTCTATCCAGCAAGGATCTCATTCAGATATGAAGGAGAACTCAAAAGCTTTACAGACAAGCAAAAGCTGAGAGAATTCAGCACCACCAAACCAGCTCTTCAACAAATACTAAAGCATCTTCTCTAGACAGGAAACACAGAAAGGTGGTATAAACGTGAACCCCAAACAACAAAATAAATGGCAACGGGACCATACCTATCAATAATTACCTTAAATGTAAATGGGTTGAATGCCCCAACCAACAGACAAAGGCTGGCTGAATGGATACAAAAGCAAGACCCCTATATATGCTGTCTACAAGAGACTCACCTCAAAGCAAGGGACACATACAGACTAAAAGTGAAGGGCTGGAAAAAAATATTCCACGCAAACGGAGACCAAAAGAAAGCAGGAGTCGCTCGACTCATATCAGATAAAATAGACTTTCAAATTAAGTCTGTGAAAAGAGACAAAGATGGTCACTACATAATGATCAAAGGATCAATCCAAGAAGAAGATATAACAATTATAAATATATATGCACCCAACACAGGAGCACCGCAATATGCAAGACAAACGCTAACGAGTATGAAAGAGGAAATTAATAGTAACACAATAATAGTAGGAGACTTTAATACCCCACTCACAACTATGGATAGATCAACTAAACAGAAAATGAACAAGGAAACACAAACTTTAACGGACACAATGGACCAGCTAGACCTAATTGACATCTATAGGACGTTTCACCCCAAAACAATCAACTTCACCTTTTTCTCAAGTGCACACGGAACCTTCTCCAGAATAGATCACATCCTGGGCCATAAATCTAGTCTTGGTAAATTCAAAAAGATTGAAATCATTCCAGTCATCTTTTCTGACCACAGTGCAGTAAGATTAGATCTCAATTACAGGAAAAAAATTATTAAAAATTCAAACATATGGAGGCTAAACAACACGCTTCTGAATAAACAACAAATCATAGAAGAAATCAAAAAAGAAATCAAAATATGCATAGAAATGAATGAAAATGAAAACACAACAACCCAAAACCTATGGGACACTGTAAAAGCAGTGCTAAGGGGAAGATTCATAGCATTACAGGCCTACCTCAAGAAACAAGAAAAAAGTCAAATAAATAACCTAACTCTACACCTAAAGCAACTAGAGGAGGAAGAAATAAAGAACCCCAGGGTTAGTAGAAGGAAAGAAATCTTAAAAATTAGGGCAGAAATAAATGCAAAAGAAACTAAAGAGATCATAGCAAAAATTAACAAAGCTAAAAGCTGGTTTTTTGAAAAAATAAACAAAATTGACAAACCATTAGCAAAACTCATTAAGAAACAAAGGGAGAAGAACCAAATTAACAAAATTAGAAATGAAAATGGAGAGATCACAACAGACAACAGACAACACTGAAATACAAAGGATCATAAGAGACTACTACCAGCAGCTCTATGCCAATAAAATGGACAACTTGGAAGAAATGGACAAGTTCTTAGAGAAGTATAACTTTCCAAAACTGAACCAGGAAGAAATAGAAGATCTTAACAAAACGATCACAAGCAAGGAAATCGAAACTGTAATCAGAAATCTTCCAGCAACCAAAAGTCCAGGACCAGATGGCTTCACAGCTGAATTCTACCAAAAATTTAGAGAAGAGCTAACACCTATCTTACTCAAGCTCTTCCAGAAAATTGCAGAAGAAGGTAAACTTCCAAATTCATTCTATGAGGCCACCATCACCCTAATTCCAAAACCAGACAAAGATGCCACAAAAAAAGAAAACTACAGGCCAATATCACTGATGAACATAGATGCAAAAATCCTTAACAAAATTCTAGCAAACAGAATCCAACAACATATTAAAAAAATCATACATCATGATCAAGTGGGCTTTATCCCAGGAATGCAAGGATTCTTTAATATCCGCAAGTCAATCAATGTAATACACCACATTAACAAATTGAAAGATAAAAACCATATGATTATCTCAATAGATGCAGAAAAAGCCTTTGACAAAATTCAACACCCATTTATGATTAAAACTCTCCAGAAAGCAGGAATAGAAGGAACATACCTCAACATAATAAAAGCTATTTATGACAAACCCACAGCAAGCATCACCCTCAATGGTGAAAAATTGAAAGCATTTCCCCTGAAATCAGGAACAAGACAAGGGTGCCCACTCTCACCACTACTATTCAACATAGTTTTGGAAGTTTTGGCCACAGCAATCAGGGCAGAAAAAGAAGTAAAAGGAATCCAGATAGGAAAAGAAGAAGTGAAACTCTCTCTGCAGATGACATGATCCTCTACATAGAAAACCCTAAAGACTCTACCAGAAAATTACTAGAGCTAATCAATGAATACAGTAAAGTTGCAGGATATAAAATTAACACACAGAAATCTCTTGCATTCCTATACACTAACAATGAGAAAACAGAAAGAGAAATTAAGGAAACAATACCATTCACGATTGCAACAAAAAGAATAAAATACTTAGGAGTATATCTACCTAAAGAAACAAAAGACCTACACATAGAAAACTATAAAACACTGATGAAAGAAATCAAAGAGGACACAAACAGATGGAGAAATATACCGTGTTCATGGATTGGAAGAATCAGTATTGTCAAAATGGCTATACTACCCAAAGCAATCTGTAGATTCAATGCAATCCCTATCAAACTACCAATGGTATTCTTCACAGAACTAGAACAAATAATTTCAGAATTTGTATGGAAATACAAAAAACCTCGAATAGCCAAAGTAATCCTGAAAAAGAAGAATGGAACTGGAGGAATCAATCTGCCTGACTTCAGACTCTACTACAAAGCCACAGTCATCAAGACAGTATGGTACTGGCACAAAGACAGAAATATAGATCAATGGAACAGAATAGAAAGCCCAGAGATAAATCCACGAACCTATGGTCACCTTATCTTCGACAAAGGAGGCAAGGATATACAATGGAAAAAAGACAACCTCTTTAACAAGTGGTGCTGGGAAAACTGGTCAACCACCTGTAAAAGAATGAAACTAGAACACTTTCTAACACCATACACAAAAATAAACTCAAAATGGATTAAAGATCTGAATGTAAGACCAGAAACTATACAACTCCTAGAGGAGAACATAGGCAAAACACTCTCCGACATAAATCACAGCAGGATCCTCTATGACCCACATCCCAGAATTTTAGAAATAAAAGCAAAAATAAACAAATGGGACCTAATGAAACTTAAAAGCTTTTGCACAACAAAGGAAACTATAAGCAAGGTGAAAAGACAGCCCTCAGATTGGGAGAAAATAATAGCAAACGAAGCAACAAAGGATTAATCTCAAAAATATACAAGCAACTCCTCCAGCTCAACTCCAGAAAAATAAATGATCCAATCAAAAAATGGGCCAAAGAACTCAACAGACATTTCTCCAAGGAAGACAAACAGATGGCTAACGAACACATGAAAAGATGCTCAACATCACTCATTATCAGAGAAACGCAAATCAAAACCACAATGAGGTACCATTATACGCCAGTCAGGATGGCTGCTATCCAAAAGTCTACAAGCAATAAATGCTGGAGAGGGTGTGGAGAAAAGGGAACCCTCTTACACTGTTGGTGGGAATACAAATTAGTACAGCCATTATGGAAAACAGTGTGGAGATTTCTTAAAAAGCTGGAAATAGATCTGCCATATGACCCAGCAATCCCACTTCTGGGCATACACACCGAGGAAACCAGATCTGAAAGAGACACGTGCACCCCAATGTTCATCGCAGCACTGTTTATAATAGCCAGGACATGGAAGCAACCCAGATGCCCATCAGCAGACGAATGGATGAGGAAGCTGTGGTACATATACACCATGGAATATTACTCAGCCATTAAAAAGAATTCATTTGAATCAGTTCTAATGAGATGGATGAAACTGGAGCCGATTATACAGAGCGAATTAAGCCAGAAAGATAAAGACCATTACAGTATACTAACACATATATATGGACTTTAGAAAGATGGTAACGATAACCCTATATGCAAAACAGAAAAGAGACTCAGATGTATAGAACAGACTTGTGGACTCTGGGAGAAGGCGAGGGTGGGATGTTTCAAGAGAACAGCATTGAAACATGTATATTATCTAGGGTGAAACAGATCACCAGCCCAGGTTGGATGCATGAGACAAGTGCTCGGGCCTGGTGCACTCGGAAGACCCAGAGGGATCGGGTGGAGAGGGAGGTGGGAGGGGGGACCGGGATGGGGAATACATGTAAATCCATGGCTAATTCATTTCAATGTATGACAAAAACTACTGTAATGATGTAAAGTAATTAGCCTCCAACTAATAAAAATAAATGGAAAAAAAAAAAAAAAAGACTGATGCTGTAATGAGCAATATTGCATAGGAACCTGGAATGTTAGGCCCATGAATCAAGGCAAACTGGAAGTGGTCAAACAGGAGATGGCAACAGTGAACATTGACATTTTAGGAATCAGCGAACTAAAATGGACTGGAGTGGGTGAATTTAACTCAGATGACTATTATATCTACTACTGTGGGCAAGAATCCCTTAGAAGAAATGGAGTAGCCATCATAGTCAACAAAAGAGTCTGAAATGCAGTACTTGGATGCAATCTCAAAAACGACAGAATGATCTCTGTTCATTTCCAAGGCAATCCATTCAATATCACAGTAATCCAAGTCTATGCCCCAGACCAGTAATGCTGAAGAAGCTGAAGTTGAACGGTTCTATGAAGACCTACAAGACCTTCTAGAACTAACACCCCCAAAAGATGTCCTTTTCATTATAGGGGACTGGGATGCAAAAGTCGGAAGTCAAGAAATACCTGGAGTAACAGGCAAATTTGGTCTTGGAGTACAGAATGAAGCAGGGCAGAGGCTAATAGAGTTTTGTGAAGAGAATGCACTGGTCATAGCAAACACCCTCTTCCAACAACACAAGAGAAGACTCTACACATGGACATCACCAGATGGTCAATACCAAAATCAGATTGAATATATTCTTTGCAGACAAAGATGGAGAAGCTCTAAACAGTAAGCAGAAACAAGACTGGGAGCTGACTGTGGCTCGATCATCAACTCCTTATTGCCAAATCAGACTTAAATTGAAGAAAGTGGGGAAAACCACTAGACCATTCAGGTATGACCTAAATCAAATCCTTTACTATTATACAGTGGGAGTGACAACTAGATTCAAGGGATTAGATCTGGTAGACAGAGTGCCTGAAGAACTGTGGATGGAGGTTGGTGACATTGTATAGGAGGCAGTGATCAAGACTAAGAAAAAGAAATGCAAAAACTCAGAATTGTTGTCTGAGGAGCCCTTACAAATAGCGGAGAATTGGAGAAGGAAATGACAACCTACTCCAGTATTCTTTCCTGGAAAAGTCCATGGACAGAGGAGCCTGGCGGGCTGCAGTCCATGGGGTTACATGACTGAGCATGTGTACATGAGGGTAGAGGGAGATCGGTTGGTAGCAATAAAGTGGTAGAACTAAAAAAAAAAAAAAAAAAAAAAGCAGAGAAAAGAAGAGAAGCTAAAGGCAAAGGAGAAAAGGAAAGATATACTTATTTGAATGGAGAGTTCCAAAGAATAGCAAGGAGAGATTAGAAAGTCTTCCTAAGCGATCAATGCAAAGAAACAGAGGAAAACAATAGAATGGGAAAGACTAGATATCTCTTCAGGAAAATTAGAGATACCAAGGGAACATTTCATGCAAAGATGGGCACAATAAAGGACAGAAATGGTATGGACCTAACAGAAGCAGAAGATATTAAGAAGCAGTGGCAAGAATACACAGAAGAATTGTACAAAAAGATCTTCACAACCCAGTTAATCACGATGGTGTGATCATTCACCTAGAGCCAGACATCCTGGAATGCAAAGTCAAGTTGGCCTTAGGAAGCATCCCTATGAAGAAAGCCAGTGGAGGTGATGGAATTCCAGCTGACCTATTTCAAATCCTAAAAGAGGATGCTGTGAAAGTGGTGCAACTCAATATGCCAGCAAATCTGGAAAACTCAGCAGTGGCCACAGGACTGGAAAAGGTCAGTTTTCATTCTAATCCCAAAGAAAGGCAATGCCAAAGAATGCCCAAACTACCACACAGTTGCACTAATCTCACATGCTTTCAAAGTTCTCCAAGCTGAAAATTCTCCAAGCCAGGCTTCAGCAATACATGAACTGTGAACTTCCAGATGTTCAAGCTGGATTTAGAAAAGGCAGAGGAACCAGAGATCAAATTGCCAACATCTGCTGGATCATCAACAAAGCAAAAGAGTTACAGAAAAACATCTACTTCTGCTTTATTGACTATACCAAAGCCGTTGACTATGTGGACCACAACAAACTGTGGAAAATTCTTCAACAGATGGGAATACCAGACCACCTGACCTGTCTCTTGACAAACCTGTATGCAGGTCAGGAAGCAACAGTTAGAACTGTACATGGAACAACAGACTAGTTCCAAACTGGGAAAGGAGCACGTCAAGGCTGTATATTGTCACCCTGCTTATTTAACTTATATGCAGAGTACATCATGAGAAACACTAGGCTGGATGAAGCACAAACTGGAATCAAGATTACCAGAAGTATCAATAACCTCAGATACGCAGATGACACCACCCTTATGGCAGAAAGTGAAGAACTAAAGAGCCTCTTGATGAAAGTGAAAGAGGAAAGTGAAAAAGTTTGTTTAAAGCTCAACATTCAGAACAGAAAGTTCATGGCATCCAATCCCATCACTTCATGGCAAATAGATGGGGAAACAGTGGAAACCGTGACAGACTTTATTTTTTTTGGGCTCCAAAATCATTGCAGATGGTGACTGCAGCCATGAAATTAAAGACACTTGTTCCTTGGAAGAAAAGTTATGACCAACCTACATAGCATATTACAAAGCAGAGACATTACTTTGCCAACAAAGGTCCATCTAGTCAAAGCTATAGTTTTTCCAGTAATCACGTACGGATGTGAGAATTGGATTATAAAGAAAGCTGAGCGCCGAAGAATCGATGCTTTTGAACTGTGGTGTTGGAGAAGACTCTTGAGAGTCCCTTGGACAGCAAGGAGATCCAAGCAGTTCATCCTAAAGGCAATCAGTTCCTGAATGTTCATTGGAAGGACTGATGTTGAAGCTGAAACTCCAATACTTTGGCCCCCTGATGCGAAGAACTGACTCATTTTAAAAGACCCTGGTGCTAGGAAAGATTGAAGGCAGGAGACGAAGGGACGACAGAGGATGAGATGGTTGCATGGTTACCGACTCAATGGACACGAGTCTGAGTAAATTCTGGGATTTGGTGAGGGACAAGGAAGCCTGGCGTGCTGCAGTCCGTGGAGTCGCAAATAGTCGGACGGGTGAGCGACTGAACTGAACTGATATTCTTCCCCGGCTTGTTGAGTTTCGGTCTGAGATTTTTTTCGTAAGAATTATTCAGCAAGTTTTTTTGGTTCCGCGGAGAAGCGCTTCGGCAGATTTCAGGCAGCACCGAGGGATGGCCGGGCCGAACCCCTGACAGCTGGTATATTCACTGGGTTTGCAGGTGGGCGGCTGCTCAGCGTAGGCAGGTCAAGGAACGATTGTTTCGCACACCGCGGGTCACACGTAAGCCAGGACGCTGCTTATCGCAGACAGCACGTTATACTTACAAAGCCTCCCGGTCCTGTCTAGCTCGGGCCCGGCTGTGCAGTTCTGCGCAGGCGCGGCAGGCGTGCGACATCCGCCACTTACGGCCGAAGCGGTTTGTGCTGGGAGTTCGTGGCGCGGTGCAGGGCTCTTAGGAACGAGCGGCTTGGGCGCGGGTAATCAGCTCCCTTTCCCCTTCCCCCCACCTCTTCTAGGTTCTTGGGAGTACCGCGGGGCTACCGGACCTGATGCGGGCGCCCGGTCGTGGACTGTCCCATCCTGCTCCTCTACAGCTCGTGGTGCTCCCGCGCCCAGGTGGGGGTGAGGGGCGGGGTCGGGACTGGGTTGGGCTCCATCCCGGCGTCTTCTTTCTTAAAATCTCCCGGGTAACTCACGGTTTTTCTTGTTTTCCAAGACTGGTATCCGGGGGAGTGTGACTTGCAGGGTCCGCCATGGAGCCAGAGCAGATGCTGGAGGGACAGACGCAGGTACTAGGAGGCCCTGGATTTAGGCTGGCAGTGTGCAGCAAGGAAGAGTGGGTGATGCCTCTGAGACTTGTGTTTTGTTTTCTAGGTTGCAGAAAATCCCCACTCTGAATATGGTCTCACAGACAACGTCGAGGTAACTTGCCCAGTTCCTATGCCATATCTTTGCGTCTCTTAAGAGCTGCAGAAACTTGGGATCCATTTTTGCTAGGTTGCTTTGCACAAGGGAAAACTTTTATCATCTGAACCAAGTAGTGTCACGTTATGGGCAGCTTATTTTATTAGCAGCACTAATGCTTCGTGCTATGTAGACGTACATATTAGCTGAGTCCAGAGGTTGAACTTTGAAAATGATATAGAGAAAGAAACATGTATTACTAACGGAGATTGTCAATCGTTTTGCTTGGTGTCTGTTTATGTTCTGTTGGAATATTGCAGTGGAAAAACTGCACATTACAATTAGGAAACCCATTGTTTTTGTAGCGGATAGTGTGCTGGTGAAGTCAACAGTTAGTCAAGGTTGATATCTTTGCAGAGTTCATTAGCAGGAGACATTGGAAGCATAACACAGGTGGTAGACACTGTTTTTGCCTTACATGGTTAAATCTGAATTCAGAGAGTACATGTGCAAAACCGTATACAAAAGGAGGTATACTTTTATAAAGCTTTTTCATGCATTTATTAAGAGGTTACTCTCTAAAAGAAGCGGTTACTTTGTAAGTGAAAGAATAAATGCTAGAACAGTTGAATTAACCAGAGCTAGGTCGGATTGGTTAGGAATATAGAGAAGCTGTGTGTGTTTTATGGGGGAAAGAAAAACATCAGTAATAAAGTTTGGATAAATGAGGGCAGGAGCATTTCCAAGTACAATAATAATAGTAATAGCTACTAATATTAGCGTTAAGTAACTTTTGTGTATTTTCTGTCTTGCAAGGCTCAGAGAAGTTGACTAACTTGTCTAAGTTCACCAGGAAGAAGGTGAACTGTGTTTTAAACCTAGGCAGGTTGACATTTTTGAGGTGGGATTAAATTATATTGCTGACCTTGATCAACTCCAGAATTCCCTGTCATGTGGAGTGACTTCTCTGTGCCTGTAAATTGCCAGGATTATTTATTGGTTTGATATCAGGGTTAAGAGAATTTGAATCTTCATGATGCAGTTTTTAATTGAACTGCTATGTTGAATCAGATGAAGATACTCTATGCCACTTAGTGTTTTAGTCATTTAAGAGGATTATTTTTAGGCATCAGTGCAGTCTTTTCTTCTTGGTACTTGTATTTGGAGGTAGAGCCATGATACAGTGATACCAAATACATTTTTTCAAACCTTCAGACCAATTTCCATAGTACAGCGAGAAAAAAGGAAAGTGGAGTGAATGAATGACGATGCTACATTATTTGGTGATTGGTTTTCTTGCTTCCATAATTTTAAAATGCCTGTTCTTTTATGAGTTAATGGTGATAGTAAAATAATAATTGTTTGTTTATGAGGTTTTACTTGGTAAAATAGAGTTAACAACCTTATGTTAGTCCCTTCTTTCAATATGTTATTGTTAATTTACTTGTTTGTGATATCTCAAAGTCTGGAAATCACTGTTCTACAGCTGCTGCTTTTCTTTTTAGAATTCCATTTTATTTCCATTATTGACATATAATTTTTTTGGTGGTTGCTTTAGGACTTGTACAGAAGTTTAACTTCCCACAATTTGCCTCCAAGTGGTATCTTTTCATGTATGGTATAAGGACCTTACATGTGCACATTTCTAAAAAAAGGAGGATTTTGTATTTGAGAAATGTTAACTCAATGGTCTCTGAAAGGAAAACTGTCTTGACTACTGCTCTCTAATGTAAAATGCTAGGTGACCACAGATATTTACCCAGTTGGCTAACAGACAAGCTTACAGTGGGACCTTTAAAAAAAAAATATTCGAAGCCATAGAAGTAATTATGAAAATAAAAATTTGGAGGATCATAGCATAAGATACATAGAGAATTCCTATTTTAATGATATATCCAAAATAAATCTGTCCTAACCAAGGAGCACTTGGTTGGTTCAGAAAAAATTTGAAATTAAACACAGTGGGAAGTGTTCTTAAAATCACCTAAAATTACTGAATGGCAAAAGAATACTGTCTTAAAATATGCTGAATTTACACATTAATATTACCGTAATCAACTCATGCCAGATACGAACTAAGGTTACCAATTAGATGAAAACAAATTTTATAGCTATTTTTACAAGAGAAATAGGTGTACTTCATGATTAAGGCACACCAGTCTAAAGAACTTTTGATACATTTGTCACAAGGTTTAAACTTACTTAACCATTAACAACACAGTACAGTAAAGTTCCTCAGTATTTAAAAGTTTGATTTAGCATGCTGGGAAAAGGATTATTTTTCTTTTGAGATGCATTTCTATAAATTGCATTGAGGTCAGTTTTACAGCTGGAATTAATCATCTCTAACAGAAGTACCAGTGGCTAATAATACTCATTTAGATTACATATAACTTAGCTGGATGTTAAACTATGCAACTGTTTGTGCTAGTCTGCTCATCAAGGCAATGCTCTGGAGACAGAGTCTTCTCACAAACCCTGGGCAAGCAGGTTTCATTATTAGATAGTCAACAACAGCCCTCAATTCTTTGAGAGCGGTATTGAGGAGTCTATAGTATATAAAAAGCTGGAGCAAACTTTCTTGGCTACTAAAAAAGAATAAAAACTGTAGCAGGCATCAAGATTATTTAATGACAAGCAATGAATTTCAGAATATTCTGTTGATTAGTGCTTAATTTATGCAAGAGAGGTCTCAGTAGAGATAAACTATTTGAACCCTTTGCACTAAGTGCCTTTTCCCAGTATGTGGCAGCTTGAAGCCAAGAGAATAACAAGACGGGGAGCATATTCATTGTCACGGGACGAATTGACAAATATGAGTGAATACAACAGGTAGCGCCAGCAGTCCCCTAACAGAGCTCGGGCCAGGAAGGCTCTGCTTAACTGGAAGCGAAGTCATCTTCGGTGCAGCCTCAGAGCCCTAGTCAGAGCACTTGCCAGCAAAGCACGCTGGTAACAGCTTGCCGCTTCACGCAACCCAGCAAGAGGCAGAACAAGCAAACAGAACAGTAAACTGGACAAGCCAGAAAGCCACATTGTTGTCTTCAGTTCACTGGCCGTCAAGAATTGCACTGTGCCTGCTCCTTGGGGGCCGTTTGGGGCATTTATGCACTATGGGAGTCCCTCACACACATCTGGGATGCTGTCTGGCACCAGCAAGATTTCCAGAAAGACCAGAGCAAAGGCGGAACTGCAGAAAGAGGCCCAGCAGGGTCGACCTGACGCCACCTGCTCCAGGTGTTTGTGGAGCCCAGAAGTGCTCCCTTCACTTCTGTCTAATTATCTCTTTAAAAGAGATTTAAACATAAAGAGGAAGGAGTCATGTTTATCCATATAGTTATTGTTTCTGGGTTCTCCAGCCTTTTGTGTAGATCCAGCTTCCCATCTGGCATCATTTCCCATCCTCCTGAAGGGTTTTCTTTAACGTTTCTTGTAGTGGAGATCTGCTGGTAAGGAATTCTTTAAGGTTCTGAATGTCTAAAAAGGTATAATTATCTTGCCTTTGTTTTGAGGTATATTTGCTGAGTGTAGATATGCTTCACTGTCTTCTGGCTGATGTTGTTTCTGATGAAAAGTGTTCTATCCCTACTCTCTTTGCTCCTCCATATTTAAATGTCTTCTCTTTGTGCTTTTAAGATTTTATTTATTACTAGTTTTAGATAACTTGATTTTGATGTGTCTTGACATAATTTTTTGTTTGTTTTAATGTTTCTTGTTCTTAGGATTGAGTTTCTTGGATCTTTGCATTTAGAGTTTTAATGATATTTGAAAATTCAGACATTTCTTCAAATATTTTCAAGTATTTTGTTAGCTTAATTTACTCATTCTTTCCTCTGTCTTCTTAAACATATGGAATATATTGTAATAACTAGCTTAATGCATTGCCAATGCTATCTGTATCATTCCTGAGTCTGTTTCTGTGAATTGGTTTTTCTCTTCATCATGGGTAGTTTTTTCCTGCTTCTTTATCTGTCTGGTAATCTTGACTGAAGGCTTTGCACTGTGCACTTTGCTGGGTGCTGGTGCTTTTTTTTTTTTGCGTTTCTTCAGACCTTCTTGAGCTTTGTTCTGGGACATGGTCAAGTTATTTGGAAACATTTTGATCCTTTTGAAGTTTGCCTTTAAGCTTTTTTAGATGGGACCAGATTAGCCTTTGGCAACCCACTCCAGTTTTCTTGCCTGGAGAATTCCATGGACAGAGGAGCCTACACTCCATGGGGTCAGACAGGACTGAGTGGCTAACCGACTAGCCTTTAGTTCATGCTTAATTTCTTCCTTGTGTATTCTGCCCAATGCTTCACGTGTCATGAGGCTTTCATTCTGGATCATAGGACGCTGAACTACTCCTGGTCTGTCTGAGCTCTGGGGATTGTGCCATGTGCTTCTTCTACGTGGTTTTTTCTTCCGGCCTTGGGTAGTTCCCTCACACTCATGCTCTGACTAGTACTCACCTGAAGACTGGGAGACAGTCTCTTTGTCTCTTTCTGATCAACCCCCTTCTGTGAAATTGTCCTCTTAGCACTCTGCTCTGCGATTTCTAGTTCCCTTGGTCTCTCTGATTTTTCAGCTCTGTCCTCTCAGCTGAGGGAGACTGCAGGGCTCTGCTTGGTTCCTTCTTCCTGGGTATCATTGTAAGTTCTCCAGGCAGGATGCAGGAAGCGTGGCAATCATAGGATTCACCTGACTTTTTCCCACTTTTGTGGTCTACACTCTTAAAAGCTTCATCTCTCATGAGTGTGTGTGTGTGTATTTGGATATACGTTTAACCCTTGAACAGCACAGGTTTGAACTGGGTGGGTCCACTTAAATGTGGATTTTTTCCAATAGTAAATACTGTAGTACTGCATGATTTCCAGTTGGTTGAACCCAAGGATGTAGAACTGTAGATAGAGAACCGCAGATAGGGAGGAGCCAACTGTAAGTTGTAGGTGGGTTTTTGGCTGGGCAGAACGGGTTGGTGCCCCAAACCTTCATGTTGTTCAGGGGTCAGCTGTAAATTTTTTTAGATTAATTTAGGATTTTTGACTTTACTAAAATTAAGCATTACAGTACATAATAAGTATTTAGTGAATGTTTAAATGATATAAATGAGAGAACTTGTCAAGGACCTTATTATAGGATCTATTAGAGTTGCTTAGGTATTGCTGTTTTTTGTTAAGGTATCGGGATGTCATGTAAATGACTAGTTTTTATCATATATTTGTTGCAATTTACTGATGAACAAGAAAGTTTCTTAATTTATAGGCAAATAAAATAGCTATTCTATTCATTAGTGTATATAATTATTTTTATTATGTCCAAAAATTAGACTGAAAAGTCATAAGCAAAATTAGACAAGTTATCTGATAGTTCTGGCAAATGTTTTGAAAAGCACGGTATGTATGTTATATGCTTAAAGTTTTTTCTCAGTTTTTACAAAATAAAATCTTCTTTAAAAAAATTAAGTACAGAAAAATTGTTTTTATAATTATTGACTCATTTATATCCAGTTCTAGTATGATTGGAATAAAAGTTCTTTAAATAAAAGTGCTCTTAATAGTGTTTCGTCTTTTGAGATAGCCACTTATTTCTAAATTTCTGAAATGGTAGATTTTCAGAAGGCACAGCTTTTAGTAAAGCCATTTTTGATACTCTGGATATCAGATAATCTATATGAAAGGCCCAGGTTTTCGCATGGGGATACTTAGGTGAAGGAAGTATAAGTCATCATTTTCTAAACATTATTTAAATATCACAGTAATGATCTTTCCCATATTAGTCATGTCATCTGTTTTTTGGCTATTTTTACTTAATATTTTTCCTTAAATTTACTTAAAAAATCAGATGCATTTATTTTAAAAAGAAACATAAATGGAAAAGCATTCTCATTGTGGTAGAGGTAACTGTAAAAATGAAAACAGGAAATACAAAACAGAGACTACAAAACAGGTATAAATTTTAGCTAGACTGTTGCCTGTTGAAGCCTCTGAGCCTGAAGCCTGTTCCCTGTCTTAAGATGGGAGGTTAGCAAGTGTTACAGAAGTGTTAGAGACATGTTAGTATCAAACTGAGACTTTGTCCTTGATATTATGTGATGAAAAAATTGAAACAGAATTAGTTTTCTCACTGTGATTCCGTGCTACTTAGTGTCATGTCCAGATTTTTTTTGAAGCACACTGTAGGAAGGTATTCTCAGAGAAAAAGTACTTATTTTTGCTCCTAAAAAAGGCAGAGAAAGTAAGTGTAGGATATGGAGATATGACGTTAAAAGGATGAGATATAATGGTGCCTTTAGAAAATTCTTGAGTGACATTTAGAAATGGGTCTGATTTTATTTTGGCATAGAGATTTGCAGTTTTAATATTTATGCATGTTTTTTTGAATTCTCTAGAGGATAGTAGAAAATGAGAAAATTAATGCAGAAAAGTCATCAAAACAGAAAGTGGATCTCCAGTCTTTGCCAACTCGTGCCTATCTGGATCAGACAGTTGTGCCTATCTTATTACAAGGACTTGCTGTACTTGCAAAGGAAAGGTAAGATAATAGTGTCTCTCTGCAAATGGGCTTACCAGAGAAAGCAAAATAAAAACTTCCCTGGTTGAAATATCATTAGTTATGTGTAGTTATTTCTTTTACTGTATAAGAAACTTATAGATACTAAAGATTCTTTAAAAAGAAGTCAGACATAACCTCAGTTCAGACATTGTATTTTTATACTAGTCTTAGATCATGTGCATATTTGTAATCATGGTATACATGTAATTTTATATCTCGTTTTTGAACATTTAGGTCCAATTTCCTTTATTACTGTTGGTCACTAGGTAGTTTATCTGCTTTCATTTCTTTTTGTTTTTGTTTAATTACTTCCTTAGGATAAACACCCAAGAGTTGGTTTACTATTTCAAATGACATGACTATTTTTATGGTGTTTGACCCATAATAATATATTTCCATCGAAAAGTTTATCCTTAAGATTCTTCCAGTGTCATCATAGCCTTAACTACACGTGTGTTATAAACTTTTTTTATGAAGTTGTTTTAATTTACATTTTTTTTGTTAGCAAGATTACAATTTTTTCTCTGTTATGTACATGTTTTTTCCCCTGGTAATTCTACCTAAATTATTTTTGTATAAGTAAATCAATAAGAAAATTTTTTTGTAAGTTACATTAGTCAGTATTTATTGGATGTAACTGGCTTCCAGGTGGCGCAGTGGTAAAGAACCTTCCCTCCAATGCAGGAGAAATGGGAGATGGGGGTTCAGTCTCTGGGTGGGGAAGATCCCCTGGAGAAGGAAATGGCAACCCACTCCATTGTTCTTGCATGGATATTTTTCTCAAAAGACTAATAATGAACACTGTAAAATTTCCAGTATATTGGAAATTCTAAATATTACTTTAAATTCTAGAAGCCTAAAATTTGAAAAAGTTTTAAAGTAATATTCTATTAATAAATGAAAGTTTTTGCATTTATTGTAAGGGATTTTAGCAAAATAATCCATCAAATTATTATGTAACAAGTATTGTCTCTGTCTAGTTAGCTCAAAAGGCTGTTTAAAGTGCTAAGAGAATGTTTAGAGATTGTTGTAAATCAGTTCTAAATATGCTTTTTTATAATGGAGTTTAAAATATATGGTCCCCCAACTTTTCATCTTTGGACCTGTTTTATCAGCAAAAAGTACATATGTAAAGGTGATAAATGTGAAATAACATTATTTTATTAAAATTTTTTTCGTTTTATTGAGAAAAATATACATCACTGTTTAAAGTATACAGCATGATGTTTTACCGCATAGGTTTAGTTAACATCCATTATCTCATACATAGATACAATGGAAAAAAAAGAAAACATCTTTTTGTTATGAGAACTCTTAGGATCTACTCTTTTAACAACTTTCTTGTATGTCATATAGCGGTGTCAGCTATGGTCATGTTGTACATTACATCCTTTGTACTTACAATTGGAATTTTATACCTTTTGACCGCCTTCTTCCAGCTCCGCCTCCTACCCACTGCTTAATTTTAAAATATGTTTAAGGGACTTCTGGCAATCCAGTGGGTTAAGACTCCGTACTTCCAGTGCAGGGGGCACAGATTCAATGCCTAGTCCAAGAACTAAGATCTCATGTCCCATATGGCACAGCCAAAAGAAAAGAGATTTTATGGAACAATACATTTAACGCATCTAGAATGTAAATTTCTAAAATTTGGATTTCTTTTCCCTTACAGACCACCAAATCCCATTGAATTTCTAGCATCATATCTTTTAAAAAACAAGGCACAGTTTGAAGATCGAAACTGACTTATTGGGAAGAACAGAAAAATTTGGTTTCTACTGTAGATTTACATGATTAAGAGGCAGCTTTAATTGCCATGATCCCCCCCCACCCCACCCCACCCTTTTTGGAAGAATAAGAACCTTCAGGACAACAGAACTTATTTCGGAGTTGCAGAAGAAGACATCATTTCCCTTATTGATTTAATCACAAACTTATTTAATGAGTGTGTTCCGTGCAATTTTTTTTCAGATTGTCTTTAACTTTGTTTTTAAAATGACCTTCGAAATAAACTGTTAAAACATCATTATTTTACAGTAGTTTTTGTTCTGTATGGCAAATATTTTATGCGGTTCAGTTGTTTTCATGTGTCTTGCTCCCATGTGTCTTAACATGCTGCAGAGTTTTACAACAGTGTGAAAAATACACCATAGTCAATTCGAATATAGAAAACTCTCAGCCAGTTTTTCTAGTGTTGTTCCTGGATCTCTCAGAGAATAGGATTTGGGCATTTTCAGTTTTTAACAAATATCATTGGTGATTCTAATGCACAATAAATTTGGAGTGCTGTTATAAGTACTGCAGAGGGTGTCCAATATCCTTCAGTGCTATCAACCTTTATGCTATTAATATAGTAGTAGATATCATTTATTATAGTTCTACTATGTGTTAGGGACAGAACTATTTTATTTAAATTATCTCTAATGTAGCAACTCTGCAAAGTAGTAGATCTTGCTATTCCGATTTTGCAGATGAAACTGATTGGGAGAGGTTAAGTGACTTGCTCAAGGCCACACAGCTGGTAAGTGTTTGAATGGGCATTGAGACGCAGTTCTACCAATGTGTTGCTGATAGCTAAGTGAGAAATTCTTGGGCTAGTTAACATACTGCTGCTTTTTGCAATTAAAAAGCTAGTCCTTTTTTTTTTTTCAGGTCTGCTCACTTTGTCCTGTATGAAGAAATTGAGATAATGCGCTAGCTCAGTAAAGAGAAAATTGTCTGCAGAGAGCCAGGCAGGAAGAACATTCACTAGAGCTCTGGTTTCTTAACTGGGAGTGATTTCGCACCCTTCTCCCCTCCTTTCCCAAGGGACACTAGGGGATGTCCAGAAACATTTTGGTGTCATAACTGGAGTAAGGTGAGATTCTACTGGCATCTAGTGGATAATTGCCAGGCACGCTGCTAAATATCTTAATGCATAGACAACCTGGGTGTCCCATGCATACCCCCAAATCGTCCAGCTCAAAATGTCAGTAGTGCTAAGGTTGAGAAACCCTGCTTTGGAAGCACGTTAGAGACATGCCTCCAAGCTAAACATGTGAAGGCAGAGTTAGAAATGTAATGCTGACATGGTATGTCTTCTAGTTCTCTTTAATACAGCATAAACTTACTAAAGTTCTCTTTAATATAGCAAAAAAGGAGTGATGCTTGGGGAGGTGATATGGTTTTGATGTATCTATGTGGGTTGATAGGTCTGAATGGGATAAACCTGGAAATACTGGACTCATACACTGCTTATAGTTTTTGCAAGTATTAATTTCACTAAATTTATTTTGGTGATTTGACTAATATGTTAATCTACCTTTTTTTTTAGTGTTATTTTCATATTTGAGTAAGTACTAATTGGGTAGTCTTTTATTAAAATATAGTTTTAACAGTCCATCAGCGATTCACATCAGAGCCACTTGTGAAACTTTTCATATAGAAATATATACATACATATATTAAAAGTGTAAATAGAAATTATATCTGTTATATATCTCTATGCATGCCTGGACCCTGGAGAGCCTGATGCAACTGGGATAGAGTCTGGGCTTCTCAATTTGGGAAAAACTCTAAGGCATTCTCATAGCACCTTTGGTTAGCGACTGCTGCTGCTGCTGCTAAGTCACTTCAGTCGTGTCCGACTCTGTGTGACCCCAAGGACATCAGCCCACCAGGCTCCCCCGTCCCTGGGATTCTCCAGGCAAGAACACGAGTGGGTTGCCATTTCCTTCCCCAATGAGTGAAAGTGAAAAGTGAAAGTGAAGTCGCTTAGTCGTGTCTGACTACTTAGAAGTAATTCAGTACTCTGCCTAGTACTGCATTAATTTTAGTGTTCTATTGAGTTATCTTCAAGATAGGGCTTAAATTATTCAATCTTAAAATTGATACCTTTTTCAGTAAGGGCTGAGAATAGGGGTGTCTTTTGCTGGCAGTGCACATCCTGCTTATCATGTACCATATGCCAAGCACCATTCTAAATACATGAATTGTCATTTAATCCTCAAAACCCTATGATGGAGGTTTAATAACTCACTTTTAGATGAGAAAAGTGAGATTGAATTAACTTGCTTAAAGTTACAGGGGAAGTAAGTTCAGGGCAGAGATTCAAACCAAGCTTAATGCTGTATTGGCTCCCTCCCCCTTAATGCTGTATTGCCCTCAGGTGTGCTTAAAATTTTTCCTTGGGAAAAATATCAGTCTGTCTTTGTGTGTACAATAGAAGCCCTCTAATCTGGTTGATAGATTAAAAGGAATCATAATAAGGAATCATAAAAGACACTGGATAGTTTTTTTTAAAAATCTTAATCTATTATTGGTAATATTTTTGATTTCAGCCATTGCTCTGGGTATGGGTTCTTTGATTGGAATTCTGTATTTCTTCCACACACCACTCCTATAATGTATGCAGTTTCAGGTTTTTTGAAAGTAGAGTAAGATCTTAGACATAAGATCTTAACACCTTAAGGCATTAAGTGTATAATGATCCTTCATGAGTTCTTTCTCCTGCCTTTGGTCATCTTATCTGCCTCTCATTTGACAATTGTTTTTATTGAGTCCAAAGCATTTCACCTAATTTTTGTACTAATACCTTTTGTATTATGTATTTCTATTTCATTGGCTTATGTAATATTTTATTAAATTATGTAATGGCAGTACCTTGTACATCTGGTATAAATAGGTTGGAGAACGTGATTAAGCCTTGTTAGTGATGCGCACACACCTGGGAGAAGAGTTGCAACAATGTGAATTTCCTAGGTGTAATCTACCAGCTTTAAGAATTCAGCTTGTGGTGGACATGGTTCAGTGTATTTTCTATGGAGATGGAGAACATCGCTTTATTCCAGTAAGTTGGTTAAATAGGAATCACTTAAGCAAGCTTCTGTTACACTTTGAGGAGGTATTTCATGTGTAGCTGACAATTTTACTATAGAAACAATTCCTACCCTTTGATTAGGAAGATAATGTTTAGGAAACAAATTTTACAATAATAGAGTAAAAGTACTATATCCTATAGAGTGAATTTCTTGAAAAAGGTGGATAAGTGAGAGGACCAGTACAGTAAATCAGGAATAGATTCCTAGAGGATACAGAGACCTTAAATTGGAAAAACAGGGACTTCCCTGTTGGTCTAATGGTTACGACTCCACGCTTTCACTGCCAAGGGCACAGGTTTAATCCCGGTCAGGGAATTTAAGATTCCCACGTGGTGGGACCAAAAAATAAAAGTTTTAATAGAAGGAAACTAAACTGTCTTCCTAATTCTGATGAGCCTATGGGGAGAATATTGAACCTTTGTTTAAATAAATCTCATTTAGGAAAAGGTATAGGAGATTTTGGGCTTTCCAGGTGGCTCAGTGGGTCAAGAAGCCAAATGTAATGCAGGGGACACAGGTGACACAGATTCAATCCCTGGGTCAGGAAGATCCCCTGGAGTAGGAACTGGCAACCCACTCCAGTATTCTTGCCTGGGAAATCCCATGGACAGAGGAGCCTGGTGGGCTACAGTCCAAGGGGTCACAAAGACTCAGACACAACTGAGCGCACACATACACCATAGGAGATTTTAAGATTGATAACCTCCCATTAGCAACATGATAGAATGGTTGTAGGAACTGCATTAAATATTGTAGCCAGGTATGTTCCTGGACTGCATTCCAAAAAGGTATTAACAAATAGGCCTGATACATATGTCTAACTATAACAACAAGGGGAAAAAGATGGATGGTGTAAATGACTACTTCTGACAATCCGCTTGCTTAAAATCTCTGGATTTAAAGTAGGTGATCTAGGGAAATAGATCACCGGAGCTAAAGGGGGCAGTCAGTAATGAATAAGAATTTTCTTTATAGGAAAACTCATCAGCCTTTAGACACTTTAAATCTTTTGCCTCAGTTTAATTTCTCTGTTTAATTTGTTAATCCTAAATAATTAACAAATTTGCAGAAAACTCTATGTACAAAATTTACTCCAAAAAATTGGAAATGAACAAGTTTTCATCTTCTGGGAATCATTTAATATGTAAAGATTTAGCCTAGTGTCAGGTACATAGTAAGGGTTTAGTAAATATTCCTTATGAAGAATGGTTTCTAAAGAAGAAAAGGGC
This sequence comes from Odocoileus virginianus, assembly GCF_023699985.2. NCBI lineage: Eukaryota > Metazoa > Chordata > Mammalia > Artiodactyla > Cervidae > Odocoileus > Odocoileus virginianus. The sequence goes on along the minus strand of NC_069675.1, from coordinate 14,351,049 downwards.
TAAGTCAACTGATACTAGGTTATAGTGTTAACTGAAATTAAAAGAGCATCCTTATGCTCAACTCTTCTCTCAAGCTTCAGTTTTTCAAAACCCTGTGGAATTCTAGAATATTTTTCTGGTAAAGAACTTCAGTAATTAGAGGGCTCCTCAACATAGCAGTTGTGTACAAAGTGAAAGTGAAAGTCGCTCAGTCCTGTCTGACTCTTTGCAATCCCATGGACTATACAGTTCATGGAATTCTCTAGGTTAGAATACTGAAATGAGTAGCTTTTCTCTTCTCCAGGGGATCTTCCCAACCCAGGGATCGAACCCAGGTCTCCTGCACTGCAGGCGGATTCCTTACCAGCTGAGCCACAAGGGAAGCCCAGTTGTGTATAAGATTTAAAAATGGTCAGTTTAATACTGCCATATAAGCTCCAAAAATCAAGCCTAATAAATTACTTTTGGGGTATAGGTAGTATACATATGTGGCACAAAGTTCAAAAGATACACAAAGATGTACACTGACTTTTAGCAGTTTGTTGTATCCTTCTAGAAGTATCCCACTTATATGCAAGTGTGTGAGAAGTGTTTGGTTTTACACAAATGATATCATAACCTTACACATTGTTCTGCAATTTGCTTTTTGCATTTCTTTTGACGCTCTTTCCATACCAGTATATAAGACCACCTTATTGTTTTTAAAGGGTGCATACATATGGATATATCCTAAATTAACAAGTATCATTGACAGGTACTGTGTTTGTTTCTACTTGTTAGTACAGACTGATGCAGTGACTCTCTGACATGCTATTTCAGAAGATAGTTATTAATGTTGGGCTCTAGGTGTCTTTATTTGTTGAAGTCTGTGCTTCATGAAGACTATTAATGAAGATTTCCTCCTTGCCCTTTACTTTGGATGATGTTTATGGAGTGTCAAACCCAAATCCTTGGTGGATATAATGGAATTGTTAATATGAAGTGTACAGTATTGCCAAACAGGCTTCTAGGATATCAAGTATTTTCCATTATATGGATCTTCCTTAATTTAGGGGTTGGGGTCTTTCAAGAGTTTATCCTTGAATAAAGTAGCCAGAATAAGATGGACAAGAGGAGTAATGATGGGATATATTGAGCATTCTAGAGATAATAGAAGATCCTCTAACCTTTGACTTCACTTGGCATTGTGGTCTTTCCTGAGTTTGATCAGTAAGAAAAATCCTTTGAGGAAAGAAGCCTCCAACTGAGCATTTTAATAGGGAGGATGCTTAATTTTAGATTAGATTACTAGCTTGGAACGAGACCTAGGATTGTTGCTAGGAGCAGAGGATAATGAGAACACAAACATTTACAAAGAACAGTTTATAAGTTGTTTTCAGGTGCCTTACTTAGTGATTCTCACAGGCAGTTAAATATGACTGCTGTTTGCATTTCAGAGATGAGACAACAGGGTTGAAAAGGTTAAATTACTAGATATCCATAATCACACAGCTGATGAGTGACAGAGCAATCAATGTTCTCACACCATATAAACCATATCAACTATTTCCTTTTCTTGGAATTTACAGTGAAGTGTTTACAATTTCATCAGTTATCACCGAGTTTTGTCACTTCAGAGAGTACCAGGGAATCAGCTTCAGCCCTCCTTTTTCTGTTATCCCTAGATTGATTACTTAGTATGTGTACCCCCACCCTCCAATATTTGAGCAGGTTAGCAGTGAAGTGAGAGGGTTAAAAATTGAATACAGAACTATATAGAGTGGAGGTTTTTTTCCTTTTTCTTTTTTGCAGCTTAAAAAGTGTATACAAAGGTGTGAAAGTCAGAGATGTTCCAGTAATTGACCAGGACTGGGATCTCAAGCAAGATCCATGGAACTTAAAGTCGAAAAGGTGAGAATAGAAAGTGTAGTACCTGGAAAAAAAAAATTCTATTACTATGACACTAGGAAAACTTGAAAATTAAGCACAGTCGTTTGCTTTGGCCTCTACACGGATCTGTTTAGTGTGAATTTCAGATATAACAATGTTATAGTTTTAATGCCAAGTCTATCTTTGAAGGCATGCAATTTGCTCTTACTCTCTTCCTAGTTTTGGAATGGTCTACTCCATAACATTTTCTTGGAGGTCCAAGATATTCTACTTTACTGTGATTATTATATAATTTTAATGTAATTGTTTCTGACACTTGCGGTGGGATTTAAAAGATAATTGAGGGTTAGAAATAATGTTTGGGGGGTTAGTCGCTAAGTCGTGTCCGACTCTTGCAACCCCATGGACTGTAGCCTGCCAGGCTCCTCTGTCCATGGGGTTCTCCAGTCAAGATTACTGGAGTGGGGTACCATTTCCTTCTCCAGGGGATCCTCCCAACCCAGGAATCAAACCCTGGTCTCCTGCACTGCAGGCAAAGTCTTTACCAACTGAGCTATAAGAGAAGGCCATCTATTAGGCTCTTTATATTTATTAACTCATAACCCTAGGGACACACCTCGAGTATTGTTATGCCCATTTTATAGATGAGAATAACTGAGGCTAGCTATGTCACATTGTAGCCCAGGTACAGAGTTAAGATATGCACTTACATAAACATAAATCGAAACAAGACAAATACCACGATTAGGTGGTAAGGGTGGCCCGGTGAAGTAAAAGCATTTGCCGCACCACAGGCACACCTGCTTCTACAAATGAATTTCCCAACGTGGCCACAGGCTTGCGTGCCTAGGAATGAAACCTTAGGGGGTGAGCACCCACTAAGGGTTCCTGCGTGTGGCGGGGAAGACAGGGGACTTTCCACGTGGAAAGCTGCACCGTAGAGCCCCCGGTGCTCCCGGTTTAAGGAAGTTGGTTGGGGGAGGGGGCTTGCCCTGCGGCTGCGTCCTGCTCCCCGCGCCCTCCCCCTCCCCGCCTCTGCTGCCGCTAAACCCCGGAGAGCGGAGCGCGCACGGTGAGATTCCTCGGCGGGCCTGGCAGCGGCTGCTGGGCATGCTCAGTGGGCAGGACCCGTTAGAGTGGCGAGTAAGGAAGCGTTGGCTCTGCTCGAGGCTGCCTTCCCCGGTTCAGGCCCCGGCCCTGGGCTTTTGTGTGCGCAGAGCCGCAGCCGCCGCTGCTTCCTCGTGGGGCCGCCCGACCCCAGATGCCGTCTGGCCTGTCCGGTGTCCGCCGTTAACCTCGCCGCGCGGCCGGAGGAGGAGCGGGGCGGGGCGGGGCCGGCGGGCCGGCAGCCGGGCGGGCAGGAGGGCCCGGCCGGGGGTGGGGGTGGGTGCGGGGAGTCCCGCTGGGGGTGGGGGGAGGGGGCGGGCGTGGAGTCACGGGGGTGGGGTCACCGGCGGTGGCTCTGGGAGGCCGACCGGGAAGGGAGGGGGCCGTGGGGGCGGCTCGGCGGAACCAGCCCCGGCTGGGGAGCAGCGGCGACTCCGGGGGCCGGGGCCACGGCTTTCCGAGCTTCGGCGTGAGGCCGCCGCGGGCCCCGTCTTCCGGCGGCCGCCCGAGTTTGTGGTGATTGTTGCCGCCGCCGCCGCCACCGCCCCGGCTGCCATCTCCTCCTCCTCCTCCTCCGGGGCCGCCGCCTCCTCCTCTTCCTCCTCCTCCTGGGCCGGGCCGATCCCCTCCCCGCTGCCGCCTCCTCCTGGGCTGGGCCCGCGGTGTCTCGTCCCCTCGCGGAGCCGCTCCTGCCGCCGCCGCCGCCGCCGCCGCCTCCTCATTCATCCTCGTGCACCATAGGCGGCACAGGCACCAAGATGTCCAACCGAGTGGTCTGCCGGGAAGCCAGTCACGCCGGGAGCTGGTACACAGCCTCAGGTAGGGCCCCAGGCCGGCCGGCCCGCCCGCCGCTGCCGCCGCCTGGCCCGGCGCCCGGCCGGCCGAGGTCGGCGGCCCGGCCCCGCGCGGCGGCGGGAGGGACGAGGGCGCGGACGGCCGCCGGCCGCGGACCGCGTGGGGAGGGAGCGGGCCGGAGGCCGGCCTCGCCGCCTCCCCCACCCGGGCGGCATCCTGCCGGGCAGCCCGGGGCCGGCCACCCTCACGCTCTGCCGGGAGTTGGGCGAGAGGGAGAGTTGCCTCCTCGGCAGCCTGCGCCCTCCCTCGGGACCCGGCTTGGGTAAAGAATGTGCTACCCGACCGAGCCTCCTCCGGTTCCCGGGAAGCGGGTGGCCGGCCGCAGCCGCCCTGGGGAGGACCGTTCACCCGGCGTCCGAACCCCGCTTCCTCCGCGCGACCCTCCGGCCGCGGGAGGGACGCGCCTTCCTCCTCTCCCCACCCCTCCCCTCCCGTCTCCTCTCCTCTCCTCCCCGAACGGCGCCCGCGCGACCCGGGGAGTTCTCAGCCTCCCGGGCGCTCCCGGGCTCTGCTCGCCCGCCTCCTGCCAGGCAGCCTTCGCCCTCTCCACCCCTCCTCCCCCGACTGTTCAGAACGGGAGGCCGCATTTCCCCGCACCTCTTGAGGTGCTTTGCCGTCTTGAGAGGAGTCGAGGGTAGTACTTTTTCACTTGCCAGACTGGAGGCAAGGTCTGGGCTTGGGAGACCTGGGAGAGGAGGCCCTTTCCTGGGATTTGCAGCTCAGCCCGTTGGGGGTAGACTAGGAGTACTGGTGAGCAGGGGCTCGGGGTGGCCTCCCAGCTCTTTTGTCAGTGTTTTCATTGTTACTGTCATTCACGAAAGGGGCAGCTGGAGATGGCATCAGCGCCTTTCCTGAACAGCCTCAAGCCTCAACACCGAGCAGGTGCTGGAAATAGCGAACGCGGTGGGTCAGATTTTGAGTGAATTTAATCTTCTGTTGACTCTGTCCAAAAACATTTTAGAGCTCTTTATGTAAGAGAGTGTAGGGACTTTCCCTTTAGTAAAGCTGTGGTTGGAACGACTGTTTTGGGGGATTACTTTCTGGAGTCACATTTCTGTTAAGTTGACAAAGTTCCATTGTGATTCCTGAATTTTCAGTCATTTGGTATTGGCTTATCAATAAGGAGACCCAGCTCTTTAATGTGAGGCAGATCATGTTCTCCTTTGCAAATAGTTGGGTTGGACAGTGACATGGTTTGTGAGAAGACAAAGATTTGCAAGATAATTCATTTCTCTGAGGTTGCTAAGCTCTCTCATTAAATGCATGCACTTTACTGACTCACTGAAAATTTCCTGTGTTAAGAAGACACAAAGGATTTGCAGGCCTAACAGGTAGCTATAGTTTTGCATTAAGCAGATGACTTTTCATGGTTACAGTGGCTTCCCTCATGGTCCCAAAGTACTTCATAAATATTTCATCAGGTCTCACAACCTAGAATGTCAGCGAAGCTTTTCTTGTTCAGTTTATGCAGATGTGCCCATGATTCTGTACAGACCAGTGGCAGAACAGGAATGGGAGTCACTGGCTCCTGGGTTTGCCCTCCAATCACGGCACTATTACTATTACATTTATCAATGAATAATAGTATTTTCAGGGTTGTAAGTCACTGAACGTTTTTTCTTCAGTGTATTCTGAAGCACTACAGAGTCTCAGTTTTCACTTTCATGACCATCTTTTGGTTATTTTGTCTTCTATACCTTTCAAAAATGTTTTAAACTTCTTTTGTAGTTTGCATTGAAATGTGGGCAAATGATTCCAGAGCAATTTTTATATGTTCTTGAACATTCTTTTCATAGTAAAATAAGGCATAGTTCACACTGCAGACTTGAAAAGACTCCTTCAATAATCTTCTTAATGTAAGAATTCTTTACTCTAGCTCAAGACATTGTGTTTTTAAAACTATCAATAGTGAACTAAAATGGGCAACTTAAAAATTTTTTTTAAACTATATTCTTATTTCCCTCAATTCTGAATGAAATCAATGTCATTTTGGTAATGTGAGTTGTCATGGAGAAGTTTATTGTTAAAAAAAATTCAGACCATGTGTCGCTTGTGTGTGTGTGACTTAAGTAATAATTAAGGGTGAATTTAAAGCAATTTAGTTTTAAAAGCTGATTGCATGTTTTAACAATGATTAAAAATATATCTAAGTAAATTTTGACTTAATTTATTGATCCCTAGACCCCAGTGTACCTCGATTGGTAACACTGACCATTGGAAAAATTTTACTTGTGTTATTGTTGTTCCCTTAAACTAGCCTTAAAAGCATATAATAGGAGGCATGTGCTTTTGGATTGTCATTCTGTAGTTCCTACAGCATTCAAATGATTGTGTCTGTAGAATTAAAGTGTTTAATTATTGATAAAAGAGATAAATAAAATATGCTTCATTTATATAGCTAGTTCAGGAAAAAAAGTGTGTACATACATATATGTATTTTGTATATATAACACACATCTTCATTTTAATTTACACCTTGCTATATGCTAGATCCACTGATAGACATATCAAGTATTCCCTGCCCTCCAGGAAGATAATTTGAAGTAAGTAGTAACTCAAGACAGCAAGTAAATATCAGATAAATTGAAGCAGTGCTTCTAGGGGCTAGGAGGAGGGTGGAATCACTTCAAAGATTGAATTATGCTTGGAAGGAAGGGTGTTTGGGTAGCTTTGGAAAGGGGAAAGTACATTGGGGAACACCACAAAGATACAGAGGCAGGTGAGTATAAGTAGGTCAGTTTGATAAGAATGGACGCTTCTAACACGGGTGTGGTTCGGGGACCTGGTTGAAGCTAGGGTGTAGGTGCCTACGCATTCATAGGGATTTTCACTTACGCAATGGGCAGTCAGGACCAGTGCAGAAGTTTCTGAGTAGGGGACTGATACACAAGAAACATTTTAGGAAAATTAATCTCATAGGACGATTAATCCTCGCTTCTTTACTGATGTACAGCAGGGATCAGCAAACTCACAGTGCCTGCAGTCCAAATCCAGCCTGTGACCTTTTTTTTTTTTTTATTTTTTGGTAAAGTCCACTGGTGAAGTATGGTTTTTAATTTTTAAAGGGTTTAAAAAAACAAAACCAAGAAGTGCAGTAGAGACTGTATGTGGCTTGTAAAGCATAAAGTTTTTACTATTTACTGGCCTACAGAAAAAAAATCATTGACACATAGTGTATGTTAGTGGTTCTCAATGTGACCTCTTGATCAGCAGCATGATGACTGTACTCTGTATTTGTTTCTGGGTGTGTTGTATCTTTCATTTGATTGTTTCAGGCCCTCCCTTATCTTCTGTCTGGACAGTTATAACTCTCTCCTAACTGCCGTTCTTTCTGCCAGCTTGATTCCCCTTAGGTCTATGTTCTGCATTGCTCCCTGGATAATCTCTCTGACCACATAATTTCTTTGCATAAACCTTACTGGCCCATCTTGCCTGTTGGATAAGGTCTAAGTCCTTTCATGACTTGGCATCTTTCTATCTCTTGCCACTTCCCCCAATCCCATCCTAGTTCTCCCTTTTACTACTCTTAAGCAATGTCTAACAGCTGTTCATTGTTTCTTTAAACACACTATGCTGTTTCTTATCACTGTGTTTTCATTCAAGCTGTTTCCTCTGTTGGAATGCACCTCACCAGGATAACTTCTAATGTTTTAAGGACTCAGATGTTAGCATCTCTTAGAAGCCTACCCTGATGCCTTTCCTCCCACTGTCTGTTTTTGATGTTCCTTTGTGTTGCTCTGTTTATCTCTACACTTTTACCTTGTTATCTGTGTGTGTGGTCTTTTGTAAGATTATGAACTAGAAACCAGGGATCATTTTCTACTAATTTTTTTAATACCCTAAGTTCTCAGCTCTGGTTTTGTACAACTTAGTAGATATTCACTAAGTATCTGAACAAGTGAACATTAAAGTACTTGTCACATAGGAGACTTGGACAAAGATATTGATGTCTGAATCTCTAGGAGCATTGGGCGTGATACAGGACCATTGCTAGTTAAGTCTTTGAGCATGGTGTAGGTGAAGAATCTTGGTAGAAGAGGATTAGAAATCTTGATTCACTAGTTGGGGGGACTGTATTTAATATAAAATTTTTAAAGAAATATGACATACATAGAAGTGTACAGCTAGTTGAAGTTTCACAAAACAGGCATATCATTGTAAGTAGCAGCCAGCTCGGCCAGTATCAGTACTGGAAGTCTCACCTTGCACCGCGTTCCTTGTATTCTAATGCCACAGGGAAGTTTTGTCTGTTCTTGAACTCTGTGTTAAAGGAATCGTGTAATATATATTGTTTGAGCTTCTTTTGTTCAACATTATGTTTATGAGATTAATTCATGTTTTACTGTGGTTTGTTTGCTCTATGAGTAAACCACAGTTTTTCCATTCTACTGTTGATGGACATTTACATACAGTTTTGCCACTTTGAAAATTTTTGTACTCTTATTTCCTGATGAACACATATATGCATTTTTGTTGGGTATATACCTTAAGTGGAATTATTAGGTCATAGTTATGGCTATGATATATTCATTTTTAGTAGATTTTGCTGAAGTTCTGCCAAGTGGTTTCATAAACTTATACTCCCCTCAGCAGTGTGTGAGAGAGTTCCAGTTGTTCCACATCTTTGCCAACACTTGGTATTTTTATTTTTAGTTATGTCTGGAAGGGTGTATAGTGACATTGATTGTAGTTTTTATTTTCCTGATGACTGTTGACATTGAGCATCTTTTTTTTATTAGGGACCCCATGTTTATTAGCCATTTGAACTTCTGCTTTTGTGAAGTGTCTGTTAAGTCTTTTGCCCTTTTTCTACTAAGGTATTTACTTTTTCCATATTGATGTAGTTCTTTATGTATTTTGGATATAGTCTTTTTAGATAGGAGTATTGCAGATATCTTCTATTCTGTAGCTTTTTCAGGATCTTACTGTCTTTGTGACCCTAAAGTTCTTCATTTTAAAGAAGTCTGGTTAACAATTGGTTAGTGTTCTTTTGTTTCCATTTATGAAATCTCTACCTACCTTAGTGTCATGAAATTAACTTTCCTATGTTTTCTTTTAAAAGCTTTCTTTTCACCTTTCTTAGTAAGATCAGTAATTCATCTGCTTGATAGCTGTATCTGTATGGTTTTGGTAGGTTACAGAGATTTATTTTGAAATGTACATATAGAAAAAGTATAAAAAAAATAAAGAAAAAGTATAAATGAGTGTGCAAAATGGGGGTATACTTTGATGAATATCCAGAAATATCCAGAAGTATAACATACTCTGTAACTATCCCCTAGCTCAAGGAATAGAACATTTTCAACATCTCTGAGGGATCTATTACATTTTAGTGTTTTCTGAAATTGGTATATTTTATATCTTAAGTGTATATATAATGTGGGAGTATTTCCCCCCTGGAAATTGGTTGTTATAGCTTATAATCACTAGTGTCATAGAAGTAAGGAAATATATCAGCATCTAATGATTTCATAAAGCATTCTTGAAATGTTTGTTTGATATATCTTAATAGCAGTTTGCTTTTTTAAGTTGTTTTAATTCTTTCTGTCATATTTCAGGAATATATTTAATAGAATTATATCAGGGGTCTATTGTTGGAAAACCACAACCTTTTTTTATTGCTTGTATCTTGAGTTCTAGAGTGTCAAAATATATCTTGGTGTGTGAGAAACAAATATATTCTCCTTTGAAAAGAAAATACTATATAGTATTTCATTTTGAAATGAGATTTTTTATATTATTAATATGGTTTTTCTGTATGATGGTCTTTCTTTGTTCGTCATCCTGTTATTTTATCTTGGAGAAGGGCAAGAAAGAGAACAAATTTCTTAGGTAAACTGTTGAGATTATTGCTTAACTACCTCTCACTTTCTCCATTGTCCTTTCACGTGCAGGTTCCAAGTCAAAAATCTCCCTACCTCCATAGTGTAGTTTATATTATCTACTTTTGGGTTTTTGTCCATTTTAAAGAAAATCAAGACACCAAGTAAAGATGTCATTTGTTAAATGTATTCTGTAGTTGCATTTACATATATGTGTATGTAACCTCTAATCTTCAAAAGGCTGCTACAAGTTTGGTATTATCTGCATTTATGGATGTGGAAACCATGACTCAGAGAGTTTGAGAAACTCGTTTAAGTTGTTTTAAGGCATAGAAAGTAAGTGGAAGAGCCAGTCTGACCCCGAAACTAGGAGCGAGGAGGTATGCTTTCCCAAACACTGAGCTTTTCTGTTGCAGTCGGTTTTTCTTACACTACAATATTTGCATTTAACTGGCACTTATGTATCATTTATGGTTTGTAAAGCATTGTCTCATACATTTTTTATGTTCACAATAATGATTAGGTGTAGGACAGGTAGGGTGGGCGGGTCTTTGATCCACCCCCACTTTGCTATTTTATTCATGAGAAACTAAGACTTGAAGGAAACTAAGTTGCCTGAGTCATCTACTGTTAAGTGGTAGAGCTAGAATTTGAACCTAGGACTTCTAGCTGAAGCCTAGTATTCTTTCTAATTATAGTAATGCTAGAGTAAGTAAGAAGTTGAGCTATTTGGAATCAGTAAACACCTCTATAATTGTCAGGTAAATATATTATAAAATAAAAGCATGAGTAAAAACACTTATGAATATTGAATATTATTGATATGGTATAAAAACTGACAAAAGAATTGGTAGAGTTTAATTAACCTAGGATTAATCAAATCTAGGATTTGAATTTGGGCCTAACAAAACTTGACACTTCTGTAGAGGCTTTATTTAACATATTTGTCAGTATTGGACAAACTCAATTCTGTCTGAAAGGTACTCTAGGGACTAGGTGCATAGTGGAAAATGAAACAGACAGAATCTCTATAGAGTTTATATTCTAGTTGGAGACAGGTTATAAATAAGGTAAGTAAAACATAAAGCATGTTAGATAGAGGAAAGTGCTTTGGAGAATTACAAAGCAAATAAAGCAGAGCTGATGCATGAAGAATGTTAAGGAATGGGAGAAATTTTAAATGGCAAGGAAAGGGTTGACTTCACTGGACCTACATTTGAGTGAAGATGAAGTAGGTGAAAGAACAAGCCTTGCATTGTATATAATTTCAGGTCAGAGGTACAGCAAGTTCTAAGGTACTGTGGCTAGAGCAGGCCTGGAGTATTTGAGGAATGCAGGAAGGTCATTGCAACCAGAATGAAGTGACAGGGGGTGGTTTGATATGAGGTTAAGAGAGGAATAAGATAGCTGGAGTAGAGGCACAAAGGTGTGTGGTCAGATGGCATTAGGTCTGGAGGGCCAGGGTGAGGACTGGAGTGAGAGTGCCACTGGAAAGTTTTGAGCAGTTGGTGACAGGGTCTAATTTGGACTCACTCGAACTGCTTGGCTGCCATGTTAAGAGTAGCTAGAGTTGGGGCATGGGGAAAGCAGTGGCAAGGCCTGCACCAACACTGAAGAGGAAAGTAGCCTCCATCTCACCGATGGTGATGGACTGAGTAATAGCTGTGAAGGTGAATAAGAAGCAGTTGATTATTGGATATATTTTGACGGTAGAGTCCAGAGGATTTGCTGACATACTCAAAGTGAGAGAAGAGAGGCAGAGAAGAGTCATGGATAGCTCTAAGGTTTATCTCTGAGATTGCAATAATGGAGTTTCTGTTATCTGAGATAAGGAAGAGAAACAGGTTTGGAGGGGGAAGGTTAGAAGCTTAATTTTGGTCTGTTAAGTTTGAGATGTTTACTTTATAGTTAAGTGAATATGTGACTCTGGAGTGGAGGGGAGACGCCTAGTGTGGAGATATTAGATTGGGAATTATCATCATGTTAAGTGGCTCAGCAGTAAAGAATTTGCCTAGTAATGCAGGAGTTGGCGGGAACATGGGTTCAGTCCCTGGGTTGAGAAGATCCGGTGGAGGAGGAAATGGCAACCCACTCTAGTATTCTTGCCTGGAAAGTTCCGTGGGCAGAGAAGCCTGGCCGGCTACAATCGATGGGGTTGCAAAGGGTTGAACACGACTGAGCATGTGAGCATGCATGCAGATAATATTTGAAGCCAAGTGTCTGGATGAGATCACTGTAGGAATCAATGTGGTCAGAAAAAAAGAGGTTTGTGAGTGAGCCTTAGAACACTCGCCACTTGAAGAGGTTGAGGAGGTAAGGGTTATCATGTAAGGAAGATAGATGAAGCTTCTGGTGAGGAGGAGGTGTCCTGGGAGCCAAATAGGGAAAATGCTTTAAGGCATCTCAACACAATTTATATAGTTTTTTTCTTAGACAAGCACATTTAATCTGGTTTAAGCAACTCTGGTCTTAGCCATCTCTTACCCTGCTCCCAGAGCTTCCTAACTTGTTGCCTAGTTCCCATTCTATTCTTTACACAACAGCCCGAGAGATCGTTTTAAAATGTAAATAAGATAATATTCTTTTCTAAAAATCCTATCATATTAATATTTAAAATCATACTTAAAAATCCTTGCCAAGACTTAGAAGGTTTTATATGCTTTGACCTCTGCTCAACTTTCTCATTTTATCTTGTATTGCTTGTTGTTTACCTTATGCTGTTCCAGCCATTCAGGCCCCCTTCCTGTTCCCCAGATATGTCAAGCTTACACCTGCCTTAGGACCTTTGCATGTGCTTCATGATGTACTCCGTGTATGGGTGTGAAAGCTGGACAGTAAGAAAGGGTGAGCACCGAAGGATTGATGCCTTCAAACTGTGGTGCTGGAGAAGATTCTTGAGAGCCCCTTGGACTGCACGGAGATCAAATCAGTCAGTCCTAAAGGAAATCAACCCTGAGTGTTCATTGGAAGGACTGATGTTGAAACTCCAGTACTCTGGCCACCTGATGGAAAGAGCCGACTCATTGGAAAAGACCCTGATGCTGGGAAAGATTAAGGCAGGAGGAGAAAGGGACAACGGAGGAGGAGATGGTTGGATGGCATCACTGACTCCATGGACATGAGTTTGAGCAAACTCCGGGAAATAGTGAGGGACAGGGAAACCTGGCAAGTAGCAGTCCATGGGGTTGCAAAGAGTGGACACGACTGAGCTACTGAACAACAAAGTTGTTAACTAACAAAGTGGTTAGCAACAAAGTGTTAACTAATCGTGGCTTGGTAGTCAAGGAAAGTATGTTATTTATTGACTCTCTTATTAGTCACAGTTAGGAGGAGACTTAGGGGGAGACATTGAAAATGAATGGACTAGGTTTTCCCAAAGTGTTCTGAGAAACAATAGTCCTTGGAGATGCCTTTGCAGAAAGGGTTTATGGTCAGATAAGTTTAGGAAATGATGCATCTGTTTTTCTCCCTTGGGCTCAGACATCTAACAATGGACTTGTTTTATGGCTCATTACATGGTCTGTCTTGGTGAGTGTTCTGTGTTTGTTTGAAAATAATGTATGTTTTCTGTAGTTATGGGGTAGAATGCGCTCTAAATATTAATTAGGTTAAGTTAGGTTGTTGTATTTAAATCTTCTCACATTCCTGTTGATTTTCCTTTTTTGTCTGTCCATTCCTGAGAGGAGTATTAAAATTCCAACTGTGATTCTGGGTTTGTCTATTTTTTTCTTTTAGTTTTGTTGATTTGTTGTTTCAAGTTTTTTGAATCTCTGTTTTCTGATATACCTGTTAGGAGTTACACTTTCTTGGTGAATTGAGCAGCACAGTATATGTTGCTCTTCTGTCTGGTAGTATTTCTTACTTTGCAGTGTTCCCTGTTTTGTGTTAATGAAGCCAGTCCAGCTTCCCTGTGGTTAATGTTTACATGTTATATGCTTTCCATGTGTGTCAAGGGTCCCCAGGACCACCTTCAGGTTTGATGATTTGTTAGAAGCATCAGAGCTGTTCTGCTGACAGATGGGGTTTATTACTGAGAAAGAACACAGGTTACAGTGGGGAAGAGCACGTCCAGCGGAGTCCAGGAGAAACCAGGCATGAGCGCCCGGTGTCCTCAGTGTTGCGTGACAGCAAGCGTGAGGTACTGCCCAGGGAAGCTCGGCCGGGCCTTGCTGCCCAGGTTTTTATTGAGGGTCAGTCTGTAGGCATGGGGCACTTTTGTGACTAGCTACTCAGTCTCCAGCCCTCCTGTCTCCTGCAGAGGTCATACTGATACAATGTGGCCCAGGTTAGCAGGAGAACAAAAATAGGAGTTCACAGTAAGTCACATTGTTGGCATAAACTATCTGGCAAGGCCCCAGGTATACAAAGACACTTAAAAAAATTGTGGTAGAGTATATGTAACAAAATGTACTATTTAATCAATTTCTGTGTGTACTTTCCTGAAGTCAGTTCTTTTGTGTTATTCACAACCATCTCCAGCACCCATTTCTGGAATGTCTCCATCTTTCCCAGCTGGCAGTTTGTGCGGATTAAGCAGTTAACTCCCCGTTGACTCCTTTCTTCAGCCTTGGCAGCCACTCTTTTTTCTTTATCCTGATTTTGCCTTGGTGCATAACCGTGGTGCATTTAAGTGAATGCATACAATATTTGTCCTTTTATGTCTGATTTATTTAACTTGGCATGTTTTCAAAGTTCATTTATGTTGTAGCATGTTATCAGAATTCGTTTTTAAAGCTGAGTACTATCCATTGTGTGATATACCATAGTTTACTTATTCATTTATCTGTTGACAGATATTTCAGTTATTTCTACCGGTTGACTTTTGTGAATGACACTGCTGTGAATGTTGGTGTACAAGTATCTGCTTGAGTCTTGCTCTTAGTTATTTTTTTATGTCTATCTAGAAGTAGAATTGCTGGGTCATGTAGTTTGATCCCTGGGTTGGGAAGATCCCCTGGAGAAGGAAATGGCAACCCACTCCAGTACTCATGGAAAATCCCGTGGACAGAGGAGCCTGGTAGGCTATAGTCCATAGGGTCGCAAAGAGTCAGACATGACTGAGCAACTTCACTTTATAGTAATGCTGTGTTTAACTTTTTGAGAAAACACCAAACTGATTTCCACAGCAGTTGCACCATTTTGCATGTCTACCAGCAGTGGGTGGGGGTTCCATTTTTTTCCACAACCTTGACAACACTTGTTATTTTCCTTTTTTTTTTTTTTTTTTTTGGTAATGGCCATCGTAAAGACTGAGTTTGTATCATTATGGTTTTGATTTGTATTTTTCTAATGACTAATTATGTTAAACACCTTTTCATGTGCTTATTGGCCATCTGTAATCATCTTTGGAGAAGTATCTTTTCAGGTCCTTTGCCCATTTTTGAATTGGGTTGTTTGCTTTTTTGTTGTTGTTGATCTGTAAGAGTTTGTAATATCTGTAATATTCTGGAAAGAAATCCTTTATCAGATATATGATTTGCTAGGATTTTCTCCCATCCTACAGATCTTTTTAGTTTCTTGATAATATTCTTTCACATATAGTTTTTAATTTTGCAAAATTTAGTATTGTCTTTTTTGTTTGTTTGTTTGTTTGTTACTGATGCTTTGATATTATATCTAGAAAACCATAGGCAAATCCAAGGTTATGAAGATTTGCCTCTGTATTCTGAGAGTTTTAGTTTTAACATTTAGGTTGTTGATCCATTTTGATATAAGTTTTGTAAATGGAGTGGGTTAAGATCAACTTCATTCTTTTGCTTGTGGATAGTCTGGCTGTCTCAACACTGTTTGTTGAAGAGATTATTCTTTACCTATTGAAAATTCAAATCAATAGTTCATAGATTTTTGGGTTTATTTCTGGATTCTTAGTTCTGTTCCATTGGTCTTTCTGTCTGTCCTATGTCACTACCGTAATCTTCTATTTTATTTATTTGTGTTTTTTTTTTTTTTGACTGTCTCACGACTTGCAGGATGTTAGTTTTCCAACCAGGGATCGAATCTGCACCCTTGGCAGTGAAAGTGTGGGTTTCTAACCAGAGGACCACCAGGGAATATGCACAGCCATACTGTTTTGATTTCTGTAGCTTTTTTTTTTTTTGGTACTATTTATTGGGCTGCGGGGGGTCTTAGTTCTGGCATGTGAAATCTAATTCTCTGACCAGGGATTGAACCTGGGCCCCCTGCATTGGGAGCACAGAATCTTAGCCGCTGGACCACCAGGGAAGTCCCTGATTTCTGTAGCTTTTTTTTAACTCTGTTTTTGAAAATTAGTTTGGTAGGTATTGAATTATGTTGACATTACTTCTTTTAGCATTTTATAAATGTTCTGTTGTATTTTGGCTTGCACAGATTCTGAGAATTCTGTGATTTTTAAATATTTGTTCCTCTGAATACAGGGTGTCTTTTTTTCATCTGGTTACTTTAAGATTTTAAAAGTTATTACCATTTTCCTGCTAGTCTGTTATCATGTGCCTTTGAATAATTTTCTTTGAATTTAGTCCTGTTTCGGATTTGTCAGGTTTCTCAAGATGTGTGGGCTGTAGTTTGCAGCAAATTTGGAAAAACAGTCATCATTATCATCTCAGATGTTTTTCTTTTTCACTTCCTTTGTTTTCTAGACTCCAAACAAAAGTATGTTAGATAGCTTAATATTGAACCACAGTTCACTGAGAATTCTTTTTTTTCTCTCTGCTTACTTTTGGATAATTTCTTTTGCTTTATCTTCCAAGTTCACTGATTTTTTTTTCTTGTACAAGATCTAATTTTGCTTTTAATTCTGTCAGTGACATCTTTGAAGTATAAAAGAATTAAAATAACTGCTGATTTCATGGTTTCACCTGAATATTTCTCTTTCTTTCTTTCTTTTCCACACTGCGACTTGTGGAATCTCAGTTCCCTGGCCAGGGTTTGAAGTGGAACCAAGGCAGTGAAAAGTCCTGAATCCTAACCACTAGATCACCAGGGAACTCCCAGTATTTTCTTAATAATTACTTTATTCTTTACTGTTTCTTTTAGGTGATGGATTAATTTATAGGTTTAAAAAATTCCCTTTTCATTCTAGAAAACAGATACTTATTCTTCTGGCATAAGTATTTATTAATAGTTGCTCGTGATACTGTTTTGCTTCAGAGAGGTGGGAAAAAAGGTTAAATTTTTTTATTTTCTGAGCAACCTAGAAATTGAAAAGGCATTTGAATTATGGCTTAATACTGGCTTTAGGATTATGTTCTTTAAATTAGACTATAAATTTAAAGTTTTAAAATACATTTTGTGTGTTTTAAAGATGAAAGATTAAAGATAATTCTTTGAGAAGTCTCATTCTGGTGCCTTTTTGTGTACCTTATATTCAGCTTCCCTTTATCGGATTCTTGAGTGCCCAGTGTTCATGCATACACAGGCACATATGGACATGCAATCATTTTCTCCCCCTTTTCAGTGACTGGAAGCTAAAGTGTAAAATGCCAATCTCTCATATTTTGTCTTTACTTTTTGTACTTACTTTTAATAGTTGAAGATCTTTTTAGTGGCCCAGACAGTAAAGAATCTGCCTGCCGTGCTGGAGATTCGGGTTCTGTCCTTGGGTTGGGAAGATGCCCTGGAGAAGGAAATGGCAACCCCCTCCAGCATCCTCGCCTGAAAAATCCCCTGGACAGGGACTTCCCTGGTGGTTCAGTGGCTAAGATTCTGTGCTCCCAATGCAGGGGCTCCAGGTTTGACCCCTGGTCAGGGAACTAGATTCCACATGCCACAACTAAGACCCGGTGCAGCCAAATAAATAAAAATATTTAAAAGAAAATCCCATGGACTGAGCAGCCTGGTGAGCTCCATGAGGTCGCAAAGAGTTGGACATGACTGAGTGGCTAACACTTTCAGAATTTTCATATTAGAACAGATATTTTTTTCAAAATTATTGATAACCTCACAGAACTTGTTTTTTTTGTGGATTATGTCTATTAATACCTATCCAATTAGAAATTGAAACTGAGGAACTTATAGAAGTATTTATATTTAATTCATTTAAAATAACAACAATAAGCCCATTCCATGTTAACATAAGTAGCATTTTTAAGAAAATTTTATGGGAGCATAGTTGATTTACAGTGTTGTGTTAGTTTCAGGTATAAGGAGATTGACATTTATTAACATTTTTGCAAATATATTTAATGTCTAGCTTAATAGAAAACAGCTGGATTCTCATATCTGTTACTGCATTCACTAATGTTCTTTTACTTGAAGCATATGAGGAAATTCTGGTCTCATACAGACATATAGTTAGAAAAGAACAGAGTATTTTAATAGACTGTTCAGATAATTGTGGCTATTCTTTGATGCTATACAAAAACTCAAGTGGTAGTTTATTACTTTTTAAACTTTTACAGACACATAGTTCACATACAATCAGGTACACATTTTTAACATACCTGTGAACCTGTCAGCAAAATCAAAACGGTGTGCTCCTTGATGGTGAACTCTAGTTTCAGAAAGATTTTATTGCAGTGTGAAATTTGAAATCATGGCAGTGAAATGACGTTTTCAAGATCAGTTGGTCTGTCCTCCACTTTGAATGTTTCCATCCACGCAGGATTTTTTAACCCCTTGCATTAATCATTTGGAAAATATTTGTTCCTTGGGTTGTGCAGTTCTTACGAGTGTTTACATGTTTCATTATTCATTGTTAAAGAATCACATTTGTTAATTTCACATACTCATCAGAAAAGTGATAAAGTAGGAAGCTTTTAAATCTACAGTGGCAGAAACAAGTTTGCAAAATTCTGCTTTTCTCAAAGCTCAAATTTTGTAGTTAGCAATAGATATTGACAGTTGTTTTCCTTGATGTTATTTCAAGGAAATATCTGCTAAATACCCAAGATTAAGTAACCATTTGTCTATGAATCATTCTTTCAAGAAAAATAATTTTCTATAAAACATGGCTTGCAGTGCAATTGTGTAAGTGCCCTGTATTAGTATTAAAGAAGTGTGTAGTCAAGGCTAGAGATTTTATAAAATGTGTATGTTTATAGCTACAGTTCTATCAAAGGTATTTTTGAATGAAACTTTTTTCGAATAGTGGTTAGTGTGGGGTGGTGAAGAATGTAATGACTACTTGTATTCAGTTCAGTTCAGTTCAGTCGCTCAGTCGTGTCCGACTCTTTGTGACCCCATGAATCGCAGCACGCCAGGCCTCCCTGTCCATCACCAGCTCCCGGAGTTTACTCAAACTCATGCCCATCGAGTAGGTGATGCCATCCAGCCATCTCATCCTCTGTCTGGTGCTAATGCTAAGGTGTCTACCATTACTTTTGAACCATCAGTCATTGCCAGTAAGTGAATCCTAATGAGTGCCAATACAGTGAAACAAGCAAATAATGTTTTTGGTATTTTGAAAATGTTTTTGACTTGATGGACCTTTTGAAAGGGTCTTGGACTTTGAGAATTGCTGGTTTGCAGAAATTCTTACTTCTTCCTTGGCAATTATGATTAAACCTCCCAACACACACACACCCACACCCACCCACACACACCCCCACACACCCACACCCCCACCACACCCTATTACTATTATACCTTCTACTAGTCGCGCACACACACACCCCAGCACACCCAATGCCATCTTACATACTCCTACTAATTATGATGGCTCAAGGAAAATGGGGAGATGTAATTTATAGATTACATGTGATTTTGATAAACTTCCTCACTTCTGTTTTTCAAAGTGTGCTGAGGGATTACCATAAAACTTTTGAGTTAGATTTGCTGATATGTGGGACCCAGATGTTTGCTTTTTTTTCTTCCTTGATGTCTGCATTTTTACCACACACCAGAGTTGGTTCTAATACACGAAAACTGGGTTGCTCAAAGTAGAGGATGACATCACCATTATTAGTTTTGTATTTACTGCTCAGAGTGGAAGATGACATCACCACTATCATGTTTGTATTTCTAGCACCCAGAGAAGTGTCTGGCACAGAGCAGGAACTCACTAAATGCTTTATGAGTGAGTGAATGACTAATCTGACTAGATTATTACTCTATTTGTCTGACACCAACTTGCTAAATGTTAAATATATGATGACAGAGTTAGCCTTAAATTATGTCTTTCATTATATTTTGTAGTGTGCTTAGTTAAGTATTTAGAACTTAAGAATATTTAAGTCAGATGATATGGCTGTACTGCGTAACGATTGCTGCTTTGGTGATTTCCTCTTGTTTCTAAGCTTCTGATTTTAGATAACCTACCTGATGTGGCTTATGCCTGGCTGTCCTCCCTTATCTCTTGTCATTCTCTCCTTTGTTCACTGTATTTTAGGATTCATGAAACCGATCCTTTTTCCTCCTGGTTCCTAACCTCCGAGCCATTGTGCTTGTTGTTCGTTCTTCCTGGAAGTCTCTTCCTCCAGCTCTTTTCTTGCTTCTTTTCTTCTTCTTCAGATTGCAATTCAATTGTCACATAGTTGGGGTGCCTTTCCTGTCATTTTTACTTATCCTTCCTTTACTGCACATAAAGTGGCAATGAAATAGTCTGTTTCTTTCATAGCATTCATCACAGTTTGAAGTTACTTTGTTTACTTGTTTACTGTTTGCTTCCCTTTTCTAGAATATATGCTCCATGAGAACATAGACCCACCTGTCTTGTTTATTGTTGTCTTTACAGTACTAGTATCAGAAATAGTATTGGCATATAATAGACATTTTATAAGATTTATCAAACAAATAGGTGAATGAATGAATGAAAAGAATATATGGAAGAAAAGTATCTGATCATACAAGAAATGACTTTAACTTAATACATAAAAGTAATGGTTATATTAATAAATTAAGGACTTTATGTGAATAACTTTGTTCTACTAGTTTTTAAGTTAAATATCACAGATTATGGTTTCTGGTTTATAAAATTGCCTGTGGATTAGACATTTCTCTTCATAAATAAATGTGATTTAAACAGTTGTTAAAACTAATATAAGAGGGAACAACAGTGTTTTCTGATTTAAAATAAAGTGAAAGTGAAGTCGCTTAGTTGTGTCTGACTCTTTGTAACCCTGTGGACTGTAGCCTACCAGGCTCCTCTGTCCATGGGATTTTCCAGGCAAGAGTACTGGAGTTGGGCACCATTTCCTTCTCCAGGACATCTTCCCGACCCAGAGTTTGAACCTGGGTCTTCCGCATTGTTGGCAGATGCTTTACCATCTGAGCCACCAGGGAAGTTGCTGATTTAAAATTAGTATGTAAATAAAATAAAGCTCTTTATAACTTTTGCTCTTTATAACCATCCAATAAGTCATTTTAGATAATGTGGTGACCCAAGGACGAAAGAGCAGATAAAACCAAGGAGGGTCTTGGAATGCAGGAATGAAAAACCAGACCCTTATCATCCTTCCCTCCCCCATGTTGTAACTATTAATGGAACAGTATAACCTATCTCCCTTCCTACCCCATAGGGAGAAGGTATTTGCCCTACTTTTCCTCCTCCCCAGTAAACATGCCTCATCCAGTCAGCAAATGACCCGTAAGACCCCTACCCCGTTCCTTACCCCCAGGATATAAAAATGAATCACTGTCTTTCACCTTCGGCTCTCCCTGACTATCAGGAAGCCGGCTTGCTGTGCTGGCAGTGACTCTCCCCTACCTACTCCAATAAACTTTATTCTTCTTTCATTCTGCCTCGTGTCTGGAAAGTCTTTTCCAACCTGTGCTCGGACCACGACAAACACATTATGACTTTCAGCATTATAGCTTTTTTTTTTTTAGGGTTTGGAAATAGAAAAGTACATGACATAGCTCCTTTTTCCTCCATCTTTATTGAATCATAATTGACATATAACATTGTGTAAGTTTAAGATGTACAACACGATGGTTTGATGCTCTTATATGTTGTGAAATAATTTCCACAGAAGGGTAACACTCCATCATCTCACATAATTACCACATCCTTTTTTGGTAAGAACATTTAAGATCTACTCTTTCAGCAATTTTCAAGTATACAATATAGTATTGTTAACTATAGTTGTATATTAGATCCCCAGAACTTATTTATAACTGATGGCCATTTTGACAGATGTGAGGTGATACCTCATTGTGGTTTTGATTTTCATTTCTCTGAGAATTAGCAGTGTTGAGCATCTTTTCATGTGCCTCTTGGTAATCTGTGTATCTTCATTAGAGAAATGTCTATTTAGGTCATCTGCCCATTTCATGATTTTTTTTTTCTTCTTGATATTGAGTTATATGAGCTGTTTGAATATTTTGGAAATTAAGCCCTTGTTGGGCCCTTCATTTCCAAATACTTTTTCTCATTTCATAGGTTGTCTTAATGTTTTGTTGATGCTTCCTTTGCTGTGCAAAAGCTTTTAAGTTTGCTGAAGTTTTATTTGTTTATTTTTGCTTTTATTTCTTTTGCCTTGAGAGACTGATCTAATAAAGTGTTGCTGTGATTTATATCCAAGAATGTTTTGCCTATGATGTCTTCTAAGAGTTTTATGGGGTTAACTATAATTCAGAAAGATACATGGACCGTGGTGTTTATAGCAGTGCTAGTTATGGTGATTAAGATATGGAAACAACCCAAATGGCTGTGTGCAAAATGGAATATTACTCGGCCATGAAAAAGAATGAAACATTACTATTTGAAGCAACACTGTTGAACCTAGAAAATGTTATTCTTAAAGTGAAGTAAGTCATACAGAAAAAGACAAATTTATATGACATCACTTATATGTGCAATCTAAAAAGTAATACAAATCTATATACAAAGCAAGCAGACTGACAGACATAGAAAACAAGCTTACTGTTAGCAAAGGAGAAGGGAGGGGGAGTGATAAATTAGGAGTATGGGATTGACAGATACAGATGACTGGATGTAAAATAGAGAAGCAGCAAGAATTTACTGTAAAACACAGGGAACAACACTCTATCGTAGTAATCTATAATGGAAAATACCCTGAAAAAAAAAACTGAACCACTTTGCTGTATATCTGAAACTAACACAATATTGTAAATCAACTGTA
This sequence comes from Odocoileus virginianus, assembly GCF_023699985.2. Classification (NCBI taxonomy): domain Eukaryota; kingdom Metazoa; phylum Chordata; class Mammalia; order Artiodactyla; family Cervidae; genus Odocoileus; species Odocoileus virginianus. The sequence goes on along the minus strand of NC_069675.1, from coordinate 14,328,416 downwards.
CTCCAATTCTAAATCAATGAGCTGTAAGAGGTAGAAGGCACGGAGCTGACTGTTCGGTGATCTAGTCTCCATCTTTGCTTTGTGTAGAATTCTTTGTCTCCTGAGGCTACTTTATCAGCTGTTGGCCAGTCTATGAATGGACTCTTCTTGGCTCTAGATGCCCATTCCTGTTCTGGTCAATTGTGACCAGATTGGAAAGGTTACTTGGCATTATGCCATTTGTAGCCATACTTGTTACTGTTTTTCTCTGCATTGGACTGTAGTGAAGAGGTACTGAAGAAGTGAGTAGAAGTGAAACAGCTACGCATGGGGATTAGAAGAGGTCTTTCTGCAGAGGTAAATAAGTTGAAATGTTGAATGCTGTGAAGTTCCTGAGGGGAGAGATTTCTCGTTAGACTATATATGGCTGAAATACAGTGAAGAGGGTCAGAGAGGGAGAGTAGGACCACATCATGTAGAGTCTTAGAGGGCTGGTAAATTGGTTTGCGTTTTATCCTAATTATAATGGGAATCCATGTGAAGGCAGATAGAACTCAAAAACTTTTGATCAAGCATTAAAATGTTTATAATAAAACAAATATTGAATGAAGAGCCATGATTTAAAAATTAAAAAAAGTCCTTAAAATATTTCAAAATTTCACTGGTAATTTACATTAGCATTGGAACTTTAATTTCAATATAGTTTAATCACCAGCTTTCAATTTTCTTTAAATTTTAAAGTGCTGTTTTTAAGTAATTGGAGCTTCTCTGTTGTCCCAGGTAGGTGGTAAAGAATCTGCCTGTAATGCATTAGACCTGGGTTTGATCCCTGGGTCGGGAAGACCCCCTGGAGAAGGGAATGGCTACCCACTGTAGGACTCTTGCCTGGAGAATTCCATGGACAAAGGAACCTGGCAGGCTTTAGTCCATGGGGTCATAAAAAGTCAGACACGACTGAGCAACTAACACCTTAAGTAACCAAGTTAAGGTATTTTGGGTTATGGACTTAGATACAGTCTGTCTACCAGTTTGCCCATCATCTAATATAGTAACAGTTGGGTTCTATATACCAGTTAATAAGGAAGTGTTTATGAAATACATCGCAGCTTTATACTAAGAATTTTGGGGAATAGAAAATAAGTGCAAATGAACTCTCACCGATGTTCAAATGAGCCAGCCTCTAATAAAAGTAGGGCTTCTGGATTTGGCTTAATGACTATTAATCAACATTTATTGAGTCCTTACTGTATATCAGGCATTTGCACTTGGACTTTTCTTTTAATATGACAAGCACATGAAGAAGCTGAGTGTTAGGTTGTTTGAGATTATGAAGTTTGTGATTGTGTTCTGACCCGTTGGCTCCACAGTTGGAGCTCTTACCTGCTGTTCCATATTGCTTCCTGTACAAGGTTTTTTATAAATGAATATTCTAGATTATTAAACATATATTCATTTGAAAATAAAATATTAGGAAGTAATTAACTTTTAAAACAAGTTTTATTTTGTGGAGTTTCAGAGTGTAATATCAATAAAGATAAAAATAATCATTAAAAACCTCCAAATGTGTAAAGTGTTAGCCATGCATGGTGCATAAATTGTACAGTGACCGTGGGTGACTCAGTGGTAAAGAATCTGCCTGCCAGTGCAGAAGATGCAGGAGACGCATGTTTTATCCTTGGGTAGAGAAGATCCTCTGGAAAAGGAAAGGCTGCCCACTCCAGTATTCTTGCCTGGAAAATTCCATGGACAGAGGAGCCTGGTAGGCTGCAGTTCATGGTGTCGCAGAGCTGGACACAACTGAGCACCCACACATGTACACATGTTTTGATATGTAGCTCTTTTAGTTCAAACATACCTTTAAGCAGGAGAACTTTGAGTAGCTCCCCATTTTCTGTCTGTCTGGATAACACGCTAACTCCTTTATGCAGGCCTTAGGGGGTCACCCATTCTAGCTCTCCCCTTCTCAGCTGTGCAGGCTTTTGTTTGAAGCAGCTGGAATTGCCATTTTCACTTCTGTGATTTTGTTCATAGTTTCCTTCTGCTTGGAGATACCCTGCTGTCTTCTCCTGTGGTTCTAGTTAACACTTAAGTCCATTTTCTTCCCAGCATTTTTTCTTCTTCAGAACTTTTTAATCCCTCCCTAGGCATTGTGTATATCCTACCTTGTTTGGTTTAGCTGTTTCCCCAACTAGATAAGCCATTTGATGGAAGTGGCTGTGACCGATACCTTTATGTAGTTAGTGTTTTATACACATAAGAAGCTCAATAATTGTTTGCTACTGAAAAAGAGGATAAAAAGCTATACATGGCAGTATTAATGATGCTTTTTAATAAACATTTTTGTTTTGTTTATCTTATTATATAGCTTAAGTTTATAATCTGAAATTTTATATTCTTTTGGAGGATTTTGGTGTTTAATTTCATCAAGAAATGAGAGGTTGAAACTCTGAAAGAAAAACCAAATGTATTTTGTGTTGGTATGTATAAATAGCAAGAATATGCTTATAGTAATTAATATTGTGAGTAGTTAGAATTGGGTATTCCCTTGACATTTGATATATTTAGTTGTTGATATTTCAAAGCAGTTTTCTTGAATAACTTACATTGGTTTTAAAAATATAGTCTTTATAGCTTTGACTTATACTTTCTAAATTTGGAATATACATGAGGGAACTTTTGACTTCTTTAGTGTTTTTCTACTTTGAACTATTTAAAATTTTTAAACTGAGAGTTTGCTTCCTCAGTTGCCACTTTATCTTTCTCCTATAAAGTGTTCAATTGAGGAGCACTAATTTTAGGAGAAATATTTGTTAAAAGTAGTTGAAATTAGCTATATTATAGTCTAGATGGAGGGGGTTCCCTGACAGTCCAGTGGTTGGAACTCTGTAATTTTCACTGCCGTGGCCTCAGATTCAATCCTTGGTCAGGGAACTAAGATTAAGATGTATGGTGCAGCCAAAAAAAAAAAAGTCCAGATGGAAGTTAAACTTAACCCTCTTTTCATTTTATGGGCCATTTAAAGAGAAAGTGGTTTGCATGTATAATCCAACTTTTTGGACACTGGGTTGTTTTCTTCAGTTGTCTTTTCATAATCTTAGTATGTGAATATATATGTTTAGTAAGTTTTAGAAATGTGACCACTAATGCTAGGTTGTGACAGTGTGTATTTTTTTACATTATTTTCAGCATTTTTTATTTCTACCATATTTAAACATGTTTTGGAGTCTAGACTCCTTTCTCAGCTCATCATTGCAGTGTACTTGCTTCCTTTCCTTCTCCAGAGACAGTTTGTTTCTAGGCAAAACCAGTTTGTTTTTTTAGCACGCAGCCCACATAGGGGGTGGGGAAGAAATGGAACTAGGTCACTACTGCCCTTTTCTGGATAACCACTAAAGGATGTGTAAGCTAAGTGTTCTTTAAATATGGGTGGCATCTCCTCCATGGGTTTAGGTGTTTAGGCTTTCGCCTAACTGGGCTCAGTAAGACCCTATCATATATGCATTGCCTGCTGACTCTTTTTTTTTTTTCTAAATAAACATTTTTTTTTTTTATTAGTTGGAGGCTAATCACTTTACAATATTGTAGTGGGTTTTGTTATACATTGACATGAATCAGCCATGGATTTACATGTGTTCCCCATCCTGATCCCCCCTCCCACCTCCCTCTCCAACCCGATCCCTCTGGGTCTTCCCAGTGCACCAGGTCCGAGCACTTGTCTCATGCATCCAACCTGGGCTGGTGATCTGTTTCACCCTAGATAATATACATGTTTCAATGCTGTTCTCTTGAAACATCCTACCCTCGCCTTCTCCCACAGAGTCCAAAAGTCTGTTCTATACATCTGTGTCTCTTTTTCTGTTTTGCATATAGGGTTATCGTTACCATCTTTCTAAATTCCATATATATGTGTTAATATACTGTAATGGTCTTTATCTTTCTGGCCTACTTCACTCTCTATACTGGGCTCCAGTTTCATCCATCTCATTAGAACTGATTCAAATGAATTCTTTTTAATGGCTGAGTAATATTCCATGGTGTATATGTACCACAGCTTCCTCATCCATTCGTCTGCTGATGGGCATCTAGGTTGCTTCCATGTCCTGGCTATTATAAACATTGCTGCGATGAACATTGGGGTGCACATGTCTCTTTCAGATCTGGTTTCCTCGGTGTGTATGCCCAGAAGTGGTATTGCTGGGTCATATGGCAGTTTTTTAAGGAATCTCCACACTGTTTTCCATAGCGGCTGTACTAGTTTGCATTCCCACCAACAGTGTAAGAGGGTTCCCTTTTCTCCACACCCTCTCCAGCATTTATTGCTTGTAGACTTTTGGATAGCAGCCATCCTGACTGGCGTGTAATGGTACCTCATCGTGGTTTTGATTTGCATTTCTCTGATAATGAGTGATGTTGAGCATCTTTTCATGTGTTTTTTAGCCATCTGTATGTCTTCCTTGGAGAAATGTCTGTTGAGTTCTTTGGCCCATTTTTGGATTGGGTCATTTATTTTTCTGGAGTTGAGCTGGAGGAGTTGCTTGTATATTTTTGAGATTAATCCTTTGTCTGTTGCTTTGTTTGCTATTATTTTCTCCCAATCTGAGGGCTGTCTTTTCACCTTGCTTATAGTTTCCTTTGTTGTGCAAAAGCTTTTAAGTTTCATTAGGTCCCATTTGTTTATTTTTGCTTTTGTTTCCCATATTCTGGGAGGTGGGTCATAGAGGATCCTGCTGTGATTTATGTCGGAGAGTGTTTTGCCTATGTTCTCCTCTAGGAGTTTTATAGTTTCTGGTCTTACATTTAGATCTTTAATCCATTTTGAGTTTATTTTTGTGTATGGTGTTAGAAAGTGTTCTAGTTTCATTCTTTTACAAGTGGTTGACCAGTTTTCCCAACACCACTTGTTAAAGAGGTTGTCTTCTCTCTGTCACTTGGATCTGAAGTTGAGGATTTTCCTCAAATCCCAACTTGATCTGGTTAAAGGGAGTGTTGTCCCACGAGAATGCATAATTTAGTAGTCATTAAACTCACCAAATGTGCTGGTGTTTGTTTTTTACATTAGTTTTACTTTCCTGCTGCTGACTGTCTAAATAGGCAAAACTTTATTTAAAATTTTTTTTTAGTGGTGTTCTTGTTCTGGTTTAAGAAAACTCAGTGTACCTCTTAGAACTTTTAAGATTTCACTATCCATTTCTATTACTCATGACCATTGTTTTGTTTTTCTTGGTGACATGTGGTTATGAACACAAGATTGAGTTAACTTAGATTTTGGTATTCTGCATCTGTCCATAAAATTTTTATCAGTTTATTGGTATTTTGTACTTTGAAATGCTGAATTTATAGAGATGTTGAAGCCATGAGAAAACAAACGTGTTCATATATTTTAATTTTTACTTAGAAGCCAATTTGAGTCATTAAAAAGGTGCATAATGGATTTGTAAGTATCCGTTACATAAATCATCTTGTTAGGTATATGTAATTTTTTGAAACAGTTATGTCTTGACTATGAAAACAAAATATAGCTTTCCAACCAATATCATGTTAATTGAAACTAATTTTCACATATTTAAATTGTTAACTGCAAATGGTGTGATATACTGACCTTGCTTCTTTGTTGAGTATCAGGGAAAAACATAGTGAGTCGGAACTTCCTTGGTGGTCTCGTGGTTAAGACTCCACACTTCCACTACAGGGAGCACAGATCCATCCTTGGTTAGGTAACAAAGATCCTGCATGCTGTGTGGTGCAGCAAAAACAAAAACCAAAAACTCAAAAAACTGCCCAAATGTAGTGGATAAAGTGCCCTTATTTAGTATTGCAGAGCAAGGTGTGTATTTTATGGATGTCTGTGGCATTGAAAATGAAAGTCACTCAGTCTTGTCTGACTCTTTGCGACCCCATGTACTATAGACTCCATGGAATTCTTCAGACCAGAATGCTGGAGTGGGTAGCCTTTCCCTTTTCCAGGGGATCTTCCCAACCCAGGTCTCCCTCATTGCAGGTGAATTCTTTCCTAACTGAGCCACCAGAGAATCCCAAGAATAATGGAGTGGGTAGCCTATGCCTTCACCAGCAGATCTTCCCAATCCAGGAGTTGAACCGGGGTCTTCTGCATTGCAGGAGGATTCTTTACTAGCTGAGCTAGGAGGGAAGCCCTCTGTGACATTAAGCAGGTACAAAAATTGGAGTTAGAGGAGGAGGGGGAATCATTAGCACTTTCAGATTTACTGGCTTCATTTTTATCAGACTGTGAATGAAGATTTGTCTAAATTATCTTTGTTTTATTGAGGTAAATTTTAGATAATATAAAATTAGCTGTTTTAAACTGTCACAAATTTTACAGTTTCATGTACATGAAATATCCCAATGAGGTGAACCCCCAGAGACAGAAAGCAGATTGGTGGCTGACAGTAGGTGGGGATGAGGAGTCATTGCTTAGTAGGTACAGGGTTTTCTTTGGGGATTCTGAGGATGTTCAGGAACTTGGTACAGGTGGTGGTTTCACAAAACTTTCTGCTGAAATATTGGGTATTGGGAATCCTCCCAGGAAGCTTCCTGTGTAATTAATACAGTCTTAAATGGCTAACTGGATCTAATAACTATCTTTTCCTATATAAAAGGTAGATGGTATTGAATTATTTATAACATTTATCTAAAGTAGACATTATTAATACATACTTGTGAAAATATGCATATAAGATCAAGTCAAATTGGTATTTTACATTTTTTAGTAGTTTACAAACCCATATTTTTCCAATTTGTTTTTAGTTTAAAATTTAAAATTTTATTATTATGAATATACTGTAAATTGAACTAGGACTCTTAGTTTTTCTAGATGATGAAAAAAACGTTAAAAACCTGGAATTGAAATGTCCTGTTTAGAGAGAGAATGTATTTACTATCTAAAATTCTACTATGGACACTGACAGTAAAATTAGGATGAAAACAAAAAACACAAATAGAGATTAAATTGTGAAACAAAACAGTTTGTCAAGAATTCTGGGGGAAGCATAGAGTTTGGAATGTAAGAATATGAAGTTGAAGGCAGTTTTGTAATCAATGAGATAAAAAGTGAAGGAGGAGGAGGAGGAGGCCTCCTTTGTAATTAATCTGAGGCACTTGGAAGATTTATCACACTGCAGTTTGGTCTCTTGACAAAGCAGAGCCAAATAAATGGAAGGTTTGCTATCAGCAGAAGGCAATTACACCCCACTCCAGTATTCTTGCCTGGAGAATCCCATGGACAGAGGAGCCTTGCAGGTTACAGTCCATGGGGTCACAAAGAGTCAGACACGAGTGAGTGACTTCACTTTCACTTTCTTTGCTACCAGGAGATGGAAATCTGCGAATATTAATAGGGTAGCAGTCTGTGCAATATTCAGACTTCCAGGTCAGGAGATCAGCAAGAGAGAGTTCTGAGCAGAATCAGTGGAACCAGGGTAGAAGCTGTTTGCAGTCTGCCCTGCTGGGGTGTTGGTAGCCCTGGGCCCCTTGGTGTTAATTTGAAGCCAGGCAGAGCTCAGGTCTGCAGATGCATCCTATTGCCAGGTGAGACAGAATCAGATACTTCAAAGGTGAGATACCTGGACCTGTTTGAATGAGGTAAGATCGTTTCACGGGTTGGCCAGGGGAAAGATATTTAAGGATAATAGGAAGAAATAGAATAATCTGCAATGAAGTGCTTTTATCTGCTAGGTTTAGGCTTGATATTTTCCTATATACTCTGATTTAGTCTTTTTGAGTTAGGCTTTGGTGGGGGCGGGCGGTGTTTGAATTTTTATTAATTATATCAGCAGTTCTCTTGAATATGGCTCTTGGACCAGGGATTGAGACATAGAGGCAGGACTCTTGACACTTGGTTAGCATTTGTGAATTTGATTCCTATTAGCTAGTCCTCCTCGGCTGCCCCTCATTGTTCTGAGGCCTAAAGTGGCTCTCCAAGATAATATTTGAGAACAGAGGTCAGAGAGTAATTTCACAATAACTGTTTTCAGAACATACATAAACAACAAATCAAAAATTTTATAACCTCTGCTAAACACCAACACATTAAAAAAACCATAAAGTTTTACTTAGGAATTATGTTTTTATTAGAAGTAGTTACTGTTGATTACCAAATGATTGGGACCTGTTAACATTTCTACATGGCAGTTTCATTTAATGAAATTGGGCCGATAACTACAAAACAATTTAGTATTCATTATTTTTCATCTTCCTTTATAGAATGAAGTCCTGCATTATCCTGTATTTATACAAAGCTTATTGCCCATGAAGAGATGGTATTGTTAGAAAAGAGGAGCTAACTGCATGTGGAATTTGGAGATATTTTTTCTCACTTTTTAAATGAGATTGGACCAGTTGAGCTAATGTTTGTTTAATACTTTAGGAAAGAAAGGGTTAAGAGAGTTAGCTTTAAGGAAACACTTGTTTTCCTTTGTGTTATTCCATCTAATGTTAAACCACCCCTGGAAGGCAAGTGTTTTATCCTCATCTCCATAGAAAAGGAAACAAAGTCAGAAAGTTCAGGTCACATCGTTCAGGTCACATAGTTCAGGTCTTTCTGGCTTTGTCTCCTTTTCTTTCCCTCATGTTTATGGTGCTCTGATTTCTAAAGTTCTTTCTAGCTCTAAAAATCTTTGATTTTAATGAAGTGAACAATATAATGAATTTTCACTTACCTACGGCTCAGACAGTAAAGAATCTGCCCACAATGCAGGAGATATGGGTTCGATCCCTGGGTCAAGAAGATTCCCTGGAGGACGAAATGGCAACCCACTCCAGTATTCTTGCCTGGAGAATTCCATGGACAGAGGACTGGTGGGCTACAGTCCATGGGGTCACAAAGAGTCACACTTGACTGAGTGACTAACAGCACACAACATGGAAATGACTAACAACACACAACATGGAACTACACATTTATTAGCCCATTGCCTGTGTTTCATCTGTACCACTTAAAGTTGCCCTGCACATCATATTCCCCCATTTCTTTAACACACATCCCAGCATATCATTTCATCTGTAGACATTTCAGTATGCATCGGTAAAAGAAAGCTATTTTTAAAAAATTTAAAACATACCCATACTAATACTATCACTGTTAGAAAACCAGAATTCCCTCATACCCAGTTTCTGCTCACATTGTCCTGTCATAATTTCTTTGTAGTTGCTTGTCTTGTTTTGGGGAGGCCGTGGTGGTCTCTGTTGCTGTGCAGGCTTTTGTCTGGTTGCAGTGGGGGCACTGCCCCGCTGTGGTGCGTGCTGTGCGGCGGCTTCTCTGGTGGAGCACGGGCTCGGGCACCGGGGCTCCAGCAGGTGCAGCTCCCGGGCCCTCGCGCACAGCCTCCGGAGTTGTGATGCTTGGGCTCAGGTGCTCTGTGGCGTGTGGGGTTTCCCTGGGTCAGGGACCACATCCATGTCTCCTGCATTGGTAGGTGAATTGTTTACCAGTGAACCACCAGGGAAGCCGCCTTAATTTCTTTTATTTTATTTTAATTTTTTTCCCTTTATTTTTATTAGTTGGAGGCTAATTACTTTACAATATTGTAGTGGTTTTTGCCATACATTCACATGAATCAGCCATGGATTTACATGTGTTCCCCATCCCAATCACCTCTCCCACCTCCCTCCCCATCCCATCCCTCTGGGTCTTGCCAGTGCACCAGGTCCAAGCACTTGTCTCATGCATCCCACCTGGACTGGTGATCTGTTTCACACTTGATAATATACATGTTTCAATATTATTCTTTGAGATCATCCCACCCTCACCTTCTCCCATAGAGTCCAAAAGTCTGTTCTATACTTCTGTGTTTCTTTTTCTGTCTTCATATAGGGTTATCGTTACCATCTTTCTAAATTCCATATATATGTGTTAGTATACTGTATTGGTGTTTTTCTTTCTGGCTTACTTCACTCTGTATAATAGGCTCCAGTTTCATCCACCTCATTAGAATGGATTCAAATGTATTCTTTTTAATGGCTGAGTAATATTCCATGGTGTATATGTACCACAGCTTCCTCATCCATTCGTCTGCTGATGGGCATCTAGGTTGCTCCCATGTCCTGGCTATTATAAACAGTGCTGCAATGAACATTGGGGTGCACGTGTCTCTTTCAGATCTGGTTTCCTTGGTGTGTATGCCCAGGAGTGGGATTGCTCATAATTTCTTTTAAAACTGTTTTTAAGTTTGGATTTAAATAAGGGCCATACATTTCAATTGGTTGATATATCTCTTACGTATTAAACATTTATTTTATTGTTTTATTTAAAAATAGGGTTTGTTTTCAACACTTTTAGGTTCATAGCAAGATTGAGCAGAAGGAACAGAGATTTACTGTATAGCCGCTGGCTGTCCGGTTGTCCCACCACCACTTGTCGGAAATTCAGATAATCTTTTCTCTGTTGTGTTGCCTCTGTTCCTTTGTCGAAGATCAGGTGACGGTGTGCACGAGGATCCTTTTCTGGGTTCTCCCTTCTATTCTATTACTCAGTTTCTTCTTTGATCAATACTACGCTGTTTTGATTATTCTATCTATATATTAAGTCTTGGAATTGGGTAGTGTCAATCCTTAGCCCTCCAACTTTGTTCTTCTCCTTCAGTATTATGTTCCCTGAGTTCTTGTTTTGTCAGGAAGTAAGAAATGTCTGGTTGTCTTCTTTTTGGTGATATTGGTAGTCATTTTTGATCATTGTTTAGATTTATTAATGTGTTAGGGCTTGTAAAGTGGTGATATTTTTATCATTCTACCTTTGTTTATTATCTCTAATACTTTAAAGGAATACTTTCTATCCTTGATTTTTTTGGCTGTCCAAAGGAACAGTTCATATAGAAGTAGGGTGAATAATGCTTGATTATTTTTCTTTATTTACCAGTTATCAAAATAATGAATTGGTTCCCTAGCAATATCCAAAGGAAACTGGCAAATTTCTTCACATGTCATTGGAAACACACAGATTTAAAAGATACTCAGATTGTCTTGTCTTTAGCCAGTGGGAGCCTCTGGTTCTTAAATCCTTTTGACATGGCCTTAATAGTCTTTGATGACTTTCCTGCTTTCTGGTGTATTAGTCTGTATTCTTCAGAGAAACACAACAAATAGAATATATCAGGATATATCTCTATCTTTATATCTGTAGAAAGAGACTTCTTATAATGAACTTGATCATGCAGCTTTGGAGACTGACAAATCCCAAGATCTGCAGTAGGCAAGCTGGAGACCTAGGAAGGGTGATGGGTGTAGTTCCAGTTGAGAGTTCAGTAAACTCAAGACCCAGGGGAAGCCAGACCTGAAGGCTTGATGTAGAGTTCCCTCTTCCTTTGAAAGGGTCAGCCTTCAACTGATTGGATGGGGCTCACCCATATTAGGGACGGTAATCTGCTTTACTCAGTCTGCAGATTCAGATGTTAATCTCTTCTAGAAACACCATAACAGATGTACCCAGAATAATGTTTGACCAAAGGTCTGGCACCCCATGATTCAGTCTAGGTGACATACTAAATTAACCATTACATCTGGTGTAAGATGTTCCAGGCTTAATTTTACATTTCCTGTCCCAGGTGTGAAATAAACTGTTTTCCCAAGGAGCCCAGATCTTCTCCTAAACAAAATTGAAGTGAAGTAGCAAAGTCTTTTAAATAATGTTATTAATTAATAAGTGCCATCTGATGATTCTTTTAATGATGAAAATACATTGAGATTCATACTTCACAAAACTTTACTAAAAAGGCTTTGTAGGGAATTCCTTGGCAGTTGAGTGGTTAGGTGCTTTCACTGTAGTGGCTTGGGTTCAATCCCTGGTTGGGGAACTAAAGCAGTTATCCTCCAATTAAAAATAAATAAAAAAAGAAAGATATAATTTCTTAAGAGTAATTAAATTGTCTTCAGTGTTACTTAATTGTCTTCATTTTCTCACTTTTGGGAAAGAGTTTCTTGATGTCTGTCTGTTCTGTCATTCCTACCTTGATCTTTCTTAGTTTCTGATATAACATTTGAGGAAAGTACGGAATGAAAGCTGATGGCATGGAGTTATACCTAGTAAAATGCATACAAATAATTGATAATTATCTTCTGTAAGCATCAACCTAAATATCTACCTCTTAGTATATTTCAGTAACCTGGAACTACAGACATAATTGAGTTTACCCTTTTCAGAAGAGGAAATTGAGGCTTAGCTCTGTAGGAAAGCTAGGGCTCACCTGGATCACTTGCATTCAGATTTGGCAGTGTGCAGCGGCGTTCAGAGACAGACCAGTATGACTCAAAGTTCTTGACGTTGCCATTTATTAGCTGTATTAACTTGAGCAAACATGTTTTTTTGATCATGCCATGTGGCATCTTGGATCTTAGTTCCCCAATCAGGGATTGAACCCATGCCCCTTGCAGTGGAAGCACAGAGTCTTAACCACTGGACTACCAAGAAAGTCCCAGGGAAACTTTGTGTTTTAAATTTACTTATAAGCTAGAGATAATAACTATGTGATATGATTACTATGACAGTTAACCAAGAATAACATTCTAAGGAACCCAGTACTGTGCCTGTCACATTGTGGTGTTATTCAGTAGCTAAGTCGTGTCTGACTCTCTGGGACCGCATGGACTGCAGCATGCCAGGCTTCCCTGTCCTTCACTACCTTCTTGGAGTTTGCTCAGACTCATGTCCATTGAGTCGATGATGCCATCCAGCCATCTCTTCCTCTGTTGCTCCCTTCTTCTGCCCTCAATCTTTTCCAGCATCAAAGTCTTTTTCCATTGATGCCCTTTGCATCAGGTGGCCAAATTATTGGAGTTTCAGCTTCAGCATCAGTCCTTCCAGTGAATATTCAGAGTTGATTTCCTTTAGGATTGACTGGTTTGATCTCCTTGTAGTCCAAGGGATTCTCAAGAGTCTTCTCCAGCACCACGGTTTAAAAGCATCAGTTCTTCGGTGCTCAGCCTTCTTTATGGTCCAACTCTCACATCTGTACATGACTCCTGGAAAAACCATAGCTTTGACTATACAGACCTTTGTTGACAAAGTGATGTCTTTACTTTTTAATACACTGTCTAGGTTTGTCATAGCTTTTCTTCAAAGGAGCAAGTGTCTTTTAATTTTATGGCTGCAGTCACTATCTGCAGTGATTTTGGAGCACAAGAACATGAAATCTGTCACTGTTTCTACTTTTACCCCCTCTGTTTGCCATGAGGTGATGAGACCAGATGCCATAATCTTAGTTTTTTGAATGTTGAGTTTTAAGCCAGCTTTTTCACTCTCCTCTTTCGCCTTCATCAAGGGGCTTTTTATTACAGTGGTATCATCTGCATATCTGAGGTTGTTGATATTTCTCCCAGCAATCTTGACTCCAGCTTGTGATTCATCCAGGCTGGCCTTTCGCATGATGTACTCTGCATGTAAGTTAAATAAGCAGGGTGACAGTGTACAGCCTTGACGTACTCCTTTCTCAATTTGGAACCAGTCCGTTGTTCCATGTCCAGTTCTAACTGCTGCTTCCTGACTCGCATTCAGATTTCTTAGGAGATAGGTTAAGATGGTCTGGTATTTCCATCTCTTTGAGAATGATCAATAGTGTGTTGTGATCTACACAGTCAAAGGCTTTAGTGTAGTCAGTGAAGTGGAAGTAGATGTTTTTCTGAAATTCCCTTGCTTTTTCTATCATCCAACAGATGTTGGCAGTTTGATCCCTGGTTCCTCTGCCTTTTCTAAACCCAGTTTGTACATCTGGAATTTCTTGGTTCACATACTGCTGAAGCCTAGCTTTGAAGGATTTTAAGTATAACCTTACTATCATATGAAATGATGCAGTTGTATGGTAGCTTGAACATTCTTTGGCACTGGAATGAAAACTGACCTTTTCCAGTCCTGTGGCCACTGGTGAATTTTCCAAATTTTCTGACACATTGAATGCAGCACGTTAACAGCTATTTAGGCTTTTAAATAGCTCAGCTGGAATTCCATCACCTCCACTAGCTTTGTTTGTAGTAATGCTTCCTAAGGCCCACTTGACTTCACACTCCAGGATGTCTGGCTGTAAATGAGTGACCACACCATTGTAGTTATCTGGGTCATTAAGATGGTAACGATGACCCTATATTTGAGACAGCAGAAGAGACACAGATGTAAAGAACAGACTTTTGGACTCTGTGGGAGAAGGCGAGGGTGGGATGATTTGAGATGATAGCATTGAAACATGTATATTACCATATGTGAAATAGATCAGTAGTCCAGGTTTGATGCATGAGACAGGGCGCTCAGGGCTGGTGCACTGGGATGACCCTGAGGGATGGGATGGGGAGGGAGGTGTGAAGGAGGGTCAGGATGGGGAACACATGTACACCCATGGCTGATTCATGTCAGTGTATGGCAACAACCACCACAATATTGTAAGGTAATTAGCCTCCAATTAAAATAATATAAAAAGAAGACCTTTATTTTATTTTATTTATTTTAATTTATTTTTATTTTTTTTTTTATTAGTTGGAGGCTAATCACTTTACAATATTGTAGTGGGTTTTGTCACACATTGACATGAATCAGCCATGGATTTACATGTGTTCCCCATCCCGATCCCCCCTTCCACCTCCCTCTCCGCCTGATCCCTCTGGGTCTTCCCAGTGCACCAGGCCCGAGCACTTGTCTCATGCATCCAACCTGGGCTGGTGATCTGTTTCACTATAGATAATATACATGTTTCGATGCTGTTCTCTTGAAACATCCTACCCTCGCCTTCTCCCACAGAGTCCAAAAGTCTGTTCTATACATCTGTGTCTCTTTTTCTGTTTTGCATAAAGACCTTTTTTGTATAGTTCTTCTGGGTATTCTGGCCACCTCTTCTTAATCTCTATGCTTCTGTTAGGTCCTCACTGTCCCTGTCCTTTGTCTTGCCTACTTTGCATGAAATCCACCTGATATCTCCAGTACACTATAAGCTCTGGTTTTCCTGTACTCCTCCTTTGTTAATCTTTAAAAAATATTCCTTTATTTATTTGGCTTTTCAGGTCTTAGTTGGGGCATGTGGGGATCAGCTCCTGGACTCGGGATGAAACCCAGTTCCCCTGCTTTGGGGGTGCAGAGTCTGTCGGTCACTGGAGCACCAGGGAATTCCCTGTTTTTTCTTGTCCTTCTTGTTTGCAGTTCTTTTCTTGTCTCTTTTTGAAGTGAACAATCAAGTGTATCTAAAGTAAATGAAAACAGTATATTTTTGTTGCATTTGTTACCTTGTTCATGGTGTTTACTTAGCAAATGTTTTCTTTTTTTAAAAAAAAGCCTTTATTATTTATTTCTTTTGACTGCATGGGCTCTTTGTTGCTTTGCTCGGGCTTTCTCCAGTTGCAGTAGGCAGGGGCTCCTTTGGTTGCGGCGTGTGGGCTTCTGACTGTGGTGGCTTCTCGTCGCAGAGCACAGGCTCTAGGCACGCGCGGGCTTCAGGAGCTGCGGCTCGCAGGCGTGATCTCCGTGGGCTTCAGTACCGGTGGCGCCAGGGCTCAGTGGCTCTGCACCATGTGAGATCCTCCCCGACCAAGGATCAAACCCATGTCTCCTACATTGGCAGGCAGATTTTGGTCTGGTCCTCTTCTTAACTTTCTGAATGACAGTTACTAAAGTTCACATTCAGAAGATTTACTTTTAGTCTGAAGTATTTTATCCAAAATAACTTCAGTTGTCATATTCCTATTTATTGTCATTATTGAATATTAATCACAAATGGTTTAAACTATTTCATGTGTCGTTAGGGTAGATTTTAAACATGCTGATGCTTGTATGCTCCTGGAGCAAGCAGGATTGTGTGGTCAGCATTAATGGATGTTTAAACGTTGCTTTTATGTTCTTAGATGAAAGCTATGTTACCTATATTAAATGTTAGTAATTTTAATTATCACTCCTTTTTAATATAAAATGTTGGCTTGAATTTCTATAGAGCTAGCTACAGGATTGTAAACCTGTAATACATGTTTAAATGTGAATATGTAGAAAAAAATCTTAGAACTGTTTCTCTTCCAAAAATTTTTGCTATCTATTTTGGATAATATTCCAAAAGCATACTCAAATGTTGACTTTCCCATGACATTAATAGATGGCTTTGTTTATTGAGAGGTATAAAAATATGATTGCTAATGCCTGTAGGTTAAGGTTATATTTCATAAAGTGGGTGAATTGATGTATTTGAAGTGTTGGAGACTTCAAATTAGGAGACCTAGAAGTGATGAAAAAGAAGGCAATGATCGTTGCTTTCAGTTCTTCTTGGAGTGTTTTCATTTGATGACTCCATTTTCTTGTAATTCATCTTGTCTGTAACTACTTGTATATGTAGGTTTTACTCCCAAGCACTGAAAGCTAATTGTTCTGAGATTACTGGTTTCTCAGAGTCACCAAATATGTTGCTTGGCATTTTTTGGTTCTCATCATGCTTGTTCATTACAGACTATTGGATTAGATTCTGCTAATCTTCCTGAAGATTTGCTTTCTGTGTACTTTATTTCCCCCTAGTCTTGTGTTGATCTGCTTGCCCACCTTTGCTGGGTCAGCTGCGTACTCATACCTCTGTCCTAAAACTCAGTTTTTTAACGTTTGTGTTGTCAGCATTGATATGTACACGTTCATACCTCACCACCGTAATGAGATGACTCCAAAATCTGTCCCTGTCCTTTTTTTCTGCAGTTAAGACTCTTGTTCTTACCAGTTGGGTATTTTTATCTGTTGCCTTATTGTCTCCAAAAACTCAGCGTCTCTAAGTCAAAGTCTTCATCTCGGAACAAACTTCATGGTCTTAATTCTGTCACTGGTAGTGGTACTGTCGTTCATCTACCTCCCGAGTTTAGTCATGATTGATTCTTTCACTCACCCTTTCCAATTTATTTAGGCACAAAGGTCTGTATTCTAATTTTTCTGACAAAATTTGGGAAATATTGGTTTATAGAATTGATTGGTTGAGTAGTTATCTGTATGTCTTTCAAATTGGCTAAGTGTAGAGGGTTTTGAAAGAGCATTTTTTATTTCTTTAATAGAGTTTTTGTAGTGGCTATAATTTAAAAGAAAGTGCCAGGGATATTATCTAAGGCCTCTTAAAGGAGCTAATGCCTGAGCATGGCTGTGAGGCTCTCAGAACTTTTCTGATTTGATCTTCTGGGAATGGGAGAGGTTCCACTTTGGTTTAGACCAGGTATTCTTCAATATGGGCAGCTTTTAGATTAACAGATTTGTTTCAGTATTAGGCAGTTTGATGAAAACAGTTCAAAGGATATGGAGAGTGTTTGGCAGAGTGGATGCACACATGTACCTTAACTTTCTTGCTCAACCATGTCCACTCGTTTCCAAACTTAGTTTTAACCTAAATCATCAGTCTCAGAACTCCTTAGAAAGCCTTTTATTTTGATGGCTTTTCTGACCAATTGTCTTTTTCTTTTCTTCTTATCTGATACCTGGCATGCCCATCTCTGTTCACATTAGGCATATTTTCTTGGCTAGTTATCAAGGAAAAACTTGCTGAGATTCTTTTTGTTTGCATCTTATGGTTGCAAAATAAGAGACAGTCTTTAGATTGATGAGCTGGCACATGCAGTACCAACAATTGTGAAAAAAGGAAAGAGGCCTCAAACATGTCACAGCAAAAGTACAAAAATGAAAATTGTGGTAGATTATCATTAATTACTTCAAAAAGTAGTTATGACTTATCTAGATTGTCTGGTACATGATTGCTGAAGAAGTCAGAGTGGACAATAACTCAAGTACCTGATAGACAAAAAAAAAAAAAAAAAGAAAAAACAAACTGTTGAAGGTGTTGCATGTTCAGGGAGAAAAATTATAAAAACAAAGATATTAAAAATCAACTGTACTTCAATAAAAAACTGAAAAAATACTACTAAAGTGCTTAATGTTCTCTTTTCTGGACCATTCTTTTCTAGATTGTTTCTCTATTCTTTGATTCTATCTACCAGAAATTTGGTAATAGATATCAAACCTAGGAAGACTTCCCTGGTGGCTCAGTGGTAAAGAATCCACTTGCCAATGCAGGAGACACAGGTTTGATCCCTGGGTCATAAGATCCCCTGGAGAAGGAAATGGCAACCAACTCTAGTATTCTTGCCTGGGAAATCCCATGGACAGAGGCACCTGGCAGACTACAGACCATGGGGTCACAAAAGATTCAAATATGATCTAGAGACTAAACAGCAACAATCAAACCCAGGGAAGTAAAGTTAAAAGGGGGAAATCCCTTCTTGGTAACAGGGAAGTATTGTCAGATTGGTCCACATATATGTATTCCAACCCTCTGATACATATTTTATTGGTCAAATAGCAATTCTCAACAATTTGGGCTTATTTATTTTAACCTAGATTAGTAATGTAGATACTATTTTAGGTTTAACAATGATTTGTTGTTTGATTTAGTGTTTATAAGCTTTTTTCCATGTCATTTTCATTTGGAATATGAAAACAGATCCAAGAATGTGGTGTATCTCACTGTCTGTCTGCATCATCTTTGATCTGTTTCATCAGTGTCTTATACTGATAGTTTTCTGAGGACAGGTGTTTTGCCTCCTTGGGAACGTTTATTCCTAGGTATTTTATTCTCTTCGTTGCAATGGTAAATAAATGGGATTATTTCCTCAATTTCTCTTTCTGATCTTTCTTTGCTAGTCTATAGGAATGGAAAAGATTTCTGTGCATTAATTTTGTAACCTGCAACTTTACCAAATACACTGATTAGCACCAGTAGTTTTCTAGTGGCATCTTTAAGATTTTCTTGGTGTGAATATCATGTCATCTGCAGACGGTGACAGTTTTAGTTTCTCTTTTCCATTTTGGATTCCTTTTATTTCTTTTTTTCCCTTGATTGGCATGGCTAGGACTTCCAAACTGTGTTGAATAATAGTGATGAGAGTGGGTATCCTTGTCTTATTCCTGACCTTAGAGCAAATGCTTTTAGTTTTTCACCATTGAGAATGATGTTTGCTGTGGATTTTCTGTATACGGTACTTATTGTATTGGGGTAGGTTCATCAGAGAAAGTATCTGCATAAAACTCACAGAAATATTCTTCACTCAAAATTTTGTGATTCATCAGTTTTGAAAATTTTACGGTAATAAACTTGAGTTTATAGTGTACAAAAGGTTGGAACCAAAACCTAAGGGAATGAACAGAATGTGAATGATAATAACAATCACAAGTTGTATAATGAACTTTTGGTTAGTTTTAAGCTCTAATAGCTTGGCATGGTGATGTTAATTGTATCAGTCTCTAAAAATGTATTGATAACGTCTCTGGTCAATAACATTTGGGTAACAAAAGATGTATTAATGTGTCTCTGGTCAAGAATATGTTAATATGGAGTGTCATATTGATTGATTTGTGTATATTGAAGAATCCTTGTGTTCCTGCGATAAATTCCTTTTGATCATGGTATATGATCCTTTTTAATATGTTCTGTAATTCAATTTGATGATATTTTGTTGAGAATTTTTCTGTGTTCATCAGTGATATTGGTCTGTAACTTTCTTTTTTTGTGATCTCTTTTTCTGCTTTTGGTATTAGGGTGATGGTGGTCTTGTACAATGAGTTTGGGAGTGTTCCTTCCTCTGCAATTTGTTTTAGAAGAGTTTGAGATGGATGGTGTTATTAGTTTTTCTCTAAATGTTTGATAGAATTTATCTAGTCCAGGACTTTTGTTTATTGGAAGATTTAAAAAATTGTTTTATTTCTTTGTTTTATTTTTGACTGTGCTGGGTCTTTGTTGGTGCGAGTGGTCTTTCCGCAGTTTTGGCGAGCAGGGGCCACTCTTAACTGTGGCGCACAGGCCTCCCCGAGGAGACGTCTCTTGGGTCACACAGGCTCTCGGCTACACATAGCAGCTGCAGCATGCAGGCCCGGGAGCTCACGGGCTCAGTAGTTGTGGTGTTTGGGCTTCATTTCTCCGAGGAACGTGGAATCTTCCTGGACTAGGGATTAAACCTGTGTCCCTTGCATTGGCAGATGGATTCTTAACCACTGAACCACCAGGGAAGTCCCTCTAGGTATTTTTTATTTCCTCTTTGATTTCTTCAGTGATCTCTTGGGTATTTAGTAGCATGTTGTTCAGCCTGCTCTTGTTTGTGTTCTTACAGTTTTTTTTTCCCCTATAATTTCCAATTTCATAGAATTGTGATTTGAAGAGGTATTTAATACTGTTTCAGTTTTCTCAAATTTACCAAGGCTTGATTTGTGACTGAAGATGTGATCTCCTGAAGAATGTTCCATGTGCACTTGAGAAGAAAGTATATTCTGCAGCTTTCAAATGGAATGTCCTATATATGTTAATTATGTTTATCTGGTCTAATGGGTCACTTAAAGCTTATATTTTCTGATTAATTTTCTGTCTGGATGATCTGTCCTTTGGTATAAATGAGGGTGTTAAAGTTCCCCACTATTACTGTGTTACTGTTGATTTCCTCTTTTTGACTGTTAGCATTTGCCTTATGTATTGAAGTGCTCCTATGTTGGGTGCATAAATGTTTATAATTATTACACCTTCTCCTTAGATTGATCCCTTGATCATTATGTAGTGTCCTTCCTTGCCTCTTGTATTACTAATAGTCTATTTTAAAGTCTGTTTTGTCTGATTTGAGTGTTGCTACTCCAGCTTTCTTTTGACTTCCATTTGCATGGTATATCTTTTTTCCACCCACTCACGTTTAGTCTGTGTATGTCCCTAAATCTGAAGTGGGTGTCTTGTAGACATCATATAATGGGTCTTGTTTTTGTATCCATTCAACCAGTCTGTGTTTTTTGTTTGAAGTATTTAATCCATTCACATTTAAGATAATAACCTATATTATATTCTTATTACCATTTTCTTAATTGTTTTGGGTTTGTTTTTATAGGTCTTTTTTCTTCTCTTGTGTTTCCCACCCAGAGAAGTTCCTTTAGCATTTGCTGTAAAGCTGGTTTGGTGGCACTAAATTATTTTAACTTTTGCGTATCTGTGAAGTTATTAGTTTCTCCATTGAATCTGAGTGTTATCCTTGCTGGGTAGAGTAATCTTGATTGTAGGTTTTTCCCTTTCATCACTTTAAATATATCTTGCCAGTTCTTTCTTGCCTGATATCCTTTCCCATATTAAGAAAGTTTTCCACTTATAATCTCTTCAAATATTTCCTCAGACTCTCTTTTTCTTCTGAAACCTGTATAATTCAAAGATTGGTGCATTTAATGTTGTCCCAGAGGTCTCTGAGACTGTCCTCATTTCTTTTCATTGTTTCTTCTCTACTCTGCTCTTTGGCAGTTATCTCCACCATCCTGTCTTCCAGCTCACTTATTCGTTCTCCTGCCTCAGTTATTCTGCTGTTGATTCCTTCTAGTGTATTTTTCATTTTGGTTAGTGTTTTCATCACCATTTGTTTGTTCTTTATTCTTCTAGATCCTTGTAAACATTTCTTGTATTTTCTCAGTCTGTGCCTCCATTCTATTTCTGAGTTTATGGATCATCTTTGTTAATATTACTCTGAATTCATTTTCAGGTAGATTGCCTAGTTCCCCTTCATTTATTTGTTCTTATAGGTTTTTAGCTTGCTCCTTCTGTCATCTCATTTTGGTTGGTGGGTGGGGCTGTGTTTCTGTCTTATTGATTGCTTGACCTGAAGCACTGGAGTTTGGAGGCAGTTGGTAGAACTGGGTCTTGGTGCTGAGATGTGGGCCTTTGGAAGAGCTCACATGGATTCATATTTCTTAGGGTTGAAGTACTCTGTAAGTTCAGCAGCTTGGACTTGGTGCTCCTACCACAGGGGCTTGGACCGTAAAGAAGGCTGAGCACCAAAGAACAGATGCTTTTGAACTGTGGTATTGGAGAAGACTCTCGAGAAACCCTTGGACAGCAAGGAGATCAAACCAGTCAGTCCTAAAGGAAATCAGTCCTGAATATTCATTGGGAGGACTGATGCTGAAGCTAAAGCTCAGATACTTTGACCTACCTGATGCAAAGAGCCAACTCATTAGAAAGGCCCTGATGCTGGGAAAGATTGAAGGGAGGAGGAGAAGGGGATGACAGAAGACAAGATGGTTGCATCACTGACTCAATGGACATGAGTTTGAGCAAGCCCTGGGAGATGGTGAAGGACAGGGAAGCCTGGCGTGCTGTAGTCCATGGGGTGGCAGAGTCGGACATGACTGAGTAAGCAATAACCACCACCAGAGGGGCTTAGGCTCAAGCCCTGACCAGTTAGGAGATGAAAATTTCATGTCTTCCTATTTTGCCATCTTGACCATTGGTATCAGAAACTTATTCTGAGCAGTTAGCTGAAAATTGTTTCCTTGTGTGGAAAGTCTTATCCTATTTCTGATTCTTTCCACTCAGGCAGACTTGTTTTATTTTCCCATAAATTGTGTGTTTGCATTTGGTATCAAATTATCCAGATTGGGTAGTAGCAACTGGTTGGTTGTAACCCAAAGAAACATTAAAAAAAAAAAAAGTTAGTTGCAGTTGGGAGAAGATAACAAGTCCTGGTTAGATATGCATCAAAGAAGTATTGTGGACTCAACTTTAAGCATTTGTACCACTTTAGCGTCTTGCTTTTTATGATTCTGATTCATGTTTCCTAATTAGAGTACTGACCCTGGTGTTAGAGGGTAAAGGTGGTGTATCTTCTTAGGGCCTCCATTTAAATCACAGGTATGAGCATGGGAGTTTGAAATTACTGTGTATATTGTATTATCATTTAGTTTATTACATTCACATAAATTTTTGGACTAAGAAGATGTAAAAGAGTTTGTTTATCATCCAGTTTCTATGAATCTTGAGTTCATTTTCCTTTGTCATGAGGGGTGTTTGACTGGAAAAGCTGGTGAGGTATTGATTGAAGTGAAAGGTTAGAAACACTATTAAAAATAAACTTATGCATATTTTAAGGAATAGTGGATCACTTATGGATTCAAGTAGTTTAGAGACAAGAATTCATGCATTTTTATATTGTTAATTTATAGATTATGTGATTTATTTATGTAATGAAAACAGTTTATAACCAAGAGTCTGTTATGTTAGCTGTATTCATTCATATACTCATTCATATAGCATGTTCTTGTACACATGAATGCCTTTATGGCAGTGACCCCCACATTTTAGTGTGTATCACAGTCACCTGAAAGTTTGTTAAAAGCTTGTTAAAAGCTGTAGGTACCATCCCCAGAGATTGTGGTGACATAGTGATCTCTTTTTTAAAATAAACACATTGATGATTCTGGTCTGTAGACCACTTTTTAACTATCATAGGAGAAAGAATTATTGTTACTAAAAGGTTAAAAAAACCCATTATTTAAAAAGATTTAATGGTAGGAGAATATGAAAGTATTTATGATTGTGAGTGACTTAAAGCTTTAGCATAATACAACGTAATAGGCTGGAGAAGGCAATGGCAACCCATTCTAGTACTCTCGCCTGGGAAATCCTGTGGATGGAGGAGCCTGGTGGGCTGCAGTCCATGGGGTCACGAAGAGTCGGACATGGCTGCGCGACTTCACTTTCACTTTTCACTTTCAAGCACTGGAGAAGGAAATGGCAGCCCACTCCAGTGTTCTTGCCTGGAGAATCCCAGGGACGGTGGAGCCTGGTGGGCTGCCGTCTATGGGGTCGCACAGAATTGGACACGACTGAAATGACTTAGCAGCAGCAGCAGCATAATAGGCTTGGTTTTGCATTTGACCTGTCTCCTGTAAAGGCCAGTAGACGGTAGCTGTTTGCTAAACTTCAGTAATGGATAACTTGTGACTGGTATAATGGATAACTTGGACACAATAAAGGGTAAAAATGGTGGAGGCCTAGTATATGCTGAAGAGATCAAGAAGAGGTAGAATGAATACATGGAAGAATTGTGTAAAAAATATCTTAATGAACTGGATTACTATGATAGTGTGGTTAGTCATTCAGAGCCAGACATTCTGGAGTGCGAAGTCAGGTGGGCCTTAAGAAGCACTGCTGTTAATAAAGCTAGTGGGTGTGATGAAATTCCAGCAGAACTACTCAAATCCCTAAAGATGATGCCATCGAGGTTTTGCATTCATTATGTCAGCAAGTCTGGAAGACTCCGGAGTGGCCACAGAACTGGAAAAGGTCAATCCTTATCCCAATTCCCAAGAAGGGTAGTTACAAAGAATGTGCTAACTATCGGACAGTTGCACTCATCTCCCACGCTAGTAAATCTTGCATGCTAGGCTATTCATCATTATGTGAACCAAGAGCTTTCAGATGTCCAAATGGGTTTAGAGAAGGAAGATGAACTAGAGATCAAATTGCCAACATTCACTGGGTTAAAGAGAAAGCAAGGGAATTTCAGAAAAACATCTATCTCTGTTTCATCAGCTGCGCTAAAGCCTTTGACTGTGTGGATCATGACAAACTGTGGAAAGCTCTTAGAGAGATGGGAATACCAGACCATCTTACCTGTCTTCTGAGAAGCCTGTATGCGGGTCGAGAAACAACAGTTAGAATCCTGTGTGGAACAACTGATTGGTTCAAGATCAAGAAAGGAGTATGACAGGGCTGTCTGCTATCACCCTGTTTGTTTAACATATATGCTGAGCACATCATTAGAAATGCTGGGCAGAATGAATGACAAGCCGGAATCAAGATAGGCAGGAGAAACATCAACAATCTAAGATATGCAGATGATACCACTCTTAATTGCAGAAAGCAGAGGAGCTGAAGAGCCTCTTGATGAGGGTGAAGGAGGAGAGTGAAAGAGCTGGCTTAAGACTAAGTATTAAAAAAACTAAGATTGTGTTATCCAGCCCTGTTACTGGATGGCAGATGGAAGGGGAAAAGGTGGAAGTAGTGACAGATTTCTTCTTCTTGGGCTCTAAAATCTCTGTGGATGGTGACTGCAGCCTTGAAAACAGAAGATGATTGCTTCTTGGCAGGAAAGCAATGACAAACCTAGACAGTATTTTTTTTTTTTAAGAAGTTGAATATTTTATTATTAAATTGTTTATTCTCCTGCAAGGCTATTGCTTCACTGTATAAAAATAGCACCAGCAAACATAGTATATTCCAAAATTAAAAGACAGTAATATTCTTCACTGGACACTATACAACTAACAAACTTTTCTCCATTGGCAGTTATTTCTAGTGGGAAGATGCTTTGACCCAAATCCAAGGATAGCTGTAAGCAAGTTATAATGCAAACCTAGACAGTATTTTGAAAAGCAGAGACATTATTTTGCTGACCAAGGTCGATATAGTCAAGGGTATGGTCTTCCCAGTAGGCCCGTACGGATGTGAGAGCTGGACCATAAAGAAGGCGGAGCACAGAAGAATTGATGCCTTCGAGCTGTGGTGCTGGAGAAGATTCCTGAAAGTCCCTTGGACAGCAAGGAGATCAAACCAATCAATCTTAAGGGAGATCAACCCTGAATATTGACTGTAACGACTGATGCTGAAGCTCCAGTATTTTGGTCATCTGATGTGCACAGACAAATAATTGGAAAATTCCCTGATGCTGGGAAAGATCAAGAGCAGAAGGAGAAGAGGGTGTCAGAGGTTGAGATGGCTGGACGGCATCACCAGTGCAACGAACGTGAACTTGGGCACACTTTGGGAGATGGTGAGAGACAGGGAGGCCTGGCATGCTGCAGTCCATGGGGCTGCAAAGAGTCGGACTCAGCTGGGTGACTGAACAGCAGCAACAACTGTACAGGCCAGTAGATGGTAATTGTTTGCTAAACCTCAAGCATTCCTGCCAGTCACAAGTTATCTGTTATTAACAATCATGTTGCTATTCCATGGTCTGAGTAGAAAATACGTATCTTAAGAGACTATATATATATATATATATTTTTTTTTAGTCATTTTAATTGCTTTGAAGAAATAGAATGATTTATTTTAAAATGTCAAATGTAATTGAGGTCAGGCATTAAATTTTAATTTTTATCAAATGAGAGAAATGAGGTGAGGGTATGGTAAAACAGGTGATGTTCATGCATGGTGCATAATTATGAAGGGATGCAATTTTGGATAACATTTTTAATACATGTTTTGAAATCTTAAAAAGATTCACATTGATTTACATAGTAATTCCATTCTGAGAATCTCCAAAGGAGATAATTTAAAATATGAAAATAGAGATATGTGTTACAGAATTATTTATAACTGCACAAAAACATATTAGAGTAACATTTAAGGAAACCAGTGATCCATTTACACAAAGAAATCTTATTTAAC
This sequence comes from Odocoileus virginianus, assembly GCF_023699985.2. Taxonomy (NCBI): domain Eukaryota; kingdom Metazoa; phylum Chordata; class Mammalia; order Artiodactyla; family Cervidae; genus Odocoileus; species Odocoileus virginianus. The sequence goes on along the minus strand of NC_069675.1, from coordinate 14,302,263 downwards.
TATAAAATGTTCAAGTGTCTGTAATATAGGAAAATACTTATGTACTGTTATTTAAATAAAAGCAGTTTACAGAATTATCTATCATTTTAAAGACTAGCAGGAAAGTTGGAAAATATTAATTTTGGTGTTTTTTTATAATTATAGGATTATTGTTTTACCCTTGTCTTTATATGTGTTCCCATATTTTTTTTTATAATGAAGAAATAGCAGACATAAATCAATATGTTGATGTTTAACAAAAGTTGAGGTGAGATACTATAACCAGGCACTCTCAAGGAATTCAGTGGCAACATTTGATAGGGATAGGAAATTTGTTCATAAATAGATTCAGAATAGTGATTCCAAGTTAAGAAACTCTTAAAGGAATCAATGCTGAACCCATTATTCAGATTATGGTTTTGTAAATCACCTCAAGGGAGGAGTACACTGTGATCCTTCAAATTTTGAATCCCTTTTAGGTATGAAATCCAACGGAATTGGTATTAACTATATGAAAATTTTTGAAAGACTATATGAGTGGGCAGGAATGTGATTAAGTGATAGCCACTTGGCTAGATGTGAGTTGGATGGTATGCACTGAAGATTGTTCACTGGATAGTTATTTGCCCTGATGAATTGTATTCTGAACTACAGAATTTAGCAAAAATTATAAACAAATTCTTATGTTTGTAATTTTAGTGGGTAATACGGAATCCAAGATATTTGGATTTGGTCTGACCGTTTGAGGTTTGTATAAAGGAGAAGACTGTTTCTGTGTTTCGGGTTTGCTGCAGTACGGCTCTGGATGGGCTTGGGGTCAGATTCCCTGAGACAGTTCTTGTGTTCCCAAGGGCATGTTATTTTCTGTGTGAGGAGTCTTGTCATAGATACATAAAAACAAATAGCACCCCTTGAGATGTATCTAAAAATAAGATACTTAGTTTTGTAAAAAGTATAGCAATAAATTCTAAGTATATGATCAAGGTAAGGCAACAGTAAGGAGGGAAAGGATTTGGGGAGAACTGCTGAAATGTTACTTTTTAAATTAAGTGAGATGATTATATTCAGTAAGCCTTTTGAGAAACAGTTTTGGTTACAGTGAGAAGCATTCCCAGATGCTAGTCTTGATGATTTTTTTCATTGTTCTCCATTGAAATAAAAATACCAGAACATTGTGGAGAGTGTGGTTTTCATAGTGCTACTATATTTCACTGATTTAAAGATGTAGATTTCCCGATTTTAATATTTCTGAAATTGAAATGTGTTTTGCAGTCAGTGGCATCTTTAAATCATTGTCAGTTGTGAAATGGTTATCACTGCCTACATATATATACCCAAACTCAATAATTAATCCTGTTGGTATGACTAGATAATGCTACCCATTGGTGTTTCAGGTAACATATCTTTTAAGGAAGAGATGAACATGCCTGTGTTGTCTTCCGAAACCTGTTGCACTTTCTGGTGATACCTTTTGGTTTGGTAACATCAGGAAAGGTGTAGCATCACAACTTGAACAATGTGTTTCAGTTGCTTGAAGGAGAATTCTGAGGCAGTAGAGGAGCATTTTAAAAAGAAATATCACATCACTACTTCCTTAAATGGTACAGAGGATGATATTAAACAGAGTCATTGATGACTGAGTTAAAAAGAAATTTAGAAATCAGATTGTGAATATGAAAAAATTTTAAAGATTTTTGAATTCATTTTGCTTTTGTTTTTACATAAACACGAGTCCTATGAAAATTCATATCTAAATTTAAGAACTTTTTCAGTAAGTATAAAAATTCTGAGAAAGGAAACAATTTTATTTTTGACAAGTAGTAAGCTTGAATACGATGTACATCACCAGCTGTCTGCTAAGAGATTGCAGAGACCTAAAGAACACTTATCCTTTTATATAGCTAAGCAGATAAAATCCATTACATGCATATTCTTAGGATAAATAATAAGTAGTGCTCAAGAAAGAGGACTTGACAGCAACTATTTGTCACACATAGTTCATTCTAAATTCGCTTGGTAATCAGGGTGATCATAATGTATTAGCTAATTGCTTTATCCAAAGGAAAAATAAACTTATGTATTTTTATGATAGGAAGTAATTTAGCAACTTGGGGCTAGGTGACCCTCTGAAGTTAGGCTCCTATCGTCCTTGATGATCACACCTCAAAGAGATGGCTACTGGGTCCTTGAGAAAGATGGTCCTGAGTTGCTGGTTAGAGGCTTGTTTAGCGTTTCTTTTTTCTTAATTAAAAAAATTTAAATTTGCATGCCGATTATAATGATCTCATACAAAGGGACAAGTTAGGGCCGGAGAAAAGGGTAGTTGGGAGAGCAGAGTCTTTGAATAAGGAAGACAAATTGGGACCCAGTGCAGAAGTAGTTTGTTTTTCTTTTGATAGGAGCAGGAAAAGAGGAAGAGGAAGTAGTTCTCTTCTGAGTTTAGGGTGACTAACATTCAGGTTTGCCTGGGACTTAGAGAGTTCCCAGGACACCAGACTTCCAATGCTAAAACTGGCTAAGTCCTGAGCAAACCGGGATGGTTGGGTATTCTGCTGCTGCTTGTTTTTCCTTAACAAAGTGATCATCTGCTGGGAATGGGGAGGGGATGACAGTTTAAAATAAAAGGAGAAGCTATATGAAGTAATTCTTTATCTTAAAGATGGAGGAGCAAATTCACTAGGTTATTGTGGTATGATTTCTGAGCTTTGTCTCCTAAGGGTCTACTGAAATTTATGAACATAATTTCAAAGTTCTTATGATTGTATTTCTTTACAGTCTTATTCAGCTATTCAGGTGGAGGTGCCATGTTAGGTGGAATGCTGGTTTTAATTATGATTTGACTATGATGGAGGAAGAGGGGAGCAAAGGAGGAGGCCACAGGCAAGGAAATGATTATAGTGATGGATCATCAAATCTCAGGAAAGGTATAAGGAGTGAGAGAGAGGATGAAGGACTGTTGGCAAAATGACTCCAACAGACTTTTAGAGTAAACTGGAATGATAGGAAGTAAAGAGAGTGGGATGCCTGAACCTGAGATTTTTGAGGTGGTATAGTTCCTGGTTATTGATATGATACGAGAATAGGGGCTGGCGTGGATGGCAGAAACAGTCATTGAGTATTGTAATGATCACACTATGGATGTGATTTTAGTGATTAAGGCAAGTTTTGGTGCTCCAGAAATATTCAGTTATTTTCTTTTCATATACTGTTGTTTTCTGTTTGTTGTTTTATTTTGTTTGATCAGTACCTTGGATTGAGGAGGAGGTGTTGTTCTCGAACGAAGATGGTTGTAAATAAATAAACTGGTGGATTAAAGCAAATTTTGTTTAATCAGTACTTGTCTTTATCATATGGCTTGCTCCTGGAAACTTATAATTGGTTAAGTTTCAGATATTAACATCTAAAATGATGATCCACTGCCCATTAAGCTGTGTTAGTCCCAAATAAGTTCAGTGAGGACTTTGTGTCGTGCATGGTTATTGGTACTGTATTGCTTTGCTCACTGCAGTTTCCCTCTTTCTCTCTTTATAGGACCGCAGCTGAATGCCCAGCTAGAAGGTTGGCTTTCACAAGTGCAGTCTACAAAAAGACCTGCTAGAGCCATTATTGCACCGTAAGTTTTAAGGGTCTTTACCCATAATCTTTCATGTGTTGATTATTAATAAAGGATGAATATCTATTGATTGAATTAAAAATTAAAAATCAAATGCTGACGTTATAGTCACTAAATTTCATGATTGCTGTGGCTTTCACTTTAACTCAAGGATAAAGGAATTGGCTATTTTCTCAGATGCAGAAGTTTCAAATTTTATTTTTGGTAATAAAACTGACTTTTAAAACAGTTAAACATTAGTTGAAACAGTTTAAACATTAGGTAACCTTGGTGATTGCAATAGTATTTGGTATAAATGAGTAAGTTCTATTTTAAACATTAAGAAGATCTACTTTAATCACATAGTTTTAAACTTACAAATAAAAGTGTATTAAACATAATGTGGTGCAATATGGAATAGCAGCCAGGATTTTAGAGGATGGGTAGATTTTTTTTAAATGAAGGCAGTCTATTGCCTATTAGAAGGCAATCTATTGTCTGTGTTAGAGGACTTTTTGAGAATTACAAGCTAACAAACACAGTTAACTGTTTGTTTGGTATGAATTCAGTTAATTTTGATTTGGTAAATGTTGGAGTTTCTGCTACTTCTCTCACAGCAGCATCTTTTATGTGGCTTCTCAAGTTCAGGTTGGTAACTTGATAAATAATAAATAGTGAAAATAATAATAGTAACCACTCATTAAACACTATGAGAATTAACAAGTAAATACACATACAGAACTTACATTAATGTTGGGCACATAATAAGTATTACATAAATGTTGCATATTTTATGTGCCAAACATTTAGTTAAATGAGATCTAACTTGATCTCATTTAAAAGATTCAGAAGTTGACTACACTACTTACCAACTGTGTGACATACAAGTTATTTAATCTCTTGTGCCTTTGTCTTATTGGTAAAGTTAGAATCATGATATTACCTTCATATGGTTTTTCTAACGATTAAATGAGCTAATCTTTATAAAACTTTTAGCATAGTGACTTGCTGTTACTCATTTTGTCATTCAGCAGATGTTTATCAGGCTAAATGCTAGATGCTCTTCTTTGTGCTGCTCTTTGAATAAATTGAAATCACTACTCATAGTGCTTGCCTTTTAGTGTTTGGGGAATGCAGTCAGTAATAATAATTCTGTGTCAAGTGCTGTTGGGCGCTAAGAAAAATAAAGCAGATAAGAGGATTGAGAGTGACTGCATGGGTTGGGAGTTGCTAGTTTATATAGAATAATAAGAAAAACTCTCCCTGTTAAGTAGCAATTGAGCCTAAATGATGTGAGAGAGGAGTTATGCAGATACCCAGGAAAGAGTTCAGGTTGAGAAGCAGCAAGGACAGAGGCTCTGGGACAGAATGTGCTTAGTGTGTTTGAGGAAAAGCAAGGCCAGTGTAGCTGGAGAGGCATGTGTGTGGGGAAGAGTAGTGGCTGAGATCGGCAGTGGGGGTTTGATTGTGAGGAGGCTTCGTGGGAGATCATGAAAGCTTTGGTTTTCATTCCAAGTTGTATGGCAAGTAAGGAGAAGCTTTGAGCAGAAAAGTAGTACCATCTGACTTAGGTTTGCAGAGGATTACTCTTTGCTGTGGTCTGGACTTTTTGTTTTGTGGAGGAAAGGAATCTGTTTAGGAGGCTTATTACTCTAGTACCAAAAAGAGATGACATAATGGCTTTGGCTGGGAGCTAGTGGTGGAGGTGATAAGAAGCAGTATATTCTGGGTATTTTTGAAGGTAGGGCCAATAAAATAGAAGAAAAAGTCATAGATAGATGACTTAAGTTTTGGCTTGTGAAATTGAAAGGATGGAATTGTGTTTGTATTAATTAAAGGAAAAAACAAGGGTGGAGGTGGGGAGTGGAATTTTAAGTGTTTGTATAGAATCTATCATTTTATTCTCCCTGTGTTAATGTTGAGATGCCTACTAGGTATCCAGGTGGGGATTTCAAATGGGCAGCTAATTATGTGAATCTGGAGTACAGGGAAGAAGGGCTAGGCTGTGTTGGTGTATCACACTTAACACAGGTAAGTGTGTAACTTATTACACTTAAACTCTAATTGGACTGTAGTTGCCTAGGGAGTAAAATAGAAGTTCAAAGACTAAGCCCTTAGGCAAGCCATCTTTATTTAGAGGTCAGGATGAAGATGAATATTTGCAAAGGAGATTTTGAAGGAGGACCACGGAAGAAGGAGGAAAACCAAGAGTGAGTGATGTTTCTGGGAAGTAAAAGGATGAAAATGTGTCAGGGAGGAGAAGATGATCAGGTGTGTCAAATTCTGCCAGTAGGTCAAATAAGATGAAGACTGATAATTGATAATTGGATACTGTGGAGATTGCTGGTTATTTTAGTAAGAACAATTTCTGTGGAGTGTTAGGGATGAAAGCACAGTTGGAGTGAGTTCAAGAAAGAATCAAGGAGGGAAATGAAGATAGTGAATATAGACAGTTTTTTTGGGGAGAAATGTTGCTATAAATCAAAGAAATAGGGCAATGGGAATATGGTATCAATTTAAAATGAGAATTATTAAAGTGTTTATAATGTTGATGACACAGTCCAGTAGAGAAAAATTGATGCAAGGATAAGTTGGGAAGTTTGTATAAATGAGATCCTTGGTTGGGTGAGAAATGATGGATTAGTAATCATCTTTTTATATAGTATCTCATAATATATGTCCTATTGTCATTCCCATGTCTATGCTGATATTTGACTATTATGGTATACTAACTTCCTAGATAAAACCTATTCTAAATGTGGGAACTGAACTGAGTCAACATAAAATGAGGTTAGTTATTCATGAAAAACTAGCTATGCTTGTTTCCTTCTTGTAGTTAGTTTTAAGTTGAAATCTTTGGAAGTGGCCTGGAAAATGAGATATTTGGGCCTGAGTTACAAATACTTTGATTTGTAAAAGATTTCTAAGTTACCTGAGGTTTCAAAATGAATATTGAAAATAGTTTTGGCTTTGGTGTGCATGTTTCTGCCGTATGGTGACTTTGTAGTTAATGCTTATATGTAAATAATTTCTACTTTGTTAGTATATGAAAACTTTAAATATAGTTAAGTTCATCTTATTATATGGTTTCCAGAGGTAACCTTTCCAGAGTTACCTTTTTTTTTTTTTAAGATAGAAAAGCAAATACAAATATTTTATTGTTAAATAGGCACAAAGGGCTTTTCAGGTGGCTCAGTTGCAAAGAATCTGCCTGCCAGTGCAGGAGACACAGGAGACTCGGGTTTGATCCCTGGGTTGGGAAGATCCCCTGGAGGAGTAAATGGCAACCTGCTTCAGTATTCTTGCTGAAAAAATCTCACGGACAGAAGAGCATGGCTATGGCTAAAGTCTATGGGGTCAGAGTTGGACATGACACAGACACAAAAAGGTCTTTGTAAGAACATACTTATATAGTAGTTAGACAACTTAAAATTTTAAGATTTCTGTATTTATTTAAAATCAAAAACATTTTTAAAATTTTAGAAATTCTAGCTCTCTGGGACCACCTTTTCTTAGACTGTGCCTTCATAAGAATAAATCATACAAGGGGAACCTTAAAAAAACAAACCCAGAACCTAAGTAGCACAGTTTCAAAAATGCTTAAACATTTGGTCCTTTTTATATTGATGTAGATTAAATAGAATAATGTCATTTATTATTGACATTATTAGAAGAATAAATATTGACATGTAAACTAACTGTTGATCAGTCTTAAAGAATTCTAATCTGTATGACATATAAGCAGGCACATTTGGGAGAGGGATTCAAAAGAATTTGACTAAAAATATCCTTATCCTTTGATTGAAACAGAACTACAGGTTACTTAAGGCACAGGAGACAGTATGTGGCCCAGGGATATATATTGAAATGATTTCATGAACTAGGAGTTCCAAAAGCCATGACTGCCAGATACTTTGATGCCAGAATTGTTTATCTTGCAGTATTCTTGAATAACTCAGCAACCCTTAAAATGGAGCTGTACAGGTATGCATCACTTAAGAAACCTCTTACTGAATATAAAAAATATAAGCTGATGACTGTGGAAGGGAATTTACATGATGAAACTGTATTTTGCTGTAAAGCATAGAACCTGCCTCCAGTGCAGGAGACATAAGAGACTCGGGCTCAACACCTGAGTCGGGAAGATCCCCTGGAGGAGGGCATGGCAACCCACTCCAGTGTTCTTTCCTGGAGAATCCCAGGGCAGAGGAGCCTGGTGGACTACAGTTCATAGGGTTGCAAAGAGTCTGGCACTACTGAAGTGACTTAGCACGCATGCACAGACAATGACTATTGAAGGCTCCCACCAGACATTTACAATAGAGTTTGATTTTTTTTAAAAAATTTTTTGGCTACACAACATGGCATATTCTACATTGACAGCACAGAGTCTTACCCACTAGACCACCAGAAAAGTCTGTTAGAGTTTGATTTCTTAGTGGCTAATCTAGTAGGAATAGTATGGAATAAAGGATACTTTTACTTTTCATTCTGTACCTTTTTTCATTGTTTGACTTTTTCTTTTTTCTTTTTTTTACTCTGGACATGTATTACCTTTAGTGTAAAAACCAGTTTGAAAAATTTGAAAGCCAAGAAACATTTATATAGAAGACCAGGTTGTATATAGTGAAGCATACCTATAGCACTCTACCAGTGTATATCATGAGACAGTGAATCTTAATAAATTATCTAGTTAATTTAATTTCTTAGAGATATGCAGTCCTTGGTAATATTAAGTGGCAGATTATTCATGGCAGCATCTCACATCATATATACGCTAGCAGTAAAAGAAACTCAACATGCAACATTGTGGTTAGTTTATTCTTACTTGACTTTTTAGCTCATAACACTGTTTACTTAATATTTGTGAGGTTCCAATTATAAAAATAAAATATCCTGAATAGTGGCTGTTTTACTTGGATATTTTTTGGGTATAACAATCTACTGATATTTTTTATTGAAGCTGGAATCTTTAGGGCCATGGAGCCGTGCCTATGAAAGAAAAGAATACAAAGTTAGGTGCAGCAGAATAAAATTGAGAGGGCAGTATGGAGGTTGCTGCTTCTGTGAACTGTTTGGGTCTAGTTGTCCCTCAGCTTGATCCTGTATGCTCACGGGTGTTGGTTTTGTTTTGTTTTGTTTTTTCAAATTTTTGTTGGCATATAGTTAATTTATAATGTTGTGTTAGTTTCGGGTGTACAGTAAAGTAATCAGTTTTATATGTATATATATTCACTCTTTTTTTTTTTAAAGATTCTTTTCCCATGAAGGTCATTATAGAGTATTGTGTAGAGTTCCCTGTGCTCTGCAACAGGTTGTTATTAGCTGTCTATTTTATATATAGTAGTGTGTATGTTCACAGGGGTTTTATAACTTTAGATTCTAGGTTTGTAGATCATAACTTAAGGTTGCAGACTTTTCTTAAATCTCTTAAAAAGGAGGTATCATTTTATCTGGTCCAGTCTTCTCATTTCATCTAGTGCGGTCTTTATTTTGCATTTTTTGCTGCTGTTCAGTAGAACTAGGACTACTAGATTCTGACTTTGTTGAAGTCAAATAAGTGTACTTTTATGATTCCTTATATCCTCTTTGAATATTTGTAGATTTGAATATTCTGCCCTTACATAGAATATTTGTAGACTCTTGGCATTCATGGTTGATACAAGTGAAAGTCCATGTAGTGATTGGTAATTTTCCTGATGTAGGAATTTAAATTATATCACACTGCAAGGTTGCTGTATGGAAAACTGTCACTTAACCAGTGAATGATCATGGACAGTGATGTTGCATCCTCATTTAATAGCAGCTCTGTAAGGGGCACAAATTCTGGTAGGTTAGGAACTGGACTCGCTGATACAAAGGGTCTGCCATGTAGGCGTAAAGGGAGAAACAGAAGTACTCTGCATTAAAAGAAGAATCAGTTTTTAGAGGCATAGCTTTAGCCTAATGACAGATTATAGATATTACAGTATAATTCTGTATTTGTTTTCATGAGAAGTTACATTAAGAATCAGAGTGACCTGTAACTGCTAGCAGGATGTCTTTGTATTAAGGATTTTAAAAACTTTAAAAAGACTGACCTGGACACACTTTTATGATGCATAGTCAAATATCTGTAGAGCGCAAATTTTCATTACTTTTCTGGCTGTCATGAACAAAAGAAAATAGCCATTCCCTTAGCAAAGCCTTCTTTATTGTGTGTGATCTCTTAATGGAACCTCTTTCTACATACATGTAGAATTAGGTTCTACTAGCAAGAGAAGGGTATAGGGACAGAGACTCACTGGTGAGAATTGATGATAATTACTATGACTTTATTCTTTACCATATATCTGGGCCAGGATAAAGGAAAGTAATAGATATTCTCTTCTTTGACTGTGATCTTAGTCCTTTCATATAAGTAGAGTTCCTCACTATGGGGAATAAGAGGGATGGTATACACAATGATTAAAAAAAAAAAAGATACAGTGCAATGTATTCTTTATCCAGGTTAAGACTCCTCTCTCTTTGCCACTATTTTGTCTTTCAGTTCAAGCACAATTTCAAGCCTTCAGCTTCAGAAAGGACTAAAACCGTGAATTCTGAGTTCTTATTATGAAACAAGTTTACCTTAGTTAATCATGTTATCAAAGCTATCATCTTTTCCTGTCGTCTTAAAGGATCTATGATTCTGGAAATACTCTTCAGTTGTTAGGACCTTTACTTTTCCAACTCCAGGACTCTTCCCCTTTTTCCTTCAAATATGTAAAGGTCTATTTTGGTGGTTAAGAATGGGTTCTGGAACTCTACTGCCTGGGTTTGAATTCTGGAGTACCACTTACTATCTGTATGACCTTAAGCAAGTTTCTTAACCTTTCTGCTTTAGTTTCTTCACCTATAAAAAGAGAAGAATAGTAACTCCTATCTAAGAGAGTTGTTAGGATTAAAAGAAATGCTTTGACACAGAAGATTGCCTGACAGTGCGGTGAGCACTTAGTAGATGTTAGTTACCACTGTTAGTCATAACTGTCCTCTTTTTCCTCCTCCTACTTGGTCACTAAGATACGTCAGTTTTTCTTTTTAGACTCTAGTGCATTGATTTCTCATTTCCCACTGACACTGACACCATTCTAGACCATGACATTACTACCTCAAACCACAGTTTCCAAGAGAGCTTCATGTAGCACTTCTGTCCCTCATGTCCTTTGTGCTTGTGTTTTTCAGTATAGGATAACAGTTTCACATGGTCACTTCCCTGCGCAAGAGCATACATCAGTTTTTCAGAAACTTGTTTTATCAAGTCCAGACTTGATAATGAGTCAGAGTCTCATTCTGTCTTAGTACTACTCTCTTATTGCATTCAGGCCAATTTCATGTTTTCTCATTTGCATCATACATTCGGACATTTGCTTATGTTTTTCCTTCAGCCTTTATTCCCTTCTTGCATGCCCTTACACTTCTTCTCTTACTATTTCTGTCCTACCTGTTCTTCAAGAATCTAGTGTTTCTAAGAAGTCTGGCATTTAAGAACCCACACACTTAAAGCGAATTAACGTATGACAAAGGAGGCAAGATTATACAATGGGGGAAAGACAGCCTTTTTAATAAATGGTGCTGGGAAAACTGGGCAGCTACGTGTAAAAAAGTGAAACCATTCTTTAACTCTGTACATAAAAATAAGCTCAAAATGGAATAAAGGCCTAAATGTGAGACCAGACACTATAAAACTCCTAGAGGAAAACATAGGCAGAATACTCTCTGACATAAATTGCAGCAATCTCTTTTTCAATCGATCTCCCAGAGTAATGGAAATAAAAGAAATAAACAAACAAATGGGACCTATTTAAATTCAAAAGCTTTTGCACTGCAAAGGAGACCATAAACAATACGAAAAGACAGCCCACAGAATGGGAGAAAATATTTGCAAATGATTTGACTGACAAGGGATTAGTCTCCAAAATCTACAAGTAGTTTATGCGCCTCAATATCATCAAAACACACAGCCTAATCAAAAAAACGGCAGAAGACCTAAATAGACATTTCTCCAAAGAAGACATACAGATGGCCAAGAGGTACATGAAAAGATGTTCAGTTGGTAGAAGGGATAGTTAGGAAGTTTGGGGTTAGCATGTACACACTGCTATATTTAAAATGGATAGCCAGCAAGGACCTACTGTATAGCACACGCGACTCTGCTCAGTGTCATGTGGCAGCTTGGATAGGCGGGGAGTTTGGGGGAGAATGGATACATGTATACGTATGGCTGAGTCATTTTCCTGTGCATCTGAAACATCACAACATTGTTAATCGGCTATGTTGTTGTTTAATCGCTGAGTTGTGCTAAAAAGTTAAAAAATATATTTTAAAAAAAGTACTAAGCTTGAGTAGTAACAGCATTGGTAAAACTGGGAGAGACTCAGAAAGACAGCTTGAGTTAGGGATTGGAGCATAGATTGGGGTCCAGGGCCTTTGAATGCACGAAGAGCACGTAGTAACTGAAGGTCTGAGAAGCAGATCTAAGGAGAAAAGATCAGTTTCAGATATAAGAATTGAGAGGTGGAGGAATGTTAAGTGAGTGACAACTAAGAGCAAAGCAGTGTTGAAAATCTGAATGTCATTCACGTTTGAGACAGATCAGGACAGGTCCGGATGGATCAGATGAATTTTAAGGTCCACATGGTAGGGCAAGACAGTGTATTTCTGAACTGATTGGAAGGAGTCAGTAATGTTAAGATGAGGAACAGGTGTTAAGAATCTGAACCAGTTGGTATTGGTGTCTTGGGCATTGAAAGATGGGGGTTGTAATTGGATCAAATAGAGCCCCTGGTTAGTCTAGAGTATCAAGATTAGTACAGGATGACAGCAAAACTGAGTTTGCTGAGCCACAGGACAATTTATATTACCTTCTGGCTAAGATTAGAACTGGGTTGTGAGAATATTGGTATGTGGAGGCAGCTTGATAGTCTCCCTTGACAGAGATGTGAGAATGGAGTGACCACCATTAATCTGATTAGTAAAGCCTTCAGTGATTACAGTGTGCTTAGCATGTGTCCCATGTTACTTTAGTCCTAATTAAGGAAGCACATTGCTATCTTGTATGACTGTGATTGACTTATGTGACTCTCTTTTTCTGTGTTTAGTTAAGATGAGTACCATTTTTAAAATAGCTCTATTGGAGTATGATTAACATTCAGCTGCATATAAAGTGTATAGTTTTATATATAAGTTTGAAATATGTATATACCTGTGAAATCATTACCACAGTTAAGACAGTGAACCTACTCCTCATCTTCAGAAGTTTCCTTGTGCCTTCTTTACCTCTCTGCCCTTCTCCTCACCCTCCTACGTCCACTGATTTCCTTTCCGTCACTGTGGTTTTTATTTTTTAGAATTATTTACTTTTGTTTTTTAATTTAAGATAGCTCATTTACAGTGTTGTGTCAGTCTCTGCTCTGCAGAGTGACTCAGTTTTACACACACATATATGTGTATATTCTTTTTTAAAATTAAACATTTTTAATTATAGAATTATTTAAATGGAATCATATAGTGTGAAGCTTTTTGTCTGTCTTCTCTCACTCAGCATATTTATTTTGCTTTATTTTGCCATTCCTTTTTTTAAGCATAATTATTTTGAGTGTGTCAATAGTTTGTTCCTTTTTATTGCTGAAAAGTTACTTTGTTGTATGGATATTTTGAAATTTGTTTATCAGTTCACCTTTTGAGGGATGGTTGACTGTTTCTGTTTTTGGCTATTGCAAATAAAAATGGGGTGCATATTGGAGTATAAATGTTTGTGTGCACATAATGCTTTTTTTTTTTTTTTAGGAGTGGAATAGCTGGTAGGAGTTATATGGCAGAAGTTTGCTTAGCTGTTTGTTTGTTTGTTTTTTTTTAAGAAATTGCCAAACCATTTTTTCCAGAGTAGTTGTACCATTTTGCATCTCCACAAGTAGAGGCCAGTCAGTTGTGCATCCTTGCCTCACTGGTGTGGTCACTCACTTTACTGTCGCTACTCTAGGGGGTGCCGTGGGGCTCGTGGCTTTAACCTGCCACTCCTTGCGCAGAGCCGTCTCTTGTGTGCCTTTTTGCCGTCCCAGGTGTTCTTTTTGAAATGATCTGTTCACATATTTTTCTACTTAAAAATTAAAAAAATCATAATAAAATATGCGTAACATAAAATTTACCATTGTAAGGATTTTTAACCATTTGTATAGTAGTTTTAAGTGCATTCACATTATTGTGCAGCCATTCTTCAGAATTCTTTTTTGTCTTGTAAAATAGTTACCTGTGTCTTTTTAAAGCATTAGGTTGTTTTGAAATTTCTTTGTATATCAAATACAAATATTTTATCAGATATTTGCTTTTTCTTTATACATTTAGATATAAATCCATTATCAGATTTATGCTTTACAAATATTTTCCCCCAGTCTGTGTTTTGTCTTCTCAGTTTACTGTGCATCTTGAAATTGGCCATGATGCGAATGATTTACTCCACATTAATAGGCAGATTGCTACAAATCAGGACTTTATTTTTTGTTGATTATATGTCTATACTCAAGAAAAGAAATGGGGAAAGGTTAATAATGCAGGTTAAATTTTAATTATGTTATGTCTATAAGCTTTACAGTTGTGACTAGCACAAAGAAATGAGGAAGGAAATATGCTTTCCAGTATTTGAAAAACTACTGTCTAATAAACAAAGACATTTTTCAAGTTGTTGAATGAGTGAAATTCAGACATATGTCTTCATTGTTTCACCCTTGTCATTTGCAGTCATTATTTGGCTAATGATTAAAGAGGTCAGCTAAAATCAGGGAAAGCATTCTGGGACAGTCAATTGCCTGTGAGGATATTACATTGCAGTAAAGGATATTACATATTTTTTCATTGTTTGTAAATTGTGTGATATATATCTTTTTATTTCAGTAAAATTTATAATAAGCTTCTGTACATGTATATACTTTTTTTTTCCTGTAGAGCCATTTGTTAAACATGTACTGGCCACACACTAGAAGCATTAAAGAAAATATTTCTAGACTCACATAACTTGAGTCAAGAAAGAAAATTGAAGTTCTGAAACGAAGTCATTGTATGGGTGATCAGAGAACCAATGTAAGCTAAGACCAGAGGGTGAGAAGGATAGAATGCATAATAGTGAGAGAAAATGAAAGGGCATAATACATAAAAGGCAAGGTCAGTTCTCTTACCTCTACATATGCAGAGGGACAAGAGCTGTTTCTTATAGGGTATTTGTTTTGCTCTGATTTGACTTGCTTTTGATCTTACCGTTTTTGTGTATGTGATAGTCTGTTGATGGTATTGAACAGGAATGTTAAAAACTCATATATTATTATTAGTGTTACATTGCGTGTTAAGTCGCTTCAGTTGTGTCCAACTTTTTGTGACCTTGTGGACTATAGCCTGCCAGGCTCCTCTCTCCCTGGGATTCTCCAGGAGAGAATACTGGAGTGGGTTGCAGTGCCCTTCTCCAGGGGATCCCAACCCACGGATTGGACCTGAGTCTCTTTCATCTCCTGCATTAGCAGTCGGATTCTTTAGCACTGACTCCACCTGGGAAGCCCCTTACTGTTACATTAGCAACTTCAAATAAGCCTAGAAAATTTCAAATCTAATTCTCCTTCAGATCAGAAAGAAAAATTACAAAACACTTTTTAACATTTAAAATTGGAACACAGAACAATGATGTGTTCCCTGTGCTATTCTAGAAGTTGCATCATTCCCTACATTGCTTTTTAATCTATACACATAATTCTGTTATGTTTACCATAATTACTATATTTCTTTCAGAAGTTATTTTTCTCCCAGAATGATTTGCTTTTGAATCTGATCATTAAGTTAAACATTTTTTTGTTTTGTAGCCATGCAGGGTATACGTACTGTGGGTCTTGTGCT
Organism: Odocoileus virginianus; assembly: GCF_023699985.2. Taxonomy (NCBI): domain Eukaryota; kingdom Metazoa; phylum Chordata; class Mammalia; order Artiodactyla; family Cervidae; genus Odocoileus; species Odocoileus virginianus. The sequence goes on along the minus strand of NC_069675.1, from coordinate 14,286,797 downwards.
GCTCATGCTTACAAACAAGTGGATCCATCTATTACGTAAGTAATATAGCTAGATTCCATTTTGATTAGGTGATTGGAGATTATATCATACTTGCTTTGTCACTGAAGTAATTTGTTTTACATATTTATTATATATTTGATTTCATTAAGAATTTGACTTTTTATCAATTTGATTATAACATATAGGTTATAAAAAGCTTTAATACTGTTTTTCATTATCTGAACTTTTGGTTATTACCTTCCCTTTGATGGTAAAATATTTAGTTCTGGAAATGTTAGATGGTTAACACACTATTGTGATTTTGTAAGAAATATATATTTGGTCATTTAGATGATCATAATATATTTCACATATGTATTTAGTCTTCTTCTATAGTTCTCCAAACTGTTGAACTTTCCTAAGTGGTGACATTGACAAAAAAGATTTCTTGTATGTTAATGAAGTGACTTTTGGACCCCACCTAAGAATGGGGACTGGTTGCCAGAGTATTCAACCTGTGTTTAGAAGGTTGGAGTTTTCATTCCCTCTTCCTGACCTCCTCTGGGGAGGGGAGAGGGCCTGGAGGTTGAATCAATCACTATCTTGATTAAAACCCCCAAAGGGCAGGCTTTGGAGAGCTTCTGGCTTGGTGAACGTGTGGAGATTTAGGGAGAATGACCTGCCTGGAGAGGGCATGGAAATTCCTGGCTCTTTCCCCTTACCTTGCCCTTTGCATCTCTTCTATCTGGCTGTTACTGAGTTACATCTTTCTATAATAAACCAATGATCTAGTAAGTGAAACGTTTTTCTGAGTTTTGTAAGCCGCTCTAGCAAATAAATTGAACCCAAGGAGGGGGTCATGGGAACCTTTGACTTGTTATCAGTCTGTCAGAAGTACAGGCAATAACCTGGACTTACGATTGGCATCTGAATTGAAATTCAGGGAGGTGGTCGTTGGAATCGCTAATCTGTAAAGCCTAAGTGACAGCCTGGGCTTGTGACTGGCATCTGAGGTGGGAGATGGCTGTGGGGACATTCTTGTAGGACTGAACCCTTAACCTGTGGAATCTGATGTTGTCTCAAGGTAGATACGTCAGAACTGAGTGTGCCCCTCTCCTGCCCTCATGAATGCACTCAGTGGGAGTGGGTCCAGGAACATTACCAGTTAAATAGTTTGCTTTTTAAAATTTTCGTTGAAAACCTGAACACTTTTTAAAGAAAAATCCAAAGCCCATTGTTCTATTTTAATCACTTTATAATTGAAAATTTTTTATTGTACTTGTTAAATTCTGGTTAATGAATGAAGAATAATTTCTCATTGACAGGAAAAGGTATCTGAATTATTTTAGAATCTGACAGTGAATTTAATATGGTGTTTGAAGTATACTATCTCATAATAATTTAATGACAGCTCTGAAATTAGCTTAAAAAAATCTTCCTGGCAAATTGAGGCTGAGTCATATAGTACTCTATAAAATGAAAAACTTGTGAACTTTAAAAAGCTTAGTATACCACTCTCTAAAATAAGAAACTTGTGAAATTTCAAAAATTTCTGCTGGAAACTTTTAATTCTGTCAGATGTTGATTGATTGGTTAGACCTGTACTAGCATAGATGAAGTATAATCGTTTGTGGTGAGATGTAGAAGTAACTCACAGTAGCCATGAGTTTAAAAAGAGAATCTCGTCCTCAGCCTACTTCTTTGCCTTTGAGTAGTAGTTTGTTCAAATTATTAAAAAAGCTGCTCTCTTTGGTTTTTATGTAGTATGTTTGTCCTGCACTTGTTATCAGGCCTTTATTGAAAGTTATTTTTAGTAAATTTTTAATAATAAATAGACTATAATATTGCCAGATGATTTGAGGAGCATCTTTAACAGATATTTCATAATACATATTTAATGTATAACTTTAACTTGTTTCATGAATAAGAGTGAAGTAGAAATTAGATTGTAAAGCTTTTTAGAAACATCCTTTATTTGACCCTGGTCTGTGAACCATCTATAATCAAGGCAAGTTCATATAACAGCTTTTTTCAAACCTTTTTCTGTTTGGCAGAATTTTTTTGATGATGTACTGAAAGGGTACCCCGGAATTAATTTGACCTAGAAGTACATAGAGAGTGTATATTGATATAAGTGGAAATTGTGTGTTAAATAAGTTAACGGACAGTAAGAATGGAAGGGGAAAAATGGTAAAAGGGAAAGAGAGTCAAGGACTGAGAAGGTGATGGTAAAGGTGATCAGTAAAAAGAAAGACAAATGATGGATGATGTGAGTGATCACCTTATTCTTGTAATTAGTATATTGGAATTGAATTCTGAATAAATAAATTTGAAGGTCTGAGTGTTATAATCATTGACAGTTATAGTTGTGTTCTCTTGAAAGTGGCCCTCCCTGAGATTTGCAGTGTCTTCAGAGTCCTTTGAGAAAATAGAGAACACATGCTTTGGGGAATAATAAGTATAGAGAAAAAAATAACAGTCCAAGAGAGAAGGTTGAACTTGATACCACTAGCTTCGATTCTTACTTTCCCATTCTCTACATGTCAACCAGGATCATCTTTTGTGTGTAGGATTTGAATGGATCTTTTACCTTTGCTTGATTTTTAGATATCTTACATGAACATTTAGAAAATACTTGTTCATTGAGTTAGGCAGGTCTTTCAAATGTTGACATTTCATCATACAATGTAAAAAAAAAATCACATTTGTTAGTATCACCATCAATTTCACTAGAAATATTTTTAATTATTGAGAAGCTGTCAATCTCACAGTGATACAAGTTTTGCAAAAGTCCTAACTTTCACTTAAAAGTTTCATTTTTGTCATTGGCAACAAATAAGTCAAATGTTTTCTAGGAAGTGTCAGGCTCATTTGGTTTGTTTTCTAGAAAATTTCTGCCAGTTAGCTAAGTTGGAACAACCACAATTTCTCTGTAGTCATTTTTCAAACTAAAAATTGTGTTCCATGGGGAAAATGTCTACTTCAGCTCACAACTCAAAAGCACACAAATGCTTTTTCCTTGAGACATGCTTCTGTATGTTGCAGAGGTGCTATGTGCATTTATTACCACAAATTGAATGCATTTTGTCATACAGCATATTTTAATAAAACTGTATTCAGAATTCAGCATTTAATGAAATTAAGCGAAACAGGCTTTAAAAAAACAGCATGGGTGAAGGTGAAGAATACATAACTACTAGTACATTTTTATTCCATTATCTTTATTGTAGCCCGTAGTTTACACAGTCCCACTTTTGTACCACAAGTGCAAATATTAACACATTGCAAAGGCAGATAACTTCTTTGTATTATTATGAAAATAGTTTTGATTTTGTGAACTTCTTGAAAGGGTATTGAGGAATCCACAGTTCACACTTTGAGAACTGCTATAATTCAAGGTGATTGGATTTATATTGTGGATAAGATATTGGAGACAGCATCTCTGGGGAGATGATCTTTAAGCCAGCAAAAAGCCAGCCATGTGAAAAAGCTTTGAGATAGGCAAAGATATCCTTGTCATCAGGGCACTGCAAAGAAGACCAGTGTGCATAAAGTACTGTGATCTAAGTGGGGGAGAATCACACTGAAGGGACTGGTTCATTTGAGACTTTAGAACCTGTTTTAAGGATTTTGGGTTTTATCCTCTGACCATGAAAAACCTTTGAAAGATGTTTTAAGCAGGAGAGTGATATGATCTGATTCATATTTTAGAAGGAGTACTCTGGCTGTTTAAGGAATTTTTAAAATGATACATTAAGTTCTTTCCCATATTTATAGTTGTAAAGTCTTTTCCTATTACAACTTTTAAAAACTGAAACTCAGATTGTTACTTAGATAGTGACTTGATTTTGATTCGTATCTTTCAGAAAACCTTGCAGGACAGAAATAGAGAGCCAAAGGAATCTTCTTTGGGGCCACATGACATTTTATTCTTCAGTTAAAATATCTCCACTTACTATGAAAAATTAAAAAATTATTTAGTATAAATAGTTGACTACTTATGAGAACAGGCACTTAGGTGACTCATGTGTTGAGTGCACAGACTACCCTACTCTCTTAGTAACTCCACAAATGTTGATTCTCTGGAGGTATTCTATGTAAACTACATTATTTCTGAAAGAATGCCTAGTGATTTTTTTCCTATTTTTTCATATTAAAAATTTATTTTGTATGTATGGTAACAGTGATTGATTATATGCGGATATTTTAAAAGTAACCCCTTTATGACAAAGCACTTTGTAATTAATTAAAGGGAGAGAAAGTGGCGTTACTTCCAATGCCTGTATTATCCATTTCTCTCCAAAATATGTGTATGGCTTAGGTGTTTATGGACCTAGCGATCTGGGGGGAAGAAAGAGAAAAGATGTTATTTTTTACTTATGCTACTAATTGTCTTTTAGCATGTAGCTAACACAGAGATTCAGTCTGAGGCTAGTGCTCATTAGGTGTGTACTTTGGTTTTCCTTCTTTTCAACAATACCTAGCCTTTTTTGGTTTGTTTTTTGGTATATCACTTTTAAGGGTTTTGTATTGATGGGACTTAAATCTCTTTTTTCTCCTGGTATCTCTCTTAACTAAATGCAGAACTTCACTATGTTGCTTTTGGGTGAGTTTCAACCCTTGGGGTACCCAGCTGGATAATTCAGACTGACGGGAGCTCTTTTCCGCCCTAGGCTTTATCTTTTCATCTCGGTTGGGTCTGCTGGAAACCCAAGCAAGGTGAATAGCCACGTATTAGATTAGAGGAAGCAGTTAGGCTTTCTGACCTCGGGTCTTTATTTCTGAAATAATACTCAAATTTTAGTCTCTGTCAGAAGAACCTTGTTACACTTACCTATGAAATATATCTGTGCCCCAATTGATATTATAAAAGTCATTTCATGTTTTAATTATCCTGGATTTCCAAGAGTGCTCTGATTTTAAGTATTCTAGTCCTCTTTTCTTAGAAATACATTCCTCAATCATAAACATGCTTTTCTTTTCTTACTTAATTCTTAATTCATACTGGGTTGGCCAAAAAGTTTGTTAGAGTTTCCTGCTTACATCCTGTGGAAAAACCCGAAGGAATTTTTTTGCCACCCCACTATAGTACCTATCCTTAGGCAAGTTTCCTAAACACTCAGATATACCATTATTTATGTCCCACATTAGACTTTAATTTTAAAAAGTGTGGTGTTATTTATATGCCATTAAGTTATGAGAATATAGTGGTATCTTTTTGTTCATTTAGGAATCTGTGGATTTGACTTTTTTTCCCTTAAATGTTACTGATTTGATCATAGAGATGATGACAGGAAGTGAGTATTAGCAGGGGAGGTGAGAAAAGGGATTATGTTTCTGACTAGAAATGCCTTGTGGTCTTAACACGTCTGCTGTGAGTGACATCTTTAGGATTGCAGTTTCTTGAGGAGATTTTGTGACTAAATTGAGAATCACCTTTTCCTTACCCACATCTTTCCTATCTCCCTCACCCCTCCCAACAGCTCAGATAGCAAGTAAGACACACCCAACCATAGGTTAATTTTTTTTACCTGTAATAGAATTTTATCAAAATAAATACTTTGCAATATAGCACACATTCCTTGGCCTGCAAGTTTTTGGTGTGAAACAGATAGAGCTCTGGTGTCTCAGTCTTTGAGTGTTTGTCCCTTAATTGAGCAATGAGTAGCTCTTCATTTTCTAGGTATATAGCTTGCATATATATATTCTTTTTTCTTACAGTTTCCTGTCTGTGAGTGTGTGTGTGGTGGGGAAAGTTTTGTTCATATAAATCTGGGAGAATAGAGAAAATGGAGAGTTTTGGAATTCAGATCGTAGAGATGTTTGAGATAAAATGAGAATTCGTCTTAATTTTAATCTTGATGTTTAAGATAAAGGGATTGTAAAGATTTAGGCTACAAGTTAGCGCCATTCTTTTCTTTAGCCTATAGTGCAAAGAACACATAATTACATTTCTTTGTTTTTGAGAATGACTTCTACTTGAATAGGAACAGAGAAAGCTTATTACACTGAATTCTTCTCAACAAGATGCCTTTCTTCTCTGCCATGGAAGAAATATGGAAATAGCTTTATCTGAATAATTCTTTGTAGTGATACGTTGGATTTTCAGACTTTATACTGTTACGTAGTTTTATTAAAGTTGTAGGTAAGTTTAGGATGTGTTATAAGTTTGAGATTTTATTTAATAGCTGGAATATTTAAAATGTAATTAATGTAGCTATTGAAAACCTGTGTTCTAGCCATTGTGAATACGAGGTGATTTTAAGCATAGTCAGTTGGTTTACTGTAGATAATTAGTAACTGGTATTTCCAGGTATTAAACATGGTTCTTTTAAAGCCCTTTCAACAGAAAGACAGAGATAAGGAATTGAACTTAATTAATTGGGAAGCAAATCATCAGGTACACTAGTTTGCTAGTGCTGCCATAAAAAAACACCATAAACTAGGTGATTAGAACAACAGAAATTTATTTTCTCTTCATTCTGGATGATGGAAAAGCCCAAGATGAAGGTGTTGACAGGGTTGGCTTCTCAGGCGGCCCCTTCCTTGGCTTGCAGATGGCTGTCTTCCTGACGTCTCTTCGTGTGGTCAGTTACCGCTTTACATGTGTGCATGCTTGGTGTCTCTTCCTCTTCTTGTCAGGACACCAGTCATGTTGAATTCAGGCCTCACCACAATGACTTTAAGTTAAGCACCTCTTCAAAGGCCTTATCTACAAATAGATTCCATTTTAAGGTACAGAGGGGTGGACTTTACATCTGATATCAAGGGAACACAGTTTAACATGTAACAGGTGATGAAATCAAGAAGGAAAACAGTATTACACGTAATTTTTAAAAATCACTTTTTAAATTTTTATTTAATAAAGTTTGTGTAGAAGTGCAATTGTCCTGTGTTTTTTGTTGTATATCTCCTAGCCGGAGAATTTTCATCCTTGGGCCTTCTCATCATGTGCCCCTTTCTCGATGTGCACTTTCCAGTGTGGATATATATAGAACACCTCTGTATGACCTTCGTATTGACCAAAAGAGTAAGTATATAGAACTCTTAAAGCTTGTAAACAAAGTTTTAAAAAATAGGAATTATGAGTTTATTTTAAATTAAAAGTATTACTTTTGTAATATTTGAATTAAAAAAAAATTTGTTGAAACTAGTCTGCAAAAAACAAAAACTAAGAAAATCTTCCATATGCCTAAAAGACAACTGCAGTTTTTCTGCCAGCCACAAAAATCTGTAGATTCACTAGTCTCTGAACTGTAGTGGTTATATTTATAATCAGGGAAGTACCATGTACTCATTGTACCATCAGAAAAGAAATTGGTACCCACAACAACTTGTTGAAAGATTTTGGGCATGTTAGTCTTCCTCTCTGTATAACAATTCCCTCACTGTAAATGGATAATGAGGATAATGATTTTACTTCCTTGTTTATGGTTTTTATGGGGAAAAATGAGACTGTAGTTGTGAAACTCAGCAAGAAGAGTGCTACATAAATCTTAAGTGTATTTTATTTATAAAACATATCTATTATTTTGATTTTTAAAATAAGATTCCAGGCACCACATTTTTTATTTAGTTGTGTCTCACTTTGTACATTGAATGTGCAAAGTAAAACTTTTCCTGACTTTTGATAGTATTTTTGGAGGAATGGGTAAACATAATTTTTAAAATGCCAAACAATATGGAAACTTCTATAACAAACACTCATGTACTTATCATTCACACTTGACTCAGACTTTCCTCTCATCTGAACTCACTTTACATTCCCACATTCCCGAAAGTAACCACATTCATGAACTTGGTGTATATCCTTCCAGTTCATCAAATTATATTTTAATTATGTTGAGTGTTTATTGTTTTAAGAAATTTTTCAGCAAATTCTTTTGTAGAATGAAAGAAGTTGTTTGCAAAGGAAATGGTCACCTCTAGTTAAACTTTAGGCTTAAATTTTCATAATTTTGGGCTTTATACAGTATTAGCATTTTGTTGTTAGGATATAGCTTATTAACAAAACTGGAATATTTCTAACCCTACTCCCTGGAATGGCTTTAGGGTATGTAACTTTTAAATTTTTTAAATGCTTAAAATTTTTTTTCCCCAGTTTTATTGAGATATAATTGACATACGGCTCTATAAATTTTAAAGTATGACACAGTAATTTGACTTTTCATATATCATGAAATGATAAGTTTAGTGAAAGTCATCTCATATAGATACAAAATTAAAGAAACAAAAAGATATTTCTGCCTTGTGATGAGAACTCTTAGGATTTACTCTCAGCAGCTTTAAGGTATAACATGCGGCAGTGTTCATTATATTTGTCATGTTGTACTTAACATCCCCAGTACTTATTGATTTTATTACTGGAAGTTTGTACCTTTTTACTACCTTCATCCATGCTCTGGGTCACACTTAATTTGTAAAACCTTATTAGAGCATTCAGAAAATTTTGGTTTTGGGTAGCCTAACAATGAGAATTTTTAATCAGATACAGTTTCATAGAAGAAAAGTCATACAGTTATTTGTTTCTTTCTTTGATATTGGTAAACCCCTTTAAGGATGTAGTTTTAAAAATGCTGGTTCTGTTCAATGATAAAATAAAAATTCAACATATTAAATTTCATTGTTTTCTTGCTATATAATATCTGGTTTTAAGTATAATCCATCAGAAGGGTCTGAATTGCTAAATCATTTTAAAAATTTAAGATTAAGGCATGGTACTGTGGTAAATTTATATTCTAGTCTACCTGACAAGTTTAATTCTTAATATTGAGGACAATAGCATTTTCAGTAGGAATTTTCTGTTCTTGTTATAACAAAATCTGCGGTGTAAAACAATAATCCTATACATTTTATTTAAAAATAAAACAGAACTAAAAAACTGTATTATTAAACCTCATGAGGAAGTAGACTGGGGGATTTTTCCATATTTCAGTAGGAGTTTTGATCAGCCGTTCTTGTTAGTATCTACTGGTTGATTAAGGTCAAGGAAAACTTTAAACTTAGAGGTGATTTTAGATATAATGAAAGGACCTGATGAAAATTTTAAATTATTATTTTTTATGTAACTATGTAACATATGAAAATCATTACGTGTCTGACTGTTTTGTCTTATATAAGAAGCTAGTTGTTTTTTCCTTTTTTTAAAAACTAAAACCAAAGGAGAATATTACGTGGTACTTTTGTCTCTCGCCAAAGCATGTAGTTTTGTGTTACTGGGTAGTCTTACAGCATGAGGATATACATTAATACATTTGTTTTACTATATTTTGAAACCTCTAGTTTACGGAGAACTATGGAAGACAGGAATGTTTGAACGCATGTCTCTGCAGACAGATGAAGATGAACACAGTATTGAAATGCATTTGCCTTATACAGCTAAAGCCATGGAAAGGTATACTAATTAATATAAGAAATCCCAGAGAAATCATGGATATTAATTTCTTTGGAATTATTTTAATTAGGGTAAGATGATCACTAGGATAAAGAGATTTAAAAATTCTTGTTACAGTGAAATAAAGAATTTGAGATTAGATTTTTCTGAATGTGCATTGAAGTTGGTTTTGAGTAGTTTGCCTATGAAGGTTAAATGTATGAAGTGGCATGGTTGTTTTATTAGGTAGAAATATTAAGAAAACGCGTGTGTCTATCTATGTGTTTGTATGTATTGGTTTGCCTGTTATCTTATTCATTATATATTTATTTATCTCAGAATAACAATTACATTCTTTCATGGTATAGTGCTCCAAGTAAGTAATCATAAAATTTTAGATTTGGGAGTAACTTTGGAGGTAATTTATTTCAGCCTTTATCAAAGTATGTGAATCTCTATTATAAAAGCAATTATTATATAGTAATATATAATAAGTGAGATAATCTATATACAACATACATCTCTTATAAAAGAGATCTCTGTTATAAAAAATGCTGACATTATTACTTGGTACCTGCTAAAAGGTCTTTGAGGATAGCATGCTCACTAGACTATAAGTAGAGTGAAGACAGGGACATTTTGTTTTCCACTTATACACCAGTGCCTAGCACAATGCCTGTCACATAGTAGTCATTATTTTGGTAAAATGAAAGAATTGTTTTAAGAGCTTTCTTCTTTAGGGCAGTATTCAAATTAGAACATTTTTCTTTTGAAGGTCACATATCTGTAAATTTTTCAACCATTTCCTTCATATGGACTTAATACTCCATATGTTTTTAGTTTGATTAGTTCTAAATATGGTGAGATTATTCCTTCTCTGGTCCTCATTACTGTATTCTCCTAGGAAAATAAGTGGTACATCTTAGGTTTGCAGTAAATATTTGTTAATTAAATGTGTTAATGAAGTATGAGATTAACAATTTTTATGCTGATATGGCTTACTTACTATTGTCTGATATATTTGTGGTCAGCTGAAACTCCAAGGATTTTTTACACTGTTAAACTAGATTATTTTCTCCTCTTGTACTTCAGTGGTTGATTTCTTTTTAACCCTAAAAGTGAATGTCTCCTCAGTTAATTTTAATTTTTTCATGTTGGTCTTATTCCATTATTGCAGTTTTGGGAGTCATTTCTGTTCTTAATTCTATTATCAAAGTATTATTTATTTCTCTCAGTCTCATGTTGTCTACATCTTTTCACAAAAATAGCTATAAGGGGTTACATAAGCTGAAGAAGTTTTCAAAAATAGAGTGATATTAAATCATAAGCAGTATAATTTTAGGTTGTGAAAGTGAAAGGCGCTCAGTTGTGTCTGACTCTTTGCGACCCCATATAATTCTCCAGGAATTCTCCAGGCCAGAGTGTTGAAGTGGGTAGCCGTTTTCTTCTCCAGGGGATCTTCCCAACCCAGGGATTGAATGCAGGTCTCTAGCATTGCAGGCGGATACTTTGCCAGCTGAGCCACAAGGGAAGCCCAAGAATACTGGAGTGGGTAGCCTATCCCTTCTCCAGCGGATCTTCCCGACCCAGGAATTGAACCGGGGTCTCCTGCATTGCAGGCGGATTCTTTACCAATTTTAGGTTAATTGTGTTTTAATACATTCTAATTCTTCAGAAATTTTTAAAGCAGTATAGCCTGTTTACTTTTTTAAATGCTAGTGTCATCAGAGCATCCCATTCTTCAACTGCAACAGGACAGTAAAAGACTTTTGTTCCTGGCTAAAATGTTATTTCAAAAGTAAAACAGGTGTGATGTGGAAGTGTAGGAAAATAGAAATTTGAAACCAGTGAACAAAATTTATGTTTGTAATTTCCTCCCTATTAAATAACATTAAATTACCACTTTTAAGTATATCACTTCTCAGGAAAACCTTCCTTATCTCTCAGATTACATTAGGATCCCTAATACTGACTCTTTCAAAAGTACCCAGTACTTTTCCTTTGTAACCTTTGCTGCAAGAACTCCTTGTGTCACTTAGCCTACAGTTACCTGTATCAGTTATCCTTGACTGAGTAACAAATTGCCTCAAACCTTATGACTTAAAATCATAACTCTTTTATTGCTCACAATTTTGGGGTCAGGAATTTGAGTAGGGAGCACCTTGCTGTGGTCCACAAGACACTGGCTGCGATGATTGGAACAGGCCTTGAGGATCCAAGATGACTTTAGTGCTGACTTTTACTTGAGATACCTCACTTGTTCTCTATTGCCTGTTTTTTTTTTTTTTTTTTTTTTTTTTTTTAATCAGCCAGGGCTTTTCTATCTTTTTGGCCTGTCTCTAGAAGGATGGTCTGGATTTCTTTACATCGTGATTCTGGGTAATACAACAAAACCAGAAATTTCTTGGCTTATTAAGGACTAGGCCTAAAATTGCATATCATCATTTCCACTGCATTTTGTTTCCCAAAGGAGAAATAGATACCACCTCTTGATGGGAGGAGTAGCATATGTATACAGGATTAGGAGGAAGTGTTGGCAGGCTTCTTTGTTGATGGACTACCACAGTTCTTTCTGTGGTGGACAATTCATGTTTCTCCAACATGGAGGACATCTCCTAAGATGCCCAGAAATCTCATTCAGTTATGACATCAGGTTCAGAGTTCATTATTTTATCATCTGAATTTGGTTGGGTTGTGGATGAGGCTCCTTGGGTACAGCTCTTTTTGATTTGGATACCACATTGTCCACCCCTCCCCCTCAATATATTTAGTATACAGTTTTGAGACAAAGACAGTTAATCACATTCAGTTCAGTTCAGTTCAATCTCTCATTCATGTCCAACTATTTGCGACCCAGTGCACCACAGCATGCCAGGCCTCCGTGTCCATCACCAACTCCCAGAGTTTACCCAAACTCATGTCCATTGAGTCGGTGATGTCATCTAGCTATCTCATCCTCTGTCGTCCCCTTTTCCTCCTGCCCTCAATCTTTCCTAACATCAGGGTCTTTTCAAATGAGTCAGCTATTTGCATCAGGTGGCCAAAGTATTGGAGTTTCAGCTTCAACATCAGTCCTTCCAATGAACACCCAGGACTGACTTCCTTTAGGATGGGCTGGTTGGATTTCCTTGCAGTCCAAGGGATTCTCAAGGGTTTTCTCCAACACCACAGTTCAAAAGCATCAATTCTTCTGCACTCAGCTTTCTTTATAGTCTAACTCTCACATCTGTACATGACTACTGGAAAAACCATAGCCTTGACTAGACGGACCTTTGTTGACAAAGGGATGTCTCTGCTTTTTAATATGCTGTCTAGGTTGGTCATAACTTTCCTTCCAAGGAGTAAGCGCCTTTTAATTTCATGGCTGCAATCACCATCTGCAGTGATTTTGGAGCTCAGAAAGATAGTCAGCCACTGTTTCCACTGTCTCCGCATCTATTTTCCATGAAGTGATGGGACCAGATGCCATGATCTTAGTTTTCTGAATGTTCAGCTTTAAGCCAACTTTTTCACTCTCCTCTTTCACTTTCATCAAGAGGCTCTTTAGTTCTTCACTTTCTGCCATAAGGGTGGTGTCATCTGCATATCTGAGGTTATTGATGTTTCTCCCAGCAGTCTTGATTCTAGCTTGTACTTTCTCCAGCCCAGTGTTTCTCCTGATGTACTCTGCATATAAGTTAAATAAGTAGGGTGACAATATACAGCTTTGACATACTCCTTTTCCTATTTGGAACCAGTCTGTTGTTCCATGTCCAGTTCTAACTGTTGCTTCCTGACATGCATACAGGTTTCTCAAGAGGCAGATGAGGTGGTTGGGTATTCCCATCTCTTTCAGAATTTTCCACAGTTTATTGTGATCCACTCAGTCAAAGGCTTTGGCATAGTCAACAAAGCAGAAATAGATGTCTTTCTGGAACTCTCTTGCTTTTTTGATGATCCAGCGGATGTTGGCAATTTGATCTTTGGTTCCTCTACCTTTTCTAAAACCAGCTTGAACATCTGGAAGTTTACGGTTCACATATTGCTGAAGCCTGGCTTGGAGAATTTTGAGCATTACTTTACTAGCGTGTGAAATGAGTGCAATTGTGTGGTAGCTTGAGCATTCTTTGGCATTGCCTTTCTTAGGGATTGGAATGAAAACTGACCTTTTCCAGTCCTGTGGCCACTGCTGAGTTTTCCAAATTTGCTGTCATATTGAGTGCAGCCCTTTCACAGCATCATCTTTTAGGATTTGAAATAGCTCAATGGGAATTCCATCACATCCACTAGCTTTGTTCGTAGTGATGCTTTCTAAGGCCCACTGGACTTCACATTCCAGGATGTCTGGCTCTAGGTGAGTGATCACACCATCGTGATTATCTGGGTCGTGAAGATCTTTTTTGGATAGGTCTTCTGTGTATTCTTGCCACCTCTTCTTAATATCTTCTGCTTCTGTTAGGTCCATACCATTTCTGTCCTTTATTGAGCCCATCTTTGCATGAAATGCTCCCTTGGTATCTCTCATTTTCTTGAGGAGATCTCTTGGAGGGTGGAAAAATGAAAAGCGTGTAGTGGTCTCTGTTCTAAAGCAGTTCTGAAATTTAACCAGAAAATGTCCTTGATTATGGCTTGGTTCTATCTTCTGATAGTGGTTTCGTAATTCATTACAGATGGTTCCTAATTTATGCTGGCTCCACTTTGGATTTTTTGGCTTTTTGATTGTGTGAAAGTGATACATATGAAGTAGAAACTGTACTTTGAATTTTGATCTTTTCCCAGGCTAGCAATATGTATGATACTCTCTCATGTTTCTAGGCAGTGGCAGGGAGTTGCAGCTCCCAGTCAGCCATGTAATCATGAGGGTGAACACCCGATACACTTAAACATCCTTTTGTACTCAAGAAACAATTATGTTTTTCATTTTCAGTACAGTATTCAATAATTTGGGCTTCCTGGGTAGCTCAGCTGGTAAAGAATCCTCCTACAGTGCGGGAGACCTGAGTTTGATCCTTGGGTTGGGAAGATCTCCTGGGGGCGGGCATGGCAACCCTCTCCAGTATTCTTGCCTGGAGAATCCCATGGAGAGAGAAGCCTGGTGGGCTGTAGTCCATGGGGTTGCAAAGAGTCAGACATGACTGAACGACTAAGTATAGCACATTCAATGAATTACATGAGAGATTCAGCACTTTATTATAAAATACACTTTGTTTTAGATAATTTTGCCCATTTGCAGGTTATTGAAAATGTTGTAAGCACACTTAAGGTAGGCTAGGCTAAGCTATGATATTTAGTAGCTTAGGTGTAGTAAATGTATTTTCAACTTATAATCAATTTATTTAGACTTAACCTCATTGTAAGTTGAGGAAGATCTGTATTATTCTTAGCTCTTGGCTGGGTCTTTCTGGCTCTTGGCTCTATTCTCTGAGTCCTTTTTACTTTTCATAAGAAGTGGGCTTTGTTTGCATCTGAGTAGTAGTTTTATTCTGCATTATGTGACAGTTAAAAGCCTAAAGGCTTTTTTCATTTGAGATAGTGTTTTGTTTTAGTACAAACTGATAGAACTCCATTAACCACTTTGTGGGTTTCCTATATATAAGATTAGAAGTGCATTCCATTAGACAAAAGTTACATCCACAGTTCTTAACTGAGACACGATTCTCTCCTCTTTCTTACTGAGATAGGATTCTCTCCACCTTGGAGCCCACTAACGTGGGTTGTGTAATTTCTCAGAAGCCCTTTTACCTCCCTGAGAGAACATGCAGGCATGGTCTGAAGTCTTCCTGCGGTCCTAACACAGGCTTTTACAGATGTGGTTTTGATTTGGTGATTCTGAGCCCATGTTCTTGGTAGTACTTTGTATTTGGTCTTTGTCCTTAGGCTGTTTGCTTGACAGTGTTTGGCTATCTATAGGAGCTAGTGATGAGAAATAGTTATTTTTTAACCAAGAAACTCCTAGTTAGAAATATTTCTTTTAAATTGTGCTTACAGTTCTTTGGCTCCTGTTTTTCTTCTTACATCTCCTCATATTTGGCTGTGAAGAAGCCATTGACACTGAATATTTTGTTGGTTAATGTTAGTTAGACTTATAGATTCTCTCATCTTCTAAGTCATGTCATGTGACAGTTACATGCTAATTGTTTTCCGCCAGGAAGCAACATGGATAACCCTTCTAGCAGTGTCCTTCCTGCTTGTCTACTTTTCAGGCTCCTTGCTGCCCTTTGACCTTCCACCTATCTCTTGTCCCCAAAGCCAATATTATCTTTTATAGGTGTCTCTTTTAGTAATACACTTTTCCAGGCACCCATTTTTGGTCTCAGTTATCAGTAGTAGCATGGCATATCACCTTAAAGTACCTTTTTTTTTTTTTAATGAGTTCTGGTGATATTTTTGGTATTCCTTATGATTCTTTGGGCTAGAAATTTGTGGTCAGGGATGAGTGGTGACCAGTCATCTCTGTTTGATTTGCTGTCAGTTAAGATAGGTTGACTTAGGCTAGAGGTTCCAGGGTGCTCTCACTTTCTGTCTGGGGCTGTAATGTAGGTTGTCTACTAGGCACCTTAGTTCTCATCTTGGTCCTATCTCCGCTTGTTGTTACTTTTCTTCAGGGCCTTTCTTTACACATGGTTTCTGTTTCCTGCTCATCTATCCTGAAGTACATGGCAAGTCAGGGTAGCAAGAAAGTAAGTAGAAATTTTAGGCTTGGAAATGGCACAGTACCTATCACTTGTGCCATATTTTACTTGGCAATGCAAATCGGAAGACTGGATTCAAGGAAAAATTGACTCTGTACCTAATGGGAGGAGTGGCATGAGCATTCAGAGGTGGGAGGAATTCTGTTGACTATGTTTGTAGGTAGCCCACCACGGTAGCCCTGCAGTTAAATGGCTCTTTGGGAGATTATTGGTCTGTGTCCCTTCTCTAGTGCTTCCCTAACCCATTCCCTACTCCAGGGCAACTGGTCTACTCTGTCTTCTGTACCCATCTCAGTACCTGGCAAACAACAGGCTCTCAGTAATTAATTGTTGAATAAATTAATAGCAATCTGTCTGTAATACTTTCATTAAATATTTCCCAAAAATGAGATCAGATTTTTTTAATTAGCTGCTTTTTATGTCATGAACCTATTTACATGTTTCTTTTTTAACTCCTTTCAACTAGGTATACATAGGACTTTACAGTATATGACTATGTAGTACTTCAGTTGACTAATTTTAAAACTTTTCCCTCATTTTTCACTAATATGAAAATTATTATGTGCTAAAAAATATCTTAAGTGTATTGTTTATAATTCTCTTATATTAAGCAGATTTAGAAGTGATATTCATTAGAGCTTTCTTAAAAAAAAACAGTGAGTAATATAGAGGAGAAAATAAAATGACCCGTAATGTCCTTGCTCAGTTAAATTTGTTGACTTTTAAAAAATGGGTGTACATGATTTAAAAGCATACACAATGAGCAGTGAAAGCCTCTTTTATTCTCCTCAGCAGTGTTTACTGACAGTGAAGATTATTATGGAAATGCTAACATATATGTATGCATATATAAGTTTGTGTGTGTGTGAGTGTGTGTATATATATGACTTATACATACACATTTTTATGTAATTAAAATGTAAACAGGAGGTCATATCTTAAGCATTTTATTCTGATCCTTTTTTCCATATATTATCTTTACTATTGAAATTCATAATTTTTAATATTATATATAATTGCATTTGAGAGATATTGTTAAGTTGGGATATGTAGAAATCATCTATCTTGAAAAAGCTATTTACTCTTAAAATTTGGAGAAGTAAATGGCAACCCACTCCGGTATTCTTGTCTGGAAAATCTCGTGGATGGAGGAGCCTGGTAGGCAACAGTCCATGGGGTCACAAAAAGTTGGACGTGACTGAGTGACTAATACACACTCTTAAAATTAACAGCATGATCCCACTTCTTTTTCTTTGCATTTTACTCTGTTATCTTTCCCTCCTTTTATTCCTTTCTCTGTATTATTCCCATTTATTCTTTGTTTACAGTTTAAAATTTTAATTCATTTTTGGGTCACTGTAAAATGTATTCTTTATAACATAGAAAGCTATAAATATTGATAAATGTAGATTTGTAAATATCCAACACCGTCAAGATATAGAACAATTCCTTTGCTTCAGTTCTAGTGCTTTTTTGTTCAGAAAAATGTGCGAAGTAAGTAGTAGAATTCTTTAGTAACTTTTGAAGTGTTTGAGAAATATGGCCCTGTAAGAATACTTATGTTCGCTGTAAAAACATGATTATATTTTTAGCCATATAATACTTTTTGTTACTGCTAGTATTTTTGTAACATGGATGGCTTAAAAGCACAGTACTGTGTATTTAAATCTTTCATCTTAGGTTATAGGTTCAAGTCAATCTTAGAAATTCACTATGGTTAAGATTTGACAACTTCAGTACTTATACCATTAAATATATTTTAAAAAATATTGATTTTGTATAGTTTATCCATATTGTTAAGCCTAACTTGTAATTTCTTGTGTTTATTCTTATTAATTATATTTCTGAGTTCCCTGAGTGAGAAAACTACTATCAAATGCCTTGTATGGTATTAATTACTAATAACTGAACAGTTTTTCCTGTTCTTAATATCTTATATTAGTATAATACATGTGTTAAAATTGAGGAACCAATATTGATACGTGATTATTAAATAAAGTTGATAGTTTAATTACGATTTACTCTTTGTGTTAGTATAGTCTATGGCTTTGCCAAATGCTTCATTTCATGTCTGTCTACCTTTAATAGTCCCATGTAAAGTAGTTTTACTGTCTTAAAAATCCCCTGTGCTCTACCTATTTATCTTCTCTCTTCACTCCACATCCATCTAACCCCTGGTAACTACTGATCTTTTTATTGTTTTCATAGCCATATAGTTTCTGGAATATCGTGTAGTTGGAATCATGTAGTATATAGCCTTTTCAGGTTGATTTCTTGAACTTAGTAATATATTATCAAAATTCCTCCAAGTCTTTTTATGGCTTGGTAGCTTATTTTTCTTTGTTGTTGAATAATAGCCCATTTAATGGCTGTGTCAGTCTTTCCACTCACCTATTAAAATATTATTAATATCGTTGGATTCAGTTCAGTTCAGTGGCTCAGTGATGTCCGACTCTTTGCACCTCCATGAACTGCAGCACACCAGGCCTCCCTGTCTATCACCAACTCCCAGATGTTACCCAAACCCACGTCCATTGAGTTGGCGATGCCATCCAGCCATCTCATCCTCTGTAGTCCCTTTCTCCTCTTGCCCTCAATCTTTCCTAACATCAGGGTCTTTTCAAATGAGTCAACTCTTTGCATGAGGTGGCCAAAATATTGGAGTTTCAGCTTCAACATCAGTCCTTCCAATGAACACCCAGGACTGATCTCCTTTAGGATGGGCTGGTTGGATCTCCTTGCAGTTCAAGGGACTCTCAAGAGTCTTCTCCAATACCACAGTTCAAAAGCATCAATTCTCCCACGCTCAGCTTTCTTTATAGTCTAACTCTCACATCTATAAGTGACTACTGGAAAAACCATAGCCTTGACTAGATGGACCTTTGTTGACAAAGTAATGTCTCTGCTTTTTAATATACTGTCTAGGTTGGTCATAACTTTCCTTCCAAGGAGTAAGCACCTTTTAATTTCATGGCTGCAATCACCATCTGCAGTGATTTTGGAGCCCAGATAAAATCAGCCACTGTTTCCACTGTCTCCCCATCTATTTTCCATGAAGTGATGGGACCGGATGCCATGATCTTAGTTTTCTGAATATTCAGCTTTAAGCCAACTTTTTCACTCTCCTCTTTCACTTTCATTAAGAGGCTCTTTAGTTCTTCTTCACTTCCTGCCATAAGGGTGGTGTCATCTGCATATCTGAGGTTATTGATATTTCTCCCGGCAGTCTTGATTCCAGCTTATGCTTCCTCCAGCCCAGCGTTTCTCATGATGTACTCTGCATATAAGTTAAATAAGCAGGGTGCTAATACACAGCCTTGATGTACTCCTTTTCCTATTTGGAACCAGTCTGTTGTTCCATGTCCAGTTCTATAGAACTGGACATACAGGTTTTCATACAGGTTTCTCAAGAGGCAGGTCAGGTGGTCTGGTATGCCCATCTCTTTCAGAATTTTCCACAGTTTTATTGTGATCCACACAGTCAAAGGCTTTGGTATAGTCAACAAAGCAGAAATAGATGTCTTTCTGGAACTCTCTTGCTTTTTCGATGATCCAGCGGATGTTGGCAATTTGATCTCTGGTTCCTCTGCCTTTTCTAAAACCAGTTTGAACATCTGGAAGTTCACGGTTCATGTATTGCTGAAGCCTGGCTTGGAGAATTTTGAGCATTACTTACTAGCATGTGAGATGAGTGCAATTGTGCGATAGTTTGAGCATTCTTTGGCATTGCCTTTCTTAGGGATTGGAATAAAAGCTTACCCTTCCACTCACCTATTAACAGATTATCGATATCGTTGGATTAATATCTGTTATTTTTTTTACCATTTTCTATTCAGTGCTCTTGTTCTTTCTTGTCTTACTCTCTTTTTCTTTTTCCTCTGATTTTAATTGAACATTTAATATGAATTCATTTTCTTTCCTCTCAGCATAAGTTACACTTCTTTTTACCTTTTTTAATTGTTGCTGTAAAGTTTGCAGCATACATTTGCAACTGATGCAAGTATACTTTCAAGTAACACTGTACTGATTCATGCAGTGCGAGTATCTTACAGTATTCACAATTTTTTTTCTTATCCCTTATAACATTGTTATCATTCATAAACTATAATTTTCAAGCACATTATTGCTGTAATTATTTTGAACAAATCATTATGTTAGATCAATTAAGAATAAGAAAAATAAAATGAAATAAACCAAAGATGATATTTTATATTCTTTTATTCCTTTCTAATGTGCTTCTTTTCTTTTGTGTTGATATAAGCTTATGAACTATGTCGTTTTCCTTCTCTCTGAAAGACTTTTTACCCGTTCATGGCTCTGATTTTATTATTTAAAACTTGCTATTTTGGGTTGGAGAAAGGATTTCTTTTATCTTTGCCACCTCCTCAAGAACACACAAGAGATGTTTCCTTTTCCAGTGTTTCTGTTAATCACAAATTAAGAATAATGTATTTTATTTATAGGGAGTAATTAAGTGGGCTGGTAAACAAAACTCATTTTGGTTCCATCATGGTAATTCCTTCCTGTCCAGTTTTACTAGTTATTGATGTAAAGATCTGATTGCTTTTAAGATATTTACCTTTATTTTTTTGGGCTCCAAAATCACTGCAAATGGAGATTGCAGCCATGAAATTAAAAGATCCTTACTCCTTGGAAGGAAAGTTATGACCAACCTAGCAGCATATTAAAAAAGCAGAGAGATTCCTTTGTCAACAAAGGTCCGTCTAGTCAAGGCTATGGTTTTTCCAGTAGTCATGTACAGATGTGACAGTTGGACTATAAAGAAAGCTGAGTGCTGAAGAATTGATGCTTTTGAACTGTGGTGTTGGGTAAGACTCTTGAGAGTCCCTTGGACTGCAAGGAGATCCAACCAGTCCATTCTAAAGGAGATCAGTCCTGGGTGTTCATTGGAAGGACTGATGTTGAAGCTGAACCTCCAATAGTTTGGCCACCTGATGCAAAAAGCTGACTCATTTGAAAAGACCCTGATGCTAGGCAAGATTGAAGGCAGGAGAAGGGAACGACAGAGGGTGAGATGGTTGGATGGCATCGCTGAGTCAATGAATATGGGTTTGGGTAGACTTTGGCAGTTGGTGATGGATAGGGAGGCCTGGCATGCTGCGATTCATGGGGTTGCAAAGAGTCAGACATGACTGAGTGACTGAACTGAATTTAACCTTCAAAATTAAAAAATTTGATTAATCTGAATTTTTCAGATATGAGTAGAGTTGCTTAATTGTGCAGGGAATAATGAGTGATGCAAAAACAAGTAAATATTGTGTGTTTCCTTAGCATATAGTCCAGTTGGAGAGATAACTGTATATAAATGTAATATAATTCAAAATGTAATAAATTCAACAAAAGAGTTTATAGAAACAGAAAAAACGGGGTGAAGGTGATTGCTGAATTAGGGGATTATGAAGAAGATGATGTTTGAGTGGACTTTGAGGATGGCTATAATTTTCACAGAATGAGGCAGATTTTTTTGTTGGAAACAGAGTACTGTAAATATAAAATGCAGAAGTCAGAAAACCCAGGGCTAATTTTAAGAGCGGGAACCTATTTGACTTAGCTTGTGGGAGTTACAGAAGTCTGGTTTAGTAACTGAGGTCTGTCTCTAGATGACTTTTATTGGACCTTCATAGGTAGAAAAACTTTTTCACAGATATGAATGTTGTTAGTTTGATATTGATTCTGCCACTTGTTATCGTATACCTTATCTGACCTTTCACACATATATGGTACCAACATGCGTTTGGAGACATTGAATAGGTAACCTTGTAGGGGCATAGAGAAAGAGGGCCAAGATTAGAAAGCTGGAATGGTTGGTTGTGACAGGATTATGAAGGACCTTGAATGTCATTTTAAGATATTTGTGTTTTATTCCATGATTGTTATAGAGCTAGTAAATGTTCTTCAGAAAAAGAGGGAGATGATTAGAACTTGACTGTAGGAGTATTCCTCTTTGATGGCATGATGGTACTGTGAAGGATGGATTAGAGTTGGAGGAGGCTGATAGAAATAGTTTAGAAATCATGGAGGCTTTGAACTACAATAATGATGGATAGGATGGCAAACTGAGCAGATTATGGGAGAATGAAGAATACTTCGTAAATATTTCTGTGTGGGAGAGTAAGATAATTTTAAATACATTTAATGTCTAAGAGTGTACAGTTATCAGAGATGGTCAAGATGTTAACTTTTTGATGTAAACCAGGTATAATTTTAGGAGAGCATAGGGCATGGAAATGTTGACTTGTTTCTATCAAAATACTGGAATGTTTCTATCAAAATACTGAAATGACCATAATTCTGAAAGCTAACTTGGGCCAGTTCATCGTAGTACTGTTTTGCTTCAAACAGTTGAGTTTCAATAATAGAGTTCAGTAAGATTCTCTGGTACCTGAAATATGCCTGCCCTTGTAAAATCTTTTTTACTATTTTTCCTATCGGAATGGAAATTCAGAAAGGTATACCCTTTGAAATTAATTTTGATAATCTCATTGTATTCCCTTACCTGATCAAGCAGTAAAGATTTATAATGACTTAAATGTTAATTTTAGTTGTCATTGACAATTTACCTTCTCCCTTTTCCCTCTCTTTTTCCCCAGTTTCTTTGGCTCTGCCTGATGTTTTCTGGGTCTTTATAGTTTATTCTTAAGTCAGAGTATTCTGCATTTAATCTGTATGTGTGTCCCTGTCGTTGAAGGAGAATTTGATCAAGAGGAAAAGATTAGCTGAATTCTTCCACGTAGGGCTCCGTGAAACTCCACATTATGATTTCTTTCTGTCTCTGTGCCTTTAACACCTTTTTTGAGGGTTCCATGACCAGCCTCACTTGAAGGACTCATAGATGTATCATGACTATGGTTTATTAGAAAAGATGTGATACACAGCAGGACCAGCAAGGGACAAAAGACATGTCAGGCAGAATATGGAGGGATCCAAATGTAGGCTTCCAACATTCTCCCTCCCATAGGGATGGGCTGAACAGAACGTGGTTCCTCCAGCACTGTAACACATGTACAGTGTTTCTGGTCAGGGATGCCTGCTTTAAGATTCTAAATCCAGGACTTTTGTTAGGGGCTAGTCATGTAGACACATTGCCTGTGTAACTACTCACAGCTATACTGAAATTCCAGACTCCAAGAAGGAAAGCAGGTGTTTGCCATAATCACATAATTTATGAACAATCTAGGCAAGCTGGTACTGTGTCCCAAGTGGGTAAAAAGAGCTTTAATCCATCTAAATAACATTGCAGAAGCCAAGTTGCTAGGTACCCAAAGGCCAGTCTCCATAGACCTTTCTAAAGATTTCAGCAACAAATCCGCTGAATTTAACCCAGTTGCAGAATTCCCTTTCCACTTCCTCAGTTCCAGGCTGCCGTATTGCCATTCCAACTTTGTGAATTTTTGACTCACCTGAATACCATTTTAACCCTTATTATAGTTTAGGTTTGTACTAGGTCTTAAGATTCTTCTTTCCTTTCTGATTTGGCCTCAGTCAAGGTCTTCAACTATTTAAAATGATCATCAGAGAAAAGTAAGGTATGCTCTTGTGTGGTTACTCTTTAACAGAGTGGAATGACTTGTCTGTGGACATGGAAAACAGCCTGAGATTTTCTACCCCCATCCAGCTTAAATGACAGCCACAAGAGCGGTGTGATTTTCACATGTGTTCTTACCCTGTGACTTTTATACTCCTGGTTGTGTATTTCTGCATATATCTTGTTTTTTTTTTTAAATTTTCATTTATTGAGATTTTAGACCAAACGTATGTTTTATTTGTATGTTGCTCAGTTTCTCTTTTTCATGAACATTGAAGATTCCTTTGGATTAGTACATGTATATCAGGAAGAGAGCATTTTTTAGAATTACAGAGCATGGACTATCTCTGAAATAAATAAAATTTCGTATTTGATTGTAATGGAACAGTTTTTGTTTCTGTGACCATGAAAAGGATGAGCAAGAGGTACCATAAGACATTTGAGAAGATTGTAATATATTTTATTTCTATCAGAGTAGACTTTTAGTATTTATCTATATATGTTTTGTCCTCTTTTTTCCACCTGTGAATATTTTCTATCTAAAAGAGGAGAGGAGAATAAATTATATAGTGCTATTGTGGCAACAGCTTCAGCATCTTAGAGATAAGAATAGCTTTTCTTTTGACCGGCTTAGTTATGATTTTTAAAAAATTCTCACCTGAGATGCTCTAGACTGCTTCTAAAATCTTTGGGAAGTTGGAAGGATTTGTATAGAAAAGAAAATTCTCGTGTTCATCAATGTTGTTCAGAGGAAAAATATTCAAATAAATGCCATGAAAAGAATAAGCAAATAACTATTTGTATACAGTATTTGATCTAGTTTAAAATGTCATCACTTTTAAGATTTCAGTTATTTATGTGCCACTAATTTCGTGAAAACTGCCATTGAAATGATTTTCTTATCACTTAGAATACTTATATTAGAATTCATATTTTTCTTCTGATGAGGACTTTTAAAATCTATGCTTATCAAGTTTCAGATGTTCATATAGTATTATCAACTATAACATTAACTATAGAACTGTGTTAGCTACAGAATTCACATTTTTATGTTAGAATTTTTACATTAGAATTTAGACTTTTTTGTACTCTGTACCAGTAAAAGCATTGGTGAAAGAGTGATATTGTTTGTTTTTAAGAAAAGTGCTTCACTATTGGTTCTGTGATTTCAGTTTTTTTGTTTGTTACACATCTTGGATACAGTAATTTTCTGCAGCATGGATTAAGGCGTAGGGCAGAAAAAGAAGGGCTAAAACTTTCATCTGTATTACTAAAGTGCTCATAGGTATTTTGTAAGGTGGGTTTTATTAACCTTGTTTTTATGGATGACAGATGATAGTTTATAGAGTTGTGCAGACATTTTCACAATCTAGTTTTTTTAAAAAGAATATTTTGTTTACTTTTATTTATTTATTTATTTGGCTGGACTGGATCTTAGTTATAGCATGTGGGATCTTTAGCTGCAGCATATGGGGTCTAGTTCCTTAACCAGGGATCAAACCTGGGCTCCCTGCATTGGGGACATGGAGTCTGAGCCACTAGACCACTAGGGAAGTCCCTCACAGTCTAGTTTTAACTTTTTTGTCACCCAAAAAAGAAACCTTGTGTTCATTTGAGGGCAGTTTGTGCTTCTGTTCTCAACCTCAGGTATCCATTTACCTTCTTTCTCTGTAGATTTGTATTTTTTGGAAATTTTAAATAAATGGAATCATACAACATGTGTCTGTCCTTTTTCACTTAGCATACTGTTTTTGAGATTCATCCAGGTTGCACTGTGTATTAATGGTTCATTCATTTTTTATTGCCAAGTGGATATTCCATCGTATGAATATGCCCCATTCTGTTTAACCATTCACCAGTTGATGGACATTTGGATCATCTTCATTTTTGGCTATTAGGAATAATGTTATAAACATTCTTGTACAAGTCTTTATATGAATATATGTTTTCATTTCCCTTGAATAGGTACTTGAATGGAATTGCTGAGTCATACGATAAGTCTGTGTTTTTCATAGTGATAGCAGCATGTTATATTCTAGGGAGCAAAGCATGAGGGTTCTGTTTCTCCATGTTCTGGCCAGTACCTGGTAATTCCAGTCTTCACGTTACAACCCTTCTGACAGCTGTGTAGCAGCCTGACTGTGCTCTTAGTTTGCCGTCTCCCCAGTGCCTTGTGAAGTTGAGCAACTTTTCATATGATAGTCATTTGTGTATCTTCTTTTGTGAAATGTCTGTTCATATATTTTGCCCTCATTTTAATTTGAAAATTTATCTTTTTACTTAGTTATGAGAGATTTTTGTATTCTGGACATAAGTTTCTTATTGATATGCAAAGATTTCTTCCCATGGTATGTCTTATTTGTTTGTTTTCTTAATGGTGTTTATCGAAGAGCAAATGTTCTTGATGAATTCAATTTCTTTTTTTTTTTTTTTCTTATATGGATTCCACTTTTGGTATCAAGAAATCTTTGCCTAATCTAGGCTTACATAGATTTTCTCTTCTTGAACATGCTCAGCAAACACAACCCGCAGACCATATCTAGCCAACAGCTTGTATTGTAATGTTTTATTAGAGCATAGATACACCCATTCATTTACCTATCGACTGTGGCTGCTTTCTCTTTACAGTAACAGTTGCGTAGTTGCTAAAGAGATTGTATAGCCCAGAAAATCTAAAGTATGGCCCATTTCAAAACATGTTTGCTGAACCCTGTTCTCTTAAGTGTTACGATTTTAGCTTATAATATAGTTGTGTCTCATGAAAGATGATGCTGTTAAAGTGCTGCACTCAATATGCCAGCAAATTTGGAAAACTCAGCAGTGGCCACAGGACTGGAAAAGGTCAGTTTTCATTCCAATCCCTAAGAAAGGCAATGCCAAAGAATGTTCAAACTACCGCACAATTTCACTCATCTCACACGCTAGTAAAGTAATGCTCAAAATTCTCCAAGCCAGGCTTCAGCAATACATGAACCGTGAACTTCCAGATGTTCAAGCTGGTTTTAGAAAAGGCAGAAGAACCAGAGATCAAATTGCCAACATCCGCTGGATCATCAAAAAAGAAAGAGAATTCCAGAAAAACATCTGTTTCTGCTTTGTTGACTATGCCAGTGCCTTTGACTGTGTGGATCACAATAAAACTGGAAAATTCTGAAAGAGATGGGCGTACCAGACCATCTGACCTGCCTCTTGGGAAACCTATATGCAGGTCAGGAAGCAACAGTTAGAACTGGACATGGAACAACAGACTAGTTCCAAATAGGAAAAGGAGTACGTCAAGGCTGTATATTGCCACCCTGCTTATTTAACTTATATGCAGAGTACATCATAAGAAACGCTGGGCTGGAAGAAGCACAAACTGGAATCAAGATTGCCAGGAGAAATATCAATAACCTCAGATATGCAGATGACACCACCCTTATGGCAGAAAGTGAAGAAGAACTAAAGAGCCTCTTAATGAAAGTGAAAGAGGAGAGTAAAAAAGCTGGCTATAACTCAACATTCAGAAAACTTAAGATCATGGCATCTGGTTCCATCACCTCATGAGAAATAGATGGGGAGACAGTGGAAACTGTCAGACTTTATTTTTTTGGGCTCCAAAATCACTGCAGATGGTGACTGCAGCCATGAAATTAAAAGATTCTTACTCCTTGGAAGGAAAGTTATGACAAACCTAGATAGCATATTAAAAAGGAGAGACATTACTTTGCCAACAGAGGTCTGTCTGGTCAAGGCTGTGGTTTTTCCAGTGGTCATGTATGGATGTGAGAGTTGGACTGTGAAGAAAGCTGAGCGCAGGAGAATTGATGCTTTTGAACTGTGGTGTTGGAGAAGACTCTTTTGAGAGTCCCTTGGACTGCAGGGAGATCCAACCAGTCCATCCTGAAGGAGATCAGTCCTGGGTGTTCATTGGAAGGACTGATGTTGAAGCTGAAACTCCAGTATTTTGGCCACCTGATGCAAAAAGCTGACTCATTGGAAAAGACCCTGATGCTGGGAGGGATTGGGGGCAGTAGGAGAAGGGGACGACAGAGGATGAAATGGCTGGATGGCATCACTGACTCGATGGACATGAGTTTGAGTAAGCTCCAGGAGTTGGTCATGGACAGGGAGGCCTGGCGTGCTGTGATTAATGGGGTCCCAAAGAGTCAGACACGACTGAGCGACTGAACTGAACTGAACTGATGATCCAATTTGTGTGTGGTACAAGGTAAAGTTCTGACTTCACTTTTTGTCCTATGGATTATGCAATTATCCCAATACTATTTGTTGAAAAGACTATTCTGTAGGTAACAAGTCATTTTCTTTTTGCTGCTTTCACGATTTTCTCTTTGTCTTTGGTTTTCATCAGTTCATTATGCCATATCTAAGTTGGGAATCTTTTTATACTTACCTAATTTGGGTTGTTGAGTGTTTTTGATCTCTAGATAAATGTTCCATGAAATTTGGGAAGTTTTCAGCCATTATTTTTTCTAACTTTTTTCCTGTAACTTTTGTGGGACCTGCATTGTGTGCATCCTCATGTATTTGATGTGTACACGTCTCCAGTGCTCTATTCATTTTTTTCCCTCTGTTCTTCAGATTGGATAACTTATTTTGTCTTCAATTTTATTGATTCTTTATGTAATATTGATTTTCCTCTTCAGACCATATAGTGAATTTTTCATTTCAGTTATACTTTTCAATTCCAAAATTTCCCTTTGGTTCTTTTTAATGTTTTACATTTCTTTGTTGATATTTGCTGTAGTCATTGTATATATGTATACATTAAACTTTTCAAAGCATACTTTCCTTTATTTCTTTGAACATGTTTATAATAACTTTAGGGGCTTCCCAGGTGATGCTAGTGGTAAAGAATCTGCCTGCCAGTGTAGTAGATGTGGGTTTAATTCCTGGGCCAGGAAGATCCCCTGGAGTAGGAAAAGATACCCCACTCCAGTATTCTTTCCTGGAAAAGTACATGGACAGAGAAGCCTGGCAGGCTACGGCCCATGGGGCTGCAAAGAGTCGGACACGACTGAGTGAGCACATAACTCTTAATATCTGTCTGATTCCACTTGTACAACTTCTGCTAGCTCTCTCCTTGCCTCCAGGAATGGGTTACAGTTTCTTTGTTCTTTGACTCAGAATTTTTTTTTCCTTGAAACTGAACTTTTACATAGTACAGTATATTATAGCAACTTTATTGTAATTTTATTAATGTTTTTCTTCAGATGATGGTAGTGGTGGTTTCATTCATTCATTTATTTATTTTTGGCTGCGCTGGGTCTTCGTGGCTTTACTAGTTGCAGCAGACAGGGTCTGCTGTTTGTTGTGGTGTGTGGACTTCTCATTGCAGTGGTTTGTCTTGTGGAGCACAGGCTCTGGGGTATGCGGGCTTCAATAGTTGCAGCTCCCAGGCTTCCGGGCACAGGCTCAGTAGTTGTGGCACACAGACTTAGTTGTTCTGAGGCATGTGGGATCTTCCTGGACCAGCTATTGAACTGGCACCTCCTGCTTTGACAGGTGGATTCTTTACCACTGAGCTACCAGGGAAGCCCTCATTTTTTAAAAAAAGGACCTTTCATAGACTGTCTGCAGAATCTTTGTCACAGGGTTTGGCTGCTGATGCATCTGCTCAGCTTTTAAAACATTCTTACTCGTTTTTACCTCGACTTTCTAGAGCTCACCCTGGTGTCTACACTGCTTAGTGCTAGCTACTGTTTGTTTGGAAGTTGTGTTAAATACCATGAGCCTATATAGCCTTCACCATGAGCTGGGGGGCCGTGACTGTCTGGGGAGAACATTAGAAGTTTGCGCGTCTGCCTCCTTTGCTTTCTCTTGGGTTCTCTGGTCTCCCTGTGCTGTTGTGCATCCTTGTTTCCGGGCAGCCAGGGACCCTAAGAGCTGTCCCTGGGCTGCCCTGCCCTCTGTGCTTGCTCCCACCCTCCCGACTCCCTGGCTTCTGGGGGGAGCTTCAGCCTTCTGGACCTCCCCTGCACACGTGTGCTGCCTCCTCTTCAGCCAGGGCATCTTCTCAGAACATGGGAGTTTATCCTGTCCCTATATGGCTCTCTCCTTCCCAGGACCTCCCTGTTAGATTTCTAGGTAGTCCTCAGGTTTGTGGCTTGCCTCAAATGGTGTGGTCATTTCAGGCTACAAAAGTGGCAGGACTTTCTGTTTCCTGCTGGGTGTGGGTATTCTGCTCTCTGCCCCAAGTCAAAGTCAGCCTCCTTCAACAGCGAAGCTGCTGGTTTTTTCATAGCGAGGCCAGCCTCACCTTGCATTTACCGTAATGTTGGAGGGAGGATAGAGGCAGTTCCTGGTAAGATGTCAGACTTGCACTGTTCTCAAAAAGCTCATTGTATTTTTCAGGAATTAACTCTTCTCATTGTATTTTTCAGTCTTTGCTTGATTTTCAGAGCACAAAATGGTTGTTTTTTGGACAGTTTTATTCAGTTTTATGATTGTTTGAGGGCGGAATTTTATATTCCTTCGCTAGGGAAGACGAGCTTCACAACTTGGGTTCTGAACTTTTTGTAGGAATATCACATTTCAAAGCCAAATGCTGTCTTCTTTGATTTATGCTTTGTGGGGATAGAGAACAATAGTAACAATAATTTTTTGAAAAGTGAAATGACAGAGAGGTGGATGGATGAATCTTGATTCAAAGGTTGAATTTCTCCATAGTATGAGACTTTTGCCCATGTGTAGATAGCTCAGACTGAGGTTAACTGGGTGGTTTGTTGGCTCTCAAAGAGTAGACTCGTGATGTTTCTCCAGGGAAAACCAACACTGACGAAGTACTTTGCTTACAGTATTCCTCACTTTGTAACAGTTTTATGAATTAGGTATTGTAATTATGATCATTTTACAAATAAGATAAATTTTTAGGTTAGTAACTTCCCTCTGCACTCATCATTTGTTTGTATGTGATAGAAACAATGCTTGAACCCATTTCTTCTGACTTCTTGTTTTTTATACTCTGCTTCCCTGCTGTGTCATTTTAATGATCTTAGTGTTTTTATTTATGTAGGTAGTACTTGAAGTTAGAACAACTCATAACAATCTTCTTGAATTTTTTGCTAGAGTACAAATTCTTTTCTTTCATTTGATAATCACTCTTACCTTACTGAAAAGCCCCTATTCATTCACGCAGTTGTGAAGCACAGTGGTAAGAATCATAGAAAGAGATATCCCATGGCAGCTTCCTCTGCCAGCTTCCTGTTTTTTTCTTACTCCATAGATGCAGATTCTGCCCAAGAAGCCCCTGCATTGCAGAGGGACTGGAGATCTGTATGATCTGTTTATTTCGCAATTGACAAGGGTAAGGGGGCCTTTTTGGGGGAGGCGCTTGGGTGCCCTGAATTTAGCTTTATGAAATTGAGCTAACATTTATTTTGGTAATACTTAAACCTAGTTGTTTTTTTTTTTTTTTTTTTACAGACCCTTCTATAAATTCTGTTTGCCCTACATCAATTAAGTGCCAAATTATCATATTAAAAACCATATATTATAAGATTTTTTTTATTAAGTCCTGTTCAGAACAAGTCAGACAAGCATGAGTCATGTTTCTAAAATGTCAACTCTGGGATCATTTAGAATATAAATAGTACTGAATATATGTAAGTTAAATTTCACCACATGAAAATGTTAAAGGTCTGTTTCTGTAGCCCGGCAATTATTCTTAATTCGCTTTGTTCCTTTTCCATACTCTTTCAATCTGTAGAGTGAAAAAGTGTAAATATGCTGTAGACATTGTGGATGGGCGTGGTATCTTTTTCTTGCTGCCAGAAATTAATACCTATTTTCTTGAATTCTATGTCCATCCTAGATGCCAGTGAAATTTGAGTTGTATCTTCAGACTGTCCTATATCTGTTTAATTAGTTTAGGTGTGAGGTGCAGCTGGTGAATCTTTTGGGAGCCAAGATAAGTTTTGTGGGTCTCACTTGGCAGGTTTATAGAGCTAGTGCCAGAAATGGTGGTGTTTACAATCAGAATTAAGTAAGGAAGAATCTAATGCTCTTTTAAACTGCAGAAGCATTGGGCAGAGATGATTGTAGCTTTTATGGGTAGTTGAGAAGATTGATGATAGTGGTTTGATGAGGTTACTTTTATATTTGATGATATTGTTAGTAGTAAAATAGCCTTGTTTACCGAGCTCCTTTACCTAAAGAACTACTGTACATTTCTGTAATTTAAACAGATATTTTTAATATTCTGTACCTCTCATTTTTAAATGGTTTTCTTTAAATATTAATTTATAGGTTTTAAGGATTCAACAGCATTATGTATATTATCCATACCACTGTTAATAAATGTTCCACTTTTTAGTGCCAAGCATTGGAAACCTATTTTTATTATATTTTTTAAATGACTTTTTTTTTTCTTCTGTTTTCTTTAAGCCATAAGGATGAGTTTACCATTATTCCTGTATTGGTTGGAGCTCTGAGTGAGTCAAAAGAACAGGAATTCGGAAAACTCTTCAGTAAATACCTAGCGGATCCTAGTAATCTCTTTGTGGTTTCTTCTGATTTCTGCCATTGGGGTAAGTTCTAGATTTTAACATTTCATGGTAGAGATTATGTACTTGTGGTTAAAGGTATCTTTTCTTTCTAAGCTCTGATCTTCAGTTATTATCACTTTCCTTGGAAAGTTAAACTTTTAGCAATAATATATAAAGGTGAATGAAAAACTCTTTTGGTCATTTTAAAAGGATGAGATTGTAATAGGGGATTATAGATACATTTCCAAAGGCGACTGGTATAATTGGATTCACACTGTGAGGGCATCCTTGCTTAGACACTTATGTTAGTAGGAGTTAAGATCTTTTAACCTCATTTCTAGGTAGAGCTGTGTGATAGATTCTCTGAAGTTAGTTTTTTGGCAGATAAAACAAATGTTCTTTAGAACGAAGAAGAGCACTGTGTGCTATGCCAGTCTTGCTCCACATTTCTTTTTTTTTTCTTTTTTTTTGTAATTAGTCCTTTCTTCTTTCTTTTTTTGCCTTTGGTGCTTAATTTTTGCTCATAGTTGCCTCCAAAGATTATACCTCCAAAGTATCCTCCAAAGATTGTAACACGTTAGTTACTAGCGCTGTGGTTTTCACTGGTTCATAAGGAAAAGAACTTCGAAGAGATTTTTGTTATTATTATGAATTAAAAAAAATAAGGAATCTTCACAGTGAATAGATCATAAAGGAAGTGAGATGTTTATGGATGCCTCTTTTAGTTAAATTTTTTTTTCTTGAATTCTTTGGATACAGTTTGTTCTGTTTATCCATTACTGTGATAGAATGTTTCTGAATCCTATTCCTTTTAGGACACTCTTTGACTCATTGATTTAATAGTTTAAGGATGCCAATATCTGTTCATTCTTCAGTTGTTTCTTTGATTATGGTGAAAAAATAAGGCACAACACCATACATTTTAAGCTACATAATGGGCAGAAAAACACCCTTAATGAGCTATAGGGAGCCCTGGACTTTGCATGTCTTGTCATTGATTGCCAGAGTTGATTCACCATTTATCAGGCATGGATAGGCTGGTTTCTTCTTCTCTTACGTCATGCTACACTGTGTGTGGCCTTGAGATTTCAGTTCAAGAGAACCATTCTCACTAATGGTATAGGTAAATATTTTATCACTGATTTGTCAGCTGGGGCTGCTTATCTCCGCAGGAGACATTTGGAAAAGCCTGGAGACAGTTTTGGTCCTCATAGCTGGAGTGGGGAGGAGGTGGGGATGCTATTGGCATCTAATGAGTAGAGTCCAGCAAAGCTGTTAGGTAAACATCCTGTAATGTACAAGATTATCTTGCCCACATGTTGATAGTGCTGAGGTTGAAAACCCTAGTTTAGGGTACTCAGGTAGCTCTGTCTGCTACCTTGCCAAATTCCTTAAAAGGCTCTCAGGATTCTTTAATAACAAATTTTATTTGCTAGTTGGTTTGCTACCTTTGACAGACGTTATTTTTTATGGATATAAGTGTATTACTTAGATCTGAAGGGGTTCTTTTTTTGGGGATTTTGAAGTTTAGTAATAAAACTAGGGAATATCATTATTGGCGGGAAAGCAATTTTCTTAGCATTATGAATAAAGCATGTTTTAGAAATTGAAAGTTCCTAAAGCATGTGTCCCTTCCTCTTCACTTTTAAGGCTCTTTGAATTGTTTAAAATCACTTCATGACTTAAATAATTCACTTCCCTGATATGATAGTATTCTTCAGGGCCTAGACTCTCCCTCAAGGTTGGTATAGTACAATCACAACATAAATCCACTTAAAAGACGAGTAGATGTTTTAATGTTGCTTTTGTTTGAACTCATCCTTTTTACCTCATTGATGATTATAAAGAAAATCCTAGTCCACTACTGTATTTAAGTAGAATGTTGAGAGAGAAAAACAAATTTTGTTTTGTATCTATTTACATCTTCAGAAAATTGTTTAGGCCATTTAATCTACTGATTTCTTGAAAATTTTGGAATTTAAATCGCAGGATCAAATTTTCTGGTTATAATTACAAAAAAGAAGTCAAACTTTCCAAATTCTGGTAAATGTTAGCTATTGAAATTGTCAGCAGACTAAAACATATTTATATTTACAATTAGTGGTTAAGTAATTGAACCTGTCCAAGTGTTTATTTTTTCAGTATAACTGTCGCTAATAATACTAATTAAATGCTTATTTTGTACTTATGGAAAGCACTGTACTAATTCTTGTTAGGAAATTTGATGGAGGTTTGGGTGTAAGTGGAAAGAGTTACATGGACACTATTCCAAAATTGGTAGACTCCTTTCTACACTGTAATGGTGACGGCCACTCTTGTAAAGTAAGCTTCCTTTTCTCCTTTACGTGCTTACTGAAATAATATGAATCGTTGGCTAGTTATGGATTAAACTGTGTTTACTTAAATTAAATTTCATATTTTTCAAATTCATGCTCTAGTGGCATTGGTCCTCTTTCCTATATGAATGAACAGTAATTTCCAGCTCAAAAATCTAGCCTTTTCTCATGACTACAATACTTAGTTTCTTCTTATTTTAATGATACCATGCGGATTGATTTTATCGTACTTAAGTAATGATAACACTGAATTCAAAATCATTTCACAGGAAAGATTAATTTTCTCAAGTACTCAGAGATCTTAAAAGTTTCATTGAGTTAGGCTCTTAACACACTTCACATTTCTGAATAGCTGTTTTTTTTTAAGAGAAGTCATTTGATTATGGTACAGTTGACCAATTGCTCAGATATATACACTGGAATTTTTTTTTTGTTTTTGTTGAATAATATGTTAGAGTACTGGTAGTAATGATATCTTTATTTCTGGTGGTTGTTTCTCTTTTTATACTGTCCAGGTTCTGTGAAAAATAAAATGAAAAATTTGATGATAGAGACAGTTGAGAGACCTATATGTGTGTAACTGGAAGGATTTTGCCTTGTCAACCTTATTTGTTAGCCAATGTCCATTATAAAAATTATTTTTTTAAAGGGGTGGTTTGCTTTAAAGATGTTCATCTTTCTGATTCCACTTAGCTCTTGTTTACACTTGAGAGAGAGATTGGAGAAAGAGAAAAAATAGATTAAAATACTCTCAATTTTTCTTTTTGGATGAGACAAGCAAAGGGACAGTTTGGAACCTAGATTCTACTGTGCCCTGTCTTTCTGTCCCCTCATTTGGATCTCCCTGCTTTTTGGGAGGCCAAAATGGTGTTTCTCTGATAACGTTTAAATATCAGGAATAGTAACATAAGCGAAAGGACATTTGCTGCTAGTTTTTGACTTTTATCATGGTTAACTAATGCTGTCCCCATGCATTGTGCACTTACCAAGTTCCACATCCTGTTGGATGGCTCCATTATAGAGAATTTTGTCTGTTGTCAGGACTTTTTAGTTTTTCTAGTTGGTAGAATTTGTATTCTGTTTTCCTGAGTTTTATTTTTGCTCTTTTCCATATATTCTGTTAATACTTGCTTTTTCCTGATCATCCCGAACTTTATACTTTCAAATTTAGATTATTGACAGCTTTCATTAACATAACTTTCAGTTAACTTCTGAGAAGTTTCTAAATGAAACTGGATCTAACAGAAGTTGATTCTTTAAAGTGGATTCACACTTCTATTTATTAAATAATTTTCCTTTTAAATGATAGTTTTAATTTCAAATCAGTTTCAGTAAATTTATTTGGTAAAAGTTAATGATAAATTATTTTGTTAAAATATGAATA
The DNA here is from genome assembly GCF_023699985.2 of Odocoileus virginianus. Classification (NCBI taxonomy): domain Eukaryota; kingdom Metazoa; phylum Chordata; class Mammalia; order Artiodactyla; family Cervidae; genus Odocoileus; species Odocoileus virginianus. Next base: position 14,251,022 of record NC_069675.1, on the reverse strand, counting down.
AGGTTTATACTGCAGTCACTTCAGCAGGTTTGGAGTTTTATCTGTAAACTTGCATTTGTATATTTACATAATTTTTAATAAATATATGCTACTTATTAAAATGGGCATTTCTAGTTTAATATGTATTAGTATATGATTATTCATACTCTTCTCCCTTTCTGTTGTTAGTCTCTTGGGTATGATGGTATTACTATATTCTAAATATTTAAATTGATTTAGGTTAGCTAATTCCTGAATTATTCAAGATATTCAAGATATCATATTTGTCTTCTCAAATATTGGTACATAGTGATTTCACATATTTAGGGTTTTGATCTTTTGTGGGTTTGAGATAAAGCCAATAATTTTACATTATAGCTAAGACTTCAGAATGAAAGGACTATAGTATTTTGCTTATAAAAATGAATACCTTAGTTGATGCTACTTAGATAATATTTTCTCTATGAAACATTTTTTCTTTGCTAGTGATTTCTATTAAATGCCCCTAGTTTAGGTCCTTAGTGTAGAATGATCTAATAGTCTTATCTCACAGGTGTTGTGAGGTTGAACTCAAATATTTAAACATATAAAGTGATTAAGTAAATGTATAACAGTACAGTTTTTCCTGGACATACGTCTGGAAGTCTGTCTTACTCACTGATCTTTTGGGGGCTTTATAGAACAACTTTCCAAGCTCATTGTTTATTTCTGCAATCTAGTATATAGCTTAATGTTGAGATAGTTAATATTTTTTTTTTTTATTTTTTGTTTTGAGGTATTTCAAAAGTAGTATTGGTTCTTGTACCATTCATTGTTATGTTTGTCCTCATTAGTTGATTGTTGTGTGTTAAACAGACATCCCTGGAGCTTATTCTCCACACTCTGTGAATCCACTCATTAATCACCAGTCACCTTTGGAGATGGGAAAATTACTTACCTGTATTTCTTTTTCTCAGAAAGCGTGCTCTGGAATGGATTCACAAATGAGCTACCCTCCTTCCCTCAAAGAGTAAGGTTTCTGCTTTACAGGATTTTTTTCTTGGGTTATTTTTCCTCTCATCTTTTGAATTTGAAAAGAACTGAGGGAAGGCACCTGAAGAAACTACTGACATACTCACTAGGGGAGTTCCAAAGCTTGTGCTGCCCCTAGGGGCAGGGTCAATGGCTCTTAAAGCTAGAAAGCTCATACTTGGAGTTGAAACAGGGGCTCAAAGAATCCATTTTCCCAGTGTACCTTCTGAAAGGATAAGTTTCAGGTAAGTAATTTTCTCTTACTATGCTTAATTCATACTTATATAAAAGTTCACATGTCCAGTTCTCCAGGTGCATAGGCAACCGTGTTTGTTCACTTTAGATGCATAAGCTTTACTGAATGTTAGAAATACTGTAAAACAAAACTCATGAGGTACATGAAATCATAATATTTTTTAAATGAATAATATTTGAAGGTGCATTAATGAGCAGTGTATTGTGTTAGTGTTGTTTCTTTTATTTCTTAGTAAATAAATCTTGATAAACTTTATTTTCATAATTAGAAGCAAAAAATCTTTTGAATTCAAATTCCAAAGGGTGTTTAAGTAAACTTGTTATGTGTATGTACTCATGTGCATGCACATGTATATGCATACATACATATGTACATGTTAATGCATTTAGGCTAGGATAATGGCAACTATTTACTTTTAAATTTGATGCTTTCTTTAAGTATGTTGACCAGAATGAATTACTGAAGTAATTTTGAAATGTTTGTATAATTAAATTATCATGAGACAGTTTGAGCTGTTACAAGTAAGATACTTTTTTCAATGTAGTAGCTATAGCAGTGTGAATTTAGCTTCTTAATGGAAATTCTTTAATGCTTATCAAATATTTCTACTCAGTTCTTCAGCTACTAAATTCGAGATGGCTACTAAAACACAGCAAAAAATAGCAAAATATTAAAACATTTACTCATTGATTTTCTTTGTATTTTGTCATTCTTATTAAATCACATGTTGATTTAGTATTTTAACTTATTTTAAACATTCTGTGTACTTCTGTCCTCAGAAGTAATTTTTAAGTGAAAGTTTCATTGAAAATGGTCCATATGAATAAGATAGCCTTTTTAAAAATAGTTACACTTTTGACATATGGTTAGGGCAGGTTTAACCAACTTCAGCAATTTGAAACAGCAGCTCTAAAGTTGAAAATAAGTAGAAAAGACTTTTGAATAGCAAATGTCACAAAGTACACACATTTTTCTCTGCACTTGAGAGTGGCCATCTTGAGATAAGACAGTTATGACCCAGTAACAGGGATTCTTGACAACTAAAACTAACAGTTATCATCAGAAGTAAGAAAAAGAGAATGTATTAGTATAAACCTGAAGCAGCTCAGGTTCAAAGAATATACGTCTTGATTTCATCCAAGAATATTACTCTGATTACAGTGACAGTGAGTTAGACTTTTCTTGTCCAGGATTGTTTATTTGATTGTTTACTCATTTCACAGAAGATGTGGGGCAGCTTTATCAAAAGAACTTTGAAATAAAAGTAGAAATTTAGTATCAGTGAATTGAATCAGTAAGTTATTACGATAGACTTTAGATTTGGCTTTGAACCTTCTGAGAGCCACCTGGCAAATTGGAAAAATAGGGTGAATTATATAATGCGTGTTAGGTAGGAGTAAGTACATATATTCTTTAAAGAAAAACAAAGCTGTACCTAACTCTCAGTTTTGAAGGAAGTGTCTGATGAATTGTTTAATATAGAGATGCTGAGTGATAGAGTTGTCACTGTTTAAGAATTTTTTTTAGTTCAAGGACTGTAATAGATCTGATAGTTATAGCAACATACAGTAATCTCCAGTGTTTACCAGAAAAGGTTGTTAATATTCAAAATGCAGGTAATTGTCTCATAACCCTATTACTTGATTCTAGGATATCATGAATTGTAAGATGCAATATTGATTTAATAATGGTGCTCGGTGGAGGGGTGGGGGGATAAGAACTGCCACATTGAGTAGTTGTACATGTTAATGTATGTGAAAAGTGAATATGTGAAAGCTAAGGAAATATGGTATATTGTAGAAAGGTGACTATCAGAGATGATTAGCATCAACAAGTTAATGAAATGTTAAAAACTGTGATGTGTGGTTTCTCTCAAAAACTACATCCAAAGGGTTTTATAATTTTACATAGCTCGTGATCTATAAGATGATATTTTTTAGTGAGATAAATAGAGAACTTAAAAATCATAATTATCCAGTCAAAGAAACCCATCTTCTCAGATGCGAGGATAATAATTGGCTATGTGAACTTTGCTATAAAATTTCAGCACAAGATGCATGGTATGTGTGAGCACGATTAGTGCACTCTAATGCCTTCAGAATTGCACTTTGGTGCATCTTTGAAAATAAGGAATATAAAAATAATGAGTTCTTGAAAATAAAGGCATTGCTGAAAAACAAGTTTTGATATATCTGAAATACAACATAATCAGTTGAATAATAATCTAATTAATTATGAATATGTTTAACTTTTGGCTTTTATGTGACTATAGTAGGAAGCAAAATTCACCTCCTGAGCCTTTTGTTTCTCCCTTTTTAAACTTCTTCCATTTACCCTCTCTGTTCTTTGGAGAATAACTAAACATTGACTGTTCTGTGCTTGTACCCTCACTGAGATTTTATTGTCAGAGTAGAACTACTTGTTAAATTTATACTTTGGTGTATCCTACTTAAAGGCACTTGTATTAATCCTTTTCTAGCATTTGCAACAGTGACATAAATTTTTAAAATTTAGATCATAAAAATTATACAAGCCACATATATCTCTGACTTTTTTTTTTTCTGTAGTAGAGATTAAATCTTTGCATTTGTACAACAAAAGCCAAGCTTTCGTTGGTTTGTTATATTGAGATAGTTTCCTTAAGCCAGATTTTCTTGAATCATATTCTTTGGGTTTACTTTCCATTATAGACCGATATGATATGTTTAACAATGCTTCTAACTTTTAAACTGTTTTTCCTTAGTCTTTTGTATTGCTTGTGACTTTAAGGTTTTACAGTTTGAAATAGTTTTTAACCTTGTAAAACACTGGTGATATATCATTTCTTTATTACCTTCCCAAATATGCCTTTTATTTTTCATACAAGGGCTCTTGGGAATCATTCTCTCAGAGGCTTAAGCTGTGCTTTGCCTTCCATGAGAACTGAAATTATTTGGTAAGCGCTTGCTTTCTTTTTAGCTTCTAATTTTTCCCTATTTTATTTTGTACATGATATTTGTTTCAAGGTCAAAGGTTCCGTTACAGTTACTATGATGAATCCCAGGGGGAGATTTATAGATCCATTGAACATCTAGATAAAATGGTAAGTCCTTCAGGTGTGGGGTTTTACTGCTCTAAGATTTTTTTCTTTAATTTCAGATTAGTGACTCAAGACTTACTAAGTTAAGGTATACAGTGGGCTGATAATTTCCCTATCTTTAAATGTGCAAAATATATATTGTAATCATGTAATATTGATTATAAAATAATCCCTGTTCTATTAGTAGAGATTTCCTTCATCTTAATTTTGATTAATTATACTTTGAATAATTAGATACAGATTTTAGATACTCTTTGGGGAATGTCTTGGTTTTAGGGATAATAGGATACTAATGCCATTACTTACTGCTAAGCAGAGACAACCATAGTAAATTCTAAGTTTATTTTATTACTTAATTCTATTTTTTGGCTATTTGGGTTTTTCTTAAATGGAATTTGGATTTGTTTTAAATTAGAATTTTAAAACATTATTGTATTCTTTACTAGCCCAGGAATATAGTAGACATTGATCCTGCAGTCAAAACTGCAGATATTGTCAAAATCTGCAGTCAAAATATCCTGCAGATTATTGAGTCAAAACCTCAAGTTTTCCTTGAGGTAGGGTGGTCAGAGTACTTGCTTTACTATTTAGTATTTAATATTTTAGGTAATATTTAATGTTTTAGAGACATGCAGATCATTTTGGTATTGACTCATAATGGAATAATAAATCTAGGAAATATATCACTAATTTTTTCTGATCTTCAACAGATTGTTTCAATTTTCTAGTCCTCAATTTGTCATCTCTAAGATGAGAGACTTAGTCTCTAAATTATCTTTAAACCCTTATCAACCTTTAACTCTGTAGTCTGTTTGTGATAAGCTTTATGGATATGTTTTAATATAAGAATATTTAGTCTAAAATAGAAAAGCATTTTAGTAAGGATTTTGGATCTGAAGCTATAAGTAGATTCTATTGAGTAATATTATTTTATTAAAAGCCAAGTGGAATAAATGCAGTTACTCAGGAGATTTTATCATATTTAAATTTATCATGTTACTTTAAATCTGATTATAGCCTAATACTTTTGCCTTTGAAATTTTGTTTGAATTTTAATTCACTGACTTTTTTTTTTTTTTTTGCTTTATTATATTGTCATGTCAGTCAATTAATTCTTTTCTGGCTACTATTCTAATCTTGCTATTCTGAGGTTTAGTTCTCAGTTGCCTCAGAAAACTTTTCTGGTTCTATGTCATTTATTTTCTTCATAAAGCAAATGGTTATTGAGTGTCTACTATATTCTAATACTATATGAAGTATTGAAGATACTAAGAAGAGGAAGCATGGTCTCTGATTTAATCGATCTTACAGTCTCATCATCACGTAGACTTAGAAAAGAAACCATTACAATATAAAGACATAAGATGTTTAGGAGGCATTATGGACACACCCATCTCCTTACTGTTGCCCAGTAATGCCATATATGTGCCCTAGCTTAGAGCTTGTGCCCTTTGCACTGGACTGTCTCACTTACTTTATGACTGCTCAGTTTTCACCCTCCCAGTGAGGCCTACTGGCACATCTTACACTCCACCCTTTCAGCATCCACAGTCCACCTTACTTTTCCACTAAGAAATTAAATATTTCACTTATTTATTATGTAAGGATATATGTTTTGTTTACTAATGTATCCAAAGTGCTCAGACTAGCTGTTGAAACGTAGGTAGGGGCCCAGCAAATATTTTTCAAATGATTTGAGTTGGTGAATATATTCTTTCTGTGTACATAATTAAATTAAACAAATACCCTAATTGTAATCTGAGAAATAAATAAAAATAAAAGTAATTTATAGTAAATTAATACGTGTTTATTTGATAATGTGCATGCCCAGGTAGCTGTATTCCAGGAGGAGACAGTGGAGTGGTTAGATGCTTACAGAGTATCATTAATTCAACAGCTGCACACAAACATCTATTTAAAGATGTTTATGTTTGTGACTTACATTACCAAGTTGCATTGGTGAGTGAATAATTCACCAATTCTAAAATGGTGAATAATTCTTAGGAAAACTGTAAATTAAACAAAGTATAGTTTTCCCTCACTTTATGTGATAGTTTATTTTTGGGAAATCTATTGTATATTAAAATTATGCAAAACTTCTTTGTGTCTGTATGTAAAGTGGTATTAAGAGTGTAGATAATTATAAGCAGGTTTTTCTCGTATGTGGACATACAAAAGTGTTAAGGGATAAGAGCAGTTCTTTGTGTGTGGGACTGTCCTGTATTGCAGGACGGTCAGCATCCCTGGTTGCCACCCTCTAAACCCCCCAGTAGCATCTTCTGATTATTGACACAACCTAGAAATATGCCCTGGATTGGGAAGATATCCTAAAATAGGAAATGGCAGCCCACTCCAGTATTCTTGCCTGGAGAATTCCTTGGACAGAGGAGCCTGGCGGGCTATAGGCTATAGGATTGCAAAGAGTTGGACATGATGGAGCATCTGAGCACCTAGAAATATGCCCACAATTTCCCACTAGGCCCCTGTGGTAAACAGTTATTCTAAGACCTTTCTATGATGTGCTCAATCATGTCTGATTCTTTGCAATCCTATGGACTCTAGCCTGCTAGGTTTCTCTGTCCATGGGATTTTTCCAGGCAAGACTACTGGAATGGGTTGCCATTTCCTCCTCCAGGGGATCTTCCCTTCTAGGGAAGATCTTTCTGACCCAGGGATCGAACCTGCACTGGCAGACAGATTCCTTACTACTGAGCAATCTGGGAATCTACCATTCTAAGACCTTTTATTGTTCAGTCACTCAGTGTAAAACCTTACCCTGTTCTATTTTTCTTCTTAGTACTTATTACTGTGTGACTTTTTATTTGTTGATTTGTTGGTGAAAACCTCCTCTATTAGATTGTAAGCTTCATGAGATCAAGATCTTTGTTTTGTATCAGCCTGTTTGTGGTACTTGGTATGTATATCTGTCAGATCAATGGCTGAATGGATGAGAGAGAGTGAGAAATTAGACTGGAGAATCTAGAACAGGCTGTTTAAAGGGTATCAAATAGGAAAGTGATAAAGCAGATTGTATGTGAATAGATCGTATAGCTGTACTGCAGCAAATGGGTTGGACGGAGGCCGGAGGAGAAATGAGTAGATGAGTTTGATAATCCAAGTGAGACATGGTGATTTGGTTGGGTTGGTGATGGGGAAGAGAGGGACAGAGTGGATGTGGCCAGTATATTTTAGAGACAAACTGATGATAAAACTTGGGGGAGAAGGAAGTGTCAAGGGTAACTCCTTCCAGAAAATATAGCAAATTAGTGAATATGACAGAGAAGAGGCAGACTCACAGATACAGGGAATAAGCTAGTGGTTGCCTGTGGGGAGGAGGTGAGAGGCAACATAGGTCGGGGAGTGTATAAACTATAGGGTGTAAGATAGGCTTATAAGGATGTATTGTACAACATGGGAAATAGAGTTAGTATTTTGTAATAATTGTATATGGGGTGTAATTTATAAAAAAAATCTTTTAAAAATTAAAAAGAAAAGGATGTTTCTTAATTATGTGGCTTATGCTGCTCGTTATGTCTTCGTTCTGTTCACTTAGGTCAGAATCATGAGAAGATAGGACTAGTTTTTTTCCCATGGTAGGGTGATCATAAATTCAAATATTAGGAATATGTTATATTTGCTATTACAAATAGCAAGGCATCCAGGTGGAGATGGCAGGCAAGTAGGCATTTGGATTTTCTTTTCACCAATTATTTTTGAGTGCATTTAAAGTTCTAGGCACTGGTGAAAATAAGGCAATAAATAAACTCATTTGATCTCACTGAAAATTTTATTCTATCTGGAGGAGACACATTTTTTTTTTTAAAGAATTAAGGATATAGTATATAAGTTAGTTTCCAAAAGTGATGTGTGCTATGCAGAAAATACTAATAGGGTTTTGAAAAAGTGTATAATTCTAGGCTGCTTTAGATTGAATACTTGGAAAAAGATTTCCTGAGGAGGAACATTAAATTGAGGTGTAAATGATAAGAAGGAACAAACTAAGTAGATCAGAGGGAAGAACTTTCTAGACAGAATTGCCATTGTGACAGCCTTAGGGTGGGAAGAGGCTCGTGTGTTAGAAGAAAGGGGAAAAGGTCAGGGTTGTAGGAGTAGAGGAGAGAGGGATAAGAATCATACAGCTCAGGTAAGAGAGGTGGGCAGGGAATCAGATAATTTAGGGCTCTAACTTCCAGGACAGGAAATTTATGTGAATACAGTGGGAAGTGAAATGGTGGAATAATAAAAATAATTATTTTAAAGGTTGCTTTGTTGGTTGTATAGAGAATGGATTCTACAAAAGAATCAGGAGTAGTAACAGTGGGCATTGGCAGGAGTTTGGGGGAGAGATGCTAATAATTTGAACCAGGGTGGTATTAGTGAAGATGGAAAGAAGTTCATAGATTTGAGTTCTTGTGTTCAACAGGGCTTTGCTAATGGATTAACGGTATTGGTTTGGAGCTCAGAGAAGAGATCTGGAGTAAGTTTGGGAGTTTTCAACATGTAGTTGTTAATCAAAGCCAAGGCAGAAATGGGATTGTCTACTGTAGTAATTCTCAACCCCATCTTTACAACTGAAATCTCTTGTGGAACTTTCTCAAAATAGACTTGCCCATGCCTGCTCCTGGGGATCCCCTTTTGAAGGTGATTTGGAGCTAGCCTATTATGGATCCTGATCTGTTGAAATAGAACTGAATTTCCTATTCATTTTCTTTCCATTTGTTTTCTACTCAGCTATGTAGATAATTTGTGGGCTGTTACTCAGACAGCATTTAATTTTGCAAATGTAAGAAGTCATCAATCAGTGAATTGATGCTTTTAGCACAAGGGAAATGTTTTCCCTAAAACATTGGTTTACCTGGTACTCTGAAGTTCCTGAACATAATAGCATCCTTTGGAATTTTCTAGAATAGAGGGCATATTTAAATAATATTATTTGTTGTTCTGTGTGTATGCTGTATATTACAAACATCTATACTTAACATTTCTTTTAGCCTGCCTTCTAACTTTGTTGGTTTTTAGGTTATATTAAAAGGACTAGCTTTGCTTGTCTTTCTTGATGTGTGTGATTAGTTGGATAACTAGACCCTAGTTTCTTACTTTGAGGAAGAGCGAAAAGAGTCACATTTACTCATTGGCATGATTCTTGTAACTTCTGAAAATTTTTGCCTCTTCTGCTCACTTCTTAGGCTTTGAAACTTTTAGAAATTTTTGTTCAGTAGAACCAATAAGCTTTAGGTTGAATTCCAAATCTACCTTACTTTACATGTCCAAAATTATCGAGGTTAGCTTTAAAAATTTTATTTAAATAGCCTGGAATAGAATTTTGGAATAAATATTGAGTATTTACTTCATTTTAATATGCTTGAATTTAATAGTTGAGATAACATTTGACCTGAACTTGATTTTTGTGGTCCATTTATTGAAAACACTTCTGTAATATATGTCTATGTAATTTTTAAAGGGCTCTTAAGTGATCTTTTTTTTTTTTTATTTGCATGCTGTTAGTTCAAGTTATAAATCCATTCTGGGAGTTAGAATAAATGGATTAAAATAATAAGAATGGTTAGCTCTATACATATACTCATGTATATACGATTTTATACATGTATGTGTATCTATACACTCACTATTATGCCAGCTCTTACACAGTGTGTTTTCCTAATTGGTTTATGTGACCAAATGGTGAATATCCTAGTATATTCCTTTTTATGAGTATCATTTTATATTGTAAATAATTTCTTTCATTTAAGAATTAATACCATAATTTCTATAAATCAATCTTTTCAGAGCAGAATGTAGTAGGATACTTCTATACAAGTATTGCAAAAATGTTAGCAATTCTGAATTGTAATTATACCTTTGGAAAGTTTGATAGAGTGAAAAGATTATTTTTAAATAAGAAATTATAAAATTGTAGGGTTTTTTTTGAAAGTTATGTTAAGTTTTGATGCCTTTTTTGTTATCAGAAAAGTCTTTTTAAATGTAGTTAATAAAATGTTAGAAAATAAAGTTTTTAGGCTCCAAAATCAAAAGAAAAATAGCTGATTTTTGACGGGAGAAATTGTATGTCTAGCATTTGGATATCTTGGAAATTAATTATGTAAAGAAAACACATAAGGAAAGAAAAATATAGGAAAACAAGCTGAATCTTTCAAATGTTGTAGTTTGGAAGAAAAAAGTAACTAGTTGTAAGAGATGTAGATTCTGAAAGCCTTACAATATTACTAACTACTGGCCATGTTTTTTGGTAATTAGCACGTTGCAATTTCAGTTTGTATAGTGACCAAAGCAGAGCACATTTTAAGATGTTGATTTCTGTGAACCTTTTAGATTACATACTTGAAACAGCAGTCACATTTATACATATTTTATGTATATTTGATTGTAGGTTATTTTTCCGTGCTGCTTTTAATGTAGACCAGTGTTTCCTTATGACTATTGGCATTTATGATTGGCAAAGAAAATCTGAACATGTCATTGTAGTCATCTTTTTAACTTCTTTTCCTCCAGATTTATAATAGTCACTTTATTTATTTACTTTGAACTTTTAACTTCTTTTCTTCCTGTTAGTCTTTTGAAAGTGAAACTGTTCATATTTGTCCCCTCACACTTCTTTCTCTTGAACTTAGCCTGGTCATTTCTTTAGTAGTTGCTATTAGTTTTACAATGTCTTCCTTAAGGTGGCTATTTATTAGTACATTTGTTCTTAGCACTGCTGTGTTTAGAGTGTTTTCTTCCCCCTCTAAAATTTCTTTCATTATAAGATTTTATCTTGGTACCTCTTAAAGAAACTAGAATATTTACTTTTCCTACCTCATCTTCCTAAATGTGTACTCATCTCTCCAACATAAATGTGTATCCTTATTTTAAAAAATAAGGCCACAGGCTTAATGATATGATAATATAGTTTTAGTTATGTGTTAATAATTGAAAGATACGGTTCAGTTCTTATTTCTCAAAGACTTGTAAAAATGTTTTGCTACTCTTTTTGGTGTTTGTTTCTTTGGAGGGAGATTATTTCTAGGTAATAGTACTTAAAATTAAGTATAATTTAAGTAATTTATTATATATAGGTAGACTTTTAAAAAGGGGAAGACCTCTGTTATCTTATTAGAGTCCTGAAATTGCCGCTTTGCTAGGTGAGCTGCCTGTTCAGTTTAGGATGACCATGTAGGCTTTGACATCACAAACTTCTCTTATTACTTGGAAAGTCAGCACAATGATAGATTCCCTTCGCTTTTCTTCCCTTCAAGGTAGGAAGTTAGCTTTCAGTCGGAGGATTTCTTGCCAAAACTGTTAAATTCCTCAGAAACCCATATGGTCATTGTGATGGATAGGCTATTGGTGTTTATAATGTCTTTTTGTATCTTAGAGCTGAATGAGTAGTGACCCACTTCACTATTTCCTATTAGATTAAGTTCTTAATCACATTAGATTAAGTTCAAATTCTCAATATACCAGGCCCTACCAAGCTTTCCATCACCTGGACATTAGATTTACTGATCGTCTCTTCCAGTATTTTAAGAAATAGAAGAGTTCTTTAGGCATATTTGGGGAGCACTTTTTTTTCATCTTTTTGGAATTTGGGCAGTAGCATCAAACTAGCATTTTTTATCTTTGAATTTTGGTAATAGTATTTTAAAATTGTTAGAATCAAAACATAAATATATACAGAAGCGTATTTGTCACTATTCTGTGTTAATTAGTGGGTGTTCCATTTTGCAGTTTTACTGATCATTTTTGTTGTTTTTGCATACTTTATGAATTTTCTAATTGGAGATGTTCACTCAAGAGAAATGCCTTAATTTTTCTCTCTATCCCTTACTTGTAAAAAGGCATACCTCTTAACTGTTGTATTTGTCAGAGAATTGACTGTAATAAAATTGATTCTTGCCCTGGTAGGTACATAATGCACTTCAGGGAATTAAAATTTTAAATTTAATCTCTTAACTTTCATTACCTCAATTTTTTGCTTTCTGTTTTGTAATTTAACTATTGTATCTTCATTTTGAACACCTTATTTAGTAGTGTTTTCTTTATAATTTTATATTTTCTCTGTGAAATTTCTTGGCCACTTTGAATTCTTTGTCTTCTACAAATATGATCATTAGTTTTCTCTTTGAATTATTCATGTTAATATATATAAATGTGATATATTTATTCACAGTGTGCTTTGAGATTTTAATATTAAGGTACACATTGTACCTTTAATGTTACATAATTTATTACAAAGTGGAATCTGATTTAGGGTAAACTGTCCTAGACTTCATCCAGGAGCTTTGAAAATTCAATTATAAGATGTATACCACTTGTAGCTATGTGCGAGTATTAAAGATTTATTGATATTTCTCATTATTCTATATGAAGCAGAGTAAGTAAATGAGAAGGAGCCTAGGATTAGAAATTTAGAGACAAACTTTTAGCCTTTTTAATGTATAGTTTCCTCATCTTTAGGGAGTTATACCTTGATTATTCATATTTATGAAAGAGATTTATAACTCCATCTCTCTATTATTATTTGGTTTAGAAACATATTGAGTGATTTTCTGTGTACAAAAATCATAATACTAATCATTTATCTTAGGTTTAACTTTTAAATTAGTTCATATTTCTCTCTAGGAGGATGTTGACCTGGAAGCCTCCTAGTTGACAGGAGAAAACCAACTTAGCATTAAACACTGGTTGTGGATAAATTTGAGACTGGCTAATTGATGTGCAAGAAGTTGGAAGTTGACTGCACACACATAGGCTTATCTTTCAGATATATTTGTAGAAAAATATGATAATGTTTATGAAAAACTTGGATATTCTCAAGAAAGATTCTTTATAAAATTAAATTTTGATTTAAATGTTGCCACTGCAATATTTGTACTATGTCACTTGCTAATTGCTATCATTTTCCAGATGAGTGTTCATCTGATTATCATAGATCCTTTTACATTGTGCTTGTTAAAATATGTTGAAATACAATTAAATTATGTCACTTGATTCATTAGTTAAACCACAATTTACATTTCTCCCAGAGGATGTTAATCCAGTTATTGAACATAAGTATAAAGTATTTCACCTGGGTAAGAAAATAAGGTCAGGTAGTAAGTAAATGGATGAGTTTAGAATCATTGGTTTATTTGCTTGATTTAGATGAGTTAAGTTGCTCTATGTCGATGTATTATGAACACATTTGAAGGCATTTGCAGAATACAGAATTAAGTGTAAACAAATATCCAAATCATAGTGATTGTTTCAATAGTAGTCTAAAAAATTTTTATTCTCAGTTAAAAATTTGAAAACAAAGCATTCTAGTTAATAAGAGAGAGAGAACTTTTATTTTTTCAGCTTGTTTATAAAAACCTATTTTGCTTAAGCTTTTATCAGTCTGTTATGAGCTTTAAATTGATTAAAAATATATTAACTATTTTCTTAGTTTGTGGTCTCATTTATCACATACCTAAATAATTACTGATAATTAAAATGCCTTACACACTGTTGATATTTAAGTATATGTAATGGAAATAGTAAAATTATAATCGGCTCTTGATTATTTATGTCAGTGGTATGAGTAATATAATGGACATGAGAAAAATAACCATTTATCAAATATAATTTTAGATTTTGTATGAAAATTTTCAAGCAGGTTTACTTGTATAAATCTTGTGTGAACACACACACATATGAAAAATATAAAATCCTGAAATGTTTGAGGATTTGTGAGCTGAGTGACAACTGGGGAAGGTGGTGTAGAAACATCCCAGGAGGTTAGAGAAAACTAAACTGGGGATTAAATGTTTTTGTTAATAAAATGTGTATATTGTTGAGAGTTGACTATAATGAGAGTACCTTGGATGAATGAGTGAAGTATTAACTTCACTAAGTAATGTGTTTTCTTTATTGAAAAATTATGATCATTAGCTTTAAGTAGCTGTTTTAAAATGTAATTAAATTTAATTAGGAAATAATAAGTTGTCCTTTTTTCTTTCATTCTTTTTTTTTTTTTTTAGGGTATGAGTATTATAGAACAATTAGATCCTGTATCTTTTAGCAATTACTTGAAGAAATACCATAATACTATATGTGGAAGACATCCCATTGGGGTGTTATTAAATGTGAGTATCCTTAGGAAGCCTTGTTGTTGTTGTTTTTTTTTTAAAAGAAAACATTTAATCTTACTATGTTTCAGAATATCTTAATTGCTACCATCTGTGACAGCTTATTAGCTTTAGTTTTAGGTATATGTAGTCAATTTTCTTTCTAGTACCTTTAAGATAATTTAAATTTTATTGTTTTGGTTATTTGAGGTTATTTATCACTGTATGACTGGCCAAGATTTTCTTTTCAATACATAGAGTTTTTTAGAGTCGAAATCCATTTTTTTCTCTTGACTCTTAGCCAGTTCCAGTATGCTTTTTACAAATATAAACCAAAGTAAGCTTTCAAGAGATATGGTCGGGGAAGGAGCCGGGAAAATAAATCCATGGCTGATTCATGTCAATGTATGACAAAAACCACTACAATATTGTGAAGTAATTAGCCTCCAACTAATAAAAATAAATGGAAAAAAAAAAAAGAGATACGGTCTTTCTAATTTGGGGGTTTTGCTTAGTGTTCTTGACTCCATAAAAAATAAATGGAAGATTCTGTGCTTGAGTTTTAGATATTGATAATTTAATAAAGCAAGGCAAATGGTATGTTTTTCTTCTTATAATGAAGACAATAGTATTTCATTTAAAGACTGGTAAAGAGGCAGATGTTTTTGGTTAGCTGGATTTTCTAAAGAGATAATAACATTAATTTTTTCCCTAATAAGACTGGAATTGGAAGAAAATGTGAGACTCAGAAAGAAGAAAATGTGTACTCAGGAATGGAAAGAGGAAGGAATAATGGGTTCATTGTTTGGAGAGGCAGAGAAATAATGGAATTGGTAATGTAGTCTCGAATAGTCTAGAATAGTCTAGACTACATTAGGAACCTAAAGGTCTAGTGTTACTGTACTGTAATTTGAAAGATAATACATTGTGGATTTTTAGGAAAGATCTCCTCTTAAGCAGTATTGACTCTAAGAGCCTGTTAAGGGCTTAAATTGATCTCTGAAATTTAAACAAGACTAATTATACTAATTTACTGCAGTTTGAATTGGATCAAATAAAACTTCACTAAGTAAAATTTTAGTAAAATAAATGATGAACCAATTTAGTTAGATTAAATTCCTGGTATACTTGTTAGATTTGGTACTTAATTTATATACATTTAAAATTTAATCAATGTCAGACAAAGAAAAGACTCTCAACATTTCAAGACGAAAGTGGCCAAGGTTTGGTTTAGCAAATGGAGAGAAAGATACTATGCTTTAAAAATTTTTTATTTTTTAAGTGGCTTTATTAAATACAGGGAGAGATAGAGTGGAAGATGACTGGTATTTATCAAGAAGCTAGATTAGGATATGTTCTTTAAGAGAATGAAATAAAGAATTCTTTCTTTTTCCTATTTAAATGGGGTGATGTGAAATCCAAGAAACGTAGAGTGGGAGGGATCTAGGCTTCGTTTGTGAAGTGAACAAAGTTAAGCTACCAGTGCGTTTAGAGAGTGCTCACTTTTTTATGTGATGTCTGTCATAACCAGTTTTTTTCTTTTCCTAGGCTATCACAGAGCTGCAGAAGAATGGAATGAATATGAGTTTTTCGTTTTTGAATTATGCCCAGTCCAGCCAGTGTAGAAACTGGCAAGACAGTTCAGTGAGTTATGCAGCTGGAGCACTCACGGTTCACTGAAGCTCTGAATCCTCAGGAATGCCATCTGCACATACTCATACTCTGTCCAGGGTCCCAGCCTAACCCTTACCAAGATACTGGTCCTGGTTTGGGGGGATTCTGAAACCTCAAACTAATAGAACTTTCTTCTCTTCTTTTCTAGTAGGTGTAGTCCTTCCTTAATTTCAACTCATTAAAAAAAATGCTTTATAGTTTAGAGCAGTGGAAGGAATGCTGGCATCAAAATATTTTGATCAAAAAAAAAAACAGGCAATGTAAAGGCACAGTTGTGGCAGTCAGTTTTTTGAAAGTAACTTGTAAAGCATTTACCATATCCTAATTTGCACTCTTTGCAGACTTGTGCACATATACTCTGCTTTCAGAATAGTTTTGCAAATTGTACACAAACAAAAAGGGTGGAAGCTTTTTAATAAAGAAGTTGCATTTATAAATGATCTGTAATAGAATATAAAATTCTCCAGTTATAGTCAATTACTACCCATATTGTACAACAGATACCTTCTATTTTAGTTGCTAATAAAGGGCTACACAACTCGAAATAGTCTGATTTAAACTTATTGCTCTGTGGTACATATAAAAATTGTTTTTTATTAGTTCCATTTCAGAATTTTTATGTTAAAAGTGGTAAACTTTAGTTCTTATGTAAAACTATGTTAGGATGTATTTTTATATTTTACATATTTATGTGATTTTTTTATCACAGATAATAGAGTCATATTTTAAAGTTAGTTTTTAAAATTACATACAGTTTGCATTTTTATGTGTGACATCACTTTGTGTCATTACTATATTATAATACAATATAAATTCAAGATTGGTAAAGAACACAGATGTGGTTCCGTAATTCTCAGATAGTGTTTGATAGGCAGTAGTCTGCAAATGAGGAAACAGTGAAGAATGTTCTTAGTGTTTCTCAAATCATTGCAGACCATACACTGCTGCTATGCTTTTTTAGTGCTCCAAGCAATTTGACTGTCTTACTTGAATTTTTAGCAAGAAGTCATTAATAATAACAGAAAACCACTGGATTTTCTTATAGTTCTGCAATGTTTTTTGTCATGATTTTTGGTGCGGCTCTTCCAACTAAAATAATGGTATGGTGTTGTATTTCTTTAGCCTAGATCAATCCTAGTCACTTTGGCAAAAAAAAATGTAACTCAATTAGCTAATTATTGGCCATGATGTATGTACTAGATTATACCTATTTTAATATAACACTGGGTATTTATATCACATTGGAGAGCATTTATATCTTCAGTGTTATGCCAGAATAGCACAATTTTTAGATGCCTTGCACCAATTTTATTTAAAGATTTGCATTTCTTACTTACTAAATACCAACTTTCTATACTCAAGAACTGAGATGAAATACTGTAATCTTTTGGATTCAAAATTACCCACCTATACATGTATGGAAACTATATTCTTACATGTTATTGATTTATTTCCCATCATTCAGATATACTTTTGAGTATTGTAAATATTTATTCCTTATTTATTATATAGACCATAAAAATTTCAAAATTGACTACAGAGTAAATTTTTAATGTTTTCTGGATATAAGACTAATACGTGATTATTACAGAAAATTTAGAAAATATTGATAAATATAAAGAAGAGAAAAAAATTATCTGCAATCTCACTATCCAGAGATAACACTGTTAATATTTTTTGTATTTCCTTTCAATCTTTGTCTATGCTATTTATATGTATGGGTGTGTATATGTGTTTGTGTGTGTGCATAATAACAAAATTGAGATTTTGCTGACCATATAGTTGTATACCCTGCTTTTTATAACCTACCATCATAAGTACTTCCCCATGTCTTTGAAAATGTGATTTTTAAAAATGGCTGCCTATTATTCTATTGTATGAATATAACATAACTGAACCGGTTCTCTCTTTGGATATTAGGTTGTTTCTAATATTTCACAGTTATAAATAGTGGGATGGACATCTTTGTATGTGAAATTTGAATTCTATATTAGACTAGTTCTATTTAGGTGAGAACTTCCAAAGCCCTTTAAAATATGACCAAGTTACTCTTCAGAAAGATTGTACCAAATTAGCAATATGTAAGTACTCATCATACCACCCCTACTCCACTATTACTATTTTTTCTAATCATTGACAATTTGTTAATCAAATAGTTGGTTGTTCTTTTGATCTTTCTATTAGGAGTGGCTTTATAAATTATTTTTTTCCCTTCTGTAATTTTATAGTTGATTGATTAATAAAAAAAACACAAGAGGGTTTTTAAGTTGAGTGGGCTATAGCCCTCTGAATATGTTTACTGTACATTTAAATATCCGAAGTACTTCAATATTACTTTTTTCTGGAATGAGCTTATCTTTCTTACTTAGTCACAAAGTAGAAAGAGTTCCAAGCTGATAGCGAAGTGTTGGTTTCTAACTCTGCCTCTGCCACTAATTATTTGTCACACCATAAATATTTCATATTGTACTGAAACTTTAGCTGTAAAATACTGAGGTAGTCTGTTAAACACTTTACAGTTTCAAAGTTCTTTGATGTTGTGACTTTGCTCTTTAGAGATTCCGATGTCACTTACGTTTAAAAAATTACATGATTGAATTGGATTAGAGGTATTATCTTTTGATTTCAACTCTGCATACATGAAAATCCTTTTTTTAATACAAAAGGAAGTTAATTTGCATTACTTAATGCAGTTAATATTACCTAAATTATTGAACTTAAACTTTCCTACTTTAAGTGCCTTTAAAAGTGTTTTTATTTGAAATACAAAATGTAAAGGAAATTTTATGTAGTTCTATAGTTTCTTTTTTATAATATACTTTTGAGTTACTTGCAGCAACTTGTTTTTAACCTTAGATTGCACAGAGCAGTATATTTATGGATTCTTCACTATTCTCATAGTGAGTCCTTGAGAAATGTATGTTAGAGTTTAGCTCAGTGAGCAGGTAAGTAAGTGCTTTCTGTCTTGGGTGGGCAACAGATCTTTATGGCAACAGAGTAGGAATAAAGGATCATTCAGATTCCAACTTTTAGATATTCCAATAGAGAAAGTAGGTGTCCTGAGTTAGTTAACGGTTATTGTTGGAAATCTCAAATTTTTCTTTGGTAGCAAACAGTTCATTATCCTAAAGTTGGTCTTTTAGGGCCAACTGTACAGTGCTATGCTAAGTCACTTCAGTCGTGTCCAACTCTTTGCGACCCTGTGGACCGTAGCTGGCCAGGCTCCTCTGTCCGTGGGATTTTCCAGGCAAGAATACTGGAGTGGGTTGCACATTTCCTTCTCCAGAGGATTTTGCCAAGCCAGGGATTGAAGCCAGGTCTCCTGTGCTGCAGGTAGCCTTCTATGTTGCAGGCAGATTCTTTACCGACTGCACCCACCAGGTAAGCCCTATCCTAGATTAAAGGTTGGTAAATGTTTTTGTGTAAAGGGCCACACAGTAAATATTTTGGGGTTTTCAGGCCATATAGTTACTTCCCAGCTATTCACTTTTGCCACTGTAACACAAACACAGCCATAGACAATGTGGAAATAAGTCATTGTGTCTGTGACTCACTGACACATTATTTTCACAGAAAAGATAGTGAGCTGAATTTGGTCCACTGGTTATAGTTTTCTGTCCTAGATGGTTAGTAATTTTAAACTGCAACAGATGGTTGTGAGTTTCTGTCATCCCAACCCTCTCTTAATTTTCCATATATGGTCTGGTTGCTGGGTTTGAATGTTGTTTAGGATTATAAACAGAAGTGGGAAGTAGGTAAGGGAAACATAGAAACTCTTAGGAACTAGTGTTAAAGCATTTTGAAGTCCTTTTATTTGCTAGAGCTGATTAGGAACTTTCCTCTCTGCCATAATTAATCAAAAGAGTGAAGAATAGAGGTTGTAATTGGTTGAAAATTATATAAATTATTCTAAACACTTGGCTACCTAGATGGTAGTTTTTTACCTGATAAGATAAACCTTTTTACCTTCATATTCTAGGACACTAGACCAGAGTTAAGAGAAATTGTGAAAGGGTTTGAAAAAATAACTACCATCTTCCATCACTATCATTTTAAGACCCCCTCATACTCCCTCCATATTTAGGAAAAACATAAACTTAGAATAAAAGAGAGTTAAACTTAAGTTGAATGACTTTAAATTGATGAAAAATTACTCCACTATTCTTTTCTTATTTACTCTGGATCACTGAAAACTTCATCAAGGGGTGGTATCAGTCTAGAGACTTTTCAGTTGAAAAGTGCTGTGATACAGTTGCTGAAAGGTCTACTGTAATTATAAAATTATTATTGACTAGAGGATGTAATAAACCACATGCACTCTGATACTAAGACTAAAGCTTTTATATTATTGTGTTAAATTGTAAGTGCCACATATCAAGAGTGACATGAACTGTAGTGTTCATAGGAAGGCAGACAGAATGTAGAAAGGCTTGAGTGGAATGCAAAGATATTGGTGATATTTATTTTGGAGAAAATAAAGAGGGGGTTTTTCTTCAGACATTTGAGTGACGGCCATGTATAAGAAGGAATAGAATTGTTCTGTCTTATTTTAGGTAGACAAATTAATTATAAGAAATGAAAGTTTCTGGTTCCACATTTAAGGTTCCATATGAGAACTTCTAAATGAAAATAGGCCCTGTCCTCATAAAATCATTGAAAGTATTCAAACAGAAGCCAAATCAGTGGTTTTCAAAGTAGAATCCCTATACTATCAGCATCACTGGGGCGTATTACCTGTGTAGACCTAAAATTATGGATCACCAAGCTGAAAAACAGGCAACGGAATTAGGACAAATATGAAACTTAATTCATTTGTGTAAAACTGTTAAGGGAACTGTTAAGGGAAATCATTTTTAAGTAAACACTGATTTTGATTTTTAACACTGACTTTCAGAGGTTATAAACTGATGTTATTTATTAGTAAAAGTGACTTAGCTTTTCCTAAGCAGAGGTTCTGCTTTAATCCAAAACAGAGCTGTATCAGTAGCAGAAAAGGGTATTGAAATAGCTTGCCCCTTTTATGTTATATTATTTTAATGTCAAAATATTACTGAGTGACATGTCACAGTATCACATTGACCATGCTGTATACCTTTGATAAAAGTAATGCTAGTAACTGGAACCTCTGCTGTTTTAAAGTCACTGTTGTGGGTGGAGTTTGTTTGCCTGTCATGAGTTTATTAATATGTTCTGTTTGTTGGGTCCTGTGTGAAGAACCTTAAGAGTTTTAGATTTGTCATTTGTTCAAGGGTTCTCTAGTGGTCCCAGATGGTTTGTACCTAGGGTGTATCACATTTGCAGTATTTGTTTGTGTGTGTTTAATTCTAATACAAGATTTTGACCATCACCCTATAAAAATAATGAGAAAAAAGTTTAAAGCCAGTTGTCCTGATTTTGAAAGCCATAATACAATGCAGTTGGTTTTTCATTATAAATTACACATTATATTTAAATGCATATCTCATACTGTATAAATTGAGGTTTGTAACTTTACTAGATGTAGTCCTATTTTTTTTCCTATCAGCCTAATAAGGAAACCAAAGAGAAAGCAAGTACCATGAAGAACCTATGGTCTTTAAACCTACCAATGTAAACTTTGGAAAATATTTTAATTTTTTCACCACAATATTCTCTGAATTACTGAATGTGATATTATATGCACTTAAGGAAAAAGTATTAAGGCAAGATGAAAACCAAGAAAATTAGAGTGATATATGAATGATGTCATATACATGACAAGGCTGAGTTTTGTAAGTTTTAAAATTAAATAGTAGATTTAATAAAATATTCTTACCTTAACAGTTTTTTAAATGGCAGTTTTTTCTGAGAAGTCTTTTTTCCCATTTAAGATTTATCCATTTGAATCTAGTACCTAAGAAGCTTCAATTGATATTTGTTCAGTTCTGATGAATTTTTAAAGCAAGGAGAACAAAAACTTCATTCTCTATATGAAGTGTTTTTTAAAGCACTGGAAATCATAAGCCTTTTAATTGGAAACAATTTTAACTGGCTTTTTCCATTTTCAGGTTTTGATATGGGAACCAGTTTTCTTACTAATTTTAAAAGATGATAGAATTTTATATTCCTGAATTCTGTGTAATGCCAATGAAGTGAATGGTAATATAAGTGATCTGATAAATTTGAAACCACTGGCCTACGATTCTTGGCTCATGTTTTACAATATCCTGTGGTGTTTACTGTTACTTATGTGTTATTTGCTTATTTGCCCAATAACATGTCCAGCCAGCTCTCAATTGAAAGATGCTATGGGGTGCTAGAAGCTTTGAACTGGAATCCATTTTAAGCTTTGCCAGTCAGTTGGTACTGATTTGCTGGAACATACCACAGGTCTTTCCTAGAGCAGAGGTTATCTCTTTATTAATGTGTGCTGGAAGTGAATAGTATGACTCCTAAGGGCCTTTCCACCTTTGATTTTTTATGACAATAATAAAGATACCCTATTATTTAACATATTATACTTTTAATTTAAAAAATATGTTCACAGCCTTTTCTTTTAATCTCAACTTTAAGAAGGCCGTACATTGATGTATTTTTACTGAGAGAATCCTAAGCCCATATAAATAGCATGACATATAAATTTGTTTGGCTAGTTAGTATTAAGAGCTAGTGTAAGAATTCAGTTCTAATTTTTAGTCCTGTGTGTTACAAATGTTATACTATATAATATTACTCTATGTTTTGTTTTTGGTGCTCAAATTTTTGAAATATCACATTGAATTCAAATAGTAATGTGGATGTGTGGCTTCAGTAAAAATGGGAATCATTTATGTAAAGGTCTTTTGATTAATTCTGGCAAAAATAGATTTCTTTTGGTGGATTAAAATATTCCTAATAATTGCAGACTTCTCTTTCCTGGGAGGTTTACTTTTAGACCTCAAAATTCTGATCCATTGCTTTCATCATTAAAAATGCACTCCTTCTTTGTAATGAGATCATGACAGAAAATGAAATTTATTTGTATGCGAGTCTTTCTGATGGTGAGACTTTGCAGCAGACACTTGACTCCCACCGTTCCAGTTCACACATTAAAGTGTCCTGCAAGTACCTGCGACTCTGGGATTTTCTCACCCACATGCAGGGCAGATCGGATGGGAATTGGAGAATAATTTTTCCAGCTTCCTTACCCTTCTGGTAATACTTCGAGGCATGTTTCCTAGAGTTTCCAGTGGGGCTAGACCTCATTGTCCTCAGCAGCAGGAAGACTGGACTGTTAAATAAGTATTCTATATTTTCTTCCTCCTCTGTCTCACTTCCCGTTCATTTATCAGTGTTTTCTGACATTACCTCCCAAATGAGATTCTTGCCTTTGAATCCTGTCTCAGAGTCAGTTTCTGGGGTCATCTAAAAAGCGTGTTTGATATGAAAAATAAGTCATTACCAATGTTCGTTAGATATGAAAGATTTTTTTAAAGGCAGTTATTTTTGAAAAAAAAAAGTTTTAAATATTCTGACTTTTTTAGTCTCACAATCATGTCCATGTTCAAATGTGTTTCCTTAGCTTCCTTTCATAACAAAGGAAAGATTCAAGGTAAAAAACTCTTTAAGTAGAAATTCAAGGTAAATGTCTTATGTGGAAATCTTTCTACTAATCTGTTTGTTCTTTTCTTCTAAAAAAAATTATAGCCTTATTTTCCAGATGCTTTATAAGGACACAGTGGGTTATCTATTTTGGTAGAAATTGGATTAACATGGAATTTGGTTCAGCCAAAATTGCAGATTATTGTCTACTTGAATCCAACTTTCTCACCTCTTACTTGGTTTACTCTCCAGCAGGGACCATGGTTAGCCTTGCCAAACATTGATTGTAAGGGTAAATTTAGTCCCTGGCTAATTTCCCCAAAGGTTGTTCTTCGGTACTTGTTAAGTACTAAACTTTTTGATTTATTAAGGATTAAGGAGTAGGGCATTTTTAAATTGAACAAGCCCTACATGAAGTCCAGTGTATTGTAAGTACATCTTTGTAGTTCTTTGATACCTTTTAAAAAATTAGAAATAATGATTTTTATATGATTTTTGAAAATTGATTTGGGAGATTTGTATTCATTTTAGGCACATATGATCAATCTTTTTTTCTCCCCATGTAAAAGTTACGTTTGTGTGTCTGAAATGTATTATCTATTTGATTTATGTGATGGAACATGCATGAATTTAACAAAGTTTATAGTTCTGTTTTTAGGCCCATCCTAATATTAGCATGCACAGATATTTTTCCATAGGAAAAACAAAATATTTAAAGAATATATTTTAGTTATCCTTACTGTAAAGTAACATCTTTAAACATTTTTTTAAGCGAAAATACTAGTGTATACAGAGTATTTTCCTTCAATGTAGATGCTTGTGATACCTTCACATTCTGCCATGTTCTTTTTAATATAGGATAGGGCATTTATTGACCTGTGAGGTTGCGTTTTTCTGTTGGAAATGATCGAAGGTCAGTTGGGTGATTAAATTGGGTAGTATGGTTTAGGGGGAAAATATGTTCGGGGGAAAATAAGTCTGACTTTCTCCTGGGATACCTCAAGCTGGTCTAAAGCGGAAATTCCTCAAAATCTCTGCAGTGGCATACTAGAATAGCTTCTGCATGTGTGCTAAGTTGCTAAGTGTCTGACTCTTTGCAACCCTGTGGACCATAGCCCACTAGGCTCCTCTGTCCCATGGTATTCTCCAGGCCAGAATACAAGTAACTATTCATTTATAATTATAAGCTTGACTGTTTAAAAAAAAAAAATCAATCTTACTCATGTTATAAGTATAAGCTCAATTATGTAAAAAAAAAAAACCTTGTTACTTTTTAGTCATGTTATATCCCAGCAACTACCTGGTTTATCAAATCCAGTTAAGGCTTTTGACATTTGAAATATCTCAGTATAATAGGTTGAAAATCTGGAATAAGAACCAGAGATGGTTTTAAAATGTATCAAGAAGGCGTTCTCATTTCCAAAAGACAAAATATTTTCTATAAGGAATGTTAGATAAAAAATGTGGAATATCTTTTTACAGTCTTTACTGGAAGCTGATTCCTTGTGCTAAATGTGAACAGTCGCATGATAACTTGATGTAAAACAAGCTTGAAAAATTTCTCTCTTCAGAGTTTACATATTTTCCATCACCAGTAGGCCACTGATACAGTACCTCTGTACTGAGTCTTTAAGTACAACCTGACTTTTTTAAGGTTTAAAAATTGCTCCCTGCCTACATTAATGTTAAGTACT
Source organism: Odocoileus virginianus (assembly GCF_023699985.2). Taxonomy (NCBI): domain Eukaryota; kingdom Metazoa; phylum Chordata; class Mammalia; order Artiodactyla; family Cervidae; genus Odocoileus; species Odocoileus virginianus. The sequence goes on along the minus strand of NC_069675.1, from coordinate 14,225,705 downwards.
TGTATTTAGCAATGTTATATTTCTGGATGTTAGTTAATTTGATGAACAGTGTTAGTCTGTTCTTCAGAGTTTTACTTGGTACAGTGTCTGAGAAAATTAGCTTGGATAAAACAATGATGCATATTTTACAGTTAAAATATTTTAAAATTTCTGTTTAATGAGTAGATCTCCATAATTGCCACAGATAATTTTGTGATTCTGATTCTGGTAGTTGCTTTTGTGTTAGGAAAATATTGTACCTCGCAGTACTTGATTTGTATTTTTAACTGTTTTAAAAAAATCTTCACATGTATTATCTCTTAACAGAAGTAATTTTTAGCTAAATGTTCACATTGTTGAATGAGGAAAGTCGAACCAATTGTTAGGACTAAAACAGGCTGAAATTTAGATTTGGTGTTCTGCATGGAGTTTTGTTATTGAATATCTAAAGGATGTCAGTTTCCACTCAGGTATTTATGCATTAGAATTAATAATGGATTCCAAATCACTTGATTGTAATTTGCATTTTAAGTGTAATATACAGATTCTACTTTATTAGTAAGTATTGTTTTAAATTTCTACCTTCATTTAAGCTTGTTTTTAAAATGAAGATTAAAAAAATTTTTTTAGCTAATAGAAATTTAGGTAAATATGTAGTATTTAAACAATTGCTAGTTTATTACTTGAAAGGAACTTTGGTTCAGTGTGCAATAATACCTTTTATGTGGTAAAACTACATGTTCCTTTTTTTTTTTTCACTTGAAATACCTCTTTAACTGAAGTGATGTTTGTCCATAATAGCTTCAGGTTTCTGTGACCAATTCATATATGATTGAAGTGACTCTTGATATAAAATGAGTTAGAAAAATTATTTTTTAGCAAACTGAATATTAACTTTAATACTATATGATAACAAAAAGCTATCTGGCTTGAATTTTTAGCCTTTCTTGTTATATCTATCCTATTTCCCCTCCTTAAAAAAAAAAGTCTACATTGCCAGTGCCTTCTCTACAACTTTAGGAAAACTGGATATTTGGCAGTAGAGTTATTTTCACTGAATTTTAGTCTTTGTGCCTGAAATAAGCAGTACTGACAGGAAGATATAATTAACTTCCCTCTCTTGTAACAGAGTTTATAGCACTTAATATTCTTAAAGAATAAACGTTTACCAAATTTTGTACTTATTTGCAGATTAGCCTAGGAACACCCTCAAGAAAGCAGTAGGTGGATTGTGTAGAAAATAGAGACACAGAGATTATTGATCATGGGGATTTTATCATGTTCACTGAAAAATGATAATCTTTCAAATAAAGATATTGAAGTTTATAAGTGGAAAATAATATGGTTAGTCAAAATATTTTTTAAAAAACTAAACTCTTGAAGACAAACTAAATTGGTTATTTCTAGGAAAAGGGTATCTTTTATATATTTAGAAACAAAACAGTAAATGCCAAGATTTATCTGTTTCTCTTCCCCTTTTAGTTGGCTGACCCAACCAAGGAGTTCAATAGTAGTATTACTGGTTTAATTCTATAGTGCTTATTATCTCCTAACATTTAAAAAGACATTGCCTCCAAGATAAAAGATGCTGGTAAAAAGAGAAAAGATACTGGATCTGTATCTATCCTTCTTTTTTCTCTGTTGTATTCCCCCCCGACCCCCCACCAAATATTAAAAACAACAACAATGACAACAGCCTACTTCTGTAGGCCAGAAGAGGCTGTTTTTACCCAGGAGAAACTTTTTCAAGATAGCTCAAAACCTGTGACTTCTGTTCATAGGTAATATATTCATCCTCTTGTATCCTTAGCCATGACTTTTTAATGAAGACTGAAACTCAGGAGATAATATCCAGCAGCCCATGTTTGTGTGCAAGAATGGTGTTAGGCATTTTCTTCCATTGTAGGGGATGTCTCAGATGCTTTTTTATGGTTCCCTCCAAGGAGCTTTCCAACCCCCCAAAATAGCACCCCGCCAGCATGACCCTCTTCTTCCCCCTTTTCCCTCTCTCTCCTTATCTGTTTCTCCTCCTTCCTTCAATGAAACACATCAAGGATAATAGGACCCTGTAAGTATGCAATTACTGTGTTTCATGTTCTTAATTAGCAGTCATAACTTCAGCATTATCTCCTAACAAGGCAATTTTACCGTTAGTCATATTCCTGTAGTTCATTGTCCTCTAAATATCAGTGTCAGTTTGGGTCACCTTTAAGTGTATTGAACATAGGGGAAAGGATAAAGGGAAGAAATAATAACTTATAACGTCACTGGGTTTCATTGCTTATGGTATTTAATGTTTTAATCTTTTGCCAAATGAAAAACAGTCTTTTAAACAAAAAGGGAAAAAAATCACTTTATGCAAATGTTTGTAAACATGTATGTAAATATGTTGTTTTCTTCACCCCCAAAAATCATTAATAAAAATGGATTTTTAGTTTCTTCTTGAATGGGATTCCTTTGTGTATAGTAGGGCAAATTTTGCAAGCCTAAAACAACATTTAAATAGGAGTTTCTTGTATCACATGATATCAGAAGGGACACAGCTTTTTCTGTTTTGTCATTTTTCATCTTTTGTCTCTGTTTTCCCTTTATCTTAGAAAGAATGTCATTTTTCTTTTTTTGATTGAGGCATAACTGACATATTAGTATACATTGCAAAATTTTCTCCATAATAAGTCTAGTTAACGTGTCACCATACAGTAATACAATTTTTTTCCTTGTGATTAGGTCATTTGAGATCTTGCTTTTAGCAGCTTTCAAATATGTAGTACATTTTTATTAACTATCGTAACTATGCTGTACATTACCACCCCTATTATTTATATGTTTTATAGCTTAAAGTTTAGGTGTTTTTTTTTTTTAATTCCACCTTTAAGTTAGAGCTATATTATATGCCTTTCTCTGACTTATTTCACTTAGAATAATGTCCTCAAGGTCCATCCACATTGTTGCAATTGGCAAAATTTTATACTTTAAAAATGACTGAATAATAATACTCTTATGTCATTACCATAGTTTTCTTTATCCATACATTGGTGGATTCTTAGATTGTTTTCCTATCTTGGCTACTGTAAATAATGCTGCAGTGAACAGAGGTGCATATATCTTTTTCAGTTAGTGTTTCCATTTTTTAAATGGAATAAATACCCAGAAGTGAAATTACTAGATCATATGGTAGTTCTATTTTTAATTTTTTGAGGAAACTCCATACAGTAGTTGGCCTTTTTCTCAGAAAGATGGAGGTCTGTTTCATCGTAACTACACCAGTTGAAATCCCCTCCAATAGTGTACGAGGGTTACCTTTTCTCCAAGTCCTTTCCAACACTTTTTATTTATTGACTTTTTTGATAATAGCCATTCCGCTAGGTGTAAAGTGGTTTCACTGTAGTTCTGATTTGCATCACCCCAATGATTAGTGATGTTGAGCATCTTTTCACATACCTGTTGGCCATGAGCATGTATTCTTTGGAAAAATGTCTGTTCACATTCTCTGTCCATTTTTGAATTGGATTTTTTTTCTCTTGTGGTGTGTGAGCTCTCTATGCGTTCTGGGTACTAGCCCCTTACCCGTTACGTGGTTCTCAGGTGTTTTCTCCCACTCCGTGTGTTGTCTTTTCATTTTGTTAATTGCTGTGCAGAAGCTTCTCAGTTTGATAGAGTCCCACTTGTTTATTTCTGCTCTTGTTGTCTTTGCTTTTTGAATCAGATCCAAAACGTCATTGCTAAGATTGATGTTAAGGAGGTTACCACGTATGTTTTCTTGAGTCATCGTTTGAGGTCTTGCATTTGCATTTTTAATCCACTGTGAGTTAGTTTCTGTGTATGGTGTTAGACAGTGGCGTAGTTCCATCTGTGCTCATTGCTGTGCATTAGATAAACCGGCCACCTCTTCCAAGTCTTGAAGGAATAGCCTTGTGTCAGAGATAAACCTTTTCATTCAGCCCTGCCCTAGCTCTTATATCTCAAGCCTTTGTAACTGTTCATGTAGCCTATTTTATTTTTAATAACCTCCAGTAGTTGAGAGTGTGCCAAGACCTGTCAGTGTCCCAAAGCAGAGTATTTTAGCACCTAGATTCAGGCTGGTTGGGAGCCAAGCCCTCAGGCTGCAGCTTTTGAAGCATGTAAACATATACAACCCCATGGGACTGCAAGCATAAGCCCTGTTGGAGACCAAAGCTGGGCAACCTGGAGGTGTTCCCTAGGCAACAGTTGCACAAATGTGTGCTCCAGACGCGTGTATAAGCTCCTTTCTAGAAAATACCCGAGAGCTCTAGCAAGCAGATGGAAAATGCAGAGATGACACCCTGTTCCCGGAGGACCTCTGTAGTCTAGATGTGTGGCAGGCAGAAGCCTGCCCCTCAGGCTGAAGTTACAGGACAAGCAAATAGGCCTCTTTCTCAGGAAGGTGGGTGTGTGTTTCAGCCGACCGTCCTTGCAGTGCCCTGGGGGTGGCAGGCTACTTAAAACGGCCTATTGGACAGTTTCAGTTTCAAGGGACCCAGGAATGCAAGCCGAACCCCACCCCCCACTGGGTTTTCAAAAAGAAACAAAAAATAAGTCTGGAAATTGAAACTGCTTATTGCCATCCATTTACAGGACGGCATCATACGTACAATGAGAAGAATGGCCATCCTAACCGTTTTGCAGTGTACTTACACATGGTTTAAACATTTTTAAGAGTTTTGTGCTTGATTTTGGACTCCACCCATGGAAAAAGGAGAGAAAAATTAAGAGTAAGGAGTCACATATAATTGAGGAAATAAAAACTGGAGTAAGATATAAGAAAACTGTTAAATAGGAAGGTGAAGAAGTCAGGCTTGACTAGTAGCATGTGGATGAGTGACTGTTTCTAGTATCTGACTGTCTCTAGTAGGATGATAATGTGCTTTTGTTTCAGTCAGTAGCTAGTTTTAAGCAGTCATGAGTCAGACCAGACCCAGGGAAAAAGTTGGGTGGCTTCTGGAGCATAACAGAACACACAGTCACGGGAAGGTTTGGTGAAGAAAACAGGATGTAGCTTTGTCAAGAATGGTTGTAGGTAAGGTTCTGCCCAGGAAAAATTAAAAAGATTAGGGAAATTCCTTTAGAAATTTCTCTTAGTTCAAAGTGAGATTGTAGAATGAATTGTTAAGGGTAATGACACAAGGCCTTTTGTGTGGTGTATGTTGTGGGTGTGGGAGGGGGCTCTGTGTCTGACCCTGTGAACTGTAGCCCACCAGGCTCCTCTGTCCATGGAGTTCTCCAGGCAAGAATGCTGGAGTGGATTGTCATTCCTTTCTCAGGAGATCTTCCCCACCTAAGAATCGAACCTGGGTCTCCCGCATTGCAGGCAGATTCTTTACCATCTGAGCTACCAGGGAAGCTGTAGAATTCATTATTAAGGGCAATGCCACGAGGCCTTTTGTGTGGTGTATGTTGGGAGTGTGTTGGGGGGAGGGAAGCAAAAGAGAATATACCTCAAAATAAAAGTTTTTGAATAATTGTTGTTTAGTCTGTTAAGTCCTGTGTAAACTGTAGCCCCCATGGCTCCTGTGTCCACAGAATTCTGGCAAGAATGCTAGAGTGGGTTGCCATTTCCTTCTCCAGGGAATCTTCCCGATCCAGGGATCGAACCTGGGTCTCCTGCATTGGCAGGTGGATTCTTTACCACTGAGCCACCAGGGATTGCTTTACCCTAAACTTATTCCTCTGAGCAGGATAGTCAAAATATTAACTTGATGGATGGCCTACAGATAATGTAACAGTTGTTTATTTGCTGTCATGTCTGACTGTTTTGCCATCCCATGGACTGTAGCCCACCAGGCTCCTCTGTCCATAGGATTTCCCAGGCAAGAACACTGGAGTGGGTTACCATTTCCTCCTCCAGGGGATCTTCCCAACCAGAGATCGAACCTGCGCCTCCTGCATTGGAACTTGGATTTGTTACCACTGAGCCACCAGGGAAGCCCATATAACACAATACAGATTACTGAAATCATTACAGAATTATGTGTGTGAAAACTCCTAGACCAGTGAAAATTGATAACTGGTATAAAAATGCAGCTTTTGAAAATGCAGAAACTTCAAGTTTTTTTCAATTGAATTTCTTAGAACCACTGTGAAAGTTGGGGAAATATGAATTAGTAATTTTAATATAGAAAAATCTTAACTTTTACTTCATTAAAATTTATGAGATAGCTGTTTTGAAGTCCTTAATTTTTTTTTTTTAATTGATGTTCTTTAATCTGGCACAGGAATCAAGGCATCTGCAGCTGTGATTCTCAGGGACGTAATGTCATTTTAAAACTTAGCTGTGCTTTTAAAATAACAGTGTTCTCAAACAGTTCTTTCTTGGCAATACTCTTAAAATTCCTTTCTCCATCTTTTAAAATGTCACATAGCATTTAAATAATTTTTTTTTTTTTTTTCGGTAAAAGCATTCGATGAGCATTATGAGTGTATTATATACCTAGTAATGGAAAATGATAACATAACCTTATAATATTCAGCCAGTTTGAAGCTATATTATAGATCAGATCTCAACATAGAAAGTACTGAATAACAATGCAAACAATATACAAAAGTAGGCTTTGAGTCAGAATGAATTTGGATACAATGTGATGATCCCCTAGAGTAAGGTATGCCTTACTGAAAAGACCTTTGTATTCTACCAGCTTGGCAGAATTCATGTACACAGACAGCTGCTGTCCTTGTGCTAATATCTGGGTAGCGACTGCTTATCAGCATTTTGGCACTTGCTGTAACTGTTTCACGACTTGTGAGATACTGATTTTTATTCTTCTCAGTGATCACCTTAAGCCTTAAGAAGGATATGAAACATGTTGGAGTAGTTAATAAATTAGGTTTTTGTCAGATCACGTGTACCTTTGAAATTTAATTTGATTCAATTTTTTAAAAAAATAGACTTTCAGAGCAGTTTTAGGCTCACAGAAAGATGGAGGAGAAAGTACAGACTTCTCGTATACCCCATTTCCTGACGTGCACAGCCATTCCCACTATCATGGCCTGAATCAGAGTGGTATATTTGTTAAAATCCATGAACCTGCACTGACACATTTCACTCAAAGCCCACAGTTTGCAGCATTGCGCGGTGTACCTTCAGTGGGTTTTGATAGACGTGTAATGCCACGTGTCCACCATTATAGTATCATACAGAATAGTTTCATTGCTCTAAAAAATCTTGTATGCCTCTGCTTTCATTCCACCATCCTGCATACTCCTGACCGTCACTAATCTTTTTACTGTCATCATAGTTTTGCGTTTTCCAAAATGTCATACATTGGGATCATAAGCTATGATAACATTTTCACATTGGCGCCTTTCACTTACTAATGTGCATTTAAGTTTCCTTCAGGTCATTTTATGGCTTTATAGCTCACTACTTTTTTGTGCTAATATTCCATTGCCTGGATGTACCACAGTTCATTCATCCATTCACCAACTGAAAGACGTTTTGATTGTTTCCAAGTTTCAGCAATTTTGAATAAAGCTACTATAAACATGTTTGTGAAGGTTTTTGTGTGAATGTAAGGTTTCAGCTCATTTGGATAAGTACCAAGTAGTGTGATTGCTGAATTGTTTGGTAAGGGTGTGTTTAGTTTTGTAAGAAATGGCCAAACTGTTTTCCAAAGTGACTGTGCTATTATTTAAATTTTTTTATTGTGGTAAAAATCACATAAAACATACTACTTTAACCACATTTAACTACAGTTCAGTAGTACTAAGTACATTCACATTTTTGTGCAATTTCTGCTATCATCCACTTCCCATATTTTTCACTTTTCCAAACAAATTCTGTCCCCATTAAACACTTAAGTTCCTAGCCCCTGCCCTCACCCTGGCCCCTGGCATCTATCAGGGTACTTTCTGACTCTATGAATTTGACTCTTCTAGGTACCTCGTATAAGTGGAATCAAGCAGTACTTGTTTGCACCTACTGTATATTGGAATGCATTTTTAAGGTTAGCTTAGTATATGTGACTTTACTGTTCCTATTGCATTTTCAGCAGCAGTGAATAAGAGTTCTTGTTGCTCATTTTCTCCCCAGTGTTGGGTTTTGGATTTTTGCTGCTTGTTTCTAAATTTGTCACAAGGGGAATTTATCCATAAATTGTTGAACTGGTGTGTTTGTTGGGGAAGGCTTCCTATTTTGTCATCTCGCTGATACCACTGCTATATGGTGCTTCTATGTTAAGACCTTAACCAAAGCGATAACTGGCCAGGAAAAAATTTTTTTTAAAAACCTTGTAAAGTTATTTTTTTGTTTGTTTACTTAGAACTCTGAAGAGTTAAACTCTTCTCTGTGAGACTTACCTGGAATACAACTGTTACCTGGAATTAGACTATGTAAAAAAACTAAAGAACCCACCCAGCCTATCTATAGTATTTTTTCCTGTATTTTTTTTTAATGTTCTTAAAGCTTCTCTTAAAAAGTGAAACAAGTTCTGGTTCTTCAAGACTGTGGTTGCAGTGGTTTGATTTGAGAAAAGTTGAGTCTTCTAAAGGTCCTTGGGGGATTTAGTACATTTATGTGGTTAATGTAATAACAACCTGTTGGTATTCTAGCACAGTATATTTCATGCCACTTTGCAGTTATACAGTAAAGGGTTGGGTGGTGACCATTTATTCACTTGTTTTCCTTGGTACCTTCCTGGCAGAGTTAACTTGTGGGTGAAATGGAAGATTTTCTTGTGATATTTAAATTTGTGTTAAATCTGTATACAGTATGTGTTGAGTCAAGATACTACAGCTATCTGAACAACCAAAGATTATAGCAGCAGTAATCGAAGTAGTGATTAATACTCCTTTGGATAGTCTTGACTGCATTTGCTAACCCATACTCTCTCCATTATGGAGTATCAGGACATGTGGCTGTGCTTGTTCAGTGCTACTTCTCATATTTTTGCCAAGTGAGAGTGTTTAAACTTGTGACATCACTGTTTTGTGGTGTTTTGAATTGGTATGTAGATTCTGGAAGCATCGAGCTTAGCTGGGTTATGGAGAATAACCTGTTCTTTATTTCTGTAAGATCTCCAGGGGAAGCTTTATAACTTTACCTAACAATACATATGTATTCATTTTTCTCTGTGTACTTGAAATCATTTTCAACTTCCTTACCTATCAACCCCAGCTACTCTTCCTTGGCTTAATTCATTCTTATCCTTGAATATTTCTTCACTGACTGCTTCCATTTCATCATCTTCTGGGTTGTTTTGTTTTGTTTACCTGAGGTGTTTCTTTATCATCTTTTGATAATGCAAACATATTTTAATGAAGTCCTAGGCTAGGTTACTTTGATCTTTTACCTCCTAAAATAAGGCCACTTTATCATTTTGCCATGATAATACGGTTGTCTTCTTGAGAATCCTAGAATATTCTGGCTATATTATAGTTACTTGCTTCTTGGCGGGGGAAACATTGGCTCAACTGAATGTTCTACACCCGTGATGTTTGTCCAAGGTAATCCTACTAGGATGTATTGTTACTTATGACTGCATAACTGACTACTACAAAAGTAATAATTTAAAGCTAAACCTATTTATCATCTCACAGTTTCTGTGGGGTAGGAGTCTGAGCACAGCTTAAGTGGTTGGTCATCTGCCTTATAGGTGGTATCTCATATGGATTCACAGTGTCATTCAGGGTTGGAGTCTCATCTGAAAGCTTGACTGAAGAAGGTCTGCTTCCAAGCTCATGTATGTGGTTTTGGCAGGATTGAGTCTTTTAGGGTTGTTGTACTAAGGCTTTAGATCTGTAGCATCCTGCCAGGCAAGAAGTTCCTTGTTGTCTAGACTTCCCGAACATGGAAACTTCATCAGAGCCAGCAAGAGAATAAAACTGAAATGTATTTGGGGCCAATAGCATACATAGAAGTAAAAAGTCTAAAAATAATATCAGTGTGAAAATGGGGAATGGGCAGTATGCATTTGTAAGCTTCTTACAGTATGTGTGAAGTGGTATAATGTTATTTGAAGATTGGCTGTATGTTGTAAACTCCAGCAACTACTAAGACAAAATAACAAAATGAAGAGTTATAGCTGATTAACCAATAGTGCAAATAAAATTGAATTATTAAAATAAAACAAACAAAAGAACCAGGTGAACCCAGAAGAAGTTAGGGAAAGAGGAAAGGAAAAAAGACCACATAAGACAAAACAACTATGAAAAATGTAGATCAAAGGTAGTCATTAAAAAATCTTTTTTCTGATCACAGTAGAGTTAAACTAAAATTAATAATAAAGTTTCTGGACCAACTTCAAATATTTGAAAATTTTAAAACATGCTTTTAAATATTGAGTCAAGAAATATTTTGGACTGAATGATAGCTAAAGCAATGCTTAGAGAAAAATTTGAATGCTTTTTTAGAAAATAGAAAAGTTTGCAAGTTTATAATCTAAACTACTTTTCAAAACTAGAAAAGAAACAGCAAAGTAACACAAAGTATAGATACATTGTACTTTATACTATATAACCCAAAGTATAAAGATCTTATCTGCAAAGCTAAGAGCAGACTCAGTGATACAGAAAACAAACATAAATGGAATAAAAATGGATTTTGTGAAGAAACAATATAGATATATTTCTATCCAAGTAGGTCAGAAAAAAGTGTGAAGACATGAATAACTAGTAATAAGAATGACAGAGGAGACATCACTAAAGACCATTTAGATATCAAAATAATTAAAGAAACTTGTAATTTTATGCCAACAAATTTGACAACTTAGGTGAAATGGGTAGACACACCTACCAGAGCTCATTCAAGAAACTAGATAACTGGGAAAGTAGTGACATCTTTTAAAGGAATTGAAGTTAAATACCTCCCACAAAGAGAATTTCTGTCTTAATTAGATGACTTCACTGGTAAATTCTAACAAGCATTTAAGAAGGAAACAATACTAATTTCATACAGACTCATAAAATATAGAACAGTAAGGAACATTCCCCAGGTTTTGAGTCCAGCATTATCCTGATACCAAACCAAGACGAAACACAACTGAAAAAAATTCAGAAAAACCCAGTAATAGAAAAATGGCAAACCAATATTCCTGATAAACACTGAATCAAAAATTCTTGAGAAAATTTTAACAAATTGAGTTTGACAACATGAAAATATTATTATGGTGACTGAGTGTATTTTATCTAAGGAATGTAGGCTTAGTTAACATTTAAGAATCAGTCAGAGAAAAATAAATACTGTGTGATTTCATTTTGTATGTGGAATCTAAAAAACAAATGAACAAACAAAACTAAACAGAAAAAGACTCGGATACAGAGAACAGTGGTTGCTAGAGAGGAAGGTGGTGTGGGGAATGGATGAAGCAGATGAGAGGGATTAAATGCAAACTTCAGCTATAAGAGAAGTGTCACAGTGATTAACACATGGAGAATACAGTCAATAAGACTGTAACAACTTTGCATGGTGACAGATTACCATTGTAAATTTTTTTTTTTAGGGATATTTGCATTATTATTTTTACCAGTGATTTTTTTTATTTTTTATTTTTATTTTTTCCCATTTATTTATTTATTTATTTTTCTTATGTATTTCTTTTTTTTTTAATTTTTTTTCCATTTATTTTTATTAGTTGGAGGCTAATTACTTTACATCATTACAGTAGTTTTTGTCATACATTGAAATGAATTAGCCATGGATTTACATGTATTCCCCATCCCGGTCCCCCCTCCCACCTCCCTCTCCACCCGATCCCTCTGGGTCTTCCCAGTGCACCAGGCCCGAGCACTTGTCTCATGCACCCAACCTGGGCTGGTGATCTGTTTCACCCTAGAGGAAGCTGTGGTACATATACACCATGGAATATTACTCAGCCATTAAAAAGAATTCATTTGAATCAGTTCTAATAAGATGGATGAAACTGGAGCCCATTATACAGAGCGAAGTAAGCCAGAAAGATAAAGACCATTACAGTATACTAACACATATATATGGAATTTAGAAAGATGGTAACGATAACCCTATATATGCAAAACAGAAAAAGAGACTCAGATGTATAGAACAGACTTGTGGACTCTGGGAGAAGGCGAGGGTGGGATGTTTCAAGAGAACAGCATTGAAACGTGTAAATTTTTATACTATATAAAATATTGGATTACTATGTCATATACCTAAAATCAATATATGAGTAAACTATACCAATAATAAAGAATCAATTTAACTCATAGCATAATAAAGAAGAAAATCATATAAACACTTTAATAGATGTGGAAAACACATTTGACACCCATGTAAGATAAAAAGTCTTCTATGAGCAAAGAATAGATTAAGAATTTCCTCAGCTTAATAAAGAATGTCTACAGTAAACTTACAGCTAATGTCACACCTGATGGTGAAAGATTGAATACTTTACCCCCAAGATTGAGAATAATGCAAGGATGTCTGCTCTAATTATTTTTATTCATGTTTGTACTGGAGGTTTTCAACAGTGCAGTAAGGTGCAAAGAGTATAAAGATCTCAAAGGAAGGAATGAAGTTGTTTCCTATGTTAATTGTATGATTGTCTAGAAACTCCTTAAAAATATTTTTAAAAATTCATTGGGAATAATAAATTCAGCAAGCTTGCAGTATTCAAAGTTAATATACAATGTTCAATTTTATTTCTACATACTTGTAATTAATGATTGGAAATTGAAGTTGATGATACCACCCAAAGCAGTATTAAAACATAAACCATGGACTTCCCTGGTGGTCCAATGGTTAAGAATCTGCCGCTGCTCATCACAACTAGAGAAAGCCTGTGTGAGACAATGAAGACACCACAGCCAAAAAATAAATCTTAAAAAAGAAAGCATAAACTACTTAGAAGTGAACTGTAAAAATCTTACATTATTGGTATACTCAAAATTCCAAACTAATGCTTAGTGAAACTAAGATGCCAGTTAATGGAGTTATATACCATATTACTGAGTTAAAAACCTCAATATTATTAAGATTAATTATAACCAAATTTATGTTTTGCATCAATGAATTTTCAATCAGTATCCAAGAAGAGTTTGTTTTTTCTTGTTCAGTCTCTCAGTCATGTCTGACTCTTTGGGACGCCATGGACTGCAACACGCCAGGCTTCCCTGTCCTTCACCATCTCCAGGTGTTTGCTCAAACTCATGGCCATTGAGTCAGTGACGCCATCCAACCATCTCATCCTCTGTTGTCCCCTTCTCCTGCCTTCAATCTTTCCCAGCCTCAGGGTCTTTTCCAGTGAGTCAGCTCTTTGCATCAGGAGGCCAGTGTATTGGTGCTTCAGCATCAGTCCTTCCAATGAATATTCAGGATTGATTTCCTTTAGGATTGACTGGTTTGATCTCCTTGCTATCCAAGGGACTCTCAAGTGTCTTCTCCAACACCACAGTTTGAAAGCGTCAATTCTTCAGCACTCGGCCTTCTCTATGGTCCAATTCTCACATCCATACATGACTACTGGGAAAACCATAGTTTTGACTATACAGATCTTTGTCAGCAAAGTAATATCTCTTGTTTTTTTCCCCTAGCTTTCTCTCTATATAGTTGACATATTACATTCTGTAAGTTTAAGGTGTACAACATGATGATTTGATAGATGTATATATTGCAAAATGATACCACAGGTTATTCATTACTTCATGTAGTTACCTTTTTTGTCTGTAGTGAGAACACTTAGGATCTAATTCCACAGCAACTTTCAAGTATACAATACACTTATTAACTATAGTCACCATGTTATATTGATACATAGAGCCCTAGAATTTTAATCCTCTTACTGTTGGAAGTTTTACCATTTGACCAATATATTACTTGTAAATAATTATACTAATGTTTCTACCAAGCTTTCAGGAAAGAACAAACTCTTGGCTACCTGGCTGGGCAAAAAAAAAGGGGGGCAAGTCTTACAAAAATTTGAATAAGGTGACTAAAGGCCTCCATTTCAGAGGGCAGTAATGCATGTAGTTTTCATAAATATTTCTATCTCCATTATATTTTTTTCACTTACTACTATATAACATTTTTCAAATATTTACTTGAATTTTTAACTTCAAGCATTTAATTGAAAGTTTTGAAATGTGGTTAAGGACCATTTGCATTAGAATTACCTTAAATGTTCATCCCATACACAAAATAAACTCAAAATTGATTAAAGACCTAAATGTAAGACTGGATACTATAAAGCTCTTAGAGGAAAACATAGCCAGCACACTCTTTGACATAAATCACAACAATATAGAGTAATGGAAATACAAGCAAAACTAAACAGGGCATAATTAAAAGCTTTTGTACAGCAAAGGAAACCATAAAATAAGCCCACAGAATGGGAGAAATTTGCAAATGATGTGACTGACAAGGGGTTAATCTCCAAATTTTACAAAGAGCTCATGTGGCTCAATACCAGGAAAACAACCTAATTAAAAATGGGCAGAAAACCTGAATAGACATTTCTCCAAAGAAGACATACAGGTGGCTAAGACACACATGAAAAGATGCTCAGCATCACTAACTTAGAGAAATGCAAATCCAAACTACAATGAGATAGCATCTTACACCAGTCAGAATGCCTGTCTGTGCTGTCGGTCCATGAAATTCTCCAGGCAGGAGTACTGGAGTGGGTAGCCCTTCCCTTTTCCAGGGGATTGAACTTGGATCTCCTGCATTGCAGGCAGATTCTTTACCATGTGAGCCACCAGGGAAGTCTCAGTCAGAATGGTCATCATCAAAAAGTCTACAAACAATAAATGCTGGAGAGGGTGTGGAGAAAAGGGAGCCCTCTTACACTGTTGGTGGAACTGTAAAGTGGTATAGCCACTATGGAAAGTAGTATGGAGGTTCCTTAAGAAGCTAGAAATTGAGCTACCATATGATCCAGCAATCCTACTCTGAGACATATTTCAAGAGAATTACATGGTTCAAAAGGATACGTATACCTCAGTGGTCATTGCAGCATTATTTACAGTAGCCAAGACACAGAAGCAACCTAAATGTCCATCGACAGAGGAATGAATGGATAAAGAAAATGTGGTGTTCATGTACAGTGGAATATTACTCAGTCATTAAAAAGAATGATTGTATCCTTTGCAGCAACGTGGATGGACTTGGAGATTATCACAATAAGTGAAGGAAGTCAGAGAAAGAGAAATATCGTGTCACATGTGCTGCACTTAGTCCCTCAGTCATGTCCGACTCTTTATGACCCCATGGACTGTAGCCAAACAGGCTTGTCTGTTCATGGGGATTCTCCAGGCAAGAATACTGGAGTGGGTTGCCATTCCGTCCTCCAGGGAATCTTCCCAACCCAGGGATCGAACCCAGTTCTCTCACATTGCAGACAGATTCTTTACCATCTGAGCCACCAGGGAAATATATGTTGCTGTTCAGTTGATCGGTTGTGTCTGACTCTGTGACCCAATGGACTGCAGCATGCCAGCCTTCCCTGTCCTTCACCATATCCTAGAGCTTGCTCAAACTCATGTCCATTGAGTTGGTGATGCCATCCAACCATCTCATCCTCTGTTGTCCCCTCTCCTCCTGTCTTCAATCTTTTGCCGCATCAGGGTCTTTTCCAATGTGTTAGCTCTTCTCATCAGGTGGCCAAAGTATTGGAGCTTCAGCTTCAGTATCAGTCCTTCCAATGAGTATTCAAGATCGATTTCCTTTAGGGTTGAAACTGGTTTGATCTTGCTATCAAAGGGACTCTGAAGAGTCTTCTCCAGCACCACAGTTCAAAGGCATCATTCTTTAGCACTCAACATTTTTTTACTGTCCAACTCTCACAACTGTACATGACTACTGGAAAAACCATAGCTTTAACTATATGGACCTTTCTTGGCAAAGTAATGTCTCTGCTGTTTAATATGCCATCTAGGTTTTTCATTGCTTATCTTTCAAGAAGCAACTGTCTTTTAATTTCATGGCTGCAGTCACCACCCACAGTGATTTTGGAGTCCAAGAAAATCTGTCACTGTTTCCATTGTTTCCCCATCTATTTGCAATGAAGTGATGTGATTGCATTCCATGATTTTAGTTTTTTGAATGTTGAGATTTAAGCCAGCTTTTCACTCTCTTTTTTCACCTTCATCAGGAGGCTCTTTAATTCCTCTTCGCTTTCTGCCATAGGGTGGTGTCATCAGCATACCCGAGGCTATTGATATTTCTCCCAGCAATCTTGATTCCAGCTTGTGCTTCATCCAGCCCAGCATTTCACATGAGGTATTCTGCATATAAGTTAAACAAGCAGGGTGACAATATATAGCCTTGATGTGCTTCTTTCCCAGTTTTAAAGCAGTCTGTTGTTCCATGTCCGGTTCTAACTTGCTCCTTGACCCACATACAGATTTCTCAGGAGGCAGGTAAGGTGGTCTGATATTCCCATCTCTTGAAGAATTTCCCACAGTTTGTTGTGATCCACACAGTCAAAGGCTTTAGTGTAGTCAATGAAGCAGAAGTAGATGTTTTTCTGGAATTCTGTTGCTTTTTCTATGATCCAACAGATGTTGGCAATTTGGTCTCTGGTTCCTCTGCCTTTTCTAAATCCAGCTTGTTATCTGGAAGTTCTTGATTCACATACTGTTGAAGCTTAGCTTGAAGGATTTTAACCATTGCTTTGCTAGCATGTGAAATGAGTGCAGTTGTGCCATAGTTTGAACATTCTTTGGTGCTGCCTTTCTTTGGGATTGGAATGAAAACTGACCTTTTGCAGTCCGTTTGCCACTGCTGAGTTTTCCAAATTGCTGGCATAATGAGTGTAGCACTTTAACAGTATCCTTTTTTTAGGATTTGAAATAGCTCAGCTGGAATTCTATCACCTCCACTAGCTTTGTTCATAGCGATGGTTCCTAAGGTCCACATGACTTCACATTCCAGGATTTCTGGCTCTAGGTGAATGATCACACCATCATGGTTATCCAGGTCATTAACATCTTTTTAATATAGTTCTTCTGTGTATTCTTGCCACCTCTTCTTAATATCTTCTGCTTCTCTTAGCTCCATACCTTTTCTGTCCTATATTGTGCCCATCTTTGTATGAAATGTTCCCTTGGTATCTCTAATTTTCTTGAAGAGATCTCTAGTCTTTCCCATTCTATTGTTTTCCTCTATTTCTTTGCCTTGTTCACATAAAAAAGGCTTTCTTATCTCTCCTTGCTATTCTCTGGAACTCTACATCCAGATATTTTATTTACAAAACAGAAACAGACTAACAGACTTGGGAATGAATTAATGGTTACCAGAAGGGAAGGGTGTGGGGTAGGGACAGACTTGGAGTTTTGGATTGACATGTACACACTGCTGTATTTAAAATAGACAACCAACAAAGGCTGTGCAACATAGGGAATTGTGCTCAATATTCTGTAATAACCTAAATGGGAAAAGAATTTTGAAAATGAGTAGAAACATGTATGTGTAACTGAATTACATTGCTGTACACCTAAAATTAACTCAACATAGTTTATCAACTACAAGATAAAATAAATATTTAATGTGTACTATCTTATAAATGTAAAATATATACCATATCTCAAAGACTTGGTGCAAAATGTAAAGTAACTCAATAGCTCTAATATTGATTACATGATGAAATGATAATACTGTTGATATACTGGTATAATTAAATGTCATGAAATTCTTAAAAGAGAATTCCCTTAGGTGTTTAAAGGCTTCAAACCTGAGCCATTAATTAGAATTCTTTGAGGATAGTCTAGGAAACCCAACTCTTAGCCATCTTCCTGTCAGAATTACTCACTGAATTTTGAAAACTACTGAAATGATTATAAAATGTGTATAACTGGGAGCCGGTGGGAAGTAAGGGGGTTCCCAGGTGGTGCTAGTGGTAAGGAACCCGCCTATCAATGCAGGAGACATAAGAGATGCAGGTTCGATCCCTGGGTCAGAAATATCCCTTGGAGAAGGAAATGGCAAACCCCTCCAGTATTCTTGCCTGGAAAACCCCATGGACAGAGGAGCCTGGTGGGCTATAGTCCATGGAGTCGCAAAGAGTCAGACATGAGTGAAGTAGCTTAGAACATTGAAGGAAGTAATGTTACTCTATCAGCTGTTAGAGACCTTCTTTTAAAAAAATTATTTATTTGACTGCATTGGATCTTACTTTTGACCCATGGGCTCAGTAGTCATCGCATGTGGGCTTAGTTGCCCATCTAGGGTTCGAATCTGCATCTCCTTCATTGAAAGCAGATTTTTAACTACTGGACCACTAGGAAAGTCTGAGTACCTTTAATATCTACAGTTTTCAGACAGTGGCATTTACTTTACTGAAACAGACTGTAAGTCACTGATACAAATGAATTTGATTTTCTGGAAAACGAGATAAAATAGTTGAATATGGACTTGTCCAACTTTGTGTTAATAGAAATAACATGGTATTAAATCAGGTCTAAATTTCTACTTTATCTAAAGGTCCTTACATCAAGTAAACAATAGTCATTAATCACATACATTTTAATTTGAATGAATTTATTACAGTTTCCCAGAAAGAGGATTATGGGATATTCTGCATCCAGAGTATTTGAGATATTCTGTATCAAAAGGTAATTTTTAGTAAAGTAAAAGGTCAGCACTGCTGTTTTCAGATGGGTGTTTGGATAACTGTTTCAAACTGAAGTCCAGGCCTGACAGGAAAGACTTGCTCTTTTTCATGCAAAAGGAACAAAAGGAACACTGAGTTTTGGACTTGGGATTCGTAGTTGTAAAGTGTTGGATTTTGAGTCAGATATTACTCTGGAGCCTGACCTTGGATGAATTACTTAATTTTTCTTATTGTGTTTCCTAATCTGTAAAATTGAAACAATAATAATAGTTTTTTTCCCCTAGTATTGTGAAATGATACAATGTATGTGCTTTGTTAGGCAAGGAACTTGTATGTGCCAAGTATTTGATCAATGGTAGCTTTATTTCCTCTAGTACTAAACTTTCATCAAGAATGCATTGTATGCTAGACACCTGAGGGGAGGGATAAAAACTAGTCTAGAAGAACTAGGCTAGAAGTATTTTGACAGATTCTTTTCAAGTTTAATTACAGAGATTTAAACAAAAAGATTTAGTGACAGACTGATCAAAGAAAGTTGAAAGGGAAACCCTAGAAGGAGCAAAGTGATGCTTGATCAAATTAACTGGAAAGACTGACACTGCACATGTTAACGATTACTTCTCTAACCATCTTATTCCCACTGCTTTAGAACAGTTGATGCATCTTAGTTTCAGAACTGTGAGGAGAGGAGACGGCAAAGGGAAATAAAACTCTTGAAATAGCCTTTGGTTGGAGACATTTTGAGTCCTCGGGACCTTGTTTTCTTGCGACAAGTTAAGCAGCTCACTCGGAGATTGTACTTAGGACCATTGTCGTAGCACCAGGCACCTGAACTCAGAGAACTGGATACTCTAAATAAAAGGTGCAAATAAAATAACTTGAAATAAGAAATAACAGAATCTCAACCTTTCATTAATATATTTAGCACATTATTACTGAGTACCCACTATATGCCAAGTTTTATGCCTTTGAAAATGAGAAAGCGTATGTTCTGGCCTCTTGTGGTACTCAGTCTAGAAGAAATGAGTTAACCTGAGGGAAAGTAGGCTCTCCCTATCAGGAACAATACTACAGTGTATATTGCTCATGGGATAAAGTGTTGTCCTTTCTGAAAAACCAGAGGTAGCCAGAACTTACGTGGAGGCCTCCATGAGTCTTCTTACACCCTCAAAGGGAGAATGAAAGGGCAACAGACCTGGGTGATTCTAGGCTTGACTTCCTGTTATAGACGAACTAAGATTTGTCATATTTTCTGCCTCAACTCTTATGAATAGTCTTGAATGAAGTCTGTTGTAAATTTGTACTCCAAGTGAATAACATATGAAGTAAGTTAACCACCCAATGAAACAATCTGTTTTAAAAACTCATTTTAAGAATATTTATTGAGTGGTTCAGCTCCAGGGTCAGACATCTGCATTTGAATCTTAACATGTGCAGTCGTAAAATTGAAACTTAAAAAAGAAAAACTTACTTATGTTTTATTGAAGGATAATTGGTTTACAGAATTTTGTTGTTTTCTGTCAAACCTCAATATGAATCAGCCATAGGTATACATATATCCCCTCCCTTTTGAATCTCCCTCCCATCTCCCTCCCCATCCCACCCCTCTAGGTTGAAACAGAGCCCTGTTTGAGTTTCCTGAGTCATACAGTAAATTCCCGTTGGCTATCTATTTTACATATGGTAATGCAACTTTCCATGTTACTCTTTACGCACATCTCACCCTCTCCTCCCCTCTCCCCATCTCCATAAGTCTATTCTGTATGTCTGTTTCTCCATTGTTGCCCCATAAATAAATTCTTCAGTACCATTTTTCTAGATTCCATATATATGTGTTGGAATATGATATTTATCTTTCTCTTTCTGACTTCACTCTGTATAATAGGTTCTAGGTTCATCCACCTCATTAGAACTGACTCAAATGCATTCCTTTTTATGGCTGAGTAATATTCCATTGTGTATATATATCACAACTTCTTTATCCATTCATCTGTCAATGGACATCTATGTTGCTTCCGTGTTCTAGATATTGTAAATAGTGCTGCAGTGAACAATGGGATCCATGTGTCTTTTTCAATTTTGTTTTCCTCAGGTTATATGCCTAGGAGTGGGGTTTCTGGGTCATATGGTGGTTTTATTCCTAGTGTTTTAAGGAATCCTCTATACCAGCTTCCATAGTGGCTGTATCAATTTACATTCCCACTAACAGTGCAAGAACGTTCCCTTTTCTCCACACCTTCTCCAGCATTTCTTGTTTGCAGACTTTTTGATGAGGGTCATTTTGACTGGTGTGAGGTGATATATCATTGTAGTTTTGATTTGAAGTTTCTAATAAAGAGCAGTGTTGAGCTTCTTTTCATGTGTTTGTGAGTCATCTGTATGTCTTCTTTGGAGAAAGATCTTTTTCCCACTTTTTGATTGGGTTGTTTGTTTTTCTGGTATTGAGTTGTATGAGCTGCTTGTATATTTTGGAAATTAATTCTTTATCAGTTGTGTCATTTGCTATTATTTTCTACCATTCTGAGGGTTGTCCTTTCACCTTGCTTATAGTTTCCTTTGCTGTGCAAAAGCTTTTAAGTTTAATCAGGTCCCACTTGTTTACTTTTGTTTTTATTTCCATTACTCTAGGAGGTGGGTCATAGAGGATCTTGCTTTGATTTATGTCAATGAGTGTTCTGCCTATGTTTTCCTCTAAGAATTTTATAGTTACTGGTCTTACATTTAGGGCTTTAATCCATTTTGAGTTTATCTGTGTGTATGGTGTTAGGAAATGTTCTAACTTCATTCTTTTACATGTAGCTGTCCAGTTTTCCCAGCACCATTTATTGAAGAGGCTGTCTTTGCCCCATTGTATATTCTTGCCTCCTTTGTAAAAAATAAGGTACCCATAGGTGCATGGGTTTATTTCTGGGCTTTCTATCTTGTTCCATTGGTCTATATTTCTGTTTTTGTGCCAGTACTGTACTGTCTTGATGACTGTAGCTTTGTAGTGTAGTGTGAAGTCAGGACAGTTGATTTTTGCAGCTCCATTCTTCTTTCTCAAGACTGCTTTGGCTATTGGGGTCTTTTGTGTTTCCATATGAATTGTGAAATTTTTTTGTTCTAGTTCTGTGAAAAATGCCATTGGTAATTTGATAGGGATTGCATTGAATCTATAGACTGCATTTGGTAGTATAGTCATTTTGACAGTATTGATTCTTCCTATCCAGGAACATGGAATATCTCTCCATCTGTTTATGTCATTTTTTATTTCTTTCATTAGTGTCTTATAATTTTTTGTGTACAGTTCTTTTGTCTCCTTAGGTAGGTTTATTCCTAGATATTTAGTTCTTTTTGTTGCAATGGTGAATGGGATTGATTCCTTAATTTCTCTTTCTGATTTTTCATTGTTAGTATATAGAAATGCTAGTGATTTCTGTGTATTGATTTTGTATCCTGCAACTTGGCTAAATTCACTGATTAGCTCTAGTAATTTTCTGATACTATCTTTAGGGTTTTCTATGTACAGTATCATGTCATCTGCAAACAATGAGAGATTTACTTCTTCTTTTCTGATCTGGATTCCTTTTATTTCTTTTTCTTCTCTGATTGCTGTAGCTAGGACTTCCAGAACTATGTTGAATAATAGTTGGAAAAGCAGACACCCTTGTCTTGTTCCTAATCTTAGGGGGAATGCATTAAGTTTTTCACCATTGAGAATGTTTGCTGTAGGCTAATCATATATGGCCTTTACTATGTTGAGGTAGGTTCCTTCTGTGCCCATTTTTTGAAGAGTTTTAATCATAAATGGGTGCTGAGTTTTGTCAAAAGGCTTTTTCTGCATCTATTGAGATTATCATATGGTTTTTATCTTTCAATTTGTTAATATGGTGCATCACATTGATTGATTTGTGTATACTGAAGAATCCTTGTATCCCTGGAATAAACCCAGCTTGATCATGGTGTATGAGCTTTTTGATGTGTTGCTGAATTTTGTTTGCTAAAATTTTTTTGAGGATTTTTGCTTTTATGTTCATCAGTGATATTGGCCTGTTGTTTGCTTTTTTTGTGTTGTCTTTGGTTTTAGTATTAGGGTGATGTTGGCCTCGTAGAATGAGTTTGGAAGTGTTCCTTCCTCTGCAATTTTTTGAAAGAATTTTAGAAGGATAGGCATTAGCTCTTCTCTAAATGTTTGATAGAATTCTCCTGTGAAGCCTTCTGGTCCTGGGCTTTTGTTTTTTGGGAGAAGATTTTTGATCCCAGCTTCAATTTCAGTGCTTATAATTAATTAGGTTTTTCATAATTTCTAACTCTTCCTGGTTCAGTCTCAGAAGATTGAACTTTTCTAAGGATCTGTGCATTTCTTCCAGGTTATCTATTTTATTGCCATATAGTTGTTCATAATAGTCTCTTATTATCCTTTCTATTTCTGCATTGTCTGTTATAACCTCTCCTTTTTCATTTCTAATTTTGTTGATTTGATTCTTCTCTCTTTTTTCTTGATGAGTCTGGTTAAAAGTTTGTCAATTTTGTTTATCTTCTTAAAGAACCAGCTTTTAATTTTTTAAAATCTTTACTATTGTTCCTTTCATTTCTTTTTCATTTATTTCTGCTCAGATCTTTATGATTTCTTTCCTTCTACTAATTTTGGGTTTTTTTTTTCCCTTCTCTTTTTTAGGTGTAAAGTTAGGTTGTCTATTCGATGTTTTTCTTGTTTCTTGAAGTAAGATCATATAGCTATAAAGTTTCCTCTTAGAACTGCTTTTGCTGCATCCCGTAGGTTTTGAGTTGTGTTTTCATTATCATTTGTTTCTAGAAGTTTTTTTATTTCCCTTTTGGTTTCTTCAGTAACCTGTTGGTTATTTAGAAACGTGTTGTTTAATCTCCATGTGTTTGTGTTTTTTACAGTTTTTTTCTTGTAATTAATATCTAATCTCATAGCATTGTGGTCAGAGAAGATGTTTGATACAATTTCAATTTTCTTAAATTTAAGAAAGGTTAAATTTAAGAGTTTTGATTTATGACCCAAGATGTGGTCTATCCTGGAGAAAGTTCCATGTGCACTTGAGAAGAAGGTGTATTCTTCTGCATTTGGATGGGATTTCCTGAAGATATCAATGAGATCCATCTCATCTAATATATCATTTATGACTTGTGTTTCCTTATTAATTTTCTGTTTTGATGATCTGTCCATTGGTGTGAGTGGGGTCTTAAAGTCTCCTACTATTATTGTGTTACTGTCAGTTTCTCCTTTTTTTGTCTCTTAGTGTTTGTCTTGTTATTGAGATGCTCCTGTGTTGGGTGCATAGATATTTACAATTGTTATGTCTTCTTCTTAAATTGATCCCTTGATCATTATGTAGTGTCCTTCCTTGTCTTGTAATATTCTTTATTTTAAGGTCTGTTTTGTCTGATATGAAGACTGCTATTCCAGATTTCTTTTGCTTCCCATTTGCATGGAATATATTTTTCCATCCTCTCACTTTCAGTCTATATGTGTCTTGAGGTCTGAAGTGGGTTTCTTGTAGACAGCATATATATGGGTCTTGTTTTTGTATCCATTCAGCCAGTCTGTGTCTTTTGGTTGGAGCATTTAATCCATTTACATGTAAAGTAATTATTGGTATATATGTTCTTATTGCCATTTTCTTAATTGTTCAGGGTTGATTTTGTAGATCTTTTTTCTTCTCTTGTATTTCTTGACTATAAGTCCCTTTAACATTTGTTGTAAAACTGGTCTGGTAGTACTGAATTCTCTTAACTTTTGCTTGTCTGAAAAGCTTTTAATTTTTCCATCAATGTTGAATGAGAACCTTGCTGGGTACAGTTATCTTGGTTGTAGATTTATCCCTTTCAGTATACTAAATATATCCTGACATTCCCTTCTGGCCTGCAGAGTTTCTGCTGAAAGATCAGCTGTTAGGCATATGGGGTTTCCCTTGTATGTTGCTTGTTGCTTCTCCCTTGCTGCTTTTAATATTCTTTCTTTGTGTTTAGTCTTTGTGAGCTTGATTACTATGTGTCTTGGCGTGTTTATTCTGTATGGGACTCTTTGTGCCTCTTGGACTTGATTGACTATTTCCTTTTCCATGTTGGGGAAATTTTCAACTATAATCTCTTCAAAAATTTTCTCATACCCTTTCTTTTCCTCTTCTTCTTCTGGGACCCCTGTAATTTGAATGTTGGTGTGTTTGATATTGTCCCAGAGGTCTCTGAGACTATCTTCAGTTCTTTTCATTCTTTTTACTTTATTCTGCCCTTCATAAGTTATTTCTACCATTTTATCTTCCAGCTCACTGACTCATTCTTCTGTTTCAGATATTCTGCTATTGATTCCTTCTAGAGTATTTTTAATTTCAGTAATTGTGTTGTTTGTCTCTATATGCTTATTCTTTAATTCTTCTAGGTCTTTGTTAATTGATTCTTGCATTTTCTCCATTTTGTTCTCAAGGTTTTTGATCACCTTTACTATCATTATTCTTAATTCTTTTTCAGGTAGTTTGCCTATTTTCTCTTCATTTATTTGGACTTCTGTGTTTCTAGTTTGTTCCTTCTTTTGTGTAGTATTTCTCTACCTTTTCGTTATTTATTTTTAAGTTATTGTGTTTGAGGTCTCCTTTTCCCAGCCTTCAAGGAAAGTTGGATCCTTTCCTTGAAGAAGGTTGAATTCTTTCTTCCTTTTGGTTTCCACCCTCCTAAGGTTGGTCCAGTGGTTTGTGTAAGGTTTGTGTAGGGTGAGATTTGAGCTGAGTTTTTGTTGGTTTGTTTGTTTGTTTTTCCTCTGATGGGCAAGGCTGAGTGAGGTGGTCTGCTGATGACTAGGTTTGTATTTTTGCTTTGTTTGTTGTTTAGATGAGATGTCCTGCTGAGGGTGCTACCGATGGTTGGGTGATGCTGGGTCTTGTATTCAAGTGGATTCGTTTGTGTGAGTTCTCACTATTTGAACTCCCTGGGGTGAGTTCTCTGGTCGTCTAGGGTCTTGGAGTCAGTGCTTCCACTCCAAAGGCTCAGGGCTTGATCTCCTTATCCTGATTATCTGACAAAAAAGGTGCATCTGATGTGAAAGAAGGGCCGTGAGTTCCACTGTGATTACCATCGGAGCTGTCCTGTCCAAGGTAATTTTCAGGTTGGTCTCCCCTGGATGGGAAAGTAACTAATTAGAACTAAGAAACTAACTAACTAGAACTAATTAAGAAACTAACTAGAACTGAGAAACTGTTAGTTAAAATGAGGAGACCTTTTGCCACCAGAAAGAAATTTCCCCATCAAATTTAAACTCTCTTAACTTCTCCCACTTGCCGCCTTTTGTTTTAATGAAATAGGGATGATGGTAAAGAATTATTTGTAGCTGATGAAGATAAATATGTTGTAAATTCTCAATAAATGTTTGCTTTTATTAAACTATATTAAACTATAAACTATTAAACTATAAAAGGATCCCACAGGCTGCGTGGTGCAGCTAAAAAAACCCACAAGCAAATGCCTATATCCTCGTAGCCATTCTTGGAGGAAGGGAGGGAGGGAGGAAGGAAAGAAGGAAGGAAGGAGGGAAAGAGGAAGGATGGGAGAGAGGAATGAAGGAATGAAGTAGAAAATAATGAAAGAAAAAATCAGGTAATACACTAGGTGTCAGCATTGTGCTTCAAATAGTCATGTATACAAAATGCCTACTGATTTTATTTGGAGGCTATCTAAGCCTAACTGGCTTGGAATAGAAAGATACATAGGCAGATCTGGGAAATTCAGATCTAAAACTGGAAAAGGATATAAGACTGTACTAGTTAAGGCCACTATACACCAATTATCTTTCAGACTGGCAGCCTGATGAAAATGAGAGATCTGCCTATCTTATTTGACTCCTGCTCTCTCCATAAACTCAGCATATCAGAAATTTAAACAATCTTCTCTTTGTCTAGGATCTTAACATTTTCTCATATCTAGGCTTTAAGTGTTGGAGTCATTTTTCGGGAAGAACTGTGTTTGAATCCTGCCTTTACTACTTACTAGCTATGCAGATAATGATAATCTTTACCTTACCTACTATACAGGGTCATCAGAGTGACATTTGAAACAAATATTTTCAAAAAAGCTTTACTGAAATGTAGGAAACTCTTTCTTTTAAATTAATTAATTAGTTGACTGTGCCGGGTCTTAGTTGCGGCACACAGGATCTTCAGTCTTCATTGTGGTGTGTGGAATCTTTAATTGTGGCGTGCAAGCTCTTGGTTGTGGCATGTGGGATCTAGTTTCCTGACCAGGGATTGAACCTGGACCCGCTGCATTTGGGAGCATGGAGTCTTAGCCACTGGACCGCGGGAAGTTCCAAGAAATCCTTATTATTCTGTACATTTTGTACCTGTTAAAGGTAAATGGAAGTAGACATGGTGGAAGACGTGACCCAGAATTCTTCTTTTAAAAACTGAGATATAACTGAAATATAACATTGTATAAGTTTAAGGTGTACAACATGTTGAGTTGATACATTTACATATTGCATTTGATTGTCACTATAGTGTTAGTTTATACTTCCATCACATTACATAATTCTCACTTGGAAGACTACACTAAATATAGGAATGGTGAGTTAGCAGCTTTGTATCTCAGAGCTAAAATTGGAGAACTGTTCCGGTTTCTATGCAGAGGTATGGTTCTAGGGCTACCTCACTGTACAGTTATTTCTGCCTTTTCAATATACTCTCACTCTCCTTTCAGCTCAGCCATGAATAATGTATATTCCAGCTTTTTTAAAAAAAAATGTTCAGTACAAAAGGAATTTTTCTGACCTTTATTGATTCCATAGGGCTGGAAACAGAATTCAACTGATATGTATTTAACATTTCATCATTAGTTTTATTCAGTTTATTTCTAACTTTTCCAGGTTACTCATATTCACCTAACTTTACAGTTTGTACAAGAACACAGTTGGATATCTATCATCTATCTATCATAAACTCTTGATTGTCTTCTATTAATAAATAAAAATTTATTAAAAATTGCATTCACAGACTCATAAACTTACATATATTATCTTTTACTTTTAGTAAACCTAGAGACTTTGCTGTAAATTAAAGGGTTGTACTTCATATTCTCTTAGCTAATCCTATTTTCAGCACAAATGACACAGTCATATTCTCTTGTTAGCAATTTTTCTAAGTAAGTTTTAAGACACAGCCAAAGTTTAACAGCTGGAAACTGATGGACGTAGAGCAATAATTCTTTTTTTTTTTTCCCATTTATTTTTATTAGTTGGAGGCTAATTACTTTACAATATTATAGTGGTTTTTTGTCATACATTGACATGAATCAGCCATGGATTTACATGGCTAATAATTCTGTGTTGCTCACTGGAATATTTATAGTAAGATTTCGTCTTATACCTGACTTGCTTTGTTCAATTTGCTATGAAATAAATTAATTTTAAAAGCTCACACACACAAAAAGAAAATAAAGCTGTTCATTCAGCTGTTCTTAATCTTTAATATTCAGATAACAGATTCTGGTAGCAGAAGAAATAGGAAGGACTTCCATCTCATTATTAATTCTTTTCCTTTCCTAGCCAATGATCTCAATACTCCAGAGGAAATGAAAACTAATTCCTGTTCTCACAAAGGCAAGATATCCTTAAATCATCAAATTACTTGGCACATGGCTGAAATCAATAAGTACTGAAATAAATCAAGAGGTAAGGTTTTAACCCCTCTAATAGAAAATTATGTCGTCCAGAGTTTTCATGCTTGTATAAATCTTTTAAAGTGAGAACAGGAGTGGTAGAGATTACACACTAATACAAGAAGTTTAATTGGTATGAGTTCTGGCTTTACAAATTTAGTAATTAGTTAAACAATTTTATTCTCAATACTTTGAGTTATAATTGACTTGAATGCTATTTTGATTTGTAGTTGCTCTGGAATAGGAAACAGATAATTTTGAAACATTTAACTTTCTAAGAACTAAAAGCTGACTAGTTGACTGACTAGTTCTTAATATTGGGAAAAATGTTCTTAAAAGACTAGATGTGATTGACTTTTATATTTCCTAACTGATTCTTCTATATTAGGGCATGTATATGAGAGGTATGGCTAATTTCTTCCTGATCTTTTGAGTTGGCATTTATTTGGCTATTGAAAATACTCCTTGGCTGTGAAAATATCATTTAATAATCTCTTCACTGTAGGAAGAGCACCTCTTTTGTGCAGCCGTCTGCAGAGAGCCTTTACATAGCCATTTGGTTTTTACAATTTTATGACATAGATAGGAAATTTACTATTATTAATTAATTTAATATGTTCATTCAACATGTACTTATTAATGCCTTGCTCTGCAACAGGCATTGAGGATATGTAATGAACTAAACAAAATCCTCATTCTCATAGAGCTTATGTATTAGTGGGCAAGACAGACAATAAACAAATAAATATACGTTTATGTCAGTTCTACAGAGAAAGTTAAGCAGGGTAAAAGGAACAGGGAAATATGGGGGTTGTATATGAATATTACTTTATATAGAGTAGTCAGGAAAATTCCCTCTGATAAGGTGACATTTGAGCAAAGGATTCCAGAGGAAGAATACCCCTGGCAGAAGAAACAGTAAGAAGTCCTGGAGAAGAGGATGTTCCTCAATGTGTTCAAGAGCCATAATAAATAGAATTACAGGAGACGCAATGTGACTGGAATGAAGTGAGCAATGGAAGAGTGGTAAAAGACAGGGAAAATAAGTAAAAGACTCTGAGTAAGATTAACTGTATTGCTCTTGATCATTCAGTATGTGACAGAATTGAATTCAAACACAGGTCCCATGACTTCAAATCCCATTTGTAATAGTAGCTCCTTTATTAATTTTATTGGGTGGATTCAGTACATCTAGGGAACTGAAGAGAATTAGAAAGATAAGGTTAACTTTTATGATCTCTCCTTGGCAGTTATAATTTGGCTGCATTTATGAAAATCTCTTAGCCGAGGACAAGAACAGACCTTAACTGGTTAGCTAAATGGACAACTAAGGCTATCTCCCACTACTTCTCTCCTCGTTTAAAATTTCCCCCTTGAAAGATTTCATTCAGCTATCCCTAAACTTTAATATTTAGACAAGTTCTGACAGCAGAGAAAATGGGAAATAAATATTAAAAACTTGAAAGAAACTTTATGACATTATTCCCTATGTGTGTTGCATGTCCTGATGTGTGATATATATGTATACAAACATCTCCAGGGTGGTAAAGAACCCACCTGCTAATGCCGGAGACATAAGACACACAGGTTCAGTCCCTGAGTCAGTAAGGTCCCCTGGAGGAGAGCATGGCAACCCACACCAGTATTCTTGCCTGGGAAATCCCATGGACAGAGGAGTCTGGCAGGCTGCAGTCCACAGGGTCGCAGAGAGTCAGACCCGACTGAAGGGACTTAGCAGCAGCAGCAGTGGCATGTGTACAAGTATATATACATACATACATACATACATATACTTACCTATGCATACACACTTGTAAAGATACACATACATCACTCCCCATGGGACACTTTCATAGCTAATATTAGTGGTAGTTGTAGATATAAATGATGATATAGACTGAACATCAAAAGATGTCTATTGCAATACAGTGAACTCAAGTTTATACTGTAATCATAGGTTAAATCATACTATTATGTATTATAAATTTTCAATAATATAATACCACAGTGAAATGCAAATATTAAAAATAAGAGTATTATAATAACAGTGGAATTAGGTATTAAGTGATAATACATTCTTTAGACTGAGCATTGAACTAACTCTCCCTTAGCATACTTTCAGAAGACCTAGCATTACTTAATCAATTTTTGTAGAATATTATAAATTATTTTGCTTTGGAGATTGCCGAATAGTACCCAGCACAATAACTTAAACATTGAGTGGGAGACAGTGGAAAGTGGTGCCCAAGAGGAGACAGTCTTTGGATTCTGGCTAAGTTGAAAAACCCAGCTCCACGGTTATTTTCTGTGTGATCTAGTTTCCAACTGCTTGCCAAATTTTTCTATCTTGATATCAAAAAGGCATTGCTAAATGACATGTTCAAAGCTAAACTTATTGTCTTCACTATGAAGTGCATTTATCTCCTTGTTTTAACCATCTCAATTAACAAGGTTGCTGCCATCTAAGTCATCTCAATTAGAAATCTCAGTTATCTTTTGTTACTGACCCTTTGTTCTCCTGAACATACTCCAAACACATATGACCCATTTAATTTATTATTAGACCTTGTTGATACTTATAAAACACTTTTATATTTCTTGCTATATGCCATACTTTTAATAATTTTATTATACAATGAATATTTAACATACTTTGAATCCTCACAAGAGGAAATTGTGCTTCCATATACCAAGCAACAAACAACTGAAAATTGAAATTAAAACAAAATACCATTTATAATAGCATAAAAATGTGAAAACTTAAGGACATATCTGATCAAAGATGTACAGATCCTGTGCACTGAAAACTACTAAATATTGCTTACAGACATGAAAAAGGTCAATAAATGGGGAGATATACCTTGTGCCTGGGTGGGAAGACCCAGTATTGTTGAGATGTTAGTTCCCCCCAGATTGATTTATAGATTCAATATAATCCCAATCAAAGTCTCAGCAAAAATTGGCAAGCTGATTCACATGGAAATGCCAAAGATTAGAATAACTGAAACAGCTTAAAAATAATAAAAGTTAGAAGGCTACACCAACAGATGTTAAGCACTATTACTAAGCTATATTAATAAAAATTTGGTATTGGCATGAAGAAAGACAATTATATCTAAAGAACAGAATAGAGAGTTCTGAAATAGACACACACATATATGAACAATTGATCTATATTTTTACATCAGTGTAAAGGCAATGAATTGGAGAGAGTTTTTTCAACAAATGGTGTGGAGATAGTTGTATCTCTCTCTATATATACATATTTAGAAAAGAATTTGTGTCCATACCATGCATATATACAATAACTAACTCAAAATAGATCATTTACCTAAATGTAAAACCTACAACTATAAAAATTATGGAAGAAAATGGGAAAATCTTTGTGACTTTGAGTTAGGCAATATTTCTTAGAAAAGACACCAAAGTGATAATCAATAAAAGGACAAATTGGCAAATCAGACTTCATCAACATTCAAAATTTCTGTTCTTCAGTAGACACTGTTAGGCAAGGACAAAAAGCCACAGACTAGAAAAAATCCTTGGAAAGCATTCTATAAAGGACTTTATTTCAGAATTTATAAAGAATACTGGAAACAATAATAAGGAAACTACCCAATAAAAATGGGAAAAGATTTGAATAGACACTTTGCCAAAGAAAATACATAGCTGGAAAATAATTAAGTGAAAATATTCCTAATATCATTATTTATTGGGAAAATGCAAATTAAAAACTTTAGAATGACTAACATTTAAAAGATTGACCATGGCAAGTATTGGACAGGATGTGGAGAAACTGGAACTCTCAAATACTACTGAGACTCTTAAAGGTACATTCACTTTGGAAAACACTTTGTCAGTTACTTAATATGTTAACTATAGATCTAGATAGCATGATCCAACCATTCCACCCCAAGATACTAACCCCCCCAAAAAAAAGAAAATACTTGTCCACAGACAGATTTGTGCACAAATGTTCATAGCAGCTTTATTTACAGTCCCAAATAGTAAGCTACCCAAATTCCCATCAGTAGGTGAATAAACAAATTATTGTATATCTATACAGTGTAATACTCCTCAACTACAAAAAGGAATGACCTGTAGATAGAGTCAACAACAAGGGTGACTCCTATTTATACTGAGTAAAATAAGCCAATCTAAAAGGAGTATCTACTGGATG
Source organism: Odocoileus virginianus (assembly GCF_023699985.2). Taxonomy (NCBI): domain Eukaryota; kingdom Metazoa; phylum Chordata; class Mammalia; order Artiodactyla; family Cervidae; genus Odocoileus; species Odocoileus virginianus. Next base: position 14,193,377 of record NC_069675.1, on the reverse strand, counting down.
ATTACATTCGTGTAAAACTCTAGAAAATGAAAACAAATTTACAGTGATAGAAAGCAAATCAGTTTGGGGAGGCAGGGAGGGATGCAAGAGCAGAGTAGAGTGGAAAGGAAGGGATTAGAAAGAGACATGAGGAAACTTTAGGTGATGACGCATGTGTTTACTCCCTTGATTGCAGCGATGGCTTCATGAGTATATACGTATGTCAAAGCTTATCAAATTGTATTCTTAAAATATGTGTAATTTATTTTATATCAATTATATCTCAATAAAACTTTTTTAAAGGTGATTCCAAAATCCATTTGAGTGTTTGAGGTACAGGTGGTTTATTTGAGTGCTCATGTCCAACTTGGGGGTGGAAAAGGGGATCTGGAACTTGAGGGAGAAGTTGGGGAGAAAGATTTTAGGAGTAAATGTCCCTCTTTCTTCCTCCATTCATCTGTCTACCATAAAGAATTGATATGGTAAATACTATTAATATAGATTTGGCAGTTGAAGGTATGAGAAACGCTGGTTGTATCAAGGAATGGATACAAGGAAAAGTTATTAGGGAAATAAAACTTGAGAAACACTTGGAGAATGTTGGAAGAGGACATTGAAGAATAAGAGAAATCTGTATGACCAGAAGACTGATGGGCACATAGGAAAATAATAGTAGAAGGGACTGGATGGACTACATTGTTTTTCATTTAGCATTGTCTGTTTCTGTGAATGTTGATCTATCTTTCCAGGATGCAAGAATACTGCCACTGGGATAAAGAACAAAGAAACCATAGTGACTATGCTAGTTAATGTTCTATCATTTCTGGTCGAGTGATATGTCGTTTAAAAGCATTAAAGGCACAAAGCTAAAATTCAATAAAACTGATATTCTTACCAGTTGGGAGTCTTTTCACACGTCACCCTTGAGCTCACTCAACAAAGCAAACAATCTTTGATCATGACCTGTATCTCCTGTTTTTATAAGTCAGAATACATGAAATGCTGAGTCTTTAAAGAAGCATAGCGAGAAGTTAGCGACAGGGAGGGCCAGGGCCCTGGGTTTAGTTGTGGGGGTCGGAGTTGGCCAGTTTAGGTCTTAGGAGACAGTTGAGAGAGATGGCAGAGTTAGATGAGGTTGGGGGACTTGGGGTGCCAAGAGAAGGAAGGTTGACACGGGGAGTAGATCTTGGGGAAATTGTGCTGGGGAGAGCTGTATTGAAAGGGCCCGCAGTAACCCAGGGGGAGGACGACCCTCCAGGCCTATCTGTCGCAGCTGTCTGCTGGAGAAGGGGATCTCCACCTTTGGGTGGGCACCACTCATGCATAGGCTGAGCAGGCCCCCAGTGCCCTGGTTTGTGTAGAAGGAGAAAGGCCGAGACAGGTGGAGGATGTTGAGGGTCTTGCCTCCCTAGCTGGAGGCAGAATTGGTCAGTCAGTGCTTTGAAAAGGAGCTGGAAGGCAGGCAGTGGGGTGCAGGGTGGCAGGTGGGCAGGGAGGGCAGGACTTGAACTTGTCAATACCAGCAGTCCCCTTTTTTTCCAGACAAAGGGTTGTGAGCCCTCCTGGGGATGAGGCCTCGTGTGGTGGAAGCTGCACTTAGCTTCGCGGGGCTGACTGCTCTGGCCCAGGGCGGTATGTAAGTCTGGCTCGGCCCGGGACAGGGTCCAGCCAGGCCCAGCCTGGTGAAACCCAGGTCTGGGTATGAGGGTGGTCTAGGGAGTGACTGAGGAGGTAAGGTACCGGTCCAAGCGGTTACTGGTATGTCTGGCAGGCGGGGGCTGTAGGCGGACAAAATTGACCCTCACTTTATTTTCCAGGTGGCAGTGCTCCCCTTTGGACTTTTCCTCTAGGTTCCGCGCTAACCTCCTCTGTGAGCTCACTCTGCCCCTCCCCTCCTCCCCTTCACACTCTCGAGGTTACCCATTCATTTAAAACATTGCTTCTGGTAATCTGGTGAGCCGGGAAAATTGTTGCCACCGGAGTTGGTATCTTGGTAACCCTGAAGAGGAGAGGCAGCCCCTGCTGAGACTCTGGGTGGGTGGGGTGGTGTTGGTTGCCAGTGGAGAGGGTGGGGATTGAATGTGCACCCTTGGGTGGGCCCGCAGCGACGGTACCATCTGAAAGCTACGAAAATGCCTCATAGACGGTGGTTTGTTGCTGTAGTGTTCATCATGGCGATCTGATGGCACCAGGAGAAATGGAGCCCCTGGCCAGTGTGAGTCGTAGCGGTGCAGGAGGGGAGACCCTGGAGGAAAGAGCCCGCCTAAATTGCTGTCTGCAGAGTGAATTTCCGGAGGCTTAGGAGGAGGAAGTTCTCCAGTGGCATGTTTCCAGGCCTTGTTCAGGAAGCCCTGTATTCAGGAGGCCATCCTTTAAAGTGTTCATGAGCTTATGAGGGGGCAGTCTTTAAAATGCCAAAGCAGATGGATCCGGGGCCATCAGCAGATGTGTTGCTTTGAGTGTTTGATCCGGGAGCAACGATCTCTGGGCACGTGAATGTCAGCAGGCACGTCTCCTGGGTTGGAGGTTTCAGATGCTGCCGTCTTCTAAATTGTCTCCTGTCATACTAGTGTGCTGCGAACCTTGTTTCCAGAAGACTCTTAAGCTGTAGAACGTTTTAACGGTGATGCCACAACACAGATGATGCCTTGTAGATGGAGCTTGCACATGGATCCCAGTGACCCTCATCTACCCGCCTGCCTGCCTGTGCTTTTGTTGGAGGAATTCTTAGTGTGATACATAATGTGTGTGTTGGGAAAGCGTTCTAGATTGAAATGCATTAGGCAAATACTTAAATGAAGCCAACTGGCAAAGTTGGGGGCTGGCGGGGGCAGGGGGGCGGTCGTGGTCATTGTGCTGTGGTAGGTGGGAGGGCGCGAGATGGTCATGTCCAGATTGTGATTGTTAACGGCAGGTTTAGTTTGGTCACTTCTGTTACCAGAGGGAATAGTCAGGATACCGATAGTATTCTGTTCATCTTGCTCTATATGCTTCTTAACTTACTTGATTAGATTTCAGAGTAATCTTAGTGTTCAAGTGGAAGGGCCCTGAGGTGAAGGGTTGTGGGGTGGAAAACGGCCTGATGCTAAGAAGGGTGAGGTGAAGAAAAGAAGGTTGTGATTAGGTGTGGCGTGTAGAGGGTGGGAGTGGTAGGGAATGTGGGTTGAAGGGAATTCTCTGGAGAAAAGATCTAGGCAGAGCTCTGGGGAATAGAGCTCAAAGGCAAAGAAAATGCTACCTTGTTAATGCTAGTTAAATTGTTACTTGAGAAGTTTCTGCAATGCTTAAAACTGCTAAGAGTGGGGAAGGATTTTTCCAAAGCAAAATTGTTTTGCTTTGCTTACAAGAAGGGGAAGACTGAACAGGTAACTGAAACCTGGATATCAGTCTATTGAGAGATTGGTGTCAGGGACTTGCATCAGATTAACATCTTTCACTGCTTTGCAAGCTTCTTAAGTGTTATATGAAGGTGTGCAATGTTCAGGGACTAGTTTCAGAAAAGACTTTAAATACCCAAATTGTGGGCTTTTAAAGTATTTTGAGATTTTGGTATGCACTTAAGATGCTTAGATGCCCTCTTCTGGGTTTGTAACATTTTTGTTCACTTGGTATTTTGCAGTTGAAAGTTTGAGCAAAGTGAAAACACAATTTCTAAAGGAATTTTGTATATTACTTCCTACCTTATAAACATCTTGTCTTTTCTTTGTAATGAGTAATTAGTAATAGCCAAAGCGCTTTCTTTCCATCCTCATTGTAACAAGGAGAACTTAAATCATGATCACTCTCTAAATACTGTAATTATTTGGTAGCAAACAATCTATGTACCCTTGCTAAAGTTCCAGTTAATAGTTTACTCCATCTTCAGTTTGAATGTTTGTGTTAAGTGAAGGAGTACTAGAGGGGAAACAACCAAAATCGCGTAGGGAAATGAGAGCAAAACTGGGGGTGGGGAGTTTTTTGCCTGGATTATGTATGTTTGTAAAAATTTAGGGAAGTATCAATCCTTTGTGATAAAACCAGTGACTTTTTATCCTGTCCCTTTTCCCATTGAATTTCGTTTTGAGAATTTTAGATCCTCAGTACTTAAGACACGGAATTTTTCTGGGTTCTCTCGTTTTAATGTTTACAAGTATGTTGACGTGATAGTTCTGTTCTTAACCTGTAACTTGGGCATGTGATACAGTTACTGTCATTGGAATGTAAAGAGTATTAGTCATGCATGTATGTATGGGGAAGTAAGCTGTTGTGAAATTGAAACTGTAAAAACAGGTGGAAAGGGTTCTTTTATGTTGCTCTGTATGGTAAGAACCAGTCCTTGTTGCATCATGTATATGACTACTAACACTTTTCTTCCCCTTTACAGAGTGAATAAAGGTTTGAGTTCTAAACTCAAAAAAAAAAAAAAAAAAAAAAAAGAAGCATAGCAATTTATTCCCCAATGTTTGGCAATAGGTGAGAATTTTTAAATTTCATAGAACAAAAATAGAAAAAAAAGTAAATTATATAGAAACATATATATAGTGACTTTTTGAGATGCTTTTCTGCCTTTCCTGCTGCTCCTGCCTGCAAAGTCCTGATGATAATTTCTAGACACTGCTTGGTTCTTGAATTCATATTGTACATATGTGCCAAGGAAAAATTAGTCAATTATTTCAGAGAAACAACAGGCACTTGTAGAAAAGCACTCAACAGGGTTAGCATTTCTACTTTGTTGCGTTCTTTAACTTTCCTCCTGTAGTAAAGCAATGATTATTGAAATCTAAAGACTTTCCTGGGAAGATTTAATATTAAGGTCAATTAAAGTATCTTGTCCAAAGTCTTTAGCGAAAAGTGAGTTGGATTATATACCTGTGGCTTAATAGTGCCCAGAGAGGACCAACAACTAAAGAAAAGAAACCAGTTGACCAAACAAACAAAACCCCAAACTAACAAAAAACGAAAACACTTGTAAACCTAATACAGCATCGTATGCTGACCTGATTGTAAGATGTCAGACAGCCCTGAGCTCCAGCCTCTGGTGTGACTGATGGGCTGTGTGATTTGGACAGATTGGCAGTCTCTCTGAACCTCCATTCTTTGTAAATGGCCTCACACTACCTACCTTGTCTATAAAGGTGTGGTGAGAATAAACAGAAAGGATCTATGGGAGAGGGCCTGGCCCAAATTATCCAGATATGTTTTATTTAAGAGCTATTAAATATTTTATCTCTCATATTTACCTGCTTCTCCACTCACCTCACCTTAGCCTAACCCCTGAAAGGTGCCTTGGCCTGGGGAAGTACTAATCTAAAGGATTTATTTGCTGTGTAAATCCTGATATGTGATCTCTCTAATTGTTTTATCCCTAGGATGTCGTTACAGAGAATGCCAGCTGGGAAAATTTGCAAAGACCCCCACAGCATCCATGAATACAGTGTGTCCTCATAAAACCAGTGCTTTAAAAACAGCTATGTTTTACTGAGAGAATTAAGTAACCAAAAACTGAGGCTAATTTTTGCAACTGAAGCAATGGAGCTGTGTTAATTATTTATGAAACTTATTCTGAAGTGGTCCTCAGTTCTAAAATTCTCAAGGATGCAAGCAGAGTACAGTATGCAATGGTCTCTGAGGCAGATGATGCAGGTTCTCAAGTTAGGAGGTCTCATTGTAAGCAGTTATGATGCTGAATTGTTTTATGGTTTTACTCTTTTAAAAGAGGCTCTTTTAAGCCCACAGAGCAGAACAAGCTGGCCTATCTCTGAGCACCGGGGCTAGATCCAAAGTGCACCAACTTTTTTCTTTTCTAACAAAACAAAACAAACGTAAACAATATTTCCTCTAAAATTGAAAAAAAAAAATGCAGTGCAGAATAGTCTGGGAAACAGGATTAAAAGAAGCACACTTTTGGATTTTGTAAGAAACTTTCATTCAGAATTTGAGTTGAATCTGTTTTAACTTGCATTCACTAACGGCCTACGCCCAGGTCTAGAAGAATTATTATAACATTCTCTGAAAGACTTTGAGCAAGCTCCGGGAGCTGGTGATGGACAGGAAAGCCTGGTGTGCTGCAATCCATGGGGTTGCTGAGTCGGACATGACTGAGTGACTGGACTAAACTGAAAGACTTTCCTTTGTTTTCCACATTTAAGTTGAGTGATAGGGGAATTTATTGGTGGTCCAGTGGTTAAGATTCGGTGCTTTCACTGCTATAGGTCCTGGTTTGACCCCTGGTTGGGAAATTATGATCCCATAAGCCTTGAGGTGCCACCAAAAAATCTAAATAAATAAATTGAGTGATTGCTGCAATAGGATTCTCTTTCCAGTCTGAAAGGACTCAGAAGCATGGATGAACATACAGTGTGTACAGAGCTATTAGCATGGCTGAGGAATAAACTTAGATCTCATTGCAACAGATTTAAATCTTATAGAATAAAGGACCTGGGGCTTAAGGTGACTTTAAAATTTTAAACAGCATTCATTATGACAAACTTTTATTGTCTTAGAATTTATTTGTTGTTCTAGGTGTTCAAAGCACCTTATTTTTTCTGCGAGATGGAATCAGTTTTATGATGATGATTAACTCTTCAACAGATGAGAAAATTGATGCCTGATCTTACGACTTGATCTCTTCTGCTCAGCTAGAGTGAGGAATTTAATCTCTGACTTGTCTTGACTGTGTTGTAGATGCAGAGCAAGGACCACAGGCTTTGGAATCAGTTTCCGCTATTTATATGCTTTGACCTTGGGAAAATCACTAGTTTTTCTTAAAATTTAATGTGCATACAAATCACCTGTGAATTCTGCATCTGTAGGTTGGTGAAGCCTCAGGTTCTGCATTTCTAACAAACTCCTAGGTGATGCTGATGGTCTGATAGCCACACTTTGAGGGACAGAAAGCTATTGAAACCTTAGTTTTCTCGTATGTGAAGTAGGACTTGGGAAGATTGTTAGGAATATTATATGAGTCAGTGGGGTGAGGCATCTGACACTTAGAAGGATTACCACAAATATAAAGGACCTACTCCTCCTTTTCCCCTGTTTTGTTCCTGTGTGTGCTTAGTCGCTCAGTTGTGTCCAACTCTTTGTGACCCCAGGGACTGTAGCCTGCCAGGCTCCTCTGTCCATGGGGATTCTCCAGGCAAGAATGCTGGAGTGGGTTGCCATGCCATCCTCCAGGGGATGTTCCCAATTCAGGTTTTGAACCCAGGTCTCCCCACAAAGCAGGCGGATTCTTTGCCACGTGAGCCACCAGGGAAGCCCTATGTTGTTCCTACCTATCTCAAAAGCTTGTTCAACTCTCAAGTTTCCGCAGCCCCAGTTTTCACTGGGTTCACTTCCATATTTGTGTTGCTTAATCAGGTTCATGGCAGAAAGGTACATATAAATAACTAAGAATCCTCCTCTGTCCTCTTTCTCCAAGTTAGTGTTTTACATGACATCCAATATAACATGAAAAATCTCTGCCAAATGCAAATGCTCAGAATTGACATTCAATTTGTTCAAACTGGCTTTCAACCTTTACCATTAGTAAAAAATAGCTGTTTGGATCACAAAACAAAACACAATTATGTTGGTATAAGACACAGTTTTAAAATAGTTTAAAAATGGAAAATAAAAGAATGGGCAAATTTCCTAGGTATATAAGTTGCCAACATCTGTTGGATCATTGAAAAAGCAAGAGTTCCAGAAAAAGATCTACTTCTGCTTTATTGACCATGCTAAAGCCTTTGACTGTGTGGATCACAACAAACTGGAAAATTCTTAAGAGATGGGAATACCAGACCATGTGACCTGCCTCCTGAAAATCTGTATGCAGGTCAAGAAGTGGTAACATGAATCTGTAACACTGTCTGAGAGTTGTGACACGCTGAGGGCTTTAACGCCCATCGCTTCAAATTTTTGTTGTGATGAGACAGAACCAAGGAAATTATACACTCCCTTGACAGAATGACTGATATTGAAGCTGCAGCTCCAATACATAAAATACATAAAATGGGGGTTCTAATTTTAACATCAGAAAAATTTAGAATTCAATTCACAAACTGTTCCAGAAAGCAGAAGAGAAGGGAACACTTGCCAACCCATCCTCTAAGGCCAGTTTTAACTGGATACCAAAACCAAAGACATTGCAAGAGAAGAAGACTACAGGTTAATCTCTTATGAATATAGGTGGAAACCCATTTTCAGCAAAATACTAGTAAAAGTGTTTGATAAAATCCAGCTTTTCTCAGGATAAAATTCCTGAACAAACTATGAACAGAAGAGAAGGTCTCCAAACTGATGAAGAACATCTATGAAAACCTATGCCTAATGTCCTACTTGATGGTGAAGGAGTGATTGCTTTCCTTCTAAGATTAGGAACAACACAAATGTGTCACTTTTACCATTTTTAGTCAACACTGTACTGGGTGTTCCAGCTAGGAACAATGTCTTGATCCATTCAGGCTGCTATTACAAAATGCCATAAACTATGTGGCTTAGGTGCTGTGCTAAGTTGCCTCAGTAATGTCCAGCTTTTTGCGACTCTGTGGACTTTTTGGACCCAAAGTTCATATAGTCAAAGCTATGGTTTTTCCAGTAGTCACGTGTAGATATGAGAGCTGGACAATAAAAAAGGCTGAGTGCTGAAGAATTGATGCCTTTGAACTGTGGTACTGGAGAAGACCCTTGAGAGTCCCTTGGACAGCAAGGAGACCAAACCAGTCCATCCTAAAGGAGATCAGTCCTGGGTGTTCATTGGAAGGACTGATGCTGAAGCTAAAGCTCTTATACTCTGGCCACCTGATGCAAAGAGTCGACTCATTGGGAAAGACCCTGATGCTGGGAAAGATTGAAGGCAGGAGGAGAAGGGGGCAGCAGAGGATGAAATGGTTGGGTGGCATCACTGACTCAGTGGACATGAGTTTCAGCAAGCTCTGGGAGATGGTGAAGAACAGGGAGGCCTGGCGTGCTGCAGTCCATGGGGTCACAAAGAGTTGGACACAACTGAGTGACTGAATGACAGCAGTAACAACATGGACTGAAGCCCACCAGGCTCCTCTGTCCATGGGATTCTCCAGGCAAGAATACTGCAGTGGGTTGCCATTTTTTCTCCAAGACATTATGGCACTGCCATAAAAATAAACATAAAAATCAATGAAATAGAATTTGGAGTCCAGAACTAAATTCTAACTTATACGGTCAGTTGACTTTTAAAAAAGACACCAAGACAATTAAATGGGGGAAGTAATAGCCTTACAACAAATGGTATTGGAGAAACTAGATCTACATGCATAAATGGCCACAGGAATGAAGGAGAGAAGCATGGAATGAATTCTCCTTTAGAATCTAGAAGGAACCAATGCTGCTGAGACCTTGGTTTTAGACTACTAGACTCCAGAGCTATGAAAGAATGCATTTCTATTGTTTTAAGCCAACAAGTTTGTGGTAACTTCTTTTGGCATCCCTAAGAAACTAACACAGAGTTTGGTACTGGAAAGTGTAGTGTTGGAATACATACCCGAATATGTGGAGTTGGGTTTGGAATTGAGGATGTGTAGAGGTTGGAAGAATTTTGAGGTGCATGATAGAAAAGTTCTGCATTGAATATTAAAGGTGATTCTGTTGTGAGTTCAGAAGACAGTGAAAAGCACAGTAGAGAAAAGATTCTCTATCTTAGCAAGTACATATATCATAGTGAATAGAATGTCAATAGAAACACGGATGTTAAAGGTGCTTCTAATGAGATCTCAGAAGAAAACGAGGAGCATATTTTGAAAACTGGAGGGAAAGCAGTCTTCGTTACAGAGTGGCAGAAAACTTGGCTGAATTGTGTTCTACTATTGGGTAGAGGGCAGAACGTATAAGCAATAGACTTGAATATTGAACTGAGGAGATTTTAGCACAATATTGAAGGTGTAGCCTTGTTTCTCCTTGCTCTTTATAGAAAAACTAGAAAAATGAAATAAATTGAGGATTTATTAAGCAAAGTGGAACCAGCACTTGATGAGTTTAGATGTTTTTGGCCTATCTAGATTGCAAAGGATGCTGAAATTAGAAAAGTTATTGTTGGAAAAGCATGCTCTGGAGAGAAGGCCAAGGATGTGACTGGGCAACATTTTGTAAAAGAAAATAAGTGTGTGACTCATGGATCCTAATCCATCATACCAGCTGAAGCTAGGAGTAGAGCTGAGGTTATCCAGGAAGGATCTGTAGAGACCCTCTTGTCTAATGGTGTGGATCCCCACGGCATACACAGGAGGCCCACAAGACTTTTGAGGACGTTGTCCTGGAAGAAAACACTACCAACTTGATTGAAGGGAACAGAGACAGGAAAAAATGAGAAGGCTGTAGGTCTTCAAAAACTCTATAGGTGGAAACAGGCTAATAGGACTATTCCACTGCAAATGTTATTCATCAAGGACAAGGAAAAACTACCCTGAAGCTGGTGAGGTCACTGAAGGCAGCACAGAGGCCAGCAGGGCTGCTGCTGTGTCCACAGGCCAACAGAGCCAGAGCTGGACCTGGAAGGGCAGCTGCTGGCCCAGAAGTTAGCTGATTGATCTGAGATCGTTCTTCTTTAATACAGGTGTTAGCAGCTATACATTTTTCTTTGAGCACTGCCTTAATTGTGTCTCATACGTTTTCAGATATTGGATTTTTCATCTTCATTCATCTCAAGGTATTTCTAATCTCTCTTGTGATATCTTCTTTAGCTTAAATTGGTTATTTTGGAGTATGCTATTTAATTACCACATATTTGTCCATTCCCCAAATTTCCTGGTGTGTTGATGTCTAAATTTCATTGTGGTCAGAAAACATACTTGATATAATTTCAATCTCTTTACATTTTTGAGGCTTGTTTTGTGACATACATGCATACCTCAAAATATTGTAGATTTGGTTTCAGATGACTGCAATAAGGGAAGTATCACAAAAGGTGAGTCACACAAATATTTTGGTTTCTCAATGCACAATCTTCACACTATTCTGTAATCTGTTAAGTGTGCAATAACATTGTGTCTTAAAAAAAATCAAGGTTCATACCTTAATTGTAAAATACTTTATTGAGAAAAAAAATGTTGACCATTATTTCAGCCGTTGGAATGTTATCTTTTTGCTAAGTGGATGGTCTTGCCTCAGGGTTGATGATAGCTGTGTGATCAGGGTGGTGATTGCTGAAGACTGGGATGCCTGTGGTAATTTCTTAAAATAAGAAATTTTGAAGCTTGCTGTATCAATTGACTCTTCCTTTCATGAATGACTCCTCTGTAGCATGCAATGCTATTTGATAACATTTTACCAACAGTGGAACTTCTTTCAATGTGAAATCGCTTAGTCGTGTCAGACTCTTTGCAACCCCATGGACTGTAGCCCACCAGGCTCCTCCATCCATGGGATTTTCCAGGCAAGAGTACTGGAGTGGGTTGCCATTTCTTTCAAAATTGGAATCAATCTTCTCAAACTCTGCCACACCAGTAGTAGTTTCCATCTCAGAAAACCACTTTATTTGTTTATTCATAAGAAGCAACTCTGTATCTATTAAAATTTTATCTTGATTTCAGCAATTCAGTTCCATTTTCAGGTTCCACTTATAATTTTCACTCTTTTGCTCTTTCTACCTCATTTGCAGTTACAATAGTAACATCCAAGATCACTGATTATATATCACGGTAGCAAATGTAACAACAGTGAAAAATTTGAAATATTGTGAGAATTACAGAAATGTAAAACATAGACACTAAGTGAGCAAATGCTGTTGGAAAAATGATGCTGATAAACTTGCTCAATGCAGGGTTACCACAAGCCTTCAATTTGTTAAAAACCTGGTATCTATGAAGTGCAATAAAATGAAACATAATAAAATGAGGTATGCCCACAATATAGTCTATTGTAGGAATGTTTTGTGTGCACTTGGGTGACTGTGTATTGTGCTGTTGTTGAGTGGACTGCTTTATAGGCATCTGCTTTATTTAGTTGGCTTATAATGTTGTTTGAGGTCTCTGTTTCCTTGTTGATCTTCGGACAAGTTGGACACATCCTGCCTGCCTTTGTTTATGTGGGGCTTAAAGCCACACCAGTTTATACTGAAAATGTATTTTATGGTGGGTGTGTTGGGTCAAGTAGTATCAATTTGATATCTGAAGGGACTGGGAATTGAGTAACCAAGGCCAGCCATATGACCTTTGCTGATTTTAATCTCTATCCTTAGCTATAATAAATTGTAATCATGGGCATAACAATCTAGAGATAAATTTCCAATGAATAATGAACTCACACAAATCATTAAACACACACGAAAACCAGTCTGTGAATAAGAGTAATCAAAATGTAAGATCAGACCAACATATTGAAAACATCAGATGCAGAATATAGAAACAAGAATGTTTAGTATTTTCAAGGAAATGAAAGAAAAATTTAAACATGTGAATGAAGAGAAAGAGACTATTAAAAAATGACCAGACTTAAAGAGGAATCAAATTATATATTTTTCTTTAAAGAAGATGCAATTGAAATGGAATACTAAATGTAAATGAAAAGAAGTTTAGACATAGATGTAGAAAATTACTGAATTGGAAAAAAGACTTAAATTACCCCAAAATCTGCAGAGAAGTGAAGATATGGACAGTATGAAAGAGTTTAAGATAAAAGGGGTAAGTATATTGTGCATCTAACTGGAGTCCCAGCAAAAAAAAATAGAGATAATGGAAGTTAAGAGAGAATGGATTTTCCAGAATTAAAGATATATATTCACAGATTCAGGAATTATAACCGATCTTAAACAGAATAAGAAAATTAAGTCTATAATACCTAGACATGTTCTAGTAAAACTGAGAACACCAACCACAAAGTAAAGACCTTAAAAACAGCCAGATATAAAAGACAAATTACATACAAGGAAATGACAGATTGTAACATGACATCAATGGAAGCCAGAGATGACAGAATATCTTTAAAGTGCTGAAAGCAAATCACTATCCACTTTGAATTGTACGTCCAGGAAAATAGTCTTTCAAAATTAAAGGTAAAGTTGGTGAAATAAAAGACATTTTTAGACACTCAAAAACTGAGTACTTAACATCAATAGGTTTTCACCAAAGAAACTTCCCAGGGGTATACTCAGGAAAAAGAAAATAGCCTGAAAAGGAAGTTCCACAAGAATGAATTTTGAGCCAAGAAAGTCAGATAGGTTGTTCTAAATTGACGTCAATTATATAAAACAATAAAATTGTTTAATATTTGGAGTTAAAGAAATGCAAAAAGGAAAATGCCAGACTATAATAGCAACTGAAGTGTAAGGAGTGATTGGAATTAAAGTATTCTAATATCCTGATCAGTAAAAGGATGGAGACATTGGTTTTGTTAAGGAGCATATAAAAAATTTAACTAATTACTAAAGAAATGAAATAGAGTACACTGTTTCAAAATCAGTAGAGGGAAAAAAAGAAATGAGGGGAAAAAAATCTTCTCAAACAGATGAAACACAGACAAACTGAAACAAGTGCATAAAATAAAATAATGGAATTAATTACAAATGTATCAGATTCTCAACAAATTTAAGTTAGAAGCACATTCTGTTAAAATATGTATAGGTATCCTGAAAGGTCCTCAAATAGGATGCATCCAGCTATAGATCTCAGACAAAAACTGTTTTCCAGAGTAGCTGGGACACATGAAAGGCAAAAGCCAACCATGCTAGTTTGGGACAAGTGGAAATAGGGTGCCATAGTTGGAGAAAGGTACCTCCCAGGACCTTGTTGGTACCACGGTGTGAATGTATGCAGCTGTGGTGGAAAAGAAGGGAGAGGAGATGGCATTGAATAGGAAACATACAGACAGTGCATTCTTGTGGGAAATACACATGTGCGTGCATGCGCGCGCGCGCACACACACACACACACACATTATGTTGTAGGAAGCTACACTAAGATTCAGGGAAAATACCTGTTAGCTCTGCCTGGAACCTCCCCAGCTAAACTTCCCTGAAACTTACTAGGCCAGGAAGAACTCACATCATTCAAAATGAATAATCACAAAAAAGGAACCAGTGCGTGCATGCTAAGTTGCTTCAGTCATGTCCAGCTCTTTGTGATCCTAGGGACTATAGCCCGCCAAGCTCCTCTGGCCATGGGACTCTCCAGGCAAGAATACTGGAGTGGGTTACCATGCTTTTCTCCAGGGGATCTTTCTGACCCAGGGGTCAAACTCGTGTCTCTTAGGTCTCCTGCACTGACAGATGGGTTCTTTATCACTGGTGCCACCTGAGAAGCCCCTTGAACAGCTTCTAGTGTATCATTTTGGAATATTCATACCATTCACCTAGAAAACTAGCATGATACTCATTCAGATTTTTTTTTTTGCATATGTAATAGACATAGAAACATAAATGTAAATATTAAACTTCATCTCAATTTTTTAGAAAAGACAGGAAAAGTCATCATTTTGTAGATGTCATTGCATGTGAAGTCAGAATAATTAATAATTTCCTGGTTGAATCTAATGTGAGATGAAATTGAACAGACAAGAGGGTGATTCAGCAATTTACTTCAACCCAACTGTGATATTTATTGAGCTCTAAGCTTCATGACCCAGATAATCACAATGGTGTGATCACTCATCTAGAGCCAGACATCCTGGAATGTGAAGTCAAGTGGGCCTTAGAAAGCATCACTATGAACAAAGCTAGTGGATGTGATGGAATTCCAGTTGAGCTATTTCAAATCCTGAAAGATGATGCTGTGAAAGCGTTGCACTCAATTTGCCAGCAAATTTGGAAAACTCAGCAGTGGCCACAGGATTGGAAAATGTCAGTTTTCATTTCAATCCCTAAGAAAGGCAATCCCAAAGAATGCTCAAACTATGGCACAATTGCATTCATCTCACATGCTAGTAAAGAAATGCTCAAAATTCTCCAAGCCAGGCTTCAGTAATACGTGAACCATGAACTTCCAGATGTTCAAGCTGGTTTTAGAAAAGGCAGAGGAACCAGAGATCAAATTGCCAACATCCACTGGATCATCAAAAAAGCATGAGAGTTCCAGAAAAACATCTATTTCTGCTTTATTGACTATGCCAAAACCTTTGACTGTGTGGATCACAATAAACTGTGGAAAATTCTGAAAGAGATGGGAACACCAGACCACCTGACCTGCCTCTTGAGAAACCTATATACAGATCAGGAAGCAACAGTTAGAACTGGACATGGAACAACAGACTGGTTCCAAATAGGAAAAGGAGTACGTCAAGGCTGTATATTGTCATCCTGCTTATTTAACTTATATGCAGAGTACATCATGAGAAACGCTGGGCTGGAGGAACCACAGGCTGGAATCAAGATTGCCTGGAGAAATATCAATAACCTCAGATATGCAGATGACACCCCCCCTTATGGCAGAAAGTGAGGAGGAACTGAAAAGCCTCTTGATGAAAGTGAAAGAGGAGAGTGAAAAAGTTGGCTTAAAGCTTAACATTCAGAAAACTAAGATCATGGCATCTGGTCCCATCACCTCATGGGAAATAGATGCGGAGACAGTGGAAACAGTGGCAGACTTTATTTTTCTGGGCTCCAAAATCACTGCAGATGGTGATTGCAGCCATGAAATTAAAAGACGCTTACTCCTTGGAAGGAAAGTTATGACCAACCTAGATAGCATATTAAAAAGCAGAGACATTACTTTGCCAACAAATGTCTGTCTAGTCAAGGCTATGGTTTTTCCAGTGGTCATGTATGGATGTGAGAGGTGGACTGTGAAGAAAGCTGAGCACCGAAGAATTGATGCTTTTGAACTGTGGTGTTGGAGAAGACTCTTGAGAGTCCCTTGGACTGCAAGGAGATCCAACCAGTCCATCCTAAAGGAGATCAGTCCTGGGTGTTCATTGGAAGGACTGATGTTGAAGCTGAAACTCCAGTACTTTGGCCACCTCATGCGAAGAGTTGACTCATTTGAAAAGACCCTGATGCTGGGAGGGATTGGGGGCAGGAGGAGAAGGGGACGACAGAGGATGAGATGGCTGGATGGCATCACCAACTTGATGGGCATGAGTTTGAGTAAACTCCAGGAGTTGGTGATGGAGAGGGAGGCCTGGCGTGCTGCGATTCATGGGGTCGCAAAGAATCGGACACAAGTGAGTGACTGAACTGAACTGAACTGAACTGAAGTGTATGCAAGGCACCACACTGGGCTTTTCAGAGAATGCAGACGCTGACGAGGAGTTATTTGACACTTGTTGAGCACCCATTTTATTCCAGACATTAGTCTAAGCACTTTGTACATATTTTCTCACATAATACCCTTGCAAGGAAACATCCTGATCTCAACTTTAAGATGAAGACTATGCCTCAGTTAAATAACTTGTCCAAGATCAACTAGGTGATGGTATACCAGTTTTTGAGGCCTTTCCAAAGCCCTGTTCTTTGTTCTTGGGGATGTACAGTCTAGAACACCTAAATATTGGGCTGAGAGAGATAGGTGGCTGCTTCTGTCAAATGAGCCAGTGCTCTAGAATTGAGAGGATGAAGAGAACATTGGAAAAGCCTTCATGAAGGGGGAAGCATTTTAATTTGTTCCCAAAGAGTGAAAAGGCCTTTAAGGAAAAATAAAACCTTGCTACTTTTAAAGCATGTAAACCAGTGCTAGCTAATTTACGACAAGGACCATCCCAGAGTGAGGTTAGTACACAACCTATGTTACAAGTAAAAGGTGAGGAAAAACTAATGAAATATGAAGACCCTCCCAAGAAAAATTTTGACCCTAACCAGATAAAAATAGTGACTAAACATGTCACCAAGACTTCAAAGAACTTGCTCAAGTACTCACAATGCTCAAAGAAAACACAAGCATTTAAGGAAGATGTAGAGGATATAGATGTAGAGGGTGATGTAAAACTTATAGAATAATTAGACTGATAAAGGCTGAGGAAGAAAAGGTAGAAGGTGCTATAGATATAATTGTTATTTTTTATAGGTAAGCATCAAAATATATTAAAAATTCAGGAAAAGGCTTCTGAGTACTTGTAAAGGCATGTGTATTCCTGTGCAACATATTACCATACAACTTAGAGATTCAATCTCAGATTAAAACTTGGTGATTTAAAACAGCCACTTATCATTTTTCATGAATCTATGCATTGGTTGATTTGTTCTGCTGATCTGAGCTACTCCAGGCTTTCTCATGTATCTCTGGTCAACTAGTTGGCTGGCAGGTAGCTGGCTGGTCTACAGTCACTTTGCCTGGGGTGACTCAGCTCACCAGCATGCACCTGTCACATCCTCCAGCAGGCTAGACTGGACATGTTCTTATGGTAAATAAATAAAACCAATAGAGAGCACAGAAGATCACAAGTGCTTTTTCAAGTCTCTACTTGTATCAACTGAGCTAACATTCTATTGGCTAAAGTAAGTCACATGGCCAACCCTAGATTCAAGGGGAGGAGACTTTACCTGTTATGAAGAGGGCACTGTAGAATCTCAGGGCAAAGGAGTGCCTGCAGAGGGAGGTGAAGAATTGGTGCCTTGAATTCAATCTATCATAATATAAAAGTGAAAGTGAAAGTCACTCAGTTGTGTCCAACTCTTTGTGACCCCATGGACTGTAGCCCACCAGACTCCTCTGTCCTTGGAATTCTCCAGGCAAGAATACTGAGTGGGTAGCCATTCCCTTCTCCTGGGGGTCTTCCCAACCCAGGGATCAAACCAAGGTCTCCCGCATTACAGGCAGATTCTTTACCATCTGAACCACCAGGGAAGCCCACCACAATATAGAAGTGAATACTAAAAGGACTAAGCAAATAATATGAAATTTTTTGGTTGGAAAAAGGAAAACAGGGCTGGAAAGTGAGAGGAAGTAGAAGCAGGAGTGATAATAGAGATGTTATTTAACAACCAGTACGGTGCCGGTGAAGTAAGGGAAGAGCTTCCCTGGTGGCTCAGGTGGTAAAGAATCTGCCTGCAGTGCAGGAAACCTGGGTTCGATCCCTTGGTTAGGAAGATCCCCTGGAAAAGGGAATGGCTACCTACTCCAGTATTCTTGCCTGGAGAATTCCATGGACAGAGGAGCCTGGCAGGTTACAGTCCATGGGTTTGCAAAGAGTCGGACACGACTGAGTGACTAACACACACGCACAAACACACACACCAGGCACTGGCGAAGAAAAAAACTGAAAATGTGGCTTAGATGGCAAAGAATCCGCCTGCAATGCAGAAGACCCAGGCTTGATCCCTGGGTCAGGAAGATCCTCTGGAAAAGGAAATGGCTACCCACTCCAGTATCCTTGCCTTGAGAAGTCCATGGACAGAGGAGCCTGGCAGGCTACAGTTCATGGGGTTGCAAAGAGTCAGACACAATTGAGGAACCAACATTAAGGCACTGGCACCCACCAATCAGAACTGACATTGGCTACTATAGGAGTAGGATCTTGGTGGTCATCAGCTGTGTCAGACATTGATCCTTTTGTTGCACGGGGAGTTCTGAGGTACAGAAGAGTGGTAGGGTGGGCACATTGGAGCTTATTTTGGAAGTACGTCCATATTTGAGCCACTTTTTCAGCTGTAGCAGTGAGAGACTGAACATGCAAACACACAGTGACCAGATTATATATAAAAATAGAACTCTGACCCACAGCCTGCAACAGCCATCACAGGGAACTAGCATATTATCCACAGTAATCCCACCTGAGACAGCTATAGGAGGCCACATACTCACCCCTAAATAATCATATAAGGTGTCCTCCTTCTGGTTAGTCTACCTAAAACTTTCCCACCAATAAGCCTCCAATGAGAGCATTTTTGAAGGCTTCCCCTTCCTCCCCCTTATAAACCTTTTCCATTCCTCTGCCTGGTTATGAGTCTCTGTCAAAACACAAGTGATGGCAGCTAGCTCCTTCGCTACAGGAGCTCTGAATAAGTAGCTTTTGTCTTTTCTCATTTGACTAATTTCCATTTATTTCCGTGGCAGAGTGTATGTCTTAATACTAAACCTGAATGCAAACGTACTGATGTTATCACTGCTTGTTATGCAGAGCTTACAGATTCTGTGCTAAGAAATAAAGGGTTAAGTGTAGATAAAGAGATAAAGGATATGGTTTATTGCATACAATCATAGTTATTTATCAGACAAAATACTTTCAGTTGCATATTTTAAAAAACAAAAAATTTATTTTTTAAAAAATGGAGTCCCCCCCCCCCAACAGGAGGGCCTGCTTTCCATGTGCTTTTTAAATAAATGAGATCAATGAAGAACACCCTTCACCTGATATCTCGTTCTCAAGTCTGGTGGACCAGAAGAATATGGGCTGGGAAGATAAATGGGACCATCCTGCTTGGCTTAAACCAACTAATGAATCATACCTCTGGGACTGGAAGAAAAGATCCCATTTATAGTAGGAGCAAAAGCAATAAAATACCAAACAATAAGCTTAACAAGAAATGTAGAAGCCCATGCTTAAAAAAAACTGATACTTGTTGTCTTATTCAATAAGAATGAAGTCACTAGGCACTGTAGTTCCTGACCTTCAACATACACTGAAAGGAGTTTAGGCTGGGGATGAGAAATGAGGCATCTGTGCTCTGGGAAAACTGGCAGAACAGGCCTTCAGATAGTTATTCCCAGGAGAGGGTTTTATGAGCCCAGATTCTTACATTTTCTCATATCTAGAAAAGGACCAAAATCATTAACAGAGACATCTTCTCCTTGTGACTAGAATTAACCTTCTGCCAAAATGTGTGCTCGGTTGAATGCATCCCACTTCACTAAAACCATATATATACTAACTTCCACCCCACCTCTTCAAAGCAGTTCCTCAGAGTAGTCTGAGATGCTGTCTCCCAGGCTATAGTCCTTATTTTGCTCCAAATAAAACTTAACTCACAATTCTCATATTGTGCTTTTTTTTTTTCAGTCAACACTTCCTAAAAAGAAAATTTTAAATGGATTCAGGGACACTAAAGGAGATTTGAATAAATGGAAATCTAGTATAATTTCTTGAACATTAAAACTCAACTTGATAAAAATATATTTATAAATTAATATATAAACTTAGTGAAACCCCAGTGAAAAATGCCAAAATTATTTTTAAAGGGAGACATACAAAAGTAGCCAGAAAAAAGTATAAAATTGTAATGTTATTTTTCAGTTATGCTATAATTTAAAAGATTCTAAAATTCAAAAATTGGCTTTTTCTGCCAGGATAAGGGAGAATGTGCTGGGAATCAGTAGATTCTTCACTAGATGTACTTGCATTACTATGGAAAAGGATCATTTATGTTGCTATTAGTTATCTACAATTTCCAGAGTTGTGGAATAGCTCAAAGACATGGAAAGGCTGAGATAGCCTGGTGAACTAGGCAAAATACTGGCTAATCTTTTCCTGTTCATTCCCAAATTTTAACAAAATTTTCTGGTAGTTCCCCCACCTTGTAATCATAATAATCTTGAAAAAAAGAAAGCTTTCACAAAATAAATCTGACTCATTGGATTTGACTTTTTTATTTACTATAAGTGAAGCAAGCATGTTAATTTACTATACAGGCCTCCTTAAGTTTGCTTTGCCAAATGAAGAGTCATACAAAATTAATTTTTATTTGGAAATTTTCAAAAGGAAACTTAGATTGGACTTTTTAAGGCCTTTGTTATTTGGAATCCTGCTTTTGAACTGTGGTGTTGAAGAAGACTCTTGAGAGTCCCTTGGACTGCAAGGATATCCAGTTAGTCCATCCTAAAGGAAATCAGTCCTGAATATTCATTGGAAGGACTGATGCTGAAGCTGAAACTCCAATACTTTGGCCACCTGATGCGAAGAACTGACTCATTTGAAAAGACCCTGCTGCTGGGAAAGATTGAAGGCAGGAGGAGAAGGGGATGACAGAGAATGAGATGGTTGGATGGCATCACATGGACATGAGTTTGAGTAGGCTCTGGGAATTGGTGATGGACAGGGAGGCCTGATATGCTGCAGTCTGTGGGGTCGCAAAGAGTTGGACATGACTGAGTGACTGAACTGAAGCTAACAAAGCCAATAAACTCCATCAGATTTCACCTGCAGAGTCTATAAATTTGGATTAATTCCTCTCTTCTTGAGGTGCCTCAACTGATATGAGACTGCTGGCCTTATTTATCTCTTGTGTAATTAATCAGAACAGAACTCCTTTAAGAGACTTCATGATATTAATACGCTTGTAGGTTAGAAAAAGAATGTGTGTGTGTGTGCATGCTCAGTAGTGTCTGACTCTTTTCAACTTTGTGGACTATAGCCTGCCAAGCTCCTCTGTCCATGGAGTTTTCCAGGCAAGAATACTGGAGTGGGTTGCCATTTCCTTCTCCAGGGTATCTTCCTGACCTGGGGATTGAACCTGAGTTTCTTGAGTCTCCTGCACTGGCAGGCAGATTCTTTTACCTCTGTGCCACCTGGAAATATTGTACATTCACAAAAATAAGTAGAAGCCTTTCTGAATTACAGACACATAGACGTATGGATGGAGAGCTTAGCACTTCAATTCCAAAATTTCAGCCACCAGTCAAGAGTTGACACAAAAATACCAAAGCACTCTGATCTAGACATAAAAAAACTGTTCTCCTTCCCAGTGAGTACAACTTCTTGGCTGGCTTGAGCTCAAAATAGACAAATGACAAGTCAAACAAGCAAATTTTCTGTCTTCTCTATCTCAACAGCAGCAACAGCAACAACAACAACTTAAAGATTTCCATAATCTGTTAATGCAGTTTTGGAGATTATCAAAATGGTCATACATTCAAACCTAAATCCTAATTTTGCTGAAACCAGTGGGGAATAATTGATCAGTCATAAATGAAACATATCCACACACAATTAGTGAAAATTAGACACAAACAAACAAACTAGAGAAGTGGAAAGTCAGGAAAGTTCAAGAAATATTGCCATTTGGCATTCATCCCTGGGAGCAACAATAGTATGTGCCAGGCCTCAAGCCATTTACTTAGTTGTTTCAGATGAATTCAGTGAGGATCTTGGTGGAGGATCTCCAGAAAGATCATTTATTGAAAAAAAGAAAAGTAAAATCATGACTCCAATACAAATGTAAAATGAACATATGTTGAGATTTTATTTAACTCATTTATTGAGAGAACCAATAAAGAAGATATCACAATTAGTTCCTCATTCCCAGTAATTATAACAAAACAAAACACCCCAAACTCAGAATGGAGTCTCATTGTCTGACTTAAATCATTTATGCCCATAGTTGAACTGACTGACTGTGTGGATCACAACAAACTGTGGAAAATTTTTAAGAGATGAGAATACCAAACCACCTTACCTGCCTCCTGGAAAACCTGTATGCAGGTCAAGGGGAAGCAACAGTTAGACCCTTACATGGAAAAACAGACTGGTTCAAAATTGGGAAAGGAGTTCATCAAGGCTGTATGTTGTCACGCTGCTTATGTAACTTCTATGCAGAATGCTGCATGAGAAATGCCAGGCTGGACAAGCACAAGCTGTAATCAGGATTGCCAGGAGAAAATATCAATAGCCTCAGATATGCAGATACCGTCACCCTTGTGAGCAGAAAATGAAGAGTAACTAAAGAGCCTCTTGATGAAAGTGGAAGAGGAGAGTGAAAAGGCTGGCTTAAAACTCAACATTCAAAAATTAAGATCATGGCATCTGGTCCTATCACTTCATGGCAAATAGATGGGAAAACAATGGAAACAGTGACAGACTTTATTTTCTTGGGCTCCAAAATCACTGCAGTGACTGCAGCCATGAAATTAAAAGATGTTTGCTTCTTGGAAGAAACGCAATGACAAACCTAGACAGTGTATTAAAAAGCAGAGATGTTACTTTGCTGACAAAGGTCCATATAGTCAAAGCTGTGGTTTTACCAGTAGTCATGTATGGATGTGAGAACTGGGCAATAAAAAAGGCTGAGTGCCAAAGAATTGATGCCTTAGGACTGTGGTGCTGGAGAAGACTCTTGAGAGTCACTTGGACAACAAGGAGATCAAACCAGTCAATCCTAAAGGAAATCAACCCTGAATATCATTGGAAGGACCGGTGCTGAAGCTGAAACTCCAATACTTTGACCACCTGATGCAAAGAGCCGACTTACTGGAAAGGACTCATGTTGGGAAAGATTGAAGGCAGAAGGAGAAGGGGATGGCAGAGGATGAGATGGTTGGATGGCATCACTGACTCAATGGACATGAGTTTAAGCAAGCTCTGGGAAATAGTGAAGGACAGGGAAGCCTGGCATGCTGCAGTCCATGGGGTCACAAAGAGTTAGACATGACTGAGCAACTGAACAACAAAAACTACTATGTTCCAGGGAATGGAATTCTCTGTCCATGTTTAGGTCTGTGCCCAGAGATGGACTGAGAATGGGGGATTGGTGACTCCTCAACAAAAAATTAGGGCATTGTTATTCACAGTAAGAAAGGAGGATGGATGCTGGGCATACTGCAGACTTAGGAACCTAGTTTGTTTACTGTATGTAGGCCATATAAAAATGGAAGGTCTGATTAAGAAAAATTGTGGTTGTACTTTGACCAAACTTGGCAAAAGGATTCATGTGAATGTAAAATATGTCAGTCTTGTAGCCTGTGGATCTAGAATGATGATGGAAGTCATAATAAAAATGGAGAACACAAAGAGCAGATACAGGGATAAGGTGAACAGCACAGTATAAACACATTAAGATGAACTGGGACTTTGGTATATTTCCAGGCTTAGTTAAAGAAACTAATAGAGCAGGGAAGGGTCACATAAAAAAGGAAGGATAATTGATGGGGCAAGAGCTCAGCAGAGATGAGGGTTAAATGGAAGGTGTTGCAAACAGGTCAGTATGCTTTTTCTCCAGAAACAAAAGGGAATGGTCAGAGGATAGCTAAAGATATGGAAACCTTTTGAAAAGGAAGGGAGAGGAGTTGAGGAAGTTCACAAAGGATGACTTCAAAGTCCATAGGAAACAGAGGTGGATTTACCTTGAATCTAATGAAATTTAACACTTTAGAACTCCTAAGTTTCATGGGTCCCTCCCTTTTCTAGCAATGTGTTGACATGTTTTTGTAAGATTTGCAAAAGTACAATATTTAACTGTATTTGGTTAAGATTGCTATCTCTTTCCATTTAAGATTCCTGTTTGTCACATTTTTGTCTCATGTGGATTGGCATTGGAGAGTGGAGAGCATTTTGAAGGTCTGGCTACAGGGAAGTTAGCTGGGAATATATTTAATTTGGTTTAGTGGGGTATATTCCTTTGTTCTCAGTCACTTCTGTGTATAGGTAAGTCCCATTTGTAGCAAACCTAGTGTACAAATGACATCCAGGAATACTCCACAGCCCACTGAGCTGAACTAACCCTTCATCATGGCATGAAGGTATGGAGCCAAAAGTCATAACGTTAAATGAACATTTTCAACAGTGCTTGGCATCAGAAGTGTGTGGATAGTGGAGGTGAAACAAAGGTTGAAAAGTAAGGAGTCATAATCTATAGAAATTTCTTCCATTCCCTATAGCTTATATATGAAAGAAACTTAGTAGTTTTCCTCAATTTGACAGTGATCCTAAAAATTTTCTTCATATTACCAGTAACAGAATCAGGAAAATGAAAGAAATTTTTCTAAAATATCAATTTAAAAAACCTACAAATTTTGATTAACTCTGCTAAGGGAAAGATAATGATCTTTATATTCTCTCTATAAAAAATAATATTATGAAGTCATCACCATATGAAGAGATGATCATAGAGTATGCAGGCAAAAACATTGTAAGAAACATAGAGATATGTCAGGCAGTTAATTACTAAAAATGTTGTGTAATTTTCCTATATATTATGATGATATATTTCCCCTTAAAATTTTATGCTTTATGGTTTTTTTATGAATACAAAATATTATATTCATGATTTTGTATTCTTTTCCTTAAAAAATCCTTCTCCTCAAATTGTGTAAACTTCAGACTTCACAAAATCTCTTGGGAAACTAGGTCATCTGTGCATTTGGGGGTGGGATGTGAGTTTCCATCTGATTTCTTAAAGACAGTGGGAAAAGTCTGGAGTGATGATTGTAAAATGAGCTGAGAGTCAGCTGAGGAAGAGAGTAGCTCTGGGGCACCATCTGAGGCTATATATCCCTTGTTCATTTTTTGATATGGTTAATACTGGACAGGGATCCCTGGTAAAACAACATATCACCAATTACAGGTTTTGAGTGAGCAGTGATCAGTGTCAGATTTAAGATTTTTAAAATGGATTTGACAGCAGATAGAATAGCTATAGCTAACTCCTCTGGCTGGATCTCATGAATCCTTTGATGATTCACTAACATATGCTCCTGAGATGATCTCACCTTTCATTGTGCTTTTGCTCATCTGTTACTGAGTTATCTCTTGTTGTCATACCTTCACTTATGGTGTTTGGATTCAGTTTGGGAGTCATTCACCCTTGTGGTTCCTCTGACACACCTCTCTGCATAGCCTTCTCCATGGGGACAGGTCTCTTTCCTCTCTTGGTGTTATCTGAAGGCAGGCCTGTGGTCTGAGCTTAATTACTGAAAGTGAGTGTGTGGTTGTAAATAGGAAACAGTAGTAGACTGAAAAATAATAAGTGGTTATCACAAGGATGGAACTGGTGTCATTTCTGGTGACAGTTTGAAACTACATCACAAGTAACTGGTATTACTAATAATTTGCTTTTACTAACTATGGAATGTTTGTGAATGACTTACATGGTGATAAATTAGAGCTGATTTAATATCATTCTTACCTGGATTTTGCTGTACTTCTCTTTAAGTGAGAGAGAAAGTAGTAGAATTACAGTTGGGTGGGCTTCCCTGGTGCTTCAGCAATGAAGGAGATGTGGGTTTGATCCCTAGGTCAGGAAGATCCCCTGGAGAAGGAAATGGCAACCCACTCCATTTTTCTTGCCTGGGAAATCCTGTGGAGAGAGGAGCCTGGTAGGCTACAGTCTGTGGGGTTGCAAAGAGTCAGACATGACTAAGCATGCACCCACTTACACGATCCGGCACTGGTGAAGTGACCTCAGGTGTACATCAACTATCGTGGGAGTGAGATAGAAAGGCGGTAAGGATTGCTAGACTGAAGATGCTATACACAGAAAGATGCTGCAGCTCTTGTGTATGTCACTCTTAAATTTGCCCTCCTTTGGTTCCAAGACTCTTTGATGAAAGAGAGGGGATATTTATCTCAGGGAGTAATCTTCTGTGCAGAAGACAATTTGGTCCACACACAGGGCAGAACCCAAAGTAGCTGTATGACCCTGAACAAGTCATTAGCTTTTCCCAACTTTAGTTCCCCACCTGGAAAGTTGAGTTGTGTCCTGTGGAATAACTACTTCACAGGCTTTTTGTGAGAACCAAAGGAGATTGTGATTTTTGCTATGAATACTATTTGTAGAGATCTGGTAGCAAGTCCATTGAAACTAAAGATCTCAGAAAAAGACAACCTGTTAAGCCCTTAACTCCTAAGTCTTTTCCTCCACTCCTCCCACACATAGGCACACATGCTCAGTGAATCCTTCACCCCTCTCCTGCTCAAGTCTCTGCTTCCTAAATTCTCCAACACACCACATTCTAAACAAAAACCATTAGGAACTTTTAGATGGGTTGAGACCCCCAGCAGGGCTGGGCCCCATTTTTGGTAACATGTTGATATGATGATGTTTGAGAATTAGTTCTGAAACTCATTACTTTTCCCCTAAATGGAATTTTTCCTGGAAGGCCATAAAAATAGAAGGGATTAAACTTTTTACTAGGTTGATCAGGTTACATGCATCCTCTGGCCTGATACATCACAAACAAGAAAATAATAAAAGGCATTTACACAGAGACTTTCTGCCAGAGGTCTTCTCAACACATCATAAAACATTAGAAGATGACAAGTAAGAGATTGGAATCAGCCGTGCCTATAAACTAGCACTCACTCACAGCCTGTGCATTCAGGGTGGGAGAAAACTTGAAGGGTATGAGGGATTGCATAAACAGGCCTTGTGAGCCAGTGAGAATGGCTGTTTGGCTGTTCTAGTGCCCTCCTACCAAGGAAAATCAGAGCCTGTTTTGCTCGTGGCTGCTCTGACCAGCAGCTTCAGGCTCCATTGTTCCTGATACTAAGGGCATTCCAAATGCTGGGCATGACATATCATCTAGTGCCTAAACTCTGAAAATTCAGTCTTTGAGAAGACAAGGCTGGAAGAATGATTTTTATCATTTTATCAGTAAAAATGGTGATTTCCTTTGGAGGAAGTTGAAAAGTTCAGATTGTGACAATATCTCAGCCATCATTCAGTGTACATTTGTTGACCCTTATTCACAGTCCCTCCCCTATAACTGGTTGTGGAGCTAGAATAGTTTCCATTGCAACTTAGCACTCTACTTTGCCTGTATTTTATCATAGCCTTTACCACTGACTTGTCTCTCCAATCTAGACGCAAATCTATTGAGTGCCTGATTTATTAGGGTTCAATAAATGTTTTCCTTTTTTTTTTTTTTTTACAGTGAAACACTCAAGTTTATTTAATAATTTTATTTAACCTTCCATTCAGGACTTGACCCCATGGACATGTCCTCTCTAAGGCATATGGGTTTGATCGCCTTTTTCCTATTACATCCTCCTATCATGTCTCTTATTTTCTGAATGCTCAGCTCTCTGGTACTAATAGAATTGTCCTTTCTAAAACTGTAAATTCTTGTTTTCTTTCTGTGTTTCCCTTTGGACAGTTTCTCCTCCTATGTCTTCAAGTTCATTAACCTTTTCTTCTTTTTTTTTTTCATTTATTTTTATTAGTTGGAGTCTAATTACTTTACAATATTGTAGTGGTTTTTGCCATACATTGACATGAATCAGCCATGGATTTACATGTGTTCCCCATCCTGACTCCCCTCCCACCTCCCTCCCCATCCCATCCCTCTGGGTCATCCCAGTGCACCAGCCACGAACACTTGTCTCATGCATCCCACCTGGACTGGCGATCTGTTTCACACTTGATAATATACATGTTTCAATGCTGTTCTCTCAGATCATCCCACCCTCACCTTCTCCCATAGAGTTCAAAAGTCTGTTCTGTACATCTGTGTCTCTTTTTCTGTCTTGCATATAGGGTTATCATTACCATCTTTCTAAATTCCATATATATGCGTTAGTATACTGTATTGGTCTTTATCTTTCTGGCTTACTTCACTCTGTATAATGGGCTCCAGTTTCATCCATCTCATTAGAACTGATTCAAATGAATTCTTTTTAATGGCTGAGTAATATTACAGTGTGTATATGTACCACAGCTTCCTCATCCATTCGTCTGCTGATGGGCATCTAGGTTGCTTCCATGTCCTGGCTATTATAAACAGTGCTGCGATGAACATTGGGGTGCACGTGTCTCTTTCAGATCTGGTTTCCTCAGTGTGTATGTTCAGGAGTGGGATTTCTGGGTCATATGGCAGTTCTATTTCCAGTTTTTTAAGGAATCTCCACACTGCTAACAAGAATGAAAGGGGAAATTAACAATAACACAAAAATAGTGGGAGACTCTAATACCCCAGTTACATCTATGGATAGATCAACTAAACAGAAAATTAATAAGGAAACACAAATTTTAAATGACACAATGGTCCAGCTAGACCTAATTGATATCTATAGGACATTTCACCCCAGAACAATCAATTTCACCTTTTTCTCAAGTGCACACGGAATCTTCTCCAGAATAGATCACATCCTGGGCCATAAATCTAGCCTTGGTAAGTTCAAAAAAATTGAAATCATTCCAGTCATCTTTTCTGACCACAATGCAGTAAGATTAGATCTCAATCACAGGAAAAAAACTATTAAAAATTCCAACATATGGAGGCTAAATAACACGCTTCTGAATAACCAACAAATCATAGAAGAAATAAAAAAAGAAATCAAACTATGCATAGAAATAAATGAAAATGAAAACACAACAACCCCAAACCTATGGGACACTGTAAAAGCAGTGCTAAGGGGAAGGTTCATAGCAATACAGGCTTACCTCAAGAAATAAGAAAAAAGTCAAATAAATAACCTAACTCTACACCTAAAGCAACTAGAGAAGGAAGAAATGAAGAATCCCAGGGTTAGTACAAGGAAAGAAATCTTAAAAATTAGGCAGAAATAAATGAAAAAGAAACAAAAGAGACCATCGCAAAAATCAACAAAGATAAAAGCTGGTTTTTTGAAAAGGTAAATAAAATTGACAAGCTGTTAGCCAGACTCATCAAGAAACAAAGGGAGAAGAACCAAATCAACAAAATTAGATATGAAAATGGAGAGATCACAACACTCAACTCTGAAATACAAAGGATCATAAGAGACTACTATTAGCAGCTATATGCCAATAAAATGGACTGGAAGACATGGACAAATTCTTAGAAAAGTATAACTTCCCGAAACTGAACCAGGAAGAAATAGAAGATCTTAACAGACCCATCACAAGCACAGAAATTGAAACTGTAATCAGAAATCTTCCAGCAAACAAAAGCCCAGGACCAGATGACTTCACAGCTGAATTCTACCAAAAATTTAGAGAAGAGCTAACACCTATCTTACTCAAACTCTTCCAGAAAATTGCAGAAGAAGGCAAACTTCCAAACTCATTCTATGAGGCCACAAT
Organism: Odocoileus virginianus; assembly: GCF_023699985.2. Lineage (NCBI taxonomy): Eukaryota > Metazoa > Chordata > Mammalia > Artiodactyla > Cervidae > Odocoileus > Odocoileus virginianus. The sequence goes on along the minus strand of NC_069675.1, from coordinate 14,163,832 downwards.
CACCCTAATACCAAAACCAGACAAAGATGCCACAAAAAAGGAAAACTACAGGCCAATATTACTGATGAACATAGATGCAAAAATCCTTAACAAAATTCTAGCAAACAGAATCCAACAACATATTAAAAAGATCATACACCATGACCAAGTGGGCTTTATCCCAGGAATGCAAGGATTCTTTAATATCTGCAAATCAATCAATGTAATACACTACATTAACAAATTGAAAGATAAAAACCATATGATTATATCAAGAGATGCAGAAAAAGCCTTTGACAAAATTCAACATCCATTGATAATAAAAACTCTCCAGAAAGCAGGAAGAGAAGGAACATACCTCAACATAATAAAAGCTATATATGACAAACCCACAGCAAACATCATCCTCAATGGTGAAAAACTGAAAGCATTTCCCTTAAAGTCAGGAACAAGACAAGGGTGCCCACTCTCACCACTATATTCAACATAGTTTTGGAAGTGTTGGCCACAGCAATCAGAGCAGAAAAAGAAATAAGCTGAATCCAGATAGGAAAACAAGAAGTAAAACTCTCACTGGTTGCAGATGACATGATCCTCTACATAGAAAACCCTAAAGACTCTACCAGAAAATTAGTAGAGCTAATCAATGAATACAGTAATGTTGCAGGATATAAAATTAACACACAGAAATCCCTTGCATTCCTATACACTAACAATGAGAAAACAGAAAGAGAAATTAAGGAAACAATACCATTCACCATTGCAACAAAAAGAATAAAATACTTAGGAGTATATCTACCTAGAGAAAGGAAAGACCTATATATAGAAAACCATAAAACACTGATGAAAGAAATCAATGATGACCCAAATAGATGGAGAAATATACCGTGTTAATGGATTGGAACAATCAATATTGTGAAAATGAGTATACTACCCAAAGCAATCTATAGATTCAATGCAATCCCTATCAAGCTATCAAGGGTATTTTTCACAGAACTAGGACAAATAATTTCACAATTTGTATGGAAATACAAAAAATCTCGAATAGCCAAAGCAATCTTGAGAAAGAAGAATGGAACTGGAGGAATCAACCTGCCTGACTTCAGGCTCTACTACAAAGCCACAGTCATCAAGACAGTATGGTACTGGCACAAAGACAGAAATGTAGATCAATGGAACAGAATAGAAAGCCCAGAGATAAATCCACGAACCTATGGACAACTTATCTTCGACAGAGGAGGCAAGAATATACGAATGGAAAAAAGACAACCTCTTTAACAAGTGGTGCTGGGAAAACTGGTCAGCCACCTGTAAAAGAATGAAACTAGAACACTTTCTAACACCATACACAGAAATAAACACAAAATGGATTAAACATCTAAACGTTAAGAACAGAAATCATAAAACTCCTAGAGGAGAACATAGGCAAAACACTCTCCGACATAAATCACAGCAGGATCCTCTATGACCCACCTCCCAGAATATCAGAAGTAAAAGCAAAAATAAACAAACGGGACCTAATGAAACTTAAAAGCTTTTGCACAACAAAGGAAACTATAAGCAAGGTGAAAAGACAGCCTTCAGAATGGAGAAAATAATAGCAAATGAATAAACAGACAAAGGATTAATCTCAAAAATATACAAGCAGCTTCTGCAGCTCAATTCCAGAAAAGTAAATGACCCAATCAAAAAATGGGCCAAAGAACTAAACAGACATTTCTCCAAAGAAGACATACAGATGGCTAACAAACACATAAAAAGATGCTCAACATCACTCATGATCAGAGAAATGCAAATGAAAACCACAATGAGGTACCATTACACGCCAGTCAGGATGGCTGCTATCCAAAAGTCTACAAGCAATAAATGCTGGAGAGGGTGCGGAGAAAAGGGAGCCCTCTTAGACTGTTGGTGGGAATGCAAACTAGTACAGCCACTATGGAAAACAGTGTGGAGATTTCTTTAAAAACTGGAAATAGAACTGCCATATGACCCAGCAATCCCACTCCTGGGCATACACACCGAGGAAACCAGATCTGAAAGAGACACATGCACTCCAATGATCACCGCAGCACTGTTTATAATAGCCAGGACATGGAAGCAACCTAGATGCCCATCAGCAGATGAATGGATAAGGAAGCTGTGGTACATATACACACTGTAATATTACTCAGCCATTAAAAAGAATTCATTTGAATCAGTTCTAATGAGATGGGTGAAACTGGAGCCCATTATACAGAGTGAAGTAAGCCAGAAAGATAAAGACCAATACAGTATACTAACACATATATATGGAATTTAGAAAGATGGTAATGATAACCCTATATGCAAGACAGAAAAAGAGACACAGATGTACAGAACAGACTTTTGGACTCTATGGGAGAAGGCGAGGGTGGGATGTTCTGAGAGAATAGCATTGAAATGTTTGCCTTTATATTTTCCACCTGACTAGGCTTATCAAATCATCTAGATTTTAAAATCATCTTTTATTGATATAATTTTATTCCAAATGATAGGATTTCTCCTTGGCAACTCTCTTCTTGATGTATTCATGGGTTTCTCATAGAAATCTCAAAGTCAGAATATAAGAAATGTCAACAGAAGTTTGTTTCCCACCCACCTGCTCTTCCTCACACCCATGCTCAAGTTTTCTGTGTCTCTGTCACCACATCTACTCAGTTATTCAAACTAGAACCTGAGAAGTCACCTTCTTTATTTTTTTGGCTGCTAGGTGTATTTTTATTATTAAATTTATTTTTTATTGAGGTAATATTGATTTATATGTTTTGTATGTTTCATAACATATGTTTCACATGTGCAAAATTATATTTTTTACTTCTGTAGATGTTAATACTATAGTGTGCTCAATACCACAAATTTAATTTCCATCCTCCCATCACCACACATTTGATTCCCTTTACCCAGTTCACCCTCCCCCTCCCCCTTATCTTCTGTTAACCATTATTCTATTCTCTGTATTGGTGTGTTTGTTTTTGTTTGGTTTATTCATTTTTTTGTTTGTTTTTTATTACACACGTGAGTGAAATAGTGCAGTGTCTGTTTCCCCATCTGACTTATTTCACTTAGTGTGATACCCTTGAGTTTATCTATGCTGTTGCAAATGGCATGGTTTCATCTTTTTTAATGCCTTAGTATTCCATTTTAATATTTATATAATGATATTTATATCATTCCATATATATAGAAATCATTTATTTATAATGAAATTTATTTGTTGAGGAAACCAAGCTGTTTCTCAGGATTGTCTTACAGTCTGGATTTTGCTTACTGCATCTTTATGGTGCATTTTGACATGCCGCTTTATCCTTAGTATTTCTTGTAGGTAGATTGGTAGATGGATCAGAGGCTTGATTGAATTCAGGTCTGATTTTTTTCCCAAGATGACTACTTCGTAGTGGCATTGTGTTTTTCTATTAGAAGGCTTGCGATTTCTGGTTGTCTATCAGCAGCTATTAATTCAATACTTAGATTCATTACTTCACTAGGTTTGTAAAACAATGATACTCAAAAATTGTTATTCTTTCTTCATTAGTTATATGGGTCTCATCTATAAGGAGAAATATCCTCTTATCCACTATTTGGAGAGCAATGTTATGAAGACTAAAGGAAATTCTCTGGATTTGGTAGTAACATTCCCTCTGAAGACAACTGAAAGAAGCTGGACCAAAAAAACACTTTAAAAGTAAATAGTGAGGAAAAGTGATGGTGAATAGTTATGGGGTTTTGATCAGCAGAAGTTCAGAGAGATAGGCTTCAGCTACTGCTTCCCTGGAGGTGTTCATTTTTGGGAACACAGCTACACTTTTGGCAGGTCAGTGTAGGAAGTATTTGGCATCAGGAGGTGGAGACTCCTGTGCCATTCAAAAATGTTTTTATTCTGGGTGCATATGCTCATTTCAGGGAAAAGAATGAAAGGTAGAACTATACCTTATCTTGACAGAGACAAGGATTAGAGCCCAGCACAATCCAAGTTAGGGAAAAGAATTGAAATGCTCCCTGCTCAGGACTGAGATCTCAACGGGCTGTGTCTTGGGAACAGGGAATAGGGGTACAACTACGCTGTGGTAATTCATCTTGGCAACTCAGAAAAACCTTGGCTTCCAACAGCGAGGGCCCTCAGCTACCTGATAGAAGGGGGAAGAAAATCTCTGAAGGAAGATAAGATTGTTTAAGACTTCAAATTACTTCTAAAGTGATTACAAGTGAAAATGGCCTCAAAATGATGAGATACACCAAGAAGTAAAACAATACAAGCCAGAACTAGCAGAGAAAGTAGATCCACAGAGACATCAGATACTGGAATTATCAGATATGAATTGTAGAACTACTATGCTTACTAAATTCATAGAGATAAATTTGGGGCTTAAAAATTTCAGCAGGGAGCTAGACATATAAAGAGTGATACGATGTTTTTCCCTTAATGTCAGAAACAAGAAAAGGATATTTGCTCTTGTCACTTCTATTGATCATTGTACTGAAGCTTCTAGCAAGGACAACTGGGAAAAATAAATAAAAGACATTCAGATTGGAAAGGAAGAAATAAAACCTCTCTATTCACAGATGACATGATCTTGTATCTAGAGAACATCCTAAAGAATCCACATCCACTAAAAAACTATTAGGATTAATTAACTCAGGAAGTTTCAGGATATAAGATCAAACCACAAAGAGACATTGCATTTTCCTACACTAACAATAAAACTTCTGAAAATGAAATTAAGAAAATAATTCAATTTACAATGGCTTAAAAAAGAAAAAATATTGGGTAGAAATCTAACAAACGAAATACAAGACTTATACACTGAAAACTACAAAATGCTGGTGGAAGAAATGAAAGAAAATCTAAACAAATGGAAAGATATACACGTTCACGGACTGGAATATTTAGGCAATATTTGATCTTCCCGATGCAGGGATCGAACCCAGGTCCCCCACATTGCAGGCAGGCGCTTTACTGTCTGAGCCACCAGGGAAGCCGTAGGTGACAATATCCTCCCAATTTATCCACAAATTCAGCATAATTTATGTCAAAAGCCTAGCTGATATTTTTCCAGAAAGGGACAAGTTAATATTAAAATTAATATGAGAATGCAAGGAAATCAGAATAGCCAGAAAAATCTTAAAAAACAAAAAAGTTGTAGGACTCACTTTTTTATTTCAAAATTTACTGCAAAGACATAGTAACCAACCAAGACAGTGTGGTACTGGGAAAAGGATAGGTATATAGTTAAATAAAATGGAATTGAAAAGTACAGAAATAATACCTTATATTGTGGTAAACTGACTTTTGATAAAAGTGTCAAGACAACTTCAATGGTAAAAGAATAGTCTTTTCAAAAAGTATTGCTGGGACAATTGGATAGCCACATGCAAAAGAATAAATTTGAACTCTCATCTCACAGTATACACAAACATTAACTCAATATTGATCGTAAAACTCACTGTAAGAGCTAAAACTATAAAACTGTTAGAAATAATATGAGTAAATGTTAATTGCCATGGATTAAGCAATGTTTTCTTAGCGGTGACACCAAAAGCACAAGCAACAAGAAAGAAAAAAACAGATAAATTTGACCTCATCAAAAAACTTTTTATGCTAAAAACAACCCCATCACAAAAGTGAAAAGGTAATCCACAGAATGGGATAAAACATACGCAATTTGAATATCTGATAAGGGATTGGTATCCAGAATATATAAAGAACTCGTTCAAGTCAATAATAAAAATCCAAGTAATCCAATATGAAAATGGGCCAAGATTTTGAGTAGACATTTCTCTGAAGAAGATGTACAGATGACCAATAAACACATGAAAAAATGCCTACCATGTTTAGTCATTCAGTTCAGTTCAGTTCAGTTCAGTTCAGTTGCTCAGTCATGTCCGATTCTTTGCAACCCCATGAATTGCAACACGCCAGGCCTCCCTGTCCGTCACCAACTCCTGGAGTTTACTCAAACTCATATGTGATGCCATCCAGCCATCCCATCCTCTGTCATCCCCTTCTCCTCCTGCCCCCAGTCTCTCCCAGCATCAGGGTCTTTTCCAATGAGTCAACTCTTCGCATGAGGTGGCCAAAGTATTGGAGTTTCAGCTTCAACATCAGTCCTTCCAATGAACACCCAGGACTGATCTCCTTTAGAACGTACTGGTTGGATCTCCTTGCAGTCCAAGGGACTCTCAAGAGTCTTCTCCAACACCACAGTTCAAAAGCATCAATTCTTCGGCACTCAGCTTTCTTCACAGTCCAACTCACATCCATACATGACCACTGGAAAAACCATAGCCTTAACCAGACGGACCTTTGTTGGCAAAGTAATGTCTCTGCTTTTTAATATGCTGTCTAGGTTGGTTATAACCTTCCTTCCAAGGAGTAAGCGTCTTTTAATTTCATGGCTGCAATCACCATCTGCAGTGATTTTGGAGCCCAAAAAAATAAAGTCTGACACTGTTTCCACTGTTTCCCCATCATTTCCCATGAAGTGATGGGACCAGATGGCTTGATCTTAGTTTCCTGAATGTTGAGCTTTAAGCCAACTTTTTCATTTTCCTCTTTCACTTTCATCAAGATGCTTTTCAGTTCCTCTTCACTTTCTGCCATAAGGGTGGTGTCATCGGCATATCTGAGGTTATTGATATTTCTCCCGGCACCCTTGATTCCAGCTTGTGCTTCTTCCAGCCCAGCATTTCTCGTGATGTACTCTGCATATAAGTTAAATAAGCAGGTGACAATATACAGCCTTGAGGTACTCCTTTTCCTATTTGGAACCAGTCTGTTGTTCCATGTCCAGTTCTAACTGTTGCTTCCTGACCTGCATGTAGGTTTCTCAAGAGGCAGGTCAGATGGTCTGGTATGCCCATCTCTTTCAGAATTTTCCACAGTTTTATTGTGATCCACACAGTCAAAAGCTTTGGCATAGTCAATAAAGCAGAAATAGATGTTTTTCTGAACTCTCTTGCTTTTTTTATGATCCAATTTGATCTTAGGGAAATGCAAATCACAAACACAATGCGATTTTGTTTTACACCTGCTAGGGTGGTTATAATTAAAAAGATGGGTGATAAGTCTTGGAGACAATGTGGAGAAATTGGACCCCTTATACACTGCTGATGGAAATACAAGATTCCTTCCGACAGACACACACTAGAGAAAAATTTAAAGACTATTATTCAAGGAGACAAGAATATTCAATGGAGAAAAGACAACCTCTTTAACAAGTGGTGCTGGGAAAACTGGTCAACCACTTGTAAAAGAATGAAACTAGAACACTTTCTAATACCATACACAAAAATAAACTCAAAATGGATTAAAGATCTAAACATAAGATGAGAAACTATAAAACTCCTAGAAGAAAACATAGGCAAAACACTCTCCGACATAAATCACAGCAGGATCCTCTATGACCCACCTCCCAGAGTAATGGAAATAAAAGCAAAAATAAATAAATGGGACCTAATTAAACTTAAAAGCATTTGCACAACGAAGGAAACTATAAGCAAGATGAAAAGACAGCCTTCAGAATAGGAGAAAATAATAGCAAATGAAGCAACTGACAAAGAATTAATCTCAAAAATATACAAGCAACTCCTGCAGCTCAATTCCAGAAAAATAAATGACCCAGTCAAAAAATGGGCCAAAGAACTAAACAGACATTTCTTCAAATAAGACATACATGGCTAACAAACACATAAAAAGATGCTCAACATCACTCATTATCAGAAAATGCAAATCAAAATCACAATGAGGTACCATTTCACACCAGTCAGAATGGCTGCTATCCAAGGGTCTACAAACAATAAATGCTAGAAAAGGTGCGGAGAAAAGGGAACCCTCTTACACTGTTGGTGGGAATGCAAACTAGTACCGCCACTATGGAGAACAGTGTGGGGATTCCTTAAAAAACTGGAAATAGAACTGCCATATGATCCAGCAATCCCACTGCTGGGCATACACACTGAGGAAACCAGAATTGATATAGACATGTGTACCCCAATGTTCATCGCAGCACTGTTTACAATAGCCAGGACATGGAAGCAACCTAGATGCCCATCAGCAGACGACTGGATAAGAAAGCTGTGGTACATATACACACTGTAATATTATTCAGCCATTAAAAAGAAATACGTTTGGATCAGTTCTAATGAGGTGGATGAAACTGGAGTCTATTATACAGAGTGAAGTATGCCAGAAAAAAAATATATCAATAGAGTATACTAACGCATATATATGGAATTTAGAAAGATGGTAACGATAAGCCTATATGTGAGACAGCAAAAGAGACACAGATGTATAGAACAGTCTTTTGGACTCTGTGGGAGAGGGCAAGGGTGGGATGATTTGAGAGACTGGCATTGAAACATGTATATTATCATATGTGAAGTGGATCACCAGTCCAAGTTCGATGCATGGGATAGGGAGCTTGGGGCTGGTGCACTGGGATGACCCAGAGGGATGGGATGGGGAGGGAGAGGGAGGAGGAGGGGGGTTCAGGATGGGAACACATGTACACCCGTGGCTAATTCATAACTATGTATGGCAAAACCACTACAGCATTGTAAAGTAATTAGTCTTCAATTAAAATGAATAAATTTATTTTAAAAAATGTAAAAAAAAAAAAGACTATTGTTCATTAAAGGGAAAATGATGCCAGATGACATCATCTGTGATGTAGCAAGGAAAGGAGAGCAAAGAAAGTGGTAAATATGTGGGTGAATCTAAATGACCATTAACTATATAAAGCAGCTGCACTCAATATGAGAGCAAATTTGGAAAACTCAGCAGTGGCCACAGGCTTGGAAAACGTCAGTTTTCATTCCAATCCCAAAGAAAGGAAATCCCAAAGAATGCTTAAAGTACCACACAATTGCACTCATCTAACATGCTAGTAAAGTAATGCTCAAAATTCTCCAAGCCAGGCTTCAGCAATACATGAGCCATGAACTTCCAGATGTTCAAGATGGTTTTAGAAAAGGCAGAGGAACCAGAGATCAAATTGCCAACACCCACTGGATCATCGAAAAAGCAAGAGAATTCCAGAAAAACATCTACTTCTGCTTTATTGACCATGGCAAAACCTTTGACTGTGTGGATCACAATAAACTGTGGAAAATTCTGAAAGAGATGGGAATACCAGACCACCTGACCTGCCTCTTGAGAAACCTACATGCAGGTCAGGAAGCAACAGTTAGAACTGGACATGGAACAACAGACTGGTTCCAAACTGGGAAAGGAGTATGGCAAGGCTGTATATTGTCACCCTGCATATTTAACATATATGTAGAGTACATCATGAGAAACACTGGGCTGGAGGGAGCACAAGCTGGAATCAAGATTGCCAGGAGAAATATCAATAACCTCAGATATGCAGATGACACCACCCTTATGGCAGAAAGTGAAGAAGAATTAAAGAGCCTCTGGATGAAAGTGAAAGAGGAGAATGAAAAAGTTGGCTTAAAGCTCAACATTCAGAAAACTAAGATCAAGCCATCTGGTCCCATCACTTCATGGCAAATAGATGGGGAAACAGTGAAAATAGTGGCTGACTTTATTTTTGGGGGGCTCCAAAATCACTGCAGATGGTGATTGCAGCCATGAAATTAAAAGACACTTACTCCTTGGAAGGAAAGTTATGACTAACCTAGATAGCATGTTACAAAACAGAGACATTACTTTGCCAAAAAATGTCTGTCTAGTCAAGGTTATGGTTTTTCCAGTAGTTATGTATGGATGTAAGAGTTGGACTATAAAGGAAGCTGAGCGCTGAAAAACTGATGCTTTTGAACTGTGGTGTTGGAGAAGAGACTCTTGAGAGTCCCTTGGACTGCAAGGAGATCCAACCAGTCCATTCTAAAGGAGATCAGTCCTGGGTGTTCATTGGAAGGACTGATGTTGAAGCTGAAATTCCAATACTTTGGCCACCTCATGCGAAGAGTTGACTCAATTGAAAAGACCCTGATGCTGGGAAAGATTGAGGGCAGGAGGAGAAAGGGACGACAGAGGATGAGATGTTTGGATGGCATCACCAACTCAATGGACATGAGTTTGGGTAAGCTCTGGGAGTTGGTGATGGACAGGGAGGCCTGGTGTGCTGCAGTTCATGGGGTTGCAAAGAGTTGGACATGACTGAGTGACTGAACTGAACTGAACTGAGTATAAAGCAGCAATAATAATATATCTTGTGGGGCTTTGAAACTATATGCTATCAAAATACATAACAATACTACCTACAATTTTTTTGAGGGGGAAAGAGCTAGTTAAGGTATTCCAAGTTTCTTGCCCTTTTTCAATGGGAGGATTAAAAGTAAAGATTAACATTAGATTTTTGTATTTCAAAAATTCTTGGGATAATCATGAAAAAAGTGGAGAAAGTATGTGCTTTCCCCACCATTCTGTCTTTTCCAATTATATGAAAAACACAGAATGATAAAAAACAGTCCATTTAAAGGAAGTATGAAAGGAGAAGAAAAGGAAAGCAAAACAGTGACTCAAATATAAGAAAATAATAAGATGATAAATTTAAATTTGCCAGTAGTTTTATTAAATGTAAATGAACAAAATACTTTAGTTAAAAGATAAGATTTTTAAGGTGGAATTTAATAAATACTCATTATAGGCTGTTTACTAGAGAAAGATAAAAAATAATAAGGTTTCAAAAAGGTTAAAAGTAAAAGAATGAGAAAAGGTATCATAGAAAAAACTAGCTAAAAGAAAGCTGGTATCATTATTGTCAGACATAATAATGCTTTCTTACTTAAAGTCTACTTAAGTAATACTTTAGAGTGGGCCAGTTCATGATAAAAGGTTCTAGCAAGTAGAAAGGTTTAATAATTCTAAAATTTTAGTTCCAATAAGCTTTTACAAATTTGAAATTTATGTGGTATCTTTTCATATTCTAAGTGAGCTTAGTTTTGTACCTAATATTGTATTCAAAATTCTGTGTTATTTTTCTTAAAGAATTCTCCTCACTGCCTAGTTCCCTGGTTGTATGTATGCCCCTTAGTAACTGTGCTTCAGTCTCCTTTCAATTGCTTGAATGCGCCAAGTTCAGGGCCTTTGGGTATAACTGGTATTCTGACTTTTCCACATCCCTTCGATCTCTACTCAAGTGACATTTCCCCAGAGCACCTTCTCTGACTACTCTGATTCCCCACATAGATTGCACACCCCCATTATTGTACACCTCAACCATGGTTTTCTTGCTGGTACTTATTGTGATTTTAAATTACTTTGTTTTAATTATTTGTTTACTTGATTTGAACGGCTGGGGCAAGAGCCTGCCTTCCATTCTAAAAAGTAAGCCCTGTGAGAGCACTAACCATGTCTTGCTCACCATTGTATTTCCAGGACTTACAAAATGTGGAATGAATAAATATGAAGAAGGGATTGAAGGAGAATAGAGAAAGGGAGGTTGTGGAGCTAGCGTGCATCTGCTCAGAGTAGGTTGAAGCAGAGGCGGTGAGACTGGGGCCAGAATAAAAGGCCTGGATTTAGGTAAGAGGTTACTCCCTGCAGGGGGACCAGGAAACTGAAGAAGATGACTCACCCATGCCCAGGGCAGATCCTGGGCTGCACAGCCAGAAGAGAAAGAGACACAGGATGAGCCCCACCCAGAGGCCTGATGTGACTGCCTAAGGCTGTTGCTGTTTTCCATCATGGGTGTTCCCATTATTGGCCTTTAAAGTGAGGAGAGCCCCGTTCTAAGAACTCAGACTAAAAACAGTCTTCCATTTTCTCCAGCACCAGTGTTCACCTGGTCATCATCTGTAAAACACACTACTTGGATGAGATAGTCTGGAGGAATTTTGCAGGTCTAAGAGTTTATATTCTCTGCCTTCCTTTCACCATCCTTTTAGATCCTCACCCTCCCAGTCACGTAAGCTGGAAACATTTAATTCACTCTTGACGTTTACCTCTCTCCCATCATCTTTCTCAAGTGATAGTGATGAATCAGTCTGCTTCCTCTTTTTTATTTCTTTTGTAGTCTCCTAGCCCAGACATTATCACTCCCTACTTTCTATCTACTCTATCTGGTTCCATTGTAGTCCCCTGACCTTACTTGGTGTCTGGTTTATCTTTCAAAATCACCATCTTTTTCAAGTCATCCCAATATTAAAACAGTTTTAAGAGCATCCTGATGTTACTGGATAGAGTCTGAACTCTGATCTTTTAGGGTTTTTGAGCCCAACCTACTATTGGAGCCTAATCTCCCACTCCTTCCCTGAAAGAAACTTGTGCTCCCTCCAAACTGGTTTGGTTACTATTTTCTGCCACATATCATGCTCCTTTTGATTGTCATACATTTGCTGATTCCCTCTTTACTCTTTGTAAGGCTGTATTCATACTCTTCCCTTGATTCAGTTCAGTTCAGACGCTCAGTTGTGTCCGACTCTTTGCGACCCGATGAACCACAGCATGCCAGGCCTCCCTGTCCATCACCAACTCTCGGAGTCCACACAGACCCATGTCCATCGAGTCAATGATGGCATCCAACATCTCATCCTCTGTCGTCCCTTTCTCCTCCTGCCCTCAATCTTTCCCAGCATCAGGGTCTTTTCAAATGAGTCAGCTCTTCGCATCAGGTGGCCAAAGTATTGGAGTTTCGGCTTCAACATCAGTCCTTCCAATGAACACCCAGGACTGATCTCCTTTAGAATGAACTGCTTGGATCTCCTTGCAGGCCAAGGGACTCTCAAGAGTCTCTTCTCCAACACCACAGTTCAAAAGCATCAATTCTTCGGTGCTCAGCTTTCTTTATAGTCCAACTCTCACATCCATACATGACTACTGGAAAAACCATAGCCTTGACTAGACGGACCTTTGTTGGCAAAGTAGTCTCTGCCTTTTATTTATTTATTTTTAATTAAAAAATTTTTAAATCTCTGCTTTTTAATATGCTGTCTAGGTTGGTCATAACTTTCCTTCCAAGGAGTAAGTGCCTTTAAATTTCATGGCTGAAATCACCATCTGCAGTGATTTTGGAGCCCCAAAAATAAAGTCAGCCACTGTTTCCACTGTTTCCCCATCTATTTGCCATGAAGTGATGGGACCAGATGCCATGATCTTAGTTTTCTGAATGTTGAGCTTTAAGCCAACTTTTTCATTCTCCTCTTTCACTTTCATCAAGAGGCTTTTTGGTTCCTCTTCACTTTCTGCCATAAGGGTGGTGTCATCTGCATATCTGAGGTTATTGATATTTCTCCCAGCAGTCTTGATTCCAGCTTGTGCTTCCTCCAGCCCAGTGTTTCTCATGATGTACTCCGCATATAAGTTAAATAAGCAGGGTGACAATATACAGCCTTGACGTACTCCTTTTCCTATTTGGAACCAGTCTGTCGTTCCATGTCCAGTGCTAACTGTTGCTTCCTGATCTGTATATAGGTTTCTCAAGAGGCAGGTGAGGTAGTCTGGTATTCCCATCTCTTTCAGAATTTTCCACAGTTTATTGTGATCCACACAGTTGAAGGCTTTGGCATAGCCAATGAAGCAGAAGTAGATGTTTTTTCTGGAACTCTCTTGCTTTTTCAATGATCCAGTGGATGTTGGCAATTTGTTCTCTGGTTCCTCTGCCTTTTCTAAAACCATCTTGAACATCTGGAAGTTCATGGTTCATGTATTGCTGAAGCCTGGCTTGGAGAATTTTAAGCATTACTTTATTAGCATGTGAGATGAGTGCAATTGTGTGGTAGTTTGAGCATTCTTAGGGATTGGAATGAAAACTGACGTTTTCCAGTCATGTGACCTCTGCTGAGTTTTCCACATTTGCTGGCATATTGAGTGCAGCACTTTCACAGCATCATATGATTAAATCCTATCTTCTTCAATAATACTTATTTTACTCCATCCTTATACAACACTGATTATATATATGGTCCTTGATAAAGGTTGCCCTGTGTGCCTAGTCACTCAGTCATGTCAGACTCTTTGCGACCCCATGGACTGTAGCCTGCCAGGGTCTTCTGTCCATAGGGATTCTCCAGGCAAGAATACTGGAGTGGGTTGCCATGCCCCCCTCCAAGGGATCTTCCCAACCCAGGGGTCCAACCCAGGTCTCCCACATTGCAGACGGATTCTTTACTGTCTGAGCCACCGGGGAAGCCCTTCCTGCATTTTCACATCTCTAACCGTGAGTTCCTCTTCTATAAAATAAAACAATTAAAGGAGATGATCTTTAAGTATCCTCCAAACAGTAATAGCTCATAGTTTGCTAATTTCTTTGTGTATATGCCCTTTCCTTCATATTGAGTGCAGCATCTTTCAACTTACCAAATATTCTTGAGACTCTGACATGGTCCAAATCTGTGTTAGGCCCTGTTAGAAGTGCAAAGATGAATAACATACAGTCCCAGGGACTCATAATTATGTGTGAATGTGTATGTGTGATTGATGGTGGAGTAAGCAAATGGGGAACAGAGACAGATCTACTCACAAGAAATGATATAAGGCAAATTAAGAGAGGTGCTATTGAAGAATCACAAAATGGGTTGGGAGAAGGGATAAGGAGAAATTAATTTTGACTGGGAGCATCTGGAGAAACCCCATCAAGAAAGGTGATGAAGCTGGACTTTGGCTGACAAATCAAGCTTTAAGCTTACATGGAATTTTGAGGAGGGAGAGTAAAGAAGAGGCTTGAAAGAGGGCATGACCTCAGATTGGGAGAAAATAATAGCAAACGAAGCAACAGACAAAGGATTAATCTCAAAAATATACAAGCAACTCCTCCAGCTCAACTCCAGAAAAATAAATGATCCAATCAAAAAATGGGCCAAAGAACTCAACAGACATTTCTCCAAGGAAGACATACAGATGGCTAACAAACACATGAAAAGATGCTGAACATCACTCATTATCAGAGAAATGCAAATCAAAACCACAATGAGGTACCATTATACGCCAGTCAGGATGGCTGCTATCCAAAAGTCTACAAGCAATAAATGCTGGAGAGGGTGTGGAGAAAAGGGAACCCTCTTACACTGTTGGTGGGAATGCAAATTAGTACAGCCACTATGGAAAACAGTGTGGAGATTTCTTAAAAAGCTGGAGATAGAACTGCCATATGACCCAGCAATCCCACTCCTGAACATACACACCAAGGAAACCAGATCTGAAAGAGACACGTGCACCCCAATGTTCATCGCAACACTGTTTATAATAGCCAGGACATGGAAGCAACCCAGATGCCCATCAGCAGACGAATGGATGAGGAAGCTGTGGTACATATACACACTGTAATATTACTCAGCCATTAAAAAGAATTCATTTGAATCAATTCTAATGAGATGGATGAAACTGGAGCCCATTATACAGAGCGAAGTAAGCCAGAAAGATAAAGACCATTACAGTATAGTAACACATATATATGGAATTTAGAAAGATGGTAACGATAACCCTATATGCAAAACAGAAAAAGAGACTCAGATGTATAGAACAGACTTGTGGACTCTGGGAGAAGGCGAGGGTGGGATGTTTCAAGAGAACAGCATTGAAACATGTATATTACCTAGGGTGAAACAGATCACCAGCCCAGGTTGGGTGCATGAGACGAGTGCTCGGGTCTGGTGGACTGGGAAGACCCAGAGGGATCGGGTGGAGCGAGAGGTGGGAGGGGGGACTGGGATGGGGAATACATGTAAATCCATGGCTAATTCATTTCAATGTATGACAAAAACTACTGTAATGATGTAAAGTGATTGGCCTCCAACTAATAAAAATAAATGGAAAAAAAAAAAAAAAAAAGAAAGAGGGCATGAAAAGGTATGGACTTCAGTGTGGCGAAACCGTGGGGCACAGGGAGCATTCTTCCTCAAGATAAGGCTGTGGAAAGCCCTACACCACAGGCTAAGACATTTGAGCCCTACACCACAGGCTAAGACATTTGAGCCCTACACCACAGGCTAAGACATTTGGATTTTATTCTTTGTGATATTATTGAAGATGTATCGAGGGCCATGATGTGATTATTAACATCTGTTGGTAAAGTGAAGGAAAACAAGATTAAACAGAATTTGGGGAAGAATACAGCCAAGACAGCAATTTTCTTTTTGCCTAGAGGAGTCTCGCCACCAAAAATCAGTAAATAACTATCGATGACAGTACCTAAGAAGACAGAGCAGCATGTTTGAGAGGCAAGAGAATTGCTCGTAATAAATTGCTTAGGCCTACTGTGTGCCCAGAGCCCAACGAATCTCTCTTTAGGGAGAATCTAGGCTACGGCAAACTTTCACTTTATTTAATATCTTATTCATTGTTTCTGGGGGATTGTCTTCCTGGTACTGTGAGTAAGAAAGGGACAGGCTGGGTGGAAGAACATCCTGGTGGAGAACTGTGTGGAGTACCACCCTCTATGTGCTGGAACAATGTATCGAGGGGCTCAGCTCATCCCTTCCTCTGCCAGGATGCCCTGTTGCAGAAGTGTTTGTGGATTGTCTGCCTTTGTTAACTTCTCCAGTAATTCAGGATTCTCAGGAACCCAAAAATTTCAGAACAAATAAAAAGGAGCTGAGGTTTAAAGCAATCCTTAAATTGGTATGTGTGTGTATGTGTGTGCGTGTCTGTGTTATATAGAGAAACTCAGTTACAAGACCGCCAAGAGCTGAAAAGGGCTCATCTTTTGTCTTCTGTGTGTTCGGTTCCTCTCTCTTGGATCATCTGTCTCAATTCTCTGTTTCTTGTCTTTTCTGTCTACATTCTAAGTGTCCTACCATCAACATCTTCTCTTCCTCCTTCAGACTTTTTCTGGTGGCCCCCATGGCTCCAAATTCGATCTACAGACTAAGGAATCTTGGATATTTATCTCGGGTAAGAACCAGAGCTAGAGGCTTTCAGACATAAAGGATTTCTTCTGAGATTTCAATGAATCAATTAAGAATAGTAAAAAATTTCCTCCAGCCATGGGGGTTGATAGGGTTAAGTGGGAGTGAAGTGTTGGGAGACTCTTCCAGCCAAGACAAAAAATCTAGATATGTTGCAACAACTTAATTTTAGAAAATGAAGTCAACTTCTTAGTCATGTAAAGAAACATATAGCTCCATTTGCTAGTTACTAATAATATGAAATGCCCCAGAGAAATAAACAGGTTAGCAAGGTTGTTTTATGCTTGTTTTTCATATGAAATATTGGTAATGTGATTAATACAATCAGCCTCTTAAAGAAGGGCATGGTGCTGTGGAATGTCTGTTGGGTGGGCTTGTTGGTTACCCAGGCTATGTTAAAACATCATTTCAACCCTCACACTTCTTGAAACTGACCCCTTCCCATCTTGACTTTCGAGGCTCTGTTTGGAGTTCCCTATGTTTCTCACCTGGACTAATGCAACAGTTCTCTGTTTTCTGTCTCCATACTTCTGCAGATTGATGTGCCTGTGCTATAAACTGGCTTGTCATACTCCTGCCTAAAGTCCTCTAGTGACTCTACCAACGTCCTTGGAATGAAGCTTGACCTCCTTCACAAGGCCCTAGAATCCTTCAGGGCCTGGCTCTGCCCTGTCTTCGACCTCATCTCATACTCTCCTCCTTTGCTTCACCGTATTTCTTGCAGCTCTCCATGCTCTCTGACTGTGTTCCTGCTGCCCTGTGCTCTGCTCTTGTTGACTGCTTTGTCTCAGGGCCCTCCCAGGCCCGTTGCCAGCTCTTTATTCCCACCCTGGCTAACATTCTTCATCCCTGACTCTGCTCAGGCTTCATCTCCTCCAGGAGTTCAAGATGGGCTTGGCAGCTTACCTCCAGGGCCCCCTAGCATCCTCTCATAGCATTCACCACTTAAAAGTGATCTCCTTGCATGTATTTTCCCTGCTAATCTGTGAGGGTTTCTCTCTCTCTCTGTTTTTAATACCCACATGTGTTAATACGTGGAAAGGTGGTGTGTTGTAGTGGAGAGAACACTAATCCAGGAGTTAAGAGACTTTGAGGCTTAAACTCAAGTACCAGCTGTGTGTCTTTGGCCAACATTCTGGATGACTTCATGGTTTTGATAACCATGAGAGATAATATGTGAGAAATCTTTTGAAAAGCCAAGTACTAAACAGGCAGACAAACACTAGCTACTTCCTAAGTTTTACATTTAATAGCCTTTCTTGACATCCCAGCATATAAGCATTTGGCAGACATATAATCGCAATCTCTTCTTTTGTCTTTTACATGTTCCTATTGATTGGATGGACTGGAAAAGGTCAGTTTTCATTCCAATCCCTAAGAAAGGCAATCCCAAAGAATGCTCAAACTACTGCACAATTGCACTTATCTCACACGCTAGTAAAGTAATGCTCAAAATTCTCCAAGCCAGGCTTCAGCAATATGTGATCCGAGAACTTCCAGATGTTCAAGATAGTTTTAGAAAAGGCAGAGGAACCAGAGATCAAGTTGCCAATATCTGCTGGATCATCAAAAAAGCAAGAGAGTTCAGAAAAACATCTATTTCTGTTTTATTGACTATGCCAAAGCTTCGACTGTGTGGATCACAATAAACTATGGAAAATTCTGAAAGAGATGGGCATAACAGACCATCTGACCTGCCTCTTGAGAAACCTGTATGCAGGTCAGGAAGCAACAGTTAGAACAGGGCATGGAATAATAGACTGGTTCCAAATAGGGAAAAGAGTACGTCAAGGCTGTATATTGTCACCCTGCTTATTTAATTCATATGCAGAGTACATCATGAGAAACGCTGGGCTGGAGGAAGCACAAGCTGGAATCAAGACTGCTGGGAGAAATATCAATAACCTCAGATATGCAGATGACACCACCCTTATGGCAGAAAGTGGAGAGGAACTAAAAAGCATCTTGATGAAAGTGAAAGAGGAGAGTGAAAAAGTTGGCTTAAAGCTCAACATTCAGAAAACTAAGATCATGGCATCTGGTCCCATCACCTCATGAGAAATAGATGGGGAGACAGCAGAAACAGTGTCAGACTTTATTTTTCTGGGCTCCAAAATCACTTCAGATGGTGATTGCAGCCATGAAATTAAAAGATGCTTACTCCTTGGAAGGAAAGTGATGACCAACCTAGATAGCATATTAAAAAGCAGAGACATTACTTTGCCAACAAAAGTCTGTCTAGTCAAGGCTATGGTTTTTCCAGTGGTCATGTATAGATGTGAGAGGTGGACTGTGAAGAAAGCTGAGCACTGAAAAATTGATGCTTTTGAACTATGGTGTTGGAGAAGACTCTTGAGAGTCCCTTGTACTGCAAGGAGATCCAACCAGTCCATCCTAAAGGAGATCAGTCCTGGGTGTTCATTGGAAGGACTGATGCTGAAGCTGAAACTCTAATACTTTGGCCACCTCATGCAAAGAGTTGACTCATTTGAAAAGACCCTGATGCTGGGAGGGATTGGGGACAGGAGGAGAAGGGGACGACAGAAGATGAGATGGCTGGATGGCATCACCGACTCGATGGACATGGGTTTGAGTAAACACTGGGAGTTTGTGATGGACAGGGAGGCCTGGCGTGCTGTGATTCATGGGGTCGCACAGGGTTGGACACGACTGAGTGACTGAACTGAACTGATTGATTGGATGATTTTTCTCAGTTCTCTGGTTCTTGTTTTCCTGCCCACATCCCGAGTTTTCTGCCATTAGCATAATCTCTTCCTGCTTCCAACTTTTCCTGGTGGCCTCCTTGGCTTCAATTTTCAGATCTTTTATCTTCAGCCCTGACTTCTCTTCCTCAACTTCCCACTTTCCTTTCTAACCCTATGCTTAGCATCTCCACCTATGATTTATGCCTTAGGCACATTGAAGCAAAGATGTCTCAAAACCACATGCCCTCCTTCTGCATCTTCTCCCGTTTCCATCAATGGCACCATCCACTCTGTGAGTCAAGCTAGAAACCTTGAACACAGCCTTCCCTGTGTGTCTTCCTCGACATCGTAGCATGTGAAGAAAAGAAGGGGGGAGAAATAGAGATGAAGAGTATTGGAGGCAAATCCTTCAGTGACACAAAGAGTACACACAGAGGCAGGGAGGTGCTGAGTGGTGAAAGCAGGTAGGCAGGGACCAAACCTTGAGGAGCCACATAAGTCTTCCTAAGGAATTTGGACTAATGCTGGAGACAACTAAGATTCATCCATCGGAGAGCTTTGAGAAGGGGGCATTCATAATGAGCTTAATCTAACTGCAGTGTGAAGAATGGATTGCAGTGACTTGGATTTGAGTCAGGAAGGATGTCAGGACCTGGATGCAGAAGGGGAGATGATGAGATATTAAAGAGGAGTAGATGAGGTCTTGAACAAAACCAAAGTATGAAGGTGTCAAGATAAAGCTGAATTCTCAGTAGAAGTCAAAACACTGGAGGGCCAGTCCTACCTCACTTGGGGAGACTGAAAGGGATGAGGAGAAGGCTGTGTGAGTGAAGGCAGGTCTGGGTTCTGACCCACCTTTCCCCCTTACTAGGGTTGGAGTTTATTTTGTCTGGTGAGAACACAAGAGAACTAATCAGGAGATGATGACTAGAAGTAATTTTGGAGTAAATCACAAAGAACAGAACTTAAGAACAAGAATTGGTGCATAACCATTGAGATAGGAACTGAAAGGAAAGGCTTGCTTTCTTACAGATTATAGTTGTTGATGGTTTACAAGTCCTTAATGTCTTCTTTGAGAAAGTGGATGAGTTTTGACTTCCAGCTGGCTGCAATTACACTGGCAAGTGGTTCCAGGGGAAAGTAAAGAAAGTAGCAGGTTGCTTTGCATTGCTCGAATGCCTATCTGCATCATTCCCCAAAGATCAAGGATTCTTCCAAAGAGGTAATATTTATACATGAACATTGCTTCTTTCCTTTAAAAAAAAAAAGGTGAGAGGAGAAACCGAGAAGTCAGGAGAGAGGAGTTACTTGGATATAATGTCTCTGCCCACAGAGACTTAGAATTGTAACAGTCAAGGCAGTGTTTGTCATTTTGTTGGGATTCATTACAATAAGGGATTATAGAAAAGCTGACTTCTTTTTCATACAACCTTGGGACTGATAAAGGGAGGTGTGATGTGGCTCATGTATTAAGGGTAAGTTAAATTTCCTTTAGGCTTTTTCATGTTCAGAAAATGTTACCATAGGTGGGACTCAGGTGACTGGGGAAGACTGGAGACACCACCCTCACACCTGTGGTGTAAAGTGAAGGCTTTCCCATTATCTTGGTTAAGTAACTTAATAAGTCTTTCCTTAAAAAGTCAGTGTTGTTGTTGTTGAGTCACTCAGTCATGTTCGACTCTTTGCCACCCCATGGACTGCAGCATGCCAGGTTTCCCTGTCCTTCACCAGCTCCCGAAGTTTGCTCAAATTCATGTCCGTTGAGACAGTGATGCCATCCAAGCATTTCGTCCTCTGTTGACCCCTTTTCCTGCCCTCAATCTTTCCCAGTATCACGGTCTTTTCCAATAAGCCAGCTCTTTGCATCAGGTGGCTGAATTGGAGCTTCAGCTTCAGCATTAGTCCTTCCAATGGATATTCAGGATCGTTTTCCTTTAGGATTGACTGGTTTGATCTCCTTGCAGTCCAAGGGACTCTCAAAAGTCTCTAACACCACAGTTTGAAAGCATCAATTCTTCAACAGTTTTTTCCCCCCTCATAAAACAGAGTTCAGTGAGGATTAAACTTCATTTGAAAACTTTCAAGTTCACATATGATCCTTGTTAGTGCACATCCAGACACACTTGTATTGTTGCATAGTTTCATGCCCTGGGCTTTAAGGATCATACAGACACTGAGCTCTTTATGGCTGCATCTGCCTTGCAGGTGCACCATAAGAAGTAGATCCTAAGTCTTAGGTGGTCACGTCATTTCAGCAGCTGGGATTTTACTGCTTAAATCACCCATAGATAGAAGCATTTAAAGACAGCATTTTCATGCTTGTAAATTTGATACAATAGTTCAGAACTAATCTTATTAAGCAACTAAACTTTCTGTTTATTGACATGCCCTCCAGAAATGCGTCTAAGCAAACAGAGAAATAAATCTCAGGGTAAGAAAAGAACACAAAGATTTCCTAAGAGGCAGAGGACCTACGCCATAACTAAGTTTTAAAATAGGATGTAATGACATTTAAAATGAAATCTTGATGGCCTTGTTGAAGTACAAAATGCTCACTTTTAAGAGAAGATTCATTTTACAGCATTAATGTTATAGATGTAGACAAAATGTTCGAAAGATCTAACCATCAAGAATGGCAAGGTTCTAAATCCTAATGAATTGACCCTAAATTTCAGTTTAAAAAAATCAATGGTTGTCATTAACATTGGGAGAACAGGCCCTCAAATGTTTCTCTTCTAGCTTCTGAAATTCTATTGATGTCTCATCCTGACATCAGAACCACCCTTCATACATTTTTGTTCCTGTCTTTCCTAGTATACTAAAATTAATTTAAAAAAAGGAAAAATGAGGAAATGACATTGAGTCAATAGGTCTGCTACATCTCATCACTTTGTTAATTGAGAAACCAGCAGCTGGTACCCCTGCCTTCCATGAGAAGATTAGGAGGCTCAGGTCCAGATTTAGATTCAAATATAATCTTCTGAAATAAAAGTATGATCATTTTTAACTTAATAAAATGTATATTATCTGAATAAAAGGAATATTGATAGCTAGTGAATACTTCAAATCATGCCAGTACTATGAAAAAGTTGAAGAATGTGAATTTAAGAAAACCAAATTTTAACTTATGGTTTATTCCTGGAAGGATGGCAATTGCTGCTGTGTTTCTGAAATAAAGGAAAGAGGAATTCTCTCCCTATTTTTGAAAGATGTGGTGGCTCCATTTTGCAAGTAGTTGCAAGTAGTGTAGACTGTCTGGTGAGTGTCAAGTGTGGTACTGCTTTGTTCCAGATGCTCATAGTGTTGTTCAGACTGTGTCAGAAAGTCAGACCCACGAAATCCTTTTGATCATTGTATTATTTTTGCATGGTCACTGTAAAAATACCACCAACTTGCTTAAAACAATATGCATTAATTCT
This sequence comes from Odocoileus virginianus, assembly GCF_023699985.2. NCBI lineage: Eukaryota > Metazoa > Chordata > Mammalia > Artiodactyla > Cervidae > Odocoileus > Odocoileus virginianus. Next base: position 14,140,902 of record NC_069675.1, on the reverse strand, counting down.
CCTACTTTTCTAGATGCCAGAAGTCTGAAATCATCTTCACTAGCCCCAAATTGAGGTATTGGCAGGGCTGCCAACTCCAGAGGCTGATGGAATCAGTTTCCTTGACTTTACCAGCTTCAATAGTGGCACAGCTTGTGTTCTTTGGCTCATGGTCCTTTCTTCTATCTTCAAAGCCCACAGAGTACTGTCTTTAAATCATCTCTTTCTTTGTTAAAATTGTCATATTGCTTCCTCTCACAGTAGAATTTCCTTCTGCCTGTCTCTTGCAAGGATGCACATGATTACATTTAATGTCCACCTGGATAACAAGACAATCTCCCCATCTCAAGGTTCTTAATTACATCTGCAAACTTCCTGTTACCATATAAGGTAACATTCACAGGTTCAAGGATTTAGGACCTGGATGTCTTTGCGTGCCTATATTCAGCCTATTATAGTAACACCTCTACATTCAAAAAACTAAGATCATGGCATCGGTCCCATCACTTCATGGCAAAATAGATGCAGAAACAATGGAAACAGTAACAGACTTTATTTCCTTGGGCTCCAAAATCACTGCAGATGGTGACTGCAGTCATGAAATTAAAAGATGTTGGCTCCTTGGAAGAAAAGCTATGATCAACCTAGATAGCATGTTAAAAAGCAGAGACATTACTTTGTTGACAAAGGTCTGTCTAGTCAAAGCTATGGTTTTTCCAGTTCAGTTCAGTTCAATTCAGTCGCTCAGTCATGTCCAACTCTTTGCGACTTCATGAACCACAGCATGCCAGGACTCCCTGTCCATCACCAACTCCCGGAGTCCACCCAGACCCATGTCCATTGAGTCGATGATGCCATCCAACCATCTCATCCTCTGTCATCCCTTTCTCCTCCTGCCCTCAATCTTTCCCAGCATCAGGGTCTTTTCAAATGAGTCAGCTCTTTGCATCAGGTGGCCAAAGTATTAGAGTTTCAGCTTCAACATCAGTCCTTCCAATGAACACCCAGGACTGATCTCCTTTAGGGTGGACTGGTTGGATCTCCCTGCAGTCCAAAGGACTCTCAAGAGTCTTCTCCAACACCACAGTTCAAAAGCATCGATTCTTTGGTGCTCAGCCTTCTTTATAGTCCAACTCTCACATCCATACATGACTACTGGAAAAACCATAGCCTTGACTAGAGGGACCTTTGTTGACAAAGTAATGTCTCTGCTTTTTAATATGCTGTCTAGGTTGGTTATAACTTTCCTTCTAAGGAGTAAGAATCTTTTAATTTCATGGCTGCAATCACCATCTGCAGTGATTTTGGAGCCCCCCAAAATAAAGTCAGCCACTATTTCCACTGTTTCCCTATCTATTTGCCAGGAAGTGGTGGGACCGGATGCCATGATCTTAACTTTCTGAATGTTGAGCTTTAAGCCAACTTTTTCACTCTCCTCTTTCACTTTCATCAAGAGGCTCTTTAGTTCTTCACTTTCTGTCAAAAGGGGGTGTCATCTGCATATCTGAGGTTATTGATATTTCTCCTGGCAATCTTGATTCCAGCTTGTGCTTCCTCCAGCCCAGAGTTTCTCATGATGTACTCTGCATATAAGTTAAATAAGCAGGGTGACAATATACAGCCTTGACGTACTCCTTTTCCTACTTGGAACCAGTCTGTTGTTCCATGTCCAGTTCTAACTGTTGCTTCCTGACCTGCATATAGGTTTCTCAAGAGGCAGGTGAGATGGTCTGGTATTCCTATCTCTTGAAGAATTTTCCACAGTTTATTGTGGTCCACACAGTCAAAGGCTTTGTCATAGTCAATAAAGCAGAAATAGATGTGTTTTTTTTTTTTTGGAACTCTCTTGCTTTTTTGATGATCCAGAGGATGTTGGCAATTTGATCTCTGGTTCCTCTGCCTTTTCTAAAACCAGCTTGAACATCTGGAAGTTCACGGTTCACATATTGCTGAAGCCTGGCTTGGAGAATTTTGAGCATTACTTTACTAGCGTGTGAGATGAGTGCAATTGTGCGGTAGTTTGAGCATTCTTTGGCATTGCCTTTCTTAGGGATTGGAATGAAAACTGACCTTTTCCAGTCCTGTGGCCACTGCTGAGTTTTCCAAATTTGCTGTTGTATTGAGTGCAGCACTTTCACGGCATAATCTTTTAGGATTTGAAATAGCTCAACTGGAATTCCATCACCTCCACTAACTTTGTTCATAGTGATGCTTCCTAAGGGCCACTTGACTTAACATTCCAGGATTTCTGGCTCTAGGTAAGTGATCACACCATCGTGATTATCTGGGTCATGAAGATTTTTTTTTTTGCACAGTTCTTCTGTGTATTCTTGCCACCTCTTCTTAATATCTTCTTCTTCTGTTAGGTTCATACCATTTATGTCCTTTATTGAGCCCATCTTTGCATGAAATGTTCCCTTGATATCTCTAATTTTCTTGATGAGATCTCTAGTCTTTCGTATTCTATTGTTTTCCTCTATTTCTTTGCATGATCGCTGAGGAAGGCTTTCTTATCTCTCCTTGCTATTCTCTGGAACTCTGCATGCAAATGAGCATATCTTCCTTTTCTCCGTTGTTTTTCACTTCTCTTCTTTTCACAGCTATTTGTAAAGCCTCCTCAGACAGTCATTTTGCTTTTTTGCATTTCTTTTTCATGGGGATGGTCTTGATCCCTGCTTCTTGTATAGTGTCACAAACCTCTGTCCATAGTTCATCAGGCACTCTGTCTATCAGATCTAGTCCCTTAATTCTACTTGTCACTTCCACTGTATAATCATAAGGGATTTGATTTAGGTCATACCAGAATGGTCTAGTGGTTTCCCCCACTTTCTTCTATTTCAGTCTTATTTTGGCAATAAGGAGTTCATGATCTGAGCCACAGTCCGCTCCTGGTCTTACTTTTGCTGACTGTATAGAGCTTCTCCATCTTTGGCTGCAAAGAATATAATCCATCTGATTTCCGTGTTGGCCATCTGGTGATGTCCACGTATAGAGTCTTCTCTTGTGTTCCTGGAAGAGGGTATTTGCTATAACCAGTATGTTCTGTAGACAAAACTCTATTAGCTTTTGCCCTGCTTCATTCTGTACTCCAAGGCCAAATTTGCCTGTTACTCCAGGTATTTCTTGACTTCCTACTTTTGCATTCCAGTCCCCTATAATGAAAAGGACATCTTTTTTGGGTGTTAGTTCTAAAAGGTCTTGTAAGTCTTCATAGAACCATTCAACTTCAGCTTCTTCAGTGTTACTGGTCAGGGCATAGACTTGGATTACCATGATATTGAATGGTTTGCCTTGGAAACAAACAGATCATTCTATTGTTTCGGTGACTGCCTCTCAGTACTGCATTTCGGATTCTTTTGTTGACTATGATGCCTCCTCCATTTCTTCTAAGGGATTCTTGCCCACAGTAGTCGATATAATGGTCATCTGAGTTAAATTTACCAATTCCAGTCCAGTTTAGTTTGCTGATTCCTAGAATGTTGACATTCACTCTTGCCATCTCCTGTTTGACCACTTCCAATTTGCCTTGATTCATGGACCTAACATTCCAAGTTCCTATGCAATATTGCTCTTTACAGCATCAGACCTTGCTTCTGTCATCAGTCCCATCCACAACTGGGTGTTGTTTTTCTTTGACTCCATCCCTTCATTATTTCTGGATTTATTTCTCCACTGATCTTGAATAGCATATTGGGCACCTACCAACCTGGGGAGTTCATCTTTCAGTGTCCTATCTTTTTGCCTTTTCATAGTGTTCGTGGGTTTCTCAAGATAAGAATATTGAAGTGGTTTGCCATTCCCTTCTCCAGTGGACCACATTCTGTCAGACCTCTCCACCATGACCCCACCATCTTGGGTGGCCCCACACGGCATAGCTTAGTTTCATTGAGTTAGACAAGGCGGTGGTCCTTTTGATCAGACTGGCTAGTTTTCTGTGATTGTGGTTTCAGTCTGTCTGCCCTCTGATGCTCTCTCTTAGGGCCTACTGTCTTACTTGGGTTTCTCTTACCTTGGACGTGGGGTACCTCCTCTCATTTGCTGCTCCTGACCTTGGGTGTTGGTTACCTCTTCTTGGCTGTTCCACTGTGCAGCCGCTGCTATGTATGGGTGTTAGAGTTGGACTATAAAGAAAGCTGAGGGCTGAAGAATTGATGCTTTTGAGCTGTGATGTTGGAGAAGACTCTTGAGAGTCCTTGGACTGCAAGGAGATCCAACCAGTCCATCCTAAAGGAAGTCCGTCCTGAATATTCATTGGAAGGACTGATGCTGAGGCTGAAACTCCAATACTTTGGCCACCTAATATAAAGAACTGACTCCTTGGAAAAAACCCTACTGCTGGGAAATATTGAAGGCAGGAGGAGAAGGAGATGACAGAGGATGAGATGGTTGGATGGCTTAACTGACTTGATGGACGTGAGTTTGAGAAACTCCAAGAGTTGGTGATGGACAGGGAGGCCTGGTGTGCTGCAGTCCATGAGGTTGCAAAGAGTCGGACATGACTGAGCAATTAAACTGAACTGATAGTCACAAATCCCACTTTGTTTTTCCTTTCTTTGAGTGCTTTTCATGTGTCTAATGTTGTGATGGTCCCTAAAGATATGTAGATCAATGAGAGTTTACGTCTCCCCTCAAGAAACTCAGTTTAGGCAGGGAGATGTATATGCATATAATAAGGACTGTAATGTATAAACACCCTGAGGGAGGTTGACAAATAGGATTTTCACATTATTCAGGAGAGGTGGTTAATTCTTACTGAGAAACTGAGAAAGCTTAGAGATTTGTCTTATGATAATATATTAAGTGGAACATTAGCACTGCTATCAAGAGAAGGGTGATGAAGATGGTAAGGAATCTAGAAACTGCCATATAAGGAACCATTAAATAGCCCAGAGAGAAGAAAACTTCCTAGAGGGTATTTATGGTAAAAGAATGGTTCTTAATTGCATAGGTGAGAAGAACTAAGATTACGAAAGGTAGAGATAATAAGGAAGCAGACTTGCCTCACAACATTTCTTCACAAGATAGTGCATGCCTACCACTGAGCGTGATAGGCAGGACAGGATGGTTGTCTGCTGGGGCTGGGGCAGAGAGCATTTCTGTGTTTTAAGGGAGTCTGGGATGCATATTTTCTAAAGAGGGACTTCCCTGGTGGCTCAGATGGTAAAGAATCTGCCTGCAAGGTAGGAGACGTGAGTTCGACCCTTGACTTATGCAAATCAGGAAGATTTCAAAATTACTTGAAGAAGTGATAGGAATGTGAAATCAGTCATCATATATTGTGCAATGCTTTGGTAACAAAATTATCACTAAATAGGTTTATTTCTTGCCTACTTTCCAGACACTAAATATTTGGTTCATTCTTCCCTCCACATAGGATGCCTCCATCCCCTCCATAAGGGAGATGACTTCCAAACCAAGGATCTCTAGGTAAAGACTAGAGTCTTTACATGTAGTCCATGTGTGGCTCTTCATTGTGAGATTTATGAGCTCAAAAGACAAACTGTCTCCCACCACTCTTTGCAACTCATCCTGTGTCAGTGGTGGCACAGGAATAAAATAACCACAACAAACATTTCCATGCTGAAAGGGTAAAAAAGGAACAGTAGATACTGATCTGCAGCAATTCTGAAATCCGCATAAGTAGATATTTTTGAGAGCCCTTTACCCAATGGTGGTCCCTAAAGACATGTAAGTGAATGAGTTTTCATCTACCCTCAAGAAGCTCAGTTTAGATGAGGACATCCATGCATATAGATGAGTATAATGCAGGAGAGGTTCAAAAATCGTGTTTTTGCAACATCCCAGAAGGATGGTTAATTCTTAATGAGAAACTTGGGAAAGTCTTAGAGAGTGTAAGTAGAATATTTTTAGATTAGCCCCCCCATGGAACTCTCTGTGATGTGTAGTCCAGTCACTGTAGTTCTTTGCCTCACCTTCAGGAAAGGTTCTTCCCTTGACATTAGACTCAATGGCCACAAATGAAATGAACATTGGAAAAATGTATGAACAGCCTTCTTGGAGTATTTTGAAGGTAAGGCTTTGTGGAATCAAGTGCTGCTTCAGTCAAATATTTTAAGAGATATGAGAAGAGTAAGGACTATGGGGTGGGATAACTTTACAACTGACTTCATTGGAGAAGATTCACAAAGAAAAAGACAAATTTTTTGGATCAGGGTATAGTCAGAAAACTAGAGAGCTTTTATGATTGCCTTAAAGAAGACCTTTTTATGCCATGTGGCCATAGTTGATGTATCAAAACAATTCAGACCCAAAATTTAATGCTGTGGGTTGCAGAATTTGAGCAAATTTTGATTCAGGGCTCACCAGATCTTTTTGTGAAAGTTGAGACATTTACTGGAAAGAATGGGATGCTAAGAACTGGCACAGAGACATCTAGGTTCAGTGTCTGGATTTTTGTAATGACTTCCCTTGCTTGAAGTCTCTGTAATGACATCAACTAAGGTAATTTCAAAGGGATTACTAAGGGATGCAACTGAACAGCAACAACACATTATACTACATTGTAATATATACATTATGATATAACATATAATAGAACTATAATTATATTTATAAATAGAATTACACATATATAATTAGGTTTGAGCAAACACTAAAAGTACAAATAAATTGTGCAAACTACTAAAAGTAGCTCAGACTCTTGGGGAATTCCCTTTGACCAATTAATGATGGAGACAAAAATGGTTTAAAATCCACATGATATGCTGGTACCAGCTACAGCATTATAGACGGACTCACTGGTGGTTCTGAAAGCAGCATGGAAAGAATGGTCTATTGATTACTTACTTAGGTACCCACTGGAAGAAAACCCCTGGTAGGTTGAGGTGCACTCCTATGAGGTGTGGTACATGCTTTGAGCCAGCAGGTTATGTAAGGTGCTCCCTTCCATTTTCTCCCATCATCCTATTCTCCACCAGGGGAAAAAGTGGCCTGGCTTCTCTTTCTGTTGTACCTAGTAACCCACTCATATACGTTTTGCTTCTCATTTCTACAACTTTGAGCTTTGTTGATTTAGAGTTATTAGTTTCCTATGGAGGCTTACTTTCACAGGTGGTCACAAAATGGTTCAACTAACCTGAAAGTGAAAATGCCACTTGAACCCTTCAGATATCTCATGTAACTAGAAAAACAGCCAAAGAAGAGGCTTACTGTATTGTATGGAGTTACCAATCCTGGTTTTTAGGGGTGTCTCCTCATGTCTTGATGTTGTTGTTCAGTTGCTCAGTTGTGTCTGACTCTTTGCAACCCCATGACCAGTTTTACCACTGGTCATCATGACCCAATGTCTTGATTACTAGTGGTAAAACTTACTGGCATACTATAGCAACCCAATACAGGCTATTGATTCAGACTCTTTGGGAATGAAATCTTGAATTACCTGTTAGATCAAGAAATATTTCTTGAGGAGGCGTTGACTGAAGGCAATGGAACACGGAAAGGGTAGCTAAAGAAGGAAGTTATAAACACCTATGGTGGACTGGTGTTAGAAACATGGCTGTAGAAGCTGTGGATATTTTTCTGAAGAATCTCCAAAGTAGTTTCTGTATTAGTTTCATTTTACAGATAAAGATACTGAAAGGTTGTTGCTGAACGATTAGACGCGGGATTCTTGGCCTCCGGAGGAGACGAATTCAATCCGGGGCCAGAGACGAGGCTGGATCGCTCAGAGCTTTTGTGTAATAAAGTTTTATTAAAGTATAAGGGAGATAGAGAAAGCTTCTGACATAGGCATCAGAAGGGGGCAAAAGGGTACCCCCCTCCTAGTCTTTAGCTGTCTGTTATATAGTCACTCACAGTCTGTTAATGAAAAGGATGTCATAAAATTTAGAATGATACCAGATAATTCATCCCTGGCCATAAAACGATTGACTTGAATCTTGTAGAAGGGCAGAATACCAACAAAAATTTCATTTACATAGATTAGGGGAACAATACCTGAGTAAGTAAATTAGGCCATTTGGCGGAACCAACTTGAAGATAGAGTCTGGGGTTCATTAACATAGCTTAAGACAACATTTCCATACGAAAAAGAAACGTATTGGTCAACTCAAGGTTTGAGAGTAGTTAGCTTCAGGTGAGACCAGGTGTCATGGCAACACAGCACTTTAAGAGAAACCTCTTTTAAATTTGTATAGAGAAGGAAAGACATATCGCTGGTTTGTTTCTTCCTGCTGCTTAAGAGAGATAAAAATGTCTGGCACCTGCAGCTTCTTTTTTTTCCATTTGGAGACCCCTGGCCTTCCTGCCTGTTACCCTCTCAATACCAATGTAAATAAAAGTTAAAGTAACAGTAACTTGCTTAAATGCACACAGCTGTCAAGTGGCAGGGCCAAGTTCCAACCAGTACTGTCAGACTCCAAAGTCCATGTTTCTTTAATTATACTCCAAAGAAGACAAAGCAAGAATGTAATTTAAAATAAGATAGATAAATGATTGGTATGAGGAAATGATGATATAAGAAAATTGTTCAGGTACTTTCAGTTACCTAAAAAAATAAAAAAGAAAACTCAATAGGATAATTTCACCATTATTAAAAACCTGTGGTGGGGACGATGGAAAAGAGACTTTTAGTCAAACAGCCTTCTAGTGTAAAGGCCAAATGTACCCACCCCTACCCCCAGCAAACCATTTCTGTGCTTGTGGATATTAGGGAGATAATGCCAGCATTGAGTCCAGAACTAAATGCACAGAATAAAGTCATGTATCTTTCATGCACTTTGCAATTCTCAAGTGCCATGCCATTGCTAAGTGAGCAGGAGGCTAAGTGATTACTTAGGATTGTGGGGCAGGACTTCAAGAGAATCTGTTAGGCATAATTCAGAATTCTCTTCAATCTGGGATGGTGCTTGAAAGCATCCAAGACCACAAAGAGCATTTTTGGGTCTCAGCCTGCTATTGTTTGGAATCTGGGGCCATTCCTGGCATCTTGGAGGAGTTGGAGGGCATATCTGAAGTGTTGCCTAGACTGTTCAAACAGCCCAAGAAAGCTCTTCCGTTTCATCTTATTGTGGTGCAGAAGAATTTCCCAAGATTGTGTGTGTGTGTGAATAGAGTGTTAATTCCAACCTTTATCCCTTTGGGACAGCATTTTGAAGCCCTCTTTAAAAGTACAACATTTAGAGTGGAGGAAAAGAAAAGTTTAGAAAAGGGGTGGGTGAGGGAAGTCCTCATTCTTTCAGAATGGGAGATGCTGCATATTAATAGTAATGAGAAAGTGAAAGAAAGTGAAAGTTAAGTCGCTTAGTCATGTCTGACTCTTTGTGACCCCATGGACCCCACCAGGCTCCTCCATCCATGGGATTCTCCAGGCAAGAGTACTGGAGTGGGTTGACATTTCCTTTTCCAGGGGATCTTCCGGACCCAGGGATCGAACCCAGGTCTCCAGCATTGTAGGCAGACGCTTTACTGTCTGAGCCACCAGGGAAATCCAATAGTAGTGAGATGACCTCATCAAATGCCTGTTGCTCTGTGTCTTAGTAGGTGCTCAGAGAACTGGACAGATGTAAGACAAAGTGTCCAAGGGAAAGCTCTGAGCTGGAAGAGAGCTGTCTCCAGGTCTTCTGGGGGTGTGCCTTATAAATTGCTCCTGGGTTTTCAACTGGGCAAGGGAAATGCTACCTCTACCTATAGCCATCATCAGGGCAGAGTTTCTTCAGGGTTTTCTTGGACCAACTGCATCAAAGTCACTTGGAGTGGCACTACAAATGATGATTCCTCATTTCTTATGCAGACTCCTCTGACATCTATATCTAGAGAAGCTTCCCTTGGTGATTCTTAGAGACTGAAGTTGAGACCCTCTTCTGCAGCAGTTTCCTCTTCTTACCCAGTGGAAACATCTCCTGAATGATAGCTGTGTACCAGGCATTATTCTAAGAACTTCATCTCTACTGTTTCATTTAATCTTGACACTATTCCCAGAAGTAAGAGCTATTATTATCTCCAGCATTTTTACAGGGTCAGAGAGTCACAGAGTAGAGGTAAGTAGAGTTAAGATTTGAACTCAGCTAGTTGAACTACAGAAAGCATGTTCTTAGTCACTATGTTATACCCTATGAATTTGTCTTTCTTTTTCTTACTTCAGCCAAGACAAAAGAGTTTTTCCTAAGAGATGAAGGGAAATTGCGTTTTCAGGGAAGAATTTATTTATCCCTACATCACAAGATGTCTGGGCATGGTTGGCATAGCTTACCCCACACAAAGTCCTTATCCTCGTCCTGTCTCTAACTCGTGAGGAGTCACATTGCCCCAACTCTGCTCCAGTCTGCATTCCAATGCTACCTTCTGTTCCCTGGCAGGAACCCAGCTCCTGGTTGGCAGGTCTCTGACTTCCCCATACCTCCATTTTGGCCCACTGTGGATGTTCTGGTTCCCTGCCTGGGGAAGGACAGATGTATTCTCATACAACCTTAAAGACTGGCCAGCTCAAATCCTCCTGTCTCAGAAGCTACCAGGAACCCACCAAGAAGCTTCTCCTGCAGGGTCTCAGGCTTACTTTTCAGCCCTGGGTCAGCTATCTTGACTTTTTTCTTCCTGTGCTGTGCAGTGCTAAGTTGCTTCAGTTGTGCCTGATTCTTTGACCCCAGGGACTGTAGCCCATCAGTCTCCTCTGTCCATGGGATTCTCCAGGCAAGAATACTGGAGTGGTTTGCCATGCCCTCCTCCCGGGGATCTTCCCAATTCCAGGGTTTGAACTTGCACCTCTTATGTCTCCTGCATCACCAGGCAAATTCTTTACCCCTAGCACCACTTTGGAAGCCCTTTCTTTCCTATAGCAGGCGGCAGTCCTGAGCTACTTTTCTTACAGCTTCTCTAACTGGAGGGGCTCTGTTCTGTTTATGACAAATGGAACCTGGGGCCAGTTTTCTCATTGTTCTGAAGGGAGACATGCAACCCTTTTCTTCTGAAGGGCTTTGATGCCGTTCATTATACAAACATGGCAAATCATGCAATTTAAGGAACTTTACTTCTGTTGTTGTGCCTGGTGCACAGCTTTGAATTCTCTTTCTGAGGTGGCTACTGGAAGGGACTTTCTGCTCCTGTGTTTCCCTGGAGGAAGATGTTTCATCAGCCCCTCTCCTCCTTTGATCAACACCAGCAAGTAAATCTGCCAATGTGGTGCTCCATGTCCTGAAAGGGGCTCTTGTGTTTCAACTGCTTAAATCTGGATTTCTGAGCCTGTGTCCTGCTCAGGAAGGATTGTTTGTGATGTTTCCTCTCAAAAGTCTTCCCTGCCTGTTTCTTCCTGGGATGAACTCCTCAACTTTTAGGTCAAAGACCAAACCTACACTTACTTTATAACCACTGTTACTATAAGTTTAAGTGCTTCACTTTAAAATTATGACACTATAATAAATTAAAATTGTGTAACAGTAAATAAATAAAAGGGAAATTTAAAAAATTAATTGAAAAAAAATTAAATTCTGTAAAATTAAAATCCTGACTATTTCCCTGAAAAGAAGAGAAGTAGAGGAAAGGTTTAATAAAGCCACATCAGGGCTCATGGTCAAGCCACTGTGTCCTCTTTCTCCACAAGAGAAGGACAATAGATATCTCTTAAGGCAGGAAAAGGAGGAAACCTGCTACTGTTCTGCTGTGGAGGTTAGTCAGTGATGTGAGGCAGGGAAATCCTGGGCAAGATGGAGAGGGCTGTGGTAGGCACTATGGTATTTGGAATCAAAATGGGCCTGGTTTGAGTCCAGCTGTCCCACTTACCAGCTGTGGAAACTAAGTGTGAGCAAGTTAATGAGCTGCTTTGTGTCAGGGCTGTTTTCTGTCAAAGGATAATAATCAGACCTTCTTTGTAGGGTTGTTGCAAAGACAAAGATAGTGCTTGGAATATAGGAAGTGCAATGTATGTTTTAGCTATCTAAAGGCTATGTGACTACACATGCATGTATGCATGTGCACATGTACACACACACACACACACACACACACACACACACACACACACACAGAGTGAGAGAGAGTGTGCATTTGATGTTTACCAAAAACTTTGGGAAACAGCTCTCTCTTAGTGCTTCACTAGTCAGGGGACAGATAAATTATCCATGGATCTTGTTAAAGTGAAGATTCCGAAGGACTGAGGTGGGCCTGAGATTCTGCTTTTCTAATAAGCTTCCAGGTGAGACTGCTGCACCTCACCAAGGTCTGAGGACCACATTTTGAGTAGCAATATTGAGACAAGACACCAAAGTCCAGGGAAAACGTAGGGAAGTTCTGGAACAGTTGCAAGAGGAGATGAGGAGTGGGAGAGTTGGAAAGTGCAATATCTCCTGCTTTGCTGTCTTCCCTTCAGGCAACTTAACTTAATGCAGAATCACCAGAGATGCACAGACAGTTATGAAGTTTTGGGTTCCACCCTAGAGTTACTGAATCAGAATCTCCAATGGAGGGTTTTGGGTGTCTGCATTTTTTCAACAAGCACCCTAAGTGCTTGTCTGTATCATAAGGCAAGCTTAGGAAACACTGACAAGAGTGTCAAGAACAAAGTCAATTTAAAACTAAAATCTAAAAGCCAGATGAAGACTTTGATGTGCAATGGAAAACTGAAAGTTACATGTGATATCAGCAAGGTTTTCCCAGTCATCTGTTACTGTTTCATTGATTGCTTGAAGAAATTTTCCATTTTACTGAGTATTTAGTTAAGGGTTTACAAGCTAATTTTACAATATTATGTTTTATGGCTTCAAGTTCAGAAGACAATAGGAAAACTTTGGAGATGAGAGAAAGTGGCAACAAAAAACTGGAACCAGATACCTGGAAAAATGTGAGTTCCTGAAAAGTGAGAGTTCCATAAAGAAGAGTGCCATTAGCAAAGGAAACATTAAATGCCCGCCACATATATTGTGAAATTACTGAAACCTGGGTAAGCTCTGGGTTTTAGTTGTGGTCTTTGAAAGTCAATGTTAAACTTTCAACACCAGAAAAATGTCTCCAGGCATGATTTGCAAAGTTAAAAATTATGATTAATAGGGTAACCAATTTTATTGGGCCCATTTAGGGCCCAAAGAAATGTTTTTCAGTGTGATCCTGAGAACAACAGTAAGGTGAAGAGCATTTTCTACATCAGAGCTTGGAGAAGGGAGCTTGGAGCTCTTCTCCAAGCTTAGAATGGAGAGTTGGTCTCATGAGGAAACTCGTCTTTGGATCTTCTGAGGATATTTGGTTTAAGCTCATTAAAGCTCAGCTGGTGGTGTAGATTCAACCTTAAGGTTTCCAAAGATAGTTATCATCTCCTGCTTTTCACTAATTTTTTTTTTTTACTGGGTAAAATACATAGCAAAATTTACAGTCTTAACCATTTTATAGCATACAGTTTAGCGGTATTAAATACATACGTATTGTTGTGCAACCATCACCACCATCTATCACCAGACCTCTTTTCATATTGCAAAACTGAAACTTTGACCCAGTAAACAATACCTTCCCCTTCCCTCCTCCTCCAAGCCCCTGGCAGCCACCTCTGATCTTCTGTCTCTGTGATTTTGACTACTTTTAAGTAACTCATGTAAGTGGAATCATACAGTATTTGTCTTTGTGTGGCATCTTCTGCTTTTAAAGCAGGGAAAATTAATCTTGTACTTTCTCTCTTTCGAGCTTTGCCCTCTTCTTCTCCCTCTCTTATCTATATATACATCAATATATAATATGTCATGCCCTCCAGAACCCTTTCCCTTGTCACTCTTTTCTCTTTCCCCATATGTAAAACTCTTCAGATTGTTGATGCAAAAGAGAGATTAATCATATATTTGCTTTCACAAAACTGTCAGGGATTGCAAACCTTAGTGTATATTTTCTTAGTGGGGTGTTAATATTTTAAGAGAAGCATATTCTTAGCAAAGAGGTAAATCTCAGACATCAGTGAATAAATGAAAGATATTTATGTTGAGTGGATAGGGAGGGGTAGAGGTGAAAATTCCAATGCCCATGTCACAGCCTAGACAAACTAAAAGAAATTTAGCGGGTAGGCTTTAGGCATCAGTGTTTTTTATAACTGAATCCAAAGTGTGTCTAGGGTTGAGAGTCACTGTCTGAATTAGGCAATAAGACAGTAACTCTAAGTTATGTCTTCCCATTAGAATCAACTGGGGGAGCTTTAAAAAATGCCAGTGCTGTTTGCAGAAGATATGATCCTCTACATAGAAAACCCTAAAGACTCCACCAGAAAATTACTGGAGCTAATCAATGAATATAGTAAAGTTGCAGGATATAAAATTAACACACAGAAATACCTTGCATTCCTATACACTAACAATGAGAAAACAGAAAGAGAAATTAAGGAAACAATTCATTTACCACTGCAATGAAAAGAATAAAATACTTTGGAATAAATCTACCTAAGGAAACAAAAAACCTATATATAGAAAACTATGAAAAACTGATGAAAGAAATCAAAGATGACACAAATAGATGGAGAAGTATACCGGGTTCATGGATTGGAAGAATCAATATTGTGAAAATGAATATACTACCCAAAGCAATGTATAAATTCAATGCAATCCCTATCAAGCTACCAATGGTATTTTTTAAGAACTAGAACAAATAACTTCACAATGTGTATGGAAATACAAAAAACCTCGAATAGTCAAAGCAATCTTGAGAAAGAAGAATGGAACTGGAGGAATCAACCTGCCTGACTTCAGACTCTCCTACAAAGCCACAGTCATGAAGACAGTATGGTACTGGCACAAAGACAGAAATATAGATCAATGGAACAAAATAGAAAGCCGAGAGATAAATCCACGCACCTTATCTTTGACAAAGGAGGCAAGAATATACAATGGAGAAAAAACAATCTCTTTAACAAGTGGTGCTGGGAAAACTGGCCAACCACTTGTAAAAGAATGAAACTAGAACACTTTCTAATGCCCACACAAAAATAAACTCAAAATGGATTAAAGATCTAAATGTAAGACCAGAAGCTATAAAACTCCTAAAGGAAAACATAGGAAAAACACTCTCTGACATAAATCACAGCAGGATCCTATATGACCCACCTCCCAGAGTAATGGAAATAAAAGCAAAAATAAACAAATGGGACCTAATGAAACTTAAAAGCTTTTGCACAATGAAGGAAACTATAAGCAAGGTGAAAAGACAGACTTCAGGATGGGAGGAAATAATAGCAAATGAAGCAACTGACAAAGAATTAATCTCAAAAATGTACAAGCAACTCCTGCAGCTCAACTCCAGAAAAATAAACGACTCAATCAAAAAAATGGGCCAAAGAACTAAACAGACATTTCTCCAAAGAAGACATACAGATGGCTAACAAACACATGAAAAGATGCTCAACATCACTCACTATCAGAGAAATGCAAATGAAAACCACGATAATGTACCATTACACGCCAGTCAGGATGGCTGCTATCCAAAAGTCTACAAACAATAAATGCTGGAGAAAAGGGAACCCTCTTACACTGTTGGTGGGAATGCCAACTAGTACAGCCACTATGGAGAACGGTGTGGAGATTCCTTAAAAAACTGGAAATAGAACTGCCATATGACCCAGCAATACCACTCCTGGACATACACACTGAGGAAACCAGAACTGAAAGAGACATGTATACCCCAATGTTCATCGCAGCACTGTTTACAATAACCAGGACATGGAAGCAACCTAGATGTCCACTGGCAGACAAATGGATAATAAAGCTGTAGTACATATACACAATGGAATATTACTCAGCTATTAAAAAGAATGCATTTGAATCAGTTCTAATGAGGTGGATGAAACTGGAGCCTATTATACAGAGCAAGGTAAGTCAGAAAGTAAAACACGAATACAGTATATTAATGCATATATATGGAATTTAGAAAGATGGTGACCCTGTATGAGAGACAGCAAAAGAGGCACAAAAATAAAGAACAGACTTTTGGACTCTGTGGGAGAAGGCGAGGGTGGGATGATTTGAGAGAATAGCATTGAAACACGTATGTTATCATATGTGAAATAGATTGCTAGTCCAGGTTCAATGCAAGAGACAATGTGCTCGGGGCTGTTGCACTGGGATGACCCTGAGGGATGGGATGGGGAGGGATGTAGGAGGGGGATTCAAGATGGGAAACACATGTACACCCATGGCTGATTCATGTCAATGTATGACAAAAACCACTACAATATTGTAAAGTAATTAGCCTCCAATTAAAATAAATAAATTAATTTAAAAAAATGTCAGTGCCTGAGCCCTGTCTCAGACCAATTAAATCAGAACCTTGGTGGAAGAGAGACTGGGCAATGGTGTTGTTTTGAAAATCCCAGGTAATTCTAATGTATTAATATAGCCAGCCAGGGTGCAGAACCACTGAACTAAAAGGTAGACATTCTGAGAATTAGCAATTAGTTCATCATTGTATTCTAAAGCAAGCCCTGTAACTGAATGCATGGATGAATTTTTCTCAAACTTAAAACAAAACCAATTTTGGTGTTTCATATATATAGTTTCTGCTAACAGGAAAAAATGGAATGCTATTATAAAACAAAGTTGATTCAAGTCAATGTATGGCAAAACCAACACAATTTTGTAAAGTAAAATAAATAAATAATTTAAATTAAAAAATTAAAAAAAAAACAGCAACAAAGTCTGAAAACAGTATGACACTTGATTCTAAAGGGAATATGGACGAGTAGCAGAGCAGCCATACTTTATGTTGGAGTTTTAGAAATTCTTATTACAAAAATAATTCACTTTTACTGCAGATCACTTAAAGAATAGACATAAGCAAATGATAAGAAAAGTAAGCAGATATGACCATCCAACTTTTGGTGTGTATCATTTATCTTTTTTCTATTTTTCATTTTCATATTTAAATGCATACATATTGTACAGAGTTATAAAGTACTTTATTGTGGAGACTTTTGAAAATATACAAAAGAGGCTGATTACTATAATGATCTTCCATTTCCCAATTATTTCACTTCTATAATTATCAACCCACTGTCCAACTTGTTTTATCTAAATCCTCTATCACTTCCCTTTATTCTGAATTGTTTCTTGAGCAAATCCAAGACATGATTTCATCCATAAATGGTTCATTCTTTTCAGCTAACAAGTTATGAATGTTTTCTATATCAATAAGTATTTCCCAACTGTTTCATTTTTAGTGGTTATGTAGTATTTCCTCATAGGCTTCCCGGGTGATGCTAGTGGTAAAGAACTCACCTGGCAATGCAGGAGGCATAAAAGATGCAGGTTCGATCCGTGGGTTGCGAAGATCCCCTGAAGAAGGAAATGGCATCACCCTCTAGTATTCTTGCCTGGAGAATCCCATGGATAGAGGAGCCTGGTGGGCTACAGTCCATAAGGTAGCAAAGAGTCAGACACAACTGAAGCAACTTAGCACACATGCATCCCATAGTATTTCATCACATGATTGTATCATTATTTATTTGTTGGACATGTATTGTTGAACATTAAATGTATTGTTGAACATTAAATTTGTTTCTACTATTTCATTATTAAAACAAACTTTTTATGAATATACTAGTAAATGAATCTTGGTGTACACTCTTGATTATTTAACAGACTCTTAGAAGTGGAACTGGTGGCTCCTAAATTTTGAATGTTTTAAAAAATTTTTGACCCATTATATCAAATTGTCCTCCAGGGAGTTTTTACCAATGTGTAGTATTTACTACTGGAACTCTATGAAATGTCCTTGCCTCCAGCTCTTTGCCAATACTGAGTATTATTTCAAGAAGCCTTTGTGCCAATTTATTAATAATAGTATTTTATTACTGCTTTAATTTGCAATAAGAATAAACTATTTTAGAGAAAAATTAAAAAAGTTTTTAGAGTAATACATGCATATGGTTACACATGAAAGTCCCTATGCCTGACTGCCTCCAACCCACAAGCTCGCAGAGGCAATGAATTATTTTTGCTATTTCTTTTGGTGATTACTCACATCTCCAAATGATTCAAATTCTATTTCTTGTTAATTATAGACATTTTCCATTGGCTTTCTGTTACGCTAGTTGAGGATTTGCATTTCATTCCCCATGTTGAGTATTTGTAACACTATTATAAAATTGTTTCTCTATCAATTACAAACCAACTTTTTAATTTCTTGTCTCATTAACCAGAGATCATTCACTTCATATTTGCTTGGTTCTAGAATTTGAGATTTTTCTACAAATCGTTTTCTCTCAGAACTTTATATAGATTACTCCAACATCTCTTGGCATTTGATGTTGCTGGTGAGAAATCCAGTATCATTTAAAATTTTGTGCCCTTTTTGGTGACATGTTTTGTTTTCTTTTCCTCTTATTCTGAAAACATTTAGGATAAGTTCTTTATCATTAATTGAATTTTTTTTTTTTTAATGAGGTGCTCTGAAGTTGATTTTTTCCTTTCAAATTGTTGGGCACTTGGTGAGTTCTGTGGAGCATGCAAGTTACATTCCCTCTGTAACTTTACTTCAGTTCTCTCATGTTTTCCTTATTTGAACATGTGCCCCTAATACCTGCTCCTTCCTTTACCTTCAGCCTTTCTTAGGCATGAGTGAGGCAAACAATCAGTATTTATAAATTGTCTCCTGGGAGGAATATAAAGCAGGTGGGACACATAATCTCTATCGAAACAAGATGTACACTGTAACTATGTTATTTGGAGAAGTGCTCCAACATCATGAAATGGCCATGATAAAGTAGAAAATTTCTTTTACTTGGGATAAAGGATTATATCATGTGAAGGTGGCATTTGAGTTGGAATATAGTATTAGAATGTATGGTAAGATGAATAATATTTGGTACATGTATTTTCTCTTGCCCCAGTGAGTGATGCTGTGATAAAACAGAAGCCAAGTGTTAATCATAACTAAATAAACTAAATTCTCAGAGGGATTCAGTAGATGTGATTTTTGTATTATTTCCTGATGATCTGGCTTACTTTGGAACAGAACTTAATGAAAGGGTGGTTGCCAATGCCAATAAATTTCTCAAATATTAGATGTCTTACATGAGCTTTGAAAGTGGCTGCTTCTTACTCTATTTGAAATTAACTGAGGTATGGCTGCATGTAATCAGCTTTGATTTGCTAAAAGTAGACAAGAGGACATAACCAGCAGTCCCATGGTTATCATAAACATAACTTACCAGGAGGAGAAGGGGACAACAGAGAAAGCGATGGTTGGATGGCATCACTGATTCAGTGAGTTTGAGCAAGCTCTGGGGGGGATGGTGAAAGACAGGGAAACCTGGCGTGCTGCAGTCCATGGGGTTGCAAAGAGTCAGACATGACTGAGCAACTGAACAGCAGCAACTTACCAAACTCAAGCTTCTGCAGAGTAAGAAAAGATAGGATCTGAATGCAAATGAAACAACACAAAATACGCTGAATCTTCATCCATTTCCTTGTAAAATTTTAACCTTATTTGTTGATGTTTATTTTTATTATAAAACGTTTAATACCTAGGAAAGTCTGTGTAACATATATGTAAACTATAAAGTATGTTAATGAATGAGCAGCAATGAATCCAATTCAAGATCTAGAGCATTACCTGTACATTGAAGCTTTCCATGTCCTTTATCCTCTTGCCTCATGTCCTGTCTCTCCCCTCAAAAGTGAAAATGAATATAGATTTTGATTTATCATGTTAATTAAATTTTTTGGTATGGAAAATAACAATAATGTAGGACCATGTGTCTATCATAAGCATACAGCTTAAAAACTTATTATAAGAAGAATAGAACTGGAGGAATCAACCTGCCTGACTTCAGACTATACTACAAAGCCACAGTCATCAAGACAGTATGGTACTGGCACAAAGACAGAAATATAGATCAATGGAACAAAATAGAAAGCCCAGAGATAAATCCACACACCTATGGACACCTTATCTTTGACAAAGGAGGCAAGAATATATGATGGAGAAAAGACAATCTCTTTAACAAGTGGTGCTGGGAAAACTGGCCAACCACTTGTAAAAGAATGAAGCTAGAACACTTTCTAACACCATACACAAAAATAAACTCAAAATGGATTAAAGATCTAAATGTAAGACCAGAAACTATAAAACTCCTAGAGGACAACATAGGCAAAACACTCTTTGACATAAATCACAGCAGGATCCTCTATGACCCACCTCCCAGAATATTGGAAACAAAAGCAAAAATAAACAAATGGGACCTAATGAAACTTAAAAGCTTTTGCACAATGAAGGAAACTATAAGCAAAGTGAAAAGACAGCCCTCAGATTGGGAGAAAATAATAGCAAATGAAGCAACAGACAAAGGATTAATCTCAAAAATATACAAGCAACTCCTGCAGCTCAATTCCAAAAAAATAAACGACTCAATCAAAAAATGGGCCAAAGAACTAAACAGACATTTCTCCAAAGAAGACATACAGATGGCTAACAAACACATGAAAAGATGCTCAACATCACTCATTATCAGAGAAATGCAAATGAAAACCACAATGAGGTACCATTACACGCCAGTCAGGATGGCTGCTATCCAAAAGTCTACAAGCAATAAATGCTGGAGAGGGTGTGGAGAAAAGGGAACCCTCTTACACTGTTGGTGGGAATGCAAACTAGTACACGTGCTATGGAGAACAGTGTGGAGATTCCTTAAAAAACTGGAAATAGAACTGCCATATGACCCAGCAATCCCACTCCTGGGCATACACACCAAGGAAACCAGATCTGAAAGAGACACGTGCACCCCAATGTTCATCACAGCACTATTTATAATAGCCAGGACATGGAAGCAACCCAGATGCCCATCAGCAGATGAATGGATAAGGAAGCTGTGGTACATATACACCATGGAATATTACTCAGCCATTAAAAAGAATTCATTTGAATCAGTTCTAATGAGATGGATGAAACTGGAGCCCATTATACAGAATGAAGTAAGCCAGAAAAATAAAGACCATTACAGTATATTAACACATATATATGGACTTTAGAAAGATGGTAACGATAACCCTATATGCAAAACAGAAAAAGAGACACAGATGTACAGAACAGACTTTTGGACTCTATGGGAGAAGGCGAGGGTGGGATGTTTTGAGAGAACAGCATCGAAACATGTATATTATATAGGGTGAAACAGATCACCAGCCCAGGCTGGATGCATGAGACAAGTGCTGGGGCCTGGTGCACTGGGAAGACCCAGAGGAATCGGGTGGAGAGGGAGGTGGGGGGGGGGGATCGGGATGGGGAATACATGTAAATCCATGGCTGATTCATGTCAATGTATGGCAAAACCCACTGAAATACTGTGAAGTAATTAGCCTCCAACTAATAAAAATAAATGAAAAAAAAAGTTATTATAAAATAAATGTCCTTGTGATCATCACATGGGTCAAGAAACAGAATATTGGAAGAACCTCAGAAGGCTTTCTGGGGCCCTCATTTTTGGTCTCATGTTTGGATATTACATAAAATGTGCTAAGAAGCACATGGGAGACAAGGGTAGAAATTTCTTTAGCATATGTGTGAAGCTTGACTAGCTTCATGAACATAGTAAACATAGTCATTTTGCAGTCTATGGTGATATTTATTTGGAATTTCTGTTGTCTCTGTATTTGGTCTATTATTTCTTATTTCAAAACCAAGTTGGATTTATTCCAGGAAGCAAGTATGGTTTAACATTAGAAAAATCACTTAATCTACTACATCATCTCAATAGCTGTAGCATAAGCATTTGCTTAAGTTTGACATGCATTCATGATAAAAAAAAAACTTTAATCAAATTAAGGAAAAAAAGAGAACTTTAAAAATCTGATAAATGTTATCTACATAAAACCTTCCTCTAAACTTGAGAAGATGGCATCGATGTTCATAACTATCCAGCATAGGTGTGGCCTATTATTTCTACTGGTTCCATCTCATAACATCTTTTAACTATCTGATTATCTTTTATTCTGTGACTTATCCTACAATTAAAAAATACTTGTAGAAATAATTTGAGACCCAGGAAGATGCTGTCTTACCCTAAAGAGGATTTTGAAAGACTGATTTTGTAGATTATGTTGGTATGGACGAGAAGTAGCAATTTGGACACACCTTAAACCTATAGGATTCAGAGTTTGAGACTGTATTACCCAGGACATTTAAAGTTGGTTTGTAGTCCATGGAAGGGCTTATCTATTTCTAGTTTATTGTTTCTCCTGAGATGAGGACTTCCAAGATTTCATTCCAAGATAGGGGGTTGTTTCCCAAAGTTCCCACTCTTTGCATTCTTGAAAGAAATGGCAACCCACTCCAGTGTTCTTGCCTGGTGAATCCCAGGGACAGAGGAGCCTGGTGGGCTGTCGTCTATGGGGTCGCACGGAGTCGGACATGACTGAAGCGACTTAGCAGCAGCAGTAGCTCTCTAAAAAATTTTTAAAAATACTTCACCACTTCTTTTTATCTGTCTTCAGTAGGAGGGATGGTCTGAATAACCCAGTCCATAATTCAAAAGCTGAAGTCCTAGTTTGCCTTTCTTTTTATTGTACCAGACAGGTTTGTATTTCTAAACAATGTAAGTTTCTTTTAAAATTCCATATAAAAACGTTTCTTGTGGTATATATTGTTCTAAAATGTGATTTTACACTCAACGTTGCTTCTTGGTGTCATCCATGTTGATGTGCATAGCTCTAGTTTATTCATTTCCACCCTGACATAGAATTTTATTGTGTAATATATCATTCTTTATTGGTTCTCCTATCAATGAATATTTGAGGCTTTTACAACTTTTGCTATTATGAACAATGTTGTTATTTTAAATTAAAATAAATTTAATTTTATTATAATTAATGTTATTATAAATTAAATTTATATTTAATGAAACTATTTAAAAGAATATGTAAGTAAATTGAGAGATATGGCATGTTCTCCTATGGATAAGGAGACTCTATATTGCAAATGTATCAGTTTTCTCCAAAATGATTTATAGAATCAATTTATTTCTTTAAAAAATCTCTCTAATGAAGTTATTTTTGCATTTAGTCAAAGATTATTGGGGGATATAAAACCACTAGGTGAAAGTTTGTTGTTTAGTTGCTAAGTTGTGTCTGACTTTTTGCAACCCCAGGGAGGGCAGCCCGCCATGCTCCTCTGTCCGTGGGATTTCCCAGGCAAGAATACTGGAGTGGGTTGCCATTTCTTTCTTCAGAGTATCTTCCCGGCCCAAAGATTGAATTCAAGTCTCCTGCAGTGGCAGGTGAATTCTTTACCACTGAGCCACTAGTGATGCCCAGAAAGTTGTTCAGTAACAGGATATTTACACAGTGTCAAGGTATCATGCCACAGCTTACTTGCTAATTGCAAACAATGGAGAGAACTGGCAGTCACTCTGTTAACCAGGAGAAAACTCATATTCATAATGATGGGATGATTTGTCATGATGTGACTTGTGATGGGATGCAGTGTAAAGTACCCACCATTAACTGCAAAGTATTTGTGCCAAAATTTTTAACCTAAATTTTAACAAAATTTTAAACCAAACCAAGTTTTTAACCAAATTTTTTGAGCCAAATTTCCTATTTGTAGGAAATACAGGAGACTGAGGAAAATGTGAAGTAACATTCTCCAGAAGTAATCAGACAAATCCCGAATTTGTGGGACAGTCTATTGGACAGCTAACCTGATAGCTATAAGAAGTCAATGTCATGAAAAAAAAAATTGGTGAGGAATTTGGTGCTCTTCTGGAATATAAAAGACTTAAGAGATGTAACAGTCAAATAGGTTGTGTATAGTTTAACTGGACCCTGGTCCAAAAACATACTAAAGTATAAAGTATTTTTGGATAATGGTGAAAATTTAAATGTGGACTAAATATGAGATGACTGCAGGGAATTGTTAATTTTTCTCAATATTTATGGAGGAGGAGGCTCTTGTTTTTAGAAAATTAACATAAATATTTAAAACACATAATGCCTATTATTTTCAAATGTTTTGAAATGCAAATAATCTCTAAGAATATATCCACATATATATAAGGAAAGCAAATATGGCCTATGTTAAAAATCATTGAAATGAAATTGAATCCCTACATCATATTACTCATACAAATCAATTCCAAATAGATTGAAAGTTTAAATGTGAAGGGCAAACTTATAGCAGGGTAAGGGAGGATATATGACTTCAGGATAGGAAAGGTTTTCTTTGAAAAGATACAAAATCATTAACAAACAAAAGACTGAAATAGTATATGTGCTGCTGAAGCGAGCACCAAAAAACTGAAATAAAACTATGCTATTTAGGAATCCTCGTACATAAAAAATCATTTAAAAATGAAGAAACAAAACATTAACTGTGTAAACTTATTTCTATATATATATACCAAAATTAAAGGATAACAAAAATAAAATTTTTAAAATTCTAAAAATCGGTTCAACAATCAACAAAAAAAAGCAGCTGAAAGATGTGACTATTTGATAGAGAGATGGAAAGAAGTTGAATGAACACATACTTATTCCACAAATTTTTATTGAGTCTCTGTTCAGAGCCAAGTATGAGGTTATAGTAGTAAACGAAACAGATGAATAGCCTTGCCCTTGAGTGACTAATGTTTCAGTGGGTAGCTCTGTAAAGAGAAATAAGAATTCAAAACTGAAAAAGAAACTATGAGTCAATACAGTTTGGTAGAATGAGTGTGGGCTCTGTAGTCAACCCCCTGAATAGGATACCAGATTTTCCTCCAACCAGCTTTTCCTCTGGCACCTTGGGCACGTTCCTTTGATTCTCTAGCTTCTGTTGCCTCTTCTGGAAAATGGGATAACAATAGTACCCACCCTATCTATATAGTTGTTGAGAAAACTTAATGAGATGATGATACATGTAAAGCACTTAGCATGAAGCCTGGTTGTAAAACAACCAGTAACTCAGTTTTTTTCTTTCTAGGGCAGGACAAACTCAGCTCTTCCCAACTGTGATTCTCTCCTGGGTGTCTCCTTTATTTTTACATAGAACACTTTATTTCTGGCCACCAAGTGTGTGGAAGTTTGTGGGAGATATGGAAGTTTGTCTCCACATCAAGTAAATCTCCGTGACACCAGCTGGGTGTCCTCCTGCTGCTGCTGCTAAGTCGCTTTAGTCATGTCCGACTTTGTGCAACCCCATAGATGGCAGCCCTCCAGACTCCTCCATCCATGGGATTTTCCAGGCAAGAGTACTGGAGTGGGGTGCCATTGCCTTCTCTGGGGAGTCCAGAATTTAGCTCAATTCTGACACTATCTACTAGGAGGCAGCCTCAGATCCCACAGGTTAAGGGCTCATTCAAGACTACACCTCCCCCTCCACCACCATTCACCTGGAACCCTTCTTCAGACATCAGTTGCAAGTGTAGGTTATCACCTGAGCTGATTTATTACCTATAGAGCTTTGCTCGGCTTTGATTAATTTGCTAGAGTGGCTCACAGAACTCAGGGATATGCTTACAATTACCAGTTGATAAAGAATATGATAATCCAGATAAGAGATACTTAGGGTGAGGCCTGGGAGGGTCCTGAGTGCCGAGTTTCTGTCCTCGAGGAGTTCAGGAGCCTTTCCCTCCTGGTGTGGCTGTGTGCCCAGCCTGGAAGGTCTCTGATACCCCTACTATTGGGATTTTATAGAGGCTTCCTCAAGTGGGCATGATCAATTATTAACTCCCATTTCCAGTCCCTTGCCACTCTCTGGAGGAGGCAGTGTGGAGCTCAAAATTCACCCAAGCTTCTAATTGTGGCTTGGTCTCTCTGGTGATCAGCCCCCATCCAGGAGCATCCAAGAGCCCACCCAGGTCACTTCATAAGTGACAAAGATGCTCCTACTGTTCTTAACATTTTGGAATTTACAAGGGTTTTGGGAGCCCTGTGTCAGGGATGGGATGAAAGATGGGTATTAGAACTATAGATGTTTCTAATGTTTTTATCATTTAGGAAATTTCAAAGATTTTTAGGAGCTCTGTGCAGCAATGGGGCACAAGACCGATATATACTATACTATATATATATATAGTCTATTATTTCACACCTGGTATATAATAATATATATTATATATACTATAGTATAGTATAGTATGCAGTGACTATATATATATAGTCTATTATTTCACACCTGGTATATAATAATCACTCAATACCTATTAGATCTTCTTCTTAATCTTCTATTATTATTAATAATCCACCTAGAGATTATAACTCAGTGAAGTTCTGAAACCACCCCTTCAGAACACTGGATCACACTTTGTACCACCAATGCTGGCTACTCTGAACCCTGGATCCCACAGTTGCTCTGACTGTCCCTGGAAACTCAACTGGTGCAATGCCAACCTGAGCTACTTGGGAAAAAAACCAAACATCCACTGATAGGGAAGGAAATTGATAAGCTCACTAAGGAGGATATATAGAGTGAGAAGAAAATGTAGAGGAAAAAATATCTCCAAGAATGTCAACCTTTAAAGTGTGAGCATAGGCCGTGAACCCCACAAAAGATAAGAAAAGCAGCAGCAAAGAGCCGGGGAGACGACTCACAGTGTACTGGTTGGGAACGTGAGAGATGAAAGAGCTTCAGGGAGGGGGCGGTTAACAGTACCCAAGGACACACACGTCTTCTGGGTTTAGCAAGAAGGAGGTCGAGATGTGGAGAAAAAGGAGAAGAGAAGCCAGATGACCATGGGCTGTGGAATCAGTGGGAGGCAGGATGGAGGCAGTGAGTGTAGACAACTGTCTCTACAGTGTTGGTGGGGAGGGGAAGGTGAGAACCAGAAGGACACAAACTCAACATGCCCAGGAAGTTTGTTCTGTTTTGCTTAAAGATGGGAGACACTGGATGATATTTAAATACAGATGTGAAAGAACCTGAAGTAATGAAAAATATGAGAAATGGGAACAAGAGAGAACTTACTGAGAAAGAGGATGGAATGTTTATGGAGAGTCTACTGTGCTTTAGACACATAGCTGCTACTGCTAAGTCACTTCAGTTGTGTCCAACTCTGTGTGACCCCATCCCTGGGATTCTCCACCTAGAGACATGCCTAAAAAGGAAAGATAGTCCCCGATGTCCACAAAACATCGAGTCAAAGCAAGTTATTTTCTCTCTCCCCTTTATTGTCCACTCTCTCCTCTTTGCCCAAAGTAATAACTTTTTGTAATTAGGAAAAATAGGAACAAATTTAATATTTTCAACTTGAAGCAAGTGTTACACTATGAAGTATAATGTATTAAGAATGTTCTTTTAAAAATATTTATTTTAATTAATTTATTTGGGTGTGCTGAGTCTCAGCTGTAGCACTTGGGATCCTTTATCCTCACTGTGGCACATGCAATCATTTTTTCAGTTTCGGCATGTGAGATCTAGTTCCCTGACCAACAATCGAACCCAGGCCCAGAGCACCGGAAGAGTGATGTCCTCGCCACTGGACCACCTTGTAAGTCCCTAAAGTATTAAGAATGCTTTACATGTTCTAAATCCTGAACACTTTTACTGGGGACAAATTCTGAAAATTACACTCCCAATGGTAGCAAATAGTCATGAACAGAATTAGGGAGGGGTACACAGGACCAGGCGGTGCAATGGTAAAGAATCAGTCTGCCAGTGTAGGAGATACACGAGGCTAGGGTTCAATCCCTGGGTGGGAAAGTTCCTTGAAGGCAGAAATGGCAACCCGCTCCAGTATTCTTGCCTGGAGAATTCCGTGGACACAGGAGCCTGGTGGGTTATATCCAGGGAGTCACAAAGAGTCATGACTGAGCACACAGTCCCTCACACAGGCGACTGCCAAGGTAGTAAGAATGCTCTTTTTCTGATAGTGGGTGGTAGGCACGGAGAAGCTAATTGTATCGTTTTCCATCCTATTATTCTACTGTATGTGCTAGTTATTTAAGGAAAGCGGTTTCAAAAACTACTTTATAATAGAGCAGAAGATACATCTAGCACATTATGCTGCAGTTCTTACGTTGGATGGTGGGCTCATGACTGTTTGTTTCATATGCATACACATTCTACACATTTTATGTGTATCAAGGCTTACAAAATGCATCATTTAAAAAGTCAAGAACAGAGAGGAGCATGTCTTCTGTAAACCTGGTGAAGATTATCAATCTGGAAATCCTAATTAGGACATTCCTGGTCCTGTGTGGGGGTGGGTTTAAAGAGATCAAAAGGAATGAGTGGGAGGTTTTTGCTTCTGAGTCAGAGTTAAGCAGCCTTTGCATTGGCCTTTGTGCTTCACCTTTGCTTGCAGTGTCAGTCCCCAAATACACAGAACTGGCTGAGAAGCAGAAGAATTGATGGAAGAACCGAGCAAATTTCAGGTACCACACAGGTGCCAGTGGCAGGCAGCACAGCCAGCAGTCACATCAGGGCCAGAATGAAGAAGTAGGTGGTTGGGAATTCAAGAGGAACTGTATCAAGTGCTGTTTCTCACTCTTGCCTGTTTGGGATAATTACTTGCCCAGGGTGTGGGTATGTACGTGCTAGTTAAATATTCAGATTCCCAGGTCTCCAGCCTTTCCACTTCATAATCTCCTGATGACTTGGGTGTTTGAATAAGCACGTTTAGGAAACATTGGCAAAGAAGAAAGTACATCCTAAATCAGGGGATTTGGCCTGTTCACCTAATCCTCTACTGGCCCTCTGCTGAAATTGTTCAGTTTGATTTGTGTCTGGTGATTTACATCCATGCTATGATTGCAGACTCTTTGGTAACATGTGGAGACCTTACTTTGGTTGGAAACATAGACTGTTATAAAACAAAAGAACCCTTTCAAGAGTCAGGGAACAGGACATCAAGTACCAGCTATTTTCTAGATAGTGTGCTGGGCATTTTTACATGTATTATCTGACTGATATTCTCACAGCAACCTTAGGTAGATACTTTTTATTCCTTTGCTACAGGAGAAAACTAAGCTCACATATGTTAAGTAATTTATCCCAAATTATGCATTAAAAAGGGACAAAGCTAAGATTAACTTGAACACTCTTGTTGACCTAATCTTTCCTTGGGAAAAGAAAGGTCACATTGCCTTTGAGATCAGCAAAACACTTCATTTTGGGGAGGAGGACACTGAAACACAGAGGCATGAGATGACTTACTCAAAGTCACAATGAGAGTTACGGTAGATACAGGATGGTATTCCATGACCCCTTGGTCCTGGTCTGGGACCCTTTCTCTGAAGCCAGGCACGTGCCTGACTGTGGTCAGAGACCTGGATCAGGTGAGACCCACTGTCTCCAGCACAGAGTTCAAACCAGTGGAAGTGGCCCCCAAGCCACCCCCTCTCCCCCACCCACCAGGAGGTTTGCACTTTGGACTGTATTATGCACTTCTGGGTCTGGTTCACTGGCCAAACTCAAGCCTGTGTCTCTCTCTGCCAAGATCTCAGAACTTTGTATTATCTTTCTCTCATTTGCTATTTCCCTTTTATGAGAATAACTAAGAAAATGACATCAAAGCACATGTTTGTAAGAGTCAGATCTTTCAGATGAGTTTTTTTTCTTTTATTTTTATTAGTTGGAGGCTAATTACTTCACAGTATTTCAGTGGGTTTTGTCATACATTGACATGAACCAGCCATGGAGTTACATGTATTGCACATCCCGATCCCCCCTCCCACCTCCCTTTCCACCCAATTCCTCTGGGTCTTCCCAGTGCACCAGGCCTGAGCACTTGTCTCATGCATCCCACCTGGGCTGATGATCTGTTTCACTATAGATAATAAACATGCTGTTCTTTTGAAACATCCCACCTTCGCCTTCTCCCACAGAGTCCAAAAGTCTGTTCTGTACATCTGTGTCTCTTTTTCTGTTTTGCATATAGGGTTATCATTACCATCTTTCTAAATTCCATATATATGTGTTAGTATGCTGTAATGTTCTTTATTTTTCTGGCTTACTTCACTCTGTATAATGGGCTCCAGTTTCATCCATCTCATTAGAACTGATTCAAATGAATTCTTTTTAATGGCTGAGTAATATTCCATGGTGTATATGTACCACAGCTTCCTCATCCATTCGTCTGCTGATGGGCATCTAGGTTGCTTCCATGTCCTGGCTATTATATGCAGTGCTGCGGTGAACATTTGGGTGCACGTGTCTCTTTCAGATCTGGTTTCCTCAGTGTGTATGCTCAGAAGTGGTATTGCTGGGTCATATGGCAGTTCTATTTCCAGTTTTTAAAGGAATCTCCACACTGTTTTCCATAGTGGCTGTACTAATTTGCATTCCCACCAACAGTGTAAGAGGGTTCCCTTTTCTCCACACCCTCTCCAGCATTTATTGCTTGTAGACTTTTGGATAGCAGCCATCCTTACTGGCGTGTAATGGTACCTCATTGTGGTTTTGATTTGCATTTCTCTGATAATGAGTTATGTTGAGCATCTTTTCATGTGTTTGTTAGCCATCTGTATGTCTTCTTTGGAGAAACGTCTGTTTAGTTCTTTGGCCCCCCCCCCCCCCCTTTTTTTTACAGTTGAGTAAATTATTCTTTTTTTTAAATTTATTTTTATTAGTTGGAGGCTAATTACTTTACATCATTGCAGTGGTTTTTGTCATACATTGAAATGAATCAGCCATGGATTTACATGTATTCCCCATCCCGGTCCCCCCTCCCACCTCCCTCTCCACCCGATCCCTCTGGGTCTTCCCAGTGCACCAGGCCTGAGCACTTGTCTCATGCACCCAACCTGGGCTGGTGATCTGTTTCACCCTAGATAATATACATGTTTCGATGCTGTTCTCTTGAAACATCCCACCTTCGCCTTCTCCCAGAGTCTACAAGTCTGTTCTATACATCTGAGTCTCTTTTTCTGTT
This sequence comes from Odocoileus virginianus, assembly GCF_023699985.2. NCBI lineage: Eukaryota > Metazoa > Chordata > Mammalia > Artiodactyla > Cervidae > Odocoileus > Odocoileus virginianus. The sequence goes on along the minus strand of NC_069675.1, from coordinate 14,110,169 downwards.
TTGCATATAGGGTTATCGTTACCATGTTTCTAAAGTCCATATATATATGTGTTATACTGTAATGGTCTTTATCTTTCTGGCTTACTTCGCTCTGTATAATGGGCTCCAGTTTCATCCATCTCATTAGAACTGATTCAAATGAATTCTTTTTAATGGCTGAGTAATATTCCAGTGTGTATATGTACCATAGCTTCCTCATCCATTCATCTGCTGATGGGCATCTAGGTTGCTTCCATGTCCTGGCTATTATAAACAGTGCTGCGATGAACATTGGGGTGCACGTGTCTCTTTCAGATCTGGTTTCCTTGGTGTGTATGCCCAGGAGTGGGATTGCTGGGTCATATGGCAGTTCTATTTCCAGCTTTTTAAGAAATCTCCACACTGTTTTCCATAGTGGCTGTACTAGTTTGCATTCCCACCAACAGTGTAAGAGGGTTCCCTTTTCTCCACACCCTCTCCAGCATTTATTGCTTGTAGACTTTTGGATAGCAGCCATCCTGACTGGCGTGTAATGGTACCTCATTGTGGTTTTGATTTGCATTTCTCTGATAATGAGTGATGTTGAGCATCTTTTCATGTGTTTTTTTGTCTTTGGCCCATTTTTTGATTGGATCATTTATTTTTCTGGAGTTGAGCTGGAGGAGTTGCTTGTATATTTTTGAGATTAATCCTTTGTCTGTTACTTCGTTTGCTATTATTTTCTCCCAATCTGAGGGCTGTCTTTTCACCTTGCTTATAGTTTCCTTCGTTGTGCAAAAGCTTTTAAGTTTCATTAGGTCCCATTTGTTTATTTTTGCTTTTGTTTCCAATATTCTGGGAGGTGGGTCATAGAGGATCCTGCTGTGATTTATGTCGGAGAGTGTTTTGCCTATGTTCTCCTCTAGGAGTTGTATAGTTTCTGGTCTTAACATTTAGATCTTTAATCCATTTTGAGTTTATTTTTGTGTGGGCATTAGAAAGTGTTCTAGTTTCATTCTTTTACAAGTGGTTGGCCAGTTTTCCCAGCACCACTTGTTAAAGAGGTTGTCTTTTTTCCATTGTATATCCTTGCCTCCTTTGTCGAAGATAAGGTGTTCATAGGTGTGTGGATTTATCTCTGGGCTTTCTATTTTGTTCCACTGATCTATATTTCTGTCTTTGTGCCAGTACCATACTGTCTTTATGACTGTGGCTTTGTAGTATAGTGAAGTCAGGCAGGTTGATTCCTCCAGTTCCATTCTTCTTTCTCAAGATTAATTTGGCTATTCGAGATTTTTTGTATTTCCATACAAATTGTGAAATTATTTGTTCTAGTTCTTAAAAAATACCATTGGTAGCTTGATAGGGATTGCATTGAATCTATAGATTGCTTTGGGTAGAATAGCCATTTTGACAATATTGATTCTTCCAATCCACGAACACGGTATGTTTCTCCATCAGATGAGTTTTTTTAAAAAGTTTCCCTTGAAATAGAAAGCAGACTTTTTTTTTAATGGTTGCCTGTGAAAACATACCTTGTACTCATTACTAAAGCAGAAGAGGAAAGTTGCCAGGTGGGGACAGAGAATGTGGAGTGGTGACCACAGGTGACAAAGGACTCAGTGGGCAGCAGGGTGTGTTCTTTGACCTGCTAAACAGAGGCCACTCCCTCTGGGTCACAGTTGGTGCCCAGCAGCCTCAGGACATGGGGTTGGGGGCTGGGTAGCACAGACCGGTATAATCCCTGCCCCCCTCCTCCTCACCTCCGTTTCACAACCTCTCAGTATTCTGGGAATAATGTGCTCTGAGCTCTCTTCTTTCCCCATCTTCTGTCATGAAGTCCCCTCTACCCAGGATGCTCTTGATTTTCTCTCTGATCAATTTCTATTCCTTCTTTAGAGCCAAATTTGAATTCTGTCTCCTTCATGAATAGTTTTGCATTCCTCACGTGAAGATAACTGCTCTGCCACTTCAGACCTTCAATGCTTGCTGTCTCATACTGTTCTCTAAATGTTGCCTGTTTTGCACAACTTCCATTTCTGTCTCAGCTGCAGGATCTGTAAGGACAGGGAATCCTGTCTTTCTCATCTTGTCCTCCTTCAGTGCCTTGCACATGCCTTTCTTGGCAACATCAATGATTAAAGAACACTGTACAGAACATCAAACATGGGACCAGCCTTACAAACACCTGGATGGGCTTCCCCACCTAACTTCTGAGTGCCTTCTATCAGAAGAATCCCACTGTTACTTTTCTCACAGCCCTCAACTTCTTCCCTTCTTTCTGCGCCTCTGCCTGGTGGCGGGTGGGGGGAACCCTTTCAGCTAGTGGTCATATTTGGGCACATGCTGGGTGTTGGGGCATAGTGAAATTATATTTCTTTCTGGGTAAATATCCATCTGGAACCCTGGAGGTGTATTTTCTGTCCTCAGCTGATGTCAGGGTTCTTGGACTTGGATTTCAATGGGGTTGAAAGATATCAGAGCAGTTATCTTCATGTGAGGAATGCAAAACTATTTATGTGTATTTCTGTGCCTGAACTTGGGGAACTGGTGAGTTTGAAGGGGAAGCAAAGGTAATACAAGGAAGCCCCAGGGAGACGGGGAGGGAGGGACCCTGGGAAGAGGGCTAGGGGCTTCCCCAGCTTTCCTCCCCTGAGAGCATCAGAGCTCTCATGGGGTCTTTGGAGAGATGGTGGCAATGGGCTATGAAGAATCTGGAAGGACTTTAAGAGACATCTCAGGGCAGGCTAGGATAAAGGGACTGATACTGCAGTGGTTTTCAGAGAAGGGATAGTTCAGAGCAACTGAAACTAGAGGCTTGAAATCAGAGATTTGCTAATTTTTAGAGTGGAAAATGGCTCAACCCCTGAGTTTATCTTCCAAGAGAGTCTCTAGGCCCCAGGCAGAAAAGGCTTGACTTTCCAAGATTCTGAGAGGACTAGTGAGAACATAATGGATGTAGATGCGAGGCTGACCTGGAAAAGAGAAACGCCATATAATGGTTATAACCCTGAACTCTCAATTTGCCTAATTTAAGTAGTTTTTGCACCTGATAATCTCTTAACAAAGCCATCAAGTAGCTTGCAGACTGCACAGTTGATTGCTGGAAAGAGCAAGGTGAAGGGAGAACTGAGGGAGACAAACTCACTGATGCAGGCAGAATATCACCCACACCGGAAGTGGAGTGACTTCACGATTGTCGGCATCTTGTCTCGGGGTGGGCAGCCGTGCTGGAATGAGATGGGCCTTCAAGGACTTGAACGGGAACTGCCACTGACCTTCCCCAACAAGGGTCCTTCTACCCAGTGTCATCAGAGCCAATAGAAGGAGACATATTTGATTCGGAAGCAAAGGAGTTTTATTCTTTGATGAAAGAATTGAGAGGTGCAAGCACATGCTCTAGAGAGGCACGTCTCTAACCTTTCTGGCACTAGGAACTGGCTTTGTGGAAGACAGTTTTCCCATGGACCAGGAGTGGGAGTAGAGAGAATGGTTTTGGGTTGATTTAAGTGCATCACATTTATTGTACACTTTATTTCTAATATTCAGCTCATCAGGCATTAGACCCTGGAGGTTGGGCACCCCTGCTCTTTGTGTGGGGAGGGGGCAGAGCTCTCCTGGGGTGGGCGCAGCTGCAGTGCTCAAGGTTCCAAATCCCAGAGCTGATGCAGCATCTTGGCACGTGCCCCCCGCCCCCAACCATTTTGCAGGGAGGTGTAGTTCACGGTGCTTCTGCCCCTTGGAGCTGAGGTTTCAGCGCAGCCATTTTGCACTAGGAGTGCTGGTCTGAAGTGTCAGTGCCAGGCCTTTGCACACAGTTCCCTGTAAGCAAATGATGCCAGACTAAGCACAAAGGGAAAAAGAAAAAGGTTAGACTTTATTATCCAGATTCTATTTTTACTTCCTGTTAGCCATTGATGTGCTTTGCTGGTGACAGGACTGTTTGTGTTGTGGCCGCCCCATATTCTTTCCCACATCTGTACCTGCAAATCACCTGAAATTGTCAGTGGAGTGTGCAGATCAGGATTAAGGTCTCTGTTAGAGCTTTTCCCGTGGTTTTCAGTGGTTGGACCTGGCCTATGCTTTCTTTCCCAGCAGTGCCTGGCAGAGCTCTGCACTTGTCTTGGACCCCACAGTGCTTGGTGACAGTCCCCTCAGCTCAGATTAGTGTCAGATTAGACCATGGCCTTCCACAGGCTTCTGGAAGGAGGAAAGTGGGAAGCCCAGCTATCCCTGTGAGTGGGGAGTGAAACCTAGAGGTAATGGTGGAGGTGGGCCATCGATGAGATTGTCTTATTAATTTTCTAGATCTGAGACAGGTGTGCTGATGAAAAGTGAGCCCTAAAGCAAACTTTTGGATTCAGAAATATTTTCCTGTTAATTTGAACAATTAAAAGGAAAATGCTTTTTTTTTTAAACAGGGAATTCTAATCCTAAAATGATACAAATTGCATTTTCTAAAGTGTTAGTCAGGCTTCCCAGGTGGCACTAGTGGTAAAGAACCTGCCTGCCAATGCAGGAGATAGAAGAGATATGGGTTCAATCCCTGGGTCCGGAATATCCCTTGGAGGAGGGAATGGCAAAAATCAGACATAAGGAGAGAAAATATGTCTTGATAAGCTAGCAATGATAACTGGAAGTCACAGCCTGTGCATTTGATGATGAATGGAACAAACACATAGTGTTAGAAACTGGTGGCCCGACTCCGCAGTGCTCCCATGGTGCCTTTCTTGGCCTCCTGGAGAATGCAGTGAAAAGAAGGGATAATTGGACCTGCATACCTAAGAAAAGGCTTCCTTGATGGCTCAGCAGTAAAGAATCAGCCGGCCAATGCAGGAGACACAGGTTTGATCCCTGGGTGGGGAAGATCCCTGGAGAAGGAAATGGCAACCCACTCCAGTGTTCTTGTCTGGAAAATTCCATGGGCAGAGGAGCCTTGCAGGCTACAGTCCCTGGTGTAGCAAAAAAGTAGGATATCACTTAGTGACTAAACAACAACCACAAATGTAAGGAAACTAACTGATGCGGTGTGCCAGTATAGCATGGACCCTCCTTGGAGTTTTCTTTCTCCATTTCTATCAGATGTGCAGAATCAGTACAATATTATACAGGCACTCCTCACAGTGCATGGCTCTGGGAGGCACAAATTTCCATGAATGTGATTTAGTTAAAAAACAGCAACTTCCAAACAAGAGTTCCAATTTCAGTATAGTACTGTAACTGAGAGTAATTACATAAAATACAAACTTCTGGGCTAAGTCGACAATCCTGAAATCGTTACATAAATAACAAATGCCCGTCAGGAGCATGGACCAGTCACATCACTTCTTTAAAAGTCTGTCAATGATTGATCACTGGGCACCTGTCACTCAGGTTGTGCAAGGACAGGAGAGCCTTCTGTAGTTGTTCTCAGTAATAAACCCCTGCAACATTAAATTTTTTTTTTAATTGAAAAATATTAACAATTGAAATGGACTTGAATGAAAATTGAAAGACACAATTGTCCAACAAAGAGGAATATGCCAAAAAGAAGCAAGAAGCATTACCACTGGAAGTGAAACTTGCATTGAATATAAACAGAGTTCTAGAAGGAATAGCTGACTGGGGCTGTTGACACTACCACCATTCCTTCTGGATATGAGTTATGTCTTCACCAAGGCATAGAAAAGAATCTTGCTCTGTGTCAAAGTCATACAACAAGAAGGCAAGCATTATGTGAATTACTCTTGATAACTTATTTTTTAAAACACACCGAACATTTATTTTACTTTTGCAGAACAAGAGTTCTAGTTAGTTGCTAGATTGCTTAATTTAGACAAAAATAACCACATGTATTCACATGTGACATGAGGCACATGAGGCATCCACATGTATCCATGCCTAGATGTCCAGACTGAATTGGAAACTATTCTAATTGTCAGGTTTTTTCTTTCTTTTTTTGTTGGTTTTCACTTGAGCAAAACAGACATTCATGTGCTATTTTTAGATGTGTGAGTTGAGTCTGAACCTGTGCAGGGGAATATTGTGGGTACCACATTGCAGAGGGCCACAGTGAGGGTGACGTTCTCACACTGATAACATTTTTTAAACAAAGAGTTTTACCTCTCAAAATTTATAATGTGTTAAAGTGTACTAAATAAATATTAGTGTTACTATATTTCATTTTCTTATACAGTTATAACCAACAGTAAAGAATTTTTAATATTTGACATTGTTTAAAACTTGTGGAACAATTTTATTTTCCCATTGATTATTAAAATAGTGTTGCTTGGTTTCAGCTTGCATAGGAATTTTTAACGGCCTATACTATCGGGCAAAATGAGCACTGTTTATTCTCTTTCTCTCTCTCTCTCTCTTTCTCTCTCTCTCTCACACACACACACACACACACACACACACAACACACACACGGTTGTCTTTGATTTGCTAACATTTTAAAGGGGATTTTTTGCACTTATGTACATGAGAGATTGGCTTATAGGTTTCATTGTTGTTATTGTAGTGACGTTATTAGATTTCATAACTCACAAGTTGGAAAATATCTCCTTCTTTTTTCTGGAACCGATTGTGTCTAAGATTGGTATTATTTCTGAAATATTTGTAAGAATTTACCAGCAAAGCTATCTTGTCCTAGAGGTTTCTTTGTGGGGAAGTTTGGAATTAACAGTTAAATTTCTTTAAGAGATACCAGATTTTGTTTTACTCCCTGTTTCAATTGTAGAAAAAATTTTCAATTTGATTTTCTAGTTTTTATATTTTAAATATTTATTTATTTGGCTGTGCCAGATCTTAGTTTTGACATATGGACTCTAGCTCGCTGACCAGGGATCAAACCCAGGACCCTTCCCTTGGGAGCGCAAGAAAAACCACCCCCTAGGAGTTTTTTGTGTCATCTAAAAATTTAAACTTATTGATATAAGCTTATTTATAATACCCTCTTACTATTATTTTGATATTTGTAGGAACTTCAGTGGTATCTCCTTTTATAGTCATGATATTGGTAATTTGTGTCTTTTTTTCCCCAAGTTGCTAGAGGTCTGTAAATTTTATTAAATATCTTCAAAAATGTTTTGGCTTTGTTCTTTTTCCTTTGTAGGATTGTGTTTTATTATCGTCTAGTCTTATTTTTAGAAATTTCTTTTTATTCTTTTGGTTTAAGTTTGCTCTGCTTTAGCTATGTTTGCAAGTTTTGATGGTACTGTGAAACTCAAAATACTTTCTAATTTCATTTGTGGTTTCGCCTTTCACCCATGGATCATTCAAAGTATTGCTGCTTAAATTTCAAGCATTTGGAGATTTTCTAGTTTAATTTTACTTTGATTAGAGTGCCAAGTAATTTCTCCCCTTTTAAATTTGTTAAGGTTTGCTGTTATGCGTTGAATTGTGCATCCCCAAAGATTTTGGAAGTCGTAATCCTCAGTACCTATGAATGTGACCTTATTTGGAAATACCATCTTAGCAGATTGCCAAGTTTGTGTGAAGTCACTGGGGGCCCTAATCCAGTATGACCGTGTCCTTATAAAAAGGGGAAATTTGGACACAGACACAGAAACATACCAGCACAATGCCATGTGGAGATGAAGGCAGAGATTGGGGTAATGCATCTACAAGCCAAGAAACACCAAAGATGGCCAGCAACCACCAAAGCTCAGGGAGGGGGATGGAACAAATTCTCCCTCACAGACCACATAAGGAATCAGTCCTGCCAACACCTTGTTCTGGCCTCAGACTTCTAGCCTCCACAACTCTGAGATAATAAATTTCCATTGTTTAAGTCATCCAGTTTGCGATACTTTGTTATAGCAGCCCTAGAAAAATAATATACTTGCTTCACAGTTCAGCAAATGTTCAATTTTGCCAAGTGTTCCATGTATACTTGAAAAAAAATTGTGTTTAATGCCATTGTTGGGTGTAATGTCCTGTATATTAGTGAGGTTAAATTTGTTAATTATGTTATATGAGTTTTCTATAACCTTACTGATTTCTTGTATGCTTGTTCTGTCAGTTAGCAAGAGAGGTATGTTGAAGTATCTCTTTATGATTTTAAATCTGTGTGCTTCTGTATTTAATTCTGCAAATTTTTGCCTCATATATTTTATGCTATATTATTGCATACATATATATTTAAGATTGTTCTATCTTCTTGGTGAATTGCTCTCCTTTCATTATTAAATGTTCCTTTTTCTCTCTACTTATATTTTTTTGCCTTCCAGTATATTGCATCTGATATAAGCATAGTGAGTTCTTGCATATGTATCTTTTTCCAACCTTCCACTTTCAATCTTTCTGTCACCCTATATTTAAGAAATGTCTCCTATAAATAGCACGTAGATTTTTAAAAAATCCAATGTGATTTTTTTTTTTTTGTCTTTTAATTGAAGATTTAGTCAATTTTCAGATAATGGAATTATGGGCAAATTTGGGTTTATGTTTATCATTTCACTATTTGTTTTATATTTGATCTACCTGTTTGTATGTTATTTCCTTTCTTATCTTCCAGATTAATAAAAAGTTATTATTTCACCCCATCATCTTTATTAATTTGTTATGAGTTCTCTTACTATTCTTTTAGTAGTTACCATAGAGATTATAATACACATCTTTGACTTATTGCACTCTAATGTAAGTGATTACTTTTACCACTTCCTCAAAAAAATAGTCTTGGAATGCCTACTTTGATATAACCCCTTCCTGCTTTTGCATTGTTGTTTTCACATGTTTTATTTCTGTCTAAATTTTAAACCCTACAAATTCAAATCTTAATTAGTAAGGAAGTGTTAGTTTTATGAACTGATATGAGTCTCTTCTAAGCTTCACCTAGACTGACCTTAGAAAACTCATTGGTAAGTTGGTTCTTTTCCATCTATACCTGAAAACTTACCCTACCCACATATGTTTTATTTTTTAAATTTTAATTTGATTTTTAAAATATTTATTTATTTATTTGGTTGCCATGGGTCTTCGTTGTGGCATTTGGGATCTTTAGTTGAAGCATGCAAACTCTTAGATGTGACATGTGGGTCTAGTTCCCTGACCAGGAGTTGAACTTGGGCCCCCTGCATTGGGAGCATGAAATCTTGGCCACTGGACCACCAGGGAAGTCCTTGGACTTTATTCACTTTAGCTCCAGAAATTCTAATTTGAGAACTAAAAGATATAGGTGCCATTTCCCTGGTTTCATATACCTTCATTGTCCTGAAAACTGGCATATAACTTTAAAATAAAGCTTATCAGAGCATATCAGAGGCAGGAATTGCTGGCATAGAAATGCAATATAAGCAGTCCAATGCTGTGAGTGCTTCTTTGCACTTCTCCTTACTGGTCATCACAAAGTTAGAAAGTTGTGGGGCCTGGGCCACTATTTTGTTCTTGGGCCACTTGAACTGCTGGCCTTCCCTAAGGAATGTCCTAGTTTCTGCCTATATCACAAAAGGGCCCATATCATTGAAGGAGTTTACTATTCTGAAATACCAAGAATTTCTCTAATCTAAAATTGGGGAGAATTAGCCAGTTTACACAAGTAGAGATTTTTTTCAAGATCTGTGCATATCCTCTATTACAATATTGTCCATTAATATGTTTTACTGAGGATTGAGGTAATTGCCTTTTGTTAGGAAAGAGTTTCTGGCTTGTGTTTTCTGAATGATCCCCAAATTTAAGAAGCTCTTATTTGGGCTTCTTCAAGGTCTTCCGTGATACAACTCTGTCATCCAGATAAACTAGTACCTTTAGATAATTTGTGTCTCTGTCATTTCTTTCACTAGCCTCTTGAATGTTATGTGTTCACAAAATGCCTATATACATTTGTTCACATTGGTACAACCACACTGGACAGATAAAATACATTTTCTGTTTCAGCCAAAGGAATATGATTGTGTGCTCTCTCAAATTCAGAGTTAAAGACATCTGATACTCTACTAGGCATCCTGTACACAAACATGTAGTGTTGGTTTAATTTAGCCCATCTATTTAGAGTCAAGAATTCCATGAATTTCTATTTTTTAGACTTTCATTATAAAAAAGGGGAATTATGTGGGCTGTGGGATTCAGAGATCATGCCACTGACAACCAGTTATTTGATGAAAGTTGAAAGTGGAAGTCGCTCTGTCGTGTCCCACTCTGCGACCCCATGGACTATATACAGTCCATGGAATTCTCCAGGCCAGAATACTGGAGTGGGCAGCCATTCACTTCTTTAGGGGATCTTCCCAACCCAGGGATCGAACTCAGGTCTTCCACAATGCAGGTGGATTCTTTACCAGATGAGCCACCAGGGAAACCCATGTTCTTTGATGTCTCCTATTAAATGATTACTCTTGTTCAGGGAAGTCTTAGACAACTTTCTCAATGGCTCGGGGCCTGTGGATGTTTCTGACACTGACCTCCACTCCTGGAGGGTAAAGACTTTACAACTTCAGCTGCCTCTCCAACCTCCTCTCCCACTCTTTTGGAGAATCTCTAAAATGAAACTTTAAAGTTAGGTTCTCCCACAGCACTCTCTTATGGAGGGAATGGGGCTCAGGGTTTTTCCCCTTTCCTCTGACTCTGTCTTCTTAAGACATTATGATATACATAGAGTTACTGTGTGATCTGTCATCAGAACCAATTTTGAGAGTTATAAAAGTCCTCTCAATCATTATTGCAAGACAATATATGTGACCTGGGGATTTGTTAGCATTTGGCCTCTCTAGGCACATGGCACGTGCTAAGCGCATAGCTTGAGGAACCATCTCAAGCTTCTGGGTCAAAACTTGAAAGGGGCCAGACTTAGTTCTAAAAAAAAATGATTATTCCTGACATGCCTATTCAATGAAGAAAGGCCTCATGTGGTGCCTGCTTCCTTCCTATATTCCTCAGCAACCACATAGACCCCAAGTCTATCATACCAAACCAAAGTATGGCTAGAGCAAACTTTGTTATCAAAGCCATGGAGATTCAATCCTTTTATCATTCAGGGGATTTATATCAGATTTTAGAAAATTTTGAAAATTATAGTAATTTTATATCTACTGTTCAGAACTATAGAATATGGTATTATTTTGCTTACACATTTTTATTGAGGCTCTATTTCACCAGATAAGGAATTTTAAGATGATGTTTAATTCTTTTTTTAAAATTTATTTTAATTGGAGGCTAATTACTTTACAATATTATGGTAGTTTTTGCCATACATTCACATGAATCAGCCATGGGTGTACATGTGTTCCCCATCCTGAACCCACCTCCAACTTCTCTCCCCATCCCATCCCTCAGGGTCCTCCCAGTGCACCAACCCTGAGCGCCCTGTCTCTTGCATTGAACCTTGACTGGCGATCCATTTCACATATGATAATATACATGTTTCAATGCTATTCTCTCAAATCATCCCACCCTCGCCTTCTCCCACAGAGTCCAAAAGTATGTTCTTTACATCTGTGTCTCTTTTGCTGTCTCGCATATAGGGTCATCGTTACCATCTTTCTAAACTCCATATGTATGCGTTAATATACTGTATTGGTGTTTTTCTTTCTGACTTACTTCACTCTATATAATAGGCTCCAGTTTCATCCACCTCATTAGAACTGATTCAAATGCCCTTTTTAAATAGCTGTGTATATGTATTGTGTATATGTACCACAGCTTTCTTATCTGTTCATCTGCCAATGGACATCAGGTTGCTTCCGTGTCCTGGCTATTGTAAACAGTGCTGCGATGAACATAGGAGTACACGTGTCTCTTTCAATTCTGGTTTCCTCAGTGTGTATGCCCAGCAGTGAGATTGCTGGATTGTATGGCTGTTCTATTTCCAGTTTTTTAAGGAATCTCCACACTGTTCTCCATAGTGGTGGTACTAGTTTGCATTCCCACCAACAGTGTAAGAGGGTTCCCTTTTCTTCACACCCTCTCCAGCATTTATTGTTTGTAGACTTTTGGATAGCAGCCATTCTGACCAGCATGAGATGGTACCTCATCATGGTTTTTATTTGCATTTCTCTGATAATGAGTGATGTTAAGCATCTTTTCATGTGTTAGCCATCTGTATGTCTTCTTTGGAGAAATGTCTGTTTAGTTCTTTGGCCCATTTTTTGATTGGGTCATTTATTTTTTTGGAATTGAGCTACAGGAGTTGCTTATATATTTTTGAGATTAATTCTTTGTCATTTGCTTCATTTGCTATTATTTCCCCCCATTCTGAAGACTGTCTTTTCACCTTGTTTATAATTTCCTTCATTGTGCAAAAGCTTTTAAGTTTAATTAGGTCCCATTTGTTTATTTTTGCTTTTATTTCCATTACTCTGGGAGGTGGGTCATAGAGGATCCTGCTGTGATTTATGTCAGAAAATGTTTTTCCTATGTTTTCCTCTAGGAGTTGTATAGTTCTGGTCTTACATTTAGATCTTTAATCCATTTTAAGTTTATTTTTGTGTATGGTGTTAGAAAGTGTTCTAGTTTCATTCTTTTACAAGTGGTTGACCAGTTTTCCCAGCACCACTTGTTAAAAGAAATTGTCTATTTCTCCATCATATATTCTTGCCTCCTTTGTCAAAGATAATGTGTCCACAGGTGCGTGGGTTTACCTCTGGGCTTTCTATTTTGTTCCATTGATCTATATTTCTGTCTTTGTGCCAGTACCATACTGTCTTGATGACTGTGGCTTTGCAGCATAGTCTGAAGTCAGGCAGGTTGATTCCTCCAGTTCCATTCTTCTTTCTCAAGATTGCTTTGGCTATTCAAGGTTTTTTTTGTGTTTCCATACAAATTGTGAAATTATTTGTTCTAGTTCTTGAAAAATACTGTTGGTAGCTTGATAGGGATTGCATTGAATCTATAGATTGCTTTGGGTAGTATACTCATTTTCACTCTATTGAATCCTCTGATCCATGAACATGGTATATTACTCCATCTATTTGGGTCATCATTGATTTCTTTCATCAGTGTTTTATAGTTTTTTATATATAGGTCTTTTGTTTCTTTAGGTAGGTATACTCCTAAGTATTTTATTATTTTCATTGCAATGGTGAATGGAATTGTTTCCTTAATTTCTCTGTTTTCTCATTGTTAGTGTATAGGAATGCAAGGGATTTCTGTGTGTTAATTTTATATCCTGCAACTTTGCTATATTCATTGATTAGCTCTAGTAATTTTCTGGTGGAGTCTTTAGGGTTTTCTATGTAGAGGATCATATCATCTGCAAACAGTGAGAGTTTTACTCCTTCTTTTCCAACCTGGATTCCTTTTATTTCTTTTTCTTCTCTGTTTGCTGTGGATAAAACTTCCAAAACTATGTTGAATAGTAGTGGTGAAGAGTGGGCATCCTTGTCTTATTCCTGACTTTTGGGGAAATGCTTTCAATTTTTCACCATCGAGGATAATGTTTGCTGTGGGTTTATCATATATGGCTTTTATTATGTTGACATATGTTCCTTCTATGCCTGCTTTCTGGAGATTTTTTTTTTTATCATAAATGGATGTTGAAATTGTCAAAGGCTTTTTCTGCATAAGATGATGTTTAATTCTTATCCTTCCTGGAGTTAGGGTGACTATCTTACAGTCTTAGTGCTGTTGCTTTTCCCCAGCCTGACTGTAGGGCTAGACTCTGGTCATCAGAGAATGATTTTCCCAGTGATACACATGGGCCCAATTCACAAGGTAATTCTTTTTTTTTAATTTGGAAAAGGAGTATTTATACCACTAATCCCCTGATCTCTTATTTCACTCTTGGTAGATTATCTCCTACCCGACAAGAGCCAAAAGCTCTAATCTCTGGAAAAATTGAATCAGAGAGTCTTTCTACTTGAAGATTTAAAGCAAAGTGGAAATGCCAAACAGAAAGAAGGATGAAGAATGAGTATTTGATTTCTATGGTGAGACCAACATTACCTTTTTTTTTTTTTTTTTAAGTTGGCTTACAGAAAGCATCTCTTAGGCAGGAGTTTTGAAGAGACCTTCTCTGGAAATATTAACATTTTCAGAGGCAATATCAACTAATACTGGTTTGTTTTCAATGAAATAGTGGGCTAGTTACATAATCACTTCACAAGGAAGCCTTCCAACAGTCATGCCCTGCTCATGCACCCAAGAACTCTTACTTACATTTTCTACTGTGCCTTTTTTATGTGTAAATGGAAATAAAAGAATCACCAGACATTTAAAAAAAGACCTTACTATGAAGGAGATCAAAACATGAAAGCAACAACAAAAATAATGAGAAGAAAAAGAACCTAGAGGAAAAGCGATAATGCAAGGGACACAGTCAAACTTCAAAGAAACTGTAATAAATATTATTAAAGAGACACCAGAATTTGTTGCAGTAATAAACAATAACAAGGTGCTACATAAAAAGCCTAATCAGAGATCAAGAATAACTCCTGGAAGATAAAAATAGGATAACTAAAGTCAAAAGATTGGAGGGTAAGATTGAGGAACTATCACAGAGTTAGAGCAATGAGACAGAGAAGGAAAACAAGATAGAAAAACCAAGGAAATTAGAGGATTAAATTATGAGGTTCAACATCTGACATGCAAGTTGCAAAAAATGAACTTCTAAATTAAACTGAGGGAGAAGAAATTATTTTAAAGTGTGAGAAAAACTTTAACAATTGAGGAATATGTGTCCAAATTTAAATGACTGAATGTCCCTGCAAGCAATAAAAAATGATGGACCATGAGAAACATCATTTTAAAATTTTAGAGTATTACTCTAGGTGATGGTTCTAAAAACTTTCCAGGAAAAATAAACAGTCACAAGCAAGAGATAATGAATAAGAATAGTATTTTATTCTTAACCTCTTATTCTGTTTCTTAACCTCAACATTTGAAAAAATGAAGATTTGAATGAAAACAGAATTTTCTATTTAATCAAAGTGTGAAGCTAGACTGAAGTTAAAATGTTTCAAATTTAATTTTTAAATTTAATTTTATATGCAAGTTCTCAAAAATTTTACTTATCATGTACATTTTGGGGCTTTCCCAGTGTCTCAGTGGTAAAGAATCCACCTGCAATGCAGGAGATCATAGGAGACAGGGTTCCATCCCTGGGTTTGGAAGATCCCTTGGAGGAGGAAATGGCAATACACTGTATTGCCAGTATTCTTGCCTGGAGAATTTCCATGGATAGAGGAGCCTGGCAGGCTACAGTCCATAGTGTCACAGAGTTGGACATGACTAAAGTGACTTAGCACACATGCACACATGTACATTCTATTAGTAACTCACCAGAGAATGTAATGCCTCACCGAAAGAGGAAGATATATAATATCCAGGAACTAGAGGATCCAGTTTAGAATAGCACTATTGGGAAGTCCCAAAAGATAATTATGCAGCAGTCCTAGAAAAGCAACCTCTGCAGAGAGAAAAAAAAGTTTAGGAGGCTCTGGAAGTGTGTGTGCATGCTAAGTCACTTCAGTCGTGTCTGACTCTGCGACCCTATGGACCATAGCCCACCAGGCTCCTCTCTCCATAGGATTCTCCAAGCAAGAATACTGGAGTGGGTCGCCATGCCCTCCTCCAGGGGATCCTCCCAACTGAGAGACTGAACCAGCTCTCTTGGGTCTCTTGCATTGGCAGGAGTGTTCTTTACCACTAGCACCACCTGGGAAGTCCTCTGGAAGGGTAGGGTGAGCTTAAGAGAGACAGAAAGTGATGTATTTACAAGAAAAACAAAGAAGATCCAACTTCTATAGAATTGGAGACCCTGAAAAAGGAAAACAAAAATTGAAGCAGAAAAGTGGAACTAATATGTAAAAATTATAATTCAAGAAAAATCTTCTGAAATAAAAGGAAACACATTTAGCTGTTGAAAGAAACACCATGATTTTGGGAAAATTTTTCTACTATAACTATCTCTAGTCACCCTGCTTATTTAACTTATATGCAGAGTACATCATGAGAAACACTGGGCTGGAGGAAGCACAAGCTGGAATCAAGATTGCCAGGAGAAATATCAATAAGTTCAGATATGCAGGTGACACCACCCTTATGGCAGAAAGTGAAGAAGAACTAAAAAGCCTCTTGATGAAAGTGAAAGAGGAGAGTGAAAAAGTTGGCTTAAAGTTCAACATTCAGAAAACTAAGATCATGGCATATGGTCCCATTACTTCATGGCCAATAGATGGGGAAATAGTAGAAACAGTGAGAGACTTTATTTTCTTGGGCTCCCAAATCACTGCAGATGGTGACTGAAACCATGACATTAAAAGATGCTTGCTCCTTGGAAGAAAAATTATGACCAACCTAGACAGCATATTAAAAAGCAGAGACATTACTTTGCCAACAAAGATCTGGTCTAGTCAAAGCTATGGTTTTCCAGTAGTCATGTATGGCTGTTAGAGTTGAACTATAAAGAAAGCTGAGTGCCAGAGAATTGATGTTTTTGAACTGTGGTGTTGGAGAAGACTCTTGAGAATCCCTTGGACTGCAAGGAGATCTGACCAGTTTATCCTAAACGAAATCAGTCCTGAATATTCATTGGAAGGACTGATGCTGAGGCTGAAACTCCAATACTTTGGCCACCTGATGCAAAGAATGGACTCATTGGAAAAGGCCCTGATGCTGGGAAAAATTGAAGGCGGGAGGAGAAGCGGATGACAGAGGATGAGATGGTTGGATGGCATCACCGACTCAATGGACATGAGTTTGAGTAAACTCTAGGAGTTGGTGATGAACAGGGAGGCCTGGTATGCTGCAGTCCATGGGATTGCAAAGAGTCAGAAACGACTGAGAGACTGAACTGAACTGATTGAATGACATCTCGTAGCAGAGTACCCTCAGTGGCCAGATTTTGGTTTATCAATACCATTTTTCATAGAAAGGAACAGGACACCTAAAACTGGGTTACACCTACTTCATCTGTCTTCACTAGTCAAAGTTGTTTTAAGACTTGCATGTCCTCTAAGTATGACATAGCCTAAACAATGTTTACCCAAGTTGTTTTTTGGAAACTTGGAGTCAGCTGTGTCTAGTTCAGCTGAGCTGGTTAAGACTGGATGGGACCACCAACTCGTCAACTGGGTGAGTGTGAGTGTCTGATTGATGACCCTTTGAATATTCAGAGGCCTGCAGCTTAGTTACACCTGCAAAGAATGTTGATTATGTCACCTTTTCCCAATCACCTTTCCCGCACTCCCCATACCTCAGACCACCCCATTTATTCTGTTATCCCATAAATACCCCAACTGGTCAGTCTTTAGAAGTGGACTTGAGATTCATTGTCCTGTGTACCCTGTTAGCTACCTTGCAAATAAATCCATTTTTTTTTTTTATGCAAACCTTGCTATTTCAGTCTTTTGGCTTGCTGTGCATTAGGCAAAATGAACCTGGTTACGTAACAAATCTTGGGAGATTGGCTGGTTTCAAGTCTGGCAACAGAATATGTAAGATGATCCCAGAATAACTTGTTTTGTAGAAAGCAAGTAAGCACCCAAAGAGGAGTGGGATCATGTCTAGAAGACTCATGAACAAGCTTGGAGGGCTTCCACTGGTCAAAGTTGGGATAACCTGAGCATCAAAAAGAATAACTCTAAATGATTAAAACATATAAACATGTAAAAGTCAATTAATCTCTAATCATGTTGAGCAAAATCCTAAACAATCCAAACCTTGTTTACTAATTATTGAGGGTCACTGCTACAGCAACTTCTTACTCTCAGTATTAGTAATTACTCTCAATATGAATAATTAAAGGAAAAGAGTCAAGTACACAGGTGGAACTTAACTACATTGTTTTGGTTTTTAAGCAAATGCTCTACTGAATAATGCCAGCTAAAAACAAAAAGAGTTGAAAACTGGATAGTCACATATATCACTGCCCAGACCCAGGGTTGGTCCCCAGGGGAAAAATAAGAATTTACAGTGGAGGGATCTGGTAATCACCACCTTACCCCAATAATTGAATCAATATCCCAGTGGTAGGATAACTGGATGTCATGTGCTATCTCTGGATGCAGGGTGACACATACAGCATCACCTATGAAATATTCTTGCTTAAAATGTTTAATTAGAATCTGATTAAGCCATTTGATCTAACTAAGAAATACAGTGGACACAGGAAAAAAATTAAAACCAGCAACTAGACATACCCAGAATGCGGCTATTCTCACTTAAAAAAGACTTCAGAGACACATTTGCCAAATGTAGTGTATGAATCTCAATTGTAGATTGATTTGAATTGACCAGCTATAAAAGGTATTTTGGGGGAGGGGGTAACTAGGAAATTCAAATACAGATTAGATATTCAGTCATTCTAGAAGATTATCATGAATTTTGTTAGGTGTGAAAAATACTATTAAGATCACATGGAAGAAACAGGTCCTTACTTTTCAGAAAGTGAAAGTATTAGTCTCTTAGTCATGTTGGGATTTTCCAGGCAAGAATACTGGAGTGGGTTGCCATTTCCTCCTCCAAGGGATCTTCCCGACCCAGGGATCGAACCCAGGTCTCCTGTACTGCAGGTAGATTCTTTACCATCTGAGCCCCCAGGGAAGCCCTACTTTTCAGAAGTACATCCTAAAACATATAGGGGTGAGATATTATAATGTCTGGTATTTACTTTGGAATACTTTAGCATAAGAAAACTGAAGCAAATATGGCAAATTATTAGCAATTTAAAACTCTATGTAGTGGATATGAGTGTTCATGATACAATTTTTTTTCCTGCTCTTCCATATGTTTGAAATTTTCAATAATAAAAAACTTTCTAAAGATGTCTAACAAGTGAAACATCTGGCTGTCTATGTGTGCTGCTGGTTTGTTTTTGAGATGAGTGGGGAGGAAACTGGAAGTTACTGGCTAGAGTGATGGGATTGTTCCATCAGTGAGGTATGCTTTGAGGCCCTTAATCACAAGGTTGGAAAGTGACCAACAGGGCAACTGGCCAGAATGCAGATCACAGGGTGTGACACAAAGTCTGAGGACTTCTTCCTCAATTCTATCCTGCCCCGAGGCTTTGAGTTCTGTCTTACGAGGGGTCAGACTGTCCTGGATAGTCCTTTAAGCAGTGGAGCAGTAATTCAGATTGACTTACTATGATCTTGGGTCTCCGCTAGACCCAATAGGGAGGTTTAGTTGGGATCTAGTATTGGTCCGCTACTTTTGCCTCTGAGAATCATTTATCCACATATACTTGTGCCTCTGGCCCACTAGAAACTTGGGGCCAAGGAGAAAGCATGAAGCTCCTTCCAGACCTGAATCATTCTGTCTCTCCTTGAAGACACCAATTTCAGGGAAATAGAGAAACAGGTATTTAAATAGTTGATATTCTAGTTTTTAACTTCAGTTTTAAAATACAGGTTCACTATAGAGTCTCGGTCTCATCATTCTGAGTTCATACTCTTCTTTTTTGCTTTTTAATGCATTTTAATTTGATAAATTTGACATGTTATAGCTTATACATTTAAGGTATACAGTGTGCTGCTTTGACACATTTAGATATTGTAATATGATTGCCACTGAAGCAGTATTTATCACACAATTATAGCACAGTATTACTGTAAATATTCATTATACTGTGCTATGATTTATTTACTATTTATTACTAGTTTGTACCCTTAAACACCATCAGTCTTATCCCCCACGCTTCCATCCCTGGGTAACCACCACTGTTTGTTTTTTAACAGGTTTGATTTTTTTGAAGCCGCACATAAGTGATGTCTATAGTACTTGTCTTTTTCTGTCTGACTTATCTCACCTACTTAACATGCTCAAGTTCATCTATGTTGCTGCAAATGGCAGGATACTTTCTTTTCCCATGACAGCATAATATTCTATCATGTATGTATGTATCTCTATCACATCATTTTAATCTATTCATCCATTGATGGACATTTGGGTTGTTTCCATATCATGGTTATTGTGAATAAAGCTACAATGAACATGGATGTACATATATCTCGTTGAAATCCTGTTTTTATTTCCTTAGGGCATATACCCAGAAGTGGAATTTCTATATTGTGAGTTACACCTATTTTTAATTTTTTGAGGAATCTCTGTATTGTTTTCCATAGTGGTGAACTAATTTATATTCCCATCAACAGTGTATAAAGGTTTCCTTTGCACAACATCTTCACCAGCACTTGTTGTCTCTTATACCCATGCTGATAGGTGTGAGGTGATACCTCATTGTGGTTTTGACTTGCATTTCCATGATGATTAGAGATGTTGAGAATCTTTTCATGTGTCTCTTGGCACATGATTTTTGCTTTTGTCTGTGCCTTTAGTGTCTTGTCCAAAAAATTCTTGCCAAGACCAATATCAATAGGCTTCTTGTCTATGTTTTTTTTCTAGGAATCTTAGGGTATCAAGTCTTTTATTTTTTTAAGGAATTATTTATTTGGCTGCACTGGAACTTAGTTGAGGCATGTTGCTCTGAGGCATGTGGGATCTTAGTTCCCTGACCAGGGATCAAACCTATGTCCCTTGCATTGCAAGGCGGATTCTTAACCACTGGATCACCAGGGAAGTCCGGGTATCAGGTCTTATGTTTAAGTCAGTGATCCATTTTGTAAATTCTTTTTAACTTATCATACATTCTATTCAGTTGCTACAAATTCTTTGCCTCCATCCAGATCCTTCCCTGGTGCTCCAAGAAATTTTTTAGATGTTTTCACACTATGCACTTTGCAACCTGCTTCAAAAAACATTTAAAGGACAAGATTGTGTTTTACTTGGAAAGTGGGGGTTGTTACAGCATTAAACAGTTACATGGGGCAGCATAGGCAGAGAGCAAATGGTCATGACTGCTGATATGAGAGGATGCTTCTGAGAAAAGCTGAGGCAGGCTGAGCCTTCAGGTAGTTTCTTGGTGGGATCCTCACATTGCAGTCAGTATCCTGGTGCAAGAAACTGGTTTTGCCTATGTTTCCAGAGAGCAGAAGACTTTCCAGGCCCAATTCACCCAAGTGAAATTCACAAGAGACTTCTGGGAAACCAGGATGCATTTTTTTTTTTTTTTTTAACTTTCGGAGGAGGACATACTTGTCCAGACCCAAATATTTGTGTCTGTATTGAGGGACATCCTCTCCCTGAAGGACAGAGAATCAAAGCCATCCCAGCATTTTGCCTGGTGAATTTTGAATCAGAGAAAAGGATGTTGGGTATGGGAGGGAAGATTACCTTAGTGGGATGGAAGCATCCACCCACCCAGCCAGTTCAGTGTCTTCACTTATCTCCTTTGGATCAGGTGGGATTCTCTCTCTCTCTCTTTAGTCGCTAAGTCATGACCAACTCTTGCAAACCCATGGACTGTAGCCTTCCAGGCTCCTTGGTCCATGGGATTCTCCAGGCAAGAATACTGGAGTAGGTAGGTTGCCATTTCCTTCTCCACAAGTGAGATTAACATTTTCCAAAGCTTGTTCTTCAGTTCCTTTTGTTCACATATGTTATTACAATCAATTAGGTAACAGGTTTTCTTTCCCCCTTCAGTTTATTCTTACCTTGATTGGACTTCTAAGTCATTCTTCCTTCTTTGATCAAGTATTCATCATAACCCTGTAGGTAAAGACATCATTCATTTCATGAGACTTTCCCTAGTTCAACTTCTAGATGGTAACTTAGTTCAAAGGTCTTCCACTGGTTACCAGCTGGCAACCAAGCAGATGGGAAGGGCTCTAGGCCAGTGGCTCCTAGACAGGAAACTCAATGGGAGCTTTAAGTGTAAGAAAGTTTTCCCTGTCAGAAGTCACATCTGACGCTCTCCTTAAGGCTATGATGGTTCTGTCAGTCCTTTCCTCATAGGATTGCCAGAGCCTCAATCTCTGAAAGACCATTTTGAATAGGACTCTCATATCACCCATCATCTTGGCAGAGTTGTCTTCTTTCTAGGCGACTATGTGGAGAAACATGTGGAAGCATGTCCTCCTCCAGGACATCCTGGAGAACGAAGTCAAGTGGGCCTTAGGAAGCATCACTATGAACAATGGTAGTGAAGATGATGGAATTCTAGCTGAGCTATTTCAAGTCCTAAAAGATGATGCTATGAAAGTGCTGCACTCAATATGCCAGCAAATTTGGAAACTCAGCAGTGGACACTGGACTGGAAAAGGTCAGTTTTCATCCAAATCTCAAAGAAAGGCCATGGCAAAGAATGTTCAAACTACCGCACAATTCCACTCATCTCACACACTAGCAAAGTAATGTTCAAAATTCTCCAAACAAGGCTCCAACAGAACATAAACTGAGAACTTCCAGATGTTCAAGCTGGATTTAGAAAAGGCAGAGGAACCAGAGATCAAATTGTCAACACCTGTTTGATCATTGAAAAAACAAGAGAGTTCCAGAAAAACATCTACTTCTGCTTCATTGACTATGTCAAAGACTTTGACTGTGTGGATCACAAAAAACTGTGGAAAATTTTGAAAGAGATGGGAATACCAGACCACTTTCCTTGCCTTCTGAGAAATCTGTATGCAGGTCAAGAAGCAAGAGTTAGAACTGGGCATGGAACAGTGGACTGGTTCCAAATAGGGAAAGGAGTACATCAAGGCTGTATATTGTCACCCTGCTTATTTAAGTTATATGCAGAGTACCTCATGTGAAATGTCAGGCTGGACAAGGCACAAGCTGGAATCAAGATTACCGGGAGAAATATCAATAAACTTAGATACGCAGATGACACCACCCTTATGGCAGAAAGCAAAGAGGAACTAGAGAGCCTCTTGATGAAAGTGAAAGAGGAGAGTGAAAAAGCTGACTTAAAACTCAACAATCAAAAAACGAAGCTCATGGCATCTGGTCCCATCATGTCACGGCAAGTAGATGAGGAAATAGTACAAACAGTGAGAGACTTTATTTTCTTGATTTCCAAAATTGCTGCAGATGGTGACTGAAACCATGACATTAAAAGATGCTTGCTGCTTGGAAGAAAAGCTACAACCAACCTAGATAGCATATTAAAAAGCAGAGACATTACTTTGCTGACAAAGGTCCATCTATGGACCTTCAAAGCTATGGTTTTTTCCAGTAATCATGTATGGATGTGAGAGTTGGACCATAAAGAAGGCTGAGCACCAAAGAATTGATGCTTTTGAACTGTGGAATTGGAAAATCCTCTTGAGAGCCCCTTGGACTGCAAGGAGATCAAATTAGTCAATCCTAAAGGAAATCAACCCTAAATATTCACTGGAAGGACTGATACTAAAGCTGAAGCTCCAATACTTTGGCCACTGGATGCAAAGAGTCAACTCATTGGAAAAGGCCCTGATGTTGGGAGAGATTTAGGGCAGGAGAAGAAGGGGTGAGAGAAGATGAGATGGTTGGATGGCATCATCAACTCAATGGACATGAGTTTGAGCAAACACTGGAAGTTAGTGAAGGACAGGGAAGCCTGGTGTGCTGCAGTCCATGGGGTTGCAAAGAGTCAGACATGACTAAGTGACTGAACTGACTGATGTGGAGTAAGACTATCCATGGGAAGCACATATAATGGCATATGCCTTTGGAGCAATAGCTGAGCTGCAAGTGGGCTTCTAGGATCATTACTTCTACCTCCCAGACAGCAAACTTGAGGCACACTGATGTGAAGTGTGGTGAGATGGTAGAAGGTGATAATACCCAATATATCATAAATTGGTGGAGGAGATGACACTAGAATTTGGAAATGTATCATAGCATCTTTTTTGGCTCCAAGTTACATTCCCAGAAGCTGGAAATAGGTTAGGATTGCTCATGGTTAATTAATAGTCAAGAAAACCAAGATGAGGGCTAAAGGAGACCCATGTAAACTTAACTAAGCATGTGAGAAAGAGGTAAAACCTCTTGACTATGGCTCTACAATGGGTCCCTCCAGCATCCTGGTGCTCAGTACTATAGTCCACCTGGCCTCTCAGGTGTGCTGAAATCTCCATTGGCCTGACTGCCCCTCAATCAGGTACAATGAGATGCCAAAGGGTGTTTGAAACCCAGTATCAGCTTGTGGCCTCCATATATGCTCTTCCTGAGTTATCTCTCCCACCAGTCTACTGGCTTTGGTTAGAAATCTTGTTTCCTGAAAGAAAGTCCCACATTATGAAAGAGTAGTTGCCTTTGTGCTTTGAACATGCATTTTCCCTGGGTCCAAGCCAGGCTCTGTCTTTGGAGACAGGAGAAGAGCGTGAGTTACTTTCTAGACAAGAACCATCTGACATCAAGCCCTTCTCTGTCAAGTTCTGTTTGAGGTTTGAACTCAGCACCACAAGTTCTGATCAACATCAAAGGTAGAAAGGAGGTTCAAGGAAAGGTTTATTGGAGAAACAACAAGGCCCACTATCAAGGCCCAAAATAGCCACAGGCTTTTGTTGAAGAAGTCATAAAGACCTTTTCTGATGAGAAAACTTGTCCACATTTCTGATGTCTGACATGGGCCTGGGGCTATGAGCCCAGAGCTTGAACCTGATTTGGTTCAAGCCACTTACTTCCAGGACTCTGCCAGCCTACAGCAACATTTTCACTGGGGTTCATGCGGTGTCAGTGTCGGGTCATTAACTGTTCTTTGTAGAATGGGAAAGATTTGCTCTTATTTTGTAATTATATCTTTCTATTATTTTGATTTCATAATATTTTCTTGTACAAAAATATTGTAATGGCAAATATTAGTTTTAAAATACTGTATTCATGTTTCCATGCTGTTCTCTCAGATCATCCCACTCTCGCCTTCTCCCATAGAGTCCAAAAGTCTGTTCTATACATCTGTGTCTCTTTTTCTATCTTGCATATACAGTTAACAGATCACCAGTCCAGGTTGGATGCATGAGACAAGTGCTTGGGGCTGGTGCACTGGGATGACCTAGAGGGATGGGGTGGGGAGGGAGGTGGGAGGGGGGTTCAGGATGCGGAACACATGTAAATCCATGGTTGATCCATGTCAATGTATGGCAAAAACCACTACAATATTGTAAAGCAATTAGCTTCCAACTAATAAAAATAGTTGGGGAAAAAAATAAAAATACTGTATTCAATCAGCAAAGTAAAAAGCAATTCTTGGGTCTTGATTTTCAAAAATTAAGATAACTAGTGAAATTTCAAAGTGTAGGAATCACTTTTTTTGGTGTTCCAAGGAAAGATAGGTTTCCCAGAAGCATGGGACTGGGAAGAAATGTTACTTAGAAGAGGTGTTTTAAAACTCCTTGCTTCTAGATTCTTTCAGCTCCTACTTCCCACATGTACTTTTTCTCTTTCGACCTCATCTGCCCTTAGATTGACCCAGTTCCCTTCTTGTGTGGACCTACTTCTCCAAGAACGCAGTGAACTTGGCCCAGCAGAGCTGTGGTCTGTATCCACCCTCATAGCTTATGTCCTTTGATGTTTGCAGTTTTGCCTGACTAATGGCCTATCCATTCTCCTTCAAGACAAAGAAGGGCTGTCTCCTGTTCTTCCTAATGACATTTCTGGCTGAGTACTAGGGAGAAGGATCACATTAATACTTAAAGTGTCCCATGGAACAGATTCTAATTTGGTGATATGATTCAATAGCACTGTGCAATCCTCAGATACCTTCCAGAAGGATCTATAACCATCCTCTAAAAATCCTAAGTTATTATTCAAGGGTTTTCCAGGGGAAATAAATTCAGTTGAGGCTTGATATCACCTGGGAATGGTAGTACATTGGCATAGTTTAATAGAGTCGAATAACCTCCTTTCATAAAAGAATTTATTTGATCATCTTTATTATCTCGTCAATCATATTACAAGATCCTGAGGGGATGAGACAGTGGCAGGTGGTTTTTCAAGTAGGAATGAGAGGCAATTTACATTAGAGTGTTCCCTTCTTGGTAGCTTTGGTTTCCATTCTGGGAACAGGAAGCTGCTGAAAAAAATCATGGAGTGTGTGTGTGTGTGTGTGTGTGTGTGTGTGTGTGTATGTGTGTGTGTGTCTAAACACAAGGAGGCAATGTAATTTCTGAATCTAAAATTTCAGGATCTAAAATAAGATATTACATGTGCCAAAATGTATGTATTAAAGGCATGAGCCACAAAATCTGGCCTGCTTCACCATTCTGTCCAGGGCTAGCTCTTATGGTGTGGAGGCTGTGAGGCTGGGTAAGAGTCAAACTGAAGTCCCAATACCATATATCTAATTATTTAAAAGTTATAAATCAAGCCACTGAACTATTAAATAAGATATATTCTGTCTTTCTAGCTCAACAAATATAGAGTTGATCTTTTTTGTTTGTGGATTCTGTGTTTTCAAATTTTGCCTCCTCACTAAAATTTATTTGTAACCCCCAAATCAGTATTTGTAGCACTGTCATGGTCATTCACATATATAGAGCTGTGAAACTTTAAAGTTGCCCAAAGTGCATATTTCCAACTGAGGTTGACTAAGGCAACACTCTGCCTTCTTTTTAAAAAAATGAGATATAACTGATATGTAACCAATTTGTTTATATGAAACAACTTCAGGTGTACAACATAAGGATGCAATATATTTGTATGTATTGTGAAATTATCACAATAAGTCAAGTTAATATCCATCTCAAATACAGCTACAATTTTTTTCTTGAGAGGCTGAAAAATCTACTCTCCTAGAAACTTTTGAATATATAATATAGTATTATTAACTATAGTCACTATGCTGAACTCTACGTTCTCAGGAATTATCTATAACTGAAAGTTTGCACCTTTTGACATTTTCACCCATTTTGCCAATCCCACACCCCTAGCTTCTGGCAACCACTGATCTATTCCCTGAATCTATGAACTCATTTTTGGAAAAAAATTCCATATATAAGTAAGATTAAATGTTATTTCTCTTTCTCTGACTTATTTCACTTGGCATTATGCTTTCAAGGTCCATCCATGTTATTGCAAGTTTTCCTTCTTTTTATGGCTGAATAATACTTCCTTGTATATGTGTACCACATTTTCTTTACCCATCCATCCTTCAGTGGACATTTAGGATATTTCCATATCTTGGCTATTGCAAATAATGCTGAAATGAACATATCTATCTTTTCAAACTGGTGTTTTTGTGTTCTTTAGATAAATAACCACAGATGGAACAACTTGGTTATATAGCAGTTCAATTCTTAAGTTTTTGAAGAATTTTCATACAGCTTTCCATAGTGGCTCCATCAGTTTACATTCCTACCAATAGTGTACAAGGATTCCCTTTTCTCCAACATTTGCTATTCTCTCCAACATTTGTTATTTCTTATGTTTTTGATAACAACCATTCAAACAGGTATGAAATGAAATCTCACTGTGGTTTTATCCTGCATTTCCTTGATGGATAATAATGCTGAACATCCTTTCATGTGCTTGTTGGCCACTTCGTATGTTTTCTTTGAAAAAGTGACCATTCAGATTCTCTACCCATTTTTTAATTGGCTAATATTTGTTGTTGTTATTTAGTTGTACAAGGTCTTTATATATTTTGGATTTTAACTGCTATTGGATATATGGTTTGCAAATATCTTTTCCCAGTCAGTAGGTTGCTTTCTCTGTTTTTTGCTTTTTTCCTTAAAATTTTTTTTATTGGAGTATATTTGCTTTAAAAGGTTGTGTTAGTTTCAGCTGTACAGCAAAGTGAATCAGTTATACATACATCCATCCTTTCTTAGATTCCTTTTCCATGTATGTCATTACAGAGTATTAAGTAGAGTTCCTGTGCTATCCAGTAGGTCCTTGCCTACATGTTAAGTCGTTTCAGTCATGTCTGACTCTTTGCAACTCTATGGACTGTAGCCCACCAGGCTCCTCTGTCCATGTGGATTCTCCAGGCAAGAATACCAGAGTGGGTTGCCATTTCCTTCTCCAGGAGATCTTCCCGATCCAAGGATCGAACCCATGTCTCCCTTTCTCTTTTTTTAAAAAAAAAATTTATTTGGTTGCACCAGGTTTTAGTTGCATCATGCAAATTTTTAGTTGGGGCATGTGGGACCTAGTTCCTTGACCAGGGATCAAACCCAGGTTCCCTGTAATGGGAGTGAGAAGTTTTAACTACTGGACCACCAGGAAGTCCCAAACCCATGTCTCTTATGTCACCTGCATTGGCAGGGGGAAGCCTTATTACTTATGTATTTCATATACAGTAAAGTGCATATATCAATCCCAATCACTCAATTTATCCCTTCCCCTCTTCCACCCCTGGTGACTATATGTTTGTTTTCTACATGTATGACTATTTCTATTTTGTAAATAAGTTGATCTGTTTCATTTTTTTTTTTAGGTTCCAAATATAAGCAGTATCATATGATATTTGTCTTTCTCTGTCAGACTTCATTTAGTATGATAATCTCTAGGTCCATCCATGTAGCTACAAATGGCATTATTTTATTCTTTTATACGGCTGTGTAATATTCCATTGTACATAAGTACCACATCTTCGTTATCCATTTATTTGTCAGTGGACATGGTTCCTTTTTCATTTTGATTATTGTCTGCTTTGCTGTGTAGGAATCTTTTACTTTATATGGTTCTAATTTTTTTATTGTTGCTTTTGTTTCCCTTGCCTATAAGTCAGATCTAAACTATATTGCTAAGAATGATGTAATTGAAGTTATCACCGATGTTTTCTTTTAAGAATTTTATGGTTTCAAGTCTTTCATTCTAGCCTTTTATTCATTTTGAGTTGGTTTTTGTGTTTGGTGTAAGATGTTGGTCTAGTTTCATTCTTTTGCATGCGACTATTCAGTTTTCTAAACTCCATTTTTTTTTTTGGAGAAACTATCCTTTCTCCATTGTATATTTTTTTGCTCTTTTGTTGCAAATTGTTGTTGTTGTTCAGTTGCTAAGTCATGTCTGACTCTTTGTGACCCTATCAACTGTAGCACACCAAATTTCCTTGTCCTTCACTATCTCCCAGAGTTTTCTAAAACTCATGTTCATTGATTAGATGGTGCCATCCAACCATTTCACCCTTCGTGGTCCTCTTCGCCTCCTGCCTTCACTCTTTCCCAGCACATCAGGGTCTTTTTCAATGAGTCGGCTCTTTGCATCAGATAGCCAAAGTATTGGAGTTTCAGCTTCAGCATCAGCCCTTCCAATGAATATTCAGAGTTGATTTCCTTTAGGATTGACTGGTTTGGTTTCCTTGCAGTTCACGGGACTCTCAAGACTCTTCTCCCACACCACATTTCAAAAGCATCAGTTCTTTGGTGCTCAGCTTTCTTTATGGTCCAACTCTCACATCCATACATGATTACTGGAAAAACCATGCCTTGACTATATGGACCTTTGTTGGCAAAGTGACGTCTAATATGCTGTCAAGATTTGTCATACCTTTTCTTCCAAAAAGCAAGCATCTTTTAATTTCATGGCTGCAGTCACTATCTACAGTGATTTTGGAGCCCAAGAAAATATATTCTGCCACCGTTCCCATTCTTTGCCCATCTATTTGTGATGAAGTTATGAGACTGGATGCCATGATCTTCATTTTTGAATGTTGAGTTTTAAGCCAACTTTTTCACTCTCCTCTTTCACTTTCATCAATAGGCTCTTCAGTTGTAAATTAATTGTCCATATATGTTTGGGTTCATTTCTGGATTATAAAGTTCTGTTCCATTGATCTGTGGTTTCTTTCTTTCTTTTTTGATATTCTAGTACCATACTGGGCTTCTCTGGTAGCTCAGCTGGTAAAGAATATGCCTGCAATGCAGGAGACCAGGTTCAATCCCTGGGTTGGGAAGATCCCCTAGAGAAGGGATAAGCTACCCACTCCAGTTTTATTGAACTTCCCTGGTGGTTCAATTGGTAGAGAATCCACCTGCAATACGGGAGATCTGGGTTCAGTCCCTGGGTTGGAAAGATCCACTGGAGGTGAGAACAGCTATCCACTCCAGTATTCTTGACTGGAGAATTCCATGGACTGAGAAGTCTGGCAGGCTACACTCCATGGGGTCACAAAGAGTTGGACACGACTGAGTGACTTTCACTTTCATAGTACCATACTGCTTTAATTACCTTAGCTTTGTAGTAAAGTTTGAAATCAGGAAGCATGATACCTCCAGCTTTGTTCCTCTTCCTTAAGATTATTTTGACTATTCAAAATCTTTTGTGGTTCTGTATAAATTTTAGAATTATTTGTTGGAATAAATTATTTGTTGTAAATTTGGTAGGGACTGCATAGAATTCATAGATTTCTTTGGGTAGTATGGATGTTTTAATAATATGTGAATTCCTCTAATCCATGAATATAGCATCTTTCCATTTATTTGAGTCTTATTAATTTTCTTTCATCAGTGTCTTATAGTTTTCAATGTACAGGTCTTTTACCTCCTTGGTTAATTTTATTCCTAGGTATTTTACTTTTTTGATGCCAAAGAATGCTCAAACTACCACACAATTGCACTCATCTCACATGCTAGCAAAGTGATGCTTAAAATTCTCCAAGCCAGGCTTCAGCAATACATGAACTGTGAACTTCCAGATGTTCAAACTGGTTTTAGAAAAGGCAGAGGAACCAGAGATCAAATTGCCAACATCTGCTGGATCATTGAAAAAGCAAGAGAGTTCCAGAAAAACATCTATTTCTACTTTATTGACTATGCCTAAGCTATTGACTATGTGGATCACAATAAACTGTGGAAAATTCTTAAAGAGATGGAAATACCAGACCACCTGACCTGCCTCATGAGAAATCTGTATGCAGGTCAAGAAGCAACAGTTAGAACTGGACATGGAACAACAGACTGGTTCCAAATAGGAAAAGGAGTATGTCAAGGCTGTATATTGTCACCCTACTTATTTAACTTATATGCAGAAAGTACATCATGAGAAATGCTGGGCTGGAGGAAGCACAAGCTGGACTCAAGATTGCCAGGAGACATATCAATAACCTCAATATGCAGATGACACCACCCTTATGGCAGGAAGTGAAGAAGAACTAAAGAGCTTCTTGATGAAGGTGAAAGAGGAGAATGAAAAAGTTGAATTAAAGCTCAACATTCAGAAAACTAAGATCATGGCATCCGGTCCCATCACTTCATGGCAAATAGATGGGGAAACGGTGGAAACAGTGGCTGACTTTATTTTTCTGGGCTCCAAAATCACTGCAGATGGTAATTGTAGCCATGAAATGAAAAGACACTTACTCCTTGGAAGGAAAGTTATGACCAACCTAGATAGCATATTAAAAAGCAGAGACATTACTTTGTCAACAAAGGTCCATCTAGTCAAGGCTATGGTTTTTCCAGTGGTCATGTATGGATGTGAGAGTTGGACTATAAAGAAAGCTGGGCACCAAAGAATTGATGCTTTTGAACTGTGGTGTTGGAGAAGACTCTTGAGAGTCCCGTGGACTGCAAGGAGATCCAACCAGTCCATCCTAAAGGAGATCAGTCCTGGGTGATCATTGGAAGGACTGATGTTGAAGCTGAAACTCCAATACTTTGGCCACCTGATGCAAAGAGCTGACTCATTGGAAAAGACCCTGATGCTGGGAAAGATTGAGGGCAGGAGGAGAAGGGGGCAACAGAGGATGAGATGGCTGGATGGCATCACCGACTCGATGGACATGGGTTTGGGTGGACTGCGGGAGTTGGTGATGGACAGGGAGGCCTGGGGTGCTGCGGTTCATGGGTTTGCAAAGAGTTGGACATGACTGAGTGACTGAACTGAACTGTCATGGCATTATTTACCTAATTGTTTTTTCTGATAATTCTTTATAATAGTATATAAATTGCACAGATTCAGAGTATGGTTTTTGGATCCTGTGACTTTACTGAATATCTTGACTAGTTATAATAGGTTTTTGAATCTTTGGTGTTTTCTATGTATAGTATTATGTTATGAAGATGGTCATATTTCTCCCAATTTGGTACCTTTTATTTCTTAATCTTAATCTTGCTTGATTGCAGTGGCTAGGTCTTCCAATATTATGTTGAGTGAAAGTGGCAAGAGTGGGCTTTCTTATCTTGTTCCTGATTTTGTAGAGGAAATGCTTTTAGGTTTTCACCATTGAGAAAAAGCTGTTAGCTGTGTTTGTCATATATGGCCTTTAATATGTTGAGGTACATTTGTCTACATTCACTTTCTTGACAATTTTTTCATAAATAGATGTTGAATTTTTTCTGCATTTATTAAGATAATAATATTATTTTTATCCTTCACTTTGTTACTGTGATGTGTTGTGTTGATAATATTTCAGATTTTGAACCATCTTTGCATCCCTGGGATAAATCCCACTTGACCATGGTGTATAATCCTTTCAATATGATGTTGGATTTGTCTTGCTAATATTTAATTGAGGATTTTCAGGACTTTCTTTTTTGGTGGTGTCCTTGTCTAGTTTTGGTATCAGGGTAATATTGATTTGTAAAATGTATTTGGAAGGTTTCCCTCCTCTTCTGTATTTTTGTAAGAGTTTGATAAGGATAGTGTTAAATTTTTGAAGGGCTTACAGAATTTGCTTGTGAAGCTGTCTGGTCCTAGCCTTTGTTTTTCTTCTAATCCAAGAGCATGTGTTTGTGCTCAATCTGTCTCTTTGCAACCCCATGGACTGTAGCCCATCAGGCTCCTCCATCCATGGGATTTTCCAGGCAAGAATACTGTAATGGGCACTTCTTCTTTCAGGGGATCTTCCAGGCCCAGGTATTGAACTCATGTCTCCTGCACTGGCAAATGGATTCTTTACCACTGAGCCACCTGGGAATCCAAGAAATTCCATTTCTTTGTATCATCTTCAGTTTCTTTCATCATTGTTTTATAGTTTTCAGAGTACAGATCTTTTACCTCTGGTTAAATTTATCCCTAGGTATGTTATTTACTTGTTGATATGATTTTAAATGGGATTTTTTGAACTTTCTTTGATATTTCATTATTAGTGTATAGAAATGCAACAGATTTCTATATATTATCTTGTATTCTGCAACTTTGCTGAATTCATTTATTAGATATAATAGTTTTTGGGTGGAGACTTTAGGGTATCTATATAGAATATCATGTCATTTGTGTATAGTGATAGTTTTACCTCTTCTCTTCCAACTTGGATACAATTTATTCCTCTTTCTTGTCTGATGTCTGTGGCTATAACTTTCAATATGATGTCAAACAGAAGGGGCAATTAGGACATCCTGTCTATTTTATGTTTTTGATTTGTGGTTACCATGGGGTTCATATATGTTGACCTAATTATATCTACTTTAAACTGATAATCAGTTAACTTCAAACATGTAAGATCTACATTTTTTATTATCCTCCCCCACATTTTGTGTTTTTATGTTATATTTTACATTTTAATGCTTATTCCTTTATTGTTTATTGTAGTCATAGTTGCTTTTACACATAGATTAATAAATATATTTACCTTTGCTATTGGAATTTTCCCTTTCTTGCAGATTATTACTTCTTTTTCATTTAGAGAAGACCCCCTTCTTTTAGTTTGATATTGCTTAATTCTTTCAGTTTTTGCTTGTCTGAAAAATTCTTTATTTCTCCTTCTATTCTGACTGATAATTTTTCTGGGTAGAGTGTTCTACCCCTTCATGGATCCAGCTTTGTCATGGTGAAGGGGCTTGCAGAACTCAGTGAAGCTATGAGCTATACTGTGCAGGGCCACCCAAGATGGATAGGTCATAGATAAGAGTTTTCACAAAGCATGGCATTTGGAAGGAAAGCTATGGCAAATGTAGACAGACATCTCTTTGCTAACAAAGGTCCATACAGTCAAAGCTATGGTTTTTCCAGTAGTCATGTATGGATATGAGAGGTGTATCATAAAGTAGGCTGAGCACTGAAGAACTGATGCTTTCAAATTATGCTTCTGGAAAAGACTTTTGAGAGTCCCTTGGACTGCAAGGATATCAAACCAGTCAATCCTAAAGGAAATCAAACCTGAGTATTCTTTGGAAGGACTGATGCTGAAGTTCCAATACTTTGGCTACCATCTCTTTGGCAAAGAGCTGACTCATTGGAAAAGACCGACCCTGATGCTGGGAAAGACTGAAGGCAAAAGGAGAAGAGGGCGGCAGAGGATGAGATGGTTAGATAGCATTACTGACTCAATAGACATGAATTTGAGCAAGCTCCAGGAGATAGTTTGCTCAAACTTATTTGGAAGCCTGGTGTGCTGAAGTCCATGGGGTCACAAAGAGTTGGACACAACTTAGCGACTGAACAACAGAGTTGTCCTAGTTTGCAGGTTTTTCCCTGTCAGGACTTTGAATGTATCATGCTGCTCCTTTCTTACCTGCAAAGTTTCTGCAAGTAATCAGCTGAAAGCCTTATGGAGGTTCCCTTGTATGTAACTCTTTGTTTTACTCTTGCTGCCTTTAGAATTCTCTTTAACTTTTGCCATTTTAATTATGATATGCCTTGACATGGGTCTGTTTTGGTTCATCTCGCTTGGGACCCTCTGAGCTTTCTGTTTTTGGATATCTGTTTCCTTCTTTAGTTTCGGGACATTTTCAGCCACAATTTCTTCAAATACATTTCGATATTCTCTCTCTATTCACCTTCTAGAACCCCAATACAGTGTGTCTTGATGTGCGCCTTTTTGAGTTCAACTTTTTCTGAACTCTCTGGGCTTCCTGGATGTGGATTTTTGTTTCCTTTCCTAGATTAGGGAGATTTCAGCCACTATTTCTTCAAGAAAATTTTCTTGTTCTCCTTCTTTATCATTTCCTGCTGGGATCCCCATAATGTGAATATTATTCCTCTTGATGATGTCCCCAAAGTCCCTTAAAATATCTCCATAAAATTTTTTTTTTCATGTTTTTGCTCTGTCTGGATGAGCTCCTTTGTTTTGTTTTGCAGCTCACCGATTCATTCTTCTACCACATCTGGTCTGCTGTTAAACCCTTCTGTAGTATTTTCCAGTTCAGTTGCAACTTCTGTTTAGCCTTTTCTTGTATTTTGTCTCTTTATTGAAATTATCTCTATGTTCGTTAACTCTTTTTTTGTTGTTGTTCATCAATTCTTTAGAATAAAATGAGTGGTTTATGACATACTCTTTAGCAGGTAGATTTCTTATCTCCATTTTATTTAGCCCTTTTTCTGAGGTTTTTGTCTTAATCTTTTGAATTGAACATGTCTCTGTATTCTCATTTTGCCAGATTCTCTGTTTTCTATATATTAGGTATATCAGCTTTTCTCTCAGTCTTGAAGCAGTAGCCTTATTTAGGAGATGTATTGTGGGGGTCAGAGGTGTAATCTTGCCTGGCCACCATAGCCAGGTGCTCAAAGAGTGTCCCCCACATGTGCTGCATGTGGCTTTGTGCTGTTTTGGGGCTGTGGTGCGTTGGTGTATGGGGTTGATCCCCGAATGGCTGTAGGGGCCCAGTCACAGCTGTTGGGATGTACTGGTGGGTGGAGCTCTCCCCAGGACCAGTTGCAGGACTCAATCATAGCTGCTGCTTTGTGCTGGTGGGTGGGGTTGGCCCCTGAATTGACTGTGGGGCCTGCACTTGACTGCTGTGTATGCTGGTGGGCCTATCAATTGAGCTGCTGTAACATATAACCAAAGGTCCATTTAGTCAAGGCTATGGTTTTTCCAGTGGTCATGTATGGATGTGAGAGTTGGACTGTGAACAAAGCTGAGTGCCAAAAAATTGATGCTTTTGAACTGTGGTGTTGGAGAAGACTCGAGAGTCCCGTGGACTGCAAGGAGATCCAACAAGTCCATCCTAAAGGAGATCAGTGCGGGGTGTTCATTGGAAGGACTGATGCTGAAGCTGAAACTCCAATACTTTGGCCACCTCATGAGAAGGGTTGACT
Source organism: Odocoileus virginianus (assembly GCF_023699985.2). Classification (NCBI taxonomy): domain Eukaryota; kingdom Metazoa; phylum Chordata; class Mammalia; order Artiodactyla; family Cervidae; genus Odocoileus; species Odocoileus virginianus. Next base: position 14,074,610 of record NC_069675.1, on the reverse strand, counting down.
CATTTGAAAAGACCCTGATGCTGGGAGGGATTGGAGGCAGGAGGAGAAGGGGGTGACAGAGGATGAGATGGCTGGATGGCATCACCGACTTGATGGACATGAGTTTGAGTAAACTCCAGGAGTCGGTGATGGACAGGGAGGCCTGGTGTGCTGCGATTCATGGGGTCGCAAAGAGTCAGACACGACTGAACGACTGAACTGAACTGAACATATAACTAGGGCCCAGATGTGGGCAGGACTCTCAGTGGGGTACACCCACTCACACTAAGAGATTAAAGGGAGAATTTCAAAATGATATATGATAGTTCTATTTTTAGCAATGTAGCCTGAGATGGCAAAAATGGTCCTGCCAGTGTCTCAGTTTCCAGGAATCATTTCAACTTGTTTCTGCTCTCTCTGGCTGATGTTTCAAGATTACTAAGTGGGTGTCCTTTTTTGTTGTTGTTATATAACCAGTAACATTTTTATTTATAATTAATTAATTTATTTATTTTACTTTAGAGCATTGTATTGGTTTTGCCATACATTGACTTGAATCCGCCATGGGTGTACATGTGTCCCCCATCCTGAACCCCTCTCCCACCTCCCTCCCCATCCCATCCCATCTGGGTCATCCCAGTGCACCAGCCCCGAGCATCCTGTATCATGCATCGGACCTGGACTGGTGATTCATTTCACACATTTCACATAATTTACATGTTTCAGTGCCATTCTCCCATATCATCCCGCCCTCACCCTCTCCCAGAGTCCAAACAATTGTTCAATACATCTGTGTCTCTCTTCCTATCTCGCATACAGGGTTATCATTACCAGCTTTCTAAATCCCATATATATGCATTAGTATACTGTATTGGTGTTTTTCTTTCCGGCTTACTTCACTCTGTGTAATAGGCTCCAGTTTCATCCACCTCATTAGAACTGATTCAAGTGTATTCTTTTTATTATTATTTTTTTCCATTTATTTTTATTAGTTGGAGGCTAATTACTTTACATCATTGCAGTGGTTTTTGTCATACATTGAAATGAATTAGCCATGGATTTACATGTATTCCCCATCCTGGTCCCCCCTCCCACCTCCCTCTCCACCCGATCCCTCTGGGTTTTCCCAGTGCACCAGGCCCGAGCACTTGTCTCATTCACCCAACCTGGGCTGGTGATCTGTTTCACCCTAGATAATATACATGTTTCGATGCTGTTCTCTTGAAACATCCCACCCTCGCCTTCTCCCAGAGTCCACAAGTCTGTTCTATACATCTGAGTCTCTTTTTCTGTTTTGCATATAGGGTTATCGTTACCATCTTTCTAAATTCCATATATATGTGTTAGTATACTGTAATGGTCTTTATCTTTCTGGCTTACTTTGCTCTGCATAATGGGCTCCAGTTTCATCCATCTCATTAGAACTGATTCAAATGAATTCTTTTTAATGGCTGAGTAATATTCCATGGTGTATATGTACCACAGCTTCCTCATCCATTCGTCTGCTGATGGGCATCTAGGTTGCTTCCATGTCCTGGCTATTATAAACAGTGCTGCGATGAACATTGGGGCGCACGTGTCTCTTTCAGATCTGGTTTCCTCGGTGTGTATGCCCAGGAGTGGGATTGCTGGGTCATATGGCAGTTCTATTTCCAGTTTTTTAAGAAATCTCCACACTGTTTTCCATAGTGGCTGTACTAATTTGCATTCCCACCAACAGTGTAAGAGGGTTCCCTTTTCTCCACACCCTTTCCAGCATTTATTGCTTGTAGACTTTTGGATAGCAGCCATCCTGACTGGCGTGTAATGGTACCTCATTGTGGTTTTGATTTGCATTTCTCTTATAATGAGTGATGTTGAGCATCTTTTCATGTGTTTGTTAGCCATCTGTATGTCTTCTTTGGAGAAATGTCTCTTTAGTTCTTTGGCCCTAAGTGGGTGTCCTTTACCTATGGTCCATGTGCTTTTCAATTTGGTGTTTCTATACTGGTTTTAGGGGTTGGGTGAATTTGCATATGAGGCATTTAAGAGTGGGTTTTTCTAATCCCTGTAATTTTCTAACATTTCTGGGTGTATTCCTCATTGGTTTTCAAAGCCAGTTGTTTTGGAGTCTTACCTCTCCTTTGTATGATCTAGAGGTTGGGGTGCCTGATATGGAGTTTGAATCCCTCAGTCCTCAGAGAAGAGATCTCTGAGGAGTGATTATTTTTTACTGTGAATCACCACGGTTGGGATAAGCCTTTCCCTTGGCAAGACCATCCCTCTGCCTCTTCAGTGTGTCTCAATTCTTTCCTTTTACACTTTCTTGTGGAGGCTCTGTTCATCTAGTTTCCAGGTCTCTTTCCAAGGGAATTATTCCAAATGTAGTTGTAGATTGGTTGGGTCCATGGGAGGAGGAGTTCAGGATCTTCCTACATTACCACACAGAGCCCTCCCCTCAATGATTCTTTTCACCATGAAACACATTAAGTAAATGCCATAAAGAAATAATACTTCATTATAATTTTAGGCAAAGACTCATCAATTTACTTGACAGAACAGTTTATAATCAGAAAATTGCACATGGAACAGATTTGCACAACATATTTGGAAGAGCCCCAAACATTTTGCCTTATGTACATATGCTAAGGGCTTCCCCAGTGTTGCAGTGGTAAAAGAATCCATCTGCAATGCAAGAGATGCAGGAGACATGGGTTTGACCCTGGGGTTAGTAAGATCGCCTGAGAGCATGGCAACCTAGTCCAGTATTCTTGCGGGGAAATCACATGTTCATGGGAAAATCCCATGAACAGAGGAGCTTCGCAGGCTATGGTACATGGGGTCACAAAGAGACATGACTGAAGTAACTGAGCATGCATGCATGCACGTATGCTAAGCAAGAAGGGTGAAGAAGCAGCATGATTCTCTAGTCTGGTGTATATGTGTACGATTCCATATGTTTCAAAATGTTCTTATACTTAGTTTTTATTTTATTTTGTACCAATTATGTTTTTCTTTTCATTGTTGACTGCATTTTGAATGTAAGATATCCACATTCCATCAAATGCTAAAATATTTATGAACATAATGATGCAGAAAGAAAACTCTACTTTCCAAACTACACCAACTACCACTTATAATCAATTTTTCTTTCCCTTCTTTAGTGAGTACAATAAACCTTCTTTAAATTACATTGTAAGTACACATTTTATTTATTCTTTTAAAAATAATTAAATATTGGGAACTCCCTGGTGGTCCAGTGGTTAGGACTTCTTGCTTTCCCTGCAAGAGGCATGGGTTCAACTCCTGATTGGGGAACTAAGATCTTGTAACCTTCATGGCATGGCCAAATATTTTTTTTAAATGTTGTATATTATGTATATAATGTTACTTCAATATGAATTGACACTTTTTTTGGTGAAATTATTTCTTTATTTTGGCTTGAAATGTATCTTGATTTTTCTCATTGAAGTTAATGGAATGTTTACCCATTTAACATCTTTTCACTTAGCAGGCTTTTGAGGAATGAGTTAAAGTTGTTAGATGATAGAGTTCACTGCAATGCAGGAGACCCTGGTTTGATTCCTGGGTTGGGAAGATCTCCTGGAGAAGGGATGGGCTACCCACTCCGGTATTCATGGGCTTCCTTGGTGGCTCAGACAGTAAAAAATCCTCCTGCGATGTGGGAGACCTGGATTTGGTCTCTGGGTTGGGAAGATACCCTTGAGAAGGGCATGGCAACCCACTCCAGTATTCTTGCTTAAAGAACCCCCATGGACGATGAAGTCTGACGGGTTAGTCCATGAGATCACAAAGAATCAGACACGACTGAGCAACTAAGCACAGGTGATAGATAGATGTCCTGATATTCTTGTTTATAATAATTTAGCTACTATATAACAATAATCATTGGAACTAAGAAGTGAACTATTCCCATGACCTGCAAATACACTAAGTTCAGTTCAGTTCAGTTGCTCAGTCGTGTCCAACTCTTTGTGAACGCATGAATCGCAGCATGCCAGGCCTCCCTGTCCATCACCAACTCCCGGAGTTTACCCAAACCCATGTCCATCGAGTCGGTGATGCCATCCAGCCATCTCATCCTCTGTCATCCCCTTCTCCTCTTGCCCCTAATCCCTCCCAGCATCAGGGTCTTTTCCAATGAGTCAACCCTTCGCATGAGGTGGTCAAAGTATTGGAGTTTCAGTTTCAACCTCAGTCCTTCCAATGATCACCCAGGACTGATCTCCTTTAGGATGGACTGGTTGGATCTCCTTGCAGTCCATGGGACTCTCAAGAGTCTTCTCCAACACCACAGTTCAAAAGCATCAATTTTCCAGCACTCAGCTTTCTTCACAGTCCAACTCTCACATTCATACATGACCACTGGAAAAACCATAGCCTTGACTAGATGGACCTTTGTTGACAAAGTAATGTCTCTGCTTTTTAATATACTATCTAGGTTGGTCATAACTTTCCTTCCAAGGAGTAAGTGTCTTTTAATTTCATGGCTGCAGTCACCATCTGCAGTGATTTTGGAGCCCAGAAAAATAAAGTCTGACACTGTTTCCACTGTCTCCCCATCTATTTTCCATGAGGTGATGGGACCAGATGCCATGATCTTAGTTTTCTGAATGTTAAGCTTTAAGCCAACTTTTTCACTCTCCTCTTTCACCTTCATCAAGAGGCTTTTTAGTTCCTCTTCACTTTCTGCCATAAGGGTGGTGTCATCTGCATATCTGAGGTTATTGATATTTCTCCCAGCAATCTTGATTCCAGCTTGTGCTTCCTCCAGCCCAGTGTTTCTCATGATGTACTTTCTGCATATAAGTTAAATAAGTAGGGTGACAATATATAGCCTTGACATACTCCTTTTCCTATTTGGAACCAGTCTGTTGTTCCATGTCCAGTTCTAACTGTTGCTTCCTGACCTGCATATAGGTTTCCCAAGAGGCAGGTCAGATGGTCTGGTATTCCCATCTCTTTCAGAATTTTCCACAGTTTATTGTGATTTACACAGTCAAAGGCTTTGGCATAGTCAATAAAGCAGAAATAGATGTTTTTCTGGAACTCTCTTGCTTTTTCGATGATCCAGCGGATGTTGGCAATGTGATCTCTGGTTCTTCTGCCTTTTCTAAAACCGGCTTGAACATCTGGAAGTTAACAGTTCACACATTGCTGAAGCCTGGCTTGGAGAATTTTGAGCATTACTTGAGTGTAAGATGAGTGCAATTGTGCGGTAGTTTGAGCATTCTTTGGCATTGCCTTTCTTAGGGATTGGAATGAAAACTGACCTTTTCCAGTCCTGTGGCCACTGCTGAGTTTTCCAAATTTGCTGGCATATTGAGTGTAGCACTTTCACAGCATTATCTTTCAGGATTTGAAATAGCTCAACTGGAATTCCATCACCTCCACTAGTTTTGTTCGTAGTGATGCATTCTAAGGCCCACTTGACTTCACATTCCAGGATGTCTGGCTCTAGGTTAGTGATCACACCATCGTGATTATCTGGGTCATGAAGATCTTTTTTGTACAGTTCTTCTGTGTATTCTTGTAACCTCTTCTTAATATTTTCTGCTTCTGTTAGGTCCATACCATTTCCGTCCTTTATAGAACTCATCTTTGCATGAAGTGTTCCCTTGGTATCTCTAATTCTCTTGAAGAGATCTCTAATCTTTCCCATTCTATTGTTTTCCTCTATTTGCATTGATTGCTGAGGAAGGCTTTCTTATCTCTCCTTGCTATTCTTTGGAACTCTGAATTCAAATGGGAATATCTTTTCCTTTCTCCTTTGCTTTTCGCTTCTCTTCTTTTCACAGCTATTTGTAAGGCTTCCTCAGACAACCATTTTGCCTTTTTGCATTTCTTTTTCATGGGGATGGTCTTGATCCCTGTCTCCTGTACAATGTCATGAACCTCCATCCATAGTTCATCAGGCACTCTGTCTATCAGATCCAGTCCCTTAAATCTATTTCTCACTTCCACTGTATAGTCATAAGGGATTTGATTTAGGTCATACCTGAATGATCTAGTGGTTTTCCCTACTTTCTTCAGTTTAAGTCTGAATTTGGCAATAAGGAGTTCATGTCTGAGCCACAGTCAGTTCCAGGTCTTGTTTTTGCTGACTTTATAGAGCTTCTCCATCTTTGGCTGCAAAGAATATAATCAATCTGATTTCAGTGTTGACCATCTGGTGATGTCCATGTGTAGAGTCTTCTCTTATGTTGTTGGAAGAGGGTGTTTGCTATGACCAGTGCATTCTCTTGGCAAAACTCTATTAGCCTTTGCCCTGACTCATTCCGTACTCCAAGGCCAAATTTGCCTGTTACTCCAGGTGTTTCTTGACTTCCTACTTTTGCATTCCAGTCCCCTATAATGAAAAGGACATCTTTTTTGGGTGTTAGTTCTAAAAGGTCTTGTAGGTCTTCATAGAACCGTTCAACTTCAGCTTTTTCAGGGTTACTGGTTGGGGCATAGGCTTGGATTACCGTGATATTGAATGGTTTCCCTTGGAAAGGAACAGAGATCATTCTGTCATTTTTGAGATTGCATCCAAGAACTGCATTTCAGATTCTTTTGTTGGCCCATGATGGCTACCCCATTTCTTCTAAGGGATTCCTGCCCACAGTAGTAGATATAATGGTCATCTGAGTTAAATTTACCAATTCCAGTCCATTTTAGTTCGCTGATTCCTAGAGTGTCGACATTCACTCTTGCCATCACCTGTTTGACCACTTCCAGTTTGCCTTGATTCATGGACTTAACATTCCAGGTTCCTATGCAATATTGCTCTTTACAACATTGGACCTTGCTTCTATCACCAGTCCCATCCACAGCTGGGTATTGTTTTTGCTTTGGCTCTATCCCTTCATTCTTTCTGGAGTTACTTCTCCACTGATCTCCAGTAGCGTATTGAGCACCTACCGACCTGGGGAGTTCCTCTTTCAGTATCCTATCATTTTGCCTTTTCATACTGTTCATGGGGCTCTCAAGGCAAGAATACTGCAGTGGTTTGCTATTCCCTTCTCCAGTGGACCACATTCTATCATCACAACTGATTTGCTTTTTTGTACAGCAGAAACCAACACAACATTGTAAAGCAATTATCCTACCATTAAAAAAAAAAATCAACAGACATGAGTAAAAAAAAAAAAAAACCTGAAAAAAAAGAAGTTAGTTATACACAGAAAAAATTGTGAGTTATAATTTATATATATTAGTTGGTCAAGTGTAAAATTGCAAAGTGTATATTAAAAAGAAATTTAAAACCAGTTGTCTGACCTATTAGTTTGGTTGCCAGTGTTCAGTATTGTTTGTTGGTGGTCAACATCCAAATCCCTCCCTTCTCTGATCTCCTTTCCAGGACTGGCCTGAAGGATATTTGCTTGCAGTTAGGGTTCTGGACATGATTTAGGTTCTGCCAGTGAGAGACATTCCCCTGAGGCTTAGAATACAAAAGGGACATGGTCAGCCTTCTTGTCCTGGTGGTGGCCATGTTAGGGCTCTGCAAAAGCAAGCCTTAGTAGCTGCCAGAACCTACTTTCCACTGTGTGTTCACCAGCTTCATTGGACTTGTTAAAATGCTGATGGCAGTTTCTAGTCCTCTGTATCTCAGTTGCAGTGGTGTGACTATGAAGTCAATACTGAGGTGATTTTGAAACCCAGTAGCAGTGTCTTGAATTTACTCCAGCCCCTTCCAAACAATATTTTAATTCCCTGCATGACAAATCTTTCTGCTAGAAATAATTCAAGTAGTTTCTATTTTTTGCACTAAACTGTGACTAACTTCAATCCCAGCATGTGCATGCACATACATACACCCTGTTGTAAATTTTAGTTCTTGTGGGATTATCAGTGAAAGCTTCCTGGCCACAGCATAGTCACATGATGTACTCCGTAAAGAGTATATGATGTACCTTTGGAGAGTGCTTCTTCTAGGAACATGACTTAATCAGTGGTTGAATTCTTTTAGGAGAATGATCTCTTCATAGAGGAATCTACTTCTTACATTGCAAGAACTAAGGTATGGCTAAATCTGGAGCTGCTGGAATATGCTGCCTGAGAATGAAGCAGAAGAAAGCAGAGCTACTAGATGATGAGTAGGCGAGTCTAGTGATGATGTTTAGAACCCTGGATCTGGGGCTGAAGCTACCTTTGCTTGAAGCTACCTTTTGGACTTCCCAATATGAATATATATATATATATATATATATATATATATATATATATTTCTTGCTTAAGCTAGTTTGAGTTTGGTTTCTATCACTTATATTTTAAAAACTACTGCCAATTGTAGTATTATCATACCTATTTTACTAATATAGAAAATCAGCCTCAGAAAGGTTATCAGATGCTCAAGGTAATACAACTCAATATTATGGTAGGGGAAAGAACTCATGTTTAGTTGCAAGTCTATTATCTTAACAGTTACGCTATACTGCTTTTAAGGAGCTCACATTATAACAGAAGAAACGGCCATGTGAACAGAAACTTGTGAGAACTGTGGCAAGTGATTTAGTACAGATGCAGAAAGTACTGTGAACACATGGAAGAGAGAGTAATTAATTCTTTCTGGAAAAGATAGGAAAGGTCAGTGTGAGCTAGGTTTGGAAGAATGCTTAGGAGTTTTCCAAGTAGATAAGATGAATTTTGGTGTTACATAAATAAGAATTCCTGAATCTAAAAATGTAGATATTTTTGCCATTCATTTATCTGTATAATCTGCCTTTTAAAAATCTGTTTCTCATAAAGCTCTATAATAACAACAAAAAATCAAAATATTAGTTTCATTGGTAAAGTTTCCTTGGAGAACACAACCTTGACCTGTAACCCTATAAGACTAACTAATACTTTTCTCTTGGATTGAACTGGCTTACCCAGAATAAGGTGGGGGAGCAAAAATACTTCAAGTCTTCCCTCTTTCAATTACCATGCCAGAGCTTGTTTCTATAAGCAACACTTAGAAGAGAGAAGATTGCTAATATTACAGTGAGGGCTGCTATGAAGACAAGAGACAGGACCCCAGACTACATATGCATTTATCCTCTCTAAATCTCCCACTCCTCCCTACCAGATACCTGATACCTAACATTTTGTGTGACTTTTTGGCTAATGTTTTTGAGATTCACCCCTGTTATTGTATATATGTTTCCTTTGCATTGATGAATAGTGATCCAAAGTATATTTATACCACAATTTTTTTTTAATTCATTCATCTGTTGGTGAACATTTGAGCTGCTTCCAGTTTTGGACTATAATGAACAATGTTGCTTAAAACATTCAATTACATGTTTTGTGTGGACATGTGTTTCCTTTCTTCTTGGGTAAATACTTAAATGAGAGGAATTACTGGATCACATGATAAATGTATGTTTAATTTTATAAGGTACCATATACCATTTTCCCAAGTGGTTGTACTATTTTACACCTCAATGTATGAGATTTCAAGTTGTTACACATCCTTGTCAACACTTTTAACTTTTAACCACTCTTGTGGGAATGTAGTAGTATCACATTGTGTTTTAGCTTACATTTTTCTGATGACTAATACTGTTGAGCATATTTTCATGTGTTTATTAAATATTTGTATATATTCTTTGTGAACCGTCTGTTAAAATATTTTGCCCATTTTAATTGTGCTTTATGTCATCTAATGATTGAATTGTAAAAGTTATTTACATACTCTGGATACAATTCCTTTGTTGAATATACATGCGGCAAAAATGTTTTCCAAGTGTATGGCTTGCCATTTAGTCTTCTTAACTGCATCTTTGGAAAAAGTTTTTAATCTTGATGAAGTTGATATTTTAATTTTTCTTTTATACTTCACTCATTTAAGAAATATTTATCTAACTCAATGTCACAAAGATTTTATGCTGTGTTCTCTTCTAGAATTTTATTAGTTTTAACTCAAACATTTAGATCTATAATCTATTTAAAAAGTTGATTTTCTATATAATATAAGGGAAGAGTTGAGGTTTATTTTTTCCATAGAAGGATCCAACTTTCCAGCACCATTTTCTATATTGAATAGCTTTGGTAACTTTTGTTGAAAATCAAACTATAATACAAATATACAGTATTTCAAACAGTATGTATGGGTATTAAAATAGACAAATAGATCAATAGAGTGCAACAGCAGGCCCAGAAATAATCCTCTGCATATACAATCAACTGATATTTAACAAGGGAGACAGCACTCAATTGGGAAGGGACAGTCTCTTTAATAAGTGGTGCTGGGAAAGCTGGAAATGCAAAAAAAATTAAATTGGACATCTTTCTTATACTACTTAAAAATTAACTTGCAGTGGGTTAAGGACTTTAACATAAGATCTGATGCCATAATTCCTAAAAGAAAACAGAGAAGAAGCTCCTTGACATGAATCTGGGCAATTATTATTATTATTATTTTGATATGACATCCAAAGCACGAGCAACAAAGAAAAAATTTAACAACTGGGACTACATCAAACAAAAAGTCTGCACAGCAAAAGGACCAGTCAACAAAATGAAGGCAACATATGGAATGGAGAAAATATATGCAACTCATATATTGGAGAAGAGGTTAATATCCAAAATATATAAAGAACTCACACATCTTAATGATGATGACAACAGCAACAGACAACTCAATTAAAGAATGGACAGAGGAACCAAATAGAAATTTTTGCAAAAAGATAAACAAATGGCTAATAGACAAATGAGAATTTTCTCAACATCACTAACCATCAAGGAAAGGAAAATCAAAACCATGATGAGATATAACCTCACACCTGCTAGAATAGTTATCATCAAGAAGAAAAGAGATAATAAGTGTTGGCAAAGATGAGGAGAAAAGGGAACCCTTGTACACTGTTACTGGGAATGTAAATTAGTTCAGCTACTATGGAAAACTGTATGGAGGTTCCTCAAAAATTAAAAATAGAACTGCCGTAAGATCTAGCTCTCCCACTTTGGGGTATATATACCAAAAGTATGAAAACTGGATATCAAAAAGATATCTGCACGTCTATAATTTTTACAGCATTATTTCTCTTTTATCAAATTTGGAAATATATCAGCCATTATTTCTTTGCCTACTTTTAATATCCTCATCTGTGTCTCTTGTCCTTGTCTGTTACATTGTAGAGATTATGGGTTATGTTATTTTTCTCTTATGAATATCTTTCCCTTTGTTTTAGATGGTAATTTCCTTGGCTGGGCTTGAACTTCAAACTTCATTTATTCTGTCTCCATTCAGAACTTTTGTCTTAAGCTGAATTGCTTTGAGTCTGTTCTTCATGTATGTAGATGTGGTAGACAGAATTTGTGAAATCCCTCTCTGGCTGTTTGCTTCCCAGGAATATGGTAGGTTTTCCCCCATGTGTCCTCGTTGCTTCTGTGTAGACTAGTCAAATTGCACTTAGTCCAGGCTAAGAGTCTCACAGAAGAGGAACTACACCTATAGCTGTCCACATCCCCCTTCCATGTGAACACAAATGCCCCATCAATATCTGTCTGCTGCTGTTAATTCTCCAGTAACTTCAGGTAGTTTTTCCTCTTTGGTTTTTATCATTGCTTTCTGCTGTGTGTGTGTGTGTGGTGTGTGTGTGTGTGTGTGAATATTATTAGTCCATCATGATGTCTGGCAGCAAATCTCCTTATCTTCATTTTTGAAGGGTATTTTCACTGGATATGAAATTCTTGATTAAAAAATTTTTCTTTCAGCACTTTAAATATTTCACTGTCTTCTGGCTTGAGTATTTTCTGAGAAATCTGTTGTACTTATTGCCTTTGTTCCTATATGTCCTTTCTTCCGGCTACTTTTAAGATTTTCCCCTATATGACTGGTCCTCAGAAATTTGGTTATGCTATACCTTGGTGTGATTTGAGTGCATATGTTCATCTTGGTTGAGGTTTATCAAGGTTCTTGAATCTTTAAGATGGGGTTCTAACCAAATCTGGAAAGTCTTCAAATATTGTTTCTTCAATTTTTTTTCTGTTTCTCTTCTTTTTATGGGATTCTATTACATATATGTTAGACTTTTTGATATCATCCCATAGGCCACTGAATCTCCATTTATTTTCTCCTCCCCCTACAACCCCAATATAGTTTTCTCTATGTGCTTTCTTTTAGATAGTTTATTACAAAGTCTTCAAATTCATTAATCTTTTGTTGTGAAATGTCCAACCTATGATTAATCACACCTGGGGAATTTTTCACTTCAAACTTTTTTCAGTGTTATTAATATAAATTCCATTCTTATATCTTCCATTTATCTCATTATACTCATTTACAAAATCCTTAAGCATACTGAATATACTTAAAATAGGTATTTTAGAGTATTTGTTTGTTAGTCCAATATCTCTCATTGGTAGGTCTATTTCTATTGACTGGTTTTCTTCTTGGTTATGTGATACACTTTTTATTTGCTTCTTGACATATGTGTGGTGAAGAATTAAATTTATCCAAAGAGTGATCGAGTCTTTATGCTAGCCACTTGTGGATAACCTCTAAACCCTTGGGATGAAGAATTTGGTTGGTCTTTCCCTGTTTTAGAAAGTGGCCTTTAAATCCTTGGAATTTCCTGAGTAATAGGAGTATCTTTGCTATTAATGGAGGCCCTTATAGTTTATTCCAGGTAGATGAGTCAGAATGAGGTCTGGCCATGCCAGAATGACCAACAGTGTGATTAGAAGGTTAGCATTTTGAGCCACATAATATCAGCCTGACCTCTGAGGAGCGAAGGGGGCTGGAAATTGAGTTCAGTCACCTGTCCAATGATTCAACAGATTGTGAATGAAACCTTAATAAAAAATATGGACACCAAAGCTTGGACGAGCTTTCTTGGTAGGCAAGACACTGCATATGTTACACACTGATATACTGAGAAGGCAGTAGATCCTGGCTCCATGGGGAGAGGACAAGAAAACTTCGTGTTGAGACCCCCCCAACATAATCTCTTCTTTTGACTGGTTCTGATTTATGTCTTCTTGCTATAGTAAAGCTGTTATCATTAATATAGTGCTTTCCTGAGTTCCGTGAGTTACTCTAGTGAATTATTGAATCTGAAGGATTAGTGGGAACCCCCACATTTGTGGTGAGTTGTTCACAAGTATTGTGGTCTGGAGACCCCTGAACTTACTGTGTCTGAAGTGAGGGCAGTCTTGTGGAGGACTGTGTCCTAAACCTATGAAGTTTGGCTTAACTTGAGTAGGTAGAGTTGGAAGTCAACACAACATGTCTAGCAACTTGGGGGATGCTGAATATTGTGAAGGCTACATTGTTACTTGTCTGTTTTAACTATCTTCCTTTAAAGAGCATTGGACCTTATTAAATTACTTGTGACTCATCTTGATCTTTTTGGGGGAATTGATTTAACAATTTTTTAGGAATGTGTGGAGTTCATCTTGCAGTGTCCTATCTTTTTGCCTTTTCATACTATTCATGGGGTTCTCAAGGCAAGAATACTGAAGTGGTTTGCCATTCCCTTCTCCAGTGGACCACATTCTGTCAGATGAACTTCCAGATGTTCAAGCTGGTTTTAGAAATAGCAGAGGAACCAGAGATCAAATTGCCAACATCTGCTGGATCATCGAAAAAGCAAGAGAGTTCCAGAAAAAACATGTATTTCTGTTTTATTGACTATGCCAAAGCCTTTGACTGTGTGGATCACAATAAACTGTGGAAAATTCTTAAAGAGATGGGCATACCAGACCACCTGACCTGCCTCTTGAGAAACCAGTATGCAGGTCAGGAAGCAACAGTTAGAACTGGACATGGAACAATAGACTGGTTCCAAGTAGGAAAAGGAGTATGTCAAGGCTGTGTATTGTCACTCTGCTTATTTAACTTATATGCAGAGTACATCATGAGAAACACTGGGCTGGAGGAAGCACAAGCTGGAATCAAGATTGCCAGGAGAAATATCAATAACCTTAGATATTCAAATGACACCACCCTTATGGCAGGAAGTGAAGAAGAACTAAAGAGCCTCTTGATGAAAGTGAAAGAGAAGAATGAAAAAGTTGGATTAAAGCTCAACATTCAGAAAACTAAGATTATGGCATTCGGTCCCATCACTTCATGGCAAATAGATGGGGGAACAGTGGCTGACTTTATTTTGGGGGGCTCCAAAATCACTGCAGATGGTGATTGCAGCCATGAAATGAAAGGACTTGGAAGGAAGTCTTGGAAAACTTGGAAGGAAAGTTATGACCAACCTAGACAGTATATTAAAAAGCAGAGACGTTACTTTGCCAACAAAAGTCTGTCTAGTCAAGGCTATGGTTTTTCCAGTGGTCATGTATGGATGTGAGAGTTGGACTATAAAGAATGCTGAGCACCAAAGAATTGATGCTTTTGAACTGTGGTGTTGGAGAAGACTCTTGAGAGTCCCTTGGCCTACAAGGAGATCCAACCAGTCCATCCTAAAGGAGTCCTGGGTGATCATTGGAAGGACTGATGTTGAAACTGAAACTACAGTACTTTGGCCACCTGATGCTAAGAGCTGACTCATTTGAAAAGACCCTGATGCAGGGAGGGATTGGGGGCAAGAGGAGAAGGGGACGACAGATGATGAGATGGTTGGATGGCATCACCGACTCGATGGACATGGGTTTGGGTGGACTCTGGGAGTTGGTGATGGACAGGGAGGCCTGGGGTGCTGCGGTTCATGGGGTTGCAAAGAGTCAGACATGACTGAGCGACTGAATTGAACTGAACTAGGAATGTGGTCTTCACTTTAAAAATAAATTAATCCTATCACTAAAGCATGACCTTCTGGGATCACTGCTGAATTTTCCAGGTGATTTCTCTTTCTCTCTCTGACACACACACCAGCCATACCCCAATCGCCTCTTGCATCAAGCTCTCATACTCTGGACCATTATTCCCTGCCCTAATCACCCCAGTGCCAGGTACCAGACAACTAGAATTAACCCCTACAATCAAGAGCACATGGAAAATATTCAAACTAGCCAATCCTAAACCTGCTTACCTAGCCCTGTCCTTTCCTTCCTGCAGAAACCACAATAAAAGGTCCTGTTCACGTTTTCCTCTCACTCCCTCTGCCTCCTGACTGATCCTGATTCTTCCCTGTGTTGTGTTGTGTGGCTTGCTGTGTCTCCCATTTCTAGGGATCTATGAGTATAAACTTCCTTCCTGATGGTCATTTCCATGTCTGCCGGATTAAAACAAATCTTCAGTATCACTAAAACACACAAAAAGTAAATGCTGTATGATTATATTTATGTAAGTTTCAAAAGCTGGCCTAAATATTTATGGTGTTACAAGTCAGGGTGGTGGTTATTTTGAGAGGGGACGTGAGGAGGCCTGAGGGGATCTTCTGCTATGCTAGTAATCAATTTCCTGATTTAGGTGCTGGTTGTAAGAATGTATTAAGGTTGTGCAAATTGATCAAGTTGTATATTTCTAATTTGGGCACTTACTCTATGCATGTAATATGGAGCAGTTACATTATTGGTTCCACTATGCCTCTCCCCGTATCCCTGTCCTTTGCAGTGTAACTGCAATAGTCTCCTACTCTGACCTTGGAATCCATAATGTGACTTGATCTGGACAATAGAACAAATAGAAAGTAAAGGTGTACTAGATTCTGGCCTGAGCCTCAAGAGGTCTTGTGTGTTTCTTGTCCTTTTATGCTTCTGTTATTGAGATTGTATAGAGATGATGGGGCTAGCTCACTCATGCTAGGATGAGAGCTGTGTGGAACAGAGCTGTCTCAGCTAAGGTTCTCCATCCAAACGTAGCCTGGAGCAGGCCTCTCTCAGTTGCAACACAGATGAATGAATGAGCATAGTTAAGATCAGTTGAGCCTAGCCTTGAACACCTGACCTCTATCTGACTCACAGATGCGTGATCTGAAGATAACTGACTTCTACAACAGTTTGTTATGCAGCAAAAGCTGACTGATACAGTAGTGGAAAAAGATGATGAGGACCAAAATTGGGCAAAGTTGTAAGAGGGGAGAGTTGAAACAGGAGAAATTTAATTTTTAAAAAAGTATTCCATCAAACTGGGCTTGAAATGTCACATTACCTATTATCCTGATACGGTATGGTACCAAGAAATCTAGTTTCCCAGTCTGCAAGCCAGCCTCCCAGGGAGGCTGTGGCTGTATTGAACAGAGAAGAGGAAACTGGAAACACACAGGGAGGATCTGGGTGTGGATGGAGGAGAGTGGAGGGGAAGATAAACGAGTTTATTTTTGGGTATGGTGGAATTTGAGGTCTCTGAAGGAAATCCAAGTGGAGTTGTCCAGCAAGGAGGAAATGCAGATGAGAAGCTCCAGTCTTTGCTGGAGATCTAGATTTGAGTGTTCTCAACTAGAAGGTAGTAAATGAGGAATCTGGAACTGGATCTGGAAAGCCAGTGCAGACACAACTCTAGGTACCTGTGAGAGCTGACGTCTGGTCACTCCATGGAGAGTGCCTCAGGTGGTAAGGGTGGGTCCTACATGGTGATCAACTGAAACGGCAGTGTATTTACAATTTAATTTTTAACCTAACAGCAAAGTGATAAATACCTCTTCAGCAAGCAGAGGGTTCCCTGTCACATTAAAGCATTACCATACACCAGGAATCAGGAAACAGCCTCAAACTGAGCAGTTGAAATGCTGTGTACCTTTCGTTGGAATACTAGATAGGAAATGTCAGGAGTGGATGGAGAAATATGAATGGGGCTCCTGAGAGGCAGTTAGTGGGAGCAAAGGGAGAAGGATGAAGGAAGCACCCAGGAAAGTGGATAGAGGGAAAGGGAAAGATTGGGGTGGAGCCTGAAGTAGGGACAAGAGGAGAAAATTAATACGGATGAAGTCAAGGCAGATGGGACAAGAAAACAAGAAGATAAACAGTAGGTGGGAAGAAAAGGCCACGCTGGGCGGAGGAAACTGGGTTGAAGAAAGAAGAGGAAAAAGGGGCACAGAGCATATGAAGAATGCAGTCAAGGAAGCCTGGGTATGGAATCAGAGATGGGAAAAAGATATATTTTTATTTTTTGACCATGCCCAGTGGCATGCTGGATCTTAGTTTCCCAACTAGGGATCAAACCCCTGCCTCCTGCAATGCAAGTGCACAGTCCTAACCACTGGATCACCAGGAAATTCTCAGAGAAGGGAAGACGAAGCAGATAATGAAGGAAAGGGTGAAGGATGAGAGAAGCGCTGCAAACAGAAGGGAGAGAGAGAAAGAAATGCGTCTTAAGAGTTCAGAGCGCAGTTGCACTCGAATGGCAACATGTGGAACTCGATTCATCCACCCTAGATGAGGGACTAGCCTCTTTAACGAGAAAGACCGCGGAGGCAGTAGTGATGGGGAGAGGCTGGTAACTATCTGGGGGCGAGGCGGTGCGGAAGGGTCACTAACCGAGGAACGCGGCTCCGGGACACAGAAAGCCTGGGGAATGCAGGATGTGCCCGGATGCTGGGCCCAGGGTTGGAGGAAGGACGCAGGGCTGAGTGGAAGCAGGAGAGCGAAGGAGCACACGGAACCGGAGGGTTTGGGGAGACCCTGGTGCTGATTGTCATTGGGTGGGGGTTGCGTGGCGGCCACTCAGTGTGTGTTACGGCCGCAGAATCACCCTGGCTAAGTCGTACCTGTGCTTTTCTCTTATTTCCTAGTCTCAGAAGTTGCAGCATCAGAGGCTGATGGGTGAAGAGCAAATCTTCGAAGGGCACTTAGAAGCTGAGAAGGGTGGCAGGCGATGGAGAGGGCGCGCGCGCGAGCGAAGGCGCCTAACATGGGCTAATGGAAGGGCCCAGCACACGACGTTGGCTCCACGAAAGCCTTCATCCATTCTCCGCCTGGCTGCTTCCCAGAGTGCCAGCCTTGTGAAAGGGGCATCGCTGCGAGCCTAGCCAGGGCCGACCGCACCGGGATGCGAGGTGGGATGCAGGGGCGGGAGCCAAGGCAGAAGGGGCGGACGCGGGGTGGCGTCTAGCTCTCCATAAAGGGACCGCGGGGGCCTCGCTCTCTTCTGCGCTGGTAGCGGCCACCGGCAGGGAACGCGGCGCGATGTCTGCTCGCTGCCAGCAGAGTCCGGTGCTGGCAGGCAGTGCCACTTTGACCGCCCTGGGGGCACTGGTCCTGTACCTCGCGAAGCCCTCCGGCTACGGGAAGTACTCGGAGAACCTGACGCCCGCGGCTGTCCGTCTGCCCGCCCGCGCCGCCTGGTTCCTGCAGGAGCTGCCCTCCTTCGCGGTGCCCGCGGGGATACTCGCCTGGCAGCCCGGCTCCCTCTTGGGTCCGCCTGCTGCTGTGCTTCTGGGCCTCTTCTGCGCACATTACTTCCACAGGTAGCGTTTTCCCTTGAGGGCGCGGAGTGGAGCGCACCGCCAGGCTCCCGGCGTCCGGGAGCGCAGCGCGCGGGGCGCCTGGAGGATCGCAGAGGGGCAGTGCGGGCGGCTGCAAGGAGCGTGGAGTGCGGGGCCAGGGGAGCGTCCGGCAGCGCGGGGCTGCGGGCCGGACGCGGGCTAGTGGAGAAGCCATCGCGGGCAGACGCCGCCTCCGCTCTCCGCGGCTCCGAGCGCTTCTCAGGTGCGCTGCGAATCCTTTGACTGCGCTGCCGGAAGAGCGGGGCGGGAGGCGCCCTGGAAGGCTCGAGCTGGGCAGAGCTCTTGGCCCGGCGGTAACCTCTCCGATTCCGCGCGATCGCGTGTCACCTGTGGCGTCTCGTTCCTTCTTCACCTTTCCTTGACAGGGTGCGGGCGGGCTGGTTTTGAGGTCTTGAGGGAGCCCAAGTATTGGCATTTCCCGAAGGAAATGTAGCTCAGAGGCTCTGGATCAACTTATCTCGTTAGGGAGATGGGCAGAGCCAGACTTAAATGGTGGGAAAGAGAATGCAATGGGAACCCACGGGCCTGAGGAAGAGTCCCACTTCTCCGGGCCCATGGAAAAGGGACCGCGCTCACCACCAACCCGTTTCATGTTCCCCTGGTACGTAAGAGTGAATGAGTTGAAGTTAACTTAGAGCCCAAATGGTCTTCTGGATGAAAACAGTCCCAAGTTCAGGAGAAATTTACCTCTGGTCTGAGACGGAAAGAAGGAAAGAAACCAAGGGATTTCAGGATTTGGAGAATGACTGCTCAAAAGAGACTCATAGGGGAAGGAACAAGCGCTTGATTCAGTTGCCCACCATGCCTAGTCATTTGCCTCCTGCAGTCCCATGTAGCCCCGTTGTAACCTTGTGAGGTCTGCATTTACTGTGCCCATTTTATAGACAAAGAAACTGAGGCTGTTTAAGGTTAAGTGGCTGAATGAAAATAATACAGCTAGCGCCCAGCCAAATTAAAATCTAAGCCTGCGAATCTCTGTGGCTCAAGACCCTCCCACCATGTTACACGGGTAGATACTCTGTAAGGAGAAAACAGAATTCATAGACAGAGAAAAGTTGCCAAACCAAACCAAGAACTGGAACAGAAGCACAGCCTTTTTTGAATAGAAAATTTATGGGATCAAAAAATCAAGGAAATCTAGGTTAGGCATTAGGGTAAACAATTTGTCTCAAAGCTGAAAGGCATGATCCTCTCTCATAATAGATTGTGAGGGAAAAGCGATGCCTCATTTTGGGAAAAGGAAGTGTAGAAGAACAAGTTTTAAACTGTCTTTTCTTATAACTTTTTCTTATCCTCTGGATCTTTTTTATTGGTTAAGATTTAATATTTATGCAATTTTAACTGAATTCTCACTCTTTTAATAATTATTGCCAAGCAACCATTTTATAAATGGTTGTCCTTTCTGGATTTTATTTTACCCAGATTTAAGTGGTTTAGTTTGCACAGAAAGAAAGACATTAGATGCAGAAGGCTAGAGACCAGCTTTTGACTTCACTTGTTTTCTGAAAGCATATTTAACAGAAAAAATGTGATTTTTATCAGAAAGTTACTTTTAGCACCATAAACAATATTTTTATGAGTTCATTTCATCTTACAGTAAAGTTTAGTGTTTTCTTACAATCCTTTTAAAAAAGAATTTTAGACTTGCTTTTAAAGCCAAAAGGTACTTTTCCTTAATAAATTGTGACAAGTACATTAAAAGAACCAAGGAAGTAATTACTCATAAAATGAATATCGACATACTGTTCATCTTATTCAGGGGAAATTTAAAATGTAAGTAAAGGATTTGGGGACTAAGTCTGCCTGCAGGAAAATTCCCACTGAAAACACAACTCTGTGTGAATGAGTTTTCCCTAAGGAATGAAGATGTGATGTTTTGTGCATCATTCCCTTTGTGTGAACTCTTTGTTTGAGTCCATTGGACTATTGAATCTGTTATCATTTTGAGTGCTTACAAGGGGTTACTCCAAGAACTATTTGAGTTATTTATAATCCTTATACCATCCCATTAAGGAAGTTCTATTATCACTTCCATTTTGCAGGTGGGAAACTGGGGCCAAAAAATGATTAAATAACTTGCCCAAGGTCACACAGTAAGCAGGGAGCTAGGATTTAGATCCATGGAGTTTGAATCCAGATCTCAGGCTCTTAGCTACCATGATAAACTGTTTTATATTTGCTCTTGCTATCTTGTTCTTGCCCTTTAAAAAAAATATATTTAGGTTTAAAGTTATTTTTTAAGTTATAAAAATAATGAATATTTACTATAGAAATTATGGAAAATACAAAAGTAGAAAATTTTCAATAATTTCAGCACCTGAGTACATTAATTGTTAATGTTTTGGGACATTTCCATCAAGGCTTTAATTTTTCTTGGTAGATTTTTATACATGCTTGCTATATGGAATATATATAGATTTTAGTTCTACCTGAGTACTGTCCATAATAAAAATTTTCCACATTATCATGGACTCTTTGTAAATATCATCTTAGTGGTTGCTTGTTATTTCATTTATCCTAAAAACAATAATTTATCCATTAATTTATAGCTTTTGAAATAATTTAAATAATTTTTACATAGAAGTTTTATTAAATGGGACAATTTGTCTTTTTGTTTAGGCTAGGTTAAATAAGGCTATGATGTACATTATTGCATCCATTATTTTTTCAGAAGTCAGGACCATTTTCTTAGCCAGGATTCCCAGAAGTGGTTCAAAGATATGAGCATTTTGGCTTTAGGCTTTAGAAGTCATTTGGGTTGATAGTGAGGACACATTAAAAAAAAAAGCTCCAGACTGTCTTGGTTTTATCCTGTCCTGTGCATAGCTATGACACAGAGAATATGATGAAGGGAAGAGTGTTCACAAGAAGGTTGGTTGATATGTGGCTTAGACTCTTTTGCAAAATGTCCTTTGGGGACTATTCAGAAAGCAATATATCCCATAGGCTAGAAGGTGAAACTCTTTGCACTTTTCTCCATAGAAGGATGACATAGTAGAATGTGAATTTCACAAGGGCAAAGGTGTTTGTCTCATTTGTTCATTGCTGTGTCTTGGTGTAGAAAGTGACGGTACATAGCTGGTACTCACTAAAATTTGTTGAATGCATGAATGAACTCTTCTTCTGACATCAGTAAAGGCAGTCAGAAATGTGGGAGAGCTAGCAATTACTTAGGAATCATTGCTGAGATTGCATGACTCGGTCAACTCAGATCATTCTCTTCCCTTCAGAATCTATTGTTGTGGATATTTGGATGGTTTAACTACGTGAAAATGACTGCTGTGTAAGCATGTTGCCTAATCCCATGTCTAAAGTTGCTCATAGTCCAAATTTTCTCAGCTCTTGTTGACCTTGATTATAGCCTGGAATAATACTTTGCCCCTACTCCCTGATTGATCATTTTCTCAACTTCCTGTGGTGTTTCATGCAATAGTCATCACACCACCTAAGCCTGGGGGAAGCTGAAGTTTTTTTAAGACTTGGGTGTGACCTTGGTGCTTAGATGAAAAAGAAAAATCTATTTTCAAAAAAAAAAGAGATTTTATTTTGTAAAAAGTTGATGGCAATTTGACCTTCCATGAGGCATGTTCAGAAGCAGAGTGTAATGCACACATTAGAATCTATTTGAATTTGGAGAGAACTTTTCTGTAGTTTACATGCTGAAACTAAAGATGTTTTCTATTCAGCCAAGTACAATGATGGCTTCAGTAAGAGGTCTTTTTGCTCGATTGCTTAGTTCATCCTCCAGAGCATGAATCCTCCATCCTTCAAGACTCAGATCATCACTTCCTCCAAGAAGCATTCTCTGAGTCCTTTCTCCTTTTGTAAGTCAAGATGTGGTACCATTCCTTGGGCTTTCATAGCAGCCAGAGTGGCCTTCCATGAGGCACTTCACACCCTTGATCATAATTCTCTGTTTTAAAGAAATGTCACACCTGTCCAGGCTCCTCATTCTATAGAAGCAGAGCACCGCAGAATTCAGTCAATTAGGGCAGAGAAGGGACTGGAACTTGAGTCTCCTGTCATGCCCTGCCAGGGCTTCCCCAATCTCACGACCTTCACATGTCTCCAATATCCAGAAGTAATCAAACCTTGTGAAGGAAATTAGTGATTGGCTGAAAATCAGAACGATGATTAATGTGGCCATTGGAAACCATCTTAACAATTCTCTCCTCTTATACACTGAGAAGAAAGGCCCACACAGAATAAACTGAATTCTTGTGGTCACTTAATCATGTGTTAAGGACATTCATGAGGCATAATTTGGATCAATTAAGATTAACTGAGAGATTCTTTAAACTGGGGGTCAGCAAGCTTTTTCTGTAGAAGAGCTAGATAGTAGCTATTTTAGGCTTTGCAGTCATACAGTGTCTGCTACAGGTACTCAACTCTGCTCTTGTAGCATGAAAACACAGACAGTATGTAGAGAAATGAGTGTGGTAATGTTCCAGTAAAACTTCATTTACAAAAACAGGTAGTGGGCTGTATTTGGCCTGTGGGTCATATTTTGCCAGTTCTTCCTTAAGAAAACCATGAGTAACATAGCTTTACATTTAGTTCTCTGTTAATTCTATCATAAAATTGTGTTAAATCCTGTATAAAAGCAGTGGACATAGTCTAGGAAAATTCTGCTACCTTTTAATAGGAATTTGGTAGTAAATCTCATTTTCTGAGGATTCCTGGGTTCCAAGTCCTTTATTTGAACCTTTGTGGGAAATAGTAGGAGTCTTGGAGTTTACATTCTAAATGGGGTGACATCATAAGCACATCTGAAACATATACAGCTATGTTTGCCAGAGATGTAAACAAGTTTTAGAGATCTTGACCACTTTTACTACACTGAAGAAGGGACCAACTTCTTACTCATTTAAAGTCTAATTTAATGTCACTTAAAAAGAACAATCATGATAAGGAAACAGCGATCCAAGTTGGTGAAGTGATGTGCATGAAGTTCCATGGTGAGGAAGGGGCAGAGTGGGGCTTGAACTTGGGTCTCCCAGTTCTTTATCAGAGTTCCATGAGCTCAGAACTGTACTGGGCCCTAGGGGAACACACAAAAGAAGTACAATAGCTGGTCCTTGCCCTCTGGGAGGAAGGCAGCAAAATGCATCATGGTGTGTCTGACACTCCACCTGGTGTGAAAGCTTGGTGGTGGCAATGTCAGTGTGAGAGGCCCAGGACAGGTGGGAAAATGCAAACTGAGGGACATGTCACGCTACTGAACGTGCTGAGGTCTCTGGTGCCCGTCTGAGTGTGCAGATGGGTGGGTGGGTTTTGAGGAAGCCCAATTAAAGACACCCCTCTTCCCCACCCAAGTTCATATCAACTAAGAGACCCAGGAATTAGGCAACTAGAAACAAATTACCACCCTTATTAGCGGTAAAGCTTATTTGGGTCAACATAGTTTCCATTTTGAATCCTAACATTGCCCCTCAGAAATACTCAGCAACAATGATGACTGAATACCACAGTGCCTGTTCTGGAAAGACAGCAGAATGAGAGAAGGCCTGAGCTGCAAACATTCCTTGAGAAGCCCTGCTTTCAGATTTACCATTTATTTCTCCTTTCCTGAGGGGAAATAAGTGAGGGAGAGTGGAAAGGCCAGAGGGACACTCAACTGAGGGGCCCTCGTAAGCACGAGGGGCAACCTAAATATTTTCTGTTACCAGATAGACCATGAAAATTGTCTACCTGTTGATTTTTGCCAGAGCCTGGCAACTTGGTTCTGGAACCTGGGACACGTCCCATTTTGCTTTTTGACTCCTTGCCACATATGGCAATGGGGATGGCAAAGGCTGGATGCAAGATGTTTGAAAAGTTGCTGCGCTCAACCCAGCAGCCTTTGAGAAGACTCAGCTTAGCATGGGAGTTCTAAATTTTAAAACCCTCTGAACTGGGGCCAGCAGTGCAATTTGTCTTCCATTTGGTTATGGAAGGGGAATAAAGGAAGGAGAAACCAACATTTATTGAGCTCTGGGTGTTCCTGGAATTATGTTATGTGTTTTATATCAGTTATCTCATTTTGTCCTTGAGACAATTGCTGTTTTAATGTGATTTCACAAATAACTGTGCTCTGCCTGGTTGTGGTGATTGGTGGGAGTGAAGGGGAATGATGAGCCTTTAGCTGATCCTCAAAGGATGGTCTATTCCCAGGATTGTGAGTGGGAATGAGATGTTTAGTCAGGAAAGGGGGTTGTTTGGTAACTTAAAAATTGCCCTATGCACCATATGTGCTCCGTCTTAGAATACCTCTCCTCTTTTTAATATAAAATTTCTTTTTCATCATGCCATAATATCTGATCCTACTATCCAAGCTTTAAATCAGTTCTGGGCCATTTTCAAGATTCTCCCATTATACTTACTTCTTGTTGTCAAGGCTGATCCTAAAAGTTACTGTGAAGAAAGTAAGGCCATTTGCTTTTGACAGTTTTCTTATTTGAAAATGAAAAATCCCAAATCCTTTTCTGTATGCATTCTTTATGTCTCGCTCCTGCCTCTATCTGTCCTCTTTCAACATCAGTGCTTGGTCTCACTTCAGTCTCCCAGTGAATGTAATTTACTTACTAAAAGTTATCTATCTGATAAACAAATCTAAATAGTAGTGTGTTGGGTCCTTTGTTTTCTTGTTATTGAATTTTGAAAATTCTTACATATTCTAGATACAAGTTCTTTACCAAATATGTGCTTTGCAATTAGTTTCTCCTGGTCTGCATAACTTATCTTTTTTCATTCTCTTAACTGTATCTTTTGAAAAACCGAGTTTTTTAATTTTGATGAAGTCCAGTTTTTCTATTTGTTTTCATGCAACCTAAGAAACCTTTACGTAGTCTAAGGTCACATGGATTTTTCTGTTATTTTCTTATAACAGATTTATTGTTTTAAGTTTTACATTTTTGTCTATGACCTATTTTGAGGTAATTTTTATATAGGGTTAGCAATATGAATCAAAGTTCTTCCTTTTGCATATGGATAGCCCATTGTTCCAGTATCAGTTGTTAAAAATACTTTTCTTTAACTAATGAAATTGCTCCTACACCTCATGATATGAACAGATACTTTGCTAAAGAAAACATATGAATGGCAAATAAAAACAGGGAAAGATGCTCAACATCATTAGTCATTCAGTTCAGGTCAGTTCTGTCACTCAGTTGTGTCTGATTCTTTGCAACCCCATGGACTGCAGCACACCAGGCCTCCCTGTCCATTGCTAGCTCCTGGAGTTTACTCAAACTCATGTCCTTTGAGTTGGTGATGCCATCCAACCACCTTGTCCTCTGTCGTCCCTTTTTCCTCCTGTCTTCAATCTTTCCCAGCATCAGTGTCTTCTCCAGTGATTCAGTTCTTTGCATCAGGTGGCCAAAATATTGGAGTTTCAGCTTCAGCATCAGTCCTTCCACTGAATATTCAGGACTGATTTCCTTTAGGATGGACTGGTTGGATCTGCTTGCAGTGCAAGGGACTCTCAAGAGTCTTCTCTGACACCACAGTTCAAAAGCATCAATTCTTCAGTGCTCAGCTTTCTTTATAGTCCAACTCTCACATCCATACACATACACATACACATACACATACAATCTCACATCACATAATGTGATCTCACATCACATTAGTCATTAGGGAAATGCTAATCAAACTACATGGGATATCAGTATGTTTCCATTAGAATGGCTACAGTAAAAAGATGAAACGTACCAAGTGCTACTGAGGATGTGGAAGACTAGAACACTTAGACATTGTTGATGGGAATGTAAAATGGCAATCTCTTTGGAAAACATTTTGAAGTCTCTTAAAAAGTTAAACATAAACATAACATGTGACCTGCCCATTCCATTGCTAGCTCTTTTTCCAAGCAACATAAAAGCATATGTTGACACAAAGACTTGTATACAAAGGCTTCTAGCAGCTTTATTTGTAGTAGCCAAAAACTGGAAATCACCCAAATATCCATCAAAAAATAAATGAGTAAACAAACTGGTATAGCCAAATAATCAAATACTACTCCACCATAAAAATGAATGAACTATTGACGTGAGCTACAAGGATGAAGCTCAGAATAATTATCCTGGGCAAAGAAGCCAAGCAAAAAGAGAGTATATGCTTTATGACTCCATTTGTATACAACTCTGTGAAATTCAAACTCATCTATGGAACATGAAGTACATCAGTGGTTTCCTGGGGACAAATGGAGAGACAGGAGGATGAGATTATGAGGAGTATGAACAAAATTTTGGTGGAGATGGATGCGTTCTTTATTTTGATGTCATGACGGTTTTAAAATTTATGAAACTGCAAGCTTTAAATATGTGCAGTTAATTGTTAATCATATCTCGATGAAGATTAAAAAAACTATACATAGACCTATGAAAAAACTGTGTGTATGTGTGGCTTTGTGTCACTGAGAATTGTTCAAACTTTCTGTGAGGCGATGCTTAACCAGAGCTGAATAGCTGTTCACTTTCTTCCCCCCAGGAATTTCACTTGGGGAGAATACTCAAGGGAAATTGTCCAAAAGAAAGAAACAATTTACATAAAATTATGGTGTTATGGTTCTCAACTGTAGAATACTGGAAGTTACTTAAATGCTCCACTATTAAGGGCTGATTATAACTAATATGATTGAATATTATGTATACTTCAAAAATATTAGCTTCTTTGTTCTGTGTCTGTGATGAAAATAAGTTTAAGGTATAAGGTGATTTATGAAGAAGTAGTGCAAAATGAATATGCTCTGAGAAATCTCCATCAACACTTATGAATGAATATATTCATTAAAGTGGTGTGAATAGCTGATACTTGTGGTTTATGGGATTTGCATGTAATAATTTCAAAGTGTTTAATTGTGTAACTTTCACTATACCTAATAGAAGGAATAATACTGACATTATGAGCTTTTAAGTTACCTTGCTAACTACGTAATTAAATGCCAATAGAGATCAAGACATTTCTACAAGAATGGATAAACACAAGGTCCTACTGTATAGCACAAGGAACTATTGGTATATGCAATATCTTGTGATAAACCATAATGGAAAAGAATATAAAAAAGAATGTATATATGTGTATAACTGAGTCACTTTGTGGTGTACAGCAGAAATTAACACAACACTGTAAATCAACTATATTTCAATAAAATGATAAAAGGAAAGATATTTCTACAAATAAGCATTGCTTTGAGGGGAAAGTCACCACTACATGATCTCCCCCACTAAGCCACTATGACATCACTAACTTCTGAAATTGTCATCTTTCTTTCTTTTTTTTTTTAACTTGTAGTGGTTTTTGCCATACATTGACATGAATCAGCCATGGATTTACATGTGTTCCCCATCCCAATCCCCTCTCCCACCTCCCTCCCCATCCCATCCCTCTGGGTCTTGCCAGTGCACCAGCCCTGAGCACTTGTCTCATGCATCCCACCTGGACTGGTGATCTGTTTCACACTTGATAGTATACATGTTTCGATGCTGTTCTCTCAGATCATCCCACCCTCACCTTCTCCCATAGAGTTCAAAAGTCTGTTCTATACATCTGTGTATCTTTTTCTGTCTTGCATATAGGGTTATCGTTACCATCTTTCTAAATTCCATATATATGCGTTAGTATACTGTATTGGTGTTTTTCTTTCTGGCTTACTTCACTCTGTATAATGGGCTCCAGTTTCATCCACCTCATTAGAACTGATTCAAATGAATTCTTTTTAATGTCTGAGTAATATTCCATGGTGTATATGTACCACAGCTTTCTTATCCATTCATCTGCTGATGGGCATCTAGGTTACTTCCATGTCCTGGCTATTATAAACAGTGCTGTGATGAACATTGGGGTGCACGTGTCTCTTTCAGATCTGGTTTCCTCGGTGTGTATGCCCAGAAGTGGGATTGCTGGGTCATATGGCAGTTCTATTTCCAGTTTTTTAAGGAATCTCCACACTTTTCTCCATAATGGCTGTACTAGTTAGCATCCCCACCAACAGTGTAAGAGGGTTCCCTTTTCTCCACACCCTCTCCAGCATTTATTGCTTGTAGACTTTTGGATAGCAGCCATTCTGACTGGCGTGTAATGGTACCTCACTGAGGTTTTGATTTGCATGAAATTGCCATCTTTCATATTGACCCTTTGAGTTAGGGTGTTGAAGATTCCTTAAAATGCAGTTGTGTTTAAAGTTGTTCTCTATTGCTCAGCTGCTCAGTCTGTCTGACTCTTTGCGACCCCATGGACTGCAGCACCCCAGGCTTCCCTGTCTTTCACCATCTCCTGGAGCTTGCTCAAACTCATAACCATTGAGTTGGTGATGCCATCCAAACATCTTGTCCTCTGTCATCCCCTTCTCCTCCTGCCTTCAGTCTTTCCCAGCGTCAGGTCTTTTCTAATGAGTCAGCTCTTCACATCAGGTGGCCAAAGTACTGAAGCTTCAACTTCAGCATCAGTCCTTCCAATTAAAAGCACAGATTTTTGTAGTTTGGTTGAAATCTATCATATTGCTATTTGTTTCTATTTGTCTGTCTGTTGTTTGTTCCTATTTTCCCTTTATCTTCCATCTTTTGAATTGAGTGTTATTTTATTCCATTTTATATCACCATTTACTTTCTAGTGATATTATACCACTTCATGTATAGGAATATGAAATAATATACTTCCATTTCTCCCCTGTTGACCTTTATGCTATTGTATTTGTTTTACTCCTACACATGCCATAAGAAGCTTCAACATATTGCTCTTATTTTTGTTTAAAAAGTCAATTATCTTTTAAAGGGATTTAAATGATAAAATCATGTATTTCCCATTTCTGATGTTCTTTACTTTTGAACGTTGATCTATATTTCTATCTTATATTATTTTTTCTTTTGCCTGAAGAATTTAACTTTTTAGGGCCATTTTTTTTTTCATATTTTGAATATCTGAAAATATCTTTATAGCTCCTTTGTTTCTGAAGGTATATAATTCTAGATACAACATTTTAGATTGCAGCTATTTAGTTTCAGTACTTTAAATATGTTGCTCCAAATAAATAAATAAATATGTTGCTCCACTCTTATCTTGCTTACATCATTTCCGAAAAGAAACCTGTCTTCTTCCTTATCTTTTTCCTCTTTTATGAAACTGTCTTACAGATCACTGATGCTTTTATCATTTTTTAAGATTTTTTCTCAGTGTGTTTCTTTTGGATAGTTTCTGTTGCTATGTCTTCAAGTTTACAGTCTTTTATTCTGTGATATCTTGTGTGTTGTTAATCCTGTTTCCATCACAGACATTGTAGTTTCCATGTCTAGAAGTTCGATTTTGGCTTTTTTTTTGCTCTTTTCTATGTCTCTACTTAATTTTACGTACACATGAAATACAATTATAATAGCTATTTTAATGTCGTTGTCTGGTAATTCTAACATCTGTGTTTTCTTGCTTCTTTGCATGCCTGGTCATCTGGACGGAGGAACTTGGTGCATGTGGTCAGAAAGAGTCAAACGTGACTGAGCAACTAAGTATAGCACAGCACACTGTACCTTGCTGGCTATTGCATATTTTTGTATTCCTGTAAATATTCTTGAGCTTTGTTCTGGGGTGCAGTTAAGTTACTTGGAAGTAATCTGGCCCTTTCAGATCTTGATCTGATTTTCTAGGTACTTCTAGAAGAGTGCTAGTGCAAGGGCTAATTAATTCTCTCCTTTGATCCAAGGCCTTTTTGAGTACTCTACCTAGTGTCCCATGTATTACAAGTTTTTCATTCTGGCTGGTGGTAATGGGCTCTATTCCTGGACCATTCCAAATGACATCAGAATCCCTATAAAACTGGGCTACAGTAAAAAGTCAAACAGCTAGAATTGAAAACCACAGTTTTGTTTTTGCAAACAATGAGAAATAAAGGATACAAAGTTGTAGCTTAGAGAAATGATGTATTTGTGTCCAACAGTGAACATGTCTTGTCCTTAGCTCACCTTAGTAAGCTTGCTGAAATTTGTGCTTCAAGATGAAAACCACCCAATGTCACAATTTACAATTTGTTATTTTGCTCATGATCATTTATCATGAGTGGCTGAGCAGGTGTGTTTACACAATGCCAAAACACACACCAAACCTATCAACTTAAAAAGAAGAGATAAGCTGGTTATGCAAATTAATTGATTAGTTACTCAGGTCAAGAGATCCATCTGGGTCTATTAGTACACTAAGATCTTGATCTTAGGCACAAACAAACGAATAAGTGAATAGGGTCAGTGGTCTGTAGCCTGTCTCTTGTAGGAGGTTGTCCCTCAATGATAATTACTCTTCCATCACTCAGAAGAATCCTCAGTTTCTTAAAACTTTGGTAATTAATTGGATATTCAGACTGAACTTCGATTTTGATGTAGAGGCAGAAAGAAAGAGGAAAATTGAATGAATGAGCAATTCCAAGTTCTCTCAATACTACCAGGTCAAAAATATTAAGAGATAATATAAACAGGAAACTTAAAAATGGTGTACTATGTTTTAGGTCTTCATGAGTTGGTCATCTCAATGTTTTTCATAATTTCAATGTATCTATCGGATCATGACCACCAGATAATTCACACCAGAGGACATTTGCAAGGGGTTGACATTGGGACCTATTTGTCCTAGAATTTTTCCCATGGTACAACCCTTATGGAAAATGATCAACCATTCTACTGCAGGGGAAAAAAAAGTAGTTTTATTGAATTGAGCCCCTTAAAAAATACTAGATTTTGCAGTCTAATTTCTCTGTGTGTACATTTGGAGAAACCAAAACATCTGGTCACTGCCAATTTGAAAAAGTTTGTTAAATTTGCCAATGGAGGTTATGAAGTCAGTGGTTTTTAATCCTGGCCACACATTGGAGTCATCTGGGGCGACTCTTGAGTGCTGCCAATGCTCCCAATCCTATGCCCGTGATTCTGAGTTATTTATATTCAGCGTGCCTCTTCACCTTTAGCATTGGGTGATTTGAATATGCAACCAGAGGTGAGAGCCTCCAATGTAGACAAATCCCCGTGAAACTGGCATTTTTTTTCGTATAGTGAATGCAATAGAGCAAAGTACTCAAGAACATAAACTCTGGAAATAGTTCCAACTGGACTTGGATCTCAACTATGATATTTCATAGCTGTACCAATTTGGGCTAATGTAATCTCACCGTGCCTTAGTTTCCTCGTCTGCACAATGGGGATAATCACAATATTACCTATTTCCTAGGGTTGCTGTAAAGATTAAATGAGTTAATATGTGCAAAGTACTTAGAACAGTACCTGGAGCATAGTAAGCACTGTATAAATACTAGTTGTATGTGGTTCTTTGCTGGCAGTTCCCTTACAGGATGTCTGAACCAAAGTTAATTTCAGTGACCTAATACTACTCTAACAAGGTGACTAGTTCCCTGTAGTTGCTATAATAAATTACCACAAACCGGCTGGCTTAAAACAACAGAAAGTTTTTCTGTCATCACTCTGGAGGCCAGAAGTCAGAAATTGTTTTCTCCTGTCCTTTTGGAGGCCAGAATGCGTCAGATGGGTTCCCTGTGGAATCTCTAAAGGGAGATCCTTCCTTGCCTTGTTCGGCTTCAGCAGCTGCCTGCATTTCTTGGCTTTATCTATGTTCCATCTTCACATTGCCTTTTTCTCTGTGTATCTTTCTTCTTTTCTTCTGCTCCTTTCTTGTGTAAGGATACACATGATGGCATTTAGCATCTATTCAGATTATCCAGGATAGCTTCATCTTCTCAAGATCCTTAATTTAATCTCATTGTTTGCCATGTGAGAATGTTCACTCTTTTGCTATAATGAAGTAATAGTCACAAGTTCTGGGGATTAGGGCATAAACATATTTTGGGGGCTAGCATTCAAGCCATAATACAAGGTCCATAATTAAACATAAGCTTGGATGGCATGCACCACTGATTCATTCTGTATTTAGTCACTGTTGCATTTGACATGTACTTCCCACTCTCTAGGATGTCCAAAACCATCACTTACATTGACAGGTATCATCTGAGTCTGTAGACAAGTGACTGTTCATCATTTCTTGGGAAGCACTTGGGGAAGTAGGCCAAGGGCTCAGAGGACTGGTTGGACTTATGCTCTTTGGCATTCAGAAAGGCTCCGACAAGGAAAGACCTCTTGGTGAGTTCTGCTCCAAGAAAATAATTTTGGGGAAACTCTATTTTATGATCAAATGCAACTCAAAACCTTCACCAATCCTGGCTTTAAATCTGGAAAAGGTCGATGCTCATTTTACAAGAGAACAGTGTGATGTTGCATTAATCAGGACTCTTTCAGTTTCAAGTGACAGAAAATTCAAGTAGGTTTAAGTAAAATCTGAATTTATTACCTTTCATGACTGGAAAATTCTAACTTCAGGCCCAGATTGATTTAGTGGTTCCAAAGATACCATCAAGATCTGGTTTCTCTCTGCAGCTGTTGGCTCTGCTTCTTTTACTAACTCTGTTTTCAGAAAGGCTGTCATTTGGTGGTAGCAAGACAACTGTAGCATCTAAGAGTGTATATCCTCCATGGGGTTGCAAAGAGTTGGACCTGACTGAGCAACTAAGCACATCCTCTCAGATCTAGGGCATGTGGAAAAGAAGAGTTTTAGAAAACATAAGCAAAATCTTGTTGAGTTTATACGCCCATCTCTGAAAGAGCCAGTGTAATAGGGTTGTCCCTGTTCTGATTGGCTGAGGATGAACCTTTTCACAGACTAAGATGGGAAGGAAGGGGTCCCTGATGGAGAACCAGGGTAGTTACTTAAGGAGGAAGAATGAATGTTGGGTAGCAGATGCAACAAACGACTACCAGAGATGCAACGAGATCCTTGGGCTAAAATGACTGAAAAACCAAACATAGATTCTTTTGAAGAGCTTGTGGAATTTTTTTCCAGTTGGATATTTTGATCTCAATTTTCCTTTCCAATTGGAAATGAGTGAGTAGTTTTGAAGCAGAGGACCCTCTTTTAAATCTCATCTCTGCTGTCCCTTTGTAACTGTGTGGCCTTAGGAAAATTACCACACCTCTGTGAATTTCGTATTCTTCACTGGGCTAGCAGTAGTCACATACACACACACACACATGCACACACACACATTCTCTCTCTCAGGATAAATGCCTTCATATCAGGACAGCAGGGTGCATTAACAGAATAAGCCTACCTGAACACAATCTGATTGGTATCAAAAAACCATCTGCCCCAATAATTCTTTTTGTGGCCGTGAAATATGTCTGATATCCCTACCATTCAAGTATTTTCTTTGGTTTAAAGCAACATATCTCCAGATAGCCAGGTCAAAAATTCCAAGGAGAGGTAACAGGAAATCTTGCATCATTGACTACTCTTTATCTGCCGTCTTCGAGGGGATGAACCAGAGAAAGTCACCTGTGAGATGATTTTTGTTACTACTTGCAAGGCAATCATTAAGACCTTGAGAAAAATACTTTCTCTGTTCTTTCACATCTATTTTAGGAATCTTGTCTCACTATTTCTCCTTTCCCTCAGGCAGGGCCTTCATGTTCTCTAGGGATCAGTTCAGTTCAGTTCAGCTGCTCAGTCGTGTCCGACTCTTTGTGACCCCATGAACTGCAGCATGCCAGGCTTCCCTATCCATCACTAACTGCCAGAGTCTACCCAAACCCATGTCCATTGAGTCGGTGATGCCATCCAGCCATCTCATCCTCTGTCATCCCCTTCTTCTCCTGCCCTCAATCTTTCCCAGCATCAGGGTCTTTTCAGATGAGTCAGCTCTTTGCATCAGGTGGAGTTTCAGCTTCAACATCAGTCCTTCCAATGAAAATCCAGGATTGATTTTTAGGATGGACTGGTTGGATCTCCTTGCAGTCCAAGGGACTCTCAAGAGTCTTCTCCAACACTGCAGTTCAAAAGCATAAATTCTTTGGCGCTCAGCTTTCTTTATAGTCCAGCTCTCACATCCATACATGACTGCTGCCAATGCCATAGGGAACCTCCACATTGAAAAGCTCTGTCTAGAGTTCTCCTTTCCCCAAGGGTCTCAGGTTGTGAAATGACCTCTCTTCTCCATAATTACAATTCTCATTTTCACACTGGAGCTGATGTTAGGTAAGGTGAGTGGCATCTGATTGCTATTTGTTAAAGTATTTATGCAAAGCATGAATGAGGGACAGGCTCAACTTTCTTTCAGGGGATAATATTGATATTTCATCTTCTATTGTGGTATAAGAGTTTTTGAGAAGGATACTTAGGTCTCTTTCCTAGTCACCTAGAATCAGTTGCAAATGTACTTATAACAGGTGCTAACTCACACTTCTGAGAGATTATTGCCCATAGGCTTTAGGTGTCACTTAGAAGATAATAGGAAGTAGAACACCCTGAAAGATTGGGACAAAGGAATGGGAGGTTTCAATAAAAGAACTGGAAAGAAAAGATTTGGAGACTGGGGAATTTGCAGGAAAAATAAACTTTTGAGGATATGGCCATGTATGTCTGTGTCATGCATGTCTGGGATCCTGAGAATGGAGGAGAAAGAGGGAAGCAGCAGGAGAGGAAACCACAGGGGATATGCTATGAGCAGATTCAAAGACTAGGGCTCAAAGATCATTTTCACATTGGTCTTAGGCTGGCCCTTGGCTTTATACAGAGAAACTCTAATGATATATTTCCTTGGTTTGGAAAGAAACACTTAGCTGTTAAGTTCTAATATGTGCCAGTTACATTAATCATACTGTTCAATTCTTTCAACAACCTTCTGAGGTTGGTTGTTATTATCCTTTTATAAATAGGAAACTGAGGTTCAGAGGAGTTAAGTTGCCACGATCATTGTGATAGTTAAAAAAATATATCTCTAAAATTTTTTGATGTGACTTCCTTGAAAAGATGGTACCAAAGAGAGAGTTCTTTATGTATTCTAAATTCTAGTTCTTTGTAAGATATGTGGTTTGCAGATATTTCCCCCAATTGTGTAATTTGTCTTTCATTCTCTTAACAGGGTCTTATGAAAAGCAAAACTTTAAAAATTTTTGGTTAAGTCCAATTTATGAATTTTTACCTTTATGGATAATTCTTTGGGATTTTCTATAGAGACAGTCATGTCACTTTCAAACAAGAGCAATTTTATTTCTTCCCTTCTGATCTGTATGCTTTTAATTTTTTTCTTGCCTTATTGCTCTGACTAGAATTTGCAGCACTTTGTTAAATGGGAGTAGAGAGATAAGACATCTTGTTTTCTTTATGATCTCAGAGGGAAAACATTCACTCATTGATCATTAAGTATAATGTTAGCTGTAGATGGATTTTATCAAGTTCAGAAAGCTTCCCTTTATTCCTATTTTCTCAGTGTTTTTATCATTAATGAGGGTTGAATTTCATCAATCTTTTTTTTTGCAATGATTGATATGATCATAATATTCCTTTTATTTTTCTGTTAAAAAGTTGGATTGCATTGATCAATTTTGAATATTGAACCAGCCTTGCATCCCTGGAATAAATCTCACTTGCTTGATCACGTTGTATAATTATTTTTATACATTGTTGAATTTCTTAATGGTTCGTTAAAATTTTTCGTGTCTGTAATCATGGGTTTTAGTAGCTCATAATACTTCTTTCTTTGTACTGTGTTTGTCTGGTTTTTGTGTTAGAGTAACATTAGCCTTATAAAGTGAGAAGATTGAGCAGAATGTTTAAATAAACATTAAATTATTTTTAAATGCTTGGTAGAATTCTCTAGTGAAACCATCTGGACCTGGAGGGGTTTTTTTTTTTTTTTTTTTTTTTTTAGGAGTTTTAAAGTTATGAATTAAATTTCCTTAATAGCTATAGGGCTAGCCAAATGGTCTATTTCATTAGAGCAAGTTATGATAGCTTGTGTCTTTCAAGGATTTAATCCATTTCATCTAAACTGTCAAATTTATTCAGGTATCATTTCCCTGATAGCTCAGTTGGTAAAGAATCTGCCTGCAATGCAGGAGACCCTGGTTTGATTCCTGGGTCAGGAAAATCTGCTGGAGAAGGAATAGGCTACCCACTGCAGTATTCTTGGGCTTCCCTGTGCTCAGCTGGTGAAGAATCCACCTGTAATGCGGAAGACCTGGGTTCAATCCCTGGGTTGGGAAGATCCCCTGGAGAAGGAAAAGGCTGCCCGCTCCAGTATTCTGGTCTGGAGAATTCCATGGACTGAATAGTCCATGGGGTTGCAAAGAGTCAGACAAGACTGAGGAACTTTCACTTTCACATAGTTATTCATAGTATTTCATTAATATCCTTTTGATGTTGGCAGGTTCTGTTTCTTTCCTGATTATGTTTTCTCTTTTTTCTTTATTAGTCTCATTAAAGGTAAAGTTTATTCATCTTTTCAAATAATTAATTTTATTGCTGTTTCAATATTTTGAATTTTTTGATTTTTTGCACTTATCTTTATTATTACCTTCCTTTGGATTTATTATGCTCTTTTTTTTCTAGGATTTTAAAGTAGGGGTTTTGAGACTTTTCCTATTTTCCATTGTATGTTTAGTACTACAAAATTTTCTGGGAGCACTGGTGAGATGTGGCCAGATTCTGGAAATATTTTGAGGTAGAGCTAGTAGGATTTGCTAATAGATTCTATGTAGATTATGAGAGAAAGAGAAAGCAAGAGAGAAGAGGAAGAAGTCAATGATGATTCAATGTCTTCAATCCAAGCAAGTGAAAGAATGAACTGAGATGGGGCAGGTTCAGGGGTGTGCAGGTTTTGGGATGAGTGGGGAATTAGGGGTTTGGGTGTATTAAATTTGTGAAATCTTTTCAACTAAATGTCTAACAGGTAGTTGTCTATATGAGTCTGAGTTCAAGGACTGCAGACATTCTGCCTGGAGGCATAAATTTGGGAATTGTCATGTTATAGATGATAATATTAATAAAAGGTATGAGTCCAGATGTGATCACATCTACAGTGGCTATAAATAAAGACAGACAGAGTCCTTAGCCCTGGGGCACTTCAGTATTTAAAAGTCAAGGGAATGAAGAGAAACCAGCAAAAGAAAATGAAGAGAAATCAGTGAGGTAGGAGAAGAATCAAGAGAAAGTGGTGTGCTGGAAGCTGAATGAAGACAGTGGTTCCAGAAAGATGGAGTGATCAACTTGTCAAATAAGAGAGCTGAAAATTGGCTCTTGGAATTGAAAATATGGAGGTCTCTGGAGGTCTCACCAAGATCAGTTTCTGTTGGGGAGAGGAAGGACAAAAGGAGGAACAGACATAGAGATGGCAAGTATAGACAACTCTTTTGAAGAGTTTTGCTGTAAAAGAAAGCAGGAAAATGGGGTAGTGGATAAAGGGGGAGATAGAGTTGAGGATGGAGTTGTTACTATACATAACAAGTAAATATATACAAGGAAACCTAGTATTTTATATATAGAATTTAAATTCATTTTGATTGACAATGAAATCTAAAATTTCATATAGTGAAAAGTCTTCAATAGGCTTGATAATCTCAGCAATAGCATCTATGTTTGAATAAGACTTAGTTAAATATGAGATGGTCTATGCAAGATGTATAATTTTAAAGTTTTTTCTTTAGTTTAACTTGGATGTGCAATTTCAGTTAACCCTTTCCAATAAGCATCCCCCCAAATGAATATTTACTTAGCAGTGATAGAAAACTTTATATTTACATAGTGCTTATCAGACTTTGGTTCAGAACAAACACAGAGGAATGAAAATTTACAATAAAAAGTGTAGGAGGGAATTAAAGTGAAGTGGTTCCAAACCCCAGGGAAACTGAGTCTCAGGTCATATTGGGCTCAGAAGGTAAAACTCACTTGCAACCCTCCACAGCACTAATGGTTAGCCTCTTGGGTGTTCTCTCCTCCCCTCTTCATTGTTCTTACCACTTTCTGCACTGAAATTCTCATTTTAGACTGCTCCCAGCTTTCCAAGAGCAAAGTTTTTCCAATCAGAATGATTTTATTTTTTCTCCGGGACTCCTGGCTTTTTCCAGAGCTTTTTGCCTGTGTGGCTAGGTTGCATGTACCAGTCACTTTTGCATTTGGGTGGTGCCAAAGGAATGAAAGTGGGAGTAATATATGCTACTTCTAATCTGCAGCCTGCCCTTAAGAAAACCTTTACACAATCCTCCATGCTGTTTTTGTCTGCTGGCCAGAGGAAGAAGATGCCTTGAAAGAGC
This sequence comes from Odocoileus virginianus, assembly GCF_023699985.2. Taxonomy (NCBI): domain Eukaryota; kingdom Metazoa; phylum Chordata; class Mammalia; order Artiodactyla; family Cervidae; genus Odocoileus; species Odocoileus virginianus. The sequence continues at coordinate 14,036,212 of NC_069675.1, read as the reverse complement.
CTGGATCCTCAATGATTATGGAGCAGAGCATCACTCCTGAAGAGCACTGTGCTATGACACAAGCAAAGAATGAGCTTTTAAAACATGGAACCTCTTGGGAGTTGTTTATTATAGTAGTGAGCCTGTCCTGAGTCATATGTACTCCTTTGGATGAAATGTGATTGAATATTGACTTTTCGTTCAGATTCTTAGAAAGTTCAGAAGGAGGCATACATGGTTTAAAGAGTGGATACATGGTTTACCTTGGAAAATGGCTGCATGCACTATGCCCTGGGTTTTCAAAAGGCAAGGACTTTGCCTTTGGGCCTGTTTTGGGGGGTATTGATGGCACTTGCAGTCCCACATTGGGAGACCAACAATGAGCATTGTTGAACATTGGGAGGCTATTTTTTTTAATAGCCTTTCTTTAGCCTTTAGAACCACTATACATACATATATATCATTATGGTTTTGATGAAGTCCAATATATCTATTTTTTCCCCTCTTGGCTTTTGAAGGATCATTTTCCCAGGTAAAAAATTGTTTGACAGGTTTTCTTTTTTTTTTGGTCAGACTATTGAATATGTCATTCCACTGCCTGCTTGCCTTCATGATTATTCTATTGAATGTGATGAGTTTCTTCTCTATTGCTGTTTTCAAGATTCTCTTTTTAGCTTTGGCTTTCATTAGTTTAATCATGATAGGCCTAAATTTTGATATCTGTAAGTCTATCCATGTGGCATTCACTGAACTTCTTGGATGTGTTGATTAGTGTTTGTCATCAAATTCAAAATTTTTTGGACATTACTTCTTCAAATATTCTTTCTGCCCCTTTGTCATTATTCTCTCTGTGTCCTACAGATTTCTGAACCTCTGTTTATTTTCTTCTATTCCTCAAACTGGAATAATTCAATTAAACTGTCTTCAACTTCATTGATTCTTTCTTCTGCCTGCTCAAGTCTACTGCTAAGCCCCTTTAGTGAATTTTTCATTTCAGTTGTTATACTTTTCAACTTCAGATTTTCATTTGGCTCCACTTTATAATTTCTATCTCTATTGATATTCTCTATTTGATAGTCTCTCATTCTTATAAATTCATTTAAGTCTTTAGACATGGTTTCTTTTAGCTCTTTGAAATATTTAAAATAATTCATTAAAACTTTTTGCCTAGTAAATCCAGTGTCTGGTCTTCTCAGAGACAATGTTAATTGGTTGCATTTTCCCCTATGAATGGCTCATGGTTTCTTGTTTCTTTGAATGTTCCATGGTTTATTGTTGAAAACTATAATACTATGTAACTACTCTGGAAATCAGATTCTCTCTGCCTCCTAGATTTTTTTTGTTTTTACAGTTTGCCTAGTAGCTTTTCAGAACTTGTTCTATGAAGCCTTTGTCTTCACTGATGTGACTGAAGTCACTACTTGGTTTTCTTAGTGACTAGTTAATGATCACAGGTTCCCTAAAACGCCTGAAACTAGTATGTCTCCCAGTCTTCACCAGGGTCCTCTGTGTGCGTCTTAGAGAAGTCCTTTAACAACCACCCATGTTGTTTACAATTCTGCTTTGGCTTCACTTACTACTTGCTCAGACCTCAAAGTCAATCAGAAGTGAGAGCTTAGGAAGTTTTTAGGTCTTTTAAAAAGGATTTATTTATTTATCTATGGCTGTGCTGGGTCTTCGCTGCTGCACGTGGGCCCTCTCGAGTTGCAGTGAGCAAGGGTTACTTGCAGTGGCTTCTCTCGGTTGCAGAGCATGGGCTCAGTAGTTGTGGACTTCATTGCCATGTGGCATGTAGAGTCTTCCCTAATCAGGGGTCAAACCAGTTTCCTCTGCACTGGCAGGTGGATTCTCAACCACGGAACCATCAGGGAAACCCCAAGTCTTCTTTTAAGCATATGCATGGCTCTACGCATGTGCATGACTGTCTAGATTCCCAGAAATATGTGAGATTATCAAAGCTCCTATGGGCATCTCATTTCTCAGTCTTTCCTTTTAAGCTTTTTGATTAGTCTAATATTGTCCCACCTGTTATCCCCTGCCTCAGGTCACTGTGGTGCTAAAATATTTAAAAAAAACACCCCCCAAACCCAGAAACTTTTAGCATTGGGTAAGTCTGAGTGAGGGGGACTAAAGATAAATCTTTTGAGTGGAATCATCACCAGGGAACCACCAAACAAGAAAGATAATTACTTCTCTTTGGAAATGAGGCTTTGAAAGACCTCAAGCCATGTTTTGCTGCCTTCAAACCAGGGAATGGATGCTGTTACTTTTCAAGGCTGTGCAGAGCTGGAAAGGGGAAGAGGGGATTAAGATCGGTTAAAAATACCACAAAACTTGTTGTCCTTCCTGAGATTCAATCTTTTTCTTACTTAAATGCTCCCTGTGTTGCTGAAAGCCTTGGTTGGTACCCAACGCTCTTGAACAATGTGGCAGTTAGGGGCACTGATCCTTCAAGCAATTTCAAATCCATGCATAACTCATAGGCAGTTCTCTATGTCCATGGTTCCCCAGTATATGCCGTTCCTCCTTATCTGAGGTACTGCACCCATGAATTCAACCAACCTTTCATAGTGTACTACTATAGTATTTACTAGTGAAAAAAGTTTGTAGGTGAGTTGACCCGGGCAGTACCCACCCCCAATGTTCAAAGGTCAACAGTATTTCTAACATTTGGGAGCATGTATTTAACAAGTTGGTTTTAAAATTCACATGAAGAATAAACAATGAAGGGCATCTTGAAAATCCTTAGGAAGAGTAATGATATAAGAATAGCCCCACCTAGTATTAAAACATATTTTATTTAAAACAAGATTTATTTATTTATTTTCGGCCGCACTGGGTCCCTGTTGCTGCATATGGCCTTTCTCTAGTTGCAGCCAACAGGGGCTACCCTTCACTGCAGTGCATGGCCTTCTCACGTGGTGGCTATTCCTGTCGTGGAGCGTGGGCCCCAGGTGCGTGGGCTTCAGTCATGTGGCCCACAGGCTTAGTTGCTCTTTGGCATGTGTGGAATCTTCTCAGACCAAGGGTTGAACCCGTGTCCCCTGCATTGGTGGGCTTCCCTCAGATGGTAAAGAGTGTGCCTGCAATTCAGAAGACCCAGGTTCCATCACTGGGTTGGGAAGATCTGCTGAAGAAGGGAATGGCTACCCACTCCAGTATTCTTGCCTGGAGAATTCCATGGAGAGAGGAGCCTGGTGGGCTGCTGTCCATACTGTCCATGGGATCACAAAGGGTTGGACTTGACTGAGTAACTAGCACTTTGACTTTCACTCTCCTCTGCATTGGCAGGTGGATTCTTAACCACAAAACCACCAGGGAAGTCCAAGACAAATTTTAAAAGTTCAAGTGTTAAAAGTGCAGTACTGGTTATAGATAAACCAATGGAACAGAAATAAGAGTCTAGAAGAGGGACCAATATGTATCATAAATTCGTGCGTAGTACCAGTGGCAGTGTGTGTCTGTGAGAAAGAGATATTAGGTATATTTACTAGCATTAGGGAAAAAAATTAACATTGTACAGGAGGTGGTGACCAAAATCATCTCAAAGAAAAAGAAATGCAAGAAGGCAAAATTGTAGTCTGATGAGGCCTTACAAATACCTGAGAAAAGAAGAGAAGTGAAAGGCAAAGGAGAAAGGGAAAGATATACCCAACTGGATGCAGTGTTCCAGAAAAGAGCAAGGAGAGATTTTAAAAAAAAAAAGCCTTCTTAAGCGAACAAAGCAAATAAATAGAGGAAAACAATAGAATGGGAAAGACTAAAGATCCCTTCAAGGAAATTAGAGACACCAAGGGAACATTTCATGCAAAGATGGGCTCAATACAGGACAGAAATGGCATGGACTTAACATAAGCAGAAAATATTAAGAAGAGGTGGCAAGAATACACAGAACTGTACAAAAAAGATCTTCATGACCCAGATAATCAGGATGGTGTGATCACTCACCTAGAGTCAGACATCCTGGAATGCGAAGTCAAGTGGTACTTAGGAAGCATCACTACAAAGCTAGTGGAGGTGATGGAATTCCAGCTAAGCTATTTCAAAGCCTAAAAGATGATGCTCTTAAAGTGCTACACTTAATATGCCAACAAATTGGAAAACTCAGCAGTGGCCACAGGACTGGAAAAGGTCAGTTATTCATTCCAATCTCAAAGAAAGGCAATGCCAAAGAATGTTCAAACTACCACACAATTGCACTCATTTCACATGCTAGCAAAGTAATACTCAAAATTCTTCAAGCCAGACTTCAACAATATGTGAACTGTGAACTTCCAGATGTTCAACATGGATTTAGGAAAGGCAGAGGAACCAGAGATCAAATTGCCAACATCTGTGAGTTCATAGAAAAATCAAGAGAATTCCAGAAAACATCTATTTCTGCTTCATTGACTACACTAAAGTCTTTGACTCTGTGGATCACAAAAAACTGTGGAAAATTCGTCAAGAGATGGGAATACCAGACCTGAGTTCTGGTACCAGGTCAGAGAATACCTGACCTGCCTCCTGAGAAATCTGTATACAGGTGAAGAAGCAACAGTTAGAACCGGGCATGGAACAACGGACTGGTTCTGAACTGGGAAAGGAGTACGTCAAGTCTGTATATTGTCACCCTGTTTATTAAACTTCTATGTAGAGTACATCATGTGAAATGCCAGGCTAGATGAATCACAAGTTGGAATCAAGATTACCAGGAGAAATATCAGTAACCTCAGATATGCAGATGATATTACCCTAATGGCAGAAAGCAAAGAGGAACTAAAGAGACTCTTGATAAAAGTAGAAGAGGATTCCTTTGAATTCATTTGAATCAGTTCTAATGAGATGCATGAAACTGGAGCCCATTATACAGAGTGAAGTAAGCCAGAAAGATAAAGAACATTATAGCATACTAGCACAGTAATATATGGAATTTAGAAAGATGGCAATGATAACCCTATATGCAAAACAGAAAAAGAGACACAGGTGTACAGAACAGACTTTTGGACTCTGAGGGAGAAGGCGAGGGTGGGATGTTTTGAGAGAACAGCCTCAGAACATGTATATTACCTATGGTGAAACAGATCACCAGCCCAGGTTGGATGCAGGAGACAAGTGCTCGGGCCTGGTGCACTGGGAAGACCCAGAGGAATCGGGTAGAGAGGGAGGTGGGAGGGGGGGATCGGGATGGGGAATACATGTAACTCCATGGCTGATTCGTGTCAATGTATGACAAAACCCACTACAATATTGTAAAGTAATTAGCCTCCAACTAATAAAAATACATGAAAAAAAAAAAAAAAAGAAGAGGAGAATGAAAAAGCTGACTTAAAACAGCATTCAGAAAACTGAGATCATGGCATCCAGTCCCATCAGTTCAGTTCACTTCATTTTAGTCGCTCAGTTGTGTCCGACTCTTTGTGACCCCATGGACCACAGCACGCCAGGCCACTCTGTCCATCACCAACTCCCAGAGTTTACTCAAACTCACGTCCATTGAGTTGGTGATGCCATCCAACCATCTCATCCTCTGTTGGTCCCTTCTCCTGCCTTCAATCTTTCCAGCATCAGGGTCTTTTCCAAGGAGTCAGCTCTTTGCACCAGGTGGCCAAGGTTTTGGAATTTCAGCTTCCACATCAGTCTTTCCAATGAACACTCAGGACTGGTTTCCTCTAGGATGAACTTGTTGGATCTCCTTGCAGTCCAAGGGACTCTCAAGAGTCTTCTCCAACACCACAGTTCAAAAGCATCAATTCTTTGGCGCTCAGCTTTCTTTATAGTGCAACTCTCACATCCATACATGACTACTGGAAAAACCATAGCTTTGACTAGCTTTGTTGGCAAAGTAATGTCTCTGCTTTTTAATATGCTATCTAGGTTGGTCATAACTTTCCTTCCAAGGAGTAAGTGTCTTTTAATTTCATGGCTGCAGTCACCATCTGCAATGATTTTGGAGCCCCACAAAATAAAGTCAGTCACTGTTTCCCCAGTGATGGAACATCACTTCATGGCAGATAGATGGGGAAAAATGGAAACAGTGGCAGAATATATTTTCTTAGGCTCCAAAATAACTGCGAATAGTGACTGCAACCATGAAATTAAAAGATGCTTGCTCCTTGGAAGAAAAGCTATGACAAACCTTGACAGTATAATAAAAAGAAGAGATATCACCTTGCTGGTAAAAGTCCATAATAGTCAAAGCTATGGTTTTTCCAGTAGTCATGTTCGGATGTGCGTGTTGGATCATAAAGAAAGCTGAGCACTAAAGAATTGATGCCTTTGAACTGTTGTGCTGGAGAAAACTCCTGAAAGTCCCTAGGATAAGAAGGAGATCAAACCAGTCAATCCTAAAGAAAATCAACTTTGAATATTTATTGGAAGGACTAGTGCTAAAGCTGAAGCTCCAGTACTTTGGCCACCTGATGCGAAGAATTGACTCACTGGAAAAGACCTTGATGCTAGGAAAGATGGAGGGTGTGAGGAGACTGGGGCGACAGAGGATGAGATGGTTGGATGGTATCATCGACAGAATGGACATGAGTTTTGCAAACTCTGGGAGATAGTGAAGGCAAGCCTGGTGTGCTGCAGTCTATAGCATCACAAAGAGTCAGACACAATTTAGCGACTGAACAACAATAACAGCCAATGGCAAAGTGTGTCAGTGAGAAAGAGATATTTAGTATATTTACTAGCGTTTGAGGAGAAAAATTACATTTGATTCCTATCTAACTTCTTGCAACAAAATAAATTCCAAAGGTTTAAACATAAAATGAAAAATCATTAAAATAATGAGAAAATAATCTTTGAATTCATAAAACACTATGCAAGCAACCCACTTATTCATCAGAGTAAAATAGATAAGCACATGTGATATATTCACACATGACAATAACATACAACAATGAAAATTAATGAACTATAGCTACACACAATGACATGCTTGAGTCTTAGAAACGTAATGATGTGTTTCCTTTCATATGGAATGAATTGTGAGCAAACTACAATTTTAGGGGTGCATTCAAATGAGGCAAAATTGTAAAGAAGCAAAAGGACATGATTATTACAGGAATCAGGGTGGTGGTTACCTCTTGTGTGAGCCTGGTACTGTTAACAGCAAGGACCTATAGGAGGCTTCTGGGTGATGGCTATGTTCCATTCCTTGACTTGGTTAATGACTTTATGGGTGTATATTTGATAGTAACTCATTAATCTATTAATACAGGTTTATAAACTTTCTTGTATGATAGTTATATTGCACCATCAAAGGAGAAAAATAAAAAGCATTATGTAGTTTGATGTTTGGTATTTAGCATTATACCTTGGGCAAGTTTTTATTCTGAAGTTATTTTTATTTTTTACTGTCCTCCTGGATTCCCCTATATTCGCAGTTGTTAGCATTTAGAGGAAGCTCTTATTTATTTTTCTCAAGGGGCTTTGCAGCCCACTTTCTGGGGGATGCTATAATACCAGGAATTAAATCATACTAGAGACACATATGGAAAATCGTATGATTGTATGGCTGCTATCAAAATTCCATTGCACTGCTGCATGGGATAAGCCTGGCTCTATCTTCCTCCAGTACAATCTGGATTTCACTTCTAGATCTATACAAAGATGATTTCCAGTCCTGGGTTTACAGGATTGAATTTATTAATTTATAAGGATTAAATTTGCCTTTCAAAGCTGTTGTAATGATGGCTACTATGAATTTTAATGAAATAAGACAAATCATAGCATAGATGATTGCTCTAGAACCAGCTATTACAAGTTCTGGTGGCTTACATGTTAAAGAATCTACCTGCAATGTGGAAGACCTGGGTTCCATCCCCGGTTGGGAAGATCCCTTGGAGAAGGGAATGGCAACCAGTCCAGTATTCTTGCCTGGAGAATTCCACGGACAGAGGAGCCTTGCAGGCTACAGTTTGTGGGATCACAAAAAGTTGGACACGTCTGAGCTACTAACACACACAGAACGAGATATTAATAATAATGTCTCTCATTGCATACATTTAAGGGAAATGGTGTTTAAAATGGGTTTAATGCGATTGCCTGTTGTTTCATCTCATTGCTTGATATTTTTTTAACAATGGATCCTGACCTTTCTCCCCCATATACCCCAGGACATTTGTTTATTCACTGCTCACTAGAGGGAGGCCGTTTCCAGTTGTATTCCTTTTCAGAGGCTTTGTCTTCTGCCTGGGAAATGGATTCCTCCAAGGCTACTATCTGGTTTACTGTGCTGAATACCCTGCTGAGTGGTACACAGACATACGGTTTAGCCTGGGTAAGTAAACCTGACTGCTTCTAACCTGTACCCTAGTTAACACCACTTTCTAAGGCTATATCACCATCACCTCTCCCCATCCTATTATAATAAACACTCAAGGATTCCATTCCCCCTCCCCTACCACGACTATCTCCACTCTGGTCTTTTCTCTGTACAGCAGCCGGAGAGATCTTTTAAAAATATTATGGCATTCCCCATCTCAAAATCCTCCAATGCATTTCTGTTACTCTCAGGATAAAATACAAATTCCTTACCACTGCTTGTGAAACCCAATGTTCTTGATCCTGTCCTGACTTCACCTCCTATCTCCATCCATCTTATTTACTGTACTGTAGCCTCAGTGGCCTTCCTGCTGGACCTGAAATGGTCAAGTTTGTCCTGGCCCAGAGCTGCTGTGCAGGCTACACCCTCTGTCTGGAATGCTCTCCTTTTATTTAGGTCTCTGTCAGTTCACATCTCCTCATTGAGACGTTCTTGACCACCTATATAAAACAGTAGAAAACAATGATCCTTGAATATTTTTCATTATCTGTAAGAGGAACTAAAATTTTTTGTTTTTTGTTTTTAATAAAATAAAGATTCAACTGTTTGTGCATTATTCTTGCTTAAAGGAAGAAAGGCAGAGATTATCCTTAATCCTTCTCTTTACATCACACATGTTCTCTCCATCAGCTTAGAACAGCTCCCTCTAGTTCTAAAACATGTGCCAGTTGAGCTCAGTTCTCCATGATCACGCTAACTTCATCCTGGTCTGAGCCAGGATGACCTCTTGCCTGGACTGCCACAGTGACCTTTAAGTTAACCTTCCTACTTCAAGTCCTGGCTGCTTCTCCACACAGCAGAGTGAACATTTGAACACACGAATGGCCAGAGGATTTGTTGTATGAATGCCAGAACATGAACACAATGGAATATTCTGAAGCCTCAGAAAAACAACCAAAGCAAAACAAAAGCAAAGAATGTCTCTTTTTCATGTGGAGACTTCTCTAGAACACATGGTTTTGTAAAAAAGAAAAAGTGTGCATAGTGTGTATACCATGCTGTTTTTTGTGTAGAAATAGGACAATGTTTGTGTGTGTTTAAAAGTGGAAGAGCAAATATTGGATTGATAAAAAAAACTATTTTTTAAAAAAGAGTATCTCTAGGGTTTAGGGTAAAGAGAATGGGATGGTGGGCAGAAATATTATTTTAAGATAGCTTTGTCCTTTGAATCATGAAACTTCAAAACATAATTAAAAATCCATTAATTAAATTTAATTAAAAACTTAATTAAAAGTTCCTCAACATTGAGAACAAATAAATAAATGTACCTAACTGTATAGTTATTCAACTGGTAGCATAACCATACAGGGAAATGATTTATGCCAATTTATAGGAAATACAGAGAATAAAGAAATAAGTTAAATGCCACCATGAGGAAGTAAGCCAGTCTTATCTAGAAAGGGGGGCATTTGAGAGACCACTGTCCAGTCTTTGAGGAGTTTACCCAAGATGGTGGAGTAGAAGGACATGCGCTCATCTTCTCCTGCGAGAACTCCAAAACTAAAATTTGTGGCTGAACAACCATGGATGGGAGAATGTTGGATCCCACAAAAAAAAGATACCTCACATCCAAGGGCAAAGGAGAAGCCCCAGCAAGATGGTAGAAGGGGTGAAATCACATTTAGAATCAAACCCCATACCCACCAGAGGCACTTGGAGGGCTCAAACAAAACCTTGTGTGCACCAGGACACCCCATGGAGACTGAGCCAGACCTGGCTTTGAGTGTTTTGAGTGTCTCCTGTGTTGGTACAGGTCAGCAGTGGCCTGCCACAGGGACAGGGGCTCTGGGTGCAGCAGACCTGGGTGTGGCATAAGCCCTCTTGGAGGAGGTCACCATTAACCCCACCATAGAGCCTGCCAGAACTTACACAGGACTGGGGAAACAGACTCTTGGAGGGCACAAACAGAACCTTGTGTGCACCAGGACCCAGGAGAAAGGAGCAGTGACCCCACAAGAGACTGACCCAGACTTGCCCGTGAGTGTCCAGGAGCCTCCGGCAGAGGTATGGGCCAGAGGTGGCCTGCGCAGCGTCAGGGGCACTGAATGTGGCAGTGCCTGCATGGGGCCTTTTGAAGGCCGTCTCCATTATCTTCATCACCTCCACCATAGTTTGGTCTCAGGTCAAACAACAGGGAGGGAACAGAGCCCCACCCCTCAACTGAAAATTGGATGAAAGATTTATGAGCATGGCCCTGCGCATCAGAACAAGACCCAGTTTCCCCCTCAGTCAGTCTCTCCAATCCGGAAGCTTCCATAAGTCTCTTATCCTTATCGATTAGAAGGCAGTCAGAATGAAGACCACAATCACAGAAAGCTAATCAAACTGATCACATGGATGACAGCTCTGTCTAACTCAGTGAAACTATGAGCCATGCCCTATAGGGCCACTCAAGACAGATGGGTCATTGTGGACAGTTCTGACAAAACGTGGTCAACCGGAGAAGGGAATGGGAAACCACCTCAGTATTTTTGCCTTGAGAACCCCATGAACAGCATGAAAAGGCAAAAACAGGACACTGAAAGATGAACTCCCAAGGTTGGTAGGTGTCCAATATGCTACTGGAGAAGAGTGGAGAAATAACTGCATAAAGACCGTTACAGTATACTAACAGATATATATGGAATTTAGAAAGATGGTAACGATAACCCTATATGCAAAACAGAAAAAGAGACTCAGATGTATAGAACAGACTTGTGGACTCTGTGGGAGGAGGCGAGGGTGGGCTGTTTCAAGAGAACAGCATCGAAACATGTATATTATCTAGGGTGAAACAGATCACCAGCCCAGGTTGGGTGCATGAGACAAGTGCTCGGATTTGGTGCACTGGGAAGACCCAGATGGATCGGGCGGAGAGGGAGGTGGGAGGGGGGACTGGGATGGGGAATACATGTAAATCCATGGCTAATTCATTTCAATGTATGACAAAAACCACTGCAATGTTGTAAAGTAATTAGCCTCCAACTAATAAAAATAAATGGAAAAAAAAAAAAAAAAGAATGAAGAGGTGGAGCCAAAGGAAAAACAAAGCCTATTTGTGGATGTGACAGGATGGGAAATAAAGTCCAATGCTGTAAAGAACAATATTGCATAGGAACCTGGAATGTTAGGTCCATGAATCAAGGCAAATTGGAAGTGGTCAAACAGGAGATGACAAGAGTGAACATCAACATTTTAGGAATCAGTGAACTAAAATGGACTGGAATGGGCAAATTTAACTAACATGACCATTATATCTACTATTGTGAAGAGTTCCTTAGAAGAAATGGAATAGCCATCATAGTCAACAAAAGAGCCCGAAATGCAGTTCTTGGGTACAATCTCCAAAATGACAGAATGTCTCTCTTTGTTTCCAAGGCAAACCATCCAATATCACAGTAATCCATGTCTATGCCCCAACAAGCAATGCTGAAGAAGTTGAACTTGAATGGTTCTATGAAGACCTACAAGACCTTCTAGAACTAACACCCAAAAAAGAATGTCCTTTTCATCATAGGGAACTGGCATGCAAAACTAGGAAGTCAAGAAATACCTGAAGTAACAGGCAAATTTGATCTTGGACTACAAAATGAAGCAGGGCAAAGGCTAACAGAGTTTTGCCAAGTGAACGCACTGCTCATAGCAAACACCCTCTTCCAACACCACAAGAGAAAACTCTACACATGGACATCACCAGATGATCAATGCCAAAATCAGATTGATTGTATTCTTTGCAGCCAAAGATGGAGAAGCTCTATACAGTCAGCAAAAACAAGACCTGGAGCTGACTGTGGCTCAGATCATGAACCCCTTACTGAAAAATTCAGACTTAAATTGAAGAAAGTAAGGAAAACCACTAGATCATTCAGGTATGACCTCAATCAAATCCCTTATGTTTATACAGTGGAAATGACAAATAGATTAAAGGGATTAGATCTTATAGAAAGAGTGCCTGAAGAACTATGGATGGAGGTTTGTGACACTGTACAAGAGGTAGGGATCAAGACCATCCCCAAGAAAAAGAAATGCAAATAGGCAAAATGACTGTCTGAGGAGGCCTTATAAATAGCTGAGAAAAGAAGAGAAGCTAAAGGCAAAGGAGAAAAGGAAAGATATACCCATCTGAATGCAGAGTTCCAAAGAATAACAAGGAGAGATAAGAGAGCCTTCCTCATTGATCAGTGCAAAGAAATAGAGGAAAACAACAGAATATGAAAGACTAGAGATCTCTTCAAGAAAATTAGAGATACCAAGGAAACATTTCATGCAAAGATGGGCACAATAAAGGACAGAAACAGTATGGACCTCACAGAAGCAGAAAAAGAGGTAGCCAAGAATACACAGAAGAACTATACAAAAAAGATCTTCATGACCCAGATAACCACAATGGTGTGATCACTCACCTAGAGCTAGACATCCTGGAATGTGAAGTCAAGTGGGCCTTAGGAAGCATCACTACGAACAAAGCTAGTGGAAGTGATGGAATTCCAGTTGAGCTATTTCAAATCCTAAAAGATGATGCTTTGAAAGTGCTGCACTTAATATGCCAGCAAATTTGGAAAACTCAGCAGTGGCCACAGGATTGGAAAAGGTCAGTTTTCATTCCAATCCCAAAGAAGGGCAATGCCAAAGAATGTTCAAACTATCGCACAATTGCACTCATATCACATGCTAGCAAAATAATGCTCAAAATTCTCCAAGACAGGCTTCAACAATATGTGAACCATGAACTTCCAGATGTTCAAACTAGATTTAGAAAAGGCAGAGGAACAAGAGATCAAATTGCCAACATCTGTTGGATCATCAAAAAAGCAAGAGAGTTCCAGAAAAACATCTACTTCTGCTTTATTGACTATGCTGAAGACTTTGACTGTGTGGATCACAACAAACTGTGGAAAATTCTTCAAGAGATGGGAATATCAGACCACCTGACCTGCCTCCTGAGAAACCTGTATGCAGGTCAAGAAGCAACAGTTAGAACTGGACATGGAATAACTAACAGACTGGTTCCAAAAAGGAAAGAAGTACGTATATTGTCACCCTGCTTATTTAACTTATATGCAGAGTACACCATGTGAAATGTCAGGCTGGACAAGGCACAAGTTGGAATCAATATTGCCAGGAGAAATATCAATAACCTCAAATACACAGATGACACCACTCTTATGGCAGAAAGAGAAGAAGAACTAAGGAGGATGAAAGTGAAAGAGTAGAGTGAAAAAGTTGGCTTAAAACTCAACATTCAGAAAACTAAGATCATGGCATATGGTCCCATTACTTCATGGCAAATAGATGGGGAAACAGTGGAAACAGTGAGAGACTTAATTTTCTTGGGCTCCAAAATCACTGCAGATGGTGACTGCAGTCATGAAATTAAAAGATGTTTGCTCCTTGGAAGAAAAGCTATGGCCAACCTAGACAGCATATTAAAAAGTAGAGATATTACTTTGTCAACAAAGTTTCATCTAGTCAAAGCTATGGTTTTTCCAGTAGTCATGTATGGATGTGAGAGTTGGACTATAAAGAAAGCTGAGTGCCAAAGAATTGATGCTTTTGAACTGTGGTGTTGGAGAAGACTCTTGAGAGTCCCTTGGACTACAAGAAGATCCAACCAGTCAGTCCTAAAATCCTGAGTGTTCTTTGGAAGGACTGATGCTGAAGCTGAAACTCCAATACTTTCACCACCTGATGTGAAGAGCTGACTCATTGGAAGTGACCCTAACGCTGGGAAAGATTGAAGGCAGGAGGAGAAGGGGATGACAGAGGATGAGATGGTTGGATGGCATCACCGTCTTGATGGACGTGAGTTTGAGTAACCTCTGGGAGTTTTTGATGGACAGGGAAGCCTGGCATGTTGCAGTCCATGGGGTTCCAAAAAATCGGCAGGACTGAGCGACTGAACTGACCTGAACTGTTCAGTCTGAACTTGTGATGAGAGGGCTTCCCTAGTGGCTCAGATGGTAAGGAATCTGCCTGCAACACAGGAGACCCGGGTTCAATCTCTGGGTCAGGAAGAGCCCCTGGAGAAGGGCATGGCAACCCACTCCAGCATCCTTGCCTGGAGAATCCCATGGGCAGAGGAACCTGGCCGACTACAGTCCACAGCGTCACAGACAGTTGGACCCGACTGAGTGACTAACACTAATACACTTGTGATGAGTGATGATTTGGGGAAGAGAGATGCTCAGATCAGGTTTCCCATACGCCTCTCCATGTGCTGTAAAAAAAAAGTGGGATCTGGGCTAGATAAAAATGTTCTTGAAGGATGTAATGAGCAGATGTTAGATGAGGGCCCATTTTGGACTTTGGTTTACAAGAACCAGTTAGAAGCAGAGTTCTGGGACTATTGAGGAAACTGGAATATGTTGAGATATTACATAAGATGAAGATCTATAAGGATATGTACCAAGGTGTTTAATAGTGGTAGGGACAAAATGTCTTGTTTTTCTTATTTTTGCTAATAAGCATTTCATCTTCCACAAAACATATGTACTTCTTTTTTTTTGTATCTTTTTTAATCTTTTATACGTACTTCTTTGGCAATAAACTATCATCAGATCCTATTCTCCCTTGCTTAAAGTCTGCCAATGTCTTCCTGTTGCTCTTAAAAATCCAAACTTCTCACCATGGCCCATAGAGCCTAACAACATTTTGAAGTTATCACCCTATTCTCATCTCCTCCTCTCCCACCTCCCGCCATCTATCTTAAAGCATTAACTGCAGCACCTTCCTTCTGTTTCTTAGACATACTGAACCTATACTATCTTCAGGACCTTTGCATCTGTTAGTTCCTCTACCAGAAAGCTCTTCCCACAAATACAGATCTTTGTATATTCATTATAAAAATCATAGGGCAGATGCCAAATCTTCAGAAAAGCTTTCCCTGTTGACCTCATCTAAAGTAGAGACACCTCCTCCCCACCCCAATTCACTCTCTGTTTCATCATCCTCCTTTGATTTTCTGCTTTGTAGTGATATGTGATTTAAATTTTTTCATCATTTTAATTCACTTCTGTGTTTCTCCACCGAAATGTAATCTCTGTGAGAACAGACACTTTGACTGCTTTTCTCACTACTACATCCCTGGTGTTTAAGGCAGTGCTTGGTACATAGTAAGATCTCATCAAATGTTATTTGAATAAATGAATGAATGAGTAAACATGTGAATGAATCTCATATTATCCTTGTAAGATAGGTGCCATTAGAATCTACATTTTACAGATAAGAACACTGAAGCTCAGAGAAGTTAAGTGACTTGTCCAGGGACACACAGACATCAGATCTAAGGTGCCTGCTTTTTCATTGCTGTGTGTGCTGTTTTCCACCCCTCTCCCATCCCCTGGTGCTTCCTCCACTGGTGCCCCTTCCCTCTAGGATAATAACCTTTTGACTAGACAAGATTAAAAATGATTGTTTCATATCAAAGAAAATGAGGTAAGAGTAGATGTGACTGCTTTTAATTCAATTGTTCTTGATTTTTGCCTGTTGTAATTTGATCAGCACACATACACTTGGCTGAGAGCTGGGCTTGGGCAACTATGGCATAAGACCTAGCACGCACAGTCCTGGCGCTCCTCATCTCAGACCTTTCTGTGCCTGTGAATGGGGAAGGGGTGTGTGCAGTGGTGAAAACCAGTTTGCTAGGTGCCAAGCTCTCTAACTACTTCCACAAGAGTAGATATATCAGTCAGTAGTGCTCTGAGCAATAAGTCACAGAAAACCAGCTCTTCAGTTCAGTTCAGTTCATTTCAGTTGCTCAGTTGTGTTCGACTCTTCGTGACCCCATGAATGGCAGCACACCAGGCCTCCCTGTCCATCACCAACTCCTGGAGTCCACCCAAACTCATGTCAGTGATGCCATCCAACCATTTCATCCTCTGTCGTCCCCTTCTCCTCTTGCCCCCAATCTTTCCCAGCATCAGGGTCTTTTCCAATGAGTCAGCTCTTCACATCAGGTGGCCAAAGTATTGGAGTTTCAGCTTCAACATCAGTCCTTCTAATAAACACCCAGGACTGATCTCCTTTAGGATGGAGTGGTTGGATCTCCTTGCAGTCCAAGGGACTCTCAAGAGTCTTCTCCAACACCACAGTTCAAAAGCATCAATTCTTCAGCGCTCAGCTTTCTTTATAGTCCAACTCTCACATCCATACATGACCACTGGAAAAACCATAGCCTTGACTAGATGGACCTTTGTTGACAAAGTAATGTCTCTGCTTTTTAATATGCTGTCTAGGTTGGTCGTAACCTTCCTTCCAAAGAGTAAGTGTCTTTTAATTTAATGGCTGCAATCACCATCTGCAATGATTTTGGAGCCCCCCAAAATAAAGTCAGCCACTGTCTCCTCTGTTACCCCATCTATTTGCCATGAAGTGATGGGACTGGATGCCATGATCTTAGTTTTCTGAATGTTGAGCTTTAAACCAACTCTTAGTAACTTAAATAATTAAGAATTTATATTTCTCACATAACAAGATTGTCCAAAGCTAGGTGGTTTCTATATTCCTTCAGTTGCTTCCTGGTGTCACTAAGATCCCAAGCACTTTCTGCTCCACTGTTCTGAACATATTTATCTCATGTCCTCATGACAGTCACCACATGGTTGCAAGACATTTCCTGTATCTCCAGGCATCACACCTAGCAACGAAGGAAGAGGGAGGCAGTAGAGGCACTGGTCCCACCTGCCCACTTTATCAGAAAAGCAAGAGTTCCAAGGAAACCTCCAGAAGTCTTTCCCTTACACCGTCTCAGCAGAACTAGGTCACAAGACCTCTTCTCAGCCTCCCAGCCTCTAGAGTGGAGGTGGCCAAGGAGGAGGGATTCGAATTGGTGGTTAAGTTTGCTGACCATAGTGTGATTGTTTTTGAATGAGCTGAAGGCTTGCTATTTATTCATTCATTTACTTGCTTCTGTACTTATTTATTTAAATGTCAGATGATGGCGGGGGCTCCCTCTCCTCTCTCACTCATCTCTATCCCCTGACACTGTGCATATTCAGTCTTTGGCCTATGAAACACCATAGCTCTTTCATTCAAATTTGGGACCAGGGTACATTGCCCCCTTCCTCTCTTGCCTTAGTATCATTCTTAGAATTCGAGGTCAAATGCCGTTCCTTTCATTTTTTAGAAAACAACCAAACTAAACCAAAAAAAAAAAAAAAAAGAAAAAAAAAAGAAAGAAAAACGAAAACAACAAACCACTCTGATTGTGAGAAAACACAAAAAACAGCACACATTGTTAACTTCTCCCTCTCTTCTTTGCCAAGGTGTCTTCTTATTCCTTTTGGGAATGGGAATCAACATTCACAGTGACTATATATTGCGCCAGCTCAGGAAGCCTGGAGAAATCATCTATAGGATTCCACAAGGTAACGTCTCCCCTGCCCTCCAGATTCTCACTCTTCCTTGAGAGCCTGTCCCAAGAATTTCACTATGAGTAACAAAAGAGAGGGCACAAATGATGCAATCTATCCCAGCAGGTCCCTGACTTCTCCCATGTCTCATCCTGCCCCCAATACATTTGCATTCCTGGTCTGAACCTGAAAGAGCAGAAGAGCCCCCAGGAAGGTTCACGATCATGACACCCTCAGTGTGGGGAGTGTGGGTTCTGGGGTCAGGTGGAAGCAGGCTGTCACTCAGGTTTATCATGTGCTGTATTAGGGTTCTCCAGAAAAGTAGAACCAATTGAATATAGGCTTCCCAGGTGGCCCATGATAAAGAATCCACCTGCCAATGCAGGAGACTCAGGAGGACAGGGGTTTAATGCCTGAGCCTGGAAGGAGGAAATGGCCACCTTCTTGATGAGAAAATGGCAACCTACTCCAGGATTCTTGCCTGGAAAAATCTCATGGACAGAGGACGCTGGTGGGCTATAGTCATGGGGTTGCAAAAGAGTTGGACATGGCTGAACACACACACACACACACACACACACAACTGATAAATAAAGAGATTTATTATGAGGAATTGGCTCACATGACTGTGGGGGTTGAGAAATCCCAGAATCTGCCATCTACAAGGTGGAGTCCCCAGAGAAGAGGTGGTGTAATTTCCAGTTCTCAAGGCCTGAGAACTAGGAGAGCTTCCATGTAAGTTCCAGTCTTAGTGTCAGAAACCAATGTTCAGCTCAAAACCAGAGAACAAATGCTCCCTCAGTCGATTTTTGTTCTGTTCAAGCCTCCAGAGGATTGATGCCTTTCAATCTGGGGTTTGGGCATGGGGTGGGGAGACAATCTGCTTTACTCAGTCTGTTGGCTCAAATGTTAATTTGATCCAGACACTGTCATGGACATACCCAGAAATAATGATCAATGAAGTATCTGGGTACCACATGGCCCGGTCAAGTTGACACAAGAAATTAACAATCATCTGTATGTAGAGTGCCAATCCTTCCTAGGTTAGCAAATAAAGCTAAATCATGCATGACCAACACATTTGTCCTCTTCAAGAAGTCTCACTAGACTTAACTAGTGAGTAGTCAGGGGGTAGCATTTGTTTACTTCCTGCCACTTGAGTGTTCTTAAAGATGTAGAGGACCATATTTACTTCATCAAAACTTAGGATGGGAAGCCTTACAAGTACAAGTGCATTTTCAGAGATAAAGGTGCAGAATATTTGAAGTTCTAACTGTTCCCAAGTAACCAGGGTGTGAGGTTGACACATAAGCAGGTGGAAGTGAATTCACCCAAATCATTCTCCAACTTTTTAGGTGAATATTTGTGTAGGTCAGTGGCTCCTACCCTTTTTGATGTAAACACAAGCCTTTATTTACATTTAAAAATTACTGAATTACAACATAATGTTAGCACATACTAATATCCACTGATTAATTTATGATTAAAAAACAATGACAAAGCTAACTTTGAATTCAGCAATACTTAAATGAATTTGAATGTGGCTAACATCCTTTCAGTATCTACATCCAACAAAAACATACTGTAGGTTGAAGTATGCCATTTGCTATATTCACAGACTATTCATAGACTCTTTGCAATCAGCCAGCAGTTCCTCCTGAGGCCTGGGGAGTTACAGGCCAGGAACCGCTGATGCAGTATCATCCTTAAGGAAGATAAATTTAAGGGCTTTTTATTTTTTAAGTCTTCACACAGTAACTAGACAAATAGAGAAGAGCAGAGAAAATTCTTGAAAGCTAGATTGTCAAGTTTGGTTTCCAACTATTGGGTTGGCCAAAAAGTTCATTTGAATTTTTCTGTAGCATCTTACAAAAAACCTGAATGAACTTTTTGGCCAATCCAATATTAAGTTATTTTAGATAATGGTTTAAAAACAAAATATTCTTTGTATAAGTATGGAAAGAAAAATTGTTTTGGGTGAAGCTTTCCCAGGTTAGTGTGGGGCAGAAATATTGAATGTAAATATATTTCCTATCATTAGAAACATGTTGATTTATAGATACAGTTTTGAGATCAGAAATAGTGGTTGGATAGAAAAGGAAACCTTTAAGATCAATAGAAACAGACTTCACCAGTCTCCAGGAGGGAAAAACCCTGCAGCTCCCACTCTGAACTTAAACTTGAACGGAGTGTACTGCTTTGCAGGAGTGGGAGGGCAAACACCAAAGCAGAATCGGACTGCCGCTCACATCAGTTCAGGCTTTTATTATTTTCACAGTAGTATGTTGTTTCATTTTGATGGTGGATGTGCTGTGAGCTGAGGCACTGTGGTTGCCCAGGGAAGGACTGAGGTCAGAGGTGGTTGGAAATGTTACTTAACGGAATGAAACAAGCGCCGACCTCCTGCACCTCATCCTCCTCCTGCCCCAAGCCAGGGGTTCAGCAGTTGCTGGAGATCCGGATGGAGCCCGTCCAGTGATTCAGGCCACTGCTCATCCTTCCAGGATGTTCTGAGGGCTACAGGATGCTGACACTGTTTTCACTTCTCCCCAAGAGGATTCCACCATACTCCCCTGACTCTGAAGGCGGTCTCCAGCCCCACATTTGACCTAGGTGCCCTTATGTGTTTTGGAACAAAGCAGAGGGGTTCTAACATGGCAATAATGGAGCGCAGGTGACTGACTTGTTGATTCTTCCCACACGCAGGTGGCTTGTTCACGTTTGTTTCTGGAGCCAATTTCCTTGGTGAGATCATTGAATGGATCGGCTATGCCCTGGCCTCTTGGTCCCTCCCAGCACTTGCATTTGCATTTTTCTCACTTTGTTTCCTTGGGCTGCGAGCTTTTCATCATCATAGGTAAACTTTTCAATTAAGGTGGCCTCATCCACATAGCTTTCTTCCCCAAACAGGCTTTTCTTAGAACATGGAGTCTTTTAGGTCTTTTAGAAACCTAAAAGATTTATTTTTAACAAGGTAAGGTTGACACAGTAACCCAGACAGGTCAATTCTGACATCTCAGATTTTCACTGAAGTTGGAATTTAGCTGGGTGATGGCAGCAGTGACACTTTTTTCCTTCCTATGAACAAAAACAATCCCACATAGACAGTGGCACTGAGGCGACTTGCAAAGCCACATGCTTGTTGAAGAAGGCTTCCCAGAGAGAAGCACTCAGTGTCCACGTGAGGACAAGCTCTGTGCCCTCCTATCAGGCTTATCTGGCAATGGCTGCTGTTTGGCTGTGGGCCACAGGTAAGAATCAGGAGGTACAAGGTGTGCTTCGCTTCATCTCGGCCACACTCTCCAAGTGTGTTCCATGGGTGGGACCCCGGGTCGCACTTTCCAGAGCTTCCCAGGCAGCTCTGAGGCACAGTTCAGATGGAGAGTCAGTGGGGGAAAGCACTAGCTCTGAACCTAGTGTGGCTGCTATTTTTAATTCTAGGTTTGGTGCTAACAGTTCAGGTAATCACAGAGCCCTGGAAACTCCAGAATTCTTTCCTTGGAATCTATATAATACCAGGGTTTATTCTGGTAACTCTCCTCCTTCCCCTGTCCCCACCTTCTGTAGATCATAACCCAGGTCATTGCTGGCTTCCTGGGAAGATCAGTTCAGTTCAGTTCAGTTGCTCAGTCATGTCCGACTCTTTGCGACCTCATGAACTGCAGCACGCCAGGCTTCCCTATCACCAGCTCCTGGAGCTTGCTCAAACTCACATCCATCGAGTCGGTGATGCCATCTAACAATCTCATACTCTGCCATCCCCTTCTCCTGCCTTCAATCTTTCCCAGCCATCAGGGTCTTTTCCAATGAGTCAGCTCTTCGCATCAGGCCAAAGTATTGGAGTTTCAGCTTCAACATCAGCCCTTCCAATGAATATTCAGGATTTTAGGATTGACTAATTGGATCTCCTTGTATTCCAAAGGACTCTCAAGAGGCTTCTCCAACACCACAGTTCAAAAGCATCAATTCTTTGGCTCTCAGATTTCTTTATAGTCCAACTCTCACATCCATACATGACTACTGGAAAAACCATAGCTTTGACTAGACGGACCTTTGTTGACAAAGTAATGTCTCTGCTTTTTTAATATGTTGTCTAGGTTGGTCATAGCTTTTCTCCCAAGGAGCAAGCATCTTTTAATTTTATGGCTACAGTCACCATCTGCAGTGATTTTGGAACCCAAGAAAACAAAGTCTCTCACTGTTTTCCATTGTTTCCCCATCTATTTGCCATGAAGTGATGGGACTGGATGCCATGATCTTAGTTTTCTGAATGTTGAGTTTTAAGCCAACTTTTTCACTCTCCTCTTTCACTTTCATCAAGAGGCTCTTTAGTTCTCTTTCTGCCATAAAGGAGGTATCACTGCATATCTGAGGTTATTGATATTTCTCCTGACAGTCTTGATTCCAGCTTGTGCCTTGTCCAGCCTGATATTTCACATGGTGTACTCTGCACATCAGTTAAATAAGCAGGGTGACAATATATGTACTTCTTCCCCGATTTGGAACCAGTCTGTTGTTCCATGTCCAGTTCTAACTGTTGCTTCTTGACCTGCACACAGGTTTCTCAGAAGGCAGGTCAGGTGGTCTGGTATTTCCATCTCTTGAAGAAATTTCCACAGTTGTTGTGATCCACACAGTCAAAGGCTTTGGCATAGTCAATAAAGCAGAAGTAGATGTTTTTCTGGAACTCTCTTGCTTTTTTGATGATCCAACAGATGTTGGCAATTTGATCTCTGGTTCCTTTGCCATTTCTAAATCCAGCTTGAACACCTGGAAGTTCACGTTTCACATTCTGTTGAAGCCTGGCTTGGAGAATTTGAGCATTATTTTGCTAGCGTGTGACATGAGTGCAATTGTGTGATAGTTTGAACATTCCTTGGGATTGCCTTTCTTTGGGATTGGAATGAAAACTGACCTTTTCAGTCCTGTGGCCACTGCTGAGTTTCCCAAATTTGCTGGCGTATTGAGTGCAGCACTTTCACAGCAGCATCTTTCAGGATTTGAAATAGCTCAACTGGAATTCCATCACTTCCACTAGGTTTGTTCGTAGTGATGCTTCCTAAGGCCCACTTGACTTTGCATTCCAGGATGTCTGACTCTAGGTGAGTGATCACACCATTGTGATTATCTGGGTCATGAAGATCTTTTTTGTATAGTTCTTCTATGTGTTCTTGCCATTTCTCCTTAATATCTTCTGCTTCTGTGAGGTCCATACTGTTTCTATCCTTTATTGTGCCCATCTTTGCATGAAATGTTCCCTTGGTATCTCTAATTTTCTTGAAGAGATCTCTGGTCATTCCCATTCTATTGTTTTCCTCTATTTCTTTGCATTGATCACTGAGGAAGGCTTTCTCCTTGCTATTCTTTGGAACTCTGCATTCAGATGGGTATATCTTTCCTTTTCTCCTTTGCCTTTAGCTTCTCTTCTTTTCTCAGCTATTTGTAAAGCCTCCTCAGACAACCATTTTGCCTATTTGCATTTCTTTTTCTTGGGGATGGTCACAAACCTCCATCCATAGTTCTTCAGGCACTCTTTCTATAAGATCTAATCCCTTTAATCTATTTGTCACTTCCACTGTATAATCATAAGGGATTTGATTGAGGTCATACCTGAATGGTCCAGTGGTTTTCCCTACTTTCTTCAATTTAAGTCTGAATTTTTCAGTAAGGGGTTCATGATCTGAGCCACAGTCAGCTCCAGGTCTTGTTTTTGCTGACTGTATAGAGCTTCTCCATCTTTGGCTGCAAAGAATACAATCAATCTGATTTTGGCATTGATCATCTGGTGATGTCCATGTGTAGAGTTTTCTCTTGTGGTGTTGGAAGAGGGTGTTTGCTATTGGCAAAACTCTGTTAGCCTTTGCCCTGCTTCATTTTGTAGTCCAAGGCCAAATTTGCCTGTTACTTCAGGTATTTCTTGACTTCCTAGTTTTGCATGCCAGTTCCCTATGATGAAAAGGACATCTTTTTTTGGGTGTTAGTTCTAGAAGGTCTTGTAGGTCTTCATAGAACCATTCAAGTTCAACTTCTTCAGCATTGCTTGTTGGGGCATAGACTTGGATTACTGTGATACTGGATGGTTTGCCTTGGATATTAACAGAGATCATTCTGTTGTTTTTGAGATTGTACCCAAGAACTGCATTTCAGACTCTTTTGTTGTCTATGAGGGCTACTCCGTTTCTTCTAAGGGATACTTGCTCACAGTAGTAGATATAATGGTCATCTGAATTAAATTCACCCATTCCAGTCCATTTTAGTTCACTGATTCCTGGAATGTCGATGTTCACTCTTGCCATCTCCTGTTTGACCACTTCCTATTTACCTTGATTCATGGACCTAACATTTCAGGTTCCTATGCAGTGTTGCTCTTTACAGCATCGGGCTTTGCTTCCATCACCCTCACATCCACAGCTGGGCTTTGTTTTTGCTTTGGTTCCGTCTCTTCATTCTTTCTGTGTTTATTTCTCCTGGGAAGATAGGCCAGCCATTCTGCGTGATACCTGTGTGGGGGCCACTTCCAGGGCTGGGCCACCTCCTGGGGAATTCTGGGAACTGCAGGAGAGAGACCCTTCTCCCGTGGACAGAGGAGCCTGGCAGGCTATAGTTCACGGGGTCGCAAAGAATTGGACGTGACTGAAGAGACTTAGCATTCACCTACTATTGTCTAGCTTTAAGTTTTATCAGCTTCCACCTCCCTCCTAATCCCTGCACCCGCGATAGGGTGGGGACAAAAAGTTAAGTATCTCTGAAAGGGAAAGAAATACACACTAAATTGCTATTAGGCCTTAAAGACAAGTTTCAGATCCCTTTTCTGAAGTGGGGCTAGTGGAAAGAGAAAGCCTGTTGTTCCTGGACACATAGTGGGGCAGGGGGGTGGGGAGGATGCCCAAAGGGAGAACGGGCTTGGAATCAGGACTCTGAAGGAAACTCTTAGGCTCCTGCATAAGCATTTTAGTCCAGCTAACGATCAAATGATCAATTTCATAGCCTTGAAGCCTTAAGTAAGAATGGGCTCCCTTCCTTGGAATGGGATTTATGCAGAGACCTTCTAGAAATGGATGAAACAGCAGCTCTGCTCATGACTCATTTCTACCCTCTCCTGGGCTTGGTAGAGAAGGGCCCCGGTGGGGTCCCCAGCCTGGAAGGGGGTGAGTGAAACAATTCTCCCCCATTCAGGTAGGCCTGTTGCCCACCAGAGTCAGAGAAGTGGGGTAAGGACAGGGCAGCAGTCAGTAGACGACTGATGAGTGTGGACTGTGCTGGGCCTGGTCAGGGGAGGCAGCAGTTCTACCAGAGGGCTCTAGCTAGTGCAACAGCAAAATCCAAACTGAGGCCCTGTCCTGCTGTGTTGGCTGCTTCAGAGGGAAGGCTGGAGGACGTCACTTTTACAAGGCTCATTGGGGTTTGTGAAAGGCAGCTCAGCAGACCCCACATCACTGCATGGAAAACCAGCCACCTCCTGTGACATATTAACACTGTGTGCCCGCCCTTTCAAACCATGATACTTGAACAGAGTGTATCCACTTAACGATAACTTAAGATACCAGCTTCACCTAGTTAAGAGAACAGCCTGGTCACTTAAAGAGAAAGCCATTTTTACAAGACGTATTAGTCTCCCTTGACTGCCCAGAGAGGAACTGAGTGGCTTAAAGAAACGAAATGTATTCTCTCACAGTTCTGGAGGCAGAAGTCTGAAATCAAAGTGTGGGAGGACTACACTCTCTCTGAAGGCTGAAGGGAAGAATCCTTCCTCGTCTCTTCCTAGCCTCTGGCAGTGGCCGGCATTCCTTGGTGTTCGTGGCTTGTAGCTGCATCCCTGTCATCCCTGCCTCTGTCTTCACAAGGCTTTCCCCCACTGTGTGTCTGTCTCTGTGTCTCTTCTTTCCCTTCTCATGAGAACACCAGTCAGATTGGATTAAGGGCCCACCCTGCTCCAGTATGACCTTATCTTAATAAATTATATCTGCAATGACCCTATTTTCAAAATAAGGTCACCTTCTCAGGTACTGGAAGTTAGAACCTCAGCCTATGTTTTGGAGGACACACAATTCAATAGACAGTACAAGGTAACTTTTTTTTTCTTTTGGCATTCCCCCAGGCCTTGTGAAGGGATATTTTGCCTGGGAACCTGACCAGTTCTCTAGAGTTAACCTTGACCATGCTCTTTGAGATCTCTGGTTCCTGTATGCCTCTGTTGAATCCACTGAGTACTTCTTTCTGGCTATTATATATTCTTTACTGGGTAAAATATACATAACAAAATTTCCCATTTTAACCATATTAAACATATAACTCAGTGGCATCAGGTATGCTTATCATGTGGTACAGCCACTACTGCCGGTCTCTGGCTATCGTTTTTTCTTTCCCAACATGAGAAGCTTCAACCTTTGCAAGAGATAGGATGCTGGAGGGAGGAAGAAGATAGACAGATGGCCACCTGGAAAAGTCAGGTCCCGAATAACTGCAGGCTGATTTCTAACAGGGACTTCAAACAGATCAAACCTCAACCACTGACCACTGCTTGATTGTATTTATAATTATTCCTCTTTTGTCTTTTAGATTCTACCTCAAGATGTTTGATGACTACCCCAAGTCTCGGAGAGCCCTCATTCCATTCATCTTTTAAAGAAACCAAAGAACAAGGGAACAAATCTCCCATGATCCTGTTGAAAACCATCAAGCTGCTGAACCTGTAACTTTTAAAGTCCCACTGTGTATGTGTAATAGTGTGGCGTCCTGGCAGCTGGCCTGAGGAGTCTGCATGGGCCCCCCTAGCATCTCCTCCCAACCCCCTGGGGGTCTCTGTGCTGCTCTCCTGTTGAAGAATAAGGCCCCACCTTTTAATGCAGAGATACCTGCTTCTTAGCTATTCCTCCTATAAAGTGCAAACTTCCCTATGTGTTTTTTCCTTTGAATGACCCAAGTACATGTGGCTTTATACCTACTCTATATCAGTGTTAAGACTTTATGCAGTCGAGAAAGATTTCAGTTAAGGGCATTGCTTATAGAATTTATTAAAGGTACACATTTGACTCATATACAAATTAGCAGCAATTTAAATTCTGAAGCTGCACAGACCCAGAGCAATTCTCCTCCCAAATGAAAACCTACTCACCTCTTCCTTTTCCTTAGTTAATTATGAAAGATGTGACATGATTAAGTAGACTTTGAGCAG
Source organism: Odocoileus virginianus (assembly GCF_023699985.2). NCBI lineage: Eukaryota > Metazoa > Chordata > Mammalia > Artiodactyla > Cervidae > Odocoileus > Odocoileus virginianus. The sequence continues at coordinate 14,009,421 of NC_069675.1, read as the reverse complement.
AGGAGCCCTCTCTTCATTCTGCTGAAGATGCAACAATACATTGACCCCATTTCAAATTTGTGCATTGTCTTAGTGGCTCTGTGTTCCTGAAGATTTCACAATCCCCATTAGAGATATCATACACAGGCTAACACAGATAACTGGTGTGGATTTTACCAAAGGTCAGGTTTTAATGACCACAAAGAAGAAAAGATGACTCTGGTTGACCACAGAGGGATAAAGTATTTTACATATAGACTGCAAACTCTCATGTTTTTGGAAACTGGTGTGTGTATGTGCTTAGTCGCTCAGTCGTGTTTGTATCTTTGTGACCCCATGGACTATAGCCCACCAGACTCCTCTGTCCATGGGGATTCTTCAGGCAAGAATACTGGAGTGGGTTGCCATGCCCTTCTCCAGGGGATCTTCCCAACCCAGGAATTGAACCCAGGTCTCCTGCATTGCAGGCAGATTCTTTACCATCTGAGCCACCAGGGAAGCCCTGGAAAATGGTGGAAATAGCCAAATAATGAGAGTGTCAGACAATGGAAAGTACCGAGTTGGAGTGTATGCTGTTTCCCTTGACCAGACGTGTACAGTGATGGTGAAGCATCTCAGAAGCACTCAGCATCTCTTCCCTTCTGGAGTTTCTGCACCACAATCCTCAGGATCTGTTCAAGAAGGAATCCCCTAGAGGTGCCTTGAACCTCAGTCCTTAGAAGTCCTGGGAGCCGAGGCTGGAATTCACAACCAGAGGGACACTTCTAGGCAGACAATCTGCTTTGTTTGGCCCCAACAGTGTTTTACACATAGTTTGGTTTTATTTTTCTTTTTACATTAAAAGTTTCCAAAATTTAAAAATTAGGAGGTTTCTTCATTTTCCAGTTTCTTTTAGAACATTGGAGAATCTGGGCCTGTGGAGCCTGCCAAGAACTGGGACTGGTCAGCTGGTAGACATCAGAATTTGCAACCTCAGTGGAGGGGGGGGGGGGGTCACCCTCAAGTGGATGCTGAAACTTTGGGCTCTCTAAGGAAGGGACTGAACCCTCCTAATCAGAATACATGATGATATTTGTCTTTGCAGGTCTAGGTTTGTGTCCAGCATTGGTAATCTCTAGCAAATCTCTTTGAGAAGTGAGCACCAGTTTCATCATATGTAGTGCGAAGTGCAGAAATTCACTAGATAAAATACATAGGACACCCAAAAGATCTGAAGATGTATATGACTGAAAAATACAAATTGTAATCATTTATACACATGTTTTTCTGTTTAAATGACTCTTGAATTATGGATAAGTAATTTTTTTGAATTAAAAGATCCCCAAACTTATAAATATTTTCATAAGGTGTTGAGCTGTGTTTGTTCCCTTTTATTCTGTGTGTTTTTGTTTGTTTGTGTTCCCTGAGTGCTGCTTCCTTTCTTCCTTCCTTTTTTCCTTTCTTTCTTTCTTCCTTTCTATTTTGCCAACTTGAAATTCAGGGCCCTGAGCTGAAAATAAAAGAGAAATATGACTTATAGAGCTTGTCAACCACAGCTTATTGCATCAGGCAGGTGCAATAAAGGTGCAGGAGAATGTACTAAGGCTGGATGCCCCTCCAGGTGTTCAGGAATACAGCGGGGAGTGGGGAAACCACGCTCAGTGAAATCAGTCTTAAGGTGTAGGTTGGCCTCTGTGAAATGACTTCCAGTTCTCTCTGCAACACTTAAAACTGCCTTTATGAAATCCTTTATCTTATTACTATATATAATACCCAGACCAGTCTGTGATTTGTAATAAATGCTCAATATATGGTAGCTATTATTTGCTCAGTGTGTGCAATCTCAGAACGAAAACTGCTGTTCAGCAATTTCAGGTTCTTGCCACTAGAGGGTGCTCTTTAGAATTTTGTTTAGGACAACTGATTTTATTATACTTAGGTCTAACTCACAGGTTTGAAATTTAAGAAACTCATAATTACAATTTATCATGATCAAGGACTTTCTTAATTTAAATATAGGGTAGAATAAACTTCATATAATTTTATTTGTTTTTAGATTTTTTTGGATGAGGGCCATTTTTAAAGTATTTATTGAATTTATTACAATATTGCTTCCAGTTTATGCTCTGATTTTGTTGTTGCTGTTGTTGTTACTGTTTCTCATGCTTTGGGTTTTTGGCTGCAAGGCATGTCGGCTCTTAGCTCCCTGACCAGGAATTGAACTAGCACTACCTGCATTGGGAGGTGAAGTCTTAACCACTGGACCCCCAGGGAAGTCCCAACTTCCTGTAATTTTAAATATTCTCTTGATAACTGAAGTATTCTCAGGGCTCTAGGACTACTGTTTTTAACTCGATTTCTCTGTTTAGGTCTAGGATATGCATGCAGAAGGAATACAATAAAGTCTGAAGGTATGCTCATCCCTAAACATATTTCCCTTTTCTCCTAACACTGAAGTGCAACAAAAATATGGTTATTTTAGATGGAGTGTTTTTTCTTTTCAAATCGGGGCTAAAATATGACTGGCTTAGTTAATCAGCTACTCCGTCTTGCTCTTGCTGAAATGTTCACGGAGGGAATGTTTTCCTACTGACCTATAGGAGGTGTTGCAATGTTTTGTTTGCTTTCTGAATTAAAGAGATAAAGGACATTTAGGACATCAGTTATAGATGGAGACACTAAAACCCAGTGTTAAATGCCTTCCAAGGTGTTGCACAGCTGGTCTTATCTTGTCCCTTTAAGGGTCAGAATTCTTCTTTTCTTCGTTAAGCACAGCAGGCTTTTATAAGAGAGACCCAGCAGATCCCTCCTAGATAGGTGTGGATTTGAGGCCTGAACACACTCAGCAATCACTTACTGATACTTATGATATGAAAGTGGTGAGGGGTGGGGACATAGTGTTGAATTAGACATGATTCTTGCCCTTTACAGGCTGCCATTTGGATTTCTGAAAAGTATTGCAGGAGAAAAATAGCCAGAGCTTAATTGCGGTGCCACAGTTCAGATGCACAGATTGTTATGGGCTTTGGGGGGGAACTGTTCCCCTCACTCTGTGGGGAGGATCCAGCTGATGTCCTTATCTTGAACCTATTTGATAAAATGAAGGTGCAGGAGAGAGGACACGTGTGTTCAGCAAATGTCACAACTCTCCCAGCTCCCTAAGACTTACCTTCATAAGAAGCAGCATTGGTTCTGCCTTGTTCAGGAGGAGAAAACACTGCTAATGAAAAGTTTGTGAATAAATAGTGATTTAGGTGGTTTAAACTCTTTCAAAAACCAGTTAATATATCTATGATTTTACTGTCCTGCAGTTTTGCAATAGCTGTCTTGACTTTTCGTGGTAACTTCATGACAACTCGCCAAGAAGCAAGGACGAAAACACGGCTTGTGAAGGGATGGATCTGTGAGGAGTCATTTCCTTTTTTGCCCAGCTTTTTTATTATCTACTAGGCTGTGGGCTGAGGTCCAGGCATGGCAAATACGCAGGTTAACAATACATAAAGCAAAACCTTTACATAAAGCAAAACCTTCTAGAGAAGGCTGCTGATTGTTTTATAGCATCTGTACTCTCCCATGATGAAACAGGCATGGTGCCAGACAGTCATGTAGGTGCTTGGATGATTTAGTGGCCATTGAGTGGATTTAATTTCTAAACAAGAGATTCGCTCTTTTTCTCTCTAAGTCCACTGAGCTGTGATCTTAAAAGGTTCTGTGTCATTTGTATCATGTCCTGTTTCTTCCTACTAACCACACCTTAGGGTCTGGACGAGTGAAATACTCTTTGGGAAAAGGTCAGAGTATGTACTATATACCATGTTAATGCCTTTTGTCCTAACCTTCGTGGGTACAGGGCTTGGCTTTGCTCAGTGTGGTCAGAGTCCAGGTGAAGGATTTCCATTATCCTCTCCACCTGGCAGGCTGGCTGGGAGGAGGGGAGAACAGAGAGAGAAAGCGGGGGAAGGTAGGGTTTCCTTGGGAGGAGTCGGGAGGAAGTGGGGGATGGTTGGCAGGGAAGTGGGGCAAATGGCCTTGGGAGCGGGGCCTTCTGACAGAATGGTTTCTTCCTTTCCCTGGTGTCCAGGTCTGTATCAGCCAGATCCTTGCCTTATCTTCCCAGGGGAAAAAAATTCCCTCTGAGAGAGAAAGTAAGCCCTTCTCAGAGCTTTTTTTTTTTAAGAGCTCCTTTTTTTATAAGGGAAGAAGCTGAGTTCCTTAAAACATAAGCCATATGGCTGTGCCTCGAGATAAATAGTTTAATTGTATTTCTGTCCGCTCACCTCATAAAGATGGTTTTAAGTCCACGGAGCAGTGTCACTTGTCAGAAAGAGGTGAAGGAACTGTTCCGAGAAGCGCGTGGCAGCATCCAAGTTCTGGGAGACCAGTGTGGGGAGAGGAGAGCAGCCAGAGGGACAAGAGTGGGCAGGCTTCCCTTCTGCACCAGCTTCGTTTTCCTTTACGTCAGAGGCCCCGAGGAAGATGATCCTTTTGCGGTGCATTTTTCAGCACGGGCTAGAAAGCAAGTACCATAAAAATGAATTAAATTTTATTAATTCATTAATCTATTAATTCATTTTGTTAATTAATAATTTAATGTCAGATTCTACACTATAGAGGGATAGACATAAATGTAAACTGTGTTAAGTTAAAGATACATATTGTACAAACTCTAGGGCAACAATTTAGCAAAGAGATATAAATAATAAACTAATAGAAAAAATGAAAAGCAGTCACAAAAAAAGTTAACCCTTAATCCCCAAATAACGCAGGAAAAGTAGAAGAAATGAAAACAAAGGAAAAAAACAGAAGGGAAAAATAGCAGATAGTGAGATGGTATTTGCGGGGAGCCTGAGAAGGGTTCGGAGGGCCTGTCACATCAACTGAGCCCTCACTATGTCCATTATGAAACTAGAGACGAACTTTAAATATGGGCAAAACTCTCAACATATTTTATTGAAAATTTGAGATAGAAAAATGTAAAAGAAGAAAACAAGTCTTGTAGCCTTCTATACAGTAGTCATTTGGACTCTACGGGCTCTATCTAATCCTTATCTGGTCTTCTCAAATGCAATTGAAGTCTACTCTTCCCTGACATAGGATGCATTCCTACTCTGAAATTTGTAGGTGCCAGGAATGCTCTAACTCTCCATCCCCCAACTTGGCAACCAGCAGGATTACAGCAGAGCCTAATGTAGCTGAAACACCACCACATTTGTCAGTTGTTCTAATGCACTCTCCTCCATCCTAAAAGCCATAGAAATAAGTTAGGTAAAAGCAGATTTGTTCTGCCCTGTAACAAATCTGTCTTGATAGATTCATTATCTTGCTTTAGCCTGTAAGAACTGTAAGGAAAATCCAGATGCCTGGTGATTGCTGAAGACACATCACAGCAAATTTTTCATGCATTAAGGAAATTTATACTGAGAAAACTGGATATTTACATGTAGGAGAAGGGATCTGACTCCTTACCTTGTAAAACAAACAAAAATTAACTCAAAGTGAATCATAAAGCTAAATGTAAGAGATTAAATTATAAAACCCATAGACGCAAACACAGGAATAAATCTTTATGATGTTGGATTAGGCAGTGATTTCTTAGATATGATACCAAAAGCACAAGGAATAATAGAGAAGATTGGCACCTGAACTTTATCAGAATCGAAATCTTTTGTATCTCAAAGTTCAGTTCAGTCGCTCAGTCATGTCTGACTCTTTGGGACCCCATAGACTGCAGCATGCCCGGCCTCCCTGTTCATCACCAACTCCCGGAGCTTACCCAAGCTCATGTCCATAGAGTCAGTGATGCCATCCAACCACCTCATCCTCTGTTGTCTCCTTCTCCTCCTGCCTTCAATCATTCCCAGCATCAGGGTCTTTTCCAATGAGTCAGTTCTTTGCATCAGGTGGCCAAAGTATTGTAGTTTCAGCTTCAGCATCAGTCCTTCCAATGACTATTCAGGACTGATTTCCTTTAGGATGGACTGGTTGGATCTCCTTGCTGTCTAAGGGGCTCTCAAGAGTCTTCTCCAACACCACAGTTCAAAAGCATCAATTCTTCAGTGCTCAGCTTTTCTTTCAAAGAACACCACCAAAAAGTAAAAAGGCAACCCACAGACTGGGGACAAATATTTGTCAGTCATGTATCTGATAAGGGGCTTATATCCAGAATATAAAAACCTCTTACAACTCAATAATAAAAGGGCAGATAACTCAATTAAAAATGGACAAAGGATTTGAAATGATATTGCTTTAGAAAAGATACACAAATGCCCCATAAGGACATAATGAGAGGCTCAACATTATTAGTCATTCGAGAAATGCAATCACAATCACAATTAGATGCTGTTTCACACCCACTAGAACGACGCTAATAAAAAAGTAATGACGAAGGCTGATGAGGATGTGAAGAAATCACATTTCTTAAACATTTGCTGGTGGGAAGATAAAATGGTGCAGTGTGTTTGGAAACCAGTTTGGTGGTTCCTGAAATGTTCCTGAAAATGTTAAACATACCTTACCCAATAACTCAGCAATTCTACTCTTAGGTATTTACCTTCTTTTAGTTGGGTGAAAGCAGCAAGCAACCCGCAAAGACAACTGATTAAATACCTCTTTGCAGGGACAAGCTTGACTGAACCCTCTTCACAGGGTTGGCCTGTGGCATGGCGGAGAAACAGCTGTGGGAGAGGAGCCCAGAGAGGAAAGACGGACGGTGCTTGGAGCGCCCTCTGGTGGGGACTGCTTAGAAGTGCAGTAGGTGCTGTGGGCACCTGGGGACTGGGGTGAGAATTAGCGCCACAAACTCTGGCGGAGAGAGGCCAGAAAGAAGCAACGGGTAAATCTTAAGGGAGAGAGACTTGACTAGCTATAGGAAGACAAAGAACCTGGCTGTGAGTTCCCCATCGCTGGAGTGTTCAAGAAGAGAATGGAAGATAACTTGGGGAAGGTCAGGTTGAATAGAAGCTAGGGTTTTGACTAATGTTTTCTAAGCCCTCTTCAAAGTTTACGACTCTAAGTGCTAGGCATTGAAGGAAAAATTCCTGGTTGACAAATTTTCCTGGGCTAATCCGGCCTACGGTCCCAACTGGTACTGTAGGAAAATCAATCTAGCCCCACCTAGTAGCTCTCAAGGCATCAATAATTCAGTTGCATTGGGCTTTGAGTCTAACACCTGGATGTGAGTGGATGGAAAAATGCAGGGCTCAAGGAGTTACCTCAGTTCCAGGGAGAGCCTTATCTGCTGGAGCACCAGATTCTGGGCAACAGCTACAGAAGTTCTGTCTACAGAAGAGGGGTTAGTGCTCCCAAATACTTGCACTACTTGCATTTAAAGGAAATAGTGGAGAAAAGAAGACGGAGAAATTGTGATAGAGGAGAAGCGACTCTAAGAAAGGTATGGGTGACTTGTTTATGTTAATAACTTTATTAGACAAATTTTTTTTTCATAGATTTTTAGGAGAAAGAAGAACGTAAGAAAGCAAAATGGTAGTCAGTTCAGTTCAGTCGCTCAGTCGTGTCTGACTCTTTGTGACCCCATGAACCGCAGCATGCCAGGCTTCCCTGTCCATCACCAACTCCCAGAGTTCACCCAAACCCATGTCCATCGAGTCGGTGATGCCATCCAACCATCTCATCCTCTGTCATCCCCTTCTCCTCCTGCCCTCTATCTTTCCCAGCATCAGGGTCTTTTCAAATGAGTCAGCCTTTTGCATCAGGTGGCCAAAGTATTGGAGTTTCAGCTTCAACATCAGTCCTACCAATGAACACCCAGGACTGATCTCCTTTAGGACTGACTGGTTGGCTCTCCTTGCAGCCCAAGGGATTCTCAAGAGTCTTCTCCAACACCACAGTTCAAAAGCATCGATTCTTCAGTGCTCAGCTTTCTTTATAGTCCAACTCTCACATCCATACATGGTATGAGATGTCTTTTCCTTATCAACTTGATAAGAAATTATTTATTTACAAAAAACTGCCTCTGTTTTGAGTATATGTATGATGAGTGTGCTATACATCAGTGAAACTACAGTTCCAATCAAGATACGGCATATTTCCTCATCCTAAAGATTCCTTACCACTTTGTAGTCCGCTCTTCCCTCCAACCCTAGTCACAGTCAAGCACTGAAGTGATTTTCTTCACCGCAGTTTTGTTCTTTAGTCGCTAAGTCGTGTCCAACTCTGTGTAGCCCCACAGGCTGTAGCTCCCCAGGCTCCCCATGGGATTCTCCAGGCAAAAATATTGGAGTGGGTTGCTAGTTCTTTCTCCAGAGGATCTTTCCTACCTAGGGATCAAACCTGGGTCTCCTGCATTGCAGGCAGATAGATTCTTAACTATCGGAATCACTAGGCAGGTTGGGTGACGGCAAGTAAGCCCATCCTTCTGAGACTGTCTGCATGTGTGCTCAGTTGTGTCCAGCTCTTTGTTATTTGCATTTTATCTCAATGGAATCATACAGCATGTCCTCTATTATGTGCTGGTTTCTTCTCTGGGCATAACAAGGCAGTCATGAGACTCATCCATGTGATTGTGTGGATCAGTAGAAATGAGTGCCATTCCACTATTTGGAAGCATCTTTATTTCATCTTCATTCTTGAAAAGCATTTTTGTGGTATATAGAATTCTTAGTAAACTGTTTTGTTTTTTTTTAAACTGTCAGTGCTGTAAAGATGTTTTTCACTGTATATTGACCTTTCCTGATGAGAAGTTGTGATCATTCAAATAATTGTTCAATGTTATGTTTATGTGTCATTTTTTTTTTCAGAGATCATACTTCCTGATTTTCTCTTTATCTTTGGTTTTCAACTGTTTGAAAAATGATGTATCTAGGTGTGCTTCTCTTCAACTTTATCCTGTTTGAGGTTCATGAAACCACAGAATTTTTAAATTTAAATTATTAACTAAATTTTGGAAGTTTGGGCTGTTATTTCTTCAAATACTTTTTTCTGCTCCCTTTTCTCTCCCTTTGTCTTTAACTACATTTACACATATATCAACCTTTTCAAATTGTTCCATATATCCAAGAGGCTGTGTTGATTTTTTCTTGTTGTTTAGATTGTATACCTTCTATTGATCCATCTTTAAATTATGGCCTTCAGAAGAAAGTCACAAAAAAGGGGATGTTATTGTTTTCCACTCTGTTCCTTGCAGCAGATTTCAATCTCTTCCAAAAATTGCCTGCTTTTGTTACATCTCTAGAGTCTCAGGTAGTTGTTTTTATATTTTGTCCAGACTTTACAACTCTTATTTGCAGCAAGTTCAGGTTTTTAGGTGTTCATTTCCCAATACAGTAAGCAGAAACTAAAGGTAGTATTTTACCTTGAAGTTAGCATGGGTTTAACCCAACCACTCACAATTTATACAATCATTTTCACAGATGGCTCTCAATGAATTAATAATAATAATAATAATAGTGACCTAAGGTCTGTAAAAACAGTTAAAGATTAAAAACTATTCCTTATATCACACTTGTTAATGAAGAGAAGAACTTGTACATTTTCAAGAACTCAAATCATTTTCACTGATTTTACTCCTACTTAACTAGGCAGGTCTTGCTGACTCTCAATGCCTTGGCTTCATTATCACTTTTTTAAAAAGTTAAACTATACTGGTCTGCCCTGAAAAATATTCTACAGAGAAAAGAGATGTTCCTTGCAAAAAAGTTGTGTGGTTAAATATATGTGGAATCTGTAGGATTAAACAAAGTTGAATAGGGTTCTTTCTTGCAGTATTTTTCAAAGCCTTTAATATGTTAATACATATTCTGTGTTTTCAAAAAGAGGAAAAGATACTACTTATTTTTGCTTTTGTCTCAAGCTGTAATATGGCTTAGTGTGCTACTATCACTGATTCTACCTTTGTTTAAAACCTTGATATTTTGTTCACAATAGACTTTTTGTATGTTGCTTTGTTCTTTAAATGCTGCATTAGAATATTATTTATATTGATTACTGAGTTTTTTTGTGCCCTCTTAAATTTTGCAACAGAAAAGCAAGTGCCTGTTTCACCTCATTTGCCTCACTCTAGTCCCAGTGCCAATAGCAGCTGAATTGATAGATTTCTATTTACTATTTACTAACAACGCTTTGTATTTTCCCAAATGTGGAATCAAACAGACTTCTCGTTTATAGGATTTTCTAATGACTTATCTTATGAACCCCTTATCCTCTCTTTCTATACTTTACCTCCTCTTGTCACTTGAACATTCAGCACTCAGTTACCCTCTTTGAGTTTTTGTTCCTTTTCCTTTCTTTCCCTTCCAAACTAAGAATATCTCCCCCACTGCACTTATACTCCTCAGCTAATCCAGCTCTGCTTCCAAATCCCACTCTTGTTTCACTCCCTTCTTTCAAGTTCCCCAGACTCACTCCCTTTGCTGCCTTTTGTTCATGCATTCCCCAGTGGTCCCACACAACTTGGTCATGACTTATGTCCTGTCTAGGATGGTTTCTTGACCATTTTATGGATGCAAGTCTCGTCCCCTCTGAGGTCCAGAGCCTGTGTCTCCCACTTCAGGACCCTTTTAGCATAAGGCGCTATGGGAACCTGTACAGGTCTCAGTAACTGCTATGGTGAAGGACTGCTTCAGAATTCCCGCAATGCACTCTTCTTCTCTCAACTCTCTGGTCTTTTTCTTTTTCCGAGTCTCAGGTATAAAGGATTATAATTTGACATCTGGGTATGGTACAAAGTGGTCACCACCACAAATCTCGTTACCATCTGTCACCGTACAGTTGACCCCCTTCACTCATTTTGCCTACCCTCTAACCCCCCTTGTCTTCTAGTAGCCACGAATCTGTTCGCTTTATCTTAGTTTTTATTTAGTTTGTTTATTCATTTGTTTGTTTTAGATTTCATATATGAGTGAAGTCATAAAGTATGTGTCTTTCTCTGTTTGACTTATTTCTCTTAATGTTATATCTTCAAGGGCCTATTCATGTTGTTGCAAATGGTAGAATTTCATTCTTCTTTTGTGGCTGAGTAGTGGTCCACTGGATATGCATACCACATTTTCTTCATCTGTTCATCCATTGATGGACACTTATGTTGTTTCTATATCTTGGCTATTGTAAATAATGTGGCAATAAATATAGGGCTGCATGTATCTCTTTGAATTACTGTTTTCATGTTCTTCAGATAAATACATATTTGTTTCTGTTCTTCAGAAGTGGAATAGCTAGTAGCTCTCTTCTTGATTTTTTTTTAATTTTTTATTTTATTTTATTATTTTTTTTCCATTTTCTTCTTGATTTTTTGAGGAACCTCCACACTGTTTTCCATAGTGGCTACATCAATTTACAGTACAGGCAACAGTTGATGAAGGTTCTCTTTTCTCCATATCCTATTCAGCATTTGTTATTTCTTGTTTTTTTTTTTTTTTTTTTTTTTTTAATACTAATAGCTACTCTGGCAGGTGGGAGGCCACGTATCTTTGTGGTTTTGGTTTGTATTTTTCTAATAATTGGAGATGTTGAACACCTTTTCATATATACCTGTTGGCCATATGCATGTCTTCTTCAGAGAAGTGTCTATTTAGATCCTCTGCCCATGTTTTAATCCGGTTGTTTGCTTTTGTGTTGAGTTATATGTGTGAGTTCTTTATATATTTTGATATTAACTCCTTATTGGATATATGATTTGCAAATATCTTCTCCCATTCAGCAAGTTAACTTTTCTGTTTTTGACAATGGTTTCCTTCTCTGTGCAGAAATATTTAGTTTGATGTAGTTCCATTTGTCTATTTGTGCCTTTGTTTTTCTTGCCTTTGGAGTCAAAAATATCATAGAGATAGATGTCTATGCTATGTTTTCTTTTGAGAATTTTGTAGCTTCAGATCTTAGGTTAATTATTCATTTTGAATTAATTTTTGTGTACGGTATAATATAGTTGCCTTCTTTCATTCTTTTGCATGTGGCTGTCCGGTTTTCTCAACACCATGTATTGAAGAGACTATCCTTTCCTTACTAAATGTTCTTCACTCTTTGTTGTATAGTAATTGTATATATTTACTCTTGCCTGGAAAATTCCATGGGCAGAGGAGCCTGGTAGGCTACAGTCCATGGGGTCGCGAAGAGTCGGACATGACTGAGCGACTTGACTTTCACTTTTCACTTTCATGCATTGGAGAAGGAAATGGCAACCCACTCCAGTGTTCTTGCCTGGAGAATCCCAGGGACGGCGGGGCCTGGTGGGCTGCTGTCTATGGGGTCACACAGAGTCGGACGTGACTGAAGAGACCTAGCAGTAGCGTGGGTTTATTTACAGGCTCTCAGTTCTGTTCTACTGATCTGTGTGTCTGTTTTTTGTACGAGTGCTATCAGTTCAGTTCACTTAGTCGTGTGCAACTCTTTGAAACCCCATGGACTGCAGCACGCCAGGCCTCCCTGTCCATCACCAACTCCTGGAGCTTGCTCAAACTCATGTTCATTGAGTCAGTGATGCCATCCAACCATCTCATCCTCTATCTTCCCCTTCTCCTCCTGCCTTCAATCTTTCCCAGCATCAGGATCTTTTCCAATGAGTCAGTTCTTCCCACCAGGTGGCCAAAGTATTGTAGCTTCAGCTTCAGCATCAATCCTTCCAGTGAATATTCAGAACTTATTTCCTTTAGGATTGACAGGTTTGGTCTTGCAGTCTAAGGGACTCTCAAGAGTCTTCTCCAACACCACAGTTCAAAAGCATCAATTCTTTGGCTCTCAGATTTCTTTATAGTCCAACTCTCACATCCATACATGACTACTGGAAAAACCATAGTTTTGACTAGACAAACTTGTTGGCAAGTAATGTCTCTGTTTTTCAATATGCTGTCTAGGTTGGTCATAGCTTTTCTTCCAAGGAGGAAGCGTCTTTTAATTTTGTGGCTGCAGTCACCATCTGCACTGATTTTGGAGCCCAAGAAAATAGTCTCTCACTGTTTCCATTGTTTCCCTGTCTATTTGCCATGAAGTGATGGGACTGGATGCTATGATCTTAGTTTTTTGAATGTTGAGTTTTAAACCAACTTTTTCACTCTCCTCTTTCACTTTCATCAAGAGGCTCCTCAGTTCCTCTTTGCTTTCTGCCATTAGGATAGTGTCATCTGCATATCTGAGGTTATTTCTTCCTGCAATCTTGATTCTGGCTTGTGCTTCATCCAGCCCAGTGTTTTGCAAGATGTACTCTGCATATAAATTAAATAACCAGGGTGACAATATATAGCCTTGACGTACTCCTTTCCCAATTTGGAACCAGTCTGTTTTTCCATGTCCGGTTTTAACTGTTGCTTCTTGACCTGCATACAGATTTCTCAGGAGGTAGGTTAAGTGGTCTGGTATTCCCATCTCTTGAAGAATTTTCCACAGTTTGTTGTGATCCACACAGCCAAAGGCTTTGGCATAGTCAATAAAGCAGAAGTAGATGTTTTTCTGGAACTCTCTTGCTTTTTCTATGATCCAAGGGATGTTGGCAATTTGATCTCTGATTCCCCTGCCTCTTTCAAATCCAGCTTGAACATCTGGAAGTTCTTGGTTCACCTCTTGTTGAAGTCTACTGTTCACATACTATTGAAGTCTTCTATAAGCTTGTTAATATAGTTTGATATAGGGAATGATACCTTCAGATTTTTTCTTCTTTCTCAAGGTTGTTTTGGCTCTTTGTGGTCTTTTGTAATTCCATTAATTTTTAGAATTATTTTTTCTAGTTCTGTGAAATCTGCCATTGGAATTTTGTTAGGGTTTCCACTGAATCTGTAGGTTGTTTTGGATAATACAAATATGTGGCAGGGGTGTGGGTTTTCCCTTGGCAAGACCATATCTCTACATCTACCAATTTCAAAAATATCTTTTCATCCTTTCTTGTGAGGATCTGTTCATCCAGTTTTCAGGTATAATCCTGGGAGGATTGTTCCACATGTAATTGTAGATTTGCTGTGTTCTTGGAAATTTGGAGGAGTTCCCTCCAAGGATTTTCAAGTTCATACACTTTCCTGCAAACAATCCTCAGGGTTATCTGTCTTAGACCAGATCACAATCTGCCTCTCACCAGCATAAATAGCAGATCTTCTCCTTCTTTAGAAATGTAGATATCTGACCAAGGATATAGCTGATAGAGTAGTGGGTAAGGTGGTGTGTATTCTGTTAACATGCTGTCTCTATTCTATAAACTACCAGTTGTTTCATCTCCTTCAAGAAGAACCTAAAATTTTTCTGGACCTCCTGCCCCTCAAGTTTATCTTTGTACCAAGTAACTTACCTGCTTTGTCTGCTTAGAACATTGCAACCAGAAGGAAACTGATGTTTAAAGGATTTTTTGTGACTCACTGACGGTTTTCTCCAGTAAACAGGTTTTCTTCAAACATCTGAAGCTTAGATAGGAAGCAAAGCTCTCTGAAACCAAGAGATCTAATAAAGGGAAATCTGATGTAATCCATCTCAACCTTCTTTCTATTAAGTTAGTCTTCATTATTAGAAACAGAGGCTACAATTTGTGCCAAAAAAAAAAAAAATCAATACGACAGCTAATTTATTCTCTGGGTCTTTTCTTTTATTCTATCCATTTTATTGATGGATATTAAGTGCAATTCTATTTTTTAATGAGTGTCTTACACTGGAATAAAGTGTAGTGAGCCAGGAATAAAAGAGAATAGTTTAATGCTGGTTTGCTAACTGATCCTTCTAAAGGGTCAATTCAGGGGCTTCTGAATGGCAAAAGGGTGCCTAAGCTGATGTCTCCTGGGATGGCCAAAAGAGAGGAAAGTGCTTCGGGAAAAAAAGATTGAATTGTACTCAGATGTTTGACATGCTTTCTTTGTCCTCATGGTGCCTGTATCATTGTAAAAGTGAACAAGAGTTTGGGGAACGAGAATTAACTCCTGTGCAGCTGTTGGTTCAGTTGTGCTGCTCTTCCCCCGGCTCCCCGGCTCCCCAAGATTAGCTGTGATCAGGCTCTCCAGGGAGCCGTGCAGAGGAAAAAACTGTATGATTGCAGTTTTCCCTCAAACACCTGGTTGATGGTGACATCAAAAGCAGGGAAGGGGGTGTTTTGACCCCTCATCCTGGGCCACTCCTCATTCTCAGTTTCCCAAGTGAGGAGAGGTTAAGAGAAGTAACGTCAAGCAAAAGTTCACTAAAGATTAAAGGGGGAAGGGGACTCCCTGCTAAGGTCTGTTTCAGAGGTCACCTAAGGCAGTTACTTTGTGCCTTTTTACTTGGTGTCCAAATTTCTCAGCAGGTCAGAGGATAGAATAAGGAGTTTCTAAACCAGGTGAGACAGCAGAGTGATCTTAGAAGCCAGGCAAAATCATCCACAAGACAATGAATACTAAAGCCCAGGAGAGATGGGTAAGAACAGGGGTGTCCAAGGCTGCAGAGCATCTTACCGACCACTTGCACCTGCTGACCCAGATTCACAGGGGATACAAGTACATACAAACGTTCACCAATACTCTTGTGTGGATCAGTAATTATTTTTAAAATGGCTAGTATTTGATCGTATGAATATATTTCAGTTTATCTATCTTGTTTCACTTATTGATGGACATGGGGGTTATTCTCACTTTTTGACTATTGTGAGAAAAGCTGCTATTGGGAAAAGACCTTTTGTGGACATGCTTGCATTTCTGCTACTTCTATACATAAAGGTAGAATGTCTGGATAAGGTGAGTGTATGTTTATCTTTATTAGAAGCTACCAGAGAGTTTTCCAAAGTGAGTGGGCCATTTTATACTCACCAACAATGAGTTTTAATTTTTCATTAATTTAATAAGAGTTGTAATTGCCTCACATCCTCACAACATTTCTGTTGCAAATCTTTTTAATATTAACCATTCCAGTGGGTTAGAAGTGGTATCTCTTAGTATTAAAAAAAAAACAGGATATTTACAATATACTATACAATAAAATAGTTTTAAGTATATAGCCTGTGAATTTTGAAAAATTGTGCACCTATATAACTATCACCACAACCAAGATATATATATATATATATATATGTATATATATGTATATATATGTATGTGTGTGTGTGTATAAATAGTATGTTCCCATTACTCTTATCCCTTTCCAGTCAATAATGATCCCGCTCTTATCTCGACTTCAGATGACCACTGAAGTGTTTTTGTCACTATTGTTTAGTCTTTTCTAAGATTTCATATGAATATAATTATAAAGTATTTACTCTTTTTTCAGTGAGCATGATGTTCTTGAGTTATAGCCATGCTGCTGTGAGTACCAGGAAATTTTTCTTAACTGAGTAATATTTTATTGAATGAATGCAC
The DNA here is from genome assembly GCF_023699985.2 of Odocoileus virginianus. NCBI lineage: Eukaryota > Metazoa > Chordata > Mammalia > Artiodactyla > Cervidae > Odocoileus > Odocoileus virginianus. Next base: position 13,993,219 of record NC_069675.1, on the reverse strand, counting down.
TTCCCTTGTTGGTGGGCATTTGGATTGTTTCCAGATTTTGGCTACTACATATAAAGCTGATGCTATTATTTTTGTACAAGTCCTTCTGTGGACATAGATGCAAGGAAATAAAGATAAAAAATAATGAATTCTGAAAGCAAAATTTAGATAGGTTCAAGATGCTAAAATCAGTTATTTGAAGAGAAAAACTAGACAAATTTTAAGCAAGACTGATTGTGGGGAAGAAAAGAAGGCATATTCAATTCAATTCATATTCAGCTCAGGAAAGGCCTAACTACAGATAGAAAATCAATAAAAGAAATGATAATAAATCTATAAGTTGAAAGTATGATAACTTACTTTTTCTAAAAACTTTATAAACTTGAATTGTCTCAAGAAGAAGGAAGATTGAATAAATGAATAATAAACTTCAGGAGTAGGTACAGATGATCAAACTGGAACTCAGTGATTAAGAAGGTATATTGCTTGAAATAGCCAGGGTCTACACACTAGCATTGACCATTATTAAAATGAATTGTTAGTTGAACATTGCCATACTCAAAATGTACCCAGAGAGATTAACAGTCAGGTTTTTGGACTTTGAAGGGACAGATGAATTCTTTTTCTCTCTTTTTTTTAAAAATGAAAAAAATTGCAGATTATTTCTATCTCATAAAATTGTATCAAATGGAAAGCTATACATCTCATTTTATAAGGCTAGAGTAACCTTGCTATCAAAATTATAAATTGTATTTTTAAGTACAAATACAAAAATCTCAAATAAAATGTTTGCATATCATATATTTATTTATGTCATACATCACAAGAAGAGGGATTATTCCACAAATACAAGGATGGTTCAACATCCAAAAATCTACTAACATAAGTCTTCACATTAACAGATGAAGGGAAATGCTTTATGAAGATATAAATAAGTGCATGAAAGACATTTGAGAAGTCAATATTCATCCATGATTAAAAATAAACTCTTAACAAATTAATAAAAGGAAACTCTCTCTTAATTTGACAAATGAGCTTGAGTGCATGCTAAGTAGTTTCAGTCATATTCAACTCTTTGTGACCCTATGGACTGTAGCCCACCAGGCTCCTCTGTCCATGAGATTCTAAAGGCAAGAATACTGGAATGGGTTGTCATGTCCTCCTCCAGGGGATCATCCTGACCCAGGCATCGAACCTCTTAAGTCTCCTGCATTGGCAGGTGGGTTCTTTACTACTAGCTCCACCTGTGAAGCCCCAATTTGACAAATAATGCCTTTTGAATACTACAGAAAACATCACACTTAAGAGCTAAGATTCAGGAAGAAGAGAAGTGTGCTTACTTTTACAATTCAATGTAGTATTAAAGGTTATAGCCAATAATGTAAAATAGGAAAAAACATAAGATGTAAGAACTGAAATGGAAAGAACAAAGCCATCTTTATTTACAGATATATTATTGTTCATGTAGAATTCAAAAGAATTTAAATACAATGAGTAGAAATAAAAAAGAGAATTAAGCAAATTTGTTGGTTAAAAGATTTACATACAGAAATTAATAGCCTTAATTTACCCTAGGCATGATCAATATTTAACAGAAGAAAAAGGCATTTATAGTAATAACAAAACTCAAAAGGCATTTAGAGATAATGCTCATTAAAAATGAAAGATATATGAGCCTTTTATAGAGAATATTAAAAACAAATTGAAGGCCAGATTAGACCTGAATGAATAGACACAGGGATATACTGTGTTCCTAGATAAGAAGACTGAAAAGCATGAACATGTCAAGTGTCTACATATCACTTTATAAATTCAGGGCATTTTTGGTAAAAATGCCAACAGGAGGTTTTTAGAATGATTTTTCATGAAGGTTTATGGAATGATTCTAAAATTCATAGGAAACAAACAAGAAAAGACCAATGTGAGGAAAGACAATTTTGAAGAACAAGTTAAGGAGACTTTCCTAAGCAGAAATAAAACTTATTTTGAAGGTACATCTATTAAGGCAAGCATGCACAGAGTTGGGGCGAAACAACTAGGTTACTGATATAGGATGTAGACCCTGAAACATAAATTCATTATGATGGTGGTGGTGGTGATGATGATGCCATAAATATATAATATATATATATATATATAAAATCAGAAATGGCACCTCTTATAAATGGGGGAAAGATGAGCTCTTTAAAATACTTTTCTAGGACAATCGCGTAATTGCCCATTTGGGGAAAAAAATGGATTCTTAATTCACTTCATACAAAAAAAAATATGCATGGATTTAAAGCCCAAATGTGTAATTTGGCTAATTTGGTAATTTTTAGAAGAAATTATAGAATAATAATTTCCATGGTACTTCATGGAGCTTTATGGAATGACTCTAAAATTCATAGGAAGCAAACAAGAAAAGGCCAATATAAGGAAAGACAGTTTAAAAAACTAATTTATTTATTGTAATCAGAGGCTAATTATGTTACAATATTGTGATGGTTTTTGCCATACATTGACGTGACTCAGCCATAGGGATACATGTTTCCCCATCCCAAACCCCCCTCCCACCTCTCTCCCCATCCTGTCCCTCTGAGTTGTCCCAGTGCACCAGCTTTGAGTGCCCTGTTTCATGTATTGAACTTGGACCCAGCAATCCCACTGCTGGGCATACACACCAAGGACACCAGAATTGAAGGAAAGACAGTTTTGAAGAACATGTTTAGGAGCCTTTCCTAAGCAGAAATAAAAGTTATTTTGAAGGTAATGATGCTAAGGTAAGCATCCAGCAGTCATGCATGGATGTGAGAGTTGGACTATAAAGAAAGCTGAGTGCTGAAGAATTGATGCTTTTGAACTGTGGTGCTGGAGAAGACTTTGAGAGTCCCTTGGACTGCAAGGAGATCAAACCAGTCAATCCTAAAGGAAATCAGTCCTGAATATTCACTGGAAGGACTGCTGCTGAAGCTCAAACTCCAATACTTTGAAAGCCACCTGGTGGAAAGAACTGACTCATTGGAAAAGACTCTGATGCTGGGAAAGATTGAAGACAGGAGGAGAAGGGGAAGACAGAGGATGAGATGGTTGGATGGCATCACCGGCTCGATGGACTTGAGTTTGAACAAACTGTGGAAGATAGGGAAGGATAGGGAAACCTGGTGTGCTGCAGTCCATGGTGTTGCAAAGAGTTGGACATGCCTGAATGAATGAACAACAATAGAATAATGTATTTATGAATTTGAGATAGAAAGAAATTTCTTTTAAAAACTCCCCCCAAAAAGTATAAGAAATAAAACAATTGATAACTTCTTAGCTTTTTAAAAAACCTGACAACTTATTCAAAATAAAGATAGCATAGAGAAAGTAAAAAGATAAGCCATAGCTTGGAAGAACATATTTGCAATGAATGTATCTGATCAGGAACAGTCATTAAGAATGTATACACCACTTTCACAAATCAGTATTCCCCAGTGGCAAAGAACTTGAATAGGCAATTCGTGGAAGAAGAAACCTGAATGTTTGACTTCATTACTAATCAGGGAAAAACAAACAAAAATGAGATACTTTGCAAATATCAAATTTTCAAAAACTAAAACAAATTCAAAACTGAATTGTTGGCAAGGATATGGAAAAATGGAAACTTTCATACATTCTTGTTGGGAGTGAAGTTGGGGCAATCACTTCAAAGGGCAATATTGCAGTATTTGGTAAGGTTACTTTGCTTATAATTCACCAATTCTACTTTTAGGCATGGTGACTGTAGTTTCACTCTCTGTTACAGTAATGTCTAGCCACATGTAGCTATTTGAGCACTTGAAAAATTGAGATGTAAGTGCAAAATGGGGTTCCTAGTGGCTTAGCAGTAAAAAAAAAAGTCTGCTTGCAATGCAGGAGACTTGGGGTTCAATTCCTGGGTTGGGAAGATCCCCTGGAGAAGGAAGTGGCAACCCACTCCAGTATTCGTGCCTGGAAAATCCCATGGAAGAAGGAGCCTGGCGGGCTATAGTTCATGGGGTTGCAAAAGAGTTGGACAATACTTAGCGACTAAACAACAACAACAAAAATAAGTGTAAAATAAACAACAGATTGAAAAAACAGTATTAAAAAAAAGCATGTACAGTATCTAATTCATAATTTTATTTACGATGATTACTTATTGGAATGATAACACTTTGGATATATTGGTAAAGTAAAATATATTATTTGAATTAAAATTTAACCTGTTACTTTTAATTTTTAAAATGTGGCTACTTCTACTAGACAGTGCTGGTCTAGGAAAATTCTCATATATCTATCTGAGAAGACACATACAGGAATGCTTGTAGTAGCATGGCTTGCATAGACAAATTTAGAAATAACCTCTATGTTAATTAATAGGACTGTGACTAATTTGTCTCCATGAAATGAAATGAAATCCTATACAGTACAGAGTTAAATAAATTAGAGCTGAAAATACAAGCAAAGAGAAATCTCAAAAACATAGTTATGGAATGGTATGCAGAGTATGTTAAACAAAAAATGCATTCTCTTTCTTTTTGTTTGAGAGCTTCCATGCACCTCCAGCTTTCCCCTCTCACTTTAAAGCCAGGAGAAGTGGAACTCTACTCAAGTAAGAACACCACCACTAACACATGTGACTGTGTCCCTAAGAAAAGTGAAAGTCTACTAGCGTAATGAATACACCTATTTTGGCAGAGTGGAATTTAATCACAGCTTTATTGTGTAGTGGGGTTAACACTTGCCTAACTGATTTCACACAGTAGCTATGAAAACAAATCGTGATGAGAAGGAAAGCCTTCTCTGAATGCTGACAGATTCTGGCCTCTTCAGCAGCAGTTGATTCATGGGACTTGTTCTCATTTTGGCAGGTTTGAAATGGAAAATACACAGCCATGGGGGCCCCTGAAACCAAGACCTGGAACTGCGGAAACATTAGATGTTTGTATCAGGATGACCTTCAACCAGTACCCAACGAGTGACAGCTAGCCATCAGACCTGAAAATGACCTTTAATGTGATTGTCTTACATGTTTCCCAGAGAAGGCAATGGCATCCCACTCCAGTACTCTTGCCTGGAAAATCCCATGGACGGAGGAGCCTGGTGGGCTGCGGTCCATGGGGTCACTACCAGTCGGACACGACTGAGCAACTTCACTTTCCTTTCTCACTTTCATGCATTGGAGAAGGAAATGGCAACCCACTCCAGTGTTCTTGCCGGGAGAATCCCAGGGACGGGGGAGCCTGGTGGGCTGCCGTCTATGGGGTCGCACAGAGTCGGACACGACTGAAGTGACTTGGCAGCAGCAGCAGCACATGTTCCCCACAGATACACAGAAATGAAGTAAGATAATCCTAAGGGATACAGCATTCTACTTATGGGGTGCTCCAAGGACTGACAAAATTGCCAGAGCTGTTTTCTTTGTCAGTCAGTCCACACATCCATTTATGCACCCAGACATTCATCTTTCCTCTGACACACAGACCACCCTGGCACAATGTGAGGGATCACACTGGGTGTGAACACCAGCGGGTGTGGTCAGTGGGTCCATCCTTTTGTCTGTTCACCACACTCACTAAGAGCACTCCCAAGGGCCTCGTACTGGCCAGATACAGCAAGCATTTAACTGTCCTTTCCAAGTACTGTGGACTGCATATTTGTGTCCCTCCAAAATCCATGTGTTGAAGGCCTAGTCTCCATTGTGATGGTATTAGGAAGTGGGGCCTTTGGGAGGTGATTATGTCAGGATGGAGCCCTCATGATGAAATTAGTTCCCTTATAAGAAGAGAAACAAGGGAGCTTGCTTCCTTTCTCACTCTTCCATCTGAGGACACAACCAGGAAGACCGTTCTCACCAGGAACTTAATAGGTTGGCCCTTTAACCTTGGACTTCCCAGTGTCCACAACTGTGAGAAATAGGTTACTGTTGTTTAAGCCACCAGGACTATGGCATTTTTGTTGCAGCAGCCCAAACTGACTAACACACCAAATAAAGGATTTTACGCTGTGCAGGATTTCTCTCAAGTGACCACTCCCTCCTTATGTTTGTGATTGTCCCCTGCATTGGTTTCCCTGTCACTTCTTGGGTGGTTAATTCTCAGGCCCCACTCCTCCTTCTCATGCTTCCTGAGTTTTGGTGGGCTCCCAGGAAAATGCCCTCAAGTCTCTGGTTTCCTCTCCCAAACTTGGTGGCCCCATGTTGAACTCATGATCTTCCTTTCATACCCTGTCTTCCTTGGTCACCATGTCAGGACTGGCCTGGGACCTCAACTGCTTCCCCAACATCAAAGATCTCTGCCAAGTCAGAGGGACTGGCTGAATTGGAGTTTGCAAATTATGGAGCCTCAGGAATGTTTTGTTTGTTTAAACTAAATAGTGTCTGAAATAAATGAAAAGTAACAAAAATGCAGACGTTCATTTATCCTTTAAACCTGAATTTCCATATGACAACAGTGAGTGGGAACCGATTGGCAGCTACCCCTTTTATTCTAAGCACATGCCATTCAACACACTATGTAATTTGTCAGGGTCCCCACTAGTGTCTATTGATCTCCAACAAGATACTTTCTTTTTTTTTCTTTTTGCTTTTTTAAAAGTTATTTGCACAGACCTTGTAGTAAGGTGTGTCATAGATTTGTGTGGAAACATGAGGTGCTTTGCAGAATTATTCATTGAATATGGAAAAATATAGATACTATTGCACTAGTATAGAAATGTGAGCTTTACCATGGCTCCAACTTAACCCATAAGTGAAGGAAGATAAATTAAACAGTGACAGACTTTATTTTTTTGGGCTCCAAAATCACTGCAGATGGTGACTGCAGCCATGAACTTAAAAGACGCTTGCTACTTGGAAGAAAAGTTATGACCAACCTAGACAGCTTATTAAAAAGCAGAGACATTACTTTGCCAACAAATGTCCATCTAGTCAAAGCTATGGTTTTTCCAGCAGTCATGTATGGATGTGAGAGTTGGACTATAAAGAAAACTGAGCGCTGAAGAATTGATACTTTTGAACTGTGGTGATGGAGAAGACTCTTGAGAGTCCCTTGGATTGCAAGGATATCCAACCAGTCCATCCTAAAGGAAATCAGTCCTGAATATTCATCGGGAGGACTGATGCTGAAGCTCAAACTCCAGTACTTTGGCCACCTGATGTGAAGAACTGACTCATTGGAAAAGACCCTGTTGCTGGGAAAGATTGAAGGCAGGAGGAGAAGGGGATGACAGAGGATGAGATGGTTGGATGGCATCACCGACTCAATGGACATGAGTTTGAGTAAACTCCGGGAGTTGGTGATGGACAGGGAGGCCTGGTGTGCTGCAGTCCATGGTGTTGCAGAGAGTCGGACATGACTGAGCAACTGAACTGAACTGATGAGTGAACGTTGATTCCTTTTCGTATCTGTGGTAGCTGCCTTCTGCCCCTGCTGTTTTTACTTATGCTGTTAATTAAACATGGCAAATAAGCTGCATGATCCAGCACACTTATTTTCTGGGAAAGACTGAAGGCAGAGAAAGATTGAAGGCAGGAGGCGAAGGGGATGACAGAGGACAAGATGGCTGGATGGTATTATTGATTCAATGGACATGAGTTTTAGCAAGCTCTGGGAGATGGTGAAGGACAGGAAAACCTGGCGTGCTTCAGTCCATGGGGTCACAAAGAGCCAGACAGGACTGAGCGACTGAACAACAACCAGCATATTTAGTCCAAAGATTGCAGTAAGATCCCACCTGAGCTCAATGAGCAAGCCATTCAAGTTCGCTCAGTGATTTCTGCTCTCTTGGTTGGACCCACTTACTTGAGTTGCTTGGGTGGTTGCTGAATACAGCTCTCCAGGTCATCCATTTTGATAGAAGCTATGTGTCACTTTTCTATGCCACAGATTTATTCCAGAGGGCGTGGAATCAAGTGCTCAGGAAGGGCAGGGCAATCGCTCACACTTTTCCAAGATCTAGCTCTTTCCTGAGCTATGTTCCCAGGTGAGAGATTGTGTCAGCTTTGGAAACACTGGTGGTGGGTTAGTAGCCTCAGTTCCATGCAACAGGGTTCTCAAGGGCCCGTTGAACTGAAACAACTGTTTCTTTATAAATGAAACAGAAAATGATCCTGTTAGAAACTCCAAACAAGGATTTATTTTTAAGCAGGGATAATTAACGTGTAGGAATAGATAGGGCTTCCCAGGTGACTCAGTGATAAAGAATCTATGTGGCAAGCAGGAGACATGGATTTGATCTCTGGATTGGGAAGATCCCCTGGGGAAAGAGATGGCAACCCACTTCAGTATTCTTGCCTAGGAGATCTGGTGGACAGAGTAGCCTGGCAGGTGGCAGTCCTTGGGGTCTCAAAGAGTCAGACACAACTTAGTGACTAAACTGCAACAAGGAATAGATTATGAACAAAGAAAACTGCTTCTAAGTGATAGATGCTCTGTTTGGTCTGTTCCAGTTCCCAAGCAAAACTTTGCAGGTGTAATCAGAGATCTGCGCTGCTAAACTGAAACACAAGTCACCTTGTCTGCCTGCAGGCTGCTGGTTGTATTTATGATCATGTTTTACCCACATATAAAGATCTTCAGGAAACTATTTTTCTCAGGACTCTCCAGCAGTGTATATACCACTCCCCTGTTTCCTGTCATAAAATGCGGGACACATTTTAAGAACAGGTTTCTTTGAAAAAAATAGTTATTTCTCTTTTTCACTAGACTAAGGTATATTATATAAATGAAAATATGGTGTGAGCCAAATACACTCATATTTCAACAAAACAGAGTCTCTCTGCAGGCACTGAGGTTTAAGTATCCTATCAAGTGAAGTCAACTCCACATTGAATTCCCTTCTCTGAGCCACCGTATTTCTGAGATCTTATTACTTTTGGCACCAGAAGAAACTGGTCATTTTTACAGTATTTCAGGCTGGACAGGTTGGGTCGTAAAACCTGGTCTCCTCAAATGAAGTGAAGCCAAAGAATTAAGTTAGTCTCAAATGGCACCATTTGCTGCTTTCACTTGGAAATCTTACTTCCCATCATTAAAAGCAAGGTTTGAGAATGTCAAAGCAACTTGGCCATCTGTTCAGTTTCCATTTTATCTTGGCAGATTTCCTTTGGATGAGTGTATACAAAGTTGACTTTTGATTCAAGAAGAAATCAGGATAAAGAAAAAGAAGGGAAACTAAGTAGATATTGGGGGAAAGGAAGCATTTATTGAGAACTGACTATAGTCATGGAATTTTGTATATTTTACCCCTTTTTATGTCATAAAATCCTGATAAATTGGTATTGTGTCCATACTATTGATAAAAGATACAAGATTTGAAAGACTGCCTGGTTAACTACCAAATCCATTTTCTGTCTATTACTACTTGGAGAATAATAAAGTGAGAAGAAACAAATTCGAAGGATTATAACCCATTCACCTCAGGGGTTTGTTGAGAAGTTGGTACAAGAGAGGTGCTGAACTCCAATGAAGGGCTAAGGTGGAAATGAAAGCTTAGGAAGCATCATTTTAAAAGGCTGAGAATCAAATACAAGGTTCAGATACGAGGTCTGGCAAAGCTCCTGAAGCCTAGACTTACATTTTGATGGTTTTAGAGTGTTTGGAAGAATTTTGTGGTTCCTTGACTTAACCTAAGTGCATGGGGAGTGATGAAGAAGGCAGTGTGTTCTATTCAACAAGGAGCAGGAGTCGGACAGGTGCCAGACATGAGCTGAGTATTAAAAGAGTGAACCTGCTTACTTTGTGGAGAATGGACAATAAGGACTCAAATTAAAAAAAAAAAAGCAAATAAGCCAAGGCTTAGGGCAGTAGTCTCGGTGAGATAGGGTGATGGCAAGAACCAGAGTGGTAGTGATGGAGAGAGTGAAAAGTGGTTGCATTTACATTATATCTTCAAGGTAGAGCCAATATCATGGCTGCTGGATTGGAGGTAGTGTGTGAGACAAGGAGAGAAGTCAGGGATAATGCTGAGGTTTTGTTTGGACCCGAGCAATGGATTGAAACTGTGATGAGTGATTATCCGTGGAGAAATATTTTTTAAAAAGTATATTAACAAATACATGTGGAATCTAGAAAAATGGTATAGATGATCTTTTTTGCAAAGCAAATAGAGACACAGATATAGAGAACAGACATAAGGACACCAAGAGGGGAGAGGGGGTGGGTGGTATGGATTGGGAGATTGGGATTGATGTACAAAACAGATAAATGAGAACCTACTGTAAGCACAGGGAACTATACTCAGTGCCCTGTGGTAACCTGAATGGGAAGGAAATCCAAAAAAGAGGGGATATATATGTGTGTGTGTGTGTGTGTGTGTGTGTGTGTGTGTGTGTGTGTATATATATAAAACTGACTCACCAACTACACTCCAATAAAAATTAATTTAAAAAAAGGTAGAGGAGGAATTGAGTCCAATTTGGGGTAGAAAAACTTTATCATATCTAGTGGTTATTCAAGTGAAATTATTGGGAAGACAGGTGAACGCATAAGTTTGAAGACACTGTGTATGATTTGGATATCAGGGCTGGAGGTATACACAGAAATGTGTTGCTGTTTTTCAGTTGCTATTTCATGTCCGACTATTTGCAACCCCATGGACTGCTGCACACCAGGCTTCCCTGTCCTTCACTATCTCCCACAGTTTGCTCAAATTCATGTCGAGTCTGTGATGCCATCTAACCATCTCATCCTCTGCTCTCTTATGCTTTTGCCTTCAATCTTCCCCAGTATCAGGGTCTTTTCCAGTGAGTTGGCTCTTCATATCAGGTAGCTGAAGTATTAGAGTTTTAGCTTCAGCATCAGTCTTTCCAGTGAATATTCAGGGTTGATTTTCTCTAGGACTGACTGGTTTGATCTCCTTGCCGTCCAGGGGACTCTCAAAAGTCTTCTCCAGCATCACAATTTGAAAGCATCAGTTCTTCAGCACTCAGCCTTCTTTATGATCCAACTCTCACATCTGTACATGACTAATGGAAAAACCATAGCTTCGATTTTATGGAGCTTTGTTGGCAAAGTGATGTCTTTGCTTTTTAATATCCTGTCTAGGTTTGTCATACATACAGAAATGTATGGCATTTAAATTCGTAAGATTGGGTGTGTTTCCCAAGGGATTATAGAAGGAGCAGAGAATGTTAAACTTTGTGGACCTAAAATGCATCCATAGCCTTCCAGAGTGGGAGCCATAAAGGTTGGGTGATAAGCAAAATTTTACTCTAAATCAACCTCACAGTGGACCTAAGTCTCTGAATTTACCTCAGGTTATTTCCTAAGTTCTCGAATGCATGACTGGAATAGGCCCACTGGTAACTGGCAGAATCACCACCTCCACTTGTGGACTGAGGGCTAATAAGGTAGGGAGATCCAAGCAGAAGACCCTGGGACTTCTTTTCCCTACCAATCCCTGGGTGAACTGCAATTGTTGGTACCACCATCGAAGGCTTGAAAAATGCAGAAATGGTGATTCCTTCCATATCTTCACTTAATTTGTCTGTTGGTCTAGCCATAAGGCAGATGGGTCTTGGAGAATGACTGTGTGTTTTTGGAAAGTTAATCAGATGTGATTCCAATTGTAGTGGCAATATAGCTGAAGTAGGTGTCATGGAAGACTGAGCCACCTGTTCTTCCAACTTGCTTATGTTTTAGAACTATTTCAACTCAATTACAGCATGGTGTTGTACATGCCTAATGCTGTAAACTTGGATTCAGATAATCCTCAGCTCTTAATGAACAGTCATGATGAAATTTTACCTTGGGTTCCATGGTCAGGCACTCAATCTCAGCTAGGGCTCCTTAGTTGGCCAGATACTGTTTCTTATAGGAAAATGGGCATTTGATGAGAAGATCATGACTTTGCTCCAATACCTTTGGGTTCTAGATGATGCTGGGGCTGGACAGAAATTCCATGTAGTATCCTTATCTGCTGCACACACTGTGCTCATCACAGGATCTTCTGAGTTACAAGGCCCAAGTGGCCGGGAGCTTTCATTAATTGGACTAATTGCAGAGGCTTCTCTTGCTTTTGGCTGAATAATCTGGCAAACACATGGATTCTTGGTCAATGAATCAGAGTAATTAAGCACTTAGGTGTGGTATATGTGTAGCATGAGCTTCCTTTCCAATCTTCCCAAGCCATTTTCCAGTTGATTCTAAAAGATAAAATCTCAGCCAATACTGAGTCTTTAATGTCTTATTTTCTTGGACACTTTCACTCTTACATAGATCTTCACCATTTTGGTGGTGTCCTGGAGAAAATCTTAGACTCTTTTTATAGAACTTCAATATTTTACTCCCTTGGAAAAATGCCATGGTTTGCTGACCATTGTTCTAGAGTATCTTCAGTCAAACATATTCTGTCATCACAAGAATTCATTTCTTCCAAAATCTTACTTCTGACCTACCTCAGAAGTCCCATTAGAACAATTCTTCAACCATATTAAAAACCATGGACTCTACCACTTTTTACTTTCTCCCATTCCCTCTCATAGCCTTACTTCCCTCCATATCCCACCTGGCCCCACTGATTGTCACTAACACAATAACTAGCTCCTTACTCACACTGCTGATTCTCTTGCTATGCCCTCTCCCCAGCCCATTACATATCTGGCAAACCCCAGTTCTGGGGAATCTGTCAGTTTTATCTGGGCTTCCATACCAGACTGCAGCCTGGTCTCACTCTAAATTGATGAGCACACATTACAAATGGATCCTTGGTCTTCTTCACCATTTTCCCCTCATCAATTGATCTTTTACTCATGTCAGCTTGTCCACATTTCCTCCCTTCTGTGAACTTTCAACCCCCAAGCCCCTGCTCTTCATCCACTTATAACATTACTTCTTATTTCAGTGAGAAAATGCTCTCCCATCTATGGCTGTGTGTAAACTACTCTTGCTTCTCTCTAAGACTCCTCTTTCAAAAAACCCTCCATGGTCCCACACCAACTTCAGCTACCAAGCTCTTATATCAGCATTCCTTGAAAGACTTTTCTCTATTTTTCTCCTCCTATTCTCTCCTCATCCATCTCCAGTCCATCCACTGAAACCACTCTTCTGAAGGCCAACAAAGACTTTCATCTTGCTTTGTCAATATTCAATTCTTCTTCCTTATCTGACTCAGATTCTCAACAATATTTGAAATGGGTTTTCACTAATCCTTCTCAGAAACCTGTCTTCACTTGGTTCTGGGATACCATGCTCTACTGGTTTTTCTTCTCTGTTTCCAGCCACTCCTTCTTCATCTCCTGTCTGGCTTCTGCTCATTCTAACCTTAAATCCTAGAATTCCCCAGGGCTCAACTTTAAGATTGTTTTTCTGCTCATTTAACAGGTGATCTCAAATAATGGCATAATTTTAAGTATCACTTATATTCAGTCTGTGCATTCAGGCTGCTATAACAACAACAAAAAATTACCATAGACTGGTTGGCTTAAACAGCAAACAATTATTTCTCATAGCTCTGGAGGCTGGGAAGCCCAAGATCAAATTGCTGGCAGATTTTGTTGCGTGAAGGGGGACAACTGCCAGGGCCTGAAAGGGGATTCTTGTCTAACACTTGGAAATGAATTGTCAGAGGAGACACATGTGCTGACAAAGCAAGAGACTTTATTGGGAAGGGGCACCCAGGTAGCGAGCAGTAGGGTAAGGGAACCCAGGAGAGCTGCTCTGCTATGTGGCCTGAAGTCTCAGGTTTCGTGGTGATGGGATTAGTTTCCAGGTTGTCTCTGGCCAATTACTCTGACTCAGGGTCCTTCCTGGTGATGCATGCATTACTCAGCCAAGATGGAAGCCAAAAAGGATTCTAGGAGGTGATAGGAAATGTGGTGTCTTCTTTTGAACTTTCCTGAATTATTCTGGTTGGTGGTAGCTTCTTAGTCCTATGTCCCTGACCAGGACCTTCTGTCATAAAATAACTTATGCAGCCTTGTCCAACTCAATGAAACTATGAGCCATGCCGTGTGGGGCCACCCAAGACAGACGGGCCATGGTGGAGAGTCTGATAAAATGTGCCAGCAAATTTAGAAAACTCAGCAGTGGCCACAGGACTGGAAAAGGCCAGTTTTCATTCCAATCCCAAAGAAAGGCAATGCCAAAGAATGCTCAAACTACTGCACAATTGCACTCATCTCACACACTAGCAAAGTAATAATTAAAATTCTCCAAGCCAGGCTTCAACAGTACATGAACCGTGAACTTCCAGATGTTCAAGCTGGTTTTACAAAAGGCAGAGGAACCAGAGATTAAATTGCCAACATCTGCTGGATCATCAAAAAAGCAAGAGAGTTCCAGAAAAACATCTACTTCTGCTTTATTGACTATGCCAAAGCCTTTGACTGTGTGGATCACAACAAACTGGAAAATTCTGAAAAAGAAGGGAATACCAGACCACCTGACCTGCCTCCTGAGAAATCTGTATTCAGGTCAAGAAGCAACAGTTAGAACTGGACATGGAACAACAGACTGGTTCCAAATAGGAAAAGGAGGACATTAAAGCTGTATATTGTCACCCTGCTTATTTAACTTATATGCAGAGTACATCATGAGAAACGCTGGGCTAGAGAAAGCACAAGCTGGAATCAAGATTGCCAGGAGAAATATCAATAACCTCAGATATGCAGATGACACCACCCTTATGGCAGAAAGTGAAGAAGAACTAAAGAGCCTCTTGATGAAAGCGAAAGAGGAGAGTGAAAAAGTTGGCTTAAAGCTCAACATTCAGAAAACCAAGATCATGGCATATGGTCCCATCACTTCATGGCAGATAGACGGGGAAACAATGGAAACAGTGGCAGACTTTGTTTTCTTGGGCTCCAAAATCACTGCAGATGGTGACTGCAGCCACGAAATTAAAAGATGCTTACTCCTTGGAAGAAAAGTTATGACCAAACTAGACAGCATATTAAGAAGCAGAGACATTACTTTGCCAACAAAGGTCCGTCTAGTCAAAGCTATGGTTTTTCCAATAGTCATGTATGGATGTGAGAGTTGAACTATAAAGAATTCTGAGCACCAAAGAATTGATGCTTTTGAACTGTGGTGTTGGAGAAGACCATTCAACCCACTATATGCAGTTATTTCTTACTAGGATCAGTGCAATAGCTTTTTAACTGGTTTCTATATTTTAATTTCCACATCCCCATGAACACACACACAGAGTTTATTTTACAGTGAAATATAACTCCTTACCATGGCCCACAGAGTAGATAACTCTGGCCTCTGCCTATCTCTGATCTCATTTACCAGATACTATTGCTTTTATCCAGGCTAGTAGATGACCCTCAGACAGGAAAAGGGGCTTCCAGGTGGCGCTAGTGGTAAAGAACCTGTCTACCAATGTAGGTTAGACGAAGGGATTGAACATGGGTTCAATCCCTGGGTCAGGAAGATTCCCTGGAGGAGGGCACAGTGACCCACTCCAGTATTCTTACCTGGAGAATCCCATGTACAGAAGAGTCTGGCGGGCTACAGTTCATAGGTCCCAAAGAGTCAGGCATGACTGAAGTGACTTAGCATGCACACAAACACACAGGGCAAATGGGGGAGAGGGGCAATCAGATTCTCATGAGCATGGAAGGTCAGCCATTCTAAGCAGGGGTAGGTAGATAACACACATCCAGAGGCTTGAGCTGAAATCAGTTTGTAAATTTCACAGAGGCTGCAGGGAACTGGCAGAGAGTGAGATGGCTGAGAACACTTCTACAGGTTAAGTCTCAGAAGCAGGGGGCAGAGAAGACATCAGAGGGCGAAGACACACTTACTTGTTGTTGTTGTTCTGTCCCTAAATTGTGTCTGACTCTTTGTGACCCCATGGACTGCAGCATGCCAGGCTCCTCTGTCCTCCACTGTCTTGACTATCTCCCACACACTTATGGGGTTTAGTATTAGGTGGTGAGTCCTTGTGCGGGGCAGAACATTGTTACAGCAACTGAAGTCAATCTATTCATTTCTTGTCTGCATTCCTGGGTCCTGCACGTGTGTAATGGTACCAACAACAGGCAAGACTCCATAGAGGATTGTAACTGTAATGGTAACTGAACTGCAGCAGTCATCCTGTGTCCAGGGAATAGAGCCTTTGTGGAGGTGAACTGTCCAGATATGTGAATATTAGTGGTGGAGTAAAAAGAATATGAATTAGACACTTGTTTTTAAGTTCCACTCTTCCAATTACTAGGCATAAATTTACATTACTTTCCTTCTTTGGATATACAAGGATATACAATGGAAAAAAGACAACCTCTTTAACAAGTGGTGCTGGGAAAACTGGTCAACCACTTGTAAAAAAATGAAACTAGAACACTTCCTAACACCATACACAAAAATAAACTCAAAATGGATTAAAGATCTAAATGTAAGACCAGAAACTATAAAACTCCTAGAGGAGAACATAGGCAGAACACTCTCTGACATAAATGTACAAGTCTCTGATTGATTGATGGTGACGGAACAGGGTGGTGTCACAGGGGTCAACATAATCAGTCCTCAGGCTCTAGGACGTCTGAGGCCATGGGCTCATTGTATCGAGTAGTTAAGTCTTTCTTTTGGTGGTGGTGGTGGTGGGGTTCATATCTGTAACTGTTCATATCTGTGACTCAGGAAATGTGCATCAAATACTGTTATTTAGATACTTCAGAGAGGAGCTAAAGCGGAGAGGAATGGGTAAAGGTTTTGTCCCAGGAAGGCCCCATAGCATCCTGTTCTGTTACAATTGGGCATGGAGTACAGGCCGGCAAGGGAGAAACTACAATGTGAATGTAGATTGCACCTTTCTAGACATTCTGCCAACAAAAGCCTCAACCAGAATTTTGCCCTCATTTCTGTCTAGCCTCCGGTATCTTTAGAAAAATGTGCAAGATCTGAGCAAAGGTCAGCAGTCATCAGGAAGAGAAGGCTTAATATTGATTAGTGAAGAGTAAACTTTGACTCTTGGAGAAAGAATTGCATTTAACAAAACATCTTGATAACTATGTTTTGACATGCAAGAGTAGCCCTCAAAGTATTTTCTGGATTGGCTGGCATCAGTCAAAGAAGACAAAACCATTTCTGCAAAAATGATGAAGGCAGAATTTTGAAAGTCCAGGGACAAGATGAGGCAGCCCCCATCTCCTTTATTTTCCTCCTTTCACCAAAGGAACAAGGAATTTTCTAAGGGAAAGGGAGAGTGGGTGTTGGGGAGAGGATTTACTGAGATGCACACAGCTGAGCAGAGATAGGCAGAGATCCTGTATCCAAGCTTAGGGAATTTGTAGGGGCTGTGATCTCCCTGTCTGTGTCTCAAGATCCTTAATAAAACCCTCCTCTTCATAACTGCCTACGTGGTGGTGCTTCGGAAAAACAAGGAAAAGAGACCGAGCTCCAGGTTTGGGTTGCTACAAGTTGGAGAAGAAAAAACACTGCAGGAGGGAAGATGACAGAGAGTAGGAGAATTCTATGAAAGGATAGGATGAATCAAGCAATTGAATTCAAATCCAGCCTCTGTACTGCAAAACTGAATTATATCTTGGAGACAGAGTTTTGGGTGAAATAGAAAAGAATAGCTTTACTGCTTTGCCAGGCAAAGGACACCACAGTGGGCTAATGCCCTCAAAACTGTGTGTTCCAACCTGAAGGGGCTAGTGAGGAATTTTATAGTAGTGCTTCAAAGAGGACGTGATCAGCTTTATGGGCATTCTTCTAACTGGTTGGTGATGAGGTAAGTGGGATGCAGCATCACCAACATTTGGGTTCCAGCTGGTCTGGGGTCTCTGTGTCTGTGGGCAGCATACCCTTAATTTCTCCCACCTGGTGGGGGCTTCAGTCTGCAAAACAGCTTAAAAATATTGTTATGTATATCCCTTGAGGGGGAACCAGAACGCTGCCCTAAGGATCCTGGTTGTTTCTTTTGACTATTCCTTCCTCATTTCTTCAGCATCTCACTTCCCTATTTAGCAACTCTTTGAACCTGCCCCATGGAACTCAGGGAAGGTTGTGGAGGTTGAATGAAATCTATTTCCTGTAATCAAGAAATGAGAGACACAGAAAAGCTATTGTGCCCAGGAGCCCCACAGTGTCTATCTCAGAATCACAATAACTGGAATATAAGAGCTTCTGAAAATTCCCAGTGAATTGTAGTGAAAGGAGTATGTGTGCTCATTTGGTGCAGGATCAAGTCCAACCCAACTTTTATTTAAATCTCAAAGTACTGGCCGTCTGGATGGCCCCAAGAGCATAGGGCACCCAGAATCAGCACAGTCAGTAGATACAAGGTTTGGTTTAAAGAAGAGGAAGGTATCAAGTACAAGACAGCATAGGTAGACCCTTGTGTCTTTTGGAACAGATATTTCAACTTCTTAATATTCCTAGTATCTTCTTGGAAGATGTTAACTTCCCAGAAGCCAGGGAGGGAAGCTTTTTTTCTAGTACTTCTTAGACTTGTTTCCTCCTATACTATTGTTTGATTGGCCAAAGTGGTCTTCTGCTAATTCCTAAAAGCATCCCTGTACTTTCTTCCCATTGTACACAACAGGAGATGATACTAACTCATGCTTTGCAGGCTTTAAAAAGCACACAGTACCTCACAGGACCTCCTCTTTGTTCTTTAAGTCTTATAAGACCTTTGATGGAGAACAACAAAATTTTATCCCAGTAAATATTGGGTTGACCAAAATGTTTGGGTTTTTTTGTAACAGCTTATGGAAAAACCCAAATGAACTTTTTGGCCAACCCAATAAGTTAACTGCAGGTTTTTAATACTTGATGAAAGGGTTTTCCTTTGAGAGGATAATACCTTTATCCAATTAGAAAAAAATGGATCCTCAAGGATAAGTCACACATCTCACTGCCTGTTGCCCACAGGAGGCTTCTAAAGATTTCCCAGCTGGATCTGAAATCGTGCTGTATAAGGAACTTTCTTATTATGGAAAGGGACAGAGCTGGGTGGAGGAGTAGGAATAGTCAGACAGCTACATGGGTTCTTTGGACGGTTCTAGGGGAACCTTCCAAATGCTTCCAAAACCTAGCCAAACGCTTCCCCTGAAACAGTGAAACAGAGTATCTGTGGGAAGTTTCGACACCAGGCTGTCTAATGCTTTTAAGAACCTTAGTCAGGGCCAGAAATCTTTACTCATCAGAAAGGATTTTGTGGGTGAAAAGAATGTTTTGGACAAAGTTTTTTCAACTTCATGAATAGAACCAGAGTGAAATTTGCAGTAAATAAAGTTTAATGAGTAATTTCAGCATTATTCACAGTAGCCAAAAGATGGGAGCAACCCACATGTCCACTGATAGATGCATGGATAAACAAATGTAGTATACATATATACAGTGGAATATCATTTGGTTTTAAAAGGAAGGAGACTCTGACACACAGTATAATGTGGATGAATTTTGAAGGTATTATGCTAAGTGAAATAAACCAGTCACAAGCATGCTACATGATTCCACTTATGTGAGGAACCGAGAGTAGTCAAATTCACAAAGGCATAAAGTAGAATGGTGGTGGCCAGGGTCTAGGGGGAGGGGAGAATGAGGAGTTACTCTCTAATGAGTGCAGAGTTTCAGTATGAAGAAATGAAAATAGATCTGGAGAGGGATGTTGGTAATGGTTGCACAGCTATGTGAGTATACTTAATGCCACTGAACTGTACATTTAAAAATGGTGACAATGGTAAAAAAAAATAATAAATTTTATGTTATATGTATTCTACCACAATAAAAAAAAAAGCTTAGTGAGAAAGATACTATGTGGTTTGCAAAATTATGTATTTTTTAATCACATTTTTCCACATATACTCTGTGAAAGCATTCATGAGAATAAGATTCTCTTATTTGAATCAGCAGGGGAACTCTCCATATACAAAGCATTAAGTACAAAAAAGTCTCTGATAAGACTTGCACTGACCATTTTAAACCTTTGTTTGATCCAGCTTTTCTCTGTATTTGACCCTAGAGCACCTGTTCCAGAGATTCCCTTTAACACCTGTTAGAACTGGTATTCTGCAAAACATCAGCTTGGAAAGCACTATTTAAGTCTTCTTCCAACTTGCATAGGAGATGTGTTTGGAAAGCAAGGGGGGATTTTCTTTGGAAGCTCCATTCTTTATAGATACACCTAATGAACTTTGTGATTAGCAATTAGAGATTAATTTGTTAGGCTCTATTAGTTTAGTAAAGAGACGGTAAATAAAAAGCTCTCAGTGTGTGGAGAGGTACTCTGACCCATGTACTGGAAAATTAGTTTGAATTTTGCCAATAATGGAGGCAAACTCCATCACCCTGGTGGCAGCTACCTGGACTGCGGACATGTGATTGGCAAATAAAAATCAGTCAGTTGACTATAACTGTCCCACAACTGACTTTTATTTTAATCTGCCCAAAGGCTCCCCCTTTCCTTGATTGATATAAGTGGGCTTTTAGGCCTACATGGGTGGAAACACTAATGTAAAATGATCTTGTTTTCACAGTTATTATTTCATGCTTGGATTTTGACCTACCTCTCCATCCAGAACAGCTGCAGAAAAAGACATTATTTCATGGTGTATCTTGTGGCCACAGATCAACATTTTGGGAAAATTATTTCCACCTTCTGGATTTCATATTCCTCATCTCTAAAATAAAGATCTTGGATTAGATTGCAAAAGTTCCTTCCACCTTAAAAAAAAAAAAAAGTCACTTTTTTTTTCAGATAAAAGGAGTCATTTCCCCTTCTCTTGCAAGTCAACATTTCTGTCTTTACCTTATGAAGATTTTGAGGTCTGTATGCTTCCTGTTTTATTAGCATTTGCAATTTGTCTACAATATTTTTTATATTTCATACCTACCAGACACTTTTCTTAACAGTTTTGTTGTTCCTCTGGCACTTTTTTTGCTAAGTTTTTGACCGATTATTCTTAGAAAAGGTTCAAGGCTTGAAACTATGGCTCTTTTAGAAAATAATGGAACATTTAAAGTGAACCAAAGCAAAGTTTTAAAAACAGCTATAAATTATAAACATTCGAGGACAACCATTATAAGAACTGAAATGCAGTGTGAGACTTCCAAGCTAGAAAAGACAAAGAAATGGAATAAGAAAATAAATATGCCAGGAACTCAATATTTAAAAAAAAAAAAAAAAAGGAAAGAGAAAAAAATCCTACAAAAGAAAACACAAAGGAAAATGGTAGAAACATGCCCAAATTGTGTAATCAATAAAATGCAAATGATGTAAGTATATTAGTTAAAATAGATTTTAGAATGATTTTGAGAACAGTATTCAAAATTCAACCATGTGCTTTTACAAAAGATGTACCAGAAACCTGCGAACATGGGAAGGTTAAAAATAAAAAGGGTGGGAAAATATGAAACACATAAATCCTAAACAAAAGACAGCTGGTGACAAGATAATAATTTTAGATAAAATGGACTTTAAGGTAAAAGTCATCTTTAGGAATAATGTGATCTCTACATAATATTTTTTATTGGAATATAATTGCTTTACAAGGCTGTATTAGTTTCTGTTATACAGCAATGTGAATCAGCCAAATGTGTACATAGATCCCTTCCCTTGTGAACCTGCCTTCCACCCCATCTCCCCCATCCCATCCCTCTAGGTCATCACAGAGCACTGAGCTGAGCTCCCTGTGCTATACAGAGGCTTCCCACTAGCTATCTATTTTACACATGGCAGTGTATGTATGTCAATGCTACTGTCTCAATATGTCCCCCTCTTCTTCCCTGCCCCCAAGTGCCATTTTTCTAAATTTCATATATATGTGTTAATCTTCATTATACTTTATTTATAAAATGGGATGCAGTGCACCTCTCCAAGTGTAGGTGGATGATACGACATAAAGTATTTGAAACTCTTAGCACAATGCTTGGCATAAGTTCTCAGTCATTGATGGCACTTACTATTATTTGTTACTTTTCAAAAAGCTCCAAATCAGTAGTTGCTGCTGAACCTGATGATAAAGTTTTAATAACACTCTGATCGAAAGCCATGGTACTTTGTGGATGAATATCAGATGGATGAATCTATTTTCCCACAAATCCTAGTTTTTCAGTTTTTTATTATTTTTAGCCAACTTTATAGTTTTGCATATTTGAGGTCCACAGTTGGCAAAATTGAATGTTTTGGTTACTTTTGGCAGTTCTTACTGTGCTTAGAATTTCAGAGTCAGGGTAATGCAATGTGTCTTTCTTAGCATCCTGGTCAAAATGCTCACTTTCTCCTGGACATGTCTAGGCAGTTTAATGTGATATTTGCATAAAACTTAGAATCTGAAACTGTTGCAGGAAGGGGGACCCCTTCCAGGGCCTGAAACTGGGCTCTTGCCTAACACTCAGAAATGAATTGTCCCAGGAGACACATGTGCTGACAAAGCAAGAGATTTTATTAGGAAGGGCACCCGGGTGGAGAGCAAGAGGGTAAGGGAACCCAGGAGAACTGCTCTGTCGCGTGGCTTGCAGTCTCGGGTTTTATGGTGATGGGATTTTCCAGGTTGTCTTTGGCCAATCATTCTAATTCAGAGTCTTTCCTGGTGGCGCATGCACCACTCAACCAAGATGGATGTTAGTGAGAGGGATTCTGGGAAGTGGACTGACACGCGGTGTCTCCTTTTGACCTTTCCCGAACTTTTCCGGTTGGTGGTGGCTTATTAGTCCCGTATTCTTACCAGGATCTCCTGTCATAAAATAACTCTTCTGAATGGTTACTAAAGGACCTGACTAGGGTGGGTGGTTTCAATCAGTATGCTTCCCCTAATAACTCCCCCCTAAGAGACTTCACACTCAAGATACTTCTTGGGAATTGGGGCAGAGGTCTCTTTCTTCTATAGCTTCTTCCTGCTGTGTATGGGCATAGGCTTGCCTAGTAGAGCAAAAGTCTCTTTCTACCGTTGATCTAAGTCAAGGTATTTTTTGCCTGAAACCAACATTCACGCTTGTAATAACAGCAATTTAGTTTGAAACTACTGGTCCCTCTCAGAGATTAAATAGACAGGGGACAAACAGGAGACCTAACAGGATGGTCATCTCTGGTCCCCGGAAACAGAAGGCAACATTTGGGGTGAGGGTTGCAGGATCTGTGACCCTTCTTGATTGGTTGGTGGTGAGGCAACAGAACTGTGTTTAGTCTGAAGGTACCATCCTCCACCTGGGTGGGGGCTCCAGTTCTGTTGAAGAACTCAAAGACATTGCTATGCATATTCCTTTGAGTAGGAACCAGGACCCTGTCTCAAGGCTGTACCACCATTTGATTGTTTCTCCTCTGTTTCTGTATTCCCTCCTTTCCCTGATTAGCCATTGTTTGAATCCACCCTTTGGAACCCAAGGAAGGTCAAGGAGGCTGAATGAAGCCTATATCTTACAGACAAGAAATGGAGAACACAGAACAGATCTGTATTCCAGAGCCCCACAGAGTCCTGCTCAGTTTTAATTTAGGGAACTGGGCAACTATGACTGTGATAACTTCCTGTCAAAATGGGGCATAGGACTGCCTCAGCTTGGAGAAGAGACACTGAATTGGAAATATTCCTGAGTTCCAAGTCCTAGATCTGAGCCTTGTATGATTAAAATCTCAATCCCTTGGTCTGCCATTTTGTTTTAACAGACCCAATTAGGAGTAACTGGAGGAGGGATAACTGGAATTTTAATAGACAATATAAATCTCATTTCTTTTTAGAAGAATAGGCCTGAAACCCAGTCTCGATCTGGCACTTTGAGGAGACTTGTAGCCAGGTAGCCAGTTGCCTAGTTTTATAAAAAATAAGGTTACAGTTACTAGCTTCCAGCAGACATTGTTTGAGAATGGTGCCATCTAAGCCTAACACAACTGAGAAAACTCAAGTGTTAGCAATACAACGTCTATCTGAAATTACACCATAGTGTCACCTAGCTATTTCCCAGGATGTCTGAACCATAGCCACTCTATTTTGACTTTTTAACTGTAAAATTTTCCTTAATAGCCAAAGCAGATGTCACCATTAATGACGTCAGTGTTTCTCTAGGTATGAGAAGATGCAAGAATTGGAACTCATAAAATCTTCTCCTGAAAGGATCTATCTGAAGGCCTGTTCTGCCAGTTTTCCCCAGAGCACAGAGTGCCTCATTCCTGATTTTCACCCTGAACTCCTTTCAGGGGCGTGGAAGTCAGCAGTTGCAGTAGCCATGATTGCATTTCATGACCATTTTACCCCATGGTGCTGAGAATGTCCATTCTCAGGTTTGGCAAAAATTTTGTTGATAGGCCACTCAATGTGCTGTTACTGGACTAGGCCATAAAACAGTATCCAAAATTCTCTGGACCATTTGTCTTACTAGCCTCTTGGTCCAGGAAACAATTCCCTTTTGTTGCTTCTTCCCATATCTAGAGTTACACTGTTACCATCATCGATCTCATATGGAACTATATATTATTCTATCAGAGGCCTCAGTCACACATTTGGCAGTGTAAGAAACAGCAATTTTGTAAAACAGGTGAAATACAAATAAGATAGCCAGAAGTATTAGTAAAGTCACAAGTAAGACTTAAGAGCTTCCATTAGATGTAGCCCAGTATATCTCAGGTCATTTGACTTAGTCTGCTCTGTAGAATTTTTATCTTCCAGGGAAATAATATATTGGCACCATCTATAAGGTACATAGCCCAGTTTTCCAGTGTTACTAGACTGATTATCCTTAGTATGATTTAATTGTTTTCAACACAGAGGAGGCTCTAAATCTAAATTACCATGGCCTGGTGTTATCTATATAAATCCATACCATAACAGTTGGGGATTTTTCTTCCTTTGCTGAAACTTTGCTTGTTGCTCTGATTGAGCTTGAGTAATAGAAGAAAGCTCAAATTTATGGCCAGAGTCAGAGAAGGCATTATTAATTGGCCCAATGAGGGGATCCCATCTAGTAATATCACAGTGACCTGAATATAACTATAATTTTTTTTAAGTGAATTTTCTCAGGGCCATCCAGTTAGAGTCTTGTAGTAGAGAAATTTACCAAGGTAACCCAGAACTAGACACAGGTAATTGGCCACAAACCCAACAATTGGATTGATTTCTAAAACTAGCATAGGATCAGGCCTATGATAGAAAAGCATTTGATTTATATGCAAAGGTCTAAGAAGTCAAGAAAACATTATAAATGATCATACAAATCAGGTCCAACATCTTGGGCAAGCTGTCTACCTCTGATGTCATCATCTTCTCATCCTGGTGTAGTGTAGTTTCTCCTGATAAAAAAGTCCTTCCATCCAGGTTGGAGACAGTCCCTTAAATTATGTCTTTTTCCAGTCCTGGTTGCAGGTCATGAGGCATCTGATCTTCGTCCAAAGATAGATTACTGAGATAAACTTCAGAAACAAACTTAAGGTGCTCTTTAAGAATTCAATTAAATTTTACATTAATATCACATAACAGCAAAGAACTATCCAAGAAATGAGTTTTACTACATGCAGATCTCCATTAACCAACTGGGATTTAACATTTCTTGAAACATCTTTTCCCCCTAAAATTACCCTCATTTTTATCAAATATAACCAAATTAAGGCTAGTTTGTTTGCAAAATAGGTCTGTTCTCACTAATTTTGGTCTGATGATTTATATAACCATAATTGATCATAGACTTTTTATTTTGCTGAAACACAGAGTCTCAGACTGAACTTTCAAAATAAGCAGGGCTGGGAAACACACCAAAGGCTTATCACAGATTTTGCCTGACAAATCTAAGTGAATTCTTCCCTTTTTAAAGTCTCAAATTCCTTGAGATTTTTGTACCTGTTAGTGAGATAACCTTCTTAATTCATTTGATAAACTTACTGGAAACCTAAGAGTTTCCAATTTCTGGAGGAGTCAGAGAGAAAATATAATTGTTTTGTTTATAATGTATAATTTTACCAAAGTATTGTCATAATTAGTTTGAGAGGAAGGTTTTCCCTACTCCCGGAAAACACAAGATTCAAACCTGTAATTTTTCAGATAGAAACCATAAAAATTATAAGCATATTGGCTGGTTCATTCAGTCCTTTTGTTAACTTTTGTGAAGTCGTCAGGTTTTCCATTAGAATACCGGGACATATCAGAATGTTAAGAACTCCATATAATTTATAGGATATCTGTATTAGTAATTTTACCATACATTATAATATGAGCAGATTTACTACTCATTTAATAATCTTTTTCATGTAATTTAACAAACAAATAAACACAGTTTAATATCTCTCTTTGGGATGTTTCAGGGGCCCTCTGAAGCACCCCCAAAGTTCAGTTCAGTTCAGCTGGTCAGTCGTGTCCAACTCTTTGCGACCCCATGAAGCACAGCACACCAGGCCTCCCTGTCCATTACCAACTCCCGGAGTTTACTCAAACTCATGTCCATCGAGTCGGTGATGCCATCCAGCCATCTCATCCTCTGTCGTCCCCTTCTCCTCCTGCCCCCAATCCTTCCCAGCATCAGGGTCTTTTCCAATGAGTCAACTCTTCACATGAGGTGGCCAAAGTACTGGAGTTTCAGCTTCAGCATCAGTCCTTCCAATGAACATCCAGGACTGATCTCCTTTAGGATGGACTGTTGGATCTCCTTGCAGTCCAAGGGACTCTCAAGTTAGCTAGAGGTAAAAGGAACTTCAAAAGAATTCAATTTAGGAGGTTTTATCGAAAAGATCAATTAAAAGCGTTTAGAACATTTGGTCAGATTTAGCCAATGTTGATGGGTGTATCATTTAGCTTGCTGACATGTCACAATGGGCGTAAATACCAAGGCTCAAGGTCTAGTGAAAGTCAGCTCCACCATCTTGGACCTAGTTGGCTCTAACCAGTTTTCTTGTGGCTGTGTCATTCCTAACAAAATCCATTTATCTAACTAATTGTAATCCAATTTTAGAAAATCCTGATCTTGCATAACTCTTTTTAGTATTTTTCCATATCTTTTTTTTTAAACTGAAAACATACTTCCTACTTTCCTTTAGCAACCAAGAGCTAACTTTTATATTAGCATTTTATAGATTGGTGAGCATAAATACCAGTGATAATTTCTAAAACCCTTGCTTTCTCAGAACATTTTAGGATGGCACCAAATATTATTTATTTATAGTCCCAAATCTCTTTAGTTTCTCTGTAAAAGGAAATTAGTGTTTAGTAGTAAATGTTTCAAAATCTTATTTTATCTGGAAATGACCTAACTATTCAATAGACTTCCAACACTTAGCACACTCAGCACAACCCTTAGAAATTCAAGTTATGCCAATCTGGAGAGACTATTTTAGACAGATATTCCTAAAGAATAATTATTCTTAATAGAGTTTATATAAAAGCTCATATCTCATTTACATTTTTTTAGAAGTTTCTTCACTCAAGGTAATTTTCTTGTTGACAAACTTGTAACAGATATAATATTTAACATATTAAACCTAGATACAATGAAAATATTCTACTTAATGTTAATTACTCTAAGACATGTCTATATTAGATAGATCAACAAACAAACATTAATATCAGGTATTTAATATTGAATATTTCCCAGTTCACATGAACCTGGAATTTATTGTTTAATTTAGAATTATTTGATTTACAAGCGCTTACCTTTCTTTAAGCCAATTAAATAGAGCTCATTTACAAATTAACCTCAAAAATATTACCCAAAGACAAAGACATACCAAGACATATTTAGACAGACACAGTGCAAGATCTAGGTTCATTTTCTAAGTTTAGTCATGAATTAGATATTACAATATAAAATTTACTAGTTTAAAAAAGAACAGTTGAAATAAATAAAAAATTTAAAGGCCTTTCCCCCCTTTTCCCTCAGTCTCAGGAGTTAGAGATGGTCTAGATAAGTGTTCCTGAGAGCCCTGGTCTCAAGGCACAGGGAAAGAAAATCAAGTTCTAACAAAATGGTGGCAGATCTAAACCAAATGGTGGCCAGACAAAGCAAAATGCCTATCAAAAATCACAACACAGAATACAGAGTTAAAACACACACATATAAACCTGGCAGTCCTCATCAGACACTCCCTTAAATCTTCAAAGATTTCAAAGGGAGGAAAGGAAGCCAGGTTGAAAGAAGAAGGGGGAGGAGGCAGGAGAGTGGGGCAAAAGGAGTGGACTTACAGTCGTCTCCTGCCACCTGCAGATTCCCAGGCATTATGGAACTTTACCCTGGGCCTCCAGAGAAGGGAGGACTGGAACTTGGCCCTACCAGAAATCAGGATTCGAGTTCTCTGCCAAGAGGAGGTGATCAGTCTCCAATCCTCAGCTTAGGCTGAGGCCCTTTGGCCAGATTCCTGCATCCAGGACTGGGAGACTAGAAAAACGGGGAAGGATAGGAAGGGTTAACGAGAGGAAAGAGAGAGGGCAGGGGAGAGAGGTCAATAAAATCTCTTGTTCCTAACCGGTTGGGGCACTCTGGCCAGTTGTCTGCGTCAGGAGGAGACCAGGGACAAAAGTGTCCCAGTTGTGGCCGCTGGCTCTGGTCCATTGGCAGGCAAGCTGGTCCCTGAGTACCGCGAGTGGTCAGGATGTCAGTCTCAGCGAAGAAGAGTCCCCACCAGAGTCACCATTTGTTGCAGGAAGGTGGACCCCTTCCAGGGCCCGAAACTGGGCTCTTGCCTAACACTCGGAAATGAATTGTCCCAGGAGACACATGTGCTCTTGCTGACAAAGCAAGAGATTTTATTGGTAAGGGCACCCAGGTGGAAAGCAGGAGGGTAAGGGAACCCAGAAGAACTACTCTGCCAAGTGGCTTGCAGTCTCGGGTTTTATGGTGATGGGATTTTCCAGGTTGTCTCTGGCCAATCATTCTAATTCAGAGTCTTTTCTGGTGGTGCATGCATCACTCAGCCAAGATGGATGCTGGCAAGAGGGATTCTGGGAAGTGGACTGACACGCAGTGTCTCCTTTTGACCTTTCCCAAACTCTTCCGGTTGGTGGTGGCTTATTAGTTCCGTATTCCTTACCAGGATCTCCTGTCATAAAACAACTCATGCGAATGGTTACTAAAGGGCCTGACCAGGGTGGGCAGTTTCAGTCAGTGTGCTTCCCCTAACAAAACAACCAACTTCTTTCTTTTTTTGCCCTCACCTTGCCCCAGATCCAAGGAGGGGCGGCTGCGCCGGCGCAGGAGGGCTGAGAGGAGCTGCTCCACTCTCAAGGTCAGGAGGGGTGGCCGTGAGGAAACACCCCTTGTAAGGTAAGGAGCAGCGACTGCGCTTGGCTGGAGCAGCTGTAAAGACATACCACACGTCCAAGGTTAAGAGAAACCCAAGTAAGATGGTAGGTGTTTCGAGAGGGCATCAGAGGGTAGACACACTGAAACCATAATCACCGAAAACCAGCCAATCTGATCACAGGACCACAGCTTGTCTAACTCAGTGTAACTAAGCCATGCCATGTGGGGCCACCCAAGACGGTCGGGTCATGGTGGAGAGGGCTAACAGAATGTGATCCACTGGAGAAGGGAATGGCAAACCACTTCAGTAGTCTTGCCTTGAGAACCCCATGAATACTAGGAAAAGGCAAAATGATAGGATACTGAAAGAGGAACTCCCCAGGTCAGTAGGTGCGCAATATGCTACTGGAGATCAGTGGAGAAATAACTCCAGAAAGAATGAAAGGGATGGAGCCAAAGCAAAAACAATACCCAGTTGTGGATGTGACTGGTGATAGAAGCAAGGTCAATGCTGTAAAGAGCAATATTGCATAGGAACCTGGAATGTTAAGTCCATGGATCAAGGTAAATTGGAAGTGGTCAAACAGGAATGTGAATGTCGACATTCTAGGAATCAGCGAACTAAAATGGACTGGAATGGGTGAATTTAACTCAGATGACCATTATATCTACTACTATGGGCAGGAATCTCTTAGAAGAAACGGAGTAGCCATCATGGTCAGCAAGAGTCCAAAATGCAGTACTTTGATGCAATCTCAAAAACGACAGAATGATCTCTGTTCATTTCCAAGGCAAACCATTCAATATCACAGTAATCCAAGCCTATGCCCCAACTAGTAGCCCTGAAAAAGCTGAAGCTGAATGGTTCTATGAAGACCTACAAGACCTTTTAGAACTAACACCCCAAAAAGATGTCCTTTTCATTATGGGGGACTGGAATGCAAAAGTAGGAAGTCAAGAAACACCTGGAGTAACAGGCAAATTTGGCCTTGGAGTACGGAATGAAGCAGGGCAAAGGCTAATAGAGTTTTGCCAAGAGAACACACTGGTCATAGCAAACACCCTCTTCCAACACCACAACAGAAGATTCTACACAAGGACAACACCAGATGGTCAACACCGAAATCAGATTGATTATATTCTTTGCAGCCAAAGATGGAGAAGCTCTATACAGTCAGCAAAAACAAGATCGGGAGCTGACTGTGGCTCAGACATGAACTCCTTATTGCCAAATTCAGACTGAAACTGAAGAAAGTAGGGAAAACCACTAGACCATTAAGGTATGACCTCAATCAAATCCCTTATGACTACACAGTGGAAGTGAGAAATAGATTTAAGGGACTAGATCTGATAGACAGAGTGCCTGATGAACTATGGATGGAGGTTCGTGACATTGTACAGGAGACGGATCGAGACCATCCCCATGGAAAAGAAATGCAAAAGGCAAAATGGTTGTCTGAAGAGGTCTTACAAGTAGCTGTGAAAAGAAGAAAAGCGAAAAGCAAAGGAGAAAAGGAAAGATATTCCCATTTGAATGCAGAGTTCCAAAGAATAGCAAGGAAAAATAAGAAAGCCTTCCTCAGTGATCAATGTAAAGAAATAGAGGAAAACAACAGAATGTGAAAGACTAGAGATCTCTTCAAGAAAATTAGAGATACCAAGGGAATGTTTCATGCAAAGATGGGTTCGATAAAGGACAGAAATAGTATGGACCTAACAGAAGCAGGAGATATTAGGAAAAGGTGGCAAGAATACACAGAAGGACTGTACAAAAAAAGATCTTCATGACCCAGATAATCACAATGGTGTGATCATTCACCTAGAGCCAGACATCCTGGAATGTGAAGTCAAGTGGACCTTAGAAAGCATCACTATGAAAGAACTAGTGGAGGTGATGGAATTCCAGTTGAGCTATTTCAAATCCTGAAAGATGATGCTGTGAAAGTGCTTCACTCAATATGCCAGCAAATTTGGAAAACTCAGCAGTGGCCACAGGACTGGAAAAGGTCAGTTTTCATTCCAATCCCTAAGAAAGGCAATCTGAAAGAATCCTCAAACTACTGCACAATCACACTCATCTCACACGCTAGTAAAGTAATGCTCAAAATTCTCCAAGCCAGACTTCAGCAATACGTGAAGCGTGACCTCCCAGATGTTCAAGCTGGATTTAGAAAAGGCAGAGGAACCAGAGAACACATTGCCAACATCCACTGGGTCATCGAAAAAGCAAGAGAATTCCAGAAAATAATCTATTTCTGCTTTATTGACTACGCCAAAGCCTTCGACTGTGTGGATCACAATAAACTGTGGGAAATTCTGAAAGGGATGGGAATACCAGACCTCCTGACTTGCCTCTTGAGAAACCTATATGCAGGTCAGGAAGCAACAGTTAGAACTGGTCATGGAACAACAGACTGGTTCCAAATAGGAAAAGGAGTACGCCAAGGCTTTATATTGTCACCCTGCTTATTTAACTTATATGCAGAGTACATCATGAGAAACGCTGGGCTGGAGGAAGCAGAAGCTGGAATCAAGATTGCCAGGAGAAATATCAATAACCTCAGATATGCAAATGACACTACCCTTATAGCAGAAAGTGAAGAGGAACTAAAAAGCCTCTTGATGAAGGTGAAAGAGGAGAGTGAAAAAGTTGGCTTAAAGCTCAACATTCAGAAAACTAAGATCAGGGCATCTGGTCCCATCACTTCATGGAAAATAGATGGGAAGACAGTGGAAACAGTGTCAGACTTTATTTTTTTGTGCTCTGAAATCACTGCAGATGGTGATTGCAGCCATAAAATTAAAAGACGCTTACTCCTTGGAAGGAAAGTTATGACCAACCTAGATAGCATATTAAAAAGCAGAGACATAAAAAAAAAAAAAAAAAAAAAAAAAAAAAATAAAAAGCAGAGACATTACTTTGCCAACAATGGTCCATCTAGTCAAGGCTATGGTTTTTCCAGTGGTCATGTATGGATATGAGTTGGACTGTGAAGAAAGCTGAGTGCTGAAGAATTGATGCTTTTGAACTGTGGTGTTGGAGAAGACTCTTGAGTCCCTTGGACTGCAAGGAGATCCAACCAGTCTATCCTAAAGGAGATCAGTCCTGGGTGTTCATTGGAAGGACTGATGCTGAAGCTGAAACTCCAATACTTTGGCCACCTCATGCAAAGAGCTGACTCATTGGAAAAGACCCTGATGCTGGGAGGGTCTGGGGGCAGGAGGAGAAGGGGACGACAGAGGATGAGATGGCTGGATGGCATCACTGACTCGATGGACATGAGTTTGAGTAGACTCCGGGAGTTTGTGATGGACAAGGAGGTCTGACGTGCTGTGGTTCATGGGGTCGCACAGAGTTGGACACGACTGAGCGACTGAACTGACTGACTGTAGCATGTGAGGTCTTAGTTTCATTAGGGATCAAACCTGTGCCCACTGCAGTGCAAGCTCAGAGTCTTAACCACTGGACCACCAGGGAGGTCCCCTGAAACCATTAACTCTTTAAAAGATTTTCTTGTTAGTCACTGCCTGTTTGCTAGCTGCCATTTCATTTTAAGAGACCACTTCCAAAGGTGTTGAGGATTCACAACAGACTATGACCCAGTGCATTTCTACTGTCATTTATTTAATGCATCAATAAACATTTACTAAATTCTTCTTAAATGACAGACACTTTTCTGTGTCAGGCATCACAGAGTACAAACATGAATAAGTAATTCCTACTCTGGAGAATATCACTGTGTGTGTGTGTGCGTGCTCAGTTGTGTCCGACTCTTTGCAGCCCCATGGGTTGAAACCCACTAGGCTCCTCTGTCCATGCAATTTTCTTGGCAAGAACGCTGGAGTGGGCTGCCATTTTCTCCTCCAGGGGATCTTCCTGATAGAGGGAGCCAACCCATGTCTCCTGCATCTCCTGCATTGACAGGTGGATTTTTCACCCCTGAACCACCTGGGAAGCTCCCATCTCACTGTTTAGTGGGAGAAATAAGACAGATAAAAAATATTGGTCTCTCTAAGGTCAGGAAAAAGGCAAGGATGTCTACACATCACTTCTATATAACATTGGTCTGGAGATAATAATCAGTATAATAAAGCAAAAATTAAAAAAAGAGAAATGATAGTATAAATAATAGAGGTGAGTAATTAAAACTCTTTATTTCAGACAAATAAAAACTTCTTTGTACTTTATCACAGTCTTTGTTTTAGTGTCTAGTTTGTCTGATGCAAATATTGCTACTGAAGATTTCATGTCATTTTTATTTGCATGAAATAATTTTTTCATCTCCTCACTTTCAGTTTCTGTGTGTCTTTAAATCTGAAGTGAGTCTCTTGTAGGCAGCATGTACATGAGTCTTCTTTTTATATCCTTTCAGCCATTCTATGTCTTTGATTGGAGCATTTAGTCCACCTATATTTAATCATTGATAGGTATGCAATATTGCATTCTGTTAATTGTTTTGAGGTTGTTTTATAATTCTTTCTTGTTCCTTTTCTCTTCTTTTGCTCTTCCTTTGTGAGTTATGACTGTCTTTAGTGTTATGTTTGGATCCCCTTCTTTGTTTGTGTGTATCTATTCTCAATGTTTGGTTTGTGGTTACTATAAGGATTCCAAAATGGTGCTTACCAGCACTGGTGTCCTCCTGGTAGAATGAGCTCCCCCAAAATGTCTGCTTCCAGTGTCTGTGTACCCTGGGTCAGTCTCAGTTGCTCCTGACTCTCCTCTCTGGGAGGTTCTTCAAGATCAGCAAGCAAGTCTGACCCAGGTTCTTTTCACATTAATACTTCTGCTCTGAGTCTTAAAGTGTGTGAAATTTTCTATGCATCTTTTAAGAGTAGAAGCTCTGTTTCCCATAGCTCTCTGAGTTTTCCCAAAGCCAGCCCCTTTGGCCTTCAAAGCCAAACATTCTGGGGGCTCATATTCCCAGAGCGGGAGCCCTGGGCTGAGAAGCCCAATGTGAGACTCAGACTCTGACCTTTGCAATGGATGATCCTCCCATTTGTGGGTCATACATCAGGGAGTGGGGGTCTTGACTATACTGCATGTCCCCTCACTCCCACCCTCTTGCTGTGGTTCCATCTCGCAGTGTTAACAGTGTCGGACACTTGAGGCCTGAGGTCCCCAAGCAGCAAGAGGAAATAAACTGCAAGTGGCAGACATTTTGCTTAAAATTTTCTCTTCTAATCCTGTGTTGTCATGGTGACACCTGGTTCTGCCAGAACTTAACTCCATCTCAAACCTTGAGCAAAACAATGCGTTTTTCTTACAGAAATGTTTTCTTAAGCTATGTTAATAAACTATGTATTTGCTTGGAAATCTGCCTTTAAGATTCATGTTAATTGTTTTATGGCCATGTATGACTCACCTTGTGCCAGTTCAGTTCAGTTCCGTCACTCAGTCATGTCTGACTCTTTGCGACTGCATGGACCGCAGCACGCCAGGCCTCCCTGTCCATCACCAACTCCTGGAGTTCACCCAAACTCATGTCCATTGAGTTGGTGATGCCATCCAACCATCTCATCCTCTGTCTTCCCCTTCTCCTCCTGCCTTCAATCTTTCCCAGCATCAGGGTCTTTTCCAATGAGTCAGTTCTTTGCATCAGGTGGCCAAAGTATTGGAGCTTCCGCTTCAGCATCAATCCGTCTGTCAGGGGAGTGTATAACTTCCTTGATTCTGTCTCATCACAACAAAAATTTGAAGCGATGGGCGTTAAAGCCCTCAGTGTGTCACAACTCTCGGACAGTGTTACAGCTCCATGTTACAGCTCAGTTTTATTTAGAAAATAAAGGAAAATACATCCTTGAGGTGCATGGGCATACTGACCCAAAAGACATGAAGAGGAGAGAGAGAGAGAGAGGGCGCGCGCGCACACAGGGGTGGTGGGGAGGTGTGGGTGGTGGTGGAGAGACACCCCTGGCCCTTTGGTTTCCCTTTTTATGTTTTTTCCTCCCCCTGGGCCTGCCCTATGTAAATTGGGCTAGCCAGGAGTGCTGTTTGGAGAAGGCAATGGCACCCCACGCCAGTACTCTTGCCTGGAAAATCCCATGGACGGAGGAGCCCGATAGGCTGCTGTCCATAGGGTCGCTAAGAGTCGGACAGGACTGAGCAACTTCACTTTCATTTTTCACTTTCATGCACTGGAGAAGGAAATGGCAACCCACTCCAGTGTTCTTGCCTGGAGA
The DNA here is from genome assembly GCF_023699985.2 of Odocoileus virginianus. Lineage (NCBI taxonomy): Eukaryota > Metazoa > Chordata > Mammalia > Artiodactyla > Cervidae > Odocoileus > Odocoileus virginianus. Next base: position 13,957,973 of record NC_069675.1, on the reverse strand, counting down.
ATCCCAGGGACGGGGGAGCCTGGTGGGCTGCCGTCTATGGGGTCGCACAGAGTCGGACACGACTGACGTGACCTAGCAGCAGCAGCAGCAGGAGTGCTGTTTGTTCTACCTGAGTTCCTCACTCTGCTCCTCAGATCTTCCTTTATTCTATTTTCGCAGGCTTTTCCCTTCCTTGTCTTTTAGCCACTGCTATTGTGGACTTCTTTCCCCAATTATAACTACCTAACACTTCCAATAAATATTCAGGACTGATTTCCTTTAGGATGGACTGGTTGAATCTCCTTGCTGTCCAAGGGACTCTCAGGAGTCTTCTCCAACACCACAGTTCAAAAGCATCAATTCTTTGGCTCTCAGATTTCTTTATAGTCCAACTGTCACATCTATACATGACTGCTGGAAAAACCATAGCCTTGACTAGACAGACCTTTGTTGCAAAGTTATGTCTCTGCTTCTTAATAAGCTGTCTAGGTTGGTCATAACTTTTCTTCCAAGGAGCAAGCGTCTTTTAATTTCATGGCTGCAGTCACCATCTTCATTGATTTTGGAACTCCCCAAAATAAGGTCTGCCACTGTTTCCACTGTTACCCCATCTATTTGCCATGAAGTGATGAGACTGGATGCCATGATCTTAGTTTTCTGAATGCTGAGTTTTAAGCCAACTTTTTCACTCTCCTCTTGCATTTTTATCAAGACACTCTTTAGTTCTTCACTTTTTGCCATAAGGGTGGTGTCATCTGCATATCTGAGGTTATTGATATTTTTCCCAGCAATCTTGACTCCAGCTTGTGCTACATCCAGCCAGCATTTCTAATGATGTACTCTACATATAAGTTAAATAAGCAGGGTGGCAATATACAGCCTTGACATACTCCTTTTCCTATTTGGAACCAGTCTGTTGTTCCATGTCCAGTTCTAACTGTTGCTTCCTGACCTGCATACAGATTTCTCTAGAGGCAAGTCAGGTGGTCTGGTATTTCCATCTTTTGAAGAATTTTCCACAGTTTATTGTGATCCACACAGTAGGGTTTGGTTTAGTCAGTAAAGCAGAAGTAGATGTTTTTCTGGAATTCTCTTGCTTTTTCTATGATCCAGCGGATGTTGGCAATGTGATCTCTGGTTCCTCTGCCTTAACCCTAACCCTAACACCTTGTGCCAATGCATCTCAAAATGAATGTTGTGGGTGAGGGGCCTGATGCAACTCTCTCAGTTTTGAGGAATTTCCTTTGTCTAATTAGCAGCTTGCTGACAGATATATCACTTCTTGCTAAAAACTAGGAAGGGGGCACTCTTTCTGTCCCCTTCTGATGTCTATGTCAGAAGCTTTCACTATCTCTTTTCTACTTTAATAAAACTTTATTACACAAAATCTTCAAGTGATCAAGCCTTGTCTCTGGCCCTGGATCCAATTCCTCTCCTCCAGAGGCCACGAATCCTGGCGTCACACAGGGCTTGTAGCTGCAACCTTTCACTTCTTTATATCTTTAGTTGTAGAAGGTATTTGTATTAGCATTCACAGTTGCTCTGTAAGTAGTTGTGATTTTGGTGTGACTTTGGGAGGAGGTGAGCTCAGAGTCTTCCTACTCTGCTGGCTTAGCCAAGCTCCCCCATGTAAGAGCTTTTTAAGAACCCAAAGCAGTGTATGAGACAGGAGCTCTTCCTGTTTCTCCCCACTGCTAAATCAAAACCCCTGGTGACATTAACGCCCACCTTTCTTCATCTTCTGCGTCTGAGAAGAAGTGTGACTTCCCCTCCTCTGCAAAGCAAGGCTCCCTATTACTGGTCCTGATCCCAGCCTGCCCTGTTCCCCTTACAAGGCTGTTTGTTCCTTTATTAGGGATTCTGCCTTTACTCTCTTCAACTCTTCACTCTCCACTGGATCCACCGAATAAATAGTCAACATTTGTATACCACCCATGGGCTTCCCTGCTAGCTCAGTCAGTAAAGAAGTTGCCTGCAGTGGAGGAGACCCAGATTCAATCCCTGGATCAGAAAGACCCCCTGGAGAAGGAAATGGCAACACACTTCAGTATTCTTGCCTGGAAAATCCTATGGACAGAGGAGCCTGGTGGGCTACAGTCCATGGGGTGGCAAGAGTCAGACATGATTTAGCAACTAAACCACCAACATGTTACTCTAATCTTCTGAAGTATTGCCCCAATTTTCTGTTTCCCTACTTAACTGCACTTCTTTTGAGAGCTGTCTGTATCGTGTCCTCACCTCTTATTAATTCTTCAGTGTTTTCAATGGCAGTTCTGCACCCTCCACTCCATAGAAACCCATTTCGCTAGGTCACTTTATGCTGCCCAAGCCAACACTGATTTCTTTGTCCATGTTTTGCTGGACCTTTCTGTGGCATTCTAGGCTGTTGACCACTTCTTTTTTCTTGTAATAAAAGCTTCCTCTCTTGGCTTGCATGACACTGTACTACCCCGGCTTTCTCCTAACTCCTTTGTCTTCTCAAACTTCTTTGCCAACACCCTTGTTCTTCCTCCCATCATCTGAACTCTAATACTATATGCTCTTCAAGAAGCCATTCATGGACTCTTCTCTTCTCCCATTAAATCCACATCCCATCAATTCCCATGACCTTTGACACTGCTTTATATATGATGATCCTTAAATAAATATTGATAGTCCAGATGTTTCTTCTAGGCCTCAGATTCCTATATTTAATGACTAGTTTGATATTTCTAACTTGGATGGTTCAAAGGAATCTCAAAATTAACATATACCAAAGACATATTTCATTCCAATTTCATCATTCTTTTTCATCTGGGTAAATTTCATCCAGGTGAAAATAACTGTTTTTGGCCACACTGTACAGCATGAGGGATCTCAGTTCCCCAATCATGGATCAAACCCATGCCACCTGCAGTGGAAGGGCAAAGTCCTAAACACTGGACCACCAGGAAGTTCCCAGGAAGAAGAAACTCTATCTTTCTTGCTACCTTTTCCTTATTCACTGCTTCCTGTCTCCCAACACATTCTAATTCATCACAAAATCCTGTTGATTCTATCTCTAAATCAGTAGTCTTGGAATATCATGGATATGTCTATATGCATCTCCAGAAGTTTACCCCAAGTCACTATCATCTTTTGTTTGACTCCTGCCTAACCTCCAAACTGGTTTTCCTTTGTCAACTCTCCTCCCATCAATCTTCTCTCCAGGTAGCAATAAAAATGATTTATAAATGAGTATAGGATAATGTCTCACACTTGTACACAAATTGCATCTCTCCTCAGGATGAAAAACTGTCAATGGCTTATTTCACTTAAAATACAATAAAACCCTCACTGTGATTTCAAAACCTTGCATAATCTATCTCCTCACTAACTTACCCTTGAACTGCTTTTACATTCACTCACTACATTGATATCCCTCCTTCTATCAGTACTTACAGTGACCAACCTCTTTTTTTTTTTTCCCACTCAGGAAGTTTGTGCAACCTATAAGCTCTGCCAAGAATGTTCTTTCTGACATTCTTTGCCTGGCTAACTCTGTCATGGCTAGGTTGTCATATCATGTCCTCAGCATGGACTTCTCTTTGCCTTCCTGTACCTGACAGCCCAGTGTTTTCTATTGTAACAGCCCAATTTGCAAATATATATTCATTTGGGTGTTTATTGGTTTAACGTCAGTTTTTTTCCCCTAAATATATTTAATTTCTGTGATGGTCGAGACCAGGCTGATTTTGTTTGTCACTGTTTATTAGTTCCTGGCCCATAGTCGATACTCAGTAAGTGTTGAATGAATTTACTGTTGAATATAATATACATAATGATAAGTTCTCCAACTTAGGGCCAGGATCAATTGTCTGTTTTTCTGTAACTATCCCTACTTCCTTAATCCCTAATATAGGCAGAATGTACCATTTCTTCCTACAAGGTTTTATTTTATAGCCCTCTGTATTTGCCTCTATGATGCTATTAATGTCACATGAAGAAGAAATAAATCACTGTTCTTGTAAATTATTGAGATTTGGGGGGCTGCTCATTGCCATCATTTAACCGAATGTAGGAAAGAGATAAACTCATTTTCTTGAAGCAACTAGTTCTGCCAAGAAAATGTGAGCAGAAGTCACTTGGTCATATCTTTCCAGGCTTCAGAAATCATACTTCTGGGTCCAAATGTGGTGGAGCAGTAAGGAACCAGGAACGAAGTGTAAGGAAGATTAGATACGTACGACTGTCAAGAGAGAATGAGATTGCATGGAAGACCTTTTGCATCTAATGTAAATATGCTTTAACTCTCCCACCCAAATCCTTACACTGCTTTTGGGTCACTCAGTGTTTTCTTGGATAGGACCAGACCTAAATGTTCTGAAGTCCTGGATGTCAGAAACTCAGTCCCACGACTGTGCTTGGCTTCCCACATGTGCAGGAGCATTGTAGCAGCGTGGCCTGAGGCAGGCTCTTGGGAGGGGTTCATGCTCCTCTGTCCATCTGCTTGTTGCTGGTGTATCCCACAACGGGACTCAGGACCTCTCCCCTAGGAAGTGCCTATGTGACATCACCAGTTTACTGACAGATGCATTTGACTTGGGAGAGTGGCTAAATAACAGAATAAAATACTGCCAAGCTCCAACTTCTGCTTCAGGAAACATGGTCTGGGTACCTGCTCTATTTCTGGCAATTAATGAACACCTTACAACCATCAGGTAAGGAAAGTATCATCTCCATTAGACAGATGGGGATGCTGAGATCATAGGGATCTTATGCATGGGTGCAGAGCTAGTGAGTGGAGAACAAGAAATTTGAACACAAATATTTGAATCTCTCTCCCTCTCTCTCTAAGTGTATAGAAATGTTGTTGCACATACAACTAAATATACAACTCATTGCATAACAGTCCCTTCTTTAAATCTTGTCCCTGGGATCTTTCTCTTGAAATCTCTTCCTACTGGCCTGGTGTTGAAGGATATTTTTCAAAGTCTTGGAAATTGTTGCTTTGTGACAAAAACCAGTTCACAGAAGTTTGATGGGAGAGCCTGGAGGGGCAGGTCTTGGGAATCAGAACAGTGAAAACTCTCCTGTTGGTTACTCCAGTACAAGTTGTGCTGGGCTGATGGAAGGGGACAGAGACTCACAGAGCTCCCAGTTGAAGCCACTGGCCAAGACAGTCCTCTCAAGGTGGCTTCACACACCTGAGCCAGTACCTAGTGTCCATCTGAATACAGTGGGATAATCCAGAGGAAGAGACCAGCTGCTGGGTCTGTCTCCCCAGGACACTTCTCAGAGCTAATTGTGGGCTTCCTAAGTTGGAAGGCACAGTATAATTAAGGGGATCTGCGGGGGCAGTACCAGGCACCCACAGCTCAGACAGTGCCACCCACCACTCCCACCTGTTGCTGTCGTTCCTGTCCTTAACGTGCTCTCCTGACTCTTGAAGGTGACTAATTATCAGGTGGTGGTTCTGTGGGGTGTTTCAGGGCCTGTGGCCCCTTGGGCCTTCAGGGAATTCCTGGTGGGAATTTGAATGTCATGTCTGCATTATGTTAAGCTTTATATAGAACGATGTCTTCCTACCCTCTTTCACACATTTCCTTTCCTTTCAGTGGACTCTGGTAGGAAAGGGCTGGATCTCCAGGTCCTTACTGAAGGAGAAGAACGGGTGCTAGGTGTGTGAAAGTGGATGCAAATTTGGGCTCTTTCATTTAGGTCATGTTAATGACCACTTCTTGGAGTCTGTATCTGCTTACATGCCATATTCTTTTTTAATTTGAAACAAAATTTAGTTTTATCTTTTAAATTTATTTTTTATTGAAGTATAGCTGAATTACAATATTGTGTTAATTACTGCTGTGCAGCAAAGTGATTCACCTATACACACACACACATTCTTTTTCATATTATTCTCCATTATGGTTTATTACAGGATATTGAATATAGTTCCCTGTGCTATACATAAGACTTGCTGTTTATCCAGTCTATGTATACCAGTTTGCACCTGCTAATCCCAACTCACAATCCAACCCTTTTCTGCCACCTCCTTCTTCCTTGGCAACCACCATTCTATTCTCTCTGTCCCTGGTTCTGTTTCATAGATAGGTTAATTTGTGTCCTATTTTAGATTCTACAAGTAAGTGATATCACATACCCTATTCCTACATGCTGGAAAACTGACTTTACCCACAGGAGCTGATGCTTAACTTCTTCCTTACCTCGTTCTACAAAGTCTGATATGGCACCATGCTGCTTGCTACACAACAGAAAACCAAATAAAAGCTGCCCCACTCCACGTCCAAGTAGAAAGCGACTGAATGTGCAGTCTTTTGCTTTTTGAGAGGCCACAGCGGGAACCTGGTGAGACTTTCTGGAGGATAAGGGAAGCTCTGATGTCACAGCTGTTCCTTTCCAGAAGGGAGATAAGAAAAGGTTGTCTGAGCTTTCTGGGGATTTTTGTTGGGTAGGGGCAGTTAGGCATGTGGTCTGCCCCTTCCAGTCAGAGTTGACTCATTTGGTTGGATGCAATTAGGTTTGCACAACACCACCGGGGTCCATGAGGCCATGGCAGTGGGCAGCTGTGACCAGCTCATCCTCCCTCTGCTGGGGCTGGCTTTCTTTGAGCTACTTCCTTGTCTCCTTCCTCATCCTCTGCCCCAACCAGTTTCCCCACCTGTTCCTTTCTCACTTTCCTTATAATCTTTTCACATCCATTTCTGGTCTGCTTCCATACCTTTAGCCATTCTTTCAGCCATACCTTTAACCAACATTCTTTCCAAACCCCTTCTGAAATGTTCCTAACAAGAGAGCACCCAGCATTGCCCATGACAGATTTCCAAACCTTGAGTAACTCCCATCTGACCTGCTCTTTTCTGGAAAGTCCTATTTTACTTAAGCTAACATTTCCAGTGACTAGGATTTACTTAAGCCGAACTCACTTCCTGATTTTCAGTGTTGGTTGTTGCAATTTTGTTTTATAAATGTTGAAAGTGTCCTCCCTAACTCTTCCTGATTTGTCCATGTCCCGTGTTGATGAGATCTCTGCCCTGGCCAGTTACCAAGGTCTACATCAACTTCTCAGTCATGAGAACAGTAGGGGAGTTCAAGTCATAATCTCGAGGATCAAATCGAGAGGAAGGAACATTGAATCTGGGATTAAAACCTGGGGTTCAAGTTCACTCTGCTGCTCACTCACTCTCAGGCCTATTTCTATAGATGAAAATGGGATTATAACACCATGTATTACTTGTGAGGATACCATGAGTTGATGTATATAAAAGAACTGTTGTTGTTTAGTCGCTAAGTAATATATGACTCTTTTGCAGTCTCATGGATTGTAGCCTGCCAGGCTCCTTTGTCTATGGAATTTTCCAGGCAAGAGTACTGGAGTGGATTGCCATTTCCTTCTCCAGGGGATCTTCCTGACACAGGGATCGAACCTGAATTTCCTGCATTGCAGGCAGATTCTTTACCACTGAGCCACCAGGGAAGCCCATAAAAGAGCTGTAGTGCTATACAAACCAAAGTGCGTGGTGACGATTAAGGGGAAGCATCATGATAAAAATAAACATAAAATTAAGATGACTTTCTCTTTGGGCAGGAGGGAAGCAGACTTAGGTAAGCTGTGTAAGAAGAATTAGTGCCTTTTCCTCAGCTGTCTATAGCTGAGCAGAGGTCACTAAGCAAGTATTTATTGAGCTGGACCATAAAGAAGACAGAGTGTCGAAGAATTGATGTCTTCGAACTGTGGCACTAGTGAAGGCTCCTGAGAGTCCTGTGGACAGCAAGAAGATCAAACCAGTCAGTCTTAAGGGAAATAAACCCTTGGAAGGACTGATGCTGACCAGATCTGGTCTCTGTGTTCTGTAATAGAGATAGATATAAAGTGCAATGGAAATAGATGAGAGATCAATGAATTTCCCTTTGTGTGGTTGTGTGCAGAAGTCTGAGGCTATGGGCTGATTGCATTTAAGCTGAGCTTTTAAGGATTTCATTAGGGGAAGAAATGGGGGAAAAGAGTTCTAAGCTGAGGGAGTGTCCTGAGGAAAGGTCTTGAGACTTGGTGGTGAGTTCAGAGATTGAGAAATAGGCTTAATCCCCATATAGATGAAAGATGGGTTGTGTGGGTGAGCAAGCTGAAAATGAGAATAGAAGGTGGGTGGGGTCCAGATGGGTCCTGATAGCACAGCCCTGTATGCGGAGGTAAAGTTATTTGTGCTGGACATAATACCCTAGAATGTCAGAGCTGGAAGAATACGTGGAGTTTCACATATGGGAAAGGGTCTTGCCATAAGTGTCAAGGAGGAACAGATCCTTAGCTATCACCTGAGTCTCTTGTCCCCTAGACTGGGATTTTTTCCATGGCTTCATCTCAACTCAGTACTTGGTTGCCAAAATTCTCTAGATCGGTTGAATGAGGGCTCTGTTTCATAACAAAGAAATGGGAAGCTGGAAAATTTTGCCTTGGGAACAATATTAATTTTTTTTTTGAAACAAGTTCATAAACTCTGCTCATAGACCCACCACTGAAGCACTCTGATTTAGCCTCCAGGCAAGGTGCCTCACACAATTCCTGGGAGCTGCTATTTTCCTGGCACCCAGACATGGCTACTGGGCTATATGGTTCATTCACAAGATCCTTGTCACCCTAGTTCCTACTTCCATATGATTTTCTCAGAATAATAGTGATAATTAGATAGAGGTGATGAATAGGGGGCATTTAATGTAGAAAAAACACTGATAGTGATCAAGACTGAAAAATTATAGTTACTGGGTCACTGAGGACTATTAACTATTCTGGTCTGGCTACTCACCTGGTTCTGGAAGACACCCAAGAATCACAGGGGCAGGAAATTTGACTAAGAGGCCATGGAGTGGTCCCAGAGGTAACTTCAGTTGCCATTCAATGTTCATCATCCTTGGGAACCACTCTTTTATTGCTTCCTTTGGGTATTCTGTCTTCCTTCTTGCATGTGTATGTTCTAAATCTATCAGTACTCTGCTCAGGCCCAAAGGTGTCCTCTGTGGGAGGTTAAAGCTTTTCCCATTCAGGTTCATGTTCCTTTCATGTGCCAGGAAGCTACCAATCCACCCACAGACACTGCTTTCCAGAAGATTCTTAGTTCTCTAGGAAAAAAAAGGACTGAGTCCAAATGTTGGGTAGACCCTGTAAGAATACTCCCTCCTTTGTCCTTCTCTGCACATCCTGGACTGGAATTCTAGAGGAGTGATGGTGGTCATCACACATTCTGCTTCATTTATTTCTCTTGGTAGAGTGAGCCTGGGACCTGGCACCTTTATTCTTGGTCCCTGGGAGTCAGTTGTCAGATGGGTGACCGCTAAGATGGCACTGAGTTCCCACTCTCTGCTTTTTCTCTCTTCCTGGAACTTTTTGACACTTTACATTTCTTTTGGGAATATAGAATTCCTTAAGATTCTTGGAGTCTGACACCCAGTTTCTGTTCTCTGGGTGATCCCTGTCTATGAAGCATGTTATAGGGACTAAACTATCTCTCTGTGTTTTTTTCAGAAGACAGGCCTGCAGGGCTTCAAGCCTGCTTCTGCCACACTGCACAACATTCTCCCTGCTGTTTCAAGCTCTTCTGTACTCCTCTGGTTCTCTCAAAATCAAGTTTTTTCAGTGCTGACACCTCTTCAATGTTAAGTGAGACCTTTATCAATGAAGCAGTTTCTCCTCTGTCTCTAGCCCCCATAATTTGTGGTGTTACACTAGGAAAGCCTAGTCTTTGCTCCCTATTGCTTTCAGAAGATTCTAGAACCAGAGAAACTTGGATTCAAATCCTAGTTCTCCCTTACCAGCCTTGTGAATTACTAAACCTCTCTGAAGGCAGACAGTTTTTCCATATAGAAAATAAGAAATAGTACCTATCTTATAGGGACATTGTAGAAAGTAAATGAGATCCACATAAAATGCTTAACTTAGGACTTGGCATATAATAGCAGCTTCATAAATCTGTGTCCTCTTCAAATAGTCTCCCTCTAAGGAGGTTATTTAACTTTGACCAGTAGACTAACCTTGGGACTGGAGGCCTTCCATTGGGGCATTTATAGCAAGAACTATAGGATGCTCTTAAAAGAGCTTAAGGTTACTTGATCAGTGGGGAGATAAGGATGTCTTGATTTCTCCAGTCATCACAAAATGCACTAAAACAAAGCTGACAGTATAAGAAATCTCCTTAAACCCCTCAGTGAGAATAGCCCACCGTTCTGTGTTGTGGATGCAGCATTATAGCTCATGAGTTTAAAATTCATGCTTCAGAAAAATGGTAAGTATGTCATGAAACTCTGGGATTACTCACAAATGGCTAAAATCTCAAATGTGCATGTGTGTGCACTTCTCCACGGACTGTAGTTTGCCAGACTCCTCTGTCCATTGGCTTTTCCAGGCAAGAATACTGGAGGAGGTTGCCGTGCCCTCCTCCAGGGGATCTTCCCTATCCAGAGATCAAACCCTCATCTCCTGCATTGGCAGGCAGATTCTTTACCACTGAAACAACCTGGAAGCTCCCAAATCTCCAATGTTATCCCACAAATTCCAATGATCAACTATCCTTCAAGACACTGGAGAGAAGGGTAGATTGTTTCCAAAAGTACAACAGAGGAGGGAAGGAAAGATCCAATCAGAAGAAGATAGTATCAGCCAGACATGAATAAGACCACCAGCAGGGACTCATGCATTAGGGCAGACTCTACATAGAAAGTCCTTTCAGCATCCTTTTCTCTCTCCTTGAGCATCAGGAAAACTGAACTTGGTATACAGAGAGGTCTGAGGTGGCCAGCTTGCTCTCTGTCCCTGATTGTTTTGGTGCTCCCTTTTGGGGCTGTATGCTCTGGTATGTAAACAGTAGTTTAATGGATTTTTTTTTTAAAGCAGGAGAGATGGTGTTCCTTCTTTTTAGAATAAAGACAAAGCAAATAACATCATTAACAACACTATGTTCCTGTAGACAGTTCTGGTTCAAGGACAAGTTTAGAATGGGAACAGTAGGTGATCTTCCTATACACTCTTGCACCCTGAATTGACTTCCCAGAGGTCACTGTAATAAAACTAGGGAGGCGGACCTGGGAGGTCTGAAGGAAACTCTTAAGTTCTCCAATGATAACATATATAAGCCTAAAATCTGCAGCTTTGCTTTGGGTAGTGGTGATATTTAGGAGGAACGGTAGTGTTATATGTTCAATTTCTGCAACACTGGCCCAGAAATCAGAGATTGTCTATAAAATACAATGAGGGTGTTCTTCAAGCCTCTTTGACCCTACCAATGCCCATCATCATGTCTGAGACAGGGCTGGGTCCTAGAAATGTTGATAAATGAATGGGTGTGTGAATGTTGCCTTATGTAGAAGTTGCTCTGAAGCCCATCCTTAAAACAGTGTGAGGATGGGAACACTAAGGGCTGAGGATGTTGGAAGGAAACAAAATTGTGCTTGGCTCAGAAGCCCACAACACAAGGAGAGTGAAAAAGTTGGCTTAAAGCTCAACATTCAGAAAACTAAGATCAGGGCATCTGGTCCCATCACCTCACGGCAAATAGATGGGGAGACAGTGGAAACAGTGTCAGACTTTATTTTTTTGGGCTCCAAAATCACTGCAGCTGGTAACTGCAGCCATGAAATTAAAAGACGCTTACTCCTTGGAAGGAAAGTTATGACCAACCTAGATAGCATATTAAAAAGCAGAGACATTACTTTGCCAACAAAGGTCCATCTGGTCAAGGTTATGGTTTTTCCAGTGGTCATGTATGGATGTGAGAGTTGGACTGTGAGGAAAGCTGAGCACCGAAAAATTGATACTTTTGAACCATGGTGTTGGAGAAGACTCTTGAGAGTCCCTTGGACTGCAAGGAGATCCAACCAGTCTGTTCTAAAGGAGATCAGTCCTGGGTGTTCATTGGAAGGACTGATGCTGAAGCTGAAACTCCAGTACTTTGGCCACCTCATGTGAAGAGTTGACTCATTGGAAAAGAGCCTGATGCTGGGAGGGTCTGGGGGCAGGAGGAGACGGGGATGACAGAGGATGAGATGGCTGGATGGCATCACCGACTCGATGGACATGAGTTTGAGTAAACTCCGGGAGTTGGTGATGGACAGGGAGGCCTGGTGTGCTGCGCTTCATGGGATCGCAAACAGTCGGACACGACTGAGCGACTGAACTGAATTGAACAATGTATGGAGTGATGGGAGAAAGTTCCATGTTTGGCAAAAGGCAGAGCCTTAGACATTTCTGAAACCTCAGTTCATTCCTTGCATTGTGGGCTTAATTCAATGAGCATTTATTGGTCCTCTTTATATGCCTGACCCTATGCTGGGCACCGACAATGTAGTAGTAAGTGGTTCTACTTCTGAAATCAGGAGCTCACCATCTAGGCATGAGAAACTTCACCAATGAGAAGGCTGGATTTCAGTTAGACAGAGAAGACCCATGAGCATTGTGCTAACAGTTTTGAGCTTAATGTTTCCTAGTTAGTGAAGAACCATCAGAGAGGATTTCTCTGCTAGGTCATGGGTGATAAGTGTTGAAACCAGTACTTGCTTACTATGAGACAGTTGGCAGTTCAACTTATCAGACTTCTATTTTCTCTGTCTGGAAAGGGAAGATAATAATAACTTCCTGCTCTTCTGGGAGGACTTTTATAAGGATCTAAAGAAATCACATTATGGGAAAGAAATGCTATTCTGGTGAACTATTATTAGGGCTGATTAATAATCTAGACATCTGGGAGAACAAAGGAGGACTTGGGTGCTGAGCAGTGATGCTGTGAATATAGCAAAATCTTTCATCTAGAATGGACATATGTAGGAGGGAAATCAGTCTTAGTGAAAAAACACACACACATAATGCACAACAACTTAGTAAAAAATAATGTCAACAATGGAACTGATTTTTTTTTTTCAAGTAAAATTTGTTGTAAGTGAAGAAAGTGAACAGGGATCCTGGTTGGCACCAGGAAGATGCACATCTGGATTCAGAGAGGGAGTGAGCAGACCAGAGGCCCTGCTGCAGAGACAGGTTAAGGGCTGGCAGTGAGACACCTCCAGGGATCTGGGGATCTGCCAGTGCACAAGCTACCAGAGAATCAGTTCAAAAACAGCCAAACTCTACAGCTGTTGACCCAACCAAGCCTTCAGAGAACATGAGAGCACCTGGCCCTAAGGGCCATGCTTTCAGAAATAATGATTTAGCTCTTGGCAGTATTTTCTCTTTTATGATTTCCTAAAATTGTTGTTCCAAGAGGAAGAGGCTTGTGTCCAGGAGGCCTCAGAATTTATCTGACTTTTCTGTGGACTTTGGGACCTCACATGCCAACGCAATGTATATTATAAATCAAAAGTTCTTCCTCAATGGCTCAGTGATAAAGAATCTGTCTGCAGTGCAGAAGATGCAGGAAATACGGGTTCAATCCCTGGGTCAGGAAGATCCCCTGAAGGAGAAAATGGCAACCCACTCCAGTATTCCTGCCTGGAGAATCCCATGGACAGGAGGGCTATAGTCCACAGGGTCACAAAGAGTCAGAGATGACTGAGTGCCTGAACACACAGTCCTTAGGAAAATGGAGGGAATTAATGTAATGTAAGTTATAGTTGGCCTGTTTCAAGACCATGAAATCCCATCATTCAGCCCAAATGTGAGAATTCATCCCAAAGTTGAAAGCATAAACAGAAGGTCTTTGGCTTGTGGAACAAATGCTTATTTTAGACTGTTTCCCCCTAATTGATAGCATCTTGAAAAGCTGCAGAGAAAGACATGGTCACAAACACATTTTTTTTAATTAAAAGTAATCACCCTATAAACACCCTGGCTGTTTATAATAGCCAGGACATGGAAGCAACCCAGATGCCCATCAGCAGACGAATGGATGAGGAAGCTGTGGTACATATACACCATGGAATATTACTCAGCCATTAAAAAGAATTCATTTGAATCAGTTCTAATGAGATGGATGAAACTGGAGCCCATTATACAGAGCGAAGTAAGCCAGAAAGATAAAGACCATTACAGTATACTAACACATATATATGGACTTTAGAAAGATGGTAACGATAACCCTATATGCAAAACAGAAAAAGAGACTCAGATGTATGGAACAGACTTGTGGACTCTGGGAGAAGGCGAGGGTGGGATGTTTCAGGAGAACAGCATTGAAACATGTATATTATCTAGGGTGAAACAGATCACCAGCCTTGGTTGGGTGCATGAGACAAGTGCTTGGACCTGGTGCACTGGGAAGACCCAGAGGGATCGGGTGGAGAGGGAGGTGGGAGGGGGGACTGGGATGGGGAGTACATGTAAATCCATGGCTAATTCATATCAATGTATAACAAAAACTACTGTAATGGTGTAAAGTAATTAGCCTCCAACTAATAAAAATTTAAAAAAAAAAAAAAAGTAATCACCCTAAGTCAAAGTGTGTGAAAGTTCTGTTAAATTTCAGTCTTACAGAAACTAGTTATTATAGAAATAAAATCTGAATGATAATCTGGTAAGCCTTTTTTGAAAATCATATTCAGAGTTTCATAACAGTGAAATTTTATCTCTAGATAAGAGAAGGAGGCTAACAATTGGCTTAGTGGGAAGTGACCAAGCCCTATATAAAACCGTACTGAAAACATGCTTCTTTGAATCAGTTCCTCACACAATCTTAGAAGCTGCCTCCTCAGTTTGGCTTTTGAATAGAACTTTTCTATTCATATTTTAATTTGACTATTGATGACTTCCTTTGACATCACTTTGTGTAGTCAACACGATATCGGAAAAACCCACCTGAGGTTAAATGGAGCCTATTTTGGACTAGCACCCAGTATCAAGCACAGACCCTTGAGCCCCCACCACCCCAGCTTCACAGCATTTTTCTGATACTTTGTTGAGTTCTTCCTGATATATGGACCTCCTTACCTTAAGTTTGATGTTCCTGTGACTTTTATTCAAGTTGTCATCTTAAATATTGGACTTATTATTGTGGTATTTGTACACCCGGGAGGAACTGCTAGGCAGGAAAAGACTAGAAGAAATTTTTGTTATATTTCCTTGGTGAAAAGAATTTGAGGGGGATTTCCAAGCAATAAAAACCTAGGGACATCCCTGGTGATCTAGGGTTTGAGACTCTACACTTCTAATGCAAGGGACATGGGTTCGATCCCCAGTTGGGGAACTAAGATCCCATATGTCATGTGTGGGATTTAATTAATTAATTAATTATCAATTAATTTATTAAAAATAAATAAATATAATAAAATTATTTAAAGCTTCCCTGGTGGCTCAGATGGTAAAGAATCTGCCTATAATGCAGGAGACCCTTGTTCGATCCATGGGTTGGTAAATTCCCCTGGAGAAGGAAATGGCAATCCACTCTGATATTCTTGCCTGAAGAATTTCATGGACATAGGAACCTGGTGGGCTACAGTCCATGGGGTTGCAAATAGTCGGATATGACTGAGTGACTAACAAACAAGAAGAAACTTTGGAGTGCTTTCCTAGGTGGGGAACTAGAGGTGATTCCTTATTCAGGAACCTAGTCTTAGGAAAACTTTAGAGTGAAATGTGTTGGCTGACCTCTTTTTCCAATTTGGCTTAAAGTCACAAGATTGGTATGTATATATTTTTAAGAGGCTATTTGAGACTGAGATCATTCGAGCTCTCAAAAGAAAGCATACTAGTTCCTTTAAGCCCAGAGGCATACTTCAGTTCAGTTCAGTCACTCAGTTGTGCCCGGCTCTTTGCGACCCCATGAATCACAGCACGCCAGGCCTCCCTGTCCATCACCAACTCCCGGAGTTTACTCAAACTCATATGCATCTAGTCGGTGATGCCATCCAGCCATCTCATCCTCTGTCATCCCCTTCTCCTCCTGCCCTCAGTCCCTCCCAGCATCAGGGTCTTTTCCAATGAGTCAACTCTTCACATGAGGTGGCCAAAGTACTGGAGTTTTAGCTTCAGCATCAGTCCTTCCAATGAACACCCAGGACTGATCTCCTTTAGAACGGACTGGTTGGATCTCCTTGCAGTCCTAGGGACTCTCAAGAGTCTTCACCAACACCACAGTTCAAAAGCATCAATTCTTCAGCACTCAGCTTTCTTCACAGTCCAACTCACATCCATACATGACCACTGGAAAAACCATAGCCTTGACTAGACAGACCTTTGTTGGCAAAGTAATGTCTCTGCTTTTTAATATGCTATCTAGGTTGGTCATAACTTTCCTTCCAAGGAGTAAGCGTCTTTTAATTTCATGGCTGCAATCACCATCTGCAGTGATTTTGGAGCCCAAAAAAATAAAGTCTGACACTGTTTCCACTGTCTCCCCATCTATTTTCCATGAAGTGATGGGACCAGATGCCATGATCTTAGTTTTCTGAATGTTGAGCTTTAAGCCAACTTTTTCACTCTCCTCTTTCACTTTCATCAAGAGGCTTTTTAGTTCCTCTTCACTTTCTGCCGTAAGGGTGGTGTCATCTGCATATCTGAGATTATTGATATTTCTCCTGGCCATCTTGATTTCAGCCTCTTGCTTCCTCCAACCCAGAGTTTCTCTTGATGTACTCTGCATATAAGTTAAATAAGCAGGGTGACAATATACAGCCTTGGCGTACTCCTTTTCCTATTTGGAATCAGTCTGTTGTTCCATGACCAGTTCTAACTGTTGCTTCCTGACCTGCATACAGGTTTCTCAAGAGGCAGGTCAGGTGGTCTGGTATTCCCATCTTTTTCATAATTTTCCACAGCTTACTGTGATCCACACAGTCGAAGGCTTTGGTGTAGTCAGTAAAGCAGAAATAGATGTTTTTCTGGAACTCTCTTGCTTTTTTGATGATCCAGCGGATGTTGGCAATGTGATCTCTGGTTCCTCTGCCTTTTCTAAATCCAGCTTGAACATCTGGAAGTTCACGGTTCACGTATTGCTGAAGCCTGGCTTGGAGAATTTTGAGCATTACTTTGCTAGCATGTGAGATGAGTACAATTGTGTGGTAGTTTGAGCATTATTTAGGAATGCCTTTCTTAGGGATTGGAATGAAAACTGACCTTTTCCAGTCCTGTGGCCACTGCTGAGTTTTCCAAATTTGCTGGCATATTGAGTGCAGCACTTTCACAGCATCATCTTTCAGGATTTGAAATAGCTCAACTGGAATTCCATCACATCCACTAGCTTTGTTCATAGTGATGCTTTCTAAGGTCCACTTGACTTCACATTCCAGGATGTCTGGCTCTAGGTGAGTGATCACACCATTGTGATTATCTGGGTCATGAAGATCTTTTTTGTATAGTTCTTCTGTATATTCTTGCCACCTCTTCTTAATATCTTCTGCCTCTGTTAGGTCCATACTATTTTTGTCCTTTATCGAACCCATCTTTGTGTGAAATGTTCCCTTGGTATCTCATACTTAGGCAACTGATAACCTAGAGAAAGTGTCTGAGAATTGATCATCATAACGAGTAGTGGTCCCATAGGGAACTCCACCATGACACTTCATACAATTTATAGTTCTCCTGGGAACACGTGCGTAAGAATTTGTCAGTAAGTGCTGACAAATTGGGGGGGCTTTGAGCCCCCATAGAGGTTTCAGATAGCTGGCAGAAGAAACTGAAACACAAAAGAGCTGAACTGACTTGAGGGTAACACCTTGATGAGCTAAGCTCACAAGCAGCACCCTTCTGATCCACTACACTGTCTTTAGAAATTGTTCAAACCTTTTAAATAAAATAAATGTAAAAGGGAAACAGTACTTCCAAAGTCTACCATCTGCCAGATGGGCAGCCACTAGAACTCTGAGATCATGTACAGTTGGTCCTGAACCATTACTATCAAATACTTATCTGGCCCTAAAATGACAATTATGGGAGTTCTTCTGACATTCTGAAACTGGTTTTTATATATGTAGCTAGAAAATAAAGCTGGCTTGATAAAACATCTTTGAAAGATTCTGACCTGGAGGGAACAAAATTATTTCTAGGAGAAAGCTTGAAGTTATAAGTTTTACCATGCCCCTGAAATGTAAGCATTGCCTATATCTCCTGAGACTATGGCCTTGGTTTAATCAGTAGAACCCAAAACCTAAACAAAAAAAAAGAGAAAAGAGGCCCTTTCAAATTCCAGCAGAAAACTTATGAGATCTCTCTGTATCTGGATGTATGTATGTCTGTGTGTATGTTATAGACATGATGTGTCCCTACCTTTAGATGGTATTATAAAAATTAAATTATAAAAGTTCTGTATTTAAATAGCTTAAACAAGTAAGCTTTTATATAAATTCTCAGAAATAGAAATTTACTAAAAGGAATTTTGGGTTCACGTCATGTGGGAAATATTCAGTATTAAATTAATATTCAGTATTAAAGTTAGCTTCAGTTATTGGTATAATTAATACAGACAGGTCTTTCCAAGTCATCAACAATAGAATAATACTTTAATTGTACCTGGGTTTATGAAAGTCAATAAACTCATGTTATCTCTGTTAGAAAAATTTTCAACAAGAAAATTAACTTGGCTTGATGATACTTTCACAAGTAATAAAACAGATAGAGATAGATGGATTTTAGGTAGATTCTTTAAGACTAACTATGTTTTATGGTAAGTTTGCTTAAAAATAGTTTATCAAAAAAAATAATTTCTCCAGATTTTTGTTGAAATCTTTACTTGAAACTAGGGTTTTGCTAAATTAAGGATGGAAATTCATCTAATGTCTATATTGTTTTTAGTAAATGCTGAAACATTAATTGCTAAGCAAGTTTATGTTTCCCTACCCTTGTCTTTTATTAGAGAAAAACTAAAGATGTTTGGTTTATTGCAAAGACATCTTATATCACATTGAGAGAAATTATGTTGTGAAAATATGTATGTTTCTAGAAGTTATGGAATATGTATGTAAGCATACCAATCAGGAAATGCTAATAAAACAGACAACTTGCAATGATTGGTTCTTGGTTTTTGCTAGAGATTAAGAACTGAACTGAACTGAAGGCTCTTAAGGGTTAAAAATAGTTTTATATATATATATATATATATATATACATACATACATACATATAATTAAACCTACTAGAAACAGTAAGAGAAATATTTCAATATTCAAGGAAATTAGGATGTGATTCCAATAAAAGAAGGAATGAAAATGCATTTTCTTAAGGTAAAAAGAAAGTGATTTTGTCCTAAATCTGGTTATTTCTAAATGAGAAAGAAGATAGACAACAGTCTGCTCCTAAATCAGACGAGTTAAGATGAGTGAGGAATAGCTGTAAATCAAATAGTTGGGTCTTGGGAAACTCAAGTTGACTGCTTGGCTCTTCCTGGATTCCTGGCAAACTCCACTTTTCTTTTGATGGATTAGAGCTTTTCCTTACAGCAAGGCTGATGCCCTCACAATGACAAAGGAACTGCTGGAAAATAAATGTATTTTCTACTTGGGGTATATCTTCCACAGTCTCCCTGGGCAAATTATATGTGCCTTAGCAAAAACCTTGCAAACTTCTTGAGATGATCACTGACATTATCACCTTCCATCATCAGGCAGGAGTAATAAAACTAAAGGAAAAATTGGGCTTAAGCAAAACAAGAATTAGTTATATGGGTTGAATGAACTGATAAATATAATAATAATTTTAGTGATTTTTTAATCTGAAATATTACTGTCTTTTTATCTTTTTCGGATATTAGGAAACATTTCCCCTAAGCTCATTATGAAAGTGAAAGTCACTCAGTCGTGTCCGACTCTTTGCGACTCCATGGACTATACAATCCATGGAATTCTCCAGGACAGAATACTGGAGTGGGTAGCCTTTCCCTTCTCCAGGGGATCATCACAACCCAGGGATCGAACCCATGTCTTCCGCATTGCAAGTGGACTCTTTACCAGCTGAGCCACAAGGGAAGCCCAAGAATAATGGAGTGGGTAGACTATCCCTTCTCCAGCGGATCTTCCTGACCCAGGAATCACACCGGGGTCTCCTGCATTGCAGGCGGATTCTTTACCAACTGAACTATCAGGGAAGCCCAAGCTAATTATGACTTAACACCAATTTGGTAAATTAAACCTTCACCGGAATGAAAACTTTCATCTTTCCTCTCTACCGGTTTCCACCAGAATTTGGAGTATTCTTAAGTTTATGGTAATAGTTATTCGCATGAGTTTAATAAGAATTTTTTCTCCTTATATTGATGTTGTTTAGTCGCCATGCCTGACTCTCTGCGAACCCATGGACGACAGCAAGTCAGCCTTCCCTGTCCTTTACTATCTCCCAGAGTTTGCTTGAACTCATGTCCATTGAGTCAGTGATGCCATCCAACCATCTCATTCTCTGTCACCCTCTTCTCCTCTTGCCCTCAATCTTTCCCAGCATCAGGGTCTTTTCCAATGAATCAGCTCTTTGCATCAGGTCGCCAAAGTATTGGAGCTTCAGCTTCAGCACCAGTACTTCCAATGAATATTCAGGGTTGATTTCATTTAGGATTGACTGGTTTGATTTCCTTGCTGTCCAAGGGACTCTCAAAAGTCTTCTCCAGCACCATAGTTCAAAAGGGTCAGTTCTTCAGCACTCAGCCTTCTTTATGGTCCAGCTCTCACA
This sequence comes from Odocoileus virginianus, assembly GCF_023699985.2. Taxonomy (NCBI): domain Eukaryota; kingdom Metazoa; phylum Chordata; class Mammalia; order Artiodactyla; family Cervidae; genus Odocoileus; species Odocoileus virginianus. The sequence goes on along the minus strand of NC_069675.1, from coordinate 13,937,455 downwards.
TCTGTACATGACTACTGGAGAAACCATAGCTTTGACTATATGGACCTTTGCTAGTAAAGTGATGTCTCTGCTTTTTAATACACTGTCTCGATTTGTCATAGCTTTCCTACCAAGGAGCAAGCATGTTTTAATTTCATGGCTGCAGTCACCATCCGCAGTGATTTTGGAGTCCAAGAAAATAGAATTTGTCATTGTTTACACTTTTTCCCCATCTATTTTCTATGAAGTGATGGGACTGGATGCCATGATCTTCTTTTTTTGAATGTTAAGTTTTAAGCCAGTTTTTTCACTCTCCTCTTTCACCTTCATCAAGAGGCTCTTTAGCTCCTCTTTGCTTTCTGCCATTAAAGTGGTATTATCTGCATATCTGAAGTTGATATTATATTAATAGCAAGACACAATTGGAAACACTGGCGATATTACCATGGCTTTGACAGAAATGTCATATTTGGGAATATATGTGAAATAAAGTATGCCTTAATTAACAAACATCTTAAAGAGAATAACATGTGTATATTATGCCAGCTACTCTCAAATATTAAATGCCATACAGATAACTTTTGGAAAACCTCCAAAAAAAAAAAAAAAAAAAGCCCATGCCTTAATACTGTGTTAAAAAAAACTTCCAGTTAACAAAGCTGTCAGTGAGATTGCTTGTGCTCCCTGGAGTTTTATCTTTGCATGTGGCATTAGAATTGACCCACCTTCTCAGAGATCAGCACATAAATGTCTTCATGGTAAATAAAATCATTATGTTGACTGGTATATAATGCTACCCATTGTCTCTGTAGAAAGCAATAGATGAACCTTCTTTCTCTTTTCATTATGGAGTCATGAAATCCATTTTAGCAGAATACCAAGATACCTGGTGGCAAAGTCTTTGGGGAATCTTGATTCTTTGTGCAGGAGTATATGTAAACAGAGAGATGATTAGAAATCTATCAGTCACTTTTGGTGAAATGGCAGCGGACAGTGCAAATAGCGTTAGAGCACAACAGACATCCCTCAAGCATTTAGTCCAAGTAGTATTGGATAACAGGGCTGCCTTAGATTTTTTTGCTGGCTAAACAAAGAGATGTTTGTGCCATTGGTCACATTTCTTGTTGCACTCATATCAACACCTGAGGAAAAGTAGGTTATACACTTAGAAAAAAAATTGCAAAAAAGCTAAAAGAAGTATGGGAAACAGACCCTTTAAATAATCTGGTTAGAGTTCATCAGTAATAGACAATTTTTTTCAGCTTGCTTTACAGAGGATAACCATCATTAGAGTATGTGTTATTATTCTTTTCCTAGCTGTCAAGGTGCATGTGATATGTATTACTCTTTGCCCTAAGCTGACTGCTAAAAGCACATGTACAATGTTGGAGCAACAATTTGATATAATTGATAATATAACTTATAAAATGTTTACCCATCATCACATACCTCTGCACTTCCTCTGTTCCATTAATTAATTACCTCCCCCATAATGAGAATAATTGGGCTTCCCTGGTCGCTCAGACAGTAAAGAATCCACCTGCAATGCGGGATACCTAGGTTCGACCCCTGGGTTGGGAAGATCCCCTGGAGAAGGGAATGACTACCCACGCCAGTATTCTGGCCTGGAGAATTCCATGGACAGAGGAGCCTGGCAGGCTACAGTCCATGGAGTTGCAGTCATGACTGAGAGACTTTCACTTTCACTTTCAATGAGAATAATTAGGCAACTCCTTTCCTGCAAAAAATAAAAGGAGAGGAAGTCTTAGCACTGAGAGACCTGTGCGTAGGGAGCAACCACTCTGGCATCAAGGGACAAATATTTTGGTCATCACTGCTCTCTTTTCAAAGATTTTGTTTAATCAGAAAAGGGAAATGATGGTGGAAATATTCACATATTGAGGCATGAGGAAGTTGTTCTGGCTTATCCATGAATTAAATTAAACTTTATCCTAACTAGGACAGCCTGTTTTGTGACCTATTAAACATATGTTGTACATCTGCTTTAACAATAAAGAAAAAATTGGTCTGCATCGACCAGAGTGAAACTGTCCATTTAAAGATAAATGCCTCCCTTCCTAGGACACTAGTGCTGGTGGGCCTTGGATGATAAGTCTTCTTTACCAGGTACCAGGGCTTTCCTGACTCCCTGTGTATGTGCTGGCCTGTCTTTTTTGAAACTATGAAGAAATGTACTCTTGTCCTGTTAGATGTTTTTTTTGTTGTTGTTGTTCTTTCTGACAAGATATAAAACTTCCAAAAACCATGCTTTTCTGGAACAGTTTTTCAGAACTATCGGAGAGACTGCTTCCTGAACTGTAGTCCTCAGTTTGGCTCAAATAAAACTCTCCTTTATTATTATTATTGTTATTGTCATCATTATTATTATAGATTGATTATTGATGATTTCTGTCACCAAGACATATCCTCAGGCATTGCCAAAAGGCTCCTGGGATGGCATCATCTCTTCCCGGGTAAGAACTACTGTTTTATGTTGACCAATCATCCTAGTTTGCCCTGGACTGAGATATGTCAAGGCTTTAGTGCTAAAATCAAGACATCTGGAGGCAAACTGGAATGATCAGCCACCCAACAAGTGGAATTTCATCTCCTGCTTAAATGGAGGCTGTTGTGAGAGGGGCGTTGGTTGATCTCGTGGTGGTTGTCCTGCCAGTCTTCTGTTTCTATAAGTTCTTTCTGTACCAAACACATCTGCTTTTCTCCCTCCTTGTATCCTTCAAGGGGTATAGGGGAAATGACCTACCTCACAGAGGCTGGCTGAGTAGAAGACCAGAGAGAATGCTGTTGCGTATGTGCATGTGTCAGAGAGAGAGAGAGAGAGACAGAGCTGGGAGGGGCATTGGGTGCTGGGCTTTAGAACCCGTTGGTGGTGTCAGGTAGGTGATAAGGATGTGTGTTTATACCAGGAGTTAATGGAGACTGGATGGGGAAGGTTTTCAGCTCAGTATTAATTCTGCCTATGACTATGAGATAGGCACATTTTATTTGGTGCAGTATTTTAAAATAAGTTTATGAGTTATTCTGACAGTTTAATCCATGGTGTTTCACTGAGAGAAGCAAAAGGAAAACCTCAAAAATGGCTTGTTATGAGGATTATTTTTATTGTGCTGTGGAGAATATATTTACAACAGAAAAAAAAATTAGGTTGTTTGCCAATTTACAAAGCACTTCCCAAGTACATCATCTATCCCTCAGCCTTTTGCTCTTGATGTCATTCATTTGCGCATTTACAGATGAAAATCAATGAGTTCTGAAAGTGAGAAGAGACCTGCCAGAGTCAAAGGTCAGAGTTTGTGTCTGAAGCACTGGACTCTGCCTCTTGTGACTCCAGACTCCTTCAGGCTCTGGGAGAATGAGTCCTGCATGTTAAGTGCTGAGTCTGGGTCTCTATAACTAAATGGTGAGATGACAAGTGTGGACTTGGAGGATGTGATTCATCTCTATTGCTATGACTGTGACTATGACCATGGCCCGTCCCCCTTTTCTGTCTTCAAGTAGGGGATGAAGCAAGTTCCATGAGGGTGATGCCTAAGACACACAGTCATCTGGCACCAAGGCTATATCCACCGTGTCTTCCTCTCTGCTCCTGGACACAAGTGTTGGGGGTGTGATTTGCTGTGTACGGTTGTTTGCATTTTCCTTGATTATGTAAACTGGTGGCTTGTGCCAAGAACTCTCTGTGCCCTGAAGCTCTAAGCTTGGTCCGTCCCATTGGCTGACTTCATTTCTCTTTTGGGGGAGGTGTATTTGTCAAGTTGCAGGGCAGTGATAACTGGCAGTACCTCTTGGGCGTGAGGTACCTGGAGTTCGGGGACAACCAGCCCACTGACAATGACAGCAGATGAATTGGTTTTCTTTGTGAATGGCAAAAAGGTAAGCAGAAGCTGACTTTTCCTCTGGTTTCCCTGATCCCTGGGAGGGATGTTTGTCCTCTCTATTTTGGGTTCTCGCTCACTTGTTCACCTTCTCTCTCTTCCTTCAAAGCTATTCCTGAATTTGGGGTATCACCGGGGAGAGAAGACCTTCTCAGGTCTAGAACCCAGTTGAGATCCCCGTGGGGCTGAGGAACGATGGGGAGGGAAGAGAGAAGAAGGGTGTATGTGAGCACTCTCCTCCCCTGCGCTCCCAGCCTGTAGATACGCTGGCACCAAGCTGAGAAAGGTAGACAGGGTTCTCGGTGAGATTGGAGATCACCCACCCCACCTCTATTTCGGTGTTTAATCAAACGTATCCTAAGGCTTTTGTTGCTCTCTTTACTGAGAAAAGGAACAGGAATGTGTTTTCTTGCTAATCTCAGGGTATAACGTGTACACAGCTTTGATTCTGAAATTTTATCCATATCAATGTAACAGCTAACTTGCAGTGAGGACATATCCTGACATCTTGTGGCAAGTCACCATTCTTGTTTCCTAAAGGGCATGGGTCCCCCCCATCCCACTTTTGGTTATATGTATAAATATTGCAAACCTCTTACTTTGACAAAAATTGCCCACTTGGATCAACTTCATTGGTGTGCAGAGGGACCTAGGAAAAGTGGAGTTGGAATGGGGCAGAGGAGGGTCTTATGACATGGATACCAGTCCTTGCAGCACCAGAAGGGTAAGAATCTTTGCAGATTTTAACGCAGGTGAAGGGAGAGAGCTGTAAGCACATCACATTGTCTCCGTTGTCCACTTGCCCTCCCTCCACTGGTGCTGAGGTGCTCGCTTCAGCTCCCTGATTGTGAATGAAATGGACAGTAAAAGGGTAGCCGTGGTTGCACATTGTGAATGGCCATGTGGATTTTATGAGTGAGGACCAAACCCAGGAGTCAGAGCAATTTTGTTTTGCAATATTGGCAATTTTAAGTTGAGAAGCTAGGCGACTTTGGAGGCAGTTTTCAAGAATTAAAGTGCAGTTAGTGCTTAAATTGTCAGGGTGTGTTTGGGTGACTCGCAGGGGAATGCTGTGAGCTGTTGCAATGTAAGGGGCTTCCAAGGAGGTCAGATTCCGTTTCAGTGGTATCAGCAGGTGGCCCTGGGGAAGGAGGTCACCCATGCTCTTCCAGGTGCAGAGTGGTTTCTCTGTGTTGACTTCCCTTCAGCAAACTAAGACGTAGGGCAAAGCTTCCACGTTGGTGGTTGTAAGATTTCTGCAGCCAAGAATTCCAACAATGCTGTCACATGCAGCAGTTACATTGGAGAGATTTAAGAAACAGTTGCTGAATAGGTTTTCTTCACATATTACTTACACAGAGGCATCTTCTGTGGCATTTTCCTAAGTGATTTTTGTAATGGATGAGCAGCTGAATTCAGTGACTTAACTCAAAGGTTTGATTATTTATGAAGCCATCAATTCATGTGTGACAGTGCAAGGTTCTTTCTTTGGGGATGGTTGCTATGATGCACTGAATCTAGAAAGCAGCATTTCAAGGTCAGTCTGGTTTGTTGAAAGTTGTTTCCCTGTGTATTTTATTTTCACCTTAGGAAAGCAATTTAAAATTTTTTAGATGGTATTATCGCATCAAACCCTACCATCTCTTGAAACTTCCACTACCATAAGTTTCTGTGATGAATATTGGCACATTTAATTTTGTAAACGTGGACTTTTGAGAATCTGCTGGAAAGGTGGTGAGGCAAGGTGAGGAGTGATGAGGTGAAAACAGTGCTGTAAAAATTGGACCAAGCAAGGAATTCCCAGTCAAACAGAGGCAGCTGTTTCTTCCCAATTCTATCCCCAAGATGTTCTAGATCTTTCTTTACCAGACATTGTGCAAGGAGGTTACCAAAGAAGCTGACGGAACTTGCTGACTCACTCTTAAATATGTACTTCCTCCTCTTCCTATTTCAGACCACTGTCTAGTACTCTTGTCTTCCCTCGCTGTGATCCTGGAGAGGGTGTAAGATTATGATCAAATACTTCCAGAGCCTTCTGTGGTAGAGACAGGCCTTGGTGACTATGGCTTCCACTTCCTCTGATTTAAAGTCAGAGTCAAAGAGAAAGAGTTGCCCAGTATTTTGATATCACTGTAGTGATCATGCTTTTGGCTGGATTCCTTTTTTTTTTTTTTGATGTATTTTTAATAGGAGGATAATTGCTTTACAATATTGTGCTGGTTTCTGCTATATGACAATGTGAATCAGCTATAAGCATACATATATCCCCTCCTTCCTGAGCTTCTCTCCCAACCGCCATCCCACCCCTCTAGGTCATCACAGAGCCCTGAGCTGAGCTCCCTGCTCTGTACATCCGCTTCCCACTAGCTATCTCCCTTACACACGGTGGTGCATACATGTCAGTTTCGATTTGTCCCACCCTCCCCTTCCTCCGCTGTGTCCACAAGCCTATTCTCTATGTCGGCATTTCTGCTCCTGGTGGTCGGGGTGGGGGTGGGAGGTTGGTGCTGGATTCTTGTTATTCAAACAGTCCCTCTCTGGTTAGTGGAGATGTTGACCCCTGGAGAAGTCTAGAAAATTCTGCATGGAGGGTACAGCTGAAAGTGTCCAGGAGCGACGCCCAAGAGAAGTAGCAGTCAGTGATAAGTCAAAACTCAGTCACTTACCCACCTACCCCCCTTGTTATCAACATTTACAAGCTCCTCCCAGGCCTGAGGCTGTGGGACACACATGCATGAGAGGAACACAGCCTCCAAGACCAGGCATTTACCATTTGGGAGCTAATGAATGGGTTGGCAAAGTGGATTGTGATCAGGTAAATTACCATATTCCAAAATGTATTTCAAAGACAAGTATCCCAGAACAGCATCGAAACATGTATATTATCTAGGGTGAAACAGATCACCAGCCAGGTTGGATGCATGAGACAAGTGCTTGGGCCTGGTGCACTGGGAAGACCCAGAGGGATCGGGTGGAGAGGGAGGTGGGAGGGGGGACCAGGGATGGGGAATACATGTAAATCCATGGCTGATTCATGTCAATGTATGACAAAAACCACTGCAATGTTCTAAAGTAATTAGCCTCCAACTAATAAAAATAAATGAAAAAAAAAAAAAAAACAAAGCCAAGTATCCCCACAAGATGCTCTTTTTAGATAGTCTTAGACCACTTTGTTGGCACATAGTAGGTGCCCAATTAATGTGGAAAGGATGAATGGATGGATATCAAAACCCTGAGAAATCCTCTACTAAAGAAATTTATTTTTCAAACTTTGAACTTTAAAAGTTAAACTCAAAAAAAAAAAGTTAAACTTATAAGGAAGTTGCAAGAAGAATACAAAGAAATGCTTGCTAAATGAATGCCAGCAAAATGATATATAGGTACATAGATATATAGATTTTTAAGTACATAATTTTATATGTTTAAGTATGTAATTAATTGGAATGAACATATAAAGTATAAAATTTTATTTATGAACCATTGAAGATAATTTCAGATATCATACTTCTTTCTCCCTTAAACTAAGAATAAGAGTATTCTTACATAACCACAATCTATTTATAAAAATCAGGAAATCTAGTGTTACTATATCATTATTATCTAATCTCTAGACTTTATGCAGCATTATTCCAATTTTCCTAAAAATGTAATTTATAGCTTTCTCTCCACAACCCCAGGACCCAGGGTCATGCCTTTCACTTAGTTCTCAAGTCTGTTTTTGTTGTTGTTATTGTTCAGTCACTAACTCATCTCCGGCTCTTTGTGACTGTACGGACTGCACATGCCAGGCTCCTCTGTTCACCACTATGTCCCAGAGTTTGCTCAAGTTCATGTCCATTGAGTTGATGATGCCATCCAACTGCTGCCTCATCTTCTGTCACCCCCTTCTCGTCATGCCCTCAATCTTTCCCAATCAGGGTCTTTTCCAATGAGGTGGCACTTTGACGGTGGTTGGGAGAGAGGATTAAAAAGGAGGGGATGTGTGTACCGGGCGGCCAAAGTAGTGGAGCTTCAGCTTCAGCATCAGTCCTGCCAATGACTGTTCAGGGTTGGTTTTCTTTGGGCTTGACTGGTTTAATCTCCTTGCTGTTCAAGGGACTCTCAAGAGTCTTTTCCAACACCACAGTTCAAAAGCGTCGATTCTTTGGCACTCAGCCTCCTTTATGCTCCCACACTCACATTTATACATGACTACTGGAAAAACCGTAGCTTTGACTGTATGGACCTTTGTCAGCAAAGTGATGTCTCTGCTTTTTAATACTGTCTAGGTTTATCATAGCTTTTCTTCCAAGGAGCAAGCGTCATTTAATTTCAGATACCTTCTCCTCCTAATTCAGGAACATGTGGGACTCCTAGTACAGGTTTCTCTAAAGAAACTCTTATCACACGTCTGTGTGTGTGTGTATGTATGCTAAGTCGTTGCAGTCGTGTCTGACCCTTTGTGACCCTATGAACTGTAGCATCCCACACTCCTCTGTCCATGGGATTCTCCAGGCAAGAATACTAGAGTGGGTTGCCAAGCCCCCCTCCAGGCAATCTTCCTGACCCAGGGATCAAACCCTCACCTCTTATGTCTCCTGCATTGGCAGGCAGGTTCTTTACCACTAGCGCCACCTGGGAAGCCCCTTATGACACATGCTCTCCCCTTACTCACCCCAATCATCCAAACCCTATTGTGCTTGATGATGCAAAAGGAGAAGTGAAACAGATTTTTACCGATTTCCTTCATTGATTTCCATCAGAAACTGGCACTGAACTTTGTAAGACAAACTTTCCATCTTATTGAACATTCTGTTCATGGGCCTTTAGTTTGAGACTTTTCCTCCATTTCTAACCTGTGTTAGTGTTGTTGATTGTGATAACCCAACTCACAGTACTCTGCTATGATCACGGGCCGACCAACTGGCCGCCTACTGCCCAAGAGTCTACTCTCCAGGAGACAAAGCCAGAGGTCTGTCCCTGGCATACACAGATGTTATCCAGCAGCTGGAAATGAAATGACATGCTTAACTTAAAGGGGACTTTGCCTTGATCAGCCCAGCATGGTAGGTGCCACACCTACATGCCCTGTCATGGGTCCAGAGCTGAGCATGAATGCAGAATTTTAGAATTGCAGGGTGTTAGCTTGCATACAATTTGGCTTGCAGCTAATATGTTCATCTTATGGAATGGTCAAGAAAAATACCTTCATTTTCATGATATGTTTAACACACCTCCATTAACTCTGCAAATTCTTGGGTGAGACAGTGGCTAAGTATATGTTTGATATAGTTTTCTTTTGTGTTTGTTTTTATAGGTGGTGGAGAAAAATGCAGATCCAGAAACAACCCTTTTGGCCTACCTGAGAAGAAAGTGTATCCTGACTTTGGAGTGGGGATGAGGGAGAAGGGCCACTGGGGACTCATTCTCTGGGCCTTAGGCCGTTTGCTAGTAACTGGTCTGGAGGCCATGGAGTACAGAGAAGAGCGCTGGATTAGGGCTCTGGATCTCTGCATTTTAGCCGCAACTCTGTCACTTGGCAGCTGTCTGCCAAGTCTGACCCCGGGAAGTCATTTGAACTCTGTGGGTCTGAATTTCTCAGCTGCCAAATAAGAATGCTGTCCTTGATATTCTTCACGGTCTCTTGCATTTAAGACTCCAGTAATGCTGAGATTTAATCTTGGGCCTGTAAAACAAACAGCTCCAAAAGGCGCTCCTTAGCCCTGACCAGCTTCATGGCCTTTCCCCTCCCCACCAGGAAGAATGTGTGTGGGGTGGGAGCCTGCCTCAGCAGACCTTTGTTAATACAGGAATGGGCTTCCCATGGAGGCTTTCAGCGCAAAGCGAAAGGGAAAGTCAGAGGAGGGGGTATTCTGGGGGAAAGGGGTGCCTGAGGTGAGAATCCTATAGAGGCACCATCCACTGTGGTAATGGCAGGTGCTGGGAAGCATGGGGTGGGGGACTCCTGGGGGGTAGGGTGTTGCTCTGCCCCCAGTGTGGGGAGGGCTTCTGTAAGATCCTGCATCCCTTTTGCTCTTTCATAGTAGGAAAGGATTCTGAGACCCTGGAACAAGAACAACAGTAAAGACAATAGAAGCTAACATCTAATGGGCACTGACCGTGTACAGGAGTTCAGAGTTCAGGAGATTTGTGTAGGCTATCTCACTGACTCCACAGCGATCCCTTTGACAGAGGAGGAGGTGAGGCTGGGTGTGTTCAGGCACCTGCCTGCCCCATCTCACGTGTTCTGCATACATGCTGGGAGGCCTGGACTGAAGCCCAGCACCACGGTCTGAACCTCCCACCCACCACTGGAAACTTTCTAGGGGTCTGCTGTAGAGTGATACCCATCCTGACCTCTGTCAACAAACCCCGAGGCTCCCAGAGGTGGGCATGTCTTGTGGCTCTTTCCAGTGATGTATTTTGGAACAACAGAAAGATGTCTCAACACCCACAGAAGCCAGCCTGGAATCCATGGCCTTCCCTCTCAATTTTTCACCTCCTATTAGAGAGTGGCTAGCTCTAGTGTACCTTGTCCTGGATTTTTCACCTGGAGAGGGCAGGTCTGGAGGTTCACAGCTCATGGACCTGATGGTGTTTTTGTAGAGGCAGAGTCTCTCAGTAAGTCCCTCAGTAAGATCAGGGAACTGCATGAAACTCCATTTCCAGCCCATCTACCTAGGCAGCTAGGGAAGAGAGGCTCATTATTAGATTGTTGGCATCAATTTTTAGTTTTCTAATAAGGTTGTGAAGACCCAGCAGGCTAAGAAGTTCCTGATCATAGCATTGGTTGGTTTAAATGCCAATTCTCAAATAAAATCCAACCCTGAAAGATGGCTTCATGTAAATATGAAGTCTTCGTGGCTTCTTGCTGCCTGTGTTGAGAGTTTATTTGTCAGAGTTCCAGGCAAGAGAGAAGACTCTAACCTTGACTTCTACCTTGGCTTCCAGAAAGATCCCCAGGCTAGCAGAAGACCTCTAGACTACTTTGGGCTGCTTCCTTCATCCTCATGAGCCCTGAGAGTGATCTCAACTGCTGATCTCATAGATCCAGACTAGTGAAAGGAAAAACTCTAGATCTAGAGCACTCTCTTCAGCTGTACCTTAAAAGAGACAGCAGCATGGTGAAGGAGGAGGCCCCAAATCTGGAATTAGAGGACTGTGTTTGGGTCCTAACACTCAAAGTAACCAACTGTTACCTTGCAGGGCTTACGTTACGTCTTGGGTCTCAGTCTTTCCGCCTTCTTTCCTTCCTTCCCTCCCTCCCTCCTTTTTCTTTCTTTCTCCCTCCCTCCTTTCTTTCTTTCATTTCACTGTTTCTTAGAGCAGTTCCTGTCCTACCTGCTAACCAAATTATTGTGAACTTCAAACATGGGTATGAGTGCTTTCCAAGTAGAAGATGCTCTATCATTGTTAATTATTAACTTTATCTTAAAATTAGGGAAATAACCAGGAGATAAGGGACTCAGTTCTCTCCACCTTCAGCAGAAACTGAAAGGCCTGGAGGCCTGGGGGCCTGAGGGAGAAGCAGCGGTGGAGCTGGTGTGTCCCGTGGGAAAGAGGCCACCATAATTGCTGTTCTCCAAAGCAGTCTATTAGTTAGACACTTTTCAGACTTCAGAAAGTATCAGAGTCTTAATTTCTCCCAGGACATAAGAGATGTCTCCAATATTGGCTTTTGACCCCCAAAATATCCTCATTTTAATTTCCTTTCACATATCTGATGGGATGGATATTCAGAAGCCCTTAATCCAGCTCTAATTTTGGTCCCCAGACTTCATCAGTCCAAGAGGTTTGGTGAGGGAATGAGGGAAGCTGAACTCAGCAAGTCCCATACTGGCCTGAGTGGCTTCATTGCATGCTCACCTGGGGTGAAGTGAGAACTGCCCAACATGCTCCATCTTTGAGGCACCTGATTCAGCTGCCCTGTGAGCCCACCAGTGTGGGGGCCTGTTAAGACCACACTTAGAATACTGTGATCCCAAGAAGATCTCCAGGTCTAGAGAGCAGTGGCACTCCAGTCTCAGGGGATGACACATGGGTTCCAGGGCCTTTCCTCCTCTGCACGTGGAGCTGGCCCCATCCCTTCCTCCCTGGGTTGCAGGGCAGCCTCTCTGAGTGGGAGGCCATTTGAGCCTGCTGCCTCCCGGGCTGAGGGGCCTGAGCCTGTGTGTGGATGGATGGCTCTTCACTTGCAGCTCAGCCCAGGCATTTCCCAGCAGCCCAACAAAGACTTTTTTCTCTGAGTTCATACTCCTTAACCCTTGACCTTCCAGTGGGGCTGAGAGGAACCAAGCTGGGCTGTGGAGAAGGGGGCTGTGGGGCTTGTACAGTGATGCTCTCCAAGTATGATCGTCTCCAAGACAAGATCATGTATCCTTTGCTTGCTGGCTGGTTGCCTTTGGGGACTAGGATGCAGGCGTCAGCTTTTGAGTGATGGTGTGTCTGTGTGTGTGTGTACGCACACATGTGGGTAAACCCCTGTGTTCCTGAATAGGCTTTGATCATGACCAGGGATATAATACAATGATGTCTTAGGGAACATCTTCTTGGTTTTTAAATATGGACAAGATTCTCCACTGTTGATAAAATCAGCTTTCTAAAATTCAGACTCATTTCACATCCCATGAAATCCTTCAGTAGGCCTTCATAGCCCCCAATCTAAGTCTAATTTTTTGCTCAACATGTGAGGTCTTTCAATTTGCCCCACCTTTCCTCTCCAGTTTTTCTTTCTCTCCATGGGTCCAGCACTCAGCTCATGCAGAAACAGTTATGAACTATCAATGCTCCATGTCCACTCATTTCTCGGTCTCTGCACAAGCTGTTTCCCACCTTGAATGTCCGTTTTTCAAGGACTTCTCCACCTGACTAACTCTTATTAACACGTTGCTGCTGCTGCTGCTAAGTCACTTCAGTCGTGTCTGACTCTGTGCCACCCCATATCACCTCCTCCAGGAAGGCTTCCTTGACCTCCTAAGATTGGGTGAGGAGCCCTTTGTGCTGGTTCTTTGCTGCCACATACACAGCCCTCCTGCAACCCTTACCATAAGATATTTAAACTGCATCTTCACGCTGGTTTCTGCTTTCCTGAGTTGAAGGCAAGCTGTTAAAGGACAGAGTTTTTGTCTGATTCACCTTTATTTCCTCAGCCCTCAGCAGGGTGCCTGGTATAAGGTTGGCCTTCAGTAACTGATGTTGGTTGCATGAGTGAGTGAGAGATGAGTAGAAGTATGGAGGTGGGGAAGCTCTAAGGGCTGTTCACCTGGGAGTTTTTGCCTCCCTCTCCACACAGATGAATGGGAGAAATGGAGGTGAGTGAAAGCTGAGAAGCTAAAGTGACAGGAGATTCTGAAATTGAAGTGGCTAAGGGCTTCCCTGGTAGCTCAGCTGGCAAAGAATCCTCCTGCAGTGCGGCTTGATTCCTGGGTTGGGAAGATCCCCTGGAGAAGGGGTAGGCTTCCCGCTCGTATTCTTCGCTTCCCCGGTGGCTCAGTCAGTAAAGAATCTGCCTGCAATGCAGGAGACTTGGGTTCGGTCCCCTAGAGGAGGGCATGGCAGCCCACCCCAGTATTCTTGCCTGGAGAACCCCCATGGACAGAGGAGCCTGGCGGGCCACAGTCCATGGATCACATGACTGAGCAACTAAGCACGCAGAGAAAAAGGGACGCATTAGACCTGGGACCTCCCAGAGGCTTCCTCTTAACTCAGCCTCCAGGATCTACCTGAGTAAGAGGCAGCTGAAAGGGCCGCTGGCTTCCATGCTCCAGCCCAGAGCCCTAGGGTGCACCAGTGCGTGCCCCCCCAGGACAACGGGGGGCTCGGGCCCTGGCCCGGGTGGAGAGGTGAGGATCCCTGCGGAAAAGAGAACATAATGTAGAGTGAGGAGAGGTGACACGAAGCGTCACGAATCTCTCAGACCCTGCGCTCGGGTCCGCTCTGATGGCCTGAGTGGTCAGTGGGATGACCTTAATCTGGGGTTCCAGCCACTTTTCTGCCAATGCCTGCCTGGCCCCCATCTGCTCCTTGCACCATGTGGCTGTGACGACCGTGGAAGGAATTGGAAGCACCAAGACGAGGCTGCATCCTGTGCAGGTAACCAGCGGCTCTTCCCAAGGCTGCAGGCTTGCTCTGGATTGTTGGGATGAGGGTTGCAGCCTGAGCCAAGGAGACATTCTGGCTGGCCACCCCACTCAATTCCTTGTGGAGGTCAGGGGCTAGCTGTGAGGTGGAAAGAGGAGACACCCGACCCTGAAGCTCCCTCCTGTGTTTGAGTGGCTGGTGACATTGCATGGCCCCGTGGGAACCAAGAGATCAACTGGATCCAGTGGCTGCAGGTCTAGCTGTACCAGAGCTGGGGGAGGAGGGGCAGAGGACCTTCCTCTCTGTGCCCAAGTGTGCTTAGGAAACCCCCTGCCTTCTCGGATTGAAGATTCCAAACGCTGTGTGCCTTTGATCAAAAGTCCACTTATTCCCTGCTCCCTCCCACAGTAATTCCATTGCACCTCTCACCTCCCACCCACAGATCACTCAGATACAGGCTTGTTAAAATGGCAGTTAGCAAGGGCAGAGTCAGAGACACATGGGTGTCTGACCAAGGCTTTCTCCCTGATGGTATCAGGCATCTGTTGATGGGTTGAGATTGGGAACTCTTTGGGCAAGAGTGGGCAGTAGTCAGGGTTCTGTGGAGTGAGAAAGGGTGTTCGTAGATGAGGTGGGAGAGACCCCATATCGAGCAGAGCACAGAGGAAGGAAAGGCCGCTGTTCCCAGTGTTCATGTTAAACTGAGGCAGGAGGTCTTTGGGAGGGTGTGATCACAGAGGGTGTCTGAGCCAGACCCTTTTCTTAATATTCCCTGTACCATATCATTTGGATCTTGCCTTCCTTGGGTCCCTGACATGAATCCTGGAGCCAGGGCTGCCAGTTGAGCAAGCTAATTATACCCCTGGAGGGAGCATCTTGGACCAGTCATGGGGGTCAGAGTGGGGTGAGGCGGTATTACATCACCTGTGTGGCTTTGCTTCCTAGGCAGGAAAGTGGCAGGTTACTAAACTTGTCCAATCTGCAGCAGGTGTGAGAGGGTTAATGAGGGCTTGTAATTTACTTTGAAACAAATAGACACAAGAAAAGAGCTGTTTAAACACAGAGATTACATCCCTAGGATCAGGGGAAAGCCCTCCCTTTCCAGTGGTACAGAGCCTTATTCCCGATGCGCTTCTTTTGGCTCCAGATAAGCTTAGATTCCACTTTCCCTGTCCATTTACGTTTTCCTCTGGGATTCTATGACACCACGTTTCCACCCTCCCTCCGTGCTGGAACCACGTGCAGTTCCTCCTCAGCTCAGTCCCTAATCGCCACAGCGCCCTGGGCTCTGGCCTGGGCCCGGTCCCTTCTCCACCTTCACACTCTCCCGACATGAGTTTAAGCCCATCTTCATATCTTCAGCCTCAACCTCTCCTCAGAGATCAGACTCCGATTTCTAGCTGCCTACTTGAATCACTAGATGGATGTCTGATCTCAAACTTAACAAAAACTCTTTTCCCCCCCAAATTCGTTCTCCCCTGGTCTTCCTCCATCTTAATCAATGGCAAAGCATCCACCCAATTGCTCACGACAAAAATCTAGGAGTCCCCTGTGATGTTTTCATTCCCTGCCCCCAGTCCATCCAGAAGTAATAGCTACTTTACCTCCAGAGTTTACAATGAAATCTTCATTTGTTTCTCTGTCTCCCCTACTACTGTTTCGTCCAAGTCACATTTCCTCCCACCTAGGCCACATCAGTGCCATGATCCACTGTGTCTTCTCTTGCCCCCATAGCCATTCTCTATTCAACAGCTAGAGTGATTCTTTAAAAACACAAACTTCCCCTGTGAAATTCCCATAAAGGCTTCCCGTCATCACACCCAGAATCACAATCAGGATCCCTAACCCTGGCTGTGAAGAGCTGCAGACTCTGGCTGTTTCCTGTTTCCCTGGCTGACATCTCTCATCCCAGGGTTCCACCTGTCCTAGCCTTTCAGCAGATTTTCGCACTGTCTGTGCTCAGAGCCTTTCACTCACTGTTCCTTCTGCCTGGGTGACTCTCCTCCTTGTTCCAAATCATGTCATCAAGTTCACCTTAAAGGTCGCTTTATCAGAATGGCTTTTCTGACTGCTCCAAATAGCCACTAGTCACTCTGAGTCATGTCATCTTGTACTAATTCTCTATATAGCACCAACCTCCACCTCGAATTTTCTTCTTTGTTTTTGTCAGTATTTCCCCAACTAGGATGTGAGCTTCGTGAGACCAGGGACCTCACCTCTCTTCTACATGCTCCATCCCCAGGGCCTATACTATGCCTGGCACAGAATAGATTATCAGTAAATATTTCTCAAATGAATGACTATCCATGCTAAGTGCTGGTGATACAATATTCTAGCAATTCTACTTGACATAAGTTCCAAGAGAGATTCCCAAGAGATTAAAAAATAATGTAGATGAGGAGAATTTCGTTGTAATAAAGATCTGGCAGGTCTGAATGAAAATTCTGTGACTTTCAATGCTTTTAATGAATTCTATAGCACACATTACCCAATTCTTAAGTCTCCATCCATTGGGCTTCAAGAATTGCCTTCACTTAAGAATACAGTGGCAATCTAATTTGGAATAAAATGGATTCATTTGGTTGATTTTGGATTGTGGAGTAGTGAAGTTAAAAGAACCAGACACAGTTCTTGCATTCACCACGTGAGATCTTACACACATCCCTTAAATCTCTTAAATCTTCCTCCTCTGTCTTTAGTGAATAGTTCTAATTGCCACTGTTCTTTGAGGGGGGTGTCCTATTAATAACTGCCATTGGTTAATAACAGGCCAGGTATGATGGCTAAGAGTTTTACATGAATGATCTCACTGAATTCTCAGCACAGCTCTGAAGATAAGTGCTAGGGTAGCGCTAAACAAACAGACAAGGTTTAGGGAGGCTTGGTAACCCAGCCGAGGTCACAGCTGGTAAGTGGGAACACTAAGATTTGACTTTGTACAGTGCAGACTGTCAACGTGGACTGTCTTCAGTTGAGTCACGTAGGGAGCCTGGCAGGGGTTCTGCCAACATAGGTGTCTATGTCATCTGCCCCTTTCAGGAGAGAATCGCCAAAAGTCACGGCTCTCAGTGCGGATTCTGCACCCCTGGCATCGTCATGAGCATGTACACGCTGCTTCGGAATCAGCCCGAGCCCACTGTTGAAGAAATCGAGGATGCTTTCCAAGGTATGGGCCTTGTGCAGGGCCCATGAGGCAAAGGGGCAAGTGGGTTTCCGAGGAGGGCAGGGCAGGGGCAGAGTAGAAGCCAGGAGTGAGCTAGGAGTTCCAGGTACTTTTGAGAGAAAGGCTCAGGCTATCCCATCATGGTAGCTAAGATTGGCCCTTTCTTAATTTGAAGAACACTTGGTTGGTTTGAAGACCTTCTGGGTTCTCCTGCCTTAGTGTCCATCTTCCTGCGCTGTCTTCCTGACCCCCCTCTGTGCTGGCAAGGGTGACCTTGAGTGGCTGGCGTGGGAGGAGGTAATCTGGGAAACTGCACATGACATGGCATGTGCCTTGGCAGTTTCCCCAGAGCAGGGTTCCAGGGGGCAAAGGCCATGTATGAGGGAGGCAGCCCTGATTCTGCCCCACTTTGCCTTCTGTGAATGGGCCCAGGTGGCTGGACCTGATATCTCTTTCTCTGAATTGAGTAGAGAAGATTTCCTATCCATTCAATTTCTTTCAGTGCATCATTTATTCCAGTCAGTTATATGATGTCTGGTCATATGTCAGGCACTAGACAGGGTACAAGGACACAGGAATGGAAGATAGTCCCTCTTCTCAAGGAGTCCATGTTCTGAAGGGGAAGAAAGTTTATAATGTAGTTTGATAAGCTCAACGATAAAGCTTTGACTAGGAGTCACCATGGGAGGACTTAGGGGAGCACTTTATTCAGTCTAAACATTTTAGGAAGGCTTCCTGGAAGAAGTGGTAGACGTTTGGAAGTCAGGAGTACAAGTAAGAGGAGGATCATTCCAAGTAAAGAAAATAGAATATGTAAAGAGAACATTTAACTGAGCTGGGAGCAAAGCCACAAACCCCTTAGCTGCCCTGGGGCCAGTGCTGACATTGCAGATTTTTCCGTGGCCCACAGGAAACTTATGCCGCTGTACAGGCTACAGACCCATCCTCCAGGGCTTCCGGACCTTTGCCAAGGTGAGTGGGGGTCTGGGACAGCAGTGACCCAGTTCTTGAAGCAGCAACACTCAGGAATCACAGTTGGGAGGGATGCCAAGGGCCTCTGGGTGACAGAGAAAAAAGATAAGATGGCTAACTGGCAGAAACTTCTGCTGTAGGTACCTGGCAAGGGCGCTGGGCTTTGCCATTCTTATTTGGGGTGTGGGGGGAAGTGGTGGTTCTCATCAATAGCACGGAGACTTTCCTTCCAGGAAAGGCCTGGAGAGCTGGCTCCTGAAAGAAACATGCCACCTAAGAGCAAACTTCCTCCAGGGCGTTCGGGCTTGGCATCCTGCCTTGGTGTCTGGCCTGCTCAGCCCATGGTGCAGGTGCTGAATGTGACATTTAGTAACAACCCAGCCTGACTCAGCACTCGCACCCCTCTTCCCTTGCCGTCCAGGCTGCTTTCTGCAGCTGGCACTCTGCTGGGTTTATGAAACTGCTAATTAGATCTCCAGACAGTGTGTGAAGCCCTGCAGTATTCATATAACTCTGAGTGACAAACCACAGCTGGGATGAACAGGCACTGATTACATAAATGCAGACACACACCTGCCATATGGCAAGGAAGACCGAGAGCTGGCTTTCCTTCTTTGCTTAATCTCCCCAGATTTTACCTGATTCCCCAAATGGGTCAAGTTGATCCTAACTCCTATCAAACTGTCTCACCTCAATTTGATTCTGTGTCGAGGGGAGAGTCACAGACTCCTGTGTCTTTTACTGACCTTAGAGTTGGTACAGTGCAAAAAAAAGGAGTATTGTGTCCAAATAATCCAAAAGGGTGGAGGTGGGACCTCTAAGGATGGGAAACAGCACACCCTGGTGAATGCTGTTGATATTGAGGAACCAGAAAGCATGAATTTAAATGAAAGTGACTGAAAGCTTAGATTCAGTCTGCAGACCTGGGTTCAAATCCCATTCCATCACTTAATTGATACATAATATTGGGCAAATTTCCTCATTTCTAAAATGGGGATTATAATAATACCTACCTTAAAGTGCTTGTGGGAAGAACTCTTTGTAAAGCTCTTAGAATAGTGCCTGGCACATCGTACATTTTCAGTAAATGGCAACATAAATTATGATGCTGGTACATTTTTTCCTGTTACCCAATATTTAATCTTCATGTGCTGCTTAGGCTTCCCTGAGAACCATGGATTGTTAATCTTGTCCATGTATTTACTTCATAGGAGGCTTCTCAAAGGAAGATAATCTGACCAGCCCTACTATTTTCTCGAAAGAGAAGGACTTTAGAGTGTAGCTGGGAAGTACCCTCCTTCTGAGAGTCAGAGTTTTATCATTGTTATCACTCTAGAGCCATACCCCCCTCAATCCTGCTGCCTGGCAGCGTAGCGAAGAGTCAAGCAGAGCTGGGTGCTTTAAGTAGCCCAAGTGACTGGCACACAGAGTGTGCTCAGAAGCTCATGCATGTTACTCACTGGAGCCCCCAAAGCCCTCTTCAGAGCCTCTTAACTCTTATTTTACACACAGTTCTAACAAACTCAGTTATCTAGTTTACATGGCCACACTGGAAAAGAGTGAGGAAGGTATGCTATAGGAAGGCAGCCAGTTCACAGCAAGAAATGGTAACATCCATCTAGCAGCAAAGAAGGAAATGAGGAATCATAAAAATAATCTTGAGCCTAATCATTTTAGCCTGAGCTTCCCAGGTGGCACAGTGGTAAAGAATCTGCCTGCCAATGCAGGAGATGCAAGTTTGATCTCCGGGTTGGGAAGATCCCTTGGAGGAAGAAATGGCAACGTATTCCAGTATTCTTGTCTGGAAAAGTCCATGGATAGAGGAACCTGATTGGTTACAGTTCATAAGGTTGCAGAGTCAGACGTGATTGAGAAACTGAGCATGCACACACCCAGAAAGAGGAAATCTCTCTGGGGGAAAACCCTAATCTTATCCAACCTCAGCAGACCTTGAGGGCAGTGACACATCATCATACATCATAAAAACTTATGTCATAAAAAACATCAGTGAATTATGAAGAAAAAAGATCTAAGTAAGAATACACTGGTACTTTAATTATTTGTGAAACATACTTTTGTGAAATACATCCTGCCCCACAAGGACCAGGTAAGCAAGGCTGTTGCCTTACTGTATGCAGGACCTAGTGTTCCCTTACATTACTCCTTCTCCAAAAAGAGAGATGAGAAGAGGCCCTCTTCTTCCTGCCCAAACACAGAGGGGAAAGGCAAAGTGTTGTTGTTTAGTCACTAAGCATTGTCCGATTCTTTGTAACCCCATGGACTGCAGCACACCAGGCTTCCCTGTCCTTTACTATCTCCTGGAGTTTGCTCAAACTCATGTCCATTGAGTCACTGATGCCATCCAACCATCTCATCCTCTGTCACTCCCTTCTCCTCTTGCCCTCAATCTTTCCCAGCATCAGATCTTTTCCAATGAGTCAGCTCTTCATGTCAAGTGTCAAAGTATTGGAGCTTTAGCATCAGTCCTTCTAATGAAAGTTCAGGGTTGATTTCCTTTAGGATTGACTGGTTTGATCTCTTTGCAGTCCAAGGAACTCTCAAGAGTAGTGGGGAGGTAGAAAATAGACAGCTCTGAGATCCAGTGGTAAAGTAGTGACTACAGGAGGGATCTGCAAGCAGGGTGGTTGAGGCAAGTCTGAGAAGGTTTGCAGGTTCCCAAAGGACCTTCAGCCTCCTCGGCCCTCTGAGAACTTCTTCGGGGGCACTGATGAGCTGTGACTCATCGTTTAGTAAATGGTGGTATGAACACTGTCTTCCACGATTCATGTAGAGAAGGGCTCTGCCCAACTACTCCCCTAGGAGCTGGCTGCTCTGGAAATGTGTCTAGGACTGAGCCTGGGAGTTTTCCCCACTCTTGTAGAAAGAACTCCATGATTCTGTAGTGTCTTCTGGGGCTCTGAGCTGAGACTTCTGCCTCCTTAGGGCAGATCAGTCAGATAAACATTCCCTTTCCCACCTTCAGTGCATTGGTTTTGGATGTAGCAATCTGGGCTCTAGTTTGTGCTCCGTCTTTGGCATCTTAAGAGGTCTTGAGCAAGTCCTCTGCCCAAGGTGTTGGGTCAGCAGACCTGTACATAACCTCCCGAACAGGTCCGTGTTGAGGAATAAAGAGTGTGAACTTTCTGGCAAGAAGTGCCTGATAAGGAGTGGGAGGCTGTCAGGCACATCCCTGGCCCAGTTCTGGTCCTAGACATCTTTGGCAGGAGCCCCACAAAGACTCCAGCCTGGGAGGTGCCCAGGACTTGCTGGTTTAGAAAGAGAAGCGTGGGTGCTGTGAGAACCAATGGGAATTTCTCTCAGGGAGGCTTCTCCAGGAAGCAGTACTGAAGTAGGGAAGTGAGCACAAAAAGATGTTTTGATAAAATGAGACCTAGTTTTTAATGGAGAAATTTTCTTAAAATTAAATTTCTCTGTTACTTCCAGGAGAGATCCTGTTTGTATATCCTCAAGTTATATAATCTATATTTATCAAGTGAGAGAAAGTAACTAAGGCAGAGGCAAGTGGGATTGGGGGGGGGCGGCCTGTGGGGAGGTGCTGTATCTGCTGCTCCTCTAGATGCTGGGGTGGATTTCAAACCCAGGTTTCATTTGACAGTAATAATCTAGGTTCTTTAGCTCCTGTGAAAACTCTTTGCAAATATCTTTGTGTGATATTTGTGGTCATCTCTCTAGAATGGTGGATGCTGTGGAGGAAATGGGAACAATCCAAACTGCTGCATGAACCAGAAGATAGACCACAGGGTAAGTGGGTCTTTCTTGGCCTGGAAGCCTGAGGGCCAACCTCAGGTCAAAGGAGCCAGTAGGCTATCTCTACACTCTGGGCTGTGGCCGCTGGAAGAGGAAACCATTATGTTCAAACTGTGAAGTTGGTGAATGTACTCCTTAGCCCTGGATCCACTGGCAAAACCTGTGTGTCCCTGCTTCCTGGGAGCTACCTCTCCCCCAACCCAACCCCCAACCCAACCAGACTGCTGGGTGCTGTGAATGAGCTCGCTTGGACAGAGGGCTGGGCCAGCCCTAGGGGGCATTTTAATTCAGGAGACGGTGTATCCCTTATCTTTTCCCCTTTCCAGCAGGTTACTCTCTCACCGTCTTTATTCAACCCAGAGGAGTTCATGCCCCTGGATCCCACCCAGGAACCCATCTTCCCCCCAGAGTTGCTGGTAGGTGATGCCCCCTGAGCCCCTGGAGACCTGCTGAGTCCCACGAGTACCCACTGGGGTCTTTGTGTCCTCTTTGTTCTCTGGCTTTCACCCTGAATTTCCCTTGTTTCTCTTACTCCAAGTCCCTGTGCCACACATCGCCACAGGGACCACACTTCTCCTTTTCACATGCGTTGCTCACATGTGAGGAGTAGATCTGTCTGGCATGCCGTGTATAATAATAGGAGCTCCAGAAGTGTTTGCTGGCATCCTGGCTAAATCTCTTGTCTAAGCCCTGAAGCAATGCATTCTCCTTTCTGTAAGTGGTCCGTTTATTTACAAAACAAACAAAAAAACAAAAAAGCTGTGTTCAAAGGACACAATGATCTGCAGCCCTATCTTAAGGACACCTCTCACGCCCATTTTCTCACCTTGATGATATTGCTCCTCCACACCAACACTGATGGCAAACACACAAACAAAAATCAAGCCACTCTCAAAGTTTCTCAAGTGCAGACTTCTCTAGGGGTGGTGAGCACATGAAGATGATTTTAAGAGTTCATTGGGCCAGAAAGAATCGCTTTGCAGAGGACCATCAGAATATCTTTCTCTGGATTATGAAACCTTTAAAAAACCATCAGTTCAATTTGGGGATTTTCCCTCCTAGCTCTGCATCACCCCTCATGCACTAGAACTGGCCCTCCATTACGTTCCCTTCTGATACCCCTGCTTCTGCCACCCCTGTTCCCTCTCTCACCTCCTGGAGACTGTGTGGGACACTTGAAGTCACCTTGTGGGGGCAACCTTCAGCAGGTCCCATAACCTTGATCCCCAGGTTTCTCCTTTACCTGCAAAAGAAGAGACTAAAAATGCCTTCTTCCCCAAGCTCTTCTAAAGCTCTTCAAACCACTACAATGTTGCAAAGTAATTAGCCTCCAACTAATTAAATTAAGTGGAAAAAAAAAAAAAGACTAAATGAAATAATGTATGTAAAAGAGCTGCGACCCAAGTCCTGCCTCAGGACCAAGTGCTTCCCCTTGCTTCTTGCCTGACATGCACTTTCCCTCTGAATTCAGCACTAAGCAAATCCATAGTTGATCCTCTTGCAATCTGAAAGCAATGGTCCTGGGAATCACAGTGGGGAGGAGGAGGCCACACGGTAAGAAAATGGCATCTTCCAGAGGCTGAAAGACATTCCACCGAAGCAGCTGCGTTTTGAAGGGGAGCGTGTGACCTGGATCCAATCCTCCACCTTGAAGGAGTTGCTGGACCTCAAAACTCAGCATCCCGAGGCCAAGCTGGTGGTGGGGAACACAGAGATCGGTAAGGGCATTGGGCAGCTCTGGGTCAGCCTGTCCAGTTGAGCCGCTGTGGCCATGTGTCCTGTGTGTCCTATTCTGCCTGCATTTCCCCATGTCATATGTGGAGGTAATGATGCCTCCTCTAATGGGCTTCTCTGGTGGCGCAGACAGTAAAGAATCTGCCTGCAGTGTGGGACACCTGGGTCCGGAAGATCCCCTGGAGAAGGGAATGGCTTCTCACTCTAGTATTCTTGCTTTTAGAATTCCATGGACAGAGATGCTTGGTGGGCCACAGTCCGTGGGGTCACAAAGAGTTGGACACAACTGAGCGACTAACACTCACTTTTCAAGGGTTGTTCTGAGTATTAACTGAGATCCTTGCTGATTGTTCTCCATAAACATTGACAGAGACCTGGCCCTATGCCAGGTATTCTGGGGGAGCCAGGGGTACCCAGATCACCTAGACCAGACTCCTTCCCTTGAGGGACTCCCAGTCTGAGGGTAAGGGAGCAACGAGGATCAAGTGTCTGGGCCAGTACCTGACAAACCCTAGGGGTTCCATAAACGTCCATCTCCTGCCCCCTTTTTCTGGGGGTGACCTGGTAAGGCAAGGGAGGGGAAATGTCCCAGTGTGGCTGTGCTGTGTTACCCATGGGGCCACCTGCCCCGTGATGCCACCCCCTAGACATGAGCCCCACCATATGCAAACAGGGCTCGGAGGCTCCAGAGGTGCCGCTCTCAGCCCGGTGCCTGAAGACTCAGGAGCAGAGATGCCCCAGCCCCTGCCAGGATCCATCCATTCCTACACCCGGAGTGGCCCGTTTCCCCTTGGCTGGGCCCCAAGCCCAGTGAGGATCCAGGGAGATGGAGGATCCTCCATCCTCCAGGATGGAGGCAAAGGCCAGGGCAGTCTCAGAGGACCCTCAGAGGCCAGGGCGGTCTCAGAGCAGCCCATTCTAGCCTGTTGGGCTTCTATCTCTGGCTCTGGAAGAACCCCCCAAACCCTGGGTTCTGGTTGGATCTGCAGCTGCAGAGAGGAGGGCCCGGTTCAGGGGTGTACTGGCGAAGTGCAGAAGTGAGCCACCCTGGTGAGCACACGTGCCACATGGAGTCCCCCGCTGCAATAGCGGGACCCACTGGATGGCCGCGTGAGACGTGCTTCAGGTGATGTGTGATCATGACGGCCTGTGTGGCCCTGACTCGAGGGCCCAGGGTCACATGAGCTAAGGTGGAGAATGACTGGCTGGAAGAATTTTTGGGGCCCTTGGATATATGGCATATTCCTTACCAAGAGTCACACAATGTCTTGGACTCAGTTAGATTCTAAGAGAAAAGGAATTCACAAAGATATTACAAGCTCCAAATTAGAAATAATTGCCTAAGATCACTCCACAGCTCCACCCCTCTTCCCTCACACTCCCTACCTGCCCCAGTGTAACCATCATACTCACTACCTGCCCAGTGTAACCATCACACTCCCTACCTGCCCAGTGTAACCATCACACTCCCTACCTGCCCAGTGTAAGCATCACACTCCCTACCTGCCCAGTGTAACCATCACACTCCCTACCTGCCCAGTGTAACCATCACACTCCCTACCTCCCCCAGTGTAACCATCACACTCCCTACCTGCCCCAGTGTAACCATCACACTCCCTACCTGCCCAGTGTAACCATCACACTCCCTACCTGCCCCAGTGTAACCATCACACTCCCTACCTGCCCAGTGTAACCATCACACTCCCTACCTGCCCAGTGTAACCATCACACTCCCTACCTGCCCCAGTGTAACCATCACACTCCCTACCTGCCCCAGTGTAACCATCACACTCCCTACCTGCCCAGTGTAACCATCACACTCCCTACCTGCCCCAGTGTAACCATCACACTCCCTACCTGCCCAGTGTAACCATCACACTCCCTACCTGCCCAGTGTAACCATCACACTAACTACCTGCCCAGTGTAACCATCACACTCCCTACCTGTCCCAGTGTAACCATCACACTCCCTACCTGCCCAGTGTAACCATCACACTAACTACCTGCCCAGTATAACCATCACACTCACTACCTCCCCCAGTGTAACCATCACACTCCCTACCTGCCCCAGTGTAACCATCACACTCCCTACCTCCCCCAGTGTAACCATCACACTCCCTACCTGCCCAGTGTAACCATCACACTCCCTACCTGCCCAGTGTAACCATCACACTCCCTACCTGCCCCAGTGTAACCATCTACTGCCATGATGTTGGGGGAAGCTGGGCATAGAGAAAACTTTATCAAGATGAACCACTTGCTGCCTGCCTCTCCCTTCTTCATTCTATGAGCTGATATTCAAACAGATGAGGTTTCTCAAAGCCTGCTCCACCCTTCAGAGACCTTCTGCAGCACGTGAGAAGATGGGGGATGATGCACAGATATTTCCTTTTTAACCTTTCTATTTACAACCCTGTGGGTGGGACTGGGGGGTGGGTCCTGTGCTGACTGGGTCTGAGGAACAGAGGCAGGTCTGTTCAGAGAAGTTTCTTACTTGGTCCACTGGAAAGACAGAAATCAGACACAGACATTCGGTCCCATCAAGCCATGCACCGTAAGAACTCAGACAGATATTGGGACCTAGGAGTTGATTTGAATTTTTCTGTCAGCCGTTTTTCCTTTTTGTCTGAATGTTAGACTTTCATATTATATTACTATTATATCCCAACTCTAATAATTGCCCTGGTACTGAAATGTGCCCATTCTTAGCAGTATAATTTAGGAAAGAAACTTCACCTCCCTGTGCTTCAGTTTCCTATCTATTGTTATTGTTGTTTAGTGCCTCAGTCGTGTCTGACTCTTGGCGACCCCATGGACAGTAGCCCACCAGGCTCCTCTGTCCATGGGGTTTTCCAGACAAGAATACTATGGTGGGTTGACATTTCCTTCTCCAGGGGATCTTCCCGACCCAGGGATCAAACCCATGTCTCCTGAATTGCAGGCAGATCCTTTACCGTTGAGCCACCAAGAAAAACCTTCTTATCTATGAGCAGAGAAAATCACAGTATTTCATAGGGTTATTGTGAGGATTAAATGAGTTAAAATATGTAAAGTGTTTAGAAGGGTTTCTGACTTATTTTCATGCCCTTTTTCTAATATTGTGAATAAACACACATGCGCACACACACATGAAGTCAAGTTCATCTTACTTGAGTTCTGATGAGAGAAAGACATAGCTTCCTGGCTGATCATGTGGAAACTGCCCTTTATCCTGTGTCCTGTCCATTGCACCTCCAAGTCCCGAGACACCCACAGAGCATGTGAAATCCGTGCTGTCTGCAGAGGTGGGAGCCCTGCAACTTGGGGCTTTTCGTTTCTTTCGAGGCATTGAGATGAAGTTCAAGAACCAGCTGTTTCCTGTGATCATCTGCCCAGCCTGGATCCCTGAGCTGAATTCAGTGGAGCACGGACCTGAGGGTAAGGCGGGGCCTGCCTGAGCCCACAGGGGGGCTGGGATCCTGGAGGCGGGTTGTGCAGAGGATGGTGGCAATCAGGAAAGCCTCCCTCGGCTCCTGCTGTACCTGCTTTTTCAAGAGCCACCCTGCACGGGGGAGCCACACTGCTCTCCTCCACTGAGCATCAGTGGTCGGGTGCCAATGGGCTTGGGGCTTGATATTTTCAGTAATCGTTCTCCATCCTGGCTGCACACAGACTCACTCACGGGAATAGGGGGTAGATAGGGAGGTGGGGTTGGGTGCTTTTGAAAAAAGGAATGCCAAGAGTTCAGCCTCAGAGATCTGATTTTATTGAGGTGAGAGTCACTGGTTTAGAGAAAAAAGCACTCTGGTTTTAGGCCTGGGGTTGAGTCCTGGCTCTTTTATTAACTGTGTGGCATTGAGCAGGTCACCAGGCCTCTCTGGGCCTTAATTTCTGCATCCATATAAGGATGTGCATCCTGGTTCATCCTTACTCAGTTGCTGTGGCGCTTCCTAGGAGCTGTGTATAGAAGTGCTTCTTGAGCTGTGAGGTGGATGGCTGTCATTCCGGGCATGTGTTCTCAGGGATCTCCTTTGGAGCTGCTTGCCCCTTGAGCTCTGTGGAAAAGACCCTGCTCGAGGCAGTTGCCAAGCTTCCCACCCAGAAAACGGAGGTGTTCCGAGGAGTTCTGGAGCAGCTGCGCTGGTTCGCCGGGAAGCAGGTCAAATCTGTGGCGGTGAGTCCCTGTTTAGGGGCCCAGGATGGGCACTTTCCTCCAAAGGCGAGGGGGCCAGTCTGGGTTCTATTACAGCCCGAATAGGCCTCAAACTTGTGTTTAGAATTCTTGGGGGCTTGTTGAAAATGCAGATTCCTGGACCCTGCTCTCAGACAACCTACAGCAGATCTGGGTTGGAGCGCCGGGGTCAGCCTTTAACAAGCCCCACAGGTGCTTCTGATGTGACCCGAGGGCCACGCTGGGGGGCGCTCCTGCTGTGACCCCATCTTTACCCCTGAGGTTGGAGAGATGGAGCCGCCTGCCCATCTCTTTCTGAACTTAGCCGAGGCTGCCAGCAGGTGGATGAGAGATAAGTTAGGGTGAAGCCAAAATAGGAAGGCGGACTGCCTTTCAGAGTCAGGGGGAGAAGCAGAGGTCGAGCCCCTTGAGAAGAGAGAGAGGCCCATGTGTTGACTGCAAGCAGCCTTCAGACGAGCTCCCAAACCCAGGGTTTGCAGATGGCGTTCTCACACTCGGCGTCATTTGAGTCTCACAACTCTTGATGGTGTTGGGAGGAAAGCTGACCCTTCCATTCTACTGTTGTAGCTGTTGTTTTAAATTAGAACAAAAAGCAAAGCAAAACAACCTACTCCCATTCCCCTTGCCCTACCTCAAGCACCTCTTCCAATTATAGATAAGGAGACGCAAACCCAGAAAACTACTAAGTTCCCCAATTCAGATGAAATCTACTTGTGGGAAGGACTTTTTTTTTTCCTGGAGCAACTGGTTTTCTTCCCTTTTTCTAATAATGGGAACTCTGTGTCTGATTGTCCTTATATTCTTTGCCAAGGAAGCTCAGTTAGAACACATTGTTCATCTGTAAGACTTCCCATTCTTTTTCCTTGATCTTTGTCTTTTATTTCTCTTTCATGAACTCTCTACAGCCTCAGTGATAAACCATCTCAGACCTTTCAGAAAAAGGTTGGGTGAAATCAATCAAACAAACAAATTTAAAGGAGCTGATCCTGGGTTACATGTAGGTAAACTTCAGAGCTGGGACCCAACCCCAGGCGTTGGGATCTCAAGTTTTGCATGTTGTCCCAACATCCGGGTTCTTACTGTGCTGGTCTGGTGCCTACAGTGGGTGGAGGACTTCAGAGCTGTCCCTTCAGCAGATGTCCCCCACCTTCCACATTTGGGAGCCAGATGTGTGAGCTGGACTTTGCTGGGGTGGGCTCTTACACGTTCTCCCTTTCTTGTCCTAGTCCATTGGAGGGAACATCATCACAGCCAGCCCCATCTCCGACCTCAACCCTGTGTTCATGGCCAGCGGGACCAAGCTGACCATCGTGTCCAGAGGTGAGCTGCCTCATGCAGAGGTCAGGAAACAGGGCCAGGGCTGGAGTGGAGTCTCACAGGAGAAGTCACTTTCTGCAGAAACAGAGCCCAAAGTTCAATAACGCAGCTTTCCTAAAGCTTGGATCCCTGGAAACTACAAAAGGAGATGCACCCAGGCTGGGGGCCAGGAGGGCTGGACCGTCACTTTATTAAGAATTCACAATAGGACCTGTCACCCAGATGGCATACTCAGTGGTGTGTGCTGGGGCCAGAGTATGCCACTCAGCATAGCTGATGGCTGGGTTTTCAGGGAGTCTGAGCATCTGTTAAACATGGCCATTGTTAAACATTAAACTATATACCCTCACAATGAAATAAATTATATTAAAAACAAAGGTAATAACTACTCAGATTTCACCATTTCCTCATTATTTCCTTTCATTTTACAGCTGTCTATATCTTTGAGGTTATTTCCATTTGTTCCATTTGTAGACTGGAAATGCTACCTAATAGTTCACTCCTGTGCCGCTTTCCTTGCTCAAGGGTCTTCCCAAGACCACCTCTAGGTTTAATGACTTTCAGGAGGACAAGGAAGACTCACAGGACTCAGTGTTGAGTCTGCTCATGGCTATGACTTATTATAGCAGGCAAATAGAGAGCAAAATCAGCAAAGGGAAAAGAGGCATGGGGTGGAGGAAGCCAGGCACAAGCTTCCAGGGCCTCCTCCCAGGGGAGCCACACAGGACACACTCATTCTCCCCGGGAGTAAGTTGAGCAATGACCACACACGTGAAGGATTGTTTACTGGAGACGCTCGTTAGAGACCCAGCACCCAGGGCTTTTAGTGGGGCTGGTTATGTAGCCCTGCCTGGCACGTACCAGAAGTCCAGATTCCCAGAAGGAAAGTCAGGTGTTGAGCATAAACCATATGATTTGTACAAACATTTAAGGCATTGTGGGCTGGTCTTATGAGGGAATGGTGGGAACTCTCCTGAAACCTAAGGTCCCAGAGGACAGCCAGTGGCCAGCCTTGTAAGCAGACCTCTCCAAGAATGGCAGGCCTGCTGTATCAACTCTTTGCTACCCTCTTTTCATCTTCACACTGAGCTATGCTGCTCTGGTAGCTTGACATTGGCTGTTGTAGAAGTATTTATACCACAGAAGCTTGTGAATGCTACAAGTCAAGGCTTTTTCTTAAAGAACTGATTGTTAAACAGTCACCAGCACACCAATGCTTAGGGGTTTCAGATGGAGCACCTGGGTCCCTGTCATGCCAGCCACTCCCTCTGACTGTGGGCATCAGCGGCCAGGAAGGAGAATTCCCCTGGTGATCTGTCCTATGCTTTTTCACATTGGTCCCTGTCTGTCTTGCCTCTGTACAGGCACCAGAAGAACGGTTCCAATGGATCACACCTTCTTCCCCAGCTACAGAAAGACCCTGCTGGGTCCAGAGGAGATACTGCTCTCCATTGAGATCCCCTACAGCAGGGAGGTGAGATGCTGCCAGAAACAACCCAAATCACCCCTGCTTCAGCCAGGCTCTAGATGAAGAGACCAGAGTCTGCCTTGGGGACCACACTTAGCATCTCTCCACTTTAACACTGATGTTCTCATCTCTGAGCCTGGCCTTTATTAACAAACCATATTCCTTTCTGGACAATGAGGAGTTTCAGGGTATTGGGCACAAGGCATAGACAAGGAAACCAGACAGGTAGATGTGTGGTTCTGAACAAGTCATTCATCTTTCTGAGCCCCAAATCCTCATCTGTAAAGTGGGCCCATGTTTACTGACTGTGAAGATTATCGCGAGGACCAGAAAGAAAGAATTCATAAGGTTCCTGGCAGGTGTCTGGGAGCCGGTGGGGATCACTAGCTGGTGCTAGTGGGAGGGTTTTCTGGCCTGGTGGGGCAGGTCTGGGCTCCTCTGGCCGCCTTGCTCATGTTCCTTGGGGCCTGTGGTATCCTGACCTGACGTGGTTTTGTCCTACACACTCCATGGGCCTTTAGAAGAGCGATCTGGGAGAGGCCGGGCACCAGTAGTAAAGGAGAGTATTAAGGGTTTACAGAGCTGGTGCTCTAGCAAGTGTTACAAGGCATGTTTGCCCTTGTCGATTTTGACCTCCTTAATGAGAATGCTGATTATATTAAAGCAGTTATGTCCCTGCGGTGGTTTCTTAATGATTTTCCAGCTTGTCTTTATAGGCTATTTTAAACAGTGATTCCCAGAGGTTTTGTATGTCACAAATCAATAGATTTTTTTAAAAAAACTTATGAGATGGGGAAAGAAGGAGGAAACAGTCCAGTTTGCATTCTCCCAGGTAGAGACATAAACAAAAAACATTTCATAAATGATTTTCATACCCAGAATTTGGAAGTCTTTCTCAAGAAAGAGCAGCTGATGGCCTGAGCCTGACCCTGCATGCACCC
Source organism: Odocoileus virginianus (assembly GCF_023699985.2). NCBI lineage: Eukaryota > Metazoa > Chordata > Mammalia > Artiodactyla > Cervidae > Odocoileus > Odocoileus virginianus. Next base: position 13,905,987 of record NC_069675.1, on the reverse strand, counting down.
TGGGGAAAATGTTGCTGTGGGCCGGCACAGTCCTGGAAGTGGTTGGAACCTCTGTTCCAGAACCAAGTTCAAGCTCTGGGCTCATAGCCCCAGTGCTATGTTAGATGTCAGAAATCTCATCAGGAGGGCTCTCCTTGGCTTCTTCAACAAAAGCCTGGGGTCATTTTGAACCTCAACAATTGTGTTTCTTCAACACGCTTTCCCTTAAACCTCCCACCACTGACGTTCATCAGAACTTGGTGCCAGGGACAGTTCAAACCTCGCACAGAACCTGACACAGGTGGATCTTTATCTGGAAACTGACTCACGCTCTCCTCCCATCTCCAAAGACAGAGCCTGGCTTGGACCCAGGGGAAGTGTATGCTCAAAGCACAAAGAAAGTTACTGTTTCATAGTGTGAGTCTTCCTTTCAGGAAAAGAGAATTCTAACTGAAGCCAGTAGACTGGTAGGAGAGACAGATCAGGGAGAGCATCTATGGAGGCCCAAGCTGACACTGCGTTTCAACACCCTTTGGCATCTCATTGTATCTGTTTGAGAGGCAGTCATGTTGACAGAGGCTTTGGCACAGCCCCTGGCTGTGTCCCTGGACTTCCTGTTTTCCTGACTGATGGGCAGAAATCCTGACGCTTTCCCAGTTTCTGGGGATGTTACCTGGAAATCCTCCTGAAAAGGCGGTAGTTATGTCCTCATCTTTGACCCGTACCACCAGCTCCTGGCTGCTCTGTGATGGTCTTCTGACTTCACCCCACCCTCCCTGCTTCAGACCCATTGTTTGCAGTCTTTGCAAAGCAAGGTGAGAAAGAGGTATTTTTCTGTTATTTTTAGGGTGAGTTTTTCTCAGCATTCAAGCAGGCCTCCCGGAGAGAAGATGACATAGCCAAGGTGACCTGTGGCATGAGAGTCCTGTTCCAGCCAGGAAGCACGCAGGTAAAGGAGCTAGCCCTCTGCTACGGCGGAATGGCGGACAGAACCATCTCAGCCCTCAAGACCACGCGGAGGCAGCTGTCCAAGTAAGAGCTGAGAGTGGAATAAAGTTACTGCTGCTGCTGCTGCTAGGATTACCAGCAGTGCTAACATTGCGGCAACGACTGCTAACACTACTGCCACTACAAGGGCTGCTACTACGGCCACGATTACAGCCGCCACTAGTGGTGTTACTATCAGCATCACTGCTGCTGCTGCTGCTGTTGGTACTATCGCTACTTATTTCTGCAGCTACAGCTCCTATTACTGCTGCTTCACTTCTCCAGTTACTCCTGCTGCTCATCTCATTCCTCTCCTCCTGTTCCGATTGTCCCACTGTCATCATTGCTGCCGCTCCTACTGCTCTCACTGCTATGACTAACACCACTACTGTGGCTACTGCTACTGTTACAGTCGCTACTGCTACGCTGTCTCTTCTCCTGCTAATAATATTATCGTGGCTTCTGCCAGTGTTACTGCTGCTGCTGTTTCTGTTACGGAAGCTATTATTAATGCTATCACTACCACTTTACTGCTATCATAACTATCACTATTGCAGCTAGCACTGCTGCTGCCGCTATTACTGCTGATAGAAGCATCACCACTGCTGCTGCTGTTACTTCTCCTACTAGCAGTAGTGCTTGTACTGTTGCTATTACTGCTGGTGCTTCTCTTATTTCTGCTATCACTTCTGCTTCCACTGCTCTTAGTATTGCTTCCACTCCTACTATTCCTGCTCCTGTCACTGCTAGCATGACTGTTACTAGTATTGCTGCGACTACTATTGCTGTTGCTGCTACTGCTGTTACTGCTGCTACACGATTAGTATGGCAACTACTATTTCTAAGGCTACCATACGGCAGCAACTGTACCAAGCACTTTGCTGGTACTCTTCTATGTAATCCTTACAATAACCATATGGCTAGATAAAGCTGAACTTTGGAGTTAGGCTCCTTGGTTCCAATTCCTGGCTTGAACACTTAACGGGTGGTTAATATAAGTCAAGTTACTTAATTCTCCCATATCTCAGTTTTCTCATGGTAAAGTGAGCATAAAAATTTTCCCTGCTGTACCTTTTAATTTACATTAAAAGTAACGTTTCATATGAAGCACTTAGGACATTGCTCAGTGTGTTGTAGGAACTCAACAGATTGAACTATTATTTTTTGGTGTGCTCTTCTAAAAATTGCATTTATTCTTAAAGAAGAGGAAATTGAGCCTTAGGAGGTTAAGTAACTTGTGTGAAGTGAAAGTGAAAGTTGCTCAGTTGTGTCTGACTCTTTGCAACCCCATGGACTATAGCCCATCAGGCTCGTCTGTCCATGGAATTTTCCAGGCAAGAATATTGGAGTGGGTTGCCATTTCCTACTCCAGAGTATCTTCCTGACCCAGGGATCAGATCTAGGTCTCAGCATTACAGACAAATTCTTTACTATCTGAAGCACTAGGTAAAGCCACATAGCTATAAGTATTTGAGTCACATTTTTGAGCTGAGGTTCATGACTCCACTCACACAAGTGATTCTGAGAGCTGGTGGGAACACTATCCCATGACCCTGCTCTCTGGCAGGTTCTGGAATGAGAAGCTGCTGCAGGACGTGTGTGCAGGTCTGGCGGAAGAACTGTCCTTATCCCCAGACGCCCCTGGAGGCATGATTGAGTTCCGACGCACCCTCACCCTCAGCTTCTTCTTCAAGTTCTACCTGACGGTACTGAAGAAACTGGGCAAAGAGGACTCGGAAGATGTGAGTGTGGGGCCTGGCAAGGCCGAGCACGTGTGTGCTCCTGTGGCACTTGTGTTTCGGGATCTGGGAAGCTGGCCGAGGCAGGAGAGGACTGTGGACCAGGTGGTAAACGCTCCTCTCCTCTGGATGTCTAAGGACAGAGGAGTAGGGACCAGGGACACAGCCTAGAGAGTCACACGGAGATGGGAGCCAACTTGGGGGTTGAGAGACAGAGCACTGGGCTGGGAGTCAGGGGTGTGGGTTCTTGTTCTGGCTGTGACATTACCTCAGATATGAACTTGAATAGGTCACCACTCTTTCTAAGCATTAGCTGTAAAATCTGGGGGTGGGTAGACCTGATGATCCTTCTGCCGTGTAGCTGATACAACTGTGATTATGTGATTCTGATTATGTGATTATGGGAATGTGGTGTGATAAGATGTGAGGTGGGGTTGTGCATTCAGGAGAGGGTGCTAGTTGAAGTGCAGCCCAGCTCCTGAGATGGGTTTGCCAGCAAGCTTTATTTTATACTTTTATATATCATAAGATTGTACTGCACATGGTGGGTGGCCTAGTGTGGGAGAGAATAGGATCAATAAAGGCCAGCCTGGTGTGACTACTGAGGAGATGGAGTTGGGAGTGGGGAGCACAAAGGAGAAAAAGCTTCACATCTGTGGGGACAGCAGAGTGAGATACCTCTTTTATAAACATTCACAATAATTTTTCTAATTATGGAAGTAAAAAACTTGTGGAAAACTTTAGAAATACAAAAATGTATAAAGAAAAAATTAAAATTACTCTCAGATCTTAGGTGAAACCACCTAGTATTTTTGCTTATTCCTCTGATCTTTTCCCCATGTTTATCTGTCCAATCTGTGTGTAATCCTTTTTGTCTGCCCCATCTCTCTCTTTCTGTCTCCCTTCCATCTGTCTATAAACCTATAGGTTTATAAACCTATCATCTTGCTGTCTTTTGATCTGGATTTATTATTTTCTAAACAGATTTGGTATCACGCGGCATACATAGCTTCACATGCCACTTAATTTTGTTAAGATCATATTACTATTATGAATGATTCCCCTACATTAAATATTTCCCACAAAATTGAGGGGGAAAGTAATGACTTTTCCAGGAAGGCTGGGGGAGAAGGATGTTCCCAACAGAGACGCACACATCAATGCAGGAAGGAGGGAAGCCTTGGTTGGATCAGAGGAAGTAGGGTGCAGGGATGGGAGAAGAGAAGCTGACAGAGCCCATGATAAAATGTTGAGGTAGATCCAGCCAGCGTCAGAAGGAGTGCAGATGAGGAGATGAAAAAGTTGTTACTTTTACCACTTGGGGACAGCCAAGGTTGGGACCAGTGATAGAAATAGTCATGATCACCTGTCACCTTGTCTCCACAGAAGTGTGGTAAAGTGGACCCCACCTACACCAGCGCCACTTTGCTCTTTCAGAAAGACCCTCCAGCCAACATCCAGCTCTTCCAAGTGAGTACAAACCATATGTGGCTAATATCAGGGGCCCTTGCAGGCCACAGATGATGCTGACGATTGGTGAGTGACCATTGGTGAGTGACTGATTAACATTGTACGTCACTGCTTAAAGCTCCTTACCATTGTGCATAAATATCTAGTGGAGGAAACAGGAATTATATTAATGTGAATGAAGCTCACCTCATTTCTCTCTTGGGCTTACTCTCACCTTCACCTGCTCCTTAAATTTTTTTTTCCATTTTGTTTTTTCTGGTTCCTCTATGGGCTAATGTGGAAAGCCAGGCATTCTCTTGAGTATGCCAAGTAAACAAAATTTAAAAAAATTTTTTTTTCTATTAACAGTAATTTTTTGAGAGGGCCTAGGTAAAGGATCAATTTTTCAGATTTTGTGGGCCACGTAGTTTCTGCTACAATTTTTCAGTTTTGTCACTGTAGCACAAAAGGCGCCGGAGGCAATGCATAAATGAATGTGTGTGACTGTGCACCACTAAAACTTTATTTATAAAAGCAGAGAGTGGGCCAGATTTGGCCATTGTCCACAATTTGTAGACCTCGGCTCTCAAGTGTAACAATCCAAAACGTGAATTCTGGACCTGACGGCCAGGACTTGAATCCAAACTCTGCCATCACATAACTGTGTACACTTGGACAAGTGACTTTCTCTCTGTGCCTCTTGGGCAAGATAATTATACCCAGCTGCAGATGTGGGTAAGGTGGGTCCCTGTTTCACAGCACAGTTTTGAGGATTCAATTTGTTAATAAAAGTAAATAACTTAGATAATTCCAGTATATAGTAAGCTCTAAATAAATACTAGCCATCATTATTGTTATTTTGAAAAAACACATAAAACAGAATTTTATTTTAAACTGAATCCACTTTAGAACATTTTGAAAAATATAGAAAAACATAAAGAAGATAGAAATCACACCAAACCTTACCTCCAAGAGAAAATTATTATGTTTGTGTGAGACAGTGAGAAAGTCAGTTGCTCAGTCGTGTCCAGCTCTTTGCAACCCCATGGACTGTAGCCCACCAGGCTCCTCTGTCCATGGGATTCTCTGGGCAAGAATACTGGAGTGGGTTGCCATTCCCTTCTGTAGAGCATCTTCCTGACCCAAGGATGGAACACGAATCTCCTACATTGCTGGCAGATTCTTTCCCACCTGAACTCTCAGGGAAGCCCATATGTTTGTGTACGGCTCTCCATTTTCCCCCTATGCATATATGGACATATTTGCATTTTACAGTGTTTTTCCCACAAAATTTGAATCATTACATGTACACATACAATAGTATGTGTCCTGATTTTACACTTACCATGAGCATTTCCTTCTAATTAAAATTCTTCAAAAATATCTCTTAGCAACTGTATATTATTCCAACCTGTGAACATAGCATCGTTTATTTACCCAACCTCCAACAAACGGAACTTTAGGCTTCTCGTTTTGTTTGTTCCTGTATACAGTTAGCCCTCATCCGTGTATGTGGAATCCATGGATACAGAGGGCCGACTGTACTGCACCACTTTATAGAGGGACTTGAGCACCTGTAGATTTGTTCTCCAGGGGCTGTCCTGGACCCAGTCCCCCACAGTTACTGAGGATGACTGTACAGTGATACTGTGACTGCTCTTCAAGTGACTTCTAACCTGCCTCCTGCTTCCTTGCCCCTGTGCCCTCCTGCCTCCTCCATTCTCATTCCTCACATTTGCCTTGGCCTGAAGCTCTCCACGGTTCCCCAGGGCCTATAGAGGAACAGTGTCCTCTGAAACCGGTGACCATGTTGTTCCAGGAGGTGCCCAAGGGTCAGTCCAAGGAGGACACAGTGGGCCGGCCCCTGCCCCACCTGGCCGCGGCCATGCAAGCCTCTGGGGAAGCCATATACTGTGACGACATCCCTCGCTATGAGAATGAGCTGTTTCTCCGGCTGGTCACCAGCACCCGGGCCCACGCCAAGATCAAGTGCGTGCAGTGAAAACACTTGGGGGAAGAGGGTGCTGGGAGCACCAGCCAGGCACTGGAGATGCCACAACACTGAGCCTTCTCTAGGGCCTCCTGGTCCAGAGAGGAGCACAGCGACTTGTGTTAAACCCAGGCAGGAAAGGAGCAGGACACAAGAGGGGTTCAGTGGTTCCTGGGAGGGTGGGGTGATGATAATGAAGACATAGTCAGGGCCCAGATCAGGAAAGCCTTAGGGGTGCTGACCAGGGATGTTACGCTTGGCCCAAAAAGTGATGAGGAACTGCTGAAAGACCTTTCTTAGATCTACACTGTGGAAATCGGCTAAACTTCAGTACAAATCTTCAGGAAAACTTGAGTCAGTACTAAAGGGAAGAAGGAGGCCTTAGCATGGCTGGCATTGACTTCCCGTTCCCGTGCCTAGCAAATTGACATTGGCCTTGTCAAGCCAAGCTCTTGACAAGCTCTCATTTTCCCCATGTATGATAGCATATTTAAAATGATAGTGTCCACAAAGGACCCAATAGAGAACAGTCACTTGTACTTGTTTATTAAACTTTGAAAGCCCAAATGGCAAGAACTGCCACCTCTAAGATGATGATGATAATAAAGAATAGATACTCATGTTACACTTAATGTTTGCTGCAGCCTGGTTTAAGCATTTTATACATAATGCTTTATCTATTCCTCTCCACAGCCCTATAGGCAGGTCCTATTATTCCCATGTCCCAGGTAAGGAAACTGAGTGGTATAGCAAGAGCCCTAACATGCTGATTCTGGATGGTTATAATAACTATGATGTGGGTGTTAGTTGGAGCTCTCCAGAGTAAATGCTGTTTGGTTCCCTTGTACGTGGAGACCAGAATAGGGTCTGTACAAGGCCCATAGGGACAGACTTGTCCTATTCATCTTATATCCCCCCTAGCGCCCAGCTCATGGCCTCCACATGGTGAGTATTTAAGCAGCATTTGCCAAATAGGATAGGATAGGAGGGAGAAAGGAGAAGAATTAGGGTGAAGGAAAGCCTGTCAAAAAGAAGATAAGGTTATCTGATTGTTTAATGGGTCATATTTTTTTTAAGAGGAAAATGTTTTCCCATTTAAGTTCATGGATCTTTGAATTCTATCAGTGGACCCTTCAAGGATATAGCTCTCTCTTCTAGATGATAGTATCTGTTCTTCCTGCAAAAGGATGGATGGTATTGGATGGGGAACTACAAGGAGCAAGATTTATAAGGTATCAAAATTTGAAGGTATTTCAGAGATTTTCTCTACCATACAATCTTTGGGGGAAAAAATGACTGATCTGCAGGTTGAGGTGTGGCCTAGTTCCGCATTTTCTCAGGTGACGGGTCTTCTGCTTCAGTTTTCCTTCCTGACTTCTCACGCTCCTCCTTCTTGCAGGTCCATTGATGTTTCAGAAGCTCAGAAAGTGCCAGGGTTTGTTTGCTTTCTCTCTGCTGATGATATTCCTGGGAGTAATGAAACTGGACTTTTTAATGATGAGACAGTCTTTGCGAAGGATGAGGTATATCTTGGATTTTTTTAAAAAAAATACGAAGTCAGTGGAATAAGTATTTAAGCTTTAATTTGTGTTCATTTCTTCAGACCCCTAATCTTGAAAAGATTTATGCATTTGCACATATTGTGGCCATCATCCAATTGGGCAGTATTTGGGACAATCAGTAAAGGGAGAGATATGCCTGGTAGCACTTTTAACTTAAGGTGTACTTACTTATTTAATTGATGGCTGCTGCTTTTATTATCAGACATGGTAACATGACTCCATGCCAGAGTGGCATTAAAAAAAAAGGCTGGTAACTGTATTTTAACTAAGAATCAGGTTCTTAGGGTACAATATTAAGCTCCTTTATTAAAAGGAAATAAAAATACATTAAGCAGAATGTATTGTATACATTAATATATACATTAAGCAATGTATACATTAAGCAGAAAGTAAACAGAATAAAAATTACAATTATACTACCACTACTATGTGAACTGATAATTCACTTACATGAGAGTTTAACTATTGATTTCAACCATATATGGAGTTCTGCCAAAAAAAAAAAAAAAAAAGCATTCAAGGCAGGTGCTACAAAAACCTGTATACTTATAGGATAGTTCTCAGATAGTCATTTTGTTATTCCAGTACAGATCAAATATTGCAAGTTGATGGTGAGTAGGTGTTGCTTAAGGACAAATTCAACTTATTACTGAGGTAAACATGAAGGAGAGAATTCAGAACTATAGCTCTGAGACATTAGAACTAAAGGTGAGCTTTTGGTAGAAGATAAATTGCTTTACAAGCTTCAAGAGCCTCTAAGACCATAATTATGGTTAGTGAGAGTCATCCAGGTTCGACATCCTCTATGCTAACTAGCTAAGTCAAGAGCTTAATTGAGTCCTAAAGCAGTAATTATGAGAGACAGACATGTTATATATTGGTCCTTATTGTCAAGAAATATTATATTCCAAAGTGATGAGCTGGACAATTTTTTGTTGTTAATTTTTGGAATGATGTTGGAAAACATCCCTGAAGGAAATACATAAAGTTTTTAAAATAGAAACTGAGCTCATCCAATGAAAAGAAAACAATAATTATTAATTAGTTTATAAATCTAGCAACCCAAAAAACTGGCTTATAGACTATCGTAACTAAGAACCAGTATTTGAGAACTACTGCTTTGGGGCATCTAGATGAACTATGGGAAATGATTGCTGCCCTTTGAGAAACTTTTGGTATAAATCTGAAAAAGAGAAGATAAAAAAGAGTAGAGTGGTAGAAAGAAAATAATACTCCAAGTCAGAGGTTAAGATTTAGTTATGGTCCAGTAATGAGTCAATTTAGATCTTGCTGTCTTGGTTTCCATCTCTTCATATGAAGAACAAGGGTGCTGTGTGGATCTGAGTGGACAGATACACTTCATGGTGCCATGCTTTCCTTTCTGCTGCTCATGGCAAACATCACTAACCAATCACAACGCTTTATCCTGAGCAGCTTCTCAACAGGTTGCCCTCAGAATTGGCCCTGGAGATGAATCAAGTTTGCCATCCTGAGACTAGTTCTCTCCAAGGCCTATTCCAATTCTGCTGATTCTAAATACTTAGGACGAGGCACATAGCCCCCAGTAGTAGGATAAGAACATGAAACGGTCCCAGGACATTCCTTAAATGTACCTTAGAAAACTATGGGGGTGGGACTTCCTTTGCTGTTTTGAACAATCCAAAAGAATTTGCTTCATGAGGAATGTGTTATGTTCTTTAACCATGTGACTCTGCTCCTAGGTGACTTGCGTTGGGCACATCATTGGTGCTGTGGTCGCTGACACCCCAGAACACGCACAGAGAGCTGCTCATGGGGTGAAAGTCACCTACGAGGATCTTCCTGCCATTATCACGATTGAGGTACCTGGGGGTGGGCTGGCTGGAGAGGGGAACGCTTCCTGTTCCTGGAGCCACCTTCATTAAGACCCTCTAGAGGAGATGTGAGGTGCAGGTGGGATTTTCCCAGATAGGCTTTTAAATCTCCTCCAGTCCTGTGATTATGTGATCCTGTGAATCCTCCCATCATGATCCTAGACTCAGTCCACTAATGGCCAAACTGAGTTCTTCCTTTCCAATTTCAATTTCAACTGATTTCTTGAGAGGTCCCTTGCTTTTCCCCAAGAACCAGGGTTGTGTGTCTATATTTGAGGAAACAGAGAAACAGGACACCCTGGGATACAACTGAGCTTACTTTTAGTCTGCGTAAAATACTCATAGAGATGCCTGTGTGATTTACGTGAGGAGAAAGAAGTAATCATTCAAGAGCTTCTTTTCCCCAGCCCCTTAAACTCACCTTCCATCCTTTAGAGTCAAGTCATTGAAACTTCTTTTTAATCCTCAGGATGCTATAAAAAATAATTCCTTTTATGGATCTGAGCTGAAGATTGAGAAAGGAGACCTCAAGAAGGGGTTTTCAGAAGCAGATAATGTGGTTTCAGGTATGGCTGCACCATGCAAAGGTGGGGATGGGGTGGCCCTGGTTTCGGAGTGAAATTTAAGAGGTGTACCAGAGCCCTGTAGCATGGAAGTGATTTCCTGACATTTCTGAACAGAAGAATCTTTCTGATGTTTGTAAAAAATACTAGACAGGTGGCTGGGAAAGAAGGAATGTCAGCATCTTAGTCTCCATTCTCCTGTCTCTAGACCGGACATACCTAAGTGATTCTGGAGAGATTATGGCATGTTGGATTTGGAAGACTGTCTAGAGAAGATAAGGGTCACAGATGTCTGGCCAGCCTTGGGTCCGCCAGGCTTCCAGCTACACAGAATCCTTGTCCTCCCCATCTGCATGAGGGCAGTCCTCACCCATTGACAGCTAGTGCTATCTCCTCTCCCCACCCTCTCCCTCCCCCACTGTGCAATTAGGTCCAGAGCTCGCATCCTAGGGCAAGGCTACTGATCAGACCCCTTTGGGGTTTGTTTTTTACATTGATTTCTGCGCATTGCTGTAACTAGTAAGCCAGCTCTCCAACTGGCCTGACAGCCTCAGCTCTGGAAGATGCAGTTTATTTTCAGCTGCTCAGTCACATTCATTAACTCCTTTTCTATTTTTTTTAAAAGGTTTACAATGGTAGTTTAAAAATCTTTGATTTCCACTGGCTGAAGTAGGGCGAAAGCTTCACACCTGACGTATTTCAGTGTTGTCTTTGTTTCTCCTTTGGGGTTTGGCTGCCAGACAGCTAAGACTTTGAGACTCTTGCCCACCCTGGTTAGGGAACTGAAAGGCTCTCTGTGGACCGGTGGTACTGCCCAGGGCCCTGGACAAGCACATTCTCTCCTTAAGCAAACTCACTGCCTCTGCAGCACTGGGTTCACTGTGGGGAGTGTTGTTGCTTCCCCAGGTGAGCTCTACATTGGTGGCCAAGAGCACTTCTACATGGAGACTCACTGCACCATTGCTGTTCCGAAAGGCGAGGCAGGGGAGATGGAGCTCTTTGCATCCACACAGAATGCCACAAAAACCCAGGTAGGAGGTCAGCAGGTCAACAAGGGGCCAGGGGAGAGGGAGACATGGGCTGGTCCAGGAGGGGACGTGAGGGTGGTAGTCTGAAGCCAGGCCCTGTCTCCAACAAGTTGGTATGACTGAACTTGTTATACAACCTTTCTCATCTATCAAACAGGGCCTGGCATGGATGCTGTAACGGGTTAGATAAGTTTTAAAACTTGGATAGAGCCTAGAAAGTGTTAGCTTTTGTCATTCCAGTGCTGTATTGCATTGGTCAGATCATATCTGACCTCAGTTCCCTCATCTGTTAAATGAAGGAGTTGAGCTTACTGAGAGCCACGGGTACCACGGGATGATCTGCGGGGCTCAGCTGGTCCTCATTTCTCCATTGTGTGTAAATGACAATGGTTGCCAGTGTTTTTGGCAACTGGTCTTCCCCTCGTGACCCACCAGTTCTTGGCTAAATGGAATGAGTTTTGACCCTGATGGTATGCTGTGGACAGCTGCTCACCCCTGTGATTAAAACAAGTAAACAAGCATGTGAACTCAGTGGGCAGTAACTGATGTGTACTGGACCCTGGCACCACTACCCAAGGGTTGCCCTGGGGCAGGAGGGAGACTCTTGAATCAAGGGATTTCAGAATTCACAGCAATAATTAGGCATCTGTGTGTCAGGTAGGCTCTGGGTCAAGCATGAAGAAAGTCCTGGTGATGCATTCACTGAGAGTATTTTGTTCTTTTGGCCAGTCCTTTGTTGCAAAAATGTTGGGGGTTCCAGTAAACCGGATTTTGGTCCGAGTGAAGAGAATGGGAGGAGGCTTTGGGGGGAAGGAGACCCGGAGCACCCTGGTGACTGTGGCTGTGGCCCTGGCTGCTTACAAGTGAGTTCCAATGGACTCTGGGGAGAAAAATAAGGCTGCTTCTGCTGGGAAGACTTCCTGGGTTTCCTTTGTTGGGAAGCAGATAGCTTTTGCTTGGAATTTGCACAGCCCTCTGTTTATAGAACTCTTGAGTATAGGGGTGAAGGCAGTATCACCTGGCTCATTGTGTCCATGTCTTATCTCCTCTATCCAGCTGTGAGGACCCTGATGGCAAGGACACACCCCACACCCCATTACCCATACCCGTATACCTCTACCTTGTCCAGCACAGTGTCCTGGTGGAAAAAGAAGGCTTCCTTGCAGTTTTTATCTCTGAGATTCACCGAGCTTGGTTGTCGTAGAGATTTCTCACAGTCTGGTGTCTCCCCCAGGACCGGACACCCGGTGCGCTGCATGCTGGATCGTGATGAGGATATGCTGATAACTGGTGGCAGACACCCCTTCTTGGCCAGATACAAGGTTCTAGATGTCAGGGGTTGTGCTGGGTGCACAGTGTCATCTGCTTAGGAAACTGGGGGTGAAGATTCAGGGATCCTGGGATATACTCTAACTTTTCTCATGATAACCTATAGAAGTTCAAAGAAGAAATAGCAAGGAGAGAAATTCAAATCAGCCAACAGCAACATAGGAGGGCAATGCAGGCCAGCTCCCAGGAGATGCCCCAGGTTGCTATGCACGACTTCTGTGAAATTGCTGTGGTCCAAATCTTGTCTTTGTCCACTCAGGCTCAAACACAATTTATCAGCAGACCTGGGGTAAATCCATTCTGCAAAGTGGCCTAACGTTAATGTGCTATAATCCTCTGTCTGCACAAGCTGGTTTTGAAGATCTCCTCTTTGGCTTCTTCTGACTTCATTCCACGACTTAACTTACCAAAAGAAACTGTTTTACTGTTTTTCTCACTCCCAAATTCTTGTGGGCTCCAAGCAAGTAACTTGGTCTTTGGAGATTTCAGGTTCCTCGCTCACGAAATGGTCTGTCAGGGTTTGTTTGGCTAGTTCACACGAGGTTGGGGATGTGGAAGCATGTTCATACTTGAGCAAAGTGTAACTTTTGCTGTCTGCTGCCCAAAAGCTATGAGGGGTTCTCTGGTTTCTCTCCTAGTTCCTCTTCCCAACATTCCCCTCCCTGGCCTGTCATGACCAATGCTCTCTTTTTTACCTCCTCACTTCTGCTGGTAGAACAGAAGCCAGGAGTAGAGAGGAAGAAGGACAAGTGCAGGGAGAAGGGTCCATCAGTAGGAGATGTTAGTTCCTTTCTTCTTTACCTGTGAAGTCTGCAGATCTCTTAAGTTCTCCTTCATTTCATGGTGTGATGTCTTATTCTTTCTGTCTTTTGCAGGTAGCTTAAGTGGGAGAAGATGGTTAGAGACAGACAGAGGGAGGGAACTATTGAGCTCACTCTCCTTTTTACCAGGTTGGCTTCATGAAGACAGGGAAGATTGTGGCTCTGGAGGTGGATCACTACAGCAATGCTGGGAACAGCCAGGACCTCTCTCACGGTGTATGTCAGACCTGCCCCTGCATCCTGGGGTAACTGGGAGGTCCATGTGATAGCATGGACCATTCCTTCATTCCTTTTTATTGATGAAGAATATTCCATTGTATGAAAGGACCATATTTTGTTTCCCACTCACCACTATATGGACAACTGGGCTGTTTCCACTCTTTAATTTTTATGGACAGTGCTGCTTTGAATCTTCTCATATGACTCAGATTTTTGTCATTTTGAAAATTAACAAAGTTACCTTGATGGTACTATCTTTATGTTCTTTAAATCTTAACTTTATGACTATGTTAGTTATATATGTATAGATTCCTGTAAAAAAGAAATTTCAGAAAAACAGAAGTTCTCTATTATTCCCACTTTGGACATGCTAAGGGCTTCTCTAATTGGCTCAATTTGGAAGCTTTATACTTCAGATCTAGGGTAAGAAACTGTTCAGAAAAGAAAACATTTCTAGTAGTCTTACTAACTATAAAACTTGCTTCTTGATGTTATAGGAAAATCAGGTTGAGAAAGATATAGAACTTATTCCCAAAGATTTTACAAGTGTTAAAATTCAACCCAGCAAATATTTATTGAACCCCTAGGGTGGTGACATAAAGAACATGACATTGTTTCCACCCTCAAGAAGGTTACAATATGGTAGAGACAGATAATAAAAGACAAAATGAAATAGAAGTACAATTGAAAAAGTACTAAGGGAAAGCAAAAAATGGAATTGAGACACATAAAAATCATCTAGGATGACTAACACTGAAAAGCAACCTATGGGAAAGAGACTGTAAATGGGGAAGTAAACCAAAGCCAAAATGAAACAAACAAAAGCTATCATTTAGCTCATCAAAGAGACGAGCCATTATACTTTAAAGAAAGAACAGAATGCTATAAAAATGGAGCAGTCCAAGAATAAAAATGAAGTCTTGTGAATTAAAACTGTGAAAGCAGAAGGGTTGAAAGAAACTGAAGACACTCTCTTAAAAAGGAGGAAACAATGGGAAAATAGTAGAATACAAGAAAATCTGAGGACCCATCCAGGAGAGCCAAATAATAGAAGCTTCAGAAAGAAAGAATAGAAAAAAGAGCGAGGAGGAAAACTGTTAAGAAGGAATTTAAGAAATTTCCCCAAACTGGTGGGCATACATTTTGAGATTAAGAAAGCCCATCCAGGAACCAGCACAATAAAGGAAAATAGCCTTATGGTAGCTCTATTCCTAGTTTTTAAAGGAATCGTCATGCTATTCTCCATAGTGGTTGCATCAGTTTGGCCAATTCATGTTGATGTATGGCAAAAACCATCACAATATGGTAAAGGAATTATTCTCCAACAAAGTAAATAAATTTTTTAAACATTTTTTAAAAAAAGAAAATAGACTTATGCTAATTTACATCATTGTGAAATTTCAAAAACCAGGGGACAAAGATTTCACAATTTTCAGGGAGGAGGACAAAACCAGGACTCATTCCAAGAATTGGAAAGGTATTGATTTCTCAATACTGGAGCTAATGCTTTCAAAATGCTGAGGGTAAACAAAAAATTTATTTCCAACCCAGAATTCTACATACAGCCAAATCATGAATTAAAAGTGAGAGCAGAATAAAGACATTTCAGACAAGCAAGTTCTCAAAAATGCACCTCTCTATATACTCTTTTTGGAAAGATATTGAAGGTTGTACTCCAATAATATGAAGGTATAAAACTAAGAAAGGGGAAGACATGGAAATCTAGAAAGAGGAAATGCAATGTGGAGAGAGGCAGATGGAATCATGGGATGAATGTGGGGGGGAAACCCGTGAGTGACAGCTGAACAGAGGCATCAGACTGTAGCATGCCAGGCTCTTCTGTCCATGGAGTTCTTGAGGCAAGAATACTGGAGTAGGTAGCCTTCTCCAGGGCATCTTCCCAATCCAGGGATCAAACCCAGGTCTCCTGCATTGCAGGCAGATTCCTTACCCTCTGAACCACCAGAGAAGCACCACCACTGATGCCCGGGGAAGCCAATTTAAATGAAAGTTGGTCAGAAGGCTCCAGAAACAATGTCTTCAAAAAGATGAGACTGATAGAAAATCAAATATGTCTGAACATATTGAAAACAGCTTTTTAGAAATATGTGAATAGAAAACAAAGCCAATGTAAAAAGTAAAGATAATTATTAGCTCCAAGGGGGAAATATTATCAATAAAGAGAGAAGTAATTCTAGCATAACTCCAGGGCCTGTTCAATTGTAAGTGATGTTTACAGAATTATTGAATGGACTGTTAACATCAATATACAGATCAATATATAACGATATAGGGATGGTGGGAGACAGGAGGCCGGTGTGTACAAAAAGAAAGAGGGTTGGGGCGGGGGTGGGGGAGGGAGGACTAAATCCTCCTTTTCCGTGATGGAAAAACAGTGTAAAAGTCTAAACTGAACAAGTCAAGAAATGGAAATGTGAACACATTATTTAGAGATGTGGAAGACAATGTAAACAACTGACAGAATAAGTGGTTGCTTCTGGGGAGTGGAAGGAGGAGCGTGGAGGGGCTACTGGTTTGCATTACATGACTTATGGAAGTATTAGATTCTTAGAACTATTTGTAGTACAAGTTTAATGGGAATAAAATCACCAACTTTTTAAAAGAGGCAAATGAGAAAAAAAAAAAAAGGCAAATGATCAATCCCAACTGGAGGATCTGGGAGGGGCTTGCTCATGTGGGAGCCGAATGGGAATTTTAGCAGGTGGATATGGTGGGGAGGGGCATTAAGGTGAGAGTAACAGGCTATCAGAAAAGAGGATAAAAGATATACTGGGGAAAGGTCAAAAAGTGTCCTGAATTCCACACTTAAAAGATATACAGACTTTATTCTGGTGTTAACAAGTGGCACTTTGAAGCAAGTGCTTTGACTAGCTATGATCTTACCTTTTAGTATGAAGCATAGATTAGAGGGAAGAGATGCAAGCCAGGAGTGCACTAAGGAGGCAGTTGTGATATCACAGGAAAAAATTACTGTGGGCCCAAAGAAGAGCGGTTGACTGTGGGGCTGGCAAAGGCAGGGATGGGTGCAGCCCTTGAAAGCTCGCCTCCTTTTTTGAGGAGCCAATGAGATCCATGCACGTTCTCTCCCAATTTGGTTGCTTGTGTGTGCTTCAGATAATGGAACGAGCTCTATTCCACATGGACAACTGCTATAACATCCCCAACATCCGGGGCACTGGGCGGCTATGCAAGACCAACCTGCCCTCCAACACGGCCTTCCGGGGCTTTGGGGGGCCCCAGGCCCTGTTCATTGCCGAGAACTGGATGAGCGAAGTCGCAGTGACCTGTGGGCTGCCTGCGGAGGAAGTAAGCTGGGAAGATGAGGAACAAGTCAGAGGGGCTTAGCCTACTTTGGGAATATGGAGGAACAAGTCAGTGGGGCTTAGCCTAGTTTGGATTTTGGACACTTCCATCGCGGTAAAGGATGGGCAGGCGCTGGGGAGGGGCGGGAAGCGCCACTTCCGGTTACGCCCCCCTGGTCTGTTGCCACGGCCACAGCCTCAGCATCTCACTGCTTGGGAAGGTGCGGCGGAAGAACCTGTACAAAGAAGGGGACCTGACCCACTTCAACCAGCGGCTTGAGGGGTTCAGCGTGCCCAGGTGCTGGGATGAATGCCTGAAGAGCTCTCAGTATTACGCTCGGAAGAGTGAGGTCGACAAGTTCAACAAGTAAGCGCCGCGGGGGAGGAGCCTGACGTTCTGGCTCAGATTTTATAGCCTTTTTGCTGAACTCAAAATAAAAATAATAACTTACTAGATAACTGAGAAGGCTGCTGCGTTTGCTGACTCATCCATAGCCATCTCTTTGAGATCCTGAAATGTTCTGTAGCCCCGGGGCCCCCGGGTCACAGCACTTAGGAGCATAGCAGTGTGGTCCGTCTTCACATGTTTGTCTGCCTTCTGGGCAGACGATGCTTTGGCCCAGGACTAAGAACGCCATAGTTATGTGCCTGCCTCTGACACCGATCTATAAATGTGACCTTGGTAGTCACTCCATCTCCTTGTGCCTCAGCTTCATCATTCACAGAGTGGGGATAATTGTGCTGGCCTCGTCTCTCACAGAGTTACTTGGATAAGCAAATATACAGCGCAGAGGAAGTATTATCAGCAACAAGCCACAGTTCTTCCCTGGCGCCATCACAGTCCAAGACCACGAGAGCACTCTGATCCAATCCTGATCCCTCTCAGGGAATCAGAGTAATGACTCTTTAAGGTCGAGACTGTCAAGGGTGGGCCTTGTTCCAGCTCCACTGGAGGATCCAGAACCCAAATGCCCACTGTTCTCACTTTGTCTGCCCAATCGAAGCACAACTCAGTTATGACCAAGACTGAGTGGGCACTTCCAAGGACGCCTTGTTCCAGTTTTACAAAGATGTAAAATGTTTATAAAACATGTCCAATCTGAAATGAATGTGGTGGAGAAGTTACTATGAGATTTTTTTTCTTTCCTCTAGGGAGAATTGTTGGAAAAAGAGAGGATTGTGCATAATTCCTACCAAATTTGGAATAAGCTTCACAATTCCTTTTCTAAATCAGGTAATTGCTTTGTATAATTTTGTCCATCTTCACTGCCCTGGGGTCCCATTCCCCTCTCTTTGCACTGTTGCAAGACTTCCCAAGTGGCACAGTGGTGATGAATCTGCCTGCCAATGTAGGAGACACAAGCAATGCAGATTCGATCCCTGGATTGGGGAAGATCCCCTGTGGGAATCTGGCAGTAGGAAATGGCAACCCACTCCAGTGTTCTTGTCTGGAAGATTCCATGGACAGAGGAGCCTGGCAGGCTATAGTTCATGGGATTGCAAAGAGTCAGACATGACTGAACACGACACAACAAAAACACATTGTCATGGGAGCAGGGCTGACCAGAGGAACTCTCTGCTGTTTAAATGAAATTGAATTTGTACATCCCTATTTGACCTGGGGTCAGTGCCTAGTTATTATCTTCCTGACTTTTGGACTATGGACAGCTGCTCTGCCTTTCTGATCCCATCTGTTTGTCTAGAGAAGGGGGACAAACATATATGACTGCCCTCCCTCTGAGGACAGGTGACAGAGAGATATATTTTTTTTAAGTTTCGCTGACTACTGAAGGTCTATATTATTAAGTCATGAGATGTATACTACTTTGATTTTTTTTCATCTGAGGTTTCTATTCAAAATGCTACTGTGGGTTTTCTTTTTCCTGGGCTCCAGTACTTTTGGTCCAGGGCCTTAAACTGAGTTAGGATTTGCTGAATTTTGTGTTTGGCATTCTTCTCTTAGGCAGGAGCCCTGATCCACGTATACACAGATGGCTCTGTGCTGGTGAGCCACGGGGGCACAGAGATGGGCCAAGGCCTTCACACCAAGATGGTCCAGGTGAGCAGTCTGGAGACAGTGTGAATCCTCCCCAGCACTGTGATGTCTGGGTGAGGTAAGATGCTGTGAAAAAGTGAACAGTGCCCCATACCAGAAGCAGAGGCAGGCCCAGGTTCTGGCCCTTGCCCAGCTGCTTGTTTACATGTGACCTTGGGCAAGCCTGCTCCTCTTCTTGGCCTCAGTTTCCCCATCTATGCAAAGGTTGGCGATGATTCGGGCCACTGCCATCACCAGCACTCGAGGGCTCTGTGCCAGTGTGTACGGTGTGTGTTAAAGGTAACTGGCTTCCCTCACACCTGTGAGACTCCTCTCAGTGGAGCTGGATTAGAGTTGTCTCACCGGCTTGGCTTGTGGGCACTGGCCAAGCTGAATCTTTTTTAAAGCCAGGGTTAGTTTTAAAAAGGCATCGTTCATCACCATCAGGTTTATGAATATTTTGAATCCAACCAAACTACTCCATAAAGTGTTACTTCAGATTCAGACTGATGTGAGAACATCCCAGCCTCAGTAGAACTGTGTTTTATGAAATTATTTTCTTGCCTGTTAAGAGTGAATCTGAATCCCACCCTGGGGAGAAGGCAGCCAAGCCCTGCCAGGCCCTTCCCTGGAAGGTAGTGTCCTCTCTGTTTGCAGGTGGCCAGCAGGGCTCTGAAGATCCCCACCGCTAAGATCTATATCAGTGAGACAAGCACTAACACGGTGCCCAACTCCTCTCCCACGGCCGCCTCCGTCAGCACCGACATCTACGGACAGGCCATCTACGTAAGGAGCCTCGGGGGCTGCTGAGCTGAGGGCCAGCCCAGGGCCGGGGGCCGGGAGAGTGCCCGGGTAGGAGCTGCAATGGCTCCCGTGCGGGCTTGTGGCGGTGGCCATGCCTCTGGTTCTCTTCATCAGGAGGGCACCAAGCTAAAAGAGGGGCCCAGGAACCATTATCGCGTCCATCAAGGCCTGGAAGGAGGAGCGTGGAGGGGGAGGGGAGTTGGAGGAATGCAGGGGATTCTGGGAGGACACACACCCTGGTGGTAGAACTGAACAGGAGACATTGGGGGTCAGCCAGGTCAGACCCCGTGCTTCCCCCTGCCCTACGGTGGCTAATGTCATCAAACAAAGGAGTTTAAAGGGAGAAGACACCTTCTTAGGGATCCTTCAGCATTTCCCCCTCTTGTCAACTTCAGGACTGAGTCGTGACGTGCTCTTGACGCAAGGGCCAGTGGCTCCTACCCTGGGCCTGGGACATTCCTGAGAGGGTGGCACGGCTGTCTGAGCAGCACTCTGGGCACAGCATTGCTTGGAGAACCTCAGGGTTTTGCTTGAGTTGGGGAATGCAGAGGACTGATGTGTCTGCCATGTGGGCTGTCTCCTTTAGGAAGCTTGCCAGACCATCCTGAAAAGGTTGTTACCCTTCCAGAGAAAGAATCCTGATGGCTCCTGGGAAGACTGGGTAAGTTTGCAGACAAAAGGGAAATTAAGAGCAAGGCTGTGTCCCCGACCCTGGGCAGTAAGAGGAGGTCAGGACAGGCAAAGAGAAGTTAAGGTGTCTGTATGCCTTCACAGGAGAAGCAAATGTTCAGCCTTGCTGGCCCCCTTCTCTACAGCATTCATAGTTGAGGGAAGTCACTTGAGAATTTTTGATCCACTATCTTGACAGCCCTGAGGAAATTGGGCTTGCCCTGAGCATCAGAAGATGGGGGTGACTGCTACTCCTGCCTCACTAATTCTTCCCTCAGAGCTCATCCCACATCCCATTCATCTGCAGTCTTGAAGAGTCTCATTTTTTTCAAACCTCCATTTCTGAAAGGGCTGCCCCAGGAGCCTCCCCCATTACCCAGTTCTGGGGTCTGGGTCCACAGAGACTCTTGTCTGTGAGGGAACAGGGAAAAAGACATTGTGTCCACGCTCAGTCACTTCAGTCGTGTCTGGCTCTTTGCGACCCCATGGACTGTAGCCCGCCAGGCTCCTCTGTCCATGGGATTTCCCAGGCAATACTACTGGAGTGCGTTGCCATGCCCTCCTCCAGGGGATCTTCCTGACCCAGGGATCGAACCCATGTCTCCTGCTTGCCGGGCAGATTCTTTACCACTGAGCCACCTGGGAAACTCCAAAAGACATTACCCACAAATTTATATCATCCCTGTGATTTTAGGCGTGATACAAGCACTCATGAGAAGAATGAGCCCTGTTCTCTAATTTCTGGTTTAGAAGCCTGCATGTCAGAAACCCTCAGAGGGAAGCTGCAAGGAAGTGTCTCTCAGGTGGGAGACTCAGCTCTGCCCACAAGCAAACATGCAATGGTGGCCCCACTTGACCTTCCCCTCATGTTGCAATGAAAGGACTGGATACAATAGTAACCCATAAAATGGGTTCATGACCACACGTGAACCAACTCAGATTGTACAGTTCAGTTCAGTTCAGTCACTCAGTCGTGTCCGACTCTTTGTGACCCCATGAATCGCAGCACGCCAGGCCTCCCTGCCCATCACAAACTCCCAGAGTTTACTCAACTCATGCCCATCGAGTTGGTGATGCCATCTCATCCTCTGTCATCCCCTTCTCCTCCTGCCCTCAATCCCTCCCAGCATCACGGTCTTTTCCAGTGAGTCAACTCTTTGCATGAGGTGGCCAAAGTATTGGAGTTTCAGCTTCAGCATCAGTCCTTCCAATGAACACCCAGGACTGATCTCCTTCAGGATGGACTGGTTGTATCTCCTTGCAGTCCAAGGGACTCAAGAGTCTTCTCCAACACCATAGTTCAAAAGCATCAATTTTTCGGCACTCAGCTTTCTTCAGATTGTACAAGTATCCCTCAAAAGAGTCAAAGAAAATAAGCTGTTTCTCCTAGACCTACTCATCTTATTGTGCCTCACACAACCTGTCCTTCCCTGTCCACCCTCATAGATACCACATGAATGTGGGCTGATTTTAGTAGTGTGGATTTTAGCATGGATTTGTAAGGCAATGTAAATGTTTTCAACGACAGTCTCTACAATCTGTTGACCTGGGCTTTGTCTTCATCTACTGGCCATGTAGTCCAGTGTTCCTTATAAGCAGGTAACCCTCCAAAAGGGTTTTATCAGAAGAGTGTGATTGGGACATGACAGACATCAAAGCTCTTTAGTGTCTGTACTGTATTGAAAAAGCAAGCTATTACTGCTACCACTACTATCTATGTATATATTTGATGTCATATGGTAAAGATCCTAGAGAAATTCTTTCTGTAAACTTTAGTTTTCTCATCTGTAAAATGATTATAGTAATACTACTGATCTTATAGGGTTGTACTGAACATTAAGCAAGGCAGTGTCTGCAAAGGACTCAATAGCATCTTTTATATAGTAAAGTGCTTGGTAGTTGACAATGATCATGATGCAAGCTACATCAACAACAAATTAAATTTAGAGCTGTGAATATTGAAAGAGAGAGAAGGAAGAAAGGAAGGAAGGAAGAAAAATATAAAAATTTATTATGTAGTTGTTGTTCGGTCGCTAAGTCATGTCCAACTCTTTGCAACCCCATGAACTGCAGCACACCAGGCTTCCCTGTCCTTCACCGTCTCCTGGAGTTTGCTCAAACTCATGTCCATTGAGTCAGTGATGTCATCCACTATCTCATCCCCTATTATCCCCTTTTCCTCCTGCCTTCAATCTTTCCCAGCATCAGGGTCTTTACATCAAGTGGCCAACGTATTGGAGTTCAGTTTCAGCATCAGTCCTTCCAGTGAATATTCAGGATTGATTTCCTTTAGGAGTGACTGGTTTGAGCTCCTTGCAGTCCAAGGGACTCTTGGTGACAGTCTTCTCCAGTACACAGTTGAAAAGCATCAATTCTTCAATGCTCAGCCTTCTTTATGGTCCAACTCTCACATTCATACACGATACTGGAAAAACCATAGCTTTGACTATATGGACCTTTGTCATCAGAGTGATGTCTCTGCTTTTTAATACACTGTCTAGGTTTGTCATAACCTTTCTTCCAAGGAGCAAGCATCTTTTAATTTCATGGCTGAGTCACTGTCCGCAGTGACTAAAGAGATAGAATGGATGGAGTGGTGGATAACTTTATTAATAGATCACAAGGCTAATATGTTCAGTAAGGAATGAGCATTGTACAGAGTTGCTGTTGTAATGGCCAGCATAGGGAGTCATCACAGGATAGGTGGATGAAGAGGCCAGCTTGACTGCCTTCCTGATTGTTGAGGGAAGAAAGGGGTTTGGACAGATACAGCAGAGGAAGCACATAATGAAGGCGCAAAAGTGCAGGGACGAGGATTGGGAGAGAGTTAACACTGGAGTTTGATTGGAGTAGCGACGATGTGTGTGTTACCAAAAGCCAGAGAGAAGACTGGAATCCTTATGGTCAGGCATTTTCTCAGTGGCTCCGTACGCAATGCGGAATCATGGAAAGCTCTAGAGCAGGTGAGTGACAAGGACTGTATGGTGTGTTAAGATGATCCCTCTGACTGGACTGGGCTACACGGCAGGGAGGGAGGTGACTTGAGGCTGGAAGACCAGTTAAGAGGCTGCTGTGGTGCTCCAGGCTTCAGATGACCAGTGCAGGGGGTGGTGGTGAAGAGCAGGAGGTGCCATGTGGAAGTGAGAGTCACTATTGAAAAAAGCTGGTCAGCTTCCAGGTGAGGAGGAGGAGCTCCTCAAAGCTTAGTGCCGGGCCGGGGTTTCTGGAAGCCATGCTTCCCCCTTGCTGATGGCCGTTCCGTCTCCTCAGGTCATGGCTGCCTACCAGGATAGAGTGAGCTTGTCTGCTACTGGGTTTTACAGGTAAGTGAGGTGCTGACCCTGGCCCTCTCACAGTGTGTTGTCATCCTAACCTCTGCAGGCCCCTCCGCACTGCACTCTGTCAGCATTTGGTCAGGAGAGAGCAGGTCCCCCAAAATGCTTCTCTCTCCAATGGACTTCCACTAACTTCAGTGTATTGAAGTTGCCCTGAAATACATGAGCTTACCAAACTATGTGCCAAAAGCATGAGCTATCGTATCGAAAGACCTCTGTTCTAGTTCTGGTCTTAAAGTGTACTATTCCACTTGGGGAGTCACTGGTCCCTCTCTGAACCTGTCTCCTCTTTTATGACATAATGGGCCCATCAGCAGCCATGCCCCTCAGCATTCTCCTGTAAGAACCAGGGGCGTCTGGTGTTCTGAGCGTCACCCACGTGTGTTACTGTGTGCTATGCGTCACATTGCTTTAACAGGCTCTCCTGCAAAAGAATGAGAGGAGGATCTAGAGCACATGGTCTTGTTACAAAATGCAGAGTAGAACATAAAATGAGATTTAGAAAAAGGTGTCTTCTGCAACTTAAGAATTCAGTGAGACCCTGTTTCAGCAGAGGCCCTGCCTGTCTGATCTAGAAGCTATGAAAAGAAATGATCATATTTACTGTTAGCCATAATGTTTTAGCTTTCTCTGGGAAATCTATCTAGGACCTTTTCTTTCACGGATCAGTAGATGTGGAAAATAGTTCAATGTTTGCTTTAAAAGGTCTTGTGTGAAAATTTATAAATATATAGACTATATATGTAATATAAATACATACATGTATTTTTTAGAGCAAAGCAGTGTTTTGCCAATGCTCCCTGGATGTGTAATATTTGACCTACACACACACAAACCAATGAAGATTTTCTCATAAGTTCCTATTTCATTGTTAGAGTTGATAGAACTGGAGTTTTATCAGGGAACACCCAGATGAACTTGCTGAGGTTAGAAGACAAAGAACGTGGCCATCTCTTGGGAGAAGACTTTTCCCTCAGCCCTGTATTGGTTTTGTTTTCATGCAAATTCTTATCACATCAGCTCACATTATTCTTTCTGTGTAAGGTATAGAATAGCTCAGGTACAGAGTGCTATAAACAGAGAATACATACACACAACCAATGTAACTCATGCAAAATTGGATTCATAGTATAAGATATTCAGGATTGAAAAAAATGTCACGTTGATATTTGGGAGAAAACAACAAAATTCTGTAAAGCAATTATCCTTCAATTAAAATAAATAAATTTTTTAAAAAAGAAATTAACCAAGTCTAAAACCTAACACCAAATGCTGGAATAAACTTACTAATAAATTTTTTAAAAAGAATAGAAAAAAAAAGAAAAAGAATGTAAAAAAGAACATCTGCTTTTTTTAAACAACCCTTTGCTCAAATCATCTGTTGAAACTTAGGAGTGGTCTGTATATGAAGAGTAGTAACAGGTGGCTGCACCCATGTTGGCATGGGTTACTGATCTTGTTACCTTTCACCTTAAGAAAGGTGAGCAGCCCCAGGAGCCAGCCCAGAAGGAACCTTTGGTTCTGAGATCTTGAGTTCTAATTCAGTAGATCCTTTGGAGTGTGATTTGCACGTCCTTCATGAGCTCAGGCAAACCTGTCACCTCTGTTTCTACCACATAGAGGCCAGCATGCTGGGACCCTGCACCGCTCAGCTCTGCAGAATGATTCATATGAAGGCCATTGGCAAAATGGAGCAGAGACAAGGGCAAGATGCTCGGGCGTGCAGGGGTTTCACGGACGCGTTCAAAGTGTTCAGAACTCACGGGCTTTTTAAAGAACAGCTGAATAAAAAATAAAGCCATTAGGGTCTTAAGATTTTATGGGACCAACTGTTTGTATGTGTGTGACTTGGGAGGGGGACATGTTCATCTTATTCATATGCAACATTTTCTCTTCTCCCCAGGACACCAAACCTTGGCTACAGTTTTGAGACCAACTCAGGGAATGCCTTCCACTATTTCACCTACGGGGTGGCTTGCTCAGAAGTGGAAATTGACTGCTTGACAGGGGATCATAAGGTGAGAAGTTTGCAAAACTTTAGTATGAAGGGTAAAAGAGAAACATCTAAAACTGTAATACAAAGAGCAGAGGAATGAACTTTCTGGTTGGGAAAATAATGTGCTAAATCATGACTTGGCAAACTTCCTGTAAAAAGCCAGAAAGTAAATATTTTAGATTTTCTGGGCCACACTGACTCTACCTCAGTTATTCCACTCTATCTTGTAGTGTGAAAACAGATATGAATGTATGCAAAGAAATGAGTGTAAATGTGTTCCCACAATATGTAATTTATGCACCTGGAATGTGAATTTCATATTGTTTTCATGTCACAACATATTCTTTTTATTTTTGTCAGTCATTTAAAAACATGAAAACCATTATTAGCTCACAAGTCCCACAAAAGCAGGGGATGGGCTGGGGTTAGCCCATGGAATGTAAGCCTTCCTTACACGATTGATCTGGGCTCAGGTTCAAAGCCCCAGGAACCTGGGTCCTGCCCTTCCTACTCACACTGCTGCCTGAGGGTGCCTGGAGCTCTCTGCTTGGGAGAGAACTATACAGGTTGCTCTTAATAACCTAAGGGTTGCCACGACTCACCTATCATTCCGTGTATCCCTTTCTTCTCAAACTGCTTTTGTTTTGCTGTCCATTCTAGAACCTCCGCACAGACATCGTCATGGATGTTGGCTCTAGTCTGAACCCTGCCATCGATATTGGACAAGTAAGATTCCTGGGGGGTTGGTGGTGAGGAACTTGGCCACTGATGTGTCCCACTGCCTGCTAGGATCCCTGGCCACAGCGTCTCACCTGCTGTCATTTTTAAGGAGGTCTGAGCATGGTGCCAAGTGAGTCCCCCAGAGAGTGGGATTTAGTGGATGAGAGTCCACCCAATTCCTGAGGCAGAAGACAAATCCATATGGATAAACTTGAAAAGGGCATTCACACAGCAGAAAGCAAGATGATGGGCAGTGGGAACATTGAATGTTCAAACACACACATATATGCATGCACACACATAGGCACACATGCACAGTTTGAGAGGGAGCACGGGATGGGGAGTGAAGATTGAGTTTGGGTTCAGTGTGCAGGCAGTGGGGTCTCAGGGCAGAGGCATCTTCTCCCTCTTTATTCCTCCTCCACTGAGGATGGCTGTTGTACTCTAGCAAGTAAATGCTACTGAGCCTGGGGTGGTGGAGGGTCCTGGGAGCAAAAGACACATGTTCCAGCAAGAGGAATAAAGGGATGGCTGGAAGAAAATCACTTTGGAAAAATATGAGAGTATTGAGCAGAGCAGGTAGAACAGAGTCAGAGGGAGGAATCAAGAACCGAGGTATTGAACATGTGGTAGAAAAGGTTCGTTGTATTTCCCAAACCTGGACAATCACTGAGTATATAGAAACTTAGTCATACATCTGTTTTTTGTCATTGAACAATGGTGTGGGGAGCCCCTCCTATGGGCAGGCAGTGAGCTTGGCATAGCAGACAAAGGGATGCTCAGTGTCTGGTCTCCCTCTGAACACACTTGCTTAGCTGTGGTGGTGCCACATACCATGATTCTGAGCAGTGAGGCTGGGAGAGCAGACACGTGGGCCGGCAGAGTGTGGCCCGTGCTGTTCAATAGCTCTGTGAGCTACAGCAGGGGCCGTCGTCTCCCAGAGGGCAGGCAGGACTGGGAGTTCAAAAAGCCTGGAATCCACTAACCAAGAAAGTCATGTCTTATGCTGTGTGCTCAGTCGCTCAGTCATGTCCCAGTCTTTGCAACCCCGTGGACTGTAGCCTGCCAGGCTCCTCTGTCCGTGGGGATTCTCCAGACAAGAACACTGGAATGAGTTGCCATGCCCTCCTCCAGGGGATCTTCGCAACCCAGGACTGACCCGTCTTGTGGGGCTGCCCCAAAGCGCCTGGTCCCTCTCAGTACACGGCGGGGGGGGGGGGGGGGGGTAGTGGTCCCTTGAGGGACACCCTCAGCCACAAGTACCCCACGAGCTCACTTCTCAGCTCGGGGCTGCCGCTTCTCCTGTGGCATCGTGAAAGGAACATCTGCATCAGCACTGAACTAGGTTTCATGAGAAATCACGCCTGCCACCACATGTCCCCGTCCTGGAGATGCTGACAAGTTCTGAAACTGATTTCCATGTCCGTGCGTTTGCTCTGCCTACACCAATGCTGGCAAAGGCCCAGATCGGTTATCCCAGGTTGGGGCAGGAGCTGGGAAAGGAGGCAGTAGGGGGCTGTTTTCAGCTTCTCTCCAGTCCCCTGGGCAGGTGGGGCTCGGTGCCTGCTGTGGGAAGCAGCACCTGTCTTTGGATGGGGGGGCAGGAGGCAGGGTAGCCATGATTTCTGTCTGTCCTGCAGGTGGAAGGGGCGTTTGTCCAGGGCCTGGGCCTCTTCACCCTGGAGGAGCTACACTACTCCCCCGAGGGGAGCCTGCACACCCGCGGCCCCAGCACCTACAAGATCCCCGCATTTGGCAGCATCCCCACGGAGTTCAGGGTGTCCCTGCTTCGCGACTGCCCCAACAAGAAGGCCATCTATGCCTCCAAGGTACCGTTGCCCTGGGTCTGTGCTGCCTTCCCGTCTGCACTTTGGGAAACCACCCGCCATGTGGGTTTGAAGGGAGCTCGAGTGGAAGAGAGAGGGAGGGGCCTGATCCGAGCCTAGGGGCTGATGATGTGCGGGCGTGGCTGGGGGTGGGGTGAGGGGGGCGGTGAGCAGACCCGCCTGGGAGCATAGGGCACGGGGTTGAGGATGACACCACCCTCTGTCATTTAAGCCAGCTTTCGGGGTGCACTCAGAGGGATTCCTTAGTTCAGTCTTATAGGTCAAGTTCTGACCTACACCCACGTCTCTGGTGTGCATCCCTGAGGCTTGGTCCCAGAGATGCTCTCACAGGTCCTGCACCCCTGTCAACTCATGAGGACCAGCCCATTCCCCAGTGCACACACTTTCACCTCCTTCAATGACTGCCAGTAGACCTTAAGGCTTGATCAGCATGCCTGGATGGTTATAACTACCCTCTGTTTCCTCCATGTCCCCAATAAGTATGAAAAACAGTTAATTAAAATTCATTAAACTGATTGATACAGTTGTTGGTCTAAGAAGGAAGCCAGATAATTACTTGTAATCAGCGAGACACATCTCAGCTTACTTTCCTGTGGGAGGGCCTGGGACACTTGTGGTCCTTGCCATGGGCTCTCACACTTTAGCGTGTGTCGGGTCACTGGGGGCTCGAGATAAAACAGGTAGCTCCATGGGACTCACCCTCAGAAATTTTGATTTGGTAGGTTTGGGGTAGGGTCCTTAAACCTGCATTTAAAAAAATTATTTATATTTGGCTACCTCGTGTTTTTGTTTCTGCGTGGGCTTTCTCTCGTTGTGGAGAGTGGGGGCTTGCTCTCTGCCTGCAGCGCCCGGGCTCTAGAGGACAGGGTCAGTGACTGTGTAGCATGGGCTTAGTTGCCCCTCAGCATAAATGATCTTCCCAGATCAGGGATGGAACCCGTGTCCCCTGCATTGGCAGGTGGATTCTTACCCACTGGACCATGAGGGAAGCCCAGGCCTGCATTTTTAACAAGTCTCCCTGCTGACTCTGTTATGGGCAGTCTCTGATCTATGCTTTGGGGGATGAAAGCATCTTTGCTAGAAAATAGTTTCCATCCTGTTGGTCATGATGCCTCTGTTTCAGCAACTTGTAAGTATAATTATGGTGACTGTAAATATTGGTGACAGAGTTGCAGATAGATTATTCCCTGAGGTTTATTGCTATGAGGAAAGGGTCAGATTTTTTTTTTGTCTGTAAAATATAATGCTTTATACAACTTTTAATGGTCCATTATATTCACATGGTGTCATCAGAGAAAATCACCCAGTGAAATTTAGAAGGCATGTGCCCACAGGAGGAATCATTTATTAGACTGTGCTCAACCCCTGTTTAATTTTGAGCTCCTGCCTTGCTGTGTGGCCGAGTGCTGGCTGGGGTCCCCGGGGTCTCCAGCCCTGCAGTTGTGGAGGCTGCACCCTCCCCTGATTCCCTGCCCGTGCTCTGCTCTTGTCCACTCAGGCGGTCGGGGAGCCACCTCTCTTTCTGGGCGCCTCCATCTTCTTTGCCATCAAGGATGCCATCCGCGCGGCTCGCGCTCAGCACACAGCCAGTAACGCGAAGGCGCTCTTCCGGCTGGACAGCCCCGCCACCCCGGAGAAGATCCGCAATGCCTGCGTGGACAAGTTCACCACCCTGGTACGGGGGCCCCGCAGTCCAGGGAGGTGGGGCCACAGGCCGGGGAAGTTCTGCTGCAGAGGCAGGGCTGAGATGTTAGGCTGTCTCTCAGCCTTCCTGTATGTTAGGTTGGGAAGCCATGGGTCCACACCGCCTTCTGCCATGAGGCACCGCCTCCAACTTGCAGGAAGATAACAAGACTCACCTTAAAGCTTCAGCTTGGGCTGAGCCTCCTGAGAAGAAGGAGGCTGTGTGATGCACTTATCACACACTGATTTCATTTCCATAAAGATGAGGGTAATGGATAAAACTTCAGAAGAGCCTGATCTTTAGTGTCCACCAGTGGCATTTTTGAGACCCTTCTTTGTTAAAGACACTGTGTGAGGTACTAGGGAGATGGAGAGGGAAAAAAATGAGTTTGTGAGATGGAGCACATTTGTTCTGTGATGACCCTGTGCCATGCTGATACTGGGGATGCGTAGGTGCCCTGGAGACATTGCAGCCTTTTCGGACACCAGCTGATCGCCCTGTGTGGTGGCTGGTTACTGCCTTGGAGGTGTGTGTAGCAGTGAACTCCATGGTCTCTGGAGTCATTTGGGGAAGTCCCTGTGTGATGCTTGTGGGGGACAATGCCTGGTGAAAGGAGACTGTGCCAGGACAGATTCGTCCACTGTCGGAGCCTCAGAAGCAGCCCTGTCTCCGAGCTGGGCTGAGTGGGCCTTGCACTCACTCTCCAATGGGTTCTGCAGCCTCTATTGAGTTAGCAGAACCAGATTCTTCCCGACACCCAAGTTGGATCTCCTCCTGGGCATTTGATAGGAAATGTGATAGACATTTTGGGTTTCAGAGGGGGAAGGTACAGGAGAGTCCCTAAGGGCAGGCAGATCTGCAGTCAGCACAGAGGGTGAGGGAGGCGGATGGGTCTCCAGTCAGGCGGCCCTTCAGGTTTTGCAATAGCTTTCGCTTCAGGGTGAGACACACACACAGACCATGTGCGGGGCTCCCGGGCAGCAAGGATGCCTACAACTGTGCAGCAACCTCGCTGTAGCCCAGAACCTTCCCACCATGGCCTCGTGGCTGACAGTAACCCAAACCCACCTCCTTTGAGAGCAGAGCTGCCGCATGGTTCCCAGTAAGCTCACAGAAATTGCAAAGTTAGCTCCTTGCAAACCATCTGATGCAGAAGTCAGTGATCTGATGCAGAAGTCAGTGATCTGATGAGCCCCTCTCTCTGAGGCCCCAGACTCAAGCAATGATTCTAACCCAAGTGCCTTGGCTATGCTGCAACACAGCAGTGATTTAAAATCCCTGCTATGGATTTTCATGAGCAGCTGATCCATGAGCCAGTTGGGCTTTTGAAGGACTGTGAGTGCCTTGTGAGAAAGGACCACTTCTGTATCTGGTCATCCCTGTATCCCCAGAGTCTGCCACAGACTTGACACATGGAAACATACAGTGAAAATTAATGAACCACCAGGATATTATGGGGTCCTGCCCTGGAGGCATCCCCCACCGCTGGGAGTGCAGAGTGGTGTTTGGTCTTGGGTGGTGGTTGGCAGTGATGGGATGTGGCACAATATCCTGAGCCGTAGGAAGACCCTTCAATCAGTTCTCCATTGTTCCTTCCTAGTGTGTCACTTGTGTACCAGAAAACTGTAAACCCTGGTCTCTGAGGGTCTGAAGAAGAAGCCCCACAGGAGTCTTCTTATGCTACCCTGGGGATTCCATGGAAGGTGGAAGTTGCCCTGCAGAACACGAATCTGTGAAAGTTTCAGGATGACAGAGGTGTTATTCCTCAGGATGGTGGTTGGAAGAACATTGAATTGGATTGGAAGATTTTGATGAAAATATGATTTACAATCATGATGATGAGCAAATTCAAAACTACTAGGCCCAAATGGCTAATAGGCAATTAGCATCATTTCATGTCTGTTTTAATCATGTATTTGAAATAGGTGTAGGAAGTATTTGTGCTGTGTCCAACTCCCTGGACAGCTTGTATACGCTTAAGTGTTGACAGCGTCTTTCCTTCAAAGAAGATTCTCACATGCCTCCAAAAGCTTAAAAGAGAGTTACTCTAAGTCTGTGTGTCTTCCTCAAAAAGCTTTTCCTTTGATTCAATAAACATCATATTATAACCTCAGATCCACACTCAGATTTGCAATGGGACAGCGGGGTACAATTCAAACCTCTGACCACTTCATTGGAGAGAATAAAGAGAGAAATTCATTACTTGAATTGTCTTCATTTAAAAAAAAATTTTTTTTATTTACTTATTTGGCTCTACCAAGTCTTGGTTGTGATACACAGGATCTTTTAGTTGCTGCGTGTGGGATCTAGTCCCCTAACCAGGGATCCAACCCAGGTTCCCTGCACTGAGAGTGCAGTCTTAGGACCACCAGGAAAGTCCCATGAATTTAATATTCTTAAGTTGCATAAAGTAAGATTAATCCATAAAAGCAAAAGCCAACCAAGCCAATTATTTAGTACCTACAATGTGCCGGTTTCTTCCTCTTCCTCTGTGCTTTAAGAAATGATCGGGCTTTAAAATCTTCAACTGAAGCCAGTAGTTCCCATCTAGAAATGAGGCTACTCGAATTAGTCAGCTGGAGAAAAAACAGCCAAGGACCCTGAGTTCTCATCCCAGCTGTTTGTCTTTGTGACCTTAGATTGCCACTTCCCTTTTCTGTGCTTCATTTTACTGCAAAATGAAAGGATTGGACTGGAATACTCTCTTAAGGTCTTCTTTGGATCCGAAAGCCTCTATATATATGACCTGAAAACTCCAGTTATTTAAGAGATCTGCAGGGCTTAGAGGCATGACTCCTTTACTATGATGTGCTGTCTGGGTTTAGATTCCCCCAAGTTGAAAAGAGAACAGGAGAAAGGCAGGTGTTCCCTCTGCTGGCTCTGACAGGCGATTTCATCACTATCTGGTGCTGATGGACAGCCAGGTCATGTGCCTTCACTCTGTAAATATCCAATGTTCTACTGGATGGGGTCCACGATTTTGGCCTGGAAGGACTGTGGAAACCGTGCATTTGAGCCCGGTTCTTGATGTTACTAGTAAATGAAACTGTCCGCTGGTTGGCACGTGAGAAATGCTTATTAATCATCATCATCATGGCAGATGCTGACATCTGCCATATATTAACCGGTATGCATTGCTAGGGCATGCATACACCAAACTCACACATGCATACACATACACACACATGCACTTCCCTACAAAATTCCTTTCCTCTGAATATTCTGGATTGTTTACAGCGTGGTTAAAACTGAAGCGCTTTAGAAATAACACCAGTATTTGCACTGAGATCTGCACAGGTCTGTTTCATTGGTCTTCTGGAACATTCTATCAGGGTATGGTTAGGGTATAGGACTTGGCCTGAAACTGAGACAGGTCAGCTGTTAATAGTGAGGCTATCAGGGCTGAACAATGACCGTGAATTCCCTTCTGAGCTTAGGAACAGAGGCAAGGCAGGGTGGTCGTGAAAATCAAACAGGCAAGCGCTCTGTGAGCTATAAGTCACTGTGCAGTTCCAAGCTGTTGCCCTCCTCAGACACCTGGCCTTGGCTTGCGGTCTTCCTCTGTAAACCGCTTCACCTTGAGGTCGGGGGCCGGGATCCAGCATTGGGCGTATCCACGGCAGCCGGCGGGGCGGGGGAAGCAGCGTGGCCTCCCTCAGTGGGCCCAGAGCAGGCCATCTGCTGGGGGTTTAGATTTAGGCCGCTTATTTAGTGTCTCAGGCGGCCCGGACCCCCTTCAGGCCGGATTGGAAGCTGATTTTGGGTGTAGACTAAAAAAAAATCTCAAAGGAGCTAAAAAGACGGGGTAGCTGTGGGAGTCTGAGCTTCGGTAAACGCGGGGGGGGCAAGGCAGGCCCTTTACTTTCGGGTTCTGCAACTTGCCAGGTGCGGTTTTCCCAATTTTGCTGTACGTGTGTGCTCACCCTGTCTGATTCTTTGTGGCCCCCCATGGCTGAAAAACCCACCGGGCCCCTCTCTGCATGGGTTTTTCCCAGGCAAAAATACTGGAGGGGGTTTGCCTTTCCTCTTCCAGGGGCTCGTCTGGCCCAAAGGATTGCCCCTGATTTCCCTGCATCCCCTGTTTTTGGTAGGTGGGTTTTTTACCTCTAAACCCACCTGGGAACCCGTTTTACTTATGAAATCTATTTAATTTCCCCCAGTGGCCTTAGGGGTAGCATTTTAAATCTCTGAAACAACATGAAAAAGAAATCTACCCATAGCTGGCAGGGGGGGTTCGCGGGGCATTGACTCCTGGAAAACAGGCTGCGATGGGGCCATGCGATGGGGAAACCT